>NW_023416286.1:83104145-85792478 GCF_014176215.1 Rousettus aegyptiacus
AGATATACAACATGAATATCACATTGCCAAAAAAGCCTGTTCAAGTTCCCATCTAATTACTGCTTTCAGCTCAATTAACAGGTTCCCCAAATGATGTGTCGTCCTCTCTATTATATTCAAACCTACTTTCCTTACTCCAGCCACACATGAACTTAAAAAGACAAGGTTTCTACTGCCCCTTGACCAATTTACAGTGTTGGGAGAGTCCAGGAAAATGTGAGAAAAGTATGATACAAAATGGATAATATAGCCCTTGAAAGATAAGTATTCTCTTGTTTGGATAGAACCACAATAACTCACCAGAATTATGTGTGGATAGAGGGGCAGTAGGTTTATGACATAGGTACTAGCAATGTGCCAAAGAAGCGAACGTCTACTCAGGAATTCTTTGTACAGGCAATGCCACTTAATAGTTAAGAGTATAGATTTTAGTGAGACATGAGTTCAAATCAAGTTTCTATGACATAATGACTATTTGTCTTTAAACAAGTTTCTTTAGTTCTCTGAGCCTCAGTTTCCTCATTTCTGAAATGGAATAAATAAAAGTACCTATATCATAGAGTTATTAATAGAACAATCCACACAGTGACTTAATGAAATTGCTCTTTATTGCTTCCAGTAACTAATCTGCTAGAAATCCTGGTTATTATAGAAATGGGTTCAAGGGGATAAAAAGATATGAGAGTAGAGTAGGAAAGAAGGAAAAAAAAAATATTAAATAGCATGAAAGTTGTAATTCACCTTAAGTGTAGTTATATAACATCTGTTTCCTCAATGGTCTGACATAATTCTCATTATGGGACCTGGGACTGTCCTGGTTTCCCTATAAAATTCTTCCTTGTATATGCAACCTTACCTTGTAAGAGTAAATGTGGAAATATAGTAACACCAAGATAAAGCAGTATAAAACATAGAAAACTTAGAGTTCTCTATAACTAACTATAGACAAGTTTGTTTAGCTAAATTAAGAAAGGCACCTTGTCACAACATTTCCAATGTTGCCATTTTTGTATTAAAATAGAACAATTTTAACTTTCTATTAAAATGTTACATGACATATTTAGAATTCTTTGGCAAAAAATTTTCAATGATTTTTGCTTCCAAGGCTTTATTCCAAATTTAAATAAATCTGTCAAAATACTGACTGCCTTCTTCTAAAAACAGAATTGCAATCTTGCTTCTAAATACACTTATTTGTTACTTAACCATGAAATAGAAAGGGAGATGAAGTAAGTATCTGTTTGGGAGGGAAATTTTGAATAATACACAATATATAAATATGTTATATAAAGTTTAAAAATGAGGTAATAAGTTAATATGTTAAAAACAAATGAAAATATAGAATTATGTAATATATTACATAGTGTTATATAACATGCATATAAAATTATACTTATGTTAAACATAAAATATGTAGTTGTGAAATATATGATTGCATATTTAGGTAGTTATATAAACATACCTAAAAATAAATATATATCACTTCTTTGGCTTAGGAATTACTGAATATGTAAATAATACAAATTTGAAAATTTTCTTTGCTGTTTGAGACTATTCTGTTAAGCAGCTTTGAAGAAATTCTCCTCCCCAGACTCTCCTCTTCTTGTAATATCTGAGAACTGATTGAACCTACAGCAGAATAGTGCTTAGTGTATTAATATAATTCTTTTTCATATTGGATTATGAAAAAGGCAGAAGTATCCATGAGGATTTTCTGATAAACTGACTAAGAAGATTTTCTTCTACAGGGAGATTATACATTTTGGTTTCTTAATAGTGCTTAGGTTCACAGTTACTCATGCTTTAGTTATCTAGAAATGACTTAGAGCAAGAATCCCTACAAGACTGAATTTCTGCTGAATAGGACATTTGGCAATTATTTGAGAAACATGCTAGCTGTCAAAGATGAAAGCAGAATTAAACCAAATACTCTAATATAGTAAGCATTAGGGTAAAGAAGTCATTACTGACACTTTAAATGTACACTTTGTTTTAAATGCTCAGGTTTGACAGTTTTAAGAGAATGTTAAATATCTCTGCCTAAAATGTATATACTAACCTTTCAATATATTATCTCATTCATTTTTTCACTGTTTGTGCATTCATTCAATATTGAGAGCTACATCTGTTTCCTCTCCATAATGATAATGTAATATGTGATTAGACTTAAAATGCATAATGAGCAGCACAATATTAAAGAAGGACTCCAGTGACTCCTGCTACATCACATCATCTTTTTGCATAAGTCTATGGATGACAACATTGAGTAGACAACTACTATTTTTCTAAAGTGATTTTAAAATCTCAAACCAGATCCCTTGTCTTTAAATGATTCTAGAGTTATATATAAGAAAAAAAAAATTACATCATTTCCTATGAAAATGCAATTTTCAATGATCCTTAAGCAAGTGCTTAGGAACTTGGCCACTGGTGGCTGGCTCAGTCTGGATGACCTGGTAAATTTCCAGATGACAATGGGTCAAATACCAAGGAGAAAAAGGCACAGCAACAACTTCTCAGAAGCATGACCAGAATTGGTATAAAAACAGCCTTTTGTGGTGACTTACAAGCTTTCGTGGTCCATGACATCACTGTATCTTTGAACTCCAGCTCCATGACATCACTGTACCTTTGAACTCCAGCTGGCAGATTGGGCATCCTTCCTGAGTACCACTGGCCAGACTGCTCGAGGGCCAGGACTTGAGGGGAAAGCGTGGGTCTGAATACAGCTCCTGTAACAACCGGACGCTGGACTCTCAAGGGTATGGACTTGTTTAACTTGAACAATCAGTATCTTCTGCCTATCTGAGTCCCATTCTTGCTTTGGTTGGATACTGTCTTCCTGGAAGTTGTTCTCCTTTATTTACATTTAAATACCAGAAGAGAACCAATTCTTTAATGATCTTGTAATTACTCTTGGATGGGTCACAGCCCATCTCACAAGGGATGGTTCTTCTATGTCGGTGAGGTTTGCCTTGCTCTGTGCTTAGCAACCGCCTCAGTTAACAGTCTCTATGCCTGTCTTTATTTATTCATTATCCAGGCCTTTTGCATATTGAAAACTACCTATGAATATAAGCAAAATGATAGGAAAGGCACAGTTTAAAGAGCTCTAAAAACAGTAGCCTGGTAAGGAATAGAGGTAATTTCTAATGTTTAAATGAGACAAAATTCAGAAAAAAAAAACTGCATTATAACAAACATCTTCTGGATGATGACTAGCAGATATTCAGGTGGTTAGATCCAGAGGTGAATGTGCAGATTAAAAGTGAAGAGAATGTGGCACAAAATGGGGGAAAGTGTAAACGCTAGTGACTAAGGGAGTCATTCCTGTTATTGCGATGAGTTCCACATATCTACAGAAGCTGAACTTGGGCACATCTGTTTCCATTAGAAGATGGTTTGGAAGACGGGCTTATGAAGGACTTATGGTATATTTAAGTTTTTGTAATTTGGGAAAGACAGACCTTGAATGAAGGACAGAAAGCTTTTAGGTTAACTTTACTGGATTTCTCTAGGCTTCAACATGGGGATTTTATCCTGTCAGAAAAGGATGTTATTGTGGATATTGTTGTTCATCTGATCCTTCTTTTCTTGGTACCTGAGCTAGGTGTTACCTAATGAGTAACCCCTGAAGTTTCTATTTCTATGAAGGGGAAGTTTTCAGAGATAAAATTTTATCTCTTCAGTGCAGGAAATTTGGGAAGGGAATTGTATCTGATACCAGAACTGACGCTTACTAAAAAGAGCCAAGACCTGAGGGATATGAGAATCTCAGCTATAAATGCAGTATCTCCTTCCGGCTCCTGGACTTTGGACTTCATGAAACGTGTCATATTAGCTAATATGACCCTCTCTTATATTAAAATTCATAGAAAATAAAATATAAGAAGTCCAAGAACGTTCCACAATCAGAGTCTGATGATCAAATCTAATAAAACTTTTTCTAATATAGGGCATCAATGGCATAGAATTTTTTTTCAGTCAATCAAAATAAAAACATTTAAAACGCTGTCAGGAACACGACTTACATGTAAGTTATACTGGCAACATCAGTGTATCTGATTTATTCTTTGCTAAACACTTTCATCTCATTTGATACTCACAGCAGGAATTATTATCTACCTTTTACATATATAATTATGCAGTCTTTGAAAAGTCACTTGATTTCTTAGTGCCAGGTCCATCTCCTATAAAATAATATGACTGAGTGGCTATTTCTTAGCATTATTTCTTTCTATTGCAGTTTTATAATTTATTTGGCCACTGGAATTCTCAAGTGATAAAAACCAAAATGTCTAACTGTGTCAAAGCAAAACCTTACTTTGCAATTATGCAAAATTATACTTTTGTCATATTTAGGAAACATAACAGAAACAGACACAGTTTTGAGTCTTAAAAACACTGTAATCCACTTCTCTGGTCTATCTAGGGACTGAGATTTTTAAACGGCTCTATATTTTAAAGATTATTATTATTAGAACAAGTCATAGTTTTTGTTTGTTTTGTGAATGAGTTTATATCACCTTCTTAACATTCAATGTTCTATGGGGAGGATGCTCAGGATCTGAAATAATAAATCAAAAATTTCAACCAAAGCCACACAGTCATTGTCCACCAAGTTTGAACATGTTCTTCATTTGTCTTGCTTACTGCTCTATTTGTAAGTAGACCTGACATGTAAAAATAGCTCTGGCAGTAAACCTTTGGTCTCAGAGTGCCTACCATTCCCCCACGAGTGCTTTTATAACTACAGTAGTACTTTGTAATAAAGTTGTAATGACAGCTGTCGTCAAAAGGCTTTCATGAAGCATTTGCTGACCTTTCGATGCTGCATGTAACAAGTGCTGCTATAGTCTTCAGGGTCTGGCTTTGGAGTTTCCTATTTCAGCATAGTTTATAATGGTTAACCCTTAAGATAGCAAACAAAATGTGATAATTTGTGTCTTTTTCTTCTCCCCTCATGGTTCTCTTATTCTATAAGTATTCATTGAGTTTCTCTTGTAGGCCAGGAAATATATTAGATCTTGGATATATGATGATGAACAACATAGTCAAGTCCATATCTACTTGGAAATTACCACCTAACAGGGGTGCTGGACAGTAAATAAACAAACATACAAATAAATATATGATTATATTTTTGATAAATGTCATGAAAAAAACTAAGATGAAATGAGTGAAAAATGTGGGAGAGAGGATTGATTTATAACTAGAAAACAAATAAGGTCAAACCTGTGGGAGAGACAGGATCCCAAGGGTGGGAGAGAAGCTACCAAGCTGAGACGCAGTCAGGGACCACTCCTCCTGTGCCGAGTGGATGGACAGGGAGAAAACACCAGAGTGAAAAAAAATGAGGTTCTTTATAAAACTTAGACTATTTATAGGCTTCAGGAATTTTTGTCCTCTCAAATAAAATTGTATTCCGATTGATGCTCTTGAAATAAACCTTAACTTTAGTGTTTTTGATGTTATAATTCTAAAGATTATGTCAGTTAAATTTTAAAAGAGGAAGTTCAGATCTATTGACTGTCTCCAATTTTGATGTTGAGTAGTAATAAATCCAACATTTACCTCTTAGAAAAGAATATGCATTTTCTCACCTCAGGTGTCGCCCCCTGGTCCAGTATTGTGATGACTAAATACATTCCCCAAGAGACAGAGTACTGCTTGTTCACTGACATGCTATCATTCAATGTGACCTAGGTACTTTATTGTTAAAGTCACAAAGACCTCAAGACTAGGTAAAAGAAGAAAAAAATTGATTCCTCTCCTGTGAGCAACTATCTGTGTGCTATTTCATCTACCCCTTCTTTGTTAATTCATACCCTTGACTACGTAATATCCCCACACTTTGTAGCACTTACTAGTTTTTGGGATGTATTTAGATCATTTTTTTTTTCCTCACAATAAAATAGTGATAGGAGGAATAATTTCCAGTGGGAGGTGGGTAACTTCTACAGAAGGTCTATAGATCCTTTCTATTATGTTCCTTGACTAGGCGGGAGATAATCTTCCAGTTCCTATACCATTATATTGGTGTTGCTTTCATCCATGTTTTTCAGAACTGTATAACTTCTCAAGCACCCCAGAGTGACTGACAACTGATATCCATTGACGGTGCAGTAAGCAATGACTTGTTTTGAAGGCAGTGGGTAAGAATTCCTCAAACAGAGATTACCAAAATTTTGAGTGGGCTGCCAGGAAACATATTCTTTGGGCTCTGTCAGTTCTATTAAGATCATTATTACATTTTTAAATCAATTTTAAATATCTGGTATCTGTCATCTTGAACAAAGTTTAAACTTGATAACCTTGATGTCTATAATCTAAGCAAGCATGTTAGCAGCATTTCAAAGTGCATACTTGTGTTTGAGTTTCTTGCCTGTGTTTTTACACCTTCTCTGTGGAATGGTGATCATGTAAAGTATCGATTTTTAATACTTAATATGGTGTTTCTTAAAGTGAGATCTCATTATGTAACATTTGGCAGTTGCTATAAATACTCAGATAAACTATACTAATTCTAAAATCCGTTTTCAAGTCTTTCCTTCTAATTTCATAAGGTTAAAGTAAAATATCTAATTTCATAAGGTATAAAGTAAAATTTCATAAGGTATAAACTAAGATATCATGAAAAAATGTTTTCATTCTTAATGATATAATTTTTCTGGGAAGATAGATTTTACTTGACCACACAATAAGGTTTTCAGAGTAAGACAATGATTGTAGAAGAAGCAAACAAATCAGAAAAGCCTTAGAAAGCTCTGTCCAAATTACACTAGAAAATATAAGTGTTGCTAACTGTTAGCTTAACTACCTTATAAATGGCTTATTTGGGCAGATTTTAAAAATGTTTCTGAAAAAATTTCTGACACACGGGGTAAGTTATATCACCATGTTTTAAAGTAGCTTTATATGGCTCTTTGTTCCTGATTTTTCTAATTCCCTTCATCCCAGTGGCTCAGTAGAGAGTTTCCAGCCCTATTTCAGACTTAATCAGTTCAGCATCTTCCCAGGCCTCCTGTGAACAAATATAAAAGCTCGGAAAAGTGAAGCTGCTCAATACAATGGGGGCTCATTAACATTGTTTTAACAAGCCTTAGTATATGCAAGTCGTTGTCTAACATGCAGCTCTAATTTGAATCCACACTTCTCAGCATAGTAATGAGGGCTATGCTGAATGCTAGTGTTTGTGCATATACATGAGCACTCTGCATTTGATTCAATCAAGAAAACAGGCCCTTTCAGACGCAAGCTTAATTTGACTTTGGATTAACCATTCTGACGACACTGAACTCATACACCTCAAATAGAGATTAGGAGGACACAATGAAATAGTGTATGACTGGCATTTACTTTAAAAGGAAAAAGTATTTAAATTTCTTCTTTGGGGGAAGGTCATGTTTTCTGTCCTATTATTTCATTAATAATGTAATCTGGACTCATGACCCTGTATGGTTTAAGAGAAAGGGCACAGAGCAAGGTGTGACTCTCAGGTTCGTTATATAGAGCCATATGGTCTTAACCAGTTACTCATGAGTCCAGTATTTGTGAAATATTTCCCTACATATAATATCTAGAATCAGAAAATAAAATGTACATTGAATAATAAAAATAAATATTAGTTTGTTTTATTCAGAATCAATGATTCAATGAAAGCACACACAAATACACAAACTTATGTAATATTGCAGCACTAACATTGTACAGAATATTTTAAAATTTAAATTCTGCAACTTATAAATCGAGGAACTATTTCAATTAAATATGCAACATAGGAAAAAGGTTTCTGGATTAGTTTTATTAAACACAAAACAAAATATTTTACTTTTACTAAAATAGTGTTGTTTAAAAAGAGGATTTTTTAAGGACATGTAACAAAGGTGAATATTTTAGAATATGTATCTTTAGGCTTAGAATTATAAAAGATAATGTTTTCTTTTCCTAGAAACCAGTCTACTTGGATAAGAATGAAACTCTATTAAGGTGAAAATAAATCTGAAGTTTTTCAATATTTATACCGAACTTTCATTTTGCCTTCTAATCTCTTAATAATAGATAATATATTATCAAACTATTTGAATGTTTTTCCCTTGTTTACATCCTGGTGAACTCAATTATAAATTTTACTCTGTACCCAAAGCTAGATTAAAACAATGAATAGGTAAAAGATACACTCGTTTTATTTTCCATATTCTCTCTTTGCTTAAACTTTGCAGTGATGCTCCATTTTATTATTGAGTCAAAGGCAAAGGTCTTACAATGGCCGGTGAGCCTCTCACCAATTATTCGGTTCCGCCCACCTCCATAAACCCCTACAGATTATTCTCTAGTTACTCCCCTTCTCAGTTGCCTCTCTTACCCCATCACTTATTTCCTTCTTACTCACTTGCTCCAAACTGTCACTGGCTGTTCCTTCTGCCTCAAAAGTTCTTCCACCAGGCATCTTACGACTAACCCCCTTTCTCCTTCAAGTTTTCGGTTACACGTCATTTTCCTCATGAAGCCTATTCTGGCATACCATGTTTGAAGCTGAAACTCCTCACCACTAACCTGCACACATAGTTTTTCTTGTTTTTCCCCTCTTCTACTTACATAATCGTTACTGTATAGTATAATTTAGTTATATGCTTAAGGAGTATAGACTCCATATCTCCAGATAAAATGAAATATTAAATATGTTAAATAATACACTTATTGAATTTGCTTATTTATTGTTTCCCCAGCAAAAAGATAAGCTTCCTATGGGCAAAGATTTTGTCTTTTATTTACTGTTTTATTACTTAAATTTTTATACTAAGACTGTCTACTTTTGTGATTAATGAGTTTTCCCAAGGAAAAAACATTCCAAAAACCTCCTATCAAACATGTCCTTGTATTTTTAACAGATTCCTTTATGTTTTTAACTAGCATCTAATTTGGTTCATGTCAGATACCGTGCTGTGTGAAATTTTTCTATTTTAATCTCTTCATGCTTTATTTTTATATTTCAGCTGACATTAGCATGTCCATTTCTTGATCACCATTTATTGTAGTTTACTAACATCTAGTTGTTTACCATCTTTTTCAAACTTTCCTTATTAAATCAGTCTATTTCTTACCATTGGAATGTAGCCAGAGTCTCATTTTTCAAGCTCAACCAATAGCTTCGATTTCAATGGAAGACTTAATGGATTTGCCTTTAGTATAATGACGGTTATAATTAATATTATCAATTTTATTTTACTTTATAGTTTATAACTCATATTACATTTCCTTCATCCCATCCCTGCTGGGATTTGCTAACATAGTGTAGGACTTATTTCGCTTTCCTCCAGGGAATGGTTTTCTTGTTTTTAGAGCTCTTATTTATAACTTATATTAAATTATCTAGATAGTCTTTTTATCCATTTTATTTTTGAATAAGCATATACATTTTTGAAATAAATATGTATATTTAAAGTATTTAAATATGTATGTCATTATTTATATGTAAAAAAAAAATTTGTTGGAAGCTTCACTGGTAACTACATTCTTCTCAAATCTGCGTCTTCCTTCAACATCAGGTAACTGTTGTCTTGTTTTAAATATTTTAAATAATTATTTGTAGCGGTATTATTAGTCTTTCAAACTTGGGCTCCGAAGTAGTTCATGGACAGTACACTCTTTCAATGTCTGCCTATCCTTAAGGCACCGTTATATTGGCTGGTTACAGTGTTTAATGATTATAGTCCTATCCTTTCTTGAGGCTGTTTTCTTCTCTCGAGACTGGGAAAGGAGTAACTCAGTGCCAGTCTGACTTTCCTTTATCTTTCTATGAAACGTGCACTTTCTGCCTGGAAGCTTATGAGACGATTATAACTTTTTTTGAGGTCCAGAATTTTATTAATACATACATAGGGACATTTATAAATCCAGTCTGAAATTTAATGAGGTATTTCAATCTGCAGAATTGGATTCTTATTAATCTCAAGGCATTTGCTCCTATCTTGTGTGTATATTGGCTTCCTACACACATTCCATTTTGTCTTCTGAAATTATCATCTAACTTTCTAGCCTAACCATTTTAGACTTGTAGTTCTTTGTATTTTCCAGGCCACAGATATAGGCCCAACTCTCATTCTACATATACAATTTTTTTTTTTTTTTTGCTAACTGGACATTTGTGTTTTCTTTTGTCTATGAGTTTGTATGAATTCTTTTTTTTTAATTACAACATTGTAGAGAGATGATAAAATACATAATGTGCTAATTTATTTTGTTTCTTAGAAATAGAAATAATGTGAATTCAATGCCAAAAAAGCAAAAATAAACATTTTCAGCACCCTAAAATTGTGAACATTTCTCTAATACAATTTTAAAAATTGTGATCACTTCAAAGCATAAATATAAAAATATACATCTTTCAAAGTATACTGAGCCACTTGTTTTTATGAAAAGAGGAACCACCAGCCTCATTTTTCCAAAATTTTTCCAATATTACAGACTGATGAGTCTACCGAGGCACATTTAAAAAATGATACAGCTGTTAAGAGAATATCATCAATTAGAATCATTTGCTTATGCCTAATGAGGAAAATTCAATTTACTAGAAAGAAATAGTGCCAGTTAAATTTTAAATACCGAATGTTCTTTTGCCATGTTTGTGCAATTTTTTTATTCCATCTCACAAGATAAATATGAAATAATTTATGAGATGCCAGTGAAAAATTAGATTATATTTGTTTCTTTACAATTTAAAATAAAAAGTGACTCCTATCTTGCTTAGGAGATTACAAGGAAATGTGCAGGATAGTAATTACCTCAGTGTTGATTCAAAAAATATGTTTAAGATCTTTATACTGACTGGCACTGATAAAACTATGAAGAACAAAGTTAAAGCCTACATAGTAAAAAATGTAACTCACCCATATGGTTATCTTGCTTGTATGAATACTGTGTATTGCATAATTAAAGGTATATATATAATGCTGTGGTTTAGTGATGCTTATTATAAATTATGAAAAATGCAGTATCAAGAGAAGTCATCACCATTTTTGTAAAATAAAACTGTCCTTAGGTTGAATCAATATTACAAACATTGTTGAAGAAAAGCACACACCCTTTTAAAGATATTCTATTAACAACAGACTTTAAATTTTTTTCTTTTTTCTTTTTCTCTAGCTCTGGACAAAAAAACATTAGGAAATATAAATTATTTGTTACCAATTACACTAATTACAAGACAACATTAATCAGAGAAAATGTGGATGAGGAAGAATTAAATTAGCTTCTTGTGCTTGGCAAACACATATTTCCCAGTTTCTAATGATATAGATTACATTATCTAATTTTTAAATAGGGACAAAAATTAATGAAAATGTTTGATGATTCCAAAAAATAATATGACATCTTAAAAAAAAAATCTACATTACACAAGCTACCATTTCACTACCTGACCTTTATGCTTAGATTTTATGTTTTGGGGGGAGGAAGTTAAGTGAAAGTATGGACATTGATTGTTCTGAGGCTCGATATTATATCAAAAAGTTTAAAGATAGAGTGATAAAGATAGAGTGATATACACCGAACATTTGTAAATCCTTTGTTTATGTAACAAGTACTATCATACTGCACTTTTTCCACTTTACTGATAGTACCAAGCAATTTACAAGGGGAGAGATCTACAAAGAAAGATTACTACATGGAGGAAAAACATAAGCTGTTTTATGTCTTCAATTTCAATCAAAAATATAAAAATAAGATAAACTTCCATTTTCCAATAAAGTGTGAGTAGATAAAGGTAAACACTTTTCAAAGATGTGTTGGAAAACATTTATATTTTATTAAAATAATAATTACTGATTTCTGCTTTCACTCAGGATAGAGAGTTTGAACAAGCATCACTTTCATTCTAGCAACAACAAACTTTGGACATCTGGCAAATTCATAATTCCTCTTCAACCCACCAGAGAGCCGAGGAGGGCAATCAATCAGCTAACCTGAAACCAACAAAAGTCAAATACCCCCAAATGGAAATAAATTATAAGCACTTGCATACCTGAAACTAATTCTGCCAAATACTAGTGAAAGCTAGAAAAGTAGGGAGTGACACATTTTTAAAACCTTAATAATTTAAGTATTAAAAAGAAAAAAATCTATTCTCTGATTGAAATTGTAAACTCATCAAAAATCTTTCAAAGTTCAAGATGGTAATTTGACCTACCCAATTAACAAAGAGCACTGAAAATAGAATAGAAATCTGTTCCTTATTTTAATGTTTGTCAAAAGTAACAGTATCTACAGTAAAATGAGTAGTGTGAACAGAAACATCTGAAGTGCACTTACTAACATTAAGGCGCCCCAAAGCAGAGCAGGGAGGCCATTGGGAAAGTCAGTCTTATGCAAATCCACACCTGGGTAGAACACAGCCTCTCGACTGTGCCAACCACCAAAAGCTCCATTCATTCCAATTCTCAGAATGAGGCTTATTTTGGTGAACTTCAACAAAGCAACTAGCATAGTAATCCCTCCTATTTCTATTCATGTGGGTTATATTTGCTTACACCAATCATAATTCTTTCAAAACAACTTAATGTAAGCGTGTGGTTTTTGACTTTATAAAATCTTGCCTTTTTCCTCCACACCTTGGAGCACATTTTAGGTTCCTCTTGAAATCTGTGTTTCAAGAATTCAAATTCCTAAAGACTCCAAATAAACTTTTGGTTTAATTTGCAGCTTCAGTTCTTTCTTGCTCAACAATAGTAATGTACTGTGTATTCATAGCATGTATAAAAATAAAATGTATAACAATGATAGTACAAAGAAAGGAAGAATTGAATAAGATTGTACTTGTAAGGTCATTATACTACATGTAAAGCAGGTATACTTTTATATGAAGGTAGAAGCTGATTAATAAAAGATGGATATTTTTAATACTGAGCCATTATAGAAAGGTATAAAAAATAAGCCAATAGTTGCAATTATCAAGATAACAAAACAATAAAAAGGCATATAAAAGGGGTAAATGAACAGATGGAAAAAAGAGAAAACAGCTCGCAAGATGGTAGATTTTAATCCACTCTCAATAATTACATTACACATAAATAGTTCATTAAAAGCAGAGACTGTCATATTAAATTTAAAACAAGAAAAAACTATATGCTTTCTACAAGATACCTACTGTCGATATAAAGATAAAGGCTAAAAGTAAAAGGATGGAAAAATACAGTACAAGTACTAACTGAAAGAAAGCTGGAACACCTATACTGACATTGTGGGAGACACAACTCCTCGTTTCTAAATTCTTCTGGCTGAGCTAATCATCAAATTAACATTCGAGAGATTAAAAGGAGAAAACAAACTTAATATGTATGTACATACAGGGGTGCCATAGGAATGTGAAACTCAAGGCTTAAGCAGTTGAGATTTATATGCCATTCTAGACTAAGAAGGGGAAATGAGGTTTGGGGTTTCAACGAGAAAGCAGGCAATTCACAGGTAGATGAAAAAGAGTGAACAATTGGTGAACAAATTTATGCTGGGCTACCCAGCAACAAGAGGACACAGAAAGAAGTCCAAGTTATAGGCTTTGCTACATTACTCTCTGTCATATTTAGTTCATATGTAATGAGGCTAAGATGATTTTCCCTTTCTTTAAGCAGGTTTTCCTATCTGAATTACTTTAGGCAGGAAATGGGAGAAGGTCAGAAGTCCTTTCTGAGTCTTTTGTTTCTTAAAAACAACCAGCTTAAAATCAATATCCCCAAAAGCATATATTTGGGTGGCAAATCTTTAGTCTTCTTTGATATCATATAAAGTTGACTGCAGAACAAGGAAATGCAAGAGTTTAATAATAACATTATAAGATTATAAAAGTGTCAATTATCTAAGAAAATATACAATTCACAAATGTGTATGTATCTAATAACAAAACAAACATAGAATAACAACTTGAATATTGAAAGTGAAGTAGACACATCTGAAATTATATTGGAAGGCATTAATATTTACCTTTCAATAGTTTTTTGAACAAGATCTGAACAAAAATATCAAGGTATTTGGATAATGGACATTTATAACTTTTCCTAAATGAGAAAAGAAAATACATGTTCTTTTCAATTTTACATGGGATATTCATAAAGATAACCTGTATTCTGGGTTATAAAACAAACCTTAAAAGATTTAAAAAATTAGTCATTATCAAGTATGTGACTTGACTACCAAATTGTAATTAAATAACAGAAATAGATCTGAAAAGTCTGCAAATATTTGGGAATTAGCTCCCTTCTAAATAATGAATGAATCTAAGAGAATAACATAAGAAAAAAACAGAAAGAAGTTTGAAGAGAATGAACATATGGACACAATATATTAGAATGTATGGAACACAGATACAATAATCCTTAAAGAGAAATGTTACATTAACTTCTTATATTAAAAAAGAAAAACATTCTCAAATAAATGAACTATGCTTCTACATTCAGGGCCTAGACAAAGAACAATAAATTGATTCCAAAACAAACTCAAGGGAGAAAATAAAAGATAAGAGTATATATATATATATATATATATATATATATATATATATATATGTATATATATCTGACAAAAACAAATGACAAAGAAGAAAATCAGTTAAAGGAAAAGTTAGTCCTTTGAAAGAAAATCGGTAAATTTGATAATTCTCTAAATTGACCAAGAAATAAAGAAAAAGACAGAGAAGATACAAGCTACCAATATTGTAAATAAATGGTGAGATAACATTACAGAATATACAGGTATTAAAAGTGTAATTAAGTCCACTACAAAAATCAAAAAATAATTTAGGTGATAATTTAGGTGAAATACAAAAATGTTTACGAGAAACAAATTATCAAAGCTCATTCAAAAATAGACAGCTGGAATAAACCTATATTTTTCCAAAACATTTTTATTCCCTATTTAAAATATTCCCACATAGAAAACTTCAAGTCCAGATGGGTTCAATGAAAAATTGTACTAAATATTTAAGGAAGACATGATATCAATTATATAGAAACTCTTCCTAAATTTAGAAGAAACAACTCATTTTATGAGGTCAAAATTAATCGGATACCAAAACTCAAGAAAAATATTATAAGAAATTAGAGCTATAGATAAATGTCCTTCATAAACATAGATATGAAAATTTACATTAAAAATTAGCAAATAGAAACCAGCAATATATAAACAATATGTTACATAAGCAAGTGAGTTTTATCTCCAAAAGAAAAGCTGGTTCTGTAGTCAAAAATCAATTAAGGTGATTCACCTCCTTTATATGTTAAAATGCAAGACCATATGATTATCTCAACAGACAAAGGAATTTTTCTTTAACAAAATTCACATCCATTTAGCATAAAATTTATGTAAAATGGAAATGAAAAATAATTTCCTTAACCTGATAAAAAGATCCACAATAAACCTATGGCTAATATAATATATACTAATATATAATTGTGTACCTTTCTCCATTATCAAGGGACCAAGTCAAATATTTTTGCTCACTACTCTTATTTAGCAACACATTGGCAGTCTTATTTATTTAATAATACACAAAATATAAATAATAGGCAGATCGATAGGACAAGAAGGAATAAAATTGTTTTTATTCACAGTTACCATGATGGTCTCCATATAATCCCAAAGACTCTACAAAAAATTGACTAGAACTAACTGAGCTTAGTAAGGTCACAGAATGTCAACATATAAAAATCAATTATATCTCAAAGGACTAGATGAAAAATTGTATATTGAAATAAATTTAAAATATTACTATTTATAATAGCACTGATAGCTTTATACATTTGCCTTCAAATCTTGCAAGATTTGTACAAATATGTGCAAGATCTGTATGCTGGAAACTATAATATCCTGATGAATAGTAACAGTATAAGAAAAAGAAATTAAATAATTAGAGTGATATTCCATTATTAGAGATTGAAAGATTCAATATAATTAAGATGTCAATTCTCTTACACTGATATACAGATTTAATGTGATTCCAACCAGTCTCTCAGCAAGCTTTTCTTTATTGAGATAAACAAATTCTAAATTTATATGAATTTAGATTCTAAAATCTATATAACAATGGAAAAGGAACTAAAGTGGAGAAACCAATTTTGAAAAAGAATAAGGCAAGTTTACTCAAACTACCTACTCTCTAGATCTATTACAATGATACAGTATTCAAGATAGTGTGAAATTAAAGAAGTCATGGACATATAGATCAATAATAGCAAAAAAGAAGGTCCAGAAAAAGATACTTAAACAAAAGTTCGATGACTTTTCAACAAAGGTTTAAAGATAACTCTTTAGAGAAAGAACCGTTTTTTCATAAATAGTGCTGGAAATATTGGACACATGTAGGCTAAAAATGAAACTCAACTTATACCTCTTACCCAGCTAAAAAACTTAAAATGTATCATAGACCTAAATAAAATCTAAAACAAAACAAAATAAAACATTATAGGAGAAAACGGGGGAAAACCTTTGTGATCTCTTAGATACAACCATAAAAAAACACAATCTGTAAAATTATACGTTGACAAATTTCTTTTGCCATAATCAAAATCTTATGTTCTTTGACAAAATATATAATATTAAAGAAGTAAAAGACAACTTACAGACTTGGAGAAGATATATTAAAATCACATATCTGTATTCACAAATATAAAGAACTCTTAAAATTCAATAATAAGAAAAGTAAACATCTCTCGAATTCGACAAACTGTTTGAACAGGAACTTCTCCAAAACAGCAATATGAATGGCAAATGAGCACAAAAGAAGATGCCCAACATCATGCCGTTGGGGAAAAGCAAATTAAAACCATAAAGAGAAACTACTACACCCTTATTAAATGACTAAAAAAGTTTACCAAATACTGTACTGTCAAAACAAATGGAGTAACCAGAAGCCAAACAATTTTCTCAGGAATACAAAATGGAATGGCCATTTTGGAAAACATTTTGTCAATTTCTTATAAAGTTAAAAGTGCACTTAACCCATGATCAATTAATCCTATTACTGTATATTTATCTATGTGGGGGTGGAGGGGGGGGAAGCATACACTCCCAGCAATCTGCATGCAAATACCTATAACAGTTTTGTTTTTCATCAGCAAAAACTAAAACAGGCCAATTGTGCTTTAACTGCGGAATCAATAAACAAAATGTGTTCCATCCAAACAATGGACTACAACTCAGGAATACAAATGAATGGACTAATACATGCAAAGGTATGGGTGAATCTCAAATTGAAAGAAGCCAAAATAAAAAAGACTTCATACTGTGTGATTCAATTTATTTGACTTTCTTACGCACACAAAACTGTAGGGACAGAACAAATCAATGGCAGTACCAGGGAAGGCACTGTCTGTAATGAAACAAGGAAGGATTACTTAAGTGTTGGAGTGGTTCAATACTGTCATATTCGTGGAGGTCACATGACTGAATATAGTTATGAAACTAAAAAGGGTAAATTTTACAACACATAAGTTATACCTAATTAAGAATGCAAAACCATATTTATAATTATGTTTACATATAGCTGATAACTAATTTCTTAACAATTTAACTTAAGGTAATTCTCATTTGGTAATAAGAATTAAGTTCCTTTTCCTAAATCGTGTACCACATAAAGTATTCAATAAGAAAAAAAATTGTAGCAGCCAATTCTTCTAATGAATTATTTTGTTATTAGCTTGAAATATCTGTAATTGCCGAGTCAGTATTCTGTTTCTTAAAGTGTAATTTTAAACCAAACTCATATAAACTTAACTTTTTGTAAAAGATCATAATAAAAATAGTTATTTCCTTTAAAAACACAATTGTGAAATATTTCTACTGTAAACTTAAAAGTCTTATGAAGACTAACTTAATTGAGCATATGCATTTTATAATAGTTTCAATATATTAAAAAATTCAGAGTAAACGTTTAAATAGCACTTTTAAGTGATTTGACAGATCTTGTCCTGCAAAATACTTTCCAAATGTATACTGCAACTTACATAGAAAAACCTGGTGTGTTGAAAAATACATAACAGTTCCATGTTTCAAGATTTATATTTCAAAATAATATCATAATCAAAGTTTATACTTCCTTTAGAGTGGGAATAAATTGCACATAGAAGCATTTGGAAAAAAACACTGTATTTTTCCATTTGTACCATAAGGGTGGACTTAGATGTAATTAGGCTTGCAAACTGATAAGACCTATGGATTAAAAAATCACATTAACTATAAAATGGATGGTAGAAGTGAGGAAAAGCTTGGAGAAGGAAAAGAATGGAAATGGAAAGTGTATAGGTTGCCTATTTCAGATGATGATAGTTTTGACTAGTGAATGGTAGTAAAGATAAAAAAAAAACATACTAAATACAACTTATTTATTTTATTAGAAAAACTAAATAAAGGCAGCTGAAGTGAATATGCAAAATCTAGTTGTAATGTTCACCTGGACCTCCAGTCTATGAATTCCTCTGTGGAAGCTTCTAATGACAGCATGTATAAGCCAAAGGCCCACGGTTTCACCAAGGACTACTCTCGAAGGTGATCAGCAAGATTTATTTATGTAAGTCCTCAAATCTTGATGCCTCTGGTGTCTCTGTGTTTGACAAGTGGAGATTTCAGTCTTTTATAGAATCTTTCTCCCAACATACTTTTTAAAATCCAAAGGGATGCACACCTATAAAATAATAAATTTTGAATAGGTAGTATAATTTCAGAATCCTGGGATATGGCACATCCCAGGAGAGGCTGGGGGTGGGAGGAAAACCAGGAGCATGAGGGATCCAGGCGGCCAGGTGCAGACAGTGGAGGCCGTTGGAGGCCCTGAGTAACAGTGTAGGAGACCTCAGATTGGGAGGGGGCTGCCTGGGAGGTGCAAGGGCTGTGCAGTTTTGCCACGTAGTAAAGCAGAGAAAACAGGTAGAGCAGCTAGAAGGGCGTGACCAAGAATTGGGAGTGGGCAAGAGACTCAGAGCAGGGCACAGTGTGTAAGCAAAGGTAGGTGCCGTGGGTGCATGTAGAATTCCTCTACATACAGGGGTGGGTGACCACATGTATGCTTTCAAGAGCAGCCCTTGGTAGCAGGCTGTAAGTTGGGAGAGAGCCAAGCAGGAGGGGGTGAGTGAAGCCTTGGCATCAACCTCAAATCTTACTAATCCCAGAATCCTGCTCTGATAGGTAGATTTGCCTCCAGAGGCAGTTTTCCAAAGATCCTGAGACACAGAGAAGTTACATAAATTTCCCGGGTGGTGAGGATGTGTGAGGAGGGTCCCCCGCCGCCCGCCCCCTGCAGGCTGCCCAGGAAAGCACAGGATGAGTTGGTGGAGCACAGAGAACTTTCAGGGGAGTGAAAACACTACACATGACATTATAATGATGGCTGTATGTCAGTAAACTTCTGTTCAAATCCCATTGAACATGCACCAAGAGTGAGTCCTAAGGTAAACTATGAACTTGCCATGGTTACGATATGTCATTGTAGGTTCATCCACAGGAAAAAAAAAAAAAAGTACCATTTTGGTCAATGATAAACAATGACAGGGAGGCTATGCGTGTGTAGGGACAAGAGATACATAGGAAATTGTGACTTCCTCTCAATTTTGTTATGAACTTCAAATTGCTCTAAAAAAATAGTCTTTAAAAAACCGTTCATCCCATTGGGTTTTCTAATCTCTAGAGAGTGTATAAATTTCATCGCTGTGGGTGGAGACTTTTATTTAAAAATTTGTTGAGTAATTTCTAGCCAAAAGTAAATAATCTAATGGGTAACTGCAAAACAAAACATGAAGTGAAACTATAAAAATAAGATCAAAATCATAAAGTTTTTCACTTGAAATAAATAAGATGTATTTCAAATGAACATTAATACAACTACCAGCAGAACTGGAAAAAAGTGAATGAAATGGAATTTTGTTGTTCCAATTTCATAAGCTATCAAATTATATTTGATACTACAGTGATTTTCCAAGTAGATCACATTTTTATTTTTAAATCATTGGCAAAGAATTTAGAGACTCACTCTCAGAAAATCCACTGAAGTCTCGAAGAGCAGCTATCCCTGAGGGAAAATATGTGGATAAAATGCATTAGAAAAATTTTACATCACTCGGTAGACTAATTATAGTTTGATGTGTAGATGTTCTAACTAAAACTACATAATATATTGTTTCCATTTCAAATGGAGTGACAGACAAGAACCGAGAGAATGGATAGAAAATGAGAAGAATGTGACCTAGTGTGTATTGTAATGTGTAAAGGTATGTTTTGTTCAACATTTTCCCAACAATTTTGTATGATATTTACCTTGCAGCCAATTTGCTTACTTCCTCTGATTGGGATATTGGACATTTTGTACCATTTTTTTTTTTCATTATCTTGTGAAAGTTCTAACTAGCTTCTATAATATTTTAGAAATCATTAGAATGCTAAACGAGACTAGAACTCTTCATTATAAACCAATGTTTTCTATCAACGATGCAGTTCTCTCTGATAACCATATCCAGTTCCCGTGGGGTGCTACCTGCACTCTATGTCACAATCTAAAACACTGCCTTCACCAGCCCATCTTTTTATCTTTTTACTTCATTTACTTTTCTGCAACCCCAGTCTCATAACTACCTTCCTTTTTTCAATTAGCTCTTACTTCTGTCTCAACGGCGGTATCACCTACATTATTTTCTTTTCTTCATGCTGTGTGTAATATATAAAGACTTTTCCACTGATTTAGTCCAATAAATGGATATGTTCTCTTAAACACACAAGCAGCCAACATTTCTGGAAGAAGACAGATTATACTCTTGCTTTAGGTGTGTGTTTGCTTCTTTTGGTTCATTCTTACCATTCTGTTATAATAACTTCACCTGTTCATTGTCCTTTCCAGAATTCTATGTAGTCCAAAGCTTTCTTTGAAAATAGGAGCCAAGCAACAAGAAAAAGTTCTCAATGGGGTGCCCCTTACTTTGTAATCACCCCAGGTGTCCAGCTACTTGAACCAATTCCACCACTGTCACTGCCCAAATAATTGGCTGTCCTTTTCCAATTCTTGAAACCTTTAATGATTATATTCTCTTCTTTCTCTTTTAACTTTCAACTACTGCAAACTCTTGACTTTTTCAAAAGAGCTATTCTGTTGTATTTCCAGTGCATTCTGGGAGGGTGAGGGAATATACTGTCAAGTTTTTGTTACAACAGCCAAATCATTAACTCACTTCTACAATTCATTAATGCAAGTTTTCAATTAGCTTTCCTATATGATTAACACACACCCAAATCAATCTTTTTGCATATAGTTTTTTGATTACTTTCTCTATCTTCCTCCAAAATTATGACTCACTCACTCCCAACCACATTCCACAGCAAAAAACAACTTTAGGCTAGTCCATTGTGCAACAATAATTAATATAGTATCAAGTATTCTGAATTAGTCCAATGATAATCTTTAACATATAAATTTAATTTTAATTTTATTAATATTTCTCAATTTATGTTGCCTACTTATGAAATGCATTTTTTTTTTGGCTTGTATTTTATTGTGTCTTTACATCTTTCATTCAGGGCTATTTGCAATGACATTGTTTTCATGACCCTTGTCTAATTTACAGGCAGTAAGATACCTGTTTCCTTTATTTGGTTATTTCTGTCATCATACATATTAATGTTTTAAATACACACTCTTTGTTTAAGTACATACTCTAACGTTTTATATACATACTCTTTAAAAAATAAAGAAAGTTCTACTTACATGTGACTGGTTTAGTTTCCTTTTTCAAAGCTCAATATGATCCCTCTGTATAACCAATTTATGTATTTATCTTATTTTTTTTACTTTTATTTAGTATGTAAGGGCTATGTGACAAATATGAAATCTATACAATTTCTTTTGCATAGGGTCTGCAAATAAGCTCAGGTTTTTGTCTTATTTATATTTAGTTAATATATAAATATAGGTAATCCTTATTATTTGTCATTTGAAACTTTGATTTATACCTTTAAAATTCCTTATTTTTGACTCATTTTCAGTAAAAAAAAAAAAAAAACACAATAAAACAAACAAAAAAAAACCCCTTCATACTGTTACTTTTCCACAGGCAGTTATGGATCAGGGGCTCACTTATACTTGTTACTTCAGTAAGTTACACAATTCTTTGACACAGAATGAACATTTATTAATATTTGTTGTGAGCATTAATAAACTAGACTACAAAGACTCAGAATATCAAGTAACATTGGTTATATAGGAAGACTTAGCCAATTTTACTGAACTCATTTTTCTCTCCACTGATAATAACAAGATTTATATTTTCTTCTACCCTAGATAGCTGTACTAGTAGAGAAGGCTTTCTCTCAAGTAGGACTAATATGATCTTAAAATATTGTTTTTAGAAACATACTTTATTTTTCTGCCTGAAATACAGCACTTATTGAAAGTCTAAATTAAATACAAGTAGAAGTGCTTTTATGAAATTCTATTATGACTTGAAATTGAAATTTGATAAGAAAGCCCATCACTAGATGGTAATTGATGAGCTACTGACATTTCAGGTTTTAGCCCTTAATGCACAGGAAACCAATTATTATCCAAAAGACAACATATTTCTATCTCTCCTGTTGCTGAAAACCACATATTCAATCATTCAGCTTTTGACTGTTCTGTGCTTTCTTTTCAGCCCTATTATTGCTGTATGTTTGTGTGTATCCAAACTGTCATTTGTGCGCATGGGCCAAATGAATGATTTATTCTTGATCTGTTCCCTTAAGAAATCTACTGGCTTAAAAAAGTGTTAGTTTTCCTCAAAATGTTAGTAAGAAAGTAAAGTGGAAGCAATAAAATAGTATCTTTTAAAAATATTATTCTTAAGCTAAAGTCAGGTATGCTTTAAAGAACATATAAAATAAATTTTAATTTATTTGACCTAAACACAAAAATGAACAGCACAGACGGTTTAGAACTCTGTTTCGCAAAATTTATCTAAGGAAATCCATCCTTAGATTATTTAAAATATAGATTTCTGGGCTTCATCCTCACTGCTTCCTCAGTATCTTGTTTTCATAAAATGAGGACTCTGTTTGTTAACCAATTCCTAAACTAAAGGTTAGAACCACTGATTTATGTCTGGTTTTGCATGTTTGTTTCCTCTGAGAAATTGGAGATAGTATGCTTGGGAAAATGATTTTCAATATACCCAGTCTTGCAGTATACACTTATGAATATTGTAGGGTATTTCTCTTCTTGGTATATTGCACCTTAAATGCTAGAGCCAGAGTCTATAAAATTGTCAAGAAGGGTAAAAAGTTTAGGAAGACCCTCTGACAATAGGAAGGTACTTACTTTTCAGTGAGCTGTTGGTCACAGTGTTACTTAAAAATAAAAGTTTACTTAACTGTCTTTTAAAATGTTTTACATGCCTGCCTTTCATTTCCTGCCACATATTATCTTTCAATTACTCATTGATACTATACTTGAAAAATTAAGTATGTAGCTTAGGTCAAAGCTAAACCTATAAAGAAAGGCTAAAATTAAACATGAATAAAGGGATATTATATACAAAGTTTTCCTGATACCCTGTTAATTTTTTCTGGATATCAAGAGAAATATATATGTGTACTTAATGTGTTGATGTTACAATCGTTTAATAATTAACCTTAAATAGTGTCTGGTTTTTAAAAAGGTAATGAGGTGTTTGCTAGATTAATTAGGACTCAAGCAAGAAGTAGCATAGATTATAGAAATATAGCATATGACAAATGGCACAGCACATGGTCTTTTAATGCACTATTAAATTGCAACTGTCCTGGGTAAAAGAAATATACATAAAGACTGTCAGGAGAACTTAAAGTAATATATCATCTTCTCATAAATAATAGTTACTTGTCAACATGGAACTGCTTTGTGTGCAGTAATTCAAGTTAAACAGTAGTGTTTCGATTGCCTGTGCACATGTATTGTTTCAGTATATATTTTTTGAAGTTGGTTTCAGAAGCACTTAAGCCACTTAAAAATAACAATAAAATCATACGCATGGTTCACCTAGGAAAATTTAACTATCATAAAATTTTTAAAAAATCATGTCTCTGGTTTCAGTGTACTCTAGTTAAACACATTATAGCCACCTGGCAGACATTGTGAAAATTTGAATTGAATTACTACCATTTCATTCATTCTCACCATTTAATAATAGATTGTTTTGTAACATTACCATTTATTAAACATTTATTTAATCTTCACAATGACTCTTATGCAAAATACAGTTTATGATATATCATAATGATGTTTTTGTTGATAACAAATTCAAAAAGTTTCAATAAATTTACCCAATGTAATGGATCGATAAGTTTTAGAGGGCGAATTCAAAACCATTTTGGTTAGATTGCAAAGGCTTAGATATTTCCCAAACATTTTATGCTCCTTTCATGTTCTATGTTGAGTGACTAGGCAATAATTATCGATAAAGTTGAACCTTTTAGAGATTCTGATTGTAATGTTCTAAGCTGCATTTCTAAAAATTCTGCTATTTTACTGGTTGATTGAAACTTAGATTAAACAGAAATATGGAATAGATAAGCATTTGAAACTTGTTGATGTAAAAAATAAATTAAAAATTAGTTTGAAAGAGATGTTGAGTAGATTTGTCATGTCCAGTGCATTCTGACAAACCATGAATTTGTCCCATAAGAGAATACAAAAGATATCCTTTACACTGCACTCTTGGAGTATATATTGGTGAGAGGAGCAACGGTATAGTTAAAAATAATTTCAGTATCTATCTTCTACAGGGTAGTGATGAACAAGCTATTTCCATTGGAAAAGACTCTCTGACTTCAGTGGGGATGATGAGGACTTCAAGTACCAGAATAATGTATCATCACTTAGCAAGCAGGGATAATTGGTGTGGTTGTCACAATAAAGAGAAGAACCAGTACGGTCATCAGAATAGTAAAACAATAGGCAAATACAATCTTGACCAATAGATCATGGTATCCAGGGGCAAAAATAAATAGATATATCATCTATATTGAAATAATAGAACTTCCTTCCCCATTTTTTGTCAACCAATGAATTTTAAAACTAAACAAGATACACAACAACAAAAAGCTTGAGCCATCTAAAGGATGTATGGTCTCTACTAAACTTTTCACCTTTCTGTCAGTTCTCAGCCCTGAAATCTTTGAAAGATGGGGAGTACCTTTAAAAAATAACTGTGAACCTGTACATTTTCAGCAAAAAAAAAAAAAAAAAAAAAAAAAAAAACTGTATTATAAATCCCCACCTGGTATTCTCTGAAGAGACTTGTACAAGGTATCAGGTAACTGGTACTTATAACCATGGTAACTGTACCAGGAAAAATAAAATAATAGTTATTTGAACAATTAATGATTAGAGCAAATACTGATTTCATGGGACCCAGAATGCCACTTGGGCAAATTGAAATTGGCCTATTTCAATCTTTTAGTGCAGTGGTCCCCAACCTTTTTGGCACCAGGGAATCTAATGCCTGATGATCTGAGGTGAAGCTCACCTCCTGCTGTGCAGCCCGGTTCAACAGGCCATGGCCCTATTTAAGTTCTGCAAACACAACCTACGGTTATGTTCCCACTTTCTGAATATATAGTTGAAATGAGGATATAAACCCCTTGGCAGAGTCCTCCTGTTAGCTCTCTGACACACGTAAGAATCTAGGTCACCTTGCTACTGACATGATTAAAAGAAACACTTCATTAAAGACTTGAAAGATGCTATGAACTTTATATTACATCCCCATTTAAAATGCCTGACTGGTTTATTTTAATCAAATAGTGATTCCATTTACAGTAGCTGTTTCGAGATGTGGTTTCTGAAAAAAAAATATTGAAAAAAAGAAATCACAGTTCTAGCATCTTGTATACAGCAAAATCCAAAAAAAAAAAAAAATAATGAATATTATCAAAGCTAGCTGGCCACCTTCCACATTTTGCCTCAGGGCCCTTCATCTTTCTGGGTTAGTGACTTATTTACACCACAAAGTATTTGATCATCTTATCATCTCATAGATCAGTGGTCCTCAACCCCCTGTTTGGAACCAGGCCACACAGCAGAAGGTGAGCAGTCAGCGGGCGAGTAAGCAAAGCTTCATCTGTACTTGCAGCCGCTTCTCAGCACTAGCATCACTGCCTAAGCTCCACCTCAGACCACCAGGCATAAGATTCTCATTGGCGCACCAGTCCGTAGTGCCGAAAAGGTTGGGACTGCTGCCTTAGACGATCACTCATATCCACTACACTGGGACATCACTCCAAGATAATATGGCAACTTAGAGGTAGCACATACTGCTATTGCAGAAACACTGGTACCAAACTCTGAGCCACAAATCCCTCCAAAAGTGAGGAGTCTGCCATTTCAATGAAGTTACTTAGGGTCTGTGTTCTGTGGTATGTGAGGATACACCCTCCACAGGGAAAGGCACATTGCTTAATTCAAATCACTTACTCAAAGAATGTGGCACAATGCTTAAGACTTCTTAAATTTGAAAAAAAAAAAAAAGCATAACTCTAATCCACTTATTTTATTGCCCATAAGGTCTACTAAGTTTCAATAGGAGCACAAAAAGAATGTCTGTCTGGCTTGTACTCACTCAGAGAAAACAGTGATACAGAGAGTATCAGCCATTGACAGGTTCTGATAGGAAACATACGACAGGTGGTTGGGTGCAAAGTAATGTTCTCTTCAACAAGTTTTATTCTTCCTTAAGCAAACATCTCTGGCTTATTTAGTCCTCACTGAGATTAATAATAAGAGCGGGGAATAATAATTGACTATGTGACTTAATTCTTCATGATGAACTGTGTGCAATTCACCAAGCCAAAATTAATATGGGCAGCCTCATTCCACCTTCACCTGTAAGAGTCTTGACCCAGAAGAAATCCTATAGGTATATGAGTGCTGTTCACATATCTGTATATAAGCATATGTACATGCATGCATATAGAGAGAGGCTGTTACTTTATTAGTTCTTCTGTCACACCATCATCTTTACCTCAATTCATAACTGTGAGATTATGAGGAATTTTCTAAGATTAAATTCTCAGGAGAAAAAATAGCAAGTCTGATTTTCTACATGACATTGCATGATTGAAATGGTGTTACATTACGCTTCACTTAATAATGCCTCTGAAGGAGAGAGGTGTTTTTTTTTTTTGTAAAATAAAACAGCATATTTCTGATTAACTTTATCTAAAAGGAGTGATGGCCCTATGTACAGATCTGTGCTGATTCGTGGCCTATTAATTTGTTCAGCTGGTCAGGGATTTGTACAAACAAGATTAGATAATAAGAAAATAGAGTAGATGGTTAGAAAAAATGAACTCTGGAAAAAATTATAACAGTAAACTTCTTAAAATAAGCTTTAAATAGTGAGACTGTGTCCCATGTAAAAGCTCAAAAAGACACGAAAACTCTCAAGAATCATCTAAGATATCTTACTTGATCGAAGTCAGTGGACTTCTTTCCCCAGTTACCACAATAGTCAATGACAATTGTAAGGAAAAAGAAGGCATAGAGGTGGAAAGAAAGTTGTGCATACAAAGAAAGATATGAACTTTTTCTCACCAAGACTATCATTAAAGTGCCCTATTGGCCTATAATAGGGACAAATTTTAAGCTCCCAGATGAATACACTAGTGGCAGGTTGAGTACACTGGGCACGTACCTTTATAGAAACGGAAGTGGTTTATCTTACTGGAAGAGAATAGTGATTTGCCTTCTTTGCCATCCTCGTTTTGGCTGGAACCGTAATCTAGAAACTTGTTGAAAGCTTTACTCATCATCACCTTGTCCTATCCAGCATTGCTTCTGCCCAAGTAACACTTTTTGATATCAAAGCAAAGAAGCTTTTCAAAAAGCTGAAGATTATAGAATGAATTGATTTATTATCCTCCCTCATCTCCAGAAACATCTGACTGACCACAAAAAATGGTCCACTGGCTGATGAAGATCCAGTTTACATTCCCGATGGGTGACAGTGCCTGATGAGTGTAGGATGCTGGCTTACAGGATGGTGTCCAGAATATTAGCCAATATGCTGTATCAATGCCTTTTTGACATTAAAAAGGAATCCCTGTTTTAAAAAAGGTACTTTTTCATTGTTGCAACTCTGCAATCTCTTTTAGGAATGACAATGAAATACTGGACTATGTTGTTAAAAAAAAAAATCACATTATAATCATCCCAACATGTCCACCATGCGTGGCAGATTACAAAAATAGCCACGATACTCTCAAGACATTCCCATCGGTAGAAAGGGTCATTTAGCTCAACTTTGATTCTGAGGAGGTCTGTGACTTGCTTTGAGCAATCAGATGCAGAAGCAGTCACATTATGACAGTTAATGCCAGTTCCGATTCCTTGACTCAAAGGCCTTCGGCAAGGCCTTTCTTACTATAATCAATATGTAAACAAGACAAGAATAGCCTGCTGGATGATAAGAGACACGTGGACGAGGCCTAACTTGTCCTAACCATGCCAACCAAACCGTCAGCTCCAGACGACTCAAGAATTAGTCCAGTGGAGATTAGCAGCAGCATCCCTGCCCGGACTAGAACAGCCCAAATCTCTAACCTAAGAACCGTGAGTTACACACACAGCATTTCTACTAGGACACAAAGTTTTGGAGGTGGTTTGTTATAAAGCAAATATTAACAGATATATTGTGTGAAGAACAAAATCATTGCATGAGAGCATCAGTATTATCTGACTTCACATGAAGTAAAAATAATTCCAGAGAAGTTCTTATACTATGTAATAAAATATTATGTAGTAAAAACTTTAATTTCTTTGTTTTTGGCATTTAAACTTAAATTCCTTTAAATTATTTTACCTCACTTTTAGTGGGAAATATCGTTTAAATTTAAATTAATTTAAAAAACAAATACATGAATGTTTTTAAAAATATACTTGTAGCATTCCAAAACTTAAGTCAACTTCTACAGCAAATATATTGAGAAAGGTATTTTCTTAAGAAAGATTTGCTTAAATCGAGAAAAATTGAATCCTTTGTCTTATAGAGCAACTTACATATATGCACTACATATATTTAAACTGAGAATTTATATTCTTTTTAAATAGCGTCCAAATTATATTATACATTTTTTATCTGTTTTCCATCTCCACTGACTAAAGGCCCAGATAATTTTACTTAAATTGGAATTCTAAAGAAAGATAGATTTATATCTTTTATAAATTACTCAATTTAGTAAAGAAAAAAGTATAATATCCCCTTAAAATCTGGAATGACTGAAGAAAACTCTTTTCTAATGATAAGGGAATTAATATGGTGATGTTTTGAGAGTACCATTCAGTCATGATTATTCTAAGAATCACAGAAAACTTCACATTATGTAAATTCAAAGAAAATAACTTTCTAATTGCTGTGTGTGTCTGTGTGTGTACGCGTGTGTATATGTGTGTGTATTATATGCCATGAAGGATGGGAATTCTAGTGTAAACAATATGGAGCCCACAGAGACTGTGGCAGGCCATGACAGCATCCTTGGACTCTGGGATTGGAAAATTAGAGATAAATCAGTTCTAACTGTCCATGAGATCCCCTCCAAGCAGATATTAAATGCAAACCTAAATATCGTGGGCAAAAGTTTCCCAAACTAGTTTTCATTTCTTGAAACCTCTTTAATGATGGGTTAATAACTAGATAATAAAGCTCATAGACCCCTGATTTCTTAGAAAGGATGTTGCTGATAATAGTGAATTCATCTGCAGCCTCTACCTCACCTTTCTGTGGCAATACATGATTTTCTAAACTTTACATTATTGCGGCATGCCCATTTTTGGCTTTTATGGCAATTTTTAAGTCTGTGTCTTACCTGATTTTATCTAAAGTATTTTATCTAAATAATGTATAAACATCTCTACTTTCTGTCTTGTAAATATAATATCATTCTGATCCTATCATTTTGCTTTTTCACAAACTTTCCAAAATAATAATGTCACCCTGAGACACACGCACACACAGCACAAAACACAGGAATACTAAAACAGGTGACTTGCATAAAAGGCTCCTTCAAACACTGTCATTCAAAATTAATCAAAAAAACTTCTATTGTGAAAATCAGAAAAGAATGTTTGGTTTTCAGTAAAAATTGTTAATCTATCTTCTTTCCTCATTAGTAACTGACCTAAATATTTACCATTAGTTCTTTTCTATCTTGACAAAATTCTATACTTATTTTGAATTTTTCACTGTTTAGATATTTTAATGTAGTGTTACCAGGACAAGGGTATAATTTGTCATTTTAATTTCATGACAAGTTTTCCTTTCAATAACAGAAATAGGTTCGTTTTTAAGGACTTCATCAGAATTACTATATTTACTGTAGGATAACACAGTCACAGTATTACTTATAAAATTTTTGAAAGCAGAAAGTAAAATTATCAGTGTTTCAAAATTAAAAGTATTTTGTTCTCATATCTTTTATTGGGGGGTAAAAACTGAAGGAATCATATTGGGCTCAAGGTTTAATTCATTTAAAATCATGTATATTCCTTTCACATAAGTTTTATCTTTATTACATAGCTTGCTGCTCTCTGAGAAACTGTTTTTAAAAATTTATTTTGTTAGGTTACTAAGACTACTTTGTAGTTCTAATGTCAATTTGCAAAAATATGATTTTTTCTAAGTAGTATGTCTAAATCACTTTTTACTTCAAGTAAAAATAGAAAATATTTCTGGAGAATTAGAATAAGATTGTAGTGTTAGATACTCTTAAATCGATGAAAGTAATTTATAAAACAATATCTATTAAATAATACTAAGTAATACTTCCCTACTTCAGACTAAATATAATATCTAGACTTAAAAAGTATGCTCACTTTTGCAAACTAAGAAGTTGGTATCAAGACTCATATTTATGATTATTCCTAGAAATTTATAAGCTTAAATTTGAAGAAATAGACTACTCAAATAACTTTGTCGAGCCTGACTTTCATACACAGTATGAAAGTCATTTTCTAGAACAATTTTCTAGAACAATTACCAAGATATCTTAAATTCTGTTAAAGATCCCTTCCTAATTCGCTCCTATTTATCTTTCTAGCCTATCATCTTCTACTTCTTTATTACATTCTCCACAACTAAAATGAACTACTTGAAATTTCTGTATGAGTTCTTCACAGGCAAGTCAGTTCATTCTCTCTCTTTCTCTCAATCTCTCTCTTCCCCTGCGTATATATATAGATATATATAAATATACATATATATGCACATACGCACGTATACACACATATACAATCATATATAAAAATTATTTATTTACCTGTAATTTTTTTTTAGTATTCTCATCATTATATATCCTAACTCAATAATCACATAAAATAATTTTTAGAAATATTTATTTTGTGATTGTACTTTAAATTACTTCTGCATTATATCCCATCATCCCTTTTTATATCTAACTCTGCTTTAGGCTTTGAGAAACTCGTGAACCCCTTTATTATTGATTTTACGCATATTATGTGGCCCAGTTTGTCCTCTTGATGATGGATCCTTGATTAAGTTATGGCCATTGACTTGGTTAATCTATGATATAATCATATTGAGCTTATTTTAGCTGTAAATTTAATTGCCTATACTCGTTTTTGTTTTGGTTGGAGCATTTCCACAATTAAACCTGTTACTCTATAGTTTGGACTATTAGGCCGAAAATTTCAATGTAAATATTTTATTGCTAGTATCTCAAAAGTCTTTGTTTGGAAAGTTATTAGAAATTTTAAATTAACAGCACATTGACCTATGGTTGAGTGCACATAAATAATTAGGGACAAAGTCAGAGAAACGCACAGCAACAGATTATGTTATTGGAAAATAAACCTATCATTATTACTCACTTGAATAATGACTCTAACCTTATTAGATTCTTTTAAAATTTAACGAATGGCTTCAACCAATTTTTCTTAAATATTGCATTATGGAGTAAAATAATAAGCTATAATAGTCACCTTTTTTTATCTTTAAGAGTCAAGGAGAGATTTCTTTTTAACCAACTACTACAAAATAACTAATAACGACTTATAGATAAGTGCTAACAGAGGAGAACGCACAGAGTGGTGGATAGAATGGTAGAACCTTACAGAGCCCGGAGGTTTAAGGAAGGATCCTGAAGGAAGCAGAGTCTGAACTGAGATTGTGAGCTGAGAACAGAAGTTTAGAAGATAATGAAATTTGAAAGGGAATATATACTTGAACCTTTTAAAATAAAAATTATAGAAATAACTCAATTTATGTTCTAAACATTTATTAAGCATAGGCACATGATATGCCAATCACTTTCAAGGGACTGAGAATCTAGAGGTTAAGAAGAAAGCAAAGCTTTCTTCATGGTTCCTAGACTTGTATGTCTTTTCCTTCACCAGGTTAGGGCAGTTTTCAGTTATTATTTCTTCAAATGGGTTCTCAATCCATTGTTCTCTCTCTTCTTCTGGTCAACCTATGGTGTGAATGTTGGTACACCTGATTTTGTCACAGAGGTCCCTTGAACTATCCTCATTTTTTAAATTCTTTTTTTACCTTTTCACTGTTCTGATCGTTTTCTACTACCTTGTTTTCCAAACCACTGACTCGATCCTCTGCTTCATCTAATCTGCTGTGTTGAGTGTATTCTTTATTTCAGTTAGTGTATTCTTCATTTTTGAATACCTCTTTTTTATGGTTTCTATATCCTTTTTTTGTGATTTATATCTCTTTGTTGAAGTTCTCACTGAGTTCAACTATTCTTCCCTTAAGTTCATTGAGCTTCGTTATAACCAGTATTTTAAAATCTTTATCTGGTAGATCGCTTGCCTCTAGTTCTTTTCCTGAAGTTTCTCCTTTTTTTTTTTTTTTTTTTTTGTTTTAATTAAGATTTTTTGTCTCCTCAACTTAGCTGCTCCTCTGTGTTTGTTTCTATGTGTTAGGTAGATCTGCCATGTCTCCCCATCTTGGCAGGGTGGCCTATGTAGCAGTTTTCTTGTAGGGCCCAGTGCAGTCTCCCTGGCCACATGAGCCGGGTGTTCTAGGAAGTTCTCTTTTGTGACTTGTATATCCCTTCCTGTTGTAGTTGGGACTTGATGGCTGTTGGTATGTCAGTGGGTGGGGTTCACCCTCAGCTGACTGGCTGTGAGGACTGGCCACAATGACAGCATACAAGCTGCTGTGTGGGGGCTTACTCTCAGGGATGGGATTCACCACAGCACTTTGGGTGTGCCAGTCAGGGAGCTAATCGGGTGGTGTTCTGTTATGGTCTAGAGACTACCACTGGGTGTGTTGGTTCTGAGGCCTCTTGGGAGGGGCTATGGTGAAGGCCAAGGTGTCAGCTGCTGGTTGTGTCAGGCCTGGAGTCACCTGAAAGGAGCTACAAGGTGATCCACAGGTGATGCCCGACTATGCTGGGGACAGAGGTGCATGGAAGGGATCACATGGCAAATCAAGGCCAGCTGCCACCAGTGCCAGGATTGTGGCCACTCAGCAAAAGGCACAGGGCCCATTAAAGTGAGCCACTGCCTACCTGGGTCCTTCAAACCTTTCAAAGTTCCTAGGAAGGTATGAAGCACAGCCCAAGGCCCATTGTGTATGAGAAACAGCCATTGAAAATGACTTGGATAATGTGCCAGTTGGATGGGGTGGGATCTCAGGGAATCACCAGGTGGGGTGAATAGTGTTCATCAGGTTAATGCAGATTCAGATTTAGCACCAGTGATGGGGCTGGTCAGGAAGAGGTACGGGGCATGACAAGGTCTATAGCTCCGTTACTAGGGCCTGTAGCACTTTGAGGGTTCTTAGGAAAGTCTACAGTGCAGGCTGAAGCCAGCTGCCTGCCATTAAATGTGGCCCATCTGTACCTACAGGCTGTATTGTGGGAGGTCTCGACACAGAAACGATGGTGCCTATGTGCCTGAAGACCTTTTCCCCTGAAGCCACACAATTCAGTCTCTCCCCACATGTACCTTGTGCTTTTTGAGCTGCTGTTCCTTTACTGGAGCTTAGAATGAATGTTTATAAGCAAGCATATCTGTGTGGGGGCCCTTTAAGAGGAAGCCTGGGTTTCCAGCAGCCCTCTGTCTCCCCGAGACAGAATCCCTGTTAATTTACGCAGCCAGATGTTGTGAGGCTTCCTCTTCCTGGCACTTGTAATCCAGGCTGGGGAGCCTGGTGTGAAGCTGCAGCCTCTCGATCCTCAGGGGGGACTTCTGCAACCCAGATAACCCTCCCGATTCTCAGCCACCAGACGTAAGTGTGGGACCAGCTTGTTTCACATGTCCACTCCTCCGACTTCAATGTGGCTTCTTCTTTATATCCTTAGTATAGGAGTTCCATTCAGCTAATCTTCAGATAGTTCTCCAGGGTGACTATTCTATAATTTAGTTCTAATTTTGATGTGGTCATTCGGGGGAGGAGAGCACAATTTACCCACTCAGCCATCTTGATAGGAGGCGGCTTGCATTACATTTCTGTTGAATGGTGTTAGACTAGAGTATCCTGGGAAAGCTCAGATTAGCTGAGAAACTGCATAGTTAATAAGGAACAGAAGTGGAATTTCAACCTAGATTCCTTATGCTAAAAATCTTTCCTTTCGGTTAATTGGGAAACATTTTTGGATTACTCTAGGGCCTCCCACAAAACCTGCTAGGAAGGGGAGCAGCAAGTTTTCACCCCCTAATGTCATTTCTTATATATAAAACATCTGTTCTCTTTTTATCAGACGGACAATCTCATACCTCTTATGGTATCTCTTCTAAAAATGTTCTTCTTCAAGGAAGTCACAGCTTATTTTGAAAAAATAAGCAAAAAATAAACAAATATATTCATTATCTATTCCTAATACTGAATTTTCCCTTATGTTTGAACCTTTTTTTCCTTAAAAAGTTTTACATTCTTGTCAATGTTTGTATTAAACACTGAAAAGTAGTCAAACAGTAAAGTAGAAGACTTAATTACCTTAATTTGGCATATTGAACAACTGAAAAATGGCATTTGGTAAATATTGACTAAGGAAAATATGGGCATATAATAAATGAGCAAAACACTATCTTATATTTATACCCTGATTTGATACATACAGAACTGCATACATCTCACATAATGTGATTTGAAGCACAGAATGGAGCTTTTCTAGCTGAAAGATGGTGTTAACTACTCTAATATTTATAGGGCAGTGAGTGACATGTTACCCTCTTTTTAATTAGGAAAAATATGACACAATATGGCTTTCACTGATAAAGTCACTTTTTAGCTTGCTGATACTAAGAAAATGGAAATAATTGCACCTTTTCAAAATGACAGTTAGATTTTTCTAAATAGGAATTGTGGAACATAGGATTTGGGATCCTGAATCATCAAGGAACAACTGAACATTTCCGGCACATTATGGATGTGAAATTTCTGGTGGGGACCAAAAGCTGTCAAGGACAGTGGCTGCTCTCATCAGTCACTTCCCTGAAGTTCCTGGTTTTGCAGTGACTTACAAGTGTGCAGGAAGCCCAGTGATAGGAAGTAAAAGAGAGAGAAAAAGTCTGCATTTCCTAAGTGATAGCCCAGGTCAGATGATATAAAACTCAATGTCCATGCAAGAAATGAGAGAGGAAGAGGGGGGAAAAAGAAGATTTTAATTAGAATAAGTGCACCATAGATTTTATCAAGCTTTGAGGAACATTCTGTCACAGAACTAAGTAGAGAAATTTGTCATCACCTTAATTTATGAAATTGTGTTTTCAATTCATAGTTGGAATTCCATTCATCAAAAGTTTATCCAAAGTAATGTGTAATCTAAAACCCAAGTCTTGCTTTTATGCCTTTATTTTATGATACATTATTTCAATGTTTAAGAGTATATTAAGAATAATAAAATAACATTATTTTTTATTGTTTTTACATTTTGTCACACAAAAATATCAGCCAAGATAGTTTATGAAGTGCTTTGAACTGACAGGCTTTACAATTTCCTTTTGGTAACTCAGAAATAGAAAAAAATTATAAAAAATTACTGATCTGATTATTTATATTTTAAATGAAGACCTAACATATTTTTAAAGCCACATCTTTTTCGAGATATACAGGAACTCACTTATTTTATATATGTGGTTTTATATTTTGTTTAAACTCCTGTTATGAGTTTAAGTTTCTTTAACCCCTTCAATCTAACAGTTCTCTGCACAGATTATTTTTATTTTTTACATGTCATTCGAATTCCCTTTCTTTTCAATCTACCGTCCTTTCCATTCACTTTCCTTTTATAAGTATTTATAATTCATTTTCTAGCATTAAAAACTGCATTTGGCTAACATTCTACTTTCGTTATATATTATTTATCATTTCATTATACATGTACATATATAGATATTTTTCTATATTATAATGATATACAAAGCTTCAAAGTTTATTTTCTATTATGAGAAATGCTTAAGAAAAATTAGTTATACTCACTTTAGGTAACATATTCAATTCTCTTCAAATTCATTTCAAATAAAATAATAGGGCTATGTCAGTAGAAATCCATATAGACATAACAAAATGTTATTTTTTTCCTTTGTAGTCATAGCTTTAAAATCAATTATATGTGGGCAAAGAGAGCCTGAGGATACCAACTGAGTCAACATGGTTTTATTGATACTGGCCTAATGTTACAACTGAAACATACGTTAGCTGTATGTCAATCACATCCTAACTGCAAAGCCTTTTATTATTTTTTTCTCTAGATTATTACTTTCTTCTCAATTTAAATGGATTGGAAAATTGAACTGCTATTTTGCATTTTCTGCCTCCAAGAGAAAAAAAAAAATTGAACTAATCTAAAATTAAGCGACCGGCAGCATATCAACTTTGTCAATCACTATTGACATTATATTCAGTTCCATCTGTATGCTAATATCGATTTACTTCTTCACATGTATTTTTCAAATGTGAAGTCAACTAAGAACATGAAGCATTAATATAATTCCAGTGAACAAATATGAGTAATTTTTAGCAATATGGTGTCAGTCATTATATTTTGGAAAAATTTAGATAAAAAGCAAAAATCACTAAAATCATTTCAGAATTTGCCCATACTCATATTGAGTTTTAGAGCTATTCTGGAGTCCAGAGTAGTACCTGCTACAAGCAATAACCAGGTGCTGACTAATAGGTTATTGAAACAACTATCTAAATCAAAAATATTTTCATTTTTAAATAAATGTCAGGATGTTCTATAAAAAAATGGTATTTGTCACTGTCGTTTGTATGCTATTTGAAAAAAAAATGGGATAAACATCCCAAAACTTTAATTTGTTATTTTTTATTCAGTAGCTAATTTTATTGTGAATGAAAAAACTTCAGTTGTGATTTTTACATGACATCTTCATTTTGATTATTTTGTTTCAATGAACTGGTGCATGGTGATAATGCTTTGACTCTTTTTTGTTAACTTAAGCTTAGAAGCTAAAGTTTTAAAACAAAATCCCCAGAGTCTAATTTTAATATTTCAATGTTTTTTCTTGCACTTTTTATTCTACTTAAACAATGTTTCATTTTTAAAATTCTGTGAAACTACTAAAAAGGAAATTACAGAAGAAAAAGAAAACTTAATAGAAAAGTTCCCCTAATTTCTATTATATTTTCACTATTAAAACTTCAGAAGTCTTTTTTTTTTTAAGGGGAGGCTACACAAAATAGAAAACTGGAGTATCAAGTTAACATTTTAAAGCTAGAGTAAATCACCTCAGTCAGCAATTCTAAAATAAAATAAAATAAAAATTTCATAATCTTAAATTGAACATAAACATTTTAAAAAGCTTTAATTTTGTTTTAAAAATTAAAACACATGGAGTTTAAAAAATATTTAAATTTTCGTTACTGCTTATATCATTTATTCTTCACATCCCTCATCAATTCGAAATCTGTTCTGATCCAAGTTGTCTGATTCAACTACCTTTTACTAAAATGTGGGTTTGAGAGGTTAAGAATGTGAAATAATGAATCATCGATATAATAAAAATGCAGATATGAACAAGGTAATTTTGTCCACATGAAAATATGTTCAAATTAACATGAAAATATTTAGAAATCTAAGATATTTCTTCATAATATTACTATCTCTGTTCCCCAAACATATCAAAGGTATAATTTTGTTAGAATTTTGTTTTAATTTGTTAAAAATGCTAAATGATAGTTTGAAGTTCTTCCAAATGAAGGGAGAGTAATTTACATAGCAAGTAGATTGTTGTCAATAGCTATTAAAAACAATCAACTATAGACTATATAATTTTATTTTGAAATTATTAATTATTTAGAAAGGTAAGATGAAGATGTAAAATTATTATAATGTGAAACACTGACCAGAAGCTGTCAAAAATACATCGTATAAAAAAGATCGGTGAACTTCTTATGTGTATTTTTCTTAATTATAGGTATATCTGAAGTTGCCTCAAGATTATACTATCACAAATGACAACTTAATACATTTTTAAAATAATAAAGTGCTTTTATATGATTATTTTTAAATATTATTTTCACAATTCGAAGCATAAATAAAATGTTCACCTATTTAAATATTGAGTACTGAGGAATATAAAGAATGTAGAAACACAAGGAATACTGCCTTTGAACTTCATAACACTATTGAATAAAATCCTGAAATTATAATTGTTAAAAACTTCATTTTTGACACATTTAAACCTTTCTTCTATGACTGGGGGAAAACTACTCAACTTTATGTATTTATTTACTTTTATTGTTTGCATTGTAAGATATCATGTATATAGAAGAGAATGTAATATATGAGAGTTTATAGTCTACCTCAAGAGTGAAAGATTCCAAAAAAAAAAAAAGCTTTAAATAAGAAAAAAAAAACAGTTAAATTACTAAAAGGCAGACATTTGTACATGTTTTATCCTGCTATGTGTGAAATATGTTTCATTCACATAAGCAAAATACGGGGTAACTTCTTAATGGAGATGGCATAAGAGATAAAAGTCATTTTTCTGTTATATTCAATTAACATCCTTGATTTTTTGCTTAAAATGGCAGATTATCAGATCGTGCATAAGTAAACTAATAATGCAAGAATGTAATCTGGGAAAATATGGAAAGCAGAGGATATTTATGTATGACTGATTTTTATGTTCCCCTACTATTGCCAGCATTGTGACTCATGGAAAGGAACAACGAAAATCAATATAATCATACATTAAAGATAGCAATAGTCCTATTACATTAATGAAAAAGCAGGGGCCAAAACCAAAATAATTTGCTCAAATTTATATTTTAAGTACTAAAAAACAGAACTAAAATCTTATGGTGGTATATGCTAAAATATATTTTTTTCCTCTACTGCATGCACTCATATGTTATTTATCTTAAAAGAAAATAACATGGAACACAGATATATTTATGGCCCTCCGAGAGCTTACTGTGTCATCAATAAAAATAAAACACTAATGAAAATGAGTGAAGATTCATTAACATAAGGGCATAGTTGCATACTGCCATTTTCTACTGCAAAAATGAAAATCATTAGTAGTAGCAATCATCCTCATCCTCATAACTGGAAAACCTCACTTTAATGAAAAGAGGTATCACATGTAATCATCCAATTGAAATACACATGTAAGGGATTACAGACTCAAGTATAATGAAGAAGTAGTTGTGTGTTCAAGTAATAGAGGCAAGAAAATAAGAAGAGAAGGAAAATCAATCATGGTTTGAGAGTATCAAAAAAGTTAGCACTATATATGTTTGTTATAAATGATTTTTTCAATTATGAGATTAACAGACTTAAAATTTAAAGTACACTTTTCCTTTGAATAGGAGAAAGGATCAGGAAGATATCATAATGTTCTAATTCCAAATTGCTGAGTTTTCTGCTAATATAATTTTGCAATGCATACAACATGAAATAGTAAAAATATTGAAATCTATAAGACTATATAACAAATAACACCAAAATTCAGTAACTTGAGAGTACAATAATTTGCTTTTGTTCACTCATCCAATGGTCCATTTAGGCTAGGCTGGATTTAGATGGAAATACACATTAGGTCCATACTGTGCCACCAATCTCTCATTCTCTTTTAACCACTGTATATTCTGTTGATAATAATGGCAGACACGTAGAAGGTTAAGAAGTCATGTGATGCCTCTTAAGGTCTAAGCTTAGAACAGACAGGACACTGTTACTGCTAATAGAATTCTATTGGCCAAATAAGTCACATGACCAAGCCAAATATCAGTGGGTTGGGGAAATATACTTATCTCTAGTGGAATAAACTGCAATGTGATATGGCATAGGTTATAAATACAGAAAGGAGTGAAGAATTAGGAACAATACTGTAATCTGTCATAAAGATGATAAACTGTCGATAGTTTCTGGTAAGAGGTTTAATTGTAGTAATTGTATTGTATAATCCATATATGTTTCTGTCTTATCTCTAGGAGATAATTTTAAAATGTAAAGAGTAGAAAAATTATCTAGAAGAAAACACTGAAATTTAAAATAGAGGTGGATACAATTCAAGAATAACTTACATTTTAAAACTAATTTTAGTCTACAGTTTTAGGCAAGTTAAATACCATGATAATGAAAAACAAATAAAGATTAAAATGTTACGTTTAAATCATCTAAAATACTAAAAACCCTAAATCTCAATGCTTCTCCCAGAATAATCATCCTTTGCTTCTACTATGTCTTATTGTTCAGCATTTATCACATGGTCTTGACCTAAATGCAAGGGATACAGTAGAGAAGTAAATGCATATTTGCATAATTATCTAATCACAGAGATGCTCTAGGAAATAGTCTTTTAAATATTGATCTTTAAATTTTTATTGACTACATGAACAAGAAAATAAAATTCATGATCAAAACTGACTAAAGCTTAATGAAAAATTAATGTTCAAGTTGGAAATACTGAGAAAACCACATGTTTTCTTAATCATCATTAGAAGAAAAAAGTCACAGCATTTGCTTGAATTTATTACCAGACTACACTTTGGCTCAATAATTATGAGTTGCGAATATTAAAAAAGAAAATCAACTTTGGTAGCAAATTGAATATACTACAAGAATACCTTCCGAATTAATCAATTTTGAATAAATAATAAATCTACAAACAGTACTCTTAATATTAGATCTGATAAATTAAGGGAATATTAAAAGCAGTAAATTAGACTTTTTATAAATGTCAAAGTTTCTTATCACTGAGGACACTATAGAAAATGCTTCTAGAAAGTACCATGAAATATATTTAGACATACATGTGACTAATTATAACTAATAAATTGTAGTTAGCCAAATAATGAAAGATTAATTTACTATTTGAAAATAAATTGATACAATTTCCATATTAATAAATTAAAATAAAATATTTTGGCAAAATTCTATATTCAGTCATGAAATCATTCAGCAAGCTAGAAATAGAGAATTTTTAAATCCTATAAAGTTTGCCTATGAAAAAAAAATTCATATCATACTTAATTACTAACATGTTGAAAGACTAAATGTTTTCTCTCCAAGAATGGAAAAAGGGAAATTATGCCTACTCTCATCATTTCTATACAACATAATGTTAGAGTTCCTAGCCAGTGAATTAAAACAGTACTCAATTGAAAAGGAAGATGCAACACTATTCTTATTCAGTGGTGATATAATTGTGATTATGGAGAAAATTCTGAAGAACCCTATAGAAATACTACTAGAATTATGAAATAAATTTAATAAGGCCATGTGATAAAAGGCCACTATAAAAAAATCATACTAGTTCCATATAATAATACAAATATTTGGAACATAAAATTGTTCAAATGACATTAATATAGTATTAAAATATAATTAGGGATAATGTTAACAAAGACATACAAGACCTCTACACCAAAAAGTGCAACACACTGCTGGGAGATGTTAATGAAGACCTGATTTATTATAGGTGTATACCATATTTATAGACTATCAACAAAAGGATCTACAGATTCAGAGAAATACCAAAGAAAAAGCAAGCAGGGCTTTTCTGAGGAAAATGACAAGTTGTTTCTATGATTTCTCTCAAAAGGGAAAAGATTTTGAAAGCTAACACAAAATTTAGAGGTTAATAAATTTGGAGAATTTACATCATCTTACTGTGATACTTACACGCTATAGCAATCAAACAATCTGGTATTTTTGTATAAAACGACAGTTAGAACAAGAGTGTACACAGATCCTGACAGTAAAGACACATGCCCAATTGACTTCCTACAGATATCCCAAAGAATTTCAACAGTGTTTTTAACAAATTGTGCCGGGGGGTGGGGGAGAGTACTCTAATGGAAAATAGGGATTCTCAAACTTTATATTACACCACAGGCAAACTTAATTTGAAATGAATTCTAGAGCTAAATGTATATCTAAAACTATAAAATATTGAATAAAAAAATCAAAGGACATTTTCACAATCTTGGTCAAAGATATCCTCTACATAAAACTATAAGAAGTAACCATCAAAGAAAAAAAAATGGTAAGTATAACTTCAAATTTTGAAGCTTCCATCCTTAAAATTTAATATTAAAAAATTTAAAGGAAGGCATCAATTTAGAAAAACTATTCATAATACTAATATTTGACATTGGACATATATGCAGAATTGATAAAACAGTAAAGAACCCTTACTAGTCAATAGTAAATGTCATATCACTGCCTGTCCCAACCCCCTCCCCTACCCCCCACATACAGTAATTAAGGTTACTAAATTAACCAAGGAGAGACTATCTTACTGGGTCTAACCTAAGCAGATGAGTCTATAAGTGGAACTGGTCCCTCTTAAAATTAAAAAAGATGCAATGTGAGAGAAAATCTATTGCTGGATTGGTAGATAAAAGTGAGCAACATAACAAAGATTTGAGAAGAAAGTCTAGGAGTTGAAAGTAACCCCTGGCCAACAGTCAGCAAGAAAACAGGGATCTTAGTTTTAAAACTACAAGGAACTGAGTAATCTTCCAACGATCTGCATGAGTTTGAAGAAGAACCCCAGAATCAAGTTCCAGATGAGAATGTCACTAGCTGACACATTCATTTCAGCTTTATGAGATGCTGACCAGACAATGCAGTTGAGCCCCACCAGGACTTCAGAACTACACGACAACTATGAGATAATAAATTTGACTGTTTAAGCCACTAAGTCTATGGTAATGTGTTACACAGCAATTAGAAAGCTAATACCTGTATATAATTAGCTCTTGCATAAAGCATGATTAGAGTGCATAATGAGTATTTGTGTTTCTTTTGAGTGCTCTATATCATTTTTCTTCAACCTCTTAGATGACTGGATCACATTTGTACACTGACCAAAGAGCAGCTCAACTACAAACATGAATATGCTAAACCATTGTGTATGACCAGTATATTTTTATGCAAAGGATTTGAAGTTGTGACTTTTAGTATACTGGAGTTATTAGTAACATATAATTTAAAAAAATATAGAGAAAATATACTTATAGGTTCATTATTATAATTGACGGTTGCCATACTATAAAGAAAAGTAGAAAGCACATTTGACAATGTTCAATAAAACCTGAAATTTAAGAAGTCAATCTAGTGAGAGATAAATAAAATAAAAAATATGTAGAGAAACAGAGAAATTTTGATCAACTGGACCCAGATTAAGGAACAGAGAGGATTTTCATAGCCTTGGTGATTTCCTGGCTCCCCTTCTACAAAGTTTTGTTATATAGGGGGCCTTTTTTAAAAAATTATTTTCCAATTATAAGCATATTGTATCCTTTAAATAATTCCTCATTTTTAAAAGACCCTGAATAGAACTCTGTTCTATGCAACTCAATTAAAGACATTAAAGTATAGCAGAAATAGAGCCACGGAAAATAACCTATCAGAGAAAACACAGAATTGCATATTATGTTGTTTTTTTCTAGAAGGTGGTGAATTCCTTCCACTTTGAGATGGTAGTGACAAAATTACTAGTGTGGTAAAATAAGAATTGTGGAATTCCTCCAAAACAACTCCAAATGTGAAGAAATTTAGTAAACATATGGAAAGATAGTAGATCTTTCCTGATAAACTTAAGTATATCAAGAGAGGAGTAAACTTGATCCCAAACTATACTACTGGAAATTTAAAAGAACTACAGAAGCATAATCTGACTTTGTTGTAGAAAGGACATTTTGCCTATGGCAGTCAGTCTGTGATTAGAGAAACTAAAAACCAAAATTAGCATACTGTAGTATACAACTAATTACTACTACATTTTCTTCCTCATCATCAAAATTATACTCTGGTTGACAGTTTGAGATCGGGACAATTCACAGAAACGTCTCAGGGTAGCAACAGTCCCTAAACTCCTTAAAAACTCCCCTTGTCACTGTTCGTCTCACATGATAGCCATTCTATTTTCTTCTGCTTCCTATTTATTTATAACTAAATAAATATCTGAGCTATCCCCCAATTGGGAATTGAATGTGAAAATTATGATACATCAATTACTTTTGGCAGAGAACGCTTCAACATAATAGTCCCCCCAAATGGTCCTGAGACTTCCATGACTCAGAAAAGGATGAGAACCCTGCGGCTGGTGAGGTCTGAGTGGCTGCTTCACAACAGACAGCTTTTGGCTTGGCTCTACAAGCTTGCATGTTCTGAGGCCTCCGAGAAAACAAGAGGTGTTTTAAGAGTTCTCGTTATACTCTGGATATAATGTTGGAGCTGGATTAGGAAGGAGCTTCCATTTGGAAAAGCCCAAAACAATTTATATAACATAAATGCTATGGCTATATAATAACTTGGTAATGTCTCGCAAGAATATTTAGAACAGTTTTAGTGTATGTTATATATATACATGTCCATACCTACATACATACACGCATGAAGTGAATATACAGAAAATAAGTACAAAACCTCTCTGTACACAGACTTTTTTTGTCTCAGCAACCATACTCTATAAAATGTTGCTTTATGAAGAGTCAATGTGCAAAATAAAGCTAAATAAACCGGCTAGGAGCAGATTAAACTGAACTAAATACACGGGCAGAATTAGCAATGACATAATCACATAGCCTGAAATATTGGATAAAACATAAGCATTAATTTCGAACGATTTTCCAACTTTAAGTTTTATGAGAAATTGTCAAGTTGTGATTGCTGTAATAATCATTGGAGCTTACAATATTGTCTTCTTTCATTAGCTCTACTAATTGATTCTATGTTACTGGCTGGCACTAAAATAATTTAGAATGTGGCCTCTTTGGACCTGTTATTCTTAGAGCACCTGCAGAAAAGACTATGTTCATCAATACCCACATTCCTTCCTGGGATGCAGATGGACCACATTCTGTAGGCTCCCTCATTGAGAGTCTTGGCTCACTGAGCTCTGGCCAACAGAATGTATGCTGAAGTGATAGGTGCACCTTCCAGGTCTGCGCCATACAAACCATAGTATTCATACCCTCTTTTCTAGGCAGAAAAAAAGAGAGAGAGAGAGAGAGAGAGAGAAATCCCAGGTTCTAGAGAACATTGGATGCACAAGACTGAGGGAGGAATGCTCCCAGAATTAATGATTGGAAAGTTGCCTGCAGAATACTTCTTGAATTGTTATGACAGGAGTATATTTCTATTGTGCTAATCATTGTTATTTTGGTGTTTTGCATGTTATGAGTACTCTGTCCTACTACAAGACTGTATTATTAAGTAGAGGTATTGGCATTGAATATACATTAAATATATTTCCTTGGATTAGTGATAAAGTGATCGGCATCAAGGCAACAGAGACCAAAGCTGGGAAGAATACAGAGCTGTGATTTTCTATGAAAAACTATCTGCTAACCTGCTGCCTGCAATTACTTGAAGGGAGGTTCATGTACAACCGTGTCTGATGTGTTAGGTTAAGTGGCAAGAAAGAGTCAGGCCGACAGTATGTTGGCTCCTAGTAGCTGCTTACAGCAGGATGTCCTATGAAGGGGATGAGCAAAGGAAAATTAAGTGGCTTTCAAGCAGAAATTCTAGGAATAGAGAAAGTCCAGAAACATAGGCCTGTGAGGGGTTAAATCAGCTTCTAACATTCAAATGAAGTGTGATTGAAAAAGCCCCAAAAGAACTCATCTTTGAAACAAAATTCAAATTAAGGGTATGTCTACCCTGCCTAATCCCGACGCCATGGAGGTGGTCACAGTTACATTTGGAGAGAGGAGTGGGGTGCGCAAACATTAAATATATCAGGATGATCAATTATCCTTCGAAATATATTTATCATGATTACTGGAACATGAAAACGACTAAGCGCAAATACAGAAAGAGCCCATAAAACCACTATCTTTAAATTTAAACAAAAAAAAGCCTTTGCATATTGAAGACTTAAAAGTATCTTTGTGTCATCACTTGTATACTAACAAGAAGCACATTTTATGCTTATAATTTTGAGAAACATATTTTATGAAGAAAAATGGAAATGTTCTGACTGATGAGAGAAAACTGCATTTGGCATATCAACAGTAATAACAGAAAGATATAATCTTCCTTTATGCACACGCCTTGCAACATATATAAGAGCACATGCTTGCATGTGAACACACAAATGCACACACGCGATATGCATTGTTGCACTGTCAGGGGATATATATCATATACACATGTGCACATAAATGTATGTACATATATTATAATACATGTGTACAAATACATTTATATGTATGAAGAAACTATATGTGTCTATATATAGTATGTAAATAATATTATAAAAAGGATATGCCTGTTGGTGTGATCTGAAATTAGCGTTTCCCCTCCAAAACTCATAGGTTGTAACCCTCACACCGAATGTGATGATATCGGAAGGTGGAGTCTTTGGGAGGTGAGCAGGTCATGAGGGTGGAACCCTCCCAGATAGGATTATAAAAGTGATCTCACAGAATTCCTTAGTTCCTTCAACTGCGTGAGGACATGCTGAAAAAGATGTCTGCTGTGACCCAGGAAAACCGCCTCACTCAACCATGTGGGGATACTGATGCTGGACTTCCCAGCCTCCAGAACTGTAAGAAATAAATGTCTCCTGTCTATAGCTACCTAGTCCATGGTATTTTATTAGAGCAGCTCAAACAGACTAAGACACCTGTACTGAAGAAGCACAAGCTATTCTAATACACACACACACACACACACAAATTTCTGCATGCCCTATGAAACTATTGGCTCTAGTTATCCTCATACCACCATGGCCTCCCTTCTAAATGTTAATCACACACAATAATAGCTGGCAGCTTTAAAAACAGTGAGGAGGTAGGAGAAGTTAGGTTCTAAGTATCCGATACCACGGAATAGGTATAATGATAGTGACAGAAGACGAGTTCACCTTGGCGTGTTGGTTCTGAGGCTGGCATAATTTTGTAAATTCTGCTCTCATAAAGCCCATTACATATAAATTTAAAAATTAATCAAAGCAGGGGGCTCTCAGAGCTCATTTCACTATGTTCTACCAAAATGACAGGAGATAAAAGTCTGCGGGCCCTGGAAACTGTACTGAAGCTGAAGAATTCCATCTCCACTGCAATTCACAGACTGAGAAATAAAATCTCAGAGCACCAAACAAGGCAGCTTCCTCGCTGCTTGCAAGTAATTAAACACTGGACTTGGTTAAATCTCTCTTCACTTGGAGATAGGGAAATGAAAAAAGAAGAAACATGTTATGAAACAAGTCTGCATCACAGGAGGCTATCCAGAGAAAACTCACGACATTAAAAATTTGCTCTACTAAACAGAATAAAATTTCAGGGAGTGTTTATATGATTACTACTAATAATGTTAGACTGTGAAGACTGTCCCTGCTAGGATCAGGGTGTTACATGTATTAAACATGCCGCAATTGACTGAAATGAAAATAAAGTTACATGACTTTGGAAAAAATTATCTCTATATATCCAAATTAATGTAATGCAATTACTATTTAAAGCAATTAATGACAAATGCCACATTGTAAAAATTATAATCACTGCAAAATAGGACAAATTTCTCCCAGAAGTAAAGGACATGTAAATAGTAGTTTAAAAATTAAAGAAAATATTGAAATAGATGACAGTTGCAAGATATAATATGTGGATAACATTTCCATTTAAAAATAAATCAATAACAAATATTACATAAACTACTGGGAAAATAATACAGAACTGTGATACTGAGAATTGTTGTGGCATCCAGCATTTAGAATGCATTTGAATTTTCAGGGCAACTTTTAAAATGAGATATAGTTTTCTTGAGATCTGAATATGGGTTCTAGATGGAGTATATTCTAATTCACAGTTTTTACATGTAATGCATCTTAACTACATTAATTCAATTAAATGATGTTTGCATACTATTCTAAGAGAAGAAAATGTTCCTAGAATTCATACTTCTACTCCTCTCCCAGAAGGCCCCTGTGGCTGAAGCAGCTACCTTTCATGAAAGGAAAATGCTGTCTTAAGATCAAATACTCTGGGTATATATTTATCTTGCTTAATAGATAAATAGGACTGATAAGGTTCAAAGATTACGAATACATGAATTCTACTAAGAGCTTAACATTGAATCTTTCTTATAATAGATGACAGTGCATGAATAATATAACATAAAATCTTCAAATTATTTTTTCAAATTATATTTTGGTGGAATCACTAGAGGACTACTGAGATTCTACAGGGCTGTGTGACAGTCAAACTGAGGTCTGAGCAAATACAACAGAACTGGTTTTCAACCCTTCAACTAACCTTCATATAGTCACTATATATTATATACTACTATACACTATAGCTAATATCCTTGAACTTCTCTGTTAATTATAGTAAGAAAGAAATGCTTTTTAATAATTGCATTTCACTTACTTTCTATAGAGCAGGAGATTTTAGGCTTTGTACATTTATTTGCTCATTAATTTCTTTGGCTTTGTATATTTATTTGGACACGCGTGGAAATAAGTCTCTTGGAAATAATTTTGAGCATCTCCTTTAAAAGTACTGTCAGAACAAATATATCAGGTCACACAGCAGGTGGTTTATCTCTGTGAAAGCCTGAGCATTACAATAGAGAAGGCTGTAGACTAGTAATTAGGTATTGATTGATTTATCCAACACATTCTACACAATTTTAAACAAATGCAGCACTGTTTCTGATTCTTTTCCTCCAAACCTTGAAAATGATCAGTGCATTCATCACAAAGATTACAAAATATAAAGTACACTTTTCACAACTGATTCGCTGATCTCCCTTGAACTCAATCAATTAACTTCACAAAATGATTCCATTCTTAGAAATGTTGCAAGATCAACAGAAGCCCATTTATACCTCCAGTAAGTACTTCTACTTTATCATCATCAGAAATATGTATATTTTTCAACATTACCAAAGACTTATATATATGAACTTTTATTTTAAAAACATAGGGCATCATGATATCCTGCAGAAGTAAACAGAGAAGTGCGGGGAGCCATAAAACAAATGACCAAGAGTCACACCATTAATCAGGGCACCAAGGTGAGAATATAAATGAGAAAATAAAATTTTGGAGAACAAATAAGTGCATATCTAAACAGATAAAAATGTTTTTTTTTTAAAAAGTAACATACTATAATAGAACAAAAACAAATATACGACAGTTAAAAACATTAAACCCAAGATTTAAATAGATTTGCAAGATCATAATACCATTTAGGGATACAAAATTTAAATTCTTATTTTGCTCAAGAATGATTACAGTCTTGTAGGATCAGGACTAAAGACTTAGGAAAATATAAAGAATATGATTTTTCCCCAAATAATTAGTTTTCAGATGGTAGAGAAATAGGAACAGTTGAAAGAATTAAAGACTAGAACACAAATAATTTATGAAAGTACTATAGTACTTTCTATTTTAATATGATAAAAAGCCACATAAATTTATTTTTTTGCTTTACTGATAAAAGCTTCACATATTATAAAAATAACCCAGAGAATTTAATTTAGATGTGGATATAAAAGAAACAATAAAAGTAGATCTAATACATTTTAAAAATGAAATAAAACTATAGCAAAACTTACATGTTGTTTTATTTCTATGTTTAATATCAAGGATTATACAGAATACTGTAGCTGAACAAAAGAAGTTACTTGCCTTGCCCAAGTCACCTAAGGAGTGTGACGAAGTTCAAAATTGAACCCAGGCACATGTACTTTAGATCCAAACTCTACCATTATGCTTGATGAAATCTCTATTGCAAAGGAGGAAATAATCTAATAAGTAAAAAAGTGCTTAGAATTTTGCCCATATTTGGAACCACATTTTCCTCTGTGGTTCCAAAGAGGAGAGCCAAAACAATGAAAACATGTATTTTGCATATGTATATGCACTTGTTTTTTCACCAAAAAATTGTAATTTATGACAAAAACAATCTTGGTTTCCAGTGGAGATGGTGTGTGTGTCTCTAGAGATATGGCATGTGAGGAGTGCACTTTGCCTGTTTAGTGCTTACAAAAGCTTATCAACCAGATATGTTTTTCAATGATCTTATTTCCTTATCTATATGTTTTATATATCAGTTTTATATCATTCTTCCAATTAAAACATATATATTTTATTTTAGAGCAAAAGACAGAAATAAGCTGTAAAAATGTACCTAATGTGGTACAGACTTAGAAAATTACTTCTGTTCACTGGCTTCCTCCAAGGTATGACAATACGCTACTGTTTACTTGTGTTTTCAGAACTTGTATAACCCAATGGAAGTAAGATATAAATATGTAGAAGACTGCCAAGGCAGTCATACATTTTAATGTAAGGGAAGCATACTGGGAAAATATATTTTTTAAAAGTTCTAGGTGTAACCAGCATATTTGGGGCTATATAGAAATATATAGTGGAAAAATGAACGGCTTCATGCTTCTCTTTTCAATACCCCCTTTGCCATGGTTGAAAGAATGAACAAGCAGCTGCCTCTACATGCTGTTACAATGACTACTCATTGCTTGGTTTTTACACTGAAAAGATATGATTCTTTCACACCACATGACTGCACAAAACAAACTAGATTAAAAAAATTGCATGCACACAGACATACACACATACAGTACTATTAAGAAAAAAATTGAGAAAATGTGAGTGCTATTTCACCCTGGCCAGCTATAATCTGTATGAGGGTGAGTTGAGAAGAAATAGAAAAAAAGAAAAATAGGTGTCTGTCATAGATATCTATTTAAAGGAAGAACACACATATGATAAAACATTCTACACACTGATTTATGTAGCCTACCATGCTACATAAATGGAGAAAGACTGGGATAGGAAAAATGGTCATTTGTAAAGGAAGATTTTAAAATTGTATGACCAAAGAAATGTTTTGACAGATAAAATCTATAAATACAAATAGTTGACAATGCGACAGTGACTCAATTACTTATTAAGGTACTCATTCAACCAACGCATGCATCAAATACCTACTATGACTCACACACTTTCTAGGTGCTTCATGTGCATCAGTAAACAAAACAAATTAAAAATGCATATTGTGTAGAGTGCATGCCCAAGTAGGGATAATAATTAGTATAAAATCTGTTTTACTTTGTAAGTATAAAGCAGATCTTATCAAAGATTTTGAAATTGTTAACAGAAATATATGCAACAGTGCCTTTTGAATTCTGGGGTCTAATATTATAGAGCATTGCAAGTATGGAAATGATTTATTTATTTACTTAATTTCTACATATATTTGTTCATTTAAATTTGTTGGCATAGTACTGTTGAAAATGATTTTTATGTGTCATCTACTAATCTTTTTATCAGTAACACATAAAAGAAAAAAACACGTAAGAGTATTTATAACAAAAGAATAAGGCATAATGGTACCACAGTGAGAAAGCTATACAGCCATATTAATATTCTTATTTATATTACTATCATACAGAGCAAATATTTGTGACTTTTTATAAAATGACATACTTTGAATGGATGATTTGGTCCTTTTTAAAATAAATTGCAAAGTCCTAAATTTCTTCACTATTGAGCCCCTGATTACTTATTAGCATCATTTCACCTTTTAATCTTTTCACCTTTGCTGGCTCTGCCATTATTTATATTCTTTGAGTTCCTTGAGCAAACATCTCTCCCTTTGCACCTGAAGTGTAAACGCCTGGAACATTCTGCACCTGCTTTTTGCCCATTTAATTTCTAATCTTCTCTTAAAAGTCTAGGTCATACATTCTGAGGCCAAAATCGCCAGGAATGTATGTTAGAACTCAAGTTCCTGGATCTCACCATCCAGAGTGTCTGATTTAATAAGCTTGGGGTGGAGCTTGTGCTTCCCAGGGAACTGCACTTTGAAAATCACTCCTTCAGGCTTTGACTTAAATGTGATTTCCTCACAGAGGTTTTTCCCCAGCGATTCTGTTATATAATTCATATGTTTTCTGTTTCCTCTTCCCTATCATATTAATCAGTTCTTTTTTATTCTTATTCAAAATATGTCAGCTCTGTTTGCAATCTGAGAAAGCAATGATTCTATCACTTTGTTCTGTAAATTCCTATCAATTATCATCAACATAAGAATATACTGGGTACTCAATAATTAAATGGAGTTAACATATGTTGGATAGTTGGAAATTCAAAGTAGAATGTAAACTGGTATTTCGAAATTATTAATTCCTTTATATAATCAATGTATGATTTAAAAATTCCCGACCGAAAAGGTAAATAGTAAATGTAAACAGCCACTTAATTGTTTTGTGGATTATGCTCCCTGTTTAAATAACATCTGCCAAAGATCTTCTTTCTGAGGTAAAGCACACGTATGTATAGATAAACATGTTTGTTAAATTAAAATTTAGTACTGTAGTTAAATTGAATGGTTAAAATAAGTAAAAAGCACATAAATTGAAGTAGTATTTAAGGATATCTGCATTTTTCCAAAGCATTAAGGTCTATAATTATTAAAAGTTTAGCTTTTATATGCATGTAATTTTGCCTATAAGCCTTGTTTTGATTTTCTTACTATAATATTTATTTTAAATTTCAAATGATATCCACATTAGTGGTATAACAGAAAAAGAAAAGGCATGAGGTTATATAATTAATTAAAATGAGGGGGGCATAGATTAAAAGAGCTTAAATACTATATGTGTTTCTTTTACTCCAATTTATCCAACACAATACTGTGAGATTAATCTCCAAAAGTTCTCTGAATGAGTTGTTTACTCAATGAAAATTCTCTGACCAAAATAAACTGAACACTTAAACTGGAATTTATAGAGCATAATAATTTACCTCCAACCTATTTTTAAAACATTTTCTCTTGTATATTCCCATTTATGCATTCTAGAAACCAGTAAAAATCTGTGATGCTTTGCCATTTCCTAGAAATGTCACTTCTCATTTGCATTTTATGTCTTTACTTAGGATCCAACTCTCTACCTAGATTATTCTCCATATGCTACTGCATCTGGTAATGACCTCTCATCAAGGCCCCAAATAAATGTCACTTTAGTTCCTTGATCATATCTCCCGATCCCCCAAAGTAGCAATATTTCTAGGGCTTTAGAAATCTTCTAACTAGTCTTTTAATTACCTATATTTATGTCTAGTGACTCCTTTAGATTAAAACTTCTATGAAGGTGTCTTAAAAATTTTCTTCTTATCTCTGATGTTACTTTTGAAAGCATATGATCTTAATCGATTTTATAGAAGCGGTAAGATGTTTGATAAAAACCCATAGAAATAGTAAGTTCTAGATAAGGCTATCTAGAATGCAGGAAGCCCTGGAGAATCTACTCAGCTAATATTTTCTTATACAAGTGTTTTGGTCAAGGTCATGTATTATAAGTATACGTAAAAGGAAATAAGCCTGGACATTTGAATATAAAAGTTATGAGAAAAACAAAGTTCAGTTAAATCATGTTCTAGGGAAACAATATACTTCTATCATATTTTTATTTAAAGAGGATTATTTAAAATTAACATCAAGTACATAAATGTATTGTGTTACTTCTGATTTTTAAAATTTAAATTCACAAATGAGATTTTATTCTCTTAGGATGTTAAATTACTGAGAGAAAATGAATTTAGCCTTTTGTGATAAACATAAAATACGCTGAATCTTACATCTGACATGTTTACCTTTATAAATAAGTGTGCCTTGGCGCAACATCATTCGTGGAATGACTAATTTTATGAAGAGTGATTTATGTGCCAAAGCTTATAAGATACCATCAGTAAGGATGTAAACATTTTGATAATATTCCATGGGAGAACTATAGATGTAAAAATATTCTATGATATTAATCATATTTATTATATGACATAATGCTATTTAGACAACTAGCATGAAGATTTGGGGAATTTTGTTCTGTTTCTAATTTTAATCTTTTCATGGTAGTTTAAATAACATAGAGTTCGTCAAATTTCGTGGTTTGTTTGCAACAATATTTATATCGCTTTCAACCATGGAGTTGAAGTGCTATTATTTTATTACTTTTAAAAAATGTATATTTAACAGATGATCTCAGAGCATCAACTTTAAATATGCTTATAGACGAATATAAAAAAAATTGGAAAAGGATTATTTTTCATGACTATTTGGTGGTCAAAATGTATTTTTATAAAGTAAATTTGTTATTTATCTTCCCAAAGATAAATGACATTTTAATTATTGACAATAAAAATTTTTTTCAATGAAATATTTCTTTTTCAAACATACACTCACTTTCTTTTAAACACTTAATTAGTTTACATGACTAAAACAAAATCTTCCTATGTGTCTATCTTGGAAAGGTTGCATTTATCTCTCAGGTTAGATAAGAATTATTCTGTATGAAAAAGTTAAGGATTTGGAAAAAGTTAAGGATCTTTTTTTCTTTCTGTAATTCTCACTACAGAAGAAATTTTTGATTCAAAGATGACATTTTCTGGAAATCTCAGAGGAGTATTAAGTTGCTGTGGACTAAACTGAATTATTAGTGATCATTTTAGCTGTCAATGACCTATAGATGACATTTGTATCTAATTAATTAGATGTTTTCTTTTGAAAGAAATAGTGCATTGTGCATAATGAGAAAAGACACCAGGGTTGGAGTCTTTGGCTCATTAACGTAATGAAGCTAGCCTATGGCATTTATATTACTCAATAGTGATTATTTTATTTGCAATTAACAATGCTGTATTTGAAATGCTAATTCTTGAGAAAGAACATAGAAATTAAGCACAGCATAATATTTCAAAGGAAATTTCAAATTCGGTTGTTTGGCATATGCCTTTGTCCATTATTTCTGTGGCTGTGGCAAGAAAAACTTGGGATATTGTTTTTGATTCACTCACCAGCCATTTATTCATAATATTGTGTCCCTGTGAAATAGGTAAATATGTGCCACCTCCTCAATAATGATGTTGGTCCAGGGTGTGTAGGCATGTGACATGTTCCAGGCACATTTGTGTCCTTTCCTAGGAATTTTCAAATTGTTTTGAGGATGAAGTAGCTCTTTTTCCTCTTTGATCATAGAACTAAATGAATATAAGCCTGCAGAAACAGCCAGCCACGAATCCAGCTGACCTGTTATCATGAAACCATCAAAGAAAAATGGAGATGAGAGGATAAAGTTCCTGATTTATTAAAAACCTTGAGCTAGTTCTCTCAAAGTCTGACATCATGTTTTTTTTTCATTAAGAAATATAATTTCCTTCTGTTGTTTTGACTTCTTAGCGCATTTCCATTAACTGAAATTGAAATAGGCCTAATTATATAAGATACATTTGATTATCATACAAATTCTGAACTAATGCAGGAGTAAAGATGAAGAGAAAGTAGTATTGTATTGTAAATCAATCTTAAATAGTTTCATTGTATATAAAGTTTATTATTACTCTTATTACATAGATTATTTGATATCTGTGAAACTTTGTGACACATGAAACTATGTGTTAGAAACAGAATCAAAACTCAATTCCATTTGACTCCAAAATCCATAGGGTATCTATAATACTATGAAGAGCTGTAAAGCAAAATTAAGAAAAAAAATCCTGGACCTATGAGGATAGGTCCAGGATTTTTCAATCTTACCTCAGTTGCAAAAACTGGACTCAAAGCTGGAACATGTGTGTTTGATGTTGCTTATAATAGCTGAAAAGAAGAAAAATAGAACACGTTATCAATCTGCACAACAAAAGAAAGCAGCAGCAATATGAATTCATTTAACATGGGGAAAAAAACCACTTTATATGCATCAAAGATCAGATGCTATTAAAATATTAAAATAATATCGCTCTCATGAATGGAAAATGGTACTGGATCATATTTTGAAAAACATTTTTAACTGGAATGATTTTAATTAAAAATAATTAAAAGAAGGTTGACCCTTAAATGTGTAAATTTCAAATGTTCCCAGAATATCCCTGGAAAGGATCAGTCCTAGAACAAGCAAACACGTATGGTTAGCATTTCTGAGGTACCTTCCAAAGTAATCCTTATAATAACCAGAAATGATTGTAAAAAATCATAATTTCCCCTATAAATCACAAACAAAAGAGCATAAAATCTCAAGTTTTGAGTTTATATGTAGGCTCACAATTTACTAAGTGTGTGACCTCTGTCAAGTTTCTTAACTACCCTAAACCTGAGTTTCCTATTGGAATAATAGTCCCTCCTTTACAGTGTTGCGCAAGGATTCCGTCTGGCAATGGGTGAAAAACCAGTAGGTACGATTTCTTTTGCATAATAAATTATTCATTAAATCTTAGTTCCTATTATCAGTTGTTATACAGCTACCTTGTAGTCAATGAAATTGTACAATATTTGAAGATTTATTTTTAAATAATCGATGAGTACAATTATTTATTAATGCCAAATACATAAAAATATGGCTTATCACAGCATTGAGGGCTTTCAAATGATTATCCTCAACAGAATTCAAAGAAGCAAGGCTTAAATTTCATTCGGACCTTTAATATACCAAAGTATTTTGTAATCCTTGATACAAACTATCAAAGCAAAGATTACATAGGAAAAATTAAAGGGGAAAGGAAGACTGTGTTCAAGGCAATTGGAATTAGAGAGAGACCAGAGTATGGCCTGAATTTAACTCCATTGAAACAAAGGACAGAACAGGTTTTACGCGCTGGGGTGGAAGGGATTGTAGGCCATCTATGCATGCTAAGTGGCCTTACCCAAATATTTCATGACAGGAGGAAATTTTACTACTTGCAGCAAGGAAGTCCTAGAAGTTAGGCTCCTATCCTCCCAGAGAAACTAGCAGATAAAGACGATTATATTTCAAAATGATGGCTCTCAGGTCTTTGAAAAAGGCACTCCAGGGTTGTAAAACTGGAAAGAGGCTTTTTTAAAAAAGATTTACATTTATTTTAAAGGAGCAGACAAAGAATTTACAGGTTTTCTAAAGTCAAAAGTCTAAGAAACAGAAGAATAACCTCTGTGGTCAGGCCATCTAGATTCTGCAAGAGCTGGTATGGGAAGGAGGTCAGAGGCCTACCGGCAGCAAGAAGCCTGTCTGAGGTTTAGGTGAGCTGAGGGACATGTTAAGGCTGCTGTGGACATTATCTCTCATAGTTGAAAATTCGCGAATTTGTTAATTTTAATATTCTGGCAAATTCTATTGTAAATAAATAGAAGATGATCTTAATAAATTCAAAATAATATCAAAAATTTCTATGATTTTAAATGCTACAGAGATAAAACTAGATGTCTCCATTATCATATGCTTAAAGTCTTCTATTTTATATTTATTGCTCAGTCCTCATGGATTCATCATTCTATAACACATATAATTACAAATGTCTAAATTAAACACACCCATGATAAGTTTCACTGTAAAAATCGTTTTCTATCTAAATCTTCTTAATGTCATCATAAATTGGAAAATCAATACATTCTAATTTACCAAAACAAAACTTAAAAATATAACAGATATTTAAGTAAGTTTTAGATTAATGAAAAAAGTTACTCTCATTCACTATAGAATACTGTGTATAGTACTCTGGGAATAGCATTATCATGGTATTGCTATGTTGGAGCATTTGCTAAATGCCAAATGACTTATCATGTATAAAATAAGTACCTTGAGGAAAACAAGCAAAAAAAAAAAAAAAAACACTTCCTTATGAGTTGTTCGAGGTTTCCTGGTTTCCTCATGTTTAACAAGAGAAATCCCGCATATTAATAACTTTGAGACGAGTTTCCTCAATTTAAAAGAGGAACTGACACAAATAATAATGGGTGACAGTCAGATGAGGTGACATGTTCCACTAGAAAATGTCACTGCCTTTCAAATAATTAATTTTTTCCTTGCTATTGATTTATTGAGATGAGGATGAGCGAGTTTAAATGAAGTTTCTATGACTATATATCTCCTTTAATTCATTTATTTGATAAGCAGATATTTATTGAGTGCCTCCATGTATTAAACAATATGATAGGTGCTTTCAGAAAGAACTAAAACAAATTATATAACAATTTTTTTAATTTACGAAATTTGGCTGTCTTTAGATATATCTAAATTTAGTCTCGACCAATTTACAACAATTTTTTTGAGAAATATAAAAAGAAAAAAGTAGTGCAACTATTTCTAAATTTTTAAGTAGATTAAATAGGTCAGGTAAAATTAGCATTGTGATAATTTAAAGCCTACATATAATGTTTGATTCTGACATTTATATTGCAATAGAGAACACACGTTTCTCCTATGCCAATATCCACATTAAAATATTTGTGGAAATATGAGTAAAATCTTATAGATAAAATCAGCAAGCTCTTTTCTAGAAGTGAGTCATAAATGTTTTAAAGATTTTGATCTCTTGAGTTGAATAGCTAGATAAACTTTCAGCTTTACCAAGTAAATATATTTCTATTTCTTCATATTCAAGGAAGTAAGCACATATAAAGCATATATTGAAAAACTTATGAGCAAATTCTTGCCCTGAGACTCTAATAAAGTATATATTACTTCTTTTTGGAAAAAAGGAAATGCTTCCATTTCAGTATACGACAACCAAGGACTTCCCTTTTCAGGTATTTTTAGCAGCAGTGCTTCTGTAAATGTAGATAAAAGTGGCCTTCCTTAATGAACAGATACAAAAAATAAAAATTCATATAAAGCGAGCTACACATTTTTTCCCTTTACTCAGAGGAAGAATGCAGTTAAAATGGATGAATGTATTTTCAGTATGAGTGAGGCTTTACATCTCCCCAGCTACCTCCACCACCCCTGGTCATATTTTTGCCACAAATAGGTGAAGCTTGTCCTTGCCAGTCTCTTTAGTGACATCTCCCGGAGAGAGCAAACACAGTCATCCTCAGTAATTGCTACTGAACTGTGACCAGGGCATGCGGCTCCACTGTACACTTCTGTAATTTTACTGTTTGTTTGCAAAAGCTAAGAAAGCTTTGTGGATTTTTTTTTTTACACTGTGCCAGAATGAATGGATTTTTTTTCAAAAAAAAAAAATACATTTTCCCCTTTTGACATTGAGAAATGGCAGGTTAACTGAATAAATTTGATCTTCTTGACAGGTGACAGTGCCACCAATGTGAAATCTGTATCCATTCACCTATAATAGTTCTGTGGATTTCTAGACCCCTTTAAAATTAGACCAGAAAATAAAAAATAAAAAAATAAAAAAGCTAAGTAGGACTCATGGAGAATTTAGAACTCACAGTAGAGCTGTGGATTATTTCGATTATTGTGCTTCTAAAATCTGTGTATTGCACTTAACTCCATTCTGAGTATTGAAGATACATTGATTTTTATTTAGAAATAATAAAAGCAAAATATGATGGAATCTGAACATGGCTAAATATACCAATCACTCACAAAATTTTTATCAAAATAAGCTTAAATTTTAAATTATATTCATATCTATTTGCCATATCAATTAACGTATTTTTATTTTTATCAAGTGTGATTTTTTTTCTATTATTAGAATCCCTTTCTCATAGAAGTTCAGAGGTATTATTAATGATTATCAATCCTAATTATTAATGGATTATAAGATTATCTCTAGAATTGATAATTGACATCTTTTGGTTTTAAAGAGAGGTATACTATTTATCTCCCCAATCTGTTTTAATTTAATGGATTTATTTATACCTGGGCTGTAATTCACTGACCGTATCTTCTCCCATGACCTCTTTATAGTCCAAGCGTTAGTGCAGTGATTGGCACAGAGAAAGAGATCAATGACTGTTTACTAAACTAAATCAAATGCACTGACTTTGCAATGTAGAACTGACCTTCAAGAAGCTTTGAACTTTGGTGAAAAATCACTGCATTCAAAATGTGTTCCTTTTTTGTAAAACATTGATACTATTGCAACGAATAATTTAAATGCGTTATAGCAATATATGTTATTTGTGCAGCAAGTTAGTTTTGTTAATGCCACTTACTTTTCTGTTCAATCGTTTACCAGAGAGAGAACAACTGAATTCTGGACAGAGAGGCTCAGGCTCCCACAATCACACAACAGCTGGGTCCAGTAATGCGTTGGATGTGTCCAGTGAGTTGCAAGGCCATTCATATACTAGACACTTATATTACTGACTAGGTAAGTCGATGTATTTCCTCCAAGGGCAATTTTAGAATGTTAAACATCTTAAATAGATGCCCTAGACTGAGATTCAGTTTTCACTTCTGACTATCATTTGCCTCACAATATGAATAAGGATGGCAAAGGACAGCTGTCTGTGGTCAGAGAAGGAGATCGGTTTAACCAGAGAGGCACAAAAAAACTGGGAATTTACATTTTTATATCTTAGAACTCCCCGGAATTCTAAGATATAAAAAGAACATTATGTTCTTTTAGAGGATAAATAAGAGCCTCATGAATATAAGAGAAAAGGAGAAAACAAACTATTAAAGAAGTTTAAAAAGCAGTTACATGTAAAAACTAAATACTAAATAGCACTTAAGTTGATATCTCAGCCTTTCTTTTTAAATCAGAGTCCTGCTACCATGATCTTTGGAGAAATTTTAATAGGCAGCACCTCTTCCGCTAAGGGGCTGGACAGCAGTGCAGAAAGATCAAGGGCACTGCAATGGGTAGGATGATATGATCTGATTACAGAACTTGACCTCTTTGTCCTAGGACTAAGACATTCTCATTTAAAAATCCAAGATTCCTTTCCTGTACACATCATTAATTTTACGAAAGAGGCTTCATCATTAAAATTAGGGAAAAAAATTTCTAATGAGATAGAAGAGTTTAGGGGTAAAATTCAGAGGGATAAAAGGTCAGTCTGCCTTCAGACTGGCAGAAACTTTGGGGAAAAGACATTCTATCCTTTAGTTTTTGTCCTCAGTCGGCTCCAATGGGCTCTTAGTGTCAAGTCTGCCATTAGAGAATTTGCTCTTGAAATGAAGTAGTACTTAATATGAAATTGTTGAAGCCTTACTTTAAAAGACAAAGTGGGCGTTTTCCCATTAAATCAGTCCACTTCATCTGTATTCTCTTTAATGTGTTGCTCTTAGAGGTAGATCATTCAGGAGGCAGTTAGATAATCTTAATTGATTTAGGCTCCAATTTTTCTTTTAAAGTTCCAATAATTAAGCATGTAGAATCTATCTCTAATAGTAGCTGGAGAAATATTTCTGTTTCCAGGTAGTCCTTTCAAGGTTCAGATGGCTTGCATCCATTTTATGATTGACCCTAATTAAATGAAGACAGGCTCATGATAACTTGAGTCATATAAAATGGGATTTGTTTCTCAATCATTTTAATACTAGTGCTTTAACTCTCTTTTAAAAGTAAATTCTATATATTTGAATCTATAGTTTAAAATTTGGTTGAATCTTCAGAATCCCCAAAGATATCACTTTTATCAAATCACTATTATTTTTCTTTTTTAAATATGAAGAAAAAAACCTGTCACTTAGATGTCAGGCAAAGTTATTCATATTTGCAATTGCTAATATCCACATTTTCCTATGAGATACAAATAGATGCAGGGTCTTGGGAGAGAGATGATCAAAGAAAAGTGAAAGCTAGAGGGTCAGAGCCAGCAACAGCAAGATTAAAGGGTATGACATAAGAATTTCACACTTTCCTCCCCGCCATCACCCAAATAGGATGGAAAACATTCTCGATTGGCTTCTATCCAGGTAGGATAGAATACTGTCCATGGAGGATGGAAAACATTCTCTATTGGCCTCTCCCTACTCATTTGATCATTTAGAAATATTGTAAAATGAGAGGATTTTGCGAATCAGGTGACAGGCTTTATCCATTTGGATCTGATTCACAATACTTCTGGTAACTTTCCATTTAAATTGGAACTCCATTTGGGAAGGAGAGAGGGACTGGAGTATAAAGTGTCAGAGGGACTGAAGAATCAGAACACAGAGAGGCTGCCCGCTTGTAAGCCACGGGGACACCACACTCAGCCAACTTCTGCCCGCTCACTATTAAGCCTCTCCTCTGGAAGGTTCATATTTATGGATAATGGCCAGGTCAAGGAGCTGCTCTGGTGAAATTACAGACAAAATCACAAAAGCACTTACTTATGCTATAAGCAGCTGGATGCAAATGGTACTGACACTCTGTTCAGGGTGCCTGGTTTTAAAAATGAGTATTTTGAGGCAGACAAACATATCTAACATGAGCATTTATGCTGCTGCAAACTTCGAAAACCCAGAAACTTATTTTTCAGGTGTAAGCATTCTGTGCTCCTAAGTGCCCGTAGCTGGAATGCATGAGCTCGTTACTAGGGGCAGAACAAGGAGCCTGTGGGTCTTGTATTCTCTTTGTCAGGAAATTTTCTAACGTTAAAGCCCTGCCATGCAGAAAAATGGTAGATTTACTATTCTGTTTGATTTCTCACGTGTGCGGTTTTTGCTGTGCCCACACTACAAGTTTTTCTTTTTTTCTTTTTTGCTTAGAAAGTCTCTATAAGAATCATCTAAAGTCTCTTTTGTGAACTGAATAAATGGTTCCATTGCTTTCCTACTTGATAGGTTTTCCTCACTTCAACATTTTGATGAAGTGGTCTTTAGACCCATAATCCCACAGGCCCTTAGTTCTGATCTCTCCATTACTCGCCACCTATTAAATTCCTACCCTCTTCAGCTCCTGGAGTGTTTCTAATTTTCTCAGTCCTTAATCCTCCACTAGAGAGGTATTCCTGCTTTGAAGAAATCCAAATTATGTCATTCATATTGAAACTTTCCCTGGAGAGGATAAAATAGGTTTACAGAAAACACAGAGTCTGGTATGTAGGGAACCTCTTCCCTCCAAGTCCTACTCAGTAGCCCTGAAGTCATTAGCTCCTCTGACTGCGTCTTCCGCCCTGTCCTGGGGCGGGGGACTGCTTCAAACAGGGCTCCCTGGGCTGAACATTCTGCTGTCATCAGCAATGCACGGGGAGCGAGAACTAAAACAGTTTCCCATTCAAGCAGAAGATTCTACAAAGAATTTGGCAGAAATTTAAAAAGAGGCCTTTTTATTATAATCACAGAAAGGAAGTCATACATGAGAACCTACCTATAAAAGAATATAATGGAAAAACAAATCCTTTGATGATGGCACCGCATTCTACTTTTTGCGCTCACTTTCACACAGTATACTTTTCTAGAAGACTACTCCATAAAACAAATGCTATGCATTTTCGATTCAGCAAAGTTTGAGCTCTTGCTGAATGCTAGGTGCCAGGGACTGAATGGTGTACCTGTGGTAGGTAAAGATGCAAAACACAGAGATTATGGTGAAAAGAAGCCCACTGCCGCATGGCCTCATGGGCACCTCTGCTTTCTGATTACCAGCAATCTCTCACAGTAAGTCGACCCTTCAGAGTTGGCTTTTACATCTCATGTTCTAATTATTCATATTTTTTCCCCTTTTTTTCTTTGAACATTTCCTATCAGTGTGTGTGGGGGATCTGGTAAACTAATCTGACTCTAGTTGTTAATAAATTATAGTGCCAATGTTGGCCTCAATGTGCTAATTTTTAAAAATTTTTAATAAGGTAACCCAACAAAGTAAGTAATGTGATGAAATGGCAGAACATAAAGAAAGAATATTTAACTCTTTTGCTCTTGTGTCATAGACTATTTTGAAGCAACATTAAAAAGGGAACAATGCTCACCATAAGAAATGCTTCTCTCAATATGAGTATTCATAATGGAAAAAAAACTTCCCCTTTGGACTCTCCAAATTTAAACCTGTTAACTGCTAATAATGGAATTTTAGAACTTGCTGAAAGTGTTTATACCTTTTGCAAAAGCAAAAAAAAAAAAAAAAAGTGAAATTGATGCATTAATCATGGATTATTAAACTATATAAATTGAGATTCAAAGCCTTCAGATAAATTTAAGTCTAATGTAATCCAGATCCATTATAAGTATATATAGACACACACACACACACACACACACACACACACACACACGTGTATATTAAAAAAAAATCAGCTGCCAGATGTGCCTTTCACTAGCTTTAAAGAAAAGGCTCAAGGATCCAGTGTCTCAACTTTCTTTTTAATAAAAGTCCTACATATGGTTAAAAAAAAAAAAAAAACTACAAACAAATTTGTTAAAGTGAACTAAATCTGTAAAGGAATACGGTTTTCTATAGAAAAGCTTTAACTTTTCTTGGAGGATACCTAAAAAGTTCCATAGCATGAAAATTTGGCAGTAGGAAATGAAACTTGAAAAACATGATTCTGACAGGGTACCAGCAATTCATGGAGGCTAAAAGCAACCGTTTTATTCAGAAGCTCAGCTTGGTGGTGAGCAACCTAGGACTTTGAAGACTAAATAGGAAGGCTCATCCTAGGTAGACTTCTTTTCTTTTCTCCAGGATCCAAATGGGCTACTTGAAATATCTACAAGTCGTTCATCCAAACAGCAGTCCATCATTACAAGAGCTAATTGCTCATTATTTTTGCAGACCAGTTTAAAAGAAATACATGAAAGGTTTCTCAGAGGGTTTGCGTTTCAATTTTGAAACCTGGGGTGAAGGGACTTAGACTGTGATCCATTGTGAGAGCTGACTAGCAAATAGAGGCTATTGCAAACACCCACTGTGCCCCGTGCTTTAAAAGAATACAAGCCTGCTGTGTCAGCAGTTGTATCACACACACATGAATGAACTTTGAGAATGACCGCTTTATTATGTGTATCTAAAAATGAGACAAACCCATATGCCTGGGGTTTCGGTCTTCAGAAACGAGGATGCATCAAGGCCTTGGTTTGATTAAGCATTTTACCTTATTTTAGAAGGGTAGAAGGGACAGTGCCTGTGAGATCAAACTAATACAGGTCCCTGCTTGCTCTCTGAATCCGACATGCCTTCACAGAGAAGGGATACTAACTGTCTGCTGAGCTATTAATGAAATTCAATTTCAAACCAAGTCTTATGACCAACCATGCTGGTAGGATACAAGAACAACAAATGCAGCACTTTTAACAGCCTTTTCAGGTTGAATTAAATAAGGATGATAGAAAAATTCCATGTATAACAAATAAAAAAAAAAAAGCACTGAATAATGGAATCAGGGTCGGGTAGCATGGTAGTTCATTGTCAACATCTTACAGCCTCAGAATACAAGTCTCTATTATGTTTGGGCTTTATGTGATTCATGAAATGATAGAAAAAAAAAAAAGGATTGAAATACAGTGCAATGGACTTCTTTTAAATTCTTATATGATAAAAATGAGGAACTTACTATTTTTGATACCATAAAATGTCAGTAGAGTTTCACTAAGGAATGATCTAAACTTTTACATCTCTGATTTACTTTATTCTTTATATTAATAATCAAAAGGTTTTTCTCCTTTCAATTAAATCAGATAAGCCATAAGCATGTATAGCATTACTTCACATATAATAATCTTTAGGTCTTTTTGTTTAAATTATAACACAGCAATCCTCCTTTATTTCTTTATAGAATTTAATACCTGCTTTTAATCCTTCCACCACTACTACAAATTTACAAAATGTTTATACAAATATTCTTATATTTATCCAATTAATATTTCCAAATATTCACTTTTAGTTCCTTTCTGCATGTATATTTCATTCGCTTATTTGATATATTACACATACAACAGCCTTTATCTCCAATAGCATGATTCACTAAAGTATACATTAATTTAAAACCGTTTTCTTAATTTGGCACTGTTCCTTTTCAAACCCGGCTTATCTTTAATATTTGCATGTTTAGTTGTTTGAAGCTTTCTTTTCTATTTCTATTGTTGTTAGAGTTCAAGTAATAGAATCACAGATATTTTATGTCAAATGGTTCTTTAGAAATTATCCAAAATTCTCATTCCACAGAGTAGAAACTGGGGTTAGAGATATTCAAGGCCTGGCAGTGGGGGTCAACAGCATATTCTTAATAGATAAGTACCTGGAAGCAAATCTCCTTAGTTCTAATCCATTGCTATTTGCATAATCTAAACTACAATATTAACAATGAGCAAATAATAATTTAAGGCAAATGAAACTGTTTAATTATCAGTTTAGTAGTCCAATTTTTCCAACTCCTCAATGCTTCTCAGACAGACACCCTTAAAAAGAGATGGCATGGAGTTAAGACACAATAGAAGTCAGAATTAGTACGTACATCTCCAGGCAATCTTTCATGATTCTTTCTCCTTTCTTAAGCCACACTGATGGATTGGTTGATTGATATAACCCAACAGTGTGCTTCCTTGCCGTCTATTTGAATCAATTCTTGTTTCTGATTACTAATTGTCCCACTTCCTTTTCTTACCTGAACTTTGTGAGGACTGCTCTCTGTGATCTGTTTTGTGAGCTCATTAACAGCTTTGTTCAACCTCAGGGAGGTTAAGGCAGTCACTCAAGGTCATACGCCTATTTAATAGGGAGTCTAGTTTTAAACCCACATCTGACTGACTCCAATTCCATTTTGAGCTTTGAAGGCTCAAAAGTCAGTCACTGCAGAGAAAAGCTAAATTAACTCTTTGAGTGCCAGGAAAAAAGCCAAGAATTTAGAAATGAAGCAATGAAAGAATAAATAGATATTTTACTTATATGTGTTTCAAAAACAGATCTAGGTTAGAGAAAGAAAACAAGGAATTTGGAGTCAAATGGGCAGGAGTTACAACCCTCCCTTTGCTAACGTGATCATTGTTGTTTAAATTCTTATAGCTTCTATATTTTCCCGCTCTGATATATACTGTACAAACATTCTTTGTACACAATATATGAAAGTCATATAAATGAGAGTTGTATAAATAGCTAATTAAATTAATGAAGAAGGTATCTAGTTATCGCTATAGCTTAGCAAATTCAGTTCATTAACCACATCATAAATGAAAACACGCAAGCACAAAATGAAATAACCTTCCTTTGGGATTTCTACTCCATTTTAGTTTAAAAGTACATTTTATACTGTTTCTACTTATCAAGGCTTGAAACAAGAATCACCTTGAATTCTTAGTTTTTATTGCTATGACATTTGGAAGGAAACATATTTTGATAATTATACCTCCATAATCTCTGCTCATCTACATGCCCCTTGCTTTACGTTCTCCTTGCCTCTCTCTTAATGTATGAATAATTTTTAAAATCATTTGGAAAACATTACTGAAACCTCACTATATTGAAACTTCAATAGCATTTTGCTAAATGTCTATGGTATATCGATACATACTAAAGATTTTAAAAGTCACTTTTTTAATAAGCTGTGTGCCACAAACATATTTCTTTATCCCAGTACTGTTGTTAGATAGCTAGTCAGACATGAGCAGGGGGAACAAAAGAATAGAGACCCAGCCTAGACACCTTCCAAAGAATACCTCAACGGTAGTACAATTCTTGGTATGCACATGCTCACTAGGCAAAGTTATAGAGCGCTCAGGTGTCAATCAAAATGACCTCACTTGCCCATCACCAAGGAATATCTTTGGAACTTCCCATCATGGCCCTAATATAAGGCAGACATTCCCACTTCTGGGCCCTTTTCGCCCTTCTGGGTTCCCCTTCTTTTTGTCCTTCATTTTTGTCCTTCTGGGCCTTCTTTTTGCCTTCTTGTTGTTGTGGTTGTTACTACAGTGCTCTGCTGCACCTCTCATCGCTGGGCCCATGTGCCTCCTTGGGGCATGCTTTGTCTAAAATATATTTTTATAAAACTATTAAATCTCAATGACCTGTGATTCTTCACTGCCATCATTCGAGAAAGAACTGAGAGAAAATGCGACCTTCCCATCTGTGCCGTCTTTATCCCTCTCCCTCCCCCTACTGTTGAGGCGACATCGAACTCCCATTGGCTCCAATGGTGACCACGTGAAGCTCTGAAATCAGCGACTGCCCACATAACATTTTTAAGCATGCTCCTTTCCAGTTGAAGTGCTTGAGTCATCACTTAACCATGCCATATTCAATATCTGAAGATTTTATCAATTTACTTGCACTTCAAAATGTATTAATATATTTTATTGTTTCTGACAATAGTGAACAGGAGATAACTAAGACTCTTCAGTCTGCCTTTAGAGAGCAGATTTTGGCCTGGAGTGTCTTGTGAGAGATTTGCGTTATTACAATATTAACTGAGATTTGTGTGTGTGTGTGTGTGTGTGTGTGTGTGTGTGTGTGTACATAAATATGTATATATGTTGTCAGAGATTTCACGATCTAGAACTAATCAGAAAGACTCAAAAGAAGTGAGGTTTGCTCAGCATGATTTTCCTCAGTAAAATTGTATCACTCATTGATCCTTTTCTTTAAATGCAACTAAATCACATTTTCTAAATGATTCTACAATTTCAAGTGACTTAACACCAATCCCTTGGTCCCAAATTCCCATATCAACAGCTGATACTACATCAGAATAATATTACCTATCTGGTACTTTCCTGATTTTTAAATTTTAGTGATATAGTTTTTGAAGGAAGGGTTCTTTTATGTCATGTTATTGTTTTGTTGTTGTTTTTAGGTTCTGCGTTTAGATGTGTGTCATAAATTAAAATTTTGATTTCATGTGTATGCCTTCACTGACAAATTCTATGTCTTTTAAAAATTTTTGTGTTTTATAGTTCAAAGATCATTCTCTTCAAAATATATGTTTTGAATATAGTTAAAATCATTGCCTTTCCCTTAAAATTTCCATAAGGCTCAGGTCGTATTTTACTTAACCTTTATATACACCTTGATTTAGTCATGTCCATTTCTTTGCTAAGTATTCCTGCTTAGACATCTTCGTCTTCGTCTTATCTTCCTCCTCCTCCTCCTCCCCCTCTTCCTCCTTCTCCTCCTCCTCCTCCTCCTCCTCCTCCTCCTCCTCCTTCTTCTTCATTACCTTCTAATCTGATTTATCACAGTCATTGCTGCAGCCATGTCAGGTTTTTTTTTTTTTTACATATTTATCTTTTTCCATTCTTATTTGATTCATTCATGATTTTGAAGCCATGCATTTTCTTAGCAATTTCTTATTATCCCTGAGCTATTTTTTTTCCCTTTTGAAGTCCCAGAGCATCCTAGAAATGTTGTTTTCTTATTGAATTTCTATTACCTTCTGGTGAAAGAACACATTGCTTCTTACGCTTTCCTTTTTAAGGTATTTACCAAAATTATTAATAAATATGATCTTGACAAATATACATTTAAGCTTATTCCTTTCTTTATCTTTTCTTTATCGTACCCTAAAGATGGGCAGTTAAATATGATTGGTCAGATTCTAAAACAAATACCATTTTCATTATTTTGATCCCTATAAAATAATTCAATCCATGATCTCTTATCTCTTTTGCACACAGGCTTCAGAAGTAGAAAATGGATTCCTGCTCTTTGATGAGAGAGGGTCAGACTCCTCTCTCATCTATTGTATATCTGGAAAACTTTTCTCTCATGCCTTTCCTCTTCATTTTGAGAGTGAGCTAAGGAAAAGTGAATGCTAAGGAAGGTATGAGCTTAAGTCAAACTTTCTACCTTCATTTGCCACCATTTACTGTATTGAGATTTAAATTATCAAGTGTCACATAGCTTTCATTTGTAATTATTCCTTTTGCTTTTTATCTTTCCAGGAGAACTGGGGGTTATGAACTATAATTCTGTTATCCTTGTTTTTTTTTTTCCTTCTCGTAATGCTATTTAAATGGCATAATAATTGTTTTGTTTTACCAGTGCAACGGCCAATATAATTCTGAATATGTATTTAATTCCAAAACTATGAGTTAATAACTGTTGGATGTTTTTAAGTTAACTCCTATTTTTTATGCTTTCTAGAATAAGTTGATTCTGTGACGATCTGTATGATAAAATCTGCTCAATGAATATCAATAAGCCTCAGAAACATGTATTTTGATTGCAACTTTTCTAAAGAAAATATGTTGGCTAATGTATTTAGTATGTGTGTGACATGACACCTTATTTCTTTTGTGGGAGCTGGTATAGTTTATGTACTTTATTTTATATTATTTTTATTTTTTATTAGAACTTTGAATCAGTATTAGAATGTCCTAAATTTTGCCTTCCAAACGAAACCAGTTTCTTTCTTTGATATTTATAATTCTGGAACTAGAATTTATGACCCATGCATCAGTCCCAATAGTTTCTATTTCCTCTTTGTGAGCATCCTCTTAGTAAGAGAATACAAGTACCTAAACCTAAACAGAATCCTCAGTGTTCCACGTCAGCCAAGCCCTCTTGCAAAAAAATATTAGCTTTCACATAAGCCATTTTTTTAAAAGCCTTGTTCTTCCTCGCAATGTGACAGTTTGCCCTGTCAGGGAATTGATCTTCATTTAGGAATACACTATGCTATGTTTTCGTCCTTTAGCCGTGCTTTAAATTTAGATACAGTTTATAACACTAAAGATGAACCTATCTTTTAAAAGAAGAGTAGAATACAAAACACATACATATAAAACATGCTTCTGCCTTAAAGGTCCCTGTTGCATTCTTTTCAAGTGTTCATATCTCTGTATATGGGAAAATCTAGAGTTGTATGTCTTTTTGACTTACAAAGAGAATAGCAAGTTCAAAAAAGTAATTCCTAATTTTAGCCATAACGTTGCTCATTAATCACCATGATTAAAAAGGAAGTATTCTCCCAATTATTAAACATCACATGAACATATATGTGAATACAGCTATTTTAGTTTGGGTTTTTCTTACTATCTGGGATATTTCTCTTGTATGAGGCAGAGAAAACAATTTTTCAGCTGTAACCTCACTTTCAGCAGAAACAAATGTGAGTTTTTAGTTCTGTCTTCTTGATTTTTATTTGGAAATAGGCCAGGCTTTGGGCCAATCTAGGTTACCTGTTTCCTTCTGAGAGCCATGCTGAAGAAGTAACAGCACTTCCAATGTATTTTTATTGTGGTGGAGAGTGAATATGGAAGAAGATTGGAAGCTTTTGATGTTTCCGAGAGCATTAGCCTGCGACGCATTGCCACATTTTCTTCTTTCCCTTATATCCAATTAGTCAAAGGCAACCAAACCCCATGTGAAGGAATCAAGGATAAAAACTCAGCTGACGCTAAAGGTAGTCAAAGCGACATTACATGATAAAGGAATTGGATGCATATTTACTTTTCAGAGAGGAGTAAAAAGTGGAGAATAATAAAATAATCTATAAAAGACAGAAAAGGTAGAAAGAATTGTCATTAATTTTTTACATGAAGAAAGTAAAGATCACTTAAATAGTATTCATTACTATTTAAGGATTTTTTTTCTTTATCCTTGTTGGATTCTCCCTTAGCCATACAGCACTCTTGTACAGTAATAGAGGAGTCAAAGAGATGAGGTTATTAAATGAAAGCTATTATCTCTCCTTCATTAAACAAGTCTGGATTCTGAATTCTGAATACAGGTCAAAATAATATATTTTTATATTACACTTGGTACCCTTAAGGAAAACTTTGTATGACAGAGAATGACTTAATGCCCTTCTTGGCTTCGGGTTACCTTGACTAAAGGAGTTTTTGCAGACACAAATATGTTTAATTTTCCCCTTTGTTTTGTATTTCAGCATACTTTATAACCAGAGTCAATTCATCATGGAAAAATTCTAGATGGGTTCTAATTACAATTTTCTTGGATTACATGCAAAGGACAATAGTGAAAAGCCAGCCTGTGCATGTTTAAAAAAAAATGCAATTGAAATTAAGAATATTGAAATTGTCTTTAAATCACTTAAATTGGTGTAGTCTTTGGAAAGTGTCTAAAGATTTTTAAGGGTAATGTTTGAAAAATAAATATGGTACATAGAGGAATTAATTGGAAATTTAAAAACTATGATCCTTATAAGTAGATGATTAAAAACAATTATCAAAATTTGACATTCATTTGTAATTTAAAGAGAATACAGAAAATCAGAAATGAAATGTTCTTAACTTAAATGGCATATATTAAAAATAAACAGTAAACATGGCATGGAGGAATATTAAAATTAAAATAGGAAGAATATAGTCCTTTCCACCATGTATATTTGGCATTGCAATAAAATCAGAAACAAGTCACAAGAATCATAAAAAGAAATAAAAAAAAAACTTATTTGCTTTAATTAGCTTGACTTCATAGAAAATCTAGGAGCTCATATATACAAGTCATTTGAATTAATAGAATAATTATCACTCTTTAGAGGCAAAGATCCTATTCATAATTGTCAACAAAATCAAAATATAGCTAGGAATAAACCTAGCAATATACACACAATGCTTCTCAGTAGACAGTTACAGAAATAATAAAAAATATAAAGACAGCCTAATTGTTCATGGACTGGAAGAATTAATGAAATAATACATTCGATCCTCAGCTAAATTACTCTACAAAGATAGTAGAATTCATTCTAGTAGAGATATTCTATAAATTTACAAAAATTAAGACGGTGTCGTAGCAATGAGGAGTAGAAACATCAATCAATGCCAGAGAAAAAAATTCTTAAAATTAACCAATCATACATAGAAAGTTGATATAAGGCAGCAGTAGTAAATCATTGAAGTGGGGTTAAATTTTATCAATTAGAATACATTAAAATGTTTTTTTTTATATACGATCAGCAATATAATAAAGATATTAAAAAAATACAATGGAAGATAATGTTAAAACACATAAACCTAACAAATATTAATATCTAAAATATTTATAAATAAAATTAAACTCATTTCAACCAGTCGATTTCCAATATAAGAAAAAAAATTATCCTTGGTTAGTATTATTAAAAAGGTCACAGATTATATTTGTGAAATTTTAGGTTTATAACCAATGTCACCCAGTCAGTTCCCACAAGAACCAAGATAGTGGCTAAACTTCTCTGGTGCATCACTAAACAAAACAACAAAAAAAATAAAACCAAAAAATACTGAAAGCTACACTCGCCTTAGAAAAAGGAATGGACCTATCAGTTTATATTTTGTTCTGTCTCTGGTAGTATTATAACACCGCCATTTATTGAAATATATATCTTACTGTACTTTGTATTGAAACAACTTTTAATTATAACCAAAAAAAACACTGAAATTTAAAGATTAAAACTTTACTAATAAAATTCTAAATTTATAAAATAGAAACAGAAAGTTCTTAATTCAACGTTTTCTATCAGTTTGTATTTTACAGCTGTCATGCAAGAAAACCATGGACTTACACCATTTAGTTTCCTATGTCATCTGCTACTTCTCCCTTCTATATATAGATATAAATGATATAGATATAGATACATATACTTATATATACTTATATACAATTTTTTCTTTTAAATATATTTATATATAAGATATATTTATATGTATACTTCTCTCATATATATGTATATATATAAAATATTTCATATATATATATACACACACAAATTAAAAATACAACACATGAAAATTCTAACAGATAATGCTATAGAATTCTCAAAGCCATCCCGCCTTCCACAAGTGCTTTCCTCTAAAATGTTTAGATTCCCATTGGTCATTCCCAGTTCCGATTGCCTAAGCACTAGCCTGCTCTGAAGCAGAAATCTGATAACTATTAGTTTATCGGCAAGGTCTTGACCAAGATATTCTACGTGTACAGCTTTGTATTTTTGCTGATACAGAAAGCTTGGACATATTCTGCAGCCCTAAACTTGTAATCTGAAGTGCTGGCACTCAGTATGTAGATACCCTACTGTGGCAAGCTGTAGTAGTCAATTTTCTTTGTTTTTGTTCATCCTGAATATGGACTTTTGTTTGCATATTAACTTAATTTCTTACTGTTGCTGTAACCCACCCTGAATTGCAGTTCATTTTGTGAATTTCTACATCCATTATGGCAGGTAAACTTTGCACTTGAGTGCTTCCCTCTAACATGAGCTCTGATTTAATCTGAGTGGAAAAAAAAAAAAAAACATCATTTGAAGAGGATGCCTTCTAAGACTACTGCTCTTATATTTTGGGTGGTCACCAAACTGAGGCACATCAGTCCAACTTTTTGTAACATACTGGAGCTAGACCTTTCTCTGTAGAGCATGATAACTCCTTCCTCTTTATTCTGGCTTATTCTTCTCTATTAGAAAACTTACCATAAAGGTTTCATCATATATGAGCTTTGAACTCATGCCTCTATGAAGCCGATAAATTAGGAAACTGTGGTCAGTAATATCAAACGGTGCATGTGAGAATTAATGATTATGATGATTTCAGTGAGAAAATTGCTTTGGATATTATGAGAGCTTTGTTCATAAATGCTTGGGGTTCTTAGTGCAGTGGAAGGAGCATAAGGTTAAAACCCAGCTGCTCATGAGTTGGTGAGAATGTGGAAGTGACAGATTCTGAGGGCCATGTTCCTTTTCTGTAAAACAGAAGCAATTTGGACAACAGCCTTAGTATACTGTTGCAGAGATCAAGAATGTTTAAAGTGTTTTTGTTAAGTTCTCTGCAAATATTCTAAAAAGAAACCAATGCCCAGCTGAATAAAATATAATATTCGGTCCAAACACTTTCCCATTAAAAGTAATCAGAAAGTAAAGTCAAAATTCTAATCAAATTTTAAACTATTTCGTAATACAATTTTAAAATAAAATTATATCTTTCCAAATTCTGTTTAATGGTTAGAGGAACTTAGTCTATTTTATGTATGCAACACCTTAAAGCCAGTGTGTGACCAAAATGAATCAAATAAAAACCCCAGCTGACCATGATAAGGGTGAGCCAGAGCTGCTAGCTTTCAACTATATTTGAATCAGTGACAGTTAGCTCAGGAATATTGAATGACGGCAGATTCACCTGCCTCTAGTGTATGCTATCAGACTTCAGGCCGACATGTAGCAAAAGATAAATGAAATATTGCATTTATTCTTTCATTTAAAAAATATTTATTGAGCAGTTCTCAAGTATGAGGCTCTGTTCTAGGCAATGGGGAGAAAGCAGGAAACAAACCAAATAATGCTGCTGCCTTCAGGAAGCACATGATGCAGCTCAGGAGACCAAACTTAAGCATTTGGACAAATGAAAACTGTGGTAGACTCTTGTTCAAGACTCACCAACCCCATTTTCTTGTCCGAAGCACACAATGCGCAGAGACTTGCATTTCATAGCTTCCTTTCCAGTTACGAGGACATATGACTGGGTGCTGGCTAACTTGAAGAACTGATGTAGGTCACTCTAAACCTAGTAGAATTGCAAGCCCTGCATTGTTCCTGGCATTCTACCTCCCTTATGCTAATTTACTGACAACGCCAAGGACCTTAGAAAATGGCAGAGGCCCCCGACAGAAGAATCTATGACCCAAGTGTCACTGGTTGGAACAGAACTTCCTAACAAGAGTCGAAGTGTAATGTGAACAAGAAATCAACTTTCATTGGATTAAAGCAGTATGTTTTTGTTGATCTTTTATTACAGAAGCTATAGAGAGTTAATTAATTACACTCACAAATGCCAATGTGTAACTTACTGATAGGCAGTTATATATATATTCTTTAAAAAATAAAATAAATTTAAAAAATATATATGGGAAGGGAGTGCTATCATACATAATGAAATCAGGAAAAAAAACCTTTTTTAGTTTTAGAGGTTGAACAGAAAGATGAATAAATTAAGGGGTGAAACAGTGTGAATATTTGGGGAACAAATGTTCTGAAGCAAAACTCTAAGAAGGGAATATAGTTGGAAATGTTGGTGAGAGAGTGAGGGGCCAGCTCATTTGTAGGCCACTATAAGGGCTTGATTTGAAACTAAGAGAATTCATCAAAGAGTTTCCATTAAGGTCACAATACTGGACATCAAAACTGCAGCCCAATTAAAAAGGAATACTTTGCAAGTATTAAGTCAAAGAACGTATTTGATCCACAGAGCTTGCTGGTAGTATCACCTTCACCATTAACTTATCCAGTCATATTGATTCACAATTCTGCAGTACTGTATCGATCTTTGCTACTTAGGTCATAATGTCCTTCATAGCAGTGATGTCGCCATAGAATCTTGGCGTTTGCAGATTCCTAGAGTCCTCAAGTTTGTATCACATAATATCTTTAGTTCTGACCAACGATCATTAGCTACTTTTCTATTTTCCAAGGATTGTTAGTTGTGTACTATTATGCTGGTTATTCCTATCGTACAACGTAATAACAACAGCAAATAAGCAGCCAACTTGTGTAGATTCATTTATCTCTTTTGTAAGCAAAATTATAAGGAAAAAATTTGCTTTTCAGAGTATTATTATTTGATTGTTTTGGAAAACCTATCGAACATTAAAAATAAGGAGTACTGTTTAAGGTCATATACAGTGCAAGCAACTGTATTGATAGCAGTGTGCATTTCTTCCTGGCTCAAAAGTATTCAATTGTTTTAGGATAATTCTAAAGAAAGGCCTTCTTATATGGAAAAGAAAAAAAACATGTTTTCAAATAATGTAATGGGTCATTTTAAATTCACTATTATCTGCTTATTTCTACTACTTTTTTTTGGGGGGGAGGGAATTCTATGTTTAATATTTTTGAGGAATCTCCATACTGTTTTCCACAGTGGCTGTAGCATTTTACATTGTCACCAGCAATACACAAGGGTTCTAATTTTCCCACATTCCCACCAACACTTGTTATGGGTGTGAAGTCGTATTTCATTGTGGTTTTGATTTACATTTCCCTAATGACTAGTGATGTTGAGCATCTTTTCATGTGCTTATTGGCCACTTGTATATCTTCTGTGGAGAACTGTTTACTCAAATTCTTTGCCCATTTTTTAATTGAGTTTTTGTTGCCTACTATATTTCTTAAGTGCTAAAAGAGGAATAGTCATATTTTTTTTAGCATAACTATATTTTTATTACCTAAAATTTACAGTGCGAAGCAAAATTAATTTATACCTATGGAAGAAGTGCTGGCCATAAATGCCCCTCTTCATTTACTGCTATGTGTTAAAATAAAAATCATCACTCTCAGAACACCTCTGAGAAAGAAAGAAAGGTAAGACTATTAATCGAGAGATTTAAAAAGGGGAAATATATGAAAAAAGTCTAAGATAATAGTTCAATTATGGATTATCTTTATAAAAATTGAATGTTTAGCCAACCAATTAAATGCACCATTCCTATAACAAAGTCATTACTTCTCTGCTTCAGTTTTACACTAATAAAAAATAAGATAAAAATTCACCACCTAGTTAAAAATAATAAATTGGTCTTAATGGGGTGAAACTTAAGATGTTGAGACTGTCTCATAACAAACACATTACAGTAAATCATGTATTTGTTTTAAATTTGTGAGATTTTAGAGGGAATATATATTCCTGTTTACTCTGAAAACGATTATATTGAATTGAAAGATAAAACAGAAGAGAAAGAATTAAATCTAACATTTATGATTATTCAATATTATTTAGAAAATATTCTACTTGAACTGTCACTAATGTTATAAAGCTAAATAAGGAAAAATAATCACTTCTGAAAATCATTGTTAAATATTAAGTTTACCTAGCATATTTTTGAAATGCTTTATTAAATATTTATTTATTATTTTTCACTTATATTATTTGAAAAGCATGATGGAATTCTATTTATAATGTTGTGGCATCTTTGATTATGTATCATGATTAAAATAATTCAATTTGTTCTAGTTGTCATTCTCCACTGTTACCATGAAATATACAAATAAACAAGAATGACTCAATGGTAAAAGGTTCAAGTTGAAGACTGCTAAATTTCTTAAGGACTTCTTCATTATTAACAATATTCAGTAGTTTTTGTTTACACAATAAAGAACAGAAATTTAATAGGGTTCTATTGCAACAACATTCTTTATAGGAAAGAATTACCTTTAAGAAAATAGTTTCCAATCTTGTGGGTTTTATCTTATTTTCTGATACTGTAAATAGCTCAATGCCTTTCAGAGAACAGGAAGCTGGAAGCATTTTCTGAATGAATGTATATACTAACAAATTAAACTATACTTTTATGAGATAACTTTTTCTATGCTTTGAACAAATGATGTTTTTGAACATGACACAGCCTAACAAAGAGTTTCTTTGAGAATAAGTGGTTTTTATCTATGAAATATATATAATTAGCTGTAAAAGAATCTCATTTTAATCTTAGGCTTAAAAAAGAGACATGTTTTATAAACATATAGACAGACATTTCTAGAAAAATAATAGTGACAACAGGAATTTTCTGACTTAAAGTAATCTCTTGCTTTCATAAAGCAGCAATCCAGGGAAAACTATGACACATTTATTTTATATGTTCTTGATAAAGGACACATAGCTTCATTCAGAGTATTACAAATTCCTAATGAAAGACTAACAGAAACTTGTCAACCAAATTAAAAAAAAAAACATTATGCTATAATATATCATATGCTATTTTTTAATGTTAGAAATTTTTGATTGGTGGTACCGTTAGCATCTAACTGTAGTAATCAGGACTCTGAGTGGAAGAGTCCTGGAAATGTTGAGACTGTGTTGAGCATGTTGAGAATGTTGCAAGACTGAGCCACAAGGTTAAGGCGGCTGCTTTGATTGAAGGAAAGAGATGCCCTTCCTTCTTCACAGCTGTCAATATTCCTCTCAAAGTTGTGCCCTTAGCATAAAAGGATCAACTTTACAGTTAAGAATAGTTTTTGCTAAGAAAGTACCAGTGACTTGATTCTTAATCTAGGGCATACAAATAGCAATATAAATTTGAAATCATGAAAAACAAAACAAAACAAAACAAAACAAAACAAAACAAAAACTCACTTCATTAGGGAAAAAAAACATTCCACTCAAATAATAAATTAAATATGAAGGGAACATTATAAAATAACAAATATATTTTGTTTAAAGTAACTGATATAAAGTCATTGTGATCTATTTTTCTGTTATGAGCCAAAAGCTTTAAAATTTTGGTTTACAGATCAGCACTGTTCTGTAGAATGCTAATGTATCCCAAAATTGTGAGCCAGGCATGTAATTTTAAACTTTCTAATACACACATTAAAATATCTAAAGAAGATATTTTTAAATGATATTGATATTTAACCTAATGTATTCAAAACATCATTTTCATAGAAAATCGACATATAATTATTAAATATTTTAGAACTTTGCTTTTCTTGTTAAATCTTTGAAATCTGTTTTATATTTTAAAATTACATACATCTCAGTTCGGACTAATCATATTTCATGTTCTCAACAGCCACATCTTGCCATTCTACAACCGAGAAAATTGCATTCCAGAGAGCTGAAGTGATGGACCAACAATTTTCCACCTTGCAGTGTTAGAACTCTGAGTGTATTAGATTTCATTTGACTTACAATCAATCCAGTGTTTCTATTCTCTCTAACAGGCAAAACGATACAACATACCTGTGATAGGTGAGGTAAATAATGTCGAGTTCTTCTGAGAAGGTAATTTTCTTTTCTGGTTGCTCATTTATTTGTTATTTTGTTTGTTTCATTTATTTGTCATGCTCAAAGTAATTAAAAAGAAAAAGGATGTGAGACAAATGACCTGCAGAACCAAGTGTGATGTAAAGGAAACCTAAGAGTAATTAGTCAAACAGGATCATTATTTTTTGCTGTATCTACAAAGAATAAGAGAAAAACAACGTAAGAGTTTACTACTGCAAAACAAAGCTTTTCTACAACAAGGCAAAAAAGAAGTTTCTTACAGGATGGTGACAAGAGTTCAGATTGTTATAGCGGCCACTAGTAGAACTTGCTTTAATCCACTCTGAGTAGATCTTGCTAATAAACATACACTGCACACTTTCATTATGTGCTGTGTTACAGAAGCTGGATGACTGATTCTATCTACATCAGTGAGTTTTTAGAACTGTTGGCTGTTACATCAGCCTTTGCATGTATTTTGTAATGGGTCATTTTTTCACTAGCTGCCCTCATTGTTACTAACTGCATTTGAAATAATAAAAAGCGTTAATGAAAACTCAAAATAAGTAGTTTATGACTGTTAAATCTGAACAGGCATACAGAGTTACAAATAAGCATCGGGTTCATTCATTGCCTATATTTAAAACAATTGTTGTTCAATAGCAGAATTAACTGCTTAGTCTTTTATCTATATAGAACCAGAATTTGGAGCCCTCGGTCTGCCTTTTCTTCTGAGTCAAAGATGTTAATAATGTATCTGTCTACCAATGTGACAAAGAATATGTATCTGCTGGGTTCTTTTCTTTGAAGTGAAGTAAAAACTGAAATTTTAATTTTGTCATTGAAAATCCTTTCCATATAATTCTTCCATCTCCCACCCCCTGTGGAACACTATAGACTAACAGGTTAACTCTGGGCATAAGAAATTCATAGAATTGCCCCTGGTTAATAGATAATAGGAAAAATACATATCAGCGAGATAATTCTTTTCTCGTGTTTATGTGGATGAAAGAATACATGATAGAAGACTTTATGAAAATTGAATAATATATGCATTTTTAAAAAATGTGAAACCTGAAGCTGAGCTAAGTATTAAAACACTGCCAAATAAATATGAAGAACTGCTATCACTTTAGGAGAGCTTGCTTTTGATAAAGCCATATATTTTTGAAGGCTTGGCTCTTCCAATTATTATATACAGTAAATGGCATTGAGCCATTTGCTTTTCACTCTCTATCTGAAAATAACCTGACATTGACTATAATTGAACAGTTACTCAATTATAAATACATGCATTTATTTACACAAAAACATTTAGTAAAATGTTAAAATACTTGCATTCCTATCAAGAACAGAATAATACAATCCAGTGGTTGTCATGAGGGGGGAAAACATAAGCGGTCATACAAAAAGCTCGTCCTTTTGAGAGGATGAAAATAAAGTGTGTAATTGAAGCAATCTTTCATACCGCAGTGGGGACAATTTAAAAAGGAAAATAATAGCCTCATTAATCGTCAATCTCTAATGCCATGAAATTTGTGTTAAAGATCTCTGTTCCTTTTGCTAGTTAGCAAGGACCCAAGGCATCAGCAGCAACCATTCTGCCTAATTTACACTCTTTGAGTCAAAAGGAAAAATGAAAAATAGGGAATGACAGAGGTGAATGAAGCTGTCCTTCCCTTAATTTTATTTAACTCACCATAACCAGCTCTTTCAAATATGCTCCAGGAATAATTTGGTTTTATTATTTTTTTAAAATATATTAGCCACCAGCACCACCAAGTGGTAAAATTTTACTTTCTCTTATAGTGGGATCACTTGAAGACAAAATAAAAACTGTATTAGGATAATATTAGTACCAATAAAGCACCTGAAATGTATCAAATAAATAGTGCATCTCGGAATTCCCAGGTTCTATCACAGAGCTGCTAAAAATATTATGTTTCAGGAACAGAAAAATTAAATAGTTTAATCAATAGATTGTTGGCTTGTGCTTATTTTTTCTGTTTTATGTTATCTATATCTTGTTCCCCAAAGAGATCATTTATTATTGTAGTTTATTTGTTTTATTCCCCAAAACCTCCAATTTTACTCTAATAGCATAAAACATGTAAGATTTTCATTGCTGTCATTTTATTTGGTGGCAAAACTTTGAAAAATAAATAGTGAACTTTAAATTTAAATACTTGTTATTGTTGTGGAATAATATATAGAATGGCTATAGAAACTTTTAAATTGATAAAAAAAATCATTCAGTTTAGTGGTAATACAAAAACAAAGCATAAAGAAATTATTATGAACAAAATTGTACACACATATATGTTTTAAAAGATTTTTGTTAAACAATGACACAGTTTTAAGTGTTGGCATTGTGGAGTTTTAGCTATTTAATTACTAAAATAGAAAATCATTAGTAAAAATAAGCAGTGGCAAAATTGAATGACAACAGAATTGTATACAAGGTTGCCAGGTAAAAAATGTCAGGGTCCTGATCACAAGTTACATTACAATCATCTAGGCAGTGGGAGCAATGAGCATTAGAGTCTGGTCTGTGTAATTTTAAGGATGACTTGCAAGATGGGGATCTAGTTAAACTGGCATTGGTTTATGACATAGAATTTGGGACGGGCGGGCACAGAGGAGCAATTGTCTTGATGTGTATACTGATGATTAAATGTGAGTCTTGATAAGTAAATCATTTTGGTTGGTTCAGACTTGTTTTTCAGAAGCAAGTATTTCACAGAACAAAGTGCTAAATGACTTTTGCCTAACCCCAGCACTATTTAATACAAACACAGATAAGTAATCTTTATCAAAAAATTTGTTCAGAGACAGGAAATTATGCTTGGCCCAGAATTGCTTAATATAGGGAAGAGTAAAACATGACGGTTTTAGCTCTCTGTTTATCTCTTAAAATGACAAGAAAAAAACCACATCAATGGAATCATGTCTATCACAACTGTTGGGGACAACGTGCTATGGGTCTCTTGCATACTGCAAGACTTGCAGACGGAGGTGCTGACTGCCTTTGCTCTCAACTCTTTTCAGGGATGTTTACATAGAAAGAAGTCTTGGAAAACAGAGCTAGTGGCTTCTTCTGAAGATGAATCAGGGATTCTCAAGACTCATAGATAATATTAGCAACAAGGTCTTCACTACCTAATATATAGCATTAGACCAAAACATTGGAACATTGACTTGGTTCAGGCACACCTATTGTCATAGAGATCAGATAAAAGTAAATGCCAAGCCTTACTTAATGGCATGAAACACATCTCTCCGTCTCTGTCCCCTTAGCAGCCTCTTTCCCTCCATTCAGAACTCAGGGACTTTACAGTCAAAGATGATTAGAGGTGGGATTAAGGACATTCTGTCATCAAGGGAAATAAAAGTTCACATGTGCCTGTCTGAGAACGCTGGGGAATTCTGAGACAAGGGCATCCATCAATTACAGCTCTGTTGAATATGGAGCCAAAGTTATTATCCTCCCCACAACTGTGGAAAAAAAAAGTTGCTTTTATTCAGCTACTGGGGTGCAGGCAGAGTGCACAGTGGAGAAGAAAGGTTAATGCACTCTGTTGTTGGGCTCTTTCGGTCAACTAATTGGATTATTGTTGCTTCTACATATACATGTGTAGTAGGAATTAATGTGTTACTTACAAGCGTCTCCTGTCCCATAGTAAGACATCAATACTTCTAATCAGGAACAGCAACATGTAAAAGAGTGCTAGAGGAACAGAAACGGCCACCCAGTTAGCCTCCTTACAGCCCCCTGGGCGCTCCGACATAATAAGTATGGAAAGCCAGGAGGAGAAATGAAAAATCATCACTTTAAGTAGAGAGTTAAAGGCAGTAGGGGGGTGGTAGAAGCTTACGATGAAATAGTAAATGAACTCAATTGTTGCTCCCATCTCCGGCTGTTCTGGACTTTGTGACCAAATCCATCGCACAGACTGACAGCACTTGGTACACAGTCTTGAACATAGCAGGATCAGGCAAATTTCATATTCCTGTTACAAAGTCTCCACTATATGTTTGCCTTGCTCCCACAGGAGCATCTAAACTACTCTCTTATCAGTCAGCCTTGGGTGGAGTAGGATTTAGCATGCAGAGCTCTAACTTCTAATGTTAAAGCTTTCATTAGGTAGATGATACTGTTGGATGACAAATAAGAAGCCTAGGTCTCAGTGACACTGCCCTTGTTATCACACCTTTAGAGGGTGTCGATGATAAACTCTGACAAAAGTAAAGGACTTTCTTGGCAGGTAAAGTTTCCTGGAACTATGTGAGTGGATTCGCAAAGATTAATCCTTCTGGAAGTTAAGGTCCAAGGAATGCCTCTCCCCATCTTTTCTACAAGTCAGGTGAGCACCTGACTTAGCTCTTTAGATACTGGGGAAATGCTGTTTCTCACCTGGGTATTCTACTTGGTCCTTTGTATAGACTAAACCAAGCTTGTTTGTTTTCTTTTCCTTTTCTTTCTTTCTTTCTTATTTTTTGAGTATCATCTAAACCGATAGACACAAACCTTCAGAATCCATCCAGCAAGCTTTAATATACTCTATATTTGTGGTGCCACAACCCTAGTGTGATCCTGTAGAGCCATGTGTCTCGGTGAATGATGATTCTGCTGATTGCAGTTTCTCGCAAAGAGAAGCAACCTCCCCTTGGAGGCACCCTTCGAGTTTGGGGCTCGCCTTGCAGAAGTGGCTACCAATTATTCCAATTTTTTAACAAAGACTATTAGCATGTTACTTCATTCCTGTTGCAACTTAACTCAGGACCCAAGGTCTTGTTACTTACTCCCTGGCACGATGTTGCCATTTGGGGGTAAATCAACTTGATTTCTAACCAATGGTCAGCAAGAAGGATCCAACAAACCTTACTTTCAAGAACACAGATGACAAGCTGCCAGTGTTATGTCATCTTTACCTGAAAAATTGGCAGCTATCACCCTATGGGGGAATTTATCTTTGAGTGTGCTGCTTGCAGCTAAGGTGCTAAATCATGTAGACTCTCGATTCACAGAGATTCTCCTAAATTCAAGGCTTAGTTCAATGATGAGTTAGATAGGCTGAAACCTGATGGCATCCATTAGGCTGCTATAGCTGTTAAACCTCAGCTTCAGCTAAACAGGACCAAAAATGGGTATGGGTGCTTCCATCACTGGCCAGAAATCAAGGCCATTTTCACAGCTCTGTCCAAGAGTTTGCCTAATGAAATTTGTTTTATTTTTACTGACTTTTGGCTATTGCTGATGGACTGGCTGCCTGACATTTGGAAAACAGTAGATGGCAGATTTAAAACACCTGGTTTGGGGGCCACTGTTTGGAGAAATTACAGCCACTGAACACACTGTCTGGGTTACATATGTAGGTGACTATTGCAAGGGAACAGTCTCTGATGAGACTGACTGAAAGCAAACTACTGATCAAGCAACACCCAGATTCCTACTCTTTCTGTCTGAATTCATCATCACACCAGTCATGGAGGCACATCACCAACATAAACCGGGCTCTAAGTAAACAAGTCTATGTCTCTGATGCAGGGGCTGCAACTGCTCGCTAGATTTCTGATCTATGACAGCAATTGGCTTGGTTGTCTTGTGTCGAAGGACGTGGTAGCCCCACCTGTCCCTGGTAGATTAATTAGATATGATTTTTGAGCCTCCTCTTAGGGCTCCCAGTGGTCCACGCAGTTGATATGTTGTGATGATGCTATTTCAGTCTGATCATCCAAGTCAGGCTACAGCTACAGCACACTGGCCCTTGACCTACTGTCATCCTTTCAGTTTTTCAGATCATTCCTCATCTGACAATGCTGCACCTTTTATTACAGATGCCACTGAACACTGAGTTCATGTCAAGTTATTTAATGAAACTTCTACATTCCTCATCATCCACAGGTATGTTATTGTTCAGCGCTATCACTGTTTCCTCAAAAAATTCAGAGATTTCTGACTCTCTCTCTTACTTACTTGAGAGTAAGGCAGTTTTGTCACTGAATATGCTATCTCCAGGAAAGGATCATCTTTCATTCTCCATAATAATGAAATATGTAATTCCATCCTGACTATTCCCACACACAATGTTTTCTTCTTCTTCTATGGCAACCCAAGCTGAGCTGGATGGTAGAACTTGCAGGTGTCAACAGAGTTAAAAATGGCCTCAGGGATTCAATATTCTAGCCACCTACATTTTCTTTTTGGATTGACTTGGTCTTATACCATAAGGATAGTTACCATTTTGTTGAGTATTCTCGCTGTGTTCTGACAATGGGCATCTAAGAGGTTTATGAAAACTACCTTGTCTCCCTTGCATCTGACCTTCAAGAAGAAAGATCTGGGTTAAAGAAGAGGATGAGTGGGATTGGGCAAAGGTGAATCTATAAATACTGGAATGGTACACACTGATTTTGTGGAGGGAGAGCAACAACTTAGCACCCGAGTCACCTCAGAATATAGGACATATGGGGGAGAGAGAGACATCAATGGCATCTGCCTTTGGAACTACCTCTGGACCTGTCTTCATGAAGGAAAACACCTGGGGTAGGTCTTACAAACCATTGTAAGGATCTTAAATTTAAGTCACTCTTGGGTCTGCCATTTCCTGTTAGATTGCTTTGACCTATCAGAAGCCTCAGATGTCCCCAGCTCCTGCGGGTCCCACACAAAACACTTGTCAACTAGATGACTTCTCCACCTCCATTCCTATAACTATCATAGGGTGGATGCATGTCACCTGACTGATGACATGGTGATTTGGACAAGTTGAACTGACTGCTCTCTGGAAATCCTTAAAAAACAAAAATTCGATTTAATTATCCAAACTCAACTGTGAAACGTATGGCCTAGACCTTAGCCGGGAGATCAGTTTGGATGTTGGATGCACTGTCAATCTGCACTTGGCAACTGATGTATCTCCAGTATGGGGGCGTGAGGGGAGGGGGAGGGGGAGATTCAAGAATTAAAAAAAAAATTATCTTTCTAGGGGAATCAGCCCACTAGATTTTATTTCTTGTGTTGAAGTCAGTCATTTAAACACCTTCCTCCTAAAAACATGATAACATACATCTTAGGATTTAAGAGTTCTTTAAGCCTGAGGAAACACTAACAGTCGATCATGTAACCATTAGCCATGGCTTTCTCTGCAAAAGGAAGCTACACGTGGTTTCTTACGGAAGCTTCCTGGAGGGATAACTGACCTGATCATTGTAAGATTTGTTAGATGGAACCAGAGCAGTGCTTGTCTAAGAATAATCATTTCTCCCTTCTCAGACAATACCCTTCTGTGTACTTATCCCAGTGCCTTGTGAATCATCAGGTTTTCCACTGTGAGTCCAGGGCACTGGCTGTTATCACTAACCTTATCACTAAGGTACACACTTAGATCCTCAACTGATTATCTGGGAGGCACTCTGTGTAGATGTTTGTTCCCATTACTCTGACATGGAAACCACTGCTGCCACCTGGGTCTCTGTGAAGTCCCAGCTCGCTCTCCTCAAATCAGGAAGTCTACTGGGCTCTGTCTGTACTCCTCATGTGCCATGGCCTGGAAGCTCTCTCAAGGAAGGGAGGTTGGTCAGTCTTGCTGGCTTCTCATCTCTCACAGTCACTCTCCTCATTGCTTGCTGTCTGGTGTCTTGAAATCTGTTGTCTAATGTTTAACATATTTTTTGTTTCAGACAGAAGGGTAGATCAAGACACTGTTTGTCCACCATAGGTGGAAACAAAGCCCCTTTTAATCTTTATGATGGATTTTAGTATTAGCTGGGCAACTTTTATCAACCAATAAAACTATTTACTTTTGAAAGCAGTTTCACTGAATTTACCAATTCATGGAGAACTGACATCTTTATGAAATTGAGCTTTCCATTTCATTGTGATTTATGCTTCAATTTATTAATGTCCCTTTATCTATTTTAATAGAGTTTGTCATTTTACTTCTAAAAGGTTTATACGGCATTTGTACAATTTATTTCTGTGTAGCTTACAGTTTCTTTTATTCCTGAGAATAGAATTCTTACTTTTTATTTCATTTCCAGATTGGTTATTTTGATGTAGATCAGAATTATTTTTATTAAATATCGATCTTATGTCGGGCATCCTTGATTAACTATATATTAATTCAATTACTATGTTTTTTATAAGACATAATAGTATCTATTTTTATACTCTCAGGTGTTCTTTTATTTCTACATGTTTTTTTTCTTTTATTTCTTATTAAAGTGGATATCATTTCATCATTTTCTTTTGCAAATAATTCCTGTAAATTCTCACTTAAAGTATTTTAAATTATTTTATAATATTAATTCTTAAAGGCATGAACTAATTATGTAGTTGTTTATTTTGTAGGTGCCTTTCTAATGATAGATGCTTTTTCTTACATGTATAATTTAGAATTTGGGCTTGCAGCATCACTTTGAGTGGGACTGGTTTATCTTTGGTTTTATGGTTGTTTCCATTCAACTCTCTGAGGTCATTGGTACAGAATCAATGCTTACACGATGATCCAAGATGTCTTGCCCCAGAGTGATAGTGAAAAAATCTTGGATCATGTCACCAAGCCCGCAGGATCTATGTCAGTTCTTGGTTGAGGATAATAAGCATAAACATATAGGAATAATTATTTGCTACTGTATATAACTTCAGTCAAATTTCTCCATTTAAATTTAAGTTGCATCTCCAAGAGGTAGCCAGCAATAGAATTTTTTAGGCTTATATCAGGAGCATGCAGGGTATACTATTTCTTTATTTTCAAGCAAGTAGTCTTCTTCTTTATGTGGGAAACTTTCCTTATTCTGTAGTAATTAAAATATAGTGTGGTTCTCTCTATTTGCATCTAGACATATTGTTCAATGGGCCAGTGGCTTTAACTACCAACGGCTTTGTACTTCTATTTTATTTATGGCCTTCAAATGTATGTACCTTGGGAAAATTCTTTTTGATATTTTTCTTTTAATATTATATAATTTCAAAGTAAAAGCTTACTATAATAGTCAAAAAGAAAATCAACTGGACTTGAATGTAAATCATACTTTACACTTAATTATTTATCCATTTATTTACTTGAATCTGATATTCTCCCAGAAATTAAAGTAGCTTTAAAAAGATGCATTAAATGCATCACACACATAAATTAAAATTGGTGAGGAAAAAAGTAAAGGGGAGAAAAAGAAAGAGAAAGAGTAAGAGAAGGGAAGTTAAAGTAAAATGACAAGAGGGAAACAAATCATGAAATTAAAAATAACTAGTGTAGCTATCATTAATGCTTATATGATTCAAATATTCCCTAGCTATTAGAAAGTAAACGTTAGGATAAATTACACACTTCAAAAGGTCCACCTGAGGCTTCCATTCAGCCTTTCCCACCATAAAGCCTGTACTCCACAGGTAGGAAACCAATGTGGGCATTCTGCCAGCTTCTGAGAATACCTATTCCATTTATATTCCAGTAATGTGGACATAACCACAGGATAGGTTGGAGACCCACTTGGCATGCTGCGAGATGAATCTGAGGAAAAATTCCATTGGTTACTTCCGTAAGTCACTACTCTGGTGTACCACAGTAGTATTTTGGGTTCTAGAATTCACGTGAATTCAAAGCCAATGTCTGATAGTTCCCAGAAGATCTTATTTCCTTTTCCACAATGAACTGTTACCCTGGTAAAAGGTGGTAGGTCCTTTTGGAGAAGGCCAGGAGAAAGACTGACAGTATAAACATTTGGCAGTATACCAGGGTCCTTGCTCAAAGGGGTATGGTCTCCCCTTCATTTAAAGTGCTCTGGGACTATAAACTATCTCATCCTGAGGAGTCATGACTTTCTGTTTTTTTGATTCAGGATAGATTTTTGTTCTTTTGACCTTGAACTTTTCAGCTTATGCCAATCAAGTTTATTAAGTTTCTTATCTACTTCACTTCTAGGAACATCACAATTAATGAGCCAGCACCAAAGGGTCTGGTGAGTTAGACTATTCTGATTGCTGCTTTGACTCTGCTGTACACTACAGTAACCACTTCAGCTGCTTTTGGTGGTTGAGGGCAGCCCCCTGACTCCTGCCGCTGAGATCCAATTACTGCCACTACATTTAAGTTTACCAATTCTGAGACTGCAGTCCTCACAGTAAGATCTGGCCTATTGGAAAGATCCATCACAGAGCTCTTCAAAGATTCTGGGCCTCCCCTCACAAACTTAATTCTCACAGTAATAGTGAAGGTGTGTCTTATGGACACTTGCGACATGGATAGGTAGGTCTTAAATGACAAATTCACTCTTAACATTTTAGTCTCCTTAAGACTTTGAATCATTTCTTCCACATTAAACCCAGGCTGATCTGGAATTTCTAAATTACTCACTGTGGTCCACCTTTCTGTCCATGTGTCAGTCAACCAACCAAAAACAAAAACAGTCAGAGACCTTCCTAACTCCCCAAATTGCAACATTCATTGTAGAATCTCTGCTTAGTGAGTCTGTATCAAAAACTCAGCCTGATCAAACTTTTTAGGTTCCTTCCATCATCATCTCACATCCTTAATATCCATTCCTACACGCATTCCCTGGATGTCTGTCTATATATGTTAGAAAAGACATGTAGTTTTTTTGGAATGTAACTTACCTCCTCATAGGTCACACACTATTTACTTCTCTTTTAGGTACTTGCTGGGACTTGAGTTTAGTTAAAGGTTTAGAAGCAAAGAGGGATGGTTGGGGTGGATTCTAAGGAGAATCAGCATTGTCTTGAATGGTAACTGCCTCAGGGGTGGCTGTTACCATTTCCCCAGGCAATGCAGACTGGGGTGGGGAGGCCTCTTCCACTACAAAGAAGACTCCTCAGAATTCAGGGATTCCAGGTCTCTGGCTTCATCAGATATCCCACTCATCCCTGTCCCAACTTAAAACATCTCATTCTTTCTCAGTCAATGCCCTTACTTTAACAGCAGACGCCCTGTGAGGTTGGGAGTTCTACCCTCACTGTAATTTAGCCAGTTGCTGGATGGGGTTCTGCTGATTCTTGGCTCACTCAGCCCTGTGGCTACAGGAGTTGAGAATCTCCCTCCTGCAGACGCAGAAGCGTTCAGGTCATTTCTTTGGTGATCGACTGAACTGGGAATCTGAATTGCTAAATTCATCCTTTTTTTTTTTTTTTTGCTACTTTGTTGAGAGACATTATGAACTCACCTCACATTATTATTTTTTCCAAAAATGTTTGAAAATATATACACAGTCACTTGTTTCTGATAAGTGCTTGATTAGGAGTGTCCCAATGGAGATAATGTATATATCTCTAATGCCAGGTCTTTCCTACTGGAAATAGTCATTAGCCTTTTAAAATCGAAGCAAAAAGCTAATTCTAGAAATCTCAGAACTAATTCATAAAATTCAACCTTAAAATTCTATTCCTCTAGAATTACTCTTGGTAATGTAGGAAGGAGATATGAGAACTATATGTTAAATCAAGCTATATTCATGGGCAACCTACAGGAGATATGAGAACTATATGTTAAATCAAGCTATATTCATGGGCAACCTACAGAACAAAGGGCAATTCCTGCTAGGATTACTAACAAACCATTTACCCATACCAAGAAGGAAAAACAGTCTTTAAGTCACACCCTACATTCATTCCCTAAGGCCAAAACCACGGGGAACCTTGGAAAGAAGGCTGGGCCCTGTCAGTGGGCTTTCCCGCTACACCCCCATGCCTTTCACACTAAGTACCCGTATCTTTCACACTGTATACCTGCCCCTCTCTTTTCTTTCATTCTCTGCTTCTGTGAGGAGACCACACTATGTCTTTGGAGTGTTATCCCTTCTCTAATACACTTTCCTTTGACTCTAACTATGGTGTGTGCTTTAATTCTTTCCTGGCTCAGTCAAGAACCCTCTCTCTTGGACTGGAATCTCCTCTATTCAGGTGGATTTTTCCTCTCTTGCATAATTAGTACTAAAATCTGTATTAGTTGCAGTTTTCCAGAGAAGGACTTAGGTAATTATTAAAGCTGAGAAGTCCCAGGATCTCCAGTTGGCAAGCTGGAGACTCAGGAGAGCTGACAGTATTGTTCGTGTTCAAGTCAAAAGGTCTGAGAACCAAGAAAAACAATGTTTTAAGTTCTAGTCTGAGTCCGAGTCCAAAAATAGGTGAAGACTAATAATCCTACCTCAAAAACAGGCTGAAAGAGAGAATTTTTTCTTACTTAGCCTTTTATTCCTCTTAGATCTTCAGTGGACTGAATGAGACCCACATTGGAGTGGGAAATTTGCTTTATGCAATCTACTGATGCAAATATCAATCTTATCTAGAAATACCCTAGTAAACATGCCCATCTATTTCAGTACCATGTGGCCCAGTCAAGTTGACTTTTTGCTTATAATATGTACAGGGATTTTTATCAACTATATCATTCTTGTGATGATTGATAACTTGAGTGGCGAAATCTAAATGTTTTATCTGACTTATCAGTTTATTCTGAGTATCATTCTGCTTTTACCCTAAGGCTCTTTCAAAAAGTTCGTAAGAATTTGGAGATTGGATAATGAGATGATTCCTTATTAGTTTCTGTTTCCAAGATAAATCTTATATTTCTGGTTTTAGTTTATTTTTTAAAAGTCAAGAGACAGCTGGAGGAACATTCTCTTAAAGAACTAAGTCAAAGCTATTTAAGAACATTAAAGAGTAAGTGTATCCTCGTACTTTCTAGTGGATTCATCTTTTCATTAGTTTAAAAACTGAATTAGACTCCCACCTGTTTACAGCAGAAAAAATTGGAAATGGTCTCCAAAGATCCTGTCTCTAAAATGCATGGCCTCTATAGTCATTATCAGGGTTTTCCCATTTAGACTTTACTCTTCGAGGTTTTTTGTTTGTTTATCTTAGGATCCAACTTACATATGAATACACTGATAAATATTATACAGCCTCAGATTATGTAATAATGTAAGTATTATAAATAACCTCTAAATACCTATATATTTTATGTCACCATTAAAGGTCTTTGACAATATTTCTCCACTCTGAAAAAGACAAGTGCTTAACATGAACCATAATGCATTTGCATCGACCTCTAAATAGCCAGAAAGGAAGAGAAGTCAGTTTATCAATGGTAAGAATTACAAGTTAAGATAGGACAATAGGAGTCTGTCCAAGAGTGGGTACACTTAGACTGAGTTAAACCCTTCAGAGTTTGGCAACCTTGGTCAGTTGTACATCTCATGTTTTGGGGGGCCCCAAACTAGTGATAGATCATTTCCTGTAGTAGCTCCAATAAATCTACTATTCATAGCACAGGAAAACTTTGGAGAAGAAATTCTTCCAGTGCCATACTTTTATATGTAAGTTTAAGAAAATTCTCATAAGATTTTGATAGGTGACTCAAGAGGAAGTTTATCCTATAAAGAGTCTAATCTGATGATACCTTTTGATCTTATCACCCTGTGTAGCGATCTCTTCTCTAGAAATATTTGCCTAAAGACTTTCAAACAAAATGGATGAGGTTAGTCAAAGACAAAGAATAAATTAAAAATGTAGGGGCATGACAAAGGGAAATCAGAGCACAAACCAGTGTCAGATTAATCTCATTGATGCAGTAGGAATGGAGGCTGCAGGGTCTCAGAGGAGCATGATACTTGCAGGAGAGGTATTTGAGCATCAGCAGAGAGGGGCTTTTAATTGGATATACTTGAGGGCTCTAGGTTTGATGACAGCAAACTTCTCAAAATGATACCTATTGATCAAATAGGTCAAAGTTTATGAAGCCTACTTCCAGAAGAGAGAACACAATCTTGACAGAGATTTAATAATGTTGCAGAAGTAGGTCATGAGTTAATATTCATAGGCTTGAAGAGCGAGTTATATCAAAAGATTTCAGTTAGGTCTTCCAATATGCGTGCATGGTTGGAATTGGGCAAATTTTATGATATAACATTTAGTACTGGCAGTCAAGGAAAAGTGAGGGTCTTAAATTAAGTCTTGAAAATTAAAAAGTTGTTTGAGAGTGAGCTGGATGCCTGAGTAAGGGGTTCATTGTCTTGAGAAAGGACATATTTAGTCAGATGAGCACTCCTTATGATTCAATATATTAGATTTGAAGAATATCCTAAACAACCGTAAAGGATATTTATTATTTACAGACTTATCTTTCTGGACAAGAATTTCCTGGAACAAATAAAAAGTCATGCTGAAAGAATGGCTTCAGGTTTCAGTGGGTTAAAGGAAGGAGATTTAGGATAAATTTAAAATTTTACCACTGAAACATATTGTGGTTTCTTTCCTGCAAATGTCTGAAAATTCTAAAACTTTTAAAATATTTTATGGGGCTATCTAAAGTATGAGAATGTATGTAATGGAGTGATACCTCAAACTGTCCAGTGAATTTTGTGGTAAGTGAATTTCTGGCAAAACTGTCCAAACCAATAGACTAATTTTTTTTTGTTATTTCCTTCTTTCTTTTTAAAAAACATCTGTTCAATATATTTTGATGTTTATTTCCTAGAGTAAAATGGCATTCCTCAATAATAACAAGAGAATTTAATATGAGAGGTCATTAAAATATATTTTGGGATATCCCATTGATGCATTATATAATTCATACACTTCTGTCATTTTAACCTTTTATAGACAAGTTTCCATTTGTATCAGTCAGCTAGTCCTTGGAGTACACAGATGGTTCTATCAATCTTATGGTGCCCAATCCTCTTTATTGAATGCAGTTGACATAGAAACAACTAGTCAAGACCAAAAAACCAGAGTATAATGTATAAGTAGGTGCCTATTTGCAATTATAACAAATATCTTATTTATATTTGAGGGAAATGTTTAACAATAATCTAACAATAATTCACATCTCTTTAGGATATTTATGTGTGATTATATGCACACCAAAATGCCTTTAGTATTTACTCCTGCCACTTTCTCTCTCAAATATCTGTCTTCCTAGGTCTTTTGCTTAAATGTACAAACACAGTACAATAGATATATGTATAGCCATGAATATATATCTCATGATTTATATCTAGAGAAAATGAAAGAAAACTAAGTTCCATCCCAGCATGGATATGCTCTCAATCCTATAGCAAAAACTGTTGCCCTCTGTCCAAAATGGACTGTAAGATGCTTCTAACGTTTTTTTTCTGTTCTGATCTAGCCAAGTTTGTTAAAAGCTCATTTGCCAGACACCAATTTGTTGGAAATTAATACATCAAAGGATCATTTCATCAAATGAACAATCCAATTGATTTAGCATATATACTAACTTCGAAACTGAACAGAAATTGCAGGTAATGTTCAGTATTAGTTATTGCTCATGGCACATACAGAAAATGAATGTTATTGGGACCACAAATCTATATTTTCAAAAGAAAAACTTATAATTTTTATAATTTTATAAAATATTCAGAATTGTTTGGCCTAACGGTATCTAGCACACTATTAAACTTTATTTTAAAGTAGCTTCGTTCAATACTAATTTATTTTCTATATTTTGAGTTTAATACAGACATGTGTCACACAACATTGTGGTGAATGATGGACCACATATAAGATGGTGGTCCCATAAGATTATAATGGAGATGAAAAATTCCTATCACCTAGTGATGCTGTAGCCATGGATATATAGTAGTACAACATGTTACTCAACTGTTATTGGTGATGCTGGTGTAAACAAACTTACTGTACTGCCAGTCATATAAAAGTATATGATGTACAATTATGTGAAGCATATAACTGACAATAATTGACTGTTATCCGTTTATATGTTTACTATACTTTTTATCATTATTTAAGAGCGTACTCTTTCCACTCACAAAATAAGTTTACTGTAAAACCATATGCTATGTTATGCCAACAGTAGCCCCATTCCTCTAGTGTTTACTTATGTATAGCCTTAGTGCCCAGTGTTTATAAAGTCTACAGTAGTGTAATTTCCTAGGCCTTTACACACACTCACCCTCACTCACTGACTCACCCACAGCATCTTCCAGTCCTGCAAGCCCTCTTCACAGTAAGTGTCCTATACAGGTGTACCAATTTTTATCTTTCATAATGTATTTTTACTGCACCTTTTCTATGTTTAGATATGTTAAGATACACAAGTATTTACTATTGTATTACAACTTCCCACAGTATTTAGTACAGTAACATGCTGTATGGGTCTATAGCCTAGGAGCTATAGGCTATACCATGTAGCCAAGGTGTGTAGTAGGCCGTACCATCTAAGTTTGTGTAAGTGAGCTCTACAATGTTTGCATAAGACAAAATCTCCTAAAAACGCATTTCTTGAAATGTATCCCTGTTATTAAGTAGCACATGACTGTATTTTATTCTAAATTAATTATAACTAATTAATATAATGCCAATTTCTATTTAGCCAATATCTTTACATATTTACTTTAATCAACATATCAAATACAACAGCAAAGTTCCTTTTTAAACAATTTTAGTTAAATTTTATAATCTGGTGTTTCCCAGTTAATTTCTTAACTTCCTTGAACTAATATGCATTCCATGACAATAATATCTTTCATTATGCTCACTTCTAATTGGCTGCCTTAAATCTATATATCTTTTCAAGCTATAAATGCTACACAATCTCTGTTCTTCAATTGTTTCTTGGTAGAAACCAAAATATCAATATTTTGTAATATATCATTTTAACTACTTTAGATTTTTCATGTTCATTTAAAATTTGTATTCTCCTTTCAAACTTCAAACATTTTCATATTCTGCAAACTCACTATATCACATATCAAATTTAATTTATATTTCTGGTAGCTGTCACGATTTTATCTAATAACATTTTAAATATAAATTTATTTAAAAAACATTCTAAAATAGAAATAAAGAAATGGAAGTAGCAGAAAGTTCCCCACATTATAATCAGTATGCACTGAAATACTCCTAATGATAAAAATATTGAAGAGATAAAAATAGAGATTCACATTACTTTTAATGTCCTTTAGTATGACTTTTTTTTAAAAGTCTATGGAAAGCCACGAAAGGTTTACTGGTAAGAGAATGGCATAATCTGTTCACATAATATTTCTCACATACCATAATCTCTACCTATATATTTCACTTATATAAATAAATCTATAAATAAACTGAAAAAAATAGCAAAGCTGAATTAATGGCAATGGTTTTTTAAAATGATTTAAGTACAGAATTTTTTCTCCTCTTTGCTTGAGATAGATAAGAGCAACAACGTCTTTGGGAACTTAGAATTGCCTCCTGTATGTGAAGGGTGTGTGTGTGTGTGTGTGTGTGTGTGTGTGTGTGTGTGTGTGTGTGTAAAAACCTGGGAAAGAAAGTCGCAATGTAATAGGGAATCTACCAGCCTGAGAAGCATCAAAAAATTAAATACTTGACTGAGTAGACAGGTAAGATAATTGTTATGTAAAGGTACATGCAGATAGGTGTGAGTTTCCTTGCTGCAACATTAAAGAAAAAAGAAAAAGAAAGAAAAAGAAAGAAAAGAAGAGAAAAGAAAAGAGAAAAGAAAAGAAAAGAAAAGAAAAGAAAAGAAAAGAAAAGAAAAGAAAAGAAAAGAAAAGGAAAGAAAAAAGAAAAACAAAAAGAAAGAAAAGCTGAGGATGCCTCCTAAGTCAAGGGAAGTGCTGCTCAGCCAGTTTGAGTTGCCAGGCTATTAAAAAACAGGTGGTAGAGCTATTATACTTCTGGATATTTATCCAAAGAATATCAAAACACTAATTTGAAAAGATATATGCACTCCTATGTTCACTACAGCATTATTTACAATATCCAAGATATGGAAACAACCTAACTGTCAATCCACAGATGACTGTTAAAGAAGATGTGGTATATATATACATATATGTATATATACATATATATACATATATACATACTATGCGTATATATATACATACATATATAATGGAATGCTAAGCAACCATTGAAAAAAATAGAATCCTACCATTGCAACAATGTGTATAAACCTTGAGGGTATAATGCTAAGTGAAATAAGTCAGGAGGCAAAAGACAAATACTGTATGATTTCACTTATATGTGGAAAATAATACAAACAAAAACAAATGAATAAACAAAATAAAATAAAAGCCAATTCATAGAAAGAGAACAGATTGGTGGTTACCCAAGGAAAGAGGGATGGGAAGTGGACAAAGGAGTAAAGGGGGTCAATTGCACAGTGATGGATAGCAACGAGACTTTGGGGGGCGATCACTTCACAGTATATAAAGATCTTGAATTATAATGTTGTACACCAGAAACATACATACACATACACACACACACACACACACACACACACACACGCACGAAAGCAACTGATACATTTTAAAAAAAAGGTGGTAGAAAAGCAGTCTTGAAAAAGAAGAGCAAAGCTGGAGGCATCATGCTCTCTGATGATTTCAAACTGTATTACGAATGCAAATCAAAACTTCAATGAGCTATCATCTCACACCTGTTAGAATGGCTATTAACAAAAAGAGGATATGGAGTGTTGGAGAGCATATGGAGAAAAGACTTGTATGCTGTTAGTGGGAATGTAAATTGGTGCAGTCACTAGGGAAGACAGTATAGCACTTACTCAAATAATTAAAAATTGAACAGCCATTATGACCTAACAATTTGACTTCTGGGTGTTTATCTGAAGAAAACAAAAACACTAATTTGGAAAAAATATATACATCACATGTTCATTCCAGAATTATTTATAATAGACAAAATATGGAAACAACCTAAATGTCCATTGATAGATGAATGAATAAAGATGTGATTACACACACACACACACACACACACACACACACACAAATATAAACATTATTTGGCTATTAAAAAGAATGAAGTCTTGCCATCTGAGGGACCTTGACAGTATTATGCTAAGTGAGATAAGACATATAGAGAAAAATAAATGAATATGATCTCACTGATATATGGAATATAAAAAACAAAACAAGTAAAGGAAAAAAAAAACAATAAAAGCAAGTCAAAGATACAGAGAAGAGACTGGTGTTGGCCAGAAGGACAAGAGGTTGGGAGAATTAAATAAGTGAAGGCAGTAAGGAGGTACAAACTTCCAGTCATGGGGATTTAGGGTACAGTATGGTGGGCATAGCTGCTAATATTGTATTGTATTTTTGAAAATTGCTAAGAGTAAATCTTAAAAGTCCTCATCACAAGACAAAATAGAGAAAAAAATGTAACTTGTATGGTGATGGATGTTAACTAGACTTATTTTGGTGATTATTTCACAATGTAGATAAATGTCAAATCATTATGTTGTATACCCGAAACCAATATAATGTTACATGGCAATCATGCCTCCATAAAAAAAAATTAAAATAAATTTCAAAAACAAATAATAGAGACCCATCAGAAAAGTGACTGTGCAAGAATCTCTAAAAATTCTCTCCTCCATAAAAGTAATAAGAACCCTCGAAAAACTTGTCAAAATAAACTTTTCGAAAGGTCTGGAAATTAATCCAAGACTTGAAACATTTGAGGTTGAGGTTTCCTCGAGAAAAACATCAGAATCTCAGCAAGAATATTGATTTGTGTGGTGTTTCAACCTGCCCTATCGTCATTTCCCCTGCCTCAGCTCCACGGTAGTCCTGAAAACCAACCACTTTCAAAAACAATAAAAAACAGCAGTCTAGAGGCCACTACAGTAGACTATTGTAAAAGAAATGACAAAGGAATTGAAATTGTACACCTGAAAACAGCTAACACAGAAGAAGGCAGTGATAGAGGAATGCAGGAACAGCAGAGCATTAGACATAAAAAACAAAAACAAAACAAGACATAAATCCTACTTTATTAGTAATTTTTAAATGTAGATGGATAAACACTCCAATCAAAAGGCAGATGTGGCAAATCGAATTAAAAAAAAAAAAAAAACATGACCTGACAATATTTTGTTTAAAAGAGACACATATTATATTAAAAGATGCAAAAGGTTGACAATAAAAGGATGGAATATATATCATGTGATCAGTAAACAAAAGAAAGCTGGAGAAGATACACTATAATCAGACAAAATATACATTAGGATAAAATTGCTACTAGAAACATAAAAGGATATCTTATAATGATAAAAATGGCAATCCATCACAAATACATCACACTTATAAAATATATCCATCCAACAATAAAGTCCAGAAATACATGAAACAAAAGCTAGAACTGAAGGAAGAAGAAGAAGAAAAAAAAACAATTCAACAATAATAGTGGAAGACTGAATCCTCATTTTCAATAATGGATAGAATTAGAAAGATCACCAAGAAAAAAAAAAAAAACATTTAACACTATAAACTAATTAGAACCAAAGGAAACCTACAGATTATTTCAACAACGGTAAAATATACATTCTTCTCACATATGGCAAAGTGTTTAGAATGATCAGATGAGGAATTTAAATTAACTATGATTACTAGGTTAAGGGGTGTAATGGAAAAGTTGGAAAGCATGAAAGAATATATGTAAGCAGAGAGTTGGGAACTCTAAGAAAGAATCAAAACTGTAATAGAAAATTTTAAAAATGTCTCTAATAGGCTCATCAGTGGACTGGACATAACTGAGTAAAGAATCAGTGAGCTTAAAGATACGATAATATGAACTTCCCAAACTGAAAAGCAAAAAAAGAATGGAACACAATATTCAAGAACCGTGGGAACATTACAAAAAGGTTAATATGTATATTACGGGAATAGCAAAAGAAGAAGAAAGAGAAAAAGAAATAGAAAAAAATATTTGAAGCAATGTCTGAGAATGTTCCAAAATTAATTAATAGCATCAAACCACAAATCCAGGAATCTCAGAGAATACCAAGCAAGATAAATACCTAAAAATCTGTACTTAGTTACCTCATGTTCAAACTACAAAAAATCGAAGACAAAAATAAAATCTTCCAAGAAGCCACACAGTAAAATAATAACCCACAGAATGGGAGAAAAAAAATTATATATCTACATTCTAGTATCCAAAATATATAAAGGATACTTACAATGCAACGACACAAAAACAAATATTGTAAACAAATCAATAGATGAGTAAAGGATTCCAATAGATATTTCTCTAAAAAAAAAAAAAAAAAAGGCCAATGCTCACATAAAAAACATGCTTAACATCATTAGCTATTAGGAAAATGCAAATCCAAAACACAATGAGATATCACTTTACACAATAGGTAAAGAGCATGGGTGTCACTTACCACTGTGATCAGCATCAGAGGGATGAATAATATAAAATGTTGGCAGGATCTAAGAGAAATTGAAACCCTGTCAATCACTGTTAGGATTGTAACACACTCCACACACGTTGGAAAACATTTTGGTAATTCCTCAAATGTTATGCAGTTACCATATGATGAAGCAATTTCATTAGCACATCCATATCCAAGAAAAATAAAAATGTGCCCAAAACTTGGATGCAAATGTTTATAGCAATTTTTCATAATACCCCAAACCTAGAAACAACCAAATGTCTGTCAACTGGTGAATGAACAAAATATACAATAGCTATACAAAAGAATAGTATTCAGCTATAAAGGAAGTAGTGATATGCAGTTTAATATAAAAAAATCTTGGTGATATTAAATGAAAGAAGTCAGATATAAAGCTTGCATATCATATGATCTCATTTTTATAAATACAAAATATAAAGCATCAGGACTATTTAAATTTGTGCTATCACAAATAATAATCTTCTTTGTTTCTAGCCTCATTTAAAAAAAAATGCTGCTGTGTGGGAGGGTGAATGGGCTGGGGTTGTTATACCCTGACATTTCCTTAACTGTTTTGCTGCATAAATTCTAAGATGGTTTTGTCCATCACTGGAAATGGATACATGCAATATATAAAGCTGATATAAACAATTCAAAAGTTTACATGCAACTATAATTGAAAAGCTTCTCTCTAAAGATACTCATGTACATCCTAAAACTAAACCTACTAAATGATATTCAGTTCATCTGAGAAATTAAGTAAAAACCATCAGCATATTGAGAAAGCATCCAAGAGCATGAGCAATCTTTTTTGCGATAACTGATTTTAAAAGCATTTGCTACATTGTAGTTTGATGAGTAGGAAAGAGAATATAATTAACCTGAATATTCTGAATAAAATTTGAGGCCAATGAATTGTTTCTTACCCTGGATTTTCTACCCTTTTGCAAAACCATGCTAGCAAGACGAGAAATACTAACCTTGACAGGCTGTCCATGACAGATTGTCTAGATTTGAAATAACGCTGCTGCCCCCATAATATCATGATTGCACAAACTGAAATAACTATGCTACATTCCAAAAGAACATTTAAAATATTTTAAAATAAGAATCTGGATGTTGTCAGAAGAAGAAAAGAGATAAGAAGACTTCTTCATAAAATTATAAACATCTTTTAAAACATCAGTAATTTCCTTGATATTCTCTGTTAACATGCAAAGTAATATTTACCCTAAAGCAGAATAAATTGTTTATATCCTTTCAGGTACTGTTATAGAATATAAAACATGAAATTACAACGTAAAATAATTTTATGCCATATTAGATAAATATTTAGCTATATATATATTTATATTTAGCTATATATATATATAGCTATATATATATATATAGCTAAATATAAGCCTTTGTGATTTCGCCTGGAGTCTTATTTAGATTGTATTTTAAAAGGCCTGAGTGTCATTATTTATAAGTTTCAGTATTAGAGTACAATTTTAGAAGGTTTTAAATAAGTGCAGATATTTAATATCAAAATATCTTTTGGAGAAGAACAAGCAGAATTACTACTAAGTGACCCAAGAAAATCAGGTTGCTCAGCAACAGGCTGTAGGGATCAGGACTCTGCTCTTCTCTAGTCATAAATTAAAATTAGAGACATCTGTGGGGTCCCTTCCCCAGGGCCTCTGGGCTATTTCACATCAGGATGCAAGGTACCTTCCTAGAAAAATCTTTCTATAGTTGACCTTCATACACAGACACTTTTTCGCTTTACTAAGCCTTGTTCATCTAACATGCATTTGGAAGTATGCTGTATCTTTCGTAGAGCTTTTGATCATTATAATTAATTGGAATTTTGTAAGTCATCAGTGCAAATACATTTTGTCACCTATTGATAGTAATCATCAGCATTTGGCCCTTTAATTAGCAATGTAATGGTGTGTGTTGATGGATAAATTAATCTGAACATTCTCACATTCTTGGAACAAACATATTGACATACTATAATTCATTTACAATGTCCTAGGTTAGATGTGTTAATTTCTTTGAGAAGTTGTTTTTATATGCAAGGTACATTATTCTATAATGGTCTTTAATAGTCTTGAGGAGTTCTGAATTTTGGAGCAGAATCTCTGACAAGTGAGAAAGTACATACTTTTTTTTTCTGCTTGCATATGAGCATACTGGCAAGAAAGACTTCCTTCTCCAACCCCAGTAAATGGATGTCAACTAGCTTTTTATCTACAGATGAGAATATTACTGCTGGTCTATCACTTCCAAAGGAATCCAAGGATTTCAAGACTTGCCAAGGAAGCTCATATCCATGACTGAATAAAGAAGGACTCATCTAATTTAAAGGTTATCCTTGAGAGAAAATTGCATTGAACATTCCAAATATGCATCTCCTATTGAGCTGCTAGGACTAACAGAAGAATGAAAAAAAAAATTTACTGAAAAGAAATAACACTTTAATAAATAAATAAAATTTCTTTCTAGAACTTTAAATAGTTAGAACATGCACACAATATTCATATTGAAAATATAATGGATGACCCAATCATATGCTGCCCACAAGAAAGGGACTTTATGTATTAAACCACAATTGGGGTTAAAAGTAAAAATATAGAAAAAGTTACCAGGCTATCATGGCAGGGCTGGGGGGAGAGGGGCAGTGGGAGTGGTTATATTATTATCAGAAAAAGCAGATGTCAGAACAAAGCATATTATCGGAGATAAGCAATAGTACTGAGAGAAATAAATAACACTCAAACTATGGCTGCTTTTGTTGATTGATTTTTTTACTGTGGTTAGAACACTTAACATGAGATCTAGCCTTTTGTCAAAATTTTAAGTACACAATAAAATGTTAACTGTACAATGTTGTAGCAGATCTCTAGAGCTTGTTCATTTTACATAACTGAAACTTCACACTTGTTGAACAGCAACTCCCTGGAATAGGTAATATATGAAAACAACTTAAATGTCCATAGATGGACGAATGGATAAAGAAAGTGTGGTGTATGTGTATATAATGAAATATATTCGACTTTTATAAAGAAGGCAATCCTGCCATGTGTTTCGGCATTATGCTAAATGAAATAAGTCAGTCACAGAGGACAAATACTATATGCTGTAACTTTATTACAATTGCAGTGAGCAAATAATTTCTAGTCCCTATTGGCTACCTAATTTTGTGTGCATAATTGGTTTTGCAAACACAAAACTAAAGTGAGATTTAAAAAAGGAAAAGTTCTTAATGAGAATAAAATATGAAATGATCATGTTATAAAAAACGATTTTAAAAGACACTTTTTTGACATTTTCATTTATTTCTAAGCTTAATTTTTTATATAATGATGTTAATTTTTCATGCAGTCTTAATAGCTGTTTAGAAATTACAAAATTACATTTCTCCATTTTGTCACATTTTGTGATTTACTAATGAGAGTTAGTATTTTCATAAATTGAACCTTGGTATTGCTGGCAAATAAAATAAGGTCTATAGGGTCATATAACTTGATTAATAAAAATTTAAAAGATAAGATCTCAAACTAGAACTTTTCTGATTGAAACGTTTACATCAAGACATGAAACTGTAGTTCACTGAATTTAGATGCTATCTGATTAAAACTGAAAACTTAACATTGAACATAAAAGGTCATGAACTGTGATGCTATTGCTATTCACATATTGTATGACCCTCAAAATTCAGGTTCAAATTTCAAACACTTAAATAAGCACTTTAGTGGTATCACAGAGAAAAATATTAAATGGTCAGAGTTAAGTGGTGGCAATGTTCTGATTTTTCTAATTGAACAGAAAGTAAAACTCTCATATATCTGGAACCAGGTCCACCTACATAATTTGAAATAGGGACTCCTTTGCTTAAAAAAAAAAAAAAAAGAAAGAAAAAAAGAAAAAAATATGTGTTTTCCTTTTTTTCTGAGGTTTCTTTCCTTACCTGCATTGGTATTTTGTTTGCTACATACTGTTGCATCCCCTAGGGGCATAGGGATATTCGGAGGATGAGTACAAATCTTCACAAGTGAGTTCCTCGGTATATGTGTGTATAGCATCACCATCACCCAGCGTAAGTGGAAACAATTACACTCAGAAAAATATAGATAGATGATAGATGGGTGGACTGATGGATGGACAGATAAAGTGGACGAACAGACAAAGACAGATAGATGATGATGATGGTTTATAGATAAGATATAGATGATAGATAGATGATAGATGATAGGATGGATGGATGGATGGATAGATAGATAGATAGATAGATAGATAATTTCACATTAATCATTGCTGGCAAAGCATCTGTCTGGTATACTTTCACAATTCTTTACTTGAATGACATCCATAATTTATCTGTGGAACTAGGTGTCCGGGTTAAATGACCCCGATTGCTCTTCTTTCAGCTCAGACTTGCCTGCATCATGGTAAATAGAGTCAGTGACTGACCAAGCACAGTAAAGAAGCCCCAAAGTGAAGCTCTTAACCCATCTTTTGCGGATTAGGGAAAGCTCCCTTTAAGAGCTTATTTTTGATTCAAGTTCTAGCAAATGTTTATAGCGTTCCTATGGGAAGTTGTCACAAAGAAATTGGAAATCACTGGGTACAAGCAAAAAAACAAGGAAGGATTACTGTTTACAAAGCAAAAAGCTGGGAAGGGAATGACAATGAGTAAAAGTTACCATTGTGCTAAATAACTTTGACTTTATGCTACAGATGAGTGGTTCCCAACTGGGAGTATTTCTGTACTTCAGGGGATATTTGGCAATGACTAGAGACATTTTTGATTACTGAGACTTGAAGTGGGGGTTACTAACAAGTGGATAAAAACCAGGGATTGCAATAAATAGCCTTACAATGCACTGGATAGCTGTCACAATATTGTATAATATCTGACCCAAAGCGTCAATAGTGTCAACGTGGAGAAACCTTGATGTAACTGAATGAGTATTCACTTAAGAGTTCTAAACATGGAATGAATTAATCAGACGTGTTCTCTGGATAGCCTGTGATGGTAGCTATACGTCTATATGAGATATAATTTATGAACATTCCCTATGATATTTCCTAGATTGGGCTAAATTTTATAAACATATCCTTGATTGACTTTGGGGGAACTTGCAGTATTTCCATTGGTGAGCTAGGTACTTTAATGCTTCTTTAAAATTGAAACTATAGCCCATGCCTCGACAAGTAGCTAAGGATTAATTTTTATCCCTTCTGCTACCATCTGCTCTGCTGTTTGATTGCACTCCTCCACACAATATTACATTTTAATTATAAAAGGTTGAGAGAACATTAATTTGGTATTGGATCAAGGAAAAGATCTCAATTAGATTTCCCAAGTTTTCCAGTTTGACCTCATTTATTTTCTGTCTTTAATACTTACTGACTGCAGACAATATTTGAGAGATAAATTGTAATTGGTTAACTATTAAAGTAATCTGGCTTTAAATATAAGTACTCAAAACATGAAATGCTAATACGTTTGGAATCTAGGTGAAATACACTATTTTTTCAAGCTAAAACTGTAGTGTTAAAAGTGACACTGTTATTGGAGAACTCGCAACTGATTTCATGAAAGAGCTCTAAAAGCACATAGAAACACAAAATCAATAATTTTGCATAATTTAATCAAGGAAACTACCAGCAGAGATTTATAACTATCCCAATTTTAGTCCTCTACCATGAATGCAATCAGGTTTTGAAGATGTTATATGCAAGACAAGGATAAACTTTGATTCGAAACATATAATTTAAAGCTTTACAATTTTACAGTTCATATCGATATTCTATATTACCCCAAACTAACTGAAAATAAAGAAGTGATATTTCCAATGCTATTTTTTATTTACAATAAAAATATAGCTTTACATTTATTACAGTGTGTGATAAAATCTAAATAACAAGTGGTACCAAGTACTGGCTATTTTGACCCAATGATTATTGTTAATAATGTGTACAATGATCTTTTAGTGTTTATGAAAATTTTTTTGGTCAATTTGATTGGAATTGGATTATATCAATAGAATAAGTGTAGAAAAAGGATATTCTTACAAAATTAGCTCTTCTTGTTCATGAATAAACAATATCCTTCTGATGATTTCAGCCTTCTCCAACCTCTTTACAAAAATTGTGTGTAAGTTCTTAATAATGAGACACCACGTTTTTTTCTAAGTCTAGTAGTAGGAAAAGTTTTAAAGTATATTTTTAATATTTTTGGTGGTACTATTATACAGACTTTAAAAACTTTCCTATTAGTTTAAACAAATTCTTTGTGAATTTCTTGCTGTTTTCTATTACAATGATATAGTCTACAGACAATAACAGTTTTATTTTCTTTTTCCGACATTTGGTGTTTCTGCTTTACTTTATTTTTAGTGTCCTGATTACAAAAAAATAGACACGGTTGATCATTACATATCTTGTTTTTCTCCTAATTTAAGGGAATGTGTGATTCAGTTTGGACGTTTTCATTACCCAGCATTCTTTTCACTAATGCTGATGCTTGTGTTCAATCTGCTGTTAAACCCAACACAGAAATGTCCCTCAACACTCAAGTCACAGAAGGGTTTGAAAGCAAATAATCTTGTTACATATACAGTCTTAAATATTTTAAATAGTTAATATATCCCTAATTTAAATGCTAAATATTTTGCAAAGTATCCAAAACTAGTAAGTGAAAATTTACGGTTTAAAACACTACAATTCTATGTTCTATGATAATAAATAGATAGTTGGATAAGAAAAAACACATGAGTAAATTTGGTGTGTAGAGAATCTGGAAACATTTTGTTGTCGTGCAAATAGCATGAACTTTGAAATCAGACACATTGATTTGTGAAGACTGGGGGACTCCTAATCTTTCCAACGACATGATTTAAATGACATCCCTAAATTTTCTGAACTTCTGAGTAGTCGTTTTATTAAATGAAAATACTGGCAAACACTAGAGGCGATGACATCCAAGTTATGAGAGAATTTATATAAATGAGCAAAAATGTGTTTGGTCCCTCTCTTTGGTTCCTCAAAAAATAGTTGTATCATTGAAATTTTAGGTTGAGAATGTAAATTCTTTTTAAAACATTGCATAAAAGTAGAATTTTCATTTTATTGAGAATAGGACCAAAACATCAATGTTTATTTTACTCTAAACAATGTATTAGTAGCCTTAGAGAAAAAAATATTTAAAAATTATATTACAGTGGATATAAGATATATATTTTCTGACATAAAAACAATTTATAAAATGTGTTTTTTCACTTATAATTCTTCTGTATTTGAAATGGCTTACAAATCTGTTAAACAATAAAATAAGTCAGTATTCTCTTTATGATTTTATTATGTACTGTTTTAATTCAGAGATTTTTTTTCGTTTATAAATAGTTGAAGAATTTTAAAATAACAGACTAGATCAGCAGTTGAAAAATGACAAAAATCATTGCTTAATTATAGGAATAAGTTAATAATATTTATATATTGACATTTACTAGTTATTATCTTTGCTTTTTATTATAACTCTATTTATTATAACCTCTTTTATAATAACTAGGTGAGAAAATTTTTTAAAGACTTCCATTGAATCTTGAAGTAGTGTTCAAGAAAAATATAGGTATATTTATCTTATTTGATAAAATAAACGTGTCATAATCTTATTTTAGAATTGGCGACAGATTTTCAAAATGACAAATAATTAAAGGAAGAGCACACTATACAACTAGAAATTGATTGTTATGACTAACAAATAACATTTAAATTGGCCTAGTTATTTCCTACCTTTTCCATAAATTGTAATATTTTCAAAAATAAAGAAGATATATATTTGATTAAGTACATACATAAGTATGAAAAGTATGGTAAACTCAAATGCCAAAAAAGTGCCCAAAATATAATTTATTATGATCAGAGAGGAGCCTGCTATACCAAGTCAAAGGTTTTAATGTTGGTTATTTAGAAAATTAAATATTTCAACAATGTCAAAATGTAGTTTAGTTTCCTGGCTACAATATAAAATACATTAAAATATATTTAAAGTAATTTTTTTTGTTAAACTATTTTATAGAAAAAATATTCTTTTATAAATATTTATTGATTCATTTGTCATACTAGATAATTTAGAAAACTGTACAATAATGTATACTTTAAGGATATAACCTCTACATTTAATAATCAGTTAGGGGAGTGAATTAGTTTTCTGTTGCTCTAATGAATTAACAATTTACATAATGATTAAATTAATAAATTTATTATGTCACAGTTTATTTAGGTCAAAAATTCGGCACAGGATGGTTGGGTATTCTGTTTAGAGTCTCACAAGGCTGCAGTAAAGATGCTGGTCCTGTAGGATTCGTAACCAGAGGCTCAAGAGAAAAATCTGCTTCCAAGCTCATTCGGGTAATTGGCAGAATTTAATTCTCTAAGGTTTTGGGACGGAGAGGTTCCTAGGCTCCTCCGTTTATAAACTAACGAGAGTACATCAAATCTTTCTCATATTCTGAATGTCTGACTTTCCTTTCTGTCATATTTACCTGCATCCAGCTAGGGTAAGTTCTATACTTTGAGCTCAAGTGATTGCATTAAGTCCACCTTTATAATCCAGGATGATACCCTTATTCTAAACTTCATAGTATCTACAAAGTCCCTTTTACCTGTAACAACATATTTACAGACATGATATCAGGTAGTGATGGCCATGGAGCCAAAATTCTACCTGCAGATCAGATCCTTTAGGGTTAAATAATATTAGGATTATTGAGACACAGATATGTTATATGTTTGAGTGAATGTTTCTCTTTGACATTAATATTACTATTAATTAATTATAATTTATAATGTTTATTTTAGGAACAGTTTTAAATTGGCTAAGTAAACATGACAGACATTTTCTATATATGGCAAGGCACAAATGATTAACATATTTTATTTATAAAACCAGTATAATAATCTATGGAAATATGATAGAATAAGTATCCAGATTTCAGTAACATTTTTTTTCAGGGAGTTTATATTGGTGGATACAAAGGTGTTGAACCTATTAGAATATAATACAAGTAGGTAGATAGGTAATTCAGTAACTTAGAAACTTATTTTGAGAATGTGAGATTACTATCTTGTCTTTGGTTTTATTTTGTTTAATATTTAATCTAAGACATGAATAAAGAAATTTTCATCAAATTTTTAGAATGTAAAAGATGGAGAAGAAGAAGAATTATCCTACATGACAAAAACCAAGAGCCTATTTACAAGCTGGAACGATGAGCTGATTTTAAAATAAATTTAATATAAATAAATATCTATTTTTGCATCTTGGTCCAAAATATTAACTGTTCCTTTTAAACTGAGGAACTTATCCAAACAGGTGCACTTGTAAAGATGATTTACAAGTGATAATTCACAATCAGTCAGTACAAATGAATAATGCAACATGCTTCCAGGAAATATAATGCAAAGTAAGACTTTATTAGTAGAGATATTGCATCTAGAAAACACATAATTTTCCATTCTTCTCTGCACTTTGTCGGAATTGATCTGGGTGCTTAAATTAAAAAAGAAAACTAAGCAAAATGCAACATTTAAACCTTCCAAGAAATGCAAACTCAGATGTAAGTACTTTAAGTACTTAAGATATTTTTCTTAAAAATAATTGATTAAACTTTGTCTGATAATGAAAATAACAATAAAGTTAGCAGTACAGGTCATCAGTAGATATTTGTTATATACAAACAGAATTTAACTTTTAAGATTTTTACTATCTTCTTTTATATTATGATTTATAGTACAATTATATAAAATTGTCTACACTTTAAAGATGACAAAGTAATGTTAGAGGGCGAATAAAGGCAACTAACATCACTGACTTAGTAAAGTCGGACTAAAATCTAAGTGTTTCTGTACTTAAGGATGTACTCTCAAACACAATCTTAGGATGGATACAACCTCCCAGCAAGCATGTCTTAGTGGAATTAGAATTCTTAGTACAATTAAAACATAAGATGTGCAATCTATAAAGGGCAAGAAAACAGATTCTCCCCTGACACCTCCAGAGAAAAATGCAAGTTTGCTTAAACTTCCGACCTCCAGAACTGCTGCTACTTCTCTTTCCACTACGGCCACAGCCATTACTGCCACATCTAAGAGGAACTTAAAAACTAAGTCTGGAGGAATGTAAAAGGTATCTAGAGTTATTGGTCAGGGGAGGAAGGGAGAGAAAGAGAGATGTGGGGAGAGATAAGTAAGGATGAGTGTTTTTTATTCTCAACTGGTAAGCTGTTTCTATGAATAATTGTAGTATTTGACTTCTAGTTCCCCCAATTTCAGCATTTTCATGCAACTTTCCCACTCTATTAGAAATAGAAGGCCAAGACCATATGGAGGTCTAAGAATAAACGATGCATTCTTACCTCTCATTTAATTCAAGTAATTGGTTTCCATTGCTTAATTTGCATATCTGATTGAAATCTTAGACTTTGTAACATTAAATGAGTTTCAAAATGACTGTTTTTTAAGTATCGAGAAGTTTGAATTATAAAAATTGGTAAAAGGTAAATATAAAATCCAAATATAATGGAAACAAAGCATCTTCACAAGCAGAGCATTTTCAAATCAAGAGCACCCACAAAATAAGCTGTTTGGGGTGCCTTAAAATATTAACCGAATGATTGGAAGAATCATCAGTTTATTTTTTTAGATTTAACAGAAAAGTTTCCTGATGTCTTTATTTCACTAACTTATTTACTCAATAAACACATGAATGAAAATAACATTCTAGTCAAAATTATGTAACAGTTCAAATATTGTAACTATGGTAGGTTCTAAAGATATAAAGCTGAAAAGGAACATAGCCCTTACTTAAGAATCTCATATCCAAGTGGGGAAGACAGACAAAGTGCAACAGGACTGGTATAATTACAGAAGTGAAGACAAGTTGTTACGTCTGATGGCTGGGAGAAGATAAAATGAATCTCGGGTAAAGATTTGCAGAAATAATTTATAGAAAATCTTTCTAAAAATATGAGATAGGAACATCAATATTACCTTTATTCCAGAGGTAATAGTGATGATGTTAAGACATGAAAATGAAAACTATAATTTAGCTATGTACTAGAATATCTTGTTTTGATAAAATATACACAAAGGTTAGTCAATATAATATCTGCCATTTAAAAGCCTTTTGAATTTATGTAATATTCCAAGCATGCCAATTTTCCTATTGAATAACCATATTCTTATTGATCTGGTTACAAGCTATTAATTGTGACACATGATTGTTGCGAAAAAAATTCTCCTTCATCCGATTCTTCAAAACTTCACTGAGTTCCTTAAAGTTTTATTTTCTTATTTTGCTGAGGATTCTAGAATAGACCCCTGGACAATAGGGGAGAAAATAGAAAGCTTCATTGGCTAGCAAGAAGGTAAGCCTGAGAGACCATCTTTTTGCCACAAGAAAAACAGCAATGAGCATACAGAAACGTGAGGTGGATAGAGGGCCAGAGCTTAGTTCATGGCTCCCAGTTCACAGAACCAGATGATCTAAAAGTAATCTGGCCTGGGGAAGTACTTCCTGTATATTTGAATTTATCAAGGAAAATTGACAGTTTAAGTAAACTCAGGGTAGTAGAGTTTTAATTTGAAAAAAGCAATTGGTATTACAGACGAGGCTTACAACTTTTTGTTATGTAAAGTTGCTTAATATCTTAACTTTTTGCATATTCTCAACAAAAAAATTAGTTAAAAAATAATTTCAAATTGATATTTTTGAACACAGAAATAGTTACAATTACTTGAAATAAAACTAAACCTCTGTCCATTTTTGTTTTGTAGGCACTAGGTATATAGCTAGAGAAAACTATTCTCAGTTAACACAAATTATCAATTATTCATAATGGTAGCTAATTAAAAATATTGAAATACTTTGCATTTTGTAAAATACATTTAAGACAAATGCCAGCATGCTAAGAAATTGTTTTTTTTAAATAAACAAGAGCTAAGTTAACATTAATAGGGATAGCTACTGCATTGATAAACATTTTTCTTTAACATAATAATTTTTTTTCACATATTCTGACAGTACACTGGATTATGGATCAAGAAATGAGAATATTTGTGCTGACACAGTATTTTCCTTGCCTTGTCCTTCTGTAGTCTGCCATCAGGATTAAGTAATCACATCTCTGACACATGTGAGAGCTAGTTTAGAGTTTTTGTTTTGTTTGTTTGTTTTGACATGAGTGCATGCAGCCTCCATCTGTGAGCCTCCTTTAAGTTTCAAAGAGTTTGACAATTAGTTGTCCTTGAGGAGGAGTTAGAGATGCTGGCTTTAGAAAAAACTCAGGAAGTCAACGCCCAGTTATAAGAAAAGTACTCCCAAAAGGGACCGTTGAGTTAAAAACAAAGAACCAGCCAATTTTCTTCTGGCAGTAGCTTTAATGTTAGAGACATCAAGCACACACATCTGGTGCTGACTTTGAGGGATGTTCTTTCTAGGTCAACCAAAATAAACAAACAACAAACAAACAAACAAAGGATAACTTGGACTCAAAATGAATTTAATGAGCTGCCATTTAAAAATAATTTTTGGACATGGATATCACCTGAAAAGATTCATATTACTCTCATTTATCCTCCTCTCTCCTTCCTCCTGGACTAAGAGTACCAACCTACCTGGGCCCAACGGGGTCCTACATATGAAGGGGACAATGTGAGTCATAACAAGAGGGAGCTGTGCAGCTCTACAGGCTCTGCCTATCGTCTACCTTTGACCCTGAGAAAGGGGGAAACTTAAGTACTTTAGACAAATGGGAGGGCATCATACTTGCTATTATCACATATTTCATCCATACAACTAACTAATCTTCTCAATAGCTTTAAGAGACAAATATTGTTCCCACTTTACAAAGAGTCATTGAATCTCAGGAAGGTTAAATAATGCCCAAGGTTATATAGCGAGTTAGTAAAAGAAACAGAATCTATGTATGATTAATCTCAAACACCCTGTGGTTCCCACCATATGAAGCTGACCAATACATTTTTATCAAATTTAATTGACCATGGAGCTACCGTATTACATTTTCCTCAAATATATTAAGGTAATTTTCTCCTGACATATGCTTTGGGATTTTGCACAATTTCTATGTATTTTCTTCGATTCCACGTATAATCCTCCCGAGGATAAAACTAAATGTTTTTTATTCATCAATTATTTACACTGTATATAGTTGCCATTTTATTAAACTAGAATATAAATGAAGATTAATGAATTGGTTCAGTTTTGTTTCAGCAAATATAAAGATATTGTTACTAGCATTCTTTAATCATTACTAGAGTTGATTTTTAGCCTGTTATAACAAAGAACATTCTATTTTACTAATTGAATAGGCATTACTCCTGATTAAAAACAATTTAATAAGTTATACTAAGTACCTGAAATATTATCTCAAGCATCATGAATTATTCTATTATGCATAAGGCAATTAATTATCTGAGGTTTTTCAGTATGTTATTAGCTACAAACACTGTTTTCAATAAATATCAACTTACCTTCTTAATTTAAAAAATGATTATTTTAAATAGACTACAGCTACCAAGCGGATTACAATTTCCTGAAATAGTGCCATTAACTTCATTCCTAGTGAACCACTTCTATGACCAAAATGCTTTTCAGATTCTCTACTGTTTCGAAGTTCCTCTTTACACCTTCTTCCTAAGAACTATATGAGCAACACTTTCCAGTAATTTTCTCCTAGTGCTTCATCCATGCCAATTAAAAATCTATATCACTTCTAAATTTACTTTATCAGCTTCTGCACATTAAAAGATGTTGAAAGGTATTATTCTGATCAGGCCACCTAGAAACCCATATTATGCAAACTCTACTTGGTTTTCTTTTTCGTCCCATTGACATTTTCAGTGTTTCGGTGGTTTTATTACCTGAGCCTCTAACACCTCAACACGTCTAGATGTTTTACTTTCAACAGATGTCCTCATTTAATGCTATTTTGAGGACACTTTACCATGTAAAAGAATCTTCATTTCCATGGTTCCTATTCACTTTGGCTTGGTTACAAACAAAACAACAACAACAAAATGTTCCGCATTCTATTTCTAAACTCTTTCCTTAGAAAGGAGTGCCAAATGGAACTTGTACACCTGTGTCTTTGATTCCCTTCTTTTACCTTAACCCAGAGATAATGCTCAATTATCTTCTTAATTTCTTCTGTGATCACTCTTTACTGATTGTCCTTCTTTGCCTTACAAAAATATGCATGCATGTAATAACTAAGACCATCTTCTCAAAGGTGTTCTCCATCAACAACCATCTTATCTCTTCTTCTTTACCACCACTTCACACCACCTCTAATAGAATCATGGATTCTCAGGATCAGAAAAGGCCTGGCTTGATACTTGAAAACTTTATCAAAGAACAGATGTGTTGGTGTTCTTTTAAACTGTCTGTTAGAGTACTAACTTTCTAATAGAGCGCCTCATTTTCTTTTAATAGACTCCTATATACTGACCCACATTTACTATAAGGATCTGTATACTTTGTCTTATCTATCATATTTCCATTCGTTCAAGTTCTGTAGTAGTGTAGAATAATTAATAGTATTCTTAGTTGTCTCATTCTTTCTTCTAATCCCTAACTGCAGTCATGTGCTACATAATGAAGTTTTGGTCAATTGCAAACCCCATATATACTGGTGGTCTGATAACATTAAAAAATGGAGCTGGAAAATTCTTATCTCTTAGAGACATCATAGCCATTTTAACATCATAGCACACCTTACTCACATGTTTGTGGTGAGGATGGTGTAAATGAACTTACTGAGCTTTTAGTCACATGAAAGTGTAGCACATACAATTATAATAAATAATAGGCTATATCATCTAGGTTTGTGTAAGGATACTCTATGACCTTCCCACAATGAAAAAGCACCTAGTGACACATTTCCTGGAACATATCTCTGTCATTAACTGGAATGTGGCTACATATTCTTCAAAGTTTCATGTTCATACTTTTCTTCCTGCACAGTCCCTTATAATGAATTTGTCCATTCTTTAAAATATTCTAATATTTCTCCAGAGCTTCATATCACATTTCTAACTTCTTAATCACATTGTCATTTGAAGAGTCCAACAGCCCAACTCTAATATTGAAAAAGTATAACTCAACATTAACTCTCTTTATCCCAAACTCCAATCCTAACCCTTACTGAAAAAAGATAACTTGCCATTAACCCTCTTTACCCCAAATTCGAATCCTAACCTTTAAAATTTTCTGTTTGCTGTAGTAGTTGGTTATTTTTCTTTTCTCTTATTTTCCATTTTCAATCAGTTTAGAAGTGTTGATCATTGTTAAATCTATTTCTGTCAGTCATATAACAGCAAGAAAGAGCAGAGCAGTCCCCGAGAGCCGGGAGTTGGCCTGGCGCTGTCACCTAGGCCTTCGTGTTGCCAGGAACAAGCATATCCTTCCCAGCTAGGCCACGCTGTTCTCTTACAAGTAAAAATTGTATAGAACAAGGCCGCTCTGTGACTACAGCAGATCAAAACAAGACCACTCCACAATCATGTCTGTATCAGAGGAAAAAAAAAAAATAGATTGTTGAAAAATCACGGAAATGACCAGCATCCCTGCCCTGCCCCCCAAAATCCTGGCCAATATCAGTGAATTCTACTTCTTTCGCAATTATAGCTTTAACCTGGCTTTTATTCTTTCCACCTTCTAAATAAGAATTATTAGGATTATGTTATGTGTTGAATTATGGCCCCCAAAAGATATGTTCAAATCCTATTGCCTAGTACCCTAGACGGTGACTTTACTGGGAAATAGTGTCATCACAGGAATAATTTGTCAAACAGAGATGAGGAGTAGGTTGAATCCCTAATCTAATATGACTTGTATTCTTATTTTGAGGAGAAAAATACCATGTGAAAACAGACGCACATACAGGCAAAACAGCACAATACAAAAGAGGTGAAATTGGAGTAATGTATCTGTAAACCAAGGAATGCCAAGGACTGCTGGCCACCACCAGAAAGAAGCTAAAAAGAAGCAAAAAAGGATTCTACCCAGTCTCGGAAGTAAATGGCTTTGTTGTCACCTTGATTTTGAACCTGAAAGACAGTGAAAATTTTCTCTCTTCGTGCACAACACTTTTTCCTTCACAGTTGAAAAGTTCCAATATGCTCATTACTGTTATTACGCCTTAAGTTTTGACTATATTAGTTGTCTGATCTTCTAGTTAATCTACTAGTTAACCTTCCTAAGTATGCCCTGTGAGGTTTTGGTAGCCCTCAATGAATCATGACATGGATAGTGCAGACCCTTCTCCTTAGTGCTGGCCCCGTGACCTGCTTTAATCAATAGGATACAGAAGTTATGTTGTGTCAAATTCTGGGCTAACCCTAAAATTCCAGGCATCTTTAGGTTTTGTACTTTGAGGAAAATCAGTCACTGTATAAAGTCTGAATTACGCGGAGCTCTTAATTTTTATGATCGAGATGTATAAATGAGAATGAATGAAATCTCATATACTACATTTGTAAATATTTAAAAATTATTATTCAAGCCAAAAATTATTTTAAAATAAGTCTATAGTCCGCAATGTAGTATTATTATGAACTATAGCTTATTCATGACCTGGAAGCCAATTCTGAATTTTCAAATTCTCAGAATTCTTGAATTTTTTTGGCCGTCGTTGGGTGCCATGGGGATAACAGGCCTTGGCTGCTGCTGTCGTTTCCCTGGCTCCTTCGCTTTCCCTCTTCTCTTCCCAATCCCAGTCTGTGCTGCATTCAAAAGGGGCCTCACATGCAAATCCAAGATCCATCCTCATCCCTGGAAGAGAGATGCCATCTGGCCAACGACTGTCAACACAGTAGGTTTCAGGAGGACAGGAGCAAGGAAAGGGTACCTGTGGGCCTTGAAACAGGCTCAAGTTTATGTGCTTAGAAAACTCTATGTTCCCATTAGTTCTATTTACTAATTGGACCCGTAAGGACAGGTCCTGAATTTATGGTTTCTTTTGACTTCTAAGTGCTTCCTCATTGTATTGAGCAGGGTATGACTGGAGGAAAGCCAGAGAATGGCTCCACAAATTGTGGTCTGAGGCCAAGGTTCTGATAAGGGTATAAGATTAGTACTGGGTTCTACTCCCTAAATCTTATGAGTTTTACTGCTTATCATATCAAAATAGAAACCATTATTTTAGTGAATATCGATGAAATTTTCTCTGTATATAACTAATCCCAGATGCAAATGTGGTAAGTTAAATTTGTTCATGATATTCTCTACTTCAGTGTATGGAATTATTTTTATGGCCCGTTTTATCTTAGATATGATGCCTCATTTAAAGTTGAATTAGTATCTTTAAAAGACAACAAAAGATGCTAAAATATTTTAATTTACCACAAATTAACCAAATATCTTAAATTCTAGTGAGTTGCTAGGTTACACTACAATGTTTACATTTTTTTGATTAGATACTCCTATCATTTCTTAAAATTTTAACATTTCAATAACAGTTAGTGAAAAATTATTGTGCATACAGGAGACAGGCCCACAATAGCATCATATAAAGACCCTGAACTCACTTCCTCCCATGGATGTACTAAATATACACATAGATTTAGAGTAATTCCTCCTGAAGAACTGAAGGCTGACTAAACAGCTTTTGAACAACAAACAATAGAGGTACCACATAGGAAAGGGTAGACAAGATGGAAACATGGTAACCATGGAAATCTTACCCTCGATGCAGTTATGTGCAGTATGGAGGGTTATCCATGAGGAGTCGATGCACATAGTCACTTGACCTGGGGCACAGCATAAAAACAGTACCTCAGGTCAGGTGAGTCTGTGCATGGGCCACTCATTGACACCTCTCTGTACTGAGTAACTACACTATACATAAATAACATCCATTTACTAACCCTTAAGCATCTGCCAAATAAGTAGGGAACTGCTAGAATTCTCCAGAATCAAAGGCACTGGCAAGCACCATTATTTACATCCCTTTCCACCTGGATAGTGTAGGTGCGAGCTCAATCCAAGTGCTCTACCTGGCCTGCAAGCTTACCTCAGAGTACCCTGGGACCCTTGACCATACCAGCGATAGCTCCACCCTGCTATCCCACCAAGGCATCCCTAGTGACATGCACCATGGGCCACCTTGGCCTGCACCCATCAGTTCAAGCCAGCCATCCTCAGAATAGTGTCAACACTATGAGCCACAAGACACCTCAGCTGTACTTGCACCTGGTCTAGATGGCCTGCCAAAGCTGCTGTCATATACAGTCTACACAGAAGTCACACCTATGCAAACCTACTCCTTTAAGACTGTAAGAGGAAGCTGTTTCACCTACTTCACAGAAGTAACTAGTAACAAAATTGAATCAGTAAAAAAAACAACAAAACAAAAAACCTCCCAACAAACAAAAGTCTAGGACCATATGGCTTCACATGTGAATTCTACTAAACATTTAAAAAGAAACAATACCTATCTTTCTCATGCCATTCCAAAAAAAAAAAACCAAAGAGGAAGGAACTCTTTCAAACTCTTTATGAGACAAACATTACTCCAATACCAAAACCAGATGAAGACACTACAAACAAAACAAAACAAAACAAAAATTGCAGGCCAATATCTCTGAAGAACATAAATGCAAAAATTCTCAGCAAAATATTAGCAAACCAGATTCAACAATATATTAAAAGCATCATACACCATAATCAAGTAGGATTTATTCCAGGTATGTAAGGATGGTTCAATATCAACACATCAATCAACCTGATACATCATAATAACAAAAAAAAAAAAGAGGGATAAAATAATATGATCATTTTCAAAGCTGCAGAAAAAGCATTTGATAAAATTCAGCATCTATGATAAAAAGTATCAACGAAGTAGCTTTAAGGGATATATTATATCTCCATATAATACTCAATAGATAAAAGCTGAAAGCTTTTCTTCTAAGATCAGGAACAAGATAAGGATGACCATTTTCACCGATTTTATTTAACATAATATTGGAAGTCCTAACCACAGTAATCAGACAAAGGAAAAAAAGAAAAGACATTCAAATCAGAAAGGAAGGAATAAAACTGTCACTATCTGCAGATGATATGATGCTATAAATAGAAAAACCTAAAGACTCTACCAAAATACTATTAGAAATAAAAAATGAACTCAGTAAAGTTGCAAGATATAAAATTAATATACGAAAATCAGTTGTGTTTCTATACACTGATAATGAACTATCAGAAAGAGAAATTAAGGAAACAATTCCATTTACAATTGCATCAAAGAGAATAAAATAGCTAGAAATAAATTTAACCAAGGTAATAAAATGCCTATGTTCTGAAAACTATAAGATACTGATTTCAAAAATATTGAAGACAACATCAATAAATAGATATGACATGTTCATAAACTGGGATACTTAATATCATTAGAATATTCATACTATCAAAAGCAACTTACAGATTCAATGCAATCCCTATCAAAATACCAATGGCACTTTTCACAGAACTGTAATAAATAATGTTAAAATTTTTATGACCCCAAATAGTCAAAGAAATCTTGAGAAAGAACAAAGTTGGAGGTATCATGCTCACTGATTTCAAACTATACTACAAAGATGTAGTACTCAAAACAGTATGGGGCTTAGCAATATCTTTTAGATATATCTCTTTGGGCACGGGCAACAAAAGCAAAAACAAACAAATGGTACTCTATCAAACTAAAAAGCTTTTGCACAGTGAAGGAATCCATCTACAAAATGAAAGACAACCTACTGAATGGGAGACTACATATGCAAATGATGTATCTGATAAGGGAATAATATCCAAAATGCATTTTTAAAATATATTTAAAAATTGTTTTAAAAAATGAGTAGAGGACATGAATAGACATTTCTCCAAAGAGGATACACAGATGGCCAACAGACATATGAAAAGATTCTGAACATCACTAATAATATTAGGGAAATGCAAATTAAAACCACATCTGTCATAATGGCTATTATCAAAAAGACACTAAAATACCAAGTGTTGGTAAGGATGTGAAGAAAAGGGAATCCTCATGCACTGTTGTTAGAATTGTAAATTAGTACAGCCTCTACAGAAAAGAGTATAAAGATCCCTCAAAAAATTAAAGAGAGAACTACCATATGACCAGCAATTTCACTTCTGAGTTTATATCCAAAGAAAATAAAAATACTAAATCAAAAAGATATGTGCACCCGTAAGTTCACTGCAGCATTATTTACAGTAACCAAGATATGAAAACTACTTAGATGTTCACTGATAGACAACTGAATAAAGGAGATGTGGTATATATTTACAATGAAATATTACTTAGCCATAAAAAAAGGAAATCTTGCCATTTGCAACAACATGGATACACCTAAAGAGTGTTATGCTAAGTGAAATTAGCTAGAAAGACAAGTACTTTAAGATTTCAATTATTTGAGGTTAATGAGGTACCAGAAAATTGATTTAAAGTGTATGTATTTTCATTAACCTCAGATTTTAAAAGTTTTTATTTTGTTTCTAATTCATTGTTTAGATATAAACTTTCAACATGCCAGCGTTGTCATTTCTTCCTCAGACAGGTGAAGAAAACCATCCATTGAAGGGGAGGATCTGAACCCAGAGACTGAAACACTGGACAGACTTTGGTGATATTAACTGATTCTGAAGTCATACTTCTATGTTAAAAATTGTTACATTTTGGTCATGATTCCTAGTCTATTCAAGATACAAATCATGTGCTGGTAAATAGCAGTTTTAAGAAGCTGCATTGAATTAATATATTTTCCCTATCCTGTTAGCAATATCATGAAGAACTATTTAGAAATTCTAATTCAGACTTTCCTGAAAACATCTGTCCTATTAACCATCAGCGTATTTGAGATTTGAAAAAATATCTTTTGACACACTCCCTTATTCAAACAGGCATTTAAAAAGATAAGTCGCCATGATACTTTGACTAGAGATGTTCCCTATTTTCTTTAAAATTGAGTCCAAAGCAAAGCAATACTTTTGACTGATAATTGTTTTTTGAATAATGAAATTTGGAGTTGGCAATCGGATCCAAAATCTTTTATATCTATGTTAAAATTTTTGCTACACACAGAGTGGTTCTGTTAACCCTGATCAAAATTATTAGGAATTAAAGCAAATATCCTTGCCTCTATAGTACACATTCTCGATGACAAATGGAACAAAAAGTAATTAAGTACTTTTCCTTCTTATATCAAAACACATTTGCCAAGAGGTGACATATTCCCTCCATGCTCATGCGTTTGTTCTATTGTTAGCTAAAATATCAGACTGCCCAAACTCGTGTACATAGTAATTGCTCTTGCACGTGATATGCCATCGCTTTGAGTAATCAAGCATGTAATTTGGTAAAGTTATTTTTCTAGTACCTCATTTTCCCCCTACATGTATTATGTGTTATTAACTTCGTAGGTGGCTTAGAAGCTTTTTAGCAATCACATTTCAATCTTGCATTTCGAATTTGTGAGAATAATTTTTTTATCACTTCTTTCTTTGGGACCAACAAACAACATGTGGACCAACTAATAATGTTTTGAGGATCACATCTTTTAAAACATTGCCTTAACTTAAAGGAATGAGTAAAAAGTAGTAATATTTGTAACACATTGGAATCTGGGTGTGTTATGCATTTTAGATACTTATCCAGAAAAATTAAAATATAAAAAATATATATGCAAAACCACATATTTACACTTGATATATTTGTATTTAGTATCAAATTTTAAAACAATGTATTTTACAGACATGATGAAATATAGACCCTTCCAGCATATACATTTCAGTCTCACTTATTGCCAAATTTAAAATTTAATCAAAGTGATGGTCAGTATACATTAAAAGGCACAATATCTAGCAAGCTTGCTAGTTTGCTAACATAAGCATACTGTGAAGCTATAGTATTAATAGAAGTATTTTTAAAATCTGCCTCATAAAATATGGAAAACAGTATTTTCTTTTTCTTATACTAAAAGGTTAGTCTAAATCGGTGTTTACCAAAATTCTCAAATAATAAGTAAAACTTCTGACTTAGTCATAGTGTTAGTATCCAGGAATTGGTATTTTAACCACTGCCTCAGTGGATTTTTGACAGGTGGTATACATAGCGCTAGGGTTAAGAACATGGATTCTGTATATAATGGCTTGACAATTATTTACTTATGTGAACTTGGGTACAATAATTTACCTTCCTACACTAGGTTCTCCTCATTTGAAAAGCTAGGATATTAATAGTGCATGTACTAAAAGACTTCATTTATGAAAATACTTAGAAGGATGCCTTCACGATAATTGCTCTGTAAGTGAGAGGAATTACTATTACTCCTACTATTACTAAAACCAATTATTTTTGAAAGAATATAGACAATATATTTTATGATAATTTGAGAAAGTATAAAATAAAATTTCCCCATTTGTTTTTCCAAAGCTCATCCAGTCAGAATGCAGAGTTCTCATTCATCCATGTTCATTTTCTCATTTATTGTGAGAATGTCAGGAATATAATCTTGGTCAAATAGACATAGTTCATGCCCTCCTGGGGCTTACTAATTTTTATACCTACAGTTCTAATCAGTAAAAGTTGTATTGCTTTTATATATTGTTAAAAATAAGAGTCTTTAACAAAAGGCAAAGGTGTGTTTAAATGTTTATTAAATGTCTATTTGACTAGAATTATGAAAGTGGTTAAGAAAATATATTTTTTCAGTGCTAAAAATACTTTTTATTATTATACTGACATTGCAGAAACATTAGGAAAAATCGTTTGTTTGTTAAGTTGCTGAGAAAAGGATCGATAAATTTGCTCAGTAACAGTTTACAGCAAAAAATTTATCTAGATTTTTGAAGAGATTATAGTAGAAAGATAAGTGAAGTCTATTATGAAATATGAGAAGTTTTATAATTTTAAGTTACCTTGGAAAAGAATATTATCAAGACAGTGTCAAACACCACAACCAATGATATTTATGTAACATGTTATCCATAAATATATAACTGGAAGTAACTATGGTGTGTCTTACGTAGCAGTTATACTACATTGACATGTTCTGTATCTTTCAACACATAATGATTAAGTAACTTGTACTACATTCTTAATACACATGTGATTTTTGATAAAGATGATTATATCAACTCATTGAATCAGAGGTTAGAGGCTATAATTGTGAGAAGAGCGTTCTTCTTGATTATGTACAGCCTAGATACCAAACCTAATGTGGTGAAAATATACATGATTTATCAAGACTGTAACATGATAAATGAACTTCAGATTCCAAAAATAGGGATTCTCATCAAAGATTGTGAAAGAACTGAGTGACGTTTAAGTTAAAATTTAACTGCCTGAGGACAGAGTATAAAAATTAGGTATAAGGAGACAAAAAATTTAAAGTTGTCCTCAAATTTGTAAGCAAGATTCCTGTAACTAGAGTCTGTACTTATTGATAGTTCATAGAAAATGGCCTAATTTTGATCAAACAGATCTGAGATGATTTTTGTAGGCCTTGTTATATCCTGACACAGTGTAGAATGTATAGTACTATTAGAGAATATTAACAATATGGTTTTACACTCCATAATATTCTAAAAAATAAAACAAATTGATACACATACAGTTCAGAAATTTCCACGTTGTTTTATTGCTGTTACACAAAAGCAAAGAGTGGACAGAATGAATATAATACATATTGATGTGGAAAAAACTAACTTCTGTATAGCATTTTACAATGTACATCACACGGACTTTCTCCTCACAAGACCGAACAATGCTATGGTAATTTTTTGATACTCCAGCAAGCTGGAGTGCTTAATCTATGATCTCTCAGGTATGAAGTGCTGGAGGAAGCTGAGAGAACATTCGTGACTCAGACTCACTTTTGCTGGACAGTTCCTGTATCAGGTAATTTTAAAAGCACTAATTCTTTTAATCCTTTCCTATCCTGTAATGAAGATACAAAAGGTGGAAAGAAACCTGGGGCTATTTAAGGGTTTCAGCCATTTTTTTTTTCAAGAGACCTCCTTATCATTCTGTTAGGGTCCTGGGTCCATGACCCAGCATCTGACCACTAAAATCAGCAGGTCAGAAAAAACACATTCTATAAATCTAAAAACAACAAGTGTTGGCGAGGATGAGGAAAACAGGGAGCCCTCATAAACTGTTAGTGGGAAACAGTATGGAGGTTTCTCAAAAGATTAAAAATGGATATACCTTTTGATCCAGCAATAATTTGTAAAGATCTATGCACTCCAATATTCATGGCAGGACAATTTGCAATAGCCGAGATATGGAAGCAACCTAAATGCCCATCAACAGACAACTGGATAAAGAAATTATGGTTCATAAATATAATGGAATATTACTCAGCTATTAAAAATATGAAATCCTACTATTTACCATGATATGAATGGACCTAGAGGTTATTATGCTGAGTGAAATGAGTCAGACAGAGAAAGATAAATACTCTTTGATTTCACTTATATGCAGAATTTAAGGAACAAAAAGAACAAACTTATCAAAACAGACTCACAAATATAGTGGACAATTTGGTGATGGCCAGAGGGGTGGGGGACTGGGAGAATGGGGTGAAGGGTTAAAGAAGTACAAATTAGTAGTTGATAGTTGGTCACGGAGATTGGGAGCATGGCAGAGGGAATGCAGTTAGCATTAATACGATGGCTAGGTGGAGGGCCAGGGAAGGGAGGAAGAAATTGGGAGGATCATTTTGTGAATCATATAGATGTCTAATCAATGTACTGTATACTTGAAACTAATTTAAATAAATAAATTAACTCTCCCCCCACGCCCCCCAAATTAAAATATATTACAGGTCATAAATTAATGTACTAATTTATAGTGAGCAATATACCTATCACGCAAACTAATATACTGCTTGTTGTGGCCAAAAAATCAATTTGGCAAATCAAATCGTTCGAAATTTTTCATCATAAGAATACACATTCCAAGAAGGGGAGTGATTCTGCATCATCATCCAAATATTAGGTGGCCTGAGGCTCTGACTGCTTCTTTTGCAGATTTCTGTGGGACGAAGATATCTGTCATAAGCACCAACACAGCTGAGTTTTAAGTCAGAACTCTCTAGTTTTCCCACGCAGTGCTAAAGAGGAGCTACCAATTTTGCTGCTTTGTCACTCTATTTTATTATTCTATTCCTGACTTTCTCTTCCCCTCCTCCTCCTTGTCCTTCTCCTCCTCTTATTTAATGTAGTTTTTTAATAGTATGTTAAAAACTTCTATGTAGTTATTGTCAAGTCTCACACTTTCCTAGAGGTCAATCTCTATTCTGTTATTCATGGAAAGATCCTATTTATGATCTTACTTTTCATTATTCATTAATAATAACTTCTTTTTTATTATTAGTCATTGTTCAGTTCACATTTTAAGGGTGTATAAAGTAGGATTAATTTCAGTTTCATAAATCAGGAAAATGCAAATTAACAGTGGTATAAACATCATAGAATTTTCTGGAAATAAGTAGTCCAAAGCAGGCAAAAAGGCTGTATGGGACATCAGGAAACATTATATTTCTGATTTGTCTTCTTTGGTAATGGTTATCATCATCGGTGTTACCTCATGGTCCAAAATGACTTTGAGAGGACTACCAAGAGTGATGCTTTGAAAACTCCACAATGCTCTGTGATCATTGTGTTCTTTGCATAGGAAAGGTGGTTTGGTCTCACTCAGCAAAACGTGTACTAGTAAGTTTATGGAGAACTAGCGTATTCTTAGCAGAGTCTAGAGAGGGTTTCAGGAAATAGGAAACTGAATTTCATCCCTTCCACCTACTGGCTATATACTACTACCCCTCCAGCCTCAATAGTCTTCAGTTTCTTTGTATTTAATACGGAGATAATTTACCTACTTAATGAGGAACACTGAGCCAGAAAACAAAACTATTTTGAAAAGTATATAGTGCAAAACAAATCAAGTGAACAAATCTTTAAGCCCTGTCCAATGTGTAAAAACGGACATTTATTTTTTCAAAATCTAAATTTATCTCATTTCAGACCCTATCCTGAAGTAGAAAGGTGTGATCTTTGTAAATTCGGCATATACTCAGTCAGTTTCACTGCTGAAATAAGTTACTTCAGAATGCCCCCGCGTCTCTTCTCTCCCCACGGTTACAGCTAAGCTGTGTCACTCACATTTTTATGGATCCGCCCCACATTAATCGGCATTTGTCCATTCTGCTTCTTCAGGCCCACAAGCTTTGTGGAGCGTTCTACTGCTCTCTAACTTTGGAACTAAAGAATCACCTCCAAAATTATTCCAGTATGTAATACCTTGCCACCTCATCCATTTTTCCTTTCTCAAAAACCCCTATTAGCTTTGTGATCTTTATGTGAAAATTATGTGATCTTTGGAAATGCACATTCTAACTGACCATCTATAAGTTATTTGAATCGGGATGTTGGATTATACTTGCAGCTCAAAAAGATTAGCTTGCAAAGTACGTTTGGAACTTAAAAAATCTTAGTATGGACTCATGAGAATATCATGACCGAAATTTAATTTGAAATGTTTCATGGGTTTGGAGAGGGATCTTGAAATGGTGGCCAGGTAAATACAGTGAGAGCTATGACTTAAATAAGCCCACATATGTGTATTTCAAATATTATTGCACCACAAAAATATACTACTACAGAAGCAGCAGGAGGAATACGGTACTGGGCATCTCATTACGTCCATTAAGGTCTCACTTTTCCATAACTCAGAAGCAAAAGTCAACCCCACTAAGCAAAGAGATGAGGAATGAATCAGAAACTAAGTTTGTCCATGCTGAAAACATGTAATCTGCAGTAATGAGTACTGAGTTATAGAAATATCCTGTTGTTAAGAGAATGGAGAATGTTCATAAAATTGACATAAATACAAGTAGTAATGATGGGTTGACCATAACTTCTAGTGAAAACTGATATTTAGAAAACCTTTATGTTTCTTATACTTTTCATCCTTGAATTCATATGTGAATGATCCAAAAACACCTTAATTCTATAAGAGACCTGTTATTTATCGCCACAAAAAATATCTGACTTTGTCCAGTTAGTCCAAATGTCAGGATAGAAAAAGAGTAATGGATAAAATTAATAGGATTGTTTTCATCCTTAATACTTATACCTAGTGGAATCAATTTTCTCATGCTGTGTTATGTTCTATGATATATGATCAACTCAGGGAAAGCAAGGAATGGTAAAGAAATACTTTCTCTGTTCCCCATTCAACTCAAAAAAAACAAAAAGTTTATTTTCCAACAAGGTAATATTTCTGATTTCCAAAATCTGATTTTTAAAAAACCTGACCAATCTATCTTTTCCCACTGTCTATCCTAATTTGGAAAATAACTTGAAGGCATGGAATTAGAATATTAAGTTCACACATGCATGAACTAAACTGCCATTGTAATGTTATTATTAGAGTGACAACATGTTGGCCAGCCAATGATGCTTTCTATCCTTTTTTCTTTCTCCTTTTCTACTCATAATAAAAAAATATTAATATATACATCAATATTCGCAGATACCTTCTCTCTAAAGGTATTAATAAAAAAGCAAACATATTTCTTATAAAAGATCTAGAAGTTATTTCCTAAATAACAGGAATTGATTATATTCACAAATATTAGGTCTGTATTGCAGGGTTTCTGCCACCTACATGAGATTATGTGTGACAAGGTATATGTATATATATGTACTTACATTTTTTAAGAAAGTTTCTCAGATTTTCAAATAAGTCTGGGACTCATGAAATGATAAACTCAATTTACTGATCTAAGTACTGCATTTTGCAGATGAGAAAATCAAGATGTACAGAGACTGAGCTAATTTACGGCCAAGCTAAAGTCAGAGACCTGACTGTCAAATTAATGGTCTATTCTCTTTTTCCCAGCAGCACCAGTTTGTGTGTGTGTGTGTGTGTGTGTGTGTGTGTGTGTGTGTGTGTGTACATACAGACCAGCACTTGATGTACCTCATATCAAGTTCAATGTGTATCAAGAACACTGTGGTAGTGACAATCCATTTTCTCTTAATCCCAAGCACATAGGTACGGTGTCAACCCTTCTCAGTTACGTGTGGCTCAGACTCAACTCCGGCCAACGGGATGTGGGTAGAAGTGATAACAACACTCCAAGATCTGGCCCATAACAACCTCTGATATGAATTTTCAAATTGCTTCTTCCCTTGTCTGGAGGATCACCGCTAGTAACAAGGAAAGCTGGAGGCCACATGCAGACGGAGCAGCCTCCGTTGGCCTGAGAATCTCAACAACGCCCTTGTGAATCAGGGTGTCCATAAGCTTTGTGGCCTTCATGAACTCTAGAAATATCTACCTTCAGAATGCACATAAAGAATAAAACAAAATTCCCTGAGTTAAACTACTGAGATTTATGGGTTTATCTGTTACAGAATACAGCATTATCTTTGGTAATACAGCCACGTTAAGGATACCATCTGAAAATGAAATTTAGGTTTAGGTGTCCAGTTTCAGGATAGTATTATATATTGTTATCAAAGTGAGAAAAATGCACTTCAATTCTACTTGAAAATCTATTTGAAAGTCGCCTCAGAAATACTGCTTGTGAAAAGAAATACTTCTTTTCAGAAAAAGCCATCAAAATCTCCAGGCATTTAAATTAAGACACTAGCAAATTGTATATGGAGAAATCAAATCCAAAAAAATCTTTAGAAAGTCAAAGAAAGAGAGTTCTTTTAAAATAAAAGTTATTTTCACTGAGTGGTATCAGGTAAATTTAAATTAACTAACACAGAATAAAAATTATATAACATTATTTGATATAACATAATTTGATTATTAATGATTTAAATAAGTAATGGTCATATTTAGGAATTCTTATTGAACAGATGGTGCTACTAATTAGTAGCTTATTAATGAATCCTGCAGAAGAATATCTGTCCTACTATTTTCCTTCATTAGTACCTCAAAGACACGTCGGCTTGGGTGTTGTGGAACGCAGATCTGCAGGGTCAGCCTGTCATCTGCAAACAATGGCCTAAATGGAAGCCTGGCTAGGATACTTGAGGAATCTGGACCTGTTTCCTGAATCCTTGAGAGAAGTAGTAGGTATATATTTGCCTGAGCTGACAGACAGTGGAGAGAAGCCCACTCAGACCTGAAGATCCTGACGTCTACTCTTTCAGTGAGTAGCTGAAGGAGTAATGGCAATGATGATGACCATCAATCACAGTGTAAGAAATCAAACTTCCACCTCTCTTTTCTTCGAACATATGTCTGTCTCTCTGTCTGTCTGTATGTATGACCTAAGTTTTCCAAACAACATGTATATAGCCATTTTTCTCTAGTATGGGAGCTTTGATAAATATGTAAGGGAATGACCAATAATGCTATAGAAAATAAACATAAAACACAACTGATATCACTGGAAAAGGAAAATGCTTCTTAAACACTTATGAGGATACTCAAAATCTAGAGTAAGAAAAAAGATACTATTTATCTATAACATGTACATTTAAAAAAATCTTATAATAAGAGAACCAGCAGGATAGAATACATAGTAATTAATATTCAAGCAAAGTTCCCCATGAAAATGGCATGACACTGAGCATTATTTTCAAATTTGCAGTAAAATATTCTTTAAAAAAAAATGTGGTCAGTTGATTGAAGAAAATGAGCCTAATTCTAGTCGCTCTTTATGCACAATCTTTTGATATATTTTTGCACCGTTTCATATTAAGAGGTAGAGTCACTTTCCTACCTCTCGAATCTGTAAATAGCCTTGACGAATACAATGTAAGAGATGGCGATGTGCCAGTCCTGAGCTGTGGCCCACAGAACTCGCATGCTTCTGCACTCTTCTTGACTTCCGATGGGTGAGAGATCAAAGAACCAAAACCAAGGCAGCCTACTTGTTCAAGCTGAACTTCCAACATGAAAGAGATCAGACAATATCAGTGACCCCTAAGTTCATACGTTCAAATCTTAACCCCAATATGACGGTGTTAGGAAGAGGGTACTCTGGGAGGTGATTAGGTCTTGAGGGTAGAGTCTTCATAAACGGGATTAGTGTCCTTAAAAAAAAAGGGGAGGGGGCGCTCCAGAGAGCTTCCATGCCTTCTGCCATAACATCGAATCTGCCAATGCCTTGATCTTGGACTTCCCATCCCCCATACCTATGAGAAATAAATTTCTGTTGTTATAACAGCCCAAATGGACTGAGACAGTAAGTCTCCTAGTTGCTCTACAGCTGAACAGATACATGTAGTTTAACCCAGCTGTGTGAAGCAAATGAGATTTGGGGCTATCACTTATATTATATTAGATCATATTATCACTTGCTATAACTATATTGCACCTCTGAAGAGTCTTTAGGCTTATTGTATATATTCCCACCCTAGATCTAAAATCAGCATGATAGTAAATATAAAAATCTCCTGAAAATCACTCAGACTATTCAACAAAAAATTGTTGAAATGATTATGAGTGGAAAATTACAACTTTACAGATTTAAGGCACATTTCAATAAAATAAATATGTGGCCACGTTTGGATCCTAATTTTAACAAATGAATTACAAATGAAAGCACTCATGACTTAGAGAAATTTAAATCCTGAGAATTATCGATAATGGTTTTGTACATTAATGGTATAATAATGGTTGTGTGATTGTATTTTTAAAAAGGAATCCTTATCTTTGTGAGATGCACATGTAAATATTTTAAGAGGATACACTATGTTTGGAATTTGATTAAAAATAACCCAGTGCCATAGTGGTAGAGAAGTGGGTTGTATTAGAGATCAATGCTTCTGAAACTTTAACATGCTTAAGAATAATTTGAGAATCTTGTTAAAATGCAGATTTTGATTCAGTATTTCTGCAGTGCAGCCTGGAAAATTACACAGTGCAGTTGGAAATTATGTTTGGGAGTTTGTTAATTAGAGTGTCTACATGTCTAACAAGCTCCCAGATTACACCAAAACTACCTGTCCCCAGAACACACTTGAGGTACATTACGGTTACAGATGACATGACTGGTCCGTTTACAGTGACCTGAGTGGCCATGAATTAGTAATTGTGGGTAATGGGTACATGAGGGTTTACAAAAACATTCTTCCTCCTTTTATATATTTTTATATTTCCACAATAAAACTGTTTAAAATAATATATCTAATTCAGTTGAGCAGGTAATATCCTATTGCCACTGGAAGAATGAAGTCCTAAATTGTGGTTTTCTCATTGACTTTAGGCATATTAAGTATTTTAAAAAAAAACATAGAGACATGGAAACGTTCAAGTAGACTTTGTGGAGGAGATGGTATTTTCACCTTGGTCTTGATTAGTGGACACGATCAGATGTGTGGGATGAAAGAGAGGGAACATTTCAGGAGACAGAAACTGCCTTAGTAAATGCAGAAAAGCAAGAGTTCCCATGGCGTAATTGCATAGAGGAAAACTAGCTTGCATTATAATTGAAAGATATTCATGAACTTGCAAGGTTGCCATAGAATTTGAGAATTCAAAGTATATAATATTAATTTCATTGTGAAGCACAGCAATCAACTAGGAAAACAAACCAAATCAGGAACATAATTTAATTAACCGCAAGATGGCGCCAAAGGCCCTTCGGACCTTCTCACAGCTTGAATTCCGCCGTCCCCCCCATCGGCCACCCCCAGGAAATCTGGGGTAGAATCGGAGGATAAAATCAAAACTTAGTGTTTTAAGCAAGTAGTTAAAATAATTACAGTTTGAACCTAGCTATTACCAAGAATGATTTAATCATAAAGGAACTCATGCATTTTAATCACAGATATTAAATGCATTTATTAGTTCACATTAAATGATGGGAAAAGTACACATTCATATTTGATAAGTTTATTCTTCCTCAAATATCTCGGGCAACCTGCAAATAAAGTTTTACTGGCCGCATTAATAATACCATTGAAATGAATTCTGCTTCCCTATTTATTATATTCATTATTGTGAATGGTTTTTGAATACCTTTTCTAAACTGACGATTCAGATTAATAATAATAATAATAATAAAACCCTGGTGAATTTTCCCTCTAAAATTTTTCATAAAAGAATGAATATTATGTTATTATTCAATATAATCATATTATTATAAATGAAAATCTGATTTCCGTACTAAAATATATTTCAAAAAGATAACATTTAAAGGTTAGATTTATTGTCTTTTTTTTTTCATTTAGATGCTGTTTCAACCATACAAGGGTTACACCAGCCCTATTTTGAAATGCTTATTTTTCCATGTTAAGTTTTCAAGGCTCTAGCGACCAGGAGTTTGGTGATTAAGTGGAACTTTTTAAAAAATTTCAGGATCAACAAAAAATTTAAAAAGTATGTCTTGTGAATTTATTATGTACTATGCAACTTGTGATTTGAATGATATTCAGTGAAATAAAAGTAAATAAGGCATAATTTGAAGGAATCTATGGTGAGCAATGTTAAAGGTGAAAAAAGCATTCTAGCTAAGCCTTTCAATTCTTCATTGGAAATTATGTTTGGGAGTTTGTTAATTAGCAGTTGGAAGTTTCATTACCAATTATGTGATAAATTAAGAAGCCAGAATAACATAAGCTTGGGTGTAAATTTAAGGTGAAAACTGACAGAGCAATTGGGTACTATTCCAAGAAGCAGGGCACTGAAAGATAAAAATAGGACTGGATCTTAATTAAGTGGGAATTCAAGAAAATGGATAATTCATAATAAAACAGATTTACCATGTAGGTTAAAAGTTAATGTTAAAGAGACAATTTCCAACTGTGGGATCTAATAACATATGTAGCTTAGCAACAAAAAATGGCTTTTTAAATAAGAAATAATATATAGTTTAGTGTTTAACTACTGACTTATGGCTATGATTCCAGAGGTAAAGAAAAATATATCATTTATTTCTCAGGGTTAATTTAAAATGTTTGACTACAAAGTGAAATTGTGTAACTCAAAATGATATGGGAAAATTTTATCAAGGTAGTCTAATTGGGACTAATTTTGGAAATTTCAAATAGAAATACTGTTTATAATTGAACATTTTATGGAGGAAAAGACAAACTATTGCATAATAAAGATTTTTATAGTCATGTCTTAAAAAAAACATATTAAGTGTTTAGTAATCACAATAAAAATTGCAAGCAATTGGATGCTTCTAATTAATAATAATTTTTTTAGTAACTTAGATATTTTATCTACTAAATAAATAAGCAATTGAACAATTGCTTAACAACTATGTTTCATTAAAATATTAGGGTAATCATCTGTGCCTCCCCACATTCTAGTGACCAATTAATAAGTTTATTTTTCATAAAAATTTGCACATTTTACTTCCTCTATGAGCTGTAGGCTCTTGGATAGTAAAGGTGCTTCAATATTAAATGTGTTCAAATAAATTAAAACATGAAAAAATATATGAATTAACATAAAATATGAATTATCATTGCTCACAATTACTGAATCAACTACATTCTTAAAACTTATAGTTCAAATTTTTTTACCCACTTAGGATAGAATGTTTATGTTTTCATTTCACCAAAGCCAATTTATTTTTTCCATATCTATTACTCAAACACAAATCATAATGTCTTTAATTGCAAGATAATATTGTTTAAATACGTTTAAACTCTACCTTGGCCAACATCAAACCACTCTAAATGCTTAGAGGTGATTCAGTGGAAAGGGATCTCTTAAACAGAAGGAGATGCTGAGCATTGATTATTTTGTGATTGGATCAAAAAGAACGTTGAAATCCTTTACAGTAAGAAGACTTTATATAAAATGTGTACATATGAGAAGCCTGTTGTCTGGAGGAGCAAAATTAGTACAGGACATTTTAGTAACAGGAATTTTATTTTACCATTTGCGCTAAAATGGATTATTATGGTGAAAGTAGCATTTGCCTCAAAATTGCAAAACACATTTCTGATTGGTTTAATAGTTGTCAAGATGTATTATTGCTCCCAAACCGTGAGCACAACTACCCTGACATCACATTTTTGTAATCTATCATTTTTGATGAACAAGAGTTGACTTTTGTTCATAAGCAGTACTTGCATATGCAGTATTCTCAGTTGCTGTTTGGTAAACGTTATTGCTGGGGGTAGGGTGAGTGGTGATTTGTGGGTCCACAAACTACTTATTTTATAAAGCACTGTTCAGAAGACACTGTCTTCCAGCATTTGTTTATATTTTTCTCCTTATGTCTATGGATTTAATTGTTTTTCTGAGACTTTCATTATGTTTGCAAACATTAGAAAATTATTTTTCTTTGTCTATTAAATTACACATACCTCAAACTAATTTATACTCTTTCATCCTTGTAATTCCTGATAATATCTTAAATTTAATTTTGAAAACATAGGTCCAAAAGTAAGAGAGAAGTTTGTAGGATCCCTGAAGTATCTAAAAAGTAAACTAGTTCAAAAGTACAATCCAGGGCCAAAAGTCTTTTCATATTTTGCTGTTCAATTGGAGAGAGTAAAATGAAACATCTGATTCAGTATTGCTCAGCTCATTATGTGTGTGTGTTAATTGGGAGCCATGACGAGGAGGGGCGTGACTAAAATCCGTACTTTCTCTTCAGGACCCTAGTTTAAAATCCTTCTATAAAAATGAAGATCTGTGTGAATGAGGAAAAACTCAAATTTTCATGTAATTTTGATTTCCACCCTGTAATTTTAAATCTATAATATAGACAGGGAAGTTGAAAGATAGGAATATGTTCAGAGGGGTGAAGGGGTAAAGACGTACAAATTAGTTGTTGATAGATGGTCACAGGGATGGAAGCACGGCACAGGGAATGCAGTGAGCAGCAAAGAAATGGTGAGGTGGAGGGCCAGCGGGGAGAAAGAGCAATCGGGGGAATCATTTCATAAACTATATAAATGTCTAACCAACGTATTGTATGCTTGAAACTAATAACAAGATAAAATAAAATGCTAAAAAAATAGAATATATTCAAAGTTGCTCACATTCACTCTTTTCTTACTACTTAAGTCACTGAACCATAAATTATTTTTCCTATTTGGTGATTTCATCTTCTGTTTTAGTTTTAGAAAGAAAACTGTTTGCGTTGATAAACAGTTAACCTAAACATATTCAATATTTTTCATTAAAACCTTCACTCAATGTCCTTTTGAAAAATGTACATTAAGATAATTTTATGTGTACTTAATTTTTCCATTTTCCTGGAGTTAAAAAGAAAATGCATGTCTAGATAGACGTGTGCAGATCAAAATACTGAGGTTTAATTCAATGACTTAAACTCAACTCATAGATTACATCTTAGAAATGAAATAGTATAATCTTTAAGATCACTTAAATATTAAAAGGTAATAAAGATAAAATTCAAATTAATTGTTCAATTAATTGAATTTTCATGATTATCTTTCTGATAAGTATTTTACAAAGGTCGCCTTTTAAAAAAAGAAATATAGTTTAGAGATGTACGGTTATACTTGAAATACATTTTTATCTTTGAATAAATTAGATTCCCTAATGGTATAAAAACAGTATGAAGATTAAAAGTTTAGTTTCATTATCTTGAAAGAAGCATGATCTCAATGTAATGATGTTCCTTAGTAAAATAATAGATAAAATGTTTTTTTCATCATTGCCATGAGACATTTATAAGATAATGAGCAAATAAAAAATGCTCACCATTTCCTCTTGTGCTAGAAAATACTTTTAAATAATAAATCCGATATTAAACTTTCACTTAAGACAAGTAGGTTTTATGCCTTTTATGCCCACACTATTATCATTCTCTTACAAATATTTCTCACTGGTTTTTATTCAAGTAAACCTATATTTTTAGTCAGATAATTCTTTTTATAACTAAAAGCCCACAAAACTAATCATCTACATTTTAAACCAAAGATATTAGTTGTAAAGTGAACATCTATCATTACTTGCTTTGCTCCTGCTGTATGAGGCATTAAGAATTATTTTTTAATTGTTTTTGGTACTAGTGACTGAAACATATATTCCATAAGTCAATATGCTAGGATTATACTTAATGAATCACACTTTTAATCTATCTTTCCACGTTGCCAGATTTCAATGACCATTGATTCTACAACTATCTACTGAGTATTTATCCAGGCATAAATAGAGGGGCTCAGAATATGATAAATCAGTGAAAAAAAAAAACTGAAAAAAACAAAACCAAAGGCCAAAAAACAAAATTTGCCATATGGATAATGCATATATGTATATATAATATATATAAATGGATTTTTATTACATTTATTGGGGTGACATTTATTGATAAAACTGTATAGATTGCAAGAGTACAGTTCTATAATACATCATCTGTATAATGAATTGTATGTTCACCATGCGAAGTTAGATATCTTTCCGTCACCATATATTTGACCCCCTTAATTATTTTCTACCTTCTTCCTCCCTCTTTTCCTCTGGTAATCACTAAACTGTTGTCTGTGTGTAGATATTTTGATTTTTAAATGAGAAATAGCAAAAGAAATCATCACATTATGCTTCACTATTTTCTGTTTGAATTAAGCCAATGCCTGGGCAGAAAAGATGCACAGAATTTTTAGCCAATAATCAAAAAATCACAGTCATAAACATCTAGGTGTATAAGAAAAAAAGCTGTGAAGGCCTATAGAAAATATAGTTCAAAGTTATTACAGAATTCACAAAATACTGTTCAGAGAAACTTGATAATCACTGATCACTTCTGCAAAATAACAGTGCCACCCCTGTATTACTCGTAAGAGGCTCTTTCTCTCAAGATTAAATTACTCCATACTTGAGAATAGAATATTTAATGAATTAATTCAAAGGCATCTTTCAGCAAATAGTTATTCTGTGCTCTCAACGTTAGAATTAAATATCAGCAAAGCATTAAAATATGAAAGGTAAACACAAAATTCCTAATTATGCATGTATTTAACTGAAACATTGACTAATAAAACTTATTTATAACTTTGTCTACTTAACATTTTCTAATGTAGAATAAATGTACTTTTCATTTTTCAAAATTGTATCCTGACTGCCTACCATATTGATATCTTAATATTCCATCAAGATTAAATATAGAAAAACACTGATTATTCTGTCTATAGAGATCAAGGTGGCAGTTATTTCTCTGGGGTACCACAAAAGATGATGTAACGTAGCAGGATGTCAAACAATGACAAATTGTCTGGGCATCTGTCTGGAAACTAAAAGACAATCATTTTGTCTTTCTATTAAAACTAGGATTATTAGAGATTTCAGAAATGTTCACATAAATATTTATCCACCTTCATCAGAACTAGGTGTGCTATCTTTTCCTATTAGAGTAAAAAAAAAAATTGTTTTATTTCATCCTATTTGGCAGAAAGAACTTCTTGACTGGAGGTCCAGCTGTGAACTGATTTTACTGTCCAGGATCTTGGGAATTATAGTTGCAAGTGTAACATGTTCAAAAATCACCTGGCAGTAGTTCCTGATAGATTGTTAATAAACTAATATACATCATCTCTCAGGTAAGAAATCAATATTAGAAAGAAAATTTAGGTAAAATTTACTTAATTCTCCTATTTTAAAATAAAATTTGATAGCTAGGTAGCAAGAATTATTTTTCTATAGCCTATTAAGGTCACTATTCTTATTTATACTTATTTTTATTTTCATCAATAATCAAAAGTCAGATATTGGTTTTAAAGATTATACTAATTATTGATTTTTTAAAAATAATTTGGTAAACAAGAAATAACCTATCTCTAAATTTAGTTACTAGAATGGATCTTTCAGCACTGCAATCTATATCAATGTGAATTCATCATAACATTTTAAAATATAGATTTTCTATTTGTAGATACTTTTTAGACACCATTTACTTTAACAACTGACCATTCCCTCATAGAGCTACCTATCGAATTCTAACTTTAAATATCTCATAGACACTTGAGACATAGGAACTGTGCAATAGCAGGAAACAGAAAACCAAAGAAAGGCTAGTTTTATATGTCTCAAAAGCCTATTTCTTGAAATGGTTCAAACCTAGAAGAATAGTAAGGCCCTGCCCCAGAAACAAGAAAAAGTCCCAAGGTAGAAAGAAAATAAGTGGAAGAAAACGAGACAGAAAAATATATGTGCACTGCAGTATCAGACTTGATTTCTTCTCAGAGTGAGTGCTGGACTGAGGATGGAGGCACGCATGCATGCGGACACACACACACACACACACACACACACACACACACCCCTGAGAACTGAAGTAACTGATGTCTCAGTGTCCAAACTGAGCAAAAACTGTGGTATAAATACCATGTTATGCTTGATGGACTTACTCTTTATACTTATATATGCTGGTTAGAGACATATAGCCATGAATTTCCAAGTTATCCTTGATTTCCCAAATTTTCATTTCCATGTCGTTCTATGGGCAAAGAAGCAAACACTATCCTCGACACACATGTACACACACTGTATCAGAATACCTTCCTTTCTGCTGTGTTTTCCCATGAGTGCATATCAATATCTGACAGGTTATAAATGTAACTTATTTGTCTTCCCTCTCTTACCCTTATTCCCATTGGAATATAAACTCCTGACAAGCAAAGGTGGTTGCTGACATTACTCTTGTTGTTGATGTCATTTTTACTGTCCTTTCCTCACCATCTAGGACATTGCCTGGCATGCCAATGTGTGCCCAGAAAACATTCACACATGAATGAGTATAACTCAATAAAAGACAAATACGAAATGAGCACCGCATGCAGGACGTGCTATGAAGATTTAGAAGCCTTAGAGACCATTTGTGATATTAAGGTAAGATTTTACTAAAGAGGTAGGATTTGAGTAATGCTTCTGGAGGATGGGTAGAGTTTTAACACACGAAGAAGCAGATAAAACAAATATTCCAGTATGTACTCGTGTGCACTGAGTGGGTTGGAAAAAGCGATATACATATAACTAGTGCTAGGCAGACATAAACACAGTAAAATTTTCCTGGAGAGGTTTCATTTTATAAAGTTGAAAATGGATATATCTATGGAATTTAGTTAATGAGGAAATGGGATCCACTTAATCTGTTCCAGCAAAAGATTAGCAAACCGAAAGTTAAGAGAAATAAACCGTGAGCAAAATATAGACGAAGGAGGTATAAAGACTAGAGGCTGGGTGACACATTAGAAGCATGTTTGCTAATAAGGGTAGAGGTGGAAAGAATCTCATCTCTCGGTTGTTAATAGCTATTAAATAATTTTGATAATAAAAATAAAGACAGAATGACGGATGGTATTGGCAGTTTTATAAACATTCATTGACGTTATTCCACTAAACCTCACTAATGCCAGTGAAAGAGGACAGATGTTCTCAATCAAATTTTAAACAAGTGAGGAAATTGAAATTTAGAAAGATTAATGCTGGTTCAAAATTAAATGATGAAGTGGCACACCTGGACAAGAATTTCATTCTTCTGACATTAAACCTTAGTGATTTTTCTTTTACCCTATGGTTCTGCTCACACTGTCTAGTTCGACACCAGTTGAAACACAGTGATAGACAAATGGAAGGGGATCTTGAGTTAAAATGACTCCTGGACAGCTGAGATTTGCTCAGACTATTAATCATAGCCATTATGATGTTGCCATGTTCCAGGTCCTACGTTACCTTAAATTTACATTGCACAGTGATTAATTAACCAGTTTCATCTAAAAAGTTTGGCCCTTCCAATTCTGTGTGACTCATTTTCCTAGCCCCATGAGTTTAATAAGAGCCTGGCTATGCTGCTGTTTTCACTAATGGGTATGTCTTAAAAACATGATTCAGTAGGCTCTAAATTATAAATTGAGTTTTTTCAAATAATTTAACACGTCTATGAAGGATCTCTTATGTGGGAAAATGAACCCTAAACTGAAGTCAAGACTAGCGCAAATGGTACCATTTATAAAGGTGAGTTTAAAGTGTCAAGATCAAGGACAATAGCTTTGCAAAGTTCATTTCCTCAAATATATAAGTCATTTGTATTAATAAATACATTTGTATTTATGCATTACAAATACTGCCTTATTGAGTATCCTGAAATGGGTAATTGTTCAGTGACTTGCATGTATATTGTCCTTAATATGTCTTTGCCTTAACATTTTTGGAAATGAATGCATAATGTGTAAAAAGCCTCAGGTAATTATTCTTCTATGATGCAATACTTGGAATTTATTATATTTCATTTTACCCTAGGTCTCACATTTACAATGATGTATGGTAAACCTCAAAAGAACTTGTAGAAAAACAATACAGATATTTAGAATGTAGGAAGAATATTGAGTTAATATATTGCATGAATTGGAATAATGTGATGGAGAAAATTGCAACCTATAGGCCATTTCTATATTTACATACAGGATAAATTGGGCCATTAATTAGAAGTGAAGGAGTATCCAATGATACTCACAAACCTTTCTCCCTTTCCTTCATCCATCATAGCCAGTAATTATTGCCAGTTATGACAAGGAGATTACAGTGTTCATTTCTTCTTAGTTCCATTTTTCTCCCTTCTGAACTTATTTCCTCTATCACTGTTTTACATTAATACTTTATAGAGCCACTTTCTATGTTTATAAATTTCTTCCTTATCTCTAATATCATAAGAAAATAAATTTGTGCACAATTTAGAGATCTATTGAGGTTATGAGACATAGTATGTACAAATGTGCATTAATAAACACAGATACAACTCTTCAAATTTCTTCATTCCTAAGAATGAGATCATCCATAACCTATAGAATGAAATAGAAAATCATTAATATCTCGGTTGAATTGACTAATGTGTTTAAATTGTTTAAGTGTTTGCAAAAGATATATATTTCTTCAGTACAGTTTCTGAGACAATACTATGTAAAGTTCCCCCGCCCCCGAAAAAAATGGAGAGAGAAAAAAAGAGGAAAGAAAGGAGAAAAGAAGAGAAAAAAGAAAGAATGAATTAGTCAATTTCTTACTTCGAGGGGATTACTGTTTCATTGTGGGTATAATTAGAAACTGAAAACATTGTATTGAGGAGCCTCTGTTTTCCTAAGAGGATAAAAACCAAGAGAGAAATCACAATGTGGTGAAAAGGAGGAAAAGGTGCTGGAAACAATCCACAGAAATAATTCAGAACACATGTTATTGATGAAGAAGGCAAGATAGGAAGACATTTTAGGTTAAAGTAAGTGGATTGAACAAGTACAGTTAAAACTGCAGATGAAGATATCTGACTAGACTGTATTGGACAAGACATACTTTGACATAATGCCACATACATATTTTAGGAAGGCAGTTAGTGGAGTAAAACTTGGCATTTGTGAAAGTATTTAAATTGAATTAAACAGAATATGTGGAGCACAGAAACATCTTGAAAACAAGAGTGAAATAAATAATATAAAGAATGTTCGAATAAAGCATTAATTAACTTGATTGATGATGTTTTGGCACTTAGAACAATATTTGCAAGTACAATAAGCAAATTTAGACTAATGTTGATTTTTCCCATCTGGAATATAGCAGCATTTGGCCCTCCCAAATGCTAATTATTGAGAGGCATAAAGATCTTTATAGTCATAATAAAGCCGTTAATATAATTCATAAAGTTTTCTATACTAGATAGTCTACAACTAGTATTGACTCTATTAATTTCCAGGGCCATTGAATACAAGTAATTATGGAGGAATTGCCTTGCCATGGCCACTAGTAAATCATGTTCTCTGCTCCGCTGGACAACATCTCTTAAAATTATATTGGAATCTATAAACATGATCTGGACAAAGGATGGAAGCATTTATGGTAGGGTAATGACAGTGTGACAGATACTAAAGCAAAATTATTAAACTGGAAGTTGAGAGATCCGTGGTCTAACTCTGTTGTTTCACTAGTTGTCTGTTTGTGTAGATATAGCACTTACTTTAATGGGTCTCAGTTTCCTCTTTTGTAATGCTCAGTGTTAAACTAGATTTTCTAATGGCCTTTCCAGTTTTAAAACAATTAGTGGTTTTAAGAATACATTTTGTATGCAAATACGTTTTTGATTAGCGCAAATAATTGTACAGTAATTTACTGAAAGCCTACTCATTTGATATTTTAAAAGTGCTGTAAAAAAACAAATAAAAATAATCTGGTGGTGTATGCCTGATTTACCTTACACTAAGTTTCTCAATATGGGACACTTATCTTTGAGTTGTCAGTTTTACTTTCATGATATATGCCCCAGTTTGGCTGGTTTCTGACCTCGCTAGTTATTAATGCGCTTGATCTTGTGGGTGAAACTCCTGCATGAAAGCAGATTTGCTGAAATGTTAAGTAAGATTCGTTTACTTGAAATCAGTTAGTGAATGTGGTCATTATGAATATTTATCACAGTGTGATTGGGATATATAGTCCTTGAAGAAAGATTTTATTTCAAAATGAGATATGCAGAAAGTAGAGATAACGTACCACAATTTCTTATCTTCCTTTGGAATGTAATAATTAGAAATATTTTTTATTCAAAGTTTCATTAAAATAATACAATGAATGCCACATTTTAAAAATTTTAACTATAGTCTCCTGTTTTATATATATATATAAACTGGCTTTGCTACTTGTTTATCTGTATGTAAACATATATAATATGTATATATATGTATATATATACGTACACATAAGCTATTTACATAATTATCATTAGTTTGAATTTTTCTTAATTAATGATTCTTATTCTTTTTTTCCCTGCATCACAATATTTTTCTGCATTATACATATTTGTGAGAATTTCTCACATCAAGCTTTAAAATATATACTGAAATCCATATCCTCTAGGCAATATATAACTTTTGACTTAAAAAATTCTTAAAGCTCCTGAGTAACATATATCCAGATTTTCATCTAATTATTACCACTTCTTAACTATATCACCAAATATCTAAACTGCTAAATCACAAGTATCTCACCAATAACACACACATTAGGAAAGTATAAAATATACAGGTTTTTTTCTGAAGATAACATTAATTCATAGTAGGAACTCAATCGAGGGGCTATGAACATGCTAAGAATGAATACACAGACAGACAGCATCCGGAACATACTACATCAGACTTGCAGGAAGCCCAGTGACTGTCTCTAGTGACAATCTAGGAAGCCAAACGATAAACTCTGTAACAGTTGGGCCAAAATGGCCAAGTCTTGATTAAGAATAACAGCTTTATTAATTTTTGTCCCCTCTTTCAACTTAGGACCAACCAGAGAAAAAGTCAAATACGTCCCCCTAACTAATCAATCACATGATGTCCCTTTCTATCTAGCTAGCCTACCTACAGCTTCTCCACGCCAACAGCCTCCACTCACAGCACACCTGAATCTTTCCCTTCATTCCATTATAAAGCCTTCCCATTCCCCTGCCAGTCTTTGAGTTTCTGCCAAACTGCAAATGACGGTGGCTGACCTCCTTGCTACAGCAAGCTGTATATGAATTGCCTTTGCTTTTCTCATTTGGTTAGTCTTCATTTTTGCTTTTCACAACAGGAAACATTAAAGATCTTGATATTATTGTACATTACACAGTACATGGCAACATATACATTGAAAAATTGTTAGCATTATCCTATATGCAATATTCAGTCACGTTGAACCTATTTTCTTCTATAATAACAAGCAGCTTATACAATTAACTGAAGCAAAGGGTGGTAGGACTTAAATAAAAACACATTACTCTAATTAATCACCCAGATTGTACTGTAGTTTTTCCCTAGAGTTATACTCAGAAGCTCCAATTTGTGCTTTGATCAGAATAATACAGTTAACAAGTTCCCTCTGATTGGTTTATAGTCTAGTTAGAAGCCAACATCACAGGAATGTCTGCCTGATTTTCATATAGCTTCCCCTTATTCATTCATTCATTCACCCAGCAGTATTTTTGAATGACTACTAAGTATGTGCTAGATACATTGGCAGGTACTCGGCGTTATCAATAAATAAAACGAACACAGTTCAGTGTTATCAGATCCCAAAGGGGGATACAGATATCAAACAGAAATGGTAAAAAAAAAAAAAAAAAAAAAAAAAAAAAAAAAATTAAAACAATTACATAATATAGCATGTTAAGATGGCCTGTATTATACAGATAAGAAGGTACTTTGTGGTGAGGAAAATAGCTAATACTTGGGAAAGGAGCTAACACTTAACCTGGAGTAATCAGGGTAGGTCTCATGTGGAAGGTGATGCTTCAGGAAATACTGGAAAGAGTTAGCAGGCATCTTGAGTGAAAGTGTTTTCAGTAAAAGGAAGCAGTGACCGCCAAGGTCCCGAACTTGATGCTCGACTGGAGTGTACCAAAGGGGAAAACGGAAATCACTGTGGCTGGCTTGGGGTGAATGTAGCAGACACTGAAATCAGCAAAGTAAGCAGGTTAGAGCAGAATGCGGTGGGGAAGGCAGGACATGTCGGGGTTGCAGGGCACTGTAAAATCTGCCACTTTTGTTCTGAAAAAAGTGGGAACTCGCTGTGAGATTTTGAACAGAGGTGTAATACAATAAGATTTACATTTTAAAATAATAATTTGAATATATGAAAAATATGTCAAGAAAAGACGTTAGGAGCCCAATTTACAGAGATTCAAGACAGAAAACTATCGCACTAAGCCAGGCTGGAGATGGGGATGTCCAGGACCAGGGTGGTGGCAGTGAACATGATGAAAGTGGTCAGATTCTAGTGCGAGCTTGAAGGTAGAGCCGACCGTATTTGCTGATAGATTAGAAATGTGATGAGAGCGGAAATAAGGAGTTAATAACACCGAGCAATTTTGCCTACCAATCTAGATGGAACTTCAGATAGAAAAGTTTGGCAATGGCCATGCTTCCCTGAACAAGCCGATCTCATCTGATCTCAAAAGCTAAGCAGGGTTGGGCCTGGTTAGTACTTGGATGGGAGACCACCTAGGAATACCAAGTGCTGTAGGCAAAAAAAAAAAAAAAAAAAAAGAAAGAAAAGTTTGATGGTGGGAAATTGGGAAATGTTTTTTGTTTCTGGATAATGTTTCTCCTTCCCTTATCCCCGACTTTTATTATCAGTACACCATCTGTTTAAGTGACCTTCAGATTTCTGCAAACAAAAAATAATAGGTGCCTTGGAAAAGATTCTAAGCTTTGGCCAAATATAATTGGAATTTCTGCTATGATTCCTAATTGTTCCATCTTACACTTAAAAAAGAAAATTGAAACCAAAGGAAGACTATGTTCCATTATCATTTTTGGCCCAGAAACACCAGCCTATATAATCCACACAGCAGCACAGTAATCATCCAGGGAGGCATGCCTGATTTGGAGAAGATTGAAATTTTCTCCCAGTATCTCTGTTTAAATTCTGCAAGGGGCAGTGCTAATGCTAGCCTCAGAAATGGGAGGGTGAGGGATCTTCTGTCAGGTCAGAGAAAAGAGAGAGCCACAGAATTAACCGCTATGGCTACTAACTAGTAGGAAAATTCAGAAAGGTCAGAATAAAAAACTCTTTCCTATACTGTACTAAAAGAATATGCTTTTTAGAAAGAAATGGGGTTTTCAACGTAAACTTCATTATCGTACATTTTCAACTCAGCCTTTCAAACCTGCTTGTCCTTCAGTTCTTCCCTCCCACTCCATTTGGCTCAGGTAATAATCTTAAGTCGTTTGTATTCCTCCCTAATTTTCACGCAGCATATATAATCATTAACTGATGTTAATACCAATAATAAATAGTAATGATATTAATTACTTATTGAGTTCTAAGTGTCAGGCATGGTGTTAATAGCTTTATATTCACAATCTCTCATTTAATTATCTTAACACTATGAGGTGATTGCGATTATTATCATGAAGACACCAAAGCCTCTAGAATAATTAATTTGGTAGATAAAGTTCAGAAGACAGTAAATGCAGGATATCGGCATTCCATGGTCTTGCCAGGTCGTGTTGATTCTGTCTCCTAGATTTTTATTTACTTCATCTATTTATGTCCACCTTCACTGCCACAACCTTAATGCAGGCCCACGTTCATATCTTTCCTTCTTAGGATAATGCAGTGGCCTCCTGTCTTCTTCCCCTCTTCTAGTCCCCATCATCCATTTTCACATGGCAACCCTAGGTATCTTTAAAAATGGAAAATAAAATCATGTTTTCCCTTCTGCATTAAAGTCATTTATGCTATCACATTACCCTTAGTCTTACCATAAAGGTAGAGGCCATATTTGGCCAGGCATATGTTCAGTTCTTACCTTAAGTCTTTACGCCAGCTTTGTAAGTCTAGTAGCTTGAGTTTTTAGCAACCCCAGAGGTAATGAGGTATGCTAATTCACCTGGAGAAAAAAACCTTATGAGACTAAAATTTAAGAAAGACCTTTTAATATTTGAAATCAAAAACATAACTGCCAGAGTACTTTGCCAGTTTCTATATTTTCTAGCAGTATTCAAATATGTGACTCCGATCGGGCAGAGATTTTTTTAATTTCCTTTACATATTGGTGATATTTATAGGCATGACACCAGGAGAAATCACCAAGGAAGTGAATGTCAGTAGAAGAGAAGAGGTATAAAGACTAAGCCCTGAAACATTCCCAAATCAAGAGATTGGGGGTTGTGGGGAGGAAGGAAAGGAAACAGATTTAGAAGCCAAGTAAGACTGATGAAAACTGAGCTGTTACTTGGAAACATAACTGACCCGTTAACTTGGAAACATAGGGTGTTACTGGTAACTTTGATAAGTGGAGATTTTTATGAAACGGTTTCTCGTTAGGTAAAATTAATTTCAAGCAAGTGGGATCATTTTCATTTTGCTTCTTGTGTCTACCACATATTTAAGAATGGTTTCCTCACTAGACATTAAGAATATGATACATTTTGATGGCATTTTTATACTACATATTTCAACTAGGCCCCAAGTCACCAAGAATATGCATCCCTAAGCCTCTCTTTTGGGTATAACAGACTTTGAAGTCAAAGGGATTTTTTTATTGGGTATTAGTGGAAGAGATTTGTCTAATGTGTATTTTTCCTTCTCTATCTATTGTCTCCTTCCTCATGGTTGAAATATGGATGGTAAGAGCAGTCATCATGAACCATGATTCCAAGGTCATTCACGGAGAAAGAATGAGGAGGAATAAGAATCAAAGCAATCCCAACATCTACTTACATTTTCGCACAAGAAAGAAAAATTCTTCTATATTATTTAAATCATTGTTTTTATTCTAATTATTTTTATTGTAAATTTATAGAGTGCCTTTCCCTACTCACAATTCAAGCAATATGGGGGTGAAAGCAAAAATCTTTTCCTTTATACTATATAGAAGTTAAAGAAATGGAAAAAAATTTTTAAAAAGTTAAAGAAAAATCACAATAAGTGTCAATGAAATAGAGCACATGTTTTTAATTATAGTCAGAGCAGTGGCTGTTCTTACTATAGAACAAAACAAAATGAAAAAGAAAGGGAGACTTGGCATTAAAACACAAACATTTTATTTCAAGTTAAATACAAATGTCCCCTTGAAAGCAATGTTTAGTGACACTGCTGTAAATATGGGTAATATGACTTCCTGTCCCCAAATATGGTCTCAGACTGAATTAATCAATTAATTAATCTCAAAACATGTTCTCAAGATAAGCCTCAAAAAGAAAATCTAAGAAGACTCGCATCTTTTAAATTCATTTTAAGGGTGATATTTACATTAAGGTAGTTATACTAATAATAAATTATGAACAATAAAATGCTATTTGTTTTGTTCAACCAAAATTGCTCAAGGACTGTACATAACAGCCCTTTTCACATTGTTATTGACATCTAACACACCACGGAAACAATTTGGCAAAGTAAAGTTTCAGATAACTCTATCTTAATAGGAAACTTTCATGTTATAAAAGACATTGGAGTACTGGCTTTATTGACGCAGTAGCTAAACCATCTTTGCAAAAATTACCATAGTAAATCAGGAGTTCATGTTCTGAATTTGGCTGAAGTCTTGATTTCTAATTACTCCCTGAGTTTATCTCTTCACTTTTGTTAAAATCATCATCATCATCAAAAAATATGCTTCTCTGTCTGAAAGATTCCTGACGATCCATGTAAAAAAGTAATTCACTTCTAAGCAACAAATCTATTTAATGCCTCCCAAAAAAGAATCACCAACCAAGCATCAAAATTGCATTTCAACCTTGATCAAAGAAAGGTAGCATAATCAATGAGGTGTTAAAGCATCAAAACACAATTATCTAAACTCATAACTTAATCCAGAAACTAGTCCAAACTCAAAGCAGGGAAGGTAGTACTTTCATACTTACACATATATTCAGGGACCACATAGATACAGGCGCAATTATTGAATTTTCAGAGGCATATTCATGCATACTTTTCACATTTATCACTAGTTACATTATTTAAATCTATAGTTAAATAACTTTAAATAATGATTTTAAAGCCACAAATACTTCCCAGGTACATAAAAAATGTTATGTAATTTTTCTGAAATCTATATTTGTACTTCTGAAATAAATTGAATAAAATATTTGTTAATAATCATAAAAATCCACTGCACTAATTTAAAAAAAATTACCTATGAATCATACTGACTTCTAATAGGAAATAATTTGGCTACAAATACAAAGGCTCTAGCAAACTGCTTATTTAGTACACTTAAACATGAACTTCTAGAATATTTATTTATTCAGGCCTAGCTATTAGTCATGAAGTTTTTCTAAGCACTAGTAATAAAAGGATGAGGAAGATACCATTTTTACCATGTTATATATCTCTTTAAGAATGAATTCCAAATCTGGCTAAAAACATAACACTCACAGATTATTGTATTAAATGAGTTAATAGCATCTAAATTTTAAAAATATTAAATATTATTTATCATCACCGTCTCTCTTTATTGTGATTATTTATTGACTATCTTCCCATTTGTTATGAAAGCAAGTATCTGTGTATATCACAGTTCATGACATATTTTAAAATTTTGAAGTGAATGCTATTGAATTTAACTTTGTGAGAAAGGTGTAATATTCATAAATATTTATGAGAATATTTGTAAAATAGTCCTTTCAAATTAGTTTTGGGGATAATAGATATTTTCAAATTATATAATTTTGTATATGCTATGTTAGAAAACTATGTAATAATGGGAAATAGCTAATTTATTCATAACTGATCATAAACTATGCTTTAAAGATATTCTATTTCCATATCACTGTTTATAAAAGAAAATAATATCTTGTATGTCAAAGTTAGGAGATAATGTAATTATTTTGAGGGAAGAACATTAGCAAATGTTCTTCCCTCAAAATAATTGTCCCTTCAATTAACCTGAGTAATTCAGAGCTCTAATGAAAAATAAAATGGCTACAGATTAGCAGTTAGAATGAGATGATATCATCAGAAGAAAAGAGTAACGTCTATAACTAGCTTGACCCTGACGAGTCCAAGGTCTGTACAAGATAATGGAACCAAGTCATATTTTGAAATAAAACCAGTACTAATAGGTATAGGTAACTGATAAATTGCTATTTATAAAGCAGTTGCTAAGAGCTGAGAACAAAAATATGGTAAAAAATATAATTAAAGGAGACTTGTTTTATATATACTTATATATCATGTGAGATACTCTAACAAATGTGGGTATAAAATTTTTCCTAACATAATGGAAAATGAATAAATTTTTCCTGAGAAAGTCCATGAAACTCTTAACTGAGGAGAGGACATTTAGGTTGGATCTTAAAAACTGAATAGGAACATAGGAGTCAGAGAAGGAAAAGGCCCTTCAAACACACAAAAAAACATCATTTTCCATATACATCACCAAGTGTCTAAAAATAATTTCCAACAAAGTTGTTGGGATTTTTAAATAGGATCCGTAAATGATTACGTTAGAAGATTGTGGTCAAAGTCATCTATATTTTTTAAGGCAAAATGAAATAACTTTTTTCTATTCTCTTTATATCTTATAATTTACTGAAAGCTCAAAGTTTGAATTGTTGAGATCATTCATTTTGACAATAAAATTGCCAGCATTCTAGAAGCCCAGTTTCACACAAGTTAATGGATAACAAAAAAAAAGAGAGAGTAACTAGAAATGGGTAAAGCGGCAGTTATGGGATTATGCTAAGAAATGAAATATAACAACCTATATTCAAGCTTAATCTAGTATATTATAAACCTACTAGATTTTTGCGATTTATTTAATGTAGTAAATGACTCAAGAAATAACTTTCTACTTAAGCACAACACATATTATCTATTAGTAAAGACTGTGTAGGTAATTTAGATACATGAAAGAAAGTTAAAATATCAATTTTGCTTATATTTTTCTCCTTCTTTATATCCTGCCTCTTTATATGTGCTAATCCAGATAATGGGAAAAATCAACTTCAATAAACATAGTGTCCCCTAGAAAGTGCTTTGCTTACATAAATAAAAAAAAAAAATCAAGTAAAAAAACAGACATTTCCAAAAGTACGAATATTAAAACAAATTTTGTTCAAATGCATGTGTGTGTGTGTGTTTGCATGTGTTTATATATAGTATCTGTGTCTGTGTGCATACTATATAGACAGAGAGAAAGACGAATAGAGCAAAATGAAGAATTTTTCCATTGAAATTGTTTTATTTGGATTTAAAAACACATTTCAGGAAAATCTTTAAATGTCATAAGAACTAAAAGAAATATAATATAAACAGAATACATTAGTTATTTTTAAAAAAACAAATCATTTATGTACATTCCAGTGAGAATCCTATACGTAATGAATAACTAAATGCCATATAACTTTGCTGGCATATAATTATTTTTAAACAGATCCTAATGTCATGACTTTAATTATGACATGGACCATATGTTCACACTGAAATCATCTAATCAGTAATAAAATATTTTAGTAAGAAAATAAGGCAATAGATGGTAAATGAAATGCTTTGAATCCATTATTTTAATCTAGCATTTTTCAATTCCTTGAATTCTAGATCTCATTTATTTTTCTCAGTGAATTCAATTTTATTTTCCTATGACTGTTATTGCTTTTATTCATACTAATGATTTCTTTACACTTCTTTCTTTCACTCTGAACATTTCAGTTATTACATCTATGCTATAATCTGTGCTTATTTCCTTATAGCAACATTGCTTTGAAACAGAAGATCTTACCCCTTAGCCATGAGAGAAATCAAGGCATATCCCAAAGAAAAGACCAGAATACCCCGGAACTTAGGATATGGTTCATCTGTGACACTCCCCAGGGCTGGTGACAGGCACGTGAATTATGGTTTTCTAGTGGATGTCGTAGTGAATTCAAATCTCAAAACACATTCACCTTTTAATAAATATATGTTTAGTTTCAATGGAAGTAATATTCATTGGAAGAATACATGTTAAGTATTTGAGAAAACATTTGAGAACAAGGAAGAGATTGCTTGGTATAAGTAGAATAGGCATGATGCAACTGCTTTTTGTATGCTCTAGAAAAGAAGAAATTAAGATTTTCGAATAGATTTAGGGAAAGAAAATGAAAATGCCAAGCAGTGTGTAAAAAGGATCAGAAGTCCATTTACAAACTTTAGTGACTCAAAAATTTGAGAAAATTCTGCAAGTTCTGTTGTAAAAATATGAAGAATATGTTGAGTGTGTTAAAGAAATGGGAAACATGCAAAATATAATTATAAATGTTGCATTTGCCAATATATATTTATAGATATAGAAATAGAAGCAATAAAAATACAAGGAGGATTAATTGATGTATCTGGCTATTTCTCATAGGAATAAATTGTATTTTTAGATGTTAGTGGCATGAATAGAAATAATGTGAGAAAAGGGAGAAAGAATGAAGGGATATTCCCAAATTGGAGACATTAACTTTTCATATGAGTAAATTAAACTTTTATGGAACTTCGATGAACATCTTCAATTAACAGAATTTAATCGAGCTGCCATTTGTACCATGGTGTTTCTGATACCCTGAAAAGGTTACCAAAGTTTCAAATTTACAATATTGACTCTGTTTCCCTAGCACTGAAGTAGAATGTACTTCCAGACTGACACTTCATAATGACAGAACTGTGGACGTGAATGCTCAGAAGTACAAGGATGTATCACATTCTTCCAGAGTTTAATTCTTATTTCCATATCACTTTTACAGAACAGGTTTCGGAGGTAAGGTTTCTTTTAGAGACTGAGATATACCTGAACCTGTAAGAAGTCCTGTAATCTAAACTTTGGGAGTCCAGGATGTTGATAGCATATTTAAATACAAGAGATGATGTGTGGCTTCTGGGTGAAAACGAAGAGTTTCTGAAGCCATAAGAGGTTTATCTTAGATCTAGCCTCAAGATACTTTTGAGATAGTCTGAGAGAGATTTATGCAATTCTGAATTTTCTAAATGCACTGATCTATTTGGCTGGAATCCATAGAAATTAACTTCAAAGAAAATCCTTAATTCAGAATACACCAATTTTTCTTTTATACAAAAGAATCACGGAGAGGAAAAAATTCCTCTAACTTTTAGAACATCACAAATTAACATCTCTTATTGCTTTGAAGGTATGCAGACCATTTTAATTTCCTTTTCTTAAAGTAAGTAGGAAAGTTTCATATCCCTACCTAAATGATTACCTGAATTATTTTCTATTTCAGGACTCTCCCTGGAGAGTCACTTTTTTTCTTCTAAGAATTCATGCCTATTAAAATTAGCAGACCAAAGATATATAAATGTCCATAAAACCCTTGAATGAGTTTATCGTTGGTGGAGTACCCAAATGTGTATCTTTGCTGAACTAACACTATTTTCAGAAAACATGAGGTAAAGGTTAAAAAGGGAAAGCTTGTGACACTATAAAGCAGAACCCAAGTTACAAGATGCTCCTCCAGAGATTGGGTTAAGGTTTCGGAGTTCCCTCTTGCAGCAAAAGTAACTATGTCCTGATGTACCAGTGCCTTGTCCTGAGTGCACGGCAATTACTTCTTCACAGTCATTTCAAATAACTAGTGTAGATAGTTCAACTTATTTCTACACTTATCTTAGGAGTGTGAGAAAATAATACATCTAATATTAAGTAAACTAGGACTTGTAAAACTATGAGAACAATATTTCATAATAATTTATTATTTCTTTGCAATGCTTAGTTTTCTCTATGTTACAAATATAATCAAAAGCATCTCATAGGAGGAATCATAATATTAACCTCATTAAAAGAGATTATCCTAGTAGCAAGATTTCAAAGCCCACCACTTTGCTCTGCATTGAGCCTTTAATATTTCTAATTAACGTATGCATCAAAGTCTTTCTGAAGGATGCTAAAATGCATAGTGTGTTGAAAGAGAACATGGCCGGAAGCCACAATACCTTGTTGCAAGCCCCTAGTCCATGGTTTAATGCTTCTATGACCCTAAGCAAGTCACTTATAAAATGAAGTATGAGACAATAAATAAACACATAGAAAGAGTGTTATGTATTTAGGAAGAAAAACATATACTGAAATTTAGTTATATAACTACAAATCCAAATTGTCATCATTATAATCTTTACGCACTCAGTACCAAAAACAGTCAAAACAATCCAAACATACCCTCACCTCATTTTCAGTAGCCATTCCCCCAACCTCACATGCACACAAACTTAAAAATTAGAAAGGTAGTTGTTTGCTTTATCAAAACAGAAAAGCTACCATTGTACAATGTGACTAAATGGTAAATAAATTATCTGCTCTGTGTTTGAGCTGTTTTCATACGGCAAGTTTATGTCCTGAGGTGTAAACCTTCAGTCTTGCGAATGTTTACTCTGACATTACATACTCTCTAACATTTTTTTTCCCCAGAAGAAAAAAATACAGTTATATTTGTTTAAATATACTTAAGGCAACAAATACTTATTCTTATTTATATCATAAAAATACCAAACTAACAAAGGCTTGTTTGTTTGATTGGTTGGTTAATTAGACATCCTGGTTGGTTGAGTAATTAAACATCCAGGAAGTCCAGAGATAATAAGGAGAAATGATCTTTCTTGTCGTCCTCCTGAAGTGCCAAAAGGAAGCTCAGTTGTTCCATCTGCCTCACTGAAACTGATTCAGAGATACTTATGGGGAAAGAACCAGCGTAAGAAAAAAAAAAAAAAATTGTCCTTTGAAAAAGGACTGTAAAATTTATTTAGGAGCACATTGCTGTCTTTTAATTTTTTTGCTTGTATTGTAATGAAATTGTTTGAAAGAGCATGGTGAAGCACCATCTCTTTTTCTCATTTAGAGTGAGATCTTAAGTGTAACTGCATTTGCATTGTAAAAAATTTTAAACTAAATTTGAAGCTTGAGATAGGACATTCATTAAGCATTGTGAAATGTTAATGTTCGCAAGAAATAACTAAATCATGTCATGACTGTCTAATGCTATTTCAATTTAAGTAGCAACAGTGAATGTTATTAACAAATATGCTTTTAAATGTTATTTTAACCTGGTTGGGCATTTATTGAAACACAGTAGGCATAAAGCTTCATTGGATTATAAACCAAAAAGATGCTAGAACTTTTCTTCACTAACTGAGTATGTAAGTCTTTTAAAAAGAATTCTGGTAGTTCAGAAAATCTTTTGTGAGGTAACTTGAATTGAAAGCTTGTATAAGATGTTTATTTCCCTTAATTTTGACAATATAAAATTAAAATTTTTCTCCTAACAGGAACACCATTTGAACTTACCATTCTCAGGTAGAATACCAAAGCATTCGTATCAAAAGAGGTATAGAATTACTTCTCTAATAAGTGAGAGAACATATGAGCCTATTCTTCTTAATTTTCAAATTTCAGGGCTTTAAAAATAGGTGAATAATATGTTTGTCCATACCCTCATAGTCGTAAATGAAAGGAACAGATATTAACTCATTTTATAAAATAAATTTATCCTGAAAAAGCCTCTGATAGTATTCTTAATAACGCCACAGGCTTTTAATAAAGAAAGAAAGAAAAGAAAAGAAACTTCCTCATTAACTGAATTTACTATTTCTGGTCAATAGGTATGCGTTTGTAAAATGAAGCAATTTTGTTACATAAGAGCAACATGAAGATTTATTTTTGGTTTTCCTCTACTGTTTTCCTTTCTATCACAGCCATAGTTTTTTACAACAAAATTGTTCAATGAAATTGGCATCATTTAGAACTATAAAATTTATACCTATCACTCATCTGCAGTCTTATTTGAGAAAAAAAAAATACTGTTATTGAGGAAAAAAGCAGTACTTCAAATAATACTAACACTTATTCATGTTACTTTATTTTCTTTTTGATTGATTCTAATACCTCAGGTTAAGTCTGTCACCTCTTTCTGGCTGCTCTCCTCTCTGATGGATCGGATAAGTTTTACATTTATACTTATCTTGTTTCTTGTGAAACAAAGAATTTAAAGAGTACAACTCATATCACCATGCAAAACAGGAAACAGGTGAGTCTTTCTGGAGAGATTTTTAACTGCAATAGGAGATATGCTAGTATATTTTTATGTAGGCGTGTAAGGGGAAAATTTCACAGCAAGGGCACATTTGATAGTAAAGCTATTAAAGACTAATTTATGCGCTAAATTAGTTTCTCAATTTGATATGAGGATGAGAATTACAGGGAAGAAGGACTGTAGGATAGAAGACTGAGAATTGAAGGTGTGCTTGACCATTGTAAAATGACACGTGTTAGACACCTGCTAACACTGATCTAACATCTTCCTTGGGGGCTCAGAGAAGGTCCCAGTGCATTGCCTCCTATTTTACAATAGGATTCTCGTAGAATCACAGTATCCCTATCTCTATATCTCTACAGAAGACAGTCTCTTCCAGTGTCAACTTCAATGTGCTTTTTTTATAATAGGATATGAATTATCAATAACTATTTTTTTTTGCTAGATAATAAAAATGCTGGCACCTAGAAATTAGCTTATTTTCCATACTTGAACATGAAGGAAATACTTCAAAGTTAACTAAAAATCAGGTTAAGATGACATGACATACTGAAGCTAATTGATGACTTTTTATCATCTTCTTTAAAGTAACATATTGGCCAGTGTTGCCCTGGGTGTCTATTTTAAAAATTTCAAGCAGTCGATTTTAACCTGGAGTGTCCATTAGAATTACCTATGAGGACTTAAAAAAAAAAAAACAACACATGTCCTTTGCCCTCCCTGTGCAATTAAGATGGATTGCTTAAAACCTTTAAAAAAAACAAAAAACAAAATCTCTATCCATGATCCTAAATATAACTCCTGATGTATGCTTAGTTGCACATAACTGTACTGCAGACTGACTGAATGACTCAATCTTAATTCAATCTCTGGTTAATCTCTCCCAAATATATTGGCATAAGTTCCTTAGGCATCTAGAGAAAACTTTAAGCTACACGTTTGACCTTCTGACTTTAAAAAAATTTTTTTTTAGTTATAATTAATGTCCCCATAATTCTTAAGATTAATTAGTACTGAAACTTCTCTGCTCTGTCATTCCATCCCTTCAGGTAGAATACATGGTACATGTGGACTCTCTCCAATTATTCCTTCATAATCTCTCAGAACTAGAAATAGTCCAAATTATTCTACTGGGAGAATAAATAAACTGTCAAATCCCTTCAATACAATACTTCTCAGCAATAAAAAAGAGTAAATTATCGATACATGCAAAAATTCATATGAACGTCTGGGCACTATGTTGTGTGAATAAAGCCAGACTTAAATGGTTACAGATTCTATGACTGCATTAATGTGGAATTATTAAAAAAACAAACAAAAAAAAACCTACAGTGATAGTGGTGTCAGGGCTTGTGAGAGGAGGTGTGACCACAGTGGATGGCATGAAGAAGTATTTTGGGGTTATGGAATAATCTCTATACTGATTACAATGGTGTGGTTGAAATTGTAGAACTGTACATAAAAAACAGTCAAGTTTACTGTTGTTAATCTAAAGAACAAACCAGGGGCACTAGACTTATCGTGAGGGGACCACTTCATAAATTACATAAATAGCTAACCACTATGCTGTACACCTGAATTTAATATAATATTAAATGTCAAATCTAATTGAAAAATAAAAATTATAAAATAGAAAGAAATTAAAAATAAATTACACATTTTTGGAAGTGTATTCTGCCATAAAAATGCATGTAAGTATGCAAACCGTCTACAATGTCCAAAATCACACATACAAAAAAAAGTAATTTTAATCTGAAGAGTGGGGACCTCTAGAAATATAGTCTTGCCTTGACAATACAGATCCATCAGAACTCTTCTCCTGTAATGAATATTCAAATTGGGAAATCAGTTTTGAAGTGGCACAGGAAGGGAATGGGAATGGTCCAGAAATCACTCAATACGTACACTCTCGAGTTGTATTTCCTGTCCTCCTTCTGGGTTGCTTCCATTGCACTCATGACTACAATGATACGTTGATCCACATGGAAGCATTGAGTAACTTTCTGATCTTTGGATCGAGTAGCCTACTGAGTACTGTTGTTGTCACCTCTATATGTCAGGGATGATCTGAACAATGTATTTATTTTTTCGATCATTTATTTACCAAATATTTATTAATTGACAGGTATCATGCACTATTTAGCCAATAAGTAATCACATATAACATAATGCCTCTGCCATCCTGGAGTTTATACTCTACTGAGAAATAAACAATAAGTAAAAAATTCGTAAGATTAAAAAAATTCTACAGAAGGATAAATATAGACTATTATAATGCTACATGACAAGGGTGCTGAACTAGGTTTACAGATCACAGAAAGTCTTGTAAAGTAACATAAAACTTTTTCTAGATTATAAATTTTTAAAATTAATTGAACACACATAGCACTTATTTGTGACAGTATTATAAATATTAAGCCACATCGTAACCACCTTATGAGATAAGAACAAGTAATTTTATTCTGATTTGGGGGCTGAGAAAAATAAGGTACAAAATTTACCTGATATACCATAGCCCGGATGTGGCCAAGGTAGATATTTATCTCAGGAAATCTAGCCAGTCTGTCCTTGTTACCATTATACTATGCTGATGCTGCCTTCAGCTGTTCTTAGATAATGCAAGGAATATGATCATGTTCAGAATCTTTTAAATTTGTGTCATTACAATTTTCAGAATCTGCAGAGCATCAGCATGGTGTTAAATTAGGTCAATGATACGGCATTAAAGATTGACATTAGTTCCAGTAAGAGGCATCCCGAACACAAAGCCCAGAGAACACCGTGACATTTTTCAGAGTGCTGTATTTTGGGGAATGAAATCACTCTCACCCTGAATTCTCAAAGTATATATTTTATCAGTCTATTTTTCTAATGGTTCATAATCTCTTTATATCTTGAGTGTGACATGGACCTGATCTCACAATTATTTCTGTACATATGCAACTTTGCCCCAAGTTAGAATCATTTTATAAACATTCTGTAATTAACAGTAGTTGAAAAAGATGCACAGAAGACTGAAAGAAATTTGACAACTGATTAGTCAGGTTGCCTGCTGTATTTTCTCCATAAGTTTCTTCTTCTAAAACACTTTGGGTGTTTGTTCATAAACCTTTCTACATTAACAGGTAGGTCATTTTCCCCTCTGCAAAACTCTTAACACGGATATGCCCGTGCACGACGGTATCACTGCGCCAATGTGCCGGCACACATCAAGGAAGCAAAATAAGATTATAATACTAAAGATTTTGCCATTGAAACTTATGGCAATGACATTTACACAGGGAGAATGTTTTTTTTTTTTTTCCCCCACCCACGTTACACTGATTCAAAATGTAAGCCCATTTCCCTGTGCCTTCCCAAGAGGGTCAGCTTGTTTTTGTTCCTTATTGCACTTAACCACTCATTTTGCCTTGCTTCTGACCTTGGAAATAGGTTCCCTCTGATGAGATTTTCATTATATTCTTGAGCAAGTACTGCACTTGGTATTATCTTTGGTAATCATATCGGTTTTTTGAAGTTTAGTGGCTCAAAGGAGTAATATACCTAAATAAATAGTATAGCACAAACCCGTTCATGTCTAGAAGTGTGTGTGTGTGTGTGTGTGTGTGCACGTGCATACACATGCACACATACACAAATGCACGTGTCTGGGCATCCTCACTTTTCCAACCTGTTATGGTCTGGTTTAGAATATTATACATTATTTGTATTTTAAACTATAGTCTTTAACACAGAAATATGTTGGAATTTCTGAAGTAGACTCAATATGTGGTACTCTTCATCCCTGTTAATGTCTAAATACCTTGATAAATAAAGCAAAGAACAGAGATGGGGGCTGATACATCACCTTTGCCACAAACAGAGACTAGGTTTGGAGAAGTTGCTTATATCTGTAACTCTTTTGGAGAATGAAAACTTCCTGAAAAGTTCTACTCATTGGAGAGGTAACCAGGTAAGACCACACAGAGGGACCAAGGAGAAAACCCTGAGTAGGTTTCCTCTCAAAAGGAAGGAAAAATAGCTGAGCTCAGAATACTCAGTTCTATTTGCCAACCTACCAATTATGGAAGGCAATGGTTTTCTGCGGCCACTCGGGAGGGCTTCTTCCCAAATGTTGCCTCTTTCCAGTCTTCCTGAGGACTCTGGTGGGTGCTCCATGTTCAGCACTCTGTGCAATGGTTCAGAACTCTATTCTAAGCCAAGGGCAAATAGTCCTTGAACATGGGAGTATTTTCTTCTCATTTTTCTTCCTACATTATTCAATATGTAAGAATGCATGGTACATAGGCTATCTACGCAGATTTAGAAAAGAAATATAAACTGCTGTTCTGAGAGTGTGTAACACCATGATAATGTTAGTGAGTCTGCGGATGATTGAATTGGTTTATAATGAATGTCTGGATACACAGAAACAAATCTTCTGTCACAATGGACAATTTTGGACAGCAGCTACCATCCTTTCCATGTTAGGCAGAGAGGTACAGGCATAGTCTAGAAGGAACCCTATAGGTATACTCTCAAGCTATTTTTCTTGCAGTTTTAATCAAAACCTTATATAAAACTGAAAATAAAAGGCTATAACAAAACATGTAAAGATATTCCAACAATAGCTGGCAAACAATATAGAGATGAACCAAATTTGAATGTAAGCCCTCTCTTGTTCTAAATTTCCATAGGAAAATTATAAAATTATAAAGCACTTTGAAAATTAAAAATCAAGATCAAAGGAATTGAAGTCCAAGACCATTTGCTCTAAATCTTGAATATTAAAAGCCTCAAATCCAAAATCTTAAATTACATAAAATCCAAAACAATAGAACCCAATTTCTTGTCTAGCTTAGTCTGCCAGGGATTTCTCAACTCCTAAATGGAATTGGGATGACTATTGGTTGCACCCAGCCTGGAATTCCTCTCATACTGAACAGGTACAATCCCTTTAGGGTCCTGGGAGTTGTACTAGTTTAATTGCAAATTCCTTAGTAGCCTCGGTTTTAGAGTCTAAGGCCTTAGACCCAATAGATTTTCATAGCAGTGGCCCAAGACCTGTGAAGTTTAGAAAACAATTCAATCCTTAGTTCCTAAGATAATTATCACAGATAAAACCTATGTTTGCAAAATCTAATATTCAGCATTCTCAAAAACCATACTAGAAAGTGAGTAGCGTTAATTTCACCAAGACATCAGATGACTATCCGGAATCCAAAGCTTGTGAAGTAAAAGTGAATTGAAAAAGTCTTCAAATATGATGCCAATTTTAGTATTTGAATGTACTTATTGGATTCCTGTTGTCGCTGTAAACAGTTATCACAAACTTAGTGGCTTAACATACCACAGATTTGTATCTTACAGAGATTTGTATCTTACAGTCTGGAGCATTTCAGTGCTCTTAAATGGGTCTTGTGGGCCTAAAATCAAGCGCTCACAGCACTGCGTCCTTCACAGGGTTCCGAAGGAGAATGTTACTGACCTTTTCTCAGCTTCTAGAGATTGACCACATTTCTTGGCCCTGACCCCCTTCCATCTTCCAAGGCAGCAATCCCATCACTCTAGCCTCTGCTGTCACATCTCCTCTCTGAATCTGACACACCTGACTCCCTCTTTCATTTATAAAGATCTTTGTGATAACAGCGGGCCACCCAGATAATCAAGGATAATCTTCCTTAATCAATAGTTTAACATAGTTCCATATGCAAAGTCCCCTTTGTCATATATGGCAACATATTCACAGATTCTAGCATTCAGAATGTGGACATCTTTGGGGGCCATTATTCTGCCTATTTCAATGGTTCATATCTGGTGTAAAAGATATCTGTGATTAGTGTCTCCTAAAGGATGTCATTTGAGACATTGCTGCTCCTCTGAAAAGTATAAAAATTTCAGTGGAAGCAACTCCATTTGCTAGGTCTTCTTCAAGGTGTTATCTTTTCAAATTGCATTTTCAAAATCTCTGATTTTCCATTTTTCATTTGATGCCCATGGAAATGGTTCATTGTAATGGCAAAGTAATCAATATTGGTATCAAACTCATAAGGATTCAAATTGACTCTACGGTAGTACATAATAAGCTCCATCCTTGCTGACTGTGAGCAAACAACACTTTGTATCTGTCTTCTTATCCACATAATTGATTATAAGTTTCAAATAAGTTTATGCTTATAAAACACCTAGAGTAGTGCTTAAAATATAGGAACATATCAATAAGATTAAAAAGTTATCAAAACCGTTATTATTGATTTCACTCTTTCTCCAATAATTACAACAAAGGTTGAAAACCTTAAACACTGCAGAAAAAGCTCCATCTACTACTCGTCTCCTTCCCACTACATCCCACTCATTATTCCTATAACGCCTACAGAGATTCCTCTATTTCAGGTTGCCCTGAACGTTAATATCACACCAAGAAATCCACCTGTTCTTATGCTTCCTTTAGCTACTATGTGTTGTCACAGGACACTTCATCTCAAAACGAACACTTGTTTTTCTTTTCTCTCACCTGGTCCCTTCCTCCACAAGCAGGGACTAGTCTATGTAAGTCATCTCCCGATCTGATTCATTTAGCATGAACACACAGGCCACGTCAGTCATGTCTCAAGGCACGTTTTTGGCCAGAAAATCCAAAACCTACTGTGACAAGGTCTATGTCCAGGCATAGATGGGACGTCCTGAATGCATTCAGCTATATGAGTGTGTGCAAAGCTGAAGAAGGTGCTACAAAAGCAGCATTCAGTATTTATTACTCTAACCTCCACTTCCATGGAATGAAATAATAGTTTCAGCCACCTTCTGTTTAGCATTGAATATCGTGTGCACTCAATTGAATGTAATATTATTGAATATTGCTTATATTCAATAACCTAACAAAAAGTAGTAAATGTTTCTAGTTCTAGGACTGAATAGTATTCAATATTTAAAATTCTTTCCATAAAAAGAGACACATTTGTGATGATATTCTTCCTTGAAACTGACATACTCTCAAAATTCTACAAATTCTTAATAATATATTGCTCCAGGGTTACACTTCAAAAGCGAGAATTTCACAGTACTTTAGTCACCTTCCATTCTCAGAGCACCATGGGGACCATTAGCATCATTCTCATTTAATGAAGAAGGATATTTAAGCAAACGGTGCCACGCCTTGGTCGTACTCACTAGTCCTTGGTGGTGAAAACAGAATTTACAATCCTCAGCTGTCAAGTTTGTCTACTAACAGCCAGTATATGAATTTTTTAAAGATACTTGTTGTTGCTTATATCTTCCTTACTGAATCTTGAAGAGACGATAACAACCAGTGGAAGCACTAATAGATATTATGTAGTTGAAAACTAGTAATTTAAATACACAAAATGCACAGATGCTGTAGTTGGGAGTGCGAACATACAGACCATTTTGACTCTAGATAAAACTGTACAGAATTGCTTACAGCTCGCTCTTTATAATGAACGATAAAGTAACTTTTACTTAATGTATTTTGATGGAGCTCAGAATCTTTAAATGTATCATTCTCAAACAATTATTCTCATGTAAAATTATAATGAATATTATGATTATGAAAAAAAAGTAGTGTAAAAAATCACTAAGTATCAGATTTTGTACTAAACACATTCTGCCTGTAATCCTGTTAATGTATATTATTACTTTATAAAAGCATTTGTCAAACACTTTTGGTTTCATGACTGCTCTAAACTGTTAGAAATTATTGAAGACTCAAAGTGATATTTTTTATGCGGGTTATATCTATCATTAGTAACTTGTATAATAAAACGAAGAAAATTTGCTTACAAAGTATTAACTCATTTAAAGGAACAAGAAGCCCGTTACATGTTAATAAGAATAACGCATGAAAAATAAATATATTTAAAAGAAAAATAAATTAGTAAGAACAATGGCATTAATTTACATTTTTACAAATTCTTTTAATATCTGGATAAAAACCCACTAGATTTTCATATCTGTTTTTGTATTCAGTCTGTTGTAATACGTTGTTTTGTCTTAAGTATATAAAAAATTTTGGCCTTACTCAGATATACATTTGGAAAGGAGGGAAGAAAGTTACTTTAGGATTTTTTTTAGAAAGTTGTAGATTTTATCCTCTGATACTAGACCATCAACTTGACAACTGGTAGTTTCTTAAAGGATAATTTTAACGTGAATTTAAACACAAATCAATGAACTTTTTGCATTGGTTCATTGAAATATATTGGTCTATCTTGAACTTTGAATAAATTTATATTAGTTTATAATGCAGATCTTTCTAATATTGACATATATCATTACACAATATTAAAAAATTACATTTACTAATAATATCTCATTTGTTTTAGTCCATCCAAGATGCTATAAAAGAAGATCACAGACTGGGTAGCTTACAGACAACATAAATTTATTTCTCACCATTCTGAAGGTTGGGACAGCCAAGATGAAGGTGCCAGTAGATTGTTTGGTGAGAGCCCAATTTCTGTTTCTAAGCCACAGTCTTTTCTCTGTGTCTCCACGTCATGGAAGGGAAGACTGAGATCACAGGAGCCTCTCAGATAAGGGCACGGATCCAGTGCACAAGGGCTGGACACTCATGAGCTAATCACCAAACACCAAACTTCCAAACACCATCACTTTGGGGATTTAGATTAGATTGTTTTCTGGGACTTCTACACTCTAATTTAATGAAGGGAGGGGGTAGTTGACAGGTGGTAAAAATCTAGAAAAGCTATACAGTATACACAGCTGGATCAGATGATGTTTGCAAACATCTCTTTTTGTGGTTAGCACAGCCCATGGATATATGAAATATGTTCATAAAAGGGGGAATGTAAATAGCATTTTCAGTTTGTATCTGTCTTTTTTGTCCTTTATTGGTTAAATTCCCTAATCTCTAATAATATGATTAAAGAGCCTGGGTTCTGATCTCTTGTCTTCTTTTAGATTTAACTTATGATTCCATTGCAGTTCAGGTGCAATTCATATAAATTTGTTGAGAAAGTCGAGTGAAGAATACTTAACATATTTCCCCTCTCACTTAATGTTTGAACGTTTCAAGTATATTTTATCACTAATAGTTGCTATTTTATGGATAATTGTGGGCACTTTTGTATCAGACACACCTTACTACACATTATAATGAATTTTACAGTGCTTTTTACTTCCTGCAATTTGCTAGACAGACTTTCAAGTAAGCATACTTGCAAGTGATAATTTTGATACATTTTACTAAACTCTATCTCATTTCTTTAATAGCACTAGGGAGCATATTTTGTCCTATTCCAGATTTTAATTAAAAGGACTAACAGTTTCATTGTTGAGTAGAATATGAGCTGCTGATTTAAGATATCTTGTTAACAATGAATTCTTCTATTTCTAGTAGACTGCCAGCTTTTATCAGAAATATGTGTTCAATTTTATCCAATGACTCAGTATATTTATTCATTTTATATTTGTGCAGTGTTTGATTAATAGATATACATTATCAAGACACTTTTGCATGGATGGGTAATATTCTGTTTAAAGTGTTGTTTTAATATGCCAAGATTTTTTTAATATGCCATGTTTTTAATAAGAAGACTTCTTGCCTAGGTTGTAACTCACAACATAGTTTTCAGTTGTTCGAGAAAATCATTTTTGAATACTACAGCTTACTCTCACATTTCAAAATGTATTTAAATTCCCAAAGTAAGATATTAGCTAATTAGGTACAATGACATACTAAATGATCTAGTTTTTGAGTGACTTTAATAAAAATTAAAGAAAATACAGACACACACACACACACACACACACACACAACTGAGGGTCAGTTGTCTGGATTCCTAAAACTGTTCACTCTATCATGAAAAGGATAATTTATTACTAAATCATAATAGCTAGGGTATGGACACGTGTAACTTGTAGCAATGCATAATTTTAAATATTCTTAAAATATCAGATTCGAACATTGGAAATTATGGAAATACTATCTATTTCTGATCCATGGAGAATAAAATGTAGATGTAACATAGCAGCACTTCTCACCAATAATCTTTACAGCTGATCTAAACAAGAAAACAAATTTCTGCTGCCAGGTTAATAGAAGTTAAAAAGAAAATAAAAGAAAGAAGGAAGGAAGGAAGGAAGGAAGGAAGGAAGGAAGGAAGGAAGGAAGGAAGGAAGGAAGGCAGGCGGGCAAGAAGGACGGAAGGCAAGAAGGACGGAAGGCAAGAAGGAAGGAAATCTAGGAGAGATAATATGATAATACACATCAGTGTACACAAAACAATATTTGTCAGATATAATTATCAGGTATCAAAGAATTTGATCTTTGAGAGAAGGAAAGAGAAAAAATGAGCCATACAATTGGCTCAGCATACTGTCTGAAGACAGTTTACAGGGTACAGTGTTATAAAGGGAAAAGCAAATCAGACCTGGCAGAAATGCTGGATTGAGAAGAGATCGGAATTCAGGAGGCCTAGAGGATAGAATTTCTTGGTTAGAATGCCAATAGGTTAGAATACCATTTTTAAAGTGGCTTTTAGGCATCTACTGGGCTCTTGTCAAGATTAAAGGTCTTTCCCTTAGAGACCTTGTGATTCTCTGGGCTAACATCCTCATTGTATAGTTGGTCAACTTGGACCAACTAACAAGGGTAAATGGTCCTATAGGCCTCACTAGTCAAATAAAAACATTATAGTCAAAAGCACAGCCAACTTGGCCTTAGCAGCATCTTGCTTTTACATGAAATTTTGACACTTTTCTCATTACTATGACAGAGGGCTTAGTAACTATATAAATATTTCAGAAAATGAAAAAAAGGAATAGGGTATGGGGACAAAAACATCAAAGAATTATATCTTTCAGTGGAAAATACAGATGTGAATACATGTTTGTAACAATGAAAAAAATGAAGGCAATGATAAAGATAGGTTCTGTGTGGTAAAGCAGTGGAAGAAAGGTATACTTAATTAAGCCCCTAAAAATAGTTAGGATGGGAATCCATGATATCTTGACAGGTGAAATAAACCTCTTACTGTTACCAAAGTACTGAATCAAGTTTTTATAGCAGTTTTCATTGTTATAACACACACACACACGAGCATAGTATATAATGCAAACAATCAGCACGTTGCGTGAAAAACCAAATACAGCTTAATGCTGGGAGATTTTAAAGAATGATGTTCTTTGGCACTTAGAAAACAAAAGCTATTGGCAGAGCTCTGTTCTAGTAATCTATTGTTAAATAAAGTACTGAAAACATTCGTGATTTAACACAGCAAGCATTAGATTATAATTCGGAATTGTGTGGATTAGGAGTTCTGACAGAGATTATTTAAACAATTATTTTTCATGTGACACGAGTAAATGTCACTGTTGTTATTCTCCTGGCAGATGGCATGGCTTTTAAGATTCACGACCCCTTCTCTCAGCTCTGTGGAGCCTTAGTGAGGCTGGCTAGAAGGCTTAGCTCTACCATGACTGTCAGAGAGGCTGCCTACCCTGTTCCTTCGGTGTGGCAGTCTCAGGGCAGTCATGCTGCCTCGTGGCTCCCAGAAGTAATGAGCCATTACAACCTAGCATTGGAAGTGCCAGAGCATCTTACCCACCATATTCTATTGACCAAAAAGGTCAGCAAGTCTAGTCAACTTTCAAAGGAAGGGAATTACACTGTATTTCTCAATGGCTAAGGAGCAAATAATTTACTATTTTCTCTAATCTGTCCATAGGGGTAATGGGGGAGGGGAGAGATTAGATTATTTCCATTCCTCACACTTGAAAAACATTATCATCCTTTCCTAAGGGCCTCAAAAGTTTCATTATGGAATCAGATGTGAGTCCAGCATTTCACACCTTTTAAACAGATTCAGGTTTCCCCACTGTTCTTACTCTGAAGATCTGCGGAACAGAAACCAGTTACCTTCCCCCCATACACTCAACAGTGAGACAGAGAGAGGGTAAACACAATAAATACTCCTGTTTAAAATGTGGAAACAAACAGCAGCAAATGATTCATCAAGAAATTGAAATCTTGAATGAAACACGTCTCCACTTCTTCATTAGAGCCCAGAGATGCCTTCTGGGAATGATCTTTTTTATCTATTACCTCTGCCTTCTGAGATATCAGTTCTTCCCTTTGAGTTTACCGTTTCCATAATAAATGGGCTACATTTACAGCTTTACAAAGATGCTCTTCTTGACCTAAACTGAGTCAGGCTCCTCTAAACACTCTAGACTTTAAATTGGCTTCAGTCTTTGATGGGCATGTATCACCCAGTTGTAGTAAAAATTTTGCTAAGTGAGTTTAAAAGACCCCGATCTCCCTTCATTATCTGATTACCCTAGACATCTGATCAAATTCCTCAACCCTTACCCTTGGTTAACTTTATTTAAAATTCAAAATAAATATTTCACTAACAATAGAATGCATATATTGGTCAGGTGCTGTTCTAAGGGTTTTACAATATTAACTCATGTAGTTCTTACTTATGATTTGGTATAATTAGTATAATCATTGCTCAGTACAGAAAATGAGGCACAAAAAAATGCATGATAAATATTTCATAAGTGTGCAAAGATCTACAAATTGTAATGACATTTTTATAGAAAAAAATTGAAAAAACAAAATGGTAATGTAATTTACATTCTGCTCATTAATGAATATTTAATGGATATTAAAGTTTGATGTAACTTTTACTCAAAAATGAAATCCCTATATAGACATATTAAATAAGAAAAAAAAATAGAAGCATAATCCCTCCTTTTTTCCAGATCTAATACAGTTCTAATAAAACTTTTATTTAGTTATGTAGCAAGGTGGGATTTTCTAGGGTTTATTTAAATTTAGAAGAGCTTATAAGGAATTTTAAAATATACTCGATACTTTTAGTCATGGTAAAATATATAATGCTTTTAATAACTAATAGCATTCTTGCAGAAATCAGGTGTGCCATGGTCATGAGTAGCTTCAGGTTGCTGAGTAAGGCAATTTAATCTAAAACACATATAATCTCAACACAGTTCACATTCTAACTTGTTTCATGCATGCATGCTTAAGACCTAAGGCACCCTAATTAATATCCATTGTATTCTGATAATGAGCTCAAACTAGATAAAAATGAAAATTAGTAGTCTTTCTCATTATCTAATGGTATTTTTTCTCCTTAAATAATTTGCAAAGGTTGAAGTTTGGCAAAAAACGGTATATCTTTCTCATGGAGGTATGTTTTATTTGTTTGTTTGTTTGTTTGTTTGTTTTTTCAGATCTAATCTGGTGACAAAAATCTGGTAGAGTTATATACACATTTTAGAATGAATAAGGAGTCAAATTAATTTATTTCATTCCATGCTTTTACTTACATAATATTTTTCTAACTTCAAATGTTTGATGGCTTTGAGAATAAAAGTAGACTTTCACATGGACAAGGAGACAAAAGCATCATATGAAATGTGATACACAACTATTTTTTAAGCAACCCAGAATTATATACACATTCTATTTCATGATCGCACCAAATACTGACACAAAGTCTTGGGAGCAGGTAGTTTATTTGGGACATGTCCTCAGAAAATACAACTGAGGAAGTGACACGTGGGAAGCTGAAAAGTCAATAAAAATTTCATTAATGGGCATATTAGTGCTGGGGCTATTAGGACTTAATCTTTCTTGGGACATTCAGTAAAATTATATGAAACATTCTTCAGACTGGTCTTGAAAGAGAACACGGAGCCTGGGGCATTTTTTACAAATTAAATGGTATATTCCCTGGTGGAGGGTTACCTCAGGGCATATTAGCTTCTACACCAAATGTGGCTGAGCAAGTTCCTAGGAAGGGCAGGTGGAGAACTGACATTTTGTTGAAAAATATTTTCACGAGCAGGTGGACTAAAGGGATATGAGGCCATGCATCAGGGGAGATGGGCTACGACCTGAAACCCATATTTGCTCAGACTCTGCACTGAATCTGCTCTCTTAGTGATGCTGTTGACAGAGGCTGACTGGAATCTTCCAAAAAAAAAAAAAAAAAAGTCCTCAAAATGGAACAGTAAGGGAAACAAGCTATGAATCCTCCTTATTCATCCTCCTTATTCATCATTTAGATTCCCTTCACCTTCACCCAGAACTTCCATTTGTCTGTGTTGCCTGCCCAGTGTAGTGACACAAATCATCATTAACATAGGATCTGAATCCTTTTCCTTTTTGGAACTTAGGTTTTGTAATTGCCTTGTTACTGTTATTTCTGAGGGTGGAAACACTGAAAGATGCCCAGTGAATTGCTCAAGTTCCAGAAATTTCCCTGACTACCCTACCATGTAGTATATCTTTAGTGTCTCCTTAGAAGCAGGTTCTATCATCCTAGACAAAGTAAGTCCTTACAGTGTCTGCTAGTTGTCACAAATGATCTGATGACGAACATATCTTTTAGTAGAACCCTTACTATGCACCCCTCCAAAAGGGGCCTCTCATCTTGATGGGGTTTAAGTTCTGGGGACAGGAGGAACAAATTACCCAAGTGTTGGTGACAGGAGACAACCCTGCCCTCCAAAGTGCTAGTACCCACAAGGTAAGAACACAGCATCATTTAATGGTCATTGGCTTAACATATATACCATATTATAGAATACTGTCCCCTATCCACATGAGGTTTCTCACTGAGTTAATCCCTTAGCTATGTCATAAAGAGGTCATTTCAATAATCCATGTGACTGACAGCTATTGGATGATAAGCAATATTGTGGTACCAGTGGTTCCTATGATTATGAATCTATCATAACTCAATCACACTAAACTGGGCTCCTTGATATGAAAAGATATCATGTGCAATCCCATGTCAATCAGATATTCTATAAGTTATTATACAATGTTGTCAGTCATGAAAACCAAAACGACATGCAAAATTGAAATCGACCTCAGAAATGAACATTTCCGTCTCCTCTATGATGAACATACAAGTGGACTTTTGGCCTCTTCAGTGAGAGAACTCTGGAAACCTCCATGTTTATCTCTATAATGACAGTTCAGACATCTGGATTAGCCTTGGTGAGAGAGAATCCACATTCTGGGGCTTGTGTACACCCTCTATCACTGTCACCATGACTACTCTTTTCAAAGTCCATTGGGTAAGCATTGGATAGATTGAACGGAAAAGCTGGGTGGCTTCCATTAAAAAGGGTCACCATTCCCACCTGGATGTGTACTGACACCTCTGTGATGAATGTTTCTTTGTGGGTATCAGCATCAGAACAAAGAGTTGAACAGGATATGCTCACACTCACTGGTCCATGTGCACACTTCTTCCCCAGGACTCCTGCCCTAGCCACTCTGTCAACACAGATAAGCCATTTGCCATTAACCACAAATCCATGAATAGCCTATCTCAACATGCTTTTTCTCTTCACACAAAGAATAATGTCAAGTATTCTCCTCAAAGCTCCCCTCAAAGAGCATAATTTCCTCTCAGCATTAAATTTCAGTGCCACCTTCAGTGAGGTTGTAGTTTTGGACATGCAAACATCTAAAACTGACCCGTCCATGAAATAGGCATACATTACTTCTTATTCCTTAGCCACAGCTAATACTAAGGATATATACTGACTCTATAGACATAGGCTGAGGAAGGGCTTACCACATATATGCTGCAAAAGACATAGGACTGTAGGAGTCTAGACTGTGGCTCTCTTTTTAGGGCTTTCCAGAGACTCAATACATGAACCTTATCTACTATGGATTCCCTAGCATCACTGCATCTGCCGAGGGGCAGTGCAAATTCAACAACAGTCTAGTCTTGCTACAGAGCCAGCAGCAAGAAGCATTAGGTACCACTCAAAATTGGCATCATTCTGCTTCCCTATTAAATGGGTGACTGCAGTATTGATAAATGAGATACAGGCTGCCTCCTAAATCCAAAATCGCTCGCCAATAATACTATGCCTATTTCTTTAGAATTGGAAGTGTAAGTAAGGTTCTATAAGTTACTTCGGAATATCCAGACTACTGGAATTCTAAAAGGTTCACGAAATATCCCTGTCAGCTTTGGCTCACAGAGGAGAGGACATGCCAAGCCTCTCATGGCACTCAGTAGTGCATTTCTTATTGTTTTAGTGAAGGAAGTCAACTCAGTATCCTTCCAGCTTTTGTCTGACATAGTAAATTCATTCTAACATGCGCAGTTCCCTAAGTCTCCTTCCCTTTCCCACATATATTTGCCAAGGCAATTTTGCCTATCACTATTTCCAAGCTTTAAGAAGAAATCCCAGAAATTGCTGGGACCTGTAGTTATGTATGTATGTATTTATTTATTGCTGAATAAGCTATTCATCCTACAAAAGGACTCGATTTTGCTGCTTGGGTTATGTTGAGACATGCCCACAGTTACTTATCAAGAGGTGACCAGCAGAACTAGCTGCAGATATTCAGGAGGGTGAGATTCATCTTGTAAGACTTCCATTTCCAGTGAGCTCTTTCATGCTCTCTAAGTAAGTTAAGCAAGAAGGTGGGCATCCATTCTGCCTCCTTGGGGGCTTTGGAAGAATCTACAGTGTCTGATCTCAAGCACATCCATCAAATGTTGCAAAGAAAATTAAGCATAACAAAAATGATAAAAGATATTAAAGGCTAAGAGTTACAATGTTGAATGATGAAGATAAAATATATCTTAATAAATTATGACAAATATGCAAATTGATAGAGAATAACATATTTTAGGAAGAAAGATGAGATGAGAATGGAATAATACCTACATATGTATAGTATTCTCGGAGAAGGAAAATGTGATAGAGATATAATGTCAGCTGTCATTAAAATTCAAATAATAGGTAAATATTTGCTAACTTGCCTGAAATCAAGTAATATTATTTTTTGAGCCTCAGTCAATCAACTTTTGAAAGTAGAACATCTGTTAAAAGTACTAAAATCTGAATTCATTTAAACAGAGAAATAAGGCTAAATATTGGTGATGATTTTAATTGCAAAATTTAAATATTATAAATATTTAGAACTTGGGAAAGCTGAAGACACAAGTAATAAAAATCAAAATGTGCTATTTAAATAGAAACATTATAACTAAAAGTAAAAATATCGAAGTATCAAAGTAATCAACCAAAAACAAGATTTGATCAGCAGAGTGATCATAGAGAAGACAGTTTAAGTGTTCTTATTTTTCTACTTCTCAATAGAAAGTCATTAGACAATTATTAAAGTTGCTCTATCGAGAATAAATGTATTTAAATTTATAAATTAATATTTAAATGTATTAGTGTTAAAAATTTCTTAAAAGCAAATACTACAAGTAAAATAGATTATAAACTGTCTTAATTATAGAAAGAAAATGAATATTAAACATTAAAATCTCCAAAGATCATTAATCCTCTACACATCAAATATTTTGAAGAGAATATAAGAGAAAATGTATTCTAAAATATTATGGTAGAATATATTAGTCTTCTAAAATATTAAGTCCAAACATCTGATTTAACAATATATATATATCAAACAATTCATCTATCAAAATATAAAGGCTTTAAGATTGGATAGAAAAGCAAAACTGGACACATACCTAAAACAAATATAGTCATAAACATCATGTATTAACTTGTCTCTAAAATAGAGGTCATCGAGTCCTTTTTCTGTATGTTAAATCAACTTCTCATTGAAAAAATGGAGTTCATTCTTGCCCTCCCTTTATCTTTGCATATTATGGTGAGTAAAATAAAGCAGGTGTGATATTGGAAGACTCCTGCGATTAGATCATAAAAAAACCTGGCAGCCACCATCTGAATCTTTTGGAATGCGCACTCCGAGGAAAGAGCGCTCACCATGTAAAATATCCTTGTACCCCAGGCCTCCAATCAGTGAGAAAGCCCAAAGTGGCTGCAAGGAAAAGCCACGCAGAGAAAGAGGTTGACGTCATAGAGTCATTTAGCCATTCCAGACCTAACGGTAGACATGTGACTGAAAACTGTGTGTCTGTCTCCTGACTCAACTGTCAGCAACTTGCTTACTTCTCTTTACCCAATGTCTAAAACTACTGCATAGAGAGGCCCTTAGCTGTCACTTATTTAATAAGTTATTATAGAAATTTTAATTGCTCAATTATAGAAATTATAATTATAGAAATTTTTAATAGATGATTAAAATGAAGACAAAATTATTTATTCGCAGAGATAACATTAATAGTATCCTACTCATATATGTTATATATGTATACATACCTTATATAAATGATTTACATTAATTTTATTACATGTTCTTTGCTTAAAATTTAAATTACAAACACATTTTATGATAGTTTATATTCCATAACTCATTTTAATAATTACATAATATTTCATTTTGCAGGCAATATTACTGAAAGCTTACCACGTACTACCCACTGTGCTGGGGCTGATTATACACTGATAAATGAGACAAAAATGGTCCCCGCTGCTGTAGAGTTTTAATCTAGTGTGGCAGACAATCAATAAATGTTGCTGTTTGGTTTCCCTAGGAAGCAGCTATTGTGCAGTAAGCTTATTAAAGAGTACTCCTGGGATCAATATCTGTAGAAAAAAAGGGAAGGTAACAGAGTTTGGCAGAGGAGAAATCAATATAGTAAACTTCTCTGTCTATTGTGACAGAATTTAACTGAAAATACATATTATCTGATATAAGAAGAGTCACTTGATTACAATTTACATGGAAAATATTTTTCCATGTACTGAAGGAGGTCTCACCATAGTTTTAGCCAACCCCATAGGAAACTAGAGCTAAAATATCATCAGTTCACCTTCGACTGAGCAGAGATGACCAGACACATTAAAGACCCACCAAGATTGTATACGAAATTCTACTAAACATATAGCTTGTTTTGGTTTGATTTGCTTTAATTCTTAATGGAAGGAATTTGATCACATTAAAAACAAAAGAACTGATATGTCAGAAATAGATGCTGGTAAATGATATGTATGAAGCAAGCTGGGGCATCAGCAAAGTGGCCAAAGAAGACAGCCCTATGGATAGCTCCTCTTAACAACAATTTGACACCCATCCACAGACAAAAGTGACTTTGTGGGGGTTTTAGGGTCCGAGTAGGAGACTATGAAATTCTGGCGTAGTCCAAGACCAAGAAGAGCTATTTTGAGAAGGCAGGCTCATACCTAGGCAGCTGACTCACCAATCATGGGCCCAGCTACAGACCTGGTAACAGCTCCATATCCCTGTGACTTGGCTATAGCCTCATCTGGCCTTGGTCCTGCTCTGAGTATCATACACCAAGGACCCCAAATAATGCCTACACATGTATTTGATAACAGGTTTCGGTTAAGGCTGTGGATACTAAAGTGGCCCATGAACTGGCCCCAGCCCCTCTCAGCTGCGGTAGGGGAGGCACTGAAGGTGAACCTACCAAATTCAGTCAGACTGTAGATTCTGAAAGTGTCCTATCTCTAGGACCCTCACAGTCATACTCTGTAAGTAATCCAGATGGCACAGGGACCCAGCAGGACACATTCCTGTCTGTGCCCCTACAGATCCTAAAAGGGCCCCTATATTCAGCTCCAGGCCACAGTCAGGGAGCAGTCCAGCCCAACCAGAGACCAGGTGGAAGGCAGGCCCAGCCATGCTTCCAGAGACACGTCTGTAGACCTCAGTCTTGGATGTGGAAACTGAAAAAGCAATGAAGCTCATTTCCAATTCATGTCAGACAAGGTCTAGGGCCCGTGATGTCCACTCACGGACTCATCCAATGACCAGGAAGGAGTCCGCCCAGGGACGTTGTGGGTGTCACAGTTAAAGTACACCTGGTATATACCTGTTGTCTTAGGACTCAACTGTGGACCATGAAGTAGACACGTGTCCTATTGCCACCTTACTGAACAATATACTATAGTCACATCCACCCAGGGCCCAGATATGATCCACAACTTTCCAAGCCCCTGGTAATAAACCCACTAACCACAGATCCCACTGTAGACTCAGTAACAAACTCAAAACCAGCTCCAAACGAGCATACTATGATTCCAGATGATTCCAGAAAGAATCCAAACAGCCCAAGGGACTGACAGAGGAAGGTATTTACCTGCCAAAACAAGTTTATGAACAATGAAAGATGTGTTTGCATCTTCAAATACATAGGCATCAATTTGAGGAAGGCTGCACAGATAATGAAGAATCAGACTAATATGACACTACCAAAAGAAATTAATGAAGAACCAGTAACTGATCCCAAAGAAATGAAGATCTATGATTTGTTTGACCTAGGAGCCAAAATAATTATCTTAAAGAAACTCGAAAAAATGCAAGAGAATCAGATAGATGACTTAAAAAAAATACCTAAATAATAAGTGAACAAAGTAAAAAGTTTAATAAAAAAATAGAAATAAACAAACAAACAAACAAAAGCCCAAATAGTAATCCTGGAGCTGAAGACTACAAGAATTTGCTGTCTACAAGCTACTCATTTTTGGTTTAAGGACATACATAGGCTGAAAGGGAAGGGATGGAAAAAATATTTTCCATGTAAATTGTAATCAAGTGACTCTTCTTATATCAGATAATATGTATTTTCAGTTAAATTCTGTCACAATAGACAGAGAAGTTTACTATATACTGATAAAGTGTCAATTTATCAAGATGTTATAACAATTATAAATATACATATGCACCCGACATTGGAGCACCTGTTTTTAAGCAAATATTAAAAAACAGAAAGGAGAAACAGAGAGAAATGCAATTATAGGTGATTTAAATATCCTCTTTTCAATATTGGATACATCATCCAGACAGAAAATCAATAAGGAAACACTAGACTTGAACTGTGTTAAACCAAATGAACCTAACAGACACACTCAGGAGATACCATTCAACAATAGCAGAATGTAAATTCTTCTCAAGTCCACATGCAACATTCTCCAGGATAGATTATATGTTCAGATACAGATCAAGTCTTAACGAATTTAACAAGATTGAAATAATATCAAGTATCTTTTCCCACCACAATGGTGTAAAACTAGAAATCAATAACAGAATGAAAACTAAAAAAAAAAAAATCACAAATATATGGATATTATACATATAATACAATATTATACATATTGTATTATATAAATAATACAGGGATATGACATTATATGTATATATTAAATACAACACACTTATGAAGAAGCTATGGGTTAAAGAAGAAACCAAAAGGGAAATCAAAATGCATCTTGAGACAAGCAAATATAAATACACCACATACCAAGACTTAAGGGATGCAAAAGCGGTTCAAAGAGAGAAGATAATATCAATAAATTCCACTCGAAAGGACAAAGAAAGATCTCAAACAACCTAATTTTACACCTTGAGGGATTATATAAAGGAAAAAACTAAGCTGCAAATTAAGAGTGAAAGGAAAGAAATAATAAAAATTAAGGCAGAAATAGAGCTTTGAAAGATAATAGAAAAAGCCAGTGAAACTACAAAGACTTGATTTTTTGAAATGACAAATAAGACTGACAAACCTTTAGCTTTAGCTGGGCTAACCAGGAAGTAAAAACAGAAAAGACTCAAGTAAAATTATAAATGAAAGAGGAGACATTATAACTAACATCATGAAATGCAAAGGATCGTAACAGGTTACTATGAAAAATTATATGTTCGAAAAATAGATAATGGGTAAATTCCTACAAACATACAATCTACCAAGACTAAATCACAAAGAAATAAAAAATCTGAATAGACTAAGAATGACTAGGAAGATCAAAACAGTAATCAAAAACATCCTAAGAAAGGAAAACTCAGGACCTAATAATTTCACTGGTGATGTCTACAACACATTTAAAAAAGAATTAATGCTGATACTTCTCAAACAATTCCAAAAAAATGAAGAGGAGGGAACACTCCTAAAGTCATTTTATGAGACCAGTATTACCCTAATGCCAAAGCAGACAAGAACATTACAAAAAAAAGAAAAAGAAAGAAAGAAAGAAAGAAAAAACTACAGGCCAACATCCTTGATAAATATAGGTGCAAAAATTTTCAACAGAATACCAGCAAACCATATTCAATTGCACATTAAAAGGATCATACACCATGACCAAGTGGAATTTATCCTTGTGATGCAAGGATAGTTTAATATAAAAAAAAAATCAATGAACATGATACATAACATTGATGGAATAAAGGATAAAATCAAAGGATCATCTCAATAGGTATAGAAAAAAATATCTGACATTATTCAACACCCTTTCATGATAAAAGCTCTCATCATTTTAGGTGTGGAAGGAACATACCTCAACATAATAAAGGTCATGTATGACAAACTCACAGCTAAAATCAGACTCATTGGTGAAAAGCTAAAATCTTTTCTTCTAAAATCAGGACAAGATAAGGGTGCCCTCTCAACCACTCCATTCGACATAATCCTAACAGTTATAGCTAGAGCCACTGAAAAATAAAAGGAATCCAAATAGGAAAAGAAGCAGCAAATTGTTTCTATTTGCAGATGAAATGATCTTATATAGAGAGAAGCCCAAAGACTTTGAGAAAAAAAAAAAAAAATCTGTAAGAATAAGTAAATGAATTCAATGAAGTTGTTGAATACAAAAATCAAATACGAAAATCAGTTTTATTTCTGTACACTAACAATAAAATATTTGAAAAAAGAAATAAAGAAAACAATTCCATTTACAATAACATTAAAAACAATAAAACATGAATAAATATAAGCAAGAAGGTGAAAAATCTGTATACTGAAAACTCTAAGACATTGATGAAAAAAATGAAGACACAAATAAATGAAAAGATATCTTGTGTTCATGGATTGGAAGAATTAATATTGTTAAAATGTCTATATACCCAAAGATAACTAGAGATTCAATGCATTACCTATAAAAATTCTGATGGCACTGTCCACAGAAATAGAAAAGCAATTCTAAATTTCATATGGAATCAGAAAGGACCCTGAATAGCCAAAGTCACCTTGAGAAAGGACAAAACTAGAGGCACCTCACTTCACAATTTCAAAATATACTAAAAACCTACAGTAAACAAAACAGTATAGTAGTGGCATAAAAGCAGACATAAATACTAACAAGAAAACTGTGAGCACAGAAATACACCCACGCCTACACGGTCAACTAATATTCATCAAGGAAGCTGAGACCACTCAATAGAAAAATTATAGTTTATTTTTTGCATAAATAGTGTTGGGAAAAAATAGATATTCATATGTAAAAAATGAAATGAGACCTCTATCTTAACACTCACAAAAAACTCAAAATAATTAATTTGAGTTTGATTAAAGATATAAATTAAGACCTGTGCCTATAAAACTTACAGAAGGGAAAATGTTCCATGACATATGTCTTGGCAACAATTTTTGGGATGTGCCAGCCAAAGTATAGAAAATAAATAAATAAAAATGAACAATTGGGGCTACATCACACTAAAAAGTTTTTGCACAGCAAAACAAACAAACAAACAAACAAACAAAAAAACAACAACAAGAAAAACAATCAAGAAAATGAAGTTAACCCATGTAATGGGAGGAAACAATAAGCAAAACATATATCTGTTAAGGGATGATTTCCCCTGAAGGAATTCATAAAACTCAATGTCAACAAAACAAATAACCCAAATAACAATGATGGGCAGAGGACCTAAATAGGTATTTTTCCAAAGAACACATATAAGTTGCCAACAGATAGGTGAAAGATATTCATTAATCAATCATCAGGGAGATGCAAATCAAAATCACAATAAGATATCACCTCAAAGCTATCGGAATGGCTAATATCGAAAAGATGAAATTTAACAACTGTTGGCAAGGATGTGGGAAAAAGGGAAGCTTTCTACATTTTGGGTGGGAATTTAAGTGGGTACAGCCACTTTGGAAAACAGCATGGCAATTTCCAAATGAATTAAAAATAGAATTACTATATGACCCAGCAATCCCATTTCTGTGTATATATCCAAAGGAAATGAAAACGAGATATCAAAGATATCTGTGCTCTTTCACATTTATTGTATCATTATCTACAAGGGCCAAGATATGAAAACAAAGTGTTCATCAACAGATGAATGGATTTTAAAACCATGGCATGTATACGGACACACACACAATGAAATGTTATTCAGCTGTAAAAAAGAAGAATCCTGCTATTTGCAATAACATAGATGGACCCTGAAGATATTAGGCTAAGTGAAATAAGTCAGAGAGAAAAGACTAACAGCGTATGATCTCACGTACACGTGGAATTTTTAAAAATGCCAAACTCATAGAAACGGGGAGTAGAATGGGAGTTGCCAGGTGCTGGAGGTTGGAAGAAATGGGGAGATGGTTGGTCAAAAGGTACGAACTGCCAATGATAAGACGAGTAAGTTCTGAGGCTCTAATATGGAGTATGGTGACTATAGTTAATGATATTGTACGATATACTTTAAAGCTGCTGTGAGTATACCTTAACTGTTTTCTCCACAGACTCACACACTCACACACACACACACAAACTGTAATTAGGTGAGCTGATGGATGTGTTAAATAACCTTACTGTTGCAATCATTTTGCACTCCATGCATCTATCAAATCATCACGTTGGACGCCTTAAACTGATCAATTTTATATGTCAATTATATCTCGATGAGCCAAGGAAAAAATGCAAAGAAAAAAAGAAAAAAGTTTCCTGGGCTAGAATTGTGCTTTTAGTTGAAGGCGACGAAATCACAGGCACACTTTCATTTACATACCATCCCTGGCCACGATCATGTTACAGGCCAAAGCTGAGGAGCTGGACCACCCCATCGGTTCCAATGGCTGGAAATACTATCTTTCCCTTCACAGAAAAATGGCACCAAACCCTGGTTTAGTACATTTAAATTACTTTTAATGTTATTTTGATGAGGTTTGATTAACCCATAAAAGCTGTCAACTTTCACAATTTATTATAAAATCCAATTACAAACTAAAATATAATGCAAAATCCTATAAGTCACAGGTAATTTTTTTGATATTTTATAATATTTATTGGCTTCTTTTCTATGCGATTTATACAGGGTAAATAATCCATCATTCTACAAATATTTACTGGGAGCTTACTATAAAACAGGCAATTTCTAGGACTTGTACAATATTAACAGAATAGAAACTATCATTCCATGGAACTTAAAATATAAAGGAAGGATTTCTAATATTTTAATGAGAACAATTGTACAATGTGTTATTTCTACAATTTACCTCATCATATCCTTGTTGCAAATTTTTGTTTTTGATTTCTGTTTTTATGAGAGTTCTGAGTCTGAATTTCTTGAACAAAAATATTTTCCAACATTTTACCTTATATTTGTAGGAAAACATTACTAGAACTATAAGTTTAGCGAATTGAGGGATGTCACACATGATGTTGTTGGCAAATTGTCATAAAAAATTTAGGCAATTAAAATCTTTTAAGCAATGGATAAACAATAATAACATCTGCCTCAATAAAAAAATATTTGAAGCTTTGTTTTAAAATTATGATCCTTATGGATATGAAAAAAAATGTTTAGAATAAATGATGCCGCAATCTGCAATGACATATTTTTGAGAGACAGAAAGAAATATGTCTGTGTTATATAATTGAGTCAAGATGGTCTCTGTATATTGCTTTTATACTGCAGACTGACACCCATTTGCTCAAAAGCTCACTGATACCAAACTACATTTTTATACATCCGATTATTTTAACAATCAATACTTTAAATGAGATTTTTAACCACAAGCAAGCAAGCCTGCTTGTTTGCACAAACCATGGAACCTCGCACCATACCTTCTAGCTATTGGTAGTTTCTAGGGTCACAGAGACCTCGAGCCACATTTCCTTGAGAGCTCTCTGATGGGAAACCCCTTCTATGCTGCTGAGCTCCAGCACCTACACACTTAAAAGCCCCTTCTTCTTATATCCCCAGCAATCTCTGGACAGAGTGACTTTCCCCTGCATGCAAACCAGTCAAAGCACCTCCCAGTAAAGCCTGTCATGCTACTGTCATCTGTGGGTTATGTCTTTTCCTTTAATCAGGCCCCAGATCTCTCACATCCCCTACAGTGTGTACATATGAGTATGTTTATATATAATTCCATGTATTTTACTTGAATATAAAATCATAAAGTATATCTGCATATAGCAGTTTGGTTACCAATAAACATATGTAAAGAAACTGTACAGTGCCACTCAGACAACTTCGGCTTTCTCTTTTCAGGAAAGCAATGAAAAGCCAGAGTTTCTAGTCTTTTTTTGTGTATTTCTTCTCCATTTGGTTTCCGATGTTTTCTTCATAACACAGAATAAGTAAGAGAATAATGACTCATTTTCCAGAATTATTTTTACACATATATAGCTAGAGAGTTCTTCATCTTTGTTTATGCCCTTGCTAAATGCATCATTGATTTCAAAAGGAAGAGTTCTCTTTTTCTATTATCCTCTAGAAAAATATTTACTGGGCAATTTATTAGATAATAGGATTGACCCTGAGGTGCCATAGCTTTTCATTCACTTCTTTATGTGTATACTGGCATTTGTTTAATTTTCTGGCTATACTCTATTTGCCATTACCAATGTTCTCTGGTAGGCAGATTCTTTGTAGTGTATAACAGTAAACAGAAGAACATTTTATTCTGCTTTCTCTGGAAGAATGAAGAACTTCCTTATAATGGTTCTGGAAAAAAATACATCCTGAATTTAAGTCATGATATTTCCTCACAGTAAAATTATCCCCAGAAATATTGTACCATTTCTATGCATAATTTTTAGTACATTCTAAACTTCATATAAGTAAATAATTGGAGGATATAATTTAAAAATGTATTAGATCATATCTAAAAATAGCGAGCTCCATGAAACATTTTTGCTTAGTTATTTTCCACCTACTATGTTACTTCTCATATGTTTAAATATTTCTAGCAATATAGGTACAGAACAAAGCATATCACTTCAGATAATTCTTCAAAAGGACAGTATCAATACTTAGCTATTAAGCAAAGAAAAAAAAAAAAGAATTTACTACTCGAATCACCACATAATTTATTTACTTTAAGTTAGAAAAAAATAAACTATAGTTGCTATCTAACCGCATTCAAAAAAAAAAAAAATTGAATGAATATCTCCTCTAGATCTGCAACTGCTATGTCAATAGTGGTAAATAAGGCAGATGAGATTTCTTCTCTCATTGCAAATAAAGTAAAACAACCAGATCATTCTGATTAAAGGTGAATCGATAGAGAGCTCCTTAGAACAGGTGGAAAGACAGAAGAAGTCTCATTTAAGAGGACATCTGATCTTAGATGTAAGTGATAAAAAGAATAGAGTTATACAAAGTTTTGGGGAAATAGCCTTCTAGGCAAACAAACCTTTAGTACAGCAGCTTCAAAAAAAAAGAGAGGCTTGTTTCTCATATAAGAGCTCCAAAATTTGTGGTGCAGGCCTTCCTGTGTGGCTCTGTCATCCTCGTACTCCTAAGGCTGTTCCAACTCTCACCATTTCTTGGCAAGTATAAAGGGTAAAAAGGAGAGCATAGGAGACTAATATTCATGGAAATGACATGAACGTGAAATACATTACCTCTCTTCACTTTACGTTGGCCTACATGTGGTCACAATTCAATAAAAGGTCTGGAAGTACAGTCAGCAGCTGCCAGTGTGGTACAGCTACAATTCGGGTGGCTATGTTACAGAAAGGAAGAAGGGAAAGACGGATGCTGAGATTCTGCTATCAGCCTCTGAACAGGCTCCAAGTTGAATATGCAGTTAGCCTTGAAGGAAAGAAACAAGGTTGGTGAGTCAGACAGTGTGTAGATAATTTAGGGCCACGTAAGCTGTGATAAGAAATGTGAATTCCATTCAAAGGTGAAGAAGAAGTAATTGAAGCATTAAGCATGAGAGTAAGACACCATTTATCATTTTTAAAAATATTGTAAAGAATAGATTCTTGGTAAGACTGAGTGCATTGATGAAGAGCAATTAAAATCTTTAGCCAGACTTCCGGAATAAAGAAGATGACAGCAGCTGTAAGAACTGGTGTGATTTGGTTATATTTTAAGAGACAGGGATGACAACACATGAATTTTATATAGAGAATGAAGAAAAGACGAAGAATCAAACATAACATATTGATTTTGGTGTGAGAAACCAGAGACACAGTGATAATATTTACTGAGATGAAGAATATTGTCAAGGAAACAGATTTATTAAAGCAGAACAGTGGTGAGGAAGCCACATGCAATGTTTTGAGTATATTCCATTTAAAATATCTGCTAGATACACAAGGAGAATTGTCATAAGCAGTTGCGTACAGGGTCTGGAACTCATGGGGGATATACGGCAATTGGAAGCCTTCAGTATAGAGGGTATACACAAAGAAAGATCAAAGAAAGAAAAGGGCTGAAGACACAACCCGGGGATGTGTCAAAATTAGCAATTAGTCAAATAGGGAGACAAAGAGGGACAAAGAGGGACAAATAGGGAGAACCGTCAGGAGGAAGGAGTGACAGAAAACGTTGCTGCTATGAAAGAAGAGAAATATCAAGAAAGACGGTATTGCAGAGAACAGTTCAGTGGCTACCAGAAGGAGGCGGGGTAGGTAAGAATAAAGGGGGTCAAATATATGGTGATGGAAAATAATTTAACTTTGGGTGGTGAGCACACACAATGCAATATACAGACACTATATTACTGAATTGTACACTTGAAACCTATGTAATTTATTAACCAGTGTTTACCCCCAATAAATTTTATAAAAAAAATTAGTTAAAAAAAATCAAAGAAACTCAAAAAGAAGATGAACAGTGTTAAAATCGTGGTATCAAAACCACTACTTATAATCTCTGAGAAATCAAAGAAAATAGGAACAGTATCAGAAGATAAGTAAGTGTTTTAGGTCAGGTTCCCTGGACACAGACACCAAGACTCTTGAGATATGCATGCAGGTTTTTTGTTGTTTTGTTTTGTTTTGTTTGACAGTGTTCTTTTGAGAATAGCATCTATAGAGAAATAGAGGAAGCTGGTGGACTATGAGGCAGCAAAAGCTTCAGATAATCCACAGAGAAATCTGGAACGACGACAGGTCTTCAGAGTTGTCCCAACTGAGGTGTCAGGGCTGACCCTTCTCCTCTTCCATCAACATTAATCAGATATCAGCCACAGGCTGCCCCCATGCATAAACCTAGGCAAAACATGCTCCTTTAGCCTAGAAAAATTCCTAGGAAGGGACTTGGCCAAGGAGCTGTCAGAGGCCATCATACCCGGCAGATGGTGGAATGAGTTTGTTCTGAAGGGGAAACAGTGGTTTTAGATTCAGAGATGGACCACCCAAACCTCCCTACATGAAAGGAACTGTTGTTAGGAGTATGTCCAGAATACAGTCTCAGCATTCAGCACCTTCAGGGATTAACTCGGCTTTAGGAAGGTGCATCACCTTAATTTATACCATCCCAGAGACACCAATATCCAATAATTAAATGTGATCAGTGTATAAAGGCAGTCTTTCTAGCAGAAGATGGGAAATTTCAAAAGGGCTATTTCAGTTCCAGATCTCCTTGTGCAATGGTCAGAGGCTGCCTGGACCACATTCCAACTTCACTTCTTCCTTAATGCCCAATCTGGCTTTTTTTTTTTTTCCTCCCTTCCTTCTGTGTGTGTTGGTTTCAAGGTTATCTTTAAAAAAAAAAAAAAATCCCACACTCTGCTTCCTAGAAAAACCAAAAGTGGGTGCCAAGAGCTGTCCCAAGAGCATAGGCAGCAAGACGGTGTTTGGAATGGAGTCACTGAACTTCCTCCTGGCAGCAAAAACTCCATCACCGGGGTTAATGAAGCTCACACAGCCACTGGGACAAGGTAGCAGACAACTGTTAAAGATTTAAAAGGTGATGATGAATTGAACTATTTTATTGTACAGGTGGAAGGAACTGTACAGCTAGAGCAATGCACAAACTATCTGAAAACGATGAATTAAAAGAGTAACTTTGCAAAGTGCAGTGGATACACTCCCGGAGTGGCCGTCACCACCGCCACATTCGACTGTTCCCACTCTCGTGCTATCCCCTCCCCCTCAGTGTACGTGGGACTTGCCACTTGCTTCTGAACTCCAGAATGTGACAAAGGTGATAATGTGTACATGATTACATGTACATAATCATGTGATTATGTGGATAAGATTATAGCTCCCACCTTGCTAGTGTTTCTGTCTGTTACTGTGAGGAAGCAAGTGGCATGTTAGGGAAACTCATATGGCAAGGCCTGTTGATGACCCCTAGGAGCTGAGGACATCCTCCAGCCAAGGGACAGTACAAATATATACATATATATTTAAAGTAAAGCTCTCAGTACATCTACAATGAACTGAATGCTGCCAACAACTATGCAAACAGAAAAACAGATTCTACTCTAGTCAAGCCTCCTGATGAGATTGCAGCCCGGCCTACATCTTGACTGCAAACCTAGAATACCCTAAAGAGAGGACCCAGCTAAGCCATGCTTGGATTCCTGACACGCAAACTGTAAGATAATGAATGTTTGCCATTTTAAACTACATGTGAAGTTTGTGGTAATACTGTCATACCATAATAGAAAACTGAAAACAGACATTGGATTCAGGAGACTATTGCTAAACTAGATTGACACACTAGGGAAAGATAAGGCAAATCCAAAAGGGATTAACTGGCAAAGCCTACTGGGAAAGCCAGGCATCTCACTGACAGCACATAAAACGTCTGTCCTATCTTGTAGGAGGAAGGGAGAGAAAACAGAGTATCAGAGCCAATAATTATTCATCAGAAAAGCTAAGCACCAAGGAAGGTTTAAATCCTAACCAAAGCAGATATACTACACTGAAGTCAGAGCTTTGGACTGGAAATAACAGGACCCTGACACACGGATGGAGATACTTGGGTCGAGAACCTAAATTCTTGAATTCTAAATGTGCCAAACAAGTCTACCACTCCCTGGTAAGAACCAGCATTCCATCTTTACTTGAATGTGAGAGTAAATGATACCCAGCCCTGTTCCAAGAAAGAGGATTTCGCACTTGGTAATAAAACTCGGGGATAATCCTGACTTCCTGCTCGGATGGTTCCACGAAACACAAAGTAAACAATGGCCCCCGCACTAAGGAAGGTGGAAGTGCCAGAAATTCTCTGGTAGCGGATCTGACAGGATTAAAGGACACAAGAAATTAGTCAAACTAATATAATAACTAAAATGCAAAAGCCCAGAAAATGATTATATTCTAAGTACGGTCCAGAAGATACGTCATGTTCAAAAACCATTTATGATGTCTGACAGGAGAGGCACCAGCATCACCAAGATGTTCCATAGTGGTGCTCCTGTGGCCAAAATCTGGCACAATCACCAAGTGGAACAGTTAAAGTGAATATCGGCATCGCTCCATTGTACTGCCTTTTCTCCAGAATTTGGTCACTTGAATCTCATATTACGTCCTGCTTGTTGATGCTTGATTTCATCGAGCATTTATATGTTTCTCAGTGGGGAGTTTAGGTTGATACGAAGCTACTAGATAGTCAACAGGAGTTCTTGATTAATTATTTAAGAGGGCATTTATCTTGTAAAATAATGGTTTTATGAATTTACCTAAATTATAATTAACATTGCATCTGGATTATATATGCCATTGTTTTACTGCATTATGTTTGTGTCAAATTTTCTGTTCTTTGTTGTTCTGCATTCTTACTTTTTTCGGTGACTATGAGATAAAAATCTCATTTCTATTCTTTCATTTTACAGTAGAAATGAAAATGTACATATTTAATTCAACAAAGTATGAGGTTAAAACTCTTTCAAATCCAGTCATTCTCTTCCAACTTATATGTTGTTGTTTCTATTTCTTGTTTTATGCCATAAATTCTAAACGATTGTTTTTTGTTTTAGACAGTTAATATTTGTTCTGCTTCTCTGTCCTTCTTGAACTCCTTCCTTCTTGAAGTGAATATTTTTCTGTAATTGCTAATTTACTCTCAATATGAGCTTGTCTGAAAACATCACTACTCAGTGTTATTCTTTTAAAAAATTAGTTTCATTAGGTACAACAGTTTTATGTTAATTTTTTTTCCATCATTTTGAGCATATTATTCCAAAGTCTTCTATGTTCTTTTTCTTCTGAGAATCCTTTGTCAATCTAATTATTACCCCATTAGGTCACCCACATTTTTTTTTTCTTTGATGCTCTGGTGTTCTTCTCTTCATCTTTGTTTTCTACATTTTTACTCAAGTTATATTGATGGACATCTCTCCTTAATCATCTCTCTCTCCCCTATATCCTGTTTTCTAATTGAAATAACTTACATTGTTTATCAATTCTGCAATATTTTTAGGTCTTAAATGTCTAAATTTCCCCTTGCCCACCCATTATCCTCTTTTCTGTTCTCTCCTTCTGATTCTGCAATTAGAATTGACTCTACTTTTGATATCTCTTAATATTTTTCATCTCTTTTTCTTAGTATTAGCATGTTTATTTTATTTAACTTTATATTCCAGTTCAATTAATCTTTCTTTATCTGTGCTTTATATAATGAGTATGTTTTATAATTTTTACTTTTTACCATTTGTGGGGATTATATAGGTTTTAACTGAAAATTTTTGGTTTTAATTTTGATAAATTATGTTCATTATTTAAACACTATTTTTTAATACATAATTTCTTTTATTCCTTTATTTTTATATAGATGATTCTCTCTAATATTTGTGGTTTTTCTGAAGCTGTTTTTGACTTTGTTTTTCTGATGAATTTTTCTCATGTTACGAAAGAGGATTTCCTTATGTTTGATGCATTTTAACTGTGAAATCACATTCCCCAGAACTTTGTGTAGGGAAACTCATGAGATATTAGTTATTATTTATTTACTTTCTGTGACATACAAGGTACAGAACGCAAATATCATCACTGTCTTCCACTAATGACCAGTTTGTAATTTTTTATTGTTCACTATCTGATTTTGAATAACCAAAGCTAGGATATTTGTCCAGCTAGAGGGTCCCCAACGTTCCGGATTCCATGAGGTTCCTAGGCCCCCAGTTATCATTTGAGATTGAGATTGGTCTAAGACTCTCTCTGTTTCAGGGTTCTTCCTTTCTGGGGTGTCTTTCATTTAATCTGCCACCATTTGTTTTATTTACAGCCTTTGACTCATGTTTCCTTTATGAAATACTTATAGGCCAAACTTTAAGCTATAAAGATCTAGCAAGATCCACTGAGTAATATGAGATGCTTTGCTCTTGTACATATTTTCTGATTTTTCTCTTTCTCATTGTTTCTAAGCCTTTGGAGATACTCCCCATATCCCATATAAAAGATATCCACTACTAGATGCAAGAGACCTAGTTATATTTTTTGCAATTTGGAACTTTTAGATAGTTTTCTATAAATTTAGTCTTCCATATTGATAAAAGCGTAATTTCTCACCCCATTGCCATCGTTTCTCAGCTGCTCTACATATAGCATTTTTTGTAGGGTTCTCTCAGAAGATCACAAAGATTCTTTTCGGGTCTTTCCTGAGCACGTGTTCTTCCATGGGCAGGGATGTGGCATTCTAAATTCCACAGCATACACAGGCACATTGGGATACGCTAATTTCCCAAAGAAACTAACTCTTCAGGTTTTTCACACAGGCTTTAGACAGTCTGCTGTAAGTCTCCACTGTGTTCTTTTGCTTCAGGAAGCTGTGGGTTTTCACCCACCTTAGAATATTTTCGGGTAATGCCCACCTCTTTTCCGTGAGCAATGAGCTCTGACTCAAGCACAAGAAAGACAAGAGCCTTGCAACAAGTCTTCAGCTAGACCCAGAAAAGTTAGAATATATTTTTAAATTTTTAAATTTAGGTAGAATCTATTAACAATCAATTCTAATTAGATTGATTGTTAATAGATTCTACCTAAATTTAAAAATCTAACATACTCCAAGTATTAAAAACCACATTCGCATCGATCATGCTTTTCTGTCAAAACATCTTTTGCTCCATTATGTTGAACAATCATCTCATCACTGCTTTACATTCTTTTCTCTACTATATACATATTAGCAAATTACTTTATTGTATAGTTGCAGTTATGTCCTTCTTTGGTTTAGGAATCATCATTAATATTATTCGTGAAATTAGATAAAACGTGTGTAAATGTACATGTGTGCTCATGCATGCATATCAGGCTGCTTTCATAAATAATGGACTAAAGTAATTGAATGCAATAACTAATTGTACCTACAGTTTTTGAAGGTTTGCTGATAGCATAAAATTACTATTTATGACATTTTATACTCAAGATAATTTTTCAAACAATGCTACTTTCTGAAAATGTCAGACATATGGAGACAGAAAATATTCATGAATTCCAGTGCAAAGCATGTAATGCTTTGTTGATGCCTATAGGGCTTTAAATAAAGCTTTTAGGAAAAAAAATGTTGAAACTGTATTATTAGTGACCCTTTTGTGCTCATCTACTGCAGTAGTACTAGGGCATACTATTATTCTTTATTTTTAAATCATTTGTAATGTAAGTAACAAAAAATAAAATCTGAATATCATCTCCCTGTTTTATCCAACCCTACCAGAAAAGTAAATGTGAGAATATTTTATTTGGTTAAATTGTTGGTATGAATTCACATATTGTGATGACTCTAAATATTAAAAGATTCAAAAGAGCAAACTACTAATCAAAATAAGTGGTATTTCTTTATTTTTAATTTATAAATTCATATCTCATAGAATAAGTCTCCCCGATTGAGTTAGTATATAGTAGAAATCCATATGTAAGAAGGTTTTTAAGGTTAATAAACATATATGACAAGTATGTGGGTTGCTAGAACGTACTTTTTTAAAATAACAAATGTAAAACCTAACATAAAATAAAGCGCATAATTATTTGAAGTTAATTTTTCATTAAATAAAAATATTGAACATTTTGGCAAGTAATATAAAAAATTAAAGTAATACAAGCAACAAATTTCAACTACTCAAAGTTAATAATTGCTAAAGTTGTTCCTTCTTCTGGCATTCTTCCCATGAATATAGTTTATATAATTATAATAAAATGTTTTATAATCTTGTATCTTGATCTCTCTTATAAAATATTATAATTAAAGCATTTTTAAACATGATGTAAGTACATACACAATTTATTAACTATATAATATTCATACAATTAATGTTCTGCATTTTTACGTGGGATTTAATTACTGACATATATATTCTATAACTTAATTTTTAAAGTGTAATACCTTATATGAGCTCTAATTAGCTCTATCTTTTCTGTTGTATATTATTTTTCTCTAATCATTCTAAAAATAGAATTAAAATATGTGTTTGTGGATATCTGACAATAATTCACTTCTGATTGTTTTCCAGGTGAAACTGTAAAATAAAATGATTATGATTGATCTCAAATGAAAGGACAAATATAGACTCAAAGTGAAAGGGTAGAAAACAATACACCAAGTAAATGACATCCAGAGAAAAGCGAGTGTAGCTGTACTTATATCTGATGAAACAGACTTCAAGATGAAAAGGCAACAATACATTAAAATTATACATCGCCATCAAGTGGTGTTCATTCCAGGGGCACAAGGATGGCTCAACAAATCACTCAATGTGATATACCACGTAAACAAAATAAAGAATAAAAATCATGTGATCATATCAATAAATGCAGAAGAAAGCATTTGACAAAATACAGCACGCATTTACAATTAAAACACTTAATAAAATGAGTGTAGGAATAAGTCCCTCAACATAATAAAGGCCACATACGACAAAGCCTCAGCTAATATCATCCTTAATGGTGAAAAACTGAAAGCTTTTTCTCTAAGGTAAGGAGGAAGATAAAGATGTTCATTCTCACCACTCTTATATAACATAGTACTGGCCGTCCTAGCCAGAACAATTAGGCAAGATAAGAAATAGCAGGCAACCAAATTGGGAATGAAAGGGTCACACTATCCTTTTTTGCAGAGAACATAATTCTTTATGTAGAAAACCCTAAAAACTTCGCCAAAAAAACTATTAGAAATAATAAGCAAATACAGTAAATCAGTAGGATACAAAATCAATATACAGAAATCTGTTGTGTTCCTATGTACTAACAATAAATTTCAGAAAAAGAAATGAAAAAAAATTACTTTTGCAATTGCAAGAAAAAGAATACCTGGAAATAAACTGAACAAGGGACGTGAAGGGCTTATGCATTGAAAACTACATGACATTATTTTTAAAAAATTAAGGAAGACACAAAGCAATGTAAAGATATCCCATGTTCATGAATTGGAAGAATGAGCATAGTTAAAATGGCCATATTATCCAAAGCAATATACAGATTTAATGCAATCTCCATCGAAATCCCAATGGCATTTTTAAAGAAATAGAACAAAACACGATCAGATTTGTATGAAATCACAAAAGACCCTGAAAGCCAAACCAATTTTGAGAAAAAAGAACAAGGCCGGAAGAAAGAACAACAACTGCCTAACTTCAAATCCTGCTATAAAGTGACAATAGCCAAAACAGCATGGTATTGGCAGGAAAAAAACTCAAAGGCCAATGGAATAGAATTCAGAGCCCAGAAATAAACCCACATATATACATATAGGCAAATAATTTTTGACAAAGGAGCCAAAAAACATAAAATAGAGACAAGAAAGTCTGGTGCTAGGAAAATTGGAAAGCCACATGATAAAGAATGAAACGAAACTACTATCTGTCACCATACACCAAAATTAAATCAAAATAAATCAAAGACCTAAATATAAGACCTAAAACAATAAATTGCAAAAAATCATTGCCAATACCAATGTTAAGGAGCTTTTCCCCTATGTTTTGTTCAGTTTTACAGTTTCAGGTCTTTCCTTTAAACTTTAATTCACTTGAAGATAATTTTTGAGTCATGTAAGATAGATGTCCAGTTTCATTCTTTTCATGTGAATATGCAGTTTTCCCAATCATTTATGGAAAAGACTATCTCTTCTCCATTTGGTATTCACGGATCCTTTGTCAAATATTAGTTGACCATTTATATGAGTTTATTTCTGAGCTCCCGATTATGTTCCATTGACTTTTGTGTCGCTTTTTATGCCAGTATTATAATGTTTTGATTCCTGTACTTTTGTAGTATAGTTTGAAATTAGGAAGTGTGATGCCTCCAACCATTTTTTTTTATTAATTCTGAACTTCTTGTTATATTCATAGATTTTTTCTAATTGCATTTAGTTATCTGTGAGACTTTGTAGTTTGCTGAAGTTCTTTAAGGGGATTAATCTGAATGCTTTGACAGATAAATCATTCATCTCCATATCTTTAGAATCACTTATTAGAGGTTATTAGTTTTCTTTGGTGGTGTCTTTGATACCTGATTCTTTGTGATCCTTATATCCTTGTGTTGTTATCTGGGCATTAAGTTAGTGTAACTGCAGTGTGAACATACACATTGCAGCTACACTAACTTCATTTAATTTCTTTAACATAGTTTTTTTTTTCCTGAGTCAAACCTGGTCTTGCCCAGATAATAGCATCATGAGTCACTTGTTTTTTCTATCCTCCCTCCTTTTACCCCCTGCTCCTTTAATCATTAAGCCTCAGGACATAAGATTTACCTATGGAGACTCAGGTGTATAATCATGGGGACAAGTGTCAGTGTGTCAGTTAGGCAAAGAACAACATTTTAGCTGTAGATGTGTTTCAGCTTCAGGCTCATCAAGGCAAAACAACCCCACTGGCCACGGGATCAGACAGGCTGGCACCATGGTGATTCCAGGGCCCAACACAATGATCAATTACCCCAGCCCAATCCAATCATCCGATCAGGAGCACCTACGACCCCAATTCCCTTAGTTTCCACGATGACTGATTTTTCTCTATGCAATCTGTACTCCGATGACATGGGGTGGGGAGGGTGGTGGAGTGAACAGGTTGTTAAGAGCATTAACTAGCTTGTCTCTGGGACTTGCAACTGCCTGAAATATCCTTACTTTGTTCACTGCAAAACCTGCAGGTATCTTTCCTTTGACTCAGATGCAGGCAGGCAGGTGGACTCCTCTTGTATGGGTAACATTAGTGGTCTCTTCTTTCAGACATGACAGGTTCACTTTGGCAGGAAAGATTTTCACCACTCAGCTCACCTTGAGGTACTAGAGAGGGCAGCTAGCTGGTCATGTCTGTGGGCAGGTGGGACTTGCCATTGGTGTCTCTAGTTGGGGGAGACTGCTATTTTGTGCTCGGAAGTTGGATGATGGCATCGGCTGGGCTCCACAGTTGGCTAGGGCTGCTGACTGTGTTCTGCAGTCAGCTGGAGCCAGTCACTAGCAGGGCTTCAAAAGCACTTCTTCAAAATCACAGACTGTGCTTCCTAACAGGGTAGTGTCACTGGTTGGAATCTGCCCCCGGGTAGGCCTGCAGGCTCTGATCTGCAATTGTTCCTTTTGCGTGGGGCCTCAACTGGAAGGGCGCCCCAACTGTATTGTGCTGCTCCCTGGACTCCATGGTCAGTGTGGAACAAGGTTTCAGGCCTTGCTGTGAAATCAAGAGTGGTTGCCAGCGATGCTCTGACATTGGATGACTCTGTAGGCTAGGCCTTGTAATTGAGTCATCCATTGGCTATGCTCTCCTGTTGGGCGTGGTCACTGGCAGGGCTCTGTGATAGGGCATGCCCCCTAGCTTTATCCTGTGATTATGTGGGCCTGGAGACTATGCTCCATATTTACACTGAGTGACTGTCCAGGCTCCTTGATTAGGTGGAGCCAAAGGGTGTGTTCAGCAGTCTGGCAGGGCCACAGGCTGAGGTCTGTGCAGCTGGGTAGGTTTGTAGCTTAGGCTCTGGATGCTCAGGGCCATTGTTCAGACTCTGTGTGGGGCCAGATGCAATGCTTACCTTTTGGGCAGGGCTGCTCAACTGGTTCTCTGTCTGAGCAGGCCATAGTTTGTGCCCTAACGCTGGCAGACTTTGGCCACGCCACTAATGTTACTTAATTATAACATCACACAAAAATCAATGTAGGACATGGATTGAATTAACCAGTCACTAAGGAGCATTCTGGTCTACATTTCTCAGTGGAAATTACTGGATGGACGTTCCTTTATATCCACCATATCTCATGATCGTGCTGGTCTGGACTGTTTTCACAGCTTGACAAATTTAGGGGTCTGGAAAAACCAATGATTTGGTTTTCCAAAACACCAGATCTAAGGCTTTGCTCTCTATTATGTTAGGCAGTGACCTGTATTATAATTTTTTAATGTAATATGTTTTCAGGAAATGAAATTATTTGCCTCAGACATAGAGACTGAAAAACAAAATAAACAAAACACCAACTTAAAAAGTTTTCAAGGCAGTGAGCCGAGGGCCAAAGCATTACCTATCTTAAATTTCTTAGCACTGTTTCCCTTAGACCATGACGTCTGTGACTGTAACTTGACGTCCTCTTATTCCTACTCCACTAGCTGACTTGGTCTTGTCATTCTCACACCTTTTACTCCTAATAAGTCTCATGAATGTGAATTCTATGACATGATGGCTTCTATTAGATAGACTTGCTGGCTGATGATAGTTGGTTAAACTGTATCTATCCAAGAGACTCATTCCTTAAACCGTTAGTAGTAGACAGAGTTTATAGTTTGTTGGAATTTTGACAAGTAACTTTCACTATGAGACAACTGGCAAATGACTACCTTATTTTTTTTTTAAATAACACGTTGTTTTCCTAATTTGCTTAGTAATGAACACTGAACATAATATGGAACAAATATCTAGTTTGCATGGGAACATTTTTAAATGTTTCATTCCATGTATATTTTTCCTTTTCTTAAAAAGAGGCTGCCATGTATGATTTACATTAGAATCCCATATACCCCATAATTTGAAGTTCTAGAATGTTCTGTTAAACCATGTCTTTACAGTTCAGCAAAGCATATCTTTTTAAAATGTCAAACAGTTGCTAAAATTATTGAAAGCTATTTAGTAACCGTTGTACACTACTGTTTGCTTTGGGATAAAACTTGCACTAAAAGAAGCCAATGTAGACAGCAATATCTGGAAATGTTTTACACCTTTAAAATTGAAAATGAGTTAAATGGCTTTATTTTTTTCTTACCATGACCTCTAGCATTCAAGAAAAATGTAAGTTATTTTTATTGAATTTTGCCAATAGACACAATTTGTGAACAGAAAAGAAACTGCCTGCAAGTTAATGTTTCTGAAGGATAACTCAAAATGCATAACTTTCCCAAGACGACAAAAGTAGAGCAAGGTGATCTTCAAATGACTTATTCAGAATTTCTCTCCTTTCCACTCTTGCCTAGAGAATCAGTTGTAAATTTTGACCTATATCAACAAAGAAATAGTGTAGCTTATCTTTTCATGATGTACAAACATTTACAAATAAGCCCCCACTGAGGGCTATACGAATATACAGAAAAAGCTTTACAAAACTGAAAATGTTTCTCCATATGCTGAAGGGCTTGATTAAATTTCATGAACATCTTGAAAAGATCTTTCCTAGTTAAGAAATCAAAAGAATTCAATGTGTAAGCAATAATTCATTTGTTTCGTGAATATAGTTTTTTCTCATGTTAATCTCTAATGTGAGTTTAGGAATATAAGAGTTTAGATACTACATCACTGCTTTGAGATGAGAAGCAAGCATATCGAATATTTAAGTTTATTTTCTATGTCCTAAATATTAAAGGATTTAAGATACACTAATAACCATATATGGTAGAAACATGATTTTTTTCTTAATTTCCTTGTGAGGTTTCCTTATTTTCTAATGTGAAAATCTGTAAACAGGCAATAAGAAAATGCCTCAAGAGAAGAACTAACAATTAGACTGGAAGCTCCAATGTCAGATATATTATTTACTGAAGAAAGAAAGGTAGAAAAAAAGAAGTATTTCCATTTTGACTCTATTTTGCTTTTACTACACTTATTTGTATCATACATCTATAAAATGGAACACAAAAAACAACAGATTATTTTTGTATTATATGATTCTGGTACATGACCTGATAATGCCACATCACCGTAGGAGAATTCTAGCCTACCTCACAGAATAAAACCAACATGGAGGCTGTGATCTGCACCTGGACATTTACAAATCGAGCCCCACTTGAGCCCAAATATCTTTATCCACAGTCAGTTTGTAGAACCTTAATTTTTAATTAGGGAAATACAACCCTGTAAAGTACATTGGAATTTAAAATCCTGAATATTCAATATTATGAGAGAAAATACACAATATTACACATACATTTGTGAAGACTATAATGAAAGACAGTATAATGAAGTTTTTAGGTGCTGGAAACATACTAGACTCAGTTCTACAAACCACTGATAGCTGTTTGGTTCTGGGGATGTTGCTTCCCTAACAGTTTCTAGGTGAACAAATACACTGACACCAAATTTGTAAGATTGTAGATGACTAAATGAGACAAGGCCTGAAAATGCTTGAGCCACTGTCTGGCATCCACTTAGCACTAACTATATATTAGATCTTTCAATGGTCTCATATGATCGAAAGTAGGAAAATATTAAAGGTAGATCTCCACATGGGATTAACTTCATCTTTTAAGCATCTGGGTAAGTGATATAATAATTATAGTTCATTGATTTTTAGAAGTTTTGATGAATTATAAATTCAGTGACTTCTAAAGAATGAAAAATATATGTTTAGCGAATGCTACAGAGAATTTAATAAAGGTCAATTATGCCAATACCGAATTCTACCAGGTATTTAAATTAAATAAACTGTAAAGTTTTCACTAGATAACTGCAATGGTGCCACTTTCATTTTTTTCATATGTTCCCATTGAACCCTCTCCTGAAAGTCAGATATTTTTGACAAAGATCTTTATTCCAGTTGCTCCAGCTCATCTCTAATATTTCTCTGAGGTTTACCATATATCTAGAAGTTTTAGGCTAAAATTTACAAGTTTTCTCCATTATTGGCTGAAATATTGAATTCTCTCTTATCTCACAAAGGTTCTGTTTGACTTTGGCAAGTTATTTAAATTGTATCAAACTGTAACACAAGCTTAAACCAGGAATCTTTCTTATTTGTTCCAGCCCTAAACTTGTTTTGCTTAATGTGAAGGCTTACTGTGTTCCAATAGGTGTGGCTGTGACAATTCCAAGTCTAATCTTGGCCACCAATGACATGGGCTGGAAAGGCCTAAATTATTTTCCGACATTATGTGTATGAGCTATCAGTAGGTCAGAATTATACTATTTCTTTCTAAAAATTAAAAAGTATGCCAAACATTCTTAAGATGGGTCTGAAAAGTGTTATTTACATGTTTTCTGCACTTTCAGGAGATGGAGATTAAAACAAAATCTGGCACCTCCTTATTATATTTCTAATTTTAAAATCCTTCTTAATAATAATAATAAACCACTTCACTCATCTTGCACCATAGAATCGATATATGTGGTGCTTTAATCTCTTATCTCATTTAATCCCATAAACCACACTGAGTGCTAGCAATAATGGAGGGTTTGAGATAAGGCACACATAGTAATAGCTCTTTATAGGATTTATTTCTGAAAATCAGCCAGGAGATAGGCACTATGTACCTATTATCATACAATAATTTCTTAATTCTGGTGAACAACACCAAAAAAAAAATGCGACTTATATTTAATATGAAATTTAAAAATTTGGGAGACAAGGCACAGAGAGTTAACAAACCTACTGAAGATTACACATCTAGTGATTTTTGAATAAATTAAAATTTCTGTTAAGAAATTATAAATGTTTAGGAATAAACAAAATTATTCAAAAGAAATAAAATAGTTTGCGGTGATTAAACAATCATTCAGAACATTTTTAAAAGTTTACTTAACTGTTTTTGTGATTTTTTAAAAACTTTATAGATGTATTTCTTGAATAGTACCAAAATTATGAAATATCAAATTCAAAAACACACTCAGAGTCAGAGAAAGAAAGGAAATTAGTTTAACTATTAGTATTTATTCAATGATTACTATTTATTTATATATTGGTATTAAGTATTTATTATATCCTTATGTATTAAGTATATAAAATATATATTTGTTATATACTTATGTATGAAGTATTTACTATACACTTATATAAAAACTTTATATATATATATATATATAAACTGAAATGCATTTAATGATATACCTTTACATGTAAATTTAAATGTCTACATTTTGCCAAAATCTACTGTTTCATTGCTGTAGTTTTAAAAATATATTCTGCAATAATCAGCATTTTGCCATTTTTATGATACAGAAAAACTGCATTTTTAAAATCGTAAAGTCTTTTATAAACTTTATATTCTTCCATTTTGAGAAATATTTCAAACAAAAGAAAACTATCTATATTCAACAGAGAAACAATAAAATGCTTCATATTCAAATTCTCTAATTTTTCTAAAAACACTTAAAGAATGTCTTACTTAAAAGCAAAAAAATTCTTTGCTTGACAATTCTGTGTTCGACACAGAGCTTAACTGAACGAACATTATCCCCACACAATGCCACAAAAAGTATCTGTCTACTTATACCTAGCACCAATGATAAAGATAACTTTGACAGTTTTCACTTCCTCAGTGTGAAGTGTCTACAGTCTGTTTCTGTAAAATCCGTGCTCATGAAAAGTTAAGAAACAAGGTAATTGCAGTTTTTCTTTCAATTTATCTTATTGCATTTAAGCAGTTGAATATAATAAAAAACATAATTGGAATGTTATTGAGGACTTCTTGTTTATACTGCAACTTTTATGAATTCTTAATTTTTTAATAGTTTACTTTTCCTATTTTTATTGCACAAATCATAATAAAATAAATGAAAGTTTATGAAATGATATAATTTCTCTTTATATTTAATATTATATCTGCTAAAAAGATTAGTAGAAATGTCATTACATGAAGTATATGAATATATAAAAATTCATAATATGTATTGCAATTAGGTTTCCAAATGAAAATGAAAACATAATGCTATCAGAATTGACAGTCGTATAGACTAAATTGCACTAAGTTCTTGAGTTGTGTTTCATTCACTATTTATTTACACATCACTGAGTACCTGCTATAGGCTGGCCACAGTTCTGAGTTCCCTTGTGTTATTTAAATGGGCTTTTTCTACCTGACGGTGTGTAACCTCCAGATTTGGCCTTTGTTTTTGAATTTTCTGCTCCTATTGGTTGCTTGGTTTCCTACTGAATGTGTTTTTATTGTGTGGGTGTTTTATTTACATCTTCTTCTGATTAAAAAGTCATAGTTTGTTCATCAAAAATATGTAATACAAAACATGAAAGTCCCTAGCAGTCATTCAGAAAGATCACTGACAATAGCTTTACTCATAAGCTTTTCAACTTTTTAAAACATATTTTATTAAGTCAACTTACAAATAAAAGTTAATGTATAAAATTATGTCTTCTAATATATAGTTGAGAATCACTGAGGTCCAGGCACTGCTATATGTACAAATACCTTAGTTAATCATTACAACCATGGAAGGCACATACTTTTATTTTATCCCTATGCTATTCTTCATTCTGATCTAATCATATTTCCCCAAATAATATGATCCCCGCCCTATCTTCATCCCCTCCATCCTACTGACTCTTACTTAATTTTCCTAGGAAAAGTAGTCTGACTCTTTCTCCCTTTTCCTTCCAATCCATTGTCATTGCATCAGTTCTCCTTTTCAGCTCTTTCAATATCTTACAATTAAATTATCAAAAGTGTTTTCCCACACCAATTGCTAGCCTGACTCAAGAAAACTCAGCATTTGCATATTAAATTTAGAATTTTAAAGTCTTTTTATCCATAAAAGCACCAAAAATTTTTTTTGGAAGCCAAAAGCTAAACAGATTGTTTTTCCCTTTGAATTTCAGCCATAAATTATCCGATTACATTTGAGTAACCTGAATGACTTTGATCCTCACTGAGAAATAAAACATTTTAAAAAGCACAGAGGAGAAAAAACACGAAGATTAACCTCTCTCTCTCTCTCTCTCTCTCTCTCTCTCTCTCTCTCTCTATATATATATATATATATATATATATATATATATATATATATGTATGTATATATATGTATCAACCAATGGGAATATATTTATAAAGTAAATATATTAGCCATACGACTGTCATATTTACTACCAATATTATAATTTCTCTTGCATTTTTTATTTTAGATCTTTGTTTAATGCAGTCTCTTCTTTGTGGTTGTTCTATAAAACCCATAGCAGCTAGTGTCCTCGACTTTATTGTCTTACTGTTTGGACTCATATAAAGCTGGACTTAAAAACTGTACTTTTCTATAAACTGTAAGTATTTCACATAAATCAATAGAGAACACAGTAATTCTGAAAGTTTTTTGAAACTTTCTAAGACTCACAATGAGAGACTCATCATAGTATGCACAGCACTTAAAAAGTTGCGCATACCCACAGCGTTCCCCACAGCTCACAGCCAAATAAAAAGTCTATCTCTTCTTAACCTTCTATTTTGTACTTGACCTCACTTCACCTCTATCATTCTCCTTTATCATAAAATATACTTTTCTTTTTCATAACAACTGGAAGAGTTTGTTATTCAGAAATCGATAATTCCCATTGCCTACCACATATCCAAGAACACAAGTCATGCTGAATAATATCTGAATCCCAGGATAAAGGTCAAAGGTGGAAGCTCCAGCCAACTTAGCTTTTTCTTGTTCCTTGTATATGAGCTACGAGCAAATTAATAATTTTAACTAAATAAGCCCATCTATCAAATATTACTATTACTATTTTGTGAGCTATTTTATAAAGGCCATAATTTAAAAAAAGCAATTACTAAGGTACTTCATTCTATGTATGGTGACTGGTCCCCAAATTCGCTTTAGATAAAAATGTGTTTTCTTTCCTGAACCATGAGTGTTGTGCTGGCTCCCTTTTTGTAAATGATGGTCTCTGAATAAGTATAACTTCTTGTGATAAAGAAGCCTTCGGATAAGGATAAAAAAATAACATCGTCATTTCTGACAGTCTTATGTTTTTATTCTTTATCCCTTTAAAGATACTTATTTTATATTTCCTGTCTCATATCGCTATTTCCACAAGACCTGGAGGGTTTTAGTTCTGTGGTTTGTTGCTGCTTTTGACTGGCATTCAGGGTGTCTTGTTTCCTTGTGTTTGTTGTTTTGTTAGTGAGTTACTGTGTTTTGTGTGGTTACCTTGGATTAGCCTCAGGTATCAGTCAGAGCTGCACACCATAGATCTCAGTTACAGGGAGAAATTCTGACAGCAATGACATGATTGATCTGGGTCTACATCCCAAGTATGCATTCTTTTGAAGAGAACTATATTTGTTTCTGCCAGGTACCCTAGACAACTTTATATATCCATTTCTGATTGGCACGTCCTGGGACTTGGAGATAGTGTAAATCAGAGGCATAAATTGGTGGAATGAAGAGGGAGTTATTTACTCACTCACATTAATGGAAATTGTAAAAAATGGACTTGCTCAGGTAAAGAATTCTGTATCATTCAGTCTGCTTTGTTTTCCTATATGTTGACTTCCTGATCAAGGCTTTTTCCTGGTTACCAAAGATTTGTTGGTTGATAGGCAAACCAGTCTCCTCTAAAATATTCAAATCAGCCCTAACTGTAGCAGAAGCCAATTTTGGACAATAAATCCATCCAGGAGAATGAGATACTTTGAACTGAGGTGTGCATATTATATATGAAGGCAAGGCCATGTAATTGGTAACCACAGCAGCTCCCCTAAACAAAACCAAACAATAAAAATAGTGAAAGAAATAAAAAAAAGAAACCTAAATTTTAAAATATTCAACATATCTCTCTACATTTAAAGGAGATAGTGGCAGTGGTTCTAATTACGGGGAAACTGTAAGCTATAGGCGAAACAACCAAGAAGACCATGAGAGCAAACACCCAGCCTAACTCTCCGCATTCTGGAACACACTGTGACTTCCAAAGTTGTTTGTGAGGTTGAAGTAAATACAAACCAAATTGTGAAAGATCTTTTAGGGTCAATGCAAATGTCCTAAATCTTGACTGTATAATGGTTGGTCGACTCTTTAAATTCACTAAAAATTTTAGAGTTTTATCAAAAAAACAGGTGAATATTATGGTATGTAAACTATCTTCATTAAATCTGTTAAAATAAAGTGCAGTTTAAAAAATGCATCTTCAACCACAGCTTCGACTGACCTTGTGATTTCTGTTTGGATTTTAGTTTCATTCTCCTGAGTATTCATTTCAGTTCTTGTCCAGTCAGACTTCTGTTAGCCAAAAACTGTAGGTTAGTTGGCCTTTGCAATACAGTGATCTCTCTTGAATTAGGTATCAATGAATGTTCTTAATATTGCTGAAATACCTATAGTGACTTTTTCTATCTTCCAGATGGATATAGGATATTTTTTATATTTTGCATTTTGGATTATTTTAATTAACTTATCCAGAAGGGGGCAACTGAAGATACAGATCCAGACTCACGTTTTGAATTTTAACTCCAGTATTCTTTTAATACATATTTTGCAAAGGTCTATACAGTACTTGTTACTTCAGTTGATACTTTTATTAGCTTACCAGGTCTCCTGTAACAAAGTAGCATTGTCTCAGTAGATTGAGCAACAGAAATTTATTTTCTCACAGTTCTGGAATATAGAATTCCAAGATGAAGGTGCCGGCAAGTTTGGTTTCTCCCAAGGGCTATGAGGGAATGATTTACTACAGGTCTATCTCCTTAACTTGTAGATAGTTGTCTTGCCCATTTGTCTTCACATTGTCTTCCCTCTGTAGATGTTTTGTGTCTAAATTTTCTCTCCTTACAAGGACACTAAACATGTTAGATTAGGGTCCACCCTAATTAGCCTGTTTTAACCTAATTATCTCCTTAAAGATCTATCTACAAATACAGTCATATTCTGAGGTACTGGGGAGTTAGAACTTCAATATATGAATTTCTAGAGAGACATAATTTAGCATATAACAATGCTTTTGAAAATTTTAAACAAAATATCATCAGTGATATTTTCAAGTAACTATTAGGCTGGATTATAGATGTACTAGCAAAGTAGTAAGGAATCTTATTTAATGAGAAAGTTCTATTCCTAACCAAAATAGATTATTTTGGTTATCAGCAGAAGCTCCTATACCAATGTTACATTCTACTTTTATATGCCCATTTCGTTAAGTGCCTCCTTAAAGTATTAATTAAAGAAATGTTAAATTATAAGCATTTAATAAACTATGTTAAAAGGGTAAATGTAGATTTATATGTATATATTTTAGCATGTTAAGCCACTTGGGTGATATGGAGGAAAATCATAATGCGATGTACATGTGATATACATATAACGACAAATTTTCAATCCAACACTATGATATTTATTAACATTGCAATGACTGGCTATGAAAAGAACATGATCTTGTACTCAGTTTTTGTTCCTTTTTGCAGGCTAGTGTCACTGCTGTCAGATTTTCTGCCTGAAACTGAGATCTATGGTATGTAGCTCTGACTGATACCTGAGGGTATTTCCAAGGTAACCACGCAAAACACAGTCACAAAGAACAACTGGCTTCCCAGATGTGGGAGATGATGACAGTATAAGGAACTGTCCTAAATAACTACCCTCCCCTTTGATGAGCAATTTTCTCCAGTGATTTTAAAATACATATACATCAACTCTATCAGTAAAACTAAAGCAGATATTACACAGGGATAAAGTCAGTGGTTTTACTACCATGTCGATGTTTTATCAATTCATCATGAAGTCTCTTATGGAGTTTTGGGAAAGAAGCAACATTTTCACCAAATCCCATTAATCTAAACCGATCAGTAGCACATATCGCAATGATAAAATGGTAATATCCCAAAAGAAGAAATTTGATATTTAATTTAAAGTTCCTGAATTTTTCTGAGGCATATTATGAAATCTATTACCTTTGGGTATTGAGTTACACTTGCTTGCTTCATCGACATCATAGAGAATCATAAAATAAAGGAGGAAGCAGAATCAACAGTCATTGGATTACTGGATTAAAAAATATGAAGGCTCTGGTGTGTGTGTGTGTATATAGATATTTATGTATATGTGTATATATTATATCTAATCTAATATGTATATTATATGTGTGTGTATGTATGTGTGTGTGTATATATATATACAATCTCAAGACAAGGATTACATAATCTCTTCTACATTGGGGCAAAAGCATCTATTGTCAAGAAATTCATCTTAAAGATTATGATTAAGGTCAAAGCCAAAAGGGATTAGTATCGGTGATTATATTTCCTTATAAAGAAATCAATGCAAATTGTCTCATTATTCTCAGCAGTGTGATGAACAGTTGCATGAATTTAGTATGCGATTTTTTTCTCTTTCTTAAAATATAATAAACTGCAAAGTTGAACTTGATATCTAAAGTAGCACTGTCTGTGATTTCTTAGGTCATGACACTACTGCTATAATATTGTCTTAAACTTTCACGAGAGAGCTCTTCATAATAACACCAACTTGCTTCATCGTTTTACTTCCTTGACTCTTTAACATAATTCAAACCTCAGTGCCCTTAATTTGCAATTCTGCTACCATTTGGCATTAATCTACTTTTTAAAATAAATTCAGTACGAATTCCAGATGTAAACAGTAAAAGAATAAAAAGCATTAGCTGAGTGGAATTCAAAATCATACAGTTTCTCATAAACTATTCAAATGTGCAGTTATTTTCAAATTTACTGTTATATCTGGGGGAAAAAAAGTTCCATATGATAAAACATAGTTCTATCAATAGTCTATTTTCTATTCTTTCTATTTAAAATGTAGCATTTAAGTAGCATTTACAAAGTGTTTTATAGAATTATAACTCACTTTTACATATATTTCAACATCTTACTTAGGTTTTGTTGTGCTTTTGGCTAAAAAGGATTTAAACCTCAGAGATGTTAAGCGATTTGCTCAATATTCTATAGCTATTAAAACAGCTATTCATCTGTTCCTTGAAGACACAGCTCCTTCTGGTACTGTATTAGCTCTAACATCTCTTTTGTGGACAAACATTGTGAATAATTAATCTATAGCTACTGGGCTTACTTTCTCTAATCATACCTTAACTTGCTACAATAAGGCTTTCATCTCTAACCTGCAATGACATTCCTCTCATGAAGGTTGCTGGTGACATATCTGTTGTTAAATTCAAAAATTAATTCTCTAAATAACTGTGCATCTTTGAATATCTGACAGTATTAATAGCTCCCTTCCCTGGCTTATGTGTTACTAATGCACACCTTATTATTATTTTTTTAATCTGAGTGGTCCTTCTTACTCTTGTCACTGACTTTGCCTTCTACTCTTTGAAGCCTGCTTTATCTCAGAGTCATTTTATCTCTTCATTCTACATATTCACCTGCAGATCGTATTTTCTTCCGAAGCTTCAATTCCTACCTATGGGCACTGGACCCCTAATCTCTACCTATAGTTCCGAATTCTCTCCTGAGGTTCATCCTCTATATTTAAATCAGATGTTATTTAAGGAAAAAAAAAAAGTCTCTTATACTGTCTCATGCCTAAGTGACAAGTGTATAAATATTATATGTAGCTTGACGTCTTTTCAGAGCACAGATGTATAGCAGGAAATAGATGATAACAGTCACCACCCACCTCATAAACAAAGACAAGTCTAACTTTTATTACCATATACTAGTTTTAATTAATTCACCAGTTGAATATCATTTATTTTTTGGAAAAGGACATCAGGATTATTTCCAAATTTGAGCCATTGTTTGTAGATCTACTGTGAATGTTAATGTCTATGTCTTTTTGTGCAAATGTAAATACAATTCTGTTGGAATATACCTAAAAATGGAATTGATGCGTCATAATGTATGTGTATATTCATATTTAGAAGGTACTGACAAGGCTTTTTAAGGGGGCTGCAGCAATTTACAATTACCACAAACATAAAATTTTATGCTTCCTCATCCTTGCTAATATTTTCTACATTCTTTTCCATTTAGCATTCTGGAATGTATGAAGTGGTGTATATGTGTGGTATTAATTTCCAATTACACAATGAATTTCTACATCAAACACCTTTTCAGATGTCTATTGGATATCTGGATTTACTCCTTAGTGGATTATTCTAAATTCGGGGGAAAAAAACAAATTTTTATCTGGGAACTACTAAGCGAATATAGCAATGTTACAGGATATAAAATTAATACTTAAAAAGTCAATTCTTTTACTATACACCAACAAATAAGTGAAACTTGACATTATAAACACAATATCTTTCACATTAGCACTGAAAGAAAATTAAATATATATAAATTTTAACATACTATGTACAAGATCAACATGAGAAAAATTATAAATCCTAATGAACAAAATCAAAGAAGAATTAAATAAATGGAAAAATATTTCATGTTCATGGAAAATTCAATGTTGTCAAGAAGTCAGTTCTTCCCAGCTTGATTCGATGTAATCCTAATCAAAATCTCAACAAGGTCTTTTGTGGATATCAACAAACTGATCCTAAAATTTATATTGAGAGGCAAAAGACCAAGAATATAACAACATAATATTGAAGAAGAAGAACGAATTTGGAGTACTGATGCTACCCAACCTCAAGACTTATGATACAGCATGGTAATCAAGACAACACGGAATTGGTGAAAGAATAAACAACAGATAAATGAAACAGAAGACACAGCCTCAAAACAGACAGACAAAAACTGAATCTTGACAAAGGAGCAAAGCAATGCAATAGAGCAAAGATAGTCTCTTCAATAAATGGCACTGGAACTAGACATCCACATGCAAAAAATATTCATGTAGACACAAGCCTTACACCCTTCATGAAAATTAACTAAAAACAAATCACTGACTTAAATGTAATATATAAAACCATGAACTCCTAAGAAATGACGTAGGACAAAACCTAGATGACATTGTGTATGGCAATGACTTTTTAGATAGAATACCAGACTCACAATCCATGAAAGAAACAATAGGTAGGACTTCATTAAAATTAAAAACTTCTGCTCTGTTAAAGACAATGTCAAGAGAATAAAATAAGCCAGTCAGGGAGAATATATTTGCAAGAAACACATCTGCTAAAATAATATCAGCTAAAATATATAAAGAACCCTTAAAACTCAACACTAAAAAGAACGACCTGATTAAGAAATTGGCCAAAGACCTTAAAAGACACCTCACAATGAAAATGTACAGATGGAAAATCAACACATGCAAATATGTTCCACATCATATGTCATTAGGAAAATGGAAATTAAAACAACAATGAGACACCACCACACAACTACGAGAAGGACCAAAACCCGAACACTGAGAACAGCAAGTGCGGCCAAGGACTTGGAGCAGCAGAAACCTAACGCACTGCTAGTGGCAATGCAAAGGAGCACGCCCCCTTTGGCAAACAGTTTGGCAGGTTCTTATATAACTAAAAACATCCTGTCCATGTGATCCAGCAGTTGAGCTTTTGATATTTACCCAAAGGAGTTGAAAACTTATGTCCACAGAAAAACCTGCACATGGACGTTAACAGCAGTTAATAATAGTTAAGAGCAATAGCTAATAGCTTATTGATAAGTATCGAAACTTGGAAAAAACAAGATGTCCTTCAGAAGGTGAATGGGTTAATACAATAAAATGAGCTATCAAGCCATGAAAAGACTCATAAAAAGTTAAATGCATATTATTAGATGAAAGAAACCAGTTTGAAAAGACTGAATACTATACAATTCATACTATATGACATTCTAGGAAAAAATAAAACTAAGGAAACAGTAAAACTATCAGTGCTCATCAGAAATTGGGAATTGTGGGATAACGACGAATAGACAGAGTATTTTTAGGGCAGTAAAAATACTGTGTAATACTATAATGATGGAAACATGCCATTATACATTTGTGCAAACAATGCACATCACCAACAATGAACTATAATATAAATTATGAACTTCCAGTGATTATGCTTTGTCAGTGTAGATTCATCAATTATAGCAAGTATACCATTCTCGTGGGGTTCTTGATAATGAGGCGGCTATGCATGTGCAGGGAGCAAGGAGGATATGGGAACTCACTGTACCTTCCTCTCAATGTTGATGTAAGCCTAAAATTGCTCTAAAAAATGAAGTCTTTAAATATGAATAAATAATAAATTTTCCAAATGAAATCATCTTTTTTCTTGAATATGATTAGATTCAATCATTTTTCAGTATCTGTGAATGAATTATGGATTAATGCCACAGCATAAATTTATTACTGTGACTTGTCCAAGTGCCAGATATCTCAATAAATGCATTAACAATAGCAGTAATTTTATATAGGAAGGTTTTTTTTTTAAATCATTTATATTATTTCCGTCAGAAGATCACTTTTAGTAGTGTGCCATAAAATGAATGAGTCAGGCAAAAATCATAAAACGTGAGGTTATTTTTGTTTTCCTGTTACAATTTTATTTATATTATGCAGATAGGAGTGCGCCATGATATGAAATTGTCAGTAACACCCAAATTGCTAAATTGGACCACAAAGAGTGAAAAGTTGTCACAGTATTTTTAGATGAAATTAAACACTGACTGTTCTTTTTTATTTTAAGTAATTTAGAAAATCTTAAAAGACCTTCATGCATTTTTTTCCCCAAAAGCCATTTCTTGTTATCTCTTCCACAAGATTATTAGAGACATAAACTACTTTTCGGCCAGCCATGTCCATGAGCCAATGGTTTTTAAATAGGATACATATATTTTTTTTAATTTAAAAATATAATATTGTATTAACTTAAGAGAACAAATGATTTTAAAGAAATTGGTGAATTCCTTTTTTGTAGCTTAATAACTTTAATACTCTCTTCATAAATACTTCCGTTTTTTTTTTTACCACCAGGCCAGTATGTTACATTTTAAGATTATGCCTACAGAATGTGACTTCTTCACCTCAGAACAAAAACAATCAAACAAAAACTATTTCAAGAGGGAATAAATAGCAAAAATGGCTATGGGATGACTCTTCTAATTGCATAGTCAATAAAAATAAAAACTTTTCCAAAATGTAGTATGGCAGTTGCTGTCACCTAGATCACTGACTACCAAACCAGCCATTTGGAGCAGATCAAATCATTTGGCCAAAAAAGGCAGTTGTGATAGGTTTTCAAATCCATTCCCTAGCTATTGTCCATGCTTCAGAATTACTAGCAGTTTAAAGCTGCACCTGAAAACAGCGATTCACTGTAAAAAAAAAAAAAAAAAAAAGCTCGAAATTGCATTTTGTTTTATTTTCTAAGAGATATGAATCACCCGCTCCCGAGGAGAGCTCTAACAGTCTTTAAGCTTGAGGCTGCCTGGATTACTCACAGAGCACAGTGCTTCCCCCTCAGTGTCTAGAAGTTCAAAAGCAAAGCACAAAACAGAACTTTAAAGAAGCTTTCTGTGCTCTGGAAATGTATTATTTATTTGTTCCACATTTATGAAAAGATTATGTTCTAAATGTCAAATAAAATTTTTTAGCTTTAAATATACCATTTCAATTTTTCTTCCTACTGAAATTTCCATCACTCCCTGTATATGTATTTGGCCTTTGAATCCAATTACAGTGAATACACTACTAAAAATAATTGTAAGGGTCAAGTTATCTACGTGATATATTACCACATCTGAATAAAAACTCTTCAAGAAGACAAAGTGTCACAATACTCAATGCTACGGTTACAATTTGCATTGTCATTCACAGTTCAGTGCAGAGTTCAGCATGAAGTATTTCAGTACCACTGAACAATCTGATAAATACATCGAATCAAAGCTTGACAAGTAAATCAAAGCTCAAATTGGTACAAAATAAGTCATTCCTCATCACAAAGATGATATAGATCATGGTTTATCCAAAATTTTTAATTCAAATTTTGATAGACAGGAAAATCAACCAATCTCCTGGAAAGTTAAGTCAGAACTCATTACCAGCTTACTAAAACCCAGACCTTTACTGGTTTATTTCTATTACGTCTTTAAAAATGTGTGAATTTTACCTTGTGAAATATAGTAACTGTTTTTAAAGTAAAATTGATGTTTCAAGAAGATACCTACATTTATTATTCTTGTCTTTTGTACCTTCCTGATATTATTGTTTAATTAAATGAATCAAAAACAACATTTAGTTTGATAAGCAAGTAGATTTGTGAGAGGTTGTTACACCTAACCAATGTTTTATAGCAAATCCTTTAAAACTACAACTTTGCTGTCAGTATGTTACCATGGAAACAACTTGAAAACACTCATGTTACTCTTAAAATGGGTCAGATGTTATAAGTTCATTGTTTGTACTTATCTGCTTAATTTTCACAAAACTCTGTAAGTTAGCTATGATTATCATCTTTATTCTGCAGATAGGGAAACTGAGAAACAATATCCCAAAGTCACACAGCTAGTAAGGACGAGAACCAGAATTTGAACCCCGGACATGCCCCTCAAAAATCTCTGCTCTCAAGTGCTATGCTAGCCTGCTCCTTCTGTGGCTTTCATATTTTAACTTTGACATTTTGTCTTAGTCTGTTTGGGTTGCTATAAGCAAATATCTTAAGACTGGGTGACTTATAAAAAGCAAAAATTTATTTCTCACAGCTCTGGAGGCTGGAATATTAGGGTGTCAGCATTGTTGGGTTCTGGCGAAGGCCTTGTTCTGGGCTGCAGAATGCCGACATCTCTCTGCTTCCTCATGCCCCATCTCATAAGACCTCTCAAGACCCCCACTTTAGGATTTCAACATAGGAAGTTTAGGGAAATACAAACACATTCAGATCATAGTACATTTTAAGTAACTTACTATAATTTTTTGTCATTTCTGTTTCTTGATCTATAACATAGGGCAATAATAGCAACATTTCAGTGTTGAGAGTATTCTTATATGTGTATCAAACACAAGATTAATAGATTAGTTAAGTAAATATATGCCTTATATGTAGTGATTACTAGACTTTTGTCTTTGTTTATGCTGCTAGCACAATTTTTTTTTTAAATAAAGGAATGTTGAAATGTTATTTCCCATAATTAAGTTAGTACACATTCTTATTATGTTTCTTTCTTTAAAGTTTCTAGATATCCTAATGGTTCAAATGTTTAAACTTCAAATAGTTTTATGTATCTGGCTAATTAAAAACAAACTATGGCACTTCTAATAAGTCTGGAGAATGGAAACACATAATGTTATGCACAAATATATGAATCTCTGTCCAAAAGTGTTCAAGGATACCTTTGAAACACAAGTTCAAAATGTTTTCCTTGGTTAAAGGCTTTTGAAAAATAACTTATGTTTAGGAAAGTTCTCTAACTGTAAGAATTGTTTTTAAGCAAATGCATCAAGAAAAGCAAATATTAAGAATAATTTTACAGATGGCTGCACATTTCAAAACAAAAGATGACTACGTCTGCGCATAGGTCTGCAAAGAGATTTAAAGCATTTTTCTTTTTAGCCAACCCTGATTAAATAGTGACAACTTTATTAGTGTCATCTTTTTTGAGTATGAAAGTTGATACTATGAAATTGTATAATTTATTTTTGGTGAAAATTGCATGATATCTGTTTCATTAAATTCTATGTTTAGTAAAATATGAAACATTTTAAATTGTCTATAGGATATTTGCCTAAAAAATTAAGAACGCACGGTTTGCATGCTTATTTTGAATTGACGTAAAGGGGTTTTAAGATTGCCCCTTGATTGTTTTTAAACTTAGTACTAAGTTTGCAAACTGTAAGGTTCAGACAGAGTTGACACTCATCCTCCCAGCTCCCGAGTGGGTTCTAAAGATATTGGCTAAAAAAATGACTTGCTGAGTTGTTGGACCAGTGACTTACATTTTTTCAAGCAGAAGGCATATCATATTATTTACTAGTATTTACTAGGAATATAATGACATACACTAGCTCATTCCAATTGCCTTAGAAGTATAAAATTATGAAGCTAAGAACTATTTCCTCCTTAAAACTTCCAAAAAGTCCCTCCTGGAGTCAAGAATTAAGTCCATATTACATCACAAGGCAATGAGAAGAGAGAACAGATTTGAGATAGAAATTCTGATGAGTCCTTTCACACATTCTGGCTCAAGCCTCAACTGACAGCTAAAGGATCTCTAGTCTCCAAATTAATGAGTTAGTTCAGTCTCTTTAAAACAGTCTGAGTCAGGGTCAGATCATGCAGAACCAAAAGCATACCATAAAATATCTGATATTTCTGGCTGTATAAAGAACTGACTTATTAGAAATGATCTTAGACAGAGTCCTTTGTACATGTACTAATTACTGGAGGACTAGGAAATGACTTATAAGTTGAGTTACCTGACAATAAATATTTTTCCCCAAAATTAAATGTGAGCCCCTGTTTATTATACAAGCATCAATAGTAAATGAAAACAGTGAAATGCCTATTTATAGTTTTGCAATTATGAAAAGACTCTTGATAGGGAAGAATATAAAAAGATATGTCCAAGGCTCCCAAAATGTGCTCTATGTAGATACATTGTTCAAAATAACATCTTATCAGTAAGAGTAATTCTATAGATTAGTAGTGCTACATATTAACTATGAAGCAGGGAGGACACTTTGCAATATGGCTGGAGAATGTTGGGACACCACTGAGTGAGTATACCACGGTTCCAAAAGATGTTTTACTCTGAATTCCAAGCCCTTCCAAATATAAAGAAAACATTTTCAATATGGCATCCTTCAGTTGGAGTCTACCTGTACTAATCATTACCTTGTACTACTTCTTGAGAAAGAAGATCCCCAGAAATTGGCAAAAGTATGAGAGTTTTTATCTACAGTTAAAGGTGAATTAATTATCAGGAAAAATAAAATTGTTTACTTGGTTGTAAGGACCTCTGCCCGCTGTTGAAAATCTGATCAAGTTGGCTTCATGATTTTCACCTAAGCTGTTATGCCTTTAGCTCTATGCTTTTCTCTAGAACACTGGGACTCTCTATGGCAGGGGTCCCCAAACCCCTGGTACCAGTCCATGGTCCGTTAGAAATGGGGACACACAGTAGGAGATGAGTGTCAGGCCAGCCAGCAAAGCTTCATCTATATTTGCAGCCACTTGCCAGCGCCAGCATCACTGCCTCAGCTCCACCTATCATCAGGCATTAGATGCTCACAGAAGCTTTGGTCCCAGATGCCAAAAGGGTTGGGAACCGCTGCTCTTAAGGCACTTTGGGGTTTTAAATTCTGTAAACTGAGAGTATAATGAGAGATACTGTCTTCGGCTCAGTTTTTAGTTTTTGAACTTGCTGATTTTCTGGCCATCAGAAAACTTTCCACATGGGTTTCAGGGAGTCACAGGTATCAGAGAACTTAGCTCCTCAGTGTTTCCACAGAACTCACTATTCAGGTACAGCATGAGTCCGCCATAGTCGCTGGCAGAGAAACCCAATCGCAGGACTAAAAGACATTTCTGGCACGTTCTCAACTCTTTTGGACCGCGTTGCTTGGCCACAATCTTTGAGATTTTCTAAGCATCATTTTCTGTTTGGCTGAAGGCCAGATGCAAGGCATTCATATAAAATGGTTACTTATACTAACCACCAAGAAAGTAAAAGCAAAAAAAGAAACTCTTGAAGAGTGGGACATCAAGTATAGATTCTAATAGATTCAGGTTCAAAAAAAAAAAAAATCAATCCTTTATTTCACATATTCTCAGTCCCTTAACTCATCGATGTCTGCAGTTGAACATAAGGAAAGTAAAGCCAAGTTTTATTTTAAAAGAGAGGAATGCTAAGTCATGGAACAGGCACCTGATTAAACATGATGTACAGTATCTTCATCGTCAGGTGGATTCTGGGTTCAAGTTTGTTAATAATTTCATTTTACCATTTAGGAATTACTGAGTAACCCACGTGGTTAGGGTCACACAGCTTATTAGTGGAAGAACCTTAACCAAATGTAGCTCTACAGATCCCTGAAGCTCATACTCTCGGCAGTATCTATTTCAAAAGAAAAGGTGCTGTTACACATCCAATGACAGTAAAATATTTTCTTCCTGATATTTGCTTCATATTTTACAATAAGTTAATGTGCTGCATTGTAAACAGGACTGAGATTTCATCCAGCAGACTTGGGATACAGAATTGCAGTTAGACAGAATGGGATTTCAAAGGAGGTTAATAGTTTCATGCCATTTTGCCAGCTGGAATTATTGTTCATATATTTCATTTTTTCTTGTCACAAAAAAAATGCAGAGGTTATTTGAATAGGAGTATTAGAACAGTCTGTAAAAATGGAATATAGCTAAAAATTAAATCAAAAACTGTTGTTTCACAGACACCACAATCCTGTATGGGTGAACAAATGTGATTAAATATATATGTGTTCACAAACATACCATATTCATAAAATATCTGTGAATGTTTATGCTATATATTTAAAAAAATTAAAATTCTGTAAGTAGCAAAGCAAAAGAAAGAACTAATCTATAAAATCTAAAATGTGTTCGCTATTGATTTTATTGATTGATATCAATTATTTTTTTTTGCATTGATTTTTAACTCATACTCTGTTCTTCACACAGAACTTACTCGCAGAAAAATTTAAATGCTAAGAAAATGTTACATTCATAACTACAAGTACAATCACTTGATCTTCTGGGTTCTCCTATAGCACACAACAAATTATTTCAAGTTTTTTGTTAAAATTAACTTTAAAGGTTCAATCTAAATAATTCTACTGTGGGGAAAGCTTATTCCATCAGTTCAAAAAATACAATCCTAAATATTTTTTACTTTCACTTTTATTAGCCATTTTGCAGTCAGACATTTGCATCTATTTGACATTTTGGCCAATAAACTTCTTTGATCATCTTTATGACTGCATTATTTTATGAAGTTCATTGTGACAACTTAAAAATTGAGCTCTGATTGCAAGAGTAGGTGATGTATTTCATTTTTTTGAGAAGAAAAATTACTATTTTTTTGCACATGTCCAAGGAGATTCAGAAAATTATACCTAAAAGGTTACGATGAAAGAAAATGCATCATTCAAGGTGTAAAACGTATGTTAACATTTTTATGATGTAACAGTACTTTAATTTTGAACATTAAAGTAATAAAAAAATATACTGGAGCAAGTTCCTTTTCTATTTCTCGCTATCATTAATAAATGTTCATTGATGTGCTGACAATTGTTTAGTAAGTAGGTAAAATAAACAAAATAACCAAGGCAATAATGCCAATTATTTGATGGTTATATGTCAGACAGATTAATTGTATGACGATAATTTCTAAAGACACACAACCTGAAACTCAACACCTCCTTCAGTCCTCAGCACATAATGGAAAACCAGAAGGTAATATTTTGTGATGAAAACATACTGCATTGGACATCAGGAAGCTGAAATTCTAGTTGCAGCATTCCTTTTCGCTATTTGAAGACTTTTGGAAAAAATATAAAACTTTTCTCTATTTATCTTTGTTCATCTATAAAATATAGAAGCTATATGAAATCTGGTGACACCAAGTGTACCTAAATAGATTGCCTAACTTTCCATTATCTACTGTAAATTTGTACTCAGGTAACCTTTATTGTTAGCATTATCCCATGGAGAAATGAAATGATTAAATCGTAGCTGAAAAGTTCAATAGTTTTCTAGCTCTTCAGAGATTTGCCATAAATTATGAGGATAAATAATTTAGCTTGTTTCATTATTTCTCCCATTAATAAAGTCTAGATGTTAACAGGACATAAGCATTCAATGGATTTTAAAGCAATTCAGTGGAAACCCACTCATAATATCTGAAAGTTGGGGAGAACTGAGAAGGACAATAACTGTTTATGTGACATTTAGTTTATTTGGCATGAATTTATATAATGTATCATCTTGTAGCTCAAAAATTTTAAGTGGTAATTAATAGTAGCCCAATATTTAACATATAAACTGAGGTTCATATAACTTATATTTATCTCACATTTTTTCATGAGCTATATTTTAGCAGACAATATGTACCGTACTTTATTGAAAAAACAGAAACCATCAAATTAGACTGCCTTCATCTTTTTATCAAAAAATCTTCAAATTTCCAAGTTTCTTCACCTTCCATCTCTTTTGCTTTTTCCTCTACAATAGAGGAAGTGTCTCTCTTCCTATCAAAGTCTCTCCTAGATCTGCTTTGAATTCTCTCACCTTTCTCAGGGGCTTAGTTGGTTTATACTTCTCTTCTCAATCATCAACAATTATATCTCCATTCTTTCCATCAACCAATTGTCAGAGTCCAATATCACCTATATTTAAAAAGTCCCATTTTTATCTCAAATCCCCATTCGACTACCACAATCTTCCTCTTGTCTTTATAAGTAAAAACTTAGAAAACATTGTCTTTATATTTAACTTTCCCTTATGCTGTTATTTATCCAATTTATTCTAATATAATCTCTCCTCTTACCATTCGATTCTACTATTATCAATGTGACCAAAAATATCTTGTAAAATCCTAGAGCCTTCTCATTTGTCATCATTATTGACCTTTCATTCCTATTCTAAAATATTAAAAACGTTACAATTGTTAAAACATTTTTTCGAAGGTCAAAGCATGTATATTGATCCTGATTATAAATCTTTAAAATTTTATTATTAGTTTCAAGTATACAGTACATTGGTCAGACATTTACACAGGTTATAAAATGAAACCCTGATTATTTTTTCTCTCCTCTGGCTCTACACTTAGCCATTACATTACTGCTGACTGCATTCCCTAGGCAGAGCTCCCCATCCCCGTGACTATCTGTCAACTACTAATTTGTATTACTTTAACCCTTCACCCCTTTCTCCTAGCCTCCCTCCCCTTTGGCTGTCACCAGACCATCCTCTATATTTATGAGTCTGTTTTTGATTAGTTTGTTCTTTTTGTTCTTTAGATATTGCATATAAATCATATAGTATTTAACTTTCTCTGTCTGACTTTTACTCAGTATAATAACCTCTAGGTCCACCCATGTTGTTGTAAATGGTAGGATTTCATTTTTTTTTGGCTGAGTAATATTTCATTGTATATATGAACCATAACTTCTTTATCCAGTCATCTGCTGCTGGGCATTTAGGTTGCTTCCATACCTTGGTTTTTATAAATTGTGTTGCCATGAACAGAGGAGTGTAAAAACCTTTACAAATTATTATTGTTATTATTATTATTATTGTTATTTTGGATAAATACCAAGAAGTGCAATTGTTGGGTTAAAAAGTATATCCATTTTCAATTCTTCGAGAAGCCCCCAGATTTTTCCATACTGGCTGTACCAATTTGCAATCCCACCGACAGTGTATGAGGATCCTCTTCTCTCCAGATCCTCATGAACACTTTTTTTTTTGATTTATTGATGATAGCCATTCTGACAAGTGTGAGGTGATATCTCATGTGGTTTTAATTTGCATTTCTCTGATGATTAGTGACCTTGAGCATCTTTTAATGTGTCTATTGGCCATCTGTATTTCCTCTTTGGAGAAATGTCTCTTCAGGTCTTCTGCCCATTTTTTAATAGGGTTGTTTGGTTTTTTGTTGTTGAGTGGCAGGAGTTCTTTATATATTTTGGATATTAATCTCTTATCAGATGTATTGTATGTGGATATCTTCTCCCGTTCAGTTGGTTGTCTTTTCATTTTGATGATGGTTTCCTTTGCTGTGCAAAAAAAATTTTTCTCTTGCTTTCTGACATCACTCTGCCTTGTTTGTTTTCTTCAAGTAATCTTGTATCTTTCTTTTGATCCAAATTCTAAATACTGGAATTCCTAGGCTCTTGTCATAATTCTTTGGATTTATTTACATACTCTCACTTAATTATCAGGTTTATTTCCTAAGGTTTAAAGGCATGTAAAGGTTTTCACATTTATTGTCATGTTTGTTTTTTTTTTTTTGTATGTCTAAACTCAGAGCCCATTCACCTTGATTCCTCCCCTACCTCTTCAACACTCTCACACATCATTTTCCTTTGACCACTCTGGTTTAGTCACCCAGACTTTGCATAATAAGGTCTCTCTTTCTGAAACTGTAAACTTTCGACTTATCTCATGGCTGGCTTTCTCATGTGTCTTCTCTTACTTTAAACATTTACTTCCCAGAGAGATTTCCCTCAACCATCTATTCACTTCTTTCATTGTAATGTATAGTTAGTATCTCTATTTCTTTTACTTGTTGATTATCTGTATTTCCCATATAATGTTATATTTTTTGAGATCAGGGATTATAAAAACTTTTTCGCTATTACGCACATGATGCTTAGCACTGAAGAATGAGTAGATAAATGAACAAACCAGAATCTCCCTCCCTTCAGAGTATTCTGACATCAAAACCTGTAATTTGCATTATACTAGACTAACTTCTAAACCCCGAGCACATTAAAACCAATGTTGAAAATCATGACTTTCTATACTGACCTTAAAAAAATTGTTTTTAAAAATATGACACACAGGAACTCATGTGCAATTAGCTATGTAATGTCATGAGGTCTGCCGTGAAATCGGAATATATAAGCAGTTGGTATACATGTAATTTGTTTTCCAGTTCAGTGAAACTTCCTGTAGGTATAATCAAAGGATACAAATGAAATCTCATTTCCTCTCTTGGTATAATCTGGAAAAAAAATTGCCCATCATAAGAATTTCAGTAACTACTGCCAACAGCTTCTCTTTACCTATATCTCCACAATTTCCAAGCCACCCAACTAATTATTCATGTACTCAGCACACATAATTTTCTAGGTATTGCATGAGATACGAAGATATATAATACCAGCCATTCCTTTTTTAAAAATTTAAGTCTAGTGACTGATACAAATATATAAAAGGAAAATTGCAATATAATATAAGTGAAGAGAGTGACAGCAGAGAGTATTATAGAACGAACAAGAAGGAATGTAGAGCCAATGCAAGCTATGAAGGTGCAACCCTTGAGTCTTCCTAAATCAAGAAGGAAAATGTATTAACAATAACAGCCCAAGCTAAGGGAGCCTACCATTGACCTTGCTTATGTCTAGGATTTTCTACGTTTGCCTACAAAGTAATTTCTACTTAACTCTTTTCCTCCATCATCTTAATCTCATTTCAGGACTGAAATTTGGTACTTATTATCCTGTCAAATATCATATCTATGTCCCTAACAAGAATGACAAATTTCAGACGATTTGTCCAAAGGTACCCTTTAATAGCCTCTGCCACCAGATGCTGGGCTCTGGCTCCCATTTTCCCAATACTTTGTGATACCAATGTCATGACCATGTTGTCAAGGAGAAAAAGGCAACTAACTAGTTGTCTAACTTTGTATATCCACTGCTACCTAGATTCCTTCTTTTTCCTGACCTGTCCTCAGTTTGGACCCTCAAATAGCAATGATTGTCTAAATTCTCAAACTGCTCCAAAATCTTGCAAGTACTGGGTTCTGTATTCTAAATAGTTTCCCTAGAAACTCTGGACATTCCAAGATTCCTCCCGTTATCTTGAGTAAATTAGGGAAACACCAATATTTTTCACACCAAGACCTGCCCTATTCAGGATTCTTTTCCTATCTTATCTTGTGTCTTCAGCTCTACTTGCCTATACCATCTAATTTCAGCAACATTCAGAAAAAAGCAAACCCTTCTTTCACTAAAATTTTAAAGCCTCCAACTTAAACAAACTTCTTAGACCTATTTAATTCTCTGTTTCCTGGCTTATTTGTGGCCTCAAGTCTGGAGGCTCCCTGGAACAGAGCTTTTTCTAGATCTGACTTTATTAAACATTTATACTGTTACTGTCCTGTCTCTAGGGCCATTAATCTGATCGAAGGCCTGTGGGATTCTTTTCTCAGCTTAATAACTGAGGACTGAAAATAATTTGAAAATCTCTCCAATACTTTAAAAATAATTACAGATATTCTCCACATCTTATACAGTGTATAAAAGTTCGGAGCCCATTTAAAAATCTAATTATTTTGTTTATAAGATGATTATCTGTAATTCCACTTCATTTGCATTAAATTTATTAAAGTGATATGTTGCGATTATTTGTGAGACATAAATACTGTTATATTTAAGTGGTTTTTTAACTTTAAAAAAAAGCATCACAAGCCCTTTTTTCCTACTTTGTATCTGAAGGTCTTCTTTTTCCTAAATAATAGAACGATAAATTTTCTGCTGTCTAAAACTCTGACTTTAAAAAGGAATGCAACAGTAATAATTTTCTTCTGAGATATCACTTTAAAACTCCCATTATGTTCTTAAATTGAATTGAATTCACCAACAAAATACATGAAATTCTTTCAATTCATGAATAGTAAGCTAGACTGGTTACTAAAACACATCTATGTGGGTACTAATAAAAATTTCTAATTATCAACTGGATTAAGTAAACCATCCTGTGAAAACCTCTGATTCATAGCAATGTCTATTCTAAATTGCAAAGTCAGTATTCATTGTATTAGAATTTAGAAATATATATTTGAAGACATTTATACTTCTTACTTCCTCTCAGGGTGATGACAAATTCTCCTTCAATTCTTCGTCTTATCTTGAGCCTCCACTCACCCCATTAAACATTCACAAATTAGTTATTTTCTTCTGTTTGAACTGAGATTCTCATTTAAGTTATCTCATGGTATTTGGATGATGATTTCATGATATCATTTAGAGCATATCATGTAGAGCTTGTTAATAATAACAAAAATATATTAACGTAATTTTTTTTTTTTTAGGCGAGGCAACCGTTGGATGACCTCACAGATTACAAGGACCTTATGAGCTTACAATTCCTTATTTTTTATTTGTTTTTTATGCCTACAGCACCTGGTCTCCTAGGTGGTCTCCCATTCAAGTACTAATCAGGCTCGACCCTGCTTAGCTTCCGAGATCACATGGGATCGAGCTTGTTCAGGGTGGCATGGCCATAGACTATTAACATACTTTCTTATTTTCAATTGGGAAGGTACTAATTGCTACAGAAACATGGAAGGATTGATCAGTTAAGACTATAAACCTTATTATTAAATATACACTATTTTTAGATGTGTTCTTTATAGACCTGAAGTATTTAACAGGGATATATAAATAGAGTGTGTCATATTTTTAATTGTCAAAGCCCAAACAATAGAAGTTTGCATGTTTTATTTGTTTCTGTGCCTCAAATTCAGATAAGTATCTTAAGTTAAAACCAAATGTAAGTGTTCTATAGCTTTGGAGAACTATACTTAGCTTTAATCACATCTCTAATTTGTAATATGTTACAGCTGGAATATTTGCTGATATAACAATATTTGCTATATTCAGGAAAATATTTTTAAATAAGTTTAGTTGAACAACATCTAACATTAAACTTTAATTACAATCTTAAACTTGAGTGTAATAATATTAGCATTTTTATTGAATATACTAGGTACTAAGCTATGTGCTAAGATGCAAGTTTATTAATCATCTCTTTAATCCTCAAAAACCCCAATGGGGCTATTTCTGTTCTATCAGCAGAATGGTAGGTTCTCAATTGTGGCCCCCAGGAGATATTTAACAATGTTTAGGGACATTTTCGATTACCAAAACTGGGACAGGGCCAGGGTACAAGTTCAATCGGCATCAGGTGGGTAGAAACCAAGGATGCAACTAAACGGTCTACAACATACAGGAAAGTTCACTCGAAACAAACAAAAAATTATTGTCTAAAGTGTCAACAGTGCTGAGTATGAGAAACTTGAGCCCACCCAGAGATGTTTACCCAGTCCATTATGAAATGACAAATGGACACAACCAAAGCTAAGCTTATGCATAAAGAGGAAGCATAGCTAAGAATCAAAGACAGAAATTTATTTATTTTTTTCATTTTGTTGAGGTATAAAGGTATAACTGACTTAAAATTAAGTATATTTACAATGTGCAGATAATGAATGGAGATGGAGATATATATATATAATCTCCAGTGTGAAAGGATTTCCAGAACTGAGTTAATTAATACATCCAACACCTCACATATTTACTTTGAGAGGTGTATGAGAAAGCTTAAGATCTAGTCTCTTTGCAACTTTTAAGTGTCTAGTCTCTAAGCAACTTTTAAGTACAGTATTATCAACTATAACCACCGTGCCATACATTAGTTCCTCAGACTTTATTTTATAACTGAAAATGCATACCCTTTTACCAACCTCTTCCCATTCATCCCAGACCCTTACAACTACAGTTTTATTCTGTTTTTATAAATTTGACATTTTTTTAGATTCACGTATGAGTGATACCTTGTAGTATTTGTCTTCCACTGTCTTATTTAATTTAGTTTGAGAAAGCTTTGGTACAACATATATGTTGTACCGAATAGCAAGATTTCTTTATTTTTTAAGGATGAAAAAAATTCCATGTATATTTATATATCCTACATTTTCTTAATCTATTCATCTATTGATGAGTACTTAGTTTGTTTCTATAGTTTGGCAATTGTGAATGGGGCAATGTACACAGTAATAAAGATGTCTCTTCAAAATAATGATCTCATTTCCTTTATATATATACCCAGTAGTGGGATCACTCTATTATACGCTAGTTCTATTTTTAATTTTTTTAGGAACCTGCATCCTTTCCATAGTGCCAAATTATATCCCTACTAATGGCACAAAACAAAAACAATGGAGAAAGGGTTCTCTTCTCTCTACACACTCACCACTTGCTCTCTCCCCTGTTTTTGACAACAGACTTCCTAACAGGTGTGAAGGGATATCTCACTGTGATTTTGATTGGCATTACCCTGTTGATTAGTGATACTGAGCACCTTTTCATTTACCCATTGGCCATGTGTATGTCTTCTTTGGGAAACTGTCTATTAAGGTCTTTTACCTATTTTTAATTGAATTGTTTGCTTTGCTTTTATTATTGAGCTGTATGAGTTCCTGTGTATTTCATATGTGAACTTCTTACTGTATATGTGATTTGAAAATATTTTCTCCCATTCCATAGGCTGCCTTTCATCTTGTTGTTTGCTTGTTTTTGCTGTGAAGCTTTGTAGTTGGATGCAGGCCTATGTATTTATCTTTGCTTTTGTTGCTTACAGTTTTGGTGTCATCTCCAAATAAATCACTACCAAAATCAGTATCGAGGAACTTACTTACCTTCTATGTTTTCTTCTAGGAATTCTATGATTTCAGGATTTATATTCAAATCTTTAATTCATTTTGAGTTGATTTTTGTGAGTCCAGTTTCACTCTTTTGCATATGGATATGCAATTTCCTCAGCACCATTTATTGAAGAGACTATCCTTTCCCCATTGTGTATTCTTGGCACCGCTGGTACATTTGCTGTACTATATGCTGTATTACTATGAAATACTATTCGCATTTAATCTTTGATCCTAAAATAGTTATTATTGGAGCCTTTCTTTCACACAATTTCAAAGAAAAACCAATGAACATTTAAGTCAATAAGGATAGGAGTTTATCCTGACACACCTGTAAGGTATACAAATAGACACATCTTTAAAATAAACACTATGTAATAAATGTATCAATCAGACTGTACTTATGGACACCAACTATCTGACCAAAACCATCATGGGTACACAAAGTACGAAGCAAAAAACTTTTCTTTGAGGACACATTCCTTAGTGAAAGAGAAAATTTGAGTACCAAGAACAATGGCCACATATGTAGAGGCAGTACATACATTTAAAGTTATAAGTCTTAGCATAAATGATAATTAAGTGGAAGCATTCCGTAAGCATTTACTCAAAATCAACTATGTCCTAAGTTCATGTGACATTTCTTTCTTCTCCAAGGGCATCAGAGGACACAGACAAATGGGAAAAACATATTGTCAATCAACTATGTGATTATTATGAGTATTATGATAACAGTCTCTAAAGTAGTCAGCAAAACACAGTAAAGAACTCTAACAGCTGGATTGCAAGTATAAAGACTACATCCTTGTTATATTAAAATCTCTCCAATTTATATATTCTTATATCTTCCTTTTCTCTTATTTGGTATCTATTCATTACTAATCCCATATAATAGTTGAACTGATTTTAAATCCTTCAGTTTTTCAGTAATAAAGTAGCTCCTTGCATCTGAAAAAAATTACTCGTATGGATAGTTTTTATGTGAATCAAAGACCTCAGTGTTAGCCCTTTAGAGTGGAATTTTGAGAATCATCCATTAAAATGTATTTGTTTGTCGTTGGGATACAAATGGCATTGTCCTGGAATTGCATTTAGAGATAAAAATGAGTATTGTTATTGGTCGATGTAATAAATTTCTAATGAGAAATTATTTTGACTAATATCCTTTAAAAGAAATAATTATCATATTAAAGCAATTGATCATTGAAGTCAAAAGTCTAAAGAAATGAAATGAGGAGTCATTAATATGTGTACTATGATAATCATGTTTTTAAGCTCAATTATATATTCACCTACATGTAATTCTAACATGTTTATTTACTCATGTAACTGCCAATAAAGCCTAGTATAGTTATTTCATAATATTACGTTAAGAAATATTTGTTTTAATGTTTATAAGTTACATAAATAGGTAGCAAAAACTGATATAAAAAAATCGAGGGTTTTCTGCATGAAGAAAAAAAAGTATAGCATGATTATGACTTTTCAGAATCATTTTCAATTTCAGACACATTTTCAAGTTTTTAATGAGGAGTTAAATTATGCTGAAAGTAGACTGGCTGTATTCTTCAGATGAAGGAGTTCCAACTGTAGGTAATCTGAAAAGCCCGGAAGCATAAGCAATGTGGTGCCAAAAGGCCCGAAAATGAGTGAAAGGAAAACATTAATTTATAGGTCATTCTCAAAAGAGTGTAGCATGTACCCTTTTCTGGGGCTAGAGATTTCTGACTTTCCATTATAGTCTTCTGAGGGGGTGGGGGCGGGAATAGATAGATAGATAGATAGATAGATAGATGGATAGATGGATAGATGGATAGATGGATAGATGGATAGATGGATAGATGGATAGATGGATAGATAAAGATATATAGGTATAGATGATATAGATATAGATACAGATACAGATACAGGTATAGAGAGAGAGATAGAGAGAGAGAGAGAGATACACACACACACACACACACATTACCTTATTTCCATTTAATTAATAACAGTAGAGCTTAAACTCCTTCCTTTCTTCTGCCAGATTACTGGCAAAAAAAAAAAAAAGTGTAGGCACTTTGTCCTTTACTACTTTGCATAAATGTGACCTGCTCCTGAGTTACCATTTACTGGAAGCTACAAAAAGCTATGTACTGAAATAATGTGTGACTGTATTTCAACTGAAGTAACAGTATCTTTTGGCTGTTGCAGACATCTTTGTATAATACCACACCTAAATTACTATCCCTTTCCTTATTTTATGTGGTTGTATAGGGAGCTTACTCAGTGACTCTCAGATTCTAAAGTTCTTATAAATTCCCAGTATGTGTGTGTCCATCTGCTATGTATTTATCACAGTGATCCATTGAGCAAACACGCATAGAAAATCTAAGCGCGATACTTCGGATGAACAGATGAATAAACTGTGTTTGTTCCACAGTTCATACAATGTATTGAGATAAATGTTTAAAAAAGTCCTATGAGTAGAATGGCTATCTGCATTCAAGACATTGAAATGGTTTCAGATAATATTTGAGTTAAGTCAGAAAAAGGATAATTTCATGAAATTAGAATGTTTTCTTTTAAAGTTAACTACATTTGTGTCTTTTTTCATTTATCTGTACGCTACTGATGTTTCCTTGACTTTGTATCAACAATTGTATGTCATGTGCACTTAATTTAACAAGTGCATAAAATGCACTTCAGTGCAGAATTTCTCGTCTAAGCATTATATGTGATAAGCATAAGAGCCTATCTCTGTTCACAATTGTGTTTGCTCAAAATCAGTATTGAGAAGCCCGTGAGGAAAAGAAAACTATGCTTTTATTTATTTTTTTATTGAACTTTTGTCTCTTTTGAGTCTATGATGATTTTTTAAAGATTGGATTTGAACTATGCAAGAGCTGTATTCCCGGTTGTGTTTTTTGCTCCTTTTCATATTTCAGTAAACTGAACAATTTCTGAACGAATTGAACGTCTTTTTAACTCTCTACCCCATTATAAAATAAAGATGTAAAACTGTATGCTTTAAAAGACAAAAATAGTCTTTTTATAATGAATATAGAGTGACTGTAATAGAAAACTATTTCATTCTAATCACCGCCAGAAAAAAAAATGGCTTAAAATCAACCTTTTTGAAATAAAATATACATATTAACCCATATGTATATTTTCTAGCAAATATGTTCCAGGTAATATTTAACATACATTGAAATTTATTAATGGGTCAATTAAGCTAGCTTCCAAATATCTATTTTATAAATATTTTATCTTAGTGTATTTTCAAAAATTATTTATGAGTGCATTATTAAAAATTGTATATATATGCATCTATTTGTTTATATATTTGTATGTATATTAACTTAACCCTGTCTTGCTTTTACAATTTTATCCACGTTCTCCTATTTTACTTATTCTGTCACTTTCCATTGTGTTTCATTGCCAATTACTGAAAACCTTTTGTAAATATGTCAGAAAATAAGGGAACAGAGGAAGGGAGGGAGAGAGGAAGGAAATGGTGTATAAATAAGACTTAATGGCCAGAAACACACATTCTACACCATCAAGAATAACATTAAATTCTTGAGACAGGCTCAGCAGAAGGTGTGTGAGCCACCTTTGGCCATCCTTTCCTATGATAACAATTAACAGCGATCTATCAGAGGGTGATCTAGGAGAAGGATCACAGTGCTGGGATGGTGGGGTTTCTAAATGGCAAGATTAGCAAAGCATGGACTTCTTCTCTGGCATAACCAAGAACCAGGTCATAACAGCAACAAGAAATGGCAGTTTCAGGCCTATCTTGCCAGCTCAGCATTCACATTTATGGGGGATCTAACCCCTTCCTGGGTGTGATCATCTTTCTAAACACAGTTTTTATTTCTTTAATACTTAAGTGACTTCTCAATATTATTTAATGTGGTAGAGCACTATTTTGAAACACATTTTCCCCTAGCTTTATCAAGATCATTTTTACTGCAAAAGTAACTCAAAGCAAATTAACAGTGGATTAAACAATGAAGTGATTAGTTTACTCAGATAATAAGCTCTGGAGAGCTGAGGATGATTCACTGATGCAATGATCATATATCTGGTTCTCTCCATATTTCAGCTCTTCCAAATTCAATGTGTTCCAACATCCCCAGTCACATTTATAAGATGACTTAGGCAATATCATGGCTCCCCAAAAAGATCCGAAGGCACAAAAGAGGAAGCCTTTCTTTTTTCTTCCTATCCAATTACATTCTAAGTGGGTAATGGAACAGTTAATATCAATAGGAAAAGACAGAGTTTATTATTTTGTGAGAACTGGTTGACACATCTAGGTTAAATTTCTACCTTGGTGCCCTACTTAAGTCAATCTATACGCTATGAGAATTATGTTTAATTCTCTAGTTTAAAGCCTAAATAAAAAAAAAAAATCTTGATTTTCCTATATTCTAAAATATTAACTGTAAGGCATAACCCAAAGATAGAAGCCCTGATGTATCTTAATATACCTGTTATATTGTATTCAAAAAGAAGCAATCAAATATTAAAATATGCCTAAGAAGGAAACATTTAAAAGTAAGCTAATTCATTGACTGACAAATGGCCCACTTACATGAAATAAGGATCTGCTAAACTTTCAGTGCCGCTCTTAAAAAAATAATAATTCCTTCAAAATTTAGAAATTTTCAGCAGTAGGCAGGAACCTAACTTTCCCGAAAGTTCCCTTGCTCTCTTTACTGCCAATATATTGCATTAATCCCCTAATATAGTTAGCATGTGAACTCATGTTTTACATGACTACTCCAACAGAAATAAGTGACTTTTATTCTTTATAATGCAAGACTTTGAGCTATAGCTGAACTAGAGAGAAAAAAGAAGGAACTAGAACCACCAAAACTCAATAAAATCAAGTTCAATGCTTACACAACTAAGCTTTGTCTATTTTGAACAGAATATAACTTGCTTTATTTCTCTGCTAATACTATACTCTGCTTGCTCAACCTCATGCATGATCTATTTGTCATGCACATGTTCTTGCTACTTAAGTTCTAAACTGATCCTGACATGGCTTTATATGACTCATGTTTTGTGTACATGAGAAATTACTATAAAACCTTCCCTAACTTTTGGGTTTTCCATGGCTCTAGAAAAACAGAGGCTCAAAAAAATGATGTAATGCTACATATTATCTAGCAATTCAGGTAGTAATTAAAGAACTGGCTATTTAAGAGATGCAGCTGCTTATGAAGTTTGAAGTTCCTGAGTGAGTCTGCCTCACAGATCCTCACCTAAGTTCATCAGGCTGCACCAGATGTCAGACACATCCCATGAGAAGATTTGGCTGGTTTCTTCAATCTCTGGGCTGCCAGCTAGCTATATGCTGTAGCTATAACCACCTCTGTTACTCTACTGGTGGATAAGTGTACAGAAAGCACTACAAACATGTACAACACCTCACTCCTTGGGAGGAACTTGGCTGCCAACTCCTTTACAGTCAACTCAATAGTGAGCTCAGCTGGAACATGACTTGAATATTCCTTTGCTCTTCTAGCTTAAGGCCTAAAATCTAAAATCAGCTTACAAAATCAGTTGGCTCTGATATTTACCCTGGCATCACTCTCATTTGCCTTTTAATTTCCAAATAAACAAAAAACAGTTACAGAAACGTGGTGACAAGATGAAGGCTTTGGGATTCTTAAGTGGGTAGAAATTCCTGGCTAAGTACTTCACCAGTTACAGAAGGAAATTATTTGAGAAAAGAATTTCAAAAGAGAGATACCTCAGAAAGAATGTGAAGTTATGAAGCAAAAGACAGGAAAATTATTAGCAGAAAGAGAGAGAGAGAGACAGAGATGGAGAACAAAGAGAAAAAAGAGAGAGCTGGCAATATTATATTGAAGATAAATCAGTTTTCCACTCTCGGGCAAAACTACAATTTCACTTCTGAGGACTGTGGAGATATTGTTTCCTTAACTTTTACTGGGATTCCTTTTTAGGAGAGATTTAGAAAGTCAGAATTGAGAGGAGCAAAAGAAGCCACTGCAAGTCAGTCTTAAATTCTTCCTAGAGATTAGATAATAATATTAATGATTTATACTAATGATTAACTATTTGAATGTTACTTATTTTTTAGGAAAAGAATGACTACCTGAAAAAGTAGCAATGTACTAAGACTCAGTTAATGAATATAAGATTTCTTTCTGAACTACCCATATAATAACTTAGGTATCACATTCCATCTGAAGAAACTCTTCTTAGTCGTAAGCACAGTATTTGCTATATAGGTGGAATGCCTGTGTCCGCCCCTCCCCCCAATTTATATGTTGAAATTTTAAGCCCTAGTGTGATGGTATTAGAAAGTGAGGCCTTTGGGGGGTGATTAGTTCATGAGAGTGGAGCCCTCATAAAAGAGACCTCAGAGAGGTCTCTTGTTCTTTTCAGAGGACATAGTGAGATGGTCACTTGTGAACCAGAAGGCGGGTCTTCACCAGACAATGAATCTGCTGGCGCTTTGATCTTGGACTTCCAGGGTACAGAACTATGAGAAATAAATGTCTGTTGCTTAAGCCACCCAGTCTATCGTGTTTTGTTATAGCAGCCCAAATCGACTAAGACAGTATCTCAGGAGAAAAACAGCCTTCCAAATCTAAATCGGAGGAATCATTATAAATCCAAACTGTCATATCGGAAATTATTGTGTATATTTGCTATTCAGCATGTAATCCAAATGCAAATTCATATTTATTTTTAAATAAACTCCATTATTAGAATATAATTGATAAATAATTATACTAGATGTTCATTTCTAAGGAGTTAATGTTTTTAAAATTGGTAGAAAACATCAATGTTTTCTGTTTTCCCTAAAAAAGCATTTTTTGATTTTTTTTTTCTTTCTACTGCAGCCTCTTATGGAGACTACAGAGACACCTTTTTTGTAATAATCCTCCATAAAATTTTAAAATAAGTATACTAAATATCTGTTTATATATATATGTTTGTATGCAAAAAAAGTAAAAGGACAGATACACTATTTAGTTCAATACACGGCTATGAGTGACTAGAATAATTATTAACAGTGACAAAATCAAATTTTCAAGTTAAAAGTAAAATTAGCATTTGAAAGGTCACAGCATTTAACTTTATAAATATACTTGCTGAGTAATATTAATGTAATTTATATATATAAATTGAATATATAAAATTACTTGGGAATATTAGCAATTTATATAAATACAGTGATAATAATGTAATCGAGTTTTTAAAGATCATTATTTTCCCAAGCAAAATTAAAACAAAATAAATTTCCTAAAAATTACCTTAATTTTAATGTACTTAACTTTTAACTTTTGCTTAAAATAAGAAAATGTGTACTTTGACTAACTGCAAGATATTCATTCAGATATTATCTATTTCTTTTCCTTTTCACCACTTGGCATAATTAATGATGGCCATATTTTATGGTATAATTCCTATTTTCTGACAAGTGGAAACTAGAACTAGATAATTTTTATAGCTTTAGAAAAAAGAAGCTACGATTCCAAGATAGTAAATGTCAATGGGGCAAAGTCACTCTGAAAAGGAAGACAATAGGTTCTGGAGGAAAATGCAAACAAACTTCAGATATTTACAGCCTCCAAAGAGTAACTGTACCAACAAAATTGTATTTCCTATACTTCAATTATTCTTGTTTTCTTGAGTTGAACATGAGCATTATTGACGTTGAGTTATGAAAGACTCATTAGTGCCAATGTATGGCTGTGCTTGGAGGACCATGAGAAGCAGTCTGCACATGCATATGGGCTACTATGGCTGCTTTGTGCATATGTTTTATGCTTGGTTTTCAGGGTTTGAGTGGATTACTTGGAACTTCTCCATGTATGACAATGAGGAAGATATCTTGAACATGCACGAGTATGTGTTGAAGTTTGTATACTAGTGGAGCTTCAAATATAAGAAAATAAAACTATTAGGAATAAATTAAAAATTGTATGATATTAATGGTGAAAATACTTCCCTCTCATACAATGAGAAGATTAAAATTTTTCCAACACACTATTTGGTGTTTTCTTTCTGTACCTACATAGATCATTAAGAATTTTTCTTAATATAGTAAACGCAGTGTTAACAGTAATTTTATTTGTTCGCTTTCCTTTTGTTCTTATAGTTCTTTTTAAAGGAAATATAAAGGATATTCTGTACAATATTTCTGAAAATGCACAGGATGCGCACCTACAATTCAGAATGCAATTCCTTGACCTACAAAGGAACTACGACTTTGATTAAAAAGCAGAGCAAACACATGGTTATACAGTGTCCTGGGCATTTTCATCTCCCTGTGAACTAAAATGAATGAGTAAAGAAGCATTTCCTTGACTAACATGTTAATTAACAAACTTTCTCAAAGATAAATTAAAAATTCTCAGCAATATTTTGGATATAAGACAACATGAGCACAAATATACTTATTTATACTCTTTCATTTATTTATTGTTTCAACACTTATTAGATACTAAATATAATGCCCGAAGAAATCTTATATGTGAAAGTGTAGATAAGCAGATCAAACACAACATAGTTTTAAATGTACTTAAATATGCTATGGCTGAGATTATGGGAGCACCCCCCAAAAAAGGCTATAGAAGGGATGATCAGGGAAAATTTTCGAAAGAAAGTAATGTCTAAGCTCAGTTTTTGTTTGTCATTTTTAATGCAATGCCACACCTTACATAACACCACAGGACCCATACGAAGTGCCCCTAGTGATGCTAGAAATGCTCCCAAGAAGCAGAGAAAAGTCACACCACTTTAAGAAACAGCTGAACTGCTTGATGTGCACTGTAGATTGAGGTCTACGGCTGCCGTTGCCCACCATTTTAAGATAAATGAAGACCACTGGAAAGAAGAGAGAGAGAGAGAGGGAGGGAGGGAGGGGAAGAGAGAGAGAAAGAGGGAGAGGGGGGGAGGGAGGGAGGGGGAGAGAGAGGGGGAGAGAGAGAGAGAGAGAGAGGAGAATGAATATGAATGAGAATGAATCCATTAAGCCTTCATTACAGCTACATCAACAAGCATGGAAACTTTGCAGTTTTTGCTAAATATCTTTTCTCATTAAAAGTGTAGCTTCATGTAGGTGCAAGACTGCCATGAGAAAGGCATCCTATAGACTATATAACACGATTCGAGAAAAAGTGAATTCATTATATGACGACTTCACTAGAAGAAGGTGAAAAATATGTGGTGAATTTAAGGCCAGCAAAGGGTGGTTTGAAAGAGTTTTGGCTGGAAAATGTCAAGATAACAGAGCAGCTTCTGATGACCAAGAAACCACAGATGAGTTCCCAGACACCATTAAGAAAATCACTGAGAAAATCTACTTGAGTAGGTTTTTTAATGCAGATAAAAGTGCTCTATTTTGAGGGGGGGAAATGCCACAAAGGACATTTATTAGTAAGGAAGAGGAGTGAGCACGAGGATTGAAGGCAGGAAGGGACAGGCTAACTGTTATGTGCAAATACGGCCGGGTGTATGATCGGGATTGTCCTTACATATAAAGCTGCCCACTCCTGAGCCTTGAAGGGAACAGGTGAGCACCAGCTGCCAGTCTTTGGCTGAACAACAAGGCGGCGCTGGGCACCGAGAACCCTGTTTATGGACAGGGTCCACTGATGCTTTGTCCCTGAGGCGGGAAGTACCCTGTCAGTAAGGGACTGTCTTTTAAAGTTTTTATATTTTGTTTTTGATATCGGACAGTGCCCCTGGTCACCCCAAATCTCATAAATTCATCACTGAAGGTGTCGAAGTGGTCTCCTTGCCCCCAAACACAACGTCTCTAATTCAGCCTCTAGGTCAGGGGAACATAAGGAACCTTAAGGCTCATTCCACACGGTGCTCTGTGGAAAGGACTGTCACCATGAAGGAAGGGAACCCTGAGAGAGAGAATGTGAACGTCTGGAAGGATTACACCACTGAAGATGCCTCATTGCCAGAGGAAAAGCCGTGAAAGCCACACGCTCAAAAAGTAAGTTCTTTCTGGAGGAAACTGTGTCCAGATGTTGTGCATGACTTCAAAGAATGTATGGCAGAGCCAATTAGGGAAATCATGAAAGAGATTGTGGATATGGTCAAAAAAAAAAAAAAAGAGGTGGTGGAGTGTGGGGGGCAGAAGAGGGTGAAGTAAACCAAGATACAGATCTTGGAAAAATTCAATAGCTAATGGACACCACATCGGAGGAATTAACAGAAGACGGACTCGATGGAGATGTGGATTACAGCCAGTGAGGAAGAAGATACAGAAGACAGACATTAGACAATCTGGCAGAAGGGTTCCAATTACTCAAGGCTGCTTTTGACTTCTTTTGGACCCTTCTATGATATAGGCACTGAAACTAAAGCAAATGGTAGAAGAAGGATAGGATCATATAGGAACATGTTTAGAGAAAAGCAAAAAAGTCACACAGAACTTAAGATGTATTTCCATAAGGTCTCACTGAGTATCCCAGCCTCTCCTGTCCCCAATGCCATCTCTGCCGCCCCTGGGGGGCAAAACTAGCCCCTCTTCCCCTCCCTCACCCCAGCCTACTCAGCATGAAGATGAGGATGCAGACCTTTACGATGATCTGCTCCCACTTAATGAACAGAAAAGAATCACCACACCTTATAGTTAATAAGCTTATCTGTTGTGTCTGTATCTTTGTGAGAAGATCTAATAACTATATAGAAAGAAATGTATAAGAAGTTTCTGTCATCATCATTTCCTAAGTATTCATCATGTAGAACAAGGTGTGCAAGACTTACCTGGAAGAGGCATAAGGTGAGCAACACTTAACCCATTTCCCGCTTACCCTGAAAATACCAGCAGCGCATGTGGTAACAGCATCTGCCTCGAGATAACTTGTGGATTACAGCCCTAACCTTATCCCCAGTTTGCCATGATATATCTCCCTTTTATTATTATTTTCACATCAATCTAATATTCTATTTATAGCATTCTGTTTTTAGTAGCAGCATTTCAGTTTACAAAATATAGTAATTCTTGCTCACTGAAAATGTCAAATCCTAGAAAACACAGCATTCCTACACATGATATCAAACCAATGCTGGCAGCACACTGTACTTCTTCTAAATAGAAAAGGATTAATATAGAAATTAATAAATTGTTAGTTTTCTTACTGTTTGATAACTTTGCTTCCAAAGAATTATATTACTGTACAGTATGTCTCTCATAATTGGAGAAAATTCGTATCAGACTATCATCTCAGGTAAGTGGCTTTTTAAAAACTGTAACAATGTTTGCAATACCATGTTAAGAATATGATTGTAACAGTGTATGGTATAAAAATTTTATAATGATTCATTCATTAGAGAATAGGCTAGGATTCCAGGGAGCAATCATATTGATTATACCGACCTACCATAATGCAATCATATTGCTGCTTCTTCATTATCAATGTATAAATTGTTATAACTGTAAATAGATATTAATTTCTTTTTCACATTATCTTTTTATTTTTGATGTCTACTGCTAGCAATACATATAATATCTATAGTATTCTATATCATATAGATAATATTGGTGTAGGTACTGGCACAAAGACAATTCACCTTGTAAACACAACTTGATAAACTTACCATATTGATAAATACAATACTATAAATGCATTTTCTCTCCCTTTTTCTTAGTAACATTTTATTTTCTCTAGATTATTTTACTGTAAGGATACAATATGTAATACATATAACATACCAAGTATGTGTTAATCTACTGTCAATTATCAGTAAGACTTCTGGTCAACAGTAGGCTTCTAGGAAACTTTTAGGGAGTCAAAATTTATATGTGAATTTCCAACAGTACTGCGGTTGTCCTGGTGATGCGCTGACTGAATAAATGGAATGGGTAAGAAGGAAGGATAAATTAGAAGGTGTTTTGACTACTTTCAAGTTTTAGGCTTGAATATATGATTAGATAATTATATCTTTCTCCAAGAATAAAATTCAAATGGGCCAAGACTTGTCAATATATAACAAGAAAAGTCCTGTTTTGGACATAAATAATGTAAAGTTCCTCTGAAATAAATGCAGAAGTGTCCAGTAAACTTTGACTATACAACTTACAAATAATCTATACTCAGGTGTCCTGTTTTTAGAGCAACACACACACATGCACACACCTGAGTGTGTGCTCACGCACACTCTCTGAGTTTATATCTCTGATGAGTCAGACGGCAAGCAAATATTCTTAAGTTATAACTAGAGAGATTTAATTATTAAAAAGTTGATGTTCATTAACCACATTAATGTTAACTTATCCACATGTGCAGAACTGCTAATATTACTTAGTGGTTGTAGAAAGCTCAAACAATATGACTATTTAGTATATACTAGGAAAAGTTAATTTCAATTAAAACTTGACTCCCTTAAAATTTTAAGATGATTTAAAAACAAATTATTGCATTTAAAAATAATATTAGAGTTGCCCAAGGGATAATTTGAGAGAAAATTATACATTTGAGAATTGAGATTCATGTCATTTTTATGAGAAGTCTGATTCTATTTTTAAATCTACCATTAGTATTACACTGCTTAAATCTATTTTTGTATTAATAATCCTAATGCTGAATTTTCAAAAAAAACTTTCAACACTGTATTTCCACATATAGAAATGTCAATTCTATTATACTTGATATATTTTGTGTTGCATAAGAAATACCCTGGAAATGCAGCTCTTTTTTGCCTGATGCTTTTCAATAAATTTACATTTTATTTTCAATCCCCATAGACTCAAACTAAATATTCAATAAATCCATTTTATCTGCCTCTGGGCAAAGGTGATTTGAAAATAAGGGATTCTTTGTCAGATGTTGATGTAAACATAGAGCTGTTCTTATTTTATATTCCTCCAAGGACTACTACCCATAGGCTAACAGAAAGGATGATAAATGCTGAATAGTATTGAAGAGAAGTAACATAATATTCAAGAGCAGCACTCTAAGTTGACAAATAAAATAACAACATGCACAAACACAGGGTGCAGGAAGCTTACCAGGGAATAAAGTATAGAAAAATCTCACATCCATAATGAATTATGGAATGTCAATAAAAATATCCAAATTGAAAAGAAAACATTGGAGAAATAATAATTATTTCTCTATAGCCTTCTACATGGTTTAAAAAAACACTAAGTCAGCCTGGATTTGCACCATAATAAGTGTATATTTTTAAAGAATGCTTAATTAATTCTAACATTCTGTGGAAGAGCTCAGAATTTAATATCTGCAATCTTTATATCATTTATTTTTTTTTAAAAAAGTGGTTGGTGAAAAATCAGAAATTTTAAAAAGCTGAGGTCATTTATAAATTACAACATAAAAGGTTGAAAATTTTTGAAATTTCATCACCATTTTGAAAATTTAAGATGTTATTAGAATATAAAACTTTAAATGAAAATGAATAATAAAATCAGCATAGTCATTGTTAATGGTGTTGGAAAAAATGATTTGGAAAAATATTCAAGTAAGAAAATAAACTACTTCCCACCAGAAATCTTGAAACACTGTCTCCTCAGGTAGAATTTGTGTTAACAGTTTATAAAACAAGACTGCTGAGTCAAAGGTAGGGGTGGATATGAAAAAAACAAAAAACAAAAAACATATTGATGATTGCCCTCAAAGAACAAATTACCTTTGAAATGGGAAATCCTTGACCAGCCAAATGGAATTTTTTTGAACGTAACTTTTTCTTTTTCTTTATAAGAAAAAAAGAAAGAAAGGAAGAATTGAACTGCCAAACCATATATTGATGCTGAGTCCTGGATTTGTGAACTCAGTCATTTTTTCAAACTGAAGCTGAATCAATCATCATTTTGTTATCAAGAAAGAATTAAAGACATTTGATTAACCTCAGGCAGCTCAGCTCAACTGAGGGCCACAGGGGGAAGGGGTCTTCAATTTGCTAAATGTAGAGACATTCTAATACGCTATTATCTTCTATTCCTCATTTAAAGTATTAGAAGAGTAAACAGTCTAAGAGCCTGTAGATTATCAAATAATACTTGTGAAAATGGTATCATTTTACTAATTAGAACATGCAATACATTTGTATTAAGGATCATCAAATTCCCTATATGTTAGACTTGCTTGGATCAGTTTACCCTATAGTCATCGAAGTGTATATGAGGTAAAATTTACTGGAAATCTGCCCAATGATTTGTTCTCTTTCAAAAAGAAAGACAGTGGATAAGTTTATCAGAGTAAGTATGTACCTTTTAATTTAAAGTCTTTTAATTTTTTAAATGCCAAAATAATAAGGAATTATTATTTTATCAATTGTATCAACATATATTTATCGGTCCCTGTCCTTGGTAAACTCTCAGGATGTAGCAAGGAGGTGAATCACCATAGACTCTGAAAACATAAGTTTCCGAAATGGTGACAATGTATTTAGCCTGTGGATGGGTTTGTTTGGCTAGAATAATTACACCAACTGAACAAATTTTACACAAATCTGGATTCCTACATTCTGCTACATCCTTTGAAACATTCCTTTTGTATGCAGGCAGACTCGCCTTCTTCTACGATCCCTTTAAACTTGTGGATATTGTGCTATGATATCTTTTCTTGTGCCACAGTTCTCAGCCCGGTATCTAATATACTAACAGGCATCTTGATATTTTGTTCAGTTAAAAAACTAGTTATCTTAATCACTCTCATCCCCAGAATATGTTCACCCCTAATTCTTTAAAATGCGTTTGAATAAAATACTTCAAAGAATGTGTAGAGAATTATTTTCCGTGACTGATTTTTTATGTTAAAATATTATCGTAATAAAATCTTAAATCAGAAATGAATACCGCAATAAGAAACCCAACTTTTCATTATATGAAAACTGAACTGAAACAGAAACAAATCTCTGTGACAGTAAGGTACTGGGAAAGAATCACAGATTGAATGAGCTTCAGAGAAGAGAGCTAATTTACATGAAGTGAGAAAGACATTTCCTGTATTTGGGACAAAGCAAGAGAGCAGAAGAAGAGCAGAATAGCTGTGAAGCAGGTGGCAAAATATCCTCCGAGGGTTCTAAAATAATGATGGCAATTTTGAGTCGGGTCTTGTATGAATGGGGATCTAAGCCACTAGTAAGTCTGAGGAGAGACTGGTCACGCTTTTCTTTTATTCACGGGCAGAGGCCAGTGATATTTGTTTAAACAACCCAGGAAACAAGTTAGGTAACTAACAAGAAAGAAAATTACAACAGCCCATCTCTAGGATTCAATTTCTTAAAAACTGCTTTTTTATTTTTGTGTTTAATGATACAATATACATTTTTATTCCCATATCTCCTAGCATGGTGTGGATGATTAAGTGTCATAGAATTTGTTTGTCATATCTATAATACTTTCCCTGAAATGGAAAATAATTCCCCACCAAATTAGGTTTTTAGAATGAATAATAGGAAAAGCACAGCCTGAATCTAAATGATTTCTATCCATTTCTCAGTTTGAAGAATGACAAGCTAAAACTACCTCTACAGTTTTTAGTTATTGTTGGCTTTGTCTTTTATTTTCTTTTATGACTTAAATACCTGGGCAGGACTTTTTAAAACTCTTTGTATAAGCAATAATGTCAAGTAAATGAGAATATACAGTCTTTGTGTATCCCTTTTAAAAACAGCATAACTTTTAAGCTTAAACTGTAAACTTTTGTTAGCTAGTGAAGAATCAGTTTAACGCTTATATAGTGTTGAACACTTTACAGTTGAAAGGTATGTTTATTAGAGATATTTAGCATTTGAAGGCAACTCTAATCAAAGGAAAAACCATCTGTCCGCTGAGTGTTACCAGATTATATTATCAAGAATAGCTGTGAGCAGCCACACATTTGGGTCGATGATGTTCCTTCCCTTTCCTTGCCAGCTAATTGCAACAGAACTCCTGTGATTTTCTACATCCCCTGATAAGAAACATTTTTATTGATATGTAAAATATAAGTTGCCCTGCACTTTTTTGTGGATTATTAAATATTAATCATTCAAGAACTCTGGATAAGATATAATAAGAGTTTTTTTATCCTGAGATTTTTTTTTTTTTTAAGAAACTGTTAAGTGGGGAAAAATAGGATCAATGATGGGAAAAGTAACAATGGTGGAATTTAAAACATTCTAATTTTATTTATCCAGATCTGGATATTTTCTGATATCTAAAAGTCATGTTATCATAAGCATTTTCTAAGATTCTATTAGACAAATGATCACTGTATTCTGTTAAATTACACTGGGCCTCCCAGAATCACACTCATCAGAAGTAATGGCTCCTGGTACTGGCAGCATATAGAGATTACTGGAGAATCAAACATTTCTATCTCAACTTAGTTTTTTAATGGATAGTATGTGTTATATATTAATTCATATGAATATTTGTATGTCATCATGTTTTTATTCATATTATGTCTCCCATAAATATATTTAATGAATTCTGAGAAATCTAACAACTGCCAACGCTTACTTAAACGCAGTCTTTCTTAAGTTTTATGTGATCTATATATAACATGCCAACGGTAGAAATTAACTCATCGTTCCCACTTGACAATTTTCATGCCTCTAATCACACTTTGCTTGGATATCAATGACTTCCACAATACTATGTACCTTTTGGAATCACCTCTACTTGCAAATATATCATCATTTAAATTACAAATTAATACAACTTATTTTGGGAAAACTATTTTAATATAATTGTAAGCTTCTTATTTGCTTTATCATTCATTCTTTCTCCCTCTCTCCTCCCTCACTCCAACTGCCCCCCCACACACACTGTTAAAAAATAAACAAAAGGCCTAAAATGGGCTCACATATACTAATAAGCCCCACATCACCAAATGAAGACTTAATTACAGTTTCTGCTCTCCCAGAAATGGAATCTTAAACAAGTCAATCAGGAATCACCTGATAGACCCTAGATAGGTAATCTGCCTGACAGATCCGTACCAGCACCTATAAAAAAGAAATCTTGCAATAACGATGTTTTTGTTTTTCTTTTTACCTAGTATAACTTCGTTGTTCCCACGTTTACCTATAAAAGTCTCATTTTGTACAGCTCCTCACAGCTCCTTTCTGTCTGCTAAATTGGATGCTGCCCAATTCATTGATTTTTGCTCAAATAAATTAATAAAATTTGTAACAGTCCTCAGTTTATCATTTAATAGTTCTGGTGTCAGAGGAGGGAACCGAAGAAGCCCCAGATACCCTCCAGGGGCAGTGAAACACCAGACATAGGTACCTGCTGAGTCCCCTGAGCTGGCTGCTTTCTCGCTATATCTCTGGAGGTGGTGGGTGAGTAAGTCCCTCTCGAATCCTACCTAGTTCTGCAACTTTTGTGTTATGAGCTTTCAGTCTTTCTTTGAGTATTTCTTCTTCTGGACTGGGTCTGAAAACCAGCCAGAACAGGACTGAGTCTGACTTAAAAACTGGACTGGGTCCAACTTAAACTGAACCGGGTCCAGTGTGAGGCCACGGGTGAGTTAAATTTTAAAGCGGGACAAGTAGATTAACCTTATCAAGATAATCTTGAATTACAGTAGCCCCAATAGAGAACTTTTTAAGCATCTTAGATGACTTTATCTACTTATGAGGTTAGCAAGAAATATAAATTTTCAAGAGAAAGCTAAACATAATTTTAAGAACAAGTAAATTAAATAGATGCAAGAAAAAGTTTATAAACTTTTCAACAATATGCTTTATAGTATGTCTCAGTTTCTTTTAATAATCCATACATATATATGTATATACATATATTATAGGTGCATGTTTTATATTTATACAGAATTTCTGAATCCACATCCCGATATGCATTATGTATAGTGACATAAAAATAAAAATTAGCCCTTATTTTTATTCAGTCATTTTACTGGTACAATAAGATCTTTATATGAAATGATTAAGAAGTTTTGCAATACCTGAACATGTTGGCCAGGACCCAAATCAACGATAATGTACAATCCTGATCTTTTAAGTTAAATTCTAGCTTTTACATTTCTTTCTTTTATAAATATGAGTCAGTATTCTGCTTTTTCCCCTAGCTGTCTAGTTAGTTATTCATGTCCATCTTGGTATCTCTCTCTGCCAAAGGAAAAATAAATAAGCTGTCATGTGAGAACTAAGAAAATTATCTATTCATACTTGGGATATTCAAAATGTCATTGTTTTTATTATACAGCATGCCAACTACATCAAATTATATTCAAAACTTATATTCAAACTATAAAAAAATATAACTACTTTATGTGTATAAAACAACTTAAGAAAAAAATTTCATCAATATTTCAGAATTTGTGCCCCAGCCATATCTTCTTTCTCACCAAGAATAATTCCTCATTATACCACATATATATCCCTAAGTGTATATTTTGTTGTTTCTAACTTAATATAATATAGTCATATTGTATAACATATTTTGTCACATACTCTTAAAATATATACATATTATTTATTCCATGGCAGGTTCAGAAAGTTGTCATGGAAGAGACTAAAATGTTCAAAATTATAACTGATGAGTGTAGACAATTTCAAGATGTCAGTGACTACAATTTAGAAAACAAATCTAAGTAATCGTGACTCCATATGGGTGCTTTCTGTTAAAGCCAGGAGGACGTTAATTATTAAGAAGGTATCAGCATTTCTATCTCACTGCCAGGAGAGAGACTTTGGATGTGGGAGTGTGTGCACATCATTAACTGAAGGGTTTCTTGTTGAGGGGTAGAGAGATATGCCATCAGGTATCGACATGCTCTCTATGGATTTTAACACTTAAAAAAAAATGTGATTACCAACTTGATTTGACAAGAATCTCAATCCTGGGTAAAAGGGGACAAAGAATACCAGCATTCTAGCAACTATAATAAAAAGACATCATTGTAAATCAAAGAACTGAATTTTCTAACACAGAAAATAAGTCATTTCTCTTAAGCACTAGTCATCTTATTCAACTCCTGCCTAATATATGAAAATTCTATTGACAATTTCAGTTGTGTACCTAACAGAAATCTCAAACTCACTTTGTCCAAAGTAAATTTTCTTTTTGAAGAACAGTGTAGAAAAACGTTCAGAAACATAAATTTTATAACAGCAATAAGTCTAGAAGAATAGATAACTAAATTAGAATATATGGAGACTAGAGGATACTAAAAACAGCAAAATGAATGAATATAGATTAATCTCAAAAATATATTGTTAGGAACACAGCACACAGACTTGGGAGTGGTGGCGCATATGGTCTCTCTCACAACTACTCAACTCTACCATTTTAGTACAAAAACATTCACAGACAATACTTAAATGAACATGTGTCATCATTTTCAATAAAATTTTATTTACAAAAACAGGCGCTGGGCTCGATAAGTTGGAGGCCATAGTTTTCCCACCTTTAATTTAGTCTAACACCATCTACTTATATCCTCCAATTATTAAAAAAAAAAAATAGTAAATCTTGAATGCAACTGATGATCTATGCAATTCCATTTGGCTGCAATTCTTATTCTTGTCATAGATCCCAGTGAAAAGAAATATGCAAGCCTATCAAATGTTCTGGGAGAGAGAGATTCACAAGTTGTCTAAAAGAACCAACAAAAATGCCAGTCAATTTACCAGTTATAATGAGCATTTACATTATGAATGTATAATCCAAACATTATTTGTATAGCCTACGGTATGTTTTTTTTTATTACATAACACTTTTTTTATACAGTGTCTCTTGTCTTGGCTATGATATTGGAGTCTGAGCTGTCAGCTTGGTCCCTTAAAGTTGCTAGTTGCAGACAAAATCACACTGTGATTTTATTTTTAATATGGATATGTTATCAAACTGTGATAAACTTATATAAAATTCACTGGTCCTGCATCAAGAGATGGAGTGGGAAAAACTGTATTTAATACAATTTGTATTTGAATAATCTATATGGCTTACACAATTTGTGTCGTTCAGAGATGTCTAGAGTTTGATATTTGTTTTTTTAAAGATTAAAAGAGCATTTGCCCCACTGTAAATATACAGCATGTAAAATTTATATAGTATATAAATGGCAGTAAGTTAAATATTTTGTGTCTTATTTTTACTGCTTTGCCCCATTTACTTACAGACACTTATTGTCTTCTTCCTGTTGAAGGAGGTTTATGACACTTTCTAAAAATCTCCACACGCCATAATCAATCAATCAATAAATAATAAAAGATCCTACAAAGGTAACAACTGGAGAAACTAAAAACATTCAAATGACAACATTCAAATTCTCCATGTCAATGACATCTGGAAAAGTGATTATCCAGAAATCTGGAAGGGAAAATATACTGAATTTGGATGCAAATTCATTTTTTTTAATAAGAAAATGACTTTTATTTTTACATGAAAAATGAAATGCCTGGGCTGGAGTTTAAAATAATAATATCATTTACTGAATGATTAGTATGTGATGAGAAATATTCTCTATGTAGTAACCAGCACATCCTCAGAAGGACCCCGTGAAGAAGGTGCTATTACTGCCATTTCTGTTACAGCTGATAAAATTAAAGTTAAGACATTTCAGAAAATTGCCCAAGGCTATCTATACATGATAGGCATTCGACAAAACCCGTTTCTAACCCTTAGCGGTTTGGCTGTTCGACCTGCTCCAGTCCAAATAAGGTTTCTATTTTGCCTGATTTACACTCTTGACTGCAAAATTTCTTAGCAGTTGACTAAGACATGTGTGTAATATTTAGCTTGAACTAGATAACCCCTAAGGCCTTTACAAAAAATACCAAGAAAATACCAAATCTTAGCTTCAGAAATGTTTTTGAGCTTTTCAAAACTGTATCCATATTATTTTTACATAAAATGTTATTCAGATATTCTAAAGCCATTTGTATTTTCTCTTTATGACTTCTTATTAGAGGATATAATTAAAATTCTTGTTATTGGAAAACAAATTAGTAATATTTTCGGGAAACAAATTAGTAATATTTTCTTTAAATTTTCTTTAGAATCAAGTCGGAAAATATTATTTGATGTCATATGAAAAAAGAGCAGAAACATGGGCCTACTTAAAAGTGAAATATGATATATGTATATCTGTATTGAGCAAGAGCATTGAAAGGTCACTTAAGTAATATATATATGTATATATACACATATATATATTTAAGCAATATATATATATACACATATATATATATTTATATTTGTTTTCATGTATTCTCTTTACCCTGACAGGTTGTCACTGCTGAAAGAATTAATTTGATTAAAGTTCACTTATTTATAAATGATTATTATTTTCATTATATTACTTGTACTATATCACAGGATAATCTATTGCCTAAATTTTTACATCACCTGATCCACAGCAAGACTTTACATTTCATTATCATTGTCGCTGTTATAGTGCATTATCATTATTCTCTCAAAAATATAAGTAAAAATAATATAATATTAATAACACACATTTCCAATGCTTACAGAGATACTGAAATCTGGAAATCTGGAAACTATTAATATGCTTACATGCACAGGCAAATGAAATCCTTAGCTGATTCTGTTAGTAAACACATTAATAATTTGGAAATTTCTAGTATAGAGTTATATTCTTAGGAGAATAAAAATGATGATAACTGTGCAAATGTGGAAGAGGCAAGAAATGTATGTTTCCAAACATGAACAAACAAAACTCAAAGCAAGCAGAAGGAAATAATAAATAATTAAATCAGAAATAAATGACAGCTTCAAAAAAAATCAACGAAACCAAAACCTGATTCTTAAAAAAGAACAACTAAATTGATAAGCCTGTATCTAAACTGATAAAGAAAAAACAAAGAGAAGACTCAAATTACTGAATTAAGATGAGGTTGAAAGGAGGCGCATCAGTATTGACTTTAAAGAAATAAAAATAATTATATTTGCCAATTAAGTAGATTATCAAAGATGAAATGATCAAAGACATTTCGTTCTAGTAAGACAAAAACTACCCAAACTGATAAGAAGAAATACAAAATCTAATAGTCTTCTAACAAGTGAATAAATTGAATGAGTAATCAAAACATTTTCAATGCCAAAAAACCTAGGCCCAGATGGTATCACTGGTGAATTATCCAAACTTTTAAAGTAGAATTAACACCCTTCTTTCACAAACATATCCAAAATTAGGAGAGGAGAGAATGGTTTCCAACATATTCTACTACATTGATATCATCCCGACACCAGAGTTATACAAGGACAATACTTAATAACAAAAGGCTATAGCCATTCCCCCTAAAATTAGGAATATAAATGTTTTCACTTCTATTTAACATTGTGCTGGAGAGTACAGGATAATTAGGCAGGAATAAGAAAAAAAAAAAAAACAAGTACCTAGATTGCAAAGGAAAAAGAACAACTCTATTTGGAGATGACAAGATCTTGTACATAGAGAGAGAATGGTAAGAAAAAAAAAAAACACATAAGAAAAGAAAACAGAAACTATTGGAAATAATAAATAAGCCCAGCAATGATGGATACAAATTCATAATATCAAAAATCAACTGTATGTCTATACATTAGCAATAAAAAAACCCACAAATGAAAGAAAACAGTTCCAATTATAATAGCATCAAAAAGACAATACTTATGGTTATAGTTAACAAAAGTATAAGGTTTTACACTTAAAACAAAAAATCATTGTTGAGAGAAGTTAAATTAGAACTAAATAAATAGAAAAGCATCCCAAGATATGGACAGGAAGAAATATCATTAAAATGGCAATAACCTCCAAATTCATCTCTATCACTATATCAAGTGGCTTTTTTTCCCCCCAGAAATTGACAGTGTTCCTAAAATTACTAGGAAAATTCCAGGGAACCAGATTAGTCAAAACAATCTGGATCAAGAAGAACAAACTGGAAAACTCACTTGTCCTGATTTCAAATCTTATTGCAAATAGACTGTACTCAAGACAGTGGTATTGGCAGAAAGACACGTAGATCAATGGGTAAGAGTTGATAGTCCACAGATAAACCTTTACATTTATGGTCAGTTGATATTTGACTGAGTGCCAAAACAATTAATGAGGGAATATATTATTTTCCATAGGTGGCAGTGGGAAAAAATGGCTATAAACATGCAAAAGGAAGGAAGGGAAGGAGGAAGGAAAAGAGGAAGAAAGAGAAAAGGAATTTGGATCTGTCTCATGCAATATGCAAAAATTAGCTAAAATAGATCATAGAATTAAAAATAAGAGGTAAATGTATAGAACTCTTAGAAGAAAACAGAGGAACAAATCTTTACAACTTTGGGTTGGCAATAGTTTATTAGACACAATAAGGAAACTGTAAAAAAAATTGAATTTCAACAAAGTTAAAAATTTTTGTGCAAAGAGGTGTCATCAAAGAAAATCCACAGAATAGAAAAAAAAATACTTGCAAATCATATGCCTGATAAGAGACTGAACATCAGGCTGTAAAAAGAATACTTACAATTCAACAATAAAAAAACAACCCATGTGGAAAACGGAAAAGAATCCGAGTAGACATTTCTCTAAAGATTTGCAAAGATGCTCAACATTTAATTATTAGGAAACCATAAATCAAACTACAAGATATGCTTCACATTTACGAAGATGACTAAAAACAAGAAGACAAGCAAGAACAAATGTTCATGAGGACAAAGAAAAACTGGAAATTTCACGGTTCAACTTTAGAAAACAGTTTGACAGTTCCTAAAAATGTTAAACGTTATGTCCGAGCAATTTAACTCAGGTGTATCTCAACTAAATTAAAACTTGTCTACACAAACACTTTTATGTGAATGTCAACAATGGCATTATCCCTAACAGGAAAATATGGAAATGACCTAAATGTCCCTTACCTGATGAATAGATAAAAATATGCGGCATTTTATACAATGGGATAGTTATTTACCATAAAAAAGAGTGAAGTTCTGGTACATGTTACAACCTGGATGAACCTGTAAAACATTATTCTAAGTTAAAGAGACCAGTAACAAAAGATCACTTATGTAATTCCATCAATACAAAATGCCCATATTAGGAAAATAAATGGAGACAAAAAGTAGATTACTGTTGCTAGGAGCTGGAGGCTGAGAGAATGGAGTATGGCTGCTAATAGGTATGTGGTTTCCATCGTTCCTTTGGGGATGATGAAATGTTTTTAAAATAGTAGTGATGACTGTACAACTTTCAGTGCAGTAAAAACCACTGAACTGTACAATTTAAAAGAGTAAATTGTATGGTATGTGAATTATATGTCAATAAAGCTGTTTTTTAAAAAACAGTGGAAAGGGGTTTATGATCATTTACAAGTCTTCCCATTTATAAATGTTAATTTATAAATGATAGACTCATCTCAAATATAAAATTCTTTATAATTTAATAAAGAGTGATATTAAGAGAGAAAAATGATTAGCCACTGAAATTTAAACACAGCACTCTGAAGATAAACATGCCATCGGTTTCCGAATCACAAGTCAAAGAAGGACGAATTTATTAAAGAAATTATCTCTTACAGTTTCATGTATCAACATGTCAGCTCAGTTCCTAGTCTCTATTACATTTTGACACCAATGACAGAACTGCGTGTGTGCCAGAATCTTCTAATTACCACAGAATATGCTAGAGTAGAAAGAAATATTAGACATGAAATACAGATACATGTAAAAATACAATTCCTTCAGCCACATTCAGATATACATGTGCTGTTTTCATTGTATGCCCCCAAACTGACCAATACATGGGTTGAAAACTAATTACCTCATATGATGAAAATGAGACGTTCTAGTTAACTCAAAGAGTTAGCAAACAGTCTAGCACAGTTCGAAGGTTTACTGGAGAGAGAAACAGATTTCAAGTTTAAATAGCTGGTATGAAAAACCAACTCCACCATCTACGCAAAAAATATGTTATGCTTGCCTTAACTGTCTGTGTCTCATTCATTTAGCTTTTAAAAAGCTAATACCTAGCACTAAGTATTCCTGTGAAGTGTACATGAAAATTAAATGTTGAAAGAGTCTAATATGTGGTAGGCAATCCATAAACAGTTTCGATATCTGATTAACTTGTTATTCTAGGTGGCATATAATAAAAAAGCGTATATTAATGTAACTATACTGGGTATAATGAACACATTTTAATAATTTAGAATGTACTTTTATGTTTTAAAAATGTCTAAGGTTCGTTCTCATATTCTATATGTCTTAAAAAAAAGAGTTTTATATAATGAAAGGAAACATAGAGTATCTCTTTATTGTGCATTATTAAAATGGCAGAAGTCCACATGTATGAAACGCCACTTGGAACCTTATAATTAGAATAACATACATGGAGATTTTTGAAGTCTGACATGTAAGATCCAAACTTCTGTGATTCTAAAGGACCACCACGCACATTACTGTATTCTAATGAAATGAATAACATTTCTTTTAAAAACAGACACTTTTCAAAATAATATCAAGACTGAAATTTTTGAAACTGGAGGACAATGATCCACTACAGCAGTTAGGTAAACCAGTCACTAACAAGCCATATAAAAAATATAATTCATAAATATATAATTCAGAGGGATCAAAACACAGTATTATATATTAACATCTGTAGGCACATTTTTGCTGTAATAAAGTTTAAAAGGTTATATTCTCCTTTATCTATTTTCTTATTCATGAAAAATAAAACAAAAATGATTCTTTTCCCTCCAGCTCAACAGAAAAAGTCACATAAATCAAAATGTCATCAGTGAACTGGTAGTACTGTCATACACAGCCCATCACAGTCTTCACAGTGTATTAAATAAGTATCACAGAGAAAGAGAGACAAAATAAAACCCCTGGAGGTGCCATATGAGAACTCTGAACAGCAAATGAACAAATACCCAATGCTGCCCTCTGGGTCCCTGTGCCTTCAGGAGAAATGAAATCACTGTGGCAGAAGTCTATCAGACCTGATCGGTTTTTCACAGCCACTTGTGTGCAACACTCCTGACACTAGATGTCATACTATGCAATATGAGAAATTAATAGAGTTACTTTTTTTTTTTTCCTAAAAATCTATACCCCTATATGTATATTGCTGCTTTCGCTGTGAAGTCTTTTTCAAGTGATGTCTAGAGATAAACTAAGTCTCAGGTCAAACCTGAGTTGTATTCTTTAAAGAAAAAAAAAACAGTTTGAAAATAAATAAAGCCTCTAGGAAAATGGGGAAACATTGTGTCTTTTGTAGCACATTTTACTTCAGATAATTTTCTCAGATATAATTTTTACCAAATTTATGTTTATGCTGAATCTCTTGATTGGTCTAAAGGCTGACAGATACACACAGAAAGTCAATTCCTAAGAAATTTTGGGTAAAGATCTCCCCTGCAAGAACAGTAAACATAAATCCATATTAACTATAGTGTCAAAAAAACTTCTATTCCTTAACTAGCACATAATAAGAATGACTGATAATAATATATACCAAACACTATCTCTTAATTATCCCACCTTATGTATTTTTTCACATTAGTTTGAATAACTTGCCCAAAGTGAGAGAGCTAGTAAGCATCCTGTCCCAAGTGTGCCCTCCAGACTAGCTGACCCCATCACTGGAATTTCAACCTCTACGTTAATATGGGGGCTATTAAGGTAATAATGCCAAATTAGCATAACCTATTTTCTTCATTCAAATATGACACTCAAGCCAATCTGTAGTTTAAATGACATGAGAAAAAAGAAAAAGAAAGGAGAAAAAATAGTGTATCCAGATTAAATTTCTGTCAAAAAAAAAAATAGTGTATCCAGATTAAATTTCTGTCAAGTCTAATGTTTGCGAAGAAAGTTACAAATACCCATGAAAATTACTGTAGGAGTCAAAAATATCTCTGAAATCTAATTTTATAGGATCAGTAATTATGTTGATAGCTCCTTTGATATCTAGCCTCACCCTAATTATATTTATCCTTTAATAAATTTCAGATAAGAATTTTCCCATTCCCTTCATTTATAAATATCAATTTTTCTGATATTAGGGTCATATAATTGTTGTAGAATTATTCAGATCAGAAACTGCAATCATCTTCATTCAACCAAAATTGAATTACAGTATCATAGTGCTTCTAGAAGTATGAACCCTACCACATTAAATCAGATAAAATTACCATCCTAGGTGTATCGGTGTTTTGATTATCAGTATCTCTTCAACTAAATTAAAAACTTTTCCAGTGACATATAGAAAAGTTACCTTTAGAAGAGTGTTTAAATAAACCATAAACTGAAAGCAAGCATTAACATACAATCTCTTTTTATGGAATATAATTCCAATCACCTATAATCCCTATTTAATAGAACTATCTGTATTATTCTGCCTTGAATGCACAAAAATGGAATATTTGCATACCTTTAAAATAAAGCCTGATTGTCTATAGCCACGCTACCCTGAACAAGCCCCATCCCATCTGATCTAAGAAGCTAAGCAGGGTCAGGCCCGGTTAGTACTTGATGGGAGACCACCTAGGAAGACCTGGTGTTACAGGTGTAAAAAAATGAAAAAATAAGGGATTGTAAACTGACAAGGTCTTTGCCATCTGTGAGGTCAACTAAGGGTTGGTTGCCTCATCTAAATTCTATATACAGTCTTATTTTACATGAAGTTATTTTTGGATTAAAAAGCTTTATATTACTATTAATCTTTTCCTATTTATAAAAAAAATAATGTATATCTTATACTTTTATTATAAACTTTCTCATTTTCCTGGGTAAACAAAAAATCTCTACCATCGGAAGTTAGGCCACTACACTTAACAAGATCAGCTTGGCACTGGAGAATCATTTAATCTCAAAATTCTTAAGAGAAATCAATTACTTCCTCTTATTTTTAAAATATAAATAACGTGCTCATATATCTTTGTAAAATGTCATGGCCAATTAATTTATATTGGACTTACCCAAATTGAAGCTGGTGGAGTATGGACTCTTATAAGCACTTTGTTTTCTAACTGATTAAATGTCAGAGGATTTTCAACAAATACATAATGTCAAAAACTCTTGCTAAATCCTTAAGAAATATTTCATATTACATATCATGTTTTGACCAAATGAAATTCAAATCAAACTATGACAAATTTCATCAATGCTGCTAACCTTATGAGAATTAAAGTTGATAAATTGTACTTTTTTGGAATGCCTTACATTATTTACACAGGGAAACAGTTCTGTTTTTTTTTTTTTTTTTAACTTTCCTGCAGTAACTGACAGTAAAAAATGAAAGTTGCTTTTCATAAATTGAATATAGCACATAATCAGCTGCAGGAGCAAGTAAATGCAGCTGAGATCTCAAAGACTCGTTCTGCTGATTTTAACTGAAATACACAAGTACATTGCAAAATCACTTCCACACAGTGAAATGATCTGATACATCATCATATACATATATGCATTTACACCTTGCAGAAAATCTGAGCTTGGAGAATTTATGAGTTTTGTTTCCTTCTTAGAAAAATTTTCCTTAAAACTCTAAAATGAAATGCCTAAATCTTTTCAACCTATATGCTTTTAAGAGTAAAATTATCCTCCTGATCCATCTTCTATACCAACTGCATATTATACAGCTCTTGTTTGCCAAATCACAAAAATATTGCCGTTGTTGGAAAAAAAGATGCAACGAAACATATATTTTGTTTGGGGCTTAATGGTATCAGCATTCCTGTCTTAGACTCCACTTACTTCTTAAGTGCCTATAATTTCATTATCTTTATTTATTGAATTATTAATGCTACTAATGAGACCATTTTCCTCCTGCTGCAGCTAGCTACATTTATTCTGATAACAGATTTTCTGCTTTATCTGACTCTGTATTTTTTTGTTTCTTTTATTTCTTTTAAATAATTAGTTCTGATTTTGGTAATATTGATTCTGTTATTTACAACCAACCAATGCACACACAAATTTAATGTCAACAATCTTGTTTCTCTTTTGATTACAATATTTCCCATTCTGTTTGCTATTTTCAAATTAATTATTTGATAAAATAATGGTAGGGCATTATTTAACAAGTCAAATTGAAAGACTTCTGCTTTTGTCTATGATCAAGGCACAGGGACTGGATTTACTTCCCTCCCTCTTCGGGCAAAGTAGAAAAGTGGATAGACTATGAGACATAAAATAGAATCTTTGAAACATTTAAAAACTAATAAAGGCAAGTATTGGAAAGAATATGGTAAAACTAGAACTTTCAGAATGAAGATTGTATAGTACTTTAGGTAACATTTTGGCAGTTTCTTCTATTTAAAAGTTCAAATTACACAATGTAGCAATTCTACTCCTACATATTTAACCCAAAGCAAATAAACTGTGTGTCCATAAAAATCTTTTTCCTGAATTATCATATTTAAGTTATTCAGAATAGACATTTTTTCTTTCAATTTTATACAGATACAATTGACATACAGTACTGTATAACATATACTGTATAATAACTTGACATAAATATATTGCAAAATAATTAACACAATAAATTAATTTACATTCAGTTAGTAAACACAGTAAGTTTAGTTAACTTATGTAATGTAGAAAAGGATGGCTTTTTTTAACGATGCTGTATGGTGTATTTGAAAGTTGCTAAGAGAGTAGATACTCAAAGTTCTCATCACAAGAAAACAAATTGTTTTACAACTATATGAAGTGATGAATGTTAACAGCCATTTATTTTTATATTTCCATTTAAATTTAGTAAATGTCATATACATGGCAGTATTCAACATATATACTCATCAGGACAAATACATTAATATAATTTATAAAAGTTCGACATTGCTGGAGTTGTTAAATAAAGTAAAAAGAATTTACCATTTCATATATAAAGTTATCAAAAAAAGATTCAAAGAAAAAATAAGGAAGAAAAGGTTTATCACTGGTCAATAAATTATTATAATGTGTAAATATATAACTATGAAATTAATTATTATATTGGTATAGCAAATCAACATTTTCCATTAATATTTTCATTGTCAATACTAAATATTAGTTTTATCTTGCATTGGAGATATAAAATTTATATAAAATTTAAGTTAACGTGTTTATAAATTTTAGTATTTTTATATAATTGCCTAAGACATAGTACTTCACAATGACCTAGAGATCATTCGTATATTCAGATTTCAGCAAATGAGGTCATGTACTTTATATGAATTAAATAAACGTGCAACTTGTAAGAAAAATAGAAGCATAATTAACAAAGTGATGATTTTGATACTGATTAGCATGAACACTGAGGGTAAATAATGTGGAATTAGCTTTTTTGATCCCCAGTATTCTAAGAGATTACCACTGGTTTCTTTCATTGGAGCATTAAAGTTGGAAGTTAAGTTGGAAGGCATTAAGTTTAAATGATTAATTTAATTAGCTTTTTAAAATTATTTCTTTTAAACTTTATTATTATTTTTTTTGCTGGGTGTTTTGTTTTTAATCTGTGAAAGTTCTTGGAATTACTGGTAGGTGGAGAAAAACATCAAATGCTTACATTCTTCCCAAGTAATGAATCATTATTGGTTATAACATTATGTCATTGTCAAATTCTTTTTTCTAAATCCAAAAAAAGCAATGGCATATCATATTTATGCTGGCATGCTAAATGTTAGCTCATGTTTATGAGCACTTTTGAGAAGTACCTCCCCCTCAGCTGGACCCACACTATGAGAGCCTCTCGGATACGCACACGGGTGGCTGCACAGGAATAAATTCTTTTTATCTGGAGAGATTTTATTCCTCCCATTTTTTTATCTTAAGTTTTTCAGTTTCCCTCAGTTTTTTTTTTTTCCAGTTCAAGGATGAATTAAATACCCAATTTGGGGAGAAATGACAGGTGTAAGAAAAAGGATAAGTTTAAGATAACACTTACTGCTAATACCAACCTTTCTTCATCTATTGCATTTGACAGATACTAACTTTGTAAAACCTGTGCCCATGACACTTTTATTCAGCTTAATTACTCCGTGCATGGTGTTGTGTAAATTAATCTCCACTTCATATTTTATCAAAATATTGCCTTCATCTTTGGATCATGTGTTTCACACTTGACACCCACAACTAAGAGCAGCATACTTCATTAGAGGAAGCATGTAAGTAAGATCTCTGATCACAATCTCAGCAAAAGATAATAAAATATTCTTTTAATTGACTACAAGGTTAAAAAGACTGATCCAAAGAACTGAGTGGTTGTATTTATTCCATTATGATATATAATTTGAATTACGTAACAAACATCAGTTGACAAATTATAGAATGTATTAAAATGCAACATCTCAGTAAGGTGAGTGTTTCTGATAACTAGTTAGAAAGTGCCTGAGTTTCCTATCATCAGAAGCTACAGTCTTGTTAAAGCCAAAGAGCCATGAAACAGTTTAGTGATTAGTGTTTGTAGCGCACCATGCAACATAGTTCACAGAGGGTATTTTGGAAACTGAACCTAAGCAAGAATAGAGGCTACAGAAAAAGCAGCCTTTGAGAAGTCTTGTTATTTAAGGGCTAAATTTTAATGGAATGTAATTTGAACTCATACTTTGACATTACTGGCTGGTTCAAAATGGTTTCATGAAAAAACTAATCTGTATTTAAAAATGTGTCATCGAATGCGAGGGCCCCACTACTTTTGAGGAAAGTGTACAAAGTTTCCAAGAGGGTCAAGGTAAGGAATGATGGCTGCAGATATTTATAAGAGCTAGTATTTCCCCTCCCTCTTCTTGATGACAGAGGCAAGAGAAATGCTGGAAGAGCTTCATCAAAATCGGTCTTGACGTTTTGCAGCATGGTAGCCAAGCACTTCAGTTATTTTATAGCCCCAAGCCCCGTATCCACAGCTAAACCCTGTGGGTGGTGATGGGAATTAGCTTCTCATACAGTTTCTCAGTTATGCCCTCATCATCTCTATGATCAAGTAGCTTCCACTAGGATGACAGGAGAGTTGGGGTGATGGTGTTGCCCTTCTTCAGGATATCATTTTTACACAGAAATTTTTAAATGATACAAGACACACAGGGAAAAACAAATTATGACCACATCTGTTTGTGGGTAAGATGGAGGTATAATCTGTCCTAATCTTCTTGTTTATCTGTATTCTATAACGAGAGTAAAACAGTTGTCCAAGGCAGTGGGGATATACTCCCCAGCAAGTGCATTGGTTGTATAAGTAATCTATAGGCAAGTGTTACTTGCATATCCATCTCCCACCACACACCTGACGGCCTGCATTTGGGCCAGCTGGTGGAGGGAGACATGACTCCAGGAGTTGAGAAAGAAGTGGTGAGTTGGCTAGTCCAAAGCTCAAAGCTTCTCATTTATACAAACTTCCAGGCTACATAGTTAGGGACTAGGTCCCTCCTCTGTAATACTGTTTGTCTAAGAGTGAAAGCTCGAGAATAAAAATATCTGACTTAAAATCCTTTATTAGGTGTCTGACATTGGAAGTTGACTTGTACCTCTGAGTTCCAATTCCCTCATCTATCAAACAGGTAGAGAACAGTAAATATAGCCATGATTATAAAATGAGATTATATAAGTGAAGTGCTACAAACGGAACCTTGTTTTCAGTAAGTGTTCAATGGATATACTTATTATGAAGTTAGCATTGCCACAGCTTCTCAGTTTCCCTACCAAATGGCCCGAAACATCTATTATTATTAATCTTCTCCTGGAAATTAGGACTTAGTAGCACTATCCCCTATGGGGGACCAAAAAAATAAAAAAATAAATAAAACAAAAAACATCAGTTACTTATAACTTAGAGGTAAGTTGTTATTCCATTTATAGTCACTGGTACTTTGCCCATAGAACAGAAGCATTTCTGTCCTCTTCCCTCACAGAGGGGCAGTGACATCTAAAGCATCGTTACTTGGGTTCACAGTGGAAGCCTAGCTCTTGGGGGAACTCTGGGTAACAATTTCAGAGCCTAAACTGAGATTTACTATACAGCGATAACCGATATGACATTCCTCAGACAGTTAACTGATTTTTTCATAAGATTATATTCATCTATCCCTGGGATATGGTTCTTTGATTAAATAATATGAATAAATCATTTACAGTTTATTTTGCTTGAACAGAGAGGTTATTTCTATCAGATGTAGTTTAGATTTGGGAGAATGGTAAGAGTTTGGGGACCATCCATTACTTAGGAAGAGATTTCATTCAATGTTATAGTGATTGTATACTAAGCTAGAATAGTAATTATGCAAAATGTGGCCTCTTCAGAGATCAAATGTCTCACGGAAATGGTAACAAATCCATAATGTATAAGCATTCAAAACATCAGATAGTGGAAAAGGTATTCTAATCAAGTGACTCCAAATCAGTCAAAAAGGTGTATAATGAAATTTTTTATCATCATTTGTTTCATAAGATTATACTCAGCATGATAAATTATTGTTCAGATAAAAACCCAACCTGGTCAGGGCATTTTTCCCTGTTTGAAAGAAAAACTTCCTGCTACTTTAATAACTAAAGTCCTAAATATCCAGCAGTATATCAAATTTTCTATGACCTCTTCAGACTTAAATACAGTTTATATATTATTTACTTAAACTATATATAATTTCTACTTTAATAACTAAAGTCCTAAATATCCAGCAGTATATCAAATTGTCTATGACCTCTTCAGACTTAAATACAGTTTATATATTATCTACTTAAACTATATATAATTTCCAAGTTTTAAATAACACAACTTAAATCTTAGCCTAATTTTCCCCGAATCTTTCAATTTTCAAAATCCTTAATGGTAAAATGTATCTACAGTAAGGGGTGTGCGTGTGTGTGTGCGTGTGTGTGTGTGTGTGTGTGTGTGAGTTAGTTCATTCTTAGAATCCCAGATTAAGGTAAACTGACATAGATCATGTTACTTAGAAGGTTTGATGATGAATTTCTGGCCAATTGGCATCAATTTTCCTTCATGACAGCACCATTTCTTCTTACTATGATTATTTTAAAGCCAAGTTTTAGACTATCCCATGTCCCACGCTTTGCACTATACACTTTAGCGTAAGTGGTCAGAATCAGATTCTATTGCTAATATCCAAAGTCCCATAACTAATAAAAAAAAAAACTAAAAATTTTTATTGTTCACAAAGATTCCTTTACACTATGGAAAACAGGCAATTATGACACACAAAGATAATTTTATAAACCTGCATATTACAATAATTTCTTTAGAATATGCCAAGTTCTAGTATCTGGCATTTCTCTAGCTGTACAGGTAACAAAGGCAACCAGAAAGTGTTCTCTCTCCAGGAGAGTTTTCCCTTGCTATTTCTTGATGTACAGCAACAGCAACAAGTTCAGCATTATAAATTGAGTATATCCCATTATCAAAACTATACATATTACTTCCCAGAGGGATGTGAGCAACTGCATGGTCATCTAAAGTGATTAGATTGGATGCCATAATGAACTATAGGAATAAAAGGAAAATCTCTTCTGTGGTCACAACTTTCACACCTCGAAGAGAAAATAGCCAAGTGTAAGCGGGGGAAGATTCAAAAGTTTCTCTCCTTATTTATTCCAATTCTGCTTGAATCTTAAGTACATTTAGGAACTTCTTAGTGATCTTAACCCTACCGATCAATAATCCTCAACTATTTCTGTTTACAGAATTAAGTAAATAAACTGGAGAAATTAGAGGAAAAATATTTTCTCGATAATTCTCTAAGGCGGCATTTTTAATTTCAGCTCTCTCTGTTCTCAGAAATCTATATATTGCTAAAAGGAGCATAAATGATTAAAAAGTGTTAAATTTGAAATTAGAATATCTAGATTTAGTCTTATTATGCAATTGTAATCCTGGTTTTCTCATGTGATAAACGGGTGTCATATGTCATCCAAGTGAGTGTAACTATATTGAACGCATACAAATCTGTAAAGACTTGGCACAGACTTACGGGATGAGGTCATGTGTAACCAGTCACTTTTAAAAAATCTAAGCTCTTTCCCAGAATAAAAGAGAGATTAAACAATTCTTTGGGGCTAAGAACCAGACCTCAGTCTAGACCCGTGAACTGTTGGAGTACAAAAGCAACCATTTAATCTTGTAAATAACATACTGATTTTAAAGGATTTATATTGTAAGTGGAGAGTAGGAAATCTTAAGGGAGGTGTGGCAATGGCACGCTTGGTCATGCTGAAGAGGAAGGAATCCCAGGCAGTGGATGGTGTCATACCACTGGGACGGACTTCCACATTGGTTACTTCCGCATAAACACCGGAGCCTTGGCTACAATGACCTTAAAAAATTAATGTGAAATACGACCTGTATTACTAGAGTTCATTTATATCTTTGTGAGTGTTTTGCAAAGGAGAATTTTAAAAAGCAGAAAGAAAACCAGGTTGTGTTGTGACTGCAAAGCTCTGCTCAGTAGTGCAACAAGTCTCTGGGCGAGAGGCTGATTCTCTGAGCAGAACTGGCAAAATTGGGCCCCCCAGAAATGGCATCTGTCGTAGGAGAATTTGCATAGAAAAATAAATTCTACATGAAAACTGGTAATATTGTTTCTCTCTGATATTCTGAGCCTGAAGGGAGGAATCTGTTAGATGTTACAGTATTTACAGTGTTTGCTTCTTATCCAACGCATTCGATTTATTTTTTAAAATAAAGTTGTAATTCAAGTTTCCTTCTTTCCTAAAAAGACATATTGGATAAGGTAATGTTTTGGAAAAGAATACATCGGCTTAAAGAGACATAATTTTCCTATTAGTGGACATTGCTGCCTCCTGAACTATATGACTGTCTGAATGTCAGTGCCGTACTGTTTTAATTACTATAGCTTTGTAGTATATTTTAAATATATTTTAAAACGAGGAAGAATAATGCCTTTAGCTTTCCTTTCAAACTGACTTTTTACTTTTAAATGCGTAATACATATTTTAAACCATCAAAAAAGAAACAATACATATTTCATATAATTCTAAAATATAACTATCGCATTTTTTTCTATTCTCGTATTTTGCCCTATGTTAGAATCTCTTTTCCATCTTTATACACAAAAGCACACCTTACCACAAAATTAGGATAACCTCACTTTATACATATAAATAGCATAAGTTGCTTTTTGAGCATTGAAAAATTAAGGATTCTATAATATATTTATAATATTCTTCATGACCAAAAATTTTATATTTTAATTACTAATATCAAAATATTAATAAATTTTACTGATGTCAATAAATAATTCCACATTGACAGAGAATATAGTTTTTAAAATTATATTAATTTAAATTATATTAATGATTTAAATTAATTATAAATAATTGTTGCAATTGCCATTCTTCCAAAAGATATATAACTAAATCCTCTTTCTTCTAAATCTGAGCTCCACTCCTCCCATCCCTGTCATTCTCAGTCTACCTTACTGACAGTCACTCTCACTTGAATCACCATCTTGAAAAACCTCCTATTTTATCTCCCTGTCTCCTTCATTATGTCATTTATTTTGCAACCGTTTGTTTTTTTTTTTTTTAATCAAGTATATTATGGTACTTCTATTCTTAATGTTCTCAGTAGAATGCCACTGCTTTCAAGTTAAAAAATCTTATTTTTGACATGTTTTATAATATATGATATCCACCTCTTCAGCTTTGTTTTGAGCTATTTTCCTTCTCTCTGTACATGACATTACTTTCATTACTACTATGACACAACAAATTCTCTCATGACTTTGGGATATTACCCATTCTCTTCCCTTTCCCTGGGACACTTACCCTCCTTCATGCCCTACTCTCCACACATGCACACAGGGATCAGCTTGACCAATTTCCTTCTTTGCTTCTCAGTCTGAAATTCACTCCCTCACTATCTACACCATTTTAAATCTCTGCCCCGTGATTGACACACTGTATTTTGTCCACTCACTTCAGTTGCTCAAATTATTTAATTTCTGCCAAACCTTCATAAAATTAGTATTTCTTTATAACTATCGCAATGCCTAGAACATTATTTCTGTTCAATCGATATGTCAAAAATTGACCAAGATTACAGGGAGATGCTGAACAGCATGAGCGATATAGAGACACAGTAAGTGGGTTGAATATAGAAGGTGCTCACTCACTGTTATTTCTCAACATCTACTAAGCTTTTTAAAAATATTTCAAATCTTTTCATTAAGATTCGGGATGCAAATTAGATTACATTAAATAAATGCATTCACGAAACATTTACAAAGAACAAAGACAGATATCCTTTTGCTGCTTTAAAATTTCCTGCCAATAAACAAAACTGTAGCTATATGAGTAGTTCATGGCAACTTTCGGAGGTGGGGACTATTCTCAGGATCTAGCTTTTCTTCTTCCTGGACAAGAGGAAAGTGTGGGAGCACAACAGGAGGGTTTGTCTATTCCATTTTCCTTTTCTTGAATTGTAGCTGTGGCAGGATTTTGTTTGTTTTTATTTTTGTTTTTGTTTTAATATTATTGAAATACTGAGAGTATTTGCTCTTTTCCAATCTCAATTTCGAATGGAACAGTATTGGAGCCAGAAGTGGCTGCAGACGCTTAAAGAAGGGAATCAACCTGATTAACTGAATGGCTTATTTAAGGCAGTTATTATCTGGTTTTTGTTTAGGTGACTATTTTGTCCTTCTGTGCCATGATCTATTAGTATTAGCCAGTGATCATCTGGAATAAAGAGTCAATTCAGATAACTCTTTGAAAGACCAAAAGCAATGTCAAATGTCTGCTGCTATAAAACATATTGATGGAAATAAAAATTGTGCATGAGCTATCGCCTCTTTAACTAGAAAGATTAAAGAAAGAAAATGGCAAGTGAAAAATTTTAAATTAGTGGCTCAATGCACAGAGACCTGAGAGGTTCAACTATCAAAAATAATACCATATTTCTTAAAACTATAGAGCTATTTTCACAAAATAGAGTCAGATAATGAAGGTTGCTGAATTACCTTATAAGTTTAATTCACATTCTTGTAATAATTAATTACTTAAAATTAGGAATATCATGGGATAAAGTGGGACTGTGAGAAAGAAAATGAGAATTTATAGATGAATTTAGATAACTACAACTATAATTATATGAAAGACTTATCTGATGGTCTAGTCTTGGCTCATTTAAAAACCATTTAGTGACTAATATAGGGGTTACCTTCCAAGGGAACACCAATTGAGCTCTGCTATTTCAATTCTCTTCATATCCATAAGTAGAGTCTACATACCCTCAGGGAAACAAGTGCAAAGTTCTACCTGAAATGAGAAGGCTTAAATGCCACAAAAACTGTAGCATTATTTTAACATCAGTAGAAATCTGAGTGACTGTAGAAACTGATTTTCTGATTTTAGAACCATAAAAAAGAAACATATATTTAAATAAAGCCAAAAATATCTATAAGGGTGTACTGAACAGAGATTCTGGTTTCAAACTAAACTGAGCATCTGCAAGTGGTCTTGAAGCTTGCTGAGGTGATTGACTAAATTCTGGACTCGCTGGAGTTGGAAAAGCAGATATTCTTTTATCTAGTAATAATGGGAATACAAAGGATGAATAAAATAGAAATGTTCAAGTTGATTATCACATAAGACCTGCTTCCCTTCATCTTAACTATATCCTGCAAAACAGTCTAAACAATTAATTTAACAAGATAATAAAAAATAAATTGGAGAGGCAAGCACCAGCATCCTAAAAAGCTTTGCATTGGCTATGCTTGCAGGCTATGAAAGACTGAAGACAGGTGGGATCCTGAAGGAAGAGAAGCAAAGTTATCACCAGATACTTCACAATAATCATCGGTAGTGTTGATTAGTTACTAGAATGAGTTGATACAGGAAGATTTTTAGTTAATTGATCATGGGGTTCCAAAGAGTAAAATACACAGACAAATCATGTATATATGCGTGTGTGTAGACACAGACACACATAGATAGATAGATAGATGATAGATAGATAGATAGATAGATAGAAAGAAAGAAAGAAAGAAAGAAAGAAAGAAAGAAAGAAAGAAAGAAAGAAAGAAAGAAAAGAAAGAAAGAAAAGAAAAGAAATAACTCTGAATTAGTGCATAAGGTTTAGATATAAGCCACTAATAAGTGAGAGGCAGAGTAAAAAATCCTTCCTCTGACAGGCATGGATAGAATATATGGGAAAGGGACAGACTGATACATTCATACCATTATTGATGGCTCAGAGTCATCGTTAAGCCCTGGAAGCACGGAATGCTGCTACTAGACAGGGGTCAGAGTGAAGGCCTGTGGGGGTCATGTGATAAATGGAATGTTGGCCAAATTCCATCGCACAGTGAACCCAATATATCCATGAGCTCATCTGTGGTTATTTCATCAGGTCCTAAAGTACAAAGGGGCCAGACCAATAAATCTCAAAATCCAATCTGTTTCTTTTATTTAAAACAGTTGTTAAAATAATACTAAGATTTAACATGTGAGTGAGTGTGTGTGAGTGTGTGTGAGTGTGTGTGTGTGTGTGTATTTACTGCACTGGCGTTTGCACTGATGATGCAAAACCAACAGTGTATAAATATGCTGGCATTTTAGCACAAATCAATTCAGGTGCATTGTTGATACTCATATTCATTATTCTTCACTGCCATGCGTTTGAAATACATATGCAAACTAAAAAACAATGTAAAAACTTCTATATATGGCAGTAAAAAATGTTCATTTTAATACAACTATATGCGACAAAATGAGAAGTATGCAAAAAATACTCTTGCTGTAAATCGATGTTCTTTGATTGCCTAGAGTAAAAGCACTTATGTACTTGTTTCAGTTATAAGCTAAACTAGCTTCTCATTTCACATGACAATGTTTTCACTTGAAAATGTGGCTGGTAGAAAAGTTATTTTAATGAAGACTTAGGCTTTTGGCTGATATTTTCTTGAAATAAGTGAGTTTCCCCTTCCAAAAGTATTGAGAGTATTTGCTGCCAATGATAAATTCTAGCTTTTAGGTGGGAAATTATAAGTTTGGAAAGTTTCTATCTGCTACCAGGAGCTTGAACATTTCCCCATAGTTACAGGCTGTTCAAAAAAGATTTGTTACTGTATTTATGAATGAGATTTTTGACATTGCATAATAAAGTGTCAGAATTTGAATGGTCTCCATAACACCATGAACTAATATTTCCAGATGATCAATGTATATTACAAAATCAAGCAGACATTAAAAAAAAAAAATTCAAAGTGCAAACAGGTTGATATAATAGGCTGTGAAATTTACTGCTAAGGATTCAAACTCTATATTGCAATTGATGTTAAAGAAATTACCACTTTCTAAGTTGTAGTATGAAAGAATAGCCATAATTATCTGAAATACTATTAAATTGTGCTCTTTTCTAACTACATATCTTTGTTAAGATGAAGTATTCTTTACATATTTTAAATGAAACAATACACAACTGATTGAGAGTTCAACTTCATTCTCTTAATCCAGACATTAAAGTGGCTTATAAAAGGATAAAACAATAACACGTTTCTCACTATTTTTAAAATATAGTGATTTTTCATAAAATTATGTATGATAAATTGCCCTGTAATGATTTATTATTATTTTTAAATGGATCGATAAAGGCATATTCAGCAAATTTCTTGGTTTTAATATCTAATTCAATATATATCTATGTATTTATATATTTTACCCAAACAAAAGCTCTTTGGGGTCCTCAATAATTTTTTACGGTGTAAAGTGATTCTTAGGGCAAAATTTGGAGACTCATTCAACTAGACAAACTCAGCAACTGAAGTTCCTGATGAGCATGATTTGGCCAGACAACAGAACAGGCTTCAATCCCCCTCACAGGCAGACCAATTAACAACTATCCACAGACAGGGTGCCTTTTGGAAAATCTCAGAAACTAGGAGTGCGGTTAGGTGACCTTCTGGGCATAAAAACTGAGGAAAACTGCATTAGAAGGGTAAGAGGAGCAGTTTCACTTTGAATTTCCCTGCTCCTGGGATGGTCCAGTTCCCTCTGAGTATCACCTCTATGCTTATAGAAACAGAGAAGCAAACGGGACTTTCTGCTTCTCCAGCCTTACAAGCCACTTCCCGCAAGGACCACCTATGTCTTGCCTCATGAGATCACGGGGGAATTCAGCAGGGCGGCCTGCTGGGAATCAGCTAGAGACACAGTCTCAGTGGACTACATTCCTGCTGGCAGCGGTGCCCAAGCAGAGTCCAGCCAGTGGCTCTCACCATCTGCAAAGTGGAATCAGCGGCCCCATTTGGCTAAGGAGCATGGTTAGCAGTTCTGCCCAGTTTGAGTCCCTAGAGAATGGGCTATCCCAAACCTAGAGAAAATCCTACAGCCAACCTGGGCAGCAAAGAAAGCCAGTAGCACCACCTAAGTGATGAGTATAGTCCTCATCGACGATGCTCAGGAAATCACAAAGCCTATCCTACAAATCTGGGCACAGAGCCAGAACACCCAACTATGATGCCCGCACACAGATGTGCACACACGTATGAAAGGCAAACCAGGAAGAAGGTATTTACAAAATATCTGCTCAGTTATAGACTTGTATTCTAAAAAAGTATCACAACTGAATAATAAGACAAAATATCCAAAGAAATAAAAAATGGCAATTTTGAACTGAAACTTCATCAGCAAAGATACAGAAACAGCAACTAAAAACATGAGAATATGTTCAACACCATTAGTCCCTATGAAAATCCAAATTAAAATGACAATGAAAAAGCTAGTAGGGTTACTATTAAAAGCGGAAACAAAACCAAATGTTTGACAGGCTGTGGAGCCATTGGAATTTTTTTTATAGTGATGGTTAAATGCAAAACATCACAGTCAGTTTAAGAAATACTATTCAGTATCTAAGAAAGTTAAACATACATTCACCATAAAACTCAACAAGTCACATCTTATATATCTATCAAAAAGACACAAAAACCTATGTTCAGGCAAATATTTATATTCTAATATTCATGGAAGCTTTATTAATAAATAACCCTAAACTGAAAATGAACCAAATGTGAATGCATTAAAAAGCCTATGATATATTCACATACTGGAATATCACTAAACAATAAAAAAGAAAGCAGTATTTACACTCAAGAAAGGTTCATTGAATTTTAGCATGATTATGCTAAGGAAAAGCATCCAGATTGAAAAAAGAATACTTAACTACATGAGGGTTCTGTATGCATTATAAACATATATATCAAATTATCAAACAAGTGGATCTATAGTAGTAGAAAGATCAGTGGTTGTCAGAACCCAGGGAATAAAGGAAGAGATTGACTGAAAAGGAGCATGAGGGGATGTTTTTTTGGAAAACGGAGATATAGTAATCATGTTTTCCGTGTGGTTATATGATTGTGTGCTTTTTTATAGACTCTCAAGCAGTATCCTGTAATCAAAATGATCAAAAATAAAAATGAGAAGTACAATAACCAATATTAGGAGTAAAAAGGACACTCGCTATACAACCTACAGATATTAATAAATTCATAATAGCATTTTTAAAAAACTGTTACGGTAAATTTGGAAGGTAATTATAGAAATCCCTAGAAAACCACATCATGTAATACTGACACAAAAAGCAATAAAAAGTCTGAATAGTCTAAAAAATTCCATCTTTAACTTCAAACCTTCTGGTGAGAAATGTCAGACTCATAGTTTTCAAGAGTTACAGCTTCCAAACATTTAAGGGAGGAAATTAATAACTGAATTTTTGATGTGTCCAGGGAAATAAAACTATACACACTCATTTATCTGTGTATCAACAACAAAAAATTTAAAAAAAAACATTTTAAAAATGTCTTTTCAATAGCATCGAAGTCAAACACCAGGACTTTGGGTTTCCGGCACTGTATGTAAAGAGCTAAATAAAAAATAAAAAGCTAAACAGTCTCCCCAAAGCCAAAAACGCTTCTTCGATTTGTGGGGGAGGGGAGGACACAGGGCAAACTACTGACCCCAAAATTGGGGGGACATAGAGGGAATCATGGCTTATCGGAGCAGAGACTCACGAATGGAAGCTGCTTCAGGAACCAGTCTGAGAACCTGAACTGTAATTGAGAAACTGCTGGAGGCTGAGTGTGAACAAGTCTGACAGTTCAAAATACCTGTCAACAATATTGTAAGACTTACCTTATGGAGTTCCACCAAGTTCCCACAGTGAATATGGAAGAAAAATCTCTTCTGGCTTCCTTCCTGCAGGGAGGGGAAAAGAGCCATTTTGAAATACTACAGACAACTCTATTCTTAACAAGGCGTGCCCTTAGGTGACACTAGTTAACCAAAGCCTGACCCTACTGGGATATTATCGGAGAGGAACTCACCTGGGGGAAGGAAAACACGAGCAACTCTTTTTAATTGTGCTTCTCCTTACTGCATCTCACAGATGTTGCATTTTCTACAAATTGAAGGCAAGACCTTCATCAATCAAGCAATGAAGATTATGACTCCCTTTACTGTGATGCTTGCTTTATTGTGGTGGTTTGGAAAGAAACCCTCAGTATCTCTCAGGTATGCCTGTACCCAACTCCAACACACTCTAGTCATCCTGTCCCATGTATGGGGGAGAAAAAACTGAGAAACACTTGTGAACTTCACCATCTACAGGCACAGGCTCAATAAAACCCTGAGACGTCATCCTGGGACTATAACGCGCTGCTCCTCCCCACACACCTCCCCAAATCACAAAAGACTTATTTGAAGCATTTCCTTTTACCCAGCAGGTACAACACATGCCAAAAGGCAAAAACAAAAAACAATTTGACGACACAAAGCAACCATCAGAATCAGACATAACAGAAATGTTGAAATTATCAGAGCAGGAATTTAAAACTACTATTATTAATAAGCTAAGAGCTCTAATGAACAAGGCAGACAGCATGCAAAAACAGATGGGCAAGGTAGGCAAACAGATCGAAATACCGAGAACCAAAAAGTAAGACTGGAGATAAAAACAACAACAACAACAACATTGTAACAGAAATGAAGAATGCCTTTGATGGGCTTATTAGTAGACAAGACCCAGCTGAGGAAAGAACCTCTAGCTAGATGATGTATATCAATGGAATCCTTGCAAACGGCAACAATGACAACAACAATAAAAAGACCTATCCCTAGTCAGATCATTTTGAAACTACAGGAAATCAAAGATAAAACATCCTCAAAGAGGCCAGAGAAAAATACGCTTGATCTATAGAGAAATAAAGTAAACATTACATCTCACTTCTTTTCAGAAACCATGCAAACAAGAGAATGGAATGAAATATTTAAATTGTCAAGAGAAAATACCATCAACTTAGAATTCTGTACCTTGAAATTATTCTTCAAAAGTGAAGAATAAAGACTGTCTCAGAAAAACAAAACAGGGAATTTGTGGCCAGCAGACCTGCCTCACAAGAAATGTTAAAGGAAGGTCTTTAGAGAAAAGGTAAACAATATGTCCAAACTTACTTTTTCATAAAGAAAGAGCATCAAAGAAAGAATAAGTGAAAATAAAATAATATCTTTATTTTTCTTATTCTTAATTGATCCAACAGAAAATATTTTGTTCAAAATAATACCAAAATATATTTCAATTATGAATGATTATGTAGATAAAATATACATCTACATGCATACACATATCTACATATATATGCTATGCATGCTTATATGTGTGAAATGAATGACAGCAATGATACAAGAGACAGAAGAAAGGAATTAAGACTATTTTGTTATTATCAGAGACACTACCTGTGAAGCAGTATAGTGTTATTTGAAAGTAAACTTGGATTAGCCGTAAATGCATATTGCAAATTCTAGGGCAAACACTCAGAAAAAGAAAAGTACAGATTCTAAGAAAAGAGAGAAAATGGAATCATATAAAATGCTCAATTAAAACTACAAAAGGCATAAAAAGTAGAATGAGAAAAACAGGAACAAAGAACAGGACAAGTAGAAAGCAGTAACTAATATGGTAGATATTATCCAACAAGATCGATAACCACTTTGAATGTCAATGGTCTAAATGCATCAATTAATATTGTCAGAATGGATCAAGAGACAAGACTCAACTCTATGTTTTCTACAAGAAGCCTACTTTACATATAAAAACACATAGATTAAAAGTGGATAGAGAAAAATGCACCATACTAACATCAGTTAAAAGAAAGCAAGAGTAGCTACATGAATTTCATATGTGCAGACTTCAAAGTAAGAAAAACTATCAAGGATAAAGAAGGGCATTACATAATGAAGAAGAGGTCAGCTTTCCAAGAAAACATAATTCTTTGCATGTTATGCACCTAACAACAAAGTGTCAAACTGTGTGAGGTATAAAACTAATAGAATTGCAAAGAGAAGTCGATGTATTCACTATCATAGCTGGAAACTTCAACACCCCTCTCTCAGAAATAAACTTATCCAGCAGGCAGAAAATCAGTTAAGACACAGTTAACAAACACAATTGATCAACTGGATTTAACTGATATCCACAGACTAACCCAACAACAGCACGATATGCAGAGAGTAAAAAACACATGGATATAAGAAGTCTTCAGAGAAATTTAAAAAATACCTTAAACGAAATGAAAATAAAACCACAACTTATTAAAATTTGTAGGATGCAGTGAAAGTAGTGTTTCAAGGAAAATTTGTAGAATTCAGTACATATATTAGAAAAAAAGAAAGATCTAAAGTCAATAATCTATGTTTCTGTCTTAGGATACTAGAAAAAGAAGACCAAATTGAATTCAAAGTATGTAGAAGAAAAAATATGAATTATAACTGAAATCAATAGCATTGAAAACAGGAAATTAATAGAGAAAATCATTGTTAGAAAAAGCTAGTGCTTTGAAAAGATCAATTATAATGATAAGCCAGGATAAGAATAAAAGAGAGAGGACACAAATTACTAATATCAGAAATAAAAGAGTGGACATCACGATTGATTCCACGAACATTAAAGAAATAACAAAAGAAAATCATAACATCTCTTATGTCTGCAAATTTCGTAACCTAGATGAAATGGACCGATTCCTTGAAAGACACAATTTCAAGATCATTAAAAAATTTGATAGAACTGTTTACTTAATAGAACCTATATTTTTTTTCCAGTGCATGCAGAAAAGATGTCCTCTCACTTTTTTCCCTGAATTATGCTAAAGATGCTAAAGAGTATAGGCATTACAGTAAGGCAAGAAAGTGAAATGAAATACATACATGTTGTAAAGAAAAAAGTAACACTATTTTTAATCAAAGATGATATAATTGTTATATAGGAAGTCCTATGAAATCTACATAATACATACTAGAATTAGTGAATTTAGCAAATGTGCACAATTGACAATATTAAATTCAACAATGATTATATATACTAGCAATTAACATTTGAAAACTAAATTTTTAAGTTCCCTTTATAATAGCAAATATGAAATACTCAGGAATAAATCTGACAAAATACATGCAAGACCCCTACATTGGAAATTATAAATTTTGTTGGGATAAATAATGATTTAAAAACATATAGAGATTTAGAGAAAATCTGTTTATGTATTAGACGACTCTATATTGTTAAGATGTCAGTTCTCCTCAAATTGATCCACAAAATCAATTTAATTCTAATCAGAATTCTTGGCTCTTTTCTTAAATTTGGCAAGCTTATTCCAAAATTCACATGGAAATGATCAGAATAGCCAAATTCATTTCCATATTTCTGATCATTGGATTTTTGACAATGGTGCATGGTGATTCTTTAGAAAAACAATAAAATTTCAACACATAGTACTGGAATATTAAATATCTATATTCAAACAAAATTCAATATCAATATGCAAAATAAAATACAACACAAGCCATACCTGGAAACAAAAATTAACTCAAAATGTGTTCTAAATCTAAATTTAGACCTATAAAATATCAAGTGAAAGAAATAATGTTTAAAAACAGATTTCTTAGATACCAAAAGAATAAAAGACCCATTTGAGGAATGAAAAATCTGGACTTCATTGAAATTAAGAACTATGTCTCCTAAAGACAATGTAAAATATTTGAAAATATTAGCCACGAACTGAGAGAAAATAATTTTAAATCACCTATATGCTAAAAGACTTATGTCTACAATATATAAAGATGACTTAAAAGTTAAAGACTTAAGACTTGAAACAAAAGTTTTAAGTTTCTTGCAACTTAATATAAGAGATAAAACAAACAGGGTCAGTAAAATAGTTTTTTTTTTTTCAAATGAACAGATGATTCACTGAAAAAAATATGTAAATAACAAGTGCAGGAAAAAATGTTCATTATTACTGGTCATTAGGGAAATGCAAATTTCCTCATGAGGAAACCTCAATGAGATACCACTACAGGTCTGTCAGAATGTCAAAAATGTCAAGTGCTGCTAAGAATGTGGAATAACTGAAACTCCTGTGTACTGCTGGGTGGGATCTACAATTGTAAAACTAACCATTAAACGTGTTAGTTTTTTCTTAAAAAGTTAAAAATACACCTGCCATATGACTTTGCTGTTTGACTGCTAAGAAAGTATATAAACCCAAAAAGAATAAAAGAATGTGTCTATACAAATATTTATTTGCATTCATTCATTCATTCTTGCATTCATTACCCCAAACTGGAAAAATAACTGAAATATTCATCAAAAGGGGAATGGAAAACAAATTGTGGTATGTCCATACACTATAATTCTAGTCATCAATAAAAAAATAAAACATTGTTTTATAAGACTTAAAATGTTTTTTTCATAGGAAGACACAACACACTGACACTCTAGATAGATGAAAGAAAGAAATATTTGTTAATTACAGTTCCAAGACAAAACTGCTCAGCAGGGCCATGACAGGTGGTTGCACGAGGTACAGGGGGACAGAAAGCTACAGCTGTGGGGGGCGGATTATATTTAGCAATCAGGGTGCAGCGGGATTGGTTTCCGGGACTCTTTGTGGATTGGCGAATTTGAATAAATTCTCCGGCTCCAGGGCATAGGAGCTATCTCCCATGATATCTGCCACCCAGCCACTGGGGTGAACAAAGCATAGTGACCCAGTAGAGTACATGCCTGACAAGAGAAGTGGTAGAGTATGGAGCTGACCAACCTCTAGCTAGGGCCAGACCTCAAAACTTGGTCAAGACAGCATTAAAAAAATTACATTTCATTGATACATGCAATGACGTGGATGAATCTCAAAACAATTGTACCGAATAAAGGAAACTAGATTTTAAAAACTACAGAATATATGATTTCTGATTCCATTTACATGACATTTTATAAAAGCAAACTAATAACTGGGGGTAAGGAACACTGGAGTGATAAACATGTTCATTATTTTGTTATTGACTTTTATTTTGATTTTCTGGGAGTGCCTATACAGACATTATCAAATCACGTGCTTTTATATCACAGTTTATTGCCAGTTCATTATACTACAGTAAGGCCTTTAAAATGGGCCAATATTAATTATTTATTTGGTTTTATTTTGTATTAATTTTATAAATGGATTTAAGACATAAAACACGTTTAAAACACAGTAAGGGTCAAATCTCATATAGCAAGATTGCAAAAATAGGACATTAAATTCTTATTTTTCATCATTTGTAACTTCCCTTGCATGAAAGTTTTTGAAAAAGGGTTATTTTCTTCTTTCAAATCATTTACTATATGATATAGTCTTTGGACTAAATGTTTATATGACACCCCCCCCCACACACACACACACACACATTCACCTCCACCCTGAGATGGTGTGAGAAGATGGTGTCTCTGGGAGGCAATCAGGATTAGCTGAGGTCTTACGAGTGGAGCTCTAGTGAACGGGATCAGTGCCCTTGTAAGAGTCATGAGGAAGTGAGCTTCCTCTCTCCGCTCTCTGCCATGTGAGGGTCCATGATGAGGAGTGGCCTTCCACAACCTACGACAGGGCTGTAACCAGAGCCCAACCACAGGATCTTGTATGTCCTGTCCTCCAGAATTGTGAGAAATAAATTTTTAGTATTTCAAAGGCAGCCATAACAATCTGTAGAACTTTTGTTACAACAGCTCAAGCTAAAATATGTAGCAGACATTTTTTTCTACTGTTTTTTTCCTTGTATGTGCTTTATTGAATTTCTGTTTTATAATTTTCTATTCATTTCTTTAAATATATTTTTTATACTTTATAATTAAAATTAAGTTATATTTTTAGCTGATTTTGGTATACTTAGTGAGATATGTAGTTGAACAGTTTTTCATTCACAATATATCTCATAATGAGAGCAAATCATTCCAAATCCAGTTTTTTTTAAAAAAAAATAGGTTCTCATTGCTAATTTCATCTGCTCTGTACTACAATTATTAATGGGACATTGATTGTGCTTTTATTACATGGCCACACGCCCTCAACCTCTTTCAATAACCTTCATTTATTTTCCTATTCCAGTGCCTAGAATATGATTTAGAAAGCATTCACATTTTCTGTATCATTACAAAGTATGTCTTTTCAAGAAACACGACCAATACAATACCTAGTATGCATAATTTATTTATAGATACTGCATCTCCCAGGCACAATCAGAGCTCCTTTACATTTTAAATCTATATAGATGTTTAAGATAACACTTTTTCCTCAAGTAATTAAAATTGTGAAATTATTGTCACATGGTATCTAATTCTGGATGTTAAAGAGGTTACTGTGTACTGAGTTATTGTTGGAAATCTCACATACATAAGTACTTAAGATATTCAGCTTATATCAATCTTTTTTTCTATAAACAGTTTGAAGTGACAAATTAGGCAAATTTTTAACTTTTTAAATGTTTAAACAGTATATAGTTATATTTCCTAATATTTAAAGTATGTCTAATTCATTTTATAAAAATGTAGTTTATATGTTATCTTAAATAAGGAGATTCTTTAATAAGGGAATTAAAATGACATTTTCATTCATCAGAAATTAAAATGACCTTATCATTATCAGAAAAAATCAAACTATTAATATTTGGGGTCATGTTTTTCAGGATTATTTCCATCTGTATGAAATCTTCCCCTTGACATACTCATAGGAATGTTATGAAATGTCTTCAGTTTTATAATCTCTTAAACTTAAAAACAAAATTTGAGATTCTATCAACAGATGGCAGAATAAAATTGATTAAAGACTTTCCTCTCCCAATAATTGTTGAAATGTACAAAAAAAGCAAAAGGAAAAAATTACGAAACAGCCAAATAGGAACAAAATTGCATTCTGTGAAACTTGGAAAAAAAAAAAACAGCAACTAAAAAAATATATACATATATTCTGCCATAGACTGGCAAGGCTCCTAACCCTAGTTCGGAAAAGAAAAGGAAATACTGAATGAGAAAGTAAGGTAAGTAGAGAAACACTAGGGATTGTCATAAATTCCTTGCCACTTCAAAAAACAGTAGAATTGGGATTGGGGAGGGGAAATAATGGAAAAGTACTGTCTTTCTTCTCTATGATTTTTGTCCTGCATTCTGGTAGGGGCAGTTCATGAAAATATCTGCTGAAGAGAGTCATGTAAAGCAGGCAACGTGAACAAACACAGAGGTTGCCCCCTGACAAAAGCGTGGGCACGAGGCTGCACACATTCACTCATTCAGTTATCTATTTAACTCACCTTTACTGAGCGCTTTCGAAGTAACAGCAACTATTCCAGACAATTTCAATGACACAAATGTGATAGTACAGGTCCCTATTCTTACAGAGTTTAAATTCTACTGAGTAAGAGAGATGCACGATAAGACTATAGAATATAGTTTATTTCATGGCACAATAAATGATTTAACTGAACCATTAAAGACGACACGGTCGAGAGAAACTGGGGTGAGGGAATGGGCACCATGAGATAGGGAGGCAGGGTATCTCTGAGGGTCTTTGTTTGAACTGCAACCTGAATGAAAGATAGAGTGGGGCAAAAGTCAGTAGACAGAGTGATCTGAGCGGAGGTCAGAGGAAGAACAAAGGCCCTGGGCGGAAAACAGGTTCATCAAGTTCCCTGACTAGACTGAAAATGAGCAAGACTAAAATGTACTGAGAATAAAAGGGGAAAGAGCATGCATGCCACAGGAGATTTGGAGATTTATTTGAAGTGGAATTGGAAGATATAGGAATATTTAAAATTGGAGAGTGATATGACGTGCTCTGCATCTTTAAAAGGTCGTTTTGGAGGCTATGTGGACAACAGGTTTCAGAATAAAAAGAAATCAGTTTGGAGGCTGTTCCAGAAATCCAGATGATCACATTCCCATCATTAAAGTAATTAGATGTATGCTAATAAAATCTGAATCAGATTGGCAGGTTACATCAATGTCCATAATCTGGTTGTGATATTGTACTGAAGTTTTGCAAGATATTATCATTGAAGAAAACTTTGAAAAGGATGCAGAGGCTCACCCTGTATTATTTCTTACAAATATATGTGTAAATTTACAATCATCTCAAATAAAAAGTTGAATTTAAAAACGAGTATCAGCTCCTGTTATATTACAGGACCTAGGCAGAAACCAAAAGAACTAACTATCATAAGGCATCAAATAATTTGGTGCCCAGAACTGTTCATCACGAGTTAGGTTTTTTAAGTCACAAAGTCCTTAGGTCAAGCATTTGCAAAACTAATCTATCATACAATGGGAATGGTACATACATGATCAAGTCTAGGCAGATCTTAGGGTACATAAAAGGGGGACCAAGACTCCCATTGACTTTGGTTACACTAACTAATGCCTTTCATCATCACACATACAGCCTCATGAATAGTTTTTTTTTGACCAGCTAGTGAAGAAAGAAAAAAATCCAAATCTGATTTACAGAAAACTCGATTTAATAGGTCACTGTGAACAGAAGATGGACGGGCACAGAAAGGGATGACCTCATACAGAACGGGATGAAATCTTTCCAGGGGACATGAACATATCCTGACTATTAACTTGATGAACTGATCACTTAGACTGATGTTTCAGGGGCCTGGAAAGAGAAAGACAGAAAAACTAAAAAGAGAAATTCTGTCATAGAAGAATGTGGATAAACCTAGGAAAGTACAATGCTCACCAAAGAGCATATGCTGCAGAGGAGGTACTCATCGAATGGAAAGAAAGAGTGCTTCCCCAGTGGATGTCCCCTAGTCTCTGAGCTTGGCTGTCCCAAGTGTATTCTCAATGGCACACGAACATCATCATCCTGGTATCGGACAGGGAATCTGTACATGGAGCCAAAAGCATGAGCTTCCTCTGCTTAAGGCTGATCTGCCATCTGTAGCTGCTGACTGTGCAACCTATCGAGAGTAGAGACTAATAATGCTAAGTTCCTGATATGGAGACAAACCAGCCTCCTACTGGCAGTTGATTCATGGGAGACCTTCTGTCCTAAAAGGGTTAGTAATTTCTAGATCGATTCATTTTCTGAATGGATTTGCCCGCACAGCTTATACCAGCACCACTATCTGTGGGTATACAAACATCTCATTTAACAAAGTAAGATCTCGCATAACCTCACCTAAGACCAAAGACCTACTTTGAGATGTGAAAATAAAGACGTGATCATAAAATCCAATAGATGTACCATACACTGCCTCACATGGCCACTTATGTATGGCCTGATGCACTTTGAAATGGCCTCTTCAAGGGTAAGATACTACCACACTGGATAACATCCTGTAGGGTTAGGACATCATCATTTAGGATTGATATATACATTAAATCAATAGTCACTAGATAGTACCAAGTCCTTCAATATAACAAAAAACTGGATCCATGAAATAGATGTAGAATTAGCAGTGACCCTGACACCATTACTCTCCGTGATTTACTTTGGTCTTGTGTTTCACTGCTTTTAAAATTCGATTGGGGGATTGTTTTATAAACTACAAAAATGTCTGAATCGAAGAAATAATAGCACACAGTCATTTTGGACTCCTCTTGCCAGAGCACCCATAGGCAAAACAGTGAGGCATTAATTTGTGGGGATAAAAGACCCTGAATATCATGAAAAAGTGAGGCTACTACTAAAAGTGAAGCACCTCGCAGATCTACTAGGGTGCCTGTTCATCCTCCCACACTCAGTAAAATGGAAAACTGGAGCAACTGTAGTCTGATAAGAGTGAGGAAATCAGGGCTCAGAACCCCACTGAATAAGGACCTACGTAAGCCTACCTGGATCTAGGTAACCCTACCTGGCAAGCGATCTAAAAAAAGGAAAAGTGCTGCCTCTTTTTATAACCTTTTATTTCTTAATCATTAACTTTAATGATCTGTTTGTATATAAAACATATAGCCCAATACCTGCTACATACGTGGCCAATAACTTCTTAAAGTGTGAGTGATTAGTATTTTTTTCATGTGCCAACTTCCTCTGGTTATAGCTCTTCTCATCACCTCAAAAGAAGCTCCACTCTCTGTCACCTTGCTGCTGCCATTACCTAAGAACTGGACCTTACAGATCCACTTTCCAGATCCATGAATTCCTAGGAACAATGGGGATTTTGAGAAGTACACTGTCAATATGCCCTATGACTTTCCAGAACTTATAACATTTATTTATCCAGTGTAGGGAAGTCCCTCTAAGATTGGCCCACCCCATATACCGGACTGTTTTTTGCTTTATGAGAGAGAAACCAGCATTATGAGGAGACCAACGTCTGCCTTCGATATCACATGATCATTATATTAATAAAAGTGTCTCTAAAATATTAGCACTGTACTGATGTTTTTCCTTACTTATATAATCTTGTAGTAATTTTGAAAGACAACTGGTAGCCATTGCAAAAATAAGAGTGATTTGAACTTTTTAAAAATGTTTTTATATTTACCAAAACATCTCAAATTTCCTTGTTATAGTGTATGAGTCTTTGATAACTTGGTATTTTTAATAATTCGATTAAGATGTAATTTACATGTCATAAAACACACTCATTGAGGTATAACAAGTCAATAATTTTAAGTTCATTTACAAAAGACCTCAAAACTATCTAATTTTAAATGATTTCCATCACCTCAAAAAGAAATCCCATCTCATTTATACTCACTCCAATTTCTCTGAGCCCCAGGCAGACACAAACGTTTTTATCCCTCAAATTTCCTTTTCTGAACATTTCATGTAAATGAAAACATAAAAGACATGCGATGTCTGGTCTTTTGAATCTGGCTTCTTTCACTTAGCATAAAGTTTTTGAGATCCATTCTTTAAACTTTTTATGAAACAAGCAAGGAAAACATACTTCAGTAAAATATAGAGTGTCTTTGAAAGTCTAATTAAGAAAATGTGATGTATAATAAACAAAATTCTTTTAAATTTGCTTTTTAATGATTCTATTTTTAAAATTTCATGGTGACATCAACATAAATAAGAACACAGTGCTATTCTGTACCAACTCATCACTCTATCTCATCATAAAATTATCTTATTTCCTTTTATGGAATATTTTCAACATCTAGAATCCACTAACTATATATGTAAAAAAAAAAAATGACAGGCATTAAAACAAAAACCTAGAAAATATTTAAGAATCAAAGACTTTAAGAACTAACTGCACCCTAGAATATCTAAAAACAGAATCAACAAGTGATAAAGGACAATTATATTTAGCTATATAAAAGTTGATGATCTTGATGTTTGAAAGAGTGCTAACACTGTCAGAAAAATCTTCAAAATGCTATCTTCTCCTAGTTCCTTTTTGGTATCTTTGTAGAAGAGTATCATTTTGCATAATTTCTCCTAAAAGAGTTATCAGAATGAGACTATTAAGTATAAAACCTAAAATTCATGAAAAATGGTAAGAATATGAAACACATAAGACACCTATTCTGAAACATTTACTCCTTGAAGCTGTTCTACAAGCTAACATTGACAGAATTAACTCCAAAAGTACCTTTGTTCTACACCTTAGTTTCCCTGATATGCACATACTGAGGTACCTTAAGGCTGGCATGGGGATTCACGTTCTGCTCCCTGGCCCTGCTCTAGTTGGTGCTAGAATTCAGAGACTAGCTGTGCTATGATCCCAGGAAGGAGAGAAAGAAAGAGCTCTAAGGAGGACTGCGTCTAGGTTCTGACAAGACTCCTGTGCCTGAGCTAGGCTAAGCAGAGCTGAGACACTGCCCTTAGGGGATCATTTGAATGTGGGCACAAAATAAGTCAGTGTGATTATCATGGACTGAATGCCTGTGACCTGTACTCTGTTTTCTTGGCTTCAGCCTACAATAGAAAAATACAAGGCATATAGAACAAAGTGCAGGAACAAGTAACAAAGTCAGCGAAGCACAATTAAGCAAACATACAATAACAAATTCAAATAGCACATGTGAATTTTACTCCAGGGACCCTTTTGTGCAAAAGTGTCAAACTAGCGCATTTTCTTGTATCAAATAAAATTGTAATAGTCATTGCATTGTAATAGTCATTGCCTTAAATCAATATGTGAAATTCAGTTATTGAATTGTTTTCTATTATGATTCAAGCATAAGTTTATGCAAAAGCATAAAATTTGAAAATTTTAGCTATCCGTTAAGAATCTCAGATTCCTGAAGACAGCGCTCTTTCTGTAAACTATTTATCATAGGCAAATACCATAAGAAAAATTCAGCGTCTATTAGGTAATAAATGCAGTAGTCTATTGTTCCAAAAAATAAAATTCATATCTCACCTTGAGAAATGTGAAAATTAGCCTCACAATGTCAAATGTATTTAAGCGGTGACTGCTAATAAGAAAGGAGAAACGAACACATCTATGTTAATAATTACTGATAGGAAATGTGCAAGTTTCAACTGCATATTCTTGTTAATGAATTCTGAAGAACATGAGACAAAACGTATAAATCTTCTTTCCTGATAAAAGAAGGTGACAGGAGCAAATGTATGTGGCATATGGCTAGCATGTTGAAACATGAAAATATATGAACTGCATATAAATCTGCATTTAAAACTGCATATAAATGGAACTGCATATAAATGCATATGGAGACAAAGATGTACTTTGGTGGAAAGAAAAGGAGCAAGCAAATTACTCATTGAGACTAAAATGTTGATTTTAAACTGTAGTCACTCATTATTCTTTCAACAAATACTTTATGAGTGGCTGTTATATGGCACAACAGTTTGGCAATGAAAATATAAAACTCCATATGTTCGAGAAACCTATATTTTAGTGTAACAGGCAAAAATTCATAAAATGTTAGTACATAAAGTACTGAAATAAGATATTACATAGAAGACTAAAGGCAAGAACGCCACACTATTGGAAGGAGTATGGATTAGAGCTAGTTTCCAAAAAAAAAGAAAAATGGGATGAGTTTTCAGTAACTAAAGATATTCAATCTAGATGAATGACATTTATCATCAATTTATGTGTTTTCCAATGTTGTGTTAAAATATCCTGTTTCATACAATTCTTTTAACTATAAATGATAGTATTTTAATTGAATTACATGGAACAATAAAATGTTGGCAATCTTTCACTGTCAAGCCCTTTAAAATATATATACATATATAACATATTTTATTATATACATATAATTCACAGAACTTTTGGACCTTCCTTGATTTTAACCTTTGCTCTCTGCCTTCTCTCCTGTTATAGAAGCGGCAACACTTCTCTCAAACACATATCACCCTCTCCTAACTTACCCATGACTTCTTAAGGACTTCACTTCAGATATTACACTCTTCATCATCATCAGTTTGTTTTTAATTCTCAAGTCAATCATTCCCCTTAGAAATACACACGTACCTAGTATCTCTGTCTTCACAAAACACACGTGCACTCACAATATCAACTCTAACTCCAAATCTGCTTCCTGCTTCTCTGATCCCCTTCATAAATAACTTATCAGAAGGGCTCCCTAAACTCATGTTTTCTCCTAGCTCATTCTCCTTCCCCAGGTCTCTACTCAATCTACTATAATATGACTTTGTGGTCTTATCCATTTCATTGAGAATTCTGTTTTAGATCACCAAGGACTATAGGGAACATTGTTCCCAGTTTGCAAGGGACAGTCTTGCTTTATACCTGATGCTCTAATTGTTAATACCTCTTTTTGCTCCAAAAGTTACCTGGTTGGACAGTAAGTTATACATGTCACTCTAGCAATGACATGTGTGTTGTCACATGGGCCATAAATGAGTAGCAGCCAGCAAAAGCGCTCTAATGTTCTTTCAAATTTTTTTCTTTTTTCCTATGATATCTCATTCTCCTGGTGGATCAGCTGTAGTAATGCTTAACAAATTTCCTTTTGCTCTACTACATGTTCATGCTCTTTCAAACAGGGACACATTAACAGGTTCCGGCCAAGAAAATGTGTGGGGAATAACGTGAGTCACTTCTGAATCCAAACAGTGAAAAGTCCATGTATGAGTTGAGTCCTTTTCTTAATAAAACCACATGTTCCAGATTGTGAATCTATAATGTTTCAACATCCATCAGTGAGGCCCCTGTTTGACTCTATGGAGCGCAGTTCCCTACTGACCCAGGTGGGACAGAAAACATGAGCAAGAAATAGCTCTTGTAATGTTGAACACTGATGTATTAGAATTGCTTGTTACAGAAACATGCCCTGGCCTGTCCTGGATAATACATCTACCTTAATGTTTTCTCATTCTCAGTTTTCATCCTGGTTCTACCTCCTTTATTTGACTTTAAATATATTAACACTATCACAGTCCAAGATTCTATTTTCTTCCTAACACTTCCCACTATCTATTCATTTGTTTATACGATTGCTTAACACCTAATTACAATGCAAGCTTCATTAGCGCTTGAACTGTACCTGCTTGTTTACCAGTGGATCGCCAACTTTAGAATGCTGTTGTCACAAAGTAGTTCTTATTTTCTACTGAATAAAAGAATATACTGTGGATGGGGAAATCTGAGACATGTAATTCAACAAATTCTTTAGAATATTTTTACTTGCGTAGCTATTTATTAATTAAAAATAATTTTTTACTAGAATCTCTAATCCTAGCTATTTGCATTAATGGGTGTCACTTATTCTCAGTTAAGAGTCTCCCCAATGTGGTCCAACGTGGATAATTTAGTTCCATCTGTTTTAACCTGTTTATCGGGATAACTAGCTAACCACACGCTATGATTTAAATGTTTGTGTCCCTTGTATTCATATGTTGAAATCCTAACCCCCAAAAGTGAGGCTTTGGGAGAGGCTGGAGCCATGAAGGTGAGGCACTCATCAATAGCACAAGTGACTTATAGAAGAAACTCCAGAGAGACCCCAGCACCTTTCGCCACGTGAAGACGCAGCAAAGAAGATGCTGGCCATGAGTCAGGAAGTAGGCTTCAACAGAACATGAGCATGATGGTACAGTGATCTTGAACTTGCAGCATCCAGAACTGTGAGAAGTTTCTGTTGTTTACAAGCTACCCAGTCTGTGGCATTTTGTATACCAGCCTGAATGAACAAAGACACTATAGTTATATAAAAATGTGGCTTAAACATATATTTTTCAAGTTGGTAAATACTCAAAAACATCTTTATCTTTTATAAAGGAACCTGACTAAATTTAATATGTCTAGGTCACAATTCTTCTCTTTCAAATCATTATTTATTTTGGTTCACTGGCATCTGTCATTTATTTTAGTACAAAAATAATAAAGCCAATCTGCTTTTTATTCTCCTAAATGTATGGTCTTTTTCCTACTTTTTTTCTTGGAAAATTTCTATTTAATTTGTCAGGAGTTATTCCCAGTACTAGTTTCATTAAATTCATTCCTAATTTCACTAAGAAACATAATGTTACAAATTAATAGTTGATAGATGGTTATGGGATGGAGCACAGCATAGGGAATGCAGTCAGCATTAATGTGATGGCCAGGTGGAGAGCCAGAGGAGAGAAAGAGCAATTATGGGGATTGTTTTATAAACTACAAAAATGTCTAATCAATGTACTATATACTTGAAATTCATAAAAAAATAAAATTTTAAAACATAAATATTTTTAAAACATATGTTTCTAAGATACCCTTATAGGACCCCATAGCAACCATTATATTGTATTAAATCATGTATTTTCACAATTGTCTTTTCCTTAAGTGCTGAATTCAAGAAATGTGTGTTCCATGTTCATAACTTTAGTGTCTTGAGTGTAACAATTTTTCAGTATATATTAGATTCTTAAGTAAACTAACTGCCAGAAATAATTTCAAAAGTCTATTAAAAAAAAAAATCATCCAAATCCAGCTATCAACAATGTAAAATTTCCATTTTAACCTTCCATCCAAAATTTTAGACATGCAAAGAAACAGTAAAATATGTCCCATAAACAGGAAAACATGTCAATAAAAGTAGAGAAAGAAATGATAGAATTAGCAGATGATGTTTTAAAGCAGCGATTTTCAATATTGTAAATATGCTTAATTATCTAAAACAAAAATGAACATAATGAGGTGAGAAATAGAGAATGTGCTATTAAATTGCTATTAAAAATAAAATTTCTGGAGATAAACTTTTAATATCTTCAGTGAAAAATATACCAGATGAATTTAACAGAAGAGACTGCAGAAGAAAAAATTAGTCTACTTTATGGTATAACAATGATAACTACTCAAAATTAATCACATGGAGAAAGAAAATGGAAAAATAATGAACAGATCATTAGAGATGTAGAGGATAATATTAAGTAACATCTGGAAAAAGAGGTTGGTTGGGGGAAGGAACAAAAAAATATCTGAAGAAAAATATGTCTGAATATTTTCTAACTTTGTCAAAAACAATCTAAAGCCACAAATCCAAGATTCTCAAAAATCCCAAAGTCAAATAAACACAAAGAAAACCAAACCAAGGTACATTATACTAAAAATGCTGAAAATCAGGGATAAAGTTTTAAAAGTAAATATAGAGAAAAATACATTTAATACTGAGCAACACTGTCAAGACTTCCTCGACTGCTTGTCAGAATCTAGGCTAACTAACAGATAAAAGGGCAGAAAGGGAAAAAAAGTAAAACAAAATCACAACTTAGAATCTGATGTCCAGAGTAAATTTCAAAAATTAAAATAAAATAAAGAACTTTTAAGGTAAAAGCAGAGAAAATATATCACTGTTAGATATGCATGACAAGAAATGTTATAGGGAGTCCTTCCCACATAAAGAAGATGATACAAGATATATATTTAGATCTACACAAATCAACGAAGTGTGCCACTGTTAACACAGAAAGAATGACTGCAGTTAGCCTACTTCAAAGTAACATACTTGGAGATTTAGAATAAAGGTAGACAGACAAACTTTTCATGAACTGATCACTGTTATAAGTAGATTTCAAAGCAGGAAGCCCTTTTTTACCAGAAGCTACAGTAAAAGAAAGAGACAAGTATGACTGCCACTCTGTAATTTTCTAAGGGTTCCATGAATTTTAGCTACCATTAGAAAAAGCTTTCACATTCTCCTCTTCCACTTTATTTCATTTTGACATCGTGTAGCTTTAGACAAGCAAATCCTACATACGATCACCATGCTGGCCTTACATCAAATAGTTGGCTACTCTTTTCCAAGAATCTTGTATTATGGTCATTTTAGAAAAACTTAAAGGAAATTCTAATGCTACTTTTAAGATTATCTGATTTCTATCTAACTAAAATATATATGTAGAGAAAGATCTTTTTTAATAAATATAATGGCTTATATTTACTGTAGAAAAGAATTAGTTTTAGAATGCAATGTGTTGGATAAAAAAATCATATTTTCAATTGTTCCACTATATAGAAACATGAACTTTTTTTAATGCTCATTTTTGCTTTTCTTTCATAATTTGTTTCTAACTTAACTTTATATACACTGAATTGGAAATATAAATGTAAGACATCTCAAATCTTCATTGATACAAAAGCTTTTATTTTCTAATGACAAAAATACTAAATAGAGACTGTATCTGTGCATGTAAAACAACTTATAAAGCATTTATGACACTCCTGAAAGCAATACTCTACTTGGCTACTACTAGGGCTCAGTCTTAGGCATTTCAGAGTTTGGCTTCTTTTTGTTTTTATCTTTTTTTCAATTTAGCTCTTTTCACAGTGGTGTTGGAAATAAAAGTAAACCATTTTTGTTTTTATTTTCAAATATTTCTGAATAACATATAACTGAAATTGTTTTTTTTTCTTGACTATAAAATATTGAATTGATCTCTCAAGAGTCAGCATTGATTGTTTTTACTGTGTACTTTTATGCATGACATTATCAGACTATTCAAGAAAATATTTTTTAAAGTTTGTAAAGAAATACATTTTCACAGATTATCTTCTTGTAAGTTAAGTCATATAATTTATCTTTAAAGTTCACTTCTAAATGACCAAGAGAAAGAGAAGAAAACTGCAAAAAATGTAATAGAACTTTTTGTGTTCTCTGTTTGGGTTTTGCATTCCACCTTAGAGCATGAAAATAACTTCAAGCATGAGAATCTAAAATCACTGTTAATATCCTCTCTTAGAAACTGACTTTTATATCTAATATTGACCATAAAACTTTACGCTGATAAATACATAGATAAATGAGAAGAGAGGGAGACATCATCCATTAATGAACTACACTAGGCCCCCCCTTTTTAATGGCGGATGCTAACCAAGAACCCCAGTAGATGCCTAAAACCACAAATAGTACCTAACTCTATATATACTGTTGTTTTCTATATGTACATATCTATGATAAAATTTAATTTATACATTAGGCTTAGTAAGAAATTAGCAATAACTAATAATAAAATAGAACAATTATAACAAAATGCTGAATGTGGTCTGTCTGTCTGTCTGTCTGTCTGTCTCTCACTCTTTCCCTCAAAATATCTGGAATTTTCCATTTGAAATTTCCGTACCACAGTTAAACATGGTAATTGAAACCATGGAAAGCAAAACCACATATTAAGTGGGCAGGATCTGCTGTACTAACAAAATTTACAAGTACAGCCTAACAAATAGAAAAGTTAGTAAAGGCAGTGGGGGAAGGATATATATTGAACTTCAGCAAAGGATTACATAAATGATTAGAGTAGTTAAATTAATTCACCATATGGTAAATAGTGCCTTGTTTTATGATAAAGAGAATACGACAATAATTGAACAGCAAGTTTTATTCTGATAATTTTGATTCGTAAATATGTAGTACTACTACTAAGTATGTAGTACATACTACAAAGGAAGCCAATATATTCTTATCATTAGATAAACTGTAAGCCAAATAATCTTAGAATTTCAGAGTTTTCTAATGTACCTGTTCAGTCTAGGTCAAATTTTTGCTACAAATTAATCCATTATTAAAACAAATATGGCTACTTTCTTATAAATCAATTACTAGTATGTATACTAATAAATACTGCTTTAGCTTATTTTATCTTAAATCTTTTAAGATATATTTCAGAAAAATGACATTTTCTCTCTGTCTTATTGCTAACTTCAATTATAATATCTTCGATTTTAATAGTTGTATTATTTTACATTTAAAAATAGATACATGGTGAAGCAATAATTTGTTTTATCTTCCATTGGTCAACTATTACTTAATGTAAATTCAAGAAGTATTTAGCTTTAATCCACAGCAATTTTAAATAGCCCTATTAAAGTGGAATACTATACCAGGCCATCAAACTAGTAGTAGGATAAAATGAAATTGTAATTAATCATGTAGTTTTTCTTTTACTATTACATCTTTCCTTACTTATCTTTTTAAAAATATTCCAGCAAAAATTTCAAGAATAAATATTAAACCCAGAGTTTATCATCTCGTCATTATTTTTAATAAGGTCAGTGATCATTTAGGAAATAAGTCTTTATATTAAAACTCGATCAAATCAGTAGCAGTCTGCTAATTTATGATTACAGGGAATTATTAGCCAGCTGATGAATTTTTGTCAATTTTATTGGAAAAATGCATTTCCCACTCTTTAGTTAACAACAATATACATGTATTAAAAAGTATCTTCTGTAACAAAAGTGAATCCGCAAATTTTTCCTTTAAGGCTGTAGAATTAACCTGTGGACTTACCATAAATATTTCAGCTCATGCAACACAAAGAGCAGCACTTCAAAATATCCCTGCTCTTTGAAGTAATTTATACCTTCACACTCACCTCTTGCCACCTCCATTATAAGTCCATCAGGAAGGATGAGTCAGAAAACTATATTTAGTTCTGCCTTTTTGTATGTGATTTTTGGAGTTTATATGAAAAAAATCTGAATCCTAGTACTGTTATCCATAATGTAAGGGGCTAAATCAGATGGCTCTCCTCATGTTTGATTTAGTGATCAATCTACTAAGTTGTAGTCTCTTTTCACTGAAATATGAATCATGATATATGAATGATGATATTCTGTTTTTTTCCTGTCTGACTTTGAAAACACTTACTATAATAATGTCTTTCTATATATAATAAAATTAAACATGGACCAAATAACAGGTTACTCTGAGTTATAGGACTATATATCTATCATGGAATTCTAGTGATATCATAAAACAAAAAAGCATGTTTTATTTTTATATACTCACTATGACACAAAGATTAAATTATAGCTCAATAACTCATGTTTTCTGGCTCATATCATTTATGCAACATGCAATTGTCAGATTTTTTTCCAACACAGTTTCAAGTTCTTTTCTAATTTTGTGAATTCTGTAAACCACTATTTTTCTGTGTGAGGGTCCTATAAATATACACGAGAATACAAATTCCTACTCATCGGCCAAAATTTACAAGGCATGTAAAGCAAATAAGTACTGTGGGAAGAGATAAATTTGATAGAATCAAAAAGACATAAGAAGCATAACTTGAATTCATGGCTGTACAAATATCTTCAAAAGTTTCATTCACAATGCAATGCACTCAAATCTGAAGGCAGTTTGGGTTAAAATTAAAGTAGTAAAAATCAATTTTTTTTCCAAAGAGAAGATAATGCATTATATAGGTTCTGCTTTAGAAACCAAGTTTCCCCTTAGAGCACACCACAACACACAAAGAAAATAATAAAGACATTCAACAGCAATGTCTAGAAGGCACTGTGGATATTTATGAATCTCAGTTACCCACTCCCTGATGAAGAAACATGTAAGGCTACTTCAGACATAGAGTTCATTTGGAACTCATTTGAAGTCAAGACATGTATGAATCAAATGTAAAATTAGCTGTCTCAAACTGAAATCTCAGTTGTATAAGAAATAGAAGTTCTAGAAGAAACTTATTTTTTTGAACATCTAGAACTATTAAGAAAACTTCATAGACAAATAAACATATCTTCATATTACTCACTTAATTATTAGTGGTCTAAATTTACATTTAACTATTTACTAAACTTCTATGTAAATTGATATGCCCATCATCAAAACAATAGTAAATAATCTCTATATCACGTGAATAATATACTCGTACCAAATCCACAAACATGTCAGCATCATTATTGACCATAATTAAATGTTTAACAAATACACTTTTATTAATGTTATGTTTCCATTCCTTTCCACATCAAAATCGACTAGATCAAAATTAAGAATGTCCATTCATCAGAAAATGCTATTAAGAGACTGAAAAGAAAATGTACCAGGTGCAAAAAGATATTTGCAATATATACATCCAATAAAGCACTCAAATCAATAACAGAAGACAGAACCACCACCATCACCCCTAAATATGACAAAATCCTGTAAAAGATACTTTAAAAAAAAAGAGCAGATCCAAAGAATAAACATATGAAAATATTCTCAACATCCTTGGTGTTTAGGGTATTGCCAATTAAAACCACAGGGAGATACCAAAAGCACCATGCAAGCATAACATATCAAATGCCAGCAAAGGCGAGTAACAAATACAAGTCTCATATTCTTCCGGAGGATCTGTAAATTGGTATAAAACAGTTCAAGATTATCTAATATAGTTAAAAAATATGCATACACTGTGACCAACAATTCCATTACTAGATTACTAGATATTCATCCATCAAAAAATGTATACATATATTCATATGAAAACACACAAAAGATTCATAGTAGTAGTATTTACATTAGCCAAAATAGAAACTACTTAAAAGCATATCAATAAAATAAATTATGAAATAGTTTCATAACGAAATAGTACATAATGATGTGAATGAAGAAACTTTGACTCTATCAATCAACATTGGATAAATCTCAAAAATAGTACTTGGAGTGAAAAAACAGGCACAGAGAACGAATACTGTACATGTCTTATTTTATTTAAAAAATGTATATAGAAAATTAATCTATGACTTTGGAAGCCAAGATATTGGTTACAAATGGGGGAGAATGTAGTGACTGGAAGGGGACTTGAAGGGGGCCTCTGGGATCAAGGTAGAAATCACTTGATTGAGCTGGTTACATGGTTGAATTTTCAGTTTGCGGAAATCAAGTATGTCTTACACTATGATTTGTGCACAGTTCTGTTTTTATATTTTTCAAAAGGTATATATAGAGAGTTTAAAATAAATGGACTTAAATCTTTCTTGAAAAGAAAATTTGAGTGGAGTCTTGCATATCCAATATAATAAAATTCTAAAAATACACTCTAATTTAAAAAATATGATACTCACATAAGAATAGCCAAATAGGCCAATGGAAAAGAACATAGAACCCAGAGACGGTTTTATATCAAATAAAAATGTGATATATGTTCAAAAGTTTATTGTAAATTAACAAGCATAAATGACCATTAAATCATATTTTAATTTTGTATTCTGGTTTAAGAAAATCTATCATTTGATCCCTACCTTTGTTGTCCAAATGGATAAAAGGAAAGAGTGGAAAGTCAAATTAGAGATCTAATGAAAGAAAATATTGAAGAATATATTTATAGCCCATACATGAAAAGTAATTCTCAAAACACCCCAAAATGTAAAAACATTGGTAGTGACATAGGTTCTATCTTTGAGCAAACACTAGTCATGCTTCTCTGAGCTCTCTGCTTGACTAGACCCTTGGTCTGGACTTCCTCATCTGTCTTTGCATTGCCCAAATTTAACAAGAATCTTGCTAAGTCAGTTTAAGGAGAATCCTCCATCCTTGATGATATCTGATCACCCTGGATATCTAATAAAATTCCTTATCCCCACATGGATGCTAGGATCTGATTACCCTGGCCTGCCTTCAGCAAGAATCCTGTGAGATCCATTTAGCTGGAACCTCCTCTTACCCCTGATGCTTCCTTTTAGTCATTTTCCTTCCACCAACTCCCTACTCTGCTCCTTAGCACGATTTCCTCAGTTTTCCTTCTTGTATTCAGAACTGAGTCTAGTGCTATTCTGAGGTCTCCTTGCCTCTCTTCCAATAATAATTCCTAAAAAAAAAAAAAAAAAAAAATGTTTTTAACTGCTTTAAGTGCTATCTGAATCTGGTTTTCCTCTGACAGTGTGATTAATTTCATGTCAAAATTTGGTTGATGAAGGAAACTGGCAAATGACAGACTGAGCAAAGATATTTGTAACACCGAAAACTGATGGAAAAAAAAAAATCCAGAATATACAGTGACATTCTAAAATCAACAACAAAAGAAAAATGGAAAAATATGTAAAAAAAAAAAAATGTAAACAAATAATCAACAAAAGGAAAGCCCAAATGGGTAATGATTTAAAAGGAGGGACTCGTACTCATTAGTAATAAGATAAATAAAAACTAAACCAGTATAGATACCAGATTCAACTCAAAAGAGATTAGTAAACATTCCAAAATCTGGCAATGGCAATCACCGGAATGGAGGTGAAGAAATGGGAACAAACAGGTCAAACTTGCAGAGAACTATCTGGAAGTGCTTGGTCAAATTGATCATTTCTATATCCTGTAAAACAGCAATCTTTCCCCTGGAAACAAAATCTTGTGAAATGCTTGACAGGTCTCGGATATGGCACCCGTTTAGTTGTTCATTGTTGCATTGCTTTTGAAATAGGAAAATGGAGGGAAACTAGGTGTTGTCCATTACCAGCAGAGGACATAAATGCAATGTAATTTATATACGCTGTGGAACACTTTGCAGACGATCAAAGCAATGAACACAGTAATATAGGCACATTAAAAACTTGCTCAGTAAAAATAGAACAGACCATCATTTTTGTATACTAAAAGCACTAAAATATACAATATAAATGATATAATACATAATATATAGAAACTACGGAGGAATCCCCATGAAGTCAAGGTTCCACATCAATCACATGGTTGTTTTTGAGAGGATAGAAAAAGAAGTTGTTATGAAAGGGAATAAACAAAATAAATGGAACCCTCTAGCAACCAATGATAACAGCTGTCCAATGATCAGGCAGGAATTAACTCAAAAAAATGTACATAAGGAAGAGGACATTGATTTGATAGTCTAGAACTCCATGAAAGAAAAGTATTGAAAAAGAATATAAAATATGATTTTTTTAGTCTTTCTGAAGGGCTGGGTTATTTCAGAAATAAAAAGCCTGTCTCTCTTCCTGAGAATTTTCAAAGGTTCAATTATATCACATAATAATATAATTATATATATATACACACACACACACACACACACACACACACACTATTTTGTGTGCTCTCATGAACAAAGAACATAAAGCACCAAAAATATTACATAGTAGGATTAAAAGTACAGACAATAGCAGGAGAAAACAATAAATTAAGATCTATGAGCAGAAAACATGCTATTCAATGCATTTGAATCAATTTATCATTCTTAATTTATAAAACTTAACATAGTAATTTAAACTTGCTAATTGTAACTTTTTACCCCATAGTTAAACAGATCATCTGTTAAGATGCAGTCACCTAGAGACCTCAGAAATTTAAAGTATAAATTAGAATTTTTAAATTTTTTTTATTTTAAAGGGATCATTTGGTGAAATAATATCTGCTACCAGTTTAGGACATAGTCAGTAAAGCAATTTAATTAAAACTTGGATCAGTACTTATAAGCTAATAGTTAAAATATAAATTATTCAAACTTTATCCATGAAAATAGCACATTAACAATGAATCCCATATTTTATTACAACATAAAAAATAATAATTTATTACCATCTCTTTTTACATGGTCAGTTATTAAAAATGGCACAACAAGTCCCAACTGAATTGAATTCTAAAATTTAAGAAGTTTGTGGTAAGATCAGAAAAGGTGGCCATGCTCAAAACTATTTATTTGACTTAAAACCTTTACTACAGCTTTGATTTAATACTTTTCTTATTATAATTAAACATTATTCAAGCAAAAAAATTTACTGAGACTAGTTTTATATGGTTTTATAGTATGACAGTAAATTGTGTATGAAATGCTATTGTTTTAATTACAGAATGAATAAAATACTCAAATTGGCCTCAGAGACATAATCAAGTAGATACTTGAAATGACAATGCATTTTGCTTTTCCTTCAGACACCAATTTATCTAAAGAGATCACAGTTACTGCTTGTTTCAGAAGGCTGTAACATTTTATTAATCTAATAATTTACATAATTTCTAGGGTTTCAACTCATTTACATGAAGAAAATAAACAAGTCTTAACTAATACTCATTAAAATTAATAACAATTCCCACTGTAGTATTTACCTGGGAAATTTTTTAAGTCAAATCACATTAACTGAATTAATCATGACATAGCATAAAACATGTAACAACATATATATATATATATATATTTTTTTTTAAAGCAGGCCTAGAATACTATTTTTTAAAGTTATTTTATTTAGATATAATGGCTATTTAATTCAAAAAGAAAAATGCCTATTAATATAAACTTGAATGCCAAGACTAACTTACATTCAAATAATTCAGTTCTCTGAATTAGTCCACGTGATATCAGATAGATATTAAAAGACAAATGGTTAGAGTTGTAATTATTAGAAAGAGCTATTTCCTATTGAGTTCAGAAACTTTTTTTTTAATCATTAGAATATCACTTTTGAAATCTGGCATGATATATAAGCCTATTCAACAAGAAATAAACATTCCAAATAAGAGGGAAGACTATGAGTACTTTTATGGAGTACTACACACAAAAGAGATTGAGACACATTAGAAAATCCTCTACATCGAGAACATAATTGCTCTGGCATTTTAAGCAATCCAAAAAAAAAATTTGTTCACGTAGAAAGGAGAGGGCTATGTGCAAGCCAAGAGGGGAGCCCTCACCCAGATGTGATTTGACTAGAACCTTGGTCTTGGACTTCCGGCCTCTACAACTATGAAGAAATAATTTCTGCTGTTTAAGTCTATGGCATTTTGTTGTGGCAGCCCTAGTTAACAATCTGTCGTTAACTGTCCACTTCAACTTCATGAGAACCTGTGTAATTGGTTCAATAATGCCAATTAACTTGGAAATAAATTCAAAACGTAACTTTATCTTGTAGAAATTTTTCCAAAGAGTGTTAAATATCTCAAGTAAATTATATTATTCAGTATGTCATTGAAAAATGAATTTTTTTTTTAAATTGGCATCCTAAAATCAGCAATCACCTACTCACCAAAAAAACTTTAGTCTAAGTTTAGGAAAAATAAGTAATCTTTGTCATCAGAAACTTGCTTTATATTTGGGTACACAAATTGAGAACCCAAGCTTTGGAGCAGGAGAGATGTAATCAGGAGTCGTCAAATGTAAAAATGGACCTATTTATTACAGAATGAATATGTAAGGTTGGAACTCAGACTTGATAAAACTCTGATCTAGAGATGCCTATTTGGCTGAACACTAAATATATCGATCAACAGTTTATCAAAGTGTGAAACAATGAAAAAAAAATAGGCTTCATACACTAGCGACTCCATATGTATTAGGTATCCATTTCAGCAAAATAAGCCCAAAGTTGGTGGTTTAAAACAACAATTAGCATTGATTACCTCTAGTTTCTGTAGACTATGTTTCACAGTGGGTATGGCTTACATCTGCTTGACAAAATCTATGGCTCGGCTATAACCCATGAAGCCTGGGACTAAAATAATCTCATTCATTCACAGGTCTGAATATTACCTGGGGACCTAACTAGGACTATCAAGTAGAACGTCCATATTCTTACCTCTCTATATAAACTTATCTTTCTCACAACACTGTAATTGTATTACAGGGCGAAGCTACCTGGGATAAAGAAAAAAAAAGAGCAAACTGTTTGGGAGCCATATTATCTTTTATCATCTAACCTTGAACATTAGTAAGCATCATTCTATTGGTTTTCATTACAAAGGTTCACCCAGATTCAAGATTATATCCCATCATTTGATGGAAAAATGTCACCATCACAATGCAAAAATGAATTTGCAATATGAAAAAGAAATAAAGATGAGGCCAAAAACTGATGAAATTTAAGAGAAAAACAATTTTAAAAAAATGAAATAAAAGGGAGTTCTTTTAAAAAATCGATAAAATTGATAATCCTCTAGTTGCTGAGAAAAAAAGAAAAAAGAAATTTACAATGTTAGAAAAGACTACTTTAAGATCTGAGCACCTGCTTTGTAAATATGAATATTAATTCATATTTAATTAAATACTAAGTACAAAAAGAAAATCTAAGAAGAAATATTATTTAAGGGATACAGGAAGCATATACACACAATTTATGAGAGACTTATGTAATTGCCTATGAATTCTAATACATATCAGCTTCGACAGTCATTAAAATAATAAATACCTTGAAAAAAAACACAAGATTTTGAAAACAGATTAATTGGACAAATTCCTTTAAAAAAATGAACTACCAAAGTTAACTCATGGACATGGACAACAGCTTAGTGGTTGCCAGAGGGAAGGGGAGGAAGAGGAGATAGATAAGGGTACAGGGGTCAAATACATGGTGACAAAAGAAAATTTAACTTTGGGTGGTGAACACACAATGCAATATACATATGCTATATTATGTACAAGTGAACTGTACACTTAAAACCTATATAATTTTATTAACCAATGTCGTACCAAGAAATTTAATTTAAAAAAAGAAATAGATAACCTGAATAGCTCTAGATCAATTAATAAAATTAAGCTTGTAGGTAAATCTTTTCTTAAAAAAAGAAACTAAAGGCCCAGATTGCTTCAATAGGAATTCTCCCAAACTTTTAAGGATGAAATAATACTGAATTCATAAAATTCCTTCCAGGAAACAAACAAGCAAACATACAAGATAAACATATCTAAACTCATTTTATGAAGTCAGAATTACCCTGACAACAATATCAAAGACATTACAAACATGGTTAACTAAAGACTAATACGTCTCAGAAACACAGACACAAACATTCTTCACAAAACATGACCAAACTGAATCCAGCAATATGTTTAAAGGACACTACATTAATAGTAAAATAAGGTTATAACAGCAATGCCAACATGGTTCGCCATAAGAAAAGCAATCTAAAAAAACACAATCTAAAAAAATGCCATATAATGATCTCAATAAATGGAAAAAAAATTTGATAATGCATGATAAACACTCTCAGCAAACTAAGAATACTGAATCCATATAACCTTATAAAAAAGTATCTACAAAAATCTTAAGGCTCACTCAATACGTAACGGTGAAAAACTGAATGCTTTTCTCCAAAGATCAGGAACAGACAAGGGCTCCTTCTCTCATCACTCCTACTCAACACTATGTTGAAAGTACCAGGCAGTAGAATAAAGGGAGGGAAATCGAGGGCTCAGAGGTTGAAAGGAAAGGAAAATAAAAAAGATGTCTCTATCCTTTCATGTCTTATGTATGTAGAAAATCTGTAGAAATCTTAAGAATGTTTTAAAAGCTCCTGAACTAATAAATGAATTTTTAAGCAACTTGCAAGTTATAAAGTCAATATACAGAAATCAATTGTATTTATATATACCATAAATAAACACTTAAAAAGTGAAAGTTAAAACAGTCATTTGCAATAGCATCAAAACTATGAAATAATATATGCTAAATCGGTAAGCTGAAAGAAAGCTACAAAATGATAAAACAAATTAAAATATACCTAAATAAATTCCAGCAGCACTTTTTTGTAGTTGTTCATAAGTTGAGTCCAAGATTTCCATAGAAAGGTAAAATGAATAGAACACCATAATAGATATGAAAGAAAAAAAAAAAGAAGAGAACACTCACTGTCTGTCCTCAAGATTGCTACAAAGCTACAGTAATAGGATGGTGTGGACAAGAGGTAGACACAGAGGCCAACAGAATACTAGAGAGTCCAGGCAATTGATATTTGAAAAAGATGTGAAGGCAAGTCAAGAAATCATAACCCCTTCAACAGGCAGTGCTTGATCAACCTAATACACATGTACATAAAATTGGACTTTGATCCATACATCTTATAATGTACAAAAAGTAACTCAAAATGGATTATAGACCTAGCTCTGAACCCTAAAACTATAAAACTTCTAAAAGCAAACACAGAAGAGAATTTTTATGACTTTGGGTTAAGATTTCTTAGATACAAAAATAGGAGCATGATGCCATAAAAGAAAAAAAGAAGATAAATACGAGTTTATCAAGATTTAAAAGTTATGATTTATGAAAGACATTTTTAAGAGAGTGAAAGACAAGCCGTAGACTAGTTAGAAACAGGTTATCTAACAATAGACTTGTATCCATAACACACAAATGACTCTCAATGCTCAGTAATAAAACATTATAAAAATGAGCAAAATTGTAAAAAAAAAAAAAAAAAAAAAAAGAGAGAGAGACTGATAAGTACTAATAAGGATCCATAGCAGCAAAACTTCTACATTGCTGGTGAAAATACAAAATGATACAGCCATTTTGTAAAACATTTACCAATTTCTTATAAAAGTAATCACATTCTTAAACATACTTCTCAACAATTGCACTTGGAGGCATTCGGCCATGAGAAATAAAAATTTATTTACACATAAAAACCCACACAAAAACTATTGGTGGCACCTTTATTCATGATCACCAAAAACAGAAGTAACCCAAATGTTTTTCAGCTGGTGAATGGATAAAAAAAGAAAATGGTATAGCCAAACAATGGAATGCTATTCTGCAAATAAATCTAATGAACAAGTAACATGCACAACAGTATGGCTGAATCTCAAATGTACATCGCTAATTAGAAGAAGCTAGACTCAGGCTTTACACTGAATGGTTCCATTTGCATGGCATTCTGAAAAATCAAAATAGAAAAACAGAAAACATCAGTAGTTTTCAGAATCTGGAGATAAAGGAAAGTGATGAATAAAAGAAGTTCAAGAGAACTTTCTGAGATGATGAATTGTTCTATAACTTGACTGTATTGGTTGCATGACAGTATGTGTTTGTGAAAACTCATGAGACTGTATAACAAAAAAGATTAATTTTGCCCTATAAATTATAACATGGTAAAATATGCAAAACTACTGATATCAAAGCCATATAATCCTAATAATATAAAAATGGATGATTTAATTTTTAAAATTTCATTATGCTTAAGGAAAATACTTGTCTTCCTCCATTAATAATCAAAAAACTAAAATACTTTGTTATACTATTTGTGGAATACTTCTTACTTAATAGGGTATTTTTTAAGTTTTCTATTGCTAATAGAAAATGTAAACACTACAAACGCAGTCTTTTAAAACAACTGCATTTAATAGCTCACAGTCCTGTAGGTAAGAAATTGAACATACGTTGGATGGAATCTCTGCTAAAATCACTTATCAGTGAGGCTGAGTCTGTCCTAGATGGCCTTGGGCAGGGTGGCTGGGGGCAGAATCCCTTCCAAGGTCATCCTTTTTGTTTCCAGAATCCATTTCTTTGTACTTTTAAACCAGCAGTTTTACCTTTCAGCTACTTTTATGATTAAGAATGTGTCTACAATAAATGCCCTGTTGTGGAAGGGAGAATTCTAAGATGGCTCCCATCATCTCCACACATTACACTGTGATTACTTATTTAGCCAAAAAAAAAAAAAAAAAAAGTGTTGTAGATAGAATTAAGGTAACTAATATTTTGACACTGAAGTAGGGAGGTTATCTTCTGTGTATTTGATGTTCCCAGGTGGGCCCTTTAACCCTTTCCCATTTGCCTTGAGAATACTCACCAGTGGCACTTGCGGCTGCAGCGTTTACCCTGAGGTAACTCATAGATTACTGCCCTAACCTATCCTCAAAGTTTGCCATGAAATTTCTCACTTTTATTATTACTTCCGCATCACTCTAGTATAGTGATAGTCTTTAGAAACACATCACAACATTCTATTTATAGCATTCTGTTTTTAGTAGTCTGATCGCCGGAAATGTCAAATCCTAGAAAACAGCATTCCTACATGTGATGTTATTTAAATGAACGCCAGCAGTGAGCTGCACTTTTTCTAACCAAGAGTTTTAGAAGAATAGTGACTTCTCTGGCTGGTGGCAGAAGAGAACACCAAAGATTTAACGTATGAGGACTCTATCTCCAGTTGCTGACTTCATGATGGAGGGAGCCACATGCCAAGGAATGGGAGTGGCCCCCGAGAAGTAGGTGTGGCCCCTACCTACCTTCTTTCCTTCTTGGGTACCCTAATGTGTCTATTTGGTCTGAATCTTTGAGAGTGAGTTCAAGCCTTTCCCTTCGGTCTTTGAGATGTAAGCAATGGTGAAACCCTGGAGATCTTTTTATGCTTTACGGTCCAGCTTTTCAAACAGTGAGCAAGCAATCTTTGTTTTATACTCCAGGTCTAGGATCGGGGGACAGGCAGGAGAGTCTGGGGAGTCAGGTTTTCTCTCTGGTTCTGCCTGATTTTTGTTCCTTTCTCCTGCACCTTCCCACTTTATGCTTTTCATATACTACACCCCTGTACGTGAAAAATACCCATAAGAAAGAGTTGACAGGCAGTTGTATAGCTTCTTTGTGGGTGAGGTCTTTTGGATTCTAATCCATCAAGACAGTCTAAAAGGAGCTACAAAATAATTGTGAGATGTTAAGCTATTTTTTCTCATTCCTACCCACAGCAGGTTCTTTTTCTTCTACTTTTCCAGTAAAAAAAAAAAAAAAAAAAAAAAAAAAAAAAAAACAGTTACTTATGACCTAGAGTTTTACTTAGGTGGTTTTGCAATTTCTATTCTTTGTTGAGTTTCAAAGATTTGCTTTTTTTTTTCCAGTTTATTTACTTTTTACTATTTTTTATGGAGAGTTTTCATGAATTGATATATTCTAACCAGAAGTACAAAGGACACTAATAGGCAGAGTTTTAAATGAGAAAAAAATTAAAATGTGTTTCTCAGAAAGATTAGAATGAGTTTTCTATTACTACTGAATAAAGGTAGAATAGGTAGGTAATGATATTCTCCACGTTTATTGAGTGCCTACTTTGTCAGGCACTGTGATAAGCATTTATATTACTCATGCACCAACTTATACGCTTCCTAGCAAATGAAGAAAAATATTTTAAATATTTTTTTCTCAGTGTTATATGCTTGGTAAGTGGTAGAATTCATGGTTGAATACATAATGTCAAATTCCTGAGATCAGTTTCTCAACCAAGATTCCACTTAATTAAATTCTGGAAGTTGAAACAGTAAATGCATTTCTCAGTCAATTCCATAACACTGAACCATATGTCCTTTTACTTTTTATTATAGAAGTAATATATCTTTAAATAGTTATACTGACATTAAATATAAATATATTTTAAGATAAATTTCAGATAATTTTCTCAATTTCAGAAATTTTCAGATAAATTTCTCAGATAAATACACTTTCCTCATTTTATGACTCTGTTTTCCTAACGGTAACATTACAAACCTCAAAAATTTTGCCATTCAACAAAAATCCTGTCAAGCATGTGTGTGTGACTACATTCATTAATTTCACCTCACCTCCATTTACTAATTGAATGTATCACAGAGTTTGCATTTCTGTTCTTTTCTTCCAAAAACCCGTTGCAATAGGATGTCATGCCAGCATCATCCCTATAAATTCCAGGTCCGAAATGTCAAAGGTCATTTGAGATCTATGTAGATCTGGATTGATGTAGCTCCTTTCTTGAAAAGGCCAACTTCAGGTACTTCCTTAAAATTATAGTGGTTTCATTTCTTTTTAAATACTCATGCAAAACATGGTCAAATAAGCCACTTAAAAAAACTTAGATATTTTCATCAGCCTTGAAGCATGATGAAAATATAGGAAAAATAGTTTCCATAATTTATCATTTCATGATTTATATGTATTCTTATATAACTTTGTTGGTGAAATCCGAAGTTTACAAGGTCTACTGAAATACACCAGGAACTCGACTAAGATGTGTCAGAAAAAAATCTGTCAGTACTAAATCAAAAGTTCTAAAATATAGCCAAAATTATTATTTAACAGATAATCTCCTTTTCATCACTCGAGGTTATAATTTTCATTTTAGGGGATATAGGAAAGAAAAAAGTTTAATCCTCTGACTCTTACTATGCACAATTTTGGCTGTCCTTGCTTATATATCAATAATGACTTTATTTTCTAAGATTCATAGTATTTAATGACATTAATATATTAAAATATTTTCAAAGTATAATTATTTCATCCAAACTAATAATTCCACTGAGAAATCAATGAAGACTGTCACCAAACTGTTTTAGATTTACATATTTCCGAATGCTTTAGGTCTATCTCCACATTCTAATCAATTTTGAGGCACTTCTCTCTCTGCTCAAGTATTATGGTTATGTTTAAACTAAATACATAATTGAAAAAATGTGTATATTATCTGTGGTAGAGATAATTCTAAAATGATCACCTAAGATTCCTGGCCCCTCATTTTTCAAACAGTAATCTAGTTAACTGCTAAGATAAAATTTTGCCAATATAACTCAAGCTTCTAATCAATTCTTTGAGAGGTTATCTCTGTGTGTCCAATGTAATCACACAAGCAAGAGTTTTCTCCAAGTGGCAGCCTAAGTCAAAGACATTCAAATACGGAAAGGATTTGATATGCTATTGCTAGCTTTAAAGATTAAGAGTGTCACATGCAAAAACCTCATAGTGGCCTGCAGGTATTTAAAGTTACTCCCTGAGACAGCCAGCAGAAAGGGAAACCACAGCCCTACCACTGTAAGGAACTAGATTCTGCCAAAAGCCTGAATGGATTCTTCCTGAGCCTCAAGATGTGAGCCTAGCCTTGCTGATACCCTATCGATTTCAGCCTTGTGGGACCCTAAGTAGAGAAACCAGTCAAGCCCACCTTGACTTCAGACTTAAGAAACTGTGAGATAAAACATGGATGTTATTTTAAGCTTCAATATTTTGATAATATGTATGCAGCAAGAGAAAACCAATAGAATATTCAATTCCATCAGTGTGACAGTGCATACAAAGGCACAGAGGAATTATTTGAAAATTCTGCCAATTCTCCCCTAAGTACAATAGTACTTTTGTATCTATTATCTCCTTTTCTTCCAATTATTATTTGAAATAATTCAGAGGTGGAATAACAGAATTTTATTAGGTTGAACTCGACTGTTCTAGATGCAAAGTCATTCTATTATTCATCTTGTATACTGCAAATTGCAATTTTTAAAGTATGCTGATCAATTTAGCTTATGTGTTACAACTATTACCCCTATAAATCTAAATTGAGATATTTATATTCTACTACTAAGTGAAATTATTCAAAAATCATTTATTCTCTAACTAGAACCTGTGAAGCACTACAGCAAGCACTGGGTTTAAAATGTTGAGCACAGGGTCCAGAATTATGTTATTCAATAAAGTTATTATAAGATAAATGTATAGTTATAATTTATTTAAAAATCATATAAAGAAAGTATATATACTGCTGTGAAATTATATAATATTGAATCGTTCCTAGGGTTTCAGGAAAGCGCTTCCCTGAAGAAATCAGTTATTAAGCTGACCTTGGAAAGATAAGAAAGAATTGTGTAGATGATAAAGAGGAGGAAATAATTTCAGAGAGAGAGAACAACATGTGCAAAGCTTGGTGCAGAAGAAAGCTCGTTCTTTTAAGAACCTGCAAAAAGATCAATGAACTGAAGTGGTGAGAATGTGCCGGAGAACGAGGCTTGAGATTGATAAACAGGAGCCTGATCAATCACAGGGCACTGGAGTTTCTGTTAATGGTTTTGGTATTCATCTTAAACAAAAGGAAGGTCATCAAGTCAGAATTACTTAAGCAAAACTGAAATTTTGGAAAGTCTGCTTTGTTTGTGATTTAAGACTATACAGGAAAGAACTAGTTAGAGAAATGAAAGACTGATTAGAATTAAAGTATTCTACACAAGAGATGATATTTAATAGGGCTAAAGTAGATGGTTATAGAGGTCCCATTTGATAAGACATAACATATGAGAGATTCTACTGAGAGAGAAAGATTATGACGGGGTCTGAGACATATTGGATTTGCTGTTTAATTTGGAAGACTTAGATAAAAATTTCAAGTAGTAAATTGGGCATATTGTTCAGAATTTTAGATGAGAGTTTAAAGTTGGAGACAGGAACAAGGAAGTCACTGACATGTGTTATATTTAAGACTATAGACATAAATGAGAAAATAGTCAGGTATAGATATAAGAAGGACCTGACATTTGCTGTTGAGACACACCTAGTGTTTAATGACAGAATAAATGGTAAAAACTGAAATAGATTTAGATGTAAAAGAAAAGCCAGGAGAGAGTGGAGTCATGAATATCAAAGAAAGATCATGTTTCAGAAAGGAACAGGAGATTAACACTGTGGAAGAGTTCTGAGTGTCCGAGTGAGATGAAAACTAAAGTACAGCACAGGATGAAAAAGAGCCGTTGATGATCACAGAAAAAGCCGTGTTCTGCAGGATAATAATGAGGAATCACATCGGATAAGTTGAAGATTGTTTGTAGAAAAAAAGTTCCAGTGAATATTGATTCTATTTTGAGTGGTTGGTTGTGAAAGTCTATAGAAAAATCTCAGTAGCTGGAGTAAAATAGGTGGTTTAAATGATCCTTCTTTTTTTTTTTTAAGCAAGACTTCAAAAACATTGACAGTTTTTGGAAAGATTCTAAGGATCACATTAAAGAAATATTGACTATAGAGAATAATGATATAAGGTCCAATTATGTAAGATAAGGGCTCATTATTTTGCATGTGGATGTCCAATTTTCCCAACACCATTTATTGATGTATAGTGTATTCCTGGTATCTTTTCTGAAGATCAGTTGACTGTATATGTGGGCAGCTTATTTTTGGGCTCTCTGTTCTGTTCCACTGACCTATAGATATTTGAATGTCAGGTACCATACTGTTTAATTATTGTAGCTTTGTAATGTATTTTGAAATCAGGAAGTGTAATGCCTCCATCCCTCTTTGTTCTTTCTCCAGATTGCCTTGGCTCTTTGGAACCTTTTGTGGTTTCATATGAATGTTAGGACTGTTTTTTTTTTTTTCTATTTATGTAAAAAATGCCATTGGGATTTTGATACGGTTTGCACCAAATCTGTAGATCACTCTGGGCAATATGGGTGATTAACAATTCTTCCCATCCAGGAACCTGGGGTGTCTTTCCATTTATTTGTGTCTGCTTTAATTTCTTTCATTAGTGTTTTATGGTTTTCACCTCTTTGGTGAAGTTTATTCCAAAGTAACTTATTCTTTGTGATATGATTGCATTCTTTTACACTGCTATTATATTTTTTATTGGTATTGTTTTATTTTTTATCCAGTTTGCATTCTGTGTATAGAAACATCATTGATTTCTGCATGTTATATCTTGCAACTTTGCTAAATTCCTTTAAGTTTTGTGTGTGTGTGTCTGTGGAGGCTTTAGGGTTTTCTGGATTTCTCACTAAATGATGGCCTCAGGCACATCAGCATCTTACCTGGCATTTACTTTCCAAAAAGGATCAAAGCAGAAGTTCTAGTTACCTTACAGACAACGTCCAGAAAAAGCACAGTGTCACTTTCACTTTATTAGTCAACGTGGTCACCAGCACATATATCTGTGTGTGTGTTTCACATGCATGTATATATTGACACATAACATATATGATTAATTTAATAGCATTTTATGCATACTTCTCCACATGTTATTTTCATTTTACTCAAGAATACCTTGTGGAAATCTATCTAATTTCTGGTATATTTATAATTAATTATTTTTAAAGTTACATAAAATTCCATATCATGGCTCTACCATAATTTATTCAAATATAACCTTATATTGAACATTGACTTTGCTCTAAGTTTTCCAATTCTGTTGCTTTTTTATCACTACGAACGATGCTGCACTAAATATTCTTTACATAGGACTACCATAATCATTTTGTGGATTGCTCCCTGGATAAAGCACCTTGCCAAAAAGAGGTGTGAAGGCTGAAGTAGAGCCCAAATCCTACTCTGTGCATCATACACTTGGCATTTGCTCTGGAGGGTAAGGGTAAAGGACAGGAAATTGCTGCTAACAACAAAACTGACAACAAAACTCATATTGCTAGGGTAAATTGCTTTTATATACACATGGTGCATAGAAAAAAACACCCCCTTCCAAGCCACCCCACACTAGAGTGATATTCTAATCCATGCAATTTCTGAATAGGTTACTTTACATGACAACAGGGACTTTGCAGAAGAAAGTAAGGTTGCTAATCAGCTGACCTTAAAGAGATTATCTTCAATTATTTAGATGGACCCAAAGGGACATCAAGGGTCCTTAAAAGAGAAAAGCAGAAAGAAGAGAAAGAGAGAGATGTAACTATGCTTACAAGAAAGGAAAAGGGATGTAACTTTGCAGTGTTTGAAGACCAAGGGATCTATGAGCCAAGGAAGGTGGGAGGCCAGTAGGAGTTGGAAAAGTAGAGAAATGAATTCTTCCTTAGAGCCTCCAAAAGAGAATTCAGTCCTGTAAGAACACTTTAGATTTTAATTCAGTGAGACTTCTCACCCACAGAACTGTAAAATAATAAATTTATATTTGTATACACTATAAAACGTATGGTACTTTGTTATGGCATCGATTTAAAAAAATGCTATAAATCTATTCTTGCTAGTGCTTTTATTTTTATGAGCCATATTCACGAGAGTGAGATTGCAGGACCAGAGTATTTCTGATTTCTTGACTAATTACCTAGATTTTGATTCCAACAACTCTCAGGACTTCTGGTAGAAATATTTCCAGAAAGAACTGTGCTGAAAGAACTGGGAGGCCATATGCCTTTCACTGACATTATAAAAGATGTTCTAGAAGATCTGAAGCTGATAGAGTGTGACTGGACTTAGAAGCCCCACTTCTCAGTCAGCGTTCCCAGACAACTATTCACCGTGTTAGGGATATGAGAACTCATTGTTCTAGAAAGAAAAAAAATCACCATCCTTGTATGGTACCTGAGAATACTCAAACATTTTCCAATGAAGTTTAAAATCACATCATTGTTTGTAAGTTTTGACAGGATATAAATTTTAAGGAATCTGAATCTCAAATTTTACTTACCTTAAAATGTGAAAATGTCTCAATTATTAAAATATATGACTATTGTGGAATTTTACAGTGGTGCTGTTCTAACAGTGATTGGTCCTTACAAATGATTGTCTGATGAGCATTTATTAAGCATTCCTAAGAATTACAGTTGAAACACAACTACTTCGCAAAAATAAAAGTTATATATTAGATGCAATTTACAATGTGAAATTAATAATATAAAGCACTATATTTTACATTTGTGGATTTCATCTGTGAAGAAATTGAAAGAAATCCTGCTGATCCTTCGTCATTGTGGAATTTTTTTTCGATCTCCAATAATGTGAAAGCTATGTTTTTATTTCACCTAAATATTCTGAAATTTACAAAATACTACTCATGTTTTTTTTTCCTGTATATTTGTACCAAAGATGAGTACTAATAAATGGATTCTTGTAACAATTAAAGATAAACACTGTGTACTGCTTTCTTTAGTAAATTTCTTGACTTGTACACAGAGTACAGAGTACTCTTTTCCTGTTCTAAAAGTAATTGATTAAAAGTATCCTTACTCACAGGTCTCTCTGGTCATATTTTTAAAACATTGATTAATTTAAGATAAAAGTATGCCATTTTTCATACATTTCTAGGTTTTCAATCTTAAAGATTTTTTGTTTGTTTGTTTGCATCCCTGCCTTACCTACCATAAAGTAGATCATTCAATAAATTTGGCAATTGTGTAATTTGATAGCTATTCCTCTCATGATAAAATATATCTATTCCTTTTGAGTAAAAACTTAAATAGGCATGCTAACACAGAAGGAATATATATAGGCAACCTTTAATGCATTTTGCTGTTTACAGTTAATAAATTTAACATTTATCTTCTTTTTTCTATTCAATTTGGCCACACCATCCTACCTAAATGTAATAGATTCTTTTACCAGTTGACTTTTTCTTTTTACTGTTATTTTATAGACTGAGATATCTTATGCTTCTCAAATTAAACATCTTGCAAATTTATAACTCAGGTCTTCTAGATACTAGTTAGGACAAAGGGAATTAGTATAATTTAAATGGTTATTATGCATAATACATAATTATATATAGCATTTTTTTAAGAGGACATTATCACTAAATCATGAACATTTCTACATACATTGATCAATCTTTTAAACCATGCATAGTAAGTACTCATTGAACACTTAGGCAACAAATGGTATTGGCCTTTATTACAAGTAGAGTTACGGCATATCACATATGTGTCTATCATGAATATCTAGTGTGTTACTTCATAAAGCAGAAAAAAATATTAGCCTACATATTCCTGTACAAAGACTTTAGAGTAAGGGAAGAAGTAATGGGTTCATTCATTCAAAACTAGTTAACATTAAATACAAACCTTAGATGGCAGAAAAATATATAAAAATGTGAGGACCTTTGCCTTGAGGAATGAGTTTATTACCATAAATAACATAAAATTCCCGATAAGATAGTTAAAAGTCTGCCTCAAAATCTGAAGAAGATGATTATGTAGTTTTGTAGTGTTTCCTGAGAGAACCAGTACTATTTTGATCATGCAGATTAGATGGATAAATAGAATATCTTGGGTATTAAAGCACAGTTGTTTCCATGAACATCTGATTTAATGACTAGGTAATAAAACTATGTTCCAAAATCCGTAAGTTACATGTCTAATAGAGTTCTGATTGATGCTATAGTTTACAAATTTGTCTTATTTTTTTAAAATGCAAATAGATACATGGGGAAGATTTTGATACTGATTTATATACTTTGTTTTTAATTGTATGTCTGATATCTGTCTATGTGCGTAGTGTCTATATGTGTGAATATAACTTATTAAAAAGTTGAACTTCTCAAGAAACACATCACTAAAATTAGTACTAGAATCATAAAAATACCTCAATATTTGGTACTAAGATGAAATATGAGCTTTTTGAAATAATACTAGTACATAGTTTCTCTTCGTACATTAATTCAGAAAATCTTCATTCTTAAATAAATTTTACAGTTCTAAATCAACATATTCAATTAAATATGAGGGCAAAATCTAAAATTCAAGTAGATTACTCTTTTTCTTAAGCCGAGATGAAGGCATGGTTACCATTAATATTCTCTCTCTCTCTTTTTTTTTCTCTCTCTTTGATTACTCTTTAAATAAAAAGAGAGAGAGAGAGCGAGAGAGAGAGAGAATTTATTATTTGGAGTTAATATTTTCCCTAATTAAAGTAATATATATTTTTATTTACTTATCTTAGCTAAAAGCTACCCTAACATCAAATCCAAATATATTTTTTAGAGGCTGGAAAAAAAACATAGTTAACAAATAGACATATTTACAAAGTATTGATTTAGCTTTGTCTCATTACTTTTATATGTAAATCTTATTTTAAGCAAATTTAATATTAAAGTATTAAAAGAATAATGGAGTTTGGAGAATTGCTAGCCACTCTAGAATGTGTGTGTGTGTACAGCATTTAAAATTAAATTTCATGTGCACCCAACTCTCAGGTACCCAACTTTTTTTCTTCAGTTATATCTGTTTCAATTAGACCCCTTATTTCTTTAAACTAATGTCTCAGCTTATTGAAACATAAATATCATTTATTCATAATATCTGTGGAGAATTCTATAGAATCTAATAATGTCATTCTGTTTTATTGGCATTTATTAACCTTTTAGAAAATATTTTCTGAGCTTTTTATTTCCAAAGCTAGCAGAGTGAGTGTGTGTGTGAGTGTGTGTGTGTGTGTGTGTGAGAGTGAGCGTGTGTGTGTGTGTGTGTGTGTGTGTGTGTGTGTGTGTTTAGGAATGACAGGGGGCAGGCAGCATTTGCATTTATGTACCACTCACTAAAGAATGCAGGATCGTGAGTAAGTACACACTGATCCATAATGAAATTTTTTAGAACGCTCAAAGCAAATATTTAGATGTCGGCCTCACAGATCCCAGAATCATCAAAAGCCAAAACCTCCAGGTCTTGAAACACTGAGAATTCATAGTGAGGAGAAAATGGGAAACATGTTTAGGAATTAAGTCAAGATATATTTTTCTGGTTCATAACTTTCTAAACAAAACAAAAGGACCTCCAAATGTGGTTTACTGGCTAAAAAAGAGACTCAGAGGGAACAACAAACAAATTAGCTACTATCTGGAATACCAGCATACTAGCCAAGAATGTTAATTCGAATTTTACAGTGTCCAGTATTTAAAAAATATATCTCCTAATAAGCGCTCAACATTTAAGAGAACAATTTTTTTTAATTAAATTTTTAAATCATGAGGAATTAATAAAATCATAATACTAAAACTCCAAGAACATCGCTTTCTCAAAAACAAAGTTAGCATATAATCTTGCCATTAACCAAGAGTATTCCTCTCAATTATTTACTATTTTAAAGAGTATGTAGTTTTTGATTCATTAAACATGCTATAAACATACTCAATTTGAATTAGTAAAATACGTAATCTTTTACTCATATTGGCATATATTTATTCGTTCGTATTTTTTTAGTTGAACTATTCAAGTTTAGGTTTTCAAAGGACAGTGCCTCTGATTCACATATAAAGCATCTTTCACAGTTTAGCACAGTCAAGAATATTTCAGGTTCTCAATCAAATAGTAGCGAATGAAAGAACTAATGAATGGATGTTCGCATATTGCCACAATATTTCCAGAGCAGTAGGACATTTAGGAAGTAAAAATGATTAGTAGTCAGCCCTACTACCTCTCTCTGAAAACAGAAGGTGAAGTATGCTACAAAGATGGGAAGTTTAGAACTTCGACAGATAATCGCAGAGGTATTCAAGAAGTACGATGGCATTTTGGTTATGCTCTACCATCAGGGATATATACACCAGGGGGATATAACACTGACCAGACAAGTTCAAAATGAAGGAAATTAATGGTAAACCAAGATCTGAAACATGGCACTGTGCAGGGAAAGAGTCAAGCACCCTGACAACGCTCTGCAGAGGTTTTTCCTATGTGCGAAGTCTCTTCATTCATATGGGTCTTTTTTGCTGGTAGTTGCCTAATGCTTCAGAATGAAGAACGCTGCTGTATAAAAAATACGTCTGCAGAATGGAGGAGCTGATTCTGGGAGAGTGGCTGGAGGGAAATAAAATTTCTCTCATGGGAACTGTTGCTAGCGCCGTCTCATCTGTATGAAGAATTGCTTAGCTAATACTTTTCTTCGAGCCAGTCTCTTGCCATTTCCCTACAAATGTAATTTTCTACATGAAATGCATATTTACACCCTAAATATTGTAACTGCGTGTGAGTTTTTCTTCTCAAAAGCAAGGAAAAAACAACATGATCGGGCTTCCAGTATGCAAATTCTATCAGTAAAGAAAAAAAAGTGCTCATTAAAGAACATGTACCTTTGTTTATTATCTAAACACTGCATGCTTTTCTAATTGTTGACTTTGGTAAAATTCTCTCATTAAAAACTAATGTTGGAGGGTTACAGACAGAGAATTTAAATTTGTTTTTGAGCTTCAAACTCTAATTAGTGCCAAGACTCTGTGACACAACACATTCATATTAATGGAATGAAAGGTACTTAATTTTGAAATAAGCAATCACTGTTAAAAGTGTATCAACTTGGCATGTACAAGCTTTAGGTCTGACTGGCCATTTGCAGTGAGAGGGAAACCTTACAGGAGTTGCCATCGGCCTTTCTGTGAGATGCAAGTGGGGGCAATGTGAACCTCCCCAGAGTGAAGTTTTGAGAAGGGGTAGAAGGCTAATGATCTTATCTAATTGCCCAATAAGAGGCCTTTTTGATTTGGAATCTACATACACATATCTTTCCTAAATGTTTTAGGCAATAATGCCTCGTTCCTTCACACAGTTTTCCAAGACTATACAGGACTCATTAAAGAGTGTCAGATTCTTACCTGAAACTAGTTATAGTTATTATATTAATCACTGAATTATTGTGCTCTATAGAAAATAAAAAAAAAACTATGTAATTCATGCAAGCCTGCTTCTCTTCAAATGCAGATGAACTGATGTTTTGATATGTATTCTTTAATTCCAATGCAGAAATAAAAATGTGAAGAGGGAGTTTGTAGTCATTGATATGAATAAAGAAATTATTTTTCTTATTAATACACCATTTAAAGCATGCTGTAATGAAAACTAAATCCTTGAGGGTATTAAAGGCATGCAGATGACTAAAGCACAGCCAAACTCTATGACAGCTTCTATGTTCTGGAAAAGCTGAATAGCATACTTTGACTTCAACAGAAATACTTCCCATAAACATAATACAGGCACAGGTAAATATCTCCTGTTGCCATGCAACTGAGTACATTATGGACTTGTTTTAAATAAAACAAAATTCATTATGAATGCTTGTCACTTCTAATACAGCAACCATAAACAAACAAACAATTCTGTTTTAAAAAGTTACAAAACCTGGTCTCTATGATAACACAAAATTGCCTAGGACACAAATTAAAGAGAGCAAATATGTACCATCAGCATATGGCAAAAAATATTATAATGACAGTGGCTAAGATTTTTTAGAAAGCTATAGATGCATTCCCTTACCCAAGGTTTTAAATCTACTGATTTTTCCCAGCGTCATCTTGAATTAATAGACACCGCCTTCTATTGAACTATTTGATTTATGCCTGATTTCATAATTTATTACAATCTTAAATCTAAATGACACTCCACAATTTACAAGCACTTTCATAGATGTTAATTTTAATATTTCATCTTCACAATAGCCATGTGATAAAATCATGTATGTGAATTTGATTATGGAAACTGAACCCTGAGGACTTAACTGTTTTATCTTTATATTCCAGACACAATTTCTCTCTCTCCTCCTCTCTCTTCTCCTCTCTCTCCTCTCTCTCTCCTCTCTCTCTCTCTCTCTCTCTCTCTCTCTCTCACATACAAACACACACACACACACACACACACACACACACTTACATAGAAAGGGCAAATGAAAAACTTCCAGGCTTCAAAAACAACCAGCTACTTTCTTACATCCTCTTGCAATAAGCTCTTTAATCCAAACTTTAATTGCCTGTTAAACAATTTATGAAATCAAAGAACAGCTACAAGCCTACACTAGGCGCTCAGTGTTGTCCAGGCAGAAATGGGAAGGCTCTGAAGCCAATGGTAAGAACACGGCCTGACTATAAGCTGCCTATTTGCCATGGAGTGAAGGTCCAGGACCAGGGGGATGAACAGAGCTCTGGTCCTGGGGAAAGCAGGAGCCAGCCTTCCAAGGCCGTGTGCTTTCTATCTAAATATGAGAGGCAAAGGGCTTGAGCCCTTTAACTGATCTATTCACAGACATAATGGTTGAGAAATATTTCAAATGTTACAGAGTGATCCTTGGGAATCTCTTAGATAAACTTCCTTTTCTTATGTCTAAAAGTTATACTTTCTTTTAAAGAAATGTTTCTATAATTTAATGACTTTCCTGGATGCCATGAGCAAAATCTGCTGACAAGTTCTTATTCTACCCCTTTATTTTAAGTGTGATTCTCAAAAAGTTAATATTAATATATGTTTATATTATTATTAATATACTTATATCATTAGTATTAATATATATTCTGTTATATGTTTGCTCTGATAAACTAATCGAAATCATGGGGATTAAATAATGAATTTTGTTCTTTTTTAAATTTTTGATGGCATACATTTTGATAAACTAAAAGTTGATTTTTAACTCAGAGAGAAATCTGCTTGTTCTCTGATTATCATATATTATATGGATAACTATAACTTCTAACAAACTGAAATTCCTTCATCTATGAGCGGGGAAAGAGTATTCATGGCCAAATCTCTCTTAGAAACCACTGATAAGTGACTTGAGGAGATTTTTATCTGGGAACCTAAGTAGATCCGTTAGATATCCATGGTAACCTACAATTAATTAGTCATTCTACACTTTAGGATTTATATCCTGATTACAATTTTGTTGATGCAAATCAAATATTAGAATATGAAGGATATTTTTATACGGAATAGAAAGCAAATTGTCCACTAGAATTCTTTTACTTGGCAATAAAAATGTCCTGCCTTTGAGCTTTAGCTGAAGACGTGGTAGTACAACAGTTTACATTTTCCAGCTTCTCTTCTACCAGCTATAACCCTATAAATTTTTAAACAGTGGGATGTGAGTAAAATTAATGTGTACAAATTTAGGTTCATATTTGTATTTTTTCCTCTTTCCTTGTACAGGAAGTGGTAACAATGTAGCAGCCATCTTAGGCTCTGACAGGGAAGCCACTTGATAAAATAGAGGGACGTTCCACTAGCCTGGATGCCTGAATGACCACGTGGATCAATGTTAGCAATCTACCCTGGACAAGTTGTTTACTTCTGGACTCTCACATGAGGAATAACAAAATTCTACCTTGTATAATCTCAGTATTATTGGATCTCTATTATTCGTAACACCAGCCTCACTAATACCCTCCTCCAGCTTTGTGTAATAAAAGGACATTTTGTAAAGTCTTTTGAAGTCAGAATTATTCAAATATGCAAATTTAACAAGTTAAAACAAGAGTATAGGTAGAATACTGTGTACATAATGAAGACATGTAGCACTAGCTTAGTGAATATTTTATAACATTGAAGTATTTTTTTAATGTTCTTTAGTATCATCTTGAATATGTTATTTATAATTAAAATGTCCTTCAAATGCACCTCTTAATGAAATCTGATATTTAAATGGTAGACTAAGGGCCTTTTCAGGAAATTCACTATCTACTGCAGAATATAATGCGTTTTTAATAAAATTATGTCTGTAGTAAAGCAGAATGATACTGCTGACAGTTCCACGTGGAAAAATAAAAAAAAAAAAATAACCTAACATTTATGGGACACTAGTTTTGTGCCAAGCATTCTTCATAGGATATTTTATTCAATTCTCAAAAACCCATGCGAGATTTCTATTATCATGAACCCCCTGCTTCTGAGGATCTCTCAAATATTAATGGCTACCTCTCACACCGCTCTTACCAGTCATCTTTGTCCCAAAGCCTGCTCTTCCGCTGCAATATTGCTCAGTTAGTGAGAGCTTGGGCAGTCCCCTAGTGGAGGCCTTCTCTTCTTCCTCAGTAGAGGATAAAGTTGAACTGGAAGTTGAGGGAGGCATTTTTTCATATACTCAATGCTTGTGCATTATCGATTGCAGGCTAGTCTAACAAAAATGTTGACTTTGCAACTCCTTGGATTTTAAGACGACAACTTTCTCTAGGGTGAATATAGTGGGTACACATCTTGACTTTTCCTACAAACTTACCTGATCATGACTAACAATGCCATAGTTCAGCATAGTATGTTATAAAAATGGCAGCCTTCCTTCTTGAATGTAACCATGTCATCTCTAAGTAAGTATCTTTGAGAAGCACTCATTCACTTTGATTTTGGGAAGAAGAAAAGGATGAGCTTCTTATAACAGGTTAGGTAAAGTCACTAGACTTACCCCTCACAGCATAAATAATCTTTCTGCCAAGGCCTTATGGTCTTATGGTAGGTAAATACAGAAGGCATTGGGAAGAAGAGTCAGTTAAGTCAATTTTTATAAAGTCTGAATTCTTGGCTATCAAAAAATAGTTACCTTTTATTCACAACTTGAGTCCCAGTAGCTCGATTCTTAGCCATCAGAAAAGTCCCAGTCAAATTGGTTATGTAGTAAATCCATGACAATTGCTTCTAAAAAATACTTTTGGATTTTGCAATATAAAATGATAAGAAAAAAATACCCATTTATCCAAAAAAGAATGTGACTAAAAGCCTTTGAAAAAAGAACTATTTCATAGGCCTAGAGTCAAAATTCAAGTCTTTCATGATGTGAAAAATGATTTTCTGTGAACATTACCAAACGATCCCTTAGAAGATTGTTTTAAAGGAAAAGTACTCACATAAAGGGGTGTCACTGTCACTTTAGCTGGATATAAAGATTACACAAATTAACTCTTAATTTAGTTAATACAGTATATTGTTTCGCTATCTTTCATAAAACAGAATACAGAAGAGAAAATAATTTCATGAGTATGATTCAATAATTCACTTTGGATTATTGCTATCTTTTAATTGGTTTAGTCATTAAATCAACGATGTGTGTGTATGCATGTTAGGTGTCTCTATATCACAAACACACACACACACAAGAAGGTCAAGTTATTTAATTCTCTTACTTGTTAAAGGGCACATACTATCACAAATCTCAACATCTAGTTATAAGGTACAAGCTTGATATTTTTAAAGTAACTTTCATGAATAACATGTAATGGTTTCCTTGGGCTCATCATTAACCTTTAATATCTCCATGCATTTTATTGATAGTCATATAGAATTTTTATTTAAAATCTTTAAACCAGAATTCTTCTTTAAAGGAAGCGAGACTATTCCACTTCATAATACTGAGCTATTTTTCTTAAGCTCATTCTTAAAGATATCAATAAGATATTAGAATATGCCACCAAAGGGATCAAGCAAATAAGTAAAATTCAGGTTTTATATGTTGAAAAGTTTATATTTTCAACAGTAAAATGGTAACTTCTAAAATGTATGTGATAAAACTGCAGAACCAGTAATATTTTCCTTTTAAGAATATAAAACAGTGATTATTTTTAAAGGAAAGATTTTGTAGGTAAATTTTAATGCCTTTGGGTCTTTACCAGTTGCATTGATGATAGCATTTCTGCTAAAAAATGAGACTTCATGAAAAATGCAAGAACTCTATGCATATCACTTACTATTAATACACAGGTTTTGATGTCAATCATCTTTTCTTGTGGTTGTTGGGGCAAGAATAAGCAGCACCATGTTTTGTATGAGTTTAACTATGGTTGATCCTTATATATCAGAACATGAACAAATTAGCATCATTTATCATGCATCATTTGCAGTAGAGCAATTTTTTTCTTTTATATTTTTACATTTCTCTAGCCCTTGGAATTTTGCTGTGCTTGAGGGAAGCCAACTATATAAAATTCTACATGTACGGTATTCTATTCCAAGCACACCCTTACAATCACGAAATGATAGACTGAGTTAATACATATTTAATTTGCTTAAAATTGTGCCTGCTACCTTGCCAACACTATATGCCTGTTAGCTAATACTCTTCCAACCATGGACTTTTGAAAAAAAAAAATATATAACTATGCAGAACATTTGAAAATTGAGAATAAAATGAGATGTTCTATGATGAACTAAGAAGATTTAATGAGAAGTGTGAAGCTATCATGAAAGAATCTGGAGTTATACAAAAATCTTTCTTCTCTCTCTGGTTTCTACTTTTGGATGTTGTCTTTTTTATGTCCCACATGAGTAAAGAGAGAGTCTCGGGAGGCCTCACATTTAGAAGTTTATGGGCAAGCAGGATGCGGCTCAGGAAAGATAGAACTGACTTTAGACACAAACTCTTCTCAGGAACTATGGGACTTGAGATAAAAATAATGCTAGTCCTGCTTTCAAGGGTGAGTGATGAGAGAAAACGAAGCAAAGATTACTGCTTCAATTCCTTCGGCCTAGGCCAAAGCTAAAGGAAGTTATTTGGGCTCACAGTGGCCATGGGAAGTTGTAGAGTAGGAGAGCACATAAAAATGTGCACCAGAACTATAATTATTATATACAAAGTTTGCTTGTCTCGCAGGTGCTCTCTTTAAATATCAGGAGAAGTTCTAGTTCTAGTTGTTAAGAGACAGCTAGCAAGAAGACGTGGAAGGAGAAATAGACATAATGGGGAAGGGGGGAGAAAGATGCAGATGGAGGAAGATTGGAATAAGGAAAAAAAAAGTAAGAGAAATAGAAAGGAAGGAAGGGAGGGAGGGGAGGAGGCACAAAAGAAACTATACAATCTTGTGCTGGTGAATTCCATTTCACCAGTGCTGCATTTATACCCTCTTTTTTTTGTGGAAAGATATAGGGAACTCATGAAACAAAGAACATCATGTTTTCCAAGAACTATTCGCCAGTGACTTTGCTTCTTGCTTCCACCCAGCCCAAACACAAACACAACTTCACTGAAATACTGTATTCCTATATATAACATATACTAGTTGGTACTGTTCACATCGACATAGGATGGATTTCAAATTACCCAGACAATATTAGTTCTTAAGTACCCAAGATGGACTAGTGCTATGGATGCACAGGCTGCTCCATTTTAAGACTCATATTTCTCTTAAGTTCTAGTTCTGTATTGTTATGCTAACTTGGTTTGGGAATTCTCAACCCACAACGTCTATGGGCCCAAAAGCAAATGTTTTTTCATGACCCACTGATAAACCTTACTGATAAATCTGGAAACTGATACCAAGAAAAGGAAGAGAAACAAGAAAATGGTATGAAAAGATAAGATAATTCAAAATAATGCCTTAAATGCTATCTAAAAGTTTTTTTTTAATTTCGAAAGCCCATTAACTTTTCTTATCTTTTATAACCATTTTGTAAAAAATGTATGTTACGAAAATCAAGATTTTCTAATCAGATAAAAAATTATCAATGTTACAATTGTCTTGCTCATAAAGTCATCTTAAATATTAAACCCTTACTAATGTTAGTAATTTCAATACATATTTATGTGTTAGTCACTAATATTATGTATTGGTTTATCAAACTCTTTCGGCCTTGCTACATACCTACTTGAGTTGATATTTTCTTTGTCTAGGGCTATATACAATCTTCTGTCCAAGCCAATTAATAACCTGTCAATTGAATAAAAGAATCACTTAAATTCAGCTTATAAAATGACAACTATTTCTTTTGACTTCATTGTACCAAATACGTATTTGACTGCTTTTATATTTTTCGACTATTTTGGCATTATGCACAAAAATTACTTCGATAAAAGCCTTCTCCTAGAGGGCAAGGGCTATTTATATGCTTATAATAACAATAATGAAAGTGAAATATTACTGCTTTGAATATTTATTTATCTTCTAACAGCAATTTCCTGGTACAAAGTAGGGACATATACTTATTTATTCAACAAATTATTATTTTCTCACCAGAGCAAGTATTTTTGAGATCTAAAGTATCTAAGCATAGATGTAAAGGTGTACAATTAGATGCAAAAAAAAAAAAAATTCTAAATGATCTGACATCCTTATAAAGGTATAATCATCCAATTCTTCCATTCTGGTTATTTTGTACTATAATATAAACCATCTCAAAACATATTGGCTTTAAAAACAACAAACACTTTATTTAGCTCAAACATTTGCAAGTAGGGAATGATTCCACTGGGGCATCCTGTATCTAAGACACACCTGGGATGTTCAGATGGACCTGGCTAATCCACTCCCTACGTAGCACATCCACAGTTTGCAAGTCAGAGCAGGTGTAACTGCAGCTCATCTAGGACTATTGTCCAGTGGCCTTGCTTCTTCCATGTTGGCCTCTCCACATGGATGCTTGGACTTTTTTAGACTGAGCTCTAAGAATGAGTTTTCCAAGAGATAGTAAGTGGAAGCTTCCAGTTTCTTGATATCTTGGCCAAGAATTTAGCACACGATCATTTACATTCTTGTTTAATTGGTCAGAATAAATCATTACGTCCTTCCAGACGTAATGAAGGAGGCATAAATCTCATCTCTTCATAGGAAGAGTAAATGTGCAGCTATCTTTAATCTACCAGAGAGACCTCCATCTAGCCACTTTATTCACATTTTTGTCATGTACAAAATACTACAGTCGCTCATTTTCAAGGCCCATAAAAGGCTCACTGGATTATGACAATGCCTTAAAGCCCAAAGGTTCAGCAGTTATAGTAAGCCTATGTGGAGATGAGACTCCTTGGTTACAGTTCCTCTCAATCCAAAATTCTCTTTAGTTTAATGAAATTAAAAGTCTGTTTTTATGCCAGTACCATGCCGTTTTGATTATTGTAGCCTTGTAGTATAGTTTGATATCAGGTGGTGTGATACCTCTTACTTCGTTCTTCTTTCTCAACATTGCCATGGCTATTCAGGGTTTTTTTTTTTATGGCTCCATAGAAATTTTAGGACTATTTGTTCTAGCTCTCTGAAAAATACCATTGGTGTTTTGATAGGAATTGCACTGAATCTGTAGATTGCTTTGGGTAGTATGGTCATTTTAACGATGTTGATTCTTTCTACCTATGAATGGGTATTTCATACCCATTTATTTGTATCTTCAATTTCTTTTCTCAATGACTTATAATTTTCTGAAAACAGGTCTTCTACCTTCTTGGTTAATTTGATTTTCAGGTATTTTATAGTTTTTGATGCAATTGTAAATGGGATTGTTTTCTTAATTTCTTTTTCTGAAAGTTCGTCATTTGTGTATAAAAATGTCACTGACTTCTGAATATTTATTTTGTAACCTGCTACTTTATTGAATTCATCGATCGGTTCTAATAGTTTTTTGGTGGAATCTTTAGGGTTCTCTGTATATAGTATCATGTCATTGGCAAATAATGAGAGTTTTACTTCTTCCTTTCTAATCTGGATGTCTTTTATTTCTCTTTCTTCTCTTACTGCTGTGGCTAAGACTTTCAAAACAATGTTGAAGAGGAGTAGTAAAAGTAGGCATCTTTTTCTTATTTCTGATCTTAAGGAAAATACTTTCAGCCTTTCTCCATTGAGGATGATGTTACCTGTAAGTTTGTTATATATGGCCTTTATTATGTTGAGATATGTTCCCTCTATTCCTACGTTGCTGAGAGTTTTTATCATAAATGGATGCTGGATTTTATCAAATCCTTTTTCTGCATCTATTGACATGATCATATGGTTTTTATATTTCAATCTGTTAATGTGGTGTATCACATTAATTGACAAGGCTACAGTAATCAAAACAGCATGGTACTGGCATAAAAACAGATATATTGATCAATGGAACAGAACAGATAGCCAAGAAATAAATCCACACCTATATGCTCACTTAATATATGACAAAAGAAGTGAGAATATAAGTAGTATAAAGACAGTCTCTTCAATAAATGGTGTTGGAAAAATTGGACAGATACATGCAAAAAAAAAAAAAAGCTGGACCATCTTCTTACACAGTTTATAAGAACAGACTAACTCAAAATGAATTAAAGACTTAAATGTAAGACCCAAAACCATAAAACTTCTAGAAGAAAACATAGGCAGTAAACTCTCTGATATTACTAACAGGAATTTCTTTTCAGATATATCTCCTTGGGCAAGGGAAACAAAAGAAAAAATAAACAAATAGGACTACATCAAACTAAAAAGTTTTTGTACAGCAAAGGAAACCATCAACAAAACAAAAAGACAATTGACTATTTGGGAGAAGATATTCACTAATGGTAAATCTGATAAGGGCTTAATATCCAAAATATATAAAGAACTTACACAACAACAACAACAAAAAACAAACAATCCAATTAAAAAATGGGCAGAAGACCTGAAGAGATACTTCTCCAAAGAGGAAATACAGATAGCTAATAGATATACGAAAAGATGCTCAAGGTCGCTAACCATCAGAGAAATGCAGATTAAAACCACAATGAGCTATCACCTCACACCTGTCAGAAAAGCTATCATCAATAAATCAAAAAACAAGTGTTGGCGAAGATGTAGAGAAAAGTGAACCCTCATACATTATTGGTGGGACTGTAAATTGTTACAACTGCTGTGGAAAACAGTCTGGAGGTTTCTCAAAAAATTAAAAGTGGATATACTTTTTGATACAGCAGTTGCACTTCTGGGTATTTATCCAAAGAAAACCAAAACAATAATTTAGAAAGACCTATGCATCCCAATATTCATGGCAGCACAATTTACAATAGCCAAGAAATGGAAGCGACCTATGTGCCCATCAACAGATGACTGCATAAAGAAATTACGGTTCATCTATACAGTGGAATATTACTCAGCCATTAAAAATGAAATCTTACTATTTGCAACAACATGGAAGGACCTAGAGATTATTACGCTGAGTGAAATAAGTCAGAGAAAGATAAAATCATATGATTTCATTTATATGCGGAATCTAAGGAACAAAAAGAACTAATCAAAAACAGACTCACGAATATAGTGGACAATTTGGTGACAGACAATAGGAAAGGGGGTTGGGGGGGCTGGGAGAATGAGGTGAAGGGTTAAATAAGTACAGATTAGTAATTGATAGTTGGTCACAGGGATGGGGGGCATGGCAGAGGGAATACAGCTAGCATTAATATGATGGCTAGGTGGAGGGCCAGGGGAGGGAGGGAGCAAATGGAGGGATCGTTTTATAAAATATATAGATGTCTAACCAATGTACTGTACACTTAGAACTAATTTAAATAAATTAAAATAAATTTTAAAAATAAAGTCTGCCCTACATGCTAAATATAATTCACCTAAAAACACCATGCATATTCAATATCTCATGTATTTTAAGAATATAAAATTATGACTTTTATGAAAAGAGTTATACATTTTAGCACAATTAATATCAGTCTATTGTCTAAGTTTTTGATTAAAACATATTTAAAATGCATATAAAACATTTAATCACTAAAAAAATGTATGCTTGATGTAACAGGTGTTCAGCCCAGGAAAAACAATAGTAAATAAGACAGATCTGGTCCCTGTATTTAAGTCTCTTACACTCTTCCAGAGGTATGAGAAATAAATATGCAAATAATTATAGTAAATAATAACTAAGTAGTTATAGACTGTGAAAAGTACCCTGAAGAATTCAACTTTATATAAAAAGGTCAGAGGAGGTCTTTCTGAGAAGGTGGCATTCAAGCTGAGACCTGAAAGAGAAAAAGGCGACAACTAAAAGAAGACTCTCAGGAAATTATTGCAGGTAGAAGAGACAAAATTGCTATGAGGGTGAGGGGAGAATTATTTGATGGATTATTGGACCTACCAGAATGCTTGTGTTGTTGAACCAAAGTGGATAAAGGGCAATAAGAAATGAAGTTGGTAGGGTAGGCAGAAGACATTTTTAGGGTATCACAGGTATGGATTCCTAATTTTATTCTAATGACAATGTAAAAATAACCATTTTAAAGCTGGTGAGTGACATAATAGGATTTAAATTTTAAAGTCTAGGAAATAATATGTGCAGAGATTCCAAGTTTTTGGAACCAGCTGTGTGAAGAATCCCACTCAGACTTGCTCATGACAGCTAATTGTGTGCATTTTTTCCCAACTCTACATTTCTTTTTAATTTTTCTAGCTTTATGGAGATATAATTGACATAAATGTTGTGAGTGTAAAGTATGCAACAAAATGATTTGATATGTATATGATGCAAATGATTATCACAATAAGGTTAATTAACACATCTGTCTCCTCACATTATTACAATTTTGTGTGTGTAAAAGTGAGAACTTTTAAGACCTACTCTCTAGTAACTTTCCAACATGCAACACATTATGGGATAAAGCTAGAAAGATAGGCAAGGGCTCAGAACGATTAGCCCTTATCTTTGGAGTTTTAGGCCTTACTGTAAGAAGAATGGAAAAAGCTCCAATTAGAATTCAGTTGGCATGTGACATGATCAATTTGCAACTTGAAAAAAAAAAAAACACACTAGCTGTAGTAGAGAGGATAATTGAAACAAGAAACTAATACCTTCAGAGACATCAGTTCAGAAGCCTAGATTAGTTTATTAGATGAAGAATATAAATGTAGGCTAGGCTGATGGAAGTGAAGTTACAGCAAAGTAAACAGCTATTCAGAAGATAACAGAGACCGAAATCTCAATGGATTGGATAAGAGGGGAAAAGAGTGTGATATTATGGATAAATTCTTTCATGATTTGCTGAATGGTAGTGTTATACAATGATAATGAAAGACTATAGAAAGGTGACAATTTGGGAGGAAGGGGAGGAAGGGTTTTCAATTTGTATAACATACTATATCTAAGATATAGCTAAGGTATCTTTGAACTGCTCAAGTGTTATTGGTTAGATTATTTTGATTTTTTGTTCTTTGTGATCTTAAGACACAATTACCTGTAGAAATTTTAGTAACATAAATACTGTCTATTTGGGGGGAACCTTCTATTTCTTAGAAGTCATATAATCCTTGCCAAGCATCTTGATACTCTGGAAATAAAATCATAATAAAAACATTATGTTAAAAACCACATTCAGAAAGATTATTAATAAAAGTAATTTAGACTTATTCTACATGGCCATAGGCTCATCTAAACAGCCGGCTTTCAGTTACTATAAAAGGGAAGGTCAGACTGGATATTGGGTGAATACTATCAGATTTTTGAAAGGATATTTCATTTAGAGCATAAGAAGTCTGATGAATTGCTTTAGAATAAAATTAGGCTTGAAATATTCACATTTGGTAGAAACATTATCATTCTTGCTTGGAAAATGGCTCTATAAATGTTGATCAATGTTTGCCCATTCACTCTCTATTTTCAGGGATGAATGCAGTATACCACTTCACTACATGAGAACACAGCAAAAAGGAAAAAATCGTATGTGTTATTAGCCATTTTACATCACTTATATCCCCGTTACCCTTTCCTAAGGGCACAGTATGAGATCCTTCCATTAAACTGTAAGAATACCCTTCGCTATCTTATTTGATTTGGGAGATAATGAGTTTCCATCAAAATTTTGCTCATAAATCTTTTCTAGAATACATAGCATGTGACAAATAACACTAAATGACATTTGAATTGTGTTTTATATCTAATCTTGTTTGATCCTTGATCCTCACAACAAGTTTAGTATGTACACTGATGCTCAGAAAATAGGACCAGAGAATTCAAAATGTTTTGCCCAATGTTTGAGTGTCCGCCCACTTAATGAACTCAGACTTCACGCATTCGCTATTATGTCACAACTGACAGAACGTGGTTAGTACAAACTAATTGTACTAATTTAAGAATCAAAAGTCAAGTTTGTGTCCTAATTTATTTCCAAAGTCTTGAGATAATTTGTAGTCAATGCGCTGAGAGATAAGTAGGTTCAGAATATGATAGTCTTCAATTCCAGGCTATTTTTATGTTTTATCTTTAAGTAAAGGAAAATAATTGCACGTTTGTAGTAAGGAAATAGAAAATTATATCAGTAAGTAGGGAAACAAAGTTCTGTACGGTGTGTAGATAATATACACTGTGCTTGACAAACAGCTTTCGAACAGTAGTAATGTGAATCAAAACAAAGTTAGTAATTAGATATCATGTAAAGAAATGAAGTTAATGAACAATTGTATTTCTAGAGAAAATGTTTATAGGAAATAAAGATTGATAGAGGAGGGGAAACACAGACTAAAAGGTAACGCCTCTAAAAATCCCCCTCTCAATAAAAGTAATAAGAACACTAACAAAATTTACCGAAATCAAAATCCCCAGACTTCTTGAAATTTAAAGAATCCCAACAATACAAAGAGAGTACTCCTTCAAGAACAATATCAAAATCTTGGTAACAACAGCAAGCTTGATATCACTTTAATCTGGCTTAACCTAGTTTCCTTTTTCTCAGCTCCACTGTAGACTTAAATACCTACACCCCAGTAACTGCAGTAGCTGTGGAAACCTGGAGCCCAGAAGCCAACAGAGGAGACAAATGATTCAGAATTCTCCCAAAAGCTAGATCGCCTAAGAATTATCACTATTTGAGTTCCGTGGAGTTCCTTGCTGTAAAGTTCCTTCCTTGAGGCTTGCTGTATCTTATTCAGAGCTTGTTCTCTTTGAAAAGTCCTGTCACTAGAGTGCTTGCTAAATAGTCAGGAGCAATTATTTAATATTACCACTACATTAACTACAATTACCAATTGCCCAATTGACCAAAAAAGGGAAAAGGAGAAATTTGGGGATAAGACATTCAGGAGGGTCTTTATAAAGCTCTAACATATTTTTAGGAATCTATAATTCCAAAAGCATGTCCAAAGCTATGTGCATGCCCAGGAATGATCCAAGAAAATCTTAATTTCTAAATTCTGGCTGATCTTAAGGCGTGGTGCAAGAAGCAAATAAAGACTAAAGCAGAGTTGTAAGCTGCATGCTGGAAGGTAGAAAGTATGTCCCAAACACACAGATCCCCCGCAACAAAGGCTAGGAGACATACAGGTTCAAAGCATTTTTTAAAATCTGTGACCAATCATGAGCCAATCGGTAGGCTAATCAAGCATATGCTTCATTGGCTACACACACACAAATATACACTTTACAAAATTAGTTCAGAAAGGTCACTAAAACAAACAAACAGTACCAACAAACCTTAAGGCGGCTGGAAGGGTGACCTGATTTCTAGAGTGGTAACATAATGTTACATAAAATGCTGATTTTTTCATAAAAAAATAATGATGCATGCAAAGAAATAGAACATAATGGCCCACATACAACAATAGAAGCAGTTAATAAAAACTGGCCCTGAAGAAGACTAGATGTTAGCCTTAATAGATACTTAAACCAGCCATTATAAGTATGTTCGAAGAACTTTAGAAACCATTTCTAAAGAATTAAAAGAAAACATGAGACTGATAGTTCACCAAATAGAGAATATCAATAAGGAAATAGAAATCATAAATATAGCCAAACAGAAATTCTGGATGTAAAAAGTACAGTAAATAAAATAATCACTAGAGTAACACAACTACAGATGTCAACTGCCAGAAAAAAGAATCAGTGAAAATTAAGACGGGACAATTGAGATCATCTAGTGCTAGGAATAAAAAGAAAAACAATGAAAAAATGAACAGAGCCTCAGAGCCCTGTGAAACATCATTGAGCTTGCCAACATAAGAATATTACAAGACTTATATGGAGAGAAATGAAAGTGTCAGAAAGATTATTTGATGATATAATGGTCGAATACTTCCTAAATTTGTTGAAAAATATGAATACATGCAAGAAGTAGAAGAAACTCAAAGAGATTCAAACTCAGACACATCATAGTAAAAATACTGAGGAAAAAAGACATAATCTTGAAAGAAGAAAAAGAAGAATGACATATCATATACAAGTATACCCTAAAAAAGTTTATAGCTAACTTCCCATCGGAAACAATAAAGAACAAAGGAAATGAGATGATGATTAGTCAGGGTTCTCCAGAGAAAGAGAATAAATAAGAGATTAGATATAGATAGATATAGATATAGATGATATATATATATATATATATATAGATCTAGAATATGTAAGTATATAGGTATAAAGATATGTCTATTTATATGTATAAATCTATGTCATAGGCAGATGATAGGAAGGAAGGAAGGAAGGAAGGAAGGAAGGAAGGAAGGAAGGAAGGAAGGAAGGAAGGAAGGAAAGGAAAGGAAAGGAAAGGAAAGGAAGGAGGAAAGGAAGGAGGGAAGGAGGGAGGGAGGGAGGAAGAGAGGGAGGGAGGGAGGAAGAATGAAAAGGAAAGAAGAAAAAAAAGAAGAATTAGCTCATGTGATTATGGAGGCTCGGGATTTTAAAATATGCACTATGGGACAGAAGCTCAAGACCCAAAAAAGTTGACGGTACACTCCCAGTCTAAATGCTGACAGGTAAAGCTCTAGGAGAGATGATGGTTCAGATGAAGTCCAAAGGCAGTCTGCTGCCGTTTGTTCTGGGCCACATTTCAGGACACTCAGTAATTGGGCCAGAGTAATGAGGAATATATTGCTTCCCAAATCCAAAAGGGCCTCGGAGGCACCATGCCTCTTTTTTTGGTTGCAGGAGGGGCCAGCTTCAACAACTCATCTTTTACCTTAAAAGGGATACCTCAACATGCCCCACACCACTGGACTCCCTAGAAATTTCACTAAGGTAGAAATCTCCCACATTTTTGTCGGATTTACTCCTCTCCCCCTCCTGACACATAAATGTTTTATCAATAAGTCCAGAGTAATTGCTACTTCTTCCTCATTAGCTTCAATCAGCATAATGTCATCAATGTAATAGACTAACGTGATACCTTGTGGAATAGAAAGGCAATCAAGATCTCTGTAAACTAAATTATGACAGTCTAGAGAGTTGATATATTCCTGAGGTAGGACATGAAGGCATATTGCTGGCCTTGCAAGCTGAAACCTAAACGCTCTGGTGGTCTTTATTAATGGAGGCTGGAAAAAAAAAAAAAAAAAAAAAAAAAAAAAACATTTGCCAAACCAGTAGCTGCACGCCAGGTACCAGGGGATGTGGGGATGTGCTCAAGCAATGAAACCACATCTGATACAGAAGCTGCAACTGAAGTCACCACATGACTAAGCTTATAATAACCTCCACTGTCATTTTCCAAAATCCACCTATCTTCTGCATAGGACAGAAGGCAAGCTGAGTGGAGATGCGGTGGGAATCACCACCTCTGCATCCTTCAAGCAGTGGCACTGATCTTTGCAAGCCCTCCATGAAGAGGGTATTGCTGTCGGTTTACTACTATGTTCTAGGTAGAGGCAGTCCTAGGGGATTGCAGTTGGCCTTTCTGGCATATTGCCATTATTCCACAGGTGAGGGGACCAATTTGGGGCTTCCACCAGATGCTGACTATATTATGACATACATTCCAAAGTTGGGGAGATCATTACAAGATAGGATCAGGGACCCAAAAGCCCACTGTGAGATGGATCTAAATGAAAACTCCATTGAACATCTGTCCTCCACAAGCCCCTTTCCTGAATGGTAAACGACAGTGATGTTTCATGTTTCCTGGAATTTGTGTCACTTGAGAGCTAGTACCCAGTGGCCTCAAAAGGCTTGATTATTTCACTTTGCCCAATGCACATTTAAACTGGTATAATAAGGTTTGAAGTTTCTTTGAGGAAGGCTAGGAGAAAGATTAACAGTACAAATTTTTGGCATTGTACCAACGTCCATTCTTAAGGGGAATCAGCGTGCTTGCCTTCATTCAAGGGGATCTGAGACTACAAACTGGCTCAGGTCTGGGAACTGTCTGCTTTACTATTTAGACTAGACTTCTGTTAACTCAACCTGGAACTTTCCTGCTTATATAGATCAAGTAAGATTTTAATAGGATTCCCACATATTTCATTTCTAGGAACACCATGATCAACTAGCCAATCTCCTTGTGCTGCATGAGTCAGACTATTCTGATTGCTTCTTTGACACTGCCGCCCATTACGGTAACCATGCTGACCTTGCCTCTGATGGTTGAGTACCACCACTTGGCCACTGGCACCACAGGATCCAAATACTCCCATCGCATTTAGGTTTCCCAATTCAGTGACCTCAGTTCCTCCATTAAGGTCTGGCCTTTGGGAAAGAGCAGTCATAGAACACTTCGAAGATGCTGAAGCTCCTCTCACAGATAAATTTCTCACAGTCATGATGAAAGGTGTGTTTTCTGGACCTTTCAAGATGGATGAGTAGGTCTCAAATGACAAATCCACTCTAACATTCTAATATCTCTAAGCCTCTGAATTCCTTCCTCTACAGTAAACTGTGGCAAGCCTGGGATTTCCAGCTCACTCGCTCTGGGCCACCTTTCAGTCCTTGTTTCAGTCACATAACCAACCAAACTGTCGTAGTTCTTTCTGATTTCCCAACCTACACTATTAAATTTAAAATCTCCACTTAGTGGGCCCATACCCATAAATTTTGCCTGATCCAATTTTATGTTCCTTTCATTATTACGCAACATCCTTAATATCCATTCTCAGGATATAGTTCTTAGATTCTGTCTTTATAAATTAGAAAATTCGAGTAGTAATTTTGGAGTCTAACTCACCTTGTGGGTCGAACTTTGTGCCTCTCCTTGGAGGTCTGCTAGAAATCGAGTCTAGTTATAAGTCTATAAGCAGAGCAGGGTTGGAAGTGGGTCCTGAGGAGAATCAGCACTGTCTTCCATAGTAACTGCCTCAGGGGAAGCCATTACAGTTTCCTTAGGAAATGCAGGGTTAATCTAACGGTGGAGAGGCTTTTTCTACTGGTAGAGAAGATTCCTCAGAATTTCGGGGCCCAAAGTCCCTGACTTTGTCAGCATCTTTCTACACACCCCATTCCCAACTTTCAGGATCCTTCTCCTTCCCAATCAGTTCTCTCACTTTAAAAGCAGGGCGTTCCCTGTGAGGCTGGGAATGCAGTTTGCATTGTCCGGCAGCCTCTTAAAAGATTACATTCTGGATTTGGCTTTCAGCAACCTCAGTCTTGTGGCTACAAGAGAAAAGCGTATCCTTCAGTAGAGACATGGAAGTCTTTAGGTCATTTATGCAGCACTTGAGCTGGAAATATGAATCCTGGAGCTCATCTGTTTCTTTCCTCTCTTTGTCTAGTGACATTAGTAGCAAATACTCAATCCTGTTATAGTAGTAGTTTGACAAAAATACTTGAAAGTATCCATGCCATTCACATCCTTGCTTCTGGTAAAAGTCTGATTAGAAAAATCCAATGGTGCTATTTTGTGTATCCCTATTGCCTATCACATCAAGAACAGTTTCTCTTTAATACTGGGAATAGAGTCATTAGTGTCTTAAAATCTAATCAGATGAGAGAGCCAATTCTAAAAACTCCAGAACTAATTCAAAAAATTCATCTTAAGATCCTGTTCCTCTAGAATCGCTCTCAGTACCAACATCTGTATAAATCAGAGTTCCCCAGAGAAATAGAATATGTTGTGTGTGTGTGTGGTGTGTATCTCACATATGTATGTGTTGGCTCACATGATTATGAGGGCTAGGAAGTTCAAATTCTGCCCTGTGGGCTGGCAGGTTCAAGACTCAGGAAATCTAAGTGGGCAGTTCCAGTCTGAAGGCCAGCAGGTGGAGACTCTTCGTTCTATTCAAGCCTTCAACTGACTGGATGAGGCCCACCCACATTAGGGAAGGCAATCTGCTTTATTTGAAGTTTACCTATTTAAAGGTTTATCTCATCCAAAAGTATACTCCAAATTGACACATAATGTTAATCATAACATATGACATATTCAAACTGCTGAAATAAAAAACGTCAACTGAAACTCTTACATAAAGCAAAACTATCTTTTAAAAATGAAAATAGACCAAAGATATTCTCAGAAAAATAAACTGAAGGATTACTTTTTCCAACCACTCCCAGAACAAATACTAAAAAAAAAGGATGCTAGACAGTAATTCGAATCCACACAAATACAGAACACTGGTAAAAGTAACTACATAGGTAAATATAAAAGAATATAAATGCATTCTTATAACTTTTTAAATCTGTTTTAAAAGAAAAATACATAACGACAATAGGATTCATAGTCTTATGTACAAACACGTAATTTGTATTATAAGAAAAGCAGAAGGAGACGAGAATGAAGCCATATTAGCACAATGTTTTTGTATTAAATTGAAATCAAGTTGGTATTTAACTAAACTAGATTGTTTTAAAGTTAAAATATTTATTTTCATACCCAGGGAAACTACTAAGATAATAACTCAAAAATACAGTTAAATAAACAACAGAAATAAAAGTATATAAGAAAATAAAAACTATTTACCACAAAAGAAAGCAGTATTGGAGAAACAGAGAAACAAAAAATGATATGTCTTATACAAAATGAAGATCAAAATGGGAGAAGTAAATTTTATCATATGATTAGCTACATTAAACATGAATGAACTAAACACTTTGATCACATACTGGTAAGCATTTTATATTTACTAATATTCTCAACATTATAAATACTTATAAATCATGTGCTATTTTTATTTCTATTGCACAAAAATTTAAATTGATTCAGGGGCTTTTCCAAGGTTACATATACGTCCTTAGGTTATAGTTTGACCAAGAGTGAGTATAACTACAATGATTTTTTAATACTTTAACTTTTGATCCAGCTTTCTACTCATGATGGATTAAATGCTACACTACAATTCACAATATTACTTGATTTACTAGAAACAAAGTCTGTTTGATCGAACTATTATATCTTTTTAATATTGAGACAGTCACATGCAAGGGAGAGAAAAATGTTTACATTCTTGTAAACAATATTTACATTTGTTAAAATAAAAAACAAAAAATGCAACTATAAATAGAGTCTCATTCTATTGATTCTTTTTTCATTATTTTGATATTAGCAATGGTATGATAATCTGATTCTAATGTCATCATTTAGACCACATAAAAAAATGAAAACTGAGAAATAGTGGTGAGTAGATGTAGAAGAGAACAGAAAATATGATAGTATAAAAAAAGAAAACTATTTCTTTTTGTTTCAGATGATCCTTGTTAAACCCGACCTTTGTTTAATCTAAATGTCATTCAGCAGCTCTACACCTCCTTACATTGAAAGGTAGATGTGGGTAGTGATGACTACTTAGCGTCAAATGGGAATACATTAGAGAGAAAAGGTAGGCATTACTAACAAATCTGCACAAAGAGCAGGCATAAATCAAGATTTTTCCAGGCAAATAACCACGCATGGTTCCTCCTATTCGTCTATGGGATGCCAACAGCTCCTTCACTTAAAGTCGTAACTGCCCTCAAAGCATCACTTACGTTGGTCTATTACACTCTATCCACAAATAGCAATTCTAAATAGATCCTAGCCTATATTGAAAACTTAAACTGTAAAACTTTTAGAAGAACACACAGGAGACTATCATGAGATAAGTAAAGATTCTGAATTGGTTCATTTTATCTTCGAAATTCTATAAGTCACAAAATATTCTTTCTCTTTCTCTTCCAGTAAGATAATTTTTCTTACTTTTCAGTTTAAATATCGAAATGAGCCATCCGAGTTGTTTTTCTTGAGATAAAATCTGCTTTAATGCAACTTTTTAGTTATGCCTAGAGTAGAAGTTTAAAAACCTTGCCTCACATGATATTCAATGTCCCTAAATTACTTCTTTTGTGAATCGTCACTCGTCTCACCATAAAGCTGTTTTCCCAGCACTGACGACTACTGAAAACTGTGACAGACTCTAACAACTACCAACACCTCTGTCAAGATCCTGAGGTTTCTCTCCATTGTTCCCACCATCCAAGTACCATATACCACATGGCTGCTCTGCTGTGGAAACTGTGAGCATCGCTCTGTAACCGGGAAAATAACAGCTGCCTGCCTCTTTTCATTTAGTCAGGATTACCAAAGCATAACTGCCTTGCTCTAGGAAGCATTTTTAAAATGCTTACTGTATTGCACTTACAGTCTCTCTCTCCCTTTATGATGTGTGGATACATGTGTATGCACACAAAGTTACACTTGACGTAAAATATATTATATTTATTCCCTTGGGCAAAATAAACTTCTTTCAACATATCTTTATGTATCGATTAAAATTAACATATCTTATTTTTCACTTATTGGCACAGTAACATAATAAAATTGTTAGACCTATTACTGACCTATTAGAGAAGAAGCAAGAACAGGAGGAGAAGGAGGATTCTGATGGTAAAGAGAGTAAGCAAAATCCTATAGAATTAAGAAAGATTTATTTCAAGGGACCGCCATGTAATAGACTACTTTTAAACAGTATAATGGAAATTAGCTAGATCTGTTTTTATTTCTAAGGAATAATCTCTAGGACATCATTAAAGTAAAGTGCAGACAAGTATGCATAATATAATGAAATGTGTGCTTTTAAAATAATAAAGATACATAAGAATTACATCTATTGCCAATGCTAGAAGTAAGGTTTTTAATAAGAAAGGTAATTTGTAATCTAACATTTTGTACCATAGATTCTTAACATGCATATGTATCATTTTATAATTGTTTTTGTTTTTTAGTAAAAGACTTATTCCACAACCGCAGTCTGTGTTTTCAAAATAGGGGGAAAATAAAGAAGTGAAACCTTACTTTCATTCCCACCTGGATTCTCTACTTATTTTAAGTGGAGAATCATTGGGTTACAGCTGTTAGCCTCTACATACTCCTTGGCAGTGAAGAGTAAAATTTGAAAAGAATATTTAATGACTATGATATTGTTATTGTTTGAAATGTATCTAGTTGCAGCTCACCTGACATACCTCAAAGATTTCAAGACCAGATGAAATGACAGTATGGAGACCTAACTGAAGAATGCATGTCCTCTTTTAATGCACTCGATGTTTTTTAAACGCTGTGTAAACCAAACAAACCACATACGCAGCTACACTCACACCATACTCCTAGAATTAAAATCCCAGTCTAGAACTAGGACTGTGTTTTTACTTCTTGGTCTTACTTGCAGGCAAGATGGGTTAAAATTCAGTAAAAGTGAATATGAAAGTTTAAGAAATAAGAAGTAAAAGATATTTTTATCAAGAGTTTTCTAGTACGATTTTTGTTTATGAAGTTAGAAACAGCAGGACTTCATTTGCGATCTCATGAAACATATGGCCAAGTCTGAGGCAATGGAAACCTGTACTCCAGCAGTCGATACAGCTACAGAAAATAAAAGACACAAAAGAAAAACTTCAATTTTGCATACTCTGAATGCCATAAAATTTACCCCTAATATCGTATTATGCGTTAAACATATGCATCTATCCATAATTCAAACTATTTTTTATTTAATTACAACATAAACCTCAGAAGTGCTGCATATTTTCAGAAAAGCCAGTATGATATTAAAGCAACATCTTTTCATAGCAAGTGAGTCAGGTTGCAATGCTGCTGACTTATCTGTTCCTTTCAAATCTTCGCGGTGGTTACTGACTAACTATGACTAAATTAGCCATGCAGAGATTGCCGCCAGTCATTGTAACAGGTGAAATGAAGAGCTAAGACGTTCTGTGTCATTCACATCATGTGTATAAATGTGCCTTTGCACAAGAAAGATGATTCAATAAGACAAAATGCGGGAAAGAACTGTGGAGAATAAGAAAACTGTCTACCTGTGGAAATAGTAATGAATATGCCAGAACACATTTATTTTACACATTTCACTTTTGTTCCACGTGAAGCCTGATTATTTTGATCACTGAAATCATACACATTTTTAGCAGAATACTCTGTGAGCACAATGAAATCAGAGTAGACTAGGGTAGCCCACTTTGTCCGAAATGGATTATTAAGAATTCACTACATGCTTTATTATAGTCACTTAAGTTAATCATCATGATATAATCACGGGTACTGCCATTTAATTCATTCTGTTAAAAGAGCAAGCTCTTATGAGTACATCACTCCTGCTTCTTATGAATGAGCCTCCACAGAGCTGTTAAGCCACTATTTATGGGTTACTGACACAAGGAGGGGGTGAATAAAAATACTGTCCTATGTATTTTGCAATGTAAATCGTTCACAATTGGTACCAAATGATACTCTGCTTATTTAATTATCCTACACAGAACAGTGAGTTATGTGGAGGCTGATTTAATAATTCCTGCTTAAGTTTACCATGTGAAGAGAGTAATTAACATAATTCTATTCAGATTTGATCTTACAGAACAAACATGCATTTCATCATTTCTATAATCCATTTCTTTCATGCTTTATTAATTGTTTAAATGATAACACAAACCATTGGAGAGAATAAAAAATACACCCCAAAAAACACCTTTTTTGAATAAAAAGACATTTTCTTCTTAAAATATTTTACTGGGAAAAAATGATCTAATAAAATGTGTAATAAACTGACATTTACTTACAAATAATATAAAAAATTCAATTTTTCCTCCACTACTCAGTAGTTATATTATCTTGGCACACACCTGAATCATTGTTTTTTATCCTCTTTTCTACTGAATTATGTCTTCAAGGTTCAGTGCACTGATAGAAAAAGAAACAGATATGTTCTGCCATCAGATATCTTACTTGGTATACAATAAAAAGTGAGATTCTTCTTTATAATAATAGGCATTTTTTAAGATATAATTACATAGTACATGTGAGCTTATGTATATTTTCTTTGTAAATCTAGGTTCGAGATTTTGTATTAGTCCAATTTAATTTGAAACATCATTTTTATCCAAATTTTATACACATAATAACCAATCACAATAAAAGTAGATTTAAGTAAGGAGAAGCTGGCAAGATGCAGAGTTATTAACCCAAAACGATGGGTCGTCTGAATAATCTCACCAATCCCTTTGCGACAGCATCTCAATAACATTTTACTTTTAGTGTTTTCTTGGTCCATTAGGCTGAATCTAATTTTCATGGTCCTGTGTTACAAAAAATTCTGTTCCCTCCACCTTCAAGGTTGTCTGGTTTTTATTTGATCATAGTTAGGGTTTAGTCAAGGTATCTTTGAATAAAAATAGGCAATGCTTTATGATCAGTGCAGCAATTGATGAGAAGACAAAAGCATATGTCACAATTTTACTACCGTATATAAATGTTTAAATTGGTGGAACTCTGGACATTTGTTTCAAAAGAATCACTAAACTATGCTATATAAAAGTACATTTCCTTAAGAATCTTTTGGTGACATTTCATCAGAACTAGAGTCTGGATTTTTTTTTTTTTTTTGAGAGGGGGGAGCTCTTTTTCTAAATGTTATTGATTTTTTAGGACAATATCAGTATATTTTTATGTTATTCTTTCCAGAGTTATTTGTTTAGCTAGATTTGCTTGGATTTTATATAGCTATATCTGAATATGAATTCTGGGGCTCGTTTTGAATTATCTTTAATGTCTTCACTTTATGTGAAAACTGATGGAGTCAGCTTCTCAGACAATTCAGGCAAATGTTTTTAGGAAAAGAAAAACACACTCCGAATTTCTCAATTCTAGGAACCAAGAACTTGCTCATATAGTCTGTGTCGACACGCATTCTTTTTGTGTGTGCGTGATAAGAATATTTAACATGAGATCTAGTCTCTTGACATATTTTAGGTGCACAATGCAAATCATTAACTATACATAACTAACTATACATCCACTGAGCTGTAACTTTCCGTCCCCCTAACCCCCAGGTCCAGGCAAACACCATTCTACTCTTCGCTTTTGTGAGTTTACTGCTTTAGATATGTCATATAAAAAGAATAATGCAGAATTTGTCCTTCTGTGACTGGCTTATTTCATTTAACTTAATGTCCTCCAGGTTCATTCATGTTGTCATATATGGCAGGATTTCCTTTTTCTTTAAGGCTGAATAATATTCCACTGTATATATACACTACGTTTTGTTTATCCACTCATCTGTCAATGGGTATTTGCATTGCTTCTATATTTTGGTTACTGTGAATAATGCTGCAATGAACATAGGAGTGCAGATATCTCTTCAAGAAATTCTGATTTCAGTTCTTTTGGATATATATAGTTGAATAAAGAATCATAAAAATCGGCTATCATGCCTTCGAGAAACTCGAAATATTCTAAGAGATAAAACAAATAAATATAAACACAAATGAATCAGATAACTTATAATTGATAATATCTAGACCACAGAAAATAAATTCAGTAGATCACAGAAAGAAGAAATAGGAGTTTGACTATTTGGAAGTATATTCTAACATATATATCAGAAAGAAGTGTGGAAAAGGCAAAGATATCCAAAACAACTAAATTCGTGAAATAAAAAAAGAGATTCTCTATATAAGAAATCACTACTCACAAATTTATTATGATTAGTATCCTGAGATATAATAATAAAGTAGTCATTCAGGAACAGGAATTAGAAAATGTCTTTTAACAATGTTTTATCTAAAGGTGGTAATAAAAATTAAAACGAAACAAAATTCCCAGTGGCTCTTTTGTCTAACAATTCATTCAAGTCATATTTATTTAATGCCTAGTACATTCTAGGTTCTAGGAATTGAATATATCTCCCATTTCATTTTTTTCCTCATCCGACCTCCAACAAGCCCTCCGTGACCCCTGCCTCCAGTTATTCATTCTTATAAGTCATATCCCAACACACTGTCCCAGAGTTGTAGTGCATGGTAAACAGGAGAGCGTAGAAGTGAAGATATGTTACTTCAACAGCTTCTGTCTTGAACCCATTCTCCCTCTTGCACTATTTGCTCCAGTGGGACACAAAATGGGCATAGTCATGCACACAAGCCCACGTGGCAAAAAAACTGAAGCCTCTTGCCAATCAATAGCCGTAGAAGTAAGCTAGAAAGTGGATCCTCCAGACCCAGTTAAGCCTTTAGCTGATAGCCAAAGCAATAGCTTTTGCACTGATTGCAGCTTTAGGTAAGCCTGAGCCAGAATCAATAAGCTAAGAATTTTCCAAACTCTTGACACACAGAAACATTAAAATAATAAGTGTTTGTTGTTTTTATCTGCCATGTTTGGGATAATTTTTTATGCAGCAATAAATAATTAATACTTGGGTATGTGGAATTGGCATGTTGTAACAAAAATTAAAATTATAGGACTTCTTTGGGACCAAGAAGACAGCATTGAAGAGATGCTGAAAGATTAAAGGGCCTTGAAGAAGCTGTTTCATAAAGATTCATGGTCTTTATAAGGATGTAGGTGAGGGTTTCAAGTAAGGGAGGTAATATTATCATTAATTGGGAGAAGGAAGAGCTTTGCTGTGCAAGAAAATTAAAGTTTAGCAACACTGTCCTCCAAAATCATGGGAAAATTAGAAAATTTATCTAACAAACTAGATGACCTAACTACTAAGATTCCAACCAGTGTTCAATGTGCCACCTAGTTTCTTTTTGCTACTTACAGCAAAAAATGAGAAGATACATTAAAGGAAGGGCTAATAAAGAAAAAAAAAGCCATGAATTGATAGTGCTGAAAATTCTCAGCCCCTCCAGGCAGTGAGATGCTCTAGTTATGAAATGGCTCCCCCTCATAGTGACCATAGGGGAAAACCCATAGTAATATACTAAAGAAAATTATAAAGAAGTCAAAGCAAACAGATACCAAAACACATCACAACATAAAAAAAGCAGGATAAGAAGCAAGGAACAATGGATTTACAAAACAACCAGAAAACAATTAAAATGGCAATCGTTAAGTCCCTACCTATTTATAGTTACTTTAAATAGAACTAGATTAAATTCTCCAATCAAAAGACATGGAATAGCTAAATAGATTTTTAAAAGATTCAATGATATGCTGCCACAAGAGACGTTAGCCTTAAAGATACACATAAACTGAGAATATAGCATTAAAAAAGTCATTTCGAGAAATGGTAACAAAAGCAGGTATAGCTATAGTTATATCAGACAAAACAGACTTTAAATCTAAAATGGTAAAGAGACTAAAAAGGTCACAATGGTATAATGACATAATGATAAAGGGGTCACTTCATCGAGAACATAAAATAATTGTAAATATTGATGAGCCCAACATCAGAGCACATGAATATATAAAGCAAAAACTAACAGAGCTAAATGGAAAAATAAATAATAATACAATAATAGCTGAGGATTTTAAAACACCGTTCTCTAAATGGATAGGTCATCCAGAGAATCAATAAAGAAGCAGCAGTAGCAGACTTGAATAATACTATAGAGCAAATATATATACATATATATACACACACACAGATATATACATACATATATATACACACATATATATGTGTGTGTGTGTATATCTTTATATATATATATATATATATAAAACATTCTACCCAATAACAGAAGAATACACATTATTGGAATGTAGAACATTTTCTAAGACAGACCATATGTTAGTCCACAAAACAAGTTGTAGATAACTCAAGAAGATTAAAATCATACAAAGTACCTTCTCTGACCACAACTAAAAATCAACAACAAAAATAAAACTGGAAAATTCATGAAAACGTGGAAATAAAAATCAAAAAGTCACTCTCTTGAACTATCTATGAATCATAGAAGAAATTTAAGAGAAAACAAAAACATTTCTTGAAACAAAAATTAAAACACAACATATCAGAACTAACTCGAAAAGATATCCCCATGTTTACAGCAGCATTATTTACCATGTTAAAACTTGGAAACAAGCTAAGTGTCCATCGATGGATGAATGGATAAAGAAGTTGTATATATACACACATACACGGAATACATAAAGCACAACAGAATACTATTCAGCCATATCAAATGAGGAAATCCTACCAACTGCGATAACATAGATGGACTCTGGAGGCATTATGCTACACGAAAAAAGTCAGAGAAACAAAAATGCTTTATAATCTCACTTATAAGTGGAATCTTAAAAAACAAGCAAACAAACAAACCAAAAAATGCACGTGACCCAAATTCATTGAAAAAGAGATCAGACCTGTAATTACCAGAAGTGGAGGGTAAAGGAAGGGGGAATTGGAGGAAGGTGGTCAAAAGGTACAAATTTCCAGTTACAAGACAAATAAGTACTAGGGATGTGATGTACATCATCATGGCTGTGGTTGACACTACTGTATGATACACAAGAAAGTTATTAAAAGAGTAAATCCCAAGAGTTCTCATCCTACATTAAGAAAAATTTTCTTTCTTTATACTATATGTATGTGAAATGATGGCTGTTAGAGCTGAATCTATTGTGATAATTATTTCACGTATATAGAAATCAAACCATCATGCTGTATAACTTAAACTTATAGTGATGTATGTCAATTATATCTCAATAAAAGTGGAAAAACAAATGGCTTCCTAGCAATTTAGGGCAACACCAGGAAAATATGTTTCAGTGGTGACCAAGGATGTGACTCTAAAATTTTCTGTTAGAGCTCAGAATGCTCTAAAGTATCATTCAATCGGACAAAAGGCCCTCATAAAGATTAAGGATATGGGTTACAGATCCCATTGACAACAATGAATTCATAAGCATTTTAAGGGCATTATCCCTCAACCATCTCTGAAGAAGCTCAAGGTATAAAGGGAATTATCTTGAAGAATGTTGATCTAATACAAAAGATTTTCAAGCAGGAGAAATTCTGCCACCCCCATCCTGGCCACTTCCATTATCTTCAGAGGAAGATATCTGGCAATGTCTAAATATTTCTGGTCCATCATAAGTAGGGGAAGCACTCCTGATATCTACTAGGTAGAGGGCAGGTAAGCTATTCTACACCTTGTAAGGTACATAACTGGCCCCTCACAACAAATACCCAGTCCAAACTAATATACCAATAGTACTGAAGTTGGAAAACCCTTTCTAATGGAGTAAATCATGGTAAGACAGAAGACCAACATACTTAAATATGTGTATATATATTTTCAAAGAAATAGCATCAGCTTAGACTGAAGTGGAGAGAAACAATACAATATGAAAATGGGATTTGGACCCCTTAAATTCTATTGTCAGAAAGCTGCTGAGGAAATTACTCAGCGGCAAACACATGGTACCAATTATGAAAAATGGAGTTTTACTCAGAGAGTGAAACAAAGAGCCCGGAAGAAGGCAGATTCTAGAATCCATCACAGGAGAATCAGTCACAGGGCTTACGACTTAATCAAGGACATTCCAACACTTACTCCACTGAATTTCAAAGCTGTGATGATTAGCAACTCTTTTATGCACCCCATTTTCCTCTTTTATGAACAAAAATCTTTATATTATCATATTTCTGTCCCTTCATTGAATGCTGGGTGGGCACGGGTTAGATAATTTGGGGAGCTAAACTTGTGGCACTCTATCCAAGGAACCTAATTTAGATGACAAGGTTCTGGATTTTGAGCTGATGCTGTAATGGAAGCGGTGGAGGTTTTGACTTTAATTTGCATATGGGAATGATTAAATAATTAGGGAAGACAAAGGGTGGTCTGTGACAGCCAGCCTTCAAGATGACCCCCAAAGTTTTCTTATGCCATTACTCACACCTCTATGCAATTACTTCCTACATAATGTCAGGGTTGATTTATGTATTATTTACCTATTGCTATATAAAATATTACCCTAAAACTTTGTGGCCTAGAACAACGTATAGTTTTATTTTAAGAATTTCTGTAGATCAAGAATCTGGGCATGGGTTAGCTGGGCCCTTTCCTTCAGGATCTGTAAATATAAATGTTGGTCAGAGCTGTAGTCTCGTTTAAAGGCTTGGCTTTGAGCAAAGCGACTTTCAAACTCACTACGTGACGACATTGGTTCTTTTCTGATCGTTTCCCTCATCTTCATGCCAGGTAGGCCTCACATGCTTGCAACAAAGGCTCTGAGAAACTCACAGGCTATATTAAGTAGTTCAAAGTCTTGTCACGAGTGTTATATGCTAGTGTAGGTAGAGTGTTAGCATCAGTAACTGACAGCATAATAGAGGTGCTAGGCATTATTACAATTACTCGTAAGAGAAAGAGTAAAACATTAATGCAATATATTTACTTTAAATAATTCATATTTTGTTAATTGCCAGAATATCAAAGATTATATACATAAATGCATGAGTTGTTGCAAAATGTAAAATGAAGAAAAGAACAATCTCAAGTATTATTCCTTTCTATTCATTTGTTTTCAATTTGGTAGATAATTTAAGAATTAAAAGAGAAAGACATTATTTAAGTAATCTTCTTATTACTAGCTCGCTAACAATTTTAACTATCATATTTACAATCTATTCGTGTAAATTTTATCAGTTAAGTCACAGAGCATACATCTGTTATACTTTAACAGCAGCAATCTCCTGGGGAAGAGAAAAATGTATGTATAATACCGTACAATTATAATTGAGTATGTAGACAGCCGAGTTCATATATTATCATAAGCAAGGAAACTATTTCCAGGATAAGGAATGGAATATACTAAGAACTCTGATTTCCTACTAAGATAATGTACAACAAATTATGTTTTTATGTGGAGCCATAAATTTTTAGAGGACTAAGTCACTCACATAATGTACAGATTATCTCTGTTCTAATGACTCACATAAATTCAGAAGCCAGTTATTTATGTTTACTTCTTAGTAATTACTAATAACACATCATATTCAAATATCATGCTATATACCCAAAATGATTATCCTCAAATTCAATAACTTAAACAAACACAATTTCTTACATATTATTTTTAAAGCTTTGTTCTGGCATATATTCATCATTTTAAGAAAAGACATTACAAGTTGGTAAACATTTATTACCTAATACAAAAGGAGAAAAGAATAGCCTCTTGATGCTCTACTCTTTGTTAGTTATTAGACAAGTTGGAAACAGTCCGAGAAAAACAGTAAATTCGGGGAGAAGAAATCCATTATCCAGATTCAGTGTCTCTGTTGGTCTCTTCTGGTTTTTTTTTGATGCATTACCGAGGCAAGAAGGAGGTTTCTCTAAATTACAGGTTTAGAATAAATGAACTTACAATATATCCCTATGACAGTGTCTTCCCCTACTGGACTTCCAGGATGCTTACTGGTCAAAGTCCATTAACCCTATACGTGAACCTCAAATTTACTACCGCTAGTGCCAAAGTCAGAGTTTTCTTCTAATGGATACATGGCAATTGGAAGCCTTACATCATCTTCTATACAACTTGCTCTACATTATTTATTCATTCTTTTACTATACTGAGAATTCTATTTCCAAGTAGTAAGGATGTTGAGCTGTCCAGAGTTCCAAACATGCCTCAAGCACACTTTCCAAATCAAGGCTTCCTGTACAGGTCAGGCTCCTCATTCGAAAAGCATTCAAACCCCTGCTGTGTGCGCGCATGCACGTGTATGTGTGTGTGTGTGTGTGCGCGCGCGCGCGTGTGCACACGTAAATGTGTAACAGGATTCTAAAGGCTCACATATAACTACGTATAAACACTTTGACATTTTTCAAGAATATTTCATGTAAATTACATCAAATTACATCAATAATACCCAAGTTATATCTCAGAATGATTTGCTTTGGATCTTTGGTAAGTATCAGCCTAATGTCCAATAGTTCATGGTGATAATATCTGATTTCTTCTCTGGAAGCTTTTAAAATTCTCTTTGAAAAATCAATTAATTTAAAATAAAAGTAGTTGTTCTACTTTCCAAATCAGCCAGATCTATATTCTTACATGACTCTAATAACTGTATTATAAAATAACAATAAAGATTTGGACCAAAGAAAAATAAACACTACAATATACTATGCAGCAATTGGCAATTTAAGCAATGTATTTAGTACAAAATGGTGAAGGAAGAAAACAAAACAGTTTACTCAGAATCCGAAGATAATATTTTAAACATTTAAATGTGTGAATTATTTCAAAATGGATAAAGATCATTAGCATTAGCTGACCCCACCTGCCAATTTAAAGGCAATCTTAGGACATTTTCTTTCATTAAACACAAATTGGCATTTTTTATTAATTAAACATATAAGTTCTTCAGTTTGTTTTAAAAAGCAAATACAGATATTTATTTAATAATTACTGCTTTTCAATTTTTTAAATTTTATTACTTTTCTTCTAAATGTTGTATTTTATTTTCTGATATTTCAATTGCATACACTGCCTAAATTGATAATTTCCAAAATTAGAAGATATAAATATATCAGGTCATATATATTTGTGATACATATATCTCAAATGTATTTATATGTGATATACCTTGAGATATACCTATACATGTATTTATACACATACAACTTTCCAATTTATTTATCAGCTTAATTTTTCTAAAGGAAATTTTGCACACTGTGTCCAGACTATATCTAGAGATTTCCTAGGATACTCTAATCTTGAAATATGGAAAGAGTACAAATTATTCCATTTTATATTTTTAAACGTGTAGATTCATCTATGTATTTTTTTTAACTATTATTTCTCACTGAGAGGAAATAAAACTGAAAGTCAAAAGAAAATCCCTGCTTTGTCAACTCACCTTTCTCTCCTGCTATCCCAGCATCGAAACCATCCATGCCACGAGAAAGCCCTTCATTTTGCAATAAATTCCATTGACTCTTACATAATCAAGGGCATTTTTTTCCAGCAATTTTCCCTTCTTTATAGAAATTATTGATTTTTCTCTCTATATTGGATCATTCCTATCAAAATAAAATCTATTATTTCTCCCAGCTTATATTTTTATCTTGGTCCCATAGTCCGCCGCCCACTTTCCAGCTCTCCATGTCAGTCAAAACTCCCCCAGGAGTTGTCAATGCTCTTTATTTTCCTCTCATCTTATTCTCTCTGTTATTGATCCCAAACAGGCTTTTTCCTATATCTTTTCAACAAAGGTGCTACTGTAAAATTCAGCAATGACATGTATGCATTGGAGCTTAGGTGAGAGTAAGAACTGATAGAAGCTAGAACTTCCTTGGGCCTGCCCAGCAAGAGAGGGGGTCATGGAGATCCTAATGAAGAGAGAAAGGGAGGAGGGAAATGCCCTCCCATCTTTTCCTTCTGCCTTCCAGTCTCTTGCAAATGTCACACATTTACCACCCGCAAGTAGAAGACAGCTTACCCAGCACACTGGGAAACATTGCACCATGTGTCAGTGCACATGTGAAAACAGCCTTTTTAGTAACCACAGCCAATGTGGGATGCATAACAAAGGAAAAGTGGGTCTGATTGCAAACAGCCCTCGGGGTTGGCCCAGTAGGCATTGAAAAAAATGTCCGTTGAGTCAATAAATGACCTGAAAATGTGAGGTAGACTGGTAAAATGTAATAATATAAATATATTAATGCTATTAAACTAAATTAATTGAAAATAGAGATATATTTTCTGCTTTATATATAATAAAATCATACATATAATTGTATATTTATAATTATCATATACTATGTGTTTATATTATGATTGTACAATTATATATAGATACAGATATCTATATATATGTAAGTATAAACTATAAGTTATCTTTAATAAATTTTTCTAAAACAAAAATATGACCAAATTAAATTTAGCTTAGAAATAACATTTTAACATTTATACATGTTCCAAGAATGTATTAATATTCATAACACTAAAATAATTCTTTGGTACTTTCCCCAGTTGAACCCTTAGATCTTGGCATTGAGGTCTGACCTCTTAATAAAAATAATAAAGACAATAACGTATTTCTTTTACCGCACAGGGTAGAACTTTACGATGCTGGCCAATCTACCAAATAAATTTCCCAGGCCACGATGCGGTGGAAGGGTTGTAAAGATATAGTCCTTACAAACTGAGGACGTTTGAAACCTTTCTAACACACCTATGACTTAGGTGTTCTGAGACTAAAATCAACATAGTAAAAAAAAAAAAAGTTACACATGAACGAAAATTTATACACGTTCCAGAATTTTCCTAGGTTATTAACTCTGCCATTAAACATTATATCCTATGTAAACATCTTAAGAAAAAAGATGATAATGTTGGTGTATCATATAAGTAATCCTCAATGACCTAAATGGCTGATGTCTCCGGAGACCACAGAGGTCGTAATAAAGTGGGATGATATGTTAAAAGTGTTGAAATCCCAAAATAACTGCCAACTAAGAAGTCTATAAAATGGCAAAACTGTCTATAAAAAATGAGAGAGAAATGAAGACATTCACAGAAAAACCAAAGTGGAGGAGTTTGTTACCATGAGACCTGCCCTACGAAAACTACTAACGGGAGTCCTCCCGACTGAAATATTTGAGAGGATGCTAGTCAGTAACTCGATGCCATATGAAGTAAAAAAAAAAAAAAAAAAAATCTCTAGTAAAGGTAAATGCGTGAGCATAAATGTAATGCAGAATTATTGTATTTTAGGTTTGGGACCCAACTTCACTTCCTATAGGATTTACAATGTAAATAAACAATTACATATCATATTATTGTACATGCAATAGATAAAGATGTAATTTGCGATGACGGCACAAAATGATGGAATAGAACAGAGCTGTACAAGGGCAGGGTTTTACACGCTAGTCAAGTGAAATTGGCCTCGAATAAAATTTCTTATATATGAAATATAAAATTAAGGTAACACCCACGGTAACCACAAAGAAAATATCTAAAAATAATTCAGGAAAAAAATAGGGAATCAAAATAGTTCATTATTACTATATGACTATATTAAAAATAAAGTTTAAGCCAAAACCTACTATAAAAAGATGACTATATAATGACAAAAGGATCAACTCAGCAACACACTATAACAATTACTGATATGTATGCACTCTTGTACATATATAATGGGAGTTTAAAATGGTGCAGCAACTGTGGAAACAGTTTGGTTGTTCCTTAAAAAGCTAAGAAACAGATCGGCACAATAGCCAAAACTAGAAGCAACCCAAAGTCCATCGACAGATGAACGGATAAACAAAATGCTGTATATACATACACTGGAATATTATTCAGTAACAAAAAGGATCAAGTTCAATACATAAGGAACTTTTAAAACATTATGCTAAGTGTAATAAGCAAGACGCAAAGGACAAATATTATATGAATCCACTTAGAAATATACAAAAGAAAGTACATTTATAGAAAGTACATTACCAGATTTGTGGAGAGGAAAGAATGGGGAGTCATTGCCTGCTGATTATTGAGTTTGTTTGGGTGATGAAAAAATATTTGGAAATAACACAGATGGTTTCATGATACTGTAAATGTAACAAATGAATTATACACTTAAGTGGTTAAAATGGAAAATTATATATATATGTATATACATATATATAATTACATGTACATATACACGTATATAAATATATATATAATTATTGTAATAAGAAAAAAAATTGTAAACTTCAAACAAAACCTTCTTTTAGCTTCAGGCTGATTTTCCAGGAGGTTAGCAACACCTACATCAAGCCTGAGTCTTTCCCAGTAGCCTTGAAAAGTCTCAGACAGGCCCTTATTGACCTCACTTGGGCAATGTGCTCAATCCTGAATCAATCTCATTGATCCTGGGAATTGAGGATTTTGATTGAATAGGACTGACTCTTACAACCACACCTGTAGCCAGAAGAGTAGATTCTACGGCCTGCAAACACATGGAATTAACCTCTTACAAGAAAGAGGAACTCTGTTTTCAGTAAAGCAGAAGGAGCTTAAGCAGATCAAAATGGAAAATTGCTACAGCTGTTTTTATCATATATCTATAAATATTAAACGGTAAGTTATAGAAAAATAATGTCTTAAATAACAAGATGTGTTAGAGTTTTTTAATTATTTATAAGTGATGGTGACATGTTTTTATTTCTCATTTAGTTAATCTGTTGTACAATGTCATCTCTAAGATACAACATTGTATTTAGTAAATGTACTGTCACCTTAATCTCTTATTCAAAGTAATTTCATAAGATAGAAATTAATTAAAGGCTAACTAACAATCATTTTGCAGTGCTTAACTGCTTAACTTTAGAAGTTAGTATAGAAATTAGACATTCATCTTTGCTTTTTTTTTTTTTTTAATGGCTCCTGTTTTATATTATTCTTCAGAGATACGAATCCTCATCGCAGTATCGAATTCTTTCTTACTCCTTCAGATTTAAGGGACTCTAGTCTCAGCAACAGAACACTGGTTTTCTGACAAATGCCTTTCTAAAAACTCCAGTTTTCAAAACACTAATTAATTATTAAATGATTGAATATAATCATCCCTGTTAGAATTCAATTGGAATATCTTACCAAAAAGGAACCTATTTAAAGCTATTTAGAGTAACAGGTTTATTGGTAGAGTAACCTTCCAGATAATATACTTAATTCTGGTTTCAGTCCCATAGTGAAACCTTGAAAGATAAATGTTTTGACCAACTTGTGGGGGAAAGATATTTAGAGGCAGACATGGTCTTGACATCCTCTAACCCATGTTACATTATGATATATTGAAGTAGTACCTACAGGTTAAAATAAGATTGTTGAACTACTTGATGGATTCCAGAAAAGAATAGGCCTCGGGACACAATGCCATAATAAATGGCAAAATACATTAGAATATCTGATATGGAACTAAGTTTATAAAAGGTAAATTACAAGTTGGCAGATAGAAATTTTGCTGAAGGTGTTCACATATTATAAATGCCACTGTCAGATGAATGCAAATGTAACTTTCAAGGCGTAATACTGAAAACTGTGTGTCAGCTTTTAAAGGAAAACAACAATTTATCCAACACCATAGCAGCACAATTTACTACTGGAGTATTCTGGGAGAAATAGTTATAACATGTTGTTTTTAATTATTTGCCTGCTTCTCCCTAGATGATTTGAAGCTAAAATAATTCCATTAATGAAATTCCACTAGTGAATTCAATTTACAGAATGACTCCTTTTTAAAATCAGGTCATCTCCAAGATCTTTTACCCTTTCAGTCAGTTAACCCTAAATGGTGCTCTAGGAAAAAAGTCAAGCTTGAGAACTGATAATGGGGTCTTTTTGCTACCTTGTACCCAGCTGCAGAAAGTATCGAGGCTGTTAATCACAAAGACCCTGTATCTGGAATGATAAGCAGTAGTTTGAATCATCATAATCTGCGTGTGTGTGTGTATCCAACATATCCACACCAATTTAACCAGCACAATAAACAGGACCCTTGTGATATGAAATATTGGATGCAGCTTTAACTGCTAAACTTCCTCTCCTGAAGTAGTTGACACACTGGAAATCTTTGGCTTGCACTTATTATCTTACATGCCCAGTTATCAGGACATGGTTTGTATGCAGATAGCTCCATCCTCGGATAATCTGATGTATGACGAGAATCTAATTGTGGGTCCCACAGCTACCAACAACTCATGGTGTTTTACTCCTATTCTGTGCTGATTCAGCTAGAATGTCTTCAAACATTTCATTATTTGGACAACTTGGGCAACTTCAAGATCATTAGAGGAAAAATAAAATCGGCAACCTCTAGCACAAAGCATACTGGCAAGTGTGCGTCACGTTGACTTTGCTATGGCTTCTTCTCTTTTAACTAAAATTTGCTGAAATTTCTCCATCCTGGAAAAAACTAAACAAAACTAAAAGTTCCCTTAACATTGCTTTTCCTCAAACTGTGGTTATAAATAACTTCCTAATCCATCATTTAAAATATACTCTCTGAAGAACCAAGCTCTAGGGAATCACTTGGAATTCCATACTCAACTTAAATGAGCCCTCTTAAATCTTGTTTCTTCTGTCTCGCACATTCTCTGCCCTTCCACTCAATTTTCCTTACCCTCCAAAACAGAGAGATCTAGACGCACTGTTCACATCTGTGGATAGACAGCATTTAATTCTAGTCAACCTTTTTTTAATTTTAAATGTTTTTTTTTAATAAATTATACATAAAAGAAGAAAGTATAAATCATGTCTGAAGAATTAGTAAGAACCTATTCAACTATAACCTTGGTTAAAAATCCAATAGTCCTACTTTTTTAAAATACAGTTTCTTTACTTATTTTGTGTATCCTTGAACGAAAAGTTTAATTTTTTTCTGCTTTTCAAATTTGTTGAAATGGAATTGAACTGGATATTTTAATTTATGGATCACATCCAAGTTGATGAGCAATGCTACGGTTCATTCATTTTCATTGCAATAATAATCCACTGTGTAAACATATGATTTATTTTGCAGTTCTATCCAGGACTGGCTACGTAATTTGTGAGGCCTAGTTCAAAATGAAAAGGTGAGACACCTACTTTAAAAAGTACTAAAAAATTTTAAGACGATGACAGCAAAGCCTTAAATCACACAGAGGGACACATGGGGCCCTATAAAATGGCATAGATCACATGCCCATGGAGCCAATCCTGATTCTATCATTGATTTACATGTGGGCTATTTCCGTTTTTTGTTTTGATTTTCTTTTTAGTTAACAATATAACTGCTACAAACATCCTGCTAAATTGCACCTGGAGCACACGCTCAAGAGTTTCTCTTCCACGTGTGTATAAGTCTGCTGTTTAAAGGAGAGGCACTTTTTAAAGTTAATGAGGGCTTTTTTCGAAGTGCTTACAAGTATGTTTTCAACACAGTAGCTTTCCCTTACTTCACATCCTTACTCATTTATTGCATACTTAATAATATGCAATAGTATATCCTGTGACTTTAATTTGCTTATGAATAAAATAATGATTAATCTTCCTTCTGTAACCTGTTGTGATAACTGAGATTAAACTTTCACTTTATTATGTGAGGACAACTTACGTGTTTGCGACACATGTTTTCTAATCATTGAACAGTGTATATATCTATCTCCATTCTTAATCTTTTTAAATGTCTTACAAATTATATTTTATAATTTTTGTTAAATATTTTATAATTCTATAATTCATATAAATTGTTGATTAGAATCTCCACTAGTATTTGATTATTTTCATTTAAGACTTAACCTAGTTTTATTTATATTTAGTGAGATGTCTCTCTGATTAACAGTCTGCTAAATAACAGAAAATAAAGGTTCCTATTTCCTGCTATTACCAGATTTTTCAAGAGTAATCTACACATGTTGTCTCTATTTTCTGATTCTATGATTTTGTAATCTCATTTCTTACCTGCTCATCTACTAAAATTTAGTTCTTCTGAAAGGTCACTGACTACAAAATACCAAAGTCAGGTAAATGTGAATCTTTCAACCTTGGTTCCTGCTTGACCTCACTCCATATTTCAAACTTTCCTTTTTAAAGCTCTTTTTTCTCCTGACAACAGTGCATACACCTGATTCCGTTCTCTCCTTTTGACATGACTCCAAAGAGTCACCCTCGCTCATATAAGCCTTCTAAGCCACTGTCTGGGTCATTCGCTTTTCAAAAAAAAACAATTTTCAGTAGTTGACCTCAGTACTTCCATAGCTTTAAATATCAACATGTAGTCAATAACTCTCAATTTGATATTCAAAATATCACTTTCCTGTTTAACTTAGTATTGTTTTCAGTGTTTACCATATCCACATTTCTTTCCACAGAAAATATTATATAATCCAATGTCGGCAAAACTCACATAATCTTTATCTCTCTTACGTGATTTGTAAAAGAAATGTGGCAATTAAAATACTCAACTCTTACGAAAGAGAATCAAATACCCCTGGTTTGTAGCATTTACATGACTGTGCCAGGAAAATTGTTACTTCATGGGCAATAAATCATGAAGTCACATATTGTTTTTCACTGTCCGATAGATGAATTTTTGAGCAAATTTACATAGTTTACTAAACAGAAAATAAAGCTCCCAAATAATTTCAATTCAATCTGTATTCTAAAATTTCACTCATCTTATCCTATTGATAGGTTGTTTCTTTTCTTCTCAGTTTGTACTCTCAGCATTTAGATCCTATCTAAATTTTCACATTGATTGTTCCCTATATAGATTGTGAATAGATCCTACAAATTTCAGGATCTCAAAGTTTAGCAAAAAAAACAAATAATGAAAAAGAATAAAGAGCTTTAAAGTGTTCAGGTTGGATGATAAGAACAGAGAAATATTTAAAATATTTATGGAAAGCTTATATTATTCCCAAGATGGTGGGAAGCATTTTGCAAGCAGTCATTCATTAACTCGTTCATGCACATAGATTGTAATGTAATGATTTCCTAGCTACAGAGAGGGAAAACTGAGGCTTGGGGAAGCTAATTTATCCAGGATTACTCAAACGGGCTGAGCTACTTGGCTCAGAATTGGAAGATTCAAAATTCTTCGCATTTAAATGGTCTTCCTGGTGGCTGTTTCCCACATAAAGGAATGCATGGCAACAGAAGGCAGTAGCTCTATCTAGCTCGAGAAAACTGTGAAAAAGAAATATTGTCCAGACAGCTGTGAAATAAGATTTCCACGTGTGTGAATCCCAACAGGACTTCCTCCGTTCTGACTGAAGTCACTCTGAGCCCAAAAATTACAGGCCATGAATTTTGATATAATACTCAACTTTTTTTGTTTCTAAAACATCTATTCAATATATAATATCCCATGTGTTTTTCCCTCTTATATAACAAGTACATCATATTCTGTGCCAACGATCTACTTGGGAATGAGTGAGTCATAGCTAAACTATTTTAATCCGAGCAAACTTTCTAATAACTATTACTATGAACTGGATTCTGTGTCTCTCCAGAATTCACATGTTGAAATCCTAAGCCCCCAACATGGTGGGAGGTGATGCCTTTGGCAGACGATTAGGTCATGAGGGCAGCAGAGCCAATTCGTTTTGGACTTACTCAGGACCTCTTACCTTTTTCTTTTCTATTTCTCTTTTTAGAAGGGGAATGTCCTTCTATACCTGCCCCATCATGGAATTGTAGAAGCACATGTTTGATTTCGCAGGCTCATAGCTGAAAAGGTTTGCCTCAGAATAAATTGTACCTTTAGTTTCACCCATATCTGATTTAGATAATATTGAAATGAAACTTGGACTTAGACTTAAAAGTTGATTCTTGAACCAGACTTTGGAAGCTAACAGGATGGAATCAGTGTATTCTGCATAGGAGAAGGACATGAATTTTGAAGGGTCAGAGATAGAATGTTATGAATTGAATATTTGTGTCCCCACAAAATTTATCTATTTAAATCCTAACTCCTAAAGTGATGATATGAAGATATGGAGCTTTTAAGAGGCAATTAGGTCATGTAGGTGGCTCCCTCATGAATGGGATTAGTGCCTTTATACAAGAGGCCCAAAAAAGTTTCTTCCCCTTTCATGAAATACTGAAACTACCAGGACCTTGATCTTGGACTTCCCAGCCTCCAGAAATGGGCAAAATAAATGTCTGTTGTTTATAAACCACTTATGGTATTTTTTAAAAGACAAATATTATTTTTTCATTCATAAAGGAAGGATTAGAGGTTTAAAAGTGAGTTAAAATTTGTTTCCCAAATAGAATAGTCTTGATTATTTAAAGAAAAGATAAAGCATGCTTATAAAATATATATATATATATAATCAAAATAATGGAAGATGAAAACACAAAGATTTTATTTCACATATCCAAAAAATTGTAATAAAAAGGAATTAACAAGGAGTACACCAAATTTAAAAAGTATAAAATAAAAAATACAATAAATTAGTTAATACAAATTATATAAATGGGTCTTTTTTCATTATGACTTAAATATGCTTTTGTGGGGTGAATTATTATTGTTTGCAATTAGTTCTCCTTCTTTCTGTGAGAGAATTATGCTTCCCTGCTCTAAGAACCTCAGGATAGACCACGTATCTTGCTTTAACACTGAAATACAAGCCAAAGTCATACTTCCAAAAAGAAGGTTTGGGAGTTGGAACATGATTAGCCATGGTTTCTTTGCTTTCTTCTACTAAGGGCAAAGTTCTTCAAACAAGATTGGTTAGTATCCCGGATGCAGTTGATGGGCACAGTACCACACTAACTCTTTATGAATGTGGACCCATAAGCTAGAAATGAACTATGATAGTCGTAAACCACTGAGATTCTTGTGTGTGTGGGTTTTGTTTGTTTCTGTTTGTCTTTTTTTTTACTGGCACACATCCTGCCCAGAATAATAGAATGCTATCTGCAGTTGTTTTTTTTGTTTGTTTATTTTTTATTTATTTATTTTTAAACCAGGTGAATAGAACCTTATCTAAAGAATATTACATAAAGGATTTTAAGAATCACATACAATCCCTTTTGTCCACCCACATGTTCCAGCTATTATGTCCCAGCTCCACTGTTGGGCTTTGTGATCCAGCCATGAAAAAAGCCAAAACCTCTCCCTTCATAGAACTTACATTCTAGTGGAAGGAGAAAGGCAAATCAAATACTTAAATCTGACAGAATGTTAGAAGGCGATAAATATTGTGGAGAGAAATAAAGCAAAGAGAATTGATGGAGAGTCCAGTGTTTGGGAAAAGACTGAACTTGTTAAACAAAGTTCTCAGGACAGATGTACAATAAGGCAGAAATGAATATATGGATAGATAGGTGGATGGATGGACAGAAGGACAGACATACAGACGAATAGATGATAGATTAGGTAGGTAGGTAGGTAGGTAGACAGATGATAGATCGATGATAGATAAGATAGATAGATATACAGATAGGTAGATAAATGTAAAACTGCCTTTATTCACAGATGACTTGATAATACATGTAGAAAATGCCATTTCACAGAATCCACAAAAGAACTATTAGAACCAATAAACAGATTTAGTGAGGTTGCAGGGTTCAAACTCAATACAGAAATTCTATTTCTATACCTTTGTAACAAAGAAACCAAAAAAGAACTGAAGAAAGCAATTCCATTCACAATATCTTCAAAAAGGGAAAAGCGAATAAAACAGAAGTGTAAATTTTAACAAAAGAATGCAAGTCATCTTCATAACTACAAAACACTAATTAAAATTAAAGAACATCTAAATAAATGGAGAAATGTTTAATGTTCATGGATTGGAATAAACTACTGTCAAGATGATAATTTCCCTCAAATTTATCTATGAATTTATTGTTTTCCTTAAAGATATCCAGCAGGTTCTTTTCAAAACTTGAGAAGCTTATGGTAATACTTACATAGAAATCCAAAATATCCAAAATAGCAAAGCCAATCTCAATAAGAACAAAATTAGAGGGCTTATACTTCATGATTTCCAATCCTACTAGAAAACTACAGAAATTAAGACAGTATGTGGTACTAGCATAAGAACAGATATAATATAGATGAATGTTATAACACTGAGAGTCCAGAAATAAAGCCCTTGTATGTATTCATGTGCAATACATGTACCAACAATTTAATGAAGAATGTAGTCTATTCAATAAATTGTATGTAGGCGCATTAAAATAGAATGAATTTAGATTCTTATCTCACACCACATATAAACAATCTAACCTATAGAAAATACAAGAAAATGGTTTTTTGTAACCTTGAATTAGAATAGGTCTCAAATTAAAAGCATGTTTCATAAAAGAGAAAATGTGACAAATTGAGTTCATCAAAATAAATTATTATGCTTCAAAAGACATTATCAAGAAAATAAAAAGACAAGCCAAAATGAAAAATAAATTTTGCAAATCATGTATCTGATAAGGAACTTCATCAGAATGTTTAAAGAACTGTATAACACAATAATAATATAAAAACAAACATTCCAGTTTAAAAATGGGTGAAGTTAAATAGAGATTTCACCAAAGAACATTCATGAATTACTAATAACTACACTAAAAAATGCTTCACAACATTATTCATTTGGGAAATATAAATTAAACCCCCAATAAGATACCAATTCATATCTATTACAAGGCTATAATTAGAGACAGAGACAATTGCATGCTTTGATAAGGATGTGGGGAACTTGGGACCATCATATACTACAGGTGAGTATGTAAAATGGTACATTTTGGAAAACAGTTGGGCAATTTCTCAAAAAATTTGATGTAAACTTACACTGGACAACTAGGAATTTACTCGAGTAATAAAAACATATTCGCACAAGGCATGCACAAACTATTTACGGCAATTATACCCCAAATTGAAAAAAAATCCAGATGCCCATCGAATACTGAATGAACAGATAATCAAAATACTATATATCCATAATATGGGATACTATTTACTACTAAAAAGGAATAAACAACTGATATATTGTGCAACATAAGTGAACCTCGAAATCATGTTAAGTGAAGGAAAACACATCCAAAAGACTATACAGTGTTTGATTCCAAAAAAGGCAAATTAACAAAGAAACCAAATCAACTGCAGTGTAAGGCTGAAGGTAAGCAGGAGAATAGATTTACTGCACAGGATTGTCAGGGAAAGTGTTGGTGTAACGGGAAGGTTCTAACATTGGACTTTGCTGATCGTTGAATGTACACATTTGCTAAAAATAAAGATAACAGAGGAGGAGTAAGTTTCTTTACGCAGGTGCTTCTCACAAGATTCGATATTGGAGCTAGGACCTGGAAGATGAAAAGGATCCAGGTTGAATAAAAGGATGGGGACCAGGAAGATTACAGGCATCAAAGAGACTTCCAGAAAAGGGCCACGCCAGGATACATTGAAGGTGTGAAGACACAAAATGGGGTATGTTACGGATGACAGACTTTTCACATCTGGAATTTCTGCTAAATTTGGCTCTCACCTCTCCTATCTTGTCTAGAATCAAGTGGAAATCACCTTCCTATGAAAAAGGAGGGGTGCAGAGAGTGAAAGAAAGAGGACCTCAACCCCAAAGCCCTCTATTCTGCCTGCCCTGGTGAGCGGGCCCTGAGTGGAGGTGCGAATGTCAAAGATCCTCTATTTAAAGATATCTGTTTGTCCACAACTGAAGGATCCAGCCAGCTTCAAGACTGGAAGAAGAATATAAAGTTAGATCCATCTCATCCTGCTGTGCTCTGCCTTCCTTCCCCTGAAGAAGCTCTTCCTCTCTCCAACTCCCTCTCTCCTTCACACCCAGGGAGCTGGCTGCCCAAGAACAGACACAGATCCTGGACTGGTTTTTACCAGGTCAAAAGCAAGAAGACACCAGGGACTGTACTTCTAATCACTGAGGGCCCTTAGTAGGGAACTTTGTCTGCAACTAATTAGGCGGCCTGTTACCAACTGTTTCTAGCAAGGTGGGCTTTATGGACAAGCACATGACCCCACACTCAGAACCGGCTGTGATCTGTTTCCTTCTCTACTATCACTGTCCTGGAATTCTGAATAATTTTACCTTTGAACTTGCATTTTGTAAATGAAGTCCAAAGGGACAATAGAGTATGCATGTTTACAGAAGAGACGAGCACCACATGTGTGTCTTCTACCCTTCATTGCTACCCCATTTCACCTACAGTGTTGGTGATGCCCCATGAACACGGTTTCCCTATGGAATCACAATGCATGTGAGTTTGGTGAGACTCATGAGAGCACAAGATGAGAGAGTTATGTCTATGTCTTTGCAAGTGGGAGAAGTGAGCATTACACCCTGAGAGGCCATATTCTGTTTGAACTAGAACTTGAATCAAATGCGGGGGCAGGGAGGGCGGGAAGAGCCGTTCTAAGACATATGAATAACCAAGAAACCAAATCACAAATTCTTACTCATGTTATCTCCCTGTCTTAGCCAACCACATACACCGTAAATGATGACAGAGAAGAACCACCAAAGATAAGGCAACCCTTTCTTTTAGCCTTTCCATATTCATCAGCAAGCTGAAGGGAGAGTGTTGGTGATAGTATGCACGCATATCAGGAAGTGAAAGACAGTTGAGTTTGTTTTGTGCAGTGTTTCAATTCTCTGGTAACAATAAAACATATTAGTATGCATGAGCCATAAAATACAAATTGCATAATTTCAGCAACCCCACACACAAGTTAAGTGTTCTTATATTTGCCTTTTAAACTAGCAATGCACAATATAAAAATGAATATGCTAATAAAGTAAAATGTTATTTTTTCTTTACTTTGAACATTATTTGGCAAGTAACAAAAAACATGACAAGTATACTAATTGTGAAAAAAAATTAATATTTTAGTACCTCTAATTGTACTTTTTACCCTGCATTATGAGCAAGGAGTCCATCATTTTTATTTTGCAGTGAGCCCTGCAAATTATATTAACTGGCCCCAAATGCTGAAGGATTTCTGACTAAACTAGCAATTCTGAGGTTAAACGTTTAAAAATTCTACCTTTCCTGGAGGCTGTACTTTTCTGTGCTTTAGATTTGCATGTGTGAGTCAAATTATGGAATAGTGTTGATTTTTTAAATGTATGCGGGGCCTTCCATCTGAAAGGCTAAACCTGGGCTTACAAATCCTGCCAGTAGGCAACTGTTAACGTAGGGACAACAATGCTGATCTTTGCTGTGACATTCTCTAAGATTTCTGAGGGTAGCCCACATGGCTTGTCATAACCGAACTATATTTCCTTCTCACTCTCACTTCCTACTGTTATTCTATATAAGAACATATGGCAGATATTCACTGAACTATTATAACAATATAGTTTGTTGAGAATTTGAGTTCTTCCTATTTACTGGATTTCAGAAATAATTTCTCTCTACCCCCACTGGCTACTAAATCACAAATAAAGAAACAAAAACAGCAATAACAATAACAACACTATCAAAAAGTTAATTGATCTTATCAAAAAATATATGGCTATGACTACTATAAAAGACCACATTGTAAGAGAAGAAAAAAAATGAAGCAGAGATTTAGGCAAACCTCAGCACAGCAACAGCCAAAAATACAAGAATATTTCCTAATCTAAGTAGATAAAACAGAAAATAGTGACTAAAAGACCCTCACTCATTTCAACTCAAGTATCAAGTCATAAATGCTATATACTCTTATAGCTCTAAATTTTTCTCTATTATTGACTGTTTCTTTTCCAAATCAGGTCTATTATCTCTCATCTAGCTTATTTTTAATAGCCTTCTGTCTGGAATCAAGCCTGGCCATTTTAATATGTAAATCTGGCTATGTTACTCACTTACTCAAAACTTTTTGTGCTATGTTCCTTATTTCAAACCCTTTATAAAATAAGCGTTTTGAATCACCACTTCAGGCAAATTCTTCATGATCCTAAACCCTTCTTGTACTATTTTGCATCCATCTTAATTGACTTTTAGTTCTTCGGATATCAAATGGTCTCGTATTTCCAAGTTTTAATATATTCTTTTTTTCTTCTACCTGAAAAACACCTTTGCTTCCTTCACACAACCTTTTACCAGGTCTATTAGCTGTATTGAGGTAACGAACAATGCCAAACTTTCAACAACAAACTTTTTTTTTTCTCATTTATCCTACATGCTGCCATCATGTAGTCATCATGGGTCAGCTGCTGCAACTTAACTAAGGAATAAGGTAATTTAATGGTTATTTTCTCTTTAACTTGACTAAAAGACCCTAGTTTTCAGACATTTTGTCTCGCTGTTGTTTTGTCTATTTTTGTCAGTACCGTGGATAACATGTTGGACTTCAATAATAAATACTGAACTAATTGAATATATCAGCATTCAGGCAAACCTTGATACCTATGATTTAGATTTAATATATAATAAGTATTTATATATAATGTCTGCCTTTCTTTTTCTTTATTACATTGCATGTTATAAATTTAATCAAGAGAAAGCAAAGTAAAAAATTAAGTGTGCATTAGTGTGTATAATCATTATCTGTTTCTGCAGAATTGACAACAGTACCTCCACAAATTTTTCAAAGGTTATGATAAGTATATTTCTTTCTAATAAGGTCAAAGAAGTCCAGAACACCTAAAATAAAAACTTGATTAAGTATGTTTTAAATTACTTTTTTATTATTATTATTTTATTGCATTCCCAAGGACACAGTGTAAAGTGAATTGGAGTGAAAAAAATTTGAGTGATCAATATCATCATAGCCCAAATTACTTTGAATCATTTGCTCATCTCTAACTATTATGAGCAACTTGAGTTGACATTTTCTATATCAATTAACATTACACTGAATATACTTCAATTTAATTTCCTCTTAAATACCTTTTTTATATGCTACATGGAACGAGATCCTGGGGTGTAGCCTTCATTTCCAGCTTATATGCTTCAGTTGAAAGATAATTTGATTGCTTTTCTTTTGTGTCAGTTATGATCCTATTAGAAGTTTTTCATACAAATATGAAACTCAAAATTGAGTTTGTAGTTCCCTGTGCAGAATTACTTGGTCTACTTATGTGACCTTTCTATAGAATGAACATTTTGTCTCTTATAAGACTTAAAAGAAGAAATGAAAGTAACATTCAACTTGTAGGTAACCATCCTAAGAGCTACGCCACCCCAAACACAGACCAGTAAAAGTTCCTTCAGTTCCAGCCCCAGTTTACACTCTTGGACTATTCTAATAGGTTAGTAAATGATTTCTCTATGCCATGTTCCAGTTCATTTATTTAGCCAGAGTGATCCTTCTGACGTTTAATATAATCTTACCATTCCCCTGCTTGAAAGTCATCTAAACTTTTCAGAAGACTACTGAAATGTCTATTTGATTTTCACTTTTTAAAATTGTTCATTATTTTTTTAATCGAGGTATACTTGACATATAACATTGTGTTAGCTTAGTTTTAGGTGTACGACAGAGTCATTTGATACATGTTTACATTGCAAAATGATTACCACAATGAGTTTAGTTAATGTCCATCACCACACAGTTACAAATTTGTTTTGTGATGCAAGATTTAAGATTTACTCTCTTACTAACTTTCAAATATATGGTACAGTCTTGTAAAGTAGAGTCACCATGCTGTACATTATATACCCATGACTAATATATACCTACAAATTTGTACCTTTTACCACCTTCAGGCATCTCACCATATCCCATCCCTTCCTCCAGCAACCAATGATCTGTTTTCTGTATTTATGCGTTCACTTTTTTAAAAGATCCCACATAAAAGTGAGGTCATACAGTATTTGACTTTCTCTGTCTGACTTATTTCACTTAGTATAATGTTCTCAAGGTCCATGCATGTTTTACAAATGGCAGGATTTCCTTCTTTTTTATAACTGAATAATATTCTATTGGGAATATATGCCATATTTTCTTTCTTTATTTATCCACTGAGAGACTCTTAGGTTGTTTCTGGGTCTTGGGTATTGCAAAAATGTTAAAATTAACATGAGAGTGCAGATTCCTTTTGAGATAATGATCGTGTTGCCTTTGTATAAATATCCAGGGAATTGCTGCAACATATGGTAGTTTTTAATTTCTGTGGAATCTCCATACTGTTTTCCATAGTGGACACATCACTTTACGTTCCTACCAACAGTACACAAAGGTTCTCTGTTCTCCACATCCTCACCAATTTTTTTTTTTTGTCTTTTGATAATAACCATTCTATAATGTAGAAAGTGATACCTCACTGCAGTTTTGATTTGCATTTCTCTGATAATTAGTGATGTTGAGCACTTTTCATAGGCCCACTGTCCATTTGTGTATCTTCTTGGAAAAATATCTGTCCAGTTCCTTTGCCTATATTTCAATTGAATTGTTTGAGGTTTGGGCTTATCTTTTGTTTTTGTTTGTTTGTTTTTTGTTTTTATTTTTGTTTGTTATTGGGTTGTATAAGCTCTTTATATATTGTGGAGATTACTCCCTTATCAGATATATGATTTGCAAATATTTTCTCCCATTCCATAGGTTACCTTTTCACAAACTCTTACCTGAATGATTTTAACAGCCTCATATTTACTATTTCGACTTAAATCTTTGTTCCCTTGTTCCCCACAACCTTCTTGGAGATGCTAAAATCTTACTGCTATCCTTGAAAGCATATATTTGAAGGACAAAAATTAAAATAGTGAAGTATCTGTAGAATACTGAATACACAGGAAAATATCAGAGAATGTAGATCTCAGACATGTTAAATTTCAAAACCTTGAGCATGGGATGAAAATATTTAAACCAAAATGCTTAGAGTGTCTTACCTGTCAACATATACTAAAATAAATGCCAGATGGAAAAAGAAACTAACTAAATTCTCAAACATGCTAGCTGAATACTTAACCAAGTGTTTATTTCATAATAGATTTTAATTGCTAACATTAAAAGTAAATTTAGAAACCATAAAAAACTAATGGCGTGTATATGATTAAAATACCCTATATACAAATAATGATTGTATGTAGTAAAATTAAAGAGGATGCCAGGGAAACTCTTTCACATATATTAAAATCTCAACTTAAATAACCTGACTATATAATATGAACACTACCTACTCAAGAAGAATATGGAGTAAGATACTAACGAACATGTAGTCTAAGTAGTCAAATCTCAGAGCAACAAATTTAAATGTATAAAATTTAACTGCGCAAAAATCAAGAAAATAAGAAAGAATAAAATATATGACAGCATTTCTTTGCATGGTAAATTGCAGCATTTATAAAGAATTATAGTGCTCTACGGTGGAGGATTTGATAAAATACGTGCTTTTATACTCAACTATTTTTTGTTAAACATTTAAATAAAATATTATGACATTTCTGAAGAAAATTTAGCAATATAAATTAAACACTTTTAAATGTGTACATTTTAACTTGGTAATTCAACTTGGAAAATTATCCTAAGGAAACATTCAGAGAGGAGATCTGAATTTTACACACTATAAAATTCACTGTACTGTTTTCACAAAGAAAAAATTGGCTTAAATATTTTTCCTGTAAAAACTATAAAACTGATAATGGTCATCATTAAAAGCTGAATTATAATCTTTAGCCATTATAAAATACATTTGAAAAAAATTATGTAAAAAGTTACAATGTAATGTTACATAAAAAATGAATAGCCAAAGTAAATTTTACCGCATAATTTTGTGTGCTTGTACATACACATAGAAAAAGAAAAAAAGGAGAAAAAGTAAATATAACAAGTACCACACACATATCTATAGAGGTTTCTCTCCTGGCTCTGACCCTTTCAGGTGATTCTTAAATGCTTTTGTTCACACATTTTTTTATTTTCTAAGTGTTTTGCCCTTTTGCTATACTCAGAATATATATAAAAATTTCAAAAGAAACCATCCACTCCCCTTACCTTTAAAAAAAAATAGAAAAAAAGAAAATAAAAATAAGTCACAAGTAGTTTTTAAAATAAGCCAAATGAAATTTTATAAAATACAAACATTCAAAAACACAAAAATATCAATTAATTTACATTCGGTAGTGTATGAGAAAGTATTTGAGGCGAGGGTAGCATTTTCTTAGTCTCTGTGCAGTGCTCTGGTCCATGTGTTCTGAATCAAAATGATTAGGCAAAAATACAACCATTAATTAACGAAGGATTCCTCCATAACTTTCTGCCCCCTTCCCAATCACTAAGATAGATAGACGACCTAGCATCATAACTCAGATCCCATTGTTGTCTGTGTCTTCTACCTAGATCTCGCTCTAAGTGCATTGATGACAGATGAACTAAATGTTCTCTCTCTTGGGAGCCCTTCCCTGGTCCTCCAACAATCTGGATTCAAACTCAACTCCCAAACAAAAGCCTCATCCATTGAATGTGAGAGTCAAAGAAAGAAAGAGAAAAAGACAAAAATAAAACCCTTGGAAAACCAAATGCCTCCATTCATAATATCCAAATTAGTGGGTTGTGGGGCGGGGGGACAAAAAACATTCTAGGTATTTTTATCAAAATGTAATATAGGAAATCATGTGATTATAAAATCATCATATATGGACTAGGAAAAAAGCCTCTAGGTTGGGACTCCAGAAATAACTTCCAGAACACAGCAGAAATAAATAACCACAGGCATAATCAGAAAGGGAAATAAGGAAGCGGGGATTAAAGTAAGAGAATATCATACTTAAAATAGTAAATTATTTTAAGTATTAAAGTAAATAATAAAATCAACCCCTGTCATTTCTAAACATTCCTTTCAAAAGCCCTAGCCTCCTGAGACTCTTCATATAACATGAGAATTAGATTTGTAGCTATTTGCCTGGTTTATGGCTAGATCTAAAAAGATAATAAAACTTCTCTTAGTTCTCTGAGGGCCCCAAATAGTCACGGCTCAGACTACATCCCTCGGTGAAGCCCCAGGATGCCAGGAAAACTGAAGTGCCATCTCTTGAGGCAATTATATTTCAAAATGAATGAATCCCGGACTTCTCTAGGTCATAAAAGCAGATGGACTATACTTACATATGAAAGGGCTGGACTCAGAACCTAGGCGCCCTCACATTTCCTGGTAGTAGAGATGACAGTTGCCTCCTGCCCTCCATAAGCAGAGAAAAATCGTATTTCTTTGCCCTTGACCTATGGAATGTCTGGACACTCGTGTAGAAAATAATCTTCCCTGGCTCTCATCGCATTACACTGGGATAAAACCAGGGCAAAAAGGGAACTGATGCATTTTACTGTGAAGAGATTCAGTTAAAAAAAAAAAAAAAGAAGTGTCTCTGATCCAGAATACCTCTTATGTGCATTCAAAATAAAATTAACAAAGATGAATATTAAAAACCACATAATCACCAAATTCACAATAAGCAATTCTGCGATCGAGAAGCTAAAAACCCCACGAAAATGGAAATTAGACATTGAAATACTTTTGAAACAAAACTCCACATCATCATAACGTTGACTGACAGGGAGGAAAAAAAAGCACCTGTAGCAGCTAAAAACTGGGTTCTGATTCACGTTCACTGCCCAAACGTCACATGAGAGAATCCAATTTGTGAAATCTAATTGGCATCCAGAAGTCTAGCTATCAGGCAAGGCTGGAAACATAGTTGTTTTTGTTCTTTTGCTTTCACACTACAGAACACATGAGCAAATGCTGAGTGGAACATACCCAAACTCCTCACACAAATTCTCTTCTACCATTAAGTTCTCTATCCATGCCTAACAAAATCCTGTCCTCTCCTTCAATGAAGCTCAGCGATTGATCACACAAACACAGAAGGCAGAGTGGGAAAGACACAATGATAAAGAAGGCATTGTTTTTCTCCAGAATAATGATACACTATTTGATTCCTCTGTGACAATTTCTTTATCCTCATTTTATGCTTTTGTTCTTCTTATTTGTGACCTTGGCTTTATGTAAGTGGGGTTACATGTAGAGAAAACACTATTCTGTAATGGATATTTAGTAAAACCGTATTGTTGTAAAATAAGCAAAAATCAAAATACGTTCCTGTGTTCTTCAGGATGTAAAAAACACCGCCAAGCTCATTAAAGATATTTGGGCAGCTATAATATGGGAAGGTCTTATTAACTACCCCAAGTTGAAATTTTTCAATGTTTCCTGTGAAAGCTGAGAAAAATGCTCTTCCATTTTAGAAGATATAAATTATATGTGTTTTAATGTATTTGTAAACCTTAGAAAAAATAACATTCAGAGAATGATCATTGCCCATGTAAATCAATATTACATAAAAATATAATCACACTCTAACTATGGGTACAGGGTAGAATGTTTTCTTTAGTACAAATAAAAGAACTCTAAACATGAATTTTTCTCTTGCCATGTTCCTATCTTTATACATTTGTTAATTAATATAAGATGAATTTGCTTGCAATAGAAAGGAAAGGGGAAATGCCTGATCAAGATCTCCTGTAAGAAACATATGTAAGAGATGCTATAAGGAAGACAAGCTTGAAGCAGAAAAATGTCATAGGGAAATGAGGGGAAAAAAACAATAGAAAAATTATTAATGTCAATAATGAAAGGAACATTTAATTAATGAAAACCAGGGCCCATTTAAGAAAATACCCAAATTAAAAAAAAAAAAAATTCCCATAACATTCTGAAAAATGGTTTGCTAAATGATCAAGCCGTGAAGCAAGTTTTGAAGAAGTTTTAACACTACAGGGATGACAATGGATTTACTGAAGAAAATGAAAATGGGACCGCAGATGTAGCCAGAACTGTAGAAGGCATTTGGGCTAAGATTTCTAGGATCGAACTCCAATATAGTTTCCCTTCTTCTTTCTTACCATTCTACACCATGTAGAATGTATTTTTCAATAATTTCAACTGTTAACTACTTACAGGAGCAAAGATTATGCCCTGGCCCAGGAACTGTAAGTACCACATGGAAGATCTGGGGTTTGAGTTCCAATCTCAGGGGTGAAAGAGCAAAATAAATCTCTAACATTTCCGTTCACTCCCATGGCTTAAGAAAAGAGAGACATGGTAATCAAGGATATAGCTAGCAATCAAGCACTGATTTAAAACAAATAATCATAATAAATTTGACAATTTATTTACAAATTTTAAATTAAGTGAATCAATTATTTTGAGCATTAATTTTCTTCAAATGCAAGAAAAAATTAAAATAGAGACAATATTATTGTTCTGATGTGAGGGACAAACAACAGCTTGTAAGTTCAGCACATTTTGAAACAAGTAAAAATGTCAGATTTTAGTAAAATATGTTGATGATTTTCAAAATATCTTGAACACTTTGCTTCCTTCAGTCCTCCAATTAAATGATATGTGTGTGTATACACACATACATGTGTATATATGTATGCATTTATTTATTTACTTAAAAACTTGTGTCCTGGTCAACATGAGATAAAGCATCTACACAGTCATTAACATTCTCTGTCTCCTAAAAGAATACAGTTTGTGATGGAGTAAAATTAATTCCCTCACTATTTATCACTTTTTCATGGAGTCCAAGTCAGAAATTTTCAGACTGCACAGATTTAAGAAAAAACCAAACTAATTTTCATTAGCAATTAGAAGTCTTCATAATCATAGCTATGTCCAGATTAAACATGCATATTTAGATGCCAACCACAATGAGTAAGTTAATATGTCACCTTTGCTAGTGTTACCATGGTGATATTACAATTAAAATTATCCAAGTTAAAACGAATAACCTCAGTATGCAATTATCTAACAGTGCTACAAATGTAATATAATGCATTGATTCAGAAAACTGCAAAAATGCACAGATTCATTTCCTCTTTTCTCCTCATTCCTCCAGGAAAAAGAGACAAAGTAAAATTTAGAGAAAAAGAAAATTGTTGACAATTGTTAAGCATTCTCTCAGTAAACACTTCTAGAATCTGATAAAAAATAATATAAAGAAATTCTCTTTGCCATTCATTCCCTTATCTTCCCTTCTTAATCACTGGATTTCTTCTTCAGTCTTGAGCAAAAGAATTGGGAAAGTAAGAAGTCCACCTTAGTTAAGCATCCTTTTATATGATTTTACACATCTCTCTCCCAGACCACATATCCAATAACAGATACTCCAGTGCTAGCTCCTAGCATCAGAGGTATTAAGCAGTATTAGCATCAGAAGTGGAAAGACAGTCATAAGAAGTTTCCTCGTTTGAGTACCGTTATATCTGTCTTAGTTGGATCCTTCCTTACAATAATAGATCCTGAGACAAAGACTTGAGTCCAAGTACTTTAATTGAGAAGAGAGCTCAAGATATCAAAGCAAAGAAATGAGGGAAGTGAGATAATCTATAAAGTATATGGCAATGGTCAGTTTTCAAATAAAGACAATTGTGGCTCGATCTCATTAGGCACCCTCAGAAATGATGGGTGAACATGCCTCAGAATCAGCCTAATGGAGAACGGAAGGCTAAATAATTATTGTACCGTTTCCAGCCCCCATTGGTTCAGAGTTGCTTCAGCAGCGTCATCTTCTTCTGCCTTTTGGCTGTGCCTCTGTGTAGTAGCTCAGTGAGCAAGCCCCCTCTCTGCTAGAATAAGTCCTTTGGCAGAGAAAGAGAGTCACAGGCCTCTGTTATGAGCAGCCATCAGAGAACTGTGAGTTGTCAGTAGCTTTAGATAAACTCAGGTGAGCTGAGAATAGAGCGGACATCACTAGGATCAGCTCTTTGATTCAAGGCTCCAAGTCAGATTCTGGGATGAAAACAGTTAACAAGACAAACACTTGACTCCTCAAGGAGTTTATGGAATATATGATAGCAGACAACTCTAGACAATTAGTTCTCAAATTCAATGATTTGATTATATTTGATACATTCATACAACAACTGACATTTTCTCTTATCCCTATGATTTTAGAATAAGAGGGGACCATGCTGCTCCTGCTTCTCTTCCCCAACAAGCTATACGGTCCTGCAAATGACCTGAACTCTATCTTAGAACACAGATTCTCTCTGTGCCTGTACATTTTTCATTACTACAATTTCTTGCCCTCAGCCCAACGTGGCAGGGCAATGAACAGACATAAAGCTTTTCCCCCTTAGTCTATTTCACTGTCTAAATTCTTGTTATACATTTTATAGTTGTTGAGGAATTAATCTAGGTTCTTATTGATCACCTAATCTTATGATCTGATTCTTTCTGGACACTGGATATCATAAAGTGAAAGTCCATATAAATAAATCACATATCCACAGTGTTATCAGCAATTCAGAAGCTCCCTGATGCCCTCTCCTGGTCTCTGTAGTCGACCAAAAGTAGTCACATTCCTGCTTTTTATCACCATCAATTAATTTTTCCGGCTTTTTAAATAACATAAATGGAATCAAACAGTATGTACTGTTCTATGTGGGCTTCTCGTCTTTAATATTATATATATTACTGTAAGTAGCAACAGACAAATCTTTCAGATAGCCTATTTTAAAAATCAACCACAGTGTATTTATTTTACAGTTTGTGGACATTTGGTTTACTTCATTACTGGCTACTGCAAATAGTACTTCTATGAAATTTATTGTATTTTTGGTCAATGTAGATATGCATTCCTGTTGTAAATGTACATAGGTGTGGAACTGCTGAATAGGCTATATATATTTGTTCAACTTTATTAAATATTGTTAAAAATGTTCTAAGATAATTTAATCAGTTTTATTTTTAAATTCCTTCTCATAATTTATTTCTATTCTAATTCTCATTTTTTAACCTTACTGCACTGACTAGAACAACCAATTTAATGTTGGATAAAAAATGTTGAATAAAACTTGTTTTAACAGGCACTTTGAATCAGGAGAGATTTTGAAATAAAGCTATCAATATTTTATTATTAAATGTGTTGCTTGCTGAAGGATGTTTGTAGATGTCCATCAGATGATTAACTTCTTTCCAAGTTCTCTAAACTCTTATTTTTGTCATGATTGGGTGTTGAATTTTTCAGATGAAAAATGACACTATTATTTTCCTAGAGCTGCCATAACAAACTCCCACAAATTTGGTGGCTTAAAACAACAGAAGTAATTCTCTCGCAGTTCTGGAGACCGGAAGTCCTATCAAATCAAGGCATCTCCAGGCTGCAAAAGGCTCTGGAGAAGTCTTCCCTGCTCTTCCAGCTCCCGGAGGCTCCAGGCGTTCTTGACTGGTACCTGTATAACTCCACTCTCTGTCTTTACATGACTTTCTCCTCTGTGTATTTTTACTGAATCATAAAGGTGACATATTAACCTCTATCTCATAAGGAGGTATGTGATTGGATTTAGGTTCCACTCAGACAATCCAGGATAAGGACCTCCTCTCAAGATCCTACACTTAATCACATATATAGACCTAAGTAATATTCGCAGATTCCATGACTTTACCTGAATATTTTATGGGTGACAGTTTTTTGTCCACTACATAGTCATATGACCTTTGTTTTAAAAAAAATAATATGGTGAATTGCATGATGTTTTAAGGTTAAATTAAATTTGCACTTCAAAGATGAATCCAATTTGATCATGACACATTACACTTTTCTATATTGATGAATTTTGTTTAGTTTGTTTTACATTTATATTCATGAGAAATATTATATTGTCATTTTCTGTTATAACATTTCTTGGTTACTTTTCAGTAGAACATTTATACAGATATCATTAAATGAGTTTACTATGCTCTTTCTTTTCATATATCTAGAATTGTTCTCAGTTTTGTGTTAGTTTTTCCTTGACTACTTGGATTTGGTAAATCATTTAATCCTGGAGGGTTATTTGTGTGAAGATGTTCTTTACACAGTCATTTAATACATTTAGTACTAGTTAGCTTTTCTGTTCATATTGTGTTACTTTTGGTAATCCGGAGTATGTAATCAATGTTTTTCTCTCACGTGAGAAATTTGTCATCATTTCTCGTAGTAGTTTACTCTTGCTGGATTTCCCCTTTCTCTTCTCCTTCTAAAACTCCATTTAAATATGTGACAGAATTCTTTCATAGCACATTGCAGGTTGTAGGTCAGTCATAATAAAATCTCCACATCCTTGCTCACAAAATTTTCTTTTCCTAGTCTCTACTTAAATGTTCAGGCTCATTTTTGCCATGAATACCCTTTCCTATTTTTTTTTAATATAGCTTTCCTGAATGTATTTAAGTTTCTTTTTTTTAAAACTGCTATATCTTTTTAACCTTCTAATTTTGAAAGAACTGCTTACCTCTTTATAAAATATTTCTTCCTACCTTCCTTCACTAAGTATTTATCTTTCAAATGTCAACTTAATCATTCCTTTCTCCAATGAATCCATATCAAGGTCATCCAAAATAAAAAAAAAGCTAAAGATTTCAAGTAGACAGTTTATAATATATTATGGAAAAAAAATACACTTGTGCATTCATAGGGTGTTCATATATTTTTTAAATGTCCAATAGACTTTAGATTTCTAGTCCTTAAATTAGGAATACTATCTCAAAATTTTTGAGAGAAGTAAAGTACAATGTAAAAGTTCTTTGTCACACAGTCTTTGTTAGTTTTTGTCATGAGTTAAAAAGCATACAACTAAACCAAAATGGATTGTTCTCATTGAGATTCTGTGACATTCAAGGGACAAGATGCAAACAGACTACTGTGATATTGCTATTTTAATCAACCTTGAAGATGTTCAATTTAGGATTTCTGCTTTGAATCAGTGTATTCTAGAGGACTTGCTGATAATCGGAAATATCAGTATGGTTATATAATGGTGACAGCAGAGGTCTGAGTCATTTTGAAAAGGATTCTAGATAAGCACGTAGACAAAAACATGTGAACTATGTTCTATATCTAAAATATAATCATATTATTAAGGAAGTATAAACGTCTTAGAAGAGAATCTTAGATTATCACTGAAAATAAGTAAACACATAAACATAAATAAATAACAAATAGCAAAAAGATCACTTTAGAAATAATGATTTTACTTCAATGATGAACAGAGGAAAATTCTTTGCTAGTTTTTCTTTGATGCCATGATTATTGTGTATTAAGCAATGTTTCCTCATTGAAAGTCCTATTTTGTATCTGAAATCATTCTTAAAGTTTAAATTTGGAAGTTTAAGTATAAAAAAAAAGACTCTGCTATAAACTGAAATATATCTCTTCAGATCACTGTTATAGTTTTGTCACTTAAAATATAAATAATAAATATTAACTGACCTCATAGTATATATATTTTTGTTATGTAAAATAAAATTTAATTGTCCATTGACTAAAAAGACTCAAAGCATACTCTAATTATTAATCTTTCTGGGTCCAATATTCATTTTGATAAAGTGATAATTAGACTATCCCTTCTATGACCATGTCTCAGGAAGAAAAAGGCCCAAAAAGCAAAGGAAATACGTATCTGTAATTTATCATTTAAATACAAAAATGTGATTCTCATCTGAACCTACAGGTGCGAGGGCACAGTAGAGCAGAGCACCAAAATGAATGAAACTAATTCACCCATTGAGGCCACTGCTTTACTCCATCAATTCTAGGAGAATGAAACCTGAGACCCAATTTTACTTCAGAAAGCATAATGAGGAGGATTACAAAACGAAGCCGCGGATGGTGATGAGCTATTATATCCATTGTGGATTACATCCATGCTTAGTGGAAGAAAATGTCCTTAAGCTAATAACCTTTTATTCTAAACCCAAGGTTGTAAGAAATGGTGAAATTGGGCTTATACTCCCATTTTGTCTTCCTTTTCTCCCCCATACTTTTATCCAACTAGCCTCTTGTACTTTCTCAGTGCCAGGATAACTTGCTTGAATCACTATGGTGAGCCAAGAAGAATAAAAATGGCTAGATAAATATAGTTATCCCCAAAGCCGTTTGCAATATTTTATTCTACTCAATTCCAAGAACTTAAGGTGAAGAAAAAGTTTCTTCATGATAATTAGCAGAGTAAAATTAGAAGTCCTCTAAAATTTCAGAAAGTATCCCTTTTACACTGAGATGTATATTAAGTAATTGAAATCTGGATAAAATTCCAGCTTGGTTATATACTAAATGGGGTAAGCAGAATGACTCCCAAAAATGGGTACATGCTAATCCCTTCACCTTGTAACTATGTAGCGTTACATGGTAAAAAGAAATCTTGCAAGCATAACTGTTTACATACTTCGCTATAGAGAGAATATGTTGCATTACCCATCATTCATGTTGGCCCAATCCAGCCACATGAGAACTTTCTTGGCTGGAGTCAAAGAGATTTGAAGAATAAGAAGGATTCGTTTGCCACCTTTGGTCTGAAAATGTATGAAGCACTATGATGAGGAATGTCTTAAGAATCTGAGACAGGCTCCTCGAGTAGCTTACAGTCCTCAAGTAAATAGAATCTCAGTCCTTCAACTGTACAGAACTGCATTTGGCCAACAATCCAAGTGAACTTGGAAGCAGATTCAGGCCTAGAGCTTCCAGAAAAAAATGCAGTTCTACCAACACCTTGACCTTGGCTTTATGGGACTCCATGGAGAGGGCCCACTCGAGTCACTCTGTACCTTTTTTTCTGGCCGAAAAACTTGAAATAGTAAATGGGAGTTGTTTTAAGTCACAAAGTTTGTGGAAGTTTGTTACAGTACCAATAGAACACTAATGCACTAACATAAGCTTTCCATGAGAGATTCCTGAACTTTAATTTCTACTTTGGAAATATAGTAATCTCAGTAAAATACTTAGCACTATGACCAGTATGTAATATATTTTTTCAACTTGTGAAACTGCATTTAAACATATTTTTCTACATTGTAATTATTACCATGTTGTACTAAATATAAATTTGAGTATAAAATAGCTAATAATAATAATGACCTATGACAAAGGAATAACTAATGGTGTTACGAAGAGGTGCTTGATGATGTTATAGAGAATGTTTCTGAATCACTGTATTTCTGTGAAATGAGTATTTCTTCCCCAATCAAGAAGCCATTCCCCCTGTGAAAAGAGGAAGAAAATATAATCAAGCTTATGAAATAGCTGATCTTATATGTATGAATTAATTTCCGAATTGAGATTGGAGCCAGAAACATAATCATAAACAAAGAGAATATCATTCTCTATCAAAAAGCAAATAATGTTTGGAATTTTGTCAAGTTTATTACCAAAATCAAACTTACTTTATTAGTAAAAGTGATTAAAGTAGTTAAACAGTGACTATATGGGTCAACGGAAATCTAGAATGTGGACTGTGGTACTGATAAAAACAACAAAATGTCTTCTGAGCAGGTGTGCAGGACATGAAAAAAAATTAAAATTTACTAAACAGGAAAAAATAGTGGTCAGAAAATAAACTTTCAGTCAAGCATGTTTTCAATATTTCTCTAAAGGTGGAGGCCATAAAATAGTCTCGGAAACAACTCAAAATCCTTTAAAGATTACATTACGTACTTTTAGGTAAGTTCTATAGTTAAGATAAAGTATAGAATAAAAATTCCATAATAAGGGTTCAACTAATTTTTTAGAAAAATCCCTTTGTCGTGTTCATAAAATTCTAAATTAAGGAATCTTCAAAGGTTACTATCAATCCTGGGGGACCCTCTGATGAATTTAACCCAGATTCTTTCACTCAATTAAGGAAGGTGTTCTACATAATCTTATTCTGTTAAGCCTTATTTCTTCTCTTTTATTGTACCAAACCTTTAAATGTTTAAGAAATTCCACGTAATGTTGATGCAGATATTTCAACGTTATGACAGTTTTTAATGTTTTCAATATTCTATTGCTTCCATGGAACAGAAATGCTTGAAAATTTTGCACCTGTTAAAATATCTAATAATATTTGTAAAAATTCTGCCTTCACTATTTTATGTTATGTAGATAGCTTATTCAGTTTTAAACAGTATCGATAAGAGATTTTATTAGTGGATAGTTTAAAATGTTTAGAGGGTCAGAAAGTTAGTATACTTCTATCAGAAGATATATCTTGAAGATTTCAACTTGGAGAAAAAAAATTCAGCTACAAAGACTAACATTAAACTCTGCAATATTGAAAAGGCATTTTCAGACAAATTATTCATGGGGCCAAGGTAGAAGTTATATGTAATTATTGATAGTGTGAAAGAATGAATTTATAAAGCCTGTTGCTCTTCGGTACTCATTTTTTAAAAATGTTCCATGATATTTTTTGGAATAAATATGACAATAATCTGTCTTTGCCACTAGAAGGTCGGACATCAGGCTTCATGGAGAGCAGGCTTTCAATAAACATTTTATTGATGCAGAAATTACTCCGTGCTAACCTTGTCTTAACTTATCATGAAATATAACTAAAGGATATAACAGAAGGAACAGAAACACCAACATGAAACTTTCTCCCCATTTTTAACGCCACTATTGAAGAATGATTGCTATGCAAAAAGTTGTACATATTAATGTGTGCAACATGATGAGTTTGGAAATAATTATACATCTATGAAACCATCTATGCCATAAACATATCCACTACCTCAAAAAGTTTCCTCCCACCTTCTTGACTATTTTTATTATTATATTATTTTGTGATAAGAACACAAGATCTACCCCCTCAGAAAAGTTCTAAATATAAAATAAGTATTGTTTAATAGCGAGCATTATGCAAGACTTACTCACCCTGCATAACTGAAAGTTTGTCCCCATTAACCAATACCTCTCTGTTTCCCCATCTCCCTAGCTCCTGGCAAAAACCATTCTACTCTCTGCTTCTATGAGGCTGACCATTTTAGATTCCTCATGGAAGTGGTATCGTGTAGTATTTGTCCTTCTATTTTTGGATTGTTTTATTTAGTATAATGTCCTCCAGGTTCCTTCAAGGTATTGCAAATGGCAGGATTTTATTCTTTATGGCTGAGTAATATTCCATAGCATGTATATATCCCACATGTTCTTTATTTATTTACCAATGGATATTGAGATTGCCCCAGTCTTGGTTATTATAAAAAATGCTGCAATGAGCGTGGGAATAAGATATCTCTCTGAGATACTGATTTCAGTTATTTTAGATATATATTTGGAAGTAGGATTGCCAGATCATATGGTAGCTCTATTTTTAATTTTCTTGATGAACATCTATACCATTTTCCATACTGGTTCCATCAAATTACACTCTGACGAACAGTGTATAAGGCTTCTAATTTCTCCACATCCTCACCGACACTTGTTGTCTTGTGTCTTTTTGATGATAACCATCCTAGTATGTGTGAGGTGACATCTCATTGTGGTTTTGATTCGCATTTCTCTGATGATTAGTGATGCTGAGCATCTTTTTCATATATCTGTTGGCCAGCTGTATATCCTCTTCCGAGAAACGTCTATCCAAGTTTTTGTCCATTTTTTAAATTGGATTATTTGGGTTTTTTGGCAGTGTATCATTCTTTACATATTTTAAATATCAGCCCTTAATTAGATGTATGGTTTGTAAATATCTTTTCTCGTTTCATAGGTTGCCTTTTCATTTTGTTAACTGTTCGCTTTGCTGTGCAGAAGGCTTGTTGTAGCCCACAACTGTCTATTTTTGCTTGTGTCATATCAAATACCTTTTTACTATACCTCTTTGAGTTACGGTTGCTAAAAGTAAACCGTGAGCAGAGAATGAAAGATATTTTATGTCTTTTTTATGCGTATGATATTCTCATTTGTTTCTATCGTGTTTTCTTTTTTTGTTCTTACTATCATTACCAAACTATCCTTCTCCATTTCTTTATTTTCATCATATTTCATATATTATTAGCTTATGTGCTACAATGTGGCTGTCCTTTATTTTATGATAATTAATCAGTAATACTCTAACCTTGAATACTCTTGCTTCATTAATATATACATATTGATTTTGCCATATTTGTTTCTAATGAAAAATATGTCCTAATGACAATGATGTTCGATTTTTAAATAATTTGAATTTTCATTTAATTATTTTTGCATAAATAATTTCATTGATTTTTTAATTTTGTTTTATTTTAATCTAGAAAAATATCTTGTTTCATATCAAGAGATTTAGATTATGACTTGTGTTTTTTTTAATACAACCATAATTCTTAAAACAATATAAATTTTAGACTAAAAAGAAAATCTTTTGAACCTCTAGGCTATTTTTCAAAAGTAAGGACACTTAAATTCATTTTTAATGTTGACTTTATTATTTCTATTTTAGCACTTTTGAACATCAAATATTAAAACACTATATTTCAGATTTCATAAGTTTGTTTCATTGGAAAGCTTTTTAAGTAAATTTTCATCCAGAGTAATAGATAAATTAAACATTTTCCTGTATTAGTTTTCCATTAAGTAAAGCTCATTTTTTCATCTAATATAAAAAAATTATCTTTTTATTCCTTTAGAAAAATCATTTTTTTTAAAATCATATTTCCCTGCCTTCCATTCACTAAACTATGGGTGATATAATAAAGCAATTTAGAGATAATACTATTTGGTTTTCTTAGAAAGTATATATACTGTGAAGTCAATATGTTTATGCTAGTCAAGTCTGCTTTGTGGTTGACATCTTGGATTTCCACCACTAGTTGGCTGAGTGTCACGTATTAATGGCAAAATTCCAGTGTGATATCTGACAGCCTGGTAAAAACCACTGAAATTTTTTTATACAGATATATTAAAAGTACCATTATACCCTCTAAATATTGTTTAATTCCAATTTCAAAAATGATATTAGTCTCACTCCTTATACATGGCATTGTGCTAATCACTGAAGAAACACAAAGATAAATACTTAATTTAATCTTAAAGGTTTCACATTCTAATTTATTGACTGTTTGAATCCTCTGGATATGAGAAACAGGTGATATTTTATCCATTTGATGGATGAGCAAACTCACACTTTAGAACAGGGCCACTCAATGTGAGGCCAGGAGACCAGTTTTCATTCCTGAACTGCTGATTAACAGTCTACAGGGAGATAATACATTAATTGAGTTAAGTGTTCAGAAACTTTAGAGCAATTTGTCAGAGTAACTGTATATCTATTGAATGCAATAATAAAAAAATTAGGTTTGTATTTTTCATGCCTTTTTAAAAATTTTGTGATAATTATATTTTTCACTGTATGTTACAAAAATTTTGGTTTGTAATGAGAAGGGAAAACTGGTACTTCACCAGAGATAGTTTAAGAAGCACTGTTCTAGAGGTAATTAAATGTAACCAAGGGCATTATTCCTCATTCACACCTCTGAGGTACTCCAGAATAGTATATGAATTGGTTAAAAATAAAAGCGATCCTTAGCAAACACCAGGAAACAGAAAATTACTAGATCTTGTATGGAGTTTGGACATATGTATTTGCAAAACAAAAACAAAAAACCCTAATAAAGAAAACAAATGCAAAATAATGAAACATATGAATCTAGATTTTAAGTACTAGCATCATCTAGTCTTACTCTACTTTGTGTTCCCCAAGAGAGTTTACACTGGTCACCAGGCAAATTCTCCTCCCTCACAAGTGAGTTACTGTGAAGGCTCAGACTGAAGGAATGATATTTGGCAGATGGAGGCTCCATCAATGATGATGCTGGTAGTCACCATGGTAACAGTTACCATGGTGAAGGAACACTTCTAGCAATGGCTGGCATAGTGCAAGAAAGGGAATGCAGAAGATGTGATTATTTTTGTAGCTGCTTTGAGTGTCATGTGCAGATCTAGGGAGACATTGTGGAGCTGCTTCCATCACCTTCCCCTTAACTCTGGCATATTCTTTTATAATATGTTTGGTTTGGTTTCGTAGTAAACCTAAATGAAAACATCCAAAAGCCTCATTTGAATAGTCATACTCAGTAATTTTCAATTCTTTACCATCCGGCTTAGTTCAAGTTCCAAGGAAATAATCTGACAGTCACATTCCCCAGAAGTTCTATTAATTTCATAAGGAATTTTTATAGAAAGTGGAACATAATTAGCAATACTCTAAAAATCTAGCATTTTCATATAAATTTTCACTTTATCAAAGGTTAAAATAGCTATATATGTGGCTCGGTACTTCCCAAAGGTTTCTTTCTGTTTATCTGAAACTGAACAGCATTTGTGGAAGCTTCAATGAAAAAAAAAAAAAAATGGGATGAAATTACTTTATCCCATATTTCTTTACTATTACTAATTTAAATAAAAATAAGACATTACTTAATCCACTTCTTTTCTGTTTAATAAGTAGAATATAAATTGTCCTGAATATCTTGGAGTGAGAACTAAGAATTTAAACATTCCTCTTCAATGTTTAAAATCTACGTGCAAAACGAGATGATGAAATAACAAAGGCTACTGCTGATCTCTCTAGATCTCAACACTGGAGGTGCCTCAAAAGTTATAGGAAGGTTGGAGAATCCAAGCAACCAGCATGAACAATATGAAGTTGACATAGCTCCTTATTTATGTGCACTTTACTCGCAGTTATTCTAAAGAGTCTGGTTAGCAGGTCAAGAATGGGAAGAATTTTCCTCATGTGCTCATTTTCTATTCCCTACGTCATCCTGAATAGATGATTAGCATCCTCATCTCAATCTCAAGTCAGAAAGAAAAAAGAAATCACAGCGTGAATATAGTGCAAGTTCCTCCCAGAGCCTTGCTTGGGTGACAATGCAGAGAATAACAGTCAGGTCCAGTCAAATGGGCTAGCCACTGGGTATTATAATATTAATAATCCATAAAAATATTTTTTATTTCCACATACTCAGAAACAAAAAATATGTTTGTATAAGTATCAGTCAAGGGAGATATAAATATGTAAACAGAAAATCTTTGCATTATATTACAATCAAATCCCAGTATATCAAAATGTGTGTGGTCCAGCTAAAACATTTCTAGAGGGACAGTTACAGCTTTAAATATTTGTATTAGAAAACAAGAAGTCTAAAATCAGTAACCTAAGTTTCTACGTAAAAATATTTTTAAAAAGAAGGGAAAATTATATCCAAACTGAGAAGAAAGGAAGTATTATAAATAAAAGCAGAAATCAATGAAGTAGGACATAGACAATCAATAGAGGAAAAAATAAAACCAGAGTGGTTATACTAAAGAGATCAATAAAGTTTACAAAACTTTTGTCTGACCAATTTAAAAAGGAAGTAAAGGGAAACTGTTAGCAAAATCATCTAAAAAAAAGGGGGGTCGTTCCTCAAGATCCTGTAGTGATCAAAAGGATAATAGGGAGATAATATTTCTGCTTATAAACCTGACAATCTAAATGAACCGGACAAATAACCTGAAACCACAAATTATTAAAACTGACACAAGAAACATTGGAAAATTCTGAATAACCATAACTCAACATCTGAGATACAATGAGGGATACAAACATTCTACCTACCCTCATTTGTAATGCTCAATTTATTACCTGAAGTATCAACCAACACAATGGGACATGTGTTCATTTAGATAGAAAACTCCACCTGAGTTGAGAAATCACCGAAACAAGTAAAGGTATACTTTTGAGACATGAGATCTTCTCTGAAAAAATAACCTGAAATAATTTGGGCATGTCATCAATAATAAAATGTAGAATAATTTCAGGTAGCAATTATTTGTCTTGACTGAACATATATGAGAACTTCTTTGTATAAGAGTTCTAAACTATGAAATGTAAACATTAAAGGATCTGAATAAATGGGGAGATATGTCAAGTTCATAGATGGGAAAACTTAATTTTTAAAAATATGTTAATTTTCCTCAAGGTAAACTATAAATTCAATGCGATTCCAATCGGAATTCCAAGTATTTATTTCATATTTTGCAAAACTAATATTAAAATTCATATAAAAGAAAAATATCAATAACAAAGAAAAATTTTAAAATAAAATCAAAGAGAGAGTAGATCCCATATATACCCTGCATTTTGCCTAGCATAAATGTAGCAATAATTACATGCAAGAACGGGGAAATAAATTAATAAAAATACAAATTCACAATACCCTTACCTTCTTTTATATTATTATTGTACATTTCATTGTCAGAGTTTTTTTTGTTTTGTTTGTTTTTTTCATTTGATTGCTATCTCATTCTTCCAATATATTCAATTAGGGCAAAAACTTTGCCCCTTGCCTAAATGGCTCAGCACATGTAACAATGCTTAATTTTCTGCTGAACAGAAGCAAAGATCATGAAAAGTATTAAATAAGAGTTTGAATCACAAATTAGTAGACTTTGGAAAAGCTACTCACCACATGTAAATTTTAAAAAAGAAAAAGAAAAAAGTTGACTACATAGTTTACATCATACACTGAAGTGAATTGTAGATGGATTTAAGACCTAAATATCAAAGGTGAAAAATGAAAACTAAGAGTAAAAAAGAATGAAGTAGTATCTTTATTATCTTGGGATGAGTAAAGAACTTCTTAGAGAAGAACCCAATAAAGCAAACACTTTTAAATAACAAAGAGGTAAGTCTCCATTTTGTTTATGGGCAACTGAATAATATGCAACCAACTACAAAACTTAGTGTACACACAAATTACATCAAATGGATAGTGTCCACTAAAATTATTGTTTGGTTTTTACAAGTGAAGCAGTAGTGTATATTCCTTCTGATTATGTATATTTTTTTTACTTATTGAGCTACTGTGGTTAGTGATATATCTTATTGATGCTTTCTGAACATACTAAGGTGTTTTTTTTTTTTTTTTTTTTACTTAAATGTTTCATGGAGAATCCTAGAATTGTAAAGATGCTTATTTGCTCGCCTAATTTTAGTAAGGCACAGTCACCTAAATTGCTCTGGTTGTAAAAGAAGCCAGCATGACAGCTAATAGAGGTGAAACATAATAACCCTAACTTCTTTCTTGCCTTTATGGAGAAAATGAAAATCAATGGGTAGAGAAAAAGCATACACAAGTTTTTAAAGAAAATGGGATAAACGAGGCTTCTAACTATAATTTAGAAAATCTGATTATCATGGACCTTTTCTACTAAGCAATATTCTATTGAATAACAACATCAGGGTAACATTATCTTGTTACTATAAACTAAGGAGACTGTCTCTGTTAGAATATATGTTAGCAAAGAAGATAATGTTCAAATTCTGGAAAAGTATTTTCAAAACACAGAAGTTTGAATGAGTACAGGGTAAGACCTAGAATAACAGTCAGAGCATTATACTCTCTTTTGTCTGTCATGTGAATGGAACATTACTTTGAATTTCTCATTTATTTCTAGAAAAAATATAACTTTGGAACACAGGTTTATATTTTTAATATAGGCTTGTTCAACAAATAAATAATGCTTGGAAGTGTAAATAGCAGTATCCTAATTGTACACTTAAGTTTTTTTTACTTGATAAACTGTGAAGTTTAGGTCTTTGCTAGTTTTTCTTATAAATTTGACATCCCAGGTTAGAATATTTTTTTCCCATTTCAATTAAAATTATGAGGGCTATAATTTAGAATGGACTAGTAATTGAAATTATCTCAGTCAATAACAGAGTAGTTACTAAAGGACAAATTTTAAACTAAGAACAGTTACCAAGTTTGTAAACTGAAATGAATGTCTTAAGAAAATAAATATAAAACATATAACATAAAAAGAAAAATTATTCACCAGCTCAACTATCACTGATACTCCCCCTATTGAATCTTTTATGCTTATACTTGTACAAAGTAATCTTGCATAATAAATAGGGTTTAAGGAATCAATTTTTCAATGAAGCCTAAGTTACATTCAAGATAATATACTTCAAATTTGATTTCTGCATGTAATAATGATTTATTTTCATCATATACAGAGGGGTGAATTAAGAGGCTATTCAGGTAGAATATTTACTTACTAACACATTCTTTACACTTTGGAACAAATCAGGAAGAGTAATTTCTAGGACATAAATATAATATAAAGCAAACCGTATTAGACCAAAAGCTTGAGAATGTGATCTATTACATGTGAGGTAAAGGTAAGAATGTTCCTTTTCTCTGTTAAGATCAGGAAAGGAGATTTAGACTTGGATTAATTACCTACTGAGGTGTAGCCAATTTGAGTAGCCACCATCTATGCGAAGAAGTAAAAGGACTGAATCTTGAGTCTCGTTTCAGAAGGCTTGAAGGAATTCTTCATTTAGAGTCACGCAGGGGGTGTTGGATAGAGGGTTTTTCTAATGTAAACAGTGTGCTGTGAATTTAGAGTCAGAGCATGGAGATAAATCCTCCTGGACAGCCTGCATAACCCAGTGTGACCCTCTGTCACTACGCTCTATTCCAGTGTCTTTTGGCTCTTCCTGGGTTCCCAGGGGCTGGCCTCTTGCAGTTCTTCATTGTTACCAGGTAGAGTCCTACCTCGAGGCATTTGCACTTTGTGCCTCTTCTAACTTAGGTACTTGTCCTCCGGATAACCAAGTGGTTCCCTCCCTTATTTGGTTGGCTTCATCACAGAACATGAAGAGAAGCAGCAGGAAAAAAGAAATAAACAAAATTGCTCCTTCCTCAGAAACCACTGCCTAAATTCTAGCTTTTATTACCTTGTTGATGAAAAAAAGACTAGTCTAGGGTTCTTGTATCTGATAAATTCATGGCAACATTCACTTTCCCTGTAGCTAAGTTGGGGAGTAGAAGGTCAAAGGGAGCTGAAAACTTAACCCTCTTAATCCAGACATTAATTTTCATGCTCAACTAACTTTCCTGGTCCTGATAACTGGAATAATACATCTATGGAAATATTATGGGATTACTATTATCTACACATAATATAAGATGCTAAATAATGTGTTTCAGAGAAGCAAAGTGCCCTAGGATTGAGATGCTGCTATCAAAATGTTTAGGCGATTTGTTTGGAAAACCAAAAATCACAGTTTAGAAAGAACAAAAGCTCAAGAGGAGTTTACTAAAATTATTTAAGTATTATCATAAGTAAACATTTTAAAACCTCACATTTCTCTTTAGATATAAAGGGTCTTACTTGGATGAGAAATTTTCTGAAATAAAATGACACAAAAAGGGAAGTAAACACATAGGACAAGAGATGAACTATAAAGCACATCTTCTTGTCTTTAATATTGTTCTGCTAATAATGAGAGTAAGCCAAAAGATTCGCTATGTGTTCTGAATTATAATTTCTTTACTGATTACATTACATTAGTAATAAAATGGCAATGGAGTTTGCTGAAAAAAAATATCAAAATGATATAAGCTGACTAAAGAAATTTTCATTTCTAACCATTCTGAGCAATTCACATGCTCTTGCGATATCAGCAATTTAGATAATTAAACTATTCTGTACACATACTAATAGCTAGAGAGCAAACATATTTTTCTTACTGAACATTCACAGTAAGAAAAAGGTTCTGAATAAATGTTGACTGGGCAGTTTGCCTCTGACAGTTTCATCTTACCCACAAGTTAAATCTTCCTTTTTAATGATATGCTTTTTCCATGGGCATTATCTCAGAGATGATGGAAATTAAAATAGTAGGTATTAAATGTTTCTATATGGTGAAATATTTTTCTACTCAGAGATTCACTCCTATTGATTATGACCTACTCATTAAAGAAGGAATTTTCTCAGTAAGCCAGAGTCTTATGAAGAATTACCCTGTCATAATAATAAACAAATAAGGCATGGCCATTTCAGAACACAAACAATATCTAGACTTGATAAGAGTGATGCAGCTGTAATTGGATTTTAGAGATCACCTATCTCAAGAGCCTCATAGTACAAACAAGGAAATTGAGATAATGAGGTCACAGAGCTCATTAATGACATAATATAGAATCTGTGTTCTCAAATATCTCCTTAATTTACCACAGGTCCTTCTCCCATAATGTTTTTTCTCCTCCTGCTGACCTCACCTCTCCACCCAGTGAGTTGTTTTTTTTCTTTTTCATTGTACAATATTCAAACAAAATGTCTAGGAGGGGCACCATTCCCATGCCTGTCCCCACTCATTGCTACCATTATATCTGTCCTTGTCATGCACCCACCTATAGGCCAATAACTATAACATAAAAACATTTAAGCCTATTGCAGTTAATTTTTAAAGTCTGTCTCGATAATTCTGAGGACTGCTTGTATAGGAACAATAGCTTATTGATAGCAGAATCCATATGTGTGACTGAGCTTCTGTCAGAAAGGTGCACGTGTACGTACACACACACACACGCGCGCACACACGCACACACAAATGCTCCTTGGTGGTTGAAACAAGAGCGTACGTCACTGAGTGTGATGGCTTAAATACAAAAATTTGTACTTCACTGGACAAGGATAGCTTCTGGATGAATGATGTAAAATGTAGTATAGATGCGATGAAGCTGTGCTTAGATTGAGTACCATTCCTGTTCTTTTACAAGCCTGTGTGATATACATAACCTGTTTTTCCAGAGTTTCAAAGAAAAACAGCTTTCCTGGCAACTGGACAGGTATAAGCAGAACCCAAGTAGCAGGAAAGCCAAATCTCATTAGCATCTAGTTTCTGCACAGGCAATGTGCACTGGAAATAGGGAGCAAAATAAATACGGGGATATAAAAACATCATCAAATGTTGAAATATGGGAAATCAGACACTGAGAATTCAATGTACTTCGGAAATCATCCCTGTTAGAATAAAAGGACCAGACAGGTAGGAAGTAGCATGGACATAGAAATGCATTAAAGAGCAAGGCAATATCAGTGGGAAAAAAAAGAGTCTGATAAACGGACCACAAACAGAACAGTTGTCGTAAGGCACACATGCCTAAACTGTTCACCGGCACCTTCCTGTTGTCCTAGAGGATATCATCTTGGGAACTTCACATATATGCTCACTCATTCCAGGGACACTATCCACAAAATCCTCCCAATTTGCCTGAACTTCCCCTTCTCACCCTTTTGATGCTCATCTAAACTTTCACTACCACCCCTCCCCTGAACTGTTATACAATTAGGCTGACTTTTAGTCAAATGGGAAATATTATTGAGCTTTCGTTATTGTTAGAAAACAATTACCCATAGGTATCATATTTCTGCATGTCTTCTGAACAGAGACATTGTCAGTTTTTGCTCTAGATTATCTTCTTACAGGTGTTTATAAAGCAAACGATGTTAGAATAAAGAGAGAACATCTCACTCGGGAGAAGTGAATAGATTTGTTTGCTGTCCAGGAGAATAGAGCAAATGTCTTCCTCTGGGACAGGGTTGAGCAGGTTTGCTTGAATACCATTAAAGAATGGCGGTTCCCTAAAATCGGAGTTCCTCGCCTGTGACATAGCCACACTGTGTGTGCACAATGCACCTAGGCTCCTCCATATCACTTCCATGGGATTTGCGGGGCAAGGGGAACAGATGCAGACTTGATGCATAGGCTTCCTGCTGTACAGTGTGAGGGTCTTTTATCTCTGACCCAGAAATCTCATGTCTTCCTCCAGCACCTATGACGTGGAAGAAGGTTGACTTATAAGCTTTCCAGTATAGCAAAATCTCTAATCCTTCACAGTTTTTGACAAGTATATATTCGACATAATTCCAGTGCTATAAATACAATGCTGAGCGATGATTATACTCCTACCCTAACAAAATTTGTATTTTATAGAGGGAGACAAACAAAAGCCCATGTAAATAATAAAGACCATGAAAGCCACAGTTCCACATAAGTGCTATAATGAAAGACAAGAGGAAGCTGTGAGAGAAAATAATTGTAGGTATAGAGCGTGAGATAAGTGAGGGGAAAATATCTCTAAGTGACATTTAAGACATACGAATTATAATGTAGAGCCTTCTACTAGAAGTATGAGAGAGAGTTCTAGACAAACAACAAATCGAAACAAAGGGTTCTGAGATAAATTTGAATGTCAGAAGACCAGTATGGCTAGAATGAAGAGAGAACAAGAGCAAAAATGTTTGAAAACTGTGTGTGAGAGGTTGTCAGGGTCCACAGTATACAAAAAGTTCTTGATGGAGAATTTGGTTTAAAAAACACCTGAATTTCCTAAGTAAAACTGGATTTTATTTTAGAAGGGGAAAAATATACCTGGCCATAGGAAGTAATGACATTTGATTTCTGTTTTAAAAGGATGTTTCAGATTCTAGTCGAAAAACATATTTGAAGAGGTTACGTGGAATCAGAGAAATGGGGTAGAAACAATAGAATTTAGGGGGCTTTTACTAAAACAATAAGATGGAAATATACTGGAGTAGGGTAATAGCAATGGAGATACAGAGAACTAGAAAACATTGACATATATTTTAGAAGTAGAACTGACACAATTAGTGCTCACGGTGGCTGAGGAGCGAAAGAGAAGGAAAAATTAATGTCTAGGTTACTGGCAAAAACAAAGTATTCTCCCTTAGCATTTATTGAGGAGCATGTGAGTGTCTGGTACACAGGAATACAACAGTGAACAGAATAAAGTCCCTGCCATCAAGTAATACACATTCCAGTGGGAGACAGTAACAAGTAATAAATAAAAATATTGCCATGTTTTGGGAAATTACGCAATGAAGTGATAAGTACTGCTGGAGAAAAATAAGAAAGGGTCGCAGCATAGAAGATGAAAAGGATTCTCTTGAGATAGTGTGGTTAGGAATGGCTTTGGCTGAGAAAATGGCATCTGAGAGGAGACTTTCATGAAGCAGGTTGACAGGCCAGGCAGATGGATATCAGCATGATATTTGGGTACTTCGCATAGAAGGGAAATTATAAAGGTCTTGGGGCGGCCGGGTTCAATGAGTATGATTTTATTTTCATTTGTTTCTGGCTCTGATTCCTGACTGAGCTTTTTCATTCCCTTCTCTCAAAACTCTAAGTAAATAATTGAACATATACCATCAGGCCCACCTTGTTAATCAATGTATTTCTCCTAGCAGGGCACCTGGCACAGATTTGGCTTCCAGTAATCAGTTGCTCCCAAATTAACACCTTTCTCTGACAAAAGCAGCGTTTTCTTTAAAAAAGAAACAGTCTCACAGAATGCTATTTAAACTTGGACTCATTCATAAATAATTTATTTTTCCTGGCCTCTGTCCATTCTCCTGTGAATTGCTGTTTCCCTCAACCTCTCAGGGGATTCAGCACATTCTCTTTTGGCTGGATCTTTGCCACCTGCATAGAAGCTTGCCTTAACTTAGCCCATCCTAAAAATAAAGACAATTTCAAAACCCTACTTGGCTCCAATATGCTTTCTCCATATATGCTGTCTGATGCCCTTTAAAGTAAAGTTGTCACGAGTTGTGTAGTGACACTCCTTCCTCATATCCTATTTGTTCTTTATGAACATTGTCAATTCTCTCTTCCTAATCGGTCTTGGAAGAGTGTGTCAATTTTATGACTCTTTTTTAAAAAGTAGCTTTGACTTTGTTTAATATGTATTTTATCTCTTCCTACTTAATACCTGCTCTTCTAATAAGAAAAGCTAACCGCAGAGACCTGAATGATATCCTGGGACCCTGAATTTTTTACATATTTCCTCATTCAATGCTCCCCAATTTCTGCAAGACAGGTGCTATTGCTATCCCTTATACATTATAAATGAGGAAAATGGACAGCTTAAGTTACCTTCAAGATCAAAAACCAGTGAGAGAGAAAGCAGAGATTCATACATAGTCGGTCTGGCTTCAGAGATAATACCTCTTCCTTAAGGCTTACCTTCTACTTTCTTTGGGTTTATTCTATAGCTTTTGTTTTTTAACTTTTCGAGTTGGATGCTTAGCTCCTTAATTTTAGCCCTTTTATCCTAATATAAAATTTAAGGCTATATATTTCGACTCAATTACACTTCCTTTATGTTATACAAGTTTTGACTATGTAATAATTTTTAAAACCACCTCTATTTTCTAATATCCATTTCGATTTTCTCTGATCTACCAATTATTCAGAACAATGTTGTTAAATTCCTAAACTCATGGAGGTTTCCTGACTATCCTGTTTATTGCTAGATTTATTGCTATTGTCAGACATGCTGTCTGTATGATGCTTATCTTGTAAAATTGGTTGTGATTTGCTTTTTATCACAGGATGTCAATTTTCATAAGTGTCCATGTATGTTTGACTAAAATTGTTGAATGTGTACTACTAGGTGCAATGTCTTTCATATACTTATGATATCCAGTTTATTGATTGTGCTGTTCAAATCTCCAATATTTGTACTGATGTCTGGCTTGTTTGATTTGTCAATTATTGCAGCAGTTAAGTAAAATGTCCAAATATGGGTGTATATTTTCTATTTCTTTTTGTGGCTTTATAAACATTTATATCCTCTTTTTAAAATAATTTTATAAAGTGTATGAAAGTAAATAATTCTTATTATGTAGGCTGGATGAATTAAATTTTTATCATCATGCTGACATAGCCTTTAATAATGCTTTTTTTTTTTATTACAGACTATTTTGTCTGATGTTAAAAAATTATACAAGTTTTCTTTTGGTTATTATTTTCCTCTTTTTAATTTTTACTCTTAATGTCTCTATTTTTTACTTTTAATGTATTTTTTATGATTTAAAAGTTGTCTTTTGTAAAGAGCATATAGCTGAATTTGGCTATAAAGTGAAAAAGTTGTGTTCTACTGGAACACTTAATTAGTATATTTATTATCTTAACTGGTGGCTTATTTTTACCATCTTATTTTATGCTTTTATTTATCTCCATTACTGTGTGTTTTTCCTTTTACTCTCATTTCAGAGCTTCATCTGGATTGAGCATCGTATTTTTCTCATTCTTTTTTTCCTTTACTATCTAGAAAGCTATAAACTCCATTTTCATTTTGTGTGTTATCCTAGAAATAATTAACATCTATAGTTAACATAACAAACATTCAAATCCATGAACATATCAACCTCCATTGATAATACGAGGACTTTAAAAAGCCTTACCATAAGTAACCTGTTCATGATTTATATGGTATTATTGGGAACTTTTTTGTTGTTGTTTCTTTCTTTTTTAAATTCCACAGGACATTCTTATTATTATGGTTTCAGACATGTTCACATACATACCACTTTCTTTGCCTTTCATTCTGCCTTGCAATCAAGATTTTCATTTGCGATCACTTTCATTCTGACTAAATTCTTTAAGCATGTCCTTTATAAGTGGGTGCCAGTGACAAAATCTCTCACATGCCTTTCATGAAATGTTCTTTGTGAATCTTTTCACTGAATATAATACTCTAGTTTCTGTTCAAATGTTAACTAATGAGCGATTCCCACACTTACTCTATCCTGCTTGTCTTCTTCATACTAGTTCTCTCCATTTCATACGTGTTTGTGTATTTTCTCTCCCTCTCTACTAGAATCTAAACTCCAAGAAGAGGGGGAACGGTGTGGTCTATTCACTAGTGATTCTCCAGGAACTAATGCGGTGTGAATATAAGCCCTTCAAGAATATTTGTTTTAAGATTAAATCTTAAATTGGGAATCATTAAGATTATAAAGATGTAAATATTTGCCATGGATACAAAGATCTTTTCTGCCTAATCACCTTGCATTCTCAATGTCTAGACTGTGTTTATAGATGCCAAGTCTTTTATAATTGTAGACTAAAAAACGAATGCGTAAACAAATCTCTATAGCTAAAAATAATACACTCATCAATAACAATGATGATCTTGAGATTCTGGATTTCAAAAGCATGTAAAATTTTGCACACAATTCCCATATGTCAGCAAGACATATAGAGTTAGCTTAAAGGTTTTTGCCATCATGGCTATAAAAGTATACAAAATTACCACGGTATTTTCATATGAGAAAAACTTTATAATATTAAAAATAATGGAAGGGAATAATTTCAAAATAAAATATTCATTTAAATTGAGTAAACCTAGTTTTATGAAAACTTCACTAATTTATATTCCTTATTGTCATTTTGTCTCTGTCAAGAGAAAATTTTATCACAGAATCTATTTGCAGGCCACAAATAGTAATTGCCAAACAAGAATTGAAAGTATGTATTTTAACATCTTATTCTCTGGGCTTATAATTCCCAAATGCTTAATCAAACACTTCCTTCACCTACTCTGTGCATATTCCAATGAGACCTAATAATAACTGATAAATAGTAACTTGAATAATTGGACTTTTAATAATTTTAATCATAACTTAATTTTTTAAATTATGTATTTTCTTAATTTCCCAAAGAAATGTTATTCATATATTAATTAAGGACCCCTGGGCAAAATTCTAAAATGAAGGCAGATGGTAGGAGAGGAAAAAGCTAATGGAGGAACAGTTAGGCATTTGGCACCACCAAAGAAGCAAATTAGATAGCTATAATGGACAGAGATTATTCTGCTGAAACATAATGAAATGGTTTATGATCCATGCTACATTTCCCCCTTAGCTTCTTCATGAATTTCTCTTCTACTAAGATGTTCATTTCCTCAATCCTTGAATTCAAATCATAAGATGTGATTGATCAATCACAATAAAACAGAGAATAAGACTCTGCAGTTGTTTGGTCTAAAGCTAAAGAACCCCACCATTAGTGGCTGTTTGCTTTCTTTTGTCAAATTTCTTTCCATTCTATGTTGATTGAGTTGTCCCCAAATCAGAATCAACACAATTCTGATCCTCAGCAATACAAAGATATAAACTGTAGAATCAGTTTAACCGATACATCTCATTACTCTTAAGTAAACTCTGTTTTCCAGAAATACAAATAGCATAAGAAAAAGACTCTGTGACAGTGTTTATAGAATGAAGCAGTGTTTTGTTTTTTTTTTTTGGAATGTTTTCAATATTCTAATTAAAACAGCTAACTGCGAGCTATGCAATAATCCAGGCAATTTTTTAATAAATGTGGTATACAAAGGTTATCAACAGGACTTGCAATATATTAGATCAAAAAATACTAAATTTTAAAAGATTTCTGTTCAGATGACTTCTCCAAACATAATACTTACAAAGATTCAACTTTTAAAATTTGTTTTGTATTCCGTATATTTAGAGGGAAAAAATGAAAGGCAAATTTGTCTGTGGGTGAACACTTACATCTGTTTGAGTTTTGTCCCTGGATCTCTGAGAGATATGAAATAGATAGAAGTGAAATACCATCTAGTATTAAGGCTTTCTGTATTTTTCAACTTTATCTGCATAAATCAAAAACAAATTATATGCACTTTTAATGAGTATATTGCGAGTCTGAAAAATATTTTGCATTCATTCATTCAAAACTTATTTTTAAGCACCTCTTCTATAATAGGCATTATTAAGAATGCTGAAAATAATTCAATAAATGAGATAAATTCCTGCCTTCATAAAAATTAAAAATCATCTTGGTCACCTAATTCAAAAAAATTTGCAACAGATTCAAAATAATAGCCACTTATAATGGAATCTATAACTTTTTAAATATAAGATTGATCTATGTCTCCTAAATGTTTCTAATATATCTAGTATGTTATTCATTAAATATGTGACAATGTCAGAAAATTGCTAAAATTCACAAATGTATTTTAGGCTATGCTCATGGAGGTGCCGTTGGAAGCAGTTAGTAAGAATAAACTAAAAGTCAATGACAGAACTTACTGAAACAAAGCATCATATTATAGTATTAACTGTCATTTTAAATTGAATATATAGAGAGAGTCAGCGTTCTGATATCATTTTTCTTAAGACCGTAATAAATATTTAAAAACTTAGATTTAATTATCAGGTACTAACAGAGATATGCTTTTAGAATTTTTAAAAAAGTCTTGATTACTATTAAATGACTTACAAATAAATATAAAGTCCCTTCTGGAACATATATAATTGAGGTAATTAATTAAATTCAAATTGATCAGATTAATTTGACACACCTCTCAGTAATAATGTGTTTTTTGAGACTTCACTAAGCAGCCTTTTGCCTCAATTATCTATTCCACTGCACAGAATAAAATTATAGGACTTTTGATCTAAGCTTCGGCACATACATTTTGGTAAAGATTTAGAAATACTAACCGAAAAAAACCCTTTTATTTCATTAATATGATAGGTCTATACTCTGTTTAGATCCCTAAGAGCTCTATGGCTGCAGATAAGTGGAGTGTTTAAGGTATCAGAATAAATGTTATTTAAAAACACAATTATCTAAAATTTTATATGTCACTACCAGTAAGTTATTTCTTAGTTAACTCTTTCCTAACATCTCAAGGACTAGTTAACTGAGTGGATTACCAAAAAGTAGATGGGTTTCCAGAAATATTGGAATAATAATCCTGAAAATTATTTGTTTGGCTGCTAAGATAGTTCATACTGAACTCCAGAAAAAGCAGCTCTCCCATCCATCTTATAACTAGGTCTCAATTTTTTAAATTGTTCCTTAAAATTTTTCAGAATTAGATTACATACACTGAATACGGAGTCTATTATTTCACTGTGATTATAATCACATTGAAGTAATAATAGGGTATCAGTATTATTATATCTAATATATACATACTGGATATAGTCTAATAATACAGTATTACAATAACAAATATAAAATTCATAAACCTGGTTATTTCTTTCTGTGCCTGCTTCTCCTCTTGTGATCCTTGAGTCCATGGGGATTTGTAACCATCTTCCTGGGAGTCTAAGAGATTTTCTATAATACATATATTTACATTTTATTTTGTATTGTCCATGACAACAATTTTTTTGTTAACCATTTGTTTGGTTCTTATATCTAAGTACAATACACGATTTCCTGACTTACCAGTTTAACTAACTGCTTACAGTACATTGTACTATTACACTGCAATGTGTTTCTATTATCTTGAATATAACAACATCCAAGAAGAAATACTAGAGGTTGTAAAATCTGTGACTGACTAGTAATTTTATTTAAACTCTAATTAGCATTATCCAGAGGCTCATTCAGGAGCAAGAACTGTCAGAGATCTATGTCATGCTTCAGATATTGTGGCAAGGGTGTCGTTAAGAAATGTAGTTAAGCAAAGGTCAGATTTTGAGAAAATTCAATGCACGTGATTTCGATATTTAGCATTTTTTCCTTTCTTACACAAAAAGAATGTACTGAAAACTGTAAGACGCTGAAATATGTTCTTTAAAATTACTGAGGAAATAGATTATCAAAATATTTAAATAACCATACATGCATCCATCCCTACTTAATAATGACTATCTTTTAAGTATAAAACAAGTAAAAAACTTTCTCAAAACTGAAGGACTGCAGAGATTTACAGAGTTATGTCATTAATTAGGAGAAAAAAAATACAGTACTTTGGGGGATGTGAATTATTTATAATGTGATTTTACTACATGGATACATAGATAATTTCTCAGCCTTCTGCACTCATTGATTGTGTAGAAATAGCTATAAAATTTAATAAAGTTTAGAACAAAAGCTTTGGAAGTTCTGATTAACCTCGTAATTAAGGACCAAGCAGAGGCCAGATGACATATTCAGCTGAGATTTTTTTTTTTTAAGTTTCTAATAAAGAGACTATTTAAGAAGTGTTAGAAGGGACTGAGGGAGCCAATAGGCAGCACTGAGTCACTCATTCACGGACAGCAGCAGGAAGACAATGTCACATATAGGTCCCACCGCGGGTACAAGAAACTACGTTACTAGAATTTTGTTGAGAGCAGGAACCTTGAGAAAAGGGTTGCCTGACAAGCTGTGGACAAAACACAACTTCTACAAACTGCAAGGGAGAAGAGAAGGTACAAAGGGATTCATTAATCCGAGTCCTCCTCCTTCCCACACTCGGATCTCTTGCAGATAACTCAAACTGGTCAACCCCCCACTCCTGTGCCAAGGAGGCTGGGGAAGGCACGCCAAAAAGAAAAATCTGTCAGGGCACACGGCAGGGTACAATGTGTTGAAGCAAGGGCAGCGGGGTGGGCAGTGGGGGAGGTAAAGAGACTATCCAAAAGAATGCCCTCTGTAAGGTCTGACTTATTAAAATAAACAAACAAGAGACTTACATCATGTGAAAAAAATTCAGCAAATGGATGATTCACTTGGAGGTCTCAGCAATTATGTGATCTTGTTGCTTTCATAGCCTAAATAGCCTAAATTATTTCTCATTCAAACTGCAGCAATGCACTCTGAAGGGCCATCAGGATGCGTTAGACAAGTAGGTATTCAGAAAAGGTCTGCAGAAGTTTTCTCTCTGCCCTCCCCTGATCACGTAGCTTCCTCTCCTTCTTGAAAATTTCCATTATCCCGATGCCTGGTATACACGGCCTTGCTCCCTTTACCACTTTGATCACCTATAATACACCATTGCCCGTATTTCAGTTTTATTGGAATGGAACATTTTGTATATTTCCTTCTGTTGTTTTCTTTCATAACCCTTTATTGAGATATAACCTTCACTTCATAAAACTCACCCTTTTAAAGTGTGCAGTTCAGTGTTTTTTGTTTTGTTTTGTTTTGTTTTTTTAGTATAGTCATTGGGTTGTGCCTGACTGACCAAGAGAAAGGGTGAGAGAGGCTCAAATCAGTAAAATCAGATATGAACAGGGCACGATCGATACCGATTCCACAGAAATAAAAATGATAAGGCACTACTGTAAACAATGATTTGCCATTCACCAGGTAATGGACACTGAGGCTGTATCCACTTTTTGCCTATATAATGCTTCTGTGAACACTCGTGTACGGATTTTTCGTGAAGGTATAGTTTCATTTCCTCTGGCTAGAAACCCACGACAGAAGTGGGACTAATGGGTCATATGGTAACTCTGGCTTTAGCTTTTTGAGACTCCATCGTTGAAGCCCTGTGGGCATGAGCGTTATTTAATGGGCATTTTTAACTTTGCTAATTCAGTCTCTCTTCTTGATATGGGTCTACTCATTCTCTATTACTTCTAGAGTAAATTTCAATAATATGTGCTTTCCAGGAATTATTTCATTTCAACTAGGTTATCTAAACATTATAGGCCCCATCATGAAAGTATATACATATTGTTTTATGCAATTGGTTTTTCAATCAGATGAGACATGCTGGGAGAAGAAACACACACTTTTACTGGCTGTTAATTTTTTTTTTTTTAATTAGTTTTACCAGTGCTCTCAATTTTTGGCATAGGTTTGAATTACTGTCTTGGTGATTTTCTTTCACATGAAGAACTTTTTTAAAGTATTTCTTTTAAGTGTGGTCTGCTAGCTATGAAATGTCTGTTTTTGTTTATCTGTGAATGTCTTTATTTTATATTAATTTTTGAAAGATAATTTTGTTTGACCATGAATTTTGATTGACTTTTTGTTTGCAGCACTTTGAATAAACCAGCACACTATCTTCTGGCCTCCACTGCTTTGACAGTTAATTTTATTGAAGTTCCCTTGTATGTGATTACTACAAGGACTTGCTGTTTTCAAGGTGTTCTTGAAAATCTTTTTCTTTTATCAGTTTTACTATGATATATCTGAATGTGAATTTATTTCTTTTTATCTTTCTCAGAATTGGTTTAGAGTCTTAGAAGTATAGATTAGATTTTTCTTCAAATTTGAGAACTATTCAGTCCTCATGGTTTGTTTTCTTTGTTTTTAATTCTTTTTCTCTCACTCCCTAGAAAGTATAGTCTCGGGTATGTGACAGTCACCCAGGCATAACAATGGTTTTCGCAGGGCTGTCTTGGGCTGTCTCTAAGCCCAGATCACTCAGTTAAACTGTAGGCCTTTCCTGGTATCACACCAACAGTTAGGTTCCACTAATTGCTGGCTGATTGCTCTATTGTTTTTGACAATGCCCTGGGGCACAAACTGTGCACATTATGATCAGATTAAGTCCTCTTTTCAGGAATCGTTTTTTTCTGAGGTACATCTTTAAAATTTGTTCTAACCACAGAGAGCTCTTCTTAGCTGTATCTTTCCCTGATTCTTTCTGGTACAGGAACTGGCCTACAGTTCAGCTTTTTCTCAAGGAGCTACCAGCTTCCTGTTAATTGCTTAACAAATATAGTCAGTTCTCTTGGGGAGAGAGCTTCAGAGCTCTGTTCTTACCACCAGCCTCTTCCCTGGGATGATGGTCTGCACCACAGCTCTGAAGCTGGACATGTAGATGGTCACCAGCTTTCTTTGAGTGACACTTTTCCTTAATAGCATGGAGCTGGGTGGGAGAAGGGCTGACAGCTTCTGCTTTTCTCCCCTTACTTCTTGTGTGAAACCTCTGCCACACAAGCAAATGAGGATAATTTCAGTATTCTCCATCTCCCACACCTGGGGTGGAACTTCCAACCTACAGGAGTAGACAGGTGAGTATAGGGAAGACCCTGAATCTTGGGGCAGGAGGGAGGGGATGATTGAAAAATGCTGACAGCCTGCCTCTCCTGGGGAAATAGCACAGGCATTGGCTGAGAGCTAGAGAAGAGGAAGCTTTCTATATTCTTTGCCAGGGCCATCCAGACAGAGTCCATCACGCTGAGCTGGGGAGGTAGCATGTAGAGTGGGAGTGATTGTGACAAGTGTCATACACTTGCTATTCTTTCTGAGATTTAGTAGATATTCTTGAACAAATGTTTCTACATTTGCTGTATGTCCACAGGATTATTTCCAGAGACGACAGATAATTGTTACTTTCATCAGCTGCAGTTATCTTACTGGAGAGAGTCCACGGTGACATTCAGGAAATTGTGCAGCAGTAAGTTTTCTTCCTTTCCTCAACAATAACTGCATTCACCTATATTGACAAATGTGGTTTGTATTGTTCATTAATTGTCATTGCCTTACATTACTCCATCTTAGGACTATCCCACAATTCTTTTTTCCTGAACTAATACAGAGGGGCTTTTACAATACAATACATGCTGCTATGAATATTACTGTCGATGTCTCTTTAGGCACAACTACAAGACTTTATCCAGGTTATATGCTTAGAATTGCAATAGCTAGATTATAGGAGAATAATCAATGGTTATTACTTAATGACAAACTGTTTTCAAATAATACTTTCCCTAGCAGTGTTAAGAAAGTTCAGGGTGAATCCTTATCCTTGACATAATTTAGTATTATGTCATTTGCAATTTTTACCTTTACCACTGAGGTTCCATTTCCTAATTATTAATGAAATTGTTTTTTCATTTGGTTCTTGGCCATGTATATTTCCTACTTGACAAACTGTATAATTTTTTGCCCATATTTCTGTTGTTCTGTGTTTTTATTAATGATATATAAAAAAATTAATTCTGGAAACTATTAGTACTTTGTCTAATACCGATGCTGAATAATGGGGGAAATTTGCAAATATTTAATCTAAGTTTCCGGCTGGTCATTTTATCTCCTGAGTATATTTTGATGAACATAGATCTTAAGCTGTGTATAACTGAATCTGTTCTTTTTTTCCGTGAGAGCCTGGATACTACCCACAGTGTTCTTCCATTTCTTAGCACAGGCCGGACTTTGTGCTCATCAAAGGCAAAAAGCATCAAGCTTCGGGCTCCTGTGTTCGTCACCACACAGGCTGCGCTCCATCCACATCGCTCTCGCTTTCTGCATCACAGGCCGCGATCCGCCTGCAGCGCCGTTTCATTTACCACCATAGACACCTCCGATTCTGTCCCGCCCTTGCGCCCATTACTACAGGCTTCATGGCCCGGCGCTATCCGTGATGCTTTTTCATCCTTCACCATTATCAGTCCTTCACACTCAGTGCTCTACTCATTTCCAGCCACAGGGTTTTTGATTCTTCACCACAGGCCCCGCTCCATGCCTGGTGGTTTTTCTCTTTTTCTCGTAGGCCGCTGCCGCAGGCGTAGTGTTTTCCCGTATTCTGCATGACAGACACTGCTGCTTCTGCTGCGCTCGCCTCTTCCTCTCCGCAGGCACGGTCCTTCCGCAGGCCTCTCCCAGTCATCGCCCAAGCACTGCTCCGTACATAAAGCTCTTCCACGTCCACAAACGACCCAAGCTTTCTGCTCAGGGCCTTCCCTTCTGTTTATTTCCCAGTTTCCTTCCTCCATTATTTTACTATCTAATTCCGAGGATTCTTTGGTTTCAAATGTAATGATCGTTCCTATGAAAAACCATTCTGACCTCACAATGTAAATTGTATCATCCATGTATATTGTCCCCTGTTGGCTGTATTATTTTTATAAAATCCTAATTTTGACTTGTTTCTGTATCATTTAATATTTTCTAAATTAAACTGTGCATTTCATGTGAATACTAGATACGCTAATACATTTTTTTCTAATGTTAAACACAATGCTAAATAATAGATAATGAGTAATATATATTTTTAAAATGGGTGGGTAAATGAATAAGAGAATAAGTATTAATTACTTCAAGTCTGTCTCCGTATTTAACTTCTGTTTTGGCAGGGCAAGGATCTTTACCAATTTGAACTTACACTATAGTCATTTGCTGCATAATGACATTTTGGACAATGACGTGCCACATATACGATGGTGGTCCCATAAGATTATAACGAAGTTAAAAACTCCCTATTGCCCAGTGACATCGTAGTCATTGCCACATCACAGCACAACGCATCACTCAGGTGTGTGTGATGATGCAGGTGCAAACGAGCCTGCCGCACTGCCGTTATATAAAAGCATACACGTCTAATTAGGTGCAGCACATGATACTTAATAATGATAATAAACAACTACGTTACTGGTTTATGTGTTGCCTATACTATACTTTCTATCATTATTTTAGAGTGTACACTACTTATAAAAAAAAGTTTGCCATAAAATGCTACACTGCGTTAGGCCAGCAGTAGCTTCACACATACTCTTTTCCATGTCTCTTGGTTTTGCCATTTTCTCTTGGGCTTGATTTAATCTTGTGTTATTGTGCACAGTAACATGCTGTACAGGCTTGTAGCCGAAGAGCCGTAGACTATGCCACATAACTTACTCTGCAGGAGGCTAGACCATCCAAGTTTGTATGATGTTCACACAATGATAAAATCACCTAACGATGCATTTCTCAGAATGTATCCCTGTCTTCAAGTGGCATAAGATGGTACTTAAATGTATTTACACTTGCCAATCTTTTGATATAGAAGTAAGTCCTTTCTGTTAATAACATTTGCATTTCATATCTTTTTTAACCTCACTTATGATATCCCAGTTTCCTTTCTTTAAGATAGATCTATAACTTCAATACATTTCTGTATAGTCTTATAACAGAATTATTTGAAAATTTATAAGGTATCTTCTTATTTATAGTTATCCACATTGAATTTGAAATTCTTTTTGATGGCTTGCTTATATTCTAATCATCACCTTCACTGCAAACGTTAGGTGTACATGGTCTTTAATTAATTTATATAACACTATAACAAATTCCGTTGCATGAATTCATTTGGGAAAAACAAGGTAAACCGTTGGTAAGCATTCAACTTGACAAGTAGAAGTGTGAGGGTAGAAAAGAGTACTATCACCAGCCCATCTGCGGGGACGTCATGCTCTAGGAATCAGTAGTTTAACAGGCTGCGAAGAACAGCAGTAATCTAGTAACTGAATTAACTGCAGGTCAATTAACAACCTTCTACTGTTTTCCTTCACAAGATATTTTATTCAATAGGCTATGGCGACATTTTGAAGGCAGGAAAATATAACACAAGCAGTTATATAAATGTGTCAGCCTTTAATAGACAAAACTCTGCATGTTTTCAGTGTTTATAGTATAACAGTACATTATTAACAACAGAGAATTATCATCTGAAATTTTTGTTATTTTTAATTGAAATGCTATTCATCTCATTGAATTATATGTCTCCATTACAAAATGTTAAATGTTTCCACTGGAACAAAATTGTCTTTCAAAAGAAGGGTCCCTTAACCAAGTGATCAGGGTTACACATAACCATTAATAAATCACATTGACATCATATACTTGCTGATAAGAAGCAATGAGAAGGCACATTGGCTTAGTGGTATTCTTGTCCAAAATACACAATCCCAGTCTAACCACAATAAAACATCAAACGAGCACAGATTGGTGGACGTCTGAAAAAACATCTATCTGACCAGTGATTTTTGGAAAGTGTCAAAGTCATGAAGCACAAGGAAAAAAATAAATAAATGCTCACAGACAACTAAATGCAACACAATATCATGGATTGGCTACCTGAAGAGAAAAAGAACACTATTGGAAAAACAAATGAATTCGGAGAAAAGCCTACAATTCCCTTAATAGCATTGTACTAGTGTTAACGTCTCAGTTCCCATAAATGCACCACAGTCACATAGGCGTTAACATGAGATGCTAGTGAAGGCAAATGGGATCTCTCCATACTATCTGTGCAACTCTTCTGTGAATTCAGGAGTATTGCAAATTTTTAAAAAGTTTAAAACAAGGTTGTTGTTTTTTTTTTTCCTGTGCAGGGATATTATAATACGTAGCTCTTTAAATGTTTTTAAATACCACTTTTTTCCCCTAAAAGGCTGTAACCGATGATTGCTTGTAAGAGACCAAATTCCAATCCATGTCATGCATGCTACTGTCTCAGAATACCACTGTTTATAACATTTCCCAATGCTAATAATGCCTGCTGGGGAAAATGACAAACTGTGGTCCCTCGAACATATTTCTGGTTAGCCATGAGTAAAATTAGAAAGTCACAGAGTTCCAGTTTTTTTACAATTATTAAAGTTTTCTAAAATTGTTTTACCCAGTTTTGCCTTCTGAAGATAATATACTACCTAAAACTATGGCCAGTTAGGCAGGCATGTATTTTAATACTAAAGGAAAAATCCTATGGAGTGTGATAGCTTCATTCATCTAATTTGTTTCGTGTTTTGCCACACTGCATAGCATCTGGCTACACGAAGCTGTTTAACTTCAGCATATGAACTAAAACTTTGCCGTGAACTTGTTTGCTCAGTTAAATTTGTGAGACATTTTGCAACTCTCAACTCTGAAAATGTATAATGCAATATCGTTTGGAAAAATAAGTGTTCAAATTAGTTGACCCCGATCTCTCACATCTTGGGATACCGAAGTAAGAGCAAACTAATAATTATAAGCTGTGTTCAGCAAGATAGCCACCGCAATCATGCTAGTAAGTGAAAAATATTGAAATAGCTACACATTTGAAGAAAGAGAAAAGGTTTACTAAACTATGTATAGATTATGAAGTAACATACAAACATTAAAAATTAATATAGACTATAACTGTATCTTACTTATCTGATATGAAAAAGAAGTTATAAATTACTACCTCAACTCCCTGAAATTTTTTAAAAAATGTTAAAGCAAAATTAAATGAACTATAAAGGACAGTTTGCTACTGCTTTATCTTGATATAAAACTAAATTCACAGATAGAACTAGGCTTCCATTGTTGTAAAATTTTGAATTAATTGTGACTCAACTTGAAGAATTTCCATGTTATGTCCACATACGAAACATTTTATTATGCTTCAGTTCTAAATATAAATTTTGGCATGTACAAAATCATGTTAGATTTATTTTTATTTGTTATATATAGCCCTTGTAAAAATCATTTCCCTACATCATTCAGATATACTGAATACAAATATGTGTCCTTATGACATAGGCAACAAAGTTACACATATAAAATGAAAGGTCGAAATTATCGATTTAGGTGTATTCAGACATCAACCAATCTTATTTATCATTAGATCATTTCTCTTAAAGTTATATTTTTTTTCTACCTGGGTCCTGGGCAACGTACATGCTGTTTAATTTTAATTCACTCCTAATTAAATCATTTTACTAGGTTCTGTGTTATTACCTATAGATCTTCCTTACTTTGGGAGACTTTGTGTGAGAAACCCTGGTTAAGATGAAATTAATTTGTTACCATGGAATCGCAGAAGCAAAAAATAGCACCCGCTGAGCTAGTGCACTTAGCCATCATCTCAACGAGAAAGATTTCAAGTAAAGTAGCATTAGAGTCAGAGATTTCACTTCGTTGTTTAAATCCCATTAGCTGGAAGACAGTTGAGCTGCTCAAACTGCAAGGCAGCTGGCTGAAAGTTTAGACAAAATACAGAACTGCTGCTAATATATATGACACTGCGATCTAAGAAATTTCGGCAATGACATAATTAAGAAAACACACACACACACGTGCCATGCCATTGAAACATTTAGAATTTAATAACTGTTTACTCGAATGTTCACAATAAATACTGATTATTTAAATATTTAAATTTAATGTTGAAATTGCCCACTAGCTGCAGTTTAATTTAGGTTTTTAAAAGAGTGATTGCTCCATCATATAATTTCATATGATTTTTTGGGATTGCCAAATTACACACATTTTTTAACAACTTATTTAAATATATATATAGCATAAAAACATTTCACAAGAGCCTAAAATATAGTTATTCTTTCGAGATTAAGATATTATTAAACATTGAGCCTATTCACTACTGTTCATTAGACAGTAAACTAATGATTGCTCATATATTAATCATCAACTTATATCTATCAAACAGAACAAATAGAATAAGTAATATAAATTAAATGACATGTTATGAGAAAAAATTTTTCATACCTAAATATTATTATACCTAGGAATGAAAAATCCTCTCAAGAAAAAAAAAATTATATTTCTTAGGTACTTTTGTCATAGTTTTCACTGTCACTTATAATTTCTTAATCAGGTTTGTATTCTATTTATATTTTGTTTTCAAGTTTTCAATTTTCTCATTCGTATTTTTCCGATAGCTATCACAACACTTTTCAATGACAAAAATTGGACATATGTTTAAGAATAGAAAGCATTTACAATGGATCACCTAAAATGTGGGAAACTGGGTAGCTAAGGAAGGTGTTACTAATTTGTTAGGAAATAATACCTTAATTGCCCTCTCCTAGCTTTCTATCGGGTCTATAAGTAGCATCTTTGGTAAATGTTTATTCTTGTAAAGAAGAACCTAGCATTATTTGATACTCAAACTTCTCATACTGAATTTCTAATTTCTCATATTTGCTTGGAGAATTGTGGAGGGCATTTCCACTCACCAAAGAACACAGGAGAATAGAAAGGGAATAGGGAGAAGGTAGATAAAAAGTACAAAAGACTAGGGAAAAATGAGATAAAGTAAAGTAATAGGAGTAATCATATAGCATATAATATGATCCTTGCTTTTCAGGACAATCTCTGATCTAAATTACTGTAGTCCATCTATGAAACTGAAGTTATGGGATCACCATTACAGTGAATCAGTTTAATTACCATAAATAGGTTAATGCCTTTACAAAGATTTTTCTGTTCTGTGGTAAGAAATTACCGTGAATTTATAAACAGAAGAGAGTAGAAATCAATTTGGGCCACCCGACTCACGTCAATATTACCTGGAGTAGTTTAAAAATTATTTTAATACTTAAAAATATTTTTAATTCATAAGGTAAAGTTTAATAAGTACATATAAACTTTTTAAATTCTGACATTGTAATTAGATCCCTAATGTCAGGGTAATATATCTGTATTTTAATAGGATCTATAAGTGATCCTTCTGCAACAAGATGTTCGAAGTTTTTATGCATTTAACATAGGTATGATATTTGAAAAGTTGACTTATTTTATTTATTATAATAACCAATCTGTAGAACTAGACAATTTTCCATGTTAATGTATATTACAGAATTCTCACTGAATCTATCTTGTATTATAGGTTATTCCGCATCTATTCTGAACTTTTATCCATGCATGTAAAATCTATTTAGTCCTTCATTTTTTTCCAGGCTCTAATTGAATATTTCCCTTATAATTTGTTTGAAGGATAGGGCTTTAATGGTATTTGTTTTAGTTTTATAAGTGAGCTCCCTGAGGGCATTTACAGAGGGAACTGGGAAAATGAACAGTCATAACCTGGGAATACTTCTGTACGTGTGAATTTATTTCTGCACCTTGTGCCAAGTCCACTATGTAAACGTCGGTTTGTTCCCTGCTGCTGGGTGAGTAAAGTCACTTTGATTAGAAATCATGGTAAAATAAATCCCTCGATCCATAAGGACTTTTTTTTTTTCTTCCTGTTTCTAGGTCAATGCTTTCTTTTATGAAGACACTCGCCTCTGCTCTGAAGCTGCCAAACAGACTTGTCTCCAGGACTCATCTCTCCTAATTAAGAATCTGAGTCAGAGAGGAAAATAAAAAGACCCTCCGCATGACTTCTCTCCAGCCTCTTCAATCCTGATGATCCCTGTTTGCTACCTCTTCAAGGTTTAGTCCAAGGACTCTTGTAAAATATCTTCCACTTATTTACCAAAGTTTAACGTATGTTCAAGAGTAAATATCCATGCAGAATGCCTTGCCTTTATCTCTTCTGTTCAAACTAGATTTTATCTTGTGACAATTGTACAGAGCTTGCTAAATGATGACTGGGTCATTTTCTAGCTGGAGTTGAAGTGAAGTTTTCCTTCGTAGACATACATGCACTTCCTCTGCCATTTCTCTCAGTTTCTCTGACATTAAAGATTTACCATCCGTAAATCTGCACGACTTGGATTAAATTATTCTGAGTTTTTGTTTTGTTTTACACGTGGTTGTACACATGACTCCATGTGCTCAGGAGTAGACAGCATTATTAAATGAGATGCACAAAATGAGCATAGGTAAAATGAAGCACCTGACAGAAAACTGTCCAGCCAGTTAAAAAGAATCAAAACCAGAAACATACATCTAAGTGCTACATTACTACTATTGTGAGCAAAAGAGATGAAAACTGAGTTCACAGGTAATTCTGTATTACACTAAATATAAGACTTCTCGAATTTTGTGACGTTTATTAGAATTACAAATGAGAAAAAGGGACAAACTTTTCTTCTACTCCAAATAATTTAGAAAAGTAGTTAATACCTCTTTCAGGGGAAAATGCCCATAGAAATACTGCTTGTTACTGAGATTCTTAAAATTATTTGGGAGTCTCACCGAGACACACTATCCCAGTGCACTCAATGCTCCTAACAATAAGGAACCCAGAGCATAAAGTACTTAAGGGTTCCTGAAGTTTTCTTATTAGCTGAAAGTATTTGTTAAGTACATCAGGCTCTCCCTCCAACAGTTTCTGAAACTTTTATAAAATGTATTGGAGTCACATATATTTAAAAGTGAAGAAATATCCTATTTCTTCTTAATAAGGAAAAACACAGAAACACTCTCTTTTCTCATGTAATATAGGAATGCTATTTGGAAAAAAAAAACTGATTTTTTTGTGTATGTTAATATAGAACTAGGCAAGTTTCTATATCAAGGCAGCATTACATAAACCTCACTGAATCTATATATAATAGGTAATTCTCATAAAAGAAATTCAGCATATGATTTAAAAGACTGATGGGGAAATTTTGACTTAATCACTTTGAGAATATCTACAAAGCAGAAAATTCAGAACTACCAGGTGTCGACATTAGGCAGCAACAGAGAAAACTCCAGAAGTATGTATGCCTCTATCTGGCCAAGTTGGGTTCATATTTTCTCATGTCTACATTTTGTTCCTTTAGAGAATCCTCTTCTTAGAGATCTCAATTCAAAAAATGCTGTCACACATTTAAAAATGATCAATACGTAGAAACTCTCAATTAAAATTTATCTTTTTTCTGCTTTATTCCCTGAAGGATTTTTTATCTCAATTTGAACTAAGTTAATTTATATTTGAAATGTAATTGATTTATTTTAACAACGTACTGCCATTTTCTTTGTTTGAACATTACTAGGTGCCCATGATATTTTTGTTTTATATAGCTTAATGATTAAAGATACCAGACACATTTAAAACCCTTGTACTATCAAACAAAATCCAGTCAGTCTCAGGGAGCTGTGAATATTGTCTTCTGGCTGAGATGATACTAAAAGGCTTTAGAGAGAAGGAAACCACATATGTGAGTTTTGAAGACTAGGTATGCTTTGTAAAAACACAGATGAGGCAGAACAATTTCAATAATAATATTGTTTTTTAAATACATGATATAGGAAAGTTAAGCATCTCTTAAGGAACAGAATGTAACAGTGCAATTTGGAGCCAGTGAACATTATTTCTGTAAAGGGTTGTAAACAAGGCAGGAAAGTACATATGTAAGGGGAATGTGCTCAGAAGTTTGGTTTTATTTGGTTTTATTTGCTTTTAATTGATGCACCCGTAATAGTTAAGTTTCCATGCAGAGATTTTACTTTACTATTATCTTGGATCACTCAAAACCAGAATTTCAATAACCATAGAACTAATCACTCCCAAAAGAGTATTATTTCCCTAATTTTTACTGTTTTTATTAAAACTTAGCATACATTTCAACATGGATATCAAAGGTTCAAAAATCATGTTTGTACAACAGAATGAACACCCACTAAGTGAATACACCTATGTAATCACAGTACCAGTGGAGAAATAGAACATTTTCAGCACTCAGTATTCTCAGTATTCTTTTAATTACTGTACTCCCAAAAAAGATGATGGGTGTCCTGACTTCTGTCATCATAGATTATTTCTGTCTCTTTATGAATATTAAATATAATTATATAATATATATTACTTAGTATCTGGTTTCACTAACTTAACAGTAGGATTATAATATTTATGCTATGTGTAGGAAAATTTCTTTCTTATTTATGGTCACATAGTATTCCCTTGCCAATACTAAGAAAGAAAAACAATACCATTACCCATTTTACTATTGATGGTTATTTAAGCTGTCTGCTGTTTTCAGCTACTGTAAATAGTATAGAAATGAAGCGTCTCTGTTATGGCCTAATTGTGCCCCCCACCCCCACAATATTCATATGTTGAAGCCCTACCCACCAATGTGACTGTATTTGGAAAGGAACTTTGCAGTAACAATTGAGGTTAAATGAAACTGTAAGAATAAGGCTATAATCCCACGAGGCTGGTGTCCTTAAAAGAAGGGAGAGACACCAGAGATGTTTATCCCTCCTCCTCTGAGCAAACACAGAGGAAAGGCCGTGAGAGGACAGAGCAAGAAGATGGCCATCTATAAACCAGAAAGAGAGGCTTCACCATAAACCACCCCTGGCAACTTGATCTTGGACTCTGGTCTCCGAAACTGTGAGAAAATAAATGTCTTTTCATTTAAGCTACTCAGTCAGTGGTATTTTATAATGGCGACAACTAAAGTAGAATGATAAATTCTCATATGTAAATATCATAAAAATTCTTGTATTCATTTTAAAAAGAGAAGCTTTACACATTTTCATTAGTCTTATTCCTAGGTAACTGAAGTTTTCTGTAACTACTAAAATGCCATCCATCCTTAAATTTCACTAATTTTCATTACCAATACATAAAAATATAAATTGTTTTTTAATTGGCCTTGCAAATAGTTCCCTGGAAAATTTCTTTTTAACAGTATTAGTTTATTTCTGGATTACCTTGCATTTTCTACATACACATTAAGTCACCTCCAAATAAGTAATATTTCATGTCTTCTTTTCCAATTCCTATATATTTTCTTGTCTTATACAAGCCAAGTTTTCTAGTCAAATGACAAACAGGAGTGGTAACAGTAAGCACACTTGTTTTATTCCTCACCTCAACATAAACACTCCTGTCTTTCATTATTAAGTACGATGTTGAGTAGAGATATTTCAGATGTACTCTTTAACAAATTAGGATAGTCCTTTAGCATTTCTAGTTTACTAAGATGTTTTTCGTGTATCTACCAAATAATAAAATGCATCTACTAAGAGTATCGTTTCTTTTCCTTCCTTTATATTAGGATTCAATTGAAGAAGCAGACCGCTAGAAATGGTGTCAAAGAGGAGATTATTATATGAATCTGACCTTACATAATTTTGATAATTATGTAAACAATTTATGTAATTCTGTTGACGTGGAATCTGGTGCAGCATCGGCAGTGCAGGAAATCGAGAAAGAAGACGGACGAGAGGTAGAGAAGACCGAGGACTAACGAGAATCCATGAAGATAAGCTGGAACTCACAAAAAGTAAATAAATAAACTGAAATCAAACTCAGTCTCTCACCTATCTAAGCTTCAGTGATCTGAGTGACATGCGGGAGGATGTGGTGCCATTTCAACTGACTCCGTAGTCAGAGAAGCACAAAACAGTGACGTAGAGAAAGCCAGAGGACCTACTATCATGTACCAGCAATGTGAGCCCGTCGATTGTGACAGGGTTCATGAGCTACAACAACATCTAACTTTTCTCTTACGCCCAAGCCTAAAAATGGCAAATGTTTAATTTCCACCTTCCAAATACTGTGAAGATTTCTCTTGTAATCAATCCTAGACAGGCATATACGAGAAAGGAAAATCTGAGAAACATAGTTCCAGTTGAGCTGTACTGACACAGAACAAATCCAACTTGGCATCCATGCATACACAGCTATACATACATAACTTCCAGATAAAGACGAAAGCAGAAGCCTGATTCCACACGGCATGATAGTATTATAACTGGCATAACTGAAAACATCCTACCTGTCAACCTCGGCCTCACCCCAAAGCATCTTTCTTCTTAAGGTGGCAGATGTCGGGGTGGTGTGGATTGAAGGGATGGGGGTGTAGAATGGGAGGCCCATGTCATGCCAATGAGCAAAGCACTGCATTTAATTTCCATTGTGAGAAGCTACCCATAGAGCTCAATCAGACAAACCTCTAATGTTTTCCAAGCACCCAAAGCTCTATATCCTCATTCCTAATACCATATAGTCCAGCTTTAGGTGAAATAGAGCTATTTGACTCAACAGTTATAGTCACACTACCCTTAACCTAGGCTTGAAGAACTTGCTTCTCTCTCGTCCTGATAACACACTCCCTTTCTCCTCCCTGAAGGAGAGTGAGCAGCAATAAAAGCACCGGTTCGGCATTATTTTCAATCCTACCTCTCACTGTTCATCCTCAAGAGATTTGTCAACAGGCAGAGAAGCAGAGGATGCTTACTACCAGTCTCATCCCGCCCACTCACTGTCTGGAGGAGAGTATTTACCAAGGTCTCTGAGTGAGAATTTTCATACCCTTCACATCAGCTCACAAAGTTTTTATCCTTTCTCTTCCAGAAAACCATGTGTCCATCAGCATTTCATCCTCATCACCAAATGAGGTATATATTGCCTCTGACATTCAAAAAACCCACGAGGCACTGTGTACCCTTTTTCCAGTAGTAGGAGGTGACAGATGAAGAAATATGTCCTTCTTTGTTGAAGAAATATATCACCATGTCTTGAACCATTGGACCCCAAGAGATTTCACCTAGGTGGCAGACCCTTAAACTTTTTGGGATTTATTTCTCACTCTCTGGCATACATGCATCTTATAAAGGATTCTAGAATATTTGCTACTTTCTGCTACTAGGTCAAAACAACATGTTATACTCAATGTAATGGAAGAGAATGCTGTCCTGTAGAACAGAGAGGGATGGAGAGCTGAGACAACTCTGGGGGAAAGAGAAGTTGTATTGAGTGGTATTGCTAGAACCTGCAAGGAAATGGCTTCTGATGATCTTTAACTAACAAATATGGAGGAGAAAAAAGACATTTGCTGGATTAATAGTCACTTAGCAGGTCCCAGTAGATGTATTGATTTGTTCTAGCAATGAAATTACATCTGAAACAGCAACCGTAATTAGAATAAAGACTCCGATTAAATTTATAACAATCCACTGTTAGCATCTAAAATTTATCTGTCTTCTGCACAGATCAAATTGGTAAGTTGTCTGGGTACCTCATAGGAATCAGCATCCCTGTATCTTCAACTTTTTAACAATGGCTCTAGTCTTTGCAATCCCTCCAGTAATGTGGTATAATTCTTTTAAATATTTTTGTAGTTGAGAAGAAGTTCTGGCTTGCTCTAATGCCACATTTCTCACTTCATGGGTTGGAGAACACATGTGAGCATTTCTCAAGTTACTAAGTATGTCTATCGCTATTAGGCACTCTGGGCTGGGCATATAATCACAGAAAGGATTCATGGCCCACTGGATCCATTCATAACATCACCTCCCTAAGTCCTAAGTATAACTTTGGACCACGATAGTGTTTGGGGTCACCAGTAATTGTCAATGCAAAGCAATATGTCCAGCAATACCCAAAATGTCTGATTATTTTCCCTTTGTCCGAGGCATTGTTGCCCTAGTAATATGTTCCTTTGTAGAAGGCTGGGAAGATACACAGAAAAAGCTTCGGGCTATGTGGCAAGATCCGTCCTTAAGTGGTGCCATCATTCCCTTCATTCTCGGTGCTCTTGGGCTATGAGCTAGCTGAAGCCAATGTCCAAAGACCTCTGAGGATCAGAATATTCTGGTCGCTTCTTCCTCCCTGCTGTCCAGTCTGGGGAGCAGACCTACTGTAACCTGGTTAAGTGTGAGCCACTACTCTGAATCCCTGTAGCCTTTTGGTCAAGTCTATCTTTTAGTCAAACATATGCCTTTTCTCCTATGCACTAAGAAAAATAAGTATGTTTGCACGTTTGCATGCAAACATGCACACACGCGTGCACACACACACAGATATGGCTGATGAGCTTGTATTTAGAAATCACGTGCTGTTATATCTAGAAGAGCACTTTCCACATAATAGAAACACCCTAATATTTTTTTAAATTTAAATCCCCACAAAATTATAGATGCCTTTGAAGTGCAAATCAATTCTCCACAAAAATAACTATGATAGAAAACCACCTAAAAATAGCTTAAGGATAGAGGAAAATATATTGATTCCTATAACTGAACAGTTAGGAAGAACAGGAATACAACCTAACTTTAAATATACTAAGAATTATAATCTACATCACAACCCAGAACTTTTTCTCCACTGCTTGTTTTCATTTCCCTCCACGTCTTGACTTAAATCTCCCTGATTAGATATCTTAATTTTGGCCATTACTACAGACATCGACATAGATTAAAATTCCATCTTTGCACCTTTATCGCCGGAGCATATAAGCAGAATCAAGTGACCAAGGTGATAGAGTAGGTAGCCCACTGATGTGGCACAGACTTGAGAATATTCTCCTCAGAGTATGTTGTTCTAAACAGAGAAGACAGACAAAATAATAATTAAATATTACTGATAGGTAGGACCTAACGTTCAATTGTCCATAAATCTTATACACATCACCAAAATGAGATCTAATAAAGACATGATTTATGTTCATGGAAAGCTACATAGGAGCTATAAAGGTTTTCATAAATGTATAAATATACACATGCATATGTATACATGCATGTATGTAGATAGGCTGATAATTGTGTTTATTTAAATTTAGTAAGGAAAATAATCTTACATGAAGAAAATAGAAAACGACCTTTAAAAGGATGTAAACATTCGTTACCTCTGTTTTATTCAATTAAGTAAAAGTTAAAACATTTAAATCAAGAAGCAAAATAAATGATTCAAAATTGAAATCTTCTAAGCTTTAAATGCCATCTGTGATTCTGTTACATCAGATGATTAGGTTGTCTTGGTAACTAAGTTGGGAAATGTCCCCGCAAGATCAAAAACAAAATAGACAGAATTATAAACTGACACTAAATACATATTTGTATATAGGTATATGTTATAGATAGATGATAGATAAAAAAAGAAAGAAGGCATTATCAAAAAGGAAAAAGGAAATCAAATAGCATTTGTACTTACAGTAGGTTATAATTGTTAAAGAAATGAGTCAATACATTTTTAACTTAAATCCACAGGTCTGTACTATATCCGGCAATGGAGCAAAGTAAGCTGTGAATCAGAACTTGTGTTGAGTCTAGCCATCAGTTCAAACTGCCACACTTCAAACGAGTTGAAAAGGGGTCTTTGAACTTTGACATGACACTCCTCCTACTGATGGAATAGTTTCACAGTGATCTGATGCACAAAATAATGACTATGACATGGATTGGTTGAGGACTCTGGCATTTAATGACAAGGTTTATTTCAGCTCCAAATAACCAGGACCCATTCGGTGAGATATTTTAGATTTTTGTCACGCAAAAATGTAATAGATTAGGGAATATGTAATTAGGAAAATTTTAAATTTATTCAAAGTAAAACTACCTGTCTTTTTCAAAATAAAAATAATTTAGATGTTATAACCAAAGTATACTAAATACATATTAGCTATATGGTATAGGAGGATGGAGGATCGATTTTATGATCTGGACATAATTGTTGCTTTCTCTCTGTTCAGATATGCTCATGAGGCTCTTCCAGTTTTGTTTCTTTTTTTGTCTTTATCCACTGAAGTCACAGAGTTGCCTTGTCTGATATTACTGATCCATGAAATTATGTCCAACAGGAGAACATGATGGCTCGGCAGTTTGGGCCAGACCACCTGCTAACAACCTCAGAGCCTCAAGCTGATAGTGCCAGGTCAGCTCCCAGCTGTCAGGGGTTATTTCCCTATGCTAATGTAGATGTATACAAATTATTTATAACAGAAAAGTAAAATAAAAAGGAAACAAAGTAGTTGAGTGAGTCATGAATCTAGCACATCAGGTGGATTCATTTGAACCATTTACCCTATCAAATTAAGCACAAACTTAGCAAAGAAACTCACAGAGATATTACTGAATTCTGGAAATACTTCTGAGGTCTGCTCAGCTTATGACAGCCACTTCAATTATAGTACCGAGTGAACCTTTCATCTGAAATCCACATAGTTATGTTGCAGAATATTTTGAAATAGTTGTCATCTCTCTCATTCGATAGTTCCAGTTCTTCACTGCCACACACCACCGACTCATTAATAGTTGTAGTGTAGATGTTAATAGACAATTTGGTGGTTGGTTATAGAGTAGAAAATAGAGATTAAAAGGAAAAGTGGCTTATTCAAACTACCATAATTCAAGATATGATGTGTCACAAGCTTCCAGAAATCATTTTCTTCTGACACAGATATAAAATGCAATTATCTTTATCTCCCTCCTGTTTGAAGGCCTACTGTCAATAACTTTCTCAGCTACAGTGGAGATGACTTTTTCATTTGTTTTCAACTGTCTCTGAAAATGTAATGATAACGGGTATTCAGACACTCGGCCTTAATAAGCACGTTCACATTGACCTTCTCTGATTCCTAGGATCGTTACCCAGCTGTAATACTCCCTATTGAAGAGCTATTGGATTACCGCAAATTTAGACATAGCTACCTCCTGGAAGCTTGCTGAGGATAAGAATGGCTTAGAATGTTCTCAAACATTTTTGTACATTAGAAACACACCTGGAAGGCTTGTAAACATATAGTTGGCCAGACTTCCCCTCCAGAGTCCCCAGGTGCCATAATCACTGCTGCTCTGGGTACCACATTTTGAGAAACGGTAATTTAGACATCAACAAATTTATTTTGAGATCTACTGATTTACATACTTTGGTGGGTAGAATGATGGTCCCCAAAGGTGTGCCCACCCTAATCTCCTGAAGCTGTGAGGCTGTCACATTACATAGAGGAAGAGACTTTTTCAGACGCGATTAAGGTTAAAAACGTTGAGGAGGGAAGAAGACTCTGAGTAATGAAAGTAGATCTAATATAAGCAAGTGAAGAATCTTCTCGGCTGTATTAGCGAGAATGCCCAGAGAGATGAAACATTACTGGCCTGCAAGAGGAGGGAAGGGCGCCTTGAGCCAAGGAAGGCGGGCGGCCTCTGGAAGCTAGGAGAGGCGAATAAACAGATTCTCACACAGAGCCTCCAGAAACTCGATCCATCTGTCATCTTGACTTTAGCTTACAGAGACTCGTGTTGGATTTCCCACCTATACAGAACTACAGAATAAATCTGCCTTTTTAGGTTACTAAGTTTGTTACAGCAACAATAGGTAACGAATACAGGTACTGAAAAATTGTTACCCAGAATTACACATCCCTATCAGTTCTCTCCTGACCCTGCACAAGCCACCTATCCAAAACACAGATGGCCATCATCGCAGCAAAAGCTCTGATATCAGAAAGCCAGCATCTGAAACATCAGACTTCCACTTACTCTGTATTAACTATGTGTATTGTTTTAGAATACTATATTTCTTTATTTAATTGACTAGTATCTGAGACACTATTTGTTAGGACAGAAATCAAATCAAGTATAGCTGCTATGTTGAACTGGCTTTAGTGTTGAAGACAGGGCAGGAAGCAAGACACAGAAGTGTCGAATGATCTACACACATGTTAAAATGAAAACCACGGGCCAAAAAAGGTGTTCACCTGTGCTAAAGCCCAGGATCTCAAACCTAGACTTAGTATCTGACCTAAGTGCTATTTCGACCTCTTCCAGAAACATACTCTTAACCAGCCTGAAATTTTCTAGTCAACACCAATGATATCAATCTGTCACTTGGGCCCTCTCAAGCACACCCACCCATAGAAAGAAAAAGCAGTCTGTCCGAAAAAGCAAGTCTGTCCCATGAAAACCTGTGCTGTTCCCCTCCCCCAAAAGACGCCCTGGTCTATAAATAACCCTTTCTTTCTTTTGTTAATAGCTCCCTCACCCCACCCTGCTTTCCCTGCTTTCTATAAAAACCTTCCAAAAAAGAACTCAGTACTGAACGCTTCTCCCTGTCGCATTCTTCCCCACAGACTGGCCTCAGTGAGGAAGAGGGGATATGCAATGCGAGAGAGGAAAAGTGTGTTGGTGTGAGGAACCATGCGCAAAAGGTTCTGGAGATTTTACCGACCCAGGGGACTTGAAAGGAGAGGGGAAACATTGGGAGTGGAACAAAAAAGTCACCCCGGATAAGGACGTTCCAGTGGAGGGGCCCAAAAAGTGCCTCAGCAGAGTCTCTGCTCTGTCTTCCATTAAGAGACTTCCAAACGGAAGCCTCTGGGCCAGTCGCGCAGATACGTGTAACAGCAGGGCTGGTCTAGGGTGAGGACAGGGCTGAACCCTTGACTTCGACTCCCTCCAAAGACTGCAACGCGCCGGGGATGGCGGCTTCCGCATCAGGCCCACCTGGCAACGTCTGCATGCTTGCCAATGGTTAGGCCTCAAAGCTCACACACCGGATTTTAGTCTGGTAAGTCCTGTCTGTATAGACCAGTGCTGTCCAAAAGAAATGTGTGAGCCACGTACGTCATTTAAAACTGTATTCTAGCCACGTTAAAAAAGAAACAGATGAAATCAATTTTAAAAATATAGTACAATGCAACCAAATTAGCCAAAATATTATTTCAAACTATAATCAATATTCAGAAATTATTTTTTAAATATTAAAAATTACTAATGGGCTAGATTACGGTCTTTTTTTACGCTAGGTTTTCAAAATATGGTTTGTAAATACACTTACAGAACATCTCAGTTGAGTCTAGTGCCACTTCGAGTGTTCACAGTCACATGGGACCATTGGCTAGTATATTGGACAGCGCAGTTACAAAGTCTTTTTGAAGTATTTTGAAAAAGGCACAAAGGTATAGTCCAAAATTCTCCAATCTGGTTTTCAGTTTCAGCTACCTGATCCTTTATTAATCATGTGGCCAGAGGCAAAATTCTTAACTTCCTTTAGTTAAGATATTTAAAGTAGAAAAGGGTCAGATATGTATTCGGAACTCAAAACACATATTCCTTTAATCTTAAATTTTCTTTCCTTTATACAAAGTATCTCAACTGTTATGGGGAATTAATGCAATAAACCATATTCGCATTTTGGTGGGTGTGTAGTGTAAAGAGTTAACACAGCAGATCTGAAGCTGCCATCTTTAGAAGGGCCTGCTCGCAAGATTGGTTCTTGGCTGGTGTCTGGGAACTCAGCCTTTGGCCTGTTCCCTAATTGATTAAAGGTAAATTATGGGGTGTACACTGTTGTACAAATAGTGTGATTTATGGTAAATGCCTGTTCTCTTTCTTAGAACCTGGAATTTTGAACCATGGGCACTTTTTCTCTAGTGGGCTTCCATGGGAAGAAATAATGCAAACATATTATTGCATTTTCCATCGCTGAAGAAAGGATTATACTTAATTTGCTCTGTCATAGAAAGAAGCACATTCAGAAACCCATGCGTGACGTCTCCAGATACTGCACGCCCTGTGTCTTTTTTTCCTTCTTTTTCCTGTCATATATCTTTTCACTGTAATTAACCTTAGTTCTGAATCCATCTGGTGAATCACTAACTATGAGGGTGGTTCTTGGGGACCTCTGAAACAGGGGACATCGAAATATGCAACAGTTCAGTAGTTTGGTTTAAGGCTCTCTAATCAAACTATTTCCACTTGAGCAACATATTACGGTCTAGAGGACAGGCAAAATTAAGTAAATAAATAATAAATAAAACGCAATCTCCGTGGAGACAAATCCAGAATCTGTAGTGTAAGACGTGCCTCTGACAGACTTTCTGGGGGCCCCAAGGTCCCACCAAGGACCTCCCAACCAGACTGTGATTGGGGCAAAATGTTCAAAACTGCTCAGGTGCACACGTGCTTTCTTCCGGACTCTGACAAGAGCTTCATGAAAATATATTAAAATACCTGAATTCAGGTCATCACACACACAAAAAAATTACTTTTAAAAGTTTTATAAAGTAGCAACGGCAAATGGCATTGGGTTAGATATGGATAACCGTGCTGGACAAACGGCTGGCCCTGGCCATGGTGGCCATGTGTTAATGGGAACTGGGACTATGCATCCTGCTCCCCCTTTTGTCCTGGTAGGGCAATGTAACTATTTCTTCATAGAACACAAGTGGAAGAGATGTGTCACATCCAGGTTCAATTTTTTAAGAAGTGAATGTCTTTCTCCACTGCCTCCTGCCCTGTCTGCTGGGTAGAAGCAGAAAACACCAAGATCTCAGTGGACAACGCCACTTCCCACCCCCTACCTCCCACCCCACCCCCCCCCAAAAAAAAAACAGAAAGAGCCCACACTTGGAACCATGTCACAGGACAACCAGCTGACCAAAATTATCCACATTGGGCTGTTACAGGTCTAAGAATTAAATATTCATTGTTTGAAGATTCTAAAATTGTAGGGTTTATTTATATAGTGGTTGTTACTCTAACATAAGATCATCTCGGAATATAAAAAAAATAACTGTCTTGCAAACTCCCTTTGTTTGACCTCAACATTCAAATAAACCTTGACAAAGTTTTAGCTTCAAAAGCTCCTGTTACATATGGACACACTGCTGCCTTGACAAGATAATGAGAGCATTCTTTATGATAAAACGCTATGCACTTCAGCCTCAGATCAGAGCTGGTTTTAAAGACTCCGAGGCCAAGTAGGCACACACGATATTTAACCTAAATTCTGTCATAAACATTTAAGGAGATTTTACAACAGATCCACCTATGACTCACAGACAGTACCCATCTCTCACCTAATGACGAGCCACATACTGTCCCTAACGCCTCTCATACTCTCAAAGCAGTCTGTCTCATGTTCTCTTGATCTTCTGTCCTCAGTTTCTTAATTCCTTCATCTCCTCAATCTTTTACCAAAATGTGGGCTGCAGTCAGAAATGTGAATCCCAAGAGGGTTAAAATCTCAAAAGGACAAGTGTTAAGTAGAATACATAATGTTATAACAGACTTTTATACATTCAATAAATTGTATTTCTGTTGCCAAACATATTGATGTATGTTTATATTTCCATACTCCCACAATAGGAATTTTAGTCATGTCTATGACTCTTCTGAAGATTTTGAAAAACAAAAACAGTACCTGTAGATGTCACAAAATATTAACAATGTATATACATTTAAAGTTTCAATATACTTAGTCTTTTCCAGAAAAGAGTATTATTTGCCTTTAGGTATCTGCTAATTAGGGGTATATTGTTATTTACTAAATGGACTAATGTGGATTAAATTAATATCAACTCATTGAACTACTAAGAAGATACAGTCCAAGTTTTATTTATTTTGTTTATTGAAAGCACAGTTTAAATTTTATATTAGCAGCTAAATACTAGTAACAGGAAATGATATAGTACTATATATATTGCTTACCTGATAAGAAAATTTCTACTAGGTAATATTATTTTTACCAATTGGAATTTTGTTTTAATGCATATTAATGATGTTTTCAAGAACATCAATGAATGATGAAAAAATTAATTTGCAGTTCCAAAGAGACAAATGGGAGATACTCAGACTGGGTTGACTTTTATTCTGTGAATATGTGAATCTATAAAAGCTTCAGAATGACACTAGAATAATGTGAAATTTATCTATAGGAGAGTTGAAATTATGCCAGAGGCTTCAAAATCTCCCTTCCCCCCGCCCCAATATTTCTTCCTATATCTAAAAAATATGCAGGATGAAATAAATAACCATTATAGATTTTTTCTTTTCTCTATTTGAAACAAAGATAGGAAATATTTTGACAGCCCTTGGAAAATGTAATTTTTTTTTTCACATTTACTCTTCACTTTTACAATATCAAAATGAGAAAAAATACACGATTTTACATTAGCCAAGATTACGTATTGGGAGATTTCAGTTTCCAGGATAATTTCTAGGGTGGAGAGTCCAAGAACTTCCAATTTTAAAAGATGTTTCTAGACTTTAGACGAAATATGCAGTATAAATTTCAAATAAAATCAAACCATCCTACTGTGATTTATATTGCTCTGAATGATACGTTTGAACTATTTTTAATGATACATTTATTCTTAACCTAGAACCTAACTTCCAGAAGTTTTACAATAACTGCTGGCAGTCAGCTTCATGCCCCTGCATTTCTAATCCTTCCACTTTCTTTTAAATTATTATTATAATCCTAATATAAACTCCACTTTTCCCTTTGTGTAACAAAGTCAAGTTCTGAATTCCCAAATGAGTACCTGTCAGGTCAGGCAGAATAATTTGTGTGGTTTTCCCATTTTTGATCTTTGTTACAGAAGTGAATCCAGAAATAGTTGGTTTAACACTGTATTGTGTGTACCTGGGGCCCTTTTCATGAGTCACCACAATTAGGGAATAATTTCACAGGAAAAGCACAAAAAGTACCATGCAGAGGATAAGCGATTCATCATTTAGCTTACTGTCACACGAAATGATTCTACATTGAATGTGGAGTGGAGAGGAACTCAAGCTCAACTTTAAGCAGGTGCAATAACAGGGAAATCTGGTCTTTGTAGAAGATTCATTTCTTTCAGGGTCAACATGCTCGCTCTCCACTTAGAAAGGAGTCTGTAAGTGTACATACAAAATATTGATCTTTGAAATAAGTCTCCTTAAGGACAGTACTGGACTAAACTAGGTTTAACATGGTATTAATGTTTTCTAGAAAAATGCTCCAAGAGTGACACATTAAAACCTAGAGCTATGAAAAGTGATGGTACCTAGTAAATTTAGTTGACTAAATCAGAAATAGGTGATGAATGAATAAGGTAATGAATGCATTAATGATTAGGATTATGAATGAACGATTTGGTTTATTTAGTAACTCACTAGTAAGTAGGTGGCAGCAATTAAAATGACTTTTCTCAGCAAGGAAGAGAGAATCTGAGTAAGAAGGAAGAATTATTTCACTCCCCCCTAAATCATCCATATTGTTTAATCACATTGAGTTATTTTAACACACATCTAGCATTTTAAAAAATGAAGAGAGGCCAGTCTAAGCGGATGCAGAAAACAAAAGAGAAGTTGCTTGAGCTGTGAGTTAGCACTCATCCTCTGAGTACTTTTCACAAGGCAATCAGGTTATTCTCCTACAGTGAAAAAACAGCTCGGCAGAGGTAAGGTTATATACTGCAGCTGGACCACAACTTACTGCGGATGTACCTTCCATTAACAACTGCTTTTATTTTTAATAAGCAATTTAAATAAGTAATGAAGTGGAGTTATATGTCGAGGCAATAAGAACAAGCAAAATGAGCAGGAAAGCGGTCCCATCCCCAGGCAAAGGTGTGGCGCTTTCAGAGATCTGAGAAAAGCACATTGCTGTTTATAAGGGCGGAGCTTGATCCTTCTAATTGCTTTTACCAAAGTTGGATCTTGCTTCCTACAGGTTTATTTAAATCTAAAACTCATTCTCAGAAGGAGGAATTCCTAATGAATATTGGCTAAATACTTAATCTTACTTAAAGAGAGAAGAGATAATATTAAAATAAAAATGTTCTTTGTGTGCAAATCTCATTACCTAGGAAATAATTATGTCTGATTTCTCACATATAATAACAAATTCTTCACCAAGACATGCTCGATTTGACTTCTAACTCCTCAGAGGAAAAAAAGTAACAAATTTTTAGTAAATACCCAAACTGATTATCTGTTCTCTTCCCTCATCTCCCAAAACTAAGTGTAATAAATAGAACTCTTTAAAATATTGTAACACATATTTGAAAAAAATATTGATATGTATAAGTAGGTTAAATGTGCTACTTCCATTATCTCTTTTAATTTGCTTATATTTTAAGCTATAGTCCTACATTACTGATTCTTTGTACCTTAGAGATGACAGAACCTCAGATTTTTTTCTTTAAACTTTTTCTGTGCAAAGTCGAACCTCACACTAAGCCTTCTTGTTGAGCTACTTTAGTAGGTTCATAGATATTTTTCAGAAGCAAGTATTTGCTGGACCAAGAAGCTAAGATTTTGATGCATTGTGTATTATTTCACATGGGAGCAGAAAAGTCCTAGTAATGCTCAGTATGAAGAGAAGCATATTTGATACAAGTTCTTAGACATTGGACCAAAGTTGAATATCAGTAAATAGAATGATAAGGACAGGATGAGAACTCAGTACGTGTAACTCATTATGTTCCAAATATTGAGCTAGTCATCAAGACCAATTCATACTTTGAAAGAAAATACACAATTCACTCTACTTTTCAAGGCACACGCGCACACACACAGAGTCCAAAATATCAGGAAATAAGGACATCAGTATGTCAACCTTTACTACAGGAAAAATGTTTAATATTTGCAGTGATTGCTATGGAAATCACTGCAATTTTTAGACAAGTTAGGGCACGCCATGAACACTGGTTTCAACATTAAGAAAATGTTTTAAGAAATAGCTTGATACTGCTTCTGCAAATCAAACCCATTCCTGCTGATGACTTTTGTTTAGCCGAAGCAGTATTATTGTTTGACTTTGGCTGGGTTGGGTTTGTTATTATTGAATCGTAACCTCTTTGGTAGAGGTAGGGAAAGAGCCCTGTTTTATATTTGCCAAGTGCAACACCACTCCATTCTCTTAAACCAGGTCGCATTACAGGTCTGAACTGGGAAATACTTGGTTTCCTGACTGCTGTTTTATATTAAGGTAAGCAGACGTATTCGGCAGAGACTTTAAGACAATAGAAAACAGGTAAGCAGAGGACTTGGCATTTCAGATGAACCTGGTACAATAATGACTAGAATTCTGATGCGTAGAGGAATTGCTAAATCAAAAATATGTAGGTTAAGATCAGATTATAGAAGACTTTAAGTTACAACTAAGTCATTGGGATTAATGCCCAGTGTCAGTAAAAATTTATTAACTGATCTTAAAGGGTTATACAACTTGATCAAAATCTTGTTTTAGAAAATCAATTTGTGTGAGAACATAGGGTTGATTGAAACAGGGAGAGTGGGAGGAAAGGGTATTATGTACAGATACAGTTATTAATGAAAAGATATATGAATATGAGAGATACTTTTAAGGATATTTTGGTAAAAAGAAAAAATTAAAAAGTCAATAACATATCGAACCTACATGACTATAAAAATGATGTTATTAATTGTAAAGGAGCCATCAGGATTAGAGAGCATTATCACAAACTACGATGAATTTATTTTAAATATGTTAAGTATGATCTCACTATTTAATATCTGAGAAGAAAAGCCCAGTTTACAGTTGGAAATATGAAATTCATTCTTGATGTATGGAATACTAAAAGTAGTTATGTAATATTGAGTTAATCAGCCATATTTTGCATCACAGAATCATAGCCATAGATATTCAAATGAAGATAGCAAGAAATCAATGAGATATTGTTTTTTAAAAAGAAGAAAACATGTAGAAAATGCTCGGTCAAATGAAAATTTCTCTATGCAAACAAATACGTATTTCTCAATTCCCTTCCGAATTTACTGACCTATGTCTCCCACCTGGTGTATTTAAGATCATCACATATTGAAGAAAATGATATTTTTGTGATCCAGTGGAAATATGTATAAACCACGAAAAATTGTTATAAAAGTAGTTCTTATAACAACGTGATCATATGAATTTAAAGAATTCAGACTCGCCTTTATCACCACGGCAGGTTAAGGGGTGACCCAAAGTGTGACCTCAAACTGTGGTTCCTAGTTTTTCACTTGAAAACTCCTCTGAGACTTTGTAAAGACACATGCAACATTTTTGGATCCACCTTCCACGTTATCTGTAAATTTCCTGAAGCTTATGCATAGACTCAAGTTTTAGAATCTCTGACTTAAAAATCTGTATCCCATATGCAAAATCCAGTTTCCCTTTTCATTAAAAATCAAATTGCCAAGCACCACTAGTGCCGTTAATTTTTCTCAAACTCAACTCTCTACAACATAAACATTTCAAAAGACTGAAAACCCTTTAGACTTGAATTACGAAAGAAATTCAATTTTTAATTTCCTTCTCACTAATATCCAATACTGTGCCATTGTTTATAAGTAGCTAAATAATCTTAATTTTTTTTCTTGATTACCCTGATTCCAGGAATTACTTTTCAATTGTATTTAAAAATTAAGTCTTCATAGCTTTAATACAGTAATATTCAAAACAGCATTTAACACGACTTGGGGGCTGCCGATGACGTCAAAGAAATGGTGGCACAGGAATTTGTTACCGCCCTCCTTCCAAAAAAAAAAATCAGCATTTTGAACAACCGCGCAGGAAAATACCTCCACAAGTAGTAACCAAAGATTACGGGTGAGGGATTACAGCACTTGACGAAGCACAGAAAGAAGACAAGACACCCTGAGTGAGGTTGAGCCACAACTACCCCCCAGGTCAAAGCACCACAGCTCAGAAAAAGACTGACATACCTTTCTGGTTGGAGGAGAGTAAAGTGAGCACCTGACTTTACCAAAAAAACCCGATTCCAAACCCCCACGACCCCAGGTGGCTCCCTGCGGGCTGCCTGGAACTCAGGCCCCTGGCTCGGCCCAGCGTCTGCCAGCTCCAGCCGCGCCTCGCAGCACCCGTGCCCACAGGCGGCTTCCATGGTAGGGCTCCCAGCCCGCCGCTGGGAACCCAGGCCCCAGGCCTGCCCCAGACTTACCGGCTGCAGCCAGCGCAGTCAGCTCCCGGGGCCCCCAGTGGCTCCTGTCACACCAGGTCCCCAGCATTCCCTCTTGCCTGCTTGCTCCAGCAGCCCCAGGAAGCTCTCACGGACCCAGGTGGCTCCCATTACACCATTTGGCGTCCTGCGAGCTCATCAGGTTTCTGGCGGGCTCAGGTGGAAACAGACCCAGGCCCACGGCCGCCCCCTGCCGCTCAGCAGGCGCCAGGCGCCTTCCAGGGCATCCCTCTGAAACCCCCCCAATCCCCCCAGTGCCTCGGTTGGTGCAGCACTTAGGCACTGATAGTGGGAATGTAAACTGATGTAGCTACTGTGGAAGACAGGATGGAGGTTCCTCCAAAAATTAAAAACAAACTACCACATGATCCAGCAATTCCATTTCTGGATATTTTTGTTAAGGAAACCAAATCACTGTATCAAAAAAAAAAAAAAAAAAAAAAAATAGCTGCATCTCTCATGCTCTTTGCAACACTACTTAAAATAACCAAGACATGTAAATCACCTTGGTGGTGTACTTACAGGGGTGAACAGATAGAGGAGATATAAGATTAGAGAGATAACAGAGCGATAGAGAGATGATGATGATGAAGATAAATAATAGATGATAGATAGATGATAGATAGGTAGATAGATGACATATAGACAGAAATATACACACGATAGAATATTATTCAGTTATTAAAAAAGAATATCCCGGCATCTGCAACAACATGGATGGACCTTGAAGGTATTATGCTAAGTGAAATAATCAGACAGAGAAAGACAAATACTGTATGTTCTCATATGCGGAATGTGAAAGAGCTGTACTGAAGAAATAAAGGGTAGAATGGAGGTCGTCAGGGCTGGGTGATGGGGACATTGGGAGAAGCTGATCAAAGGGTCCAAACTTCCAGATAGAAGATGAATAAGTTACAGGGATCTAATGTACAGCATGGTGACTATAATTAACAATATTGTATTATGTACTTGAAAGTTGTTAAGAGAATAAATCATGAAAAAAAGTAATTATGCGAGGGGATGAACTAATTACTAATTAACTAATTTACTAATCTACTATGGAAATAATTTCACAATATATATGTGTATCATATTATCACTTTGTACAGCTTAAACTTACATATTATATGTCAATAATATCTCAGTAAAAGTGGAAATAATTTAAAAAATCAATTAATTAATGGAAAAAAGCCCTCATTAATATTTGTGGCATTTTTTAACAGCAATGTATGTGGGAGACTATTTCTTCACGTCATTAAACTTTTGCATTACTCTAATCTAATAAAATAAAAATTCTTGGAAACATCTGGAAATGTTCTTAATAACAAACAAATACTTAATGTGAAACTCAATTATTTTTCATACTCTGCCAACAAAGTATTATAATTGGCCAACAAGTAGGAGTAATTTCCTCGCCTTTTTAGGGAATGCAACTGAGAAAGAGTTCTCATTATTTTATTTGTTTCAGCTTTGACCCCACTCAATGCAAGATAGCTTTCAGTTGTCATCATTGCTCCTTAATACCCTGCCACCTATCTGATTTCATTTCCCTACAAATATAAAACTGCAGTTCTCTCCTTTGTTTTATTTCTTCACTGTATCTGCATCTATATTTTAATTCAAAACCATATAAGGGACTTTCTGAGCCAAAGCCATCGCATTCTTAGATGTCATAGTGCCTTCTTTAGTAAGTTCAAATACACATAGTACCAATAGTCATGATTACAAAATTGCCACAAGTCAAATTGCTTAAATGTCATGGATAAAAGCCTACACCTGCCTTCCCACCTGCCCCTGGGATAGATTTTTCCATACTCTAAATACTAAGTTATGAGACTTCAGTTCCCCCAAAATTAGTCTACAATTCTCCAGGGAATTCTGTATGTTGGTGGTCTCCACATGTTTCTCTCTGGACTTAAACCAGATCATAGTGATCTAGACAAGAAAACCCATAATGCTTTAAATAGAGTGGCTGACAGGCACTTGTGGCTGATTGTTACAAAAGTCTGGAGACACCAAGAAAATGAGAAACTGAAACACCTCACTTAGAAATTCTCACTTGCTTATACTACTGCTTCTACTAGCTGTCATTCTTGTACAGCACATTAAATTGTATAAAAATCATGTTGCTATAAAGCAAACTGTTGACCATGCTAATTTCATCTGAAGATGAAAAGTTAAAACATTTTGTTAAAAAACATTTTTTTTTAATTTTTAGATTAAATTAATGGAAGCCAGAGTAGTAATAAAATTTTGAAGCTATGATAGGCACTTCTCACATGTGGATCTTTAAATAATGTTAATTAATTAAAATCAAATAAAATTTAAAAAACAGTTCTTTGGTTACTCTAGTTCAAGTACTCAACAGACACATAAATTACTATCATCCCAGAAAGTTATATTGGGCAGTGCTGCTAAAGGATAAATAACTGCATTCTAACTTAAATTTCACTTTACATTGGAAAACAATTTTTCACTTTTAAATTGGTTACATATTTGCTCCCAAACTTGGAAACGAGCACAAATGCCTTTGGAAGATCAAGGGGAAAGATAATGATTAATCAAGATAAACATGTGACAAGACCTAGCTAATTTTGCACCAATAAATTTCCACCTTTATATTTGATTTAACAATGCTAAATTACTGTTCCTAGGGCACCTATGCCAAAATTTCTATCTCCAAAATTATAAGGTGTGAATTTTCTCTTTCCTTTTTAAAATCATAAAGAAAAAAAAATAAAAAAAGGAATGCCAAAACCGAATTGGCATATCCATGGACTAAATATTTTCATAACTACTAAAGAAGTATAATTACTTTGTTCTGCTACGGATCTCTGTAGGAACAGAAACAGAATAAAATGTACTTCTTTGGGTTTATACTTTTTTAGAAATGAAAATCCACATTAAAAAAGAAGGCAAATTATTTTAAATCCTGGCTATCTTTCAGGGGCTATAAATTAGTTTACTTTTTAAACCTACAGAAAATAATTTATAAACCACCAGAAATAGAATAGAGCAGGGTATCTATAGGAGGCAATAGTAACATAAAACTTAAAAGAAGCATTCGGACTGAAGAACCTGAAACACTATTATTCCCCACTACAAAGCAAAAAATTAACCTGTTTCCTCAATATCACTACACATATTTAATAAACTATTATAATTTTAAATTATCAAATGTGGTTTGTAACTGAGCTTTTTTCTCTAAAACAGATTTTTGTGAAAAATTACTTGTAAGATACATAAATTTGGTTGTAGAAGTTGTTAGACACATAAATTAGTTAAATAGTACTTAAGATACAAAATTTGTGTAAATTTCCATTTTTTTCTGAAAACAGATAATTTTTCTTTCTGTTGATAATGGTATTATTCAGAAATTGTAGTTTGGTTTCTCTGTCTCTCTCTCACTTTATTTTTCATCTTATGCTTTTAATTACCTAAACATCATATTATAATTTTCTAGAGTAAAACTAAAAATCACAAATAATATAAACAATAGCACGTACACATGAAATAGTTATCTTGCTGAAATTTTCAAAATGTTATTATTCTTTAATAACACACACTATAAGTTTGTTTTTTCTAAATGACCATGATTTATATGATTTAATATGACCTAATTAAATTTAGCATCATTTCTAACAATTTTAACAATTCTATATATGAATAATGATGAGTATAAGTCATGGAGTGAATGAAGTATAATATGCAACCAAAAATCAGTATGGATAGAGATGATTTTCATTGAACATGCTTATTGCTACATGCCAATATGTAACAAATTTGTGAGAGTCCCACAGTGCTAACTACTGTGAAAGAATATAATGTACTGTCATTTACTTTGTAAATTAACCAATTCCGTCATTATTAAAGATACCTTACAGACAACGGCCTTTCTTCCACTTAATAACTAGTTACTCAACAGGTCTTTCTTCCATTTGTGAATACAACTATTTGCAATTTTTAAAATATTTTAAAATATTCATGTATGGCACATTAGCAATGTTACAAACTTAATGCATTTAAATCTATATTTTAATGAATACCCTTATTATTTTGAATGTCAAATTAAGAAACTATTAAACAGCATTTAATCTTTTAACTCAGAAAACTCAGATTAGCTATTTATAGCTCATAAAACAAAGGACGATCACAAGTGAAAGTACAGAAGCCCTTTTTTTGTGCTAGATATGATGCAATAAAATGCATATTCATTCATATATAAATAACATCAGTAGTTTCCATTTCTATGGACAACTTATACCCCAATTATCTACTCATGTGCTATTTATCCTCAATATATTGATAAGTACTTGGATTTGATTTTGTATACTTAATACAGTTTTAACTCTTGGCAAATTAAAGCACTATTTTTGAAAATTTGAAGAATATATGTATATTAAATTGACTGAATAATCTTGAGTGTTCCAAAATATCATAACTTGTAAAAGTCACAAAATGTTAGTTATTGTCTCCTTTAATCCATCTGTAATATATTTAATATTTCTAGTCATGTTTTAACTAAAATATTATACATAAAAATTTTTGAATTCTTACAGTTATTCAGTAAGTAGAAAAGGTAGTTCCTCCTTTATATGAAAAATGTTCCTTGTAAAATAAACTAACTTAATAAAATAAGCTATTTTCTACATATTTTATGTTTATATTCACTCAATTTAATATCATATCAATTATTGATGGTATCTGACCCTATAAAATAAAGTGTTCTTTTAAATTTATGAAATTACTTTTCTATAATTTACATAAGAACTATAAAATCTGTCTTTTTTGCATTACATGAGTTAACTGAGGAAAATCTGCATTATGTTGTTGGATAAATATTGAAATATATTCCAAAACTTAGAATAGAGCAGTTTTAATGTTTAATTTAATCAATGTACATATCAGATAAAAACTAAAGTCTGATTTGTTTCTAAACCAAAAAGTTTATTAGGCCAGAAGGCTACAGATTAAGGGCATATTGTGAGCTGTTTCAAGTACTTTACATATTTTAACTCACAGGGAGTCTTCTCACTCCCATTTTACAGAAAAAGATACTTAGGCATAGAAAGGTTTAATGGCATATCCAGATTCACACAGCAAGGAAGTGGCAGAATGGGGAACAGAATTCAGGAAGTCTAACACAAGGGACCATGCTTGTCAGTACCGCGATGCACTGTCTCTTAACAGCACCTTTGCAGTTATCCTACCATTAACGCAAATTAATTCATCAGTTCTCTTGGACAAAAGCCAGGTGGGGAAGAGGAATCAGTTACAATGGTCAAATGTGACATAGGAGGGAATCTCAGAATACAAATTATATGTATCCTCTCTGTTTTCTAAGGGGAGTCATAAATTTTGGAGAACTCAAATTTTAGTTTCATTTAATTAGAAGAGAACGGAGTTCTCATTAATGGTTCCCACCATCTCCAAGATGTGACTTATCTGATCACTAAGGTAGTTACTGGTGCTAGAAACCAGTATTCCCTGGTATCTGTTCTGGGAACATGACAAAAGTGTACTTTCCAGTCCCTTTGAAGTGAATGAAAGGACAGCAGAAACAAGTATAACTTCTTAATGAAAAGAGCCAGTGTACAACTAGCCACCTTCCCTTCTTTCTGCTATGGAGACAGTAGAAGCATATATCAAGGTAAACTCTCTGTTGATCTGGGTCCCCTAAAAGACTTCAAAGAACTGAGCCCTCCTGACAATCCCATAGAATACATCGTGTTGGTGAGAAGTGAACTTATATTCTAATAAACCACTGAGATTTAGGCTTTGTTTGTTAAGACAGCCTAACTCAGCATCCTCAATGCACCATAAAATCTCTGGAAATAAATGTCTATTTTAGCAAAAAATTGGTCCTAAAACTGTAAGGAGAAATTTATTATTAATAAACTTAAAATGAATGTTATAATAATAACTAGACAATTTTTCCAAAAAATTAACTTTAAAAGTGGGTTCTATAATAACAACAAAAACAATAAAATCCCATTTCTAATTAAGTTTATGTTTCCGTTGCTAAAAATGTTTGTATATGTAAATCATGGTATATCTCCCAGTCAGAAGGTATATCCCAAACCAATTCAGGAGAAAAAAAAGGTGTTATTTTTCATTGGTAATGATATCCACAGTGTAGATCTCTTTTTAATCTAAGTAACCCAGGAGTGACCATATCCCATTTGTCAGGTAAAAGAGTCTTTTTTAAAAAAGAATATCTATGAATTTCTGCATTTGACTGATGTTATTTAGACCGAAAAGACAGATGGGAGAAGGGAGTTAGTCTTCTAGAGAGAGTAAAACAAGGAGCCTAGAATAAAAGTAGCCTTGCTACATATTTATTATTAAGTGGCCATTATGCCATCACAGAGATATGTTCAATAATGGAAAAGTTATGACAATGAAAACTGAGTTGTTAGAACTAACTTTTCTTTTATTTCTCATAACATTATTCACATACAGGGTACTGCATCTTCTTAGGGGATTTGGAATCAAAAATTAATTTACATGTTAATTGACTCTTTCAACATATTCTCAATAGAACCATATTAAAAGTAGACTTTTAATTTTCAGGCTAGCTTCAATAATCTACACAAATTGTGTGTTTATATATATTTTATAAATTGATTTATGCTTCATTTTACCTCAGACTAACAAAAACTCTTTTCTAATATTCTGATTTTAATTATTTCTATAATATTTTTATAGCAGTTTTAAAATCATTTCCTCATGTTATCTTATTTCTATGAAGAAATGCATTCTAAATTTTAACTTTTGAAATAAAGTTTTAGATTGACCCTCTCTCCTCAAGGAGGTTTCCTGATGATTTTGGCTGTGCAGAAATGTAGCATTGGATGGCTGAAGAGAGAATTCTGGACATGAAAAACTCAAAACTCAGATACTTTCAAAACAGACCTGCAAATTAATGCACAGGGGAAGATAGATTTCTGCGTCAACTTTTTTTCTGTGTATTTTGACTTGGGGAGTAAATGGTATTTTCTGAGTCTCATGGCATTCATGGAATTTGAACCAATTACTTTCAATATACTTTGCTTTTTCAATGTCCAGTAAGAAAAACATAAAGATGTGTCTTCCTATTTCTTTATTTCTTTGGCACTACTCCAGAATTAACTAACCTATCTTTAAAAGTGTCCCTGCGGGGGAGAGAAGCTAAGTAACTTCTAATAAGCAGATGCTCATTTCAAAAGGAACCACACAATAAGCACGGGACTCTACTTGTTAAACTTGTCCCTCACAGGGGTATATAATATATAGTGGAATTGAATGGTTAATTAAATGCATAGAGAATGAGAGCAATGTTTCTCATTGTTGGAGTGGAATTTTACAGATAAGCAAGAGGCAAGGCTAAAATAATCCATGTGGTGATGTGTTCTACTTGAAAACATAACTGAGAACTCACATTTAACTTAATATAGATATAAATGGTTACATACAGAAATGTCTGTGTGTGTATATATGTATACATGGACTAGTATATATACACTTATATTTATTTGTTCTGTTGGCAAGAAAACATAAAAGAAACATCCCAAAAGCAACAAGCGCGCTTAGCATCAAAACTTGGTTTCTAGTATCATTCTCCAATATAAGGAGCCAGAATTTCTTGGGAGAAATATCTGATTGTAAGACTGGGGGAGGAAACATACAAGACGAGCCCAGAGCATCTTGTAGTCTCATGTCAGAAAGTAGGGAGACGCACACAAAAATAAAAATAACAAAAACTAGAAACCTACAGTGATAGGGTATATCAGAAGGACACAGGGGGCAACTGAGAGAGGGCTCCCAAAAGCCAACGCTGTGACAATTTGAGCAACAAAGCAACAAAGTAGTATTATAATCCAAAGTACAAAATAAATATCCAACAAAATAAAGTCATCTACAGAATCCTAATTAAATTATAGAAATACTCCACTCTTGAGTGTAGGGTGTACATAGTGACTTTCTTCCAACATGCACAGTATGGAAAGTGGGGAGAATGTAACTTTACAGTGGAGAAACCTGGCAGGTGATCAAAGTGAACATTAATAGTCATAAATCATGTCGATAGCATGATGCGCTGTAATGGAAGTGGCACTTTATGCCTCTGTTCTCCCTCCAAAAAAATAATAAACATCTGAAAAATCCCAGTAGGGGGGCATCTTACAAGCTATCTGACCAGCATTCCTCAAAAATCTCAAGGCCTTTAAACAAAGTCTGAAAAACTGTCACAACCAAGAGGAGTCTAAAGGAACATGACAACTAAATATAATGTTGTATTGTGAATAGAATCTTAGAACAGAAAAGAACAAACAAAACCTTAGGTTGGAAGTAAGGAACTCTGAATAAACTATCCACTTTTGTTATTGATAGTGTATCGACATTGCTTCATTCATTTTAATAAAAGTTTTATACTATTAAGATGTTAATAATAGTGGAAAGTGGGTGAGAACGTTCTGTACAATCTGCTCAATTTTCATGGAAAATTAAAACTTTTCTTAAAAATAAAGTCTATTAATAATATTTTTAAAGGAGATGTGCTCTGCTGATACCATGAAACCACCTTGCCAAGGATGAGAGATGGATTGTAAGCATGTTAAATTTTAACTGGCTATGCATTTTTGTTTCATAAGAAGTAAAATGGCGCTCGTTTTGATGACCTATAGTTGAAAGTATTCTTAGTTCTCTGCTTCTGGTGTATATCAGTTTTTCTTGATTAATCTGAGAACTACACTGCTATACACTAAGGAAATCAACTCCATGTTCCAAAAAAATTGTTAAAAATTAACTCTCAGAAAAGTTGTTAACTATTCATACACTAAATTTTACTAGGGAACACCAACTTTCCTCATTTATATGGCAAGGTGAAATTCATTGGTGTTTTAAAAAATTTTACTGTACTTTGAAATCCACATTTTATACTTCATCCTTTAAAAATGTCCTAGAATAAATGCAGTCATCTTTTCATTGAATGAGTTTTAATTTATCTCTTATGAAGATTTATGAACCTCTTTCTGAAGTGTAATGATAACCTACTGAGGAAATCTAACAAACTTCACCAATTTTATAGGTATTAAGTTTTATAATGTGAACAAATTAAAAATATTTCTTTTTATCTGCATACTTTTATTATGTGTGGGAGCATTTTAGTATACATAATTGTAAATTATAGGAGTGTGAATAATCCTGTTTAAAGAACTTCTCTTATAGTGTAAGCACACTAATTCTTTGCATAATCCTATTAAAATAATTCACATTGTCATAAAAACAGGAAGAACCTGATTCTATAGCAAGTACCCTATTAATTACTATGTGAATGTTGGATAAAATTTCAGGGCCTTAGGATCTCCTTTAATGGGATGAGCTAATTGATTTCACTTGAGCAAATATTCTATTTAAAAATTCAGGTTATTTTTTGGAAAATTGGTTTAGAATCTTACTCATTTTTTCCTTTGATTTCCATCTTCCACCTGAAGAACTAAAGGTCTTAATTTCACTATTTTATTTGCAGAATACTACTGTGATTAATATTTCATTGAATGAAAAAAATATATATCAGAGGATAGCCAAGAATAAGTAATTCTATATTCTTCACCTGAGAGTATTATTGTAGGAGCCCGTTTTTCCTATTTTTAAATTGTTGTAATTCATGAAATTCTACATTTTACAAATACTTACAATGTCGTTCTTATTTTATTCTGTGTAATCTTTTGTACATATTATTCATTTTGGCTCCATTAATTTTCTAAGTTAATAAACCCTGAGTTTTAATATTTAATTTTATTATTTTATATTCAATATTTAATATTGAATAATCTATAAGAATAATGGCTTTAATGTACTGTCTTCTCTCCTTGGCTTCTTCTTTGATTACTTTCTGCTGGAATATCCATTATAGGAGCAGGAATGGGAATAGTAAATGATAAAAACACAAAGTTTATTAATAAGTGGGTTTTTAAAAACTCCTTAATTCCTTTTAAATAAACTAAAATGACATGTATTAGAAAAATAAACCAAAACCCTGAAAAAAAATCAGAATATTTTAACACTTGATATTAAGAAAAAAGATAAATTAACATAGGGCAATCAACTTTGTGAATTATACGGTTATAACTTTTACTATATTATATAAAAAATTAGGGTATTCATCTAATATGTGTTTAGGTATTAGAGATTCACTTACACTTCTTTTCAGGAAAAAATGTCAGAAAATTCGAAGTGGGCAAAAGAGATTATTGCTTCCTTTAAATGGCCTCCAAGGATGGATGTCAAGTGCATCCTTTGGGCATTTCCTAATTATATGGTGATGAGTATCTTTGACTGACTTTGACTAGTCTGCTTTACAACCCTGTAGTGATAGAAATTAATGTATAGAAAACATTGTAATGTAAATTTTTCCCTTTACAATGCAAATGAATTGCAGCCAGCAGAGAAAATAAACCTTTAAAGGACGAATTCTCACTAGAACTGATTTTAACCCCTTAATATTTCCCTCATTAAAAAAATTAGTTTGATAAAATCTTTGACATATGTCCACTTAATAAGTGTATGAGTCATGTTTTTACCTTTTTAATAACTAATATAAAATTTCTAACCACAAGAGATTGACTGTAAAGGAAACTATTCTCCCTTAAACAAGAAGAGATGAAATAGAATTCGTGATCTCTGGTTTATGCAAACAACTATTTGGCATTCAGGCCTTCTAGAGCCATGTTTTTGATTTTGTATGTGCTGTGGAAACTTGCTTTAAAAAAGTGGAAGCCCAAACACCTCTCTGACTGAAGTTGGAGGAGAGTCCTCCTAAGACACTCCCCAGTGAGGACTCCAGACAGGTTTCCTATGAAGTTTAAAGAAAAAGTCACATTTCAGCCCAGAACAGTTCAAGTAGAAAGTTACTATCTTACCAATTTCAGAAGTATCTAAAATAGAGAGAGTATACCAAATTGGAGAATGAGAGGGTGGCTGGTATTAGGCTCATCTGAGGATTTTCTTTCAGATACCATTGTCTCAATTGAAATATTTATCACATAATAAAATGAATGCCTCTAGTTCGTATGTCTCCCTTAATATGTAATTAGGAGACATTAAATTTGCTTTCAGAGGGGCAATGGTTTTAGAATTATTATTTATAAAGCTTGTTTTGTTTTTAAGAACTTTTTGAGAATTGTTAAAAATTTTAAATTCCCTTGACAGTAATATAATACTTTACATCTGTGCTTTCACTTAGAAAGTGTTGCAAAAAATGTAATTTGTCACTTCAATGAAGACATTTCTTTCATTGTGATGTGTAAATATTTCTGAATGGGGATCATTGAAAGCTTTTACAAATACAGACATCTTGTGTTTTGGTGACATTTAAAGCTTTGAATATGATCAAGGGGACTACAAAACTGACTCAAATTAAATATACATAAAACTTAAAAAGAATGCTAAATTAGGAGACACGATCTAAAATTAAGAAACTAGCCAAAAGTATAAGCAAATGGATAACGAAGTATTCAAAACTCAAGTTAGATAACTCTCGGTATAGACTGTACTCAGAAGTTGAGTAGAAATATGCTAATACAGATACTGGTATTTAAAAAAAAGAGGCATTTTCTTAATATCTGGAACATTTTATCTAAATAGGTAAAGTAATGAAAATTTAGAATAGATTCAAATTTAAAGGCAGAATTAAATAATGTTTAGTATAATGGCCTTATACACATCTTTCTATAAGTATTGATGTCATTTTTTCTTTGTCCATAACTTTTCATTTGATCCTGCTTCTTTCTATGATATATGCTATTAATACTTGCAAAAGATCTTATCGTTAGACAATTTCAATTATATCCTATCACATCTTCAGACATGTAAAGAATACATGCCCACTTACAAGAGAACATAGCATTTTTCATAAGACACACTCTTATTTTTCCTAAATATAAAAACATGTTGCCTTTCTTTATGATGCACAAGGGTTATCTTATAACAGCATATGAAATGGCTCCAAATATTCATATATTTTCTTTCTACCCAAGTGCAATGTTTGTCGATTTTCTTTAGAGATTATGATTGGCTTAAACGAAGTGGGGGAAAAAAATCAAGACCATGCTTCATTTGGAGAGGAGAATTTTATATATACTGTGAGGACAGAGAAATAGACTGAAGCCACATTTTAAAAAACACAGAAGAAATGTCAAAACTCCTAATTCTACACAATTTCATTTATTTTGGAAGAATAAAGCCTCATTTAAACGTTTTGAAGGTATCCACTTAAAATTTATCTGGTTAAGACATACAGCCTCTCCCATCATGTCTTTAAAATGATTGCAATTAATAGGTCAACATGAAAGCATGCAGTAACAGATAATCAAAACAAAAGTCAACTGGAACCATTTCTCAGTTTATAGCCTTCCTACAACTTCCCACTGTATACAAAATAAATCTCAGCTTCAAATAGGAGTAACAATGTCATTTAAAATCTGGTCTGCAATCCATCCTTGATCCTCAACTCATGAAACTCTCTCCTTCATCCACTAGTTCCCAGCTCTTTCTTGTCACCCAGCCCTCTGCAATACTTCCTTCTCTGCAAAAGAACTGGTTTCCTATTAGAATCTTTACATGTTTGGTGTTTTTTTGTTTTTTTGTTTTTTTCATTTTGAATCTTAACAATATTGGACTTCTTAAGAAGCATTCTATACCCACTCTGTTTTAATTAAGTGACTCTTGGCACTGCATTCATCTTCTCTATTCAAAGGCATGTATCTTTATTTGCTATGGTGTTAAATGCTTGTGTGTTTTTTCAAATGTTACAGACCATTGTGATGAGTATGTCCATTAGCTGAGTTTTCTTAGGCTATAGTCAATGTTAGCTAGCAAAACATTTCTTTTAATCAAATTTATTGACTTTTTTTAAAGTTAGGAAATTTCACATAATAATCCTGATTTCTGACTTCACTTAAACTCCTCCCCAAAATCGCATACCACTGGCCTGGCATTTCTCATTGAACTCAATACACTTGAGTAGCAACTGTATCTATGAAGGAGCAAGCGCCTTTCAACTCATAGTAGGTCTCCTACTCTTTCTCATATCTCCGAAATTGTTGACTTCACTCCTCTGTGGTCTCTTTATCTCAATGAGGACTTGTACATCTCATCATTGGTCTATCCATTTATTGTTGTATCACCATCATCTCCTTGAAGACAAGAAACTTGGCTGTCTTTTTCACCATGGTAATACTTCTTTTTATTCAGTGGCTTGCATACTGTGGCTTGCATGCACTACAAATGCGTTCAGTGAACAAAGGAATGATGGGATTAACATTCTGCCAGAATCTAAGAATAATTTGTACTAAATTCTAGGCTGGTAGAACTGAAATTAAAAACTCATGATTAAAGTATGTTATTCTGATAAAAACTAATCAAACTTGCTCTTCCGAAGTCATTTAAAATGATTACTGATCCCTTCCCCAGCAATACTCTTCCTCTTCCCTATTTATAAATGGCTTTAAAAAATTTCCATTTCTTTAGTTTACATTCTATTTTTAAAAATTTTTTGAGACATATGAGTTTCCTTTATACTGCTTCCATCTTTACTTCCAGGAGTATTTCTCATCCTAAAAATCACACAAACGAATGGACAAGAAGGGAAAATGTTCACGTTGTCACAAGTGTAGCGTACACAGGATTTTTATTTTCTTACATGCTCTATCTCTATTGTTAGAAAACTAGATTTCCTGCCAAAAAAAAAAAAAGGTCTCACCATTAGGCAAAGCTTGTGAAACATACAGAATTGGTTAGAAATGTCCCACCTAAATTATCCAGCATTGTAGTACTGACTATGACATTGCCTGCAAAAATGGTGGTAACAAGTTCAACCCATAAGTGCTGCCTCTTGATAAAATCAGCTTTTCTCCTCATTCAAAGATTTTTTTAAAAAGTAAAAAATTTCATCCATGCAGCAAATACTTGGTTAGCAAATACTACATGCCACTATTGTCTCAAAGCCATCTTTAGCTACATTTCAGGAAGAGAACGAATGTGGGGATGATTATGAATATGATCAAATTAGAAGATCAAAAAAATAATTAGATATATTTTGTATTTTCAATATGGTACTTTAAGACGCAGATGTCTCTAATGATAATAGAAAAACTAATAAGGAAAAATTATGGTAGAACGGAAAAAAGCAAAAGCATAATAATAGTCATAAAACTGATTGGAGAGTAATTTAAAGGTAACAAGAGACGTGACGCTATAGATATAATAGAGCATCAATGTGGAAAATGAAATGAAAATTGAAGAGACTGGAGTTGTAGAGACCAGTGAAGAGGTCATTCGCAATATCTGGGTGAGAATTTATGAAGGTGTAGACGGCAATGATGTGGAATCAGAAGATGCCAATTCGTAAGTTGGAAAAAGAAAATAAGCAGAAAAAGTGAAAAGGCACTGAGACACAATGAATCCACGACTTCTCATTTGAAGATGAGATTGGAGAGGCCATTAACTGATACGGAGACCGGCACAAAGGAGGGGAATTGGCGAAGAGACGTTGGCAGTTTTTCCATACGATTTACATATTCGAAGGACTTGGGGTTGATATTTTACCTATCTAGTTGGAAACTATGGTTCTAAAGCTCAGGAGAGAAATATAAGTTGTTGATTAAAATTTTAGTTATTCTACCTAAGATTGGGTAAATAGAGGAAACATGCTGAGAAAACACTAAAATGAGAATCTCTAAAATTTCTAAAATTTTGTTTTCCACACCAGACTGCAATTCAATTTTTTTGCATAAGTTAAATCACCAATACCCTGACTGTAGGTATCTCCATGGTCTTACTCTCCTTCAATCACTGCCTCTCTGTTTTCAATTTTTAACAAGAAGCTTCCCATATTTCTACCATGTCCTCTGTTACATGACTCCTCGTCTTCCTTTGCACTTTTCTTTCAGCCTGAAATGATTAATCTCTACTGTATCCCTGTGAACTATGATTGAACCTTTAAATTTTAACTCAGATATAATTCCTGCAGATAAGTTTTCCCGAGCTCCTGGGTTAGACCAAGGTCTGTTCATCAGTGTTCCAATAGTGCCTGTAATTAGTTTTCTCTTAGCACTTACCATAACGTATTTACAGTACATAAATATAAGAACTATGTCTTATTCATTGTTTTGCCACCAGTAATTACTATATTACCTGGTATGTACAAGGTCCTCAAATGCCTCTTAAACTTCAGGAAGAATTTGAGAAGGAAATCGTAAGTGACAATGTTTAATATTCATGGATACATTTTAGCAGATTACCAATTAATTCATTTTCATTACAGAGAATTTTAAGTCTATGGATAAGCACAAAAAAGAAAGTGGAAATCGCTTGTTAATCCTCCTCCCAGAGGAGATGACTATCAATGATTATGTGTATGCAGACATTTTGTCCTCTGCAAATTCATGTACATATATTAAGATAATACTATATCTTTTGCTTTTAAAAATGCTTATATCACAAATATTTCTTCTACACAATAAGTTATAAGTAACATATTTCATTCCACTGTAATAATGATGCTATATTTAATCAATTACTTGTTTCTGGACATTACATTTGTTTAATTCTTCTTATTAAGAATTCTGGACAAACAGCCTCAATATTAAATTTTATCATATAACTGTGATAATTTAATAATAAATTGATAGAGGAGTAATATGGCCAATTAGAACACACATCTTAAGGCTTAATATATCTTGAAAATTACTCACTTGAAGAGAAGTACCTAGACTCTCTGAAGCACTGCTTGAAAGTGTAAATATATCTAAGTATTCCTTTCCTCTACAAATAATGGATACCATGGATTTTTTTTCATAATCTAATAGGCAAAATGTGACATCTAATAATATCGGTTTAATAATTATGCCCATTATCAGAGTAATGGAATGTCTTAAAGTATTCCACTTGATTTGGGAAAATTGTACAGTTTCTGACCATTTTCTATTAGAATTTATGAATTTATACTTTTATAAGATGACTATATCAACTATATTAACTTTTATATGAGATGTACTGAACTTCTCTTAGTTTATTGTTTTACTTAGAAGTACATCTTTTGATAATTCAAAATGTCAGTCTCTGAGAAGCCTTGCAACAGAGAATTTCATGTAAGTTGATTTAAACATCTATTCTCTAACTTTATTTTGCTGTTGCACCATTAATTTTTTATATATTAACATAGATAATATTTGATAGAATGAATACTAAACATGCCTTGATATATTTTTAATATATGTAGAAATTGTGTATAAAAATTAGAAATTTAAAGAATACCCAATAAAAATAATTATCAGAAAGGTAGAAGAAAATAGAAGATAGCACACTCTGGAAACAAACAGAGGAGATAATTTCCAGTCACAGGTGTGCTCAGAGGATATATGTATGTATGTGTATATACGTGTGTGTTTGTGTGTGTATGTGTGTGTGTGTGTGTGTATGTGTGTTGTGTAGTAAGACTGGATGAAAATGGAATGAGGTCACTGGATTAGCAGCATAGAGAGCTCTTATTTTATATTCATTAACAATAAATTATAATTATGAAAGGTTTTCATTAAAATGCCTACTAGTAAGATAAGTGTAGTAGAGATTTCAAATCTACATGGATGATTGTTTTTTTTCAAAAATACATTTTCAAAAAACATTTGAAAAGTTTCCCTTAAAGATATTTTGATGACATTGATAAATACTTCACAGTGTGACTAATATTATACCTTTCTAGAAAAGGATGCTTTTCTATCATCTACTACTGATAGGGTTTTTTTTTTTTTCTTTAATTCTTTAGATAGTTCCTCAGGGTAATATATTGCTAGATATGTAGAACACAACCTACCTAAAGTGAATAAATGTTTGAATAAATCATAGACTTCTAATGCTATATTCCTTAAATGAGAATTCAATTGAATAGCTTACTTGAGATAGAGATTAGATTAATAATATAAACATTAAAATGGCTAAACATGTGAATTTAGAAAAAACACACATTTAAAAATGTTTCTTATATTGGATAATATTCAGATATAGCTCCGCAGGAAAAACTGGCTTTTTTTTTTTTTTTTAAATATAAATGTAGGACTAGGGGATAAGAAGTAACAGGAAATATACAGAGTCTTGCATAGTTGAGCACTGTAGGACAAGTAGTTACAAGTTGACAGTCAAGTTTTTAATATTCCAGGATATTTTTATTCATGGTTTCTAATTTACCAACATATAAATATTTTGGTGCATTTTAAAAATAAAAGACATTTATAACTTAAATCATTGGAAATAACACCAGCATTGATCTGTTTTGTCACTTGGCTGATTCTCTAACAACAATATTCTTTTTAACAGAAAAGTACTTTGGATGTCATACTGTATCATAGTATATAGACAATCAAACTAGTATTGCATGATGGTTAGTGTGTATGTGAGCATCTGTATGTGTGTTTATCTGGGTGTATGAGAGACAGAGACGGAGAGACAAAGAGAGAGGTGTACAGATTCCATTGAAAAGGAAGAACGTAATATGTTTATGTAAAATTTTATTGCTTAAAATGTAATAGGAGAATTATATGTCTCTTAATCACACCTACAAAGCAAAGTTCTAACTTTCAGTGAACTCTACAACAGAAACTAAGCGATGATAAAAGTTAAATATAGTCGCACGATTTTATTCAAGAATCCAGCAGACAATGGAAGATGAATCTGTTGACATTAGTTAACCATGCCTCTCCATTATGTCAAGACCATCCCTCATTTCAATTTCTAAAATATTTTCTTTGCTCTAGGAGAGCGGAACACTCTAGAATATGTGGCTTTCTGATACACTGTTTCACTTTTCATTTAATTTTAATTTTCATATGACAAATAAAGTAAGGTCAAATGATTGAATGACCTATAAGAGAAATAGTACTTCTCAGTTTCCATCCTTTTTATTTCTGATTCTTACTTTTCAGAGGCAGTGTTATTCCATTATTTTAGTTTTTTAACTCTGGTATATAGTATCGTTTTTCTTAATGACATGCTTATATTTATATTTCTCAATTTTTTAGTTGTTCATATTATGCACTGACATCTATGCTAAACAATGTCCAGGTAGATAATTTTCGATCGTTAGGTCTCATTTCCGTATTCAACCTGAGATAACTTATCACAATAGAATATTTTTTACAGGTTCTGATCTGACTTCCCATTTTATCCCCAGCTTCCACTTAATTATTCATAAATTATTATTCATTATTCCTCTAAGAATTTATAATTATTAGATCATCATAATTATGTGATTGAGATTTAATTTTGAAGCTGTTTACTCAGCATTTTTTATAATAATAAAATTAAACAAATCTAATGTCCAAAAACAAGTATCTAGTAAATTATGGCATAATATTATATTAGAATACATTTCTTGAGATTTACTTTTAGAAAAATATCTATAAAAAGAGCATTTTAAGTGAAAGTTGCAGTATTTAGTTAACAATATTCTCTGTTCCTCTATCAATAAACATATTTCATCTGCTGTCTCAAATCTTACCTGAAATGTCTCATGCAAACTTTGAGCTGGACCACACACCTTAATGGGAAGGAAAGATCAAAGGAAGTAGTTGAGGATGCAATTAAGGTACTCACTTTAGTTTTTACTGCCCCCTCCACCTGGTCTTGGCGGATATTCCAATCTCCCCACATTTAGTTCTGGTGGTTTTTAGATAGACTCTTACGAAGCTAATAACTTAATTCTTTCAGATGCAATGTGACAAGAACCATTTTCTTTTGCTTTTTCTGTGGACCTTCCAGGGACAGTGGCTGTAGCAATTCTTCTGACTGAGAGGCCTCCAAAGCCACCACGACCTCAGCCCAGCGCTCACCAGTGCCAGGCCAAGGTGCTGTCTTCTGATGCTCCTAAGTCACCACCATGTGTCCTGCTCTTTGTTCTGTTTCCTTTTCCACAAAGGTGTAGGTCATTTCCTCCGTATTGCTATCCACTGTGCTTGCCACATTGGCTCTGTTAATTCACTATCGTTCTAGACAGAATAACACAGTGCTGCCGTTTTCATCACAACGAATCCACTTTTCACTCTAGGCATGAGCCAAAAGAATGCCCCTCTCTTCTATGTTCAGATAAGCAAACACCCATTTTTTTCTTTCTTGTTTTCCTCCTGAATTGTTCTGTGGTTTAATTAAGAGTGAACGTTTTTTAATACTGTTTAGTACTTTGTGTGCTTTCACCATTAATATTGCATTTTCTTAATACTAGAAACTCTCAACGATTATATATTTATCACTTTCTTCTTTTATTCTTACTTTTAGAAATGCATTTTAGAACTAATAGGGGCCTCTTAAACTTGTCTCATACTTAAATTTCATATTCTTCTTATGTTTATTTCTGTACTGCTTTTTTCATCAAATGTTAAATACTAACTTCTAAGTCAGTAATTCTATTATTCTGTTCAGTAGAAAATACATTATGTATTAGGTCATTAAGTTTCATAAATCAATTCCTATGAAATACACATACATACATTTGTAATAAGTTAGTTTTCATGTCTATATCTTCTTGATGTATATGTGCATTTTTCATAAATTCTTATTTTCTACAGATAGTGTTTTCTTTATATATTAAGAGTTTAAGTGTATATGTATGTATGTATATATGTATATATTTATATATGTGAAGTATCATTTCATGGTTGTTCCAGTTTTATTGGGAATGTATTTATCACTTGATTTTTTTTTTTTAAGAATTTTACTTAGCAATACTTTTTTTCACGCTCTTTGACATATTAGCTTTTAGGCTCAACTTGTTAAGAAGTCTTCTTATTTTTCCTCTCTCTGTTCATCCCCTTTCTTTCCCAGTCTTGTGGAAATTCTACCTAGATTCTTAAAACATCTTTCCAGAAACTGTTCTTAAAGTAGTGGTTCAGAACTCTTGCCTCAGAGTAAATTCTGACACGCATCAGTCACCGAGCATCTGACCAGCTTCCTCTGTTCTTTCAGTCACTACAGGTACGCAGCTTTATAGCCACGGCACCTCCTTAGGGTTGTCAGTAAATGCTTTGTTCAGTCTCAGTTCACAGCTGATACCGCCCCATCCCGGCCCATAGTTCTACAAAATAAGTCTACCTCAGGACCTCCCCAAGAATGTAAATCTCCATTATTCTGCATAAATCAAAGGCCTGATTCTCTCTGTCCTATAGGCTCCCACTTCCAATCTCTGCTTACTGTTGGTTTCTGCTCATGATAATTATATGATTTTTCTATGCCTACACAATAATAAAAGTGATTGAAATTTAAAACATGGCTCTACAATGCCACGTTTTAAATTTCAATCACTGTTTTTCTCCGTCATGGACAGACTCAAATTTCACATTTTCCTATTTACCTTTAAGTAGCATCTCTCTCCTAAAACGGTAAACATAAATTTATATACAGAAGATTTAAATATATATGTATGTATATGTGTGTGTGTGCATATATATATCTTCTATGTCATATATTTTATTTTAAGACAATATAGGTTTACACACACAAAGTGAATATTAATAGTCATCAAAAGGTAGAACAAGAATGTTCATGTGAGCTTTTTCTATAAAAGCTAAAGCCCAAAAACCCCACAAAAATAGCCATCAATTTTTAATTCAGTGGCACTGTATGACAACTTTTGAAATTACATCATTTTGCATTATAGGTATAATTTTTTGTCGAGTGATAAAAATTAAAGAACACTTTTTTTTAATGAAAGAAAGCAATACAATTATAAGACCTTCAATCTCTTCTCCTGAAGAACTACTATAAAAAAATTAGAGAACAAAATTTCTGAGATCTATGATAATTAGGATTTTATAAAAATGTTACTTGAGAATTATAAAGAGGAGAATGGAAAGAATGATTCCGTTAATCGTTTACTCATAATTTCTGCTTTGTTGTCACAACTGTATAAGGGATAAACCATTGGCCCTATTGTCATTAATGGATAAATTTGTATATTTATTACGTTTATTAATAAATCGTAATGGTTCCAGAAAGGAAGAACAATGCTGAAGAAAATCCACTCTTATGTCTCCATATTTTTTAAAGTATACTACCTGACACTCCACTCTCCCCCCCCCCATGATATCACTTCCTGTTCAATGTTTTAAATTCTTTTAGAATGAGAATATAAGCGCTGTGAGTGAGATATATACAATTTATCAAAAAAAAAAAATTCTGATGGAAACTCGTTGATTTAAATTCAGTTCTTCTCCCTTAGTTGTTAGAATTTCAGCAGTAGTGATTCTCATGAAAACAGTGACTTATTGTGGACAAAACAGCAGATTTTGCAATCACACCAAAATACTTGAGTAGTCATTCTCATCAACTCCTCCACATTTGGTGATATAGAAAAATAATTGCATACTCTATATTCCACAGTAATTACTCTGAGGAAAAGGAAGGGAAATAACCATTTCAGGAAATCTTAGTGATATTCAATTTTTGCTAATCCATATTTGGTGACAACTGACTTATCGCATGTCTTGAAATTTATGTCTAAGTTACTCTTTTATTTTCAGAGCTAATTTATAGTGAAAATGAGTTTGCAAAGAAAATAAATGTTACTTAAACTGAAATAAAATTAAAATCACCTTTTCACAACACTTTGAAGTTTTAGAGACACTCAAACATATAATTGGAAAGCTAACAAAGACATTAAAATACTTAAATTCACTCAAAATCTCTACTCCACTATGCTTTAAAAACAGTTCTCTATTTCTAGATAAGGTAATTAATTGATTAAGATTAGGTTCAACTACATATAAGAGAAATCCCAAATAATTAGCTTCAACAAGGGAATGCTTTATTTGGTTCCCTCATTATGTCTGGATATTGGGCTGTCTACAACTTGCAAGGCAGCTCCAAAGCCATTAGAGACGCAGGCTACTTACTTTCAACTCTCTGCCTTTTGCCTTGAGGCGTGGCCCTTTTCCTTATGGTACAAGATGGCTGCTACTCCTCCAATGTCACATCTAATTCCAAGCAGTGGCATGACAGGAAGACAAGTGCATGTCCTCTTCCCTCTACAGAGACCTTTCAGAATTCCCACATTGCTTGTGTAAACATATGTCATATCATCCAGCTTTTAAGGAGACTGAACATGATAGAGGATGTTGGAGTAGCCAACTTTGACTTTTTGTGGTAGTGAAATAATAGAACTGCATTGTAAAAAGCTCAATAGGTCATATAAACTGCTATTTTATACACAAAATAAAAGCTTTTTATAATTGTAGAATATCCTAATGCTGAGGGTTCATTTTTCTTTTAAATAAAGTGAACTGTTAATACTGGATCTTGGTGATTAAAACATATTTTTCTCAAATATCTTTGCTAAGGATTCGGGAAAAAAAAAAGAACTATTGCTATTTTTAAGTCCATCTGTTATTCTGATTATATTATGCATCTCCGTGGGAGGTAGGCTGGTGGGAAGGATGCTATTCTGTGCTGGCTTTTGGAGTGTGCCCTCGTGGCAGTTCTCTTGCTCTCATCCTCCTCCTCTTCAATGTCTGTCATCTTCCTCCCACTACCCAGGTCCAAGAAGCGATCTCTACCAGGGACTAACTGTATGCCTCTTCAGAGGAGGAAGGGCTTGGTCCCTTGTTTCTAACTCTGTCACCTCAAGCCTTAACCAGATGTTATTGGAGAGACTATTTTTGCCCAGAACTCATTGAAAACAAGATGGAAGAGGGAAAACTGGTCCAATAAAAAAAGGAGAGATAGTAAAAGTTATAATGTTTACTTTATGAATTACTGAAGAACAAATAACACTCATAAATGTACTGAGTTTTCTCCAAAGTCTACCCAAAATCATCATACAGGAAGAAATACCTATTTTTCCTATTGAAAATACTTTGACAAAACTCCAACATGACTAGTATGGCTTTCCTCTGTTTAGAAGCATTTGACTGCTTCTTGAGGCCGATTTCAATCTTAAGGAAAGCCACATGATCTGAGCTATAGAGAGAGGCTAGTACCAACATAAATTATTTGTGATCCATAATGTCCCCTCTGATTCAAAAAAAGTTTATAATTCAATTGAGCCAAAAGGCAGTACTATACCTTATGAAATATGGCAGATTTTTAAAACTTACTGGTCATTTGGAGAAAAATGTTAAAGTTAAAATTTTTTAAAAAATACTATTACTTATTAACTAAAAAGTTGATGAGGTATTTTTAATGAATAGTTAAAAGTTGAGACAAATCATGACGATCTCAAAGTAGAGTCTGAGATACTTTCTATAAGTAGAGCTTATAGTGTAGTCTTCCAATGCTTCTCTATTATGCAATGCTATAATTGTAATTAGCTTTAAAAAACTTGATATTTCAAAATTCTTTGTGAACAGTTTGGGCTGTTGAGTCAGATAGAGCCTCAAGCTTTATTTAGTTTATTTCTTTAACCACATTTGCAAGCATCCTAAATATGGCTCTTCAAATACTGCATTTAGAAATGCCGTTGCATCTCCTCAGAGAAATTACAAACACTAAATGAGGAGAAAAAAAGAAAGTTCTTTGTAAAGCACTTTATACTAATTAACTTAAGTGTTATGTAAAGTCTTAGTAATTTATCTAATGTTTTAAGAAAGATAGTAAACTTCCTATAACTTTAATCTTCAAAAGTGTGGTTTTGATTAAAAATTACATTGTTTGGTGTTAAGAAGAAAATATCTAATTAAAGAGTAAAATACAGCTGAAACATCAGTTGCTATTTAAATCTAAATTGTATCTTTTTTTGTTCTTTCTCAAAGGATCAAAAGTACTCTATCATATGATACTATAGATTTTATGAATAACTTTATGATACAATGCATAATCAATTCGGTCATAGTATGTGAATAATAAAAAAAAAAGTTCCTAGATAGATGTACTATATCTCTCAAAATTTTCATATTTGATCAACTTAATTAACCTTTATTAGTTTAAATATACTAATTATATTTCATTTTAATGTAAAGAATTCAAAAAGGGACACAATATGTATGCCTACAAAATAAATATTATCGCATTTCTCAGATAGGGGCTTAACATTTGTTGTTTTGACATAATCTCCATTTCCCACTTTTCAGTAGTAGTGTTGAATACTTCCTTAAAGAATGATCTTTTACTATGCAGAATTTTGGTGACTCAACTCTCAGAGGTGAGTACATAACTCACGGCACAGTTACAATGAATGGAGCTTGGACATATGACCCAATCCACTGTAAAATGGCACTTTTAGATTCAACAAATAAGAGAAAAGAAAAAACACTATTAGGGAAACCTGAATAACATATTCCAGGTGTGATGTATAAAGAGGGCCTGGACAAGGGTAAATGGCGATGTGAGGGGAGGTACAGGTGGGCTCACATCACCTTATAGATTGAACAGAACGTCTAAAGTTCTATCTACTTGGACCGTATAAAAATACAGTCTAACACTTTTTATTTAGCCTTCTATGCATGTTACTTTAATGGGAAGCAATATACAAAAATATGTAAAATAGAAAATGATTCTTATATACCTACATAGTCATTTTGTTCATACACATTTGTTACAATGGTATAATTGAACCAAGCAGCAAGAGCAATGCGCTGTCTCAGTTGAAGCTTTGACTCAATGACTCGAAGTTTCTTTTAGAGAAATGAACAAAGCTGACTTTGATTTTACTGTGACTATTAAATATTTGTGGAATGATAAAAGTCCCTCTTTTCAGTGATAAGATGTGTACTTATTAGCATAAAGCAAAAAGTTTCACTGTGAAGCCTTTTTGAGTGGTCTATACTGATCTCATTCCGGGCTAAAAAAAAGTAGACATTGGTCAACCTGCTCTAAGAATAGAAGACAAACATCATTTCTCTGGATTATACTTTTCAACTGAGTTGATTTTATAAAACCTTTCATTAGCTTCATCAAGACGTGCTGTAATCAAACCCACAGCCACAGAGATCAAGGGAGACTGTCAGCTTTAAGTGGAATGTCACCACAACGATTTTGAACAAGTACTTCATAGTGCAAATGCTTAATATCCATATACATTTTTTTGTAAAAGGGCATCTTTGTGTATAATTATTAATTTATTTTTATAAATTATCTCTTTCAAATGCATTATGATCAAAAGATAGATTCTGCTTCTTAAACAACCTAGGACGTTTTGGTAGTTTTTACATGAGTTTCGTTATGAATCCAGCTTGTTCAGAGATCAAGAAAATTTTAAATATAAAATTAAAAATAATATACCTATAGATTCACATATGTGATTTTTTAAACATCTTTATGTAATCAAATTAGGATACAACTACATGTGTTTTGTTTTACACCAACATTTTGTTTCTATTAACTTTTATTCACTCATTTATCAAAGTCGATTCAACGAATGTTTATACAGTCCTTACTATGCAAACTGCTGAAAGAGACAAAAGGATAAAACAGACATGTTCACCCTGATTTTCTTATAATGCCCAGTAAAGAATGTGTTCTTATGAGATATAAGTAGCATGTTGTAGATGAGCAAAGGCAAAAAACAAAAATAACAAAAAACAGAGATTAATCCTATCGGGTTTAACAGAGGAACAGAGGAGGGATCATTTGTTTTTGACATTGAAAGCTGTTCAAGTTGTGTTCAGCTCTAAATGTATTCAGTGGAAATCTGGGGTGATCTATTTGAAAATAGTATAAGTTATTTTTTACTGAATTATACACCTACAAGTTGCATCCTAGGAAATTTGTTGTATTCAAAAATTCAAGATTGCTTCATTGAGTATATTATTAAAAAATAAAAAAATAATATCCATGAGTAAAGATTTAGTTATACAACAAATGCCATAGTCAAACATGGCACATTATTCAACCATCTAAAGAAACTAGGGAAATCTTTCTGCACTGATATAAAATGGGATCTTCTCAGTTACAAATAAGTCATGGGAATGTAATTTAAAGCATGGAGACTATAGTTAATAACACAATATTGCATATTTGGGAATTCCTAAAAGTAAATCTTAAAAGTTCTCATTGTAAGGGGAAAAAATCCTGTTAACTATGTATGATGATGAATATTAACTATATTTATTGTAGTGATCATCTTGCAACATATGCAAATATCAAAATATTATGTTGTATACATGAAATATAATGTATGTCAATTATACCTAAATTAAAAAAACAGTAAAATGGTTTCTAACATATTAATTTATGAAAAGAAAACTGCCAAAGATTATGACTATACTTATATATATAAGCATATACATAAACTTAAATTGAATTTTTGGTGTAATTTGAAAGACTATCATTTTGTACATATATTTTAATACTCTGAATTTTGAAAGGTATGTGTATTATTTTGGAAATCATAAAACTATAAAGATATTCATTGATTTCTATGAAGATGTCAAAAATATTTTGTCTACAGGCATGCCACCCTGAACAAGCCTGATCCCATCTGATCTTGGAAGCTAAGCAGGGTTGGGCCTGATTAGTACTTGGATGTGAGACCACCTAGGAAGACCAGGTACTGTTGGCATAAAAAATTTAAAAAATAAAGAATTGTAAACTTATAAGGTCCTTGCACTTGTGAGGTCAACCAAGGATTGCCTCACCAAAAAAAAAAAAAATTTTTTTTTTCTAGCTACCACTTTTTCTCTTCCTTCACAGTGAAACTTAAAGAATAGTCTTTACTCTTTGGTTCCTCATCTTCTATTTCTTCCACAAACCAGGCTTTACTTTCCTACCTTATCTCATTATAATATTTCAAGGGAGAAAAAAAAGGAGAATAGAAGAGTGTTGGGGGAGAGAGCAAGAAGGAAAAGAGAAAGAAAAGAAAATCTTATTTTTTTCAATGTAAATTAAAATGGAAAAAAAACATTTTTTTCAGGCTTTACCTGAGAGTACTCTTTCTTAAACCACTATTATCATTTTCTTTTTACCTCTCCTATTCTTGCTGATTCTTTTTTTGTTTTGTTTTTACTTTTGTCTGCTTTTCGACAGTAGCAGACAACAGACAATAGAATGTTGTCTATCCAACATTCATTCTCACTCTTTACATCTGCTAACTGAATTTCTACTTTGTTCCAATATTATCCTCTCCCCTTCATTACTCAGGAGACCTTGACCCCAACTCTACACAGAAGTAGATGCTGAGTGGACCGAGCCAGTCACAGTCTTTCCATTTCCTAGCTCAGAGAGGTTTAAGGGTGGCCACGTGTTGCAGTCCTATTTAGTAAGATTTTAATAAATACTTGAGCTTATAACTAAGATTTTTTTCTATCTCCGATTTTGACTTACTATGATATTTATAACTGGTTACTATGATATTTGTAACCATAATAGCAAAGCCAAAAATGAAGATGGCAGAACACAGAGATGGAAGCTAATCTATGCCCTTGATGACGGTGTTGAGCCATTAAAACAGTTTAGAAAACTGCCATCAGGTTCTTATGATTTGAGGCAATTAATTTTGTTGTTTAAGCCAGTCTAATTTGAGGTTTCCAGATACTTAGAGCCCAAAGTATTTCACTCAGGAGAATAAATAGGTGTTTAAAGAATGCTTCATTCACCACCTGATTCTGAATTTAAATTGTTTGGGCCACTTACTGATTGTATAATAGCTGAAATATTCAGTGAATGACTTAATCTGAGCTCTACTTTCCTCACCTGTAAAATGGGATTTGTCATAATAACGCATACTGTATCCAGTTGTTGTATAAATTAAAAGGGTTAATAAATGTAAAACACTCATAAGAGTGTACGGCACATAAAAAATACACAATATCAGCCGTGATTATTTACCTTTTGATGTTTATCCTTCTCACTTTATTCTAGTTGCTCTTGTGTTAGTTCAACTCCTCACCATTTCTTATTTTAATCACAGAACTATACTTTCCTCATGTCCTTTCTCAACTATGTTTAATTCATTCTCATGTTCTGAGACGCCTCCCAGAATTCTTGTTTCTGTAGATGACCTTTCTCAATGAAACCTATTCGCATAACTCCCAGCATGAAATTTTTTCATGACTCCCAACGCCGATGGCATAAAATCCAAGCTCTAGCTGAGCATGCGACGTCCCGCCACTCCTCCATGGAAACTTCCCTACTTCCGGTTTCCTAAGCACTCTCTCAAACCCCAAGGCATTTGTAGGGGTCACTCCTGGTGGCTAGAAAGCATTTCTCTCTTTTCCTTCTGATTGTTCCACTCTTGTCTTTCAGAAACAGCCAAGTTACCACTTCCTCCAGGCATTCCTCTTTATCTCTTCAAGGTTCACTAGTCACTTATGCTGTGTCCTTATCTGTACCTCTGGCCTATTGTTTTTACCATATTGCAAATATTCATTGTGTGTAATGACTGATTTTGTCTTGTTTTTCTTAGGATATAGGCTCCATGGAGCCAGATATTGTGTCTTTTATCTAAGTATTCATACGACCTACCATATTGATAGGCATATGACAACTGCTTCATAAATGTAGTGAAACCAGAAATTAATGAGCTACGCCTAACCCCTCATTTCTAACTACCTGAAATCTAGTAGCCTAAATTCTACCAACACATTTCAAATATCACCAAACTAAACCAAGATAATCTCATTCTTTAAAAACATTTTAATGTATCTAATAAGCAATTAATTTCAAGGTATCTAAGGAAAACATTATATTAATTCATCAAATAAATTCATTCAAGAAATATTGAATAACTACTAAATGTCGGACTCTTGTAGGAAGTCAGGAAACGTTAATGAAAACGTGACAAAAAACTTCTTGAGGTAGCTTACATTCTAGTTATGTGGTGACAAAAAATTGTTTGCTACTATTAGTTTCAGTTTCTAGCCTATATTCCCAAGAATATTGTAATCTCTATAATATCAGGAAACTTTTTTCATTCTTCTAGTTTCCAAAAGCCTGATACCCCTTGAATTTAAATGTTCTCTTTCACTACTACTATTTTCCTATCCCCCTAGTTCTCTACTTTCCCTTCTCTCCCTTTTCTCACTTTCATTCTTTCTCGAAACATGTATGTATACAATAATATATAATTAAATTGTACAGTTTCTCTCAAATTTCACATATATTTCAACTATTCCATTCCGCCTTCAGACATTTGAGAATTTTGTATTTTAATACTAAGAAATCGGGACTAAGCACTGATAATGAACATATAAAATTTCACTATAGTAGTCTGTTTTCTGTAATCATGTGCTGCTTTTCCCTGAAATTTGACACAGTGAGGTTCCCTTTGAGTCTAATACTGATGACTCCTGTGTCCCAGATGCTGCTTAGGTGTGGTGAAGTAGGCAAATGTGCTTACCTGAGTATTTCCTGTTGAGTCAAGAATGAAAATGAAGTACTCACTGCCTGTCTCATGATAAAACTTAAATCACAAAATTCACGTATAGGATGAAGATAGCACTCCCTCATTTTGTTGGGGAACATGACAATCAAAAACCAAGTTCTTCAGCTTTTTGTTTTTAAATCATTCTATTATGTGAAGATCTTACTAAGAAAATCACTTCACAGTTTTGTTTCTAAGTGCCTCCTATGTGAGAGAGAGAGAGCGAGCGAGCGAGAGAGTGAGTTGTATGATACTCGTTTCTCCTTAAATGAATTTTAAAAATCTGTTCATTCTTATCCCCTAACTTCATGACTTCCAGATTTAAATCTGTTAGGATGGACCACAGTAAGATGTTTTACAGAAATTCGTAATGGTTACATGACTAACATTAAACTGCTGCTTTTGTTTAATAAATTACGTTAATCCAGATGATCCCAGGGAAGAAGAAACTAGAATTTTAATTAATATATAAAGTTACCTGGAAGTTACTTGACAAAGGTTATTGGATTCTATTTTGGAAGTTAGGAAGAGTAAATCAAAATTCTTAAGTTCTATTGAGATAATGTTTCCTAAGGTTTTTTGAATTACTGAAATATTAGTATTCTGCAAATGAAATGACATTACTTGCAGATATTTCACATTGGCTCCTAAATTACCCACAGTTAAGGAAAATTACAATATGAATTATGCCAGATATCCCTAGGGAATGTAGCAGAAACTCGTATAGGATCAGAAGCTTAAGTTTCAAAACAAAATTAAGAATAAACCTATTCCCCCAAAAGGATCTTATATTTAAAACTTTTAGTGAATGGTGAAATCTAAGCAGCAATATTATTAACAATAATTAATTTAGTTTTCTTATTACATAACTTCACTGAATAGTCAATGAAGTATAACTTGAGAATGGCAAAATAAGTTTTTGAAGAATTGCTCAATATGTTTGAAGCACTATATTATAGAAATTCCATAGAAAAAGATATCATAGGCTCCTAATTTACCTGTGTAATTAAAATCTTTTAAATATTTTATCTTTCTTGAAATAAATATCATTAATGACAGAAGATAGAAAACAAAGAACTTTGAGACCCATTTTTTTGTTGTTGGTCTTTAAACCAAGGTTTCTCAATCAAATATCTTGGCACACTTGTTGACTTTCACTCAATAAATCAGCAAATATTTATGAAGCAGCATCAGGGACCACGATCAGTTCAAGGGAATGAGCAATGAATAAAGCAGACAATCTCTGCATTTGTAGAGTTTATATTCTATAGAAAGAGAAAGAGTAAACAAATGCACATGCCACATAGTGGTGTGTGTCGTGGAGAAAAATGAAGATTAAGAGTAATGGAAGGGGATTTCTATATTACAAATATAATCTCTTTGTTCTGTGATTTAGATTACATGTCCAATTTTTAGAGCAGAAGGCCATTTTTAGATTATGTGAAATCTTTCTGAGGTACTTGAGGGGACTAAAATTGAGCAAAGAAAAATGATTTGATGTCTATCAGGGATCCATGTGCATGCTGGAAAACAACAGATGATACACCCAAGGTAAAAAGACCTGCCTGGCAAGGGATCCCTTATGACAGAAGTAGGATGCCAACTAGACTCTAAGTAATAATAGAATATAAATAAGCGTACGCCATTAATAGACACTTGAGTCAATATGCTCAGCATGTACCAAGTACAAGTCTGGGTGGAAGAGGGTGTATCATGAGATGATCAGGTAGTTCAGGCAAGTTTTTATTCAATTATGGAAACTCTGTATTATAGCAAATTAGATTCATAATTTATATTCTTTTAAACATTTATTTATACTGTTACGAATTGAAGACTGCGTATTCTTCCCTTGAAGAGCTAAAGCTGGAGCAACAACTGGAGATTTCTAGACAATCGTAATGTGTCCTGGGTCATGACTTTAGTTTTATTTAATTAGGAGAGACAGCTTGCTTTGTTAAACAACGTGGGAGGGATGATGACCTAGTTTATAATCTGGATTTTTTCACTGCAACCAGTCAGCCTAAGTTATTGAGCTTCTTTCTGCTATAACATATGTGGCTTAATAGGCATCTATACCAAAGCCTCGGTGCTATACTAGTCTAAAGAAACAACTTGTGAAGTTCAATATTAGTGAAAGAGCTTTTATTATGAAGAAGCCTTAGGAGAACTTTTCTAACTTAACTCTCCTAGGCATAGTCAATGCCTTACCTACTTTATTCTAAATTCTCTTTTATATTTAGTGATATTTCTGTGTAAGTTGTTATGCCTCTACATGGAGATGTCATATGAGAAATAGTCACTTCTTTGACTGAAAATTAAAACACTAAATATAGAAAAATAGTGAAGCTGATTATCCCATAGAGTTGAACTTACATGCCCTTCAAAGAGAGAAGAATTGACCCCATTATTTAGCAGCTTATAAACAGTCCCAATGAACAAAAATTGCATTGTGTTGAGTCTTCATTTGTAAATGCCAAATTTTCAGATTTTATTTTTTGGTCCTGATGCACACTCAAGTTGAAGTCATTTTAATCAAATAACTACGGTTCTGGAAAACTGAACACAACTTGTGAAGTTAAAAGGAACACTTTGAAATTTAATGCCCACATTTAATGCATGTATTAAATCCAGCTCTAGACTTAACAGAGGAATTCATTATAAGGTAATGAGTAATACAGTACTGCCTCCTACACTTGGAACATGTGTTTATTGTATAATGAAACCAAAGTCACTATTAAAATTCACTGGAATGACAGAATTTAAAACTTTCTATCAAAATATATCATAATGTGTTAATCAGTATAGGTATGTGGGGTGTACTGTTTTAAAAAATTACTGATCAACCAAAAGTCCTATATCACAACTTATTTATATCATAAATGGAAGCATTTGATCATTTCCTTATCAATAACTATTTGTTCACCTCCATTTCAAAAAGTCAACAAGCACCACATTATACAAGCAATGACAGTGAAAATATACCATCAAAGGAGAAATAATTATAATGGGAGAAACTTCAAAATAACCCACATCTCTGTAATCAGCAGTGCTAAGAAATAACCGGCACTTTTAGAAATATAATCATCAGTGATAGAAATACAGAAATGTAATCATCAGTGACAGAAATATGAAAACATTATCACCAGCAGGAGAAATTCTGAACAATCATGTAACTCTTTAATGGAGCGTTAGCACAGTTTATATGTATTTTAAGTCCATAAAGAGATTTGGAAGGCTGGATATTTAATTTACAAACAGCTGTTAAACTCCAAAATCATGACATCCAAATCCCATGATTCTGAGCAGTGGGGTTGAGAAAGAAGTTTGCAAATCCTCATAAAAGTTGCATATTATCTTAGTAGCCAGATTCCTTCACTTGATAAACCTCCTTCTCTCCCTCTCTCTCTATCTTTCTCAAGAAAAACCATTGCATCTCGGTGTGACATCTGAGTATCCATGTCATACAACTCTCTTAGGTTTTCTAAGTGGCTCTTTTCTGAGTTTCAGCCGATTTTTGAAGTAACAGCTGGTGATTATCTAATTTAATCAATTCAGCTGCTCTTAACTCCTATAATAAATATCATTAGCTCTTCATTATAAACATGTGTAGAAAGAGCTGAACTAAGGAAGATAATTATACTACTTGTCCCAAGAAGGTATCAGTTAATCCTGATCCTATAAGCACAATAGTTTGCCCAATTTACATTTCCCTCTACCTAAAGTGATCATCAGAGTGTCTGTTTGGTGATAAATGGACACTTAGGTGAGTATTTTATGAAATTCTAGCATTCTATGACCATATTAGCATGACCATATAATTTATTGATCCAACTATCCCTTTTGATGGGTGTGGACTCTTAATAATTATATGAAGATATTAGACACATTTTATAGATAAAGTCCCCACATTCCGAATTCCTAGTCACAAAAAATTACAAGACATATGGAAAAGAATTAAGGACTCAATAAATGGAAATATCTTAACTTCTTGTGTTCTTATTAGCTCAGGGATAGGAAAAGTCATCTCCTCAAAGTCTGATAAACCCAAAGAATTTTTATGTGTCACAGAGCTTTCTAGTACTTAAGAATTTGGAAGAAATTGTCAAAAGCGACTTCATGATTATTTATTTTTTATGGTTGAGGGATCCTTTAAGTCTAGAAGCACACTTTCATTTTGGAACTAAATATGTTTTCCTTTCTGGGAACAGTAAGACAAATGTTCCTGCCTCCTCCAAAGTCTAAGAATAAGATAAAAAAGGGAGTTAGGAGAGTGTGACCTGACAGGATTTTTCTGTACCTGTGAGCTTCAGCATTAATAAAATGAGCATAAAGCCATTTATCATAATAGTATTCTGGTAGAGGAAAGCACAGAGCAGAGCAGAAGATATACCTATAATTCAAGGATCATTGACTACAATTGAATAATTCTGTGTTGTTTTTGGTTTATTCTACTCTTTTTACCACAATGGCTACTCAAATTATTGCACACTTTCTGCAAAACCTACCCACTCCCATTCCCCATTCTTTTTTCTCAAGAGAAAATAAAAGAGGAAAGAAAAACCCCTCAGCCTTTTACTTATTTGAGAAAATTAATTTAGGATAGCATTATTTAAAGACCATGCTGATTCAAAAAATGACACCCCCGGGACCTGGAGGGGAAGGAGAGAATAAAGAGAAAGGCAGTCACTCCAGACTGGCAGATAGCGAGAGGATTTACTTAAGAGGCTTGTCTTCAGAGGCCAAAAGACAAGTAGATCTCTGTACCTGCCTGCCGGAATCTTAAAAGTTTCTGTAAAGGCCTTACCTGGGTTCAGTCACACATTTGGCCCAGATGGTTCCAACCACATCTTGCTCCCTCAAGGCTACCTCCTTGAAAATGGTTCCCACTGTGGGAATAGTGGACCGAGCCTACATCCCAAGAAGAGGGAGTGGGGAGGAGTCTCAGATTGCCCGGATCCAGCTCACAGGTAAACTGGAGGTCATGTCTTCTCGATGACCTCCTCCAACTAATTGGTAAAACACGATTGATAACAGTTAGCACCTGAGTGCTGCAGTGGGTCTCTTTGCATTTATCTAATGATTATGAAATTCCTTCTTTTGTAATTTTTTTCTCATTGACATTATGAGCAGGATTTTTTTTATTTGAATTCTCTACAGTTTACTAAAAGTAAAAAAGTTAAAAAATTCACAAAGATAGTGTCTCCAGACATCATTTATATCTTCTTGAAAGATAATACAATAATTGGAAACAATAATAACAAAAAATTTACAGATAATTCAATAGTGGTGATTTATTTTACTATTAAACGTACTTCTGGGTGATTCTATTGTAATTTCCTTATTATTTTCACTATTTTTAACATGGATAAATAATTGATAAATGATATAACTTTTATAATAATGAAACTTCAAAATATTTCAAAATTCCTCTTTGTTTTTAGGAAGACTTCTAATAAAGACTAAAGTTGCAAAAGATCAATCCTCATAAATCAATTAAAAAACCATCAAAATACCATATGATTTCAATTATATGCAGAATCTAAGGAACAAAAAGAACAAACTAATCAAAAACAGACTCAAAAATATAGTAGACAATTTGGTGATGGGCAGAGGGGAGGGTGGGTTGTGGGGCTGGGAAAAAGGGGTGAAGGATTAAAAAAGTACAAATTAGTAGTTGATAGATGGTCATGGGGGTGGAGATCACAGCAAAGGGAATGTAATTAGCAAGAATATATTGGTTAAGTGGAAAACCAGAGGAGAGAAGGAGCAATTAGGGGGATCGTTTTATAAACTATATAAATGTCTAACTAGTGTACTATATACTTGAAACTAATTAAAAATTTTTTTAAAAACCTCAAAATTATACTGGGTCCAATGAACCGTGGTGACTAGAATTAAAAATGAAAATACGAAGTTACCCGACTTAGAAAAGAAACCTACTGAGAATATGGCAAATATAAAAGGCTCAGTGATGTGCGTGATAAAGGAATTAAGCCATAAGCACAAGCTCTACTGTACTTATGATCATTACATAAAATAACCGGAGCTTCTTGCATTTCCCAGCTTACTGTATCACATCACTTATTTGTGTTTTACCTTCCTTTTTATTTCTCTATTGTGTAAGTAGTTTATTTGGTGTTAGTTGCATTTACCGTTTTATTTACACGATGTCAAATACCAATGTAGCAGTGCCATAAAACTGAGAAGAATTAGACATCAATTTAGTCTTGAGGCTTATTTAGTAACTGGATGTTACTTTAGGTTGTCTTTCTTGGAAATGAGGTTAAATGCTCTCGATCTTTTATGAGATGCAAAGAAATGCAGGGGTTAATATTGGAGGAGCCTCCTCAAGAATTACCCTGATACGTGGGAAGCCAGACCTTGATTAACTACAGATGTGTTAAGCCCAATGAAGTGAAGAAAACTAGAGGATGGTGGTGGAGATGAACACTTCCACCCAACTGCTGATGTTTTATTCCATATGATAAGGTGGAAGGATGAGGGAGACAGAAGAGGAGTAAATATCCCAGATAAATAGAATAACATTTGAAAGCCTACAGAGCTTAGAACATTCAAGGAATTTAAAGAATCTTAGAATGACTGAAAGGTCAAGTGTGTGAGGAGAGGGAGTAACAAGAGACTAAAAACGTCTCCTTGCCATAATAAGGAACTTGAGCTTGGAGAATAGAAATAAAGAGATTTGACTGTTCTTATAAAATTGAAATTAGTTTACTTGGTGATTGATTGAATCCAAGAGTATCAAAACAGGGAATTTTCAAGAATGACTTCCAGATTTCTGGGCGTGGATGACTGGGTGGGTGGCAGTGCCATCAACTGTGAAAGGAAACTAAAGAAAGAGACTTGGAGATGAAGAGGACAAGTTCACTTTTAGACGTATTCAAATGTTCCCATTTGAAAACAGTCAAGTGAAGATACTGAGTGAATGGTTAGAAATAAATATTTAGAAATCAAGAGAGAAACCTAAATTCGATGTATTTAATTGGGAATCAACTTTAAATATATGGTAATCAATATCCTGGGCATATCTAACATTATAGGATTCATATAAGGATTGAGAAGAGAAGAGGGAAAACTAAAACAAAAATGGAAATCTTGGAAGTACTAAGTACACAGGGGAGAGTCAGAGAAAAATCTGAAAAAGTGGTAAGAAAAATCAAGATAGCATGGTTTTGGAGAAGCCAAAGGAAGATGATGCTTACTAAAAGAAGGGATTATTAACAGTGTTAAATAAAGATAGGAAGTAAAGCAAAATAAAGGGCAGAATAGTGTCCACCCGATTTCATGAGAAGGAGCTCACTGGAGAAATTGTAAGTGTGATTTTAATGGTTTGGTGGTATTGAAACATATCACAGCTGGGTCTAAGAAGATACAGTAGCAGTAAAGACAGGTAATTTTCAAGAAGTTGGAATGTGTTGAAAGTCAAATGACAGGATAATAGCCTGGAGTAGAGCTACTTTTTGTGAGGTCTTAAGCTTTTACCATCAATAGGTCAGGTAGATATATTTTTTTAAAAGAATATAAAATTACAAATGTTTGTGCATGTGAATGACTCAGAATTTAATAGCTTTATGGTAATTCAGCCTGTGGTGATGTTAGATGAGGTGATAGAAAGAAGAGGAAATTATTAGATTCCAGAGATAAGTGTTTGCCAGATTAGCAGAAAAGTAACAATGTCTTTACCTGGATTGCCCAGAAAGCAGATCCTGCATGAGCAAAGGCTTGTATTCTTTTACTTGACTAGGGAATAAAGTTCCAGGGAAGTGAAGGGGTTGAGAAAAGGGAAGTGAATCAGGGAAGGAAGGCAAACCAATGAACTATGCATTACTGGGATGACCATTATTTGCTATCAGGCATGACTAGTTGTTTATTCTCAAGAGTTCAAGAAAGGGAGAAGCATTGACCCAGTAGTCACATTAGAGAATGGTTTACCCCATAGTTGAACTCCCAGACCGTGAATGAAAGATGCCTTTGGTGTCACAAACCTCAGCACTGGGAGGAAGCTCTGGGCCATGATGTGAGAGATGCAGCTACTCAGGAATGGTTGCAACTAAGGAAGCCACAGTTCAAAGAGTTGATTAACACCGTGTGTACCTGGCATGGGACAAATAATCAAAAAGGCCTAGAGGCAGGTAAGAGCTAGAGCATCTGATGAGGTGCATAAGAGGGGTCTGATACGTAGAGGTCAAAATTGTAGAAGAAATGAAGCATAATCAATAGAACATTTAAGGTAAGTAATCCAGGATAGAAATGAAAGAGTACATTCTAGACTCTACTGTTTACACTCCAAATCAAAGAGCTAGGGTGTAGTTATAAAGTCACAAAATTCTAATTCCTGTATCTGAGTAATTCCTTTTATCTGGTTTAGGAGCTATGTAGATCTGCATTGGAGTCTATTTGTGTAGAACTATATTTGGGATTGGGAAGAAAAATAGAAGTTGCATGCACAGTAGAAGTTACATATAGTATCTTAATGTATAGCAGAGTGCCTGGAATATAGTAGGTCCCCAATAAATGGTTCTGAAAATAATAAAGACAAAATGAAAAAATATGTAATTTATTTTTATATTTATTTATAATTTTGAAATGTAGAGAAATAATAAACCATCTCCCTTTCCAACAACACATCACGTTTATCCTGTAGGCTCAATATGTTGTTGATTGATATAATTATTCAAAAGCAGTGATGGAGAAATATGTCTAGTCATTCACTACAACATCTGCCTCATATTTGTAAAAGTTTTAATTTCTTTCATTCTTTCAAATGTGCACTTAAAAATAAATATATCTTCATTTTGTGAGAGAAAATCTTCCAAAACCATACAAATATTTTCAACTGAGGAAAGCAAAATTGTTTATGGCATTTTCCGCTTGAAAGTAAAATAAACCATTGGCTAATATTATGACAATTGGTATTGTCACTGATTTTTCTAATGTGTCTTCAAATATCCCTTTATTCCTCATATTATAAATTTGTTTCATTTTTTGTCTTCCTTTCTTTCTTTAACAATCAAAAATGCCAGATGGACTCTATTTTATAGGTCTTTTCAAACAAACAAATATGATTTAATTGATAACATTCCATTTTTGTTGCTTTTTCTTTGTTTCTATTTCATGCACTTATCATCCTAGGTTTATCAAACTTAGGTTTATATACCTAGATTTCTCTCCTGCTTTCCATTTCCCTTGAGTTTCCATATAACCAATGGAACAAACAAATTACATCAAATCTTATTGGTTTAACACAAATATGAGTTAATTTCTTGCATACATCACAGTCTGATATGTGTCGGTAGGAGCTCAGTCACGTGGTTCTTTTCTTCTAATGATACTGTTATTCTGTGTCTTTAGAGCATTCTTCAAGGCTCATTACATTTAGCCAGCAGATAAGGAATGGAAGAAAACCTGAAAAAAGCATGCTCACTCTCAACTACCTTCTTTTAGACATAATACATATCACATTCCAATGGCAAGAGCTCATTTTATGCCCCATTTAGATGAAACAAATGGAGAAATGTGATTGAGCTACGTGTCTAGGAAACAGAAAACATCAATGTTGGTGAACATCAGCATTCTTTGACAGTCTGGTTTTGTAGTCACCAAATACCCATGGTAAAAAAGATCCAAAGTTTCTTCCAGTCACTGAATCAAGCTCAATATTGATAGTCTCTGGAAGATGGGCAGTCTTCTCTATCAGATTCATAGTGACTCCTTATGTTTTCATAAGGAGTTATGAAACTAAAAGGTAAATTTAGTTTTGAACTAAAAGGTAAATTATCTGCCAACTGTTTACTAGGAACAGGATAACTGTAACAGACACTTCGTTTGATAGAGGGAAGATTAGAGACACACACTTAGTAAATCTGCAATCCTGAATTCAGGTGACATAAGAACCCACAGCCATGGACATGAGAGAAATTTCTTAATTAAACTGTGACTCTGCTTTCTGGGAGCATATTCTGGAGTAAGTTTTGGTCACATATATGGCCTCTAGTTCTACCAACTAGGAGAGTTTTCTTTATTATTCTCAGTGGCAATATCTGAAGTTAAGTGAGTTTGGTCGAAGATGCTGTCCTTGGGCTATGCAGTCTTCACAGCTTCTCATGCAAGCTTGGGAGGCCATCATTTGAGTTTAGGCTGGAACCATAAAGGCTTTTTCTTCCAAATACATTGCCTTCTTTGCTATTACAGTGTTCTCAAATTCTTAATAAGCTTGTGAACTATTCACTTCCAATCAATTTTGTATGCTAGCATGATGAAAACTTTTTTTTTTCCTTTTTCTAAACTTTAAGTGGTAAGAACCATATGGAGAAATATACTATGTACAGAAGGCTGTAGAACCACATAAGCCATTTCCCCCACTTTATACGCAGCATGCCTACAAATGAACCCATCACAGATGAAATCAAATTCAAATGATAAATAATGAGATTATCAAATCATGGGATTATCGGATGAACTCAAAAACAGAGCCCCGATGAAATGACTTTATCCACTGGACAAAGACTTGCCTGAAATCATAATAAACTACAATATTAGAATTATATAGGATAAATCCTTGATTGTTTGGTATTTCAAATGGATGTCTAGCACTTGTAAAACAAAAACACAAAGACAATGCAGATCTTAACTAATGCAAGAAGAAAATTATATTTCATCTTGATAGCTTCCATTTTAAACAGAATTCAGTATTAATTATTACTTGAGTAGGATAGCTTTGATAGAAAATAACAAAAACAAAATGTATTGATTAATCAGACATTTGATTTCTTTCTTTTTTCTACTTTCCAGTTTAGACTGATAATAGTAGTCAGAAGTGTATATGAAATAAAAGTTGGCCAAAGACGAATGAGACACAGAGAAATGTCTACAGGAGAAACAGAATAGTAGAAATTGTCCGAAATCATGGATACATATTATTGACATAGTATAAGTTATAATTAGAGAAAACAATAAACTAAGTCAAGCAACTGAACCTTTTTTCTTCCACAGAGGGATTTATTGACATTTATACTTACTGAATGCTCTCTTGATATGCTTTGGAAGAATATTGTAAAATAACACATGGAGTATGAGGGATATTGTTTTATAATAATTTCACATGCCAAATATCAAACACCAGAAATAGTTTCCTATTACAAGTGAATCCTATTTTTAAAAGATGTGGTAAGTATGTCATGGGAGTACATTTTATCTTTCATAGACGTTTCTCACATTTAAAAAATTTCACATAGCATAAAAACCAATAGAATTTCAATAATTTTTGTGCTTCTACCTGAACAGTTAGAAGATAATTACTAATTCTCATTTAACAAATTATATTAACAAACTTTTATGATAAAAAATGGAAGTTATTTATCCTGAGATACTTCTAGCAAAAAATAAAAAGGCACAAAATTTGAAGATATTTGGAGATTATAAGAGTATGTACCAAGTAAAAAAAAAAAAGAAATAATCAGATCATCATTTTTTTCATAAAAACAACAACAACAACACATTTTTACTTGAATTGAAAATATTGTATAGCCCATTTAAGTCAAATATAAAATTGACAGTAGTGATCTGCAAGCTGTTAATAGAAAACAAAAGTTTTAGCTTGGAAATAATGGGATCATTGAATGAATGCAAAAAGAAGTCTAGGAATAAATGATAAAGATGTATTCAAGGGTCTTGGATTTTGCGACCTTGTAACACAGTGAGGCAAACACCCAGAAGTATTCCAAAGAAAGAAAAGTTACAAGTTCTTATAGTAAAAACTATATTCATGAGAATTACCAGTTTTGCATTCTTAGCCCTGGGTTTGGTCCAGAACGGTATGAGTCAGGGGTCAGGCAGTCTGTGTGATGGATGCCAGGTGGTCTAGAGGATGGGTGGCAGCAGATCTGGTGATGTCCAGTGGTCTGCAAAATGGATGTCAGGTGGATGTACATCTGAGTCCTTCAGGGGGTAATCAGAGGGTTATGTAAAGGTTAAGATGTATATCTAGGCTTGAAGCAGGACTTGAAAGTTCAAAAACATGTAAGTTCCCAGGCTAGTTAGAACAAGAATGGAGTCTTCACACTGCAATCGGTATTAACAATTTTAGCAGCTCGGTAAAAATGACTCCATTTTCTATATTGTCTATCTTCATTCTTTCCTCAAGATTAATGGGAACTAAGAAAAATATCGAATTTAATTTAAAGACATATTGCAAGAAAAATTTCACTTACCTATAATCGATAATGTATACGTATTTAAGTCCTTATTTTTAATTTTCAAATGCCAAAAGTGATTCTCATTATGTAGCTGTGATATCTAGTTAAAGATAATGTCAAACAAGCAAAAAGTAGTGTGAGAATCTTTAAAGTTAGGCTAACATTTGGGAATATCACCAGCTGGTCTCTTTGACAATGAAGCAAAAAATAGCTCAAAAGCAACACTGTAAATAAAGTAATTTCAATCTTATTTTATAGGTTGGAAAAAATATTCACAATAAAATCCTTTAATGAGTTTGCCCTTTATCAAGCTGCCTGCAGTATAACTAAAATTAGGCAACACCCTAAGGAAAATTTTGAAAAATATTGATTTTTTTGGGTCCTATTAAAATATATTACCATATTTTACCATAGAGTTTTTTTAGTACTTTTAACATAATTCTCATGAACTCACTTTTATGAATTAGTCTCTAAAACAACCATGAAGCAAAACAGAAAAGATTTAAATATCTGTTCATTTAAGAACTTCTATGAATGTTTTGTTGATTGAATATTTATATATATATTTATATTCATATACCGTTATATATATACATCACATGTGTGTATGTATATGGATACATATCTATGTATAGAGACAAAGATAAAGAGAAATAGAGAGAGATACCTAACACGTGGCTACAAAAGGCAAGTGATGCTATTCAACAGTTAGGGATAATCTATTTGTCAGGCAAAATTCAAACTCGTGATGTCAGAATTCCATAGTAAACCTGTAATTTATAGGTTCTCTCAATAAATTACAATATATTTAATAAATGAGAATAAAGGCATAGGTGTTCCTTTAATGAATTTGAAAGGTTGTATTCTAGTCATTTATTGTTAACAGAAAAAAAATCTCAGCAAAATTAGCTCTGAATTTACACATCATGATGAGTATTTGACCTATTATCATGACATGTGAGTAGCTCATTACATGTAAGTGAAAAAAATTAAAAAATAAGAAGTCAGGAAAACAGATGAGAAGTTTCATTCAGTACTAAATTCACTTTACCATTACTTTCCAAAAGCAATCTAAATGTCAAATTTCTGACACCAAAATTGGTAGCAAGTAAATCGCACAGCACTAAACTGCAAAGTGGCATGCAAAATTTAGAACAGTGGGTTGTATATAATTAGGAAAGACTTTGTGTTTCTAAATATAAAAGTCCTACATTCAGCAAGAGAAAATAAAATCCTCTGGAAGACTCAAGACAAACATAAGGGCAAGAGATAAAACATGAAAACTCAGTATAAGCAAGCTTTTCAGAGGCAAATGTGTAAGATTAGTGGAACTAATCAGAGAATGCTGTTATGTTTTGCCTTCTTTTATCCTTAAATATTTTGCCTACACATCCTTTCCAATAGAATTGTAAAGATTTAAGGCAGTCATGTCAAACATAAAAGGCTTGCATTTCTAACTCCCTTGAATACTCCATTCCATCACTAAACAAAGAATTCTGAATATTTATAGTCAGGTAGTATTTTAAGTTCTTGGGATACAGAAGTGGAGAAGGAACAGTCCCTGCCCTCATGACACTTAAGTACTGGTGAGGGAAGTAGATGAGAAACAAATAAAAACATAAATAAATATGTAATAAAATGTCAGTATCATGATGAAAACTAAAGTAGAGACAGCAGCTAAAAAATGATTAGGGTAGGGGATAATTTACAAAGGATAATCCCTTCAAGCTCTTTCTGAAGTGGTGTCATTTGAAGGGAAGCCCGAATTTTAAGTGAGTATATGAGCCATACAAAGATGTGAGGGAAGAACTTACCCAGATAAAGCAGCAAGTTCAAGGACCCAGAAGAAATGAACTTGGTTAACAGGAAGTAGGCAAAGAAGATGAGGTGATGCCAGTTAGAAGGCTATTACCAATTCCTTGTAGAGGGTTGTAAGAGAGGAAGGATTAGGGTACAAACGGCAACACTTACAGTGAGACTATGGTTTAAATATTATAATAGTAAAGGTAGATCAACTGCAGTTTGGATGAGAGGAAAAAAGACAAATCAAGAGTGCTGTCAATATATGTTGGCTTGAGCTACAGGGTAAATGGCAGGACTATTACTGATAATGGGAAAATCAAGTGGGGGGGGGGTGAGAATCAAGAGTTAAGTATTGGATATATCCTAACAGATGCCTACTAGATATTCGCGTAGTGACTTTAAGAAAGAAGTTGGCTATAAAAATCTGGAACTTGGAAGAGTAGTGTGTGATAAAGAGAAGTAGGCAGTGGTAGCTTGGGCTATACATTTGAAATTCATCACCATGTAGAGGCTCTTTAGACTATTTAAAGCCATGAGATACAGACTGTCATGTAGCGAGAAGAACACCCACAGCCACAGGAAAGGCATAACCATTTGGGAAGGAAAAGAGAAACCATCCAAGCTGACTGAGACAGTGTAGCTTGTGAGGTGGGAGGGAGTCTGGATGAGGGTGTGGGTGCTCTAATGGACTAAAAAGAATAATGAATGAAAATAGAGTAGCAACTATATATCCATTATACTATTCTGGGACTTCATTCCAATTTTGCAAGTGGCTAGGCTGGGATATTTCCTGACACTTAACAGCACAGGTCATGTTGCCTGGCAGAGGAGCCATATTCCCTCATAGTATAATTTGATAGTTATTTATAGGAGCTATGAGCACAATTATTCTCTTTGCCTGTTCTCCAGGGTATAACATCCCCAACAGGAGACATTCTTTGTTGCATAATAAGTTGGATTAAACCATTTTTATTGTCTGGGAAGGTTCACATAAACTAGTGTACAAATTTAGTAAGAATTAGCAGAAGCAGTCCAATGTCATCTGTTGTTCCTTTGGGAGACAAGAGAAGTATGTGCTTTAAATAAAAGATAGAAGTTGAGTGATTTAGTGCTAATAAAGCAATATTATGTTGACTCTGAGCATCCTGGGGGAAAGGTGTGCCTGGGAAGAAATAACAAGTGACAGAAAGAGAGACTGGGAAGGAGAGCTCCTAATTGCTTGTAGTTTTGAAGATTCCAAACAAGCTCTTTTCTCCCAGCAGCCATTTCCCCTTTGCATTCACATCTATTCCTGCCATTTCGAATGTCACCGGTATGCTCGTGATGTACACCTCTATATTTCAAGCCCAGATTCCAACCCCTCCCCCACCACCAAACTCGAATAGTTCTGTTTACTGACTGTCCAGATATAGCTCACCCTCAGCATGTCAGAAATAGAACTGGTATGTGCCTGCCTCTTTTCTGCTCCTTCTACTGTCTCTGGAAGGGCATCACCTGTAATCCAGTTTCTAGAACTCAAAACCAGAAAATTATTCATAATTTTTGCTTTTCTATTTCTCTATACTCATATAAGTGTAACTTATATTCACTATACTTCCTATGTTTATCTGTCCAGTTACCTTCTGTCTTACCTACTCTCGCCTGACAGCATAATCCTATTTGGTCACCCTGCTCTAAATATGACCCACTCTCTGTCAGTATTAACTTTAGACTTTTCAACTTAATTATACCATCCTGCATGATCTGACCTTTATTGACCACTTCAACTTTATTTGGCATTGCCACATACAAATATAAACAAAAAAGAGACTGTACAGACTTTTTTTCGAGTGCTTACAGACCATGAGGCAAAGAGAAATAATTTACTAACAACACTACAGTGTAAAATATATACTTACATTATGAGAAACTAAAATCAACGGTGTCTACTTTCAGAAATTATTATTTTACTATAAGCTAACTTAAATACATAAATAAACGACATATGTGAAAAATTAAAGTATAGGGGTTATGATGACAATTTATCTAAATTTACCCTCATATAATATGATCGGAATGAGATAAATTATGATCTTATTTTTATTAAAAGTAATAGAAAACAAAATGCATTATAAGATGTTAAATCTAATTAACTATGAGACATAATATTTGCCTGGAACTGTATCCTGATAACTTTATCCTTTATTTACAGAAATCTTCCTAATTCTTCAAAACTTAGCTCAAAAGCCATCTTCTTAATGATGGCTGTTTTAAAACCCAATTAGATACAATTACTTTATCTTCTTATTTTTTACTTCTAACTCTATTATAAGACATATTTTATTCTGACTGTATTCAAACAATTTTTTTGACAATATACTGTAACAATTTATATCTTCCTTGAAGGCAGGTAATATGGATTAAACATATTTGTTTTCATTGAAATATAACCACCCTTCATTTAATGAAGATTAGAGTTTTTATAATAGTATCATAAAATAATTTCCTTTTTTCTTTTAGCTAAAATGTATAAATCAACACCCAAATTATAACTCAATACGTAATACAAAACTTACCTCTCTGCTAATATAGAATGTGGTTTCTCATCTCAGGATGCTCAGCATCCTTAGCATATGCTTTCTCTTCATATAAAGTTTATAAGTATTTGTAGACATTTTAAGTGGATATATGTACACACATATCAAATATGTATCAGACATATATGTACTATAAACATGTGTAGTCTATGAAACACATACACATAAATCAGTGACTATTTGTGAAATTCTTCACAGAAACAGATCTCAAAAGTAATTTAAAATTTAGCTAATGCCACGTTTAATAAATTGATTAAGAAGTTAATTATAAATATACTGAGAGTGCGACTCGGAATATATTTTTTAATTCCAAATAGTTCAAACATATTTGTAATGGAATCAACAGAGTAACTTCTGTGTATTCAGAATACTTGGCTGTCATAGTAACAAAAACCATTCAGTTTAATATCTTTCATCCCACATCTTATTTTGAGGACAAATTAAGAATATCAATGATTGTGGTTTACTTTGCATTTATGAACTCACTCAATCATTTCAATTGTACTGAACTAAATACTGCAGAAGGCTGAAAAAGTTTTTTTTCCCAAGAATGTCTTGTTATAATCTTTGTTTTAAAGATTTTTTTTGTCTGGTATGAAAAATACTATATATGTATTCATCTATATCTGCTTCTATCTTCATAATCACTTAAGCCCTGCTTCGGTTACAGCTCAATTAGCTTGCCAGTTTCCATATTTATAGTCTCTATGTTATCAAACCCTAAATATTATGAGTTTTATGTAAATATATACATAATCATATATACATATATAATACACATGCATGTTTTTGTGTGATGTGATATGCGTATTATATATGTGATATGTGATGTGTATATATATTACATATACATATGTGTGCATAACATATACATTTTAAACAATATATATATTATGTATTTTATGTATATACATATATGATAATCTTGTCCTGTTGCTCTTGACTTAGTGAACTTGAACTAAATAAACAATCATTAGTAAATCATGAGATATTCATACATAAGCTTCCAAACGTAAATATAAAACTATAGAGCAAATCTAAAGAGAATCTTTACATCCATTCACAACTGGGAATGCCTCTAAATCTTTGCAACTTCAACTCCTTAGAACAATTCTGTACTTGGTCAGTATAAAAAAAGAGAGAATGACATTGGAGTAAATGAACTAAATATTTTTCTTTTATCATGATTGCCAGTGGTAAATTTGGACATGAATGATTTAGCATATGGGATGTTTGCTGACATCTCTTTTTAATCCCCTCGATATGTAAAGATTGTATGTGTAGCCTACTAACTGGGCTACACATACAGATATTGGGGATAACTGAGGAAGAACACAAATAGCATTTTTAATTGAATCTTGAAGAGTTTAAGAATTTTCTGATTACAAGGAGCAGGAGATAAAAATGTGAAATTGCATGGCTTAATGGGGACCCACAAGTAGCTCAATGTGACCGAAATGCAAAGCACGTGATGAACAGATGTTGAGAGAAACTAGAAAGACAGGCAGGACCAGACTGAAGAGAGCCTTTTATCCCATGCAAAGAAACAGAGTTGGTATCTTGTAGACCTGAGGATCCACTGAAGGATTCTAAACAGTGGGGTGACATGGTTTCGTTTGTGATTTAAGAAAAATAAATTACAATAAAATGTGACGGCATACAGAGACTTGGAAAATAATATAAAGAAGATGCTAAATAATAGTAGAGATTCCCAAAGGATACCAATACTTAAACGTAAAAAAGGGAGAAAAATGTTTTTGTTTTGGATATGAAGCTTCACACTGAGCTCTATTCTTGCCAATAACTTCTTAAGAACTATACTATTTGAAGGTTAAGAAAAATATACAAGGGCATGAGAAATATCTGTGGCCATAGGTAAATCCCTAGACACAAAAGCTCTCTTCATAAAATATTTCCTTATACTGAATGTACAATTTTCTTTCATCAAAAATCTAACATATTTACCACATGTACTGGGATGCTGATTATTAATACCTCTATCTCTCTCTTTATGTATACATATGTATAGATGCACATATACATACGTATACATCTATATATATACCATATATAAAAAGCTTATAGGAACATGATTTATAAGATGTTATTTAACATTATTTCAGTCAACATAGTAGTTTGTCCTAACTCATTCATGTAGTAGTTAGGACATAAGCAAGACAGATGTGATTAGACAAAGAAAATCTCTAACATTTACCATAGCAAATACATACACTGGAGCCAAAAAAAAAAAAAAAAAGAGAGAGAGAGAGAGAGAGAGAAATGATGGCATCAGCTCTCTCGTGTTTCTGATATCTTAATTAACCTTAAATTACAAAAGCTAACAGACTTTCCTTTAGAAAGAAAACTGAGTTGGATATGCAACTTTTGTTTGCTTTTGATGTCATATGTTAATAGATCTTTTTTAATGTCCTTTATGTCCACTAATGTCACTTCATAAAAATCTAAGCACACTATTAAGAAGAAATACACACACACATACACACACACACACACACACACACACACACACACACACCACAACTGGTCTGTTTAGATGGAGAACAATAAAGTAATAGCTTATAATATTAGCCACATTCAGAAATAATTTCTAGATTTCTACTGAATTTGGGAAATATAGTTGTAAAGATGAATAAAATAGCAGACTAAACTCTAGGAGGTCACAGACTAGTAGTGTTAACAGACACAAATTTTTTTAAAACCAATATAGATTCTAATATACTAGGGATTTCAATAATGTAGTTTGGGATCACAGAGAAGAGAGTGAGTAATTCAGCAAAGAAGAAGTCAGATGTTGGTGGAAACTGTTGTAAGTTTCGAAGGCTTAAGTCAAAAGCAAAGCATTAACACAGGTACCTGGGTGGTATGGCAGCCCTAATACAGGACATATTGGTAATAAACACAGCATAAAATTAGAAAGAAAACTGGAGAGCCACATTCGGAACTGTTTTGCTCTGTAATTTCAGCCTTATTCTATAAGCAGTGTGGAGACACTGAAGCCTTTTAAACAGGAGAATTGTGTTATCAGACATAAATGTCACCTTTCTTATGATCCAAAAAAAAAAAAAATGCTGGTAGAAAAAAAGCAAGAGCAAAGTAAGAAGACAATACACCATTGATTAATCTACCCTTTTGTAAGGCTCACATGAACATTTAAAATAAGCACCACAATACTATTTTCTTCACTCTTTGCCTGAGACTGTTCCTTCAAAATTGTTCCTAACCTAGACAAATGCTTTCTTCAGAGCAGGGATATCAAGAGTCCCATCTCACACTAACAAATGAGCTTATTTACATTTCACTCCTACTTAAGTGAGCACTTTTATTTATATTTATCTCTTTTATGATGTGATTTTCTTTGTCTGATCACATCTTTTCACCTTCTCTTGTTCTTAAACACTACAGTTACTTTAAGATAAAACTCAACTCAAAGTAAAGAAAATGTTATATAAAAGGTTTTAGACTGTTTATTTTTCTACCAGGAGCTTCAATGTTATCTCACCAGAGTGACTGTATGCTTGATATACATAAACACATATATGGGATATGCTTTACCCTCATGCTGTTACCAGTCTAGTGATAAAAGCTTGATAGCTATTATCAAACAAGAGAATTTTTTTTTTTTAGGATGATAGTTTAAAATCATTGGGAAACGGAAAATAACTACCTCCTTTTAAAGTGAGAATGTATGTAACATTTTATTTCTTAAGAAAATAAAGATACACAAAACTTAGCTTTCATGCTGAAGTCAAATGTGTCTTTTCATGAAAAGCTGAGGAATTTATTTAGGATGTAATCAATGGTGAAAATCTCAACGTATTCTATATCTACCCCATATACTGACTTAAAACCTTAGTGAAACCCCAAAACATCATCAGTTTGGGGTGAAGTTTTGGAGGTACAGGTGATTTGAATTGCAAATGTGGGGATAGTTATTACCTTAATGTACCTGTTTCCAGAAACACTGGTGCAAGCCTTGATGAAAAAAGTTATTTTTGCATAAACTCTATATAAGCAATTCGTGTCTGCAAACAATGGCAGCTTTGTAGTAGTATATGAATAAAAATATTAGACATTATATGAGTTTTTCTGTATACAGTGTAGGTGTTTATTTAATTATCCCCCACCCAAATGTATGAATGTGAAAGCTTTCTGATTATTCACTGAATATTGATACTTTCCATACTTATGGACATTGACAAATTATATGTGAGCTTGATTATTCACACAGCATAATATTATATAAGAATATCTTCATGTAAACTCTGAGGTAAACTTTACTTAACATTTTATTATTTTAAAATCTTTGCCAGAATGTTCCATTCTATCATACAGTCCTATATTTTGTACTGTTTATCAAACACTTAAATTATTTGGACTGAAATTTTCAAAAGAATCTATTAGTTGTAAGCTTTAAAACATTAAGATTAATATTATATGTGTATTCAATGCTCTTATGGTATAGTTTCTCGAATCAGTATTTCAAATAAGAAAAACAATGAAGTTAAAAAATTAATCAAGTAACTTTACTATAGTAACTTTACTATATCCACAGAAAATATAATTGCTACATATGAAGCATACATGTTGTTAATAAGTTTAAGTTAGTGGAGCAGACATCACTTTCCATTGCATTTTCTTAGATTATTGTCATGCTGCCATTTAAATATCTCTTCCCTTCTCCTTTTCTCCTGGATCCTCCCTTTAAGCTAGGTCGGATAGGGGTAATCTTCAGAAGGAACACCTATGTTCCCACAACCAAGACGGCGCAGTAACTAGGCTACTCACAACATTCAGCACCTTGTTCAATATCCACATAAGAAACAAAGAAATTACATCTGATGATGAAAACACACTAAAAAGTCTCCCTCGAAATTTAAATGGCGACCAGGGAGCAACCATGGCATCTTACAAGTGCTGGACAATGTGAATTGGGTTTGCTTAAAAGTCTCAGGGTTACTGATTTTATTGATAGGAAAAAAAAATCCAAATATATATAGTCGACATAGTGAAGGCAGGGTGACAAACAGTATTAAGGTTTTTTTACAACAGACCGCTTGACGTAATTATTTTATATTTCTTGGGAGCTAAAGAATTATTGTAGGCACATAAATGGCTATATTAACTAACGAACTAAAAATATATTCCATATAACACTGACGAATTTCAAACTGAAATAATTTGTAAATTTATTACATTTGCAATAACACTATAATTTGTTTACTACACACAGAGTTATTATGCCTATCTATAAATATCTTTTAGTATAAAGAGCTACCCATTTACATATATTGATGCAAATACATACAAATATTGTTATAGAAATTAGCCATGTCATAAGCTTTGTGGCAATGGTTATATATAAAATCGAATCTGATAGATACATGACTTATGAGATCAATAAATCAGAAGGCCACTACATACCTCTTCTATGAAGTAAAGAAATATACAGAAAATCTGTGGAAACCTTAAGTTATATGATAACAGCACAGTCCTCATTTAAGTAAAGAAAACTGTAGCATGATTCTGAGCAATTAAAAGGTCAAATGATCCTGAATTTAATGAATTATATATCCTTCACAATACTTGCTTCTAAGTCAAATAATGATTACATAAAAGCATAATTTGCCAAAAAATTTTCTAGTTTTTAACTTATAAATTAACCATGCTTCTCTATAAAGTACAAATTATATAACTTTTGATCATATAAAATAATGTCCTGGCTTACAAAAGATGAGGAAAAAAGGTGAGAGGGGAATTATCTAGATAAAAAATATTTTAAATAAATAGATCAAAATGAAGTATTTAAATATATTTCTTAAATAATCAAGGGTAAAAACTAAAATAATCAAACACAACTAACAGAAATGTAGATAAGAAAGTTGAAAAATAATTTGAAGTAGTGTGTTCAAAATTCCTCATTTTTTTTTTTTAAACCAGTAAATAAAGGTTTATGCTCCTCAGTTAAAGTTATGGTAATATATACCAGAAATAGTTACAAACACTAAAGGCTAAATGCGCTTAGCTCTACATGGGAAAAGATCTGAGGAAGGAATGGAGCAAGAGACTTTTACACTTTATTTTTTGTCCCATTGCACTGTTGATATTTTATTTACTCTCACGTAATGATTAGGAGGAAGGATCTGCAACCAGAGTATGTTAGTTTGAATGTCAGTTGCACTACTTACAATCTGTGGCCTTAGTCAATGACTAAATATCTATTTATCTTAGTTTCTATTCTCTAAATTAGAAAATTAATAGTGTCTCTCTCAGGGAGTTCTTATTGGGACAATGAATTAATACTTAAAATTGTTTAAAACAGTACCTGCCATTATGGAAGCACTATGAAAGTATTAAACTAAAAAGAAAATACATATCATATATATGGATAATGGCTAGTGTATTTCATAATAACATGTTATTTTTAATTCAAATGATGTGTTATTAGTACAAATATATCCTTGGTGTGAGCACCTGAAAATAGTATTTTATGATGGCATCTGATGCATTAAAAATGCCTAACTTTATAAGGATATTTTTCTTATAAGATAATAAGTTCTTAGGAACAAATAGATGTAGGTTTTGAAGAACTTATTTTATGGGAAGGAAATACTACATGTAATATTTGGGATCATATGTAATATATAATTTTGACATCAGAAACCAAAGTAAATGGCATGTACAGAATTTTTAGAGTTTAGTAGTTGTGGTCTCACTAGAAAAAAAATGCTTTTATATTATTTTAGCTCTATTCATTTAGTATGCCAAATAATATGATTATTTTCCTTATATTTTAAGAAATCAGAGTTCAGAAGCTCACTAGGCAAAAGGCAAATGAGGCTTCTTGAGTCTTGAGTTTTAAATATCAATCTATCCCTAACTTTCTTTCGTAGCTTACTGAATTAATATGTCTTCAAATACTCATTTGGAAAATAAAGGAAAATAAAGAAATCCATCTCTCAACCTCACTGTTTTATTCAATCACTGATTATAAATTTAACATATAATAATCAACAGGTCTAATCCTGTATTATTTCAGAATAATTAGGATTATTCGTAATATACTGGCAATTTTAACTTACCATCAAGAATATTACAAAGTTCATTTCTAAGACACAGAACATAGAGGTCAGAAAAGACCTTAGAGGTCATCCACTTCCCACTCTATTATTCGTGTAAACCTTTCTGGAACATCCTTATCACTAACAGATGGTCATTCATCCTTTGGTTAAAAATGTCAAGTGATCACAAGCTCAGTAATTTAAAAACAGCCATTTTGCATCTGGACAGCTGGAGTCTTGATTAAATTTCACTTCTATTAAACTGTTTCCCTATATTCATGTATTCTTGCTTACATTTTTTAATGCCAGATATGAAAATACGTAAAAATCACAAACTTATAGTCTAACAGAAAAGGCACAGAATAACCGAATTATAACACGAATATATTATTATAAATTGAAATACGTACAGAGAAGGGACTAAAAGTCCCTGTTAATATTTAACTGGGAAACCTGATGTCCTCCAGGGGCTCACACACACACAAAAACATGCCTAAAAATGAGCTATTGCATAAGCTGAAAGAAGGGGAGTTGAATGGAGGTTGAGCACACAGAAATGGAAGATGCCCAGAGGAGGTCAGAGTGAAGAAAATGAGATGCATGGGTTCTGGAGAGGGAGGAAGACAGGTGCATTCAAGAAACCAAAAGAGGGACAAAGTGACTGAAGCCAGCTGCACAAGAGGGAAAATGTTGCAAGGGAAACTGGAGAGGTAGAAGAGGTCAGGCATAATTAGGGCCCTAAAGGCCCTGCCCTCTAAATTTGCTACTATTTCCTCCCTAAAGTGGCACTCAATATGTTTATACTCTCTTCAACATTACAAGACACGTGAGAGTAGTTAGCCATCTCCATTTCCCACCTCACAGCTGAACAAGAATCTCCCATTCCATCCACCATTCTTCAAGTCACGCTGTCCAGAAACTTTATTATTCCAGTTGTTTCCTCTGCCTTCAAAGCTGTGAGTTTGGGTTTGTGATAACTTTAAAATTATATTGCCAGAATAAATTGCAATATTATCTTTGTCATCTCACTATCATTAAGTAATTTGACATTTGTTGTGATTATAAAATTCTTGTCTGAACATGGTCATATTTGAAGGTCAATGTGGAAAGTATAAGTAGTTACATGAAGACACTAAATATAAACCAGTCCTCTTCAAGGCAAACCAGGGCTTATCATCACCCTCATTATTGTTTATCTTCTAGTGTATTCCCTTCTGCTTCCCTTTGACCTCCAGAGTGGCCAGACAAAATATAGGATGCAGTTAAATTTGAAGGTCAGATAGACAATAAATGCATTTTATTTTATTTTATTTTTTTTAGTATAAGCATGTGCCATGCAATATTTGGGACATATTTATACTAAAAATTATTCATTTTTTATCTGACCTTCAAATTTAACTGGAGGTCTTTTATTTTTATAAGCTGCATCTGTAGTATTTTCAGTGGCCTAATAAAAAATTTCCATTGTCTGTGGTTTCAAATGGTGACTACCACTCCACCTAGGATGGCACAGAGACAATTATTACATTTATTTCAAAGATCACAGAATTTTTATAACATTTGTATAAAGAACAGAATAAGAAAACATAAACTACTTATTAGCACCTTTAGTATTTCAAGTACTCTGGAAAGTCAAAGGTAAATAAGACATGATTCCTACTCTCAGGATCTCATCACAGGAAACAAGGACAAATATTTAAAATGCAGGTGATAAGTGATATATTAAAAGTGGATAGAAAACTTGATGAGAATGTAATCAGTTGTTAGTTAAATAGAAGTGGGATTCAAGGAAATTCATGCAAACTGGAACCTGATACTGAGTAGTTCACCTAGTAGAAAAATTGGGGGAAGACAGTCCAAATAGGGCTCCCAGTCTGTGCAAAATCACTACTTGAAAATGCATATTTAGGAAACATTGCACAGTCCAGTGAGCATGAAAGATACAGCTAAAGATGAGATTAGGAAAATGGACTGTAGTAAAGGGCCTTGCTAAGGAGTGTACATAACAATGCATGATGTACCAGGTACGGTGGAAATGGAAGTCGTAAATATAGAGAAGGATAAAATTTGGAAGTTATTTTAATTATGATATATGAGAAAAAAGCAAAGGTGACTGAAGTACTCACCTGAGGCAGTAGGATAGATAGTGATGCCATTTATCGAGACAGAGAAAAAATCTGAGGAAGAGTGAGTTTTTCAGTAGGGGTGAAGAGAAGCAGAGGCAGAGTGGAGCTTGGGCGTGTTAAAGCTAAACAGTGTTTTTCTTTTTTTTTTTTTTTTCAATAAAGTGATGACAAGGTCATTTTACTTGATGACCAATGGAGTGTGAAGTTGGAACGGTATTAGTTTTCTGTGGATGGTTTGCTATGACTACCTTGACCATTGCCAAAGTGAAGGTCTGTGCAATGAACAGGCAGACGAATGGCAATGATGCAAGTTTCTCTAGACAATCTATCTAGACCAGTGTTGCCCCAGTCTCATTTTTTAAAGTTCTCACTATTACAAGGGGTGATTGCTTCCCAGATAGTGATTCAGAAGTGAACCGAAGAGAAACTTGGTGAGCAGATTATCTCCTGATTGAATTGCATAATTATATGGTTAGCACTGAGTTCTGTTTTTAGAGACTGAAGTTAAAATTTACTTCCTGAGAATGGAGGTGATTATATATTAGGCACTGAGGAAAAGAGCGAATAGCAAAAATTGGCAATGCATTTACTTTTGATAAACCAAAGTTCTTTTCTGGGAATCTCAAGAAGTTTCTTTGGATTCTATTCACTCCATTTACTCTTGAGATCTTCCGGTAAGTTTTTAACAAATGAAATTTATATTCGTAGAACACATTTCTAATACTCAGTGTTTCAATATTTCATTCCTTTTCCCTCTACTTCTTTCCTCCTTTACTTTTTAGTATAGACCATAAGAGGGATAAACCCATATCCCCCAGAAGTTCCCGAAATGCTAAGACTTGGAGCCCAGCTCCCCCACATCCCAAAATTCTGGCAGTTCTCAGCTGTATACCAAGTCCATGAATATGTACAAAGTATTCATTTTGCAATTACAATAGGAAGAGAGGCAATCCCTGGAGGCAGCAGGCATGCACTACCTTTACCAACTTTAAATATCCTTCAAAATAGGGATGGTACCCCACATCAATTTCTGAGCATATGCAAAGGCCTTTGTGTCAGCCAGCTATTGCTGACAGTAACAAACTTCTCCAATTCTAAGTAGCTTAGAACAATAAATATTTGTTCTAGTACATGTATGAAGAGATAAGGGGAGCTCTGCTCCTGACTAGAGCTCAGGGGCCCAGGGCTGCTCTCCATTTTGTTCATCCTTATCTGAAGGCATATTTGAAGAGGACATTGTAAAATGAATCTTTTTTAGACACAGAGTTGCCTTCCCTTTCCCAGCCTGCTTCTGTGCCTAGAAAGTTGAGGGCCCTGAAGTAGTTTTGTTTTTTACTATGTAAAACAGTATTAGAACCTTTTCAGTTCAGGCTTATGGCACTTTTGCTAATATATCTCTTTCTGTGGGCCTTCTATGTATTCAACACTGTAATTCTTGGAGGTACATGTCTTTCTCTCCAGACTTAATTACTTGTGTTGTTAGCATATTTGGCCCATGTGTTTTCTGGGAGACCTTACTGTCTGGCTGAAAATGTCCACTAGAGACAACCTCATCACTACTAGAGAATCTAACAAAGGAAGTCAGGGACATTTCCTTGACTTGTTTTTTCACCCTTAGGCTATATTTTACTGTCCACACCCTGTTTTTGAAATTTTTCTGGTGGGTGAGGTTAGAGATGAGAGTTTTAGTTTTCAAGCCAATAATCCTTCTTGCAAACTGGACAATTTAAGCTTTTTGTGTTGCAGAACAGTATTATAAGCCACTAAAAAGCATCAAACTCATGATTTCTATATCTACCTGGCTACCATCATACCCAAGTGGACAAGTTCTTAAGGTACAGTCACTACACTACATGCAACTACTCGCAGGCAACGACTCTACCATTTTAACATTTCAGTACCAAGTTCTGTGTTGGTATAAAAATATATCTCCAAACTCAGTGACTTAAAATAACAATAATTTATTATAACTCACAAGCCTGAGTGGTTGACTGATAGAAGCAGAGCTCGTCTGGGGCTAAGTCTGTTCCGTGTGTCTCTCATTCTCCATGGACCCATGAGGCAGCCTTGGTAAATCTCTTTGACGGCAATGGCTGAAATGAAAAAACAAGCCCTACTATGCAAGCACGGTTCAAGCAGACAGCCTCTGCTTCCTTTATACCTGTAGATATTTCACCAGCCAAAATAAATCACTTGGCCAAAATCCATGACAGCAAGCAGGAAAATACACCGTACCTTTAGGGAGGCAAGGCCCTGCAAAGAGACTGGATTACATTTTAGGTATTTGTTTTTATTATTAGTTATACTATATTTAGGCATTTGATACCCATGAGGTTTAAGTTCTCTTAAACAAATAATTTCATACTACTTAATGAGGTCAAGCCAGCCAGCCTAGAAAAGAATATTCACTGTCCTAGTAAGTCTTTTTAAAAAATTAATACAGATATTTCCTATCATAAAAGTAGTTTATAGTCATTATAGAAAATTAAAATAGAGGTAAAAAAAGAAATTCAGAATCCTACAGCCCAGATACAGTCATCTTTAACATGATACAACATATTTTTATATCCTTTTTGCTATGTGTATTTGCCATAAATCTGATAAAAATAGTATGTAAAATTAAATATATTATTTGTCTTCACTTGATGCAAAAACAGTTTCCATTCAAATTAGCCCTTCGATTTACAGCTTGGAGGCACGTTCATATGTTTAGCTTCTAGTTCAAATCCTCATAACGAAGAGACTTTATTTTATTACTGTTTTCCTGAATTGAAATAGGATATTCTTTTCCTACATGCTAGGTTGCCTGACATTCAAAAGAGATGGGCTTCATTAAAAAAACAAAATCGTAACATACAGTTCTATACAAACTACATGCAAAATACAATACAAAAACGCAAAACCTTTTGGACTGTTACCAGGGTTTCTTTCCGGGCTTGGCAGTATTTGATTATTGGGACGCTGTCACAGGAAGGAATGCTCCACTGATGAGCACCGCTCCCCTCCGCTCCCATCTCACCCACAACCACAGAGAGTCCTGCTAAGCTGCTGTCATCGCAGTGTAGGGACAGATTTAGGAAGGTCATCTGCCCAAGGGCGTTTCCTCTGGCTGTTCTGGAATGGAGGATAGCCATCACATCAGAAGGCATACCTGCTCAGCTTTCAGGTTGAAATTTTGAGTGCATCTGAATTTCTGAGCCAGAGAGCAGACATTCACAAAGAGGATTTATTTGGGATGAAAACACATACTACGTGCTTTTTTAAAGGAGAGTTGCCTCAGCCTGTGATTAGAAAAACTTCCGTCTACGGCCATGCCACCCTGAACAAGCCCGATCCCATCTGATCAGAGGCTAAGCAGGGTTGGGTCTTGTTAGTACTTGGACGAGAGACCACCTAGGAAGACCAGGTGCTCTTGGCGTAAAAAATAAAAACTAAAGGATTATATCAACTGACAAGGTCCTTGCAATCTGTGAGGTCAACCAAGGGTTGCCTCATCTAAAAAAAAAGGGGGGGGGGAAGAAAGAAAAACTTCCTACTAGAGCCTGGAAATAGGGAAATTTCAAATCCTAGTTTATGGTTTGTAGAGAGGTTTCATATTATTCTGTGTCTTCTTACATACTCTAGTTAAATGTCAGAAGAATGTGTTCTGGGGAGGCTAATCAAGGGGTATTTTAAGCAGAATATCATCAAATTATTATTATTTTATTCATGTATTTGTGTTTCATTTCGTTTTGGTTTTCCTTAAAAAATGTAATTATAATAACTCTGTGTACACTTTACAAAGTTGACAAAAAGCCATAATATAGAACAGGAATCCCTGACTTTTCAAGCCCATAAACCATTCTCCACAGGGAACAACTTTCTGTTTTTCAACTTGTTTTTGAGTATTTACTCCAATTTTTAAAGATAATCTACTCTGCTAATTTCCTTAATTTATTGACTTTATAAATTATCCGCTGCTATTTCCTGAAGCTCAAAGAGCATTTAACCTTCCCAGAGTTATCACACTCTCTTTACTCAAACTGATAAATAGTATTTACATTATAATGATGACCTTGTAAATATTGGTAAGTGCCAAGTCATTGTCTATGATTTACATTTTCTTGTTTTTCCTTTATTTAAATAGATTTCGTTTTGTTTTATTTATATTGTTGATATACAATGATAGTTCCAATGCAGCATGCCTTTCTTTGACCAAGCCCTCTGCAATGCTCCTCCAATTAACAGGCAGAGCCTAGTTCCCTGCCTCTTGAAACTGGGCTGGGCTTTGACTTATTTTGACCAATAGAATGTGAAAGAAATGATATTGCTCTACTTCCTAGACTAGGTCTTAAGAGAGTCATTGCAGTTCTTGCCTTTGCTGTCTGAGAACAATGAGATAATATGATGAGGAAAAGCCCAGATTAAAAAAAAAAAAACCATGAGTGAGAGACTAAACCATCTCGGCTGCCTCAGTACTTACATTGACTGCAAAGATATAAAGAAAACCATGCACGAGCAATAGAACTGTGCTTGGACCATGAGAAATAAAAATCTCTGGTCATAAATTATTCATTCCACAGAAACAATGGAGTAGAGATTCTAGAACAACAGCGAGTGACCTTATAACATAGTAATTAATGGAAAAAAGAAGCAGAATGAGAAATAGCATTCAATGGCATTTCCATTAATTACATACAGTAATCCCCCTTATCTGCAGGGATATATTCCAAGACCCTAAGTTGATGTCTGAAACTGCAGATAGTATCAAACCTTACAGATACAGTATTTTTCCCCCATACATACATACATACCTGTGATAAAGTTTAATTTATAAATTAGGAACAGTAAGAGATTAACAATAACTAATAATAGAATAATTATAATATGTACTGTCATTACAGTTATATGAATGTGGTCTGTCTCTCAAAATATCTTCTTGTACTTTTCACTTAAAGGAAGGACTTTACAGCTTCTCTTTGGCAAATCTAAATTGCCAGCCTCGCTACTATTATGCTTTGGGGCCATTATTAAGTAAAATAAGGGTGACTTGAACACAAGCACCGCAGTACCGTGACAATCGATCTGCTACATCATGACAGTTACTAAATGACTAATGGGTGGGGCGCATATATAGCTTGGATATGATGGGATTAAGGGATGATTCACTTCCTGGAGGAAAGTGAGAGTCCATCATGCTACTCAGAATGGAGCACAAACCAAAACTTATGTTTTTTTCCTGCAATTTTCTATCTAATATTTTTGGACCATGGTTGACTGTGGGTAACTGAAACTACAAAAAGTAAAACCATAGAGAAGGTGGGTATTTATCTTGTGCATGTATTCAAAGCTATATTGTTCTGCAGAGTTATACAAATAGATGCATACATACATAGTTATATACATAATGTATCTACATACATATACACATATACATATGTATTTATACAAACAGATATAAACAATATGTAACAAATATATCAAAATGGTTTCCCATAATGGAAAAAGAAATAAAGTTTAGCATAGGATACAAGGAAATAAAATGTTAAAAATCGGATTGTACTAGGACTCGTGACAATAATAGCCACGAACTGAAGAATATGATGAAGTCAGCTTTCTGCCCTTGAAATATACCTTCCTCCACAAAACCTACAACATCCACCACTTATTCCACTTAGATTTATTAAATCGAAAACTCTTTAGTGGTGCCCAGCTATTGATACCATTTTAAAGCTCCTCAGACTATACTAATGTGATAGGCAATCACGGCAATCATTAATCTGGTATAGTAAGGTTATTTTCTAAATGATAACTTATACTTACTCTGTTTTACTGGGCTGCTCCTCCTGGAATCTCCGCTCCAATCTGTTTTCATCTGCAGAGTTATGGCCCACCCTGGGACTCCTCGTGGATGGTCCCTTGTCGGTGTCATTGTTTCTTGTATCTCAGCATTTTCCCTTAACTGGTTTACCAACTTGTCCTTCAACTTCTTAGTAATAAAACATGTATGAGAAATAAATTTTGTGAATCTTTTCATATTTATAAATGTCTTACTTTGTCTTTACACTTACTTCAGAGTTTTGCTGGAGATAAATTTATGAATTGAAAATCAATCTGTGTTATTTTAGCTCTCATATGAAACTGAATTTTCTTTATTTTTTTCTCTCTCCCATATCTACCCCTATAAACCCAAACCCAGACACTTTTAGACTTTATCATTTAGTTTTTAGGTGGGTCTTAGAGATTTACATGTCTCACTTCCCACATGCATGGAGACTAAAGATTCAAGCTGTGAAAATTATATGGAATACATTATATCAAAGTTTCAAATTTTTTACAAATAAGGATAGCATATATGAGTTTTCATGCCTCCAAAATGGAAAGACCTAAATTAATAAAACTTAAATACATTGATTTTATTGTGCTTAGTGCTTATGGTGTTCAAAGCCTGTGATCACTGAAAAAATATGGATTCACCGAATGACCATTGCTATCTAAATTACATTAAGACAAAAGATTATTCTAAAAGAAAATGTATTTTCCTAAGAAATTATACCTCTACTTTAGATGACTATCAGCACCATTTTATATGCAGTGAAAAAATGTCTCACCTGTCCACTCTGCAAAAAGAAAAACTTATAAATTAGAAGTCACAATGAAATCCAGACTCACTAACTACTCTTTTTTTTTTTCCCCAGTAGAAAGGAATCAATCAAGTATAATACAGAATTACACAGGCAAATACATGAAATGGTCTAGTGTTTGTGCAAATTATATATGCAAAACTATCGGCTTTAGGGGGATCAATAGTCAACTGTCAAATTGCTACATCTGCAATTGCAAAAAAGTCAACAAGAAGTTTTGCAATGAAGAAACAGAAAACTCTCAACATAAATACCTCTCTTTCTGCTACCAACATGGTGTGGCTGCAGCCTGCAGCTGTTGGCCTTGTGTAGTCAACTGGATGATACAGATAAATATCAGAAAATCCTGGCTCCTGTGTTCTGAGAAGCACCTGGAAAGGCCCGTCCCTTTTTCTCGGGTGTTATGCTTCACCTCAGGTGACAGAATCTTCCTTGAGAGAATCAACTTCTGGGGTGGGACATGGGGGGAGGGAGGAGAGACAACCTCAGCTCTTGAGCTATAAGCACAGAGTCAATAAGAATTTATTTTTATAACTTTTAAATATTCATGAATCTCTAATAGTTGCAGGCAATGGGAAAACTAAGCTGGCCAGGAGAGGGATGCTGTCCCTGTATTAATGTGATAAGAAATGGTATGAAAAGACTTATGGTATTAAGCATTTCAGCTGTATCATATTAGCACTGTATCATAGACCTTACTTTTCCACAGCACAATACAGAAATCCTCATTATGTTAAGACATTTTCCTAAAAAAAAAAAAAAAAAAAAACGGAAAAAGAACTAATGGGATAGAAGACCTAAAATGTATTGTGATTTCAACTTTTTTCTTAAAAAAAAGTACATCTTTAAAACTCTTCCCCAAATCAAGGTACTTCTGAAAACAATTGGTTTACAGGGTCCTCTAGAAATGATTTTGTTACAAAATTTTTATTAATCCTTTATTTTTAGCATTTATTAAATATTCGTTCAATATTGTTTACATTTCATATCTTCATTATTTATCTGAAAAAACTTTCTATGCTATTTGTATCTGAATCTAGTTCCCATTTAAGCAGTGAATAATGAAAAGAATAAGAGAAGTGAAAAGGAGATTACACTTATTGCTCGTTTGAAAGAAGAGAAGAAAGTCAGAAAAACAGGAAGAAAAGAAAGAGGAAGGGAGAGAGAAGGAAAGAAATAAAAAGAGAATAAAATCTCTGATCCTCATACATACATAATTAGCCCATAAACATCTGGGTTTTAGTGCTTTTAGAAGTACTAAAAGTTCCCCTCGGTAATCACTTCCACACACCCGCAGGCTGCCTCCTGTGATTTTTTTTTTTTAATTTCCTAAAATTTGATGATTAGTGTTTGGTTAAGAACAAAGAAAATGATGATAAGTACCACATTCACGAAGAACCTGTTTTAGGTACTGTCAGAACTGAAGTCAGAATAACAGGAGAGGATTTCAGGGATTCCTTAGTTCAACTGTCTCATTATAAAATGGATAAATTAAGCAAATTCCGGGACAGTGCTTCAGTTGGTTTGAACTACTATAATGAAATACCATGGACTAGGTGTCTTAAGCCATGAACATTTATTTCTCGTGGTTCTGCAGCCTGGAAGTCTGAGACCCAGATGTCAGCATGGTCAGGTTCTTGGCCAGGGCGCTCTTCCTGGTTATGTCCTCACATGGCCTTTCCTTGGTGTGTGCATGCAGAGAGAGGGCAATCCCGTGTCTTCTCCTCTTTCTATGAGGACATTTATCCTTCCATAAGGGTCCCACACTCACGACCTAGTCTAACCCTAATTACTTCCCAAAGGCCCCACCTGCAAATGCCATCAACATATGAGAATTTAACAATCAACTGTCTTTTAACTAGTGGACTATAGGGAAAAGGAATATATTCATATAACGAAGTTATTCTATTTTTCACTCATCCGATATTTGAGTCATTATATATAAACTCATAGAGGCAGAATTTTTAAAATAAGTAATGAAATGTAAAGAAAACCTAATCCAAAACATTTTAAAATAAATTATAAAATTGAAGAAAGTCAAAATATTAGATCAAAGTCATAGAAATGGTTAGAGAGCATCAAAGTTAAAGTTCATATCTTATTGCTATTAGTTCAGAGTTCTATGCCAGCCTATAGGATTCTTGCCAGACTAAACCAAGTATAGTTTATAACACACTCACAGAAAGATTAGAAATCTGTGAGCAGGTAGAGGTAAAGTTCAAAATATTCATGTTTTGGCTATTGTTATATATTAATTGTTGACTGATAAAATAGAAAGAGTTCCTACTGTACTACATTGCTTTGGAACAATAGTAATAATTTCTCTGAAGAAATGAAGTACTAGCAGATACTGGAATAAATATTTTAAAAAACAGAACTCTAGATGTGTTACTAAAAATTGCTTTGTTCAAAGAAAAGTACAAGCTTGTAATTATAATATATTTTTGCAAAAAAGGTATTTTATGTAATTGTTCGTGTGTCATAATCTCATAGACTATACAAGAAGGAAGAATTTCTTCTTTGAGATGACTAAAATGGTATTGGATGAATATATAAAATAAAAAGGAATATGCAATACGTAATATTCTTATGTGAAATAAGAAGCTGAGAAGCCACGTGAGCCTTCTAAAGTTGCAACTAAATTCATCATAATGTCAAATTAATCAGTGCCTAATTCATTATATGCCTCTGTAAGTTTACTTTTTGCATTGCTTCAATGCTGATGTTCCTAATCGTATAACATTTAAGGCATTCGTAGTAGGCATCTTTATTTATAATTATAAACAGATCAAAATATCCACAATTGAAAGTTTATGAGTACTGTAATTTGATCAAAAAGATAAATATGTAACATTATAAGATAACTGTAAACAGAATTTACTTATCCCACCTCACCCTTAGCTTGATATTTACTGGCATGAACTTTACCTCTCTAAATCTAGTTTTCGCATTTTTAAAAAGAGAGATTATAATGCAAATTGGACCTAAAGCATTTTATTAATTTGATGCGTAGAAATCTAACAGCTAATTGTAATTTTACAAATTGTACAAGCCAACCAAATCTGAGTTTACCTATGTTAATTCTATTTTGGATCCTTAAAGGGTTTTATTAAATTCTTCATATATGGCATTACATTGTTGTCAAGAATTTCAATAGTTTTCTGACAGTGTAATAAAATAATTGACTAAAATGAGTTAAAATTAAAAAAAAATACCAATCTTTTAGCACAAAATACAGGACCTTCAATATCCTAAATTATTTATTTCATTGTTGAATATGCTTTTCTTTGCAGGTCCACACAAACTTGTAACCTTATGTATACCTGAAATTCCTTTGGCAATAAAATGTCTTTCACTCTCCAGTAAGTACTCTTTGGAACAAGTTTAACACACCAGAGAGCACTTCTGTTCACTCCCAAAAGAAATTCGGCATCTTCTTCAAGACTTTATGATCCTCATATTATTTGCTATTGAGCAGGCAATAACGAGAAGATATTCTGAAATCTAATGTGTGTTTTAGTTTTCATTTGCTAAAGGCATAGATATAGTAAAATCAAACTTCTTCATTTGTAGCTTTTCATGAAGTACATGTAAATTTTAATACAGAAAACTTAAAATTCATCTGCCGTTTAATTAGGACATCAGACAAAGAGTTTGTCCAGCTAAGAGTTACCTAAAATATTAAGCTTTTTTGCAAGCTGAGGAAAAAGAATTTCAATAGTGCCAAGGTATGGGTCGAATATCTTGAATGCTTTGTCCTCCTTTATAAAGTAACACATATAGTGTGACATTAAGAAACTGAAGAGAATAAGTAATTAAGATGAATTTCTTTTAAAATTTAGGTAAACTGGACAAACATTGGAACAGTCTCAGTTCTGTTTGTTGTATATATCTTACATATTTACATGTGAATTATATATGCTATTCATATATAAAATGTCTCTATATAATACTTACGTGCTCAATGGCTGTACTTACCCATGGGTGTGTATTAGATGAGAGGCAAGCTATGATTTCTTATGAAGTCAATTCTCTATTGATTTTTAATGCGATCGGTATTTAGAATAAACAATTCTATTAATAAGCTTATAATTTAGAATAAGAAATGGAGGTTATAAAATGACATCTGGTATTAACAATAGGTACTGTTATCAGATATTAACAATAGCAAGGTTGTTGGAAGTGCTGACTCTGGAACCAGTTTGTCTGGATTTAAATATCAGTCCCATTATTTTACCAGCTATTGTATCTTAAATTCTCTGCTGAAATTATTTTAAGTGTTCAAATTTGATTCCCCTTTCTTTTCTAAGCACCAAAGAGGACTATATTTCTCTATCTGTTACGGACAAGGAAGAGATGTGATAAGTTCTAGTCGATGAACTATGAGAGAAAAAGATGTGTGTATAGCTGGGCCCAGATCAATATGAGTTCTCCATGTCTTCTCCTTCTCCATGCCTCTGAAAGCTAAGGGATTGGACAGAGGAATCACAAACATTAGAAACAACATCAGTCTGAGCCTGAACTGGGAGTACGTGGAGACCAACAATGGACATATAATACAAGCAAGAAATAAACCTTGGTTGTGTCAAGCTTCTGAGGGCTTGAAATTAGTTACTACAGCATATCTTTGCCTAATATGGCTAATAACCTCACTGTGTGTTTCCTCATCTATCACTGGGACAATAACAAGACCTAGTTATTTTTATAGTTGTCAGCAAGATTTAATGAAGCAATAGATCAATACAGCTTTGTAATTCTTATTAATAGGAATAGCATACATAGGCCCCCACTTAACACATTTTAAATTATAGAACATCCCACCTGCCTAAAACCCATATATGACCAGCAGTTCACACTTCTGCAATGCATATCATCTAAAATTATAAAACAAAGTCTCGAATTATGCTTTAATATAAAATAATTCTACTAGGATATATGATTTTTATCATATGAAATATTTGCTCATTGACAGGAATATCCCAGTTGCTGACTTATTAATGATACCTCTGATTTTTAGAAATAATACATTTTTTCTATTATATAAAAGGAAGCAGTAGCTAGGTAAGTGGGGAAGAGTAGAGAGAGACAATAGTGAAGGGTGGTGGACACTGGAGCACAAAAAACGACCGCAATCTCACGCTGATTACAGCTTTAGCTACCAAGCTTTGGAACGAAGACCACTTGAATTCATCTCTGACCCCAGGAGTGAAATAAGAGCGTTCTTTCTTGCTTCAAAAATGTAAGCTCTTTACAGACACACTTTTTACTTAATTCGCATGACATCAGAGAAAGGTACTATTTCCTGTACTTTGCAGATAAGAAAGACATACTGTAGACCAGGGAAGAATAAGAGACTCACTCCATACCCAAAGGCATTTACTCCCCAGGAAAGCAACTCTCAGGTCTTCATTTCCATTCAGTTGTTCATTTATTGCTCTTGCTCATGTTTTAAACTAGAGACAAAAATGAAAAGAACACTTTCTCAAAGCATATGCACACACAAAAGGAAACATTTCCCCTGGAGGAGCAAAGTATTTTTACATTATTGTCATTTTACTGAATTCTAGGGAAGAATTTATTGACCAAGGAAAGAAACAAATGGATTAACAGATCTCGTGGGACCAACAGTCTCTGGATGTTAGGAGGTCCATCCAGCAGAGATAAAAAAAGAATATGACATTTCCAATATATTTAATTTGAAGAAAAATTATTTCCTATTTCTTCAATAAACAAAATTAGCCACATTACATTTAAACTCTAATAAGGATTATTAATTAAATTATTTATGCTCACATTAGAGGACTATATAACACATATTACGGTCAAAGGAAATGTATGTTAAAATGCATTAATATGTTCATTAAAAATAAATAAAAGTGTTATGATAAATATTGCATAAACCGTATTTTATAAATAAAATAAACAGGCATAAACAGGCAGAGATCCTATATCTAGATATTTATCATCTATGCCACTGATGAAACATAAAGGCATTATAGGATATTTAATAAATAATTAAAATCTAAGAGATTAGTGCTTTCAGCCATTTAAAAATTTTAATTTAAACATTGACTATCTGCCCAATCTATGTTAATCGTTATCACCATAGAACCTGTTATATAGTTGGGGAAATGCAAGTCAAGATAGAGCAAATAATTAAGATATTTACCAAACATTTGAAAGAAAAAATGGCACTTCTACCCCTACTAAAGAACTTTATAAAGCAATAAGAAAAACTATCAATTCCCCTCCAAAGGAAAAACATAAAAGAAATTTTCTACTTTACAAAATTATTACTATCCAATAAAAACAATAAATGCCATGTAGGCTTACCATATTGGAAGTAAATAAAAATATCTTATCCAGTAATGATATCAATGTAGAAAATGAGTTCTCTCATATACTTGCAAGTGCTACTGCAAATTACTAAAAAATTTCTCGAGATATGTTTATTAAAATAGTCTAGGAAACCTTAAATTTTTACATCCCATTTTAAACACACATTCAATATGTAGTAACTTATACTAAATAATCATGAATGTTTACAAAGATGTGGATACAGGAAGCTTCGCTGAAAAGATATTTATGAGAAATAATTGAAATAAGTAAAATGTTTACATCCACATGGCAAACCCATATGAGTAAATTGTATTCTGTCCAAAATGATATAGAAGAATATGTAAAGACATGCAAAATGATCATAACTTATTACAAATTAAACACAAAGTGATTTGAAAAATCTCTAAGTGCAATAAAACTCATAGGAATCAAATGGATATTGATGAAGGCACCACAGAAGTAGAATGAAGGCAGTCACATATGCTGGACTGTGAAGAAGCATGTTTCTGAAAAGCTAAATAGATAATGTAGGAATTTCTAACTGAAGAAAAAAACGTATTGGCTAAGGCACAGAAATAGCAATAATTATCTAATTTGAATAAAAATGAATGATGGGAAGGAGAAAAAAAGGAGAGAATGGAACAAATATTATCACAGCTAGCATTTATTGAACCTTCCTCTGTGCCAAGAACTGTGATAAACACTTTAAATGCTTTATCACGTTTAAATACACACTACTATTCCAAGAGGTACACAAGCACTCTTAATCTCGCTTTGGGGGACACAGTACAAGCACCTGGTGAGAGCAGGCTCGGGAGACACACTGCTTCATTGCCTATCCCAGCTCCTCCCTACTGGCAAGTGACAAAGCCTCTTTATGCCTCATATTCAAATAACGGTTGTAACAGTATCTACTCATATGATTGTTATGAAGAGTAAATGATATAATATGAGCAATGCTCTTATGACAGAGCCTGGCAAAAGATAAGTGTTGAAATTTTTAACCTATTTTTATTAAATTAAAAATCCGAGTCTTCAAATTCTAAGTAAAGCTCAAGGTAACACCACTAGCAACTTGCAGAATGGTGAATTAAAGCCAGGTGTGCCTGACCACAAGTCTAGGCTCAGAGGTACAAAGCTGTCCCCTGTCCATTTGCATAGGTGACAGTAAAATGCCCACTCATACCTTGGCACTAAGGAAAAACAGCCTCTCCAGGGATTTAAAACAGTCAGAGCAGAAGCATGAAAATGCTCTACAATTAAAGAGAATGATGCCCAGACCTCGGGCTTCTGCATACCCTGAGAATCCTGTGCCATCAGCAGAGAAAACGGCCAGCTTTGGAAACAAACAAACAAACAAACAAACAGGAACATCCCAGAGGCAGTGCTCATCAAAGCTCTGAGCAGTGGCGAGGGAATGGAAGTCAAATGGATGGACAGTCCCAGGCTTAGCCCGCTGTGAATAAACGTTTGATTTATTTCACAATTCGATTCTTCTAGTTCTTTTTGCTTCCCATTTAGATCTGTGTTCAGAAAATAATGCACTGACCATACCACGAAAGTGAAAGTCTTAGTAAGTAATATTTTCATTGTTCATTGATTTTCTGTTCTGATCTCGTAAATATGGTTAATTTAAGTTTGCCTTATATTTTATTTTCAAAATTACATTATTTTAAGAGAGAAAGAGGGTACTATGAATGTCCTGGGACAACACTCAAAAACAGACTGATTTAGGGAAATTGGGACAGATAGTCAGGCTAAGTCAACATGACTTATGGTCCAGAATTTTAAAATACTCTATATCCTCTTCCTCCGCAAATTAGATTCTTTAGCCCATACAATTTTATAGCATAAGAAAATAGTGCCTGAATTAAGGTGATGCCAAGGCTTTAAATTATAACTGTGATCTTGGATAATGTACATAATGCTTTAAGCTGTAATTTCCCCTTTTTAAAATTAGAAAAAATAATTCCTATCTGAAAGGGCTATTGTGAGAATTTATATATACAATACACATATGCATATACATACACAAATTCATATGCATGTGTGCATCTATATATATGAATATGTATTTATACATGTATATCTTAGTCCAGTGAATGCTCAAAAACTGTAGCAGCTGTTATAATTTTCTCACCATCCTAACTCAACTCTCTGAGGCCTCTTGTGAGGCAGGAAGCTGATTTTTCTTAGGCAACAGTGCTCTGCACTGCTATGAGATTTCTTCATATTTCTATTATCAGGTACATTCCAAGAACGGTTAATCTTCTCTGTATTAAAATGGTGAAAAATCTATGTACCTCAGTTCTGCCTTTCTCCATAGATGACAATAGTAGTAATTGGTTTCATAATATTTATGAACTCTGTTTCAGTAGTTGATATGCTTATAAGTAGGAACATTTCTGTTTTATGCTAGAAGAACTCACATGTTAGATTATGTGTCTTAGAATAGGCCATTTTGAATAAGAGAGAACAAGCATCCTTAAGGGAAAGACTTCTAAATGTTACCGGGGAGAAAGGCATCTTCAACTCCAGATGACTTCGTCTAGTATCAGGAAAATTTTCGAATGTGTAGAATTTGAAGACTTCAGGAGTGGAACTGGGAGGCCTGAATATAAGATGGATGACAAGAATTATAATGAAAGGGTTTCCCAGTGAGTGATCAAAAGGAAACAGAAGAGACCTTTGGACAAACCTGTAGTTAAAAGGTGAGAAGAGGAACAAGAAAACCCAGCAAAGACAAAATATGTCAGAGACATAAAGTATAAGACACAGTGAAGTATAGTGTCACCGAGGTCAGAGCAAGTGGACTAGGAACATGTAAAGTTAGGGAAAGTGACTACAAACACGCAGTAGCAGCAACAAGAGTCTAGCACCTTCTATGTGGTATCTACCATTCTTCAGTCTCGTAACTAATAAGGAATATGCTATTCACTTGCCAAAATCTCGGAGAGGAAAAATATAAAGTTACTCAAGATTTCTAACATCTTTTGATCAATGTTAAGTGGTAAAGTGAAAACCTGTCCTTTTGCCACCGAAGGTCACTGCTGCTTTGATCACCGTATTAAGGAGGTTAACTGGAGGCTGTGGTGGAATGCCTCACAGCGCCCTTGGCAGTGAGGCAGATTCAAACGCTCCACCTCTAGGCTAGAAGAGCTTCCCCCTTAAGTATTATAAGGATATGTGGGGATGGCACCTGGAATCAATCTTGATCCCGGAGTCGCAGGGAAATGCTAAAATATTCACGCTCACAGCCAGCAAGGGTAGTGAGGTTTCTCAGCTTTATGACCGATGTAGGTTGTGAGGTTTCTCAGCTTTATGACTAGTGTAGGTTGTGTGTAAAATACCTTTTACGATCCTTACTGAATAGTTTAATAAGCTCTGGCAGGACTCTAATATTAGATTCGGTAGAGGCATTAGAATATGGAAGTGGCAGTACTGTGTTTTAATGCTGTTTTGTTCCCAAGAAAGTATTCCATAGACATCCACATTTAGAATAAGGAAAATTGCTTCCATAGAGAATATATGTCATGCTTATGAAACATTAAAGGAATTTTAATCCTTTTCATTTAAAGAATAAGATCATAAAAAATATTTGCTTCGCACATAAATCTACAAATCTTTCTTTCTAGCTTTCTTTTCTGCTTTGTCTATGTGAAAGGCACAAAGTCTAAATTCTGGGTGATGACAAATATTACTCTAGTAATGTTCATCTTATCTACATTTGTTTGACTTATTTTTAAATCCTAAAAGAACATATGAATGTCTTAAATAAAGTTAGCAATACAATTTTGTCATTATAAGCCAATTGTTATTCATGATATTCACTTAAATCTAGTTAATATTTATTTATCTATCAAAAGAAGCAATTCTCAAAAATATATTATACTCCAAATAAAGTTGATATCAACTTGACCAGATATAAATATCATCTACAATTAAAAATTGGTGGGCCTTTAGGATAGTTATGATTTAATTAGCAAGAAACTCATTACTTTCCTCAAATAAATGCTTTATTTTCATATAATTCCAAACCATTAATGAAAATTCATTGACAAAATCCACTTCCTTTTCTTGCCAATCCAAATTAAAAAAAGAAACATATATCTGTTATTTCATAAATATGACCTTTACATCTTATTTAAAGCCATACTTATTCAATTTTTCTGTAAATTAATTACTTTTTGAAATGATTTCGTTGTTGCAGATTTTATAATTTCTAATATTCAATATACATGCTTACTTCAGTGAATACTAGAATATACCTAATGTAGAGAATAAAGATTCACTGACATTAAAATACACTATTTCAAATTTTCCTTGTTCAATCCTAACTTAAGCACTTCCCAGCTGGGTGACCTCAGACAACCTACTAACTCTGAAAATCTCAGACTCCTCATCTTTAAAATAGGGTCATCGTTAACTTGCAGGGAACTTGTGAAGATTAGAGATAATGCTCACCACTCACCTGGCAAAAGTTAGGTGCTCAGTAATTGGTTCTGTTAGCAATAAATGAAATTGAGGTCAGCAACTTCCACCCTCTTCCTAAAAAGACATCCAGAAAGAGGCAGTTAGTGATCAGAGCAACACCACCATGAAAATGTTGACGTTTTTACGTCATTGACAGACAGAACTTTTCATTGACCCTACGACACTAGTTCAGTGCTTTTTTATATGCCACACATGCTGAGATCTGAATACTCGTGCAGTTTTTAACAATCCCACTTTAGATTCAAAGAATCAGGTAGAAAGAGATTCTATAAAGTCAGGCGAAAGATCTGTCGGTCTGGGTAAAGACACTACTGGCGCACAAATTTTCCTTAAGCTTTCCAAATGTAACACTTCATTTTGTGAGAGTGAAGAAGAATAGGCATCTGAAGGATACAAGGCACAGGATCGGTGCCCTAAAATGCAGTTTAAAATTTCTCTCTTTCCACGGATTTGTTTTGCCCCTGACCTAATTTCCATGCTAATTTATAGGGTTTACGATTGCTTTATTCTCCGCACAGCCCACACCTCTCCCTTCTTTCAAGTCTCCTAGGGACAGACTTCAGGGAGTAAGGCATATATAGCATCAATAAACCGCACTCAGTTAACTGTTCATTATGCAGTGACTGCTGGTCCACTTTGTGGATTTTCCATGCCCTTCATTTCATCTCCTCCTCAATCCTACAACCTTTCTTTTGATGATTTCACTGCTCATTATCACCTCTACCAGAAGTGAGAAGAAAGAATATAAAATTTAAATTAGTTGAAAATGACTTAAAATTTATTTTGAGGATAAAGAGGGAAAGTTGAAAAATGTGAGCTAAAATTAAGCCTTGGATTTTCACCTAGTTATACTTATCCCTGTTGAAGTGATGCTAATTGAGCTCTTAAATAAAAAGACTGGTCGACCCCATCATATCCCTTCCTCTTGGAATACAGAGAAAGAGGAGAAATGTGAACTCTATTTAGATAAAGTTTTCTAAAACAGAAAGTACTAGTTAAGGTAGACTAATGCTTGCCAAAGTCACATTTATAAATTACATTGTACAGTGGTAAATGTTTTAGAATACAAGTTTACAGTATAGTAAATTAGTTTATTTGCATCCTTTTCATACGAGTTGTTTAAATCTATATTTCTTTTATTTTAAATTTATTTATTAAAATTAGTTCTAAGTATACAGTATATTGGTTAGACATCTATATAATTTATAAAATGATACCCCCATTTGCTCCCTCGCTCCCCTGACCGTCCACCTAGCCATCATATTGATGTTAACTACATTCCCTATGTCATGCTCCCCATCCCCATGACCAACTCTCAACTACTAATTTGTACTTTTTTAACCCTTCACCTTGTTCACCCAGCCCCCAAATCCCTCTCCCCTTTGTCTGTCACCAAATTGTCCACTATATTTGTGAGTCTGTTTTTGATTAGTTTGTTCTTTTTGTTCCTTAGATTCCATATCTAAGTGAAATCACATGGTATTTATCTTTCTCTGTCTGACTTATTTCACTCAGCATAATAACCTCTAGGTCCAACCACGTTGTTGCAAATGGTAAGATTTCATTTTTTTTAATGGCTGAGTAATATTCCATTGTAATATTTGTTTATCCAATTGTCTGTTGGTGGGCATTTGGGTTGCTTCCATATCTTGGTTACTGTAAATTGTGCTTCCATGAATATTGGCGTGCATAGATCTTTATGAATTATTGTATATTTCTTTACTAAATTAACCATACAGCTTTTTCAGCAGAACTAATATTAAAATATTTAAAATAATCAACATGCTGATTTCCTATGACTCTCAAGATTGACTTCTGAGTTGCATAGGGAAAAAGCAATAGGCTTTTTAAAAGTTTGTCTTATATACCTGAACAAGAATTTATCCAAGTTAGTACTGGTTCTTAAAAATATTTATAAAGTCAAAAGTGTAATAAAATAACTAACCAGTACTTAGAGCGATGTTCAAAATCAATGCTTTGGAAAATAATAGATGGTGACAAAAATAAGTGCTGTTTTTTTAAATTATCCTCTACATCGGAAACAATCATAAGGCCAAAATCTACAGTTATTCCAAGAAAGAGGATTAGTTTGAGAATTTGAATTAGCTATGGGTGATCTCACATGCTCTCAAATAAAATATAAAAGGAGGGCTAACCAGACAACCCATACTATTACTAAAAACTTTGCAAAACTTTCAATTATACACACACAATATATTTTAAGCCTACAAGTTGAGAGAAGATCTAAGCTAGCCAAACAGAGATAAGTTTGTTTTAGTCATTGACTAGAGAAGTTTTCTCTTCGAAAGGGATTATACAGCAAATCTGGCCTACAACGTTTTACTTATTGTAGGTGCGTGATAAATGTGGACCTGAATGTATATAGGTCCTAGAGCCACCCATTCGGGTAAGACGGATACACCAGACTGGCAAGGTCATAAGCTCTGGAGGTCATAGTTCCAGGTCCGGTTGCCATAGACACTGGTAAACATTGTAATTTATAGCAGTAAAATTGCTATAAAACCTATATTACAATACTCATGAGTTTTAAGTAAATAAACATGTAAAGTATGTTCAGAATATAAGTGACACTCAATATGTGACTTTCCCATTTCTCGGATATTGCACTGGTTTTAAGAATGAGAGCATACCTTACCTTGACTATTAGATCAGAAAAAAGGATATGTATACATAAATATATACATATTTTATGTTTGTAAATATAAATTTATAAGTTACATACTTATAGATTCTATAAAAAATTTTTGTTATATTTGTTTAATTTTGTATTTGTAATATGTAATGTTGTATTTTTATTATACTATATGTCATATTTTGTACTCTACATTTACACATACACATAGATCATGTATATATTATCTATATATACACACATTAAAATAAGGTCATATTGTAAATCTGTATTTATTTGCAATCTTGAATTAATCAGAATATAAGACTGTGGTGAGAAATAGGTTTAAATATTAAGGTATATATTAATTATGTGAAACTTTGTAGATACCATACTGTTAATTAAAATATTTTAAATGGTACAATTAGAATTAATTAAAAGGTACAAGACAAAAACTACCTAGAAAAGATAATACTTCAAAAATTTCTAAAGTTTTAGAGTATGTTTACTAAATGTACAAAATTTGATGATGGCATGCTCATAGACATTTATAAAATTCCTCACAGCTTTATAAAGAGAAAAACTATATGGCGAGAAGGCTTAACAGTAAATGAAAAATATTAGTAACCTTTAGTTACTAATATTTCAACTTACATTATAGTTCACATGCAGTAAATTACAATAAATTTAATGCAGTAAATTATAATAAATTTAATTTATGTGCCATCATGTGGTATCTATTGACAGATATTAGGTAAGCCATTTCCCATGTCTGTGTGTGGGGGGGAGGGGTGGCGGTTTTAGAAAATTGAAACAGAGAGGTGTGCGACTTATCTGAAGTCACAGAGTAACTTAGCAACAACCATGAGAACGGAGTTCAAAGCCCTTGGCTCAGCTCAGTGTACCGTCTATTGTATCAAGTTATTTTCCTGGTCTATAAAAAAACAGGCTGGGGAGGCATATAATCTAACTGTTCTTCTAGATCGATTTTTAGAAAACACCTGGGAAGCAGGCCCAGAGCAATTGAGACATCTGAGAAGTTCATAAGTATTATTTTCAAGGGACGAATAGCATAGAAGCTCTCTAAGTCATCTTTAGAAATATGCGACACCAGATGGTAGGTCGCAAGACTGGAATCATTAAGGGACAGGGGTTTGGGAATGCTTTCACAGAGAGAAAGTGCAGGAAAAGAAAGAAGGGTATTAGGTCTTTTTTTTAAAAAGCCCAATTACAGCGTAAATCTGCATGAAACCCCTGCTTAGATCTTCAAAGAGGACTGATAATAACAAGTGCTCAGTGAACAGTCTGAAATGTGACATGCAAGGTATTACCCAAAATTGTGCCAAGGTCTCCCCCATCTTGATAAACTTCATGCAGAGACTGTGCAATCACCACAGTAATTTAAAGCAAAGGTGGTTATTATTGTCATTCCAATCTTTATCTCCAGAATGTGTTTAATTCCTTTGTTTCAACTTATATTATAGTTCATATGTTCATGCTTTTAAAAAATACTCTAAACAATTATTGCTAAATACATAGATTTAACTTCTTGCCAACTTATCAAAGGGAAGGAGAAATAATAACTCTTTCCATAGAGAGCAGCTAGATGATATTGTCAGAAAACCAAGATTCTGCTGGGAAGGAGTATAGGGACATTGGGAAAAGGCGCAAAGCAAAGCAAAAGGCCCAGGATTTCAGGGAAAATTAAAGATGCTTCAGAAAACAATTACGAAGAAGCGATGTCACTTCGATTGGATTGCCTTCATATACGGTACTTCCTGTGTAGTGTCCTTGTAAACAAAGGAAAAACTAAGAAAAGAGATTCTTGTATTTCCCCTCAAATAAAAGGCAAGTGATCTTAACCTGTTGGCGAGGGCATGAGCTGTGAGGGAATAGACAGTCTACTGCTGTTGTTATCCGTATAGATGCAGAATTAACTCTGATTGTGGGTCCATCCGGCATGCACTCTGACCACTAGTGGATTGCCTAATTCCAGCTATGTGTCCCAGACTTCCAGAAGCTGTGGGTATTGTGTGAGACATAAATTAAACACATTTCAGAGGCAGCTTGGTACTGAATTTTAGATATCAATATGTTTCAACCACAGACCCTAAAGTAAATATTTACCAATTATGGTAAAAGTTCAGCTGTAGGACAGCACCAGGAGCTGAAGAAGCAAGGAGACGCAAACTCTATTTCCTAATCATGTTTTGTTTACCAGAGGTATAAAGGCCTTACGCCCACGTGTGCACATTCTTGCGAGTGTTTACCACTCATCGGCACTCCAACTTCACTCTAAAGAGCTTAAGGGGGCTAATATTATAAGCCAACTCTTATTATTTGCCAGATTTGTATTATCAAGAGTTTTGTTTGTGAATTCCATGTATAGCCCCATTTGTGCAATAAGAAACCGGTGTTTTGATGTATTGTCAATATTTAGGATTCTGTGTCTCTAGGATTAGAAGCAACGAGGAGAAAAAAGGAAGGGTCAGAAGAGAAGCAAGGGTCAGAAGAGAAACAACTTCGCTCAGCCAAGTAATTCAAATTCTAGTTAGCGCAGAAAATTAAAGTGGTTCCTACAGAAAGCACGGGGATGTATGTCATCTTTCTTCTGACCCAAGACGCAGACTTTTTCTCTTCGAGGCTCAGTTACTAGGTGCTCATCAGGGGAGGGCTTAATGTCAGGGCAGCCCAGGGGATATCTGGAAACCTAGAGATGAAGAAAAATGTCTAGTCAGGGAAAGGCCAACAGTCTTTTCATTACTTATATGACATCCTGCAGATCAAAAAGTGTTTCATTGGCTTAATGCACTGGACTCTCTCCAGACCTGATTTTATAAATGAGGAAACAGGTCATATGGCTATTTAGTGTCAGAGCCAGAGAAGGTGTCCAAGCATTTTGCACCACAAACCTCCAGGATTCCTTTCTAAAGGGCCACTTCCCCAGTAAGCACTACAAGGAGAGGAACAAAGTAATGATTTGAAAAGTAACCAATCTTTTACCTAGGCTTCAGTGTGCCCCTCAAAACAAAATTTCACCCCTTAGAGAAATATGATAAAATTGCTTGCGGGCAGAACCACTTGTGTTCCCCCACAATTGTTTCCACTCTTCCCCTTGGCCTTTTCCCTCTTAAAGACCACAAGGCAGGCACTCAGAGACACTTCTGCCCGGAGCTCTGCCACCACCGAGAGCAAAGATTCAAAATTAGAGCATGTCCAAACCTTCACCGATTTCATCTATTTGCTTTTCCTGCTCGGACCACCTTTCAGAGTTTGAAAGTCCTTCCCTCTGCAACGAAAAGTGGATTTCCGTTCTCTGCACAAACACTATTGGATCCGAGGTCTCTCTCGGAGGCACTGAACTGGTCGCCGAGCAGGCGATCTGGGACAGCTCCTGCGACTGCTCTGTAGCGCCGCGATTTCCCCTCTCTATAAATTCAGGTATAAATGCAGGCTTATTTATTGATTCTAATTCTCCCTCTCCGGCTCGCAACCTGTGGACTCGGGTTCTGACTGGTGCGGCGAGGAGGGGGCTGGTGGGCACGCGCTCCGGTGCCCAGCCGCCTGGTGCCTCGTCGCAGTCTTCGTACGCAAGTCCCCCGTTCTGGCCTCTCCAGCGGGGTCTGGACCTACCCGGGTCCGGGGCAGGAAACTATGACCGTGCCCTTCTGCCCCCTCGCCTTTCTGCCCGCCTTTAGCGCCCGTCCTTAATTGACGAGCCGGTGACTATTGGCTGAAGTTCCCCGGCGATTTGCATGAGCGGGGAGGGAGTGTCTTCTGGCGCCCGCCCGGCAGGAGCGCGCTGACTGCAGCCTCCTTGGGAATGCGCGGCCGAGGGGATGCGCGCGGCTCGCGGGCCCTGGCAGTGAGCTGGCGCCCGGCGACCTGGCACCCGCGCCTGGATATGGGGCGGCTAAGTCGTCCCAGGAGCAGCACCAGCCACAGAAACCTGCCGGTAAGGGTTGGGGTGCAGAAGCCCCGCGGCCCCGACAAGTTGCAGCCCCTCCTTGATGGTTTTCAAACCTTTTACCTTCATCCAAACTTCATGGGAAGACGGTGGGGGGAGGGAGTTTGGCACAATGTATCTTCATTTAAGCAAGGAATGGGCAAGCCCTTCGGTCGTGAGAGGAAGTTTCCGAAGCAGAAATGTAGGCAAATGAGGAGGAAGGGAGTGCGGGCGAGGGCTCAGTCCGCTTTAGATACTGGGGTTCGGAGATTTTTCCTGCTGCCGGCATCTGGCTACGACTGTCCACTGCATTTGACAAATTGTTTTTGCATAATCATTTCACTTCTTTTCTCCTAGGGGAGGGGGACCAGTGAGGGATTCATGAGGGGTGGAGATCTGGATCTTTTCGATTTGCTTTCAGATGCATGCTTAAATTAAAACCACTACTGTGCTAATCTGTTTATTTAACGGGGGTGGGGGGAGGGTTCCCAGCAGAAAGCATTACTACGTTCTCCGTATTATTATTATTGATAGCGTTGTTGTTAATTGGTCTCATTGTCAGGGGTGCAGCACATTTAGCTTTACGGGGATCTTAGTGGCGGACACATTTCAATGGGAAATAAATTGATAAACTGTCCGCCTCTCAGGCCTCTCCACCCCCCATAACCTACCCTGGCGGATTCCCTGTCGCGCTGCGCAGTCCAGAGTTGGAGTCCTCTCTCCACTCCAGCGTGTGTTTCCAGGGATGCTTTACGGTCTGGGATTGCGAATGTCACCTGGATGAGGGTGGTGCTGGGGAGCGGGGGCAGAGAGTGCACAGGAAAATTAAGTTTTGGAGAAACGTTGCCCCACCGACCTCTCCTTGGCGGCGTTTCCTCTTCGCCCCGCTGTCAAGAGGGTTTGCCTCTGGGAACAGGGACGGGGGCAGCCGCGACCCCCGCGCACTGTTTTCTGACTCCCGTCCCCGCGTTGCCGCGCGTGTGTAACGAGCCTTCTCCCCTCCCCGCCACTTTCAGCATCTGTTTCTGCTTTTCCTCTTCGTGGGACCCTTCAACTGCCTCGCGAGTTACAGCCGGGCCACGGAGCTTCTGTACAGCCTGAACGAGGGACTGCCCGCGGGGGTGCTCATCGGCAGCCTGGCCGAGGACCTGCGGCTGGTGCCCGCGGCCGCGGGGCGGCAGGACCAGCAGCCCGCGCCGCCGGAGCGCGCAGGCTCCGAGCCGCGGCCCCCCCTCTCTTTCAGCCTGGCCTCCCGGGGACTGAGTGGCCAGTACGTGACCCTGGACAACCGCTCCGGGGAGCTGCACACTTCCGCCCAGGAGATCGACCGGGAGGCCCTGTGTCTTGACGGAGGTGGAGGGGCTGCCTGGGGCGGCAGCATTTCCATCTCCTCCTCCCCTTCCTCGGACTCTTGTCTTTTGCTTCTGGATGTACTGGTCCTGCCTCAGGAATACTTTAGGTTCGTGAAGGTGAAAATCGCTATCCGGGACATCAATGACAATGCCCCGCAGTTCCCGGTTTCCCAGATCTCAGTGTGGGTCCCAGAAAATGCGCCTGTAAACACCCGGCTGGCCATAGAGCATCCTGCCATGGACCCAGACACTGGCACTAACGGGGTGCAGACCTACCGCTTACTGGACTACCACCGTGTGTTCACCCTGGACGTGGAGGAGAATGAGAATGGCGAGCGCACGCCCTACCTAATCGTCATGGGGCTGCTGGACAGGGAGACCCAAGACCAGTATGTGAGCATCATCATAGCTGAAGATGGTGGGTCTCCACCGCTGTTGGGCAGCGCCACCCTCACCATTGGCATAAGTGACATTAATGACAATTGCCCTCTTTTTACAGACTCACAGATCAATGTCACTGTGTATGGGAATGCTACAGTGGGTACACCGATTGCCGCTGTCCAGGCTGTGGATAGAGACTTGGGGACCAACGCTCAGATTACCTACTCTTACAGCCAGAAAGTTCCACAAGAATCCAAGGATTTATTCCATCTGGATGAAACCACTGGAGTCATCAAACTTTTCAGTAAGATTGGGGGAAGTGTTCTGCAAACTCACAAGCTCACCATCCTTGCTAATGGGCCAGGCTGCATCCCAGCTGTGATCACTGCCCTGGTGTCCATCATCAAAGTCATTTTCAGACCACCCGAAATCGTCCCTCGTTACATAGCAAATGAGGTAGATGGTATTGTTTACCTGAAAGAACTGGAACCTGTTAACACTCCGATTGCGTTCTTCACTATAAGAGATCCCGAAGGTAAATACAAGGTGAACTGCTATCTGGATGGTGAAGGGCCGTTCAGGTTGTCACCCTACAAACCATACAATAATGAATATTTGCTAGAAACGACAAGACCTATGGACTACGAGCTACAGCAGTTCTATGAGATAGCTGTGGTGGCCTGGAACTCGGAGGGATTTCATGTCAAGAAAATTATTAAAGTGCAACTTTTAGATGACAATGATAATGCTCCTGTTTTCCTTCAACCCCTGATAGAACTAACCATTGAAGAAAACAATACACCTGATGCCTTTTTGACTAAGCTCTATGCTACGGACGCTGACAGTGGAGAGAGAGGCCAAGTAACATATTTTCTGGGACCTGATGCTCCATCGTATTTTTCCTTAGACAGTGTCACAGGTATTCTGACAGTTTCTACTCAGCTGGACCGAGAAGAGAAAGAAAAATACAGGTACACAGTCAGGGCTGTTGACTCTGGGAAGCCACCCAGAGAATCAGTGGCCACTGTGGCTCTCACGGTGTTGGATAAAAATGACAACAGCCCGAGGTTCATCAACAAGGATTTCAGCTTTTTTGTGCCAGAAAACTTTCCGGGATATGGCGAAATTGGAGTAATTAGCGTAACTGACGCTGATGCTGGGCGAAACGGATGGGTGGCCCTCTCCGTGGTGAACCAGAGTGATATTTTTGTGATCGACACAGGAAAGGGCATGCTGAGAGCTAAAGTCTCTTTAGACAGAGAGCAGCAAAGCTCCTATACTTTGTGGGTTGAAGCTGTAGATGGGGGCGAGCCTGCCCTCTCCTCTACCGCGAAAATCACAATTCTCCTCCTAGATATCAATGACAACCCTCCTCTTGTCTTATTTCCTCAGTCTAATATGTCTTACCTGTTGGTACTACCTTCTACTCTCCCAGGCTCCCCCGTTACCGAGGTCTATGCGGTTGACAAAGACACGGGCATGAATGCTGTCATAGCTTACAGTATCATAGGAAGAAGAGGTCCTAGGCCCGAGTCCTTTAGGATTGACCCTAAAACCGGCAACATTACTTTGGAGGAGGCATTGCTGCAGACAGATTATGGACTCCATCGTCTACTGGTGAAAGTGAGCGACCACGGTTATCCTGAGCCTCTACACTCCACAGTTATGGTGAACTTATTTGTTAATGACACTGTCAGTAACGAGAGCTACATTGAGAGTCTTTTAAGAAAGGAACCAGAAATTAATATAGAGGAGAAAGAACCACAGATCTCAATTGAACCAACTCATAGAAAAGCTGAATCTGTGTCCTGTGTGCCCACCTTGGTAGCTCTGTCTGTAATAAGCTTGGGTTCTGTCACACTTGTGACAGGGATGGGCATATACATTTGCTTAAGAAGAGGGAAAAAGCATCGTGGGGAAGATGAAAATCTGGAAGTACAAATTCCACTGAAAGGAAAAATTGACTTGCACATGAGAGAGAGGAAACCGATGGATATTTCTAATATTTGATACTTCATTGTGGAATAACACAGAGATGTTTCCACTGACTTTGGGTAGTTTTTACCACCTAAACAAGAGTATGTGGATGGTAGTTCCAATGAAGGCCGACTAATTTATAACTTGTACTATATTGTAAATAGCTGTTTACAGGTTTTTAAATTCAAAATCAGAGGTTATAAAATGTGTACAGCGTTTTTTAAATGAAAATTAGTACTAACAGCTATAGAACTGTTACGAAAAAATCTTGGATGTGATTTGCAGCTTTCATGCACCAAGCAGATGATTGATAAAACCTGAGAGCAAGGTAAGAAAATGGTACATTGCAGTTTTTCCTTTTTTTGGTCTAAAAAGTCCTTTAACCACAAGAGGGCATCAGCTGCACCTTTGCAGGGAACTGTTTTGAAGTATTGTACATGACAGTTGTTGTACATGAAATTAATGAAAGAGTATATTTTAAATACATTGTTTTTAACATTTAACAAATATGAAATTAAAGTAAATTGAATTTCGCCCACCTAAATGTGTAAGAAATAAAAGAAATACATCTGTAAACAGAACGTTTACCTCACAAGTACATCATGTATATAGTTTGAAAGAGAAGGCATTATAAAGAAGTGCATTTTTTTTTTTTTTTTAGCAAGGATAAAAACACTGCCATGTGTTAAAGATTTGACCTGCTGAAGACTATTTCACTTTCTGTGTACTCAAATTGCTGTTTGCTTTACCACTGCACTTGGCTATTATTACAGGGGAAAATATATATATTCTTCCTTACAGAAAATGTAACTAGAAATTTTGTCCAAGAAAAACAGCCAGAAGCAAAGAAATGTTTCAATCCTTACTTGCTTCATAGGTGTTTACGACATTTTGGTGGTTTCATAATTTGTCAGCAGTACTTCGTACTTGGGTTATACATTCTAGAATTCTATATTCTATGTTCGATATGTATTCTATATTCTAGAAGCTGGTGTATACCATTGATTGTTTCAGTTGGGCCTTTATTATGAAAGTTATACTTATCTTTTTGTCGTTGTTTAGATTTGTTGGCTACCATTTCTGGCTTCCTTTTCTTTGGCTTTGGATTAAGTCCAAGAGTATTTTGTAAGCCCGGCGGCAGATTTCTTCGATAATTTAGCTTTCCCTGAATCCTTTGCAATGAAGCAAACTGGTTCATCAGTGATTGATCACTTTCACTTCATTGTGTGAGCTGGAAATTTTATTTTCTATGAGAGCTACAGTAAAATGGTCTGTATAAGCAAGGAATGTAAGTGTTAGCTTAAACTGGATCATTCTACTTTTTGGCATCCTGTGTCTGTACTATACCAAAAGTGTTTATATGTCTGCAAATTAAAAGTATATATTTTCATAATTTCTTTCTCATTTTTACCATTTTCTATTTGAACGTGGGTTTGTTTTTTCACTGAAGTGCCTGTTACTGGCATTTGTTTGCTTCTAGAGATAAATGTGGGTAAACTATAAATATTGTTACGCTAAAGTTTACATTAAACTAATTCATCACTCAAACATTGGGTAAATTATTAAATACATGTGTAGTTATAGACAAATATATATAATAGTGAATATGCTTAAATGTTTGTAGAAGTTTACATGATAATTTATACCCATGCATGTGCACACATTCATTATTTAGAATCAATTATAAACATTCATTTTACGACATACCTACTGCAGTCCTGTTAGCTGTGCTATAATAGCTTTCAATAAATTTTAAAATGAAAATATATTGCAAAAAAAAGTTGAATGCAAATACCCAAGACCTTTTGACTTTGTATCAACTCGCTTTTCGTTTCCTCTGACGATTTGAATAAAATGTAAGCATATGAGCAGTAATGTTTATTATAAAAAGGAAGTCTATTTTTACTGAAAACTGATTTTATATGAGAGGCACCTGAGCTAAGAAACTAAGACCATTTGACTTCCAAAACTTTTCATTCATAATTGATGTATAACCAAGGAGGAAATTATTCTCTGCCGCTCATTTTTTCTACCTTCTCTTTTTTAAAGGAAGAAACTACATATGAAACAAGTAACACCATTAATTTAAAAAAATCTTCCAAAAGTGCAATGACTTAACCATCAGTATAAGTAACAAAATATTCTATTCATTTCTAAATTTGTAGAAGGTTCATGTGTTTTGGGGTATGGACTTCATCTCTAGCATGAGAAAAGCCTGTAATGTTAATAAAAAGACGTATTTCTAAATAACTCCTTGCGCCAGGATTTCCTTTACGAAAACATCTCGTTCACATTAAAAACATTTATAACAAGGGAAGTTAAAGTAAACCAAGCTCAAAGATAAAAGCCCCTTTTTACTAACACCTTGTGCTAGAACAGTTGCCAAAATGTATGCTAATCATGTCAATGTTGTTAGTTGAGCTGGCACAAAAATAAGTGTTCCATTCATTAAAAACCCTAATATCCATTTAACAGTTTGAGAACCAGGAGTCCTCTTTGCCCAATTTAATGAAGAAAAGATTACTCTGATCTTTGCACTGCCAAATCCATTCTTATAGTACAGAGAAAACTGTTCATTAATTTGGACTGGGAAATTTCAAACCAACAACAGCAATTTCAGCTACAGGGGAAAAAACAATTTACATTATTTGACCCTTTAGGGTAGCCTCTCTGACCCTATTTAAAAGGAAAAAAAAAAGTTTTCTTGGCAGTTAACCTTCTGTAAATGGTGCTTTAAGAAGAAAAGGAAAAATAAATGTTTCCTTTAAAACAGTTTCGTGATGTTAGTGTATTTAAAAAAAAAATCCAAATCCTTTCTGTTTTGGGAGCTCTGCACGTGTTTTATGAAAACATCAGGCTTCATCTTGCTATGAAATAACATCATTGAAGCAATATTGAGGATGGTGTATGAAGCTGACTTGATTGTAGTAAAATCTCGTAAGGATTCTAATTTGTGCTCCCAGGAAATGTCTCAAAGGATAACTGTTAAAGGAGGAATTAAGCAAGTCTCTCCTCTGGAGACTTAGGTTTCAATCTCTCTTCAGTGAGGTGAGGACTTTGGGGTCCTGACCTTCAGCAGACAATAGAAAATGTAATGAAAGAACAGCCCTGAGCATATGGTGTTCTTCAGCTCAAGGAGGCAGACTGCGCTCATGGAGGCCAGAGACATAAACACCTGAGCACTTTCTTTCCTCTAAGCTAGATTTGCTTGCTGCGGGAAATTGCTCAATTGCTCAAATACCATTTTGCTAACTTGTGCGATTTCTGCCGAGCAGTGCGCCCTTACAGTGTGAGTTGCCAATAACTCTTTATGGAAAGAAAGAGAACTGACAGTCATGCAAATGGACTCAAAGCAGGGGAAAAAAATCAATTTAAAAAAATTGATAATTCCTGACAAAAGACCCACCATAGTTTTGTCTAGTTATTTCTAGTTCTGAGAAGAAAAGTTCATATGTATTTTCAGATGATATGTACATATAAATATACAGTCTATAATCACTTTTTAAATGGCAGTCATTGTATATAATTGCTCTTCAAATTGTAGCCTTTTTTTTCTCTTTGATAAACTTTAAATTGGGAATGTATTCCCTTAGGGTATAAAACAAAATTGAGTAAACTTTAAGACTTAACCCACTAAGGTCAAGAAGAATACTGTGATGATTAAAAAAGAAATCATTCAGCCATTCATTCCATACATATTTATTTTAGTATGCTTAATTACCAGGGAGTTGACTGAAAACAAGATAGTATCCCTTGATGAATTTTGATTATGGTTGTGAAAGGCCAGTAAGAAAATCTTCCATCTCAAAACACTAACCAGGACAATTGCCGATCTCCAGATGCCATGTGAACAGGACCTAACACTGTCCTGAGAAATGTTGCAGAAAATTTTCCAGAGGAGGAGGTTTCTAAGTTGGGCCCTCTTGGAGCAGGCGATGTCTCAATAGAATATAAAAAAAGGAGGATTTAGCCAGGGCAGAAGGAGACAGACGAAGAGAGTACAGTGTGTAAGGCCCACATGTGAAAGTGAACATGTCATTATGGAAGAGCCACATATATTATCATCCCTCTTGGCCGAAGGTATGGACAGGATGAAACATATTACTGGTAATGAGCTTGGAGAGCTGAGTACACTGCAGATAGTGGAGGAACTCATGTTCACGTGTCATACTTAGAGGCTATAATTTTAGACCAAAGATGATGGGATATTAAAGGATTTAATACCAGGAAATTTGTATTTTAAAAAGATCACTTTGGCCATGTGTGGAGCTCATGTTGAAGATAATGCTAGAGATTGAGTAGAAGGTAGTCGTGACAATTTAAGTGAAAGATGGGGCCTTAAGCTAGAGAATATGAATAAGATATATTATAGTATGGAATATAGTAAATAATTTTTTCTGATAACTGAACTTGTTATATTAACAGAAATTAATGCACATGTGATAAACAAGAAAGTTCCTAATTTTCATTATTTGCTTTCAAGCCTATATTACAAATTTGGAAAGGACTGGGAAGTCATTTACTAACTGTTAAATCAGCACTGAAAGCATGGGAGCCATAATCCCCTTTTTAATGTTGGGTTTATGATACAGATGGAATTTTAAAGACACTAATTTACTCAGTTTATTTCATATTTATGACTGTTAATTCTATTCAATTTAGCAAACATTAAACCGTGTGCCCAAGTGGTAGCTATTCCAACATGAGGTTGACCTCATCGAAACTAATTTATCCCAGGCATTTGTGATGTTTTGCTTGTAGTTGCACTAAAAATGTCCACATGCAGAAGTTATGTTAAAAATGGAAGGGGAAAAAAAAACAGTAACATGTCAAGCATAATTACGTGTAAATATAATTTCAAATTGTGTGAATATCAAGAAAGATTGGTATGTCCGTTGCAGGAGATTCTGAACAAGATCCAGGAAATATGAGCAGAAGAAACAGGTAATTAGAGTCAAAAAGTACACAGGTCTTGAGGGTTAAATGTCACTTTTGGATGAAAAAAATCATTCTTATGCCTCAGTTTATCTTGTGTAAATGAAGAATTTAACAGTATCTAGTACTCGCTGGCGGAAGTCTCAAACCAGGGCTAAACAAACATACAGTAGACGTAAAAACAGCATTATTGTAGGGAGTCCTAACCTCAAGAAAAGTCATTTGTCTCATCTTCCAAAACACTTCCCTTCCTTATAATCATCTGTATAGAAATTATGAAGCTACTTTGCCTTACAGTATATTTTGAAAATCAAGTAAGTTACTTTAAGCAAAATATTTCACACAAATGAAGTGCTCCACAAAATATCGGCTATTATGATTGCTACTGGAATTAAACAGTGTGCCATGAGGTTGCCTATCCAGTGTTTTCACTCATTCGAGCAGATTCATTCAACCAGTGTTTTCATTACACAATGAAAATCCATAAAATTGATAATGTTTTAGATTGAAGGCCTGTATGCACGGCACATTCTCTAATATGTTTATCCTCATTATCCATGTATTAGGCCCTTTGACTTTTTCCCCCTTTTTTTCTCAAGATGAGTTCATATGTCCTTTTTCATTTGAAAATTTCATAAAGGCTGGGACTATAATTTAAATTGTCAGAACATGGAACTTTAGAGATAATTCAGTCTAACCCCTCATTTTACAGTTGAAGAAACTAAGACATAAAATATCAAGGAAAAAAATGACAATTGAGGGGATTAGAAGAGAAAATGGCAATTATGTATGTAAAAAAATAATTAAAATCTTCCTGAAAAGAGACTTACTTTTCCTTCAAACATTTCTCTTAAAATGCACATTTAATTTTACCTTCATTGGAAGTTAACCAATGCATTATACTTAAAAGACGATATACCAAATGTTAAAAAAAAATTGTTTTGGAGATGAAATCTCATCTAAAAATGAGGTCAATCAAAACTAATCATTAAAATAAATTATTAAAAATCATATACCTTCCCTGTATACACTTGAAGAAAAAATACAATTTTAAAAATAAAGTCACATATCTCAAAAAGAGAAAACAATAGAAAATTACAAAGTTATGTACTTGACAAATATAATATTTGCAAGAAAATAGTAAGAAAACAAAACTTTAGGCGATTAGAGAATGGATAAGAAAAGCTAAGAGAAATTTTATGAACCCTATAGAAAAATGGAAGGAATAAACTTGATTTACAATATGGGAGTAAACATTTATTTATGCGAACTCATGTATATTTTACATATCGAAAAGGCAGGTTCGAGTGTGGATATAAGGGATATGATTAATTTGAAAATGAAGATGACCAGGCTTACTTATAGCGAGGTAAATGAAGGTAAAGCCAGAATGACTAATTGTTAGGAACTCACTAAATCACAAACTTTACAATCTCAAAGGAACTTCGGATTATGTACCCTCTTACAGTATTGAGTACAATACCCCGAAGCTTCAATAAAGATAAACACTATTACCATCGACTGTTTATTTACTAAACATATTTACTATCAGCTTGTGCCTATTACAAGCAAGACATTATGCTAAGCACAAGGGTAAGTTTTCTTATAGTCTCTCCAAAAGATTACTCTCCAGTTTGGGAAAATGAATGTGAACGACACACATATAGGGATGAATACGTTCCTCTTCTCTGCTCTTCACCTCTGACATGTGCATCTCAGAGAAAGACAGAGATCATGATGGCAGGTGAAAGTGCTACCTAGGGACATGTACTTCATGTGGGAAGGTCATAAGGAGAACATCAAAATTATCAGAGAATTATAATCTTTGCAATGTGTATAGATGGTAAAACAGGAACCGAGTGTTTTCTATAGATAGAATTAGTAAATTTAAAGACTTTTATATATATACTTCTTTTATTCATTTTGAAAATTGGAATTCTCTGTAACTCTCAAATATAACTTTCATTTAAAATGTAAAGAAATCAGTGAACTGGGCACTGTGAACCAGCTACTGCCATCAGGAAGATCATAAATTTACATTTCAGAATTAAATATAATCATAATATTCATTGACTCTACATATGTACAAGTAACCCTGCTGCTATATTAAAAAAAAAAAAGGCGCCGATTTCTATTTTACGAATATACTTTATACCATTTCAAAGTCATAGTTTTGTGTTAAGCTTTCTTAAGGTGTTTTCCTGGCAATGTGAGGTTTAGATTGAATGGAATATAAAATGTACAATGAGAATTGTTACGTAATCCAAAGTTATGAGATTGGGTGACGTATATGATGAGAAGCCGTTTTAATGTTAATGAATATAATTACTGTACATACATTCTGAACCCTCCATTTCATTAAAAAGAAAATACTCCAGAGAAGATAATTCCAGAAAATTAACAGAAACAAATCCGGTATTTTAAAGGCAGAATGAAATTGGCAAAGGAAGAAAAACAAATAACATTAGAACTCTAAAAACTTTATTTTTTTTTCTTTTTAGAAGCATCATCCACCCAACTTTTCCTCAATCACCTCCACTGCCTTCTGAAATTGGGAAGCTAATCTCCTTTACATTTTTGAAGTTAAATTGTAAAATTTTAAACATTTTCAAAGTCAAAAAAAAAAAAAATGCGGGCAATGCTAACCATGAACCAGGTGCTAAAAACCCTATTGCTTTATGTCAAGACAGCTTTTCATTTATGATCCTTTCAATCATTTGTTCAACAGTAAAAATGTCATTTAATTTACAGAACTTCTTGTAAGTAGCAGTTAAAATTCACTATAAAGAGAAGAATTTCAATAATAGGTATATAGCTTCTCCTTAAAATATTTACATTAAAGCATCTAAGCACTCAAGTTCGGCAAAGCCAACTATCCTGCTTGTTTCAGTTCTTGATCTAGTACCACAAAAAAAATTTTTTTTTCCCTACAAAATGCACTGTAGGACATACTATTTTCCCCACCTCTTTACAAATGTATTTAACAAAAGAATATACAGATTTTGGCAAAGAATAACAGTATAAGTTGGCTTATATGATTCATTAAAGTAAGAGATTAAATACAACTTAAGTAAATCAAATTAATCCTTTGTTTGTGCTTTCTGCTTGACTCAGGACACATTGTTTGAAGAACATGACACACAGCACCATTCCCAATCAAACTCTTTGGTGGGGAAGTCAAGCAGCCCATAGAGATAATTATAAAAGACCTTTGTAGTGAATGCACTTATCAGAAAAGAAAGGCGCAGTATTTATGAAAACTGTCTCACTGAGCCAGGAGGAACCTTCAGACACCAACATTTTCTTTCCCTTTGAGCTTCCTTGATCACCCTGTTGGTCTTTCATAAGGAAGCTCAATATTCTCAGACTCCATTAGCCGATTTGTGGTAGGTAGACTAGCCCCCCAAAGATGTCTATGCCTTAATGCATGGAACCTATCAATACATTTATGTTACCTGGCAAGAGAGGCCTCGCTAATGTAATTGACATTCAAGATCTTAAAATAGGGACATGTCCAGTCATAAGGAACTCGAAATGTTCCTAATTCACAGTCAGCAAGAAAATGGGAACTTTCATCCTGTGATTACATGGAAATGAATTCATCAACAACTTGAATGAGATGGGGAATGGATTCATCCACAGAACTTCCGGAAGTTCATACAGCCCTCTGACACCGTGACTTCTGTATTACAAAATGCAGAGCAGAGGACCGGCTGAGCCACTCTGTACCCAGACTTCTTTCTCAGGATTGGGAGTTAATAACTGGGTATTATTTTAAACTGCTAATTTTGAGGTAGTTTCTTAAAGCGGTAATAGAAAACTACTACAGTATCCTGAAAAAAAAAAAATATAGTACGCATCCATTAAAGGTGGAGTTTATTTGACTCATTATAGCAAAACGTTTTATTTTGGGTAACTTTTATAATAAATGATTTTTTCAAAAAACAAAACAAAAATGTTAAATCCATATCTAATTATAATTTGCTATGTAAAGAAAAAAAAAACAAATTTCAGAAGAATCTATATAAAATATAATGGATTAAAATCATGTGTTGTGAGCCTGCTGTGTTCCAGGCAGTGTGACCCTGCCACTTAGACTCTGTGTTCCTCTTACTTTTACTAAGTCACAGAAATAAATAGAAAATCAGAGGAGTTTTTATTTCCATAAAGGACTTCCTCAGTTGACTAGAGCCGGAATGAATAGTTCTGAACCACTGAATTCATCTCAGACCCAATTTGGGATAAGGTGAACTGAAAGACTGCGGTTTGTAATGGAGATCTACCGTGGAAGGATGTATTGTAATTCACACATAAAAGGTTGCATTGATGAAAAAAAAAATGTATGTTAAAATGTATCTTTTTGTTGTTGTGATTGCAGACAAAATAGCCTTTCTAATGAATGAGTCTCTACAACTGATGGATTATTTGAAGTGACCTGAAATTTCTAATTCTCTGAAAACAAGCACTTTGGGGAGTTTTTTTAAAAATACATTCTTATTCCACTCTCCTACCAACTACTTCCTATTCGAAAGCTACTTCGCTCTATACAATAAATTCACAGTAGAAGAAATTCATTAGAATCACTGATTTAGTATGCACTGACTTTTTTGGGGGGCATTTACTACTGGCATGTCCAATACATAATACATAGGACTATATTATAAAATGCATTTTGTACTGGTAAAATGATATCATTTGCAAGTGCAATGAAATGTTTGGGATTCATATCAGAACTCTTGTGACTGAAGAGTCAAAATGCAGTCATGTTTTCCTGATTTTGCAAAAAGACAAGTTTTTTCTTAAATGTGTACATTTCTTTTTCACTTTATATGTCAGTTTTGATGATTGTACAGTTGTTTGTTCTAAATTCTAATCTAAGGGGGAAAATGAAAATTGTGGACACTGGTCAAAATAAATTTTAAAATCCAAATAGGATATTCAACTAATAAGTTTTCTTATAGTTAACAAAGAAAATTGGGGTTGAGAGCTAGGGAATTGTAAGCATTTATTTCAAACACATTTTAGAAAGAAATTGGGATGATCGCACATGGAACAAGATATCTCATTTCTAAATTTTGCCCAACTCAAAGCTACTCTTTCACAAAAAGAACACCTTTCCCATCATTTGTCTGATCACCTGCTGGGTTGTGGAATAATCTGTACTCAGGTTATTCACTTATGAAGCACATTTAGGACATGGAGAAGCTAAAAAACTGAGTTTCACATAGAGAATATAAGCCTGTTTTTTTTTTTTTTCTTCTTTTCCAGGAGGTTTAACTGTTAAACGTGAGCCAAGTACTGATGATGGTACTTCCTGAAAACCTTGAGTGATCAGCATGTCCAGTTACATGTCCCAGCAGTCCCTCTCATGCTTGGGTTGGGATGAGGAGTCTTTTTGAACTTGTCAGAGAGACCTACAACATCAGATTTTCTTCCATGAGTGTTTTTTAAGCAGTCCCTGTTGGAACACTGCCATACCTCCACTATCCTGAACGGGGGTTGGAGGCTGGTACCACTGCTCAGGAAAGGGTTGGAGGCTAGCTACAGAGCTTAGCAATCTTGATGAGGTGGCAAGTTATTTAGAGCCTTACAACTCAATGTGTGTTACACAGATTGTCAGCATCTAGTTGCTTGTTAGACATAAAGAATCTACGGCCCACCTCAGCTCTATTTAACCAGAATCTGCATTTTAAAAGATCCCCAGTTGATTTGTATATAAATTAAAAGCTGATAAAAATGTGTTTGGAGCATTGCCTCTCAAGATTTTCTGCATGTTGAAATAGCCTAGAGAGTTAAAACAAAAGCAAAACAAAAACCAACAACTGAAACATAGGTCCCCCCACCCTCGCCCCAATTTAATTGGCATAAAGTGTAGGATGGGAGTTAGGATTTTTACGAAGTATCCCAAGTGATCCAAATACGCAGCAAAGTTTGAGAATCACCACTTTAGAGTCCCATTATTCCTATGATTTGGCATTTTTACTTGGTACTCTAATATCCAGCCATTTGGGATTTCTTTCATTCCTGACATCCCCTCCCAAGCTGCTATAAAATAGGAGACTATTTCCAACACCACCTAAAGACTTTATTCATAAATGAGTATGAGTCGGATCTTATTTATTTATTTATTCGTTCATTCATTCATTCATTCATTCATTTATCTATCTATTTATTTATTTATTTATTTAAAGCAGTTGTCCTAGATCCTAGAATTATGACTGGTATATAGCAGAGACGCCATACAAATATTTGTGGAATGGATACATGCATGCATGAATGCAAGGCAGTGTTGACACATAAGTTATGTACTTGAGAAGAAAACCATTCTATCTTGACTTTATAGCGCAAGAGGGCAGAATCTGGAACTGAAGCTGGGAGCAGCACTCAGAGGAGAGTCTGCAATGAGAACAGGGAACAGGTACGACCTCCCCCAACTTCTTACACACCCTCGGCATTCTGGGAGAGAGTAGGACAAGCTTGAGAAGGCAAAAACGAAGAAGTGGGTAGCAGAAGTATAATATATGGCCACTGGGGCAAAAGACGTTTAATTATTCAAGAGGCTTTCTTTTCTAGGGGCTGTGAACTACCAAAATGAGAGGTGTCTGGTAAGGAGGAAGATTATAAAATATAAGAGGCGGAAAATAGAGAAAAACATATTCTAGGCATGAATATATGAAGTAAACATAAATGGAATTACAACCAATTTTAATTGTTGAGAATGAAAGATATGCTGATGAGAACCTCACTGTTTATCCACCTATTTTACATGACTAAAGAGAAACAGGAAAAGACTGCCTAGCTTGCTGAAGTAAAAAAGGACTAGCAATATCCGACAACATAAAAACAAGAAACAAACAAACAAACAAACAAAAAATGTTTTCATCACGGGTCCTCCGACTCCTACTATTAAAAACCCTGGGGAAACTTCATATATATCTTACAAGCCACATTTTCCCTAATGTACAAATGGAAGTGACCCTGGTTTTTTTCTGAGGATTAACGGTAATTCATGTAAAGTGGCTAGCGCTACGTCTTGTGCGCGGCAGCCAATCATTCGAACATGTTTCCCTCTCACTTCCCTCTCGCCTGCCTCATGTTATTTAAAGCACGAAATAGCAAGAGCATAAAACTTTTCGGGGTTAATTTTTGTATCCTATTTGGCTTAGCACAAAATGTTCATTGAATGAACATATAATAAAGGCTGTGTGAGTATTATTCTGGTGTTCAATAGCTTAGAATGGGGTTGGTTGGGAAGGAAACATATAAAGATGTGAACATTGATTCATGAAGTAATTTATCAAACATTCTCATAAAGCATCTAGTACGTAGCATGTACAGAGATACTTTAAAAATGTGCAATTGGAACTATTCTTTAGGACTCAGGGTTTAGTTAAGGACATTGAAAACAAAACTGAAATTTAATGGGATAAATGTCTTAATGTGGGATGAATAAAGCCAAGAGAATCAATTGAAGCATTTGGTTTACAGTATTTTGTATGCAGCTGGTTTCAATTTCAAAATTATTAATAATCTCAAGGCTGACTACATTTCAGTGTGTCCACACATATTGTCATAGAGCAGAACAAACAGGAAAGACAAGCTGAGAGATTTGGGGGGTTTGGGCTGTGGAGGCATCATCTGTTCCTTAGTGTACAGACTTTTTCTTTCTTTCCCCTGCCTCCTGCTTCCTAATTAAATCCAAATGGTCCCCCTATTTGTTGTCCCGGCCCTTCCAACTGAGACCTGATGCCAGTGATATATGCCATCTTCCTTTGGCTCCCTTCTCTCTAATCTGCACTGCTAACCAATTGTTTTTGTAAAACAGTAAGATTTGTCAACTCTCTTTCCCATTGTCATACTGCTTGAGATAGACACGCTGATATATTTTAAGATTAAAAATTAAGCCACGAGATAGTAAACGAGCTGAGCGAATCATCTCTGCCACCTGTTACTAACCAAACCATGAATGTCCGGACACAGAAGGCTACATATAGGTCCTGCTTTGTAAAAATATACACAAAGAAATTCTCCTCCAATAGAAATGTATTATCCTATTGACAATTACAAAGATATATAATTTCAGGACATCCAAGCTACTGGAAAACTGAAACGAGTAGATTGCTGATGCAAATGAAAACTGGAAAATATTTTCCAGAGGCCTCTTGGTCAATATGTACACATTTTAAAATGGGCATTATTCTTTTCCTTTGCATATTACTTGTAAAAATATAACCAAAGAAAATAGCTTCAAAGTCATGTGCACAAGCTTACTTGTTGCAGAGTTTAATGATATTGGTAAAAAAAAAGAAAAAAAAAAGGTAAAAAAAAGGTTCTATACTTTCATTAATATAAAATTGGTTAAAATTAACATAAAGATAGTAAAGACAATATAGAAGATGTCTGTATCATCAAAAATTCCACAGCAATTATCTGTCTCTTGTAATTACTAGAGTTCTCTTGTTTTTCTCGTATATTAATTTATTACACTCATGACAGAGGCTTTCCACTCATTTAGAGCAAGGTTTCCCAACCTGGTATATGTATAAGTGAAATATGGTAGAAAATTGAACATAGAGTGGGGGAGGGCAGTGGGGGACATGGTATCAAAAAATCTGCATTCAGAAGATTAGTCATAAAATGAACACACAGTTTGTGATCCAGGAATATTGGCACAATTTTAGCTCAATCACTACTGGGCATTATTTTGGTTTCTCTGTGGTAAGAGCCAGTCTGATGATCAGGCTGACACAGAAGAAAAAAAGAGAACAGAAGGAGAAGGGGAGGTGCAGTAGGAGAGGTCAGAAAAAGGATGAAGGAAGGAAGGAGGGAAAGAAGGAAGGAGGGAAGGAAGGGAGGGAAATAGAGAAGAACAAAACAGAGAACAGGTAGCATCTTTTAGATCCTCCGATCCATCTGTGCTTGAAACCAGCCTCTAGAGAGGTTTTCTAGTGTGAGAACAATGAATCCACTCCGCTATTTTTATTCCTCCAAACTATTTTGAATTGTCACCCTAGTAATTGTATTTTTGAAATTCTTGACTAATGCTTCATTGGGACAACTAATTGTCGTTCTCTAAACAGTACGATAGCTATGTCTTTGACTGTACAGATGCCAGTCTCTCCACTTAGATGCCTTAATCTCCCTGATCCACCATCTATGACCCATTATGTGTTAACCAAAGTGTCATTTCTTCAGGAAAGCCTGCCTTCAACGGCTCATTTTCTTCTACTTCCAGGGCACTGTGCATATACCTATACCATAGGAATTAATGGAAAATTATTGTGGCTTATAATGATTCTTCTGCATAATTTTATTACCACCAAAACATAAGTTCCTTAATGAAAAAGGAGCTATGAAGAAAATGTGAAAAATTTAGATTTTTTTTCAAATCATAAGCAATAGATAGATCAGAGACTGATCATTCAATATTTGGTGTTTTAGGCCAATTAATCTTGTTCCTAACATCGAGTGAGATTTTACTCTTTCAATGTTCCCCTTTATACTTTTGCTTGAGTCAATTTATCTTCCTTAGAAGGAATGGTCTATCTCTAAGATGTTTAATGTCCTTAGTTTTGCTAAGAAATTCATGAGGTAAAACTTCTCATTAGCTTTCCCTTTCCTCAGAAATTTCTGTTACTTTAAATTATTAATAACCTCACATGCTGTGGCTTCTATTATCAATGTAGGCCATGGATATATATGATATAAAGTTAAAAAAAATAAATTGTAAACACCCACAGAATAATGAATATGAGAAAATAATTGATCCTTATTTTACTGTAGCAAAATATGGAATCCTGAGCCAGAAGGTCTCCATTCAAAATCAATTTTTGCTACCTATAAGGATTGTGACCTTGACCAAATTAGCTCTCAGAATATCAGTTCCTTGTCTATGAATAACACTACCAGGTCAAAATAATACTAAAAGAAAAGGCAGGTGAAATGATTTGTATTTTCTAAAATGCCAGACTGATCAAAGCGGTCACTGTGGCCTCGACAAGAGGAATTTCAGTGGAGTGGTGGATGTTTGGCAAAATTGCAGTAGAATTCGGAGTTAATAGAAATTGAATAATGGTAGATAATTCCCTTAAAGAAATTTGGCTTTGAGAAAGAATAAAGATTTAGGCCAAAGTTGAAGAGGAATGTGTTGTCAGAGGAAATTTTCTTTCCTCCTGCCTCTTGTAAAAAAATATTGGATGCAGTGAAATCAATAGGAGAAGAGATCTGAAGGGAGGAAATAGGGATGAATCGATGGCTCACGTCTACAATAAATCAGGAGCGCATGTTATTCAAAGAAGGGGTAGAAGCAGAGGCCGCAGTCGCGTTGAAAGGTGTTTCATTATAATAAGGAAGCAGATAAAGATGGATGCAATTGTAGATGGGTAAAATTGTAGAGCGAGTCGAAGGAATTTAAGGGAATAGTTACCCATTCCCTCTGTGAAACGGAAAGAAGTAGAAAGATGAATTCATCTGTTGAAAGTTAAGAGGAGATGGGAGAATTAGAAATTTGGGGACAGTGGAGGATGTTTAAAAGAACTACTTTCAAGAAAAGGGAAAAGAGGGAGATTATGGCAAGGACACAAGTGGATGCTTTGACCATGAACTCACATGATTTTGTGATCTAAATCATTGCTTATATGCAGAGGTGCAGGAATGCAGAAAGGGGACACATGACCACGACTGAGATTTTACCAGAAAAGGCAAAGGAGCTGAAGATACTAGAAGGAAGGTGGCTGAAGTGTATAAAATAATGAAATTTAGGGAAGATGTAAAAAAAAAAAATTGATGAACAGAGAGCTGGTATGAAGAAATGAGAAGATTCTATAGATTAAAATACATGTATAACAAGGTGGAGAAATTGATTTATTTAAATTAATTGAGTAGAAAGCTATGGTCAGATGAAAACCATTTATTCATTATCTTAGAAGTGAAGCGGTTCTGGCTGACCGCATCGTCCCAAGTGTGACCGTGGGGGAGGGAGGTTGCAACAGTGGCAGTGACAGAGTCACTGGACACAGAGAAATAAATACGAGAGCAATGACTGGATCAACTACATGCACAGCAAACCCACGGGAGGGGCAGGACTTGGGGAGGTAGGACAGAACGTGAGGACGATGCTATGTCTTCAGTAAACGGGTGGGAAGGGGCAGGAACTTGGAGGTGGAAGATGACAAGAGCAGGGCAGCATGTACGCGTTTCACTCTAAAACGCTACTGGTGGTACGGAAACACAAAACTTTACAAACACTTTCACCGTTCCTTAACATTGGTTCGTTCACTCACTGCCCCCAAAGGCCTTCTAACTTCTCTGTTAAACCTTAAATCAAATTTTTAAAAAAAATTTTAAAAAGTCTAAACATTAAAACATTGTTTCAAACCAAAGTCCCTTTTCATTAATCTCATTCTCAACTGTTCTATAACCCTTCAAGTGAATGGGAATTTCAAGTCATATAACTGGTTTTATCTAAATTGTTCGAAAATTCCCACCTTTGTTATCACAGTTTGAAAAGTGATATGAACTGTATCTCATTACATTACTGTCCACTTAAAATTCTATTATGTGAATGCACTGAATGTTTAAGTAGCAGGAGTTTCCACAGGAGATCAGAGGATGACAGGAAGCCCCAGCATTACAAAGAGGACATTTTGCATCTCTTGACCTTGAGCCACATGAGGTGTGAGAAAATAGAGAATTAAATGGACTTTGGGGTAGCGGTGGCCTCTGGAAAGAGCCCTGTTTCTGCTTAGTTCAGGAAATCAAAGACAAAGTGAAAGAGGAGCGTGAAGATGTTAGCTGAATGTGGCAGAATAATAATCTGAGGCATTAACTTAGATCTTTTCCTCTGCTGCCCCATGACTCTCAGAGTTCAGAGTGACGGAATCAGGACCACCATGCGTTATTGATAGAAATAGCTGGACTGAAGCCAGGAAGAAATGACATCACATTTTCCTCTTCTAGGTACAAAAGCCTGGGTTTCAGACATGAGACAGAAAGTCCACATGCACTGCCAGAGAAGTCCTTCAGTGAAATCTCTCAACTAGAAAACTCTTAGCATTTATTGTGAAGAGAGAGAGTTATGGAAAGAAGAGCAAATGTGTTGGAAGTGATTTGGGTACGTGGTGGGAGGGAAGGGATGGGCAGAAGGGATGTAAATTCACCACCTCCACCGCCCAATCCAAATCCACCTTCAAGTTTGGAGTCTAAGAGTCGGGATAGCGTGTACGTCTACTCCTGAGCTCAGGTGAGGCAGAAACGAAAAGCCTGGTGCTGAAATGGAGACGTGTGGCCCTTGAAGATGGACCATGATGCCTAGGGGTCCCCCACACTGGATCTGTGCAGCGGAGTGGGATCTGAAAGCTGTCCTTGGTGGCAAACACAGAATGTAACTGAGGGGATGCATGAGCCTGCCATGAGATGGTGTGCACAGTACAGTCTGGATATCTCCACTGGAAATCTTGTGAAGATATAGCTCATGTATTATTGAGTCATTGGTACCAGAAGGCAAAATGAAAATGAAACAATATATTTTAATTCCATTCGGTTTGCCTTTCTGTGCCCATGCATAGGACTTCAAATGTTTTGTACTCTGAAGAATCTAGAAAATCCTATCTGCACAATGACCCTCTAGCAACAGGTATACTGGGAGAAACTATCATTTAATTAACTTCATTAGAGAAGGGTGAGGAGAAAACCTCAGAATTATGTTTACATTTTGACAGGATTGAATAGGCCCATATTAAACAGAAATAACAAATTTGACTGAATTTACTTTCAAATGGCAAGATTGTTTCCCATTACAGGCTGGAATAAGGTTTAAAATAACAAATAATTAAGTTATAGAAAAAAAAAAACAGTTACAATTTTGCACACTTAACTACATAAACAGTAAAATATGTACCTACAACAAGCAGAAGTTTGGGTCAAACAAGTTAAAATATTAGGAATGAGATAAGTTGGAAACTCGCTTAAAAAAAGAACAATATGGGTCGAATAGATGCCTGAAGAGGTATAAACCTTAAACATGGACCAGGAAAATATGGAGTGATGGATTCAACATTAAAAAACAAACAAACAAACAAACAAACAAAAAAGGAAAACTGATAATGGTCCCACAGGAAAAAAAAGGTGGCAAATTGGGAAAAGGTGTTAGTCGGGGTACTGAGGGTTTACTTGTAGATCGAGTAAGCTATATAAGGGAGCAAAGTCTGTGAGTATTTGTACTCCGGTCTCTCTACAAAGTACTAATTATGGTTTGGCTCAATTCAAAAGCTTAACGGCAAAGATAAAGGCTAAAAACCATAGGTATTTAATTTTAAAGCTTCATGAGTAATCCAAATTTTGATTATAGAGGTGGTAGCTTCGTATTTCATGAATCCTAAGATGCAAAATTCTGCACATGTACCATCTTTGAAATAGGGATGGACTTTACACGTGGAATCAACGCCGTTTTTGCTACCTTTGTACTGTACGTTATAATCAATGACATCAAAGTTTCAATAAAATACAATATACATTACACAGATTCTCACGGAAGAAATGAGAGTTTCATTTCTGGTCCCCTTTTGCATACTGAAATGCAAAACTGAATAAGCCTTGGCTCTTGTACTCGAACCATTTATAATCTAGTATAAAGACACAACCGAACAGAATGTGTTTGCAAAAAGCTCTATGTAGTTTGGAACGCAGCTGTAAATCAGTTAATTGACTCATTCACTGCATTAAAATCGTATTTATAATAAATTGAATAATATTTGCCTCGATCCTAATTTTTTGTGAGAACTATATTTTACCTATAGTTTTCAAGAATTTTAGAGACTTTTTAAGTTAGCATAAAATAACAAAATGTTATTATTTGTACATTTTATATCATAAACTCTGATATGAACTGTAATGACACATAGTAAAATTTAATAACCTTTCTGTAGATTGAATTATCAATTGAATATTTTTATTATTCTAAAAATGTAGATTTTTGTTCCAATTTCAAAATATTTACTTTTTTTCTTTTAACAGAAAAGAAAAACACATAGATGCTCATCAGATAATGTGAGCATCTGATGTTTTGTTGGAATGTTTTGATGGAATGACATTTTAAAATTTAGGACTTTTGATGACTCATGGGTATTTTGTACACTAAAGATTATCTAAAGGATTTTTTCTTTAATTAGAAAACTAAACTAATGTTCGATACTTTTATATTAAAACATGAAAGTTCATTTTAATTTAGGTTTTACATTAATTTTATGAATCTTATATTTATAAATCTGGCAATTTACAGTCATTTCAAGAATCTTTAAAAAGTGATCCCATTTACAAACTTAGAAGACGCAAAATTCTACTACAGAGTGAGATAGTTTTCTGTGATCATGTGGAGAAAGTAACCTCACATTTCCAATTTAATGTCTACTTTGAATATTAGCAAATATGTTTTGGCACCATATTTTTAAAAAATCTATTGATACTAATTTTTTATTTTTCTTAAATATGGTGTTGAATTACTTCCAGCATATTAATTAAGATTTTGCCCTTACATTTGTAAGTGAAATCAAGCATAATGAAGATTGATTTCTTCTTTCATATTTTGGGGCTTTTGTTTGTTCTTTATTATATTCTTTAAAACTCTTCTCAACTTCAAGGACATGCTAAAATCATGAAATAAAACATTCCATATATTTTATGCTTAGAACAGTTAGAGAGACTTGAACTTGGAGAAGGTCGGGGCAGCCTAAGGAACAGCTGGCCAAAGTCAGCCAGGTAGGAGTCACGTGTCTCCCAAGAACTGGTCTGTCTTAGTGTCTCACTAACTACATGTTTGTTGTAGGGCAGCCTGTGTGAGGTACAGCTCTGGCACAAACACGGTGGTGGATTTCAAAGCATAGCACCTCACACCCTTGTTCAATTTATACTCTCTGTAGCAGCTCGTACACGATTACCATAATTGCTTTTAAAAATTCCTCTATACTCTTCATCTGTTAAATGGAGTAAAAATTAAAGCTGCTTTTGATTTGTTCTCAGGATTAAACAGTGCATAACAACAATAACAACAAAATGTCTGACACAAAATAAGTACTATAAAAGTGTCTCTTTTAAAATTAAATTAAATCAATTTAACATGTGCAAACCCTTCTAGGACTGCTCCCTAGATATTCTACTTACAAGCACAACTCCACTGAATTCGCTCACATGGAGAACAGAACTCACAGTGTTTTCTGTTTGTAAGTTTAAATCTATTTTGAAGGAAGGCAGTGTCTCTGACTCTCCAGAGATGTGGTTGCCACGTTTTAACAGCAGCATGGTTTTGTAGGGATATGCTTTCTGTGATTTGTGTGTTTTGGAGGAGAAAGATGCTTGTTCAGTATTATAGTGACATAAAAAGAAGGTTGTGTTCTGTGAAAGACTGATGCGATTCTATAACAGAATTTTTGTCAGGTCTTCGGTTGGGATTAAAATGGAATGGTTTATAGAAGATACATGTACACACACACACACACACATACACACTCTTCACAAAGAGGAAGATGTACCATCAGTGCAGGTGACCATTTGGGAGATCTGGCCTCCTTTTGAGCCAGAATAGAAACAGGATTGACTCATATTTATGAAGAATCTGATGCCTCTCGGACACACGTGGACCCCAGTGGTGAGTCTCTTAACAGACCCTGAGTTTGTTCTTTCCCCCACAAGGGTCTGTCGCTCTCTTTGCAATTAAATTTAGAACATAGGAAAGTCAAGGTTCATCTCTTTAGCTGTCTCTTAAACAGCATATAATATAGTACACACTACTGACAATCACTTGAGTTTCTGTCTTTTCATGAGCATTAACATATTTTTTAACAAAAGATCACTTGAAATGTGCCTGTAATAATTTTATAATTGCCACAGATTAAATGAATGATTTGAGGTCTAGAATAAAATATTGCTCCTTCTTGCCTTTTTATTCATTCAAAATAAATCATTTTTCTAATTTTACATGAAACAGAACTTGTGCCTTTTTATTAAATTATTATTATAAAGATGCTTAATATTTAATAGCATCACTTCAGAAATCTGGCTTTTAATAATTTTAATGTCAGTCACACTCTCTACTCAAGATAACTGGTCATTTACTTTAGCTTTTAATAAAAGAACCTGCCACTGGACTTAGGAAGAGAGGTAGGAGGTTGAAGTTTTAAATAATAAATACAATCTCAGGCAAGTGGTTACCCGGCAGTTTTTAATATAAAGACTTAAGCATATTTTTTTTAAAAAAAAGGAAAATAAAAACTTTTCAAATAGGTTGTGACTTCTACTCAAAGTAAGAAATTATTCAGTTCTATTGAGAAGCCTTTTTAGTGTGTTATGATCCCATAGTAAAATAATTGGGCTTTTTCTACTATTTTGATGATCTGGAATATTTACTCAAATACAATGTTATTTTTCATTTTAATTGTGTCTTCTTCAATTTTTTTCATTGATGTTTTATAATTTTTCAATGTACAGATATTTCAACTTGGTTAAATTCATTATTATTTATTTTATTGGTTTTGAGGCTTTTGTAAATGGTATTGCTTTATTTCTTTTTCAGATAATTCATTATTAGTCTATATGTTTTTATGTATGTTTTTATATGTTTTTTTTGTATCCTGCAACTACACTGAATCCATTTATTAATTCTAAGATTTCTTTTGGCGGAGTCTTTTGGTGGAATTATATACATTTGCTAGAAGTTATTTTAGAAACATATGTTACTATATGTTTATAATTCTGACATGTGCTTTGATTTCCTCACTAGAAAGAGAAGAGGTGAGATAATTTATGCAACTTGACTAAGATAAAGAGCTCCACGAAGCTCTTTGCTTTATAGCATGTCTGCACAGATTAGAATTTTTCTCCAGAGCTATACACATTACCTAGATGAAAAACATACTACCTAAGATCAGAATAGGATCATTCCTGAAGCCTTAGGAAATATCCCATTTCCCTGCAGTTGATAGTCATTTACTGTATAGTAGATTACATCATATTTACCAATATATCAAATACTTTGCTGTCACAGGAAACATTATCAAATTGATATCTCTTATGTCGAGATATGAAATATGGAAAGTAAAGCATAATTTTTGAAAGAAAAAAATGACACATGGCACATATATAATTTTTTATAATCTAACTGACAAGGAAGAATGTTAGGAACAGAAAATATAAGATACCTTAAGAGAGTCTTTATAGAATTCTGCATTAAGTAGCTTCTGAATATAATCATCTATGTAGTCTTCCTACTGAAATATCTATTATGCATATAGAAAAACATGATCAAAATAAATAATACCAAAAGTGAAATGTAAATAATAACCTAATACAAAAATATGGGATGCTTAGCCAATAAAGAGAATATAGATAGGACTAAATTGAAAAAAAGGAATCTATACTATGGAAAACCCAGTTTTGTACATATGAAATGGAGGCTACATAGAAGTTCATAAGAAGACATCATACAGTTCCACAATGTTTATCACTGAACTCAAAAGACCAGAGTTTATCTCCCTGAAGAATCTGGGCACCTGTTTATCCCAAAATGGTAACTGCTCCTCCAGTCTCCAATGCGTTATAGTATTACTCCTTCACAGCCAACATCCCACCATCTTTCTACAGTCTTTCATAAACAAAAACCCCAAGAAAATACTCCGTCGTCCTTGTTTTGTTCCTTATGTTGTCCAGGAGATCCTTCTCATTCCGTATCTAACCTGACACCTGCGAAACAGGTCTTCTCCTGACTTCTCTGATATCACACTTTCAGATTATTACTGATACTTTGAACACTCTTTATTAACTAATATTTGCCAGTGTTTTTTTTTCCCTGATAGGCTCTATATTAAATTTCAAGGAAAATGAAACAGGTTAAGAAACCATCTTTATGTTAATGTCAGGCTGCTTAGGTGACACACTGGCAAATGTCATCCTTTTAAGCATTGTATGATATAGTCATTAATTTTTTCATTGTATGATATAGTCATTAATTTTTTTTCTTTCATTTATCCATATGTTGTAGAAATAAGAGATAGAGTTTTTAAAGAAAATAAATAAATAAGATAATGAAGAAAACTATCTTAGGATGGATAACAAGTATGAGAAAATGAGGTATGGGATGAGGAAATTGAAAAATGGTTTTAAAAAAAAAATTGACTGGAAATAGAGGTATCAATGAAGTAACTGTTTTGTTGAAACAAATGGAAAAGCTGATAATGAGAAGATGATTTAAGTGTTTCATGTAAGAGGAGTAAAATCTGGAGGGGCCCTAAGCCCTTGTGGAACCTAAATTCAGTCTCTGAGGAAATAATAAATGTGAGTTGAAGAGGGAAGAGATTGGCATTAGATTAAAAAGGCATCCAGTGGCTAGATGACAAACATACAGGTCATGGAAAGACTTTAGTTTTTATTAGAAACATGGTGAAAAGAAATATGGAAGAATAAAGCTGATATCTGCTGAGATAGGAAAGAGTGTGTAGGAGGAAAAACGTTTTGGTGGTATATGGAATAAGGAGTTGAGCGTTAGAAATGAAGTTTTAGATGTCAAGTTGGCAGTTGTGACATACAGCTCTGAAGTTTAAGATGAGCACTAAGTTAGAGATATATGTGAAATTCATTAGTATACAATAGTATTAGATGCTATGGGACTGGTTGAGGTTACCTAGGAATTTGGTATATAACGAATTCCATAGACTGAAACTAGAACACTCCAATATAGTGAGGTCAGAGGGAAGAAGACACCAATAAAGGATCCTGAAGACACGACAGGAGCTAGGGTTGAGGAAAGAAAATTAAAGATGCATTTTTACCTCTTGAATGTTGATTTATTTTTTCAGAAATAAGAGTTCAAGGGTGAGGTTAAAAGTAAAGAAAGACTATAGAAGTGATATTATAAGAGATGACATGTAATATTTTTAATGGCATTATTAAATTATAATTCATGTACCATATAATTCAACTATTTTAAGTGTGTAATTCAATTGTATTTTACTGTAACAGAATTTCGCAACCTTCATCACTATCAATTTTAGAACATTTTCATTGCCTCACAAAGAAATCTAAGTCAATCTCACCCTCTCCCAACTCCAGCCTCAGGCAAATACTAATTTGCTTTCTTTCTCTCTGTGGATTTTTACCTATTCCGGATGTTTCATATAAATGGAATGATACAATGCGTGCTGTTCTGTTATTGGCTTCTTGACTTATCATATTTTCAACTTTCATCCACGTTGTAGAATGTATCAATACTTCACCCCTTTTTATTGCTAAATTAAATTCCATGTGAATACATGCATTTTATTTGTCCATTTTCAATTGATGGGTAACTGGGTTGTTTCCATTTTTTAAGCTATTGTAAATAACACTGTTATAAACATTAACAAGTTTTGTGTGGACATGTTTTCATTTCTCTTGGAAATATATCTAGGAGAGGAATTAATGGATCATATGGTAATTCTGTGTTTAACCTTTTGAGGAACTGCCAGACATTTTTCCACATTGGCTGTACCATTTTACATCCTCACCAGCAATATTTGAGTGATCTAATTTTTCCACACCCTCACCAACACTTGTTATTTTGTTATCTTTTTTATATCTCGTGGTTTCAATTTGCATTTCCCTAATGACTAATGATGTTGAAATCTTTTCATGTGCTTATTTACTAATTATATATTTTCTTGAGAGAAATGTTTATTTAAGTCCTCTTTGCCCACTTCTAAATAGAATTGTTTGCTTTGTTGTTGTACTGTAGGGTTTTTTAAAAATATATTCTAGATATAAATCTTTTATCAGATACATGATACAGAAATATTTTCTCCCATTCTGTTGGTTGTCTTTTCAATTTTTTGATGGTATCCTTTGAAGCAAAACATTCTTAATTTGGATAAAGTTCAAATTTTATCTATTTTTTTTCTTTTATCACCTGTTATTTTGGGGTCATATCTAAGAAGGTTTTGTATAATCCAAGGTCACAGATTTATTTCTATATTTTCTTCTAAGAGTTTATAATTTTAGCTCTTACATTTTGGTCTATGGTCTGTTTTGAGTAAATTCTCATACATGGGGTGAGGAAGAAATTAAACTTCATTCTTTTTCATGTGGCTGTCCAATCGTCCCAGTACCATTTGTTGAAAAGATTATTCTTTTCCTATTAAATTGTCTTGGCACCACTCTCGATTATTAATTGACTACAAATGTGGGGTTTTATTTCTTGACTCTTAATTCTATTCCATTGATATATATACTAAGTTTAACCATGTCCAAATTATCTTGATCACTATAGCTTTACAGTATGTTTTGAAATTGGGAGGTGAAAGTTCAACTATGAACCTAGTTGGCAACCTAGTTGAGAACTGATGTGGATTGTGTTGATTCGATAGATCAATTTGGAAAGCATTTGCATCTTAACAATAATAAGCGTTCTTATCCGTAAACATGTGATGTGTTTTCATTTATTTGGATCTACTTTAATTTCAAGACTTTTTCATAGTTTTCAGAGTTTAACTTTTACACTTCTTTGTTCAATTTAGATCTAGCTTCTTTATTTGCTTTGATGCTACTTTAAAAAGAATTGTTTCTTAATTTCGTTTTCATGCTGTTTATTGCTAATTTATAGAGTATAATTGGTTTTTACGCATAGATTTTTGACCTTGAAATGTGGCTGAACTCATTTGTTAGTTCTAGCCTGTAAGAGCATTTTAAAACCTAGTTTATAGGAAAATGCAGTAAAACTTCTGGACTCTTGTGCTCATATGAGATTTTGGAATCATGAATTTAGAGGTTAACAAGATAGTGATTTAGAGGTAAAAGACAGTTTTACTCTATTTGGGTGTCCTGTGTAGGAAGTATTATAAAAATGAGCTAAATTTTTGACAGTTGGATAAAATGAAAAATGAAAATTAATTTTTTTAAAATTTCTGAACACTCTTTGAAAAACTGGAAGATATCAAAACCACAGAGGATTTTTAAAAACTGCTTTTCTCTCATAACTACTTGTGCAACTTCCTCTGAATAATAATTCAAGCCCAAATGGAACTATAATTACACTGTTATGTCTATAAAGTACTTGAGAATAAAACCCAAACATTTATCACTAATTGTCAACATCTTACAAAGTGCTCACCTGTCAGCAGGCATTCTATAAATGTATATCTAATGAATAATGAATGAATGGATTGTGAGTTTGTCAGGATAAATTAAGTAAAATTGTACTTGAACGCACTTACTGCTTGAATAATATAATTAGGTATTGTTCATTTAAATGGTTCAACAGTGGTACTTAATACTGTCTGCACAATGAAATCATCTGAAGAGTTTTTTGAAATACCAATGCCCAGGTTTTCCCCTAGGATTTTTGATTCAATTGGTCTGCGGAGGGGCCCTGTGTTCTGTAGTGCTTGAAGAACTCCCAGGGTGATTCTAATATGGAACAAAAGCTGGAAACCACGTTATCATTAACTTTTGCCCCATCTGATGATTTTGATTAAAGTATAATTAATGTTGATATTAAAAACTACTTTTATCCCAAAAAGTCGTCATGTTTAACTACATACAAGTATAAAATTTATTCTACAAATAGGAAATCTACATGGAGGACATGACATGATGCCTGACATATAGTAGGCAAACAATGCATTTCATTTACATAGGACTTTTCTCCTGTTTGGTGTGCTTTAATAATATGCATTTAAATGTTTTAAGAACTGTACATAGTATTTTATATGATAGTTTAACATATATCATTCGAGGATATGACACTTCTTCACCCTCCTCTTTTTCAAAATGTTATACAGTAATATAAGATCGCACTCCCAAAGGTGTGTTAGCTTTTGAGGAACAAAATTCCTTTGAAAATTTGAAGAAGCCATGAACTCCAGAAAAACATGCCTTTGGCTCTTGAGGTCCATTCATTTATACATGGACCCTGATTAAGGAATTCTATACTGGAGGAAATTATAAGGTTATTATAAGGCTACAAGTTCATTTTCTAAATTCTAAATTCTCAACATAAATATGAATAAAGAAATCATCACGGTGATTTTAATTGTAAAAAGATACTCTGTAATTTCATCACTGTTCTTGGCAAAGTTCTTACCTAGGCATTCTGGGTTAGATATCATGACTCTCATTAAAGAGGAGGGGACAAGTGAAAAATGTTTAGGTCATGCCTGGAGCAATACAGATGTCTCTAATTGCTTCCTCCCTCCCATAAAAATCTCTAAAATACTGCTTTGGGAATCTGAAATGCAGCACGAACAGTAAAAGCCACCATCTATCAGATTATTCGGGAAAACCTCCATAAAATTTGGAAAATATCTAATTTTAGTAGGTTCCTTTCATGAATTATTGGTTAGTCACTACTCTGAAAATGTCATAAATATTTTTTCATACTATTCATTCTACTTCTAGTTTTAGAAGAATTCTGCTTGATTACCACACTGAATGACTATTTCCTGCATGTCTTTAAATTTTTTCTATTTTGCTGGATTCAATTTAAGTTAACAACCCCTGGGCTATACAAAATCCTAAAAATGTACTGACATTTCTATAATCACACAACACAAGGAAGTAGTGATTACATTCCTTTATGAAATTAGATTAAAAAGTGGTAAAACGTCTTGCTTCATTCACGTTACATGATTAGTAAGGTATTACCTTTTCCTTCCTATTGGACAACTCCTTGTAATTTTTATAAAATCTCTTTTACAACCCTGTCATATTCCCTTTAAGGAAAGGGAGGACAGATCAGAGAGTAAGAGAAACATACGATAAGCTGACTTCTCATTTTTCCTATAGTATTTTCTGGACTAGTTTTTATCATAGAATTTTGTCAAATCGCATAAAAAAAAACATGCAAGCTTAGTGTCACTACCAATCACATTACCAATATTTTGCCATGTCCTAGAAGATAAACAACTTTCATAGAGAACTAGAGCATATGTCCTTTTGTAAAAAAATCCAGTTCCTTCCTGATGGCTATAATCATGTATAATAATTCCTATATTGATCACAATATTACAAACTTTCATCTCATTTTCCAAACCTACTACAACTGAGTCACATCCAGTTTAACAAAAGTTTTGTTGAAATTTTACTATATGACAAATACTTTTCACCTAAACAAGACATATGACTAAGGAAATTATATTATTCTTAAGGTCAACTAATTGGCAGGTAGAATAAAAAGGAGAAATATTAATATGCCATTTTTCCCACTGTACTTGTTGCCAGAATCCTATGTCATTGCTGAAGCTATCTAAACAAAATAAAGGGAAAGAATCATTCTAATTGGTATTCCTTATTTCTGAGACGACATAGATTCCTATTCATCCCACAATCAGGACTACTCCCATTTCGCTTGTACCATTTGTACCTACACTCAGTTCAGCGTCTTCATTTATAGTACATACCTATGTTTTCTACTAGATTGTAAATATATGTGAGAACAGGAGCTGTTCCTTAAATACACAGTTGGATATTCTAGAAAACTTAACACTCTACTTTTGAACAGAGTTTTTCATTTACAAAAATGATTTTAAAATTGTTAGTTATCCAAGAAGGTTTATAGAAAGATAATGATTAAGGTCATTGACTATAATTATATTATAAAAAGGTATCAGATATTTGTTCTAGGGTTTCATCTGTGTAAATGGTTATTAAAAACATAAAAACAAAATAAAAAAATAGTCTTATTGGATATATTGATATGAAGAACCTAAACAATCATTAGCCAGTTAGTGGGAACGCAAACAATTTTGTGATTAGTTTTCAACTTCAGTTGTAACATTTCACTTGGACATATAGTAATAAATATAGAAAATTTAAAGTCTAAATAACTAATGTTGTTTAGAGTTTATAATAGTAATGCGCACTGAGCATTAATAAAATTTAGAAAGAAGTTAAGTAGTCACACTCTAACCCCAGATGCCCATGTTAGTGAGATACACAGTAAACATCTTTATGCCTCAGATCCTACGTCTTAATGATTTCATGTATAAAATGGAGATATTTCCCTTCCTTATTCTACTCAAAAGGGATTGAATGAAGACAAAGGCTAGAACAGCTTGTTTAAAGGAAAAAAGAAATTTAAAAAAAGATATATTTTTATCATTATGCAATTGAAACAAATTCTCATAATATTAAGGGCTTTACTTTTCAGTAATGATAGATTACTTAAATTGGATTAACTACTCTACTGGAAAAATATTTTTAAATGATGAAATGTATAAGATAAAAAAAATCATAAGGTGAGGAATTACTAAGAATTGATAAGGAGAAAGATAGAGGCCCAAAGAAGTAAGTCATGAAACTGGAGCTCCATTACCCTTGCAAATTAAAGAGAGACATCTGAGAGGCTGAGGGATAATTTAATAGATAGACATGTTCAGAGGGGTAGGGCTGGAATCAAAGGAGTCTTTAAAAGGTCCTTGAAGAACTTTCCTGATTTAGGTTGAGCTACCAAAGAACTGCGCTTTATGTATAAATCTGAACAAGAAAAAATAAACTGCCACTAAGACTTCAACTCATCTTCCAATCAACTCAAGACTTGACACTGCTATGATACTGGATGGTTATGTCCTGCAACTGACTGGCAGAAATACATGTAAATCTTCTTTAGAGGAATGATATCATGCCGGGCATTAAAATATTTCTATATATAAGATTGAAAATTCAATGTCTACAAGACTATTAAAATAATTGAAAACCCAAGTAAATGAGACAATTTAACAAAATCCAGAGAAACGACAGAAAATAGTAAAGGACCTATGGGCATTACAGATATTGGAATTATTAGTCACTGACTTTTAAAAAATAAAATACAAAACCTGTTGTAAACAAAGTCTAAATAACTAGTGTTTACATTAATTTAGGCATACACAGCATTTTTTCAATTTCTGTTTTTCTGAATATATATTCACTTGAAAGTAAATTTTAAAGAATATTTCTAAGTTGATAGAAAATAAAAAATATTAAACAATAAAATGTACAGAATCACTTCCAAAAAAAGGAAAGACATAGCACAAATGAAGGAGAGAAATCATTTACAAAAATGGGAGATTTAAACTGAAATATGTAAGTAATAATATTAAATGTAAATCAACCATAAGTGCTCTATTTATAAAATGAGGTTGTCAGATTGGATAAAAAAATAAATCCTCAATTATATTCCATTTACGAGAGACATATCCAAACAAGGATTCGGATGGATGGAAAGCAAAAAGATTAGCTAATTGATATAAAAAGTATATGCAGGCTATCGTTGCCCCTGCCACTAACTACAACACACCTCTTTCTACAGAGAGCACATTTACTATAATGACTTATTTGTGCTTAGCAATAAAGGTGAAAAGATAGAAATCGTACAAAGCATTTCTATGATCACAATTAAGCTAGAAATAAATTAGAAAAGATTATTAGAATATTTCAATGTGTTTGGAAACGGTCAGGTAGCTCATTGATTTAAAAAAGATCATGAGGTGAAGGGTTAAAAAAGTACAAATTAGGAGTTGATAGTTGGTCACGGGGATGGAGAGCAGGGCAGAGAGAATGCAGGTAGCATTAATACATTGGCTAGGTGGAGGGCCAGGGGAGGGAGGGAGCAATTGGGGGGATAGTTTTATGAACTTTATAGATGTCTAAGCAATATACTGTATACTTGAAACTAATTTTAACAAATACATTTTTTTAAAAAAGATCATGAGATAAATTTTTAAAAAACAATTTTGAATAAATGTTAATGAGAAAAGCTCATATTAAAACCTGTGGGATACAACTTAAATTAGAAGGGAATATATACCATTAAATGTACATGTTAAAAATAATGTTGATAATAAGCTAAGCATGCATCACAAGAAGTCAGTATAAGGACAACATATTAAATTTTATGATAAAAAATTAACAAAGATAAATTAATAAAATAGAAAATAAACAGAATAGAGAAAAATCAACAAAACCAAAGTAAAAGCACTATTAAGTTTGGGGTGGGACAGAAGACTGATGAAAAAGAAAAACGGGTGATTTGAATTGATGTCTCACAAAAGAGGGTTTGATAGATTGTATTATTGTACAAAACGTTCACTCTTCTACGTGCCATTGGTAAAAGCTTCACCATGCAGTTGCTTTAGCCAATGAAATAGGAGAGAAAGTGACCTGTGCCACCTGAGCAAAAGCTGTAATCCACAGGGTGTGCCTGCGTGTTTTTCTTTCCATTCGGCATGAGACAGCTAATGTTCAGAAAGGAGCTTCTTTATCAGCTTAGGTCCCAGAGTACAGAACCTATGGAGGAAAACCACAACTAACTCAAGAGGACCAATTACCATGTATGAAAAGATACCTTTGCCATTGGAAGTCACAGTTTTCTGTTTTCTTTCTTTTCTTATTATATCCCTTTCTTATCCTTTTTTCATTTTTATTATTTTATTTCCTCTCTTTTATTAAGCCATAGCATAATTTGCAATAAACTGACTAATATAAAGACTGTTTAAATGGAAAATGATTCGGGGGATGCCAGTTAGCACTACTAAGCAACCACCCGAATGTAGGAGTTTAAAGACTGATAACATGGAAGAATCTCATAATATAATATTAAGCCAAACACAAAAATATAATATATGTTGAATGATTATATTCATGTAAAATACAAAAAAGAAAGTAGGAAACACTGAACAAGCATGTTTAGGGACACATGCTTACTTAGTTAACCAATAAATAAAAGCAAGGAAGTGACAATGGATCTTGAGGTCCACCCATTTATAAGTACTCTCAAAGTCAACAAACCCAAGTTGAAGAACTCATGGAGGTTGAAGAATCCTGGAAGCTATTACCAGATTATTGTAAGGCAATTAGTCTGTCTTCTGAAACAAATTCTCAGCATGTTGCAGAAATAGAAAGAGTAAAGAAATTTCAACGGTAATAATGAACATCAATCGTAAAAAGACAATAATTAACGCATTAATTTTGTTACTATTCTTGGCAAAGTTCTTACCTAGGCAGTCAGGGTTAGATATTATTCTCTTTAAAAAGAGAGGACAGGTATAAGCATTTGGGTCACTCTCAGGGCAATCTAAATGCCCCTAGTTATTGTCTCCCTTCCACAATAACCCAAAATACTGTCTTGGGTTTCTCAAATGCATCAAAATAGTAAAAACTGCCACTTATCAAATTACTCAGAAAAAAATGCTGCATAAAATCTGAAACTATATAATTTTAGTAGGTTCCTTTGCTGAGTCATCAGTTGATCACTAAACCAGAAATGACATAAATATAATGTCTGAAACATAGTAGATAATCAATACATTTTATTTCTCTGGACCCTCTTCTTCCTGCTTGCTATATTTTTATAGTATTTTGTTCCAAAAGACTCAGTGGTTCTTTTTCGCACTCCTCTTTTTCAGCAACTCACGACAGTATCATAATAACTACACTTCCAGAGAAATGTTAGTTAACTTTTGCTACAGATCACGCTGACAATTAAGAAGAAGCCATGAATTATCTCTTTCCAGATGATTTCGCAAGGAAGTGACTGTAATAAGTCAAGATGGTGTTTACTTTTACTTTTGAGAGTAGTGATTAGGAAACGACATGATGTGGTTCCTGTGGTACTCAAAAAATAAGTAAACACATACAGAAATGCAGAAAACTAAATGAAAAGGGAAAAAAAATAAAAAGTTCTATTCTCAAGGTATCAGGAGAAGAATTTCCATTAATTCTTACCTATTAAGAAAAGCGTATAAAAGTGTGAGTTCCCTGGGAGATCATGAAGACAAATAGGCTGTTCTGTACCCCTATGAGTCATCAGGCCCCAGGAAACCCCCAAATAGGCCACATATCTTTGGCTTGTTTATATTTATACACTTTCTCTTAAGCACAGACCTATAATTAACTTCTTCCCAGCATCCTACTGTGGTAGATCATAACCAGGCCTGTGCAGAAAAAAACTCAAATAAAAAATATGAAAATAGTGAGTTTGTAAAGTTTGTATCCTACAATATGTAGCTGTGCACTTGCGATTTGAAATTTGTACATTAGGTTCAAGTACTATGGGCTTCCATTGTGCTCCAAGTCATAGTAAAAAGTACATATGTCAGTGAGGAACTTCCTTCAAACCATTCCTGAATTCCTGGAGTAGCTGTTTCTGGAGCAGCCGCAAGAAGAAGGGAAGCACCAGGCTGAGGCATCCATCAGGTATCCTGCCACTCGTCTGTCTCTTATGGAACATCTGGAGAATCTGCAATGCTTACTGATGGATGTAGTGAAAACTGCCTTGAGTCCAACTAATCTCACTTGTCCTTAAAACTGGACCACTTTGTGATCTATCCTATCAAGACTCACAAATCATTTAAGAATGATGAAAGAAAGGGAAAGCCTGATTAAAATAAAAAAAAATAAGCAAATAAATAATGAAAGTAAAAATATTTCCATCAATAATGAAAATAAAAACTAACCACAGAAATAACAAATACAGAAATGATTATGTAAAATTTTATGAATATACATTTGAAAAGTGCAAATATAGAGTAGTTTACAGCAAAAGACAAAACATGAAACTGAGATGCAAACTTGAAGCTGGAAAATATTTAAAATATGACAAAGTTTTTATGTTACTAAAACAAGATTTTTACACTGTAAAGAAAGAAATACAACTCAGATGGTCACAGGCAAAAAGATAGCATTTTGTTTCATTTTCCCACTAGCTGTATTGCATTTAACCTTTTAATTCTTTGATAAGATTTTTGCTGGGACTCAAACAAAAGATCTGTTTGGTATTAAGCTAATCTGAGCAAATATTATTTCTTTTGAAATTCTCAATGCCATCAATAATGAATTAGGATGTGGTATTAAACCATGAGACAGACAGCACTTCTTAGAGTAAAAAGTGTTAGAATAAAGAGACCTAGGTCAAATTATGTCTTAACATTTATTGGTGTTATCGTGGGAAAATAACTTAATATTTTTAAGCTTCACTTTCTTCTCCAAATGGAAATGATGCATTTCAAATGATGAAAAATGAACCATTATTGTCTATACCACTCAGAAAATACTGCTATTTTATTTGTAAGATGCCATCAAGTATAAGATCCATGGTTATTTCAGAGATGATAAAAATTTTAAATTGTAAAATCAATAAAATATCATAATACAAATGAGGCATGGATACAAAATGAGGCAATATATATTAAAATGGTTTATAAATTCAATCAATAGGATATTAATTCTATATCCATAATATAGAATTCAATACATATACCACAATAAGTCGTTTTCTAGTTTGCTTCGTCTATGGATGTTATGTCTCCCCAAAGAAATTATAAACCATTTTAGAGAATGTAATTTTTTATACGGCTGTAATGTCTAGCATAAATTTGCAACAACTAGGTACCATTTGTTCGCTTTTTACATTTTGTGGAAAAAGTTGAAAGGACTGTGATATTTTTCCAAACTTTACTATGTGAATATCCTATATACATAAAATACTCAAAGAGCTGCCACCCAATTTGACATTCAATTGAGGCATTATGAATGAACAGTGAATGTGTTATGCTGCTAATATTTATTTCTATCTTATATTTGTGTTAAGGAGCCTGTATTATACATTTTATTGTTGAGAAACAAGTCTACGTGGGTTTTGTATATTTCTGCTAATCTAGCAAAGTGAGGCACTGACTACTCTTTGAGGCCATGTCATCTTTTTAGGGATGATGTATGTATAGCAAAGAGAATGAAAGGACAGGCTTGCTTAAAGCATTGGAAATGAGAGCTAACCCCCTCCAGAACAAAGGGATCGCATGCTTACTGTTCAGTGTAATAAAAGTTAATGTCTACTCCAGGGTAGAGAGCAGGCACACTTCAAGTCTTCTACATTCACGGTTCTTCTCATTTAAAGCAACTGTTGTGTGCACATTTGTAATCTGTTCTCGGGTTTTTTTTGTTTTTTTTGTTTTTGTTTTTGTTTTTAATTGCCATCCAATGAAACTGTGGCATGCTAATGTGTTAGCTTGCAGGGAGGGTAAAATTTTTGAATTTTCAAAGTTGTTGAAATTTTCATTCTCTTTTTTAAAAAATAATAAATTTGATGTAATTTTGGCAATGTTTTATTATAGGATTCTTCTTTCCACAATAACCAAGATCTTTTTCTCAAATAATATGAAAACATAATATCTCGACAACCGAGAAATGTGCACATAAATTAGTCAATTAAAATTATAGCTTGACGAGATATGGTTCCAAGCAGATATTTGGAAGGTTTCATTTATAAAACTTTTTAAGAAAAGAGATAATGGCTTTTTTTTTTTTTTTGGTAATAATTAGAATATAATTATGCCAGCAATAGATGTTTATTCTAAAGGAAATCTAAGAATCCATTCTCATCCTAAGAAATTTATAAATTTGAGATGAGGCCATCATTGATATTCCAAGATAGTAGAGAAAATATTATTGGAATAGCACAGCAGCCTAGAATTAGCACATATTCTTCTTAAAGAAACTATGATTAGATTTAACCCACAGACTCTAATAATTATCACTTCAGGGAAAATGCCCAAAGAGAACTTCTAAAGTTAGCTCACATACTGTGACACATCTATAATTCGGGATCAGTTGAAAAAATACCTAATTTGTTATGTATGGTTATTTAACAAGAAAAGAGGAATGGCTCACTGCTGGCATCTGAAATAGTTCCTACTTCATTTTACAGTTTGGGGGAATATATAATCTAAAAAGAGAAGTTTTACTTTATATTAATTGTCATCACTTTTTATATACATTGTAGTGATTTTAAATACAAAGGTATAGCTATATATGTTCATAAAAGATAAATCACCACAAATCTGTCCTTATCTTTGGAAAAAGGTAAGATATTAAAATAATTTCCTTCTGATAAATATTTTCTGCTAAAATAACCTATCATCATATTTGTTAAGCAAACATTTAGATGAAAATGATATATTTAATTACAGTACCAGTGAAGTCGATAGTTAAGTAGGTAAGATGATAGTGTTCAAAGGAAATGCAATAGAAGTCAATAAATATCAAAATGATAGAGAAAATGAGAGGAAAAAATGTGATTTTTAGAAATCATCCATTCTGAAATGTTGGTGACTCTGTTAGATTTTACTTTTGGACCACTGCCAAACTATTACTCTTCAGAATCCATTAATCCATGGATATTTGGTATGATGATTTTCAAATACTACAAGGATAATTAAAATTGTCCTCGTCTTTACTGAAAAAAAAATAGTAAAACAGTCATAAAGCCAATGAGACAAAATGATTAAAAAGGCACTTAGTATTTAAGTTGAAAGTTTTTTTTAAAATTATTCTGTTAACTAGTATGTACTGACCAGAGAGTCATAATGCAATATCTTTATTCTAATGTGATTGGCTCAGTGATTCTAAAATTTTTAACGGTTTAATTTAGATCATGATTAATGATTAGATTTGGATTGATAATTAGCTATTTTTTATTTATAGAATGCGAGTATTCCCTAAGTCTTTCTCACAGAAAAGTATTTCATTTATAAAGATTTTACTCAAGACATACAAATTAAGTTGCCAAAATAATATGATTTATCAAGGAACAGAATGAAACCAGGAAAAATAAATAGCCCCTTTCTCATTTTCAGCAAAAGCAAGGCTATAGTATATTACTGAAATTATTTATAAAACAAAATATTAGGAGGATCTCAAACTGGCCACAGGTTCTTTGGACTCCACCATGGAGAAGTGAGGTTAATATCTCGCCTTGAATGTGAGCAGGTTCTGTGCCTGCTTCCACGATGGAAGTGATCATGAAACAGCTTCTACTCCTAGGCCTTGAAGGACTGGCAGCCTATGCATCCTGCCTCTTGAATTACTCACTCTTGGCATTCAACTGCTTTGCTGTGAGGAGTCTAGGACATATGGAGAGACTATGCGTGTAGAGTGCTGTAGGCAGCCACAGCTGAGCCTCAGATGACAACTAGTATAACTTGTCGTCCATGTGAGTGAGCCATCTTAGACATTTTGTTCCCCTGAGTCTCAATAGATCCAACTCAGACAGCTCTCTCTGACTGCAATCGCATGAGAGATCCTAGTCCAGCCACAGAACTGTTACAGAATAACAATAAAATGGTTTCAAGCTACTGCATTTTAGTAGGATAGTTCATGTTTGTTATGTAACAATAGGTAATAAGACATTTAAAAAAAAAAATTTTGCATATATAAATACATAAGTTTAAAGTTTTAAAAATGGGTATATAAGAAAAGACTACCTCCATCACAGGATTTTTTTCTTCTTACTTTGAAATTTTTCTAGTTCTTGGTTTGGTTGAGAATATATGCTCTGTCAGGTAGAAGGGGTACTTAAGTGTCAACTTATCCCAGAACAAAGGATTTCATGGTGGATCTTGATGTTCCAATTTGGTCTAAAGAGTGATAATAATGGAGCTGTATGTGATAAAGGGAGCCACATAAAACTAAATAATAAAAATAAAAACTTTTTATTAAACCAAAAGAGTTTGAGTAGTCAGGCTCTTCACCTCAGGAGCAATTATGCTAAAAACATCTGTGCCCTTTATTGCTGAGATCAATTATTAAGTTATGTCCTTTTTGGTGTGTGTGTTTATGTGTGTGTGCACGTGCGTGTGTCTCCTCCCATAACCCCACACACCCACATACACAGACACATATTAAATATAACATCTGTGGAAAATACAGACGAGCACCTTGTTGAGAAAACATTTTAGAAGATGACTGGTCACACAGAGTAATCAAACAAAAGCAAAAATGTAACTGGCATATTTAATAGATCTTTCTCTCGGGTCATGAATCAAATTTTCCACTTTAGCATCTGCTAAAGAGTTTATGAATTCATTTAAAATCATCAGTTACAATTTTTTTTTTTTTATCCTGGGGTTATTCGAGTTGCTTTATTGGTAAATACGCACTCCCAAATTTGAACTGAATATTTCAAGTGAAATGATTTGTTAATCACCCCACTTACCATAAACATTATAGGCTGGTATATTTGAAAAGTCATCATCTGTTATCCATCCATGTTATTTGAACTTTCTGGCACACACAGGATTAAAAAAAAAAAAAACAAAAAAAACAAAAAAACCCCAAAACCTAACCACGTAAAATTAAATTGTAGCCTTATTCCAGTGACAGAGTAGTCTGTAGCTCCGAGAAACATCTACTATATTTTTCTCTTGTTTAAAATTTAAGTCAACTTGGCTATAAAATTGTATTTTTAGAAATTTCATAACTATTAAATGTACACACAATTTCTCTCAAATTTTAGGTAATTTATTCTATCATTTTTCTTGCCATGACATACTAATAAACTTTCTAGTAAGTTTGTGTAAGCGTTCCTTTGCATGCTACAATCTCTTGGCAAATACCCTCAAAATAACATACTTACATCAGTGAAGGTGATTGGTGAATAACTAATAAGAGAAAGATTCTATTCTACCCTTATCTTTAGAAAGCTCAGAGGGGCCTAACTAAACCTAGAGAGGTCATCATTGAAGAACAGAACTTTATATCATCACTAGAATGGAAACTGACATACAAGTACGAGTATCCGTTTCTTGATTACTCGACCCAGGCCCAGTTCTAGAGTGAGGAGAGACACACAGAAGAGAAAGAGCATGGACAATGCAGCCTTCACTGGGGCATCGACGACACGAAAGTGAAAACCAAGACATGTCTGTGCTTATAAAGTTAAGATCTTATGGTTCTAAAATCACAACTTTGAAGTGCTTATAACTAAAATAGAAATGACATTTGGGCATCTCTGAATTTTCCTCCTTTTCTCTCTCCTAACTCTCCAGCACTCCTAGTTTATACAGGCTCCTCCCACCAGTTGCTCTTATTTCAGAATTTCCCAGGGTATAAAAATTCCACATCATGTTGATATTATTTTGATATTAAGTCTAGATATAAGGCCTCAGGCCACAGCATAAAATACCTTTATGTTTTTATGGGAGTTAAGTTCATCTAAAGAAATTTGTTTTAGTAGCCTATGTTTTTAGCTAAAAATTTTCCATTTCTGATAATTCATGTCTTTGAAAACACCTAAAATTTACAGGTCAAAAACAAAAGATAAAACAAACAAATAAAACCCCAACCAAACCTTTACCGTTGTTGTTGTTACTGTTTCAACATAGAAAAAATGAGAGATCATTGGGTAGCCACTGCCTTCTTGTCCATATACCCCTGTCACGGACAATTAGGAAATTTATAATTTCAGATGTATCAAGTGTGGATTTTTATAATGTTTAAATAGGCACAGAGCAGCTTTTTAAGATAATGGTAATTTGGAAGTTACTATTGTTTCCTTTTGCACAGTATATGCCACAGGTATTGTAGACAAAAATGTGTCCTTTTCTCTTTGCAGCAAATAATAGAGTAAAATCTGCCAGTTAACGTTTCCAGCCTTGGGTAAAAATCCCCAATGACCCCTGAGACAAATATTATGTTTTTCTAGATTTGGTCATTATAAATATTCTTGTGTGTTCTAGAGGTTTATTTAATTTGTTTTGTTTTGTTTCTGTTTTCTAAAACCAGCTGAATATTAAAATATAAAGTATAAAATAGCCAGACATATGTTGCTACATATTTTATTTCATTTTATAATTATTATTCAATTTACTTTTTATTTATTGATTTATTTTTAACTCAGACCAGAGTCAAGATGGCCAATCATTCGTTTTGCTGTTTACAAGGAGTCAGCGGCCAGAGGGCCTATGAGACTCCCGCCTCTCCAAGCTGCCGATTTAAACTGAACTAAATGATGCACAGTCTTAAGTCACATATATTCTTATCCATGTGAAAAAGATATAGAACAGGCCAATCAAAATAAATACTGATATCGATGTCTTCACTTCACCCAAGTAAACTTTATAAATTGAATTTATGAGATCTGAAATCGCACATGGGTTAAAGTAAATAAGCACTCATGTCTCCTCCAAATATGAGATTCTGTGACTCATAATATAGACAACTATATGAAGAATGTTTATTTCCACCCCATTCAGCATAACGCGTATGTAGCAGTAAACCACAAGGGCATACATTCTCAATTAATCTTCAACCTTAAATGAATTACATGCATGAGTTTTCACTTTTTACCCTGCCCCCTACTGCTAGAGAGCTTTCACATCATTGACTCACCCTTTTATCTCTCGAAAAAAAAATTCTCTTATTCTTCTTAATTTCCATGTTGCTAAACTCACCACTAGCTTCAATCCCTCCAAGCTCCATTCACTGCCTGACTCAGCTTCAAGAGTGGGCTGGGTTGGGGGACTCCGTTCTGAGGCTTCAAAGACGTTCAAAAGATCTAGTTGGAATTACTGTTATTAAACTAATTTTCATTGGTAATAAAGGTCCCAAACTGCTACTAATATTTCTGATCTACATGCAGGAAATAGGCTTTTACTTGGGAATCCTAAAACTCTCTGTGGGAAAAAAAAAAAAAAGTATTATGAATTCCTGGCATCAGAGAGATACCTATAGGATAAAATTTATAATTAAAATGGAAACTCTAAGCAGCTAAATGTTTGACAATACCGTGTTTCATCTTGGAGTTTGTCATAATTAAATATACATATCAAAATTATGGTTTCATGCAAATATGTGTATCATTGTTCTTTGCATAACATTGTCCTTGCCTCAATTTCAGTGGGGAAACTACACTTTGTGGTACTTTTCATAGGTTATCAACCTTCCTACAAAGTCTGCTATAGTAAGATTAGAAACTAAATCCATTGGCTAAATGCCTATGTGCGAGCTGCTGTACATATTTTATTTCTGACTCTCATAACATTTTTTCAGATGAAGAAACAGAGAATCAGAGAGATTAAATGACTCTCACAATGTTGATGGGATTTTAATCTGCTGTTAATACCAACGGTGGGGTCTTTGCAGTGTAGAATTGCGCTTTGCTCTTACATTCTCACTACAAACCAATAAACTAAGTAAGTAGAATTTATTAACTGTACATTACAGATGAGGCAATTAAAATAGACAGACACTTTGATGAGCATATATAGTCACACGGTAAGATAAAAGCAGAATCTAAACAAAACATTGGGTTAACTTAATTTCAGTCTTTCAGTGAAATACTAGTTTGTGTAAATTTGAATTCTGGGGTTTGCATTGTTCCTAGATTTAAGTTCTGCCATATATACACACACACACACACACACACACACACATATACATATATATGTATATATAATATTTATATATATAAATATAATATATATTTTTTCTCTTAAAGTTATATGGTAGCTTGTTAGTTATTTTTGCCTCATAGATAAGATAAAATATGCTAGATATGGAGAAAAATAATGAAACATCTAAAAGCAAATATAAAAATGTCAACTTTCAAAAAAATATCTAATTTGTTTAAAAAGTTTAATAAATGGCCTCTAGGTACATACTTAAGAAAGGCGAGCTAATCAAATTGAGGAGATTTGAACCTAAATAAAATGGCCATTTACTGTCTTCATACAATATACACTGTTTGACTACATAATTAAGTCGTGTCTTTATAATTAAAAAATTTTAAAAACATATACATAAACTCACAAATGAATCATTATGCTTTTCCTAACATGTGACTTAAAGGTTTCCTTTTTTTTAATGCCCTGAAATAGGCACAACTTTAGTACAAATGTGTTACGTATATTTTCAATGTCATCAATGTGTCAAATTGTGTTCCTTTGCTTGCATTACTGCACTTTAATATATCAATGACATATAAGAATTTATTCAAATTTAAATCATTAAAAATCATCATGCTACACTGCAGTCCGCATACAGACTTCCAAACTAGAATAAATTAATTGACATATGAGTTGCACTCTTTTTTATTTGCTCCCTGACAAATGGATTAATATTACCTTATCTCACAACAAAGCTTTCTGAAAACTAGTACAGATAAAATTACATTGAATTATTAATTGTGTAGATAGCCTGAGGTTAATAATGATTCTGAGCTGCTCATATTTCTGAAAGCGCTTTATTCTTCCGGCCACGGCATTGCCAGAAACAATTACTAAGTCAAGAAACAGAATAGAAGAGAAGGTAAAGTTACATGGAACTGAAATCATAATTAGTCTCTGACCCGGTTTTGATATCAATTAAGTTCTGCTCTTCTATTTTCTTCTTCTAAATAATGCAAGCATGCCTTTCTGTTCTTTTCATAAATATGCTTTAATATTTACTATTAAATGATGTCTGTACCATATGGCTCTAATCCAGGGGCATCGCTAATGAGAATTTAATAGTTCTTAATAGTTTGCCATTAACCAGTTCCAATGTCAACAACCCAAAGAGGTTAAACCGAATACAAATAAACTGTCCCCTGGCCTTCACTTTCCAGAATGCACTGGAGCAATTCATTTACCCTGGTGGTTTGATGAGCAGGAAAATCCTAATTTGTTTCTTCACTGACAGCCCCTAAGGTTACATTATGGCAAAAGCTGTGAAAGACACAGGATCATTTTGATCCTGACAAATAACAAAAATTAGCCAGAACTTGAGAGTCAAAGGGTAAAAACATGAAACTGACCTTAGAAGAAAACTTGGTATGTATAGATATAGTGGTGAGCAGGAAAAAGGAATATAATTCCTGGCCAATAAAATCCAATAATCTGTGAAAATCAGTATAGCATCTTGAAAAAGATCTGCTGGCCTTAATTTAGAATTCATAGTTCTGGCTATACTTCTGAAGTAGCTCTATGGACTCAGGCTTTAAAAAGTCAGTGGAGGAGTGGCATCATTAAGATATTGATGTAAGTCATTCCTCACTTCAGTTCCCCTCACAAGAAGACCAAATCACAACTGTCTGTAGACAAGACACCATTGTGAAGATCCAAGAACCCAGGGATGAGGTGGGAATGGTCCCCTGATCCACAAAGACTGAAAAGGTTTCCATGAGAAAAGTAAGAGAAATAGCTTTGCTTCTGTCACATCGCACCTCCCTCAGGATGGCACAGTACTACACCAAAAGGGCTCCCCGAAGCCTGCAGGGAAAAAGAGAACCCGAGAAGCATATCCACTTCCCCAGAATTGCAGAACATTCTCTAGGAGATCCACAGGGGTCTCACCTCACAGGGATCACTGGGAGAACATGGGATCAAAGAGAAACAGAGAAGAGGCGAGCAGAGCTTACAGAAATAAGAGCTCAGATCTCCGTGGTCCATAATTCTGCTTGCTTTGGTCCCTGGGCAGAGGTCCCGGCCAGCACCCCTGGTCCTCTGCAGAGCTGAGCCAGTGGCCCCTCTGGCCAGAGAACTTGCTTAGCACCTCTGCCTGATAAAATATCTAACATTACACTTCAAGGAACTAGAGAAAGGAAAACAAACTAAGCCCAAACTTAGCAGAAGGAAGGACATAACAAAAATTTGAGCAGAAATAAATGAAATAAATAAAAAAACAATATAAAAGATGTACAAGACTAAGAGTTGGTTCTTTAAAAGATAAAATGCTAGACTAATCAAGTGAGAGGATTCAAATAAATAAAATTATAAATAAAAGAGGAGGCATTAAAATAGATATCACAGAAACAAAAAAGAACATAAGAGACTACTATAAACATTTATATGCCAACAAATTGGATAACCTAGAAAAAAAATGGATAAATTCCTAGAATCATACACCGGATTAAGACTGGATCATGAACAAAGAAAACCTTTGAAGAGACTGAATTAGTAATCAAATCCCTCCCAACTAAGAAAAGCCCAAGACCAGCTGGTTTCACTGGTAAATTCTACAGAGAGTAAACTGGTAGTTTCCAGGGGTGGCCGGTGGGGGAAATGGGTAAGGTGCACACATGGTTACAAACTTCTAGTTATAATATGAATAAGTTCTAAGAAAATCATGCACAGCATGGCGACTATAGTTAACAATACTGTGTTGTATAATTGAAAATTGCCAAGAGAGTAGATTTGAAAAGTTATTATCAAACCAAAAAAAAAAATGATAACTATGTGAGATGATGAATGTGTTAACCAACCTTACTGTGGTAATCATTTCTCAATATATTCATTTATCAAATTATCATGGCGTAAACCTTGAGAATTTCAATTTACAATGTTAAACTTACGATGTTATATGTAAATTGTATCTCAAACTGGAAAATTTTAAAAGCAATTAAATAAATATTTAAAAGAAAGACAACAAAAAGAGCAGAAATCTCATGTTGCTTGTTGGCGATGAAGCATTACTCCCAATTCTAAATATTGCATAATTCTAATTAAATGCACTTTTTTCTCCATGAAAGGGAATATCGAATTTAGTCATTTTAAAAAGTGGAGTGAGACAGAGGAGATTGAAGAAAATAATATTAATGTATTCTAAACCAGGTGCTATTAACTGACAAAGTCAAATGAAACTATTTAAGTAAACTTTTTCCTCAGTAGCTTGCCAAAGTACAACTTTCAGTTTATACAGCATATTTTGAGAAAAACAGGTATAGTCATATATTTTGTAGTAAAAGTCGACATAATTATAAATTGCTCATAGTTTATAGAGTGCAGTGTAGAGAAGGAAATTTAAAGGGATGCAAAATATTGGCAGTTGTGATCTGTGTCCTTCAAGAATAAGTAGGGGGCAAATAAATAAATAAGTATAAACATAAGGGCCTAAAGGAACCTCAAATGTAACCATATGTGTATGATGCATACATGTGTAATATTATAGCAAACCACCACTTTATCTTATTACTTTATTTATTACTCTAAACAAACAGGAGTAATAGCCTCCATTGATACTAATGGTATGGAATATGTATGTAAATCTATTTGTTTGTACTTTTCCCATATACATTTGTGTGTACATGGGACTTTTCAGGTGATAGTAAAGAGCTGTCAAACAGGATGTCAAGAGACTAGATTATATGAAGAAATGATTAATGAACTATTCATCAGAGCTGGGAGGAGACTCCTTGCCTTGTCATGAAGAGAGCAGCTAAACAATTGGCTTTTCAGCCAAAGAAACATTAACATCATTGTATCATCAATGACACAAAAGTATTGATCAGTTGCTACTGTGCTTTGAGACACTTAAGGTCAAAGATATGATTTTACGAGCATCTACTTGCTATAAGGAAAATCACTGAGGGGAAGAAAAAAATCCATCAGCTAAAATTCTTTATCCAACATTCTAAAAAAGGTTTTCCTATTTAGTTTTTAAAAGCCTGCTTAGTTATAAGATGATAAACAGTTTAAAAATATTACAGTCAAAAAATCAAGGTGAAGTAAACCGCTACGGGACTACTATGAAGTCATGATCTTACTGACGCCACAATGAGCAGTGTACATAGAGATACTGACAATCATAAACAAACCCAGACAACTGCATATTTGGACAGATAAGTCATTTAAAGCCCCACCTAGTGGTGAGTTCAATAATATTTACATCTTCTGCTTTGAGGAGAGGGTCTCTCAGAGGCTCTTTACCACCCGCCCCCCCCCCACCAAGGCCTTCTAGATCTCCGTGAGTGGGCTTCTGCCACACGTCTTATTCCTGAACAGCTACTGATCCAAGACTCTACTCCGATACAGAGTAATACCTCTACTTTAATTTTCAAATCCACAAAACAATGGGCATAGACGTAGTGACTTCAGATTTTTAAAGTTCTCTAAAACATTTTCCTCCAAGTAACAAAAGTAAAGATCGATAAAATGGCATTCATTTTTAATTCAATATTTCTAACTTTGTTTTAATTTTAGGTCTTAGAAAACATTATTTTCTACTGCTGAGTTTTATTATGAGTTTAAGAAAACTAATATTGGAAGCTGGCAAACATGTAAAATGGCATTACATATTCTTTTTTAACTTTGGTGCCTAGGACATTCACTCTAAATTTCTAATACTCAGCTCACTAAATTAAAGTTTGGTTTACAACATAGTTTTAAAGAGAAATCAGTCTTTGAGAGAAAGGCGTAAAGCAATTCGGCTCGTGGAATCAGGCGAGTGCAAATGATTAATTGCAGTCAGCTATCAAAACAGCTGTTTTGTTCCACCATGAGGGGTGGCGGCCCATGCTGATCACATTAGAGATAAAGGTTGGATTATGAATTTTCAGACCCACTTGCGTATCTGGTACTAATTCCAATGTCAGCATCACGCATGGAAATTTTTTAAAAATAGCATTCAGTTGCTGATGCCATAGAAACAGCATCATTAAGGAAAAAAATTTAAGAAATAATTTTATATGTGCATTTAAAACCGATGTATATATTGTGAAACATGACAGCCAATGAATATAAAGAAAACATTTTAAAAATTAATTTTCAAAAAAACTCTGCTTGTTGTAAGCCTAGAATTAAACACCGATGAACATTTTCATATTGGACAAAAAAAAAAAAAAACTTACTGAATCACAGGCATAAGTTAGCCAGTGCTTAGTCTTTGAAAGTGAAGTTAGAGTGGCTCTTTCATTGTTATTGTCTTTACTTTAATAGCCACAGACCAACTATAAAGTATATATGTGATAATCTTTGTTGAGTGGTGTAAAACTTTTTACTTGGAGCTCTCTACAAATAATTTGATCTTATAAGTGAGACTTAAACTTGATATTCTTTATGTAAGATAACTGTTTTCTACTTAAGAATAACATCAGTACAAAATCATAAAAAAACATTCCAAATTAAAGTTTTCTTTTATGTTATATCCTCAGATTGTATTATTCTGAGGCGTGATTGATAAGAATGACTCATCGGGAGGGAAAAAAATGTAATATGGGTCTATCAAATTTCTATAGGGTTGTGAACAAAGTACTGACCGCTCTTTTTCAAGGATGCTTGAATAGTGAATCACCTCAGAAGAGTTGGATAGTGCCTCCCTCTGGGGCAAATAGCTGGTACGCTTATTGACCATAAAAGATTCGGAGTCCCCACACCTGTGACTGTCACGCCTTCCACTGAGTATGTCACGTAGCATTCTGCACATAGCCCTGCAGAAGAAACCTGGACCGAGACCCTGGTGCAGAAATGCTAGTACTTTGGCTGCTGCTTTTGATGTGAGCAATAAACTGCCTGTTGCTGTGAGCAATAAGCTGTCCTTTATCTCTAACCCAGAAGGTTTCTGTCTTCTACCATTATCCATGAACCTGTGGCAGGCTAACATGTTAAACTGTCAGCAGGTAAAATCTCAGACCATTCACAGATTTTGGAAGAGAGGTACCCCTAATAGACTGCTCATTAATTCTCTCAAATATAATGGTAAGTCTTTTTCATCTAATAATTTCTTTACTGATTTTTTAAGTTATAGAAATTTATAGCCCAAAATCTTTGGGTTGACCACAGCACACAATTCTTTTCACCATTAAGGTATACATAATGAGAAGAGGCAGCATGGCTGAGTCTACTCAGCTACCATGGATTCCGCCTTCCACAAAGACTCATGTAACATTTCTCCTAAATTGAAATGGATTTAGACTTTGGGCAGCCAAAAAAATTAGTACATCACTATAAGAAGAGTAAAAGAAAGAATTTTACTAAAGTAAAAAAAAAGTTTACTAATATGTCTATGAATTCTAGTACTTTATAGACAATTTATGCAAGATAAGTTTTAGCACACCTTGTTAGTTTGTACCATGTAATTCATTCACCATATTTGTACATTTCTTGCTTTTTTATGTTTTCATATTTCTTCACCTTAATTGTTTGCATTTCATTTTTAATCATCCCTACTGCTATGAGAATAGATATAATTTTTATCTAAATTCCTCAAAAATAAACATATAAATGTCCAAATGTACAGCAGCCTAAGCTATCCACCGCCTAGGTCAGATATTCATTCAAGTACCTGATTTATAAAAGTAATCTTCAAAATCAAAGATAAAATTCAATCTAAGCATATTTTACTGAGCGTGCTAAAGAGGACACCTAAAATAGATGAGCTAAATAATTATGTACCTCCAGAAAAAAATCTGTGGTACTGCTAGCTTCTAGCTTGCTTTGTCCTATAAACTGGTTGGTATTTTATAATTCTAAACTGCATTGAATTGACAGTTTTGGTACAGCACTTTTTTCCATTGGGAATTAAAAAAATTCCTTCAGTGATTATCACTGTGTACCTCTCTAATATTAGTAACACACTATTTGGCTGATTTTCAGATCATGAAAGCACTTCCATAACTCATATTTTATTTTTATCATAGTAAAATAGGGCATAAAGTTCATACCCTAAAGAAATACCATAAGGAAATATTCAAATTTATCTCTTATAATTAAATAATATAGATTTCACCATAGTTGGTAAAGTCTTTATCATTAGCCATGTGATCAGCTGTGTTGCTTATGCTTAAATTTAATACTTTATTAATAATAATTATTTTCATAGCAATGATAAAAATGAAGGCACATCTGCTAATTTTCCTTCTAGCACCTTTAAGTTAATTAAGGGTTTTGATTGCTTTCTTGATAGAGAAGCCTTGAACTATAATTAATACTCAGACCATCGTCATTTAACACAGAATTTCTAACTTCAGGCCAAAGTTCCTTTGAAGTGGCATTTTCCCAAAATTATTTCTATTCTTCTCTGCTACCACTATCTAAACGGTATGGCAGCACTACTGAAAACGGTACTGAATGGCAGCATAAGTCTCTGCAGAAAAAGTGGAGAAAAGCACTTAAAAAAGCGAGGGATACAATTCATTCACTTATCAGGAACAAAAGTTCCTCCTATATGCAAGACTTGTTACAGATACTAGTGTTAGTGGAAATACAGAAACAGCATGCCTTGAATGATAAGTACAGAGGATGGGGGGTGATTAAGTTTGCAAACTGAAAGACAAGGAAAGTCTAGGCCATGAGAACCACGTGGGCAGAAGTGAAAGGGCTGCTGTTTAGGAAAACGATGGGAAGTTCCGAATGGCTGGAGAAGAACGGAGAGGAAACTGGTACAACCTAGGAAAATAAATTCAGGATGAATCATCAACAGATAAATCTAACATGTTACATCTTTAGCCTGAAGCTCCAAGCTTCGTTAACACTACATTCGTAACAGGTTCAGCAAATTCCTCCTTTTTATGAAAATCCTCCTGTACTTTTTTATTCACTTTGGATGGAATTTTGTGAGCTTTTTAAATCTGTATACTAAACATTCCTCATTTCTAGGAAACATGTTTTATTTTATCTTTAAACTCCTTAATACCATGTCACCATTAGCTCCACTGGATGTTCTGAATGTAACCTTCATCTTTTTCCTGAGGTTTTGTTTCATACTTTGTTACTTCATGTGGTAAAAGTCCTTCACTTAGGATGTCCGGATTATTAATTTCCTACTTTAATGTACAATATACCACATATGCAAGTGTCTAAGCATGTACAATTAAAAAGTATAAGTGATAAAATCATACTCATTCTGGTAGATTATTTTCTTCCCAAATATTTACTTGCCTATCCTGAAAGTGAATACTGCATCCTTTCCCCTTCTTAATGTGACCTGTGACGTCTCCTATAGAAGGAGTACACTTTTTGCACCATTAACGTGCAACACACTGACAACACAGTGAAAATTAACATTGGACTTAGCCATGTGACTTGCTTTGACAAATGGAAGTGAGTGGATACGACACGGTCCACATCCAAACACAGACTTGGAGAGGCACTGCATGAGTCTGCCAACCCTCGTGCTCCCTTTCCCTTGCAATGAGATTGGCACTTCCCAGAGGAAAGCTTCTCCTGCTCTATCCTGGATTCAGAAATGAAAAGACATATGGACCAGAAGCAGAGGAGCAACTGACAGTCAATATAACTTAAGTGATAAACTAACCTTTTGTGTCGAAAATAAACAAAAAAATAGCCATTATTTATTATTGCAGTAAAACTAATTAATACACCAATGTTCTCGAAACCTAGTTAAGATACAACTGATCACGATCCATTATAGGACTGTACAGGTAGTGTTGTTGTATAAGCTGCAGATAAGACGTTAAAGACAGGATTATATCTTAAATAGAAATCAGGACACCCACAAGCGATAATGGCTTTGAGAAGGATGAGAGACGGGGGAAAGAACTGAAATTCAGTGTATGGAATTGAAACAATTCTTATTCATATGGAAAATAAAATCAAATTGGATCTCTACCTGACAGCACACTGAAAATTCCAGCTGGATCAAAGATTTAAATGTGTTAAGGAAACAAAATGTAAAAGTATAAAAGAAATATAGGGCAACATCTTTAACCTCAGATTAGGAATGATTTCTTAAATAAGACATAAATACAAAAACTATAAAAATATACATTTTGTACTGAAATTTTAATTTTCATTAAAAAATCAAGTTAATGCATTTTAAAATAGAGCAACAGTCTGGAAAACTCAATCAACCTACCTAAAATGAATAAATGTCATATAAATAACTCCAACAATTAATGAAAACAAAAAGCAATGTAGCTAACCGAAAGAACAATAGATATGAAAGCAATTCTCAAAAGAGAAAATTAAATTAACCAATGATCTTATCATAAGAAGTTTAATTTTAATATTCATTGAGAAAATAAAAATTAAATCAGAAATGAGAGACTTTAGACTGGCAAAAATGTGAATGCCCAATAATACCCGGGATTGACCAGAAGGAGAAAAAAAAGAGAACTCGCATCTCCTGCTCGTGGGAATATAATCACTACGTATATCTTTGAGAACTACAAGGCAATACTGCATAAAGTCCATGAATAATGACCACCAAAATGGCAGTGTCCTAACCATCATAACCTGTGAACATGTTAGGTTACATGCAAAAGGGAATTAAAGCTGCAGATGGAATGAAGGTTACTAATTAGATGACCTTACCATGCAGCTTGTGGTAATTTGTTATAGCATCAACAGAAAACTAAAAGAGTTGGAGAGGTACATATCTTATTAGCCAGCAATTCTATTTCTAAATATAAGCTCTTGAGAAACTCTTGCACTTTTGCACAAATACATGTGAATAAAGCTGCTTATTGCTGTGTTTTTCGAAACAATTGGAAACGGCCTCTCCTTGAAATCATTTCTGGGTGTAGGAACTGACCTTAGAGTTGTCCTCGAGGCCTGAAGAAATGATGGTATTACCCTTATTTCACCTCTGCCCAATCAGCTACTAACATGACCTCAATCCCGTAACCCACCGGTGCCTTATGATTTTGCCCTATATAATGCGTAACCTACACGCCATCGGGGATTACGGTCTTTCTGGGCACAAGCTCGACCGTCTCCGTATTGGCCAATTCTAATAAACTAATCTCTCTTTTTAGTGCAAACCTCTGTTTGTGCATTTTTTTGCCAGAGTTCAGTTGGAATGAACTCAATTATTGGGCTTTGGTAACAAATATACATAAAAATTCTGAGAACACCACAGTGGCTTTTGTAAGTACTGCTTTTCCATAATCCTAAAGCATTTGTGTTCCCTCATGCCGTCAATAATTGTTCTCCTATGTGGGGAAAAAATGGCTAGTTGTTTCTAAACTGAAAATTTATAGTGAAGAAAAATGTGGCTGCCGTTAGTTTCTGAATCAATACACTCATAGTATATGTGCATTAATGTATTCATAATATATCGATTCAGTTCTTCATTAAAATAAGTCAACTAGAATTTTAGTTTCATAGTGAGTTATGTAGCTAGAAAGTAGATTTCACTGTAGCTGTGATCACTAGAACAGGTTTTGTTTTTATTTTTATTTTCACCTTTTTTAGGTGAAGCAACCTTTGTTTGACCTCACAGATCGCAAAGAACTTATCATGTTACAATTCCTTATTTTTTCATTTTGTACACCCACAGCATCTGGTCTTCCTAGATGGTCTTCCACCCAGGTACTAACCAGGCCTGACGCTGCTTAGCTTCCGAGATCAGACGGGATTGGGCTTGTTCAGGATGGCATGGCCACAGACAGAAATCTTTCTAATCACAAGGCTGAGGCAACTGTTCTTTTGAAAAAACACGTAGTGTATGTTCTCACCCCAAATAAATCCTCTTTGTGAATGTCTGCTCTCTGGCTCAGATGGAACAGGTTTTAAATGAAATTTTCAAATGAATTATACACACAAAGTATTAATATTAGTGGCTCTACAAATTAAACATGGGACTAAACGGATCTGCTGATACACAGAATATTCTAATACGGAATATTACAACTGTCTTGTCTTTGAAAAGATTAAGACTTAAGATGATTTGTGCTATTCTAGCTAAAGTAAAAACACTTTGAGAATTGTACTGTAAAATATGGAAAGTTATTACTACAATCATCTAACTACGGCTTGATGAAAGAAACTTCATTTTCTACTAGTTCACTCACAGCAGTCTTTTAGGTTATATTGTATGAGTAGAAGTCTTCAGTCGTTCATTTAAAAGTAGCCTAATTTAAACAAAAACTGTTCTTCTCAAAACTATTTTTTTAAATGCTATTGATATGATTTTTTTCATACCCTGCTACCAAACTTATTCTGACAACTCTTGCTTTTTCACAGTTAATTCCTTCAATGAGGACAAATAATAATGAGCTTAATAATAACTAAATATATGATATTTTTCCTGATTAATAGGAAAAAAAAATGGCCCAGGGGAGACAGGAAGAACCGATTCCAACCAAACTGGAGACATGGTATTCAAATGATACGAATATGGTTTCTCACTTTGGCACTTCTGGGCTATGTTTTGGTTTTTCCCACACCACTGTCTTCTCTTTCTTGTAACAAGTAAAGTCACATGGTAAATATTGAAAATATTGAAAATGAAAATATTGAAAATATTGAAAATAAGAGCCAATGAAAATGAAAATATTGAAAATAAGAGCCAATACCACTAGGACAGACTAGCGATGGCCAACAACAAACAAACAAAAAAGCCAGTCAGTTCAAATTTCTTTTTTGCCTTTGGATGATATAAAACACTCAGATGTCCTTCAGACTTACATCTCAAAGGAGTGTCTAAAATTTTTGCAAGCTCTGATTGAATTTAATCCTTAAAAAAATCATGACCTATTTTATTTTGTAGAGTTCTTGCAAAGCTCATTCTGCTACAGAAAATAAATACTGGCATTGTAATTTAAAAAATATGAATGAAGGTAGAACTAAGGGGAGGGTAAAAGAACAATCTTATGTTTATATCCAGAAAGAAAAAAGTATAATACTTAATCTATTTTATATATATAAAACACTGCCATATATTTCATCAGAATTAAATTTGTGAGAACTAAAAACTTAGAAAGATCCTGATCTACCTAACCTCTGAAATACTAAGTTCAGCTTCTGGTGTTCCATCATAAAGAACATTATTCTTCTGGCCTTAGTTTGTGATCATTTAAAACTTAAGTTGAATCACTGGTAACTTTTATAATTTTCACTAGAGGCAGATTAACTGCAAGTGACATTCTGGTTCAGATACAGTTACCTAATTTCTTGTTGAAGCTTGATAAGTTATTTGCCTTCATAAAATATTACGGCAGGGTTCCAAGGGTCAATGATGAATTGCATAAAAGGCACTTCTTTCAACTCATTTTAATTTATTGTTTTTCACTAAGCATTTCTCAGGAACTTGCCTGCTGGAGTCACAAGGCAGAGTTACTTTCACTTGTCCCCTCCCACTCTACTTTGATCTGATATATATACCGTCAACAACAACTAATTTCACAGCTCAGTTATTTAATCCTTAAAAAAAAAAAAAGACATTTCCTCAAAATCAGATGATAAGAATAAGCCGGGGACACTGTACTAAAAAAATGCATAGCTTTAAAAATCATATTTATGTAAGCTGTATTTATGAATTCTATCAATTTAGTGAGACATACATTAATAAATGTTCTCTAAACCTTGCAAAAGGGGATAACTTATAGAGTCCTACTGCTAATAATATAACACCAACATATTATTTCAATTATGCAGTTGAAGCCTAGAAAGGGAAGATTATGATATATGGGATAATAGATGGTCATCAATTGACTGTAATACCATAATTCAGAAGATGGCCACAGCACTTGAGTAGTTTATGACCTGCAGCAGGAATCCCCAAGTGCATTCATAGCTTTAATGGGAAGCCATTACTGTTATGGAACTAAAGATATTTATTTCAATCAAAGAATTTCAATACCATACCTGAAACGGCAATACTACTTATTTTAGCATCTGCCTCATGAGAGATAAGTTTTTTTTTTAATGCAAATAATAATTCAGTGTAGTCTTTAAAGCTACATTTTAAAAATGTGATTGAGATCGATGTTTATCAAAATCTATCCAGAGTGATAATCTAGGGTGGAGGTGGGGAAATGACAAGAGAAGGAACAACTTGAACTTTTTCATCGAGATGGTATTAACGGTTGAGTAATCCCACGTTTGATCATACTTATAAAAATCTCAAAGGACAGTTTGGTGTTTTCTCTGTTATGCTGTACTGTTGAAGGATGTGCTCCAAAAGACCATATATTTTATTAATATTTAAGCACAGAGATGTGTAGAATCTTTTTTTTTTTTTCCGGTATTTCATTATGCTGCCCTTATGAACCTCTTCTCTGCAGATCTATTCAATTTTGCAGAACTATGTTTTCAGTTTATCGTACCTAGTATGTAAAATGTTACTGCCCCACACTTGTTTCTAAATTCACATATTTTAAGCTTTATAAGTGTCCCCGTAGTGTTTACAAACTGTGAAAATATATTTCTGGGACATGTCATATTAAGGAAATTTTTAATTTAGTGAGTGTTCATCAGGGCCACACATCTTACACACATTGTATTATACTTAAACAGCACCTACGTCAGGTTTTATACAAACTACAGATGAGAAAATTGAGCTTGAGGAAGCTGAAGCAATTTGTCTGACAGCAAAATGAAGACAAAACTCAAAGCTGTCTAGTTTCAAAGAGCATGATCTGAATCACTCTACTTTTGATTCCACTTTGGGAATCTTTGCAAACCCCAGGATCATACAGATTGATTTCAAGAAAACGCGACAGGAGAAAAGAGAGAACGATATAACAGAAGACTGTGTCAGGACTGCCCTGAGACATTCATATATAATAATTTCTGGAGCTGCCTGTCTCACCTGTTCATTCCTACCTACTGTGCAGCCCATTTGCTATCACTGTGAAAAGATACAAATCTGGGATAGAATTGCCAGATTAAATACAAATGCTCAGTTGTTAAATTTGAATTCCAGATACAGCACAATTTTTTTTTAGTATGTGTGTCCTAGATATTGCATAGACATGCTTATACGAAAATTTATATCTTTTATCTGAATTTCAAACGTAATGTGAATCTTAGATTTCTATTTGCTAAGTGTGGAGGATCATTTTCTTTCTTTTTTAGGCAGCTCAGCTGAGAGCTGGCTCAGCAGGTCTGAGTTAGCTCAGTGGACGCCTCGGCTGTCATCTCTGGAGCTCTTCCTTTCCCAAAGGCCGCTTCCCAGACCAGATAAATGCTCTCCTCTCCTACGCATGTAAATGTAGAGATGGTTACGGGCCTCAGCCCCCTCTACTGGGATTCCAGCCGTGGTGCACAGAGCCTATCTGCCCTGCCTACGTGATGCCAACCGAAAAACTCAGGGAACAGGGTGTGCTCTGCTACTTTTCTGCTAGTAAATTATTTGCCAATAAACCCTATTTTACACTTATACTGCATGGTACTAAACACATGTCCATAACCATTCACATGATATTTTGCAAAACTTTCATCTCCTTTATCCATTTCAATGTTCATCTTAACTTGTGTTCATTCACACATAAAAATGGGCAAAAGCCACATGGAGTAACTCATAATGGGTTTTCCTAAGAAGCCTTCTCGTTTTCCTGTTTGTAAACAGGATATTCATAACTGCTCTTGCTTACTTTTTTTTAATTTCCAAATTAAAATTTTCTAATCTATTTAGTCTCTCCTGCTATGATACACTAGTATCATCTGAAATGTACTGATTTTGCTTCTCTAAATCTTCTCCAATTTCATAAAGTTTATATTTGATTTACAATACAACTCTCAGACTCACAATTCTTCCTACATATATCGCCAATAGTCTAGTTCCAAAGACAATATTTTCCCTATCATTTAAAATCCTCTTTCCAAAGGGACCAGCATTTCACAGGCATTTATTTAAACATGGAAATACTTAAATTCTAATTTCTTCTAGAATTCAGTTGATAGTTTAGAATCTATAAATATAATGTATATTATTAAAATGCATATTCTGCACTTTTGCAAAATGCAAATGTCCACAACCTCATAAAATTACATCTTCTCTCGCTTTCACCTCCAAAACGACATTTTACTTTCAATAGGTTTAGTACGAAGCTTTTTTATTTAAAAGCCTTTATGTTCTTATTTTTAAATATCTTCCCAAGATAAGCTTTTGACATTCCTCATCTACCATACTCTAATTCCATACTATCCTACTCTCCCTCTCTAAATACCTTATATTTTTACTACTCTGTCATTCTGATCAAGCTGTTATTTTTTGCTCCCTTGTCAAAAGAAAAAAACTACCTAGTCTCCAAGAAACCTTGATAATGTCCTTGCTGGATGAAAAATGGCCAAATCTTTCCAGTTAAATCCATAACTTTGCTTTATATAAATTATATTTATGTTATTATGCCTCAAAGTATAATTACTGTCATACCATCCGCTAAATATAAAGTAGAATCTTGGTGAGACTGGGTCAATGTCATGCACATCTTTTTATCACCCAAAAGACCATGAACAATTTTCTTCACATACTAATATTCAACATATCTTTATAGGTCAGAATAAAATGCAGAATTTGGAACTATATTAAAAAAAAACAATCTTATTGTTTTCCTTCATGGCTAATTCATATGTTCCCTTGGAATCTAGCGTAAATCCTCTAGTTTGTTTAAATCCTAAAACAATCTAACCTCAGTAACTATTACCTCTATTTCTTTTTAAAAATTATTGCCTAATTTAAAATTTTCAAAAATTATAGTCGATATTCAGGTGTACAGCATAGTGGTTAGTCATTTATATAAATTATGAAGTGATCCCCCCATGTCTAGTACCCACTTGGCACTATATGTAGTTATTACGATATTATTGACTATATTCTCTTTGCTGTATTTTACATCCCCATGACTATTTTGAAACCACCAATTTGTACTTCTTAATCCCTTCACTTTTTTCACCCAGCCCCCATCTGTATGCTCTCTGTATCTATGAGTTTATTTCTATTTGTTCACTTACATGTGGAATCTAAAATAAATAAATAAATGAGATAAAACATCTACTTCGATATAATAGTTAAAATTTCCAACTTTATGTGGAGATAAATCTGCTCCTTTCCTGTAGCAGGGACTGCCTTAGGCTAGTGCCTGATGTGAGGCAGAAGGAGAATGGTGGTTTTGTCTCTCCCTTCACTAGTCTAGGTCCTGAGCTTCCCCAGCTGAAATAATTGGTGACAAGGGCCAGGTAAGTCATACTTGCCATCTACTATTATGGGGATTTCACTTTGTAACTCTCGGCTTGGCAGGGTTTTATGGCTGATTTGTTTTTTGTTTTTGTTTGTTTGTTTGTTTGCAGTGAATCACTGTTCTCCAGCTTTTTCCTGGTAGTGACTACTGGTACCACTAAGTGAGCTGCTTAGACAGGAGCCGACACAAGGCACATAAAACCCTCAGGCATTCTTTCCTTTGCTGTAATCTGTAAGTGTAAAGTGAACCCTGACGCTGCAAACATTTATGTGCTGTGCTTTAAACCAGCTAACTGGTCACATTCTTTATCTCTTTAGTTGTCTCAACTGTGAGTTTGACACAAATCCTGAGTTTCACAAACTCCAGAGAACACCTATCAGGGGACAGGAAGGTACAGTGTTCTGAAACCTTCACGCCATGGTCCAAATGTTTGTGTCCCCCAAAATTCATATGTTGAAACCTAACCCTTAAGATGATAGAATCAGGAGATGAGGCCTTTAGGAGGCAGGCGGGTCATGAAGCAGATAAATGAGATAATGAGAGCCCTCGTGAATGGGATTAGTGTCCTTGTAAAAGAGACCTCAAAGAGTGCCTTTGCCCCTTCTCCCATGTGAGGACACAGAGACAAGTCAATGTCTGCATCCCGGAAGGTGGCCGTCACCAGAACCTTGCCACGGTGACCCCCTGATCTTGGAATTCCAGTCTCCGGAAATACATTTTTGTTACTTTGAGCTCTGGTAATTTGTTATAGGAACCCGAACAGACTAAGACACTGAGTCAGAAAGAGGAGGTAGCTATTGTCTTATCTGAAGCTGAAGCAGGCCCTGCCCACTGATACTGATGTCAGGGAAAAGGGGGCATCGTGCCATCTAGTGACCGTCCTATCATCCCACAGTTTGTAGAGCTCAAAAAAATGTGCACAATTGTACTGAAGGTACGTTAGGGTTCATTCGGTGCCTCTGTTTTTCTCAAACGTATAGTTTTTCCAGTTATTTTGGTGTTTCCTGCAGAATCCTGTAGATCATCCCCATGTTCTGAGATTTCCCCGAATGATATTACTACCTCAGAGCTGTGTTTTATTTTTTACCTCTCAGTAAATAGAACCTTCCACACACTGGACCTATAGGGAACGTGTAGTATATTATATTACCTACACGTTCTTTCTTCCATTTTCACAACTCATCTTTATAAAATATGAAATTATAAGAGAGAAATCTTTATAGGGATACTGATTTCTTTGATGCTCCTTTTATATTTGATAACCTGTTAGGACACAGGAAGGCCTAACATCCTGAGACTTGAGCAGGTCTGCATGAATGGTTAAGAAACAGGACAAAGGAGGCGCCTGAGGCATGGCAAGAAATCTGTCATATGATAAAATAATGAAGTGTGAGCACCGACTGATGTCACCTCTTCTTCAGTCACTCACAGGAAGAACTCTAAGTCTCGTTTCTAGTCTGTTCTGACCCTTCACAGGCATGTGGATGGAGACCACCAAGCTTGGTCACTCTTCAATGAGAGACAATGGAAAGCTTCGTCCCCTCATTTATGATAAGTATATGTATGTTCTGAATTTTCTAAAATATGCACAAACCACATCTATATTTGTTTTAAAATGCTACTGAGCTGCAGTTAGACCGCATTTATCCTCAGCACAGATAAGAGTTTAAAGCCTACCAACTAATACTTTAATGAGATTAACTTTCCAATAATAGCAGTTAATTCAGAAGGAAAAGGTAACTAACTAGGCATCTGAATGCATGTAGTTCTTCCTTAAATATGGAGAATGTTTAATTTAGTGACAGAATCTCCTCTTTACTTTAATAAAAAAAATATTAATAATAAACTGTAAGGCTAATGTCCTTATACCTGTGTGGCAAACTGGAATAAGTAAAAAAAACAAAAGCATTGAAGGAGTTAAAGTACTATTCTACATGAAAATTTCTCCCTTGTCTATACTATTATTTCCCTCATATTTACACTGATATTCACAGATTAGAATGACAAACCTGCTCACACCCAGAGTCTGGACATTTAAATAAGGACCCGCGCTTAGCATTCCTGCCACAGCTTTGCTTTTCCCCAGGCACCTTTTAAAATAAGCACTTAGAGTTGAGCCCATGAAAGGTTAGTGGCCTCTGCCCCAGCTACCTGATAATTAATAGGGGCCTGCTACTCTGCTCTCTGTCTTCTGCTGGCTGGTCACTTGGGATCTGGGACAGAGGACTGCCCTTCCCCTGGCTCAGTGCACACCTCCCCACTCCCTGTTTCTGGGATCTGTAGGTAACAAACCTTGTGACTTCCTCTGCATGAAGTATATTAAAACTGTACTTTCAATCAAAACAACCCCGGCGTTTCATTTCCCCAAAGTGAGAGCTGGGATGCCGAGGGAGCTCTCTGCCAACCTGGTGTGTACTTCCTCATTCGGCAGGTTTGTAATCTGCATATTCTTAATACACCATCTACAGACCTACCAACAAAGTAAGGACCCACAACAGTCCAGACACTCTGGTAGATGCTGGATAACCAATAAGAAGTTTCTTCTTTTGAGTCATTCCCAGATGCAGATCCAGGAGACTGATGCATAAATAGATATATTACGATATTTCATGACAGATGCTATCAGAATCAGGATTAGGTCTACGAAACTCCAAAGAGAGAGCCATTCACCATTGTCAAAAGAGCGGAAGGAAGTGTTAGAGGAATGGGTCTCAAGCCTAACTACACATTGCTATCACCTAGGAAGCTCTGAAATGATGCTCATGCTCCATCCAGCCCAGACCAATTGAAGTAGAATCTCAGCAAGTGAGTTCTCAGCACTGATCCACATTAAAAATCTGTCCAGGTTATAATAATATGCGTCTAGTGTCAGGAACCATTGCTTTAAAGGAACTCCTTGAAGTGAAGGATGAATAAGTAGCAAATCTATGTACTTAAAGAAAGCCCAAGTTAATTACTTATTGGTAGATGAGAATATTTTATCAGTTTTCTCCTTCCAAATTCTTTCCATTATTTTAATAACTCCTGGTTAGTTGATTTTGAATAGAGAATTTTAAGACTTCTTGAATTAAACAATTACTTATGTAATAAGTGATCAAGCTTAGCTTTTTTCTACCAAAAGCAATTTTTTTATTATAGTAGTTGGTAGAGTTAATGAGAGATTTTACTCATCATTGGGTATAAGAAAACTGAACTAAAACTAAGGTGATCGGTTTAGAGAAATAAAAGGTTTATAGGCAGATTTTTCAAATGTCACAGCAGGTGAGTACTGTCATGTGTTTATTCCGAGAAACATATTGTTAGACTAAAGCTTCTGGAACAAACTATCAACTTTCCTAAAATTCAGCAGATACAATTAACTTAAAAGATATAACTTATGTAGTTACTACTTATTTTAACTGAAGTTTGAGGCTAATGCTTAGCAATCATCGACATTTGCTGTCCTGAAACAAATTTACTACAAATCTGAGTCATCAGGCCCCACTCATCTCTCATTTGACCTAATTGTTTATCCTCTACAGCTAGCCACACGATCAATTTTCTGAAAAGTTATTTTCCTCTCAAATCATACCTCTTGTCTACATCTCTCCTTGTCCAAAATTTTGGCCTGGAGTCAAGTCAGGAGGTAATAGAACTATTGTGATCACTTTATTTAGAGCCTTGGAGAAGGCAGATCTCAACCCAGATTCTCAGTTATCGGCCTGCTTCATTTCAGTAGCCAGTTCTGAGGCCTTTGATATCTCTATTCAGTGATGTTTATTGAGAGACCACTATTCAACATCACAGAGCCGCATTACCCTCAAACTGAGGTTATGCCAGTGAATGAGACACTGAGTATGAAGTGTTGCACATAGGAACTAATAAATACGTATTGAAGACTAGGCACTGAAGAATAAGAGTAGATAGAGTAAGAGACGTATATATAATAGGCATGAATGTTTTTGAACTGAGGGATTCACTGTTTCTCCATAAACACAGGTGTATTAGTGAGTAAAAAACAAAAAAGAAGAAACAGTCTAGCACTGGATAGAGCACCTGAGTAAATCAAATATAAATCACACCAAAGCAGCCATTCACAAACCAACTGAGAGACACAGGGAGAGACTGATGGACTGTGCCCAGTAATTGAGGCTGAGGACAAAAGAGATTTTTCAGTGGACAGAATAAAACTAAAATGTGGGATACTGGTGTGAGAAGTGTTGGAGTAAGTCCACTTTGAATACAGAAGTAAAACATGTAATGTCTTTAATTTGTCCTATGTGTTCCGCATGTGAGAAACGGAAGCTAGGTCTCTGCCCACCTCTCACTCTCAGCACATTTAGGGTATTAAAAACAACTTACACAAAACAGTTGGCAAGCAAACCATTAAGAACTGCGTGTAATGCAGTAATTGTTGAAAAGATACAGACTCTATGTGCTGCAAGGGAGAGAGAGAGGGGAATGATCACTGAGAAGTAGAGTGATCGGTAGGATTCTCAGAGCTTCCGAGCAGCTCCAGGGGGAACGATGCACACAGGCTTTCATGATTTAAGGTTTCAATGGGGGCAGAGAGCTGACATTCTAGTGAAAAAGAAACAAAGGATGAGATATGGGAAAGCAAGTAGGAGATTTCCGATGCGAGACAGTGCTCTGTAATTATGCAACATGGCCATACATTTGTATAACTAAATAAAACTAAAAGTGAACCTCGACTTCCAGAAGTATGGAACACTGAATCGAAGGTATATATTCTCATATTTTTGAGTGGTTATATTTAAAGAAAGAGTAAATTCATTTTTTCTTCCTTCTTTCCTCTCTTTTATCCTTCCCTCCACCCCTCCCTTCTTCCTTTCTTTCCTTCCTTCCTTCCTTCCTTCCTTCCTTCCTTCCTTCCTTCCTTCCTTCCCCCTATGAAGTCATTAAACACAAATGTTTTGTGCAGCTACTACAGAACAAGTGCTGGAGATAAAGCAATGACCTAACACCTGATATTCTACTGAAAGGAGACAGATTGTGCGTGTATGTGGCAAAAAATTACTTTTGTCAGTGATAATATAAAGATAGAGCAAGATAGGACCCAAAATGATGAATGGTAGAGGCCTTTGCAAACTTTTGAGTATACAATACAATACTGTGAACTATAGACAGTATTTTGTACATTATATCTCTAGGACTAGCTCATCTTACATAACCAAAACTTTGTACACCTTTTAAAAATATATTTTTGAAACTAAAAGACAATGACCTCTATTGAGGGCTTATTTGTATCTTAATTAAAGATTTTATTATACCAATATTTTGAATTTACTTTGGTTTGGTACCCTTGGGACAATGCACCATAATAAAATTCAAGGTGGGTGAAAGATGTCTTCTCTCTATTGTGAAAACAGACTAACTGTGATGGTAGAGGCAGGAAGGTAAACCAGCCTACTTGCAGGAACGTTCCAAAGGAGATCAATTACAGAAAAGAGAACACATAGAAGTCAAAGACCAAAAATGTCCTTAAATATATCTGGTACAGTGCACTCCTTAGAAAGAGTTTGTGTGCCCCTAGAAGCACACATACTTCATTTTAAAAACTTTCTTTTTAATTGTGGTAAAGTATATGTAATACAATTTATCATTTTAACCATGTTTAAGTATACTGTCCTGCGGCGTTAAGTACATTTACATTATCGTGGGACCGTCCCCACCATACATGCCCAGAATGATTTTCGTCTTTGCAAACTGAAACTTTGTACCTATGAAACAATAACTGTCCATTCCCCCGCTCCCAGTATCTGGCGACCATCATTGTACTTTCTGTCTCCATGACCTTGACTACTCTAGGTACCTCAGACAAGTGGAATCCTACAATACGTATCTTTTCGTGACTGGCTTATTTCACTTAGTATCATGTCTTCAAAGTTCATTGGTGTTGCAGGGTGTGTCAGAATATGCTTCCTTTTTAGTACCAAATCATATTCCACAGGGAATATATATCCATCCATTGTATTAAATCTGTAGATCACTTTGGGTAGTATTAACATTTTAATGATATTAAGTTTTCCAACCTGTGAACTATATTTATTTGTTATCTTTCTATTTGTTTCTTCTTTATTTCAGCAATGTTTTGCAGTTTCCAGTATACAAGTCATTTATCTCCTTGGTTCACACACCCCATTTTAAAGACTTTATTTACAAGGCTTGGTGGGGACATTGGCTTTTACTCTGAGTACTTTGAGAGCCTTTGGTATCATTAAAGACTAAATGTGATCAGTGCTATCACAGACATATGAAATTCTATGATCACGTACACAGTGTAAGTGCTGGCTCTTCTCTGCAGTAGAGCCTGATGCCCCATGCAGATAGTTACAAACAATATGGACTGTGCTTTCACACTGTGGTTTTCTTTATGGACTCCAAAATCTCAAGTCTTGTTATCAAAACATAAGAAACTTGTGAAATATTATTTCCCCTCTTTTACTAGGAAGTTATTTTTATAAATAACTAGATAAAAGATATCTACAAGTCTCAATTCTGACCCAGGTTCTCATCCAGTGGCGTTTCCTCTCCCATTTTGCACCATCTCAGTAGACATAAGGATCACTTAATGCAGAGCAGGCGTTATGCTCACTCACAACACTGATATACACATCTGTTTAAAAAAGCCAGTGGAGAGAAAGAGCAATTAGGGGGATCGTTTTGTAAGCCTAAAACCAGAAAAGATTTCTAATGCACTTTTCAGAATTTCTTTTCTTCCCTCTTTTTCCCTTTTGTGTGAAAACACTATTTCAGTATGATTCAATAAGGCTGTCACTCACTCCTGAATTTCTGATACTGTAACTATTTGTCATTTATTATTTACAGACTGCCTTCCTTGTAAACAAAGCTCACAAAACAGAAAATGGAAACAGTCAGAGTTTGAAACAGCTCCTCAGGAGTGATTGGCACTCGAAGAACACTTGACTACTTATTTTAACAATCTAAAATTAGAGGAATAAGAAATTCGGCAAAAAATTACCTACTTTAGTGTTTTGGGTTGTTTTTTTTTTTTAACATTCTGAATAGAGGGAAGTAAAGTAGTCATTCTATATAAAAACCATATTTACATAATTCTATGATTCATTAGAGGTATGATAAGTCTTGAGAAATTACAGCTTCCCAAACACTCTGCTGTATGTGCACACACACACGAAACATCCTTAACAGCACATCCTATGCAAAATGTATAGCACTTTCTTTTTTACACTCTACTCAAGTCTGAGTCAAAGCTTATTCACACCTAGGCCCCATTCTCCTGAGCAGCTGCCACCATGCACCTCATCCTGGGGATGCACTGCTTGTCATGACATTTATTAGTCATCTTGGCCTCTTTACCAACTTTAGAACTAGTAAGATCATTTTGAGGCATTTTGAAGAATACTACAGTCTCATATTAATATTCTCTTTGGTTAAGCTCATGGTTTTCCTTTCTTTTATGCCCTTTTCAATAAAGGATGTTGCTGGGATTTAAACAGCTTTTGAGGAACTTTTATTAATTGCATTTAAGGCCTAATTGATACTCTCGCTACGTGTGTATCAATCACACCATCTCCTCTTAAGCTTATTAACTTCTTGCTCTATTCTGAGAGATTTGGGAAAATTATTTTAACAAGAGTGGGAAAATGTGTGTGACAACATTAAAAAAACCTGCAAGATGTCAACAACTACTGATCTGAAATTTTGAAGTCTTATGAGATAACAGCCTATATAATTTGCTTGCCATGATCTTAACTACCTGAGCTGTACCTCAGTTTCCTTGCACAGGCATCCATCCCTCTTGCAGTGTACCAGCCACCTAATTTCTTCCTCTTTTTTTACCCCCACTATAATCACTACAGTTCTTCTTTCGTCACATAATAGGCAATATGAAAATCTGACAACTCAGTTGATTTCTTATCCTGTCACTTAAACTGTACTTATTTTTTTCCCCTACATTTTTGACTTCACAAGTAGAATGTGAGGTCCTGAGGAACTAATTATTTATTGGTCCTGGGAAAGAGCACAATGCTTGGTTGATGGCAGAACTTCCAGCAGACGGTGAACGTAAACTCCGCGAGACAGGTTTTTGTTTAGATTGTTCAATGTTGCATGTATTTCCAGCATGTAGAAGAAAAGAATACCTGCTACAGATATTGTGCTTAATACATGTTTGTGATAGGGATGAGTAAGTAAATTCTTCAAATTAAATAACGGACAAGTAACCTAGTAATTAAAGAAGGAAAAAAAAACAGGTAAATTAGTCTTAAAATAACATAACCATAGGTTTCATCCTTCAGATAGTTTGTGAATGAGTTATCACATTGAACTAAGAAAATTGTTTTTAGGGATCCGAACTGATCATGGAACCTGACATTATGATCTTAATGTCTCCATCATGTCTCGTTAAGACTCTTCTATGGTAATTTCCTTGCACCTATAATTTCTTTCAACTTCAATTCACACTCTTCATTGAGCAAATCTGATACTTTCTATAGTCCAATAAAAAATGAATATCCATTATAATATACTATATCCATTATAATATCCAAGAAACAAAAAAATTCATTGTAATGAAGAGAGAGTACATTACATTAACATTTCAATTTTTGTTTTCTTTTATTTAAGAACTAGTAATGATGTTAGGCTTTACTATATTTTAGTATATGAAGTGACACGTGATGCTCACCTCGGTTAAAGGACAGATGGTTCCATTGCACATATGGCTGCGGGCGGGGGAGTTTAGGAAGCATGGGAAATCTACATGGCAGTGATTGACAGCAGCACCTACTCATCAGTTATGGTTTACATACACCTGGTTACTTATGGATTAGATGATGTGCTTTGAACGAAATAGTCTCAGCAAATGGACCAGTAGCTTGACAAAAAATTCTACAAGGAAACTACAGGTTGAAAATACTATTACTTATGTAAGCACAAACAAGTAATGAATAAACGACTTGCTTTTCCCATTCTTAGTGAATATTCTTCATCAGCCAGATTATCAGATAAAAATAAAGGTGATCTAATCAATTGTGACAAAAAATCTCAGTCATCATAGTTAAAAAATGTCAACAAGTCTCTACTAAATATGGATTTATAAATACTCATGTTAACTATGTGCTTGGTGGCCACATAGAGAATATATTGATACTAGATAATGAAAGCATAAAGTATAATTATTTGAATAGTAAATATCCAAGATCTAAAAACATCTATGAATTTTTTCCAACAATATTGAAAATAATGCAATAATTTAAAAAATACTTTAATAAATTTCATTGGATTTAATGGTAAATGTTTGGAAACATATTTTTAAGGTTTCTTAATAGAAAACAAAAAGCTACACAGTATTGAAGAATACCTGTTTCTCCTTCAGTGGTTAAAAAAATAATGAAATTTACACAGAAAACAATGTGGCTACCATCGAACCACATGAATTGCTCAGTATACGTTTGTAGAAAACATAACGAATGATGAATATTTGAAGAAATACTCAACAAAATAAACAGCTAAAAAGTACAAATATTTCTATTTCAATAATGAAATGCAAAATCAACTAGTTTTTGAGTGTATGTGAATTACTAAAGGTACTATGTACTATAGAAGATATTTTCTCAAGTAATCATCTAGGATTAACCACTGGTGTATTTGCTTTGATTAGAATAGTTTTCAAGATTCAGGGGTAAAATGTCAGAGATATTCATTTAACACATTATTTATATGCACATCATTGTATCTAAGATATTGAAGCCATTGAATCAGATAATGTTATAGGTTATTTTTGATGTAGCTAAACTTACATGAAGAAGACCTTGAACTAGAGTAGAATCTTAAAATATGTTGCAATGAGACAGTGACATCTTTGCACCATATAGAATTTCCTGGTTATCTTATGGTAAGAAATCTAAAGGCTTTATTCAACTTTTAACAAAGGAAGTAAGGAAAGAAAGAAGGAAAGAAGGAAGGCAAGAAGGGAGGAAAGAAGGAAGGAAAGAAGGGAGGGAGGGACAGAGGGAGGAAGGAATTATTCAAAATTATTGACATTTTTCATTGATGAAAAGTGGTTGCTTCTCTGTCATATCATACCTAATATTTTTGAATAAACAGTTAAAATAAAGTTATCTTTATTATAAAGATGAACTTGAAGCAATGAGGAAGAAAATAATTATTTCCAAATCTCAAATTATGGAAAGAAGATACTGAAACTAAATAATTAATTTTTTTTTCTATTTTAGAAAATATGTAGATCACTTAGAAATCTCATATCTGCACTGGAGTGTAGAGACAAAATATGGGAGCTATAGAGACATATTCTCATCTCTAAGAATTTTTTAGAAATAAACAACTTAATACATTAATATCCTTTAGAACTGTATCTAAAATTCTATAACCACTCAATAAGTAATGACTATAATTCTTCTTTTATCATTACTATAATCATTTTATGTATGTAATATACTTCGTACCCTGACATTAAGGAAATTTTTCAAATTTTTAATACATGTCTATATATTCTATACATTATGTAATTGAAATTCATTTACTTAGTAATCATTCTACGTGCATTCTAGAGTGCTATCATCCTAGCACTATCTTAGGAATATATTACTTATTCTATCAAATTTATTTTCCTTTGTTTAGCATTTAAGGCTGTCCAATTATTTGACCATATTTTTTCTATCTGGTATTGTCTCTCATTAGTACTTAGTATGAATCTTTTGGTTATATCAAAGTGATATGCTTATTTTTCGCCAAACATATATATCATGACCATGTTTTTGTGTTATTTTGTCAATATAAGTTATTGTCTCACCTCATAACACATCCAAATTTGCTCCATTCTTCAAGGCCCAGATTAAATTAGCTTCTACCATGTTCTACAGATCTCTCTCTGAATTCTTTATGACACAAAATGTAATTGACCTCTTCTTTATTTTTGTTAACATAACTATATTCTTTCTAATCAGACTTTAGATATTTAGAAATAATAATTATATTTAAATTTTTCTTATAGATATATGATCCCACATCTTGTACTACTGTGATACTTAATTTAATTCTAAAAAAATGTTTAATTGACTGTTGAAAGAACACTAAGGAAGAACTATAAATGGTGAACATTTCAAAATTATTCTCAAAGTATTTCTATCTTGTAATTCAGAAATAAATGAATGCTTTTATTTAAGAAAATAAAATAGTTCACTGGAAGTTAGAAAATGATTATGAAATGACTTTTCATTGTTTAAAGTAATCATTATAGAGATCCATCAAATAATCGATGTCTTAAATATATTTTATTTAAAATAATTAAACATTCAAATAATCTGAAAAAGAACAAGGCTTGCCTTCTGTGAAATATATAGTTTTCTTCTTAACTCTCCCTTTGAAAAACATGACATTGTATATTTCATTACAGGTGTGTAGCATAAGCTAAGAGAATGTAAGATCCTTAAGCCGGTCTTATTTCCTCATTTATCTTAAAAACGTTTTTAGGCCATCTTAGAATCTTTAATCATGAATATTAAAACTCATTCAATATCTCTCCAATTGGCACTGACACACAAATAGGTTTTATATGATCACATGAACAATTTTCATAAAATATTGATTTTTATAAATTTTTTACTATAAGAAAAACATCAGGTCAAACTCATTGTGACATTTGTTATTAAAATAACCAATCACATTTTTGAAAAGGCATAATTTATGCCAGAAGCTACTTATCCAAGGTATAGCCCATTTTTATTATTATTAGCAACTGCAGACTAAAAACATGCATTACCTAAATAATGTATGGAAATAATTCTAAGGAATACAGTTACTTAACAATATGCCATTCTATAATAGTTGCATATTACTTTTAAATTATAAAAGTTTTCTCATTATCTCATTTAATATCCCATACATTCCTAAATGGGGACAAATCAATTAAATCAAAAATTTTAAGGGTCCACTCATGTGAGGCCTTGTGCTAAATACACTTTTACCTCTATTAACTCATTTAATCTTAATAAAAATTCTGCTACATGTGTGTATTTATTGCCATTTAGCCAAGTGAGAATGATGAGGCTTAGAAAACTTTGATAATATACCCCAAAAATACACGACTAGATAGTGGCAAAGTCAAGATTCAGACCAATGTTTTTTAATTTCATAGTACGTTCTGTTGTTTTTCCATTAAAAGAGGCATGGCCGATATCATCTTCATTTTATTAATGAGGAGTTAATGTCTAATCAGATTAAATTATTTGCCTCAAGTCAAAAATACAAACTAACTATTTGAAAACTTGAAATCAAGTATAAATGTAAAGGTTTCCCAGTGTATTCTATTGGCTCAATTGTATAGATGATGTATTATACATATATGGACATCCTGAGCTATGAGTCTGGTTGTGACGCAGCTGGTGATACACAGTGGACAGGTAATAGAGAACAACTAAGAAGAAAGACTGAAAAGGCTGTGGGAAAACAAAACATAAATAATTTATTGCCTCTTCTGCCTTGATGAATTGCATTTTCTGCTGTTGCTTATTTAGGTAAAAATAACAGTGTAACTTTGGAATGAACTGAATACACATACACACGCACGTGTGTGCATTTCTACATGTAATATAAACTCAACACCAAATCATGATAGGCTGAGAGCAAAGGCTTCAGGAACCCTGATGAGGCCTGTAGCTACCACCTGTGACCCTGTGTCCCTGTGTCTTCTTTGGCTATGAGGCTAAATCCTCTCTCTATCCTCCTGAGGGTAGATATCAATCACAGCATCTAAGGATTTAGATATTTAGAATCTTTCAGTCTATAACAGATTGTGTAGTCTCATAATACGGACAGATCTCCTCAGAGTAACTACCAATAGAAAACAGAGCTACCATATTAGATTTGAAGTTCACATTTTTACCTAGCGGACATTTATTTTAAAGAGCCTTCTGTCTTAAAGCCCTCATGGAATTTCCAGAGACCATTCCAAATTGTTTCGTTCCCTTAATAATATATTTTCTAACTTCTCTTAATTTTTCCTATTTATATTAATTAGAACACTAGTTTTGATCCTGTAGCAAAGTACACAGTAGTTGTGAGTTAAAAGATAGAGATGGGATCTCTTTTCCGCAAGTGGTAGCTTAATGGTGTCAGGAGCCCACACCCTTCCCATCTACTGCTCTGCCATTCTCACCACATGGCTTCCGTCTTGGGGTCTGAGGAGGTTGCTCCAGCTTCTCCCAATACATCTGCCAGCTGGGATGACAGAGATGCAAAGCACAACCAGTCCTCTGGAAGAGCATCTTCAGCCAGGGGCAGCAGGATGCTCACTCTGTGTCCACCTCCTCATATTTACAAATACAATGGATGATTTGATGTTTACTTTGTTTCCAAAAACCTTCTAAGCCTTGATAGTAGGTCTATTATTTCATTGCATTTGTCATGTACATAATTATGACATACTGACAACAGTATGTTTCTTTCTTCAATTTATTATTTTCTTACCTTGGCGTCCAGGCTAAGACCTCCTCCTGCACAGTGTTAAATAGAGAAGTGGTGACAGACAATGTGTCTAGTTCCTGATCTCAAAAGGAAAGATTTCAAGTTGCCAATGCAGTAGGTAATTTGTAGATACCCTTCCATCAGATTGAGAAACTTTGATTTCTTGAATAACCTATGTTATTAATTATACTGAGTACTTTTATATATAGCTGGATTCACTGTAGTATTTTATTTAGGATGTCTGTCTCTACTTCACAAATACGTTTGACCTGTAATTTTCAATTATGGTACTGTTGTCAGATTTTGAAATGCAATATTTGCCAGCCTCTGGAAAGTAAATACAGTATTATTTTTTCCCAACTCACTCCAGGAAAGTTTGGCAAATTTAGAAATACTTCTTTATTTAATGTCTTATAGACCTTTTCATGAAAACCATCTGTTCTTATTATATATAAACACAGTAGTCTGCAACACTTCCAGTGATAACCCTTTTGATCTCTGACTTGTTTACTGTCATGTTCTCTTTTTTATTGGATGAATCTTGCCAGAAGTTTGTCAATTTCGTTTGACTTTTCAAAAAAACAACTTTTGTCTTTGTCGATCTTCTCCAATGTTCACTGGTGTTCTAATTTATTAATTTCCGATCTTCTCTTTATTATTTCATTCCTTCAACTGTGTGTCTTTGGGGGGAGAGTGAGTGTTCTTTTTCTGACGTCTTGAGATGGCTGTTTAAGGCTATGGATTTAAAATTTTTAAAATCACCTTCTATGTTCTTTTTTACCTACGTTCTACAAGTAGTGTTTTTATCAGATTAAAACATTTTTTTAACTTCCTTTGTTACTTCTTCTACAAACCATGGGTTATTTAGAAGTATATTTCTTTTTTTTTTTAATTTAGCTTTTTGTTTTGATATAATTTCAAAAATACATTAAAGTTGCATGAATGGTCTAAAGGTATAAATGGTATACCCATTAAACAGATTTGATAAGTATTAATTTTTTGCCTTATTTATCATTTCATGATTCTCTTTCTCTACATGCACATGTCTTCATGCATACCTTTTGTAAATCATTTGCCATTTGTGAGAAAATTGCAGAAATGATCTACTTTTATCCCAAAATACATCAATATGTATTTTCCAAGAACACAGACAATCTCTTACATAACCACTATACAATTATCATAATCAGAAAATCTAAATTGAACATATACTGTTATGTTATACATTCAATATTTGATATTTGCTACTTATGCCAACAATGTCCTCTACTGCTACTTATTCCTAGATAAAGCACTATATTTAATTGTTTAGAAGTAATTTGTTTATTTTTTCTAAGTATTAGGTGGTTATTTATTGATTCTCACTGAGAAAATGGCACAAATATAAGTAAACTTACACATAGTTATATTTTAGAAATCAGCCAAAGCAGCTCAAATAACCTTATATCTTATATAGCTATAGTGATTTGCTTCAGATAGAAAGAAAACACAAGTGACCATGCAGTTTTGCTTAAGGCAATGCAAGGAATTGCTTTTTAGGGAATAGGCATTATATGGGAGGAAAAACTAACCAGGACAACACAGAAGAAATGTCGTTTTTATATGGTTCCTGTTAGATCACTCTTTTTCTAACAGGACAACACAATCCATTACTGGGTAATGAAATGAGCATTGTGGGTTACAACCAGTATGTTGTTACGAAATATAATTAAAATAGAAAATATAACATGTAATAAGGACACTATCATCTCTTGTAATTTTTTTTTTTTTTGCATGGATATTAATCAGATCATGGTACAAAATTACTTTTTTCTTTGCTTTCATGTCACAAGAGTCTAAGAAGCGCAGTCAGGTCATCCTAGCCACAGTAACAGAGCTCATACTGTTCCCTGAATTTTTCCAAAAGGATGTCATTTGCATTCCTTCTGGGAGTAAGCATAAAAACTTTTCTATTTGATGGCATTTCTCAGTAGATAAAGAGATTTTTTCAAAGCTCTGGAATACCAAGGAGAAATGTAATTCCAATATCAGAAACATAATTCCAATAGCCTATAAATTTGAGTTTCAATTTAATAGAGGTTTTCATTCATGTATGAGTGACAGCGTTATCCTAATGCCTGTTCAGATCAGGTACTTAAAGGATATGTGGTTGTATTCGTATGACCAGGATAGTCATCTCCAGATCCAGTCACTGTACACGTGAACCTTTACTGGAATCTGCCTGACAGGGTCTGCTGAAGGAGGCCAAGAAGATTGTTTTCCAAAAGTCTATATACCAAGGTTGTCTCTGGGATCAGAAAATATCTTTTTGTTGCTCTATCAATGAGACCTTCCTCAATGCTATTTGCTGATATCGCCATGCAGAAGGTCCTAGGTATGTGGCACAATCGAGGTAACAGAAACAATACAGTCAACCCTTAGAGGGATTCTTGAAACAGCAGAAGCTCTTGAGGATATTTAATAAAGGTGGTGTACTCTATAAGAACCAAGTCTTATTCTAACCCAGTCCTCCCAAGATGTACATCCTGGAATCTTCTCAAGTCAACCTGACATGGAAGTCGGTGTCAACAAAGCAGCACAAGTGAAACTTGTCCTGGGTCTCTTGGCCATGGAATATCAAATACCTTTAATTAGACCAGCAGGATAAATCACAGGATAAAGCACAGTTGACTCCAGTAACCTTGAATGGCAGGACATCATAGGATGGGATCACAATGATTTTTGCCCTCCACAACAAACTGAGTCTGCATCAGAAGCATCTGGTTGTTTGAAACTGTGCTGTGCCTTCAAGGCCTTAGCCTTCCGCTCTGCAGCAGCACCTGAGAGAGCCCCTCTCAGCTCACGATGCCCAGCTCCCGCTGCTGGTGGCTTACTTGGTTCTGCCTCAATGACTCTGTGATCTCCCACCCAGCTGGCTTCCGGCTGGCAGCACTGCCATTCATCCACTCAGGAAGGTCTGCAGGTGAAGCTGGTCTGCCCCCAACAAGCCATCCTCAGAGCTGCTGCCACTGGCTGAACTTGTCTCCAGATCCATTCCCCATGTGGAGTTACCCTTCTGTCCTTTTCCCTGACCAACCAGACTTCACCGCCGAGAATACAAAGAAGAAATGACCCCCTAGAAACACCTAAATCTATATTTCTTAATTTCTATTTATGTGCAGATTTTTCTAGTTGTTTTTTTTTTCTTGGCTTTATTGTACTTTGCAGCATATCCGGAATCACTTCAAACCAAGTTTACAGTTTGAGGGTTCCTCAGCCAAAGAGTTTTTGCATATAGGGGTATAAATCCAGGTGAAGGACTAACTGTGCCCCAACATTTATAAGAATAGGTAATGTTTCCCTTTCCTGTTTTCTTTCATTATTCTGCTCAGCCCCAAAGCAGCCTTCACCAATGTTGGGGATGGAGGTTGGGTTTATTTCTGGTGGACCCTTACACTAAAGGAAGTGCCAGCTTAATACTGAAAAAATTTTCAACTAAATTTAAAGGATGACCTCTGGCCCAGGAAGGCTTCTATCTATCTCCCTGGCAAGCTCTATCTAAATAAACCAAAATCTTGAAACCACATGGACAAAATATGCAAATACACTTAAGGAAAAATAAAAAACAGATTAGTGCTCCAATATTTTGCTTATCGCTCTGGGGTTTGGAAAAAAGAGTGGCATTGGAAGAAGTGGGAACAGGTAAAAATGTTTAATTCTTGTGAGATATCTGTCTGAGAAGATATCTGTCTGACTAAAAGACAAGTGACAGAGAGTTTAAGGAAACCTTTTAAGATCAGAGTTTAAGGAAACCTCATTTTAAGATCAGAGAGATTTAAACTTACTCTTATTTGCCTTTCTATTTCCAAATCTAAGTATTCATTTAAAAGTGTCTGAGTTTGGGATTTATTTTTGGTTAGTCAGTTGGTTCATTTTGTTATTGTCGTTGTTTGTTTGTTTGTTTGTTTAATGGCTAACTGTGAAAACATGTTTATATAGTCAGTCTAACATACTCTACCTGAAAATCAAATCAGGGAATCACATTTTAATGCTATCAACTGTTCACTATTGATGAATTCTTATTTTTCAAAACTAATTTTTTGGATTAGAATGACAAGGTGAAAAATATATGGATTTTTTAGTTGTATGTTCTTTTTTCTTTTAAAACACATAGTTTTTCACACTTTTCAAGTGTTCTTTTTATCCTACTATCTTGCTCTATATATATCTATCCTCTACCTATCTACCTATTACTTGCATATTTACTATATTTATTAGTCAATGATAGACATCTATATGTAAAAATTTTTTCCTTCTTAATATGGGCACACTAATTTTTGCAAGACCCACTATGCACTTTTTCCCTTACTGATATCCCAACCTCCTTCCATGCATTCTGTAAGCACTTATCAAAGGCTTATAGTATACTGAAGGCTGGGAAGACAAATATGAAGCAAAATATAATCTCAAAAATCAAGAAGGAAAAAAAAGAAGTTTCATAGAAGACACAATCGAGCAAGTGAATATGTGTCACTCTGCGTGATTATCAAGAAAAGCCAGAAATGCGCCAGATATAAAAAGGAAAGAATAATGACAAGGCTTCAACAAAGGAAATATGGTTGACGCGGACTTTGACAGGTGGTAACACCTCAGCAAATAGAATAAATAAATCTCAAATAGGGCATTCTAGGTCTCTTTTCTGAAATATCTCATGATATATATCTAGATCTAGATTTAGGCAAAAACATTTATATGGTTAAAGATTTATACTGGGGGTGGCAGGGAGGGAATAAGAATTTAACATCCTATGTGTGGTGGACATAAAAACAAAAGATTCTTTTCACTAGATTTTAGGCATATCGGTAGTGTCAGTAGATAAATTCTAAGAATAGTTTACATCTATCAAACTGAAAGAGTAAATGAAGTCACCTCCACAGACCACTATAGACCCGAGCCAAGTCTGCTCTTGGATTGGTTCCCAAAGTTACCAGTGATTTCGGCAGGACTTGCTCACACAAATCTTGGCATTGAAGCTAGCTGATGAACAGGACGTTATTATGAAGAGCAAATGTGTAAAAACTTTCAAGTATTAGTAACAGCCAAAAGAGGACAAAAATGGCAGTTAATCAAATGTCAAAGCAACATCATGTAGAGCCAGTTTTGTCCCTAGACAAGTACATGTGGTTCTTTGTGACTAAGTCAAGTTTCATCATCTCAAGATTAAAATATATGACCTTCTGATTTTCAAAGTAGAGGCTTTGACCAAATGGCAAATCAGTGTATTTTTAACCTGCTTTTTAAAAATAATAATAAAAAAAGAAAACAGATATATTTATATGTCTAGAGAAAAAGTGAAATGATGAAAAAGAAAATGAAGCATATGAAAATATATGAAAAACACAGCATTCAGATTAGACAGATATCTATGGTTCAGAAACAAAGCCAGAATTACCTCTTCGGAATGCGAATCTGATTATGTCAACCTTCTCTTATGGAACTCTTCAGTGCCCTGTCTTTCTCCTTACAAAAGATACCAAATGACTTAACATGAAATTGAAGGCTATGCATGGTCTGGCTACCACCTACTACGGCCTCGCCTCTCCCATGCTCCTCAGGTTCATCGCCCCCCCCCCCCCCGCCCCCAGCTCCACAGCTTGTCTTTAGTGCCCACGCTCTCTTGCATCTAAGGTCCTTTATATAAATGATTTCTCCTTCTTGGAAGGCTCTTTCTTTCCCTCTTAAAATGATCTCTATCTCTACATTAGCCCAATCATCACTTCTTTAAATAAGTGAACCAGGTCAATTTCCCCACTATCAAATTCATAGAAACATGTCCATGTTTATATTTTTATCTTTTGCACCATCACCATTAGCCCATAAACCCTATGCAAAGCCCATTTATATTTTGCTCATCATTTTGTCTCTAGTGCCTAGTACTGGGAAAAAAACAATAAAAATTTCTGAGTGATCAAATGACTAGATGAAATATCAAGGCACATTTTAATAGCTATCACTGTAATAACTGGTGGAATTACTCTGAAGGCAAGAAACAGGTAACAATCTTTTCTAAGTAAACTGTGACCACAAATCATTAGTTCATCTTTTATTCACAATGGGGACTACTGATATGCTTCCCAATAACTGATTCCCGATGACAGATACCTATGAAATATGGAGAGAACACTCTTACATCTTTATTATGTTTCTACCACTTCCATTGTGAAATACCGCTCAATGCAGAACTTACCAGATAATATGGAGAGAGACTTGTGATCACTCTTTAAGTGGCTTTTTAGAAGCAGATTAAATACACGAAAAAAGGTTTAAATTTCTAGACCACATTCTCTAAACTACCTTAATGTGCAAGGGAAAATAAGCTTTAATATTCATAATATCGATTCCCAGATCGTGAAGCAGTAGAAGTCAGTATTGGCAAGGACACTGAGAATGATTAATTAAAACAAACAAAAAAAGAATAAATTCTACAAGGCAGAGCATCGAAATAATCTTGATGCTTATAATTAGCTGAGCATACTGCTGTGCTAGCACAGTGGGGTTGCTTTTAGTGAATTCTGATCCTAGAAAGACTTAGGAAGATATAAAAATTATTAGCACCTTAGTGTTAATAAAAGCTTTTAAAAGTGTGCTGTTTAAATGTGTTGTCTTATAAATGTCAATGGTTAAGAAACAGCCATCAGGAGCCCTGGGTATCTTGAGAGCTTGAGGCATTTAAGTGTAATTAATAGAACAGAATTAACTCTCATAGCAAAAAAAAAAAAAAAAAGAAGAAGAAGAAGAAGAAGAAGGAAGAAAAATAAAAAAGAAAGAAGAAAACACAATGGGAGAACAAGTCTAAAAACAATTACAATGGACAAACAGCATTAGCACCAGAAAGCCCAGAGACGTTTAAAGGTGGTGACAATAATCCCTTAAAACAGAGGCAGACAAACTGAACCATCTGTTTGCAGAAACTGAACTTATCCAAAGGTGTTTCAGGTCTTTGCAGAATCACTGATGAATCAAGCATATAATTTTATGTATCTATGGGCAACCAGAAAAAATATAAATAGAACAGTACATTTTGACATAGTTGTGTCTTCAAAATCACTTATTACTGATTAAAGTTTGAAGGAAAAGAAGAAATCATCCTCAAACATTCAACTGTCTCTGGAAAGGTACTGTGAGAAATGTCACAGTATGTCAAGCTGTAAAAAAGTCCAATATTATATAAGATAATCCATATAAAAATAATATATTGTTTATATTATAAGTAGTTATTTTATAAGTATTCATCTCAGCAGAAGCTAAGTAATTTACTTAATCAAGGTGGCAGAGTTCTTAAATGTCAGGTAGAGTGAATTTTTGAACTGGAATTATTTGACTTTAAAGTCTATATTTTTAATGCAATATTTCATAGATATGACTGAAGAAAAAGAAACTCTCAGATTCATACTAATATCTGCAGAAAAATACTTGTGGAAGAAAAATGATGTGGTTTTTCTAACAAAGTGCAAAATTTCCCACATCTTCAGTCATATTTGGACAAAGTGGCCCAATATGAGATGAAACACAATTGTATTCCTAGCATTTTCCAATGCCAATTCCTATTATTTTAAAATCTACACTTTCCTATTAGACCTTACTTCACTTATATTTATACTTTGGTCAGCCCATATGTGCCTTGTACATACTAGGCATACAATCCATGTATTTCAAATATAAATACTGTTTGTTGTCCAACCAGAATTTATGTTTTATTTTTTAACTCTTTTTTGAGACACTGATTATTTGGGGTGGGTTGAAAGGTAGGTGAGTTCCACCTCTTCCCCATGCAAGGAAACACACAGTATGCATGCCTAAGAGACATCTTTTAAATTAGATTAAACCAATCATCAAAATGTCACTACATTTTTTTCTGTAATTATTTCAGTAATCAAAAGATTAAAGAATTATTACATGACAAAATGCCAATTATTTATCTATGGGTAGGTGACGCTCAGATAACAGGACAGGACTTTACATTCATGTTTAGAGAACAGATTTTACTCCTTCTCTTGTTAGGCATGAACAAGGAAACCTACCGCCCTTATGGCTGCCCGTTGCCCTGTTGTGACCACAACAGAAAACAATCTAAAGACTAAGCTAATATAGGAAGGTCAGAGTCAGGAGAATCCAGAGGAACAGATAACCAGATATTTGAGTCACTTGTCCCTGGAGACTATCCTAACTCTTGTGTAATAATGAATTTCCTTATCCTTAAGGGTCAGTTTAAGTCATAGTTTACAGTGCTTGTATTTGAAGCATCCTTGCATTAACCAAAGATATACACTTTGGTTAATAAAATATAAACTCTCTCATGAGATTATACATTCGCTCATGACAGAGACCCTGCTTGTCATCCTCAGCATTAAATTCCCAGCAAAAAGAACAGTGCCTGGCTCACAGCAGGAGATTAATGAATATTTGTTGAATAAATGAATGAATGACTAGAATAAATAAATAGCTTCCAAAAACACTCTTGTGTTCTCAGTTTTGATTCACAGTACTTTTAATAAATATATAAAAACTAGAATGTACTTTTCTATTCAAATATTAAAGAAAGTGCTATTCCTTGTTGGTGGTCATTTGGGTTTAGCAAGACAACCTTAACCACATTTGCATGAGATAGCCTCCTTCAGCTGGAGGCAGGTTGGCAAATTCCCGCTAGTGAGGGGACCAAGCCCTCCACTGAAAGAGAAGGCGGCTCTTGGCAGAGAATGCAAGAAAGAATACACACGCGCACACACACACACACACACACACACACACACCCCTCAAAGTTAGAGTTAAAAGGCAAGTTTATTAAAGAAGGGGATAAGAGAAGACAAAAGAGAGCAAAGACAGCCAAGAAAAGAGAAAAAAAGCCCTATCAGGGGATCCGGTTTAGATACCATTCTTTAGTTCCTGTGAGTTATAGTTTAAAGGCTTTATTTACCCATTTTCCTATGAGATGGACATGCAGTAAGGAAAGATATGAAAAGATAAAAATATGTAGCGTGAAAGGCCTGCTGGCAGCTCCCAGCATTTAGTCCATGGGTTCCCTAAGTTTTTAGCCATAGGGAATGAACGATTTCGACTTGTGTCAGGAGGCCACTTAAAGGCTCTGTTTTTCCTGTTCTCCCGTCCGGGTGTGGGGAAATGGGTCCTTAGCAACCCCACGCAGAAATCTTCTGTTCTGCAGGTGCCCTTGAGCCTGGCTACAGGGCTGATCAGCATACTGCAGTCCCTGAAAATGCAGCTTGAGTAATATTTTAGTTCTCTTGCCTCCTCCTTACGTTAATCTTAATTTTCCTTTTTCCATTTTTTTTTTTTAATTAAAAGTTCCTTTTTCAAATGATCAAAAAATAATCTTCAGGCAGCTGTGGCTAGAAAAAGAGGGAGAATGTGACCAAGTGTTTTGCAGGACAAGGCTTCTGAATGGCCTATCTACCTTCTATTCCCAGTAAAAAATTGGGTCCCAACAATGTTTCCTTGATGAACAGTTTGGCAATTTCAAAACTGAGTTTTTCTTTGTTTACATGACCTTAAATTACAGCAAAGTGCACAAGCATTTAAAAGTACAAAGACCACAAGGCCTTTTCTGACATTCATTTCACATCTACAATTACCTAACTCAAAACCCATGAGAATGCTGAACACAAACTCTTCATTATGATCTTCTTTCTGAATGAAATGAAAAAACCTGGGTGCTAGTCTGTACTTCATTTTTCCGCAACTTGAATTTAAGTTGGCAATATAAAATCTTTTTTTCACCATAGATAATAGAACAGCCTACTTCTTAAACTGTGATATTCCTGAGTTGAGCATAAATCTGTTCTATGCTTGGTAAGGACAACTGTTTCATCAGCCACATATACTGTCAATACTGTATTAACCATGTCTTTTGTTTTCCATATTCTGAAGCTTTGTTATCTGGGGTTTGTGGACATTGAAGGGATCGCCCCTGCCAGGGTCAGCCAATTCCTAGAGAGAGTAACTAGCTCACCCAGGAGCATGCTTCTCCAGTGCAAGCCAACCCATCTGGAGTGCACACACCCAGGGACCTCCATTATCAGGCTCTCATACTCCAGGGCACTGTCTACCTGCCCTCATCACCCAGGTGCCAGACCACTGTGCCTAGAGCCCTCTGGACCAACTCTAGTATTTTTCCATGCGGACCTTTCTTCTTGGGAACTGGAACTATTGTCTCTTGATGTGTCGCCATACCTAAATCATAATAAGACCTCTGCTAAAACACATACATGAGGTATAATCATATGGCAAGAGAGTTGTAAAGCAAGGGTTTCCAAGAAGAAATAGTGTTAAAATTTCTTCAACAGGTTTTAAAGACCTTGAATATTGGAAGTTGAATGAACAAATTTCAGTTGTGTAATATGTATATTTTTTACTTTTAAAATGATATTCGTAGTTTTCATGATTTTGCTTTTAATTTGGCCCCTGAATTCTATTGTTTGATCTATTTTCCTAGGTGATACCACATCTTTTGATTTTGAAGAAACTTAAGTAATTCTAGAGGGACTTTTGAATTACTCCATTACATATATAGTATATCTCTCCTCTCCACCACCCCACTACCGTAGACTTTTTAGATTCCTCCTTCTAGAAGTAGGGGTACATGCACACTACAGGCCCATTTGGGGATAAGGTCAATTGCTGGGGTCCAAGAGACTGAAAACGAGTGAGAAGTGGAGTAGAAATGTAAGTCAAGTCTTTGAGAAGGATTAGTGTAGTAAGAGACATCAATTACCATTATTATCACCCGTCAGCCAGGATTTATTACGGATTTTTTAATGCTGTCCGTGATGTTAAGCATTATGTACGAAAACATAAACATAAAACAAAACAAAACAAAACAAACCTCCTATCTGTTCACAGTTTGATCAAAGAAGAACCCAAAAGGGAACTGTTATAGGGATTAGACCTAACACAACTATGCAGCTAGTTAATGACTCTATATAAGGCTGCTGCCTTTGCGTCTAGTGATGGACCTAAAGTCATGATAGCTGAGCCTTGCCCAGAGTCAAGAAGAATTGCTGCATATAACTTGGAGGAGAGCTAGAATAAACTGAGATGCACAAGGATGCAATAAAATGTGCCTGACTTGATAATGTGAATAACCTACAGAAGAAGTTAGCATCGCACATTCTTCACTACAGATCTAAAAACACACCTGGTCCATGGTACAGAGACGCTGAAAAAGGAGCTATCCTGGGAGTGGGGACAGCCGTGGGCCTGCATACTATTCCACGCCAGTTTCTGCGTTAATAATAGAGACAACGTGTGAGATCTGCCACAGTGTTAGACCTTCTCTACCAAAATCAGCACATAAAAATGACTTCCCCTTTATTGCTTCCTTCCGAATCTTACACAAATTTCTTTTGTGTTCACACCTAATGTTGACCTGCAAGGGAAAATAAATTTCAACTTGGTGATAGTGGTAACATAGAAAGCCATCAAGGTCCACCCTTGTTGGGCTCGCTCTCTCTCTCACTCACACACACACATACACACACACACACACACACACACTTCTGACCATACTTAACTTCTCCAGTAACAAAGTCACACTTCCACCTAAAATTATACAAATATCTCTTATACAACCAAAAACATACTAACTTTCATTTCAAAAAAATATAGTTTCTCTATGCAACTGGATGTCCTTTTGCAGCTGAATCACACTGACCCTTTGATAGTTTGTAAGTTAAATACAAAGACCTGAGGTTAATGCATCTTATGTTAGATTCCAGGGATACAGGAGAGGGGAAAATATCATTAGGTAATATGTTTATAAATAAATTTGTATCCAAATAGGAAGAAACAAATAACTATTATAGTCCTCAGTTCTGCAATTGATCATTTGTTCATAAATGCTATTTATACTCAAAGACTATCCATTCCACACAGCCTTTGCTCACAGCAAACGCTTTGCTGGTCATAATTCCTTGCTTGGTAGGATGATTCAAACTTTCTTTCCTGAATGCTCTGGTCAATTAGCAGTCCTGCCTGGATGAAGCTGTGGTTTTCCACTGCCTTTCAACACTTGTTGAAGAAGTACTGAGCATCCCTCCAGGCAATCGTCTCCATTGCAAACATGTCCCGCCTTAACCCAGTTATTTGGTAGTAACTCCATTTCTCCAGGATAGTTAGAATTATTCACCACAGCCAGTACAATGGCATTCTTCTTTGTCCATTGATTCACTAGCATGAGGGAGCCAAAGTGGCTAAATGGCAACTTCCATTTCAAATTTAAAGGAACCACTCATGCGACCTCCGGCAGAGGCATCCCTCCCTTGTGAACCAAGATGCCTAGATCGGAAAAGCCCATGTTCACAATTATGAAAGCAAACTATTTTTCTTAGCAGATTACTACGGCCTAAAAGAGAGAAGCCACTCCCATTATTATCCTTGATTCCAGGACCTGTGAATACTGGTTAGGAAGGAAGTGCACCATATACTGACCTCCGATTGAGTGCATATGCTACATTCCAGAGAAATTATCCAATTCTTCAAATATTGCCAACCAAGCAGTGAAAGACCTAAATCTTTAAAATATCATTCCATTATTCTGTCAGGCCAACTGCTTCAGGATGATAGGAAATATGTTAAGACCAATGAATTCCATGAGTGTGATCTGTCACATTTATTTGCTATAAAATGAGTGATTTGGTCAAGAGCAGTGCTGTATGGAATACTATGATAGAAGATCCTATAAGTATAAGTGTACGGATATGGTTCTGCCAAAAGAATTGTGGACAAGGAATGCCTATCCATATCCAGAATATGTGCTTATCCAGTGATAATAAGGCACTGGCCCTTCCTTGATGGGCGTGTTCCAATGTAATCAACCTGCCATGAGGTGGTAGTCCTCAAGGAATGGCGCTGCTTCATCCATGGCTATTATCAGATATTAAGATCGTAAAAACATATTGCTCATCTCACGAATAATACCGCCATCAACATGGCCACCTGGTCTGTGAAGATAGATACTAACATCTAAAAAAATGATTATCTTATCCATAAAACTATGCAAACACTCCTAATGTGAGGTTATCTTTTGGTGATCTTTTATATGGGGAACCAAAATCTTTATATTCTCTACTCGTTTGAAAAGACCTTCCCACATACCTTTACTCTAGACCTTACCAGACCTATTTTCTGGACCTGTTACTTGAAACTCATTTAGCAAAACTATTACTCACTGTCTGTAAATCAATGTAGGTCTAAAACTGAACACCTTTCAATCCAGACAAAATGAACAGCTATATACATTGCTCAGTGTTCTGCCACTAAAAGAATTTTCCTTCATCACTCTCCTTTAAGGACACCCTGGAGAGGGCTTTATTTTTGTACTAATCTATTTTCAGATAGTTCCAGCATTATCATATAGGATCATCTGTAAACCAGCCTCATTTTGTTTCATAGAGAACTCCTTATAAGGCTACAGGGGCAGACTGAGAGGGAGAAGGAGTGGGAAACACAGGCATCGAGCCACATATTCATACGACCTTCTTATGCCTTTACGACATACTTGAACCTGACTTTTTATAGACCAGGTCATTTGATGATGGAGCGCTGCTGTGCACACATTAAACTTTTTAGTTTTATAAGTCAAATAACCTTTACAGTTTATGGTAGGCAGTTGAGGGCAACTAGTAACTTGTTAGTCAGTGGTCAAGTGTTCCTCTTCCACTCTGGCCCAGCAGTCAGCCAAAGCTGCTTCTCTCAAGGGGAAAAACTATTTACGGAGGATGGTCTAGTTTTGCTCCAAAAGCATAATGGTTTATTCCAGAACCCTGAATCCACAGGAATTTCATAAAAGTGGTAGGCTCACTGAACTTTTGCAGAAATCACTCATTTCTACCTACCTACCTACCTACCTACCCTCTGACACACACATTTCATCAAGATGTTAGAGTTGTTGCTTCTTGCTGATCACCAGATCTAACCAGTATTGAAAGAGAGAATCCACTGTGGGCATTGAGTGTCCCTACATATTCTTGCTGGGTTAGCGAAGAATGTATGGCCTTGACTTCTTCCTTACGAGATAATTTCTTGGAGTTTTGTTTGTTTGTTTGTTTGTTTGTTTTAGTGAACAACTCTGAGAGACAAGGTAGCGCCTCACTACACATACTTGCTGCTGCTTACTTCGAAATTTTTTTTCATAATGTGGCTCAAGGGCCTTATGTTATCTCCATAGTATTTCATGGAAAAGGGAGAATTGACACAAACCACGATAGAGCTTTGGCTCCTGCTTTTTCTGTGAATAATAAAGTTCTTTATCTCTATCCTAAGAGTCAAATGTCTTCTAGGGTCCACAAAACGGTCACAGACTATCTTCTATCTGTTAAATAGGGTGAAATCTGATTCTGACTAGATCTTGACAATAACCATAATTTCATCAATAAAATGAATTGACATGATAATCTATGGAACAGACAGGTTATCAAATTCCCTGTAGACTCCATATGACATAGGGCTGGATTGTTGATATATCCAGAGGCTGAAGATTAAAAGTGCACTATTGTCCTTGTCCTCTGAAAATAAATAGCCTCTGATTGTTTTTACTAGCAGGTATAGATTAAAATAATTCACTAGACCAAAAGCTGAATATCATGTGCCAAAATATTTATTGATTTGTTCCCACGATACACTCATACTTGAAAACACAGCTACAGTTGTAATCACTGACCAATTGTGATAATCTGCTATGATTCTGTAAGATCTATCTGCCTTCTGCAAGAGTCACAAATTGAATGGGAATGTGTTTGGAGCTACCATCTGTGCAGTTTTCAAGTTCCTGGTGATGGCACTAATCGCTGTAATCCCTCCATGATTGTGGTGTTCATACTGGTTTACTATTTTAGTGGACAAAGGTATTTCTTCTGACTTCCATTTGGCCCCTCCTACTATAGAAGCCCTCATTCCACGGGCCAGAAAACCAATGTGAGGATTCTGATAGTTACTAAATATGCTTATTCTAACTTTGGATTGTGATACTGGGGAAGTATCATAAGGTGTCTTTGAGAGCCACTGGGAGATAGACCTGAGCCAAGATTTCATCAATTACCTGACCTCCTGTTGTTCTATTTTGAAATTGGGTCACAGTATCCTTTTGGATACTTAGCATTTGCTGTCAATTCAGAGGTAGTGTGCTTTAATACCAAAAAAGTCCAATTATTTTTCCCCAGTGGGCAGTTTATATATATATATATATATAGTATATAAATATATATATATAGTATATAAATATGGGTCCATCTCTTCAATCAAGGGATTCCGGAGCTATGAAGTGGGTCAAATTTTGCTGAGGACCAATGACTTTATTGTGGCGATTCAAGTAAGACTTCCATTTAACTGAATTAGAGCTTTCTAATTATACAAACCAAGTCATACTCTATTTAGCAGGTTGCTCATCTACTTCAGCTTCAGGAACATCACGATCAACTAGCTAATGTCAAAATTTCTAACACCAAATTTTTCCATCTGATTGCTGCTTTGGCTCTTCAGCCCATTATATAACCCCTCCCACCTTGTCATATGATTAAGAGCTGTCACTTGGCAGCTCCCAGCAATCAGGAATTCCTTCATCCACATGGAATTCAGGAAGTCTAGTGTAATGGCAACAATTCTGTCTCAATCGACAGCCTACAAAGAATATCCAGCCCAGATGCTTCACGAAAGCCAGAGCTCCCCTCACCAATATAACTTTCACACCCTTAGTGAGGAGAGTGTCATCCTGCTGTGTCATCCTATGAATAGAGTTTGAGACTGAATGACCAGGCTTTACATAATAAATTCACTGTATTATTATGATCTCACCTAAAAACTCAGGCACACCGGACAAATTGTGGGATTTAAGCCTCTTTTAGTGTAGTCCACCTTTGGGTCCAGATTTTACAGTCTAATTGAAAACAGAGTCATAGACTGAAAAGCAGGAAGCAAAGAAAAAGGGTGAAAAAGACCTGGAATCAAAGCAGAAGTTGAAGAGAACAAATCGAGCTAATAGATGATGCCCACAGATGTGTGTGGATTTGAAAAATATACAGTTAAGATTTACGAGGCCATAATTATAATATTGAATGAATCCTGTGGCTTTTTAATGCCCACATGAGACCTCAAAAATATCAGAAAGTTTACATTTATTCTAATATACAATGCTTACAGGTATCTCAACTTCAGCCCTGCACTCCCGATGACCTGTCACATCAAATCAATAGAAGGTACAGGTACAGAGCTTCAAAATGTTTTTGACAAAACACTAGACTCAGTTTTCAACAGATTAGTTAAGGATAGTCATGGAAGCCCCCTTCCTACCTCAGGAAAATGGTATGCTATATCAGTACTATTTACCACTGGAAGCAAGGAAGCCTGACTTCACCCTGAGGTGAAACAAGCTTTGCCCATTCTCTGGGCCTTCAAATACCACAAACCAGTAGATGATAAACCTAATTTTCTGTGTTGGCTTAGGAATGCCATCCACTGCTCCCAGCTCCTGTCTGTCTCTTCTTCTAATCCTGAGCTCCACATTTCTTACAGCGACATTTTGGTCTGGTGTCCCATGACCTTCTCAGCTGACTTGTTTGTTTTTCAATCTTAAGTACTCTTTCCTAAACCCTCTGCCATAGGAGGCAGTTTCAGACATGATAAACTCTGATTAATAGACCACACAAGCCTGTAATTCTAAAGGATGGCAGCTAGATCTGTGGTAAAATAGAATGGTAGAAGAAATCTACCTGTGTCCTCTATAGAACTCAATCTTCTGATGAGGTAGTCAGGAGAAATCCCTGATTCTAATAGATGAGGTAAGGAGAAAATTTTATAGGTAATTATTTGTTACTATATAGCAATACAATATGGTAAAATAGTTCTTTACAGAATATATTGATCGTAGCCTCGGTCAAGTACTTCTGCTTCTGGAAAACAGTCACCTGCCTTGTTAGGCTAATAATTTTTTCACTTAAGTATACAGAGATGTTTCTTTTACGTACATAACATGCTATTTTCTCAAGCTACCCTGGTGCTACACATTGTGTGTGAAGACATCCCACATTCACACCTCCTGTTTGCATATATCACTACTGAATACACACTTACTTCCATCAGAGCCACTGGAGAAGGTAAAGGTGATGAAAGGGGTGCCTGGGTATTTATATACTATTCAGCCTGCGCTTAGAACTGGGTTTGATTTCCATGTTCTGGATTTAATCCTCATATAATAGTTGCAGGGGTCAGTGCCAAAACCTTACTATATTTATTTTTTCATAAGGCAAGGCACTGTCAAATTCTGAGCTAGGAGTATTCCCAGAAGCTAATGAAACTTGTTTTTATTAAAAGCCTTTGTAAAACCCTGGGGACAAGCAGGTTACCAAATATGAGGCTACTCTTCCAGTATCCAGCACAGTATCCAGCATGGCTCTGGCGCACGGAAGATCTGTGGCTTTGGGAGCAGTGGAATATGACACCTATGACAAACACTTGTTCATTTTGGAGATCATTGATGACAGTGTCAAAGACAAGATTTCAGTAATCAGTTTGTAAGAACGAGAGGTTGACGAGGCAGGTCAGAACAGGAGAGGAGAAAAATGAGGTTTCCACATAGATACAGCAAATGGTAGACTCTTTCTAATAGATTCACAGATGCTATTCTCTTTGGGATGTCTTGCAATGCTGATTCTTTGTTGGTGGTCAAAAAATTCCCACCTGTATGAGCAGAGAGGGATGGATGAAGCCATTACAATGTAAACACAATCAACGCTTTCATTTGCCTGCATAGTCTTTAAGGCCAGGAGTCATCAAAACAAAATGAAACAAAAATTCTCAAAGTAGTGATAAGTTCATTTTAGGAAGAATGAAAACGAAAAGCAGTAACTCTCATTTCTTCATTTATACGTTAAATAAATTTTTTGTTGCGTTTCAGAAACATTTTTAATTTTTTGACTTAAAGAATATATCAGAGAACTTGAATTCATGAAGAATGTCCTTTAAAATTATGTCTCCACTATAAGTAGCTTCAATAAAAATAGGAACGCAGATTATTTGAAAAATGTAGTTGTTAAAAGCCTTATGCTTTTATTCTTAGCAATTCGTTTTGTGTGTGAATCTATTTTTCATTTGATTGAGATGATTGATTTTTATGAACTGCAATCCAGCTAAAAGGTTATATATGGCATTTGGCACTGAGATTTAAAAAAGTAATCATAGGTTATATTATTTTTAAGAAATTGATGGTATCATACTTTATTTATTTCAGATTTCTCCAAGGACTTTCCTTAGTTTTGCTATATACCTTGGAATTAAAAATCATGATAGAAAAAAAAAATTCTGTCTTGAAATAGGCATGTTTAGTTCGATTTCATACATATCAAAATCATTTTGAAATAGAAAATTGTTTATATCAAATAAATTCAGCTGTAGTATCAAGTGTTAAAGGCAGTAAACTCCTGCTTTTCGAGACTGGTTGACAAAGGGGCCTGATGGACTGACTAGTACATCTGCCCTGGGTTGCGCTTGTCCCAGCTCTTTTAAAATCCAGAACATAGCCTCGAATTGGAACACAATTCTTCACCAGAAAGATTTCCTTCAAAATAGTCTCTTGCTATCACTGTGTCTTCATTAAAAAATAAAATATGCTGTTAATTTTTTAAAAGGAATACTTGACTTTTTTCTTTGAATGTGTTCTGCTGATCAGAACATATATAATCATAAAAATTGACGGGCATACATGGAAAACTAACTCCAAGATGTTGCTGCACTTTTGCACATGAGCAGACGGCTGGCAGCTAATCTCCCTGATTATGCAAAGATGGAATTATAGCAAGAATTACTGACAGGCTGGTAGGTTTGAATTCCCACTTTGAAACTGGTGAATTGTTTCCTTTATGTTCTGTGACAAATGACCTACCTAGCTGCTTGGCCATGCAGAGAAGCCTGGAATGAGCAGGGAGCCGACAGCACAGCCGACACTGGTGAAGGCTGATTATAAAGTGTAAACTTTTACTAAAAACAGATTATTTTTCAGTATAATCAGGTAAATATTCTTTGAGTTATAAACGTTCCAGGAACTGATTCTTGCAATTACTATCTAGTGGTTACTTCAAAGAATATTCAAATATTGTATGCACTACTGATTTAGAAATAATATGATCAGCATTGGCATATGTGTATAATATACACATAGAAGCATATATATATATATATATATATATATATATATATATATTTAAGACTAGGAGCAGAAAACTGAAATGAAAATGTTAACTAAATTTTTTTCTCTCTTTTGATCTTTGATTTAGAAAGAAATATAATATTTAGTAATAGATAACCAGGAGACTTCAATTATTTCCCCAAATTTTATACTGAACTATTAACTACATACATATGAAATAAGCTAAAATTTATGTAAGGATTGATATTTCTGTTAGACTTCTTGATACCAGAGTCAGGTTTTCTTCTAAAAATGCATGCCTAGATCAGTTTTTGAATTATTGAATGTTCTACAAAATAAAAAATTGGTAAAGTATCTTAATAGGGCAAGGGATTCAGGAGATAGATTTTAGGATAGCTTCTAGGAGTTTTTGAGCACGGATGTATTATCAACAGATGTAATAAAGCCAAACAAATACGAAGCAGTGTTCATAGCTAGACGTGCAGAGAAAACAAAAACCCAAACAGTTCCCATGTGCTCAAAGAAAATAGAAACCCATCCTTAATAAATATAAACCCAGACTCAGGAAGCATCTAACTATAAAATAGCCATAGCAGAATAGGGTTGTTTGATGAAGGAGAGACTGTTTCAGATTGTTTCTCACACAATTAGAAATATGAGAAGAAATTTCACTGAAATTGTTTTGAGTGCTGCTGTACAGAGCAGAGGCCCTTTATATTCTGCAGATGTGCAGATGAAGCAAGTGGCTTGGTTTGACTGAAAATTCTAGGAGTCCTAGAGAACACGGAGTGATGGGAAAAGTTTATCAAACTATTCACAACTGATCCTTGATTCTAGCACTGATCCTTTGAAGAAAATAGGACAAATATTATTTCCTCTAATATACAAATGATAAAATGCAAGTTCAAAATGGTGGCACGGTTAAGGTCACAGTTAGCTAAATAGGAAGTGAATTTAGCTTAATTCCAAGTCAAGGATTCCTTCCGCTATGCCAGAACGACTTGTAACTTATTCTTCTCAGTCCTTACTCCATTTCTCTCTTTCATTTCTAAGTTTCCAATACTCCTGTCAACTTTCAATCCCCCCTGCCCTCTCTCTCATATCTTTGACATTTTACCTTGCGTAACAATGATTAACGTTAGTCATTTAGGCATTTCAGGATAATCGGAGATGATATGATACTCCTCCAAAGTCAAGAGTTTTTTAATTTGAAATTATCATCCTCACTGGCCTGTATAAATAAATTATGGTCAATTGTCTGGAGAGAGAGATATATACACACATATACATATATATTTGTGTATTTTATATATATTAAAAGATATGTAAATTGCCTGGATTTGTATAAACATGCATATACTTCTTCATGTACAATTACTTCACACAACTCATTTTTCAAATACAGGGAATTTTGAAAATTGCAGTTATCTGTTAGAAAATTGAAGATGCTCAGCCTTCTTTAGCACCAATTAGCGTGGTGTCTTCTATCCCTGAAAAAAATACTTTGATTCATTTAATTAGAAAATAATTTCTTTGGTAAAAAGTCTTGAGAAGCAAATATTCTTCAGAACTATTATGATCCTAGTAAAGTAGCTGATTATTAGCATTTACTGATTAATCCAATCACCTAGACAACTGTGATGAACTTTGTATGTATATATATCCTTTGTTCAAGATGAGCAGAAGCTGGCCAATACATCTCTTTCACCCCAATCAACTCCTCACTTGTTTCTAATTGAAATGGAACTGAAAGCGTAAGTCATAAAATTTGGTTCTCATGACTATAGTTTTCAGATTAGAAAGAACTCAAACCATTAGAGAAACTTTATTCAAAATTACAAATTACGTTTTTCACAGATACTGGTATTGTTCCCCTTTGCCCTCACTGAGCAACTCTGGTCAATTTAACCTGTTGATAAATTGTTTATTCTTTATGGCTACAAATCTGAGAAACTGCTTATGTTGAGAAAATGAAAAATACATGATACCCCTCTGCACTTCAGCTAATGAGTTGCTGAAAAATCACAATTATGCAGAAAGTTTAAGTCCAAAGGTTTCTTGTATACCTATCTTGTTCAATCTCAGTAAATGACCCCACATTTTACTTTAGAGAGAATACTATAAATATCAAATTCTCAACCACCCTCGACCAACTTATTTATAGTTATAACATCATTTCCTCCTACTCAGTAGTTTTGACACCTTCGTGTGGCTTTCATCTCCATCTCCAAGGCATGTTCTCTATTTTAATCGTTTCCCACAAACAGAAAAGGGGAAGTTACAAAAAGAGCATATACCAATCTTTTTAAGACACCCAGAAGGAGAATATCCATTACTTCCTGTGCTATCCCACAGGCAAGAATATGGCTCTTACATAGTTGAAAGGAGTCTATGAATGCAGCTGAAGTGACATCACTATGTGTAGAAGGAAGAATAGATAACAGTGACTTCTCACAACTGGTTATAGTGTAGTTTCAGGTGTCTTATATACAACCCAGAAATTTCACTCCAAATAATATATCCTCCTATACATACAACCCAGAAAACATCATCATGATCATCACTACTTAGAAAATATTTGATAAACTATTAGACACTTTACATATTATCTCAGTTAATCCCCATAGCAGACCTACGAATTAAGTACTATTTTTTTTTTCATTATATAGATGGAGAAACACAGAACAAAGAGGGTAGCACAGTAAGACACAGACAGGGAACGTACAGACTTGTATACATCATATCAGACAGGGGAGTACTCAATACAGCATTGGTTATAACAGAAAAAAACAAGACAAAGAAAAACAAAAACGGAAAACAATTCTATTGAGCATCACAGTAGAATGGGTCAATAAGATGATATATATTCATACAGTGGAACTTACTGTCACAGTCAGAATCAGTGGCCATCATCTACTAGAAGCTGCCTCTGCACGGGGTGATGGAATAAACTATGTATAACAACATGGATAGCTCCAGAAAAATATTACCGAGAAAAGAAAAATATAATTGTAAAGAAATATGTGTAGTATGACTCCTTTAATGTAAATATATCTAAGCAAAATATATTGGAGTAATTAAAGATTCATGTTAAAACTGTAAAGAAAGTTAGTGAACACAGAGTTCACTATAAGGTTGTGCTATTGAATAGAGTGGATAAAAACGATATATTTGCAGCAGACTTTAAGGCTAACAGTTATGGTTTATTTCTTAATCTGTATCTAGTCTCTGCCTTGTACATATTTTACAGACTTTCCATGTAATCAATTTAACATTTAATAAAAAGAGATGAACCAAAATTATAATAAACCATATTCACTAAATTTAAGGTAAGTCCATAGAAGTAAATATAGCAATACAAGAGTTTTTACATTTGTACACAATCAGATCTTTTATTTGTTTTAAAAATGAATAATTTATAGCATTTTATATTGAAAGAACTTTAGACATCAAGAAAATTGTGACATCTGTGACACTGAATTGCATGTGGAAATGAAGAGTGAGAATCACTGATGACAGACAATTTAAGTAAGCAACAGGTGAGACAAAAGGGGAACAAATTAAAATAATTTCATTGGATAATTGAATGTCAAATATTAACTTCATTAAAGTGAATTGTTTATCCACAGGAAATTAAAAGAAAATGTTAAACTAAACATGTCATATCATGTCCTTGATGCTAACAAGTCTAGATACTAAAAATATTTTGAAGAAATGATTACATCCACACTACTGCAAATGAAGTGCAACTTTTTACACCACCAAATACCTCACAGGAAGGTTCCTTTACTTTCTCTATAATTATTTGTTGGAAAACATATAACTGTAGCACTTCAACATGTCTAGAAGAAAAAATATATATTTTTTTGGTCTTTGCCTATCTCCATTTGCAAGAATACACCTTTTGTCCACGTGCATTTGCCAAGACTGAAGTAAATTCTGTACAAATACCTTGGGATATACAATGACCAGCAGCAGGAAATCTGAAAAACTGAGATGCATAAATCATTGTCAAGTGGAAAACTGTCTAATATTGTTAGTAAAGAGAAAGAGGAAGAATTGATTAGCTTAAGGAACCCCAAGACATTTATCTAAATGATGTAAACATCATCCCTTTCAGAGAAAAACTTCAGCACCCCAGAGATAAGTAAAATCACACAGGAGCAGAGGACTTTAGATTGATGAAGAAAGAGAGCCAAGATGTTAATGAGTTCCTCTGTCACTTCCTCTAGCCTCAGACATACACCTGTCTATAGACACTGAGTGTACGACATCTCAAGGCCTTTATAGAATATGTTCATGTTATTTCATAGTTCTATTCGGATAAGAATTCATTAATAAAAAATAGCGTTAAGTTACTGAGCAATAATTAAATGCCAAACATTTGATACAGAGTGTCTAAAAGTCTTTACAACAGTTTTGCAAAGTAGTTATAATCATTACTACTTAAGAGTGGTGAAATTGCAGATTAATGGAGCTGAGCAATTTTTCCAAGATCACACATCTAAGAAGTACGAAACTTGAACCTAGATGCCCCTGACTACAAAGGCTGCATATTTTCCGCTACAGCAGGCTGCTTCATGAAGTTGTACTAAGTGGTGAAAATTATTTTACAGGATGGACATGGCATATAAATGCTTTCCAAAGAAAACTCTTCAGTAGAAGGTATAAAATTGGGTATCAGTAACAGATGGGTTGTTTGGCCACATCTAAGATTTGTACAACAGTACTTGTCAGAAATATGCCAAAGGTAATGATGACCACTTTAAAATTAAAATAAAATAAAACATTGGTTTAGAAACTTTGGCATTATTTCTAAATCATTTAACTTTGTAATGAAGGAGTCAAGAGAAGATTAATGAATTAAAAGTAGGAAGCATAATAATTAGAGAGTAACTAAATGAAAATGAAAATTTGAAATGATGAAACCTCAAATTATACGTACTAATGTCAACATTTTATTGAACAAAGTGTTAAAAATAAACATATTCAGTGTTGCAGAGTAAAGGTATATCTTCCAATGAATGTCTCCTGTGATAAATCAAGGATGTGTGTCTAGGTAAAAGGAGAAATTTTTAAAACTAGAAATAAAATTGTGTTCAGCATAAGCCTAAGATCATCAAAGACTTATAGAACTTTTGAGCTTTTAAATCCACTCTTCTATATCTATGTGCATAATTCAATACGTGAGTAGATATGATAGGTTTATTTGCCCTACTATGTTGCAGTAAATATTCTCATGAAAAATAAGCATGTTCACACTAATCACTGAACAATTTAATATTCCCAAGACAAACTTTCTACTCTACTGCCTCACTGATCAAAACAAAGCAAACACCTAGGAATTCACTGAGTGCTGTGACCCTGGTGTAGATATGTCTTATCTGACCTGTATCATAGAAGCTGCATTAAAGGTTAACAATTAAAAAGCTGTATTTCTATTTAGGTATGCAATAGAAACTTTAATGAATGTAAGCAATTTGTAATTCATTAAAATATACTCTAATGTCCCTAAGCTGAACAAGATTTTAATTCCGAAAAGCTGGAAATGTTCATGATTCCAGGTCACTAGTATATTATTGTTCAATCTATTACTTGTCCAGTCTGCAAGCCTAACTTGCTCTTTAACTATATTCCTTTACAAGAGATGGTGTAGTGAAGTAGTTACACACATAGGCTTTCTGAAGAGAAAGTATCTGGCTGCAGACTTTGGTTTCACTAATTACCTGGCCCGCAAATGCCGAACCACAATAAGCTCGATTTTTGTAGACTAAAAAATAAGGCTGAAATTAGAACTTATTATGGTGGAGTGAGGATGGCTCAATAAATAATACACATTTTCTAACCTAAACTCTTAATTGGGGGAAAAGTAAAATAAGTTAGCACACAGAGACTAAACTATCTCCCTTGTTATTGATAAAATTTATGTCCATAATTGCAATTATTTGTCTATAAGCAAGTGGATGGACCTTCTCACATGAAACAGCAGGATTAGACAGATTTTCCCATCATGCAATCTTGACCTTATAAAGTATACAGCAATGAACATATGCTGTATGCTAGAACCTCACTCTCCAGAAAGAACAGTACAACCCAAGCATATCCAACTTAACTAGAGAATTTGCTCCATCTGCTCTGGTGACAAGTGAGTAAAAGAGCAAGAGATGAGAGGAATCACGGAAACAGATGTCTCTTCACAGGAAAGGATATGACAGGAGTAGGAAAGAAGTATCTTCTACCCCAACATTTTAAATGAGTGGAATTTTAATTTAAAAAATGAATGAAAAGCACTTAGAACACAGTAAATTTTCAACAAACATGAAGAGCTATTTTTTCGTATATGATGAATGCCTTTGCTTTTCTTCTTAAAATAGAACATTTCTTTCTAACAATGCCTAAAATGGTAAATGCTGTAAAATAAGTGTTTGCTAAACATGTGGATTATAAGATCATGTGTGGTTTCTTTAGTTTCAAATTTGGAGAAATATTTTCCTCATTAGCATTTCTAGACCTCTATCCCTGTAAGTAAAGGATATTTCTATTACTGCACATAATATGAAAGTTACACAGCAAGTCTGCAGTGCTGATGAGAAAATGATGAAAGAGATACTATTATAACTGTCACACACACTGTTAGTGGGAGTTGTATTATTTCTGGAATGCAACTTTGTAATACAGAAAAAGAGCTTTAAAAATGATTTCAAGTATTTTGACTTAATAATTGTACTTATGGAAAATATCTTAAGAACTAACAAAATATGAAAAAATCATTACAAACCATAATTTTCATCTCAGGAATATTTAGAATAGTACAATGAAACAACTTAATTCTTTGACAATATGAGAATGAATTAAACTATTCTGGTATACTTTTTATGTAGCAATGAAAATGGTTCAAATGAATTTTTTATTAGTAAATAATTATATAAAGTGAAAAAAAGTTTATAAAATATATATATATTCAATCATTTAATAAAATATAGTCTATATTTACTAAGTACAAGGCACTGGGCTATTTTCTGGAAATACTATGACGCATACACTAGAAAGGTTGCTAACTTCATTGCATAGCGTGTGGGCAAAGGTAGACAACATAATTGTAAGTTATGATGATATAAACTGTGAGGGATTTCCATTTTCTGGAAGATGACATTTTAAATACCCCTAACAAGACCCATAAATGAAATAATCAGATGGTAGATAAGACACTGAACCTTGCAGTTGAGCTGGCATAAAAGAAAGAAGGCTGTAGGTTTGCGAAACGAACGACAGTAGAAACAGGAAGCTAAGTGAGGACAAAGACAGATTCTGATTTAAAGTTCCTTGAGACCCTAGAATCCTTGAGCTTCCTATTTATGGCCACAAGGGGCAGGAAGATTCTAAAAGCGAAGTCCAACATCTCATTGTGAAGAATTTCTAGAAACAAACAAACAACTAAAATAGAGAACTAAAAAGTCTATAAACTCCCCAAAGTAAAATTTCCGACACAGGAAAAAAAAATAGAAGAAAAATTGAACTATTTCTACCTTGTTACTTAGGGAAAGAAAAAAATATATATATCTCCCAGAGTCATAGCTACTTTTCACATGAGGTTTACATCAGATCTCCTAATAGAAACAAAGACAGAAATTTTTTTGATTCGCCATCATAAATTCTATAAGTTAGTTGTACAATATGTAAAAATCTCCAGCAGGAAATTTAATTTAATGGTACTGAGAATGTCACATCCACATGCATGTACACACACACACACACACACACACACACACACACAGATCTTACCTAGAGGAAATCAAATTCAAGCTAAGAAAACTTCCAAGAAAAATAAACAGCACTGAGCCCCACTCCCAAAATAGGAGGACTGGGTTGGCACTATGAGTGAGAATCAGAAGAAATAGTCAACAGGAAAAACATCCCCAAAGACTTCAAATACTGGCATTTTTTTTTTTTAATGTAAAATACAAAAATTTGCCTCCCTACTTCATAAATGAGGTTTGAGGGAGACATGCTTAAATACTTGGCAAATACAAAAGGAGACTAGATAATTCTGAATTATACGACATATGCTAAAGTGTTTATTTAGTATGCTCAAAAAGTATTCATTCACGATAAATACTCCACAGAGCTAGAAAGCTATTCACAGTGCAAGTCCTGTCTGCACAATACAGAGCAGGACATCAGGAGGATGTGACACTGATGTTTCTATTTGCTTTCTGTCAGACTGAAAATGCATTGTACTCAGCTCGTTTCTTGAGAATGGGCAATTCGTATCATTGAAAGAATGTATATGATAATTAAACAGATGTATAATCATTGCCTCTTCTACTTTCATTTTAAATTATGAACAAAATGCTGTCTAGAAACAATTATAAGATTTAAGAAATGGAAGGGAGAAATGTTTCTACTTCCCGATGTAGCCAGATGTTCTGTGGCAGGATTAGAGATAATCCAATTATTCTTTCATTTATTCATTCATTGAATGTCCTGCATCTGGGAACCTATATTTTATGTTCTGGAGAATATAAACAATATGAAGACATGGTACCTGATCTTGAGCAGTTCACAAGCTGTTGTAGAAACAGAAATACACAAGTTGTATAATAAAAATTTGCACCCTGTACCACTGTGTTCCAAAAACTTAGTGTTTCTTATATGTGTTGTTTGATTTTCCACCTTCCCTGGATTTATTCATGTTATTTTCTTCACTGAGATGTGATCATCTTCTCAACTGCTCTATGAAAATTCTATCCAATTTTTAAGACCTATATCAAATGCCCTTTTCTCCATATGGTTTAGTTGATTTCCTCATCTCAATGCTGTTGAACTAAATACCCACAGTAGTCTATTTCTTTTCATCACTTTATTTTACAGCTATGGATCCTTATCTTGTTCTTTTTCTACTACATGGTCTTCTTCATGAGGGCAGACTTTTTTGTACTATATAAGACATGTTATAATTCTTGTCACAAAATATATTTTTAACAAATACTAGTTTGAAACAAACCATTTCTACTATTTTCTACAAGATAATTTTCCTTAAAATTACAACTCAGGTAATAATTTCTGACTTTCCCCTCTGTTGTTTTTTGGAGGATATGGCACCAATGGACAGAATTACAATCTGAGAACACAGGTAACTTGAAGATCCTCTATCCAGATGGTTTTTGCCTAAAGGTCCAAGCTGGACTTGGTATTAACATTTGTAGATAATGAAAACAGAAATTTTCTAAGAAGTTGTTTTAATACATTTCATATTTTTTCTTATTCCTAATTTGTTTTAGTAAAACCATAGTATCATAGAGTGTATAGTGGTGTATATAATTTGCTTCTTTACCTACTATTATTTTCATGCTCTAATAATTTTATTCTGAAGGCAGATTTTACAGGAACAATTTAGATGACTATAATACAATATAAATGTCATTTTGTTATATTCTGGTAAACATTCCTTTATTAATATAAATATATAATTATTTAATTCTAAATAGGAAAACATGATATATTTATTATTTATATCATTTTATTTGCTCTATTGTTAACTATTTTGCTAAGAATTATTATCCAAAAATGTAGCCAAATATATTTATAATGAAATTAATATCTTAATATGAATTTAATATGAATTTAATATTCCTGAAGGAGTTATTACAGGTAAAAATGTTAAGATAGTTGACTAAATTGGCTTGGTTATTAAGATGTTAAGAATTCAAAATCCTGAATTGCACTGCTGAACTACCACTAACTAGCTTCTGTACATTTTAAATAATTCCTAAGCCTCCAAAAAAAAATATTCATCTAGGGAAAAAAAATAAATGGAAAAGAGATAATCTAGCATCATAAACTAGGGGGGAATAAACTATGATAACATAAAAATTTCAAAAAAAAATAACAGATTCTAAAGAAAAGTTCTCCTCAACTGGATTCCTGATGGATTAATACGCCATTTCCTGGTGATCTGGTTAAAAAAAAAAAAAACAAAACAAAAAAAAAAAAACATAGGTAATAAACCAAATTCTACAGAAAAACAAGCTGGATGTTTATCAGAGGAAGAACCAGAATTATTAAGGGTGTAGTGGCAAAAAGGCAGAAGTGAAAGGAGCAGGATTTCCCAGTGAATTAGGAAAATAACAGGATTAGGTTAATCCCCACATGGAGATGGGCTATGTCCCCTAATATGGTACAGTAAACACTGGTAGAGGATGCTTACAAGAACCCAGAACGAGTTTTCTAACAGGGGGGCTCCAAGGCGCAGCTGGACTCTCCCTCTTCCCTCACCCTCACCAATCCACCGGGCCACAAAAGAGCAAGGAGACACAAATACCGCTGAGGATAAAGAAATCTTTTTCAGATATGTTGGAAAGAACTCGTAAAATCCCTACATCATATCAGAACAAACTGAAGAATGCCACTCGTTATAGATAAGAAAATGAAGAAGTGTAAGCGGTTGTGCCAATATAATATAGCAAACACATGAGACACAAGACCATGATATAAAGTCAAAACACTGAATGTGAAGAAATTATATCTAAAGGAATAGGAATTTTTTCAACATTGGCTCATCCTATAGATATTATAGAATATAAGTGAGTGCGTATTTATTTATGTGTGTGTTTTAAGAAAATTAAAAACACAGCTTGAACGAAGGTTAAAAAATGTGAAGACCCAACTACAATTATTGCACAAATAATAAATATATGAGAACCAGCATGGAATAAAAAACAATGAAAATCATCACATGGAAAAGTGGCTCTAGATTATCACTCTGAATACATATTAAAATTAAGACATTATAAAAGTAATTGGAAAGAATCTAATACATATGAATGATGGATTAAGATGATCCAAGAGAAAGTTAACTCATGTCAGTGAAACAGAGAAGTCAATACATGGAAACAGGCTTATTTGATAATTTAATACAAGAAAATTTTTCTGAAATAAGAAGAAAAAAACTTCTGAAACTGCAGTTTAAAGTCACATATCATATTTCAGGAATATCTGATAACAATATTCAAATATATAGATATAAATATAGATATGGATATATGGATATAAGCATGTAATTTGATATTGAAATGTATATGTAAATATGTATCAGTTTTACAACAGAGTGATGTTCCTCAAAAAGTAAAGGTGAGAAAAAGCAAGAAAGAAAGAAAAAGAAATAAGGAAAAAAGAAGGAAAAAAGAAAGGAAAGAAGGAAGGAAGGAAGGAAGGAAGGAAGGAAGGAAGGAAGGAAGGAAGGAAGGAAGGAAAGAGAAGAGAAGGAAAAAACAAAAAAGAAAAGACTCAAAGCAAACATTCCAAGAAGCAGACAGTGGCAAATTCTCAGTGATGGAAGTATTGATTGTTTTCTTTGTTATTTACTATAATTATAATAAAATTTTTGTACTTATTCCTAAGTCCTAAAACAAGATCTTTCTATTTCAGAGTGGCAAGTCAATAATTGTACATGAATAAACTTGAGTCTATGGGCAAGTTGAATATAATATATTGTAATCAATAGGTGTTTAGGAACAGAGTTTGCGCTGTATAGAAAAATTTCTGAAATCAATGATCTCTGAGTGGTAACACAGTGGCCCCTTCTCTAATATGAAGAATAAAGTTTTACCAGTTTGTTACACAATTTGCTCTAAAGATCAATCCTGTATTAGGTCGCAGAGATTATCCATAAACACTGTTATGAAATCTCAATTAGAGACATTATCGGTAAAAGCAATGGGAAACAATTCTTTTTTTTTTTAATATTGGATTTTGAAATTCCTTGATATGAAAGAAATGAAATAAAGAAAATTTTAATAAACTTTTTGGCATCAGGATTCTCAAGAGATTGAACAGACAAGTTATAAGAAAATAGATGAGCCTCTTACATTATAAATAAAGGGATTTTTGTCTGATTAAATATATAACATCATTTAAAGTGCTAAGATAGACATAGAATATCGTATATTCCCCCTGGTAGCTTATATAGCTGAAAGCTGAATAGTATAATGTTTGTTGTTAAAACATCATTAAATATTTTAGAATCTTAGCTCTAATATCAAAGGAGTGACAATCTGAATAGTATCCTTAATGTTTAATGGTACTTTTTAGTATCTATCTCCCATTCCTGTATTCACCAATACCCATAATTCTATAAATAACATACTTATCCTATATTTTGTATTATATCAACTTAAAATGCACAGTATATATTAAAGATGAATTATGTAATCACTTTATTTAAAAGGTCCTCGATTTATTTTGTTTTTCATTTAAGTAAAATGGTAATTTACATAATTAAGATAGACTGTCAGTGAAAATTAAGTATTAGAATTTCTCAGCATGTTTCCAAGCCATTTTTTATCATGTGTGCTACCTACATAATACTGGGTTTTAACTACAAAAAAAAAAAAAAAAGACAAAAATATCTTCATTTTTTCTTTTGCTCTGGGATAACTAAACTTCTCAATTTTGAAATATATGAAATATGTATTGCAGATGTTTCTAGCTGATGAAAATATTAACAATATAACAAAATTTAGCTCAGAACACAAGTCTCTAAAGTGTGATATTTTAGTTACATGTATTTTTTAAATATAAAAGATACTTTATACCCAAAATATTTTACTTTTATATTTATTATTCTAAAACTCTTGCTATAAACACAGAGGAGACCCCAAAAGCATGTGGAGAGATTAGTCTTATATGAGAAAGTGACAACTCCCCGTTCTTACAGAAGTGACAAATATAATGAGTTCAGACAGAGGAAGATTGCATGATTGACATCGAAAGACAAGGTTGTTCAGATTTCTTCTATTTTATTGCTATTATTAATAGGAAAGTCATTTGTTGAGGATAGGAGGCTTGAGGTGGGTGGAATTTAAAGGAACGTAGGAAAGCTTTGAAATAGCTCTTCTGGGATGGCGGGAGTAGGTCACAAACTTTGGGTGGTCGACAAACGATGCAAGGTACATATGATGTATTATTGAATTGTACATTTGAACACTAATTTTATTAAACAATGTCACCCCAATAAATTTCATTAAAAAAGACAAAAAAGAAATATAATGAAATAGTTGGTATTTTTAAGTGCTTTTGAGGTTGCTGAGTATTTTAGTATTCAAAATCTGATCAGCTTCCATGGTAATTTCTCCAGAACATTTTTGCTTTCCAGATAAACACATAGGAAATTAGACAGGTGTGCATTGTCTGCAACTAGGGTGTTGCCATACAGGTAGAATAAAACATTGGAAGGTCAGGATTTTTGAATGTGAGGAAGCATTATTGAAATGAACTATGGAATATAAACTAGATGAGGAAGGAAAGACGGCGGGCATTTGTGCAGCACAAAATCATAAAACTGTTTATCATTTAAATTTAAAATTTATGTTCCTTCTTTGGCATTAGGATTAAAATAATTTTTTTCTTTATGGATAATTTTTATTTTGTCTAATGTTTGCAGTATGATGTTTATGTTCTTTAGTTTTAAATATTTCCCAGGATCAATTTCTTACTGCCTTTTAATTTTGAGATATAACTTCAGAGTAGTGCATAAGATATATGAACAGAATTAGAAATAATTACAAAGTGGTCACATGACAGACAGTGCCTGATTTTAGAATAATGCCTGATTTCCTTGGGTAGCCCTTTCTAATCACCTACTTCCCCCCTTTCCTAGAGGTAATCAATACCCTGACTTTTAAGTAAAATGTCCTTAGATATTTTTTTATTTTATCACTTATTTGTAACTTCTAAACTACACAGTCTATGTACCTGGTAGGTAATAAACACATAATTTTGTACTTGTAGGCATTTGTTTTTTCATAATTTTCATGATTATAAAATTGATTCTTAATGGATATAGCCAACAATATTTTATGGTGGTTAAGAGTGTCATACACTAATCTAAGATCTAAGTATATATAACTAGCAACTGATAGAGCAAGAAGTCGATCCCAGGGCGTTTAGCTCCAAAGTCCATGCTCTTAATGTGTATATCAAAATGCCTTTCAAGAACCACACGGATTATTAGTCAGGTGGGTTTAGTTCAGTTTCCTTTGATTTTGTTGAAACTATCATGATTTCTCCTTGAGTCCATTTTGGTAATTTTTTTTCAGGTGTTTCTAATTTATATAAAATATAAAATTTATTGGCATATTTTTTCACCATAGCCACTTGTTAGATATCTTATGTTTTCTATTGTTTAATCTCCTTATTTATTTCTAATATTTAATTCTCTAATTTCCTGTAATAAATTTTATAAGTTTATTAATCATTTACACTGCAACCTGTTTCAACTTATTTGCATTTTTATTACCTCTGGTAACACTTTTTCAAAGAACTTTTATAATAATATTCAGTACAAACATATTATTACATATGGTAATATTCATTTTAAAGGTATACCACTCTAGAAATAAATCTGTGTTTTAAATTCAGTGAGCTGAAATTTGACAATCTCAAGCAATATCATAGTATTTTCTGTGTTTAAACTGCATAAAGTAAAAACTAAAAGTATGAGTGAAAATACAAAAGTAAAAAAAATTCTATTAGATAGTCTGGACTTAGTTCAGGTTTCCTCACATCTTCTATCACATCTATAATATTAGATAATAAAAACTGACATTTTCCATAGGGAATCTGAAGAAAAATAATATTTATGCAACACTTAATTGTGTTTTATATATATTCTAATACATTCCCTCTATAAAATAGTCTGTCTTCTAAGCTTCATTTTTAGATGAGTACATACACAAAATATTGTATTACTATATAATTCATTTGTACTTCTTTGTCCTGTGCAATCATAACAGACTGCACACACTACCCTCATAGCATTTAAAATATTATTGAGTACTTACTACGCACTAGATTAGGGACTCTATATATAAATTATTTCTAATTCTTATAAGAACCTTTTCAAGAAGATAGTGTAAATCATACTTTGATTAGAAGAAACTGAAGCTAAATCTCCACATCTGGTGAGTGTCAGCTTCAGGACACAAATAAAGAGCGATTTTATGCTGCAAATCATACTCTTCCCACTTGGCAATGATGCTTCATATTGTAAATTATTAAAAGCCTTTGTTCTCTGTTTCCACTACTAGATACTAAATTTCCTGAAAGTAGTAACTCCATATAATTGGGTGTTATCAATAAAACACCAAGTATATTGTTCTATATATATAGGCTTCAAATAACTATATGTTTAATCATTTAATGAGTGCATTAAAACACAAGTCCACTAAAAAGTAATATGAAAGAAAAGTACTCTGGTACAAATTTGATTTTCAATATAGGCTAGTAGAAAACCAAAATAATTTTATTTGCTTTCAGATTTCCAGAGAAATTAAATTCCTAATCATTATCTTTCCATCAATCTTCAACAGTATGTTGATTTGCCTTCATTAAAATGATTACTAAAAAGATATATTTACACCTATGGTCATTAAAGCATGATTTACAATAGCCAAAATATGGAAGCAACTTAGGTGTCCATCAATAGAGGAATAGATGAAGAAGATATGGCGTATATATACAATGGATTATTACTCAGCCATAAAAAAAATAAAATCTTCCCATTTATGACAATAAAGATGGACCTGGAGGGTATTATGCTAAGTGAAATAAGTCAGACAGAGAAAGACAAATACCATCAAGACAACCGAGCCTAAAGATTGTATAGGATAATGTCTCCAAAGAATGAGAAAAGGATGCAAACAGCAGAAGAAAAATAAAAAAGAGGAAAATATAATAAAGAGAAAGAAAATTCAAAAGTCATAATATTTTTCTCGACGCTAGATTGTCTGCTCCTTTAAAAAATTTTACCAGTCTAGATCCCCAATCTAGTTGCATAAGGTTCTCCGTAGTGACAAATTAAATAAAAACCACATTCACAGAAAAAATATAACTAGAAAGATAGCATAAAGGTGACAAAAGGTAAGTTAATTTTTAAAGGCTACTATCTCACTTGAACATAATTAAAGATACAAGTTCTTAATGTTCAGATGACTACCTGTAAGTTGTAGCTATAATTATAATTAATTTACAGTATGAAGTTAGACATCAGAGGGGAATCATATCTATGTGGACACTTCATTAGTGCTGATTCATTATAATACGGTACATGCAGAAATAGCTCAGGAATTTGGTAATAGAGAAATATACCAAAGACAGAGAAGAGAGTCAAGTCAGAGTTATTTTTATCTACTTTTCCTTATTAGTATTGACAGTTTCAAATAATCATTATAAATGGTAATTTTTCTTATCAATATATTAATAAATATTTACGTGGTATATGACTAGGATAAAAAGTAGGAAACATTTTGGCAAATTCTAGAGTTGACAAAATACTGACAGATAAGAAGTGAAGTCCCTAAAATTATATTTAAATCCATCAAAATTCATTTTTTCAATGAAAATATTTTAATAATCTCTTTTATTTCAGAATAAAATAATGATAATTGAACACAGCCAAGTCTCCTTTCTAAAGAATTCATCAGCTCCCTTAAGAAAATTACTATAAAATAATACTTAAGAGCAATTGAAAAATATCCATTAGATCCTCAAGCATCTTTGGGTAAGCTTTTAAACTCTGACCTTAATTAGTCATATTATACTCTAAAAAAATGAACACTGTTGAGACTTATACCATCTGTGCCTAAGTAGTATAAATAACACTTGGATAATTGTGCAATTTCAATTTGATATAGTAACAACTGGGCTTAGATTTTTATAAACTATTCTACTTCTCTTAGAACCTTCAAGCTTTAAAAATGCTATAATTTTGGGGGGTTACTTAAAGATGCCTTAATTCCGGTAGTATATAAGACTAAAATGAGCCAATTAAATTTAATGAAACCCATTTTCAGGAAACAGAAGAGAATCTAGATAAACCTGTTGAAAGCTATATGCTCTCTTTATAATTAAAATAAGTCAAAACGCCAAAGTTCTCCTACTCTGTAAATGTGTGTGCTACATTAGAGATGACATTTTCAGGTAGTCAGTTTGAGCATGTGTGACTGCACTGATTGACTAATGTGATCGAAAACCAATGTAGTGAAAAAAATACCATTCCAAAAAGTCTTAACAGGACACACGCTACAAAAATATACTGATACACAATATTAAACAACATGGAATACTTGTAGAGAGTTAATACATATATATTTGCATGTATTTTACATACAAGAAACACAATAATCAGTGATGTTATAAACAAGAGAGAGGTGGAAGACACAAATGTAGTAGGTGAATTACTTAGTAGCAGAAAAATAAAGATGATCAGTTTCACCATATCTTTAGATTATCTGCAAGGCCCTAAATAGTCGATTTCAGTATTAACCAGCTATGAATTGGACTTCATCTTATGCCATAGACAAAATGATCTACGGCCAGCTGCAACTAACATTTGTTTGCTGTACAGAAGTGTAGTTTACATACACATAGATCAACATCAATTGTACCACATCCTTCATCGAGTATGAAGCAAAGCTTGTATTTGGCTTCTGTATTTCCTATTACCAAACTATTGTTTATCTAAAGTTCATGATGCCATCCTCTTGCCCAAGTTTCCTATATCTAATAACCATGTTTGCATTTTTCCAGTTGTGCCATCTTGCTTGTAATAAGTTTTCTCCTACATTCACCAATGAATCCATTATTGAGTTTTTGGATATTTACTGCATTGTGGTAAGCACTGGAGACATACAGTGATCAGACACATGGTCTGGTCCTCATGAAGCTATCGAGTATTACAGACATTAAAACAGTAGCCACTCAATTAACTATTGGTGCAAATGTGCCGGAAAGGTGTATGGCATGATAGGAGTTTAAGCAATTAGGGAAAACAAAATTAATCTCTCAGGTTCCTTAATGCTTACCTGAGAGAAGTGACTGATATTTCATTTCAGAAATGGGGAAACACATAAGGATGAGGAAAACACTTCATTATTTGATGAGGCAGCAAGAAATGTCTTTATAAATGATAGCTGAGTACAGTGAGGGTAATAGGCTAAAGAGAGGAAAAGCTGTGCCTGAGGAGAGGACTTACAGGACAGGTTATAGTAGCTTGGAACAGTCAACATTCCTGATTCATTCATTTATTCACTTATTCTAAAAAATGTACTGTAAGCTCTGTGATGGTATAGAGCATGTGTATCTTGTTTATTAGTCAATAAGAAGAGCATGAGCTCTTCTTGAATAGAAATAAACATGTCCAGGTTACAATGGGGAAGCCGAATTGAATGAAGGTAATAAATTCTAATCTAACTCTGGGCAAAAAAATGTTCCCAAACGTTTTGTTAGTGTTGCTACCAGCTACAGATAGCTCCTGAAAATCAAATAAAATGTTTCTTGTGCATTGGCTACAGATGCAGCTATAGCCTGTTCCATGTTGTTCTTGAATGCTTTTTTCTTTACTTTATAATTATATGCATTAAATGATTATAAACCCACATGGAATGACCACATATGTACATTTTTGTGTACGTGTCAAAGTTTTAAAGATATTTTCACTCATACATTTTAGGAAGACCAAAATTTGAAGCTTTAATAAAATGTCTAAGAGATATGTTGAGAAAAGCATGAGAATTATTAGTCAGGCAGCTGAGTTGAAATGCCAGGATCACACACCATTTCTTTTTTCTTTTTTGTAAAATCATGATAGTGTGTTTTTTCCAACATTCTTGTGATGAAAAAATGAGATGCTGTATGTAAAATTCCAATGAAAATAGGCATTCAATCTGGGTAATTGTTATCATTACAACAATAGAGGCGCATATATTCATTATTCCATTTAATAATTTAAAATAATTGGCATAAGATGGCAGGTTAAGGTCTTTCTCCCATTGTGCATTTGGACCCATTTTAAATATATATAAAAATTAGGAAATGAAATGTAATGTCTATAGTAGTTGTAAATTTGTGATTTAGTTTATAAAATTTTTTCTAAACTATCATATCTATCATTTTTCTTTTAATTTCCTTTATTCCAAGGAATATATTTTATCTAAAAAGATAAAGTGCAACTTGAATTCTTCTCTAAATATACTGTTTGTAAAATTAACATCTTTTAAGAAATTTAGTATGTTTTAAATTCTATAATAAAAATAATCAAATTCCATGTATTGACAATAAACTTCATATTTCTCTGAGGTTTAATTTTGCATAAATTTGAAGCATATTACTGTTTTTAGTGATTAATATAGTTTTTAAAGGGACAAGATTATTTGGATGCTTTTAAACTACTTATATTATATAGGACTTTCATCTCTTAGTCAAATTGTAGGCGTGTATTAATCAGCTTGGGTTGTCATACAGTAAAGTTCCTGATTGGGTAGCTTAAACATCAGAAACTTATTTCTTATAGTTCTGGAGGTTGGAAGTCTAAGACCAGGGTGCCACCATGGTCAGATTCTGTTGAAAACTCTTCTCCTGGCATGTAGACATCCCTGTCTCCCCGTGTCCTCAAATGGTGTCTCTTCCTCTTCTCATAAAGGCACTCATCCCTTCGTGAGGGATCCACCACCATGAAGTCATCTGAACCTGATCATCTCCAAAAGGCTCTACCTCCAAATACCATCACATTGCAAGTTAGAGCTTCAACATACAGAAGTGGAGGGAAACACAATTCAGTTCGAAGTGTTAGGTTTTACATTTAGAACTCTCAAATCCAGGACAGGTACAAGAAGTATATGTAAATAACCGAAGTTAAAAATTTGCTTTCAATGAACATAGGGGTACATGTATCTTTAATGATAAGTATTTTATTATTGAGCATCTTTTCATATGTCTGTTGGCTATTTGTATGTCTTCTTAAAAAAAGTTTCTGTTCAAGACCTCTGCCTATTTTTTAATTGGATTGTTCTGTTGTTGTTGATGATGTTGGTTGTATGCATTCTTCATATATTTCAGATATTAGCCCCTTATCTGAGGTATTTTTTGTAGCATTATTAACAATAGCGAAGACATGGAAACAACCTAAGTGTCCTTCAACCAATAACCAGATAAAGAAAGGTGGTACATATATACAATGGAATATTACTCAGCCATAAAAAGGATGAAATATTGCCATTTGCAACAATATAGATGGAACTTGAGAGTACTATGCTAAGTAAAATAAGTCAGAAGGAAAAGGACAAGAAACACACGATTTCTCTCATATGTGGGATAGAAAACAAAAAGCAACAAATGAACAAACAAAACAAACTCGTAAACAGACAACAGTCTAGTGGTTAGCAGAGGAGAAGCAGAGTAGGGAGAGGGTGAAGAGGGTAAAGGGGATAAATATACGGTGAGGAAAAGGGACTGGACTTTGGGTGGCGAACACACAATGGAATATACAGATGATGGATCATAAAGTCATACACCTAAAACTTATAGAGTGTTATTAACCCATGTTACCCAGATAAATTTAATTTTCAAAAGTTTAAAAATTTGCCTTCAAATGACTAGTATTTAATCCACAAGTAAGCACTTACACAAAGAAAGCAGCAGGCAGAAAATGAGTTGTTTATATGAAAAATCTATAGAAAATCCAAATCAATATCAATCATTATAATGCCTATATTTGCAGACCATTTTATAGATGTCAAAGTGCTTTCTAAAATATTGTCTTTTTTCATAACTAAAGTGATTTCCTGTTTTAGTCCTTTTAATTTTTTTCTTGCTAACATTCACATTTTAAAAGTCTGTTTCTTAGGATTATAATGATGTTTGTGGTTATTCGAAATTCAAAAAAATAAGTAGAGAAGTCTCCTGCTCTGAATCTTTGCTCTTTCAAAGCTGACATCAATATAACCTGTCACATTAAAGGACATTTTCAGCTGAAATAAAAACAGCCAAGCAATCCTCTTACTAAAGATCTCCCCTGCATAATCCCTTCATGTGCAGGTGACAAACTGACCTGAAGTGCCAATTTTGAGCAGAGGCTTAATCTGCATGACATATAAGTCAAAGTAATAATTTTTACCTAAAAATTCACTCCTTACACAAAGGATTAGTCTCTCTTTCATAAATATTTTATTTGATATATTTCCACGGATGCTTAATATCCCCTGAAAGAGTACGTGACCATTTCCATTTCCTTACATCTAAATAATTTAAATATTTATAGGAAGAATAAAAACTGTCAAATGCAAATAATCAGCCCTAAACAATATTAAATTTCAATGATAAGCGGCACACATGGATTTTCTTCAGGGGCTCTCCACAGATTCCGTAAGCACATCCTTATCAACAAACACTTCATTAGTATAAATTATTTGACATCAGTGAATTTCTTAGTACGATGACTGTGAGCTGCTTTATGATTTGAAACTTTAATGCTATCTCTGGCTGGGGGAGGGAGGAAAGGTCATTTTGGATACTTTTTGCCAAACTGTAATTCTGAAGGAACTAGGAAATAATGCAATCCAATTAATGAAATAAAGTGGAGCATATATTTAATAGGATCTTATGTGGAAGTATTAATGTAAAGAAAAGAATCAGCATATTTCTTTCACTTATTTTCTAAGAAGGATTAACATAAAGTAGCTGGCTCATTTGAAAGTCATTCAGATTCTTAGAAAATGCATGAATTACACAATTTAATCTACAAAGTCAAAAATACTGTCATCTTGTACTTTATAGAGGATAATACAGTGGATATTTCTACATACATATAAGTGCTTAGAGTACATTTTAATAGTTGAAAGGGAGTGAAAAATCTAGTGATATCAGTTTACTAATCTATTTTTCTAATTAATTTGTCTTTAATCTTTGTTGTTTTTTCAAGATAATTATGTTAATAAATGGGGGCAGGAATGAGAGCTAATAATCATTAATTGCAAAATTAAATAAAATCCATGAATTTGTTTGTTTTTCATGTCTGTTTGTTGTTTTCAGGTTTAAAACTCATATATAAGTGATATATAAGTGACAGCATGTTGTTCTCAACTTTTTCTGTCTGGCTTATTTCACTCACCCACACCCCGTCGCCTCTGGCAACCATCAGTTTGTTGTCTGTATCTGAGTCTGTTTGTTTTGTTTTGTTTGTTCATTTGTTCTTTTACATTCCACATACAAATGAAATCATATGGTATTTGTCTTTCATTGCAACATTATTTACAATAGCCAAGATATGGAAGCAACCCAGGTGTTCAACGGATAAGGAAAACATGATACACACACAACACGGGAATAATCAGCAATAAAAAGAATGAAATTTTGCCATTTGCAAGAACATGGATGGACCTAGAGGGTATTCTGCTAAGTGAAATAACTCAGAAACACCACACACCCTTTTGTTTTTACTTCCCCTATCCTTCGAGCACACTTGTTATTCCTATGAATAGTCTCTCAGAGTCCCTTCCACACTTTGAAAGTCACATAAGAAAGTGCATGATTTAAGAGAGTAATCAAAACTATAGGGTTTTCATGGCAATCACTGACCTGAAACATTCAGAGTGTGACACAGGTTTAGATATTAAATCATTTTACATAAAAATAGTAGGAGGTGTTACGATAAACACAAAAGGAATAAGAATTTGCCGGATTCTGATTCTCAGAATTTTGAGTGGGACGTATTTGCCTTGTGACTCCAACCAGTTCATCCTGCCTCCCAGGCTGTTTCTTGGCTCACTGCGTGAGGACAGAAATACCTACCTCATCAGATTGCTATGAAGATCAAATAGGACAACCTGTATTTGCTTCTTCTGTCCCATCTAGGAACATGGATGTGTACTATGTGGATATAAGCTTTATACTCTACAAAGTTCACCATTGTGAGATAATAAAATAATGATGACACATAGTTCATTTCTTAGATTTTAAAGGCCAAGTAATATTTTAGATATGAAATTACTGTATTTTTCTTATATATATATATATATATATATATATATAGAGAGAGAGAGAGAGAGAGAGAGAGAGAGAGAGAGAGAGAGTAAATGACCACAAATTAATTTCTATTACAGAACTGTGGCACAGAGAACACTTTGTGCAATAAATTGTCAAATCCTGGGGTTGCCTTTCAAGAGTATATGTAGATATAATTGAATATAATTAATGTATGAAGATCTTTGCTTCCATGGGGCTTATAAGTCTAAATTTGTCAACATCATATGATATCAGTATGAAAATAAACCAGGCAGAAATTTAAGTGGGGAGGAGAAAGAAAGACATATAATAATGGTTTTGGGGAAAAAAATTACTAAATATCCTTCATTTACACCATATCTTTGCTGTCTACAACTGGCATCATCCATACCATGAAGCTTAAAGAAGAAAATACACACACACCCCCTACACACTCAGATATGAAAAAATAAAAACAGAACAAAAAAAATCACTGTGCCTGAAAGCTAACTATTCTCATTTGCAAAACACTTAAAATACCACTCTTCTGAATCCCTAATTTTAAGATAGCATCCCTCTTCTATGCACCAGATCCTGAGAACAGCTTTTGCATCCATTACATCATTTAATTTTCACATATGCAGGAACTGAGACTTTAGGTTGCTAAGAAACTTTACACAAAACTAAAAAGAAGCAGAGCCTAGACTCCTCCAGTAATGCTTAACATAAAGCAGGTGCCCTCTAGGGCTGTGGTGTATGGTCTTTAATTAGTCAGCATGCAGTCTATCAGTGATCTCAAAAACTGTATCGGTATTATCGCACACAAGTGATGCCATACCATAGTGTCCATGCGCTACTCAGCGTTAAAGCTTATGACCTCAAAAGTGGTAGTATCTGTCAAATAGTCACTGGCTGCCCCTTAACTAACTGGAAAACATTAAGTAAACCAATTTGAAAGTGTTTCTGTGGTAAAAAGAAAAGTGTAAAAAATGAAATAAATCAGAAAACATAGTAACAGCATTAAATTCTCCAGGTCTGAATCTTCAAGTAAATGGAATGCAACAAATAAAATTTATTTTATCTCCTTTTGTGAGATCTTTTAATACTAACGTCTATCTGATTTAATAGTATGCAAACAGTAGGATTAAAAAGAAATTCCTTATAATTTACAAACGTATCAAATTAATATTTATACCTTAAATTTATAGAATGTTACATGTCAAATATGTCGATAAAAACTTTTTTGAAAAAAAGTATAAGTAAATAAATAAATAAAAATGCTTCTTAATGCTCCATGTCTCCCTTCTCGTTATCATCAGTTAAGGCATCGGTTTACGAATGCATTTTTCTCATAACCTATCGAAACTTTTTTCCAGGAAATTTCAATCCTCAATCCCATGAGAGGTGGATAAAATCTATATTATCAGTACCAGATATGTAAAATATCATTCTATTGTTTGAAAATGTAAGTCAGAGAAAGACAAATACCATATGATTTCACTTACATGTGGAATCTAAGGAACAAAAAGAACAAACTAATCATAAAACACACTCACAAATATAGATAATCTGGTGATGGCCAGAGGGGAGGGAGTTGGGGGCTGGGAGAATGGGGTGAAGGGTTAAAGAAGTACAAATTAGTAGTTGATAGATGGTCACAGGAATGAGGTGCATGGCATAGGGAATTCAGTGAGCATTAATATATTGGCTAGGTAGAGAGCCAGGGGAGAGAAAGAACAATTAAGTGGATCATTTTATAAATTACATTAATGTCTAACCAATGTACTGTATACTTGAAATAAAATTAAATATATATATATATATATGATCTTAAAAATTTGAAAAAAAAGTTAAGAGAAAAGATACTAATACACAAAGTTCAGATTTTTTTGGAAATAAAAGGAAAGGGGAGATTAAAATCGTCATGGTACAATTCAGGTACCAGGAGGGAAAAAGGTCATGAAACTCAGAATAAAGCGGGAGTGGGAGCAAGCAGCTTAATTTTCTACCACCAATTTGCATTTTACAGAAAATCTTGTTTAGTTCACTAAATGGCTGAATTCTGCTGGCTTACAGTTTCATGGATTTCTGGGACTCCTCAAGATTAAATCAAGGAAGTTGAAACATTCTTAGATTATGAGATTGTCAGGGTTTTTGGCACCACAGAACCACGAGCTGTGGTCGTCTGGCGTGCGGCTTGCTGGTTGGGCCTCGTCCTCATGGACACTCCTTTTGTTCTACAATCCCTAAATGAGATCCCTGATGTCAACTCGCATTTTTCATTCCGTCCGGCCTTGTCCACTTCCACTACTGAGTGACAGTGCCATTTGCTGGACATGATCACCTCCTCTTGAACTTGTGTCTCCTCTCCCAAGTAATCAGTATACCGGAATTTTATTTCATAGTTTTGTTGATACATTCAGGCTTTTCTTCCTTAGGGAAAGGGAAAGCAGTTACTGCATCTCCTGTTTGTTAGCTGCATGCAGAGTTTTCCTTGAACAAAACTGTCTCCCATTTCTTCGGTAGGTGGATATACTTTCCCTTCAAATGCCAGGAAAAATATAGCTGTTTCATAAGCCCTTATTGTCTATTTAGTATTGTAAGTAGGTGGTCCTCCATCATTATTGTGATATCCTAACATTGAAAAATAATTCCCTCTTTCTGTGCACAACTCCCCTCTAACTCATCCTCTAGAACGAAACAGTGCTTTGGGGTTCCTTCTCTTAAGGAGAGGGGCATGGCAGAGCAGAAAACAGAAAGCTTATGTTAATCTCTGGATTTATATTCCTAAAAGTTTATGCCTATTGGGGAGATTATGCTTTTTCTATTTGAGAAAAGAAAACATTGGGCCAGAGAAATTGTTTCTCAGGAAAAATCATAATAACTAAGAAGAGAATTCATGGGAACAGAGAATTAGATGGGATTTGTAGGGTGCTGCATCGAGCTTCCCTGGTTGAATGCCTGGGGACACATTAGAGATGCAGAGTCTGAGGACAAAGCAGTCTCTACCCAATGGGTTAGAGACCCAGGGACAGACCCAGGGAGACCATAAAACTGCAGGAGAAGCAATGGCCGAGTGAATGTTTGGGCTCAGCAGTGTGGGGCCCTTGACATCCTGCATGTCTCAATGACAATGAAGGGGGACAGATCTCCCCCTGATGCAACACTCACAGCCTTGGACTGACAAATGTTCCTAGGATTTAGTAACGACTCCAGGGGAAGGAGGGAGTACAGCACAAAAAAAGACCAAGATCATATTTTTCTTTCCATTTGAATATGGATTCGAAACATAAATTGAGTTTTGGTTTAATTACAACAGTGCTTGTAATCTCAATCTCAATCTCTCTCTCTCTCTCATAAACTATGAACCTCTCTTGAAGATACCAACTGCATCTTAATCATTTTTGCATTCCATTGCCTGATTTCATCAATACATGGTTGAGGATTAAACAAAGAATGGATGGATACAGATTATGCTATAAACTAGGAGGATGAAATACTGTCTAAACTTTAAAATTCAAAGTTAGAACACAGATGAGTTCATCAATCCGAAGTAAAAAACTGGTTGTTATTAGTTGAGAAATAGATTTCTGTTACAGTTTTTCATGGATTACCTTATTTGGAAACACCTTAATAATTTTTACTTATCTTTTTCCATGAGTCATTCTGGGAAAGCCATTCTTTTGAGTACATGGCTAACAACCTCATTACTTGGTTTCCAAAAGTGCAATGAAATCAAGTACTGGGGATATTCTGAGACACTGACGCTTTAAAGAAATTGCTGATAAAATTTAGAAAAGACTAAAAATATTTGCATGTATAAGGGAGATTGATAGATGTATAAAAATATATCTATTGTAAATTAAATATATTTTTAGAATTATGGTTTCACTACTAGGCATTGATAAAAAAGAATATTTTAATTTTTTATAAAAACTATAATTCTCTAAAATCTCAAAGAGAACAGAAGTTTTAGTACTATTTGATGGCTCCTAGAAGTTTAGAAGGGTAATTATTAAAACATATTTTCAACTTAAAATAGCCATTGGATTTCATATTTTAAGCAGTGTTATAAATTATAATCTGATATCATTTTTTTCATTGTAAGTTAAATTCTCATCCTGTTAGACAAGTGATGGAGGCTTTGACCAAAATCTCAAATGTCTTCTAGACTGTTTAATAGAACGTCTAATTCCCACAGTGGCTCATAGTAATTTCAGTACTACATTTGAAGAGCCACTGTCCTTATAAGAAGTGGGACTCTGCTGTGACTATTTGGGGCACTTTATTTTAACTTGGGCTCTTGTCAGAAGTATTCAAATCTTTTTTTTTTTTTTTTTTTTCTGTTTAAGAGTCCGAGTTTAAGTTTAGGATAAATCAGCCTAATTAAAGTAAAGAGAACAAAAGCAATAGCAATCTATTTTGCTAAAGCTCTTCCCTTTTCCATACCCTTAAGGAAGAACCATTACTACTCTGTCTTAGTTGACCGCATTTAATTATGTTAATTATTATTTATAAAAATTTAAAAGATGTTTATAATGAGATTAAAAAGTTCTTAAAGGTTTCTCTCTGGTATTGTTTACCTTGGGAAAAGATAAAGCAGTACCATATATAATACAAATTAATTGAAATAAATTTTGATTTATAGCAGAGATTTCATTTAATCAATGAGTTGTAGCCACAATCAGATGCTAGAAAAAAATTAGTATATTATTTTTTATTACAATCAAAATGCATTAAAATCTGTTACCCACTCACGATTCTATAAAGATCCATGAGAATGATGAAAGAAATCACAGATGCAGCCTGTAAATTCAAACAGTCTACTTTCTGGCAACGATATAAATATGAAACAGCAGTGAAGATTACAGCTCAGGACATAATTACCAGTAAATTACCTGATATAGACAATATAGATATCAATTGAGAAGGTTGAAATCAGTTCAATGAAATTGTAAACAAGATGAGATTTGAGACAATCCTCGGAAGATGGAGAGGATTAGAATAGACGAATGGAAAGAAAAAGATATTGTAGGTAAGGATGATGAAAGGTCAAAAGTGGCAGGCCAGGTAGGAACATGGTTGATTTAAGACATGGTGAGGTGAAGAGATCAGTTTACCACGTGAGAAATGACAGTGAATTTATGCAGGACTTTCAAAACTGTACTAACTTTCAGTTACGGTATTGACTTTAAAAAATTAATAACCAGAAAGAGTCAACTACTTCAAAAATTAGTTTAATGGCCTGATACTATTGATGATGGTGTTGATGAAGTTGATAATAATAACATAGAGCATTTGTACTATCTGCCGAGCACAGTCCTATGCCTTTATGTATGTCATTTCATGTAATCCTCAAAGCATCTTTTGATCAGTATTATTGTCTTGCCAATTTTATGAATGATGCAATAGAAATTGTCTTAGGTTATACAGACTCTGAGAGTCAGAACAGAGATTTCGCACCAGATGTGTCTTAGTAACTACATATAAATAGTAGCTAAAGTTATTATCGGAAATAATACAATCTTAAATAGAAGGTGATTTAGCAAAATTCACAGAAGTTAGGCTAAACCTGAAATAATTTTTATTTGAGTATTTTAAGATTCAGACAAAAAAATCATGGCTTATAATTGAAGTCTGAATTCATTATATTAAATTGGTGTTTCTCAAAATGGAGTCCATCAGCTACCTGAATCTTTATGAACTTGGGTTTTCATTAAATAACAATGCCAATAGCATGGCATAAAATATTGAGTTTATTTAAGCCAAATAAATCAGAATATTTTGGCAGTCACAAGAAGAATTGTTACATATATTAATAAGATCCACAGTAGCATGCATAATAAACATATATAAACTATATGCATATGATCCAGTTATAAGCCTATATCAACCCATTTCCCTGACTTCCTCCCCAGAAGTATTCATGATGTTCAGGTTGGCATAAATCTTTCCTACTATGTTTTTTACATATTAAGAAGATATTAAGTAATTAAAAATATATACAATTGCTTTGAAATTTAAGCTATTATATTACATATTAGATATCTCATGTTGCAATTTAATTTTAAGACAAAATTATGCTTTTTAGGTTTTCAGGTAGAAAAATAACATGTAGTTCATTAATTTTTACTGCTTTTCGATATTCAATTTATGGGGAAAAAATCTAAGCTTATTTATGCATATCACTACTGAGACAGAACTGGGTTTTTTCCCTTATATATTTTTTACTTCACCTTGATACAGTCTTATTTTGCATATTTATTATAGATACCTACTAATGGAATTGCTAAACTGGAGGGTATACATATTCCACTTTATTAGGTAGTAAAAATTGTCTTCTAAAGTAAATCTAAAGTGTGTAAGAATTTCTGTTTATTCTCAGTGACGATAAAAATAATTACCCAAATTGAAAATGTTTGCCACTGTGGATATAAAACAGCATGTCAGTGTTATTTATTGGCTACTCAAATGAGAAAACTATGAAAATCACTCCATTTATTGGCCATTCTAGTTTTTTATTCTTTAAATTGCATGTTTTCTATAGCATTGTCTGTCTTTTCTCTTATTACACTGGGCAAATTTATTATATATTTTGATTTATTAAATGTCTTATTGAAAGTATAACCTATGCTTTGTCTTTTACTTTTGTAAGATATATATAAACTAATTATATCAAACATAGTTGTAATGTAAAGCACAGTAGAAAGGGAAATTATCATTTATTGAATAAAATTTTAAGGGCCAGACATCATGGTAGTTACTTTTGGATGTACTGTTTTACTTTCATTTCACATTAAATCTCCAGATTATGCATTATTACCTCCACTTTGCTGATGATGACATTGAAGTTTAGAAATGCTAAGTGACTTGTCAAGGAAATTATATCTTTGATGTAGAGGAGGAAAGTTTCGAACAAGTCTTATTTGGATCTATAGCATGCACGCACGTACATTTTTTAACAATGCAAATAATGGTCACCTTTTATCGCTTTCAGACTTATTCACATAGATTAGTTCATTAGAATATCATTAAATTATAGAGATAACTTGTGGTGACAGAAAGAAATCTAACTATGGGTGGCGAAACACAATGCAATCAATACATGCCTTACTTTTGAATTGTACACCTGAAACTTACTGGATTTTGTTAACCAATGTCACCATAATAAAAATAAATACATTTTAAAAAATAAATAAGTTGTAGAGATAAACTAGGACATGTATTAGTGATACTGTTTGATCAGAGACTGAAATATACTGCATGATATCACTTATTTGTTGAATCTTTTTAAAAAAGAAATAGAAAGTAGAACAGTGGTTGCCAGGCGCTGGGGGTTAAGGAAAATCAGGAGAAGTTGGTAAAAGGTACTACCTTTCAGTTACAAGATAGATAAGGTCTGAAGACTGTATAGTATGGTGACTATTGTTGATACAACTGTATGGTATAACTGAAACTAGCTAAGAGACTAGAACTTAAATGTTCTCACCAAAAAAAAAAAAAAAAAGGTTAATAAATGATGTGATGATAAATTAATTATTTCAATGGAGGGAATCCTTTCACAATGTATATGTATATCAAATCACTACATGTACATTTCACATATCACAATTTTATTTGTGAGTTATCGATGAAAGTGAAAAAAAATGGAATATAATAGAAATAATTTTTTTAAAAATTATTGGCAAAATACAATTGGAACTCAGGTATTCTAACCCTTAAATGTACCACTTCTTCCACTCAACTTGCCTGAAGCTCAAAATACACTAATTGTTTGACATAAATTGGCATCAGTGATGCATATGCTAAAATATTGCTGACAAGGATAACACTTTTTGTTCATTAACTCTTTTATGTATAATATATGCTGTGTGCGCAAAGGTTATATTATTTAACATCGATGTCAGTATGTTAGAACATATATTATTAATGGTTTTTATGAATTGACCTTACATGAATTTCATATTTTTTACTTTGTTGAATTTCAAAGAGGAGTAGAAACTTTGACAAATATTAATTTTAAAATTAAAAGTACTTTTTGGAAAAGAGAGTTTTACATTAAAAGAGAAAGAGTTACAAATCCAGAGATTTTATGGTAAAAATATAAAAAGAATCAAATATAGCAAGGGACAATTATATATGCTAAAAAAAGTTGAAAGTTACTCATTTAAACCATTCTCATAGTTTAGATAAAATTCTGAGGCTCAAATAGGTTATATACTTTCTCTTTTATATAGTTACTTGGAGGATTGAGAACTTAATCTACATTTTCAGTAAGACAATCTCTTATAACATATTAATTTTCTATTTCATTTGGTTTTGCATAGAGACTTGTATGTTTCTAAAATAATGTAGTACCATAACTAATATAATCATTCCGTACTTCTTTACACATGAGATCAGCCACTCTACTTTCCAAGATTTTCTAAGAACACAGGAAATCCAAGACATATTAAGATCTTTAAGTAACAGAATCTAATATATTCACAAATGTCAAGCTTTGAACTAAAGTCAAGTGGAAATATAGCTACCCACTGTTACTGTGTTCTGTACCTACTCTATCTCTAGTACTATGCTAATGAGATATGTTATCTCATTTAATCTCTCTATAACTGCTCTAGAGGGGGCATAAATACTCTAATTTCATAGAAAACAACATAAAAATTAAGCAATTATTCTACATAAAACAGTAAAAAAGATGAGTTGGCATTCAAATCCAAGCCTGTTCTTTTTTTCCAGTGAACTACTAAACTACCATCATCGGCAAACCCCATCCACCTCATTCCTGATAACTGGCATAGTTCTCTTTATCATAAATGAAAATGGGTTACTCTTGCTTCTGTATGCAGCATCCCAGCATTTTCCATGACCTTATTATGTGTGTAAATCTTGGAGCTGTTCAGAAATTTCTTTTAACCTCTCCTACAGTTGAAATTTTCTCTTTCTCTTCCGTCTAGACTTCATCTACTTGGTAATGCAAAGTTGTGATGACATTCTTACATTTGAGAAAACCACCTGGCTATGACGGTTGGCTATTTAACTTATTTCCCAAGTGACACATGTGCAGAGCAAGAGACCCAGGATGGATAGAGTGTGGCTGCCAGGTGGAGAGTGGGGTTTGGTTGCTTCTCACACCCTTTGGGTCAAATACATCTGGTCTCCCAGTTTCTAACATTGCTTGGTTTACTACAATCAGCATATTTTAGTGAAATAATTTCAAATACTCAAAGCTATTTTTCCATTTTTTTATGGTAATTTTTTTTTTTCAAACTACCTTTAAAAACGTGAGGACAGATTCAAGGAGCATCACAAATGACTGTTACTTTTTCAATTTTCTTGTTTCAGGTTAAAGAAAAGCTCTCGATTTTCCTTTAAATGTTGACAGATACATTATTTGGGAGAAGAGTTTGAAGTCTGTTGTGCATTTTCTAATTTTTCACTTCAGGTGTTTCTACATTCAGTATCTTTTGAAATGATTTTTAATTTATCTGATGCTCTCATAATATGCATGTAATTTAATAAATATAATAATGGCTCTACTTGTAAATCCTTCAGTTGCATTTTAAAAATAATGCCTAGTTCAAAATATACTGGACTTCGTTCAACTCTTCTACTATTCAGAAGATGCATATGTAGGAGGTGAGAAGAAATCTAAGTTTTAAGTTTGGTGAAAATATATCCTTTTTCCTGCAATTTTTTCCACATCATATTAGATTTATAAATTAAGATACTGCTCATCAAGAATTTTACCCAGCAGTGTAGCTATCTATTTCTGAGAATATACTTCTTTTTCCTAACCTTTGGTTTGAAAAAAAATCACTAAAAGTTTTACTCCACATCACCACAGCCTGTGCCCCATGATTACTTTTGAAGGTGTGGGAGAAGCAATTTGAGGAAGTGTTACACAGACCAAACTTCATCCTCATTTAATTTTGACGAGTTTGAAGGTAGGTTTCATTTTGACACATTTAAAGCTATTGGATTTGATTTGTATTTTCAAGCAGCGCTTTGGAGAGTTTTGTTTTCAAAATCTGAAGAAAAAATCGAACCCACCAGACTTTGAAAATCAACAGTAGACATAATAAAATCCTTCAATGCCTCCCCGTAGCCTTCAGGATAAAATCCCAACTCCTCAGTATAGTAAGAAAGCTCTCCCTTTATGACTCAGAAACACTCAGTTCCTCCCACCCTTGAGCAAAGCCATCGTCCCAGCCATACACGATGACTTATGGTTCCCAGGTGCACAAAGCTCTAATACATGAGCCTGTGCGGGCTTCACTCCTTCTTACAGTACATTCTTTCTCCAACTGGTTTTCTCCTATCAACAACTCCAGATCTCTGGGGAAATAAATTAACATTAATAAGGCCTCTATGCTTGAATGCTGTAGCAAGAAAGAACCCAAGGAAGGTCACATAAAAATCAAGCTATGGAAACAAACAGATCCACCAGTTAACTTTAAAAAAGAAACTTATTCCCTTTCAGAAATCTATGTGACCATTGGGTACTGTCTCATCTAAAGCTCACGCTGTCAAGAGTAGTTTTTACTTTTAAGTCTTAAAATGATATCATGTGGCATAATTGGTATTTATTCCACATGAGATTGAGTAGTTCGGAAAGTTCTACATTAAGAAGACTAGAAAAAAGTTTTAAAAAAAAATACCCTCAAATGGGACTATAACAGTTTACTTCTCTACTCCAATATGTACAGAAAAGATTATTTTTCAGAGTTTTTGTTTGTTTTGTTTTGCTGGAGGGGTGAGTAGAGGAAGAAGGACTTCTGATTAGGCTGACACTTTCATGTTGTAGTCTAGCTAAGAGAGAATGAAGTTCAGGAAGGGATGGCACTGAAAATGGACAAAGGAGGACAGATTTATGATACAAAATTTGAACATGCTAGTGATGGATTGATTTAAGGTAGGTGAGCAAATAAAGATGGCTTCCATGCTTGTTGCTTGAGTCAAGGCAGTGTCATTTCCTGAGATGTAAAAGGCTGAGGTGAAAATTAGGAACTGGAGAAGAGACTGCAGAAACTGAGAGTAAATGCGCCCACTATAAACAACAAATATTTCAAAAAACTTAAGGAAAAACAGTTCGCAAAACAAATTGCCTTTCTATAGTGCTTTATGAGAGCAAGGCAAATATCAGAAGTATTGCTATTATGGAAATCTGCATCACTGGAAATCAAAAATTCATTTTCTTCACAAGAGTTGCAAGCCCTCATTTTTATGCCAGCAAACTATTTTACTGATATTTGATAAACCGAGTTTAAACATAATTCCACTTCAAATATGAATATTCCTATGATCTGGGAAAATACAGAACCAATTTGGATCGAGTAATTATAAACTATAGATCCAGAAAGTATCTATTAGCAAAGCCCACTATGCCTCTAAGAGTTTGGCGAAATGCTCTCCAAAGTGCTTTTGGTAATGCTTTTATGTCTTTGCAAGCAGCATGTTAGATATAGGGTGGTAGTCACTGGTTTATCTGAAATGAGAAATTGTCGAAAATACAGAGCAGCCCATGAAAGGGAATCTTGAAATCAAAATGACACATGGCATTTGTAATCTTAAAATTAACTGAAGTGAAAATTATGTTAAAAGATTTTTATATATTAATATAACAAAGTAAAACATTATTTTGATACTTGGTAAAAACAATTCGAAAATGTCAAAACAGTATAATCAATCCTAAAGTCTTAACAGACAAATGAAACAGAGTTCTGAACAGAAATGAATCTATGCACCTCAACGTATGTAAATAACAAATTTTTCATTAATGACAAACACTGAAAGTCATCTGAAAACCCTTATAACAATTTCTGATAGCCTGCCCAGTGAACTCATTTGTTGCTTTCTGAACACACTCATTGCCTTTTCTTTTGAATTAAGTATCACAACACTTTATTATCACAACTATATTTCCAAAATGCTACAAATAAGTTGATCTTATTGTAAGTATATTTATAAAAATGCAATATATGATGAATAATTCCAGTCTTCCTCCTCTTCAAAAAGAATCACTTCTTATAAAACCACCAATTGAAACACTAACTGTTTGGGGTTTTTGCTTGATCAGTAAATTTGACATACCAGAACCAAATGTGTTGTACTTAATGTACATGGAATTCTCCATTTAATAAAAGCAAAGGTATCTTTTCTGGGACTCAGATCACTCATGGAATTCAAATCCTTTTTGTAAAAGCTATAGAAGGTTCTTCTTCTTTTGCAAAAAGGATTTCAATTCCACGAGTGAACCGAGTCCCAAAAAAATTCATCTTCTTTTCCTAGATAGGATCCTTGTTGATGTTGAATATATATATTTGTTGCACAGATGAATAAACAAACAAATGGGTGGAAGGCAGCCCTGTTTCTGCTCTTCCCACAACTTCGTCAATGCTCAACACATCATCTGTGACTCTGCTGACGTAAGAGTCAGGTAGGTTATGTCAGTCTTCTGGCTTAAACTCTCCCATGTCTTCCCACCTGACTAAACAGAAGTCATTCACCTTACCTACAGGCTTAATAAGATTGAATCCCCATTACTCCTCTAACTTCACCTCTTTCTACCCTATCTTTGCTTGCTTTGCTCCGGACCCCAACTTCCTTACGGACAACCAAACCACCAAAAGTACTCCAGATGATTGTTGCATCCTTCACTCAGATGACACTCAGTTGCTGACTGCAATGTATTGACTTAACTGTAAACTTCTCAATGAAACATTCCCTGACTACTCTATTTAAAAACATATCCTCCATTGCCATTTGTCTCCATTCTCTGCTTTATTTTTCTCTATAATATTTATCACCACCTAGCCCTTCACAAATTGACTTATTTCAACTGATTTCCTGTCTTTACAGACTACAACACATACACACTCCAAAAGGCTGTGGTTTTGTGTCTTCCATAGCCCCCATGCTTAGAATAGTAGCACATAGTAGGCATGCAATAAATATTTTTGAAAGAGTGAACTGAGCCAAGTATCTTGACAGCTTACAATAGTGGTGTGATGTTTTGTAAATGAGATATATAGTTACTTTATACATCATTACTTAGATTAAAGTAGTGACTATTTTGCAAAAACATTATTACTCATGGAGATTCTTTCTGGGCGCGCTTCATTTTCAGCCAAATACACCAGCAAAATGAATCATGTCTAGTAGAGCCCTAATGGTCAACTACATCCCACATGCACTAGCGAAGTTTATTAAAGGTTTATGCATGGGCTCTACAATTATTCAGTCTGTACTTCAGAAAAACTTTCATTATCTTCCAACTAGTAAATAGTCATCATAAAACTGTCCGCGACTTCTGCGCTAGGCTTTTTTATGTACAGTAATCCCTGGCGCACTGCAGTGGTTATCTGCATTCCACTCCCCTGAAATGATAAAAGAGAAATCCACGTGAAACTGAGTTTGCTGTTTACTCTGATAGCAGTCAATGTTTCGATTGCTATTAACTTCCACACTGGATAGCAAAATGGAAGTACTGAAGGACACATAATGATCTGTCAGGATGGCATGGCTAAAAAGAAATTAATAAGAATATTTTGCAATGAGAGGCTCTTGTCTATGTGTTAATATCTCACCTGTGGTGAGCCATATTTCCAATTAGTGCTAAGTATGGCCCACAGGTGACCTGATGATGAAATGTCTCTACGTTCTTTTCAAAAGCCTGTCAGGGAAATGGATTAACGAAAGGATGAGTGACACTTATAAATTAGTTTGGTTAACTTCCAAGCATACCAAATTAAATAAGCTTTAGTCTTGCTTGATTTATGGAAGATTGCTTGGTCTTTGTAACAGCCCAAAAGAGATTCCTTTATAGTAAAGTATATTTTATCAAATTTTTATGGAAGACAAGATTTCTCTTATTTTCTAAGCCTTCTCGCTTTCTTGAAATTATTAACTAAATCAGTTTTTAAGGTTCATCATATGTCTATTGAATGCAGATTCATCAGAAATCAGCCAATGTGCCAAAGAGGTTTGGGGCTTCAGGTAAGAGAAAATTAGTGGGTCTTCGATTCTTTGCCATCATCCTATCCTAATAAAAAGGCACTGCTTATTTAATGGCATGATTCATTTAGGAAACAGTTATTACACACCATTAGTTAGATATTGTTCCGCGTTTCCTGCAATTCAGAGGCTTATTTTCTAAATGCAAACTGCAAAAACGATGTAGATAATTAGAGTCCACAAGGTATTTACAAACTGTGGTGAAAACTCAGAAAGGAGATGCTATGATTCTCATGGGCCAGAATAGGAAAGAGAGATTTTCAGAGGAGACAATCATAGAAATCTGTTCTGCGTGGGGATAACCGGTCTGCCTCAAATTCATGTAGAAAAAAGAGTCTTGATTGCACCCACTCCTAAAGGCAGAGTGATGTTTTTTGCCATTTGGATGATATGGTATGAGAATTGAAACAGGGCATTTTAAGAACATCCAGGGTAAGGAAATGCTAGGAAAAAGACCAAATTTGGAGGAGGACATAAGTAGCTACATATGTGTGTATCTGTGTACGTGTACGTGTGTGTGTGTGTACCTGTGGGCGTGTTTTTGAGTCAGAATGTCCCAGTATATGAATGCATAGGTATGTCGGTAACTATCAGACTGAGAGTGGGTGACTATCCCACCACCAGTAAAATACTGTGTCAGTCCTGGCCACGCCTTCCAGGCACTGCCCATTTCTTCTTACAGATGACCAAAAGTGCATGCCTACAGATCGGCCCTTGATGCCCAGTTGCAATGTGACCAAGTATCACCCATTAATCATGTAACAGGTGGCTAAGTGGCACAGGTGGGGTAGTATGAAACTATACCTGGGAGGAAGGTAATATTGGATCTAGGCAATATGACTGGCTAAATGCAGTTTTTGAACCATAAGAAGGGAGAGTTTCAGACTGACATGGCTGTCAATAAGGCCTCAGTCACAATGACCCCAACCAGAACAGTACTGCCACCAACCCCAGCACTTCTGTGAGCTGATCAATAAGACTGGAAAAGCCATCTCCACTGAATATCTCCCAGCTCGATGCTTTGCCAAAAATATCTCTTGATCTCATACCGCAACTAACTTCAACTTGCATTTTTATTTTAGGAATAAATACATGAGTATTCATTTCCATGAAGCTTCCAACCCAGTCCTCTGCATGATCTTAACAAGATAAAGATATATGTGTGTATGACTATAAAAAATGTGAGTAATAATGCCTTCTGAAACTCTGTGCATAGTACCTCTTAAAACATTTTTTTAATCAAGGGGGAAAAGTATATTTATTATAACTAGAGGTGTGTGGGAGGAGATGAGATATGTAATATGGAAATAAACTCTTAATCACTGAAGATCTATACAGTTTAGAGATACAAATTTCCATCATAAATGCAGTATATTGACACTATTGCCAAATTATTCGTCTGTATATGGCAAAGAAGTATTTATGTTTTATGCCTCTGGTGTGTGATTCAAGAGACACTGGAACCATAGGGATGGCAAGTTGTTTTATTTTGAATCATTCATTAGACCTCTGCTTTAATAGTGCTGCCCTGAACGCTGAGCTAAGAAGGATTTTAACATAATATTTGGAATCAGCTAAGAAGTGTGAAACGACCTTGGAATAACTACAGTGGAAAAACTTGAGGAGGTATACATGTCAAATATTTGCTCTCCCTGACGCTCAACAATCTGAAATAGTATCTTCATTTCACTAAGAAAAACCATAAGCACTCTTCAGCAGTAATACAGCTAACATGAGTAGGCAGGGGGAGAAGATTCAGCCCCTCCCCTTTTTGAGAGAAAAGTCTAGCCTTTGTTCCGAGTCCTGTGGTTTCTTTTGCTAATGTCTGGTAGCTCTGCTCTGACTGGCAGGATGTCAGAATTTCACATTAGTGGAGACAAAACAGGACGGAACATCTTAGATTATCGAAAAGAAAAAGATATTAGATAATGTTTTGAAGTTCATTAGACTTCGAAACTTTTTAAAAAATGTTCAGTGGCCTAAGCAATATTTCAAATGCTCACAAGTTCAAATGACTAGAAGTGAGGGGGGAAAAAAACAAACAAACATAGAAATGAACTTTCCTCAAGTTATATATAAAAAAATTTTGTCCTTTATTCTTCTACTTAGGGATAAATGACCCTTACTATGCATTATTGTATTTATTTTTATTTGTTTCACATCTATATTTATGAGTTTTTCAGAGAAAAACTTTTAAACTGTTTATGAATTCTTTCAAATTATCATAACACTATCTTCATAAGCTGTATTCTTCTGTTTTGTTTTTTGTTTCTGTCAGCACAGTGGTGGCTTCTGACTCCTTTTCATCTCTCTGACCTCTCAATGTTGTAAAGCCCCAAAGCTAATTCCTTGGCTCTTTTTCCCTATTTATAGCCACTTTCTTGATTATATCATAGCTTATAAACCATCTTTAAACTGAAAAAATATGTCTTTAGTCAAGAATTGCCCCCCAAACTCCAGTTTCCAAGTACTTACTCAATATCTCCAATTGTGTGACCAACAAGAATCACAAACATAACTTATCCAAAACTAACATCCTAATCTTTCCCTCAAAAACTGCTCAGTTTAGCTCATTCATGAAAACCCCATCTGTCTACTTGCTCAAGTGAAATTTTTGGTATTATCCTTTTGTTCTCTATTTCTCCATACCACTTATTGAATCCTTTAGAAAATCTAGAAAATTCTATTGGTTTTATCTTCAAAATACACCCAGAATCCAACCATTGCTCATCATCTCCACTACCAGCACCTTGTGTCAGGATACTGTCATGTTTTGTCGAGGTTACCGAAAGGACTTTCCAGCTGTTTTCCCCATTTCTACCCTTGCCTTCCTAGAGTCTGTAATTCTCAACACACCAATTGTATTAGTTTACGACTGCAACTGAAACAAATGATCACAACATTAGTGGCTTGAAACGAAAACTATTTATATTACAGTTGCCACGGGTCTGACATCCAGGCACAGTACGGTTCAGTTGGTTCTATTTATGGCACAGAGAGGTATCAGCAGGGCTGTGATCTGGAAGCTCTAGGGAAAATATGCTTCTGATCATTCAGGTTGTTGACAGAATTCAGTTCCATACAAGGTAGGCCTGACATTCCCATTTTCTTGCTGGCTTTTGGTGAAGTATGGTTCTCAGCTGCTAGAAGCTTCCTACATTCTTTGGTTCATAACCCGCTTCCCACATCTTCAAAGTCAGCAGCGGTGGGTGGGCACCTTGCTCACGCCTTGAATCTCCTCTGCCCTCCTCTTCTGTAGCATCCTTCTGACTAACAGCAGATGGAGAAATTTCTCTGTTTTAAGGTCTCAAGTGATTGGATTGGACCTCTGCAGATAATCCATGATGAGCTTACTATATTAAGGCCCGTGATCTCAGTTACATTTGCCAAATCTCTCCATAGCAGTACCTGGATTAGTGTTCATTTGCCTAACCAGGGGAAGGGCACCTTGGAGAATACCTTTGGGACTGTGTCTATCATAGCAGCAAAAGTATCCTGTTAAAATACAAATTACGCTTCTCCTCTGCTCTATACTGATAATGAGTCTGTATTTCAACAAAGTAAAAGCCAAACTTTTTAGAATGGTCTAAAAAATCTCTTCTCCCATCACCTACAAGTTCATTTCTTATTCCTACTATTCATTTTTTAACTCTAAGGAGAAGGCATTTTTAAACACCTTAGTCTTTTTGAAAAAATTTAAATACATTTAGTAAACATTCTTTTATCTATGATTTCAAATAACTTTTTAAATTTTATTTATGTAAACCAATAATTGTGCTTCTCAGAGTCAACACTATTACATTTTGGACCAAATAACTATTTGTTGCTGAGGGCTGTTCGATGCTTTAGAGGATGTTTAGTATATCCTTGGCTTCTACTCACTGCATGCCCTTAGCACACCCCACTTGTGACAACCAAAATGCCTCCAGACATTGCCAAATGTCTCCTGGTTGGCAAAATTCCCACTGGTTCAGAACCACAAAATGTCAAAATAAATCTCTTCTTATGTGGCAATAACAAAAGGATGGCTATAATACTAAAAGTAGGCAGATACTAGTGCCCTTAAACTTATACTTTTAGGAGTTTGGGAATTTATTTTCAAATATATTTTATATAAACATATTATTTTGGGGGGAAAAACAGGAATTCCAGAAGTTTCTATATTGAACAATCTTCATTCAGTTAGAAACATGAATCAAACATAAGTTAACAAATAAAAACAAAAAAAAAAAACAAATACCCAGGAATAAATTTAACCAAGGAGGTGAAATATCTATATACTGAAAACTATAAGACACTGAAAAAAAAAAAAACTGAAAACTCAAATAAATGGAAAGATATTCTATGCTCATGGATTGAAACAATTAATACTGTCAAAATGTCCATATTACCCAGTGTACAGATTCAATGCAATTCCTAAAAATTGCCACTTTTTTCCCCAGTTTTTTATAGAACTGGAACAAATAATTTAAAAATTTACATGGAACCACAAAAGACCCCACATAGTCCAAGCAATCTTGAGGAAGAAGAACAAAGCTGGAGGCATCACACCTCTTGGTTTCAAACTATATTTCCGAGCCATAGTAATCAAAAGAGTAGGATGCTGGCATAAAAACAGAAACAAAGATCAATGAAACAGGACAAAAAGTCCAGGAATAAACCCACACATACACAATCAATTAATTTACAACAAATAAGCCAAGAATATACAATGAGGAAAGGATGATCTGGTCAATAAATATTGGGGAGAAAAGTAGACAGCAACATGAAAAAAAATGAAAAAGGACCATTACCTTACACCACACAAAAATTAACTCAATACAGATTAAAGACTTGAATATAAGATCTGAAACCGTAAAATTCCTAAAGGAAAACATAGGCTCCTTGACATTCTTAGCAATGATTTTTTAAAATTTGACACCAAAAGTAAAGGCAACAAAAGCAAATGCATATAAACAGTAAAGGAAACCATCAATAAAATGAAAAGACAACCTACTGAGCAGAAGAGAATATTTGCAAATTGTGTATCAGGTAAGGGGTTATAATCCAAAATACATAAAGAACTCATACAACTCAATAGCAAAAACACAATAAATACGATTAAAAAATGGGCACAGGATCTGAATAAATATTTTTCTAAAAAAGACATACAGATGGCCAACAGATATATGAAAAGATGCACAAGTTCACTAGCTATTAGGGAAATGCAAATCAAGACCACAATGAGATTATCAGTCCCCACCTGTTAGAATGACTATTACCAAAAAGATAGAAATAACAAGAGTTGGCAAGGACATGGAGAAAAGGAAACCCTTGTGCACTACTGATAAGAATGTAAATTGGTATAGCTATTATGGAAAACAGTATGAAGGTTCCTAAAAAATTAGAAATGGAATTATCATATTCAACTTCTAGGTATTTATTTGAAGATAATAAAAACACTAACTCGAAAAGATAAATACGCCCCCACATTCATTATGACATTATTTATAATAGCAAAGAAATGGAAAAAACTTGTGTCTATTGATGGATGAATGCTTAAAGAAATGTATATAAACAATGAAATATTATTCAGCCATACAAAAGAATGAAATCTTGCCATTCATGACAATATGGATGGAACTTGAGGGCTTTATACTAAGTGAAATAAGTCAGACAAAGACAAATATCATATAATTTTACTTATATATGGAATTACCTTCTCTGCCCCAATACCAAGTTTACAGATGTAAAGAACAGACTATTAGTTGTCAGAAGTGATGGGTCAGAGGTGGGCAAAATAGGTGAAGCAAATCTAAAGGGGACACCTTCAGTCATAAAAATGTCATGAGGATATAATATACAGCATGGAGACTATAGTTAATAATAATGTATTGCATATTTGAAAGTTACTAAGAGAGTAAATCTTAGAAGTTCTTATCACAAAGCACATTCTATATGCATGGTGACAGATGTTATCTAGAGTTCCTATGGTGATTATTTCATAATGTATACAAATATCAAATTATTATGTTATATACCTGAAACTAATACAATGTGGCATGCCAATCATGTCTCGATTTATATTTTAAAAAACTAAAAAAATAATAATAATAAAAAAAGAGGCATCCATATTTATTATTCCAAGATAAACTATTCCCAAAATAACAGGATGGTAAGTAAAAGCTGGCTAGGACGAAATGTCATGAAAGACCCACTTGGTGTTGTCAGAGCAGTTATTTTTATTGATGATCCACCACCTATTAGCAACATCAATGTGTTTGATTAAACATATACAGATATAATAAATCACTGCTCTTAAACCTCGGACTTTCTATCATAACATACGAAGTAGAAATAAAGACATGGCAAAATGAAAGTAACATTACAGCTATACATATGATGCCAGAAACATGTTAAAGTGCCTTTGAAAAGTCAGATGATGAAGGAAAATCATCAGCCTGACTTCACAATAGGACAATTTGAGGACAGGATTATAAAAGGTGGTTAATATGTTCTCAAATTCTGAAGCTTCTTCGTATATTTTCTTCTTAAAATTAAGCCAGGGATAGCAATTCAGGTGTAGTTTTATCATAATTTTAGCAGAGAATACTATAAATTGAAATACAACACAGTCAAACTAATAAAAACAAATGGCTAAAAACTCTCGAGGATCAAAAACGTGAAGTCCAAAAATACACAGCAGAAGCACATGTAGGAAGTTAGCATGGATCTATGCTGAAAAAGAATTTTATTTGGTTTCCTTTAAAAATGCTAAGGATGTAAGCATTTCACTTCTATTCTTGAGTATAATGAGAGCACAATTGTTGATTAATTTGTGTAGAGGTGAGGAGACAGCATTGAAAGAGAAAAGAGGTTGATTAGTTATTATTTTATTGACTTGATTCCAAAAACCTTATACTATGATTACATTTTTAAAGAGTTCTTGTTCCCCTCCTCTTCCTTGCCCAGGTTTGTCTTGGTGTATAAAGACAGAGAGAGATGGAAAATGGAAAAAAATAAAAAGTGTTATTGATTATAATTGTGACAGATACTATTTGGATTTTATAAGAATTCCCGAAATAATGAGATCTTTGTAATTTGTTAAGTGCTATGGTAGGATCAATTTTTAAGCGATTGAACATGTTAACATGGAAAAAAGGAAAACAAAATAATAAGACTTTGGCTGCAGCAAGTACTAGTACACAAAAATATAAGTGGACTAGTAAACATTACGCAATCCTCATCAGTCCTCTTCATAATATAGTAACAAAACCTGTTTTTATATGAATGCTTGATATAAATATCCAATCTCCTGGTTTTAGGAAATCCATTTTCAATAAACTAAAGCTGCATGTTTAAGAAGTCTCTACTGAATTTTTAAAATGCATCATGAACAGATTTTAAATAAGAGCTTATTGCATGTCATCTGGCATTTGGCATGAAGTTAGTTACTGTAGAATTCTAAGGTACTGCAAGATTTGGGAAAATAAAACTAACAAATGAATCCAAGTTATTCTCAAGTGTTTTGGTGGAAAAATTAGGTATGATGTAATGGTTACATGTTTCTGATTTTGGACAGAAACAAAAGTATCAGTTCAGAAAGAGTACAAGTCAAGGGCACATTTTAGTAGCAGCAGAAAAAAGAGAAATAAAGCCTTCGGTTACAATGGCTAGCCACCATAATTAAAGAAGTTATCTCTGAGGTCATCGAAGGATATCTGTACCTTTAAATTAAAACATCATTAAAAGTACAAAGCAATGTGTTCACTTCACCAACCTATAGTCACACTAAGGATGTTCAGAAATAAAAAAAAAAAATCAAAATAACTTATTCAAGAATTTATTATTATTAATTATTTTGGTATTAATATTAATTATTTTTGGTATTAATTATAAGCTAATATAATTATTAACTATATCTAGAATATTGCTAGAGTTCACACTTTTCATGTTTAACATTCTTTCTAAGATGACTTAAAATATGTTTAATTCCAGATTTTCAGTCAAACAAAATTAAGAAAATACTTTAATGGTTACTGTTTTATATTTAGAGGTGGCTAGCATCCTTAATTTTAGAGAAACTTTCCTTCATCAATATCCAGTCTGCCATTCAATCTATATTTCCTCAGAGCCTGCTCTATGCCAGGCCCTGTTCTTCTTCAGTAGTGAACAAGAGACCTAGTCCTTGGGGTCATGGGTTTTGCATTCTAGTGGAGGAAGAAGCCAAATAAATAAGTGACGAGTAATAAAACACAAATCAATGATAGCAATAAGGATAAAAAAGATAGGCCTGGTAGTTTACTAGACCAGGTGGCTGGGGACGGCTCCAAGAAAGTAGATCTACGCCAAGGCCAGAATCACAAGAAAACCTCTAATATTCCAGGAAAAAGGAATAATTACTATGTTGTATAAAATTAAGCAATGCTTAGTAGTAAGCTGGAATGTTTTGTCTTACTCTCAGAGTCTCAGGCATGATGTTTCTCCCTAGAATCGTGGAAGACGGAAAAGTAAGAAGAAACCAGAAAGCCACAGGATGTGCTTATTACCATGGGAGCCGTTGACATAATTTAAAATACATCACAGAAAGGTGACACTTTTATGACCTTAGTAATTCTACAAGCAGAAATGAGTCCTGTGATTTCCAAATGAAAAGTGCAGAGGTCTAATCAAATAGAAAAGTTCAAGTTTATGTGGAAAGAAAATCAAAATTTCTAAGTAGAAAAAACAGTAATCAAATACCTAACGTGGAAGTTCAGAGGGCCTCTAAGATCAAAGAGGAAGATGTGGCTGAAATCAAAGAAATAATTGAAATGTATGCAGTTCCTGGAGTCCTGGGGAGAAGGGGTTAGGGAGCATTCCAAGTCCAGGAATTCATGATTGTCCTGCAATTTTGAAAAACATGCACATTTCAAATACCCTGTCCTATTTTCTTCAGAGGTGAGGCAAACTGGTGTCTGTCACACAGCATTTGTCCTGAGTACAAGCTTGTAAAACTTTTTCTATAAAAAGGAGTCTAATAGTCATGAGTGGGGACCCAATTTTTATTTTGGGGAGCGAAGTTATCATCAACTCCTACTCCTGAAAAATACATGACTCTCTAAATATGCCAATCTTTCTATACTGATTTGGGAATATGAGTGAGTCCCATAGTGAAGTGATGGGGAAAAAAGAGGTTGGGAATTAGGTAGGAATAAAAGTCATGGAATAAGGTAAGAAGAACGGTGACTTTCTGTTGATATCGTCAAAGGCAAGTAAAGTATCTCTAAATTTAACATCTCTGGTTCTCTGCTCCATTATTATTCATTTTCAGTATATACCCCTCACCTCCAATCTCAATTTTAGGTGTCTATAACCCTTGGTAATTTCTTTATAAAGTTAATTATAAACATTAACTTTTTACCATTGTTGACCATTAAATTTGAACACTTTTAATCAGTAATATCAGATTATTTTCCATATTTCCTATCCAAATGAATAACTTTCCATTTGAAGTTTTAAGAATTTCTGTGTACTCTGAAGGACCTGAATAAATATGATATAAGGAAAAATTAGATAAAATAACAAAATCTTTTGGTCTTAAAATAAAAATTCAAAAGTAGAATGGACAAAATTTTGCCCTTTACCCCAAATACATTTAAAATCATTTGCAAGTTCCTGCAAAAGCCTGTGTGTGATATTGTTTTTTAAAGTTATTTATTTGGAAGTTCTTTCCACCCATTTTCAGTGATAGAAGATTGCTACATGGTTAATTCAGTTATGTAAAAAGTGAATAAGGTCTATAACGAGGCATAGGGCATTGTCGTTATTATAAGTACGTGTATTTTAAAGTGGTGATTCTGATCTCCATGGTGATATATGAGTTACTTCTACTTAGTAGATACGTTAAATTACCCAGGATGCTGGAAGATCATTTTAATATAGCAAACAGTGTTTTATTACATGGATACCTGTTGAATGGCATTGTCATTCTTAATACGAAACATTTTCCCTTCTCACTATTGAGATGAGAACCTTGGTATCACTAAGCGTTTGTAATCAAATGCCATACCTGTATTTTGAAAACAGTATTAAGCATTGACACCTTTAAGTATAAAATGACAGCGTGATTTGTTTTGCCAGAGATTTGATAAATTGCAGTTTAGCATGAGTAATTCTTATATGCGTCTATAAATGAAGTGTGGACAAAAATATTGTTTAGGGAATTCTGTATTTGTGTATATTAATTGCCTGTGTTTTCAAGGATGACTGATGAATTATAATTCAAACTTCAAATGTCCTTCAAATTAACAGCCTGGACATGAGTTTAAAGCCTCACAAAGAAATAGTATTAGAAGCTCTGAGAATATGAATCTATTTATTTTTTCTTTTTTTTTTCAGATTAAACTTAGCCTACTGATCATCAAATATTTAAATATACCTAGAACATTTTTTTCTAAAAAATGCAAACATAGTTTGTGTTAATGAGTGAAATTTCAGGGTTATGGGAAGAAAAAAAGAAGTGAAAAATGCTATTCCAAAGCTTCAAAAAGTCACTTCCTTGCAATCGAGCACTGGTAGTGAAATAAATGAAGTAAGTGTCCACTCTCTTCTTGGCATCAACACACTGGAGGGTGTGGGGCAAGGAGATCTTTTCAGCATTTGGACCCAATCATTGTATTTAAATGAAACAATAATCAATGTAAACCCCACTTAGTGTTTAATCTTAAAACAACCCTTTTCCAAATCCCCTAATAGTCCCAAGATAACTAAATCAAGAAAGAAAAACTTAAAAATACTTTGATCGTTTTTCTTTACCTATTTTTGTCATTTCATTTCCATTTCCAGACAAAATCAAGGAGTGCTAAAAATAACAAACGTGACTAATTCTCAATTACCTGCAGTAAGAAGAAGGCAAATGGGGAACTGGCATGATGGAATAAATTACATCCACTGATAGTTTAAACGTCCAATTCTAACCATTACTTTCAACCTCCTTCTTATTAACAAATAAAATTGGACCTCTCTAAGTTCCATTTCCTTTTCCTTCATCTGAAAAACCTTCTGATACAGTGAATGGCTGAAAATAAACATCCCAAAGATGGGTAAGAGGGGACAAAAGAGAGCAAGAAACATGTATCATTAACAGAGCTGATGTTTCACTCCATATAAATAAAATTAGAAAAATAACTGAATTGCCTTAAACATTATTACACTATTTCAAAGTACCCTTACTTTAGAATCAGGGTAATGGGGGGCTAAATTCTACATGATACTAAGATTCCTTCCAATTTTAAGAGTACATGAGTTTGCATATGATGGTAATTTAGCGTTATATGTCCATATATGGACTGCAAAATAACTTTTTACATTTCAATAGTAAGAATGTATTTCATTCATTTAAAATATTAATCATTAATATTGTGAGGAAATTTGTATTTGTGCACAGAATTTGGATCTAGAAATGATGAAATCTGGTTCATGATTAACTTTCAGAAAACTTGAGCAAATAATTTAATTCAGCTATAGTTTCTTTATTTGTGTAATGGAGAAAATGAGGACATTGAGAACTACTTGATCTCCAAATTTCATTCCACATTTAATTTCTTTTACTTAAGAAAGAAATAATAGATGTAGAAGAAAACAATTTTTTATAGGATAACAATCTGTGCCCGAAGTTTGTGTTATTCTCCATTATACGAATGCATTGCCTTATCCTTCAAAGTTAGGTGGTGAATGGATAAAGGGAGAGATAAGTGTATCGATATGCTGGAAAGCAAATATAGCAAAATAATAATCTAGGTGGTATGTACATGAATGTTCACTGTATAATTTTTCCGACTTTACTGTTCGAAATTTTTCATTAAAAATTTTGGAAACAAGAATCAGAAATCTATGAGAACTTTTCTTCAAATAAATTTAAGATATTAGAAGGCAATTAAATATTGTATGAATTGGAGTTCTCTGACCATATAGGTGTTTTTGAGTATGCGGAACTACTAGAAGCTTCATACACTGCTGGTGGGAATGTGAGATGGTACCAGTACTTTAGGAAACAATTCGGCACTTTCTTAAAAATTAAAACATACAATTACAATGTAACCCAACCACTCCTCTCCTAGATATTTATCCAAGGAAGGAGGGGGGCGGGCAAGAATGTATTTCATACAAGGAAGGGTCTTTACACTTAAGAGCCAAATACCAGAAAGAACTCAAATGTCAAACAACGTGTGACAAACAATTTATCCCTAGGAATACTGATCAGTAATGAAAAGGAATGGAATACTAACATGAGCAGCAATATGCACTGCTCTTACTACCTTAAAATTCTTAATAATCTTAAACAAAGGGCCTCTCACCATTGTCATTTGCCACTGTACGCGGCAAATTATGTCGCCAGTCCTGTCTCAGATCATGAAATCTTTATTTAACCAAGCCTCATGGCAACAGAGAGTAAATGTGCACTCAGGGCATCTCTATTCATGTTTTGGAAATTATACAAGGGGCAAGATACAGAAAATGAGATTGCACAATGTAGATTTTCTGGTAACGTGAGCAGGATAGAATGTCTATGGACTCAAAGCACACGCGGAACAAAGATTTTCCTGACCAAGCCGGGAGGTAACAACTACCACAGCTCTAGATGGTTAATGGGAAACTCCCAGCAGGTCAAATTTTTCTTTTTCTTCTCTTTCTGCATCGGGATATAAATTCTACATCATTGCCCTGATGTGAGCATGGTAGTTAGAAGCCGTCTCTGAGAGTTATTAGAGAGTTGATGATGTACATGTTATTTGCTACGGGGCTCTGAAGAGACAAACATGTTAAACCATACACCACAGATGTTTCTCGTACCACAATTACCGAAACAGCCATGTACTGTACTAAAATTTCCAAGCAGAAACAGAGACTGATTGTAAGAATAATGACATTATTCACCCCCCCGCCCCTTCTTCTTACGAACAGACATGATGAATATCAGAACACACTGGTCCTGTGCTATCAACGAGAGAAGCTGATTAATAATTTATTCCTAGGTAACTTGCTGGGATTTCTTTGTGAAAAAAAAGCTTACCTTCTCTGTTTCCTCTCTCACTTTAAAAGCTTTAGGTTTTTGCCTTATCACTGAGTAGAGGCAAGAGCGAGCCCTTGCCTTCACCACACACTGACAACAGAAACAAGTCCTGCGTCACTTTTTCGATGTCTTACAGCTAGATCCAGCTGCCTCTTAGAGCCTGTTTATGAAAACATGTTTTACGACTTTACTGAGCTATGAAACTCCTTCTTCATCACAGGAAAAATACAGACAGTAAAAATTCAGAAGCTGAAAGCAAAAAGGAATTAAGTTGTTCACATTAGTAACTGTGAATTGGACTTGGAGTAACAGTAGATTTATAATAATGGGTATCATACTTCACATGTCAGCCCATAGGCAAATGCTCACATCATTGAGGAAAGTATTGTAAACACATTATTATAAATTAGAGTCAGAACTTGAAGAACGCAGGACTGCAATGAGTCAACAAGCACAGTAGATTATTATCTAAAAGTAATGTCAAATGGCCTGGGGCATTCCACCGAAATGAATTTTATGCTTTAAATACTGATGACTTGATTTATCCATGGTTGAAGGGTGTCCTTGAGCTGATTGCTCACTGGTCAACTGACTGAGGAAGATCTTAAGATCTGTACTTGCAAACGGTTCAAGAATTTGACTCTGTCCTGATTCTTCCCACATCCAGAGAGTTTGAGGAAAACCAAGGCAATTACTAGACCACCTCAGGGCTCCCAGGCTCCAGACAGGCTTCCCCAGTCAAACTGTGCCATGACCTTCAGGGTCCCAGGGCTGCCAAGTCTCTGATATCATGAGTAATTCCAACTACTCTCATTATTTTTAAACCCATTCAAGTGAATGTCCTATACATTCAAAATAATCTCTCTCACAGAAAACTGAAATCCCTAATTCGAATTATAGTTGGTCACATAAAAGCAAAGAAGGAAAAGTTGTAGAACAACAAAAGGCAGAAAGTGTAAATCATCTGTGGTGTGAGGCTACACAGCAGTCTGTCCAGCAGCGGCTCTGCTAAGATCACAGGGAAGGGGCGGAATTCCACCTGCCAGAATAAGAAAGGCCTCCAAAGAAGGCCGTCTGGGTCCTGCTCCTATGCTAACTTTAAAAGCAAACCTTTTCATTCCCACTATAATACTACTGTTTGAAATAGAAGGGTAAGTGGAAAAATAAATACTTAAAAAGCAGATATATAATAAAAACCATTTTACACTTATTTGGAGAAGGAAAGGCACTAATGAAATCCCTTTCCATGATATCATACTGAGCCCAGCTTGGTCTGGTCTAGTCTACAGTTTCTCAACCCTGTCACTATGGATACTTTGGGCCATAATTATGTCTTGCGCATTCCAGAGTATTTAGCATCATCTCCGATCTCTATGTATTAGATGCCAGTAGCCCTGTTCCCCACTCCCGACAAGTCACAACAAGTAAAAATGTCTCCAGGCAAACTGTTAAATGTCCTCCTGAAGAGCAAAATCACCCCCAGTTGAGAACCTCTGCCTTCCATAGCAGGGGTCCCGAACCCCCAGGGCCAGTTTTGGTCACAGGCTTGTTAGGAACCCGGCTGCACGGCAGGAGGTGAGCAGTGGGCAAGTGAGTGAAGCTTCATGTGTGTTTGCAGCGGCTACTCAGCGCTGCCATCACCGCCTCAGCTCCACCTCGGATCCTCAGGCAGTAAATTCTCATAGGAGCTCGGGTCCCTGGTGCCAGAAAGGCTGGGAACTGCAGCTCCACAGTACTGCCTAGAATAACACAGGGCAGCATCTCCCCACACAGCCTTTGCACATACTCTTCCCTCTTCTTGGCTTGGTCTTCTTCAGACACACACACATGGCAGACACACACACACACACACACACACACACACACACACACGCATTTTCTCTCAGATTCTTTTAATTGACTTTTTAAAAGGGAACTGTTAAAACTTAAAAGTACTATTTCCTTATTTTAATTTAACCAGTATTTGCTAGGCATTTATATGTAGGGCAATATATTATGAATTAAAAAGTTCTAAAGATGACTTATCAGGGTGATCACTTTGTAAGGTATGGATGGACATGTCTCGTTGCTCTGTTGCACACCTGAAACTAACATAATATGGTATGTTAGCTATAACTGGAAAATAAATTACTTAAAAAAGAAAAAAATGAAAGAGATTTGTTTAACCCCTAAAAATTCTAAAGATGAATAAGAAAGTTACAAAAAAAAAAAAAAAAAGGTTGCAGTTTATAGAGGGATCCGAATTACTAGAACATGGTGAATAATCAGAAACATAAAGAGAGAAAAATTGGTGAGGAAATTGAAAGAAGATATGATACCTAGGCATATTGGGTTAAAACCTCCTGCAGGCTCTTGGCAGAAAGCTGTCCCCCAGCCCTGTCCTGCTTCTCGAAGACACGTTTAAAATCCCCTGAATTGAAAGCCATCTCCATAATCTCCTTCTCATTTTTAGGAATGTTAGGGGACATACTTAGAACCACATATTTCCATCATAGGACATTAAGTTTCAAGGCATTTAATCAGAGGTGCCTGGTTATTCGTCACTAATCAATGCTCTTACATCACATACTCCCCTCCCGCCCCCCGCCCCGCCCTGCCCGCAAGATGACTATTTGCTCTTCACAGAAGTCTGGTAATCAACTGAGAAAATTATTAGCTTCCTTTTGTAGGAAGGAACTAAAGGACCGGGAAACACACTGAATTTTCGAGACTACTGTGAGAAAGAACTCTGCATTCTTATTTAACAATTTAAACTGCCAGCTTAAATGTGCTTTAAAAGTTATATTCTAATGAGCTCGAATTACAACTGACATTACCTGGCATCAGAACCTGGTTTGGCTGTGAGCTAAAAAGCCAGCTAACCTTATTATTGAGCGAACTGGGAGAGAAAGATCTCATGGATAAATCCTGCCTACACAAATCTTCAGTGACCCAAGCTTCGGCTTCAGAAGTGAACTTATGTATCAGAAAATTGATAGTTACAAAAAGAGCTTAATTATTCCTCCCATTTTTCTGTAGGACGAGCAAAGGAGTAAGGCAGAACATACAAGAAATCTGCTAGCTGATCTCTGAAACTAGGAATTTCAAAGAGGTAAAACATATCATTTCTTTAGCTAACAAAGATAAATAGAAAAGGTAACGAAAAGTCCTGTTTTGCAAGTATGACACAAAAACAGGATAATGATCCACAATGGCTTGTTATACTGTACCTCTGAGCTGAGACATAGTCGATTCTAAAAGAGAAATATCCAATATAGCCACTCGAGCCTAGATGTAGACAAGGCTAGGACCAAACAAAGTAGAATAACAGAAGGATGTCGGATGTTTAAATGAACCTCTTAAATCTGGTACCCTGTTTAAATGAATGCTGGCCTTCATAATTACTATTAGAGGTTTTAATAGTAAAAAAAAAAAAAAAAAAACAATTAAAATAACAGATAATGTTTTGTTTTTGTTCTCACTGTACAACTACATCATGCAGTGATCTGTTGGTTTAGACCATAAGGCAGGACCATGACTGCCACAGTGCCAGTTAATTTAATGGTGGGACAAGTTCACAGGAGAAAGAAAGTAGTTCTTGACATGCTGACCTTATAACAGGTCGCAAAGTGGCAGTAAGTAGACTATTGTCCAGGAGAATTATCAAAAAAGACACTGACCACATCTGTGAATTAACCATGAAGAATGTGATCTGAGGCAATGCGTTAACTACTGCTTTGAAATCTTGTTGGAATTAATGGTATTTAAAAGATTTCTAATTTTCAAATAATTTTAGACTTACAGAAATGTTGTAAAAATAATAGAGTTCTCACTTCACCGAGTTTGCCCTAATATCATTTCATATAATTATGAATTGAATAATTAATGTTGACACACTACTAGTAAGCAGCAGACATTATTTATATTTCTTTAGCTTTCTCTCTATTCTTTTTCTGGACAGGATTCTACATTGCATTTGGCTGTCATGTCTTCTTAACATCCTCCAACCTGTTATAGTTCCTTACTTTTCCTTTATCCTCCATAAGAGCACATTTGAAAAGCATTTGTCAGCTATCTGTCCCTTAAACATATCCCTTTACTTTTGTTTTTACTCATGTTTTCTCATGATTATATTGAAGTCATTCTTCTTTGGCAAGAATACCACAAAAATGATATTATACCTTTCTCAGAGTATTATTGTATTAGGAAATAAATAAATAGATAGATAGATAGATAGATAGATAGATAGATAGATAGATAGATAAATGGAAACAACATGTCTCATTATTAATAATAAATTTGATAACCTGGTCAATATTGTGACTGCCACATTTGTTCACTATGAAGTGAATACAGCCATATTGACATGTTTTTTTCATCCCAGTGAACCCATTTTGAACTTATGATATCCAAAAGCATAAGAAAATAATTTGTGTTATTTCGAGCCACTGAGTTTGTAGTAATTTGCTAGAGGAGCTACAGGAAATTTGCTAGAGTAGCTATAGGAAATTTTTATAGTACCCGTATTATGAGTTAAAATAAAAATATCCAATTTGTCAGGTATTTCTGATGGAAAAATATTTGTATTAATCATCAGTTATGTCTTTCAAATAATAATTTGACTTAATACTCTGGAAAATGAGGATGCCCTAATTTCATAGACCACCGTAGGTTGGAAGTAGAAGATTTTGATCTGAAAATGTTAGCACTATATTTGTTTTTTATTTCAGGTCTAGTCTACTCCAGGATCAGTAGAACCAGATACACTTCTTCAAAGAGATAAAAAACAGAATAAAACCTTTCAACTAGGTTGCATATATGAGTGAAGTAGAGCGCATATCAAGTAACATCCAGATTTCACAGAAATCAATAAACTAAGAAAACCATGAAAGTTTATCTAACTAATTTTCCCTGGTATTTAACTAAATAAAACCTTTTATGTAAATTTATTTTTTCTGCAACCAAATATATGTGTTTGCATTCATACGTGTGCCTGGATTTCTTTTTATAGCAAACTAAATACGGAATTAATGTTTCCATTTCACTAAAACCACAGGTATTCCACAACTGTCTTCTGTTATTGATGGGGAACAAGATGCTGATAATGATGAGAAAAACATTCATGTTATTTTTTTTCTTAGACCACTGCAGGCATTCATTAACATCGATTGGACTTTCCCACAGTTAATTTTTCAGAAAGATCAACTTTTTCCCTCAGTTTTACTGAAATATAACTGACATATAACATTGTGTAAGTATAAGATGTACAGTGTAATGATTTAATATAGGTATGTTTTGTAAAATTATTACCATAACGAGGTTAATACAACTACCACCTCACAGAGCTACCATTTATCTGTGTGTGTGTGTGTGTGTGTGTGTGTGTGTGTGGTGCGAATATTTAAGAACTACTCTCATCAATTTTCAAGTATATAACACATTATTAACTATAGTCTCCATGCTATACATTACATCCCAAGAACTTATTCATCTTCTAACTGAAAATGTCAGCCCTTTGATCAACATCTCCCTATTTTGCCCACCTCCCAGCCCCTGGTAATCACCAATCTACTATTTGTTCCTCTGAGTTCGGATTTTTTTTATTGCATGTATATCTGAGATCATAAAGAATTTTCTTTCTTTGTACAGCTTATTTCACTTAGCATAATGCCCCCATATTCATCCATACTGTCGCAAATGCAGGATTTCCAACTTTCTTATGGGTAAAAAGTATTTCTGTGTGTGTGTGTGTGTGTGTGTGTGTGTGTGTATCACATCACATTTTTTTTAATCCATTCATGTCTATAGACACTTAGGTTGTTTCCATGTCTTGGTTACTGTGAACAATGCTGCAATGAGCATAGGAATGCAGATACCTTCTCAAGAGAGTGATTCCATTTCCTTTGTGTGTATAACTAGAAGTGGGACTGCCCAATCACACGGTAGTTCTATTTTTAATTTTTATTTTTTTTGAGGAACCTCCATACTGTTTCTTCCTCACAGTGGCTGAACGAATCCACATTCCCACCAACATGCACAGGGTGTTCCCTTTTCTCCATATTACTATTAAACATAAATATACTTTTGTACCTTTTCTTGAAAATTACTTGAAAAAGCCATATACTGCTCTTATGGTCACAGGAATAATACTCTCACTTGGACACATTCCTTCTTAATCTCATTTTTGCTGCTCTCCTTGATTAGAACATGAAATGAAAGCTTGATTTTTAAAAAAAAAAAAAAATGACTACTTCTGATAAAGAGCGATTACTTTTCTTGATTTAAAATTTTAAAATTGTTGTTGTTAGTTGTCTAAATTTTGAAAGTACTCCCAAATAGTTATCTTATTTTGGTAGAATAATTTTAATTTCAGGAATACTCTTTAAATTTAGAAAATTCTAAATGGTGTCTATGTCTACTGAACTAAATATAGTTTCTTCACATTTACTTAATTTGTTTCAATTTAATTCCTATGAAAGAATCTGCAGTGCGTAACAGAAGCTAAAACGAGATGAGATGATAAAGATGATGATGCAAATGAATGAGTCCTACTTCATTAGGAAATATTATTAAATCAAGAAACACTCCCATATTTCCTCAGTTTCTAAGATGCAATAGGGAAAGCAAGATTGTTCTTACTAATTTTCTAGAATTCTAACAAATATCCTTCTTTGCTCAAAAATGTTCTTTGACCAGAGGGAAGCAGGAGTGGGTGGTGGATGGAGGTAGACAGGGGTAAAGGAGGGTCGAACACATCGTGTTAGAAGAAAATTTAACTTTGGGTGGTGAACACACAATGCAATATACATATGACATATGAACGGTACATTTGAAACCTATATCATTTTATTAACAAATGTCAACCCAATAATTTTAGTTTAAAAATGTACTTTGTTTCTTAGAACACAATGCAAGGAAGGAAGACTGTAAACTTGATGTTATCTTATATAAAAATGACCATAAAAAATTTTAACTAATTTTTCTTATTGTTGACTGAAAAAAAATTTTCTGAGTGCCCACTACGTGCAAGGCACTGTGCTGTAGCAATAAACATAACCAATACTTTAAAATACATAACAGGACACTGAGAAGCTAGCTGGAAATGTTATTAAGCTTTTGGCTGGATTTTGCTTGGGTTCGCTGGATTTTGCTTGGGTCGACTGGGGCCAAGAATGGGAATAATAAACTATATTGAGGCAGCCCAGGATGTCAGGCTAAACCCTGATGAATGAGATGAAAACACAAGGCATTACTGAGTGGGCTTTGCTTTCACTGATTTAAGTGTAAGAGATGAAACTTGGAGAAGTAAAACTTTCCCTTAGGCAGGGAAAGAGATGCATGAGCGGTTCTCCAGGGGATGGGCAGCTGCCAGTCTAGATCACAAGCTAACCAGTGTCCCAGTCACTGCCAAGAAAGTTGGGAAGCTTTGCCAAACAGTCAAAGATAATTAATATTCAATCATTTATCCACCCACCAGGACACATTCACACTTCAAACGGCAAAGGTTGAACACAAAATGCAGTCTTTCTCCCCTGAAGAATTTTGTGATGGTCACTGTGATGAAATTACCATACTGTCATCGTTTTCTTTATAACTTCACAGATAAACTGTTGGTGATCTGTTTCCTGCTAAATATTCTGTATTATATGCTGAGATTTTTAGAATCCTGTAGAGTGCCTTCACAGGTTTTTTTGTTCTAAATTCCTTTAGAAAATTAACAGGAGGCGTAGCTCTCTTGGAAGCTCATGGACATCTTTGTACTTCCCAAAACTAATGATAAAAACGGAAGCCAAAAGGCATCAACAAATTCAAGAGGTCAAACAAAGGTGATTGGGGACTTTCACTTATTTGTTATGCTACTTTCCCGTGTCCTGTTTGCTTAATGTTGCTCTATTATTGTCAGAACCCCTGCTGTTAAATAAAAATAAATCATAATTAGCATTAAAAATTACCTTCTGAGTAACAGGATTCCTAGGTGGGTCTGGCACAGATTAAGCCTTCCGCAAGAGTCTAATTACAGTGTTATTTATTCTCTAGCTACTACTTGCCAATTCTTTAACATAATCTTTGATCATCGGCTTATTTCAACATCTAAAAATATTAAGGCACGGTCAGGAAAGGTCTTTTTGAAATTAGCTCCTATACTTTCTGGACACAAATATGTTTCTAGAGAAGGAAAGGAAGGAAAAGCCAAGATTATCTTGCTCAGATGATTTGGAACAAGAAACGCCTACCTCTATTTCTGTAGCATAATTCATTCGCTGAAGTTCATGACATGATAAGGCTCACAAGGCTTGGGAAATTAGACCCAACTTACTTTATAAACATCTGTTTAAACTACTATATTTTTTGTAATATTTAGGAAAATTTGGAAGAGCACAGTAAGCTTTCAGAATTCCCTGAATCCACCAATTAATAAAATGTGCAAAATATAATAAAGATCTAGTAAAACCTTTCCAGCAGCAGCTTAAAAAGGGAGGATTTACAATCTTAGGCCTTAAACTGTGAAATATAATAGTCAAAACAAGAAACGAAATGCTGTGTTCACACGGTGCTCAGCTCCTACTCCTCCCATCCCTACTTAGCCAGCAGAAGGAAAAGAGGCAAGTGAAAAACATTCTCACTGAAATCTTCCAATTTTCTGAACTGAGGAGAATAAACGGTTAGTAATGACAAAGGTCAAGGGGCAAGATTTCATGAGAAGAAGCTCTGACGCATCATTCTGTGAGCTGTAGCAGAGACAAGATGAGTATTTAGGACTCCAATTCCCTGGGGACACGGCACTACCAAAAAAAGATAATCGGGTTATAAGGGGACCAGTGAATAGTGCCTTTCCTTTCCTTAATCCATTTCTGAACCAGATTAGATAGATAGATAGATAGATAGATAGATAGATAGATAGATAGATAGATAATAAATAGATAGATAGATAATAGATAGATGGATAGATGGATGGATGGATGGATGGATAGATAGATAAATAAATAAATAAATAAGGCAAAAGAATCAGCGTGTGAGGACAAAAACTGTCATTAACAACGGAAGAAACTTCATAGGAAAGTCCAGCATATCCTTGCATGATAGTGGGCTTCCTAACACTAAATCACAGGATTGACCAATTTACCATGCTTGAAAGGATCAGGGCTGGGAATCCGCAGCTCTTCCCACATGAAGACCCACCTTTCTAAAAGTTAACAGGATCCAAGAGCAGACTGGAGCTCACATTTCTTACAAGTTCTTTGGTTCCCAAGAGGAAAGGAAGGCTTAGCGATGCATGCCTTCTCCCAAAGCCCAAACACCAAGTAAATGTCATGCCAGTCTTTCTAATTTCCAAAGTTGGTGGGAAAAGGTGGTAGTCAGGTCTACTGAGAGAAAAAGTCCTATTGGTAAAAGCCAGGAACTGAATACTAAGCACCTTTTCCAACTGGGCTATCTATACTCCTCTGCTAAGAGAAATGTAATCAGGTCTTAGAAGAAAGACCGAAGTCTTCCGTCAAAGCCAGCCTCATCCTTGCTCTCACTCTGCACCCCGGAAATCTCAGGTGTCTGGAAAATGAACAGAAGGAAGTGGTAAACTGGCCAAGGAAAGGCACGTCAGTCCCGAAGCATTGGAGAGACATCTCATTTGGTCAGAGCAAATAAAAACTCTGGAAAAAGACAGCTGTATCTAAGAGATAAATAAAAAGTAATGGCATGGCAATGTTGAAAACATACTGTAAACACATTTGAAGGAAAGAATGAACAAAGAAAAGCAACAATCAAGAAGTCTAGAAGGGAGACAAAGAACTCAGTGTGGGAGAAAATATCAATTAAGAAATAAAAGCAGCACTATACAAGCGCTACAGAAGAACATAAAAATAACATAATGTAAAAAGAACTCAAAATGGGGTAATTAGAAAATTGGAAGATGAAATAAAAGTAGAAATAAATAATTCATTACAGACATATTGCTTAAGTTAAAAAACAGCAAAGAACAGAAGCGGATGAATGAGGAAAGATTTGACACATAGTGAGTAAAAATAAAGAAAAAAGAGAAATAACTAGTGAAGAGGTGAAAATTACATAGACAATAATGATCCAATATGAAGATAGTATCTCTGAGATGGCAAATATAAGATACGAAACATAAAAATATTCGGAATATAAGATAACAGATCTGAAATGTAAGAAGACATGACTAAGCAGATTTAAAAGGTATACTCTCTCATGGGAAAAAATGATAAAAAACAAGCACATCAAAATAAATTATGGCTAACCTACTGAACTACAAAGGAAGACCTTTGACATCCAGGTACAAAAAGTAAATCACCTACAAGAGAGAAAAATTAAATTTAGACTTAGCTCAGACTTCACCACCACAACAATCAATGTTGAGAGATATACAGTAATTTCTTTGAAAATCTAGGAAAGACATTTTGATTCAATAACATACCTTGACAAATTCTCCTTCAAATTAGATGAAAACTGGCAAATGCTGAAAACATGAACTAACTCAGATTTATCAATTTCAAAGAAATATAAATTGGTCATTATCATTTTCATAGATTTATCAAGAACTAAATCATAATCATCTAATAATCACATGGATAAAACTGGGTAGTACGGTATAGAATAATATGGTAAAATATTTTTTCTTCTGCTTTGTAGTTTGACTTTATTTAAAATGAACATAGATCATTTTAATAAAAAGCATGAAGTCTGTATTTTACAAGTGCAAATAAAATGATTGCACTTAGGTTGAATATTAAAACAGTCAAAATGTAATTTAAAGTTACAGAAATAAATCAACATTTGACTGAGTCCAAGAGTGAGAAAATTACCTACAAAGGTGAATGGGGGAATCTTTTTGGTGCTGGAAATTTCTATGTCTTGACTGTGGTCGTGTTTACACAGGCACATAAATTTATCAAAACTCGCATAACATTATACTGATAATGGGATCATCTTATCAAAATTAAATTATACTTCAATAAAAATGAGTTAAAATGCAATATGAGTAACCCATAAAAAGTAATCTGGTGGCATGGTAATTGTTAATCTTATACAAAATGCACAACACATACACTTTCTACTTCGTGGCTATGATTACTTTCTTACTAAATGCAATCAAAACATAGCATTTTGATAACACAATTTAGGTAAAGAGGTTAAGCAAAAGCTCCAGAAAATTTAAATGACTGGTCTCTGTGAGATCCACAAAGTTTCCTGTAGGTGACAGCTCTCCCTAAAGCCATTTCTCATCTCTAGTCATCTGTATACATACCCTCATCTATCCACAATCATTTATAATTTCCAAAAAAAAATATCTAAAATTATTTACTAATTTTTCTATTAGACTTTGGATTCAGTATAGTGAGATACAAAAAAACTTAGTATCTACAACTCAATTTGATTTATTTCATTCTGAAATACAATTTCAAAGAAATATAAATTGGTCATTATCATTTTCATAGTTTATTATATATTTAAGATCTGTTAAAAATACTTTAATCCTAGATACCAACTATTTTAATACTCCATGAATTTTTATGATCTATATATATATACCTTTTTACAATCATAAATATCTATGTTTTACTCCATGATACATGTATATAAGTACTGTTTCGACAGATGATAGATTAGATAGATTGACAGATGATAGATAAAGACTTAATTTGTTTTTCTAGACATTTCCCAAATCCACATATCCTTTCTAATTCTGGGAAATCATTCTCAAAGTAGGATTGAGTGGAAAATTAATGAAGCTCTAATTTTATGCACTCTGACTTGCAGAAGCTTTTATGAGTGCTAGAAGTTGGCATTCATTTCACAGTTTGTGAAGTTGGCACAAATTTCACATATCGTAGAAAGTATTGCTTTAAACTTTGCACAGGTGATGGGGAAATAAAACAGTATTTCATCTTAATTATATTTCACCGAATTTTAGAGATATAAAATATTTTGCATTAAGATGTAAAACATTTTACTTATTGGCCATTTACATTTTTCTTTTGGGAACTGCAAAAGGGAATTTTAGAATATGCAATTTCTAGATGCAGGCAGACATGATAGAAATCTGTCTTTATTTGGCGAAATCCCTAACCACAAGCCTGAGTTTGAGAAGTAGAATTCCTTTTGGGGAAAATGTAAGCACGAGGATGTGCTCTGAAAATATAAGGAGCTAGACAGGTTATTTATTAAAAATTAAATTGGGCAAAGGAGACAAAATAGACTTTTTCCATTATCAAAATTCATGTAAGGAGTTTGACTCAAAATAAGGTAAACTTGAGATGTAATGAGTGAGGCGAAACACCACAGATGAGTTAGTAAAAGATGGGCTTGGATTCAAGTATCCAGCACTGTGCCTCACATACACTAAACATCCAACAAATTTACTGAATGAACGAATCAATGAATAAATTATAGAAAACAAAATTCTCTAAATGTCCTTGCCCGGTAAGAATAAGCATTTGTTTTCCCTAGTATTTATTTATTTATTTTATTTTATTTTTTGTTTTATTTATTTTATTTTATTTTATTATTTTATTTGCTTTTATTTTTAGCTAAAAACCTCATCTTGTTACTTCTCATGTATCTTTTAAAATGTCAATCTTCCAACCAGATGCAGGCCTGATGATTCAGCATTTAGCCCAGATTATACTGCATGAAACATAAAATTAATATTTATTAAGTGAACAAATGAATGACGGAAGGAAGGCCTCATTGATAACATATTCCATATGCTAGGGTTTATAACAAATTATTGACTGTATATGACTTAGAGGCACTTTTATCACATCGACAATATTCTGTTTTACAACTGAAGATGAGTTCTCAGATTTTGACAGTGCCTGAATTTGTGAATTTGGACCAAAAAGAGAGTGCTAGAGTAATGATCTTCATCACCTAGAAAAAAATTGCAATTTTCTTTCTCACTGTTTCCAAACTCTTCTTGCATACCATTTTTTGAAACTACATGTCAATTTATAACTCCATTTGGCAAGTAAAACTGTTTAGTTGCTGATAAAAAGCAATTTTCTCTGAATTCATTAGGATTTATAGAATGCATCAAAAAACTGACAACACATTAATTTAATTTTGCTTTTAAAAGAAAGCTTGTCAGTTGTCACTTTTGCTCCAGAATTAAAACACAGAGCAAGATCCCACAGATCTTGCTTTCCTGCCACAATCTTAGCGTTCCATTACTCAGTGTCACTGAGCATCTGAAACAGCAATGTGCCTCAAAAAGTTTTGAATTTTTCACTGCAATTTTAGATTGAACTTTACAATAAAATAAAAGCTTTCCCAGGAGAAGTCAAGTCAGTTAAAAATAGTTTTATCTGTTCCCCTGATACACCTTACATATCTTGTCTAGGGTTCTACTCAGTGACAGAAAATAGTAATAGAAAAAAATTCCATGGAGATAAACACAATGCATATTAAAAAAAAAAAGAAAGAATATTCTTGCTTGCATATCAGTATTAAACTTGTATCTATTTTAGATTGGACTGTTTATTGTCTTTTAAAATTAAATTTTATTTTCTCAAATCTCAGTATGATGTTCACTTAGTTTCCTAGTCTTTTCTTTAAAGTCATGGAACATTCTTTCGATGTAAAATTTGATTTAAATATTTTGACTTGCACTTTGTTCAAACAGAATTTACTCCATATTTAGAGAGGTTTTTTAAAGTCCATTTTTTTTAAGTTTAATAACTGTAAGTGGCTGCAGAATTTTACAACTGTAGTTTTCACTTTCTCTACTTAAAAAAGCACAGATACAAATTGGTTATTATTATATAAGCTTTCATTTCTATTTTCAGTTTCTTTGTTTGCTCTCTATTTAAAACATTTCAAAGTACTTATATTTTAGTGTAATTTTTAAAAGTCAGCATCATTCTTAATTATCATTTAATTTTACTAGTCAATTACATAATGCATTGCCTTCTGATTTTTAGAATAATTCAACATAAGGTTTTCTAAATTCCCAATTTGAAAATCACAAAAATGTCTTAAGTCAGATGGGCAGCAGACCTTTCAAACAGAGTAAAAGAACACATTTTGCTCTTCAATCTTGATGACATTTTATAATTGTGGCTTCTACAGTGGAGACATAACAGAGGGAAATAGGAACTATCTGTCAAAAGGTATGAAGAATTGCTAGAAGCTATTCTGTTACAGGCCAATATAAATTTCTAGGACTTGGTCAATAACAGTACAGCAGTTTTATAAAATCATGCAATGCTTTAAGAAAAATAAATCAACTTTCGTCAGAAATTCTTTCGTTATATTACTACCATTTTAAGTGAACACATATCAGGGATATTAATAAAAAAGCTTTACCTTTCCTGTATATTAAAAAATGTATCCAATCTTCAGGCATATTTATATTTAAAATTTGAGGATTTTTTCCTTCATTTATGTGTAAAAAAAAAAAAGCTTAATGAATTTCTTCAGAGAATATTTCAGAGAAATTTATCAGCAACTATTTCCTAGGCGAGAGGAGTTAGGACAAATCTTACTCAGTCATCTCCATAACTATTACTAGCCACCACATCCGCATCACTCGTGATCCACACGGTTAGGTGTAGAAGGGCCAACACAAATGCACAGATTTGTGGTCGTTTAGTTAACTCGCATAGATGAATCTCAGGCTCCTGAGCACTCGGCTATTTGTGGGCCATTCTCACTTTGTAAGGAGGCGGATTTCCTGGCCAGGGGTGACTGATGTGCATATCGTCTTTAATGAACTAGTGTTAGTCATTCACCACTCTTTTCCCGCTTGCCATTGATGTTACCTTTACCAGAACCAGTACGCTTTGTAAGCCTCATCCAAACTGTGTTGTATTTTTAGAAGTACTTTAAAAAGAAAAATTCTTGGCTAAAGAATCACTGGAGTAGGGATGCATTTTAATCTTTATATGTAGGTCACTTTCATACTGAACTCTCTAAGCTTTTACGATGAGATCACCGAAATTTCCATATTAACAAATCGTCCAAATAATCCAGCATTCTGAATCCATATACTGCTTAAAATAGATGTTTGCAAGGAGAAAAAAGAAGTGAGATATATAAATGTTGGCCTAAATATAGAAGGGGAAAGGCTTTTGTAAGGGAACAGCTTGTCCTGAAAATTTTAAGTGTTGATTATTCACTGTCTTATCTTATCCGTCACTTCTGTAAATGTTCTTAGTATTTTGTATCGCCAGAATTTTTCACTGACACCAGTTTCACATAATAACAAGATTATTTTTGAAGACTTTACCATTGCTCATTGGTCTACAGCCAACTCTAATGAGAATAAATTCCCAGAGGTAGGAACACAGCATGGTGGTGAAGAGACTTCGGCTCCACCAAATGTGAACTGTGTGACCTAGAGGGACTTGCTTAGCGCCCCTCTGCCCCCACAGCTCCATCTCCGCTCTGTGATGATGATGTACCTAAAGCAGAGGGTGTTCTGAAGTTAAATGAGGTAACACAGTGCTTTGAAATAGTGTAAGTTCAAGATCGCAATTATTGCAAATAACTTCAGGAGTCTCTGCTGCTGCTCTATACTTCCCACAGCAGCAGGAGGTATTTAAAACTGAAAATGAATAATGTCACCACGGAACTCCCCAGGAGCCTTGTGTACATTTGGAATAAATTTCAAGCCCCTCGCCAAAACCTAAAAGGTCACGGTGATCTGAGCCCAGACTGTCTCTGGCCCTGCCGCACCCCACCCCCACCCCGAAGCTTTGTGCTCCAGCCACGCCAGCCTTCCCTCCCCCTCCCCCGCCCCCACCTGGCACACTGTCTTTGTACCATAGCACTCCCCACTAGCTCTTCTCTTTCCTTGGAGCACAGGATCTGTATGTGGCTCATTCTTTATTTTCCTTTAGGCACCATCCCTAATGTTGCAGAAATCTTCCTTAACCACCACATTGCCCTGGGTTCTCTTTTTGCCTTAGGATTCAATACTAGCTAAAATTATCCTATTTATCCATTTACTACTCGTTCTCTGCTTACCTCATAGACTAAAAAGGTCCACGGGTGTAGGGAAATTTTTTTGTTTTATTTTCTATTACCTCCAATGTGACAAAAGCAGTTGAGAAATATTTGCTTAATGACTAAATATATAATTATAGCTTCATTCAAAAGTTATGCAATTTATGATTTCTCCAAAACTCCCAACAGCATGAAAAGTCTCTATGGCAGGAAGAGATGGTTTCTAGGTGAGGCATGTTTATTTTATTTAAATTTTAAAATTCCTTTCTTCCAGGGCTATTCAAACCTAGTAGAATGGAGGGTCTGTTACTGTTGTTTTTCAAATTACCTATGATCACATAAGACTCAAAAACCAAGTTCTAAGTCAAAAAGTATCTGAACACATGCAAAGGCTATGAAATTGTGAAATTTTTATTAAGAAAAGTCTAGATATAGCCAAAAAAAATTTAAAAAAATAAAAATAAATAAAAACAAGCAAACAAACAAACAAACAAACAAAACAAAAAACCCACCGTGGTCTGACAAGTTTCCCTAAACAAAGCTTTCCAGTCTTTCGTAATTATTCTTTTTCATCCAGAAGAGACACTGGCTCATTCTACCCCAGTTTTTACAGATTTGTTGTTCCCTTCTTCCATTTCTTCTAGTCTTACGCACATCTTTCATCAATTATGATATTGGTATGAACCAGATGACACATTCAAATTGGAAAGCTTGAGGAAAGATTAATAGGGAAATTATTTCCAGCAGGAGGGCTGGTGTGCACACGATACCTCTCAACTGCGCTGAGCCTTCGCGACCCCGAGACAGGAGAGCACAAATGGAGGGAGCAGTGACCTGAACTCAGAGTCAATGCCCAGGAAGGGGAGCCAGGCCGCAGCTGGCAGGGGGCCAGGAGATACACAGCCCATCCTACTTCTCCCAACCTCCAGACGTCTCCTGCCATCCTCTCCTCTCCGTGGCTGGCACGGGCAATCAATAAAAGTCATCCCTCCCTCCCTGTCTTTCCCCCATGGAGAGGAGGCAAATGAGTGAGAGATCTGAAGGTACAAAAACAGAAACAAACACAACAACAACAAACAAAACATGCAGCGGCTCTGCTCATTCTCTCCCCTCTACAGTTGGTGACCCACTTCTGATTAATTTGAAAGGGCACCTAAATCTGGCTAAATCTGGCAGGAACTTTGCTGTCGATGCCCTTCTTGACACAGCCGTGGTCTTGTAATACTGCACATTCTCTGGACTTCCCACTCTCCACTCTGTAGGACCTCCTCAGAGGTCTTGCCTTTTCTACATACAAATGCTGACTTTAACCCAGAAAGATGAAGAAAAAAAACACAGTAGATTGAAATGGCTTCTGCTTTTTCTCTTTTCTTCCAAACTCTTCAGAGAAATAATCTATTACTTTCGCTCCAATTTTCTTATCAAAACTCCTCTCTTATTCACTGTCATTTCAATATCGCCCACTAAATAAATCTTCAAACACCCACTAAAATTATTTAAAGTTCGGTCTACCTCTAAACAAGTCACATTATATTTTCTTAATTTTCCATCCTCCTTTCCATGTTTCCAAAAGCATTGTAATCTTAGGGTTCCTCCTCCTGCAATATTTTTATGTGTTATGTTTTAATTCTACCCTAACTCTGGATAGTGTTAAGTCTCATTAATTTTTCTCTCTGTTTAATCCCTAGCTTTTTTCATACCGTGACTTCAAATAACTTTTATCATCATGCACATTGGCAATGCCTCCAACTCCATTTTTTTCCCAACTAAATAATTCTTCCTACTTGATCTGTTCTCAAGCCTCTTTTACTTATCTTATACTTTGGCTATCCTTCTAGAATCATGGGAGGAAAAATTTTTTCACTATTTAATATACCAAATAATTTAGTATCCTAGTTCTGTTACGTCTTCTTTTGCAGTGTCTCTACTATCAATTTTCATTATCTCCACCCTCCTAAATTTCAGCCTCAAAATTTCTTGCCTGGACTGTTTAGGCCACCTAAAGTGTTTCTTTCCCTCCCTTCAAAGTCTTCCCCAACAAACCAACCCTCTCACCAAAGGCCAGAAATAACTTAAAAATCACAGAACTTGTAAAGTAATTCTGCTGAGGAGAAATTTTCAATGGAGCTTCCACTGCATTTTGAATAACTAACTCCAACACCAATACCATGTAAGCCATTCCCCAAAGAATCTATAATCATCTATCTGATGTTTAATGTTTATTTGACATAAACATTATAAAGAACAAAACTTAATATTCCATCAGTTAAAATGCAAATATTATTCATAATTTTACTAAGTCACTGAGAAAAAAAAATTCTTTCTTTTGTAATGATTTAGCCTAATATTTTAGTTATCCTCATGATTCATTTTCTGAATTATTGCTAAATATGGGGGAAGAAAGAAAGCACTGAAATTCACAAGGATTCATAAAATTTTCAAATTAAAATATTCTCACCTTGTCAGTCATTACTTTTATGTTAATTTTTTATTCTACATTTCTTTTAAGTCCATGACAATATGAGGACCCCAACTTAACTGAAGATTTTAACTGCGAAATCTCCTGTTTATGGATAATGCTGATTAAAATGGTAATAGGAAATGACTATACTTCAGATATTAAATATACATAATAGAAGTACTCTTATAAGAGCTCTACAGAAAAGAATATAGGTGCTTCATGCAGAATTAATCGTACTACCATAAAAACTTAAAAATTATTTCAAAATGAAACATCAGTGTACGACAATTTAGGAGTAAAATGTAGTGGAAGATTACATGAAAAGACAATTGAAACTATGCTAAGAAGGGATTCCACATAGATAAATTATTTTTATTATTTGAATGAAATTCAAAATGTACGAAACTAATTACTTACATGCTTATCTGTGCAAACATTACTTGAAGTTTCTAATTATGCTTTAATACTCCTACACAGGTCTCGAAACAACAATTTGGTTAACATTCATGTTCATTAGCATTTATAAATAGTAACATTTTTGAAGAATTAAACCTTTTCACCTTCACATAATTATTCTTAGAATTATTTCATGAATCAAAAATATATATTAACTCAATAGAGGATTATGACAGTGTTATATTTTATAGAAATGGTAACATCAGAATAACACATACATCGCACGAGTTGCACTGTCATCTAGACATAATACAAATCACCTTCAAAGATAAATAACTGATTTAATATGAAGATATAAAAATGAAATGATCATCATTAATCTAAAATAGTCATTCAGATGTGAATGTCTAAAAGAATTTTGTTAAGGACTAAAATATCTAATGGAATAAGTGCTTGAAAATGTATTTTTATCATCTTGTTATTTTGATCTTTCAGCCTACTATTAGAGCATGCTCCATTAGCTAGTCAGACTAGCTGAACTAAAAGATTAACTACGATCTTGATTTAAAACATTCAAAATGTTATTTAATCTTCAAAAACATACCAGGTAAAAATTTAGCCGTGTTCAGCCAGCTGAAAATAACTGAATGTCGACCAGCCAAAACCTATTGCCAAGTATACATTTTTGCAATCTTTAGAGTGTTAATAAGCAGGTTTCAGTATGCTATTAACTGCCAGGCTCAACAATAAGCACTCATCAGTATTCTGCTAACCTTTCCAGACTGAATTGTGTGGAATTATATTGTGAACTCCAATGTTAACTCGACCATCTAGTAATAGTGGTCAAAATTTTTACAAGATGCCCTCTCCCATATAATAATATAACATTATCAATGAGAACAGTGCTTTAACGTTTTTTAAATTATTTTTTGGCCTTTTATTTCCTTTTCTTTACTTAATCAATTTGTGAACTAGGAAGATCAGATATTTTTTTCCCAATTAACTGAAGGAAGAAAATAATTCATAAGAAAGTTAATTAACTTACTAAAATGAATACAGATACACAGAAACAAAAGCCAGTACCTAGGCTTCTTGACATCCTACGTTTTTTCAATGAACAACAAAGCCTGAAGGAGAGTGAGTATATTTACTCAAATGAGATTTTATCATAATCATTATCTCCAGAAACTGTTCCACTATAGGCTCAACACAACGTGTCTATTTCTGTTACCATGGGGCTTTCCTCATTAACATTAGCTAGCACATCTTTCCATTCTTTCTAAGATATCTGAACAGCATGACCCTGACCTCTCTCTCTAGCTCCCCATCCAAAGTATTGCCTCTTGCACAAGGGACTCTGCCCAGATCCTTCTGATCCTCTGGAATGGTGGTCACAGAAACTCTTACGTGCCCATCTAGAATCTAGGATATCTGAGATGGCCAGCAAATGGTTGTATTGGCTCACATAGGTAAGATGATTGCTGATAATACTGATTCAGAGATTCAGGGACAAATAAGCTCTGACTGCCTCCCTACTTTAACTGTTAATAAATATGTCTTAAAGAATCCCATAATGGCAAAGCTTAAAAACAGGCTGTTTATATGCTCAGTTAAAAAGGATACAGAATAATTTCATGGAACACAATATGAGGGAAAATATCCAGGATCCAGGGAAGTAATAAAGCATCAATTTGCCAATACTCTTGTTTTTGTTTTTGTTTTTACCTTCCTGGAACCTCACATTCTCTTTTGATTTTTCTCTAAGTACATCTACTTCATTGTTTTTCTGAAGATCCACTCACTTAACAAATTGCACATGGCCAATCACAACCTTCCTAAACAATAACATTAATTCTTGGCTTATGATATCTGTCTTAGATTCTCCAGTTAAGTCACCCAGTTTTGATATCTCAATTTTACTTAGTAGGAGACGATCTAAGGAATAGAATTTGTTCTGAGCCAGTTGCCTCAGTCCCTGAACCCTTCGGTCATATCCAGAGTTGTAAGACCATGTGACATATGCAGGGCTCCCTCTCCAGGCCAGGGAAGAGCCAGTTGCCCCTTATGGAGAAGTGGCTTTGGAACTGCCCAGTATCTCTAGTACATTAGCTTTTGAAATTAGCAAAGATGTAAAGGGTCCAAATACAGTTAATTAGGGTTTAGAGAAATGATTCAAATAAAATATTTTCAGTTGTGAATTGGAACTACTTCTACGAGAAAAAAATGCATCATTAGCATTAAAAATAATCATATATGTTTACCCAGCACTTCAATTCTAATAACTTACATTAAGGAAAAAGGTAGAGTTGAGCAGAAAGATTTATATACTATGCTAATATCAGAAATATTGACTAATATTAATAATAACTAAAAACTGTAAATAACCTAAAAATGCTAAGGCAGAGAAATTATTTGAAAATTCTGATATGTGGAATACTGTGCAGATTAAAACAATAATTTAAAAGAATATTTAATGATATTTTTAATAATTTAAAAATGTATTTGAAATAGAGGACAACTTTCTAAGTATGCTGGAGTGGAATGAATAAATTTAGTGCTCAGAAGAATGCCAGACACTAAGTAAGCACTTAATAAGTATGAGATTTTACTCCAGTTGGGTTTATGGCACATGTGAACGCATAAGTGTAGACAGATATGTAGTATTAGGAAAATTTTTTACACTTCAAAAATCACCCATCCTTTCAATTAGCAAATAGAAGGAGATATTTCTTTATTTTTTTATGCAGCTCTGCCTTACTTAGTATAGTAATCCTATCATCTTTGCCCGAAAGCTATCATAACATACAACAGCTTGGCAATACAAGGGAAGACTGATTGTAACACCATGAATTCCGAGACACGGATTTCCAAAATTTATAATGAAGACATGGAAAGAAAAAAAAAGTCTGGTAACTGGGATATAGATTTTCTCCAAGTTATTCTCAAATATTTTTTTAACAGAGTATCATTAAAGATAATGGAAAGGGGAAACATTCCCCGTGGAGATAAGAGAATGTAGTCTATGAATTTCCTATCACATATGAATTATCAAATTACTTTTCTTGTTTTATCTTAAAACTTCATAAAGATCTACTCTGATCCATAATATGTGTATGAATGTTTTAGTATTAAACACAATGTTTTATTTTAAAATATAAACAATACACCAATTTTGTGTAACATTTACTCTTAAGAAAGATAAGGAGTCTGCATTTGTCCTTTAGACACACAAAACCACTGGGACACTGTCACGTGTCCTCCATGACAACCTACAGCATTCTTTTGAGAAGCAAAGAATTCCACAAATTCAGATTCTATACAAACTGTTCAAACCGCTTTTGCCCCAGACTTTCTCAATGCAACAAGGATAGTGTCAAACTGACATTATGGGGTAAAGTAAATATCACAAAACTACACATTTGGCTACGTTTACTGTACGAAAGAAATAAAAAGAAATCAATTCTAAGGCATTCAAGGATAGGGAAAATAAGAATAAGCTAAATGCCATTAATAAAATTTTGACCTGAAGACTCGAAACTGATATAATATTGTATGCCAACTAAAATCATCTGCAATAAAAATATAGATTTTATATCATATTTTAAAACTGGATTCAAATTCTAAGATTTATTATGAGAGAGAATGAGTATGTGTGTGTGTGTGTGTGTGTGTGTGTGTGTGTGTGTGTGTGTTCACAGAGTCCTCACTTTACACAGTAGTGCTGGACCATAAAAATAATTACACATGCTGATACCATGCAAAGTGATCTTTGTAATCAATGGGAAACGTTGCAATTGTTCTGTGACATCTGACTTGCTTCAGATAATCTTTTCAAAGACGTGTATAGCAAGCAGCTTTGGAAGGCAGACACACGATCTACAACTGGAGGTTTACTTACTGTCCAATATGATAAAAATCAGTTCTCCCTCTGGAGCACTCGTGCTTACATGGTTTGCCAGCAGCCCCCTACATAAGATCAGGCTTGCTGTACTCGAGGTTCTTCTGTAACACACCCCACTGCGTGTTCAGGCATCACTGGGCCCTCATCTTGCTCCCCTGTGGGATCTGGGGTTCAAGGAGGCAACTTGACAATGTTACTCTAGCTACCGCTGTTGTTATAAGTCATTCCTTGTCTTTTATCACCTACTCAGCAGCCTCCTGTCTTTTTCCAGAATCCATGAGACTGTGGCAAGTTAACTTGTTAGCTTGCAAGGTAAAAATCTCAGAACGCTTGCAGGTTAACAAAATAATATGGAAAACATCCTAAGTCCTTCAAAAAAGCTATGATAAGTCTACTATGTAAATGAGACAGTGAGACTACACAAAGAAAACTTCTACAAACAAATTTATGCACAAAGGTTCAAAAATCCTACCTAAAAATCAGCACGGAATTCAGATTAATTCCATTCTTATTATAAAATATGATATTTAAGTCATATGTATTCTGGGAATGTAAAGATGGGACAAAAGTAGAATTATATTTGGCGTAATAATATTAATAATCCCCCCAAAAGTTTATGAAATTTGGTATCAGTTATTTAAAATGTTAAACTGTATCTTTTTTTGTCATGTTCTAAGATAGAATATATGTTGTTAGAATATATGTTAAGTGAATTAGTAAATGACTAAACCATCAAAGAGGAAATTGTTATAAAATTTCCACTGAGATCATGAATAGGACAGAATTCTACTATTATTTCTATTATTCAAAATTATTAAGATTTAGAAAGCAATTACCGATAAAGAGCTTTATATATTGAGGAGAAATAAAATTTTGTATGATTTTCAGATAATATGATCACATAATTGCAGAAGCAAAAAATATCAATTGTGAATTCAATCGAAATTCTAAATATCATTATATTTTGAAACAGAAATTAAAGAACAGAAGAGCCTTAGTCCCTCCTTAAATAGTTAAAAATAAAGAGTAATTATAATCTAGACTCAGCCAGACACTAAAATTTAATATAAAGCTAAAATAAAATAATTCATCACTTTGCAGTTGAATTGACATTCCTGAACTTTAATATTAGTTTTATAGTTTCCTATTTTTGTATACACTGAAACTTGTTCAATGTTAACTAATTTGGGAGTTTTCTTTTTTAGTTGATAATAATGATATTTATTTTAGCATATTTAAAAATGCACAAAATGTATTAAAAAGGAAATAGAAATAAACTGTAATTTAATTATATAAAGAAACATTTGCTTATCTTTTTTTAGTCATTATAAAAGCAATACATTTTGACTACAAAAAATCAGAACCTACAGATTAAATCAAAAGACAAATTTAAAATCTTCCACATGCATACCTCTCAGACATAACCATTAACACTTCCATAAACTTATTTCCAGACATTTTTCTATGAATATACATAAAATGGCAATATTCTGTTTAGTAACTTGAATTTTTCACTTAAGTATACATCATAAATGTCTCTCAATGTCAATAGAAATTTATCTACAATACCATTTTTAACTGAAAGAAAAGTGATGCACTTTACTAATGCACTATAATTTAACACCTATTCACAGATATTAATGGATTTTCCCTTCAATATTTTAATATAACAAATGTAGCTACAGTAACTCTTTTTCAGACCCAGCAGATATATTGCCTGGTATTTTTAAGCTAGGCTCCTGACTTCAAAACTTACTTTAAAGGTTAATAATTATCATTTTGTTTTCGGTGTTTATAATTCATTCAGCCAACGTATCCTGTTCAGAATCTTATGTGACTGTGCAGCCATCCCCCCCCCCCCCCACACACACACACAGCATTCAACTCGTCCCGTAACAAACGGAAGAGACACTCCAGTTTAACCACAGGGCTACATTCTCTAAAGAGAGTCCTGATCAACAGAATCTCAACAATGATGAAACTCTGGATGTCATGGATTAATGCTCTGTGGCCCGATTTCATATGCCCTCGGCCAAAACGGGGGACTAAGAAAGAGATAAGTGGCCCTTGACATTTGGGAACTGGTCTGGTAATATCAAATAGGCTTTGCTTTTCTCCTGTTGAACATAAATCATTTTATAGAACAGACACTTCTTAAAAGGCCACATGTGATCGTATGACTATGATGGATCAAGACCAAAACAAGGCTACTCTATAATCATGCCTAAACACAGCCACAAACCTGAAGATTGTCCAAACAACAAAAATAGCCCTAACAGTCCCCTATCCTACCTGATGAGTGACTTGTTTCTTTACTAATTACAGCTTTGGCTTCATTCAAGCTTATCTCCTTTCTAGGTAAGATCAGGGTAACCAATCATAGATTTACGCCTCCTTCCAGACAGCATGCAATCCAGAGCAAAGCCCTGCTTCCTTAAATTCTTGCCAAAATCACCCAAATCAGGATATTCGGCCCAAATCCTATACATCTTTTTAATTCTTTTAGAGACATACCATGATTCCCCAGGATGTGAGCCCTTTCTCATACAATCATAACCAGCTGGAGAGCGCCAATGCTTTTAAAACACTTGGAGGAATTTCTCGCACATGGTGTTTAATAAACGTGAGCTCTTATCATTACAGGATGCAGTTTATTGTTAAGATAAAATCTATGGATGCAGAAATCAGACCTCATTCTGCTCTGTCTTGGCCAAATCCAAGATTTTTCCCAACCTCAGTTTCCTCATCTGTAATGTGAGTGATAGCCAAACTCTTCTGTAGAAAGATGAGTATTATTACGTGAAGCACTCATTTAATACTCATTTCCATTCTATATCTTCTCATTTATGTTACAAAATTTATACCCCATTTCTAAAACAGTAAGTGAATTCTCAATGGAACAATTTATTTGTTTTCAATTCTCTCCCAGACACCCACAGTAAGCAGAAACAAAGACACAAATAAACTCTCTAAATACAGGGATCATTTATGTAGAACTACATTTTTTTCCATACAACAGGCTGCTGCAAACTCGGGAAGCAGAGGATAAGGAATGTCAGCAAAGATGTGACTTTGCTTCTTGACCAAGACAGAAGTGACCAGAACAAAGTGAAAATTTTTCTTAGAGACTGGACATCAATTTGTACACAGTCACTCCTGCACATATATAACGCATGGTTTGATGCCATAAAAATTCAACTTACATACACTTCAATAACCATTTACTACATAAATAAAGCTACACTTGAATATATATACTCAGTTAGTCAATGCACTAACCAAGGACATTTGGCATGAAAAGAAAGTAATAAAACCTTCTTCCTCATTTTTGAGCACAGGTTTGCTATAGGAAAAAAAAAAAATAGAGCTTTTTGATGGCCCCACCCTGTAAACAGTAATTCGATGGGAGTATAAGAGGGAATGAAAAAAGACAAGGACGACAGGCCATATTCAAATCAAATATAAAAACTTAAATTCCGTGACTACATTCCATGAACATCTCAATTCTCTTGCTTTGGCTATCTTTAAGTTTATCTAAGAATGTTATTTTACTTACTATTCTTTTTTAAAGAGACAGTCTCCTTTATGCGGAAAACAAAAACCCTCAGATTAAAGAACTAATATGAAAAAGAATGAAGAAAATTGTGTCCAGTGGAAATTAACTTTCAGCATATTAAAACACACCTAATCATTTTAATTTTTGCCTTTTTTTCCTTTCGGTTACTTAACAAAATAATTAACAAAACTTTAACTTCCTAATTTAAATTAGTTCAATTCTGATGAAAGTAATAGAGTAAAACATCAATCCATGGGTCTACTAAAATTGGAATTAATCAGTAAATCATTTGGGAGCAACTTTATTGGGATTTATTGATATATGTTATTCATCTGTCATTTCGTAATTTTTAAAATCTTTTTTGATACTTATATTCTAATACACCTAGATGTGTATCCATTTATATGCATATACAATTGTATATTCCATGCCATTAACCATCCCATATAATAATATATTCATATCAATTTAAAATTCATCTTTACATCATTTTTAAATGTAGATGTTGCATTCTCTCTTACTCACATTCATATTATTAAATTATTGTCTTCCTTAAAATTGGTTACTGAGTTCAGTCACTTACTGTTCTATTTACACAGAATGAAAAAATGTTAACGTCCTGTAGCTTTCACCACAGGTACATAGATTTGAATTTTAGAAACATGATAAAACTTTAGTATTAGTGATTAGTGATTATTAGTTTGTGATTCTGGTGATAATTTGGGAACACTTTAAATAGTAAGTCTTTTAAAATTTCTCTAAATAGTACATAAACGGGAAAAAATAATTAATCTTCTGATGTGTATTAATGAACCTGGGTAGCCAGGCCAGGTGTACAAGAAGTTCTACATTTTATGTGACAATATTATTTCTGACTCCGTGAATACACTCCATTAATTTAATGAGAAATAAAAATAACTTCCGTTTTTTTCTGTGTTTCTCCTTCCTCCTCGTGCAATTGACCAGGAAATTGGAAAGGAATTTAGGGGTGACCCTCAGCTTGACTACACTTGACACAAGTTTTTTTCTGACTCTAGGCCCCTTTCCTCCCTTCTATTAGAGCATTTACTTTAGAAAATTTGTAATTATAAATTCTCGGCCCCTTTGAAATGTAAATCTGTTTAACAGCTTCTTTCCAGGGGTACAATCCAGGAACATCCTTTTCAAGGACCTAAGAGCCATCCCTTTGAAATCAAGAATGACAGCATGTACAGATGCTCTAATCTCAGAGGAAACCTGAGGCAAATTCAGGAAAAACTCAATGCGCTCGTCACACCTCACTGATGAACCTCCCCACTAATGTCGTCCAGCATTTTCCCACTAGCTCACCCCAGCACTTAAAAATCTTTCCACCCGTTATTCTTATAGACTATCAGATACCTAAGTTTTCCATTTATCTTTGAAAATCACTTGTCCTACCACACTTGCTCAGGAGCTCACCTACACATTGGCTAAATTATTTTAATATTCTCCTCACCAGAATGCTTCTGGATCAGATCTGCAAGCAACGGAACCAAATCTGGTCAACTTATACAAAAATGGCTTTTGTTGAAAGGCTTGTCAAAACATCACAGGGTGAGCTCAAAATTGTGGTTGGAGGCTAAACAGCGAGAGCTACGGTGTAATGTTGCAAGGACTGTGATGATCTCACCTCTGGTAGGCAGAGACACTACTCTTGGCTCTGGCAATTCCAATGACAGTGATCTTGGCACACTGTTGCCTCTGCTTTCTCTGGAAACAGAAGTAGTAGCTGCTTTAGCTACTGATGCTGCTGCTGATACTCCCAACTGCCACCTAGGCTTCAACTGAATCCAACGTGGACCTGGCTTCCTCATGGGTAGTCTTCTTGAGCAGGGACCCAGTCCTTAGCTACAAAGGACCCTAGGACAGTGAGCATTTTTGCATTCTACAGTGAAAGATGAGCTCTGCCACATAAGCTAAAAAATTCTAAAATTATTGGGAAGTGTTTTAGATGTTTAGCTCTAAAATAATGACAAATCCCCACCTAAGTTCCCTTTCCTAACAATCTTATGTAACCATCTAATATAGCTTCCATTATCTTGCCATGTCCTTGCTTTAAAAATCCACTGGTTGCAACAACATGGGTGAACCTGGAGAATATAACACTATGTGAAAATAAAGTCAGACACAGAAGGACAAATACTACATAGTATCACTTAAATGAGAAATCTAGCCAAAATTATAGAAGCACAGAGTAGAATAGTGGTTGCCAGGGATTGAAGGGGAAATGAAATTAGTCAAAGTGTTCAAAGTTACAGTTATACAAGATGAATAAATCCTCGATATCTATCATATAGCATAAAGCCTATAGTTAACAAACATGTATATTTAAAAATTTGCTAAGAGGACAGACTGTATGTATGTTGTGTTTTTATCACATACACACAAAATAATAAAATTATTACTATTATAAATAAAGAAGATGGGAGGAAACTTTTGGAGGTGATGGGTATGTTTATAGCATAGATTGTGGTTTCATGGGTATACTCGTATCTCTAAACTCATCAAGTTTACAGCTTTTTGTATGCTAACCATACTTCAGTAAAGTGGTTTTAAAAAAACAACCCACTGACTCTCAGTAATCGAGTGAGACTAATATCCTAAATGAGGCACCTATGATCCTTTATTATTAGGCCACACAGTAACTACCCAACCTCCCTTCTCCTATTACTCAGTGTAAATCCTGAATTTTTATTTTTCCTAGAACATGAAGCCCAAGGCCAATCTTTTGCACATCTTACCCTATGCCTGGAACACCTTTTCCTTAATTTCTCCGTGCAAATCATAAATGGTACTCATTTTTCACCTCTAATAATATCTGTGATGAAATGAAGGGTCTTCCTGCAGCAGTATACTGTGAAGACTTATTACTGCTTCCCAGTTCAGTGGTAGCATGAGTGATTAGTGATGTCTGCCATGGCTGACGAGAAGAAAGCAACTCTCTCATGCAAGATCTCTGTGCTCCCTGATGCAAATATACTTAACCTTCAAAACTCTAGTCAAGTACAACTTCTTCTATTACGTTCTGCCCATCTATTTTGCTCACTATGACCAATCTATTTTAAAAACTTGAATAGCACTTATTTTTTCTACTCATTTTGACACTTTTCTATCACTTTGCACAGTATCAAGAGCACAGCAAATCTGCAGGTATCATGTCCCCCAGACAGTAAGCACCTAAAGGCTGAGACTCTTTTCTTTCCTTCTTTTTCACATGGAACTGTGCTCTGTCCTTAGCAGACTATCAAAAAAGTTAATTTATTGAAGGTGCAAACACTACTGTGAACTTACCTCAGATTTTGTTTTTCTCTTTAAGATGCTGAGATCTCATCTTCTCTCCACAGTGACTCTTATGGTATTTTCTGTTCTTCCTGTACATGGCTGACTTCTCAAGTTCCATCATAATCCGTCCCTGGCAATGATGCTGCTAGATAAACTGGCTCAGCATCTCAAGTGGCTTCCCCAATGTTCCTTGGAGCCCAGCAGCTGCTACAAATACGTTGTACCTGATTTCCTTGGCAAGCTTATTATGTTCCCTCAGCTGCCTGTTCTCACACCACTTTGACAAATTCACCCGTTGTGACAAGTGCCCTCTCTTTTCCACTAGACAGTGATTCAGTAAATATCTTTGCCAGGCATTCCATTGTCTAAGACTTTATATACAATCATTCTTCTTTTGCTGTACAACTGCACATATTTCTTATTATAATTTCTTATTCCTATGTGCTAAGGAAAATGATGTCTCGGATTCTAAAGGAAAAATTCTCTCTAAAGAGTCTAGTGTGAAAAACCTATAGTAAATTTTTTGACTGTTACGGTTTTGAATTTTGAGTGTGTGAGTGTGTATACACATTATCTCTTGGTGATTCAGCAGGAAATTCGAAAAAAAAGTTAGTTTAAGGAAGTAATATATATATACCTGTATGTTTATAACCATTTTCCATAAAACATCATTAATTTCAGAGAAAACCTGAATTACCTACATCCCTAGCTTTAATGTGTAATAAAGTAAAATGAACAAATCTCTATTCAAGTAAGAAGCTGTTTAATTGTCTTCTAATTTCTTCAAAGAGAAAATATATATTAAATATCTTTTAATATGCTCATTCATCTCTTAAGTTTCCAGGTTACTGGATATTTTCAATACCACAAAATTTTCAATTTCTTAAACTAGCAAGTCTTAAAAATTCACCTTTCCAATATTATCACCCACTCCCACAGCTACATGCATACCCTGAATCCCTATCGCATTCCATTCCTCACTATCCTCAATATTCCTAACTTTACGGAACCTTCGAATTTGCTTCAAGTATTTCTTCACCCTGCAGTGCCCCCAAGCCCACGCTTTCACCAATTTTCTGCTGAGCCACCAAGAAACAGCTCATCTACTTCCTCTTCAGTTAAGCTCTCCTCAGTGTTCAAAGCCAATTATAAATGGTCCACTGCCTAAGTTCTCCTAGAACTATTCTCTATTAAAACTGACTAGATTTCAAGGTTTCTACATTATTGGTTTCCAAAAGTCTCCATGACTAGAGGTTGTCAGCTACAGGAAGGCAGAACCTATTTCATCCTTTATGTACCTAATGTCTGGCATTGTATATGACACATATGATTAACTCAAAAAGTATTAGAAGAATGACTGTAAGTTTGCAGTCACTTTTGATAGATTTCGATTGTTCTTTTTTAAAAAATGAAAAAGATATATATATTTTTAGCATCATGGTGGATTATATGCCTTTAGTAACCCTCCCACTGAAAATAATTTAAAATGCTGCATAAAATACAAAAAACATCATTTAAAACCCATTGCTGGATTGATTGACAAGATAGTTAGAAATCCCAAAGGCAACAGTAAGACCAAAGGAAAATCTTGGTGATTTTGAGGTTTCTTTTTAGTGTCTGTAGGCGGTACAATGTGTTAGAAGTAAGGGATGTGGTGGTGTTAACTCCAACCAAATCAGTGAGTTGACAAAAGACCACTGAATAATGCTGGCAAGCAAAGCTGCACGTGGTCAGTGTCCTGAGACAGACCTGCTGTGTGGGAGAGAAAGGCAGCAAGAGAACTTTCCTTTCTCCCCTTCATAATAGGGTAGAGGAGAAAAAATATTCTCGCTGTGTAATTTCTAACCATGAGCTCGGTCTCCTCAAATTTGTGCCCCTAAATCACTGTGGATGATTCAAAACTCCACAAAGGGCAATTATAAAGTGAGTGCTAGTTAGTAGCACTTCTTGAGAAACGAGAATACAATGTGTTTTTGTGTGAGGAAACATCTAAGGAGAACCAAGAATTACTTGGAAAAGAACAAGGGACAAACCATACCAGATAGCAATTAACTATTAAAACATTATAATTAAAATAGTGTCAATAAGCATAAGAGTAGAGAAAGAGACTAAAAAACAGAATGAATTCAGATTAGAGTGAAAATGCATAAAATGTTGCTCCATGCATCAACATGGATGAATATTACAAATGTGATATTGAGCATAAATCACATGTCATGAAAGAAATATCATTATTCAATTTATATAAAGTTCAAAATTATATATAAAAATAAGTGACATGTTTTAGGAAAATATTCACATGTGGTAAACCAGTAAAGAAGGACAAAATAAGAGATCCAATATCAAGAGAACGGCTCCTTATGAGGAAATAAACAGGAATAAGCACCCAGCAGAGTTCTAAAAATCTGATTGCATTTTCTTGTTTATATTGTGTGGTGGGACTGGAGATGTCTGTGTTGTATACTCTTTATGTCTCCGTTCACATATGCTAGAAACACTGCTTTCTTTATAATAAAAATTGAGATTAGAATTCGAGTAATTGGAATTTATTAATTCATTCAACAAATATTTATTGAGAAACTTCTACAGGTGAAGCACTATTTCATGTTGCAATACCATGATAAATAAACCAGACTGAGCTTTTACTTTGGTATGGCTGGCATTTTAGTATCAGAAATAGAACAGTGAACGTAACCTTTTAATTCACCAGTGAGGAAACTGAGAAGTTCAAAATCCAAATGACTTTTATGAAGTTCTAAAATGAAGACCAGGTCCAGATTAAAAAATGAAGCGTCCTCCAAACAAACAGAGACTCAGGGACATGGACAATGGACTAGTGGTTTCCAGAGGGTAGGGGGTGAAGGAGGAGCGGGGAGGTGGACAGGGCAAAGAGGGTCAAATATAGGAGGGCAGGTGTAGGGTGAAGTGTTTAAAGGGGATCAAATATATGGTAGATGAAGGAAACTGGACTTTGGGTGGTAAATACACAATAAAATATATAGATGTCAAATTATAATGTACACCTGAAAATTATATAATTTTATTAATGATTGTTACCCCCAAAGACTTAATTTTTTAAAAAATGAAGCATCCTGATAGCCAGCTCAGTGTTTTCTGCATTACAAATTCAGCTATCTACATGCAGAAGAAATGCTATCTGATAGCGAGGTAGAGAGACAGAAGAAAGGTGGAGAGATGGAGGAGGAGGTGCACACTTGTATTACACCTAAACAAAAGCAACACAATATGAAAAGGGAATGTTCATCTGTTGGATGACAGCATATACTCGTTCATTTCTAAACAGTCCTGATAAAAGGCCATCTGCTGAAAAATGCAGCCATTAACACTCATTTTTTATTTTAAATGGTAATGAAGACACTAAAACGTGTCTTTCAATATTCTGAGTTAAATGGGAATAATTTAACATGGACAATCAATCAATAATGAACCAGTAATAGCAAATTGTTTAAATAGATGAACTTTTATAATGTTTTAGTAGCGACCCAGTGCCTACAGTAATACCTTTGAGTGTGTTGTTTTGTTTTGTTTAATGCTGTAGGGGCTAACTGATAATTGATCAAAGCAAAGAAATCTTTGTTAATTTGGGAAAGCCCAGACCTGGGGGACCCCCCTTATATTAAAAAGAGGGTGTGAATTATGGTTTATGCATCTTTAAAATTAAAGCTTGTAAAGCACAAATCAGCACTTAAAATTCTATACAGACAACACACACTTGTAAATATCAAGAAAACCTCTTCTATTATAATATGCAATTCCACCTATCCTTTTTTCTAGGATTGTTGATGCTGTATATAATAATATGATAACTCATTGATTAAAAGATTTAATGCAATATTCCCAAGGCTAATCTGATTATTAATTTCAAAGGGCAATCAGTTAGGAACTATTGACTGTTTTCCCTTGAAGTGAATAAATAATCATTCAATAATTACAAATAGTTTTTCTTCCCCCTTTTGTCTCTGAACCAGCAAGAACATGAAGTTATTTTTATTCTGGGACAACGACAGTTATAAGAGACACACTACATCATATAACACATTTTTACATAACGAGGATAGGACACAACCCAGCCTCAGACATCAATAGTAAACTGATATGGATTTCTCTGAGGATGCCTTGAAATTTGATTTTTATAGAAATATAAAGTCTTTGCTACAAATGCAAGCTACAAATTGTGTATATTATTAAGTGAATTTAAAAGAATTGATTCAAAAGTACCTGAGTCTCATATTGTTTCAAATCGGCCATTTAAAAAAATACTTATTAATAAATCCTATTATTTTCCTTTTTGTTGTAAATAAAGTGTGACTGGGTTGTGAAATCATCTCCTATTCAGAGAAAAACTTATTCTCATAGACATTCATAAAGATAAATAACATGGTGTGATGTGACCCAGAATTCAAAATTACTCAGTGAGGAAAGTTCAGTATATGGTTTTAGTTTAGTTAATATCTCTAATAAATAAACCTAATAGTCTTAGAATAGATTGAGAAAAATGGCATTTAAAAAAAAGCATACAGCATTAATGGCATCATCATTTATATTCTGAATCAAAATGACAGGATTACCAACAAAATATTCAGGTCCTTTTGATCTGAGAATATAATTTCCATGCTTAAAGCTCTACTAGTCAGGGGTAGTTATAATACTTACTTCCACTTTGCTTAATTCAGTACCAACTATAGACACAAGCATTTCAATAACTTAACATCACTACATCATACCCTTTGTTGGAGTTCAGGTTTTCAAATGTCAGTTGAATCTACTTGCTCAACAATACTTAGTTCTATTTTATTAAAATCTTAACATTTTCCCACACGTGTTCATCAATTTATTTTATAATATTCTACATGTTTGGGGTGGAAAGATGAATGAGACATTACCACTGCCCCTGTGATTCTGACAAACTATTCAGCGAGACGGATAAGAACATTAATACTTATGACACTTTGTGTAAAATGTACTCAATGTACTTTGAGAAACACAGTGTGATGGATACTGTGTGGTAACGTATCCCACTACGAGGCTCACTCTTTCTCCTTCACTAATTTCTTCTACAGGGATTTATGAGCCAAGAACCAATTGTTAAGCTAAAAACCAATTAACTACAAAGCTGACGCGGAAACAGTTCTGAGTGACTTCTCTAAGCCAGTGGAGAAGCTGAGTTCGTGGGAAGTCTGAAAAATCGTCGGCTGCAGTGGTGATGAAGCGTGAGCTCATGGTGGGGTTTGTCAGGCTGTTGCGGCTGACCTACACGACCTCCTGAGAATAATGGCTTCCAGTTTACTTCGCTTTCTAAATCTGTTTGAATTGTGTGCGTTAGCAAATGTTAACCCAGGACCTTGTGTTGGACAGTAAGAAGACAAACAGAACGCAGTACGGATAATGTTCTGCTATGCCCCTAACATGAAGCCCTCCAAACCAACATAGTTCTCTACTTTAAAATATAGATCTCTGAACTCTTGCTGGCTAACATCTAAGATAACCCCCAAAGGTATAAATCCACCACCACGTCAGGCACTTACAATCCTGGTATTCCACTGTAACTGACATGCGGATGCCCAAAAGCATCCCATCTGACCTTGATGTCACTGTAGACAGGGACTGTTTTGCTGTTGAATTCTCATCAAAGAAATATAAGCAGACATCTGCTGGGGTTGCCTCTTCCCTCTTCTCGTCCCTCTTCCCTGGAATGTGATGTGATACCTGGTTCGGGGCCATTTGAGTTGTAACCATGAGGACAAAAGCCACATGCTAGGAATGGCAGAACATATGTTGATTTCCCATGTCGAAACTTACCTACTTCCCCTAATCTCTGGTTGTGTGAGATATAAAACACCTTCGCCTATTTCAGCCACTGCTATAGACTGTTCTGTTACACATGGCTGAATCCAGCCCCAAACGATGCAATAGAGAAGAGTAAGCTAATTCTGCTGGGGACATAAGGGGAGGTTCCTCATCTGAAAACCCAGGCAGGACCTTGAAAGAAGTGCAGGAGCTCAGAAACCAAGAGGGCGAGGAAGTCTGAACAAAGCCGAGGGAATCCCAGCGTTTGTTCGAGGCACAGGTTTTTGGGGAGTGAGCATAGGGGTCCAACTTATGCCCTTAAAAATACAAAGGTGGTTGGAGTTCCACAGTCAAAGGAGTCTATCTTCATTTATTGTGCTGAATTATCTATTGTCAACCTGACTTTCTAACCATTTGCTTTAAGTTCTGTGTTAACATTTGCTAATGCACACGATTCAAACAGATTTAGAAAGCGAAGTAAACTGGAAGCCATTATTCTCAGGAGGTCGTGTTCGTCAGCCACAACAGCCTGACAAACCTCACCGTGAACTCATGCTTCATGACCCCGCTGCAGCCGACGATGACTTTTCAGACTTTCCACGAACTCAGCTTCTCCACTGGCTTAGAGAAGTCGCTCAGAACTATTCCTGCATCAGCCTTCCAGATACTTACTCCCCCCAATTCCTCCACAGTAATGCAGGCCTGATTTTTATCATCAACATTTTATTAGTGGTGCATCATGTGTGAACAAACACACACTGGTGCACCTGGTAGGTACCGAGAGGCAAATCTTTCATTAACTCATCTGGTTCTTCTGCCTCTATTATCTTCTATTCCATCTACTACACTATGACCAGAACATTCTTTCAAAGCACATATTAGACTATACATTTTCATTGCTTCTACCCTTCAGTGGTTTTTCTATAATCCACAAGAACTGATCCTGGGATCCACTAAACATTAGAGTAGAGTAGCCTCCTTTTCAGGAAGGTTTATGAACTTTCATGATCAGATCTACACATAGAGTCCAACTTCAGCTCGCTCATTACCTTACTTCCCACCTGACTTCTATCTAGTCACACCAAACTGGTTTCCTGTTTTCAAATGCTTTTCTGCACCTCTGTACCTTTGTCCATCCTTTTCTATAGAATCTCCCCCTCGATCTTCATGTCAGTTAATTCCAATTCATTTATCCAAGATACGACATGATCTTCCCTGTGATACGTTCTTTCTTTACCACCACCTCCTACTTCCCCCTTGGCACTGCTAGCCCTGCCTGCAGGCTCCTTAGCAGCTCACACACACTCCTAAGACAGACTGGTCATATTTTTTTTCATTTGTACTAGTCTTTCTTCCCCAAGAAGACATGACTCTTCTGTTAAAAATCTTTGTTTCTTTATTCTTTAATAACATATCCTAAACAATTTTGAAATTGATGGTTATGTTATTTTTAATTGAATGTTTTTAAGCAAGTAAATAACATAATCTGATTTGCATCTAGATAGATACTGTCATTGGAAGGTGAAAGATTGGAGTGAGAAGAGACAAAAGGGAACTTAAGAGTCACCCAATTTATGATTAGAAAATACAGAAGAATGATAGCATTTCTATTTAGAGTAGTTACAACTCACTATTGTGTTTCTAAGAGTCTCCTGAAATCCATATATTCCAAGGCATTTTCAGGCTGAGAACATGGTGATAGTTTCCCAACATGGTTTAAAGCTGAGCATCCAGAGAGACTGCTGCTACCCTAGGATCACCATTCTACTGTGCTAGGAATGTGTAGGATCCTCCAGGGTCAGGATGTGCCATGTTTTCAGGGCCATCAAAAGGCTCCCAGACATCAAAATACCTCTTTGACTTAATCGCTAATACTTGAGAAATAACATCTGTCATCAAACAGAGATAAGACATAAAATTACCCCATAAGAGATTCATCACTCTGGCTTTGAGTCATATTTTTTAGTGTGACTAGCAAGTGATTTTCCTATACTAGGCTTCGTTGAATGCAAAGGGATAAACTGCCAAGGGTGTGAATGACTGAAATAGAAGGAAGAAAATCATGGAACTGAATACACCAATTGAAAACTTTACGTCTGTGATAATTTTGGCCTCGGATTGCCTTTCATTCACTCACGTAGTTATTTTGCAAAAGCTTACTGTCATCTACTATGTATGAAGGATAAAATTGGACCCTAAGGACAGAGATAAAAGATCATCATCAGTTATGTGTTGCACAGTAAGGGGACTAATAGAATACAGTATGGATAATGTTCTGAAAGGCCGATAATATGTAGCACTCTAGCACCAACATAACTCCCTGCTTTAAAATACAGGTTTCTAAACTCTTGCTAGCTAACATCTAAGATAACCCTCAAAGGTATAAATCTACCATCACATCAGGCACTTATAATCCTGGTATTCCGCTATAACTGACATGAGGATGCCCCGTAAAGCATCCCATCTGACCTTGACATCAAGCATACCTGACCCATGCTATTTCATACCTAATCCTCCTACGGCTCTATTTTCTTCAGTTAAATATTGCTTATATTTATGTACCTTGTATAGCATGCAAAAGACTTGCCTTCTCAGATGTACTTCCACCCAAATTACATGCCAATAGGCCTCTACAGTGACTCTCTCCTATACTATTTACTGCCACTGCCACTGCTGCCGCTACTCAGTTAACTGCTGACTCTTTTAATAAATAGAGTGGAGCACACAGCCCTCCCTTCCCTGAACCCAACGCCTCTGAACACACACGGTCAGCATCCGGGGACTCTCCGCCAGTTCCACGTCTCATTATTTCACTTACATAAATGTTGAGCATTCACTGTGTAGATACAGCTGGTGCCCTTCTCAGAGGATATCCTTCACGATTCTAGAAATTCCATGTCTCCCCTCACATTTGCTCAGTGCACTAATTGAGCTCAGTACCTAATAGATTTCTTTAGCCTTCCCACACCAGTGCTACAAGGATCCTATTTTCCAACTCCTCATAGGACCACAAACCTGTCACCAATAACAGTTATAAATTCTAAGCTCTTACTACGAGATAGCAGACACATTTCTAGAGGGAAGGTCCATCCAGAACTTCCCTGGTCCCCCAGTCTCTAGAAACTGAAAATGACAAATTCCCATCACAGTTCTTAACACACTGACGTTTAAAAATGACATTAAAATTATCTTTTTATTAGTTTTTAGCCCCTAGTGAACTAAAAGCTCATGACATTTGAGGCCATGTCTAATTTGTTCAGTGTTATATCTCCCACACTTTTCTCACGGACTAACACAAAATGGAAATGGAAAAATATGTTGAATGAATTAATGAATAGATGTCTAGATGACTCAAGTAATTTAGGCACCTCTTAGGGTCCATCAGCTTTCCTGTTCAACTTCACACATTGAGGCCCAGAGCCCTCTCTGCGTCCCCTGGACTTTGTCACAGGGACAAGGAACAGCTCAATTTGTTACCAAGACTCATCGTTTAATCCTAATTCCTGCCAGGGAGACGCCTGTAGCCACGTCTTCCCTCTGCTCAGCTAACCCACCTCTCCTCGGTGATTATCATCTTCCTCTGGTTCAGACAGCTAAAAAAATTATGACTCTCCTAAAAACTAGTCTCAAAAGACTACCTGCAGATCGTTTTATTTAAAAAAATAGATAATCATTCATTTTGGGAAGAAAATTTCAGGAAAAATATCTAACCAAAAAACACTGGGAGCAACATATTTTTCTGGTTGTTTCCTATGTTAATATTTTAGAAAAAAAAAACCCAAAACACTTTAGACATGTTGTATGCTAAATACTCATGTTCTGCTACATCAAAAAGGTAAAAGGTAGCCTTGTACTTTTGTTAAAACGCTGCGTCAAAAGAGATGCAGATTGTAGATGACGTTGTGCTACCATCCTGCCAAGTCCTGATGAAACGATCGGTGTCCACGTAATTACACACGGAGAAGCAGATGCATGGGTTAAGGAAGTAAAGTATACCACGCCACACTTTTAAATTTATTTTCCACATGCTGCTCTCAGTAAGGACACGGGGCTACAAATACAAAAAGGCTAAGAAAGGGAACCTCCAAGCATCTCTTATCCGAGGTTCAGCACTACAGAAACCACAGCACCACGGCAGTGCGGCAGCGCCTCCCCTGTTGGTACGATGTCATAAGTACGAGACAGGATGCGTGTGTTGCGGGCAGAGAGATAATGTATAAATCGTGACTCCGGCCCTACAGCTATGTGAGTTTGGGAACTTAAAAAGTCTTAGGGCCAGAGGGTAGGAGAGAGGGCGGTGGGGGAGGCAGACGGGGTAAAGGGGGTCAAACATGTGGTGACAGAAAGAACTCTAACTATGGGAGGGGAACACACAGTAAGGCATATATATATGCCTTACTGCTGAAATGTACAGCTGAAACTTATTGGATTTCGTTAACCAATGCCATCATTAAAAATTAATTAATTAATTTAAAATAAAACTACTTAGGAAGTTTCCCTACCTCCAAAGTGAGGCTCAGTGATGGGATACATTTCAAAGGGCTGTCATAAAGCTTAAATTAGATAAAATATGTAAAATGTTATTATAGAGTTTGGCACCTATAAATACTTCAGATCATTGTAATTAATGTGCTATATTTGCCAATTAATTTTGAGAAAAAATGACTCAGTTTTGTCCAAGGAATGCTTCCAAAAGAAGAGAGATTTTCTTATGTCTCTGTATTCCTTAATTAACAAAGGTTCACATACTTAATGCTAATATGAATTAACATTATGATAGCTTCTTCAGAAATTCAAAGCCTATTCCATCACCTCTCTCTTTCCAAAAAGTATTTGTTAGCATGAGCTCAAATAAAGCAGAAAAAATTTAAGCATGACAAGTAAGTAAATGTTGGAAAATATTCTATGTAAGATTAAGGTTTTATCTTTGTAGAATTTAGCAATCTATTGTCTATTTAATTGAAGATTATTTCAAAGACTGTCTAAAGTATACCAAGTTAATTCATTTTTTCCTGTAATTAGAAATATATTAATTTTTGAAATATGGTCTGAGCCATTTTCTTTTTTATTTCAAGGACATTTTAGACATTTCTGCAATTCAGTCTTTTATAGTAATAATATGCTAGTAAAGTACAAAGGCTTGTCTATATGAATACCTGACTATTCAGGTGCTAAGACAAAACTTTAATAATAGGGATAATACTGTACTATCTTATTTTAACAGAAAATACCAGTGTATCTTAAATGTGGTAACCTCTGATTGTACTGCATTCTTTATATAGCTTCTTCAGTAAGATCCAGGGGAAATATTATCTTTCACATTAAATGATATGCATGTTTAACTGATTATCCTTGAGAAACGTAGAGACTCATTTGTGTTCATCAGAACTCTCTTTGAAAAAAAAAATACTTTACATCAGAAAGCAGCAAGGCATATTTTATTGTTGTTCACATATGATAAAATAAAAGGGAGATAATCACATTGACAAATTTACTCTGCTCTATTAATTTTGGTAATTAAACTCTAATTGGCCATTCTAGAAACAAAGTATAAAACTGTGCCCTTATAAGCAAGCACAGAAATCCTAGAACACTTACTTTTATATTTGTGATAAGAACACTTAATACAAGATCTACACTCTTAGTAAATTTTTAATAGCACAATACAGTAGTGTTAATGAAAATAATAATAAATAAAGATAGTGGGAGGAAACTTTTGGAAATGATGGGTAGGTTTATGGTGTAAACTGTGGTGATAGTTTCATGGGTATACACATCTTTCCAAATTCATCGAGTTTTATGCATAAATATGTACAAGTTTTTCCATGTCAATCATAACTCGATAAAGTGATTTTTTTTTAATGCTGAAATTTGTTTCAAGTCCTCTTATTAGGGGTGCTCATTCTAGAATTTCACTAATCTCTTAAAAAATATTGTTGTGACTTAGAGATTTCTTATTTCCTAGGATCTGCTAAAAAATTATATAGTTAAAAATGATATGATTTCTATAATTTAGGTCACCCATGTGAAAGTACTGAGCTCAAAACATTTAGCTACATAAAACTACTTCATTGAAAAATAAACAGCAACACATTATTCAACTATGAAAGTTATTCATTTTCATGCTTTTAAGATTTCCAAACTTTTTAAACACTATGCCCTTCTTGACAATTTTCAAATGAAATGTTGAGGAAAAAGAATGACTAATGCAATTAGGATATCCCGATTACCTTGTAACTTTTTCTCTTAATCACTTGAATGCAAATCAAATGGTTTTTAGAAATAGCAGGGACACTCTGCCAAACTGTAGTCGGCTGTAACCACCAACTGAATTTATCCTTTTGTGCCTCGTGTTTAATTATTTTACATTGACACCTTATCCTCACTGGGATTACTTCATGAGGTCACAGCTATCTATAGTCTGTATTTCGATCTGTCATTGAGAAACACAGTTCCTGCTTTAATTTATATAGCCAATGAGAATACTTGAGACCTAACATTCTTGAATACACATTGCCTGGGAATCGAAACGAAAATTAACGCGTTGAAGAACTTTCTGGTCGCAGCCTTTGGTTCATAATTAAGGAAGTATTTTTGCTTGTGACATTTCCCCACCAAAGTTATTATCTGCTTTAGTTTGCTCACATGTCATTAAATTATAGACACTGGAGTGGAAAAGTTCCGGAGATGAGTGTAGGGAGTGGAGCAGAAGACAAGAGACAGTAAAGTGCACAGTGAAACCTGCAAAGGTTGGGGATAAAGAGAAAAAAAAAATCCTTTCTCTTCTATAGCAGACATGACAAGTTTTGTGACAAAAAGTAAACAATCATGGTAGTTCCAAATGTTCAATTTTCAACCAAGAATTTGGTTGTCGAGACCTTACCAATTTAACCTTCTGGAGAGAAATGTAATGTCACTGAGGCTTGAGGCAGAGTAAGTGTAAGTTTATGTGAAGGTAAGTATGCTGACATACTGTCATGAAAAACTACACTTTTCTCTATGCTTGCTAAAGGTCAAAGACAGAATACATGTGTTATTTTCTTTTCCCAAGCACACAGCAAAACCAAGAAACTGTATACCAAAGATACGACAGTTTAAAAAATATAAATTGTTTCAAAAAGAATTAGTGAAAATTGAAAATACTTTAAGTAATCTATAATAGATAATTGATACTTCTGGTAGATGAATTCAAAGCAATCATGAAAATCTATAATTAGGACCAGCACAGAAATATGTATAAATATTCATAAAATGTTAAGAAAATAAGATGAATATGAAGCCTGTATCTAATTAATTAAAATTAATAAGGTCTGGATGAATATGAAAATGAAGTACTTCATGAGTTAGTTATTAGAATTAACAGAACTTCCCCCTAAATGTCTCACATATACATTTATTGTCTACACAAAGTTTTGTGCAGCAAAATTAAAATAAGAATATAGAGAAAGTGTCTTATGTATTCTCAATTATAACAGCCAGTAAAAGGCTAGAAAATAATAAGTATATAAACTGAATATATTCACTCTCTAAAGGCCAGAAATTTCATTTCTAGGCACGTAAACAACATAAATATGTATATACATTCATCAAAAAACATGTTCTAAAATATTGTTGATAGCACTATTCATATTAGCCTGGAAACTATTCAAAAATTCATCAACAGCAGAATGAATAAATAAACTGTGATATTTACCCAGTTGAACATCATACAGCAATGAGGATGAACCTTAGACAATATGTACTGCAATATGGACAAATCTCAGAAACGAAATATGGAACGAGAGAAGTACATAATCTTTTGTCTCTGGCTTTGCTCACTCAGTACTATGTCTGTGAGGTTCCATTTGTGTAAGTAATTAAAATCTGCAATAAATCCTTCCAGGCCAAATGTACATTTCGGGCCATGGAAAAATATCTGCTAGAGAAAACTAAAAATCTCAATGCACTATCAGGAGTCAACACATACATTAAAGCTGAAATATTCTACAAGATAAATTCATTTTTACCTAATGATCTTTAATATAATAATTATCCCTTGTAATAAAACCTATGTTCATACATATTCATACATGCATACTGTATGTGTATACATTATATGTGTATACATGTGTGTGTATGTGTGTGTGTACACACACGAGGGACTACATTTATTAGCCCTTCGACCTTTCTCTCTCCAGGTGAGATGGGAAGACTTTGTAGCAAATGGGATGTAAGCCGAAGTGACGCTTTGATTAAGAACGAGCATGTTTTCTCCACACGACCCATCCCTGTCTGCCAACAACATCTAGAAAATCCAGAACAGGACTCCGAGGTCCTAGATGATGGACAAGTTGTAAGATGAACAAAGCACAAGTCTCTGCATCTCTACATAGAAGGCCGGTTGTCTAGCAGAATCATCTGCATTGACTGAACTGTTCCATGAGCCAAAAATTAACTTCTTTTGGGGCAAGTTTGAAATTTTGACCTTTCGTTCATAGCAAATTGAAATATAGTTTAATATAGTGTTTTTTTGTTTTTTTGTTTTTTCTTGTGGTGGTGGTGGTGGTAGTGGTTTTCAATGCTGGCTTGACCCAGTTTTGAGACCCTGGCGAGAGGCTGGTCAGTTTCCCTTTCTGAGCAGCTGGTTGAGACCACACTTCTGGGTAAGCCCACGCACCAACCACCTTTCTTATTGGGCTCTTACAGACCAGGCCTCTAAGCATCTGCCCTAAACAACCCTGCACCAGGTACAAGACGACTAGAGACAGAGTCTTTAGGGCCCCGGAGCTCATGGAATTATTCAAGTGAGCCAGTCCGCAAGGAGCCTAAGTAACCTAGGCAACCCCAGTCCGCTTGCGCATCAGGTGACCCCGTCTGCGCCCTGAGCAACCCTGCCTAACAGCCTTCTCTTTTTTTGGAGCAATAAGTAACACAAAATTCTATCCAAGTATTGTGTCCCATCACCAAAATAATCTTAAACCTTGTAAAACATGAATTCAGGGCTAGCTTAATTAAAATTCAGCCTGAGCTTCTTTCTATAAAACGTAGTCACTTAGCATTTATACATTTAATACCTGCATTTTTTTGCCCCACAGAATACCGAAGATTCATTAAATATAGTAGTTTGTGGATTTGCTGAGACACAAATTTGAATAACTTCAAGGATCGTGGCTTACACATGCTATTTAACTAGCAATCTGGTTTATCGAGCTGCCCAGCATCTGCATTTCAATGTGGTTTTATTCTTGCCTCATAATTATCTTTGCAGAAAGTATAGTAAAGTGCTAAAATCTGTATTTTTTTGTGAAAAATAATAATCAGTTAAAAGGTAAATTTTAATGAATTTGAAGGAGGGTTAACATTGCACAAGAAACAAATGACTTGCCACAGAAATGTAATTCAGGAAGAAGTTAAGAGCCTGTATAAATACATTAATTTTCTTTAATTTCATGTTTTTGAAAGCTATCTACCACATCTCTCCAAAATAAGAACTAATCATATAAATGTATATATATCGTAAATAAATATATAGTTTGATTTTTTTAACTATGTTGATTTTATCTTTGTTAACTATTTTTCTTACATAGAATTAATTTGAAAAATGCAAGTTATTTAAGAATAGAGAATGATTATGAGAAATTAATAGCTTAAATTCAGAAAGAAAAATAAGAATTTTGATATCTATTCATCCTACTTACCTCTTGTTGACCTAAAGAAAGAGATAAACTGACAGAAGCTCGAAATTGTCAAAAAGGAGGATTTATTCGGGAAGATCAGAGAAACTGCAATTTGGGAAATGCAAACTGTAGCAAGCCACAGGCAAGTCTGTAGAGGGTTTGGGGTAGGCTGTGTTTATAGGTCGGGAATGTAAAGAGGAAAATAGCTCAGTTAGAGTCTGTTAAAATCATCTAAAAAAAAAAAAAGAAAAAAAAACACAGAAACCAGCTTTTGAAAATTCTGTGGACAGACAAAATTGGTCCAGTCATACAAACAAAGCTCAATTCAGCTTATTTTGTGAGATCAACCTGACCTGGGTTATTTCTTATTCACGTCTCTGGAAACCATAAACAAAATTTCCCAAAGTTGAAATGAGACAATCCCTGACCAACTTCCCATCATTTAAGAAAATTCCAATGTTATCAGTTTTCTGTCATCAGGCATTTATGGGAAGTCAGTCTCTCAGTCCTCATGTTTTGTTTTCTCAAGGGCAAATAATTGAGATTTCCATTTTATATCTTTCAATTTTAGACTGAAATTATTTCATAGTGCAAAAAAAGAGAATATCTGGGACCATTTGACTAATAAATTTGCAATTTGGTACTTCTCGAACATGCGTGGGAAAGAAATATGCATTAATTTTGAAAGTTAAAAAAAGCTCAATAATAGAGATAATCAAAAATATACATACTGTCATAAACACATATTTATTGTATGAATAATATCTATTTATATATACCCATTAATTTAGTTACATCATCTATTAAAAAATCTAAGCTATGACTATGCTGCACTACTCAACTGCACATTTAAACAATCATCTAGGGGGCACAATACAGTACAGGGGCTAAGGCCACAGGGAAGCCGGATCGCCGGGCTTTGCATCCCAGTTTGCCGTGTGGTGGTGGGTGAATTACTCACTTGCTTGGATTTCAGTTTAAACATCAATAAAACAGAGATAATAACAGTAACTATTTTAAACAGTTCTTATGAAAATTAAATGAATAAATACATGTAAAGTGACTAGAGCTAATTAATTCTACCTATCACTATTATTTGATACAACAGAAAGAGTAGAAGTGAGATGTGAGGAGATTCTAGCTCTGTAGCTAATTCTCTATATAATCTTAAAGCAGTTAGTTACGAGCCTATATCTGAAAAATAAGAGATTTGGGCTGTATAGTTCCTGAGGTCTTTCCTAGGTCTAAATTGTTTGAAGTCAAAAAATATTTTAAAGAAGTCATTTGACCGTCACTTCAGTCATTACCCACCCCCCACCCCTTCAATCACATCGTCATAAAATGTCTTAATCGGCTGCATGCAAAATTATTAGTGTTGTAGCAGACTGGTTGGAAATGGGTTTTAAATGAGTTGACTGCTAAGATCTTTCCCATTTCATTATATTTTCATTGCTATAAACATAAAAAGATAGGAAAACAGTGAGTTTAATAAGTTCTATTCCATAAGAGATATTATATCAATACTTATGGATCAACAATGGAAACCAAGCGAAAATACGTTTGCACTGATATTTCCCATATTGTGACTGACTCTCTCAAATTTATCTTAACTTTTGAAGTAGTATATTAATGACATTTCATTTACGATATCCAAAATAAGGTTTTCTTTTGTTAGGCTAGCTCACCAATAAAGAACACTGTCTGCTGCATATAATAAACTGAGCATAACACCTGATTCTGTATTTACATTTTTGTACCGTATTAAAGTGAATTTGTCGTAAGAAAAAAAAGATCGTTTAACGGCAGTTTCAGATTAAAAAAATAAGCGTTTTCGTAAGGCTTTCAATAATAGAGATAATCAAAAGTAACTTTCTCTTTCAAAATGGCCATCATCCAGGAGTGTGCCTATGGCCAAAAGATGCCTGTGGAAATTAAGCTGAGGGAAAATGATTATTAGTCAATTACCAACTTTTAAATGTAATTCCTTTCAATCCTCACTTACCAAAGTCTGTAACTGCTGTCATTTTGGTACAGATTGCACCAAATTTAATCAGTTTTAAAATTATATAGAGATGGCCCTTGTTCCATAAAATCTCTGGTTTCTCTCCTTCACTGACCACACAGTCAATATGCACGAATCACAAAGCCGAGACTTAATGTTTTCTTCAATAAGCCTGGGGCAATAATATATCAAAGGTTCATTTCCAGAGATGGTGAACCTCATGGACACAAGGCTGCGGAGAGCAGACATCTGTTTTCTGAAAGAATGTTGCTAATGGCGATCAGTTACACATTAATGCATAATTTTCACTCATCTTTTATGGGTCAAAATCTTATTAGGTTAACTCCTATTTCTCGTTACTAAAGTACAGGCTGCTATAACGAGACAAATACATAATATTCTGAATTTACTCAGGTCAGACACAAGCATCACAAAATTGTTCTACTTCAGCTTCCTGATAGATCTTAAGCAGAGGGCAGTAAACTGAACCCAACTAACCATAGCTAGTATGAAAATACTTTTTGGAGAAACATATTGGCTTTATTTAGAATATAGTTCAATAATTGCTGAGGGATAGAAACTAACAGAGCTGAAACATCTACAGAATGAGAAGGGGTAGCTATTGAGATTTCCCTGAAGAAAATGAAGAGGAAAAAGCCTGAGGTCTGAGGCCGGGAGGGAATGAGAAAGGAAGAGGAAGACCCCACGGGGAGAGAGAGCACCAAGGAGACGCTTCAAAGGAAACACACGTGTGAGAAGTTTTCAGCTGAAAAGTCGTGCTATGTGATTTTGACACTTCCTGATGACCCCTGAAATTTTCAGTTAAATTACCCTCTACGAAATTCTATTTTAAACTTGGTATGAATATGTTTTTATAGAAACAGAGAAGAAGCCCTAATCTTGCAATGGGATAGGAAAGGGGTCCTAACAGTAGGAGGCAAGGGCAAAGAACAGAAGAAAACACTGTCCTAGGGATTACAGCACTGAACATGGACCACGTCCCCAAACCAGGCAGGAGTTATCAAAATCTCTCCGTGGGTCTCCACTCAGGTTCACAGGATGGATGCTTAGCATTTGTGTAACTAAGACATTAAGGGGGTCACACCTGGATGCAAAGACCTTTAGCATACAACAGCCCAGGTGAAAGGATACTCCTTATTCGAGGAGCTAAAAAACTTCTGAATTTAATAGAACAGGAGTACAGTATGTTTAAGTGTAAAACAGAGGACTATATGAGTCATATAATAAAAAAAAGTTCTCTAGTTTATGCTAAAAAGTTTGAACTTGATCCTGAGGAAAACAGGAAATAATTAAATAATTTTAATAGGAAAATAACAATATTACAGCATCCCGCTTAGACCCAGAAAAACAGATCCTTGTCCATGGCTTCCTCTGACCATGCCTCTACGCAAAGGGCAAGGAGTCCAAAGGGCCTAAGGCAAGAACCCAGCTGGCACCTATGCCCATCCTTCTAGAACATGCTCTGTGTACACTGACACAGAATCCCATGCCCAGATGATCCCGAGCTGCTTCTCTGGCCTGTCTGGTCTCTTCCCCAGGTCTGCCCCTGAGGGTAGATCTCACCTGTGGGCTTACTTCTGCACTAGAGGGGAGGCCCCTGAACAGTTAAGGGAAGGATGGCTGTGGACAATGATCAAATATACAGGTTGGTGTGTCTATATATAAATGCCTGTAATGGCACTTATTACCTTGGCTGTAATGGATGGAGCATGAAGGCAGAAAAGGAGAAAGACGATGTGTCTCCATTTATACTCTTGCTTAAGGACCGCAAATTTTGGAACTAGTCCAGATTGTTACATTTGTGCTGAAAAAGATCACTCTGTCTATTCTGCAGAGAATGGACTGGAAACACAAAGGACTGGTAAAAACAGAGCATTAAACGATCTGTTGAAATATTCCTGGAAAGAGTTAACATGGTCTAGTCCTAGGAGGTGACAGTGGGAATGGAGATAATTTGATAGAACTTGGTGTTGGATTGCTGTGTTTGACTAAGATGGAGCTACAAGTCACGAATAATACCTAAGTTTCTGGTCTTCACAACTGGATTGATGGCAGTAGCTTTTACTATTGCAAAAAAAAATAATAAAATAAAATAAGAGGAAGAAAAGTTTAGAGAGAGATGATGTTAGGTTCCGTTTGTAGCTTAATGAATTTAAAGTGCCTGTGGGAAGTAAGATGTAGCTGCCTGTCAGGACATTGGATTTTGTGATCTAAAGAGCTATGTGCTGGAGAAATAAATTTGGGCTTATTACCAAATGATAGTAACTGATGTCCTGGGAGTGGACGAAATCTGAAGAGTGGCAGATGAGAAGAGAGCTAAGGACAGATCAGTAAGTAAAGACATGTAAGAAAGAAGAATTTGAAAAGAATTTCACTATTAAATGTGTCCAGTGACATAGGCAGCATGTTGCAAAGGATGTTAATGAAATAAGGTAAATAAAATTAATAACAAAAATTAATTCATAAAATGAATTAAGAAAATTACACACAGATTATGCTTTAACAGCCAACACCACTAATCCCGGGGATATAGGCTGCAAAGACGTTTAGCAATTTTAAAAATAACTATTTAATACATGCAATACATCAGCCAGTGTTAGCACCCTACTTTCCACCAAAATAGTCTTTAAAAGGCTGTTTTTAAGGATCATGAAAATGTGCCTTATTTAGTAATTATAATTTAAATTGAAAGTAATTTAATTGTATTAAAATCACTTATGTACTCCTCATTGAGTGCTATATAACAGACATCATGCTGAGAACATTTATTCATAATCTCACTGAATCCTCATGCAAAACTATAAAGTAGCTACTATTATCTATTTTTCACAAGTGCACAAACTGGAGTTCAGAGAAGTAAAATAACTTGACCGTGATCACTGAGCTCATAAGTAGCCAAATTTGATTAGCATCGACTATCTTAGGATTAGAAATTTATTTTAGTATAATAAAAAAAATAGAGATAATGATAATCTTAGTTGACAAGTTTGAGTAGCCTTCCTCGACTTACCATAATTAATGATAATAAATAATTTTAGGGCATCCATACATTGACTTTCTTATAATATGCTCACTATTAAAGAAAAAAAATGAATCAACTTTGAATTACCTTTTTCTTTCAGCTACATAAGTGACCAGAATATAATCAGTTATAATTGAGGCATCTGAATATTAACTTATCTTGGTATAACATCCAACCATTTCTTGCCAGCCGTACAATTCAAATTATGTAGGAAAATCTCATTAACATAAAAGAATTTAGAGAAAAACACCATTGGAATGTGTGAAAATCCCTAACTAGATAATATTGAAAATTCAGGTTATTAATTAAATCATACCTAACACCATGACTAATTCTTTTTTTTTTTTAATAGTGACATTGGTTAACGAAATCCACTAAGTTTTAAGGTATACAATTCAACAGTAGACTAATTCTAAACAAAATCATAAGGAGTTAAGTTCTAGGTAAAGTAACATAACATAAAATAAAGTAAAAAATATTGAAACTGAAAAAATTTTAATTGGCCCATTGATTATAATCATGCAACATGGCATTACCAAGGACTTGAAACATATTTTCGCAGTTAAAAAATCCTCCTAAGTTATATACATTAAAATTTTGTTTAATAAACATTTTTTTCCTTAGAGCATAAAAGCGAATTTTGGCATATTCAAATCACCCTAAATTCCTAATTAGTTCATCTTACCCTAATGAGATATGACACTTTTTGACTACTGTATTAACCCATAAGCACCTTCACACGCTAATTTAAATATAAAGATGAGATATCCAAATGGGTTTTAGTTAGCCATGTTATGAGATAGGTCATATTGTAAAATTATATGACAACACTGGGCAATGTAAGGTTGATGGAGAATATTAATAAACAAACCTTTTCCTTCCAGGAGTAGAACAATAGAAACTTAGGCAAGAAACAAAACATCTACTGCGGGAGAGGGAAATATTTACTCTGAGCAACCCAATTTAATATAGATGATCTGTATACTCATATATACACATAAAACATAAACATCCATTATTCTCTTTAGATTGATACATGTGCACATAGATTAGAGAGAGGAAGAGAGAGCTAGAAAAAGAGAGAGACATTCTAGTAAAGAAGACAAACAGGTAAATCTATCATTTCTTAAGTATTGATTTTAATAAACATTTTAGCCTTCTCAAACTATAATCTCTTTTTCCATAACCATCATCATCAATAATGAAATTTTATTGAGCTAGAGCTGCCCAAAGCATGAATACTCTCTTCAAGTACATTAGGTCTTCTTAGATGTTGCATCAATTTTTGCACACTCCGAGGGCTTCCAATTTGTGAATTACTCTGATATATTGAGCTTATTTCTCTACCTGATTTATCAGGTTTTTATATACTCTAAGATGATTTTAACATTCAATAAGATGTTCTAAAAGAGAAAAAGAAGTAGTAGGGATAGTATTGCCAATGTGTCAACAAACTAAGAAGAAAAGCTATATGCTGCCTTTGCTTGGGGATTACATGCTTCTCTGATAACTCTATTCTCTCACCTACCTATCTATCCACTTTTAGAGTTTATTTTCAATTAATCATTAATTCAAAAAAAGATACTTGATATTGCCTCCTATACCACAAGAGTACAGAAATGAACAACACAGATACTAATCTCAAGGACATCATTGCCTATGGAGAAAGAAGTGAAAAAATTAAACAATGATTACAGTATAATTCGTCACTGCTCTCATAAAAGTATGACCAGTCACTGCTATACACATCTAGATTATTGCTACCTGTTCCAATGCAGGAATAGTTTCCAAAAACACTCTTCTACCATGGACCTAAGGTGCTCCCCACCAGAGCCACAATGATCTGAGCAGGCCTGACGGCACCCCCATCTATGAGCTAGAGAGACGCCTCTGTTTGTGAAACATCTGAGACGAGCGCTAGGCTACGTAAAATACTTCTGAATCTTCCTCATACATTTTAAAAACCTCTCAGAGGCTTTCCCAAATCTGAAAACAATTCTAGAAATTGTAGGACATTTTTGGTAATATATAAAGCTAAAAGACTCATGAGCTATCAAAAGTATATACATTTTAAGCAAACATGCTAATAAGAAAAAAGTGATTATTTTTCTCTGTGTAGAAAAAAATGTTGAAAAAAAATGTAATATAACTTGGCAATGTTCTGGATTTTTGTGATGTTTGTGGGTTTTGATCATTTTTTTCAAATGTAATGTTAATTATGATTTCTTTCTCATTCTAAATAGATACTCACTTTTGTACTTAATTATATATTTATAATTTTGCATTTAAAAAGGTATAACATTCATTTTCTTCAAAAACTAATTATTCTTAATGTCCTCATCACTTCCATGGAGAAAGGAAAACAGCTTGAAAATATTTCTTTAATATGGCTACACTGTGTATCACTTAAAAAAGCAGAGAAGAAAATTATTGAATACTACTCCAAGATATTTATGAAAATTACTTATCGATGCTCCACTGACATTCTAATTTCTTTAAGTGGCTTTTAATCCACCAAATACTATCATGATAGGTAACACTATTTCAAAGTCATCATTGTCGTGTGACAAATTTACATGAATTGTACAATGCTAGATCTACAAATTATCGATTTAAAGGCATGTTAACCTACTTGCCCTTTAAAAATAATTATAATCTACTGCTTTGGCAAAACACGGAGATTATAGTATGGCATACATGTTTCTTACTTTATCACTTAAGCAGAAAAAAATATACTGAACTTCAAGTTCTCAAAAAAATAGTTATTTTCCAGGTATAATGGTAGTTTTAAAAAAAAATTTAGTTTTTCTTCTCTTTAGCAAGTACATCACACGGACACGTTACAGCTAAAACTACTCCTAGGTGTCTTTGAAGGACAGAAAGCGCCCAAAATTCATAAAAATCACTGTCCGAATATGTCAAGTGCAATCTTCGCAGGTTTAGAGATGAAAAAGTGAAAAAGCTCATTTTGTAAAATGTTAATTGTGCAGTTAGTGCTGGCCTGAAGCATCTCAAAATTGCAAAATACTCCCTTCCAGACAATATGAGAAGTGTCACCTTCCAAGCCTAGCAGAATGGGAAGAATGAATTTCTGAAAACTAACCACTTTTATAACATTTCCCCTTAGGGCTGAGCGCATTTGATATATAGACATTATCCTTTTGAAGTCACTTATATCCTAGTTTATCAAGATCAATATTTGAAACTCTATAAATTTTTATATTTTATTTCCCTCTAATATTGGAACTTATAGTATTAAAAAACTGAATGGGTATATTTTTCATATTATTTACATCTGGAAATGTATGTCAGATTATTTACACAGGAAAATTTCCAGCTTCCAAATGAGGTATATATGTCTAGGTCTTCAGAAATAAACACAGGAAGAATTCCCCTGAAATCTCTTAGATGTAAATGTGTATGTAAAGTCACAAATGTCTCCATTTCATATTACCCCTACCTTTCTCAGTTCTCTCTATCCTCCTTTAAATTTTCATCAAAATAGCAATTTGGACATATATGAAAAGGCATACACCTAACAGTACAGAAAAATATGAGTGGCCATTGATTATATACCAGAATCTGGACGTTTACACAAACTATATCACAAGAAGGCTGAATTTAAAAATCCAATTAGTGTCATGTTATTATTCATATTCTCCCTCTTGTTCTAAATATATAGTAGGTCATTGTTCCTTTAAATATCAAGCTACAGAGTTTATATGCAAACAACATCTCACCATGCTTCATACCTATTTTAACTTAAAAAAAAAAGAGAATACAAGCAGTTTTCCAGTAAATGTTGTTTTTTGTAACAAATTCAATGTAAGTGTTAGTTTCTGAACTGCAAAACAAAAGTAACGCTTCGGTTTCTAATCTAATGAATCGTTTAATTTTACATTGTAAAAATTCTATTTAAATTCATATATCTGCTAAATTAAATCTTGAAAATTAAACTCTTGTTTTTCTTATAGATCAATCAGAATTATGTTTGACTGGGTGATTAATTGTGGTTCTGTGCTTATAATACACAAGAAACTGCCTGAAGCTTTAGCTAAATGTTTTTCACTAAATCTGTTAGTAATTTAATCATCTGGGCTACCAATTAAATTTCAATCATTCCACAGTTGGTTTGAGGATATTTTCCCTAAAGTATATACGGACTACCTGGTGTGGTAGATTTTTTTTTAAGTTTCCACACTATTCCTCCTAAAGGTATGAAAGAAAATGAGAGAGAAAATATAGTATTCTATATAGACTTCATCTTGATCTTTGTAGCAAGAAAATAACGCAGCATTTCACAAAAGATGAACTAAATTGACATCCTGCCATTTTAATAAGCTTCTGTATTAGCCTGACCCTATCTGTACACATTGACTGGAACACCATGCTATGCGTTCTTTACAAAAGGTTCAGAATAAATGGCCTGCTGTGCAATAGTCATTATAGGACAATTTAACTAGTGCTCATGGGTCTTCGGTTGTTGAAAGAAAAGAGGGGGATTATCCAGAACTAATAAGGTGGCAATGACATTCAGTAGATCAAGATAAAAAGCAACAGAAAAAGTAAAGAAAGAAAAAAATGCAAGGGAATTGGCAAATTTTTCTGTTCCTTGAGTTAAGATCAATTTTGAACCACAAAATAATTCCTCAGGTCACTGCCATGGAACATCTTACCATCAAATACAAAAGTATTTACTCAAATCATATCTGAGATTTACATACTAGTTAGGCAACTAAGAACATAAATCATGTTGATAATATTCTAAAAGGTCCCCATCTCTTCTCTTGTGAGTTGGCGAATGTGTGTGTTTAGAGGGCTTATTAATGGATTAAATGGGTTCAATATTAAAAATGGGTCCAATATTAAAAAGGGTTAGGAAATGTTCTTCAAACGACAGTCGATTTTATGAAACTGAGTTACAAGATCCTAATATGAAATGTTGATTATGCTGTTATGTTTAATGAAGTATGGCCACATCCACTTAAGAGAATCATATACTACCACATTGTGGTACAACGTGTGAAGCCCGCCGCCCTCCCCCCCGCCCCCCGTACTCAGAGTCACAAACCCTGATGCCATTTTCTCATTGAATGATTTAGTTCACCATTTTCTAAATAAGTTTTTCCAGTCCCTCCCTTCCCTATTAAAATCTGGGAAAGTTCCAAAACCCTCCCTTCCCCATTGAAACCAGAGGCTCACTGTGGCACTGAGTCTCAAAGGGGTGGGATGCATGCCCCTCAGAGAAGTCAGTTTCTGAAAGTAGGTTAATTAGAAAAGAGCCTACAGGAAATTGTAATGTGTGCTTCCAGGTGGGTGGCAACACTCACCTCATGCTTGAAAGTGACAGGTCTGGGATACTGCGACTACTCTAAGGTAGGTGCTAAGAGCTCTTTAACGAAAGAGACACAGGTTCGCATCTTCCCCATCTCAAGCTAGAAACCTGCTAATTGTCCCTGATACTTTTTCTCTTTTTTGCATGCTACATTCGTCCTCAAGTACTGCTAACTCTGCTTCCAAAATAAAGTTAGAATCTGTCCACTTTGCTCCTTCTGTATTACAATGAGACAAGCCCAAGACCCAGCGCCTCTCCCTTGAACCATAGCGGGATCCTCTTAGTCGTGCTCCCATTTCCATCATTGCTCTTTTCCAAGCCATTTCTCATACAGCGCCAAAGTAATCAATTTAAAACATAAATAAACTCATTGTCACTGTACAGAGAACCCTCTGATGACTTTACAATACCCTGGGGAGGGAGCTGGAGGGAGGAGGAGAAATTCATTGCCTCTAAAATAGTCCTCGAGAAGTAGCATTTCTAATTGCCAGAACATGGAAGCAGCCTAAGTGGGCATCAATAGACAACTGAATCAAGAAGATGTGCTACATATATACAATGAAATAGTACTTGACAATAAAAAAAAAAAAAGTGAAACCTTACCATTTACAATGACATGGATGGAACAGAGAGTATTATGCTAAGTGAAATAAGTTAGACAGGGAAAGATAAATACCATATGACTTCAAATATATTTGGAATCTAAATAACAAAATAAATGAACAAACAGAATGGAAACAGACTCACAGATTCAGAAAACAAAATGGAGATTGTCAGATGGGAGGGGGGTTGGGGGATGGGTGAAAAAATATGAAGGGATTAAGAAGTACACGTTGGTAGTTACAAAACAGTCAAATATGTGAATACAACATAAAGAATATAGTCAATAATATTATAATAACTATGCATAATGCCAGGGGGTTCTAGACTAACCAGGGGAATCACTTCGTTAAGTTATATAAATGTTTAACAACTATGCTGTACAGCTGAAATTAATAAAAAATAATATAAAATGTCAACACTAACTGAAAAATAAAATTATGGAAAAAAGAGTGTACCACACACGCACACAGAACAGTCACGTTCCTATGCTAATTGCCCAGTCTTCTTTCAGTCCTTCAAGATCCTTTAGGTGCTTTCCTTTTTCTTATGCCTGAAACGCTGTTCCTTGACTTTTTCTGCTGCTAATGCTGCTCCTCCATTACACCGCACCTTAAAATAATCATTTTCCCTAAAGTGACCCCAAATATAAATTAGGGATTTCTGTAATATTTTTTTGGTGGCAATATGGACTTTTATTTCATAGTACTAATCGTAGTACTAGTACTCACATCCTACAGGGGTTGTTCATTGCTTGTATTCCCCTTTAGTAAGTCTCTCACAGCAGGGACAGTGTTTGTTGGTTTACCACTTTGTCTTCAGAATGTAGTATAATGTCAAGTATATACTAGGTACTCAATAAATTGGTGAAAGAATCAATGAATGAACATCTAAGGCGTCAACATGGCTAGGCTACAATCTTCGTTAATTCAAAAAAGCACAAATCATGTTGTGAAGACATTTTATAGATTTAATTAAAGCCCTAATCCTTCAAGTAAGGAAGTTTATTCTAGATAATCAGTTGAAAATCCTTAAAAGCAGAGCTGGAATTTCCCCGAGAGAGAAAAGAAACTCCCAGTACTAGATCATTATAGTTTAACTGATAGAGAAGGATGAATGAATGGATACTATCTGTAACACTTTACTACGTGTGTGGCCTTTGGGGCAACTTATTTATTAGTTTATGTCAAATGTGTAAAATAAAAAATGAAAAATAATCATGCCTAACTCACAAAGTGGTTTATAGGATTAGAAATGCAACAGTTATAAAACATTTGGCAAAATGTTTAATATAGAGTTTAATAAATATTTGTTATTATGACATACTTATAAATATACTTTGATTAAAATAGATTTGCAATTTTCTTATCAAATATTTGTTATATCTTAAAAAGCATTTTTCAGTTAGTCCCAGAATTTCCATTCAATAAAAACAAAGTAACTCAATATTTAAATATTAAAAAGGGTCAAATCATTGACTCAAAAAAGAATAAATATTTAAAAATTGAAGCAAAGTATCTGCTCCTTGGTTGTCTTGTCTAACATGTATAATATGTATCTATTTATAATATTACATATAACTATAAATATATATTTCTTGAGTTAGTAATTTTCTTTAAATTTTTCTCTTCATTGAAACAAAATTATATACATAATGTATGTATATATAGTTTTCACATCTTGATATAATGTATATATATCTTATATATATATTATAAACATATCTTAAATATCATAGAAATTTGGATCAGGTACCCATTCACATTCTGCTTAATTCATGCATGAAGTTCCAACTAAGGCTATCCAATAATCCACATGGAAAAAGTTCTCACAAATCTTGGATATAAACTCTCATATTTCATGCTACTTTTAAGTTTAAAATTTTACACCTGAAAAAAAACGGCCATTTGGTATTTTAATAAAAGTCACCAAACTATATCATTTTCAATTAAAAATGATTATATATATATAAGATTTTCCAAAGGGAACAATCACTTTTTATAAAATAATCACATCAAAGACACATGATTAATAAAGGAAATTTTCTAGATATGTTAAGTTTAGAATAAAGATATCAAAATGTCATTCTGCATTTGGATACGTTAAATAGGTATTAGAGCAACCAACATTTGTAACTCAAATGATCCTCAGACTTTAACAACTAGTTAATTTAAGTCTATCTAAAAATAAATAGAAACTAAAAATTATTTTGGGGGGAGAGGACTAAAGAAGAAAAATTGCCACTTTACGTACTTGTAACTGAATTTTTTAAATTAATAGACTATTTTGAGAATGTTTTAAGGTTTACAGAAAAAGTGAGCAGGGAGTACAGAGTTCCCATACATATCAACCCTCTCCATACCCCAGATAGTTTCCATATTATTAATCTTTTGCATTAGGATAGTACATTTATTTTAATCAATGACCCAATACTGATACAGAATTATTAAATAAAGCCCATAATTTACATTACACGTAACTCTTTGTGTGGTACAGACAGGCAATTTTTATTATTAACTACTTCACCATTTAAAAATGACTGAGAAAAAATTGGCCATAAAATAAAAATTGGTGGAATTTAAGTTCAAATAATCAATGATAATACTTTATATATTCACATAATATCTTCCATCTTTTCTGATATTTCTACTCTAAATTCTTTATTCTTCACCAATTTCTCGGGTGGTTAGAGGAGATTTCATTTTTTTAAAAAAATGAAGGGAATGGTACCATTTAATAGCCACAACTCCAGAGACTTCAGGTTCTACACAAAAATATACAGATGGTCCCTGACTTATGATGGTTAAACTTAATTTTTCCACTTTACGATGGTACAAAAGCGTTAAGTATCCAGTAGAACCTGTTCTTCTAGTTTTGAATTTTGATCTTTTTCTGGGCTAGCATATGTGGAATGGTACTCTCTCATGATGCTGGGCACAATCGTGAGGGTGAACATCCGATGCTCTATAGTGATCATGTTGTCAGTGTTTTTTGGATACTGTTTTCTGAGCACATTTAAAGTAGGCCAATGTCTGTTAGGTGACATGTATTTGATACATTTTTTATTTAGGATATTTTCAATCTACCATGGTTTTATTGGGAGGTGACCTCATAGTAAGTCGAGGAGCATCTGTGTTCTAACAATCAGAATTACCTAAAGATCAGATTTCTTTATTTACCCTAAGATGAGTATTTCCTCTTTAAACATGATTATTTGTCAAAAGGTTTTAAGTAGGTGCTCAACTAAATGGTAAATCCATTATTGTTGCAATATTTGGTCTGTGCTAGACGTGTTTAAATCAGCTCAAGTATGGATTTACCATATAAAAGTAGTCTTAACACAAAGCAAATAACAATGATCATTGATGATAATTCATTTTCTTTTCTTAAAGCAACAAATAGAGACAGACTATTTGGAATAAATCCACATGAAAGACAATAGAAAATTTAAAACTGCCATTTCTCTGCAAGTAAAACAGCCAGTAATTAAAAATCTGTTTGAATAGGTAATCAAACATCTTTCTCCACCATTAATATTTTTAAATGGATTTAGAAATTCTGTTGCATGTAAATGTGTATATGCTAAGTGCATGTGTATGAGTATTAAGTGTATGTGAATATTGCATGTGTATATTGTGTCTGTGTGTGTGTGTATTTGTGGTCAGCCTAGATTTATGCCAATTTAAAATGGAATGAGTTTTATTATAATTATACTAGTTAATCTTCAGAAATAAGGTGTACGGAAGAAGTGATGGACTTGGACTTTAGAGAATACTTTAGATATAAAGCTGTAATAAATTAATAAATGACATCATCAAGGAGACATAATATTTTTCTAAAGTCAGCCATAAAACTAGATAGCTGGTCTGTTACTTGTTCCTGTGTGATTATGAAAGAACTACAATGTTTCACAGTAATAATCCAAATTACACTGCATCATTTGAACCATTTAAGTCCTTTCCCTGTATAATAAACACCAAGTGTGCCCCTATCCATAGATTCTTAGTGACTGGCAACCATTTCCAGCTTCTGAACTGAAATAACAGCAACCACACCTTTCTTCATAAATGCAAAATAGCATATCGACCAGACAGCTGGCATCAATTAACTCTGATTAAAAATATTAGAGTTGATTTGGCATCAGAGCTATCATTCCCAACCCTTCCGTTCAGCACTGTGTCACTCGACCAATTTCATTTACGTCAATTGAAAACTAGCATAAAAAGAATTCGATGAACTACAATCTAATAAAATACAAACAAAAAATATTAAAGCTTCAAACTTCTCCTTTTCTTATTTCAGTTTTAACTTGAGGTGTAGCCAAATGGAAACCATTTAGCATGCTAACGATGTTTTGAGACATTTTTGATTCACAGTTTATTTAAATTGACTAGATCCAAAACAATTAGACCATGTGAAAAACACAGTAAAAAAAAAAAATACTATTTATTCAAAACCAAGATAATTAGAAACAAATGGGAAATTATCTCAAAATGTGAAACAGTACTGTCTCACTTTATGGCCTATTTTAACATCAACAGAACACTTAGTCTGCCAAAGGCCCTGGTTTTGAAAGACTACTGTAAAAATGTACACACCTGCTTGGAGCTAACTGTAGCATTAACTACCTGAATCACAAATGGTAAGAGGCAACTGTAGCCCAAGTATACAGTAGGAATGATTTAAGCCAGTAACTAGATGCATATTTTTTTGGCATTATTTCACAAGCTGCCTTTGTAACTTGTAACTCTAAGCCTAATATTCTGTACAAAGGTGCAGCCAACATGCAGAATGAAACTTTAGGAGATACATTTAAAATAGGTCTTTTTGTTTTCTATTTAAAAGTTATTTTTTCAAATAAAAGATAGAATTAAGCTCTTATGCAATCTACCTAAATTTTATTGTATGTATAAATTTTTTTCATTTAGCTATACTTGATACTTTTCAAAAATCACAAATACAGTCTTGACTCCTAGCATAAAATTCTTGAAATGTCCCACTACTCTGATCAAGCCCCAAAGCCCAATACTGCCTCACACTTCTGTCATAAAAGTCCCTTCACTTATCACTATGCCTTTACCCTCTCTACCATGATCCCTAGCTGTGTGTGTGGAGTCCTTGTTACAATCATATATCACTGTTTTAATTTATGTGCCTAGATTGTTCTTGCCTCTAAACACCGAATGTGATATATTGTTTGAATATGACCTTTTCTCAGTTTTGAATACTCACTCCATCTCATTCGCCTTTGGTGTGGTTCTCAGCCTAGGAATTGCTTACCCTGGAAAGCTCTCCTGTGTGCCGGTGCCCAGGCTGTGTGCTGCAGGGCAGCATCCACCATCTATCAGAAGGCATTCAGATTGCCTGCTTGTCCATGTCCTCATCGGCTACAAGTCTTATGAGATCAGGAGCCATGTCTGTCTTATCTGGTATCTTCCCCCTAGCCCTGGTACCCAGTAGAAGTCAATACGTGTACACTGACCAAGTGAATAACAAAATCTATAAAAATTCACACTTAGCATTAATTGCAAGAGAAAAGAATGAGTGGATTTTTAGGATTCGGTGTCTCTGGGGGCAAAGAGTAAGGGAGGGACTGAAGAAGACTGTTTCCTTTCTACTGTCACCTGAGAAAAAGTTACTGCACCTCCATGTGATGAAGTAAAACGGGAATAACAATGACAGTGCCCATCTCGTAGGGTTTTCATGGATTTAAACAAACATTTGAAGGCACTCAGATATACGTCCGACACTTTCTAGGTATGTTATTAGTGATGTGTACTATAAAAGAAAAATTGTACCAGACTAGTTAAGAAGATATCATTCAACATTATTGCAATACAGGAAAGAGACTGCTGCAATAGTAGTGAGAGACTGAACTCCATTGAAACAAAAGGTGGGAGTATTTTTAAGTGCTTGGGCGAGCTAGTGAAAAAGCACTGGAAATATTGAAGGTCGCATATCATTAGGCCACTGTGTTTGATAATTGTCTTGTACTGAGTTACGCTCAGACCTTGTCACAAAGAGTGGGAGATGGGAACTCTATCTTTCCTGACGTTACATGCCTAAAGGATTGCTCCCAGTTCCTCAAGGGAGACATTCCTGGGTTGCAGAAGATTTATATCTCAAAGGGGCAGAGAAAGAATTTATAATTGCAAGTTTTCTAAAGTAGATACTCTAAAGGAAAAAGGTCAGATAGAAACCTGTCTAAAGTTTACTCAAGCTGAGGAAAAGAAACTCTTAAAGGCTACCTTGGCAACTCTTTTACTATTAATTAAATTGTAAGGGTGAAGGTAGGGTGATTTTTATACTTTTAAAATATTACTGAATATATATATTTTTATGTTTCTAATAATATCTTTTGCACACACCATATAACGCCAACATGTTCTTAAATTTAAAATGCCATTTCATGTTGCTAGAGTCTTTTGTTAGTTCCATAAAATATGTCGTGGTCAGAACTGGAGCTAATGAGAACATAAGGAGATATCCCTTCAGACAGTGGCCGAAAACGAGAGAAGGGTACCAGCATATTTATTAACAGATGACAGGCCATACCGAATGCACATCTTAACTCCAGGCTGAAAATGGTGGACTGTTAACCCGCAAGCCACGAAATCAGACAACTGTAAAAAGTATTATACTTCCTGGGAAGCGCGTTTCTCATTCAAAAAGTTATTTGAGTATTTGAATAGACCTGTCTGAGAAGATACTAATTACCCTCAACTCACTGAATTTTAATTATCAACATATCAAACCACTCAATATGTTTCCAATTTTTCTAAAAATGGTATAAATCTCATGTCATAACACAGATGACTATTTAATCTGATCGTAAAATGACACCTGCAGATTAAACTTCTTGATGTAATTTCACCCTTCAAAAGCAGCTTTTGGGTAGTGTATCCATGTTTCTTTAAATTTATTTTTTATTGCGGTAACATTGGTTTATAACATTAAATAGTATTCATATTTAATAGAAGCAAACATGACTGAACTAATACACTTTGTTCAGCTACAATTGGAGTGAATACCTGCTAATTATCTTAATGGCTCCTTAATAGGTCACTAATTGCAGTAGAGGAAGAACAGAGGCCATTCAAGGCATGACTGAACAGTAATTCTTTTCTGGACTAGCTCACCTAGAACAACAGTGTTGAGATAGCATCAGTTGATGATGACAGGAAGTATGAACGCTACATACCTTGTATGTTTTATCTCCTCACTCCTCAATTTTCCTTGTATAGAGTGAAATTAGCGTAACTCCCTTACTGCTAATGTATGCATGACTTCCAAGTCTACAATATCAATTCTAATCTCTCATTTCCTCTAATCCTCCCTCCTCCAATTTCATCAATCTAATATACCTAGAAATCTAAGATGAAGTGTTTTCCTTTTCCTCAATTGAAGCGAAACCTGGGAGTCACATTTTGACTTGTTGACTTTTTTTTTTTTTTGCTATTTTTTCATCTCCACTCACAATAAGAGCCTAAGACATGCATTCTCTATAATGTATTTTAGTTTAGCCCTTCTAACTCTCAATGTTAAATAAAATCAGAAAACATCCCAAGCTCATCTATCCTTCTCTCGTACTTAGTCAATCATTACAACTGAGGTCAAACAGAAAAATTATGTTCAAGGTACTTTCTTTTTTTTTTTAAGTATTGCAGAACCATTTCTAATATGTTTATAGAGAAGTGAAAACAACAGAGAGAGATGCTTTTAACTCACTTTATGTTATTACCCCTTCATGATTCGCTCCTTAGCAAAATGTTAGTTTTCCAAGTCGGGCTTATACATATGCTAAAACTAGATAGCTGGAATAATGCGATTTGGACTATATAACATTGACTGATCTGAACACTTGAATAAAATTTGCCATACTTGATTAATTCTCATATTTCAAGTTACAATTACCTAAAAAGACAGTATCTATTCAATGATTAAATGTATAAAATATCAATCCACAGGCAAATAAGACTGCCAGTTTGTAAAAAATATTTACTGAGCGCCAGCGACACATGATCACCAGTGACACTAGAGAGACAGCGGTAGTCCCTACTTTGGTGGAACCTGAAGTTTTGTGAAGACAGCACTAATCAATGACTATCAGTATATTGAGGGCTGCCATCATGACGTATAACGGAAGTCGACGGCTTCAAAGAAAGAGGTGAGGTTTAAGCAGATTTAAAAGGTGATTAGCAACTGGTTCAGTGAAATGGACTCGTGTCAGTAACTCCCTCTGAAGCAGGCCAGGTAGTCATGTGTCATTATGGATCTAGTCCCCGGAAGAAACCAGTGCACAGCAATCACAGATTAGAATCACCAGTACTAGAATGTTCATCTAAGCTATAGAAAATGACTATGATCACCAAAGGAAAGAGTATAACTGGAAAGGGAGCTACGGACAAAAAACATTAAAAGCACGTGTAAATAATAAAAGCTTGAGGTGTTAGTAGAAGGCCTGTTAAATGCAGAGAACCAGTCAAAATAAGCACCCGATCTCCTTGGTCCTTTCTGCTTTGACGGTAAAGACACAACACATTCTCTGAGTTCCCTAATCACTTATCTCTATTATTACTCTTCTGTCTCTGAATCCAACAAAAATTTTTGTTCAATTATCTATCTCAGTATTGTCTATCTCAAGGGCACTCAGAGTAAGACCAACAGTCCATATAATGGCCTAGAAGACCCCATGTGATCTTGTACCCCATCACGTGTTGATTCCATCTACTCCTCATTCTCATTCTGTTTCTCTTTCAGCTGCACTTGGCCTCCTTGCAGTTAGTTTCTTGACAATACCAAAAACACTCCATGTTAAGAGTTTTGCAGTGGCTATTCCCTTCTGCCTAAAATGCTCTTCCTCCACATTAGCATATAGCTCTCTCCTCCTTCAATCAATTGTATGCGGTCAGTTGTCACCTTATCTAAAAGTGCAACAATCCCAACTTTCTTAACCTGCTTTCTTTTTCCATTTCCTCATGGTACTTTGTGTATCAATATATTCCAATTACCAAGGTCACTGAATAAGTGTTCTGAGTAAGTACTTTTTGGATAAACAAATGAATGAATAGGTTTTGTATATGAATGAATAGATGAACGTGCAAAGAGCGAATCTACTCCAAATTCAGCAGCTTAGAAGTAGATAAGCCCATCTATATACTTCATGGGCTATAACACTGACAATTATATTGTTTCTAGATTATGCACAATTTACCAAATCACTAATACACCAATAAAGTAATTTAGAACACACTAAGAAGTTAAATCTTTGCACATCCTGCTTGAACGGCTATGTATTAGTTGTGTATAATCAATGACCATACAAAGTAAATTTGAAATTTATGCTTACTGCTGTTTACTACTCTACCACCTAATTCAGAGCTATTTCAGAAATCTTAGAAGACTTTATTATCAAAAGTTATTTCCAAATTAAAAACCAGAGTAGGTTGATAAATTAATGAATTTCTGTCCTAGGACTTGTCACACTGCCTGAATGAGACTCTGTTCCTCTGCCTATGGTTTAAGATGAAGAACTAAATAGATTTTATTAAAATTTTATTCATAATTTCGAATAATTATAGAAAAGAACAGGAAGAACACACCTAAATCTGAGGATACTGAACACGTATATAAGAGTGCCCCTGAATTAAAACCCACATCCAATCTCATGCTGTGTGCACAAGAGGCTAGCTACCACCAGTTTTAATAAAATCAAGCTTTTAGTTATCCTCTCCGGGTTTTCGCTTTCATTTTGGGGATCACGATCCAAGGTTTAGCTAAGGAAATACAGTGACTATAACGTAGCAATGCTTGTCCTCTACGTTTGTACTAAATGGAGAGTTGTCAGCTTTGTTGCCAAATCAGTCCATTACTTTCCGTGGATTCGGTTCTAGATTTAATGCCACCTTTAGATGTAAAGACACTTCCTTTGCTGAGGTGGAAAGGCACAGAACTCTAAAGACACTACAAAGTTCGATAACTCATTCTGACTTGGAGAGTTTGTAACCATCATTCTCATTCTAATGACACTGCCAGTACAAATGATTTGATAAATTATTATGGCCTTATATCCTGAGAGATATCACCACGTTGTATTAAAATTTAATTGCATAAGTATACAAGATGCAGTTTTCAAATCCTGTAAGGCTTGGTTTAAATTAAACAAGTAAAGGGTGAGATAGAAACATGCAATTTAGTCATAAAAACAAACACAACAATGAATTGCACGTACTTAGGGTGAGAACACAAACACCAAGCAAGTCACACAGCATAGCCCAGTGGGGCACTTAATTTCCATGTGCTTTCAGAAAGCTCACCAGCTGAGAAATGAGCTGGACTCAGATTAAATGGTGCCTCTCACAGCAACTAACTATAATTTCCGTGACCCTGAAAGGAAGACAGAGATGCATTATATTAAACAGGATGAAATAAAATTTCAGTGTCTGAGAATAAGAATATTTCTGGACTCAGGTGGGTGCTGCATAGTTCGAGTCCAGCCCTCGCTCTGTGGATGATCCCTCACATCTGCTTTACATGCAAAGAAATGGTTTCTTAATTGTCTGCACACTTAGACCAAGCAGCTATTCTTTTTGTGGTAAGAAGCAAAGGAGGAGACTGAATAGGAGTGGGAGAACATATTAGCATCACTTCTTAAAAATTACTAGAAGTTCATGTCTTCCTATTATTAACCAATAAGAACATAAAGGATGGTCCATTTCACTTAACTTACAAACATCTTCAGAGAAGAGACTCCACGACCTTCTTTAACAGCTAATGTTTAAGAGGCTACTGCATAAGAAATTTCCTAAGATTTTAATGTGGTTATTTATGATCCTTTTAGGTAAAACCAAGCAAGAGCTTTATCAACCTCTTCTGCATAATTCCTCACCAGCAAGGCTGAATAAGCAAAAAGTTGCATTTTGAAGTAAAAGAGGGCCGAATACTTTCCTGAGGAACCTAGCTGTAGAGGAAAGTTACAGACTTCTCTGAGCCTCTTCTGAAAAGGTGCATGTTCACCTATATCACAGAGCTAGTGTAAGCCTCAGAAGAAACAATATATTTTAACGTATCTAACACAGTGCCCAGCACGTAGCATTTATAAAAATGACTTTCCTTCTTTCATAACAGTATTTAAACTTTATTGCTGGATTTCCCAGTAAAATTTCAAAGCACCTAGAGACTCTGGAGGCATATGTTAATTAAAGTGGGGAAACACTTAAATGCTGCCTTGAGGAAATCAGTTGGCTGAATTTAACATACTTCCCTGTATAGTCATTACCTCCACGTATATTCCAGGGCACCAGAAAATACCCAGTGGGAAAGCGCATCCAGCACTAGCCTCAAAAGACCTAAACACACACAGTTCTGAGTTTCAGCTCTATCCGTCTGTTGTATTATTTGAGGTCTGACTTCAGAGTTCTTAGTTGTATTATAGCTAGTCCAAGATGATGAAAAACCAAAATTAAAAATCCACGAATATAAAGTATTTTGCTTCCCTGAAGTCAAAGTTGTATTGCAGTGTGTAAGGCTACCCTTCTCTGAATCTTCGCAAGAAATTCTGCATATCCGACCCATGGCTGGAAGGGGGACTCTCAATCAAAAGTGACATAGTGTTGTGGCTGGCGAAAATGACAGACAAATATGTCAGAGGCCAAGACTGTATCTCCCCAAATAATGAGACTTAGTCTACGTAATACGCGAACACCGCCATTGCCACTTAGAGCTGCAGAGTACAGTGATCAGAGAGAGGCACGGACCAAGGGATGCAGGGAGGTCCGAAGCTTTTAATCTGAAAATGGGCCATTAATTACTCAAGAACCAAGACGCATCACAGAGCCAACACCATGAAATTCTTTTATGCTCCTCGACTACAGAATATTTTCTATTCCTAACATTTTTCTACCCTGAAAAGAGTCCAGTGTAAACTCATGCAGGAAAATGCTGCAGAAACTCTGAAATAATTAAGAACATCTTTTAGCTAATCTCTCCATGGTTGACCAAAAAAAAAAAAAACTTTTCTTGGATATGATTAGAGATTCCAAAATTTATGCTTAAAGTTCGCTTTTAAAGAATTCATAAGTGGACTTAATAACAACTAAATACATTATAATTGCCTGAAGAGTTTGCTTCATACATGATTATTATTGTCCTATCAGGGTAGATACTGTGAATACGAAGAACTGTTGGAAAGCTAGCTTTGAAGACAGTAACTTACAATATGGACAAAATTCACATATAAAAATTATATGAGTTACCAATTCTATGCAATTATTATAAGTACCTGATTGATTGTTATAGGGCAGATTTCTGAATATACTGTTTTGTGTTACACCTAAGATTTATGCAACATAAGTAACTCACTGCTACTAATACTCGAACTATAAAGACAGATCAACGAAGGCCAAAGCCAGATTAAAAGACGAAAGATCTACAAGATGGAACTCACCTAAGAAATCTACTAATATTGATGTTTAATCCAAATCATTCATTCATTTGACCTTTAATGACCATATACTATGTTCCAGATACCAGAAGAGGCTCTGGGGACAGAGCAGCTAACAAAACAAGCATGATCTCTGCTTTCATGGAATTTAGAATCCAGATAAAAGAAGACAGGCATTGAACAGATTATTACAGATCCAGTGAATATTGAGGAAAAGAACAGAGATCTATATAACTAGAAATTTAAGGCTTTATTTCAGAAAATGATATTAAAACTGAAGAACGATGAATGAGCTTTGCAATCACCCAGCAAAACAGTATTATTTACCCAAAAATCTGATTACCAGGAGGAAACTATCTCCAAGTCAAGCTTCTCTTTTTCCTCCTATTCACTAACCCGATCCGACTGTTCCACGCTGCCCAATTGATGAAGCTATATGAACCTGTGCTTGAACAACAAAATGACTCACTCTTATTCACTGGAGTAGCTGCAACCAGAAGATAAATGAACCCACTCCATTTCGAATAGCCCCCTCATTTCAGATCATGGGTATGATGCTACTGATTACCTCCCTGCCAACGACCCTTCACTTATGTCCTTCTCCCATAAAGAAGAGAATTAGTCATGGAAACTTCAATGGTGAGCTTTCATGATCATGTAGTTAATTTTTGTGTGTATATTTTAAATGATTTTTGGCACATATATCGCTGATGGAATATTTCTAAAAACTGACTCTAATATCTGAAGTTTTAAGCTTGAAAGCTTACTGGTGTTAACAGCACACTATCAGCTATATGGCTTTTTAATTTTTAAACAGTAGAAGTTCCATAGTGAGTGTGTTTCCAAAACTGATGCATTCAGAGATGGCATTAGTAAAACACGTATAATGATGCAATATAATTCAATTCAGCAGACATTTCTGAGCTGCCACTGTGTACACAGCAAAATTCCAAGTGTTGTGAGAGATTGAAAGATAAAAACACCACCTCTCTGAGTTGCCTGAGAGGATTTGCTGGGTTAAGATCTTTGGCCTCTATAAGTTACTAGTATAGTGGAGGGTTCGCAACCTCACGTGTCTTCAGTGAGTGGATATTTCTGTGCTAACTTTGTAAAGCACCTCATGATTTACTGATTGCCTTGCTTCATTATGTATTCCCCTTTATTTACTTTGAATTTATTTTTATCTTATTTTTTGCATATTCTGCGGTTGTTGGGTAAGGAATTCTGTGTAACTGTGACTTAAATCGAGTAAGGTGAATGTACCATTTTTAAGTCCCTATTAGTTTTCTATCTTTTGTCCTAAAAATATTAACAAAGGAGTGTTGAAATTTCCAGCTAGAATTGTGAATTTGTCTCTTTCCCCTTTCTGGTAGGTAAAATTTTGCTTAATGTATTTTGAAGTACTGCTGTGAGACTCCTGCATATTTTAATTTAGACTTATATCTTCCTGAAAATTGACCCCTTTCATCGTGATAAAATGCCCTTTATCCCTAGCAATATTCATCATTCTGATGTCTACTTTGACTGATATTAATAAAGCTGTGCCAGCTGTCTTAAGGTTAGAATATATTTTTCCACTTGTTTTTCAGCTGTCTTTATTTGTATTTTTGTTTTTGTTCTTTTTCTTAGAAAGTATACAGTTCGATTTTCCTTTTTATTCTAATAATTTGTTTTTTAATTGGAATGTTTAGATCATCTACGTTTAATGTGATTATTGATAAGATTAATTTAAATCCATCATCTTAGTCTTTACTTCCTAATGATTTCATTTGGTTTTTATTCCATTTTCCTCTTCCCTGACATTTAGATTAATTGTGAAGTTTTATGATGCTACATTATATACGCTCTTTGCTTATTTAGCTATGTCTCTATTAGTTTTTCTAGGGTTTGTAATACCCATTTTTAATTACCACAATCTACCTTCAATTATGTTATACCATTTTATAGTATAAGAATTTTATATTACACTTTCATATCCTTCTTTCCATCTTTTGTGCTTTTGTTTTATTTTGGTATACATTACAAACCCCAAAATACACTGTTGATATTTTTGCCTTAAAAGGTCTAGTACCTTTGACCAAAATTAAAGGATGAGACAAATTTTTTAAAAATTATCCATATATTTATCACTTTCGATACATTTCATTTCTTGGCTTAGATCTAAAATCATTTTTGTTCTCTCATACCTTTTTTTTGGTCTGAAAAAAATCTTTTTACTTTAGTTTTTGAAATATAATTTTGATAATATAGAATACTGTATTACCCAATTTTCCTTTCCTATCATTCAGCATTTTAAAGTCATCATTCTTTCGTCTTCTAGCTTTCAGGTTCTGACAAGAAGTCTGTGGTAATTATATCTGTACCTACGTAGGTGTTATATCCTTTTATCTAGTTCATTTTAAGATTTTCTGTTTTTCACAGGTTTTCAAAAGTTTGATCATGATGTGCTTGGTGTAGTCTTCTTTGTTTTTATTCTGCTTAAAACTCCAGGAGGTTTGGGCTTCTAATTGTCTCGGATTTGGAAAAATTTGATTTTTCAAAATTTTTCTGTACTTTCTTCCCTTGGGATTCCAAATATTCATACGGTAGAGTACTTGATTTCTCCCACAGATCACTGAGTATTTTTCTCTTTCCTTCATTTTTTATAAATTCTGTTACTATTTCTTCAAGTTCACTGATATTTTATTCTTGTTATTTTTATATTTTATTCCTCACTGTTTAATCAGCTAGTAAATCAATCCAGTGAAATTTTTATTTCAGAAATATACATATATATTGAACGTGTTTTAATAACTCATCTAATGTCTTTGTTAATTCTATCATTCTGTCATTTGTTTCTATTGATTGATTTTTCATCCTGGTTATGGATCACAATTTCCTGCCTCTTCACATGTTAAATAATTCTTTAATGGATCATAAACATTTTTAATTTTTCATTGTTGAGTACTACATATTACTGTATTTTTACTGAGTATTATAGAATTTGTTCTGGCAAGCAACCACATAACTTATGAATCAGTTCAATCCTTTAATATCTTGATTTTTAGCTTTTAAAAGGTAAGTTTTGACTACCTTACCTCTAGGGCTATTTCCACTACTAAAGATACTTCTGGAATCTCTATCGTATGTCCCACGTTTTCAATGAGATTGCTTCCCTCTGATTCATAGAAACTCAAGTAAATAGCCCTGAATAAACCCTGGAAAATTTCACTTCACAATTCCCTGGTAATTGTTCTTTCCTCATAAATTTTTCTCCAGCTGCATGGAGTTTCATCCTATTCATGCACAGACTGGTATACAGCCAAATATACTAGAAGAACCCAAAACAGATTTCTAAGGTTCTTTCTCTGTGTATCTCCTGTCAAGTATTCTGCCCTACAAATTTAAGCCACCTTAGCCTCCCTAGACTTTGATATCCACTCCCTCAACCCTGCCAGACTGCTAGGTTCTCCTTGGCATTCCTTTCCTAAGAAGACTATGGAGACTTACCTCATTTTTTTCCCTTTTCTCAGGGATCACTGCCCTATCTTGCCTTTGGTTCAATTCCTAAAAGCAATTGTTTCACATATATTTCCACTTTTATTATCGATTTTGGTGGAGAAAAAATGTGGACCTGAGCAAATATGGACTTATTATTTTAGGGTAAACTTTATTTTATATTTGAATGTAATAATCACAAGTGCAAAAAAAATAAAATGGGATAAAAAGGCAAAGAAAAAACTATGAAACGAAGTATAAAGATTCAAAAGTAAGAAAAAACGTGAATGTAATGGAAATAAAAAAGCAAGATACAAAAGTCAATAATGAACGATCCTGAGTCTATGTGATTTGTGTGTTGGTGGTGAGTACACACAGAGAAATAAAGACTAGAAATAAAGACTCAAAAAAAAAAAAAAAGACTAGAAAAATATATATGTGAAACATTAAGTGAAATTATCTCTTTTTAAAACAAAGTTATTGAATACTTGTTTCAAGATCCTTTGATGTTCACAGATTTCTGAGCTGGAAGAATTTTCAGATCATTTTCAGGTTCCTATTTGTATTCCCAAGCATAGCTGAGTAAAATAGGATGCATTTAACTGGGCTATTAGACACTTGTTTCATTCCTTTGTTGATAAGAATCGACTTAGGTACTTTGTCACAAAACTGAACTAACTAAGTGCATCCTCATGGTTTTGCTTACTATTATAATGAACTCTACACAAATACAATTATTTATGAAATGCTAACTAATATATTGATATGTATTTTTAAGTTCAATGATTCTGAATTCCTATTATAACTGTACATCTTTCATCTTGGGTTTCTGCCTGAATCTTTCATTTGTGCTCATTTTATTTCCCTAATTACAAGTCCGTATGGTTCAGTCTATTGACTTTAATTCTATTCCTATTCTATTTCGATACCTTTGATACTTACTAAAGTTACTATTTTTAAGCAAGACATCCTCAATTTCCTCATCTCTACAGCATGCATACATTTGTTCTTAAAATCATTTCATTTTAATTATCCCATGGCTTGTAAAGAGTTTGGTACTAAGCTATTAGAATAGCTCCAAGGAAAGAAGAAAAAAAAAAAAAGAAGAAGGTTCCCAATTTCTTTTTAGAACACTAGCATAAACCAGATAGAAACACCTCTCTCATGCATGCAAAATATCATCAAATGCAGTCACTCATAATTATAAAAGTAAAAAATAAACGAAACTGATTCCCTGATCATTACAGAATAATTCTTAAATAAACAAATATGCATAAAACATTCTTGGATGAAAAACTTCTAGTATAAAATTGCCAGTGCCCACATATGTAAATTTATAAATATAGTGATTATAAAAATCACAAAACAATATAATTTGAACTGAAAAAAAAGCATTCCACATTTTTTTCTGAAAAAAAAATCACAGCAGAGATCTCAAAAATAAGTTAATATTCTGTTGTTAAATACTAGAGTACCCTAACGCTAAAATAATTGAAAGTCACTGATACAAGAAATTGATGAAAACAGAGAAGAAAATAGGTAATTCAGGAACATATACAAGTATGTGTTAATGTATTAGGTAATAAAGTATGATTTCGAATAACTGGGTAAGGAATGAACAAAGCAATAAATACTTATTTTATCAACTAAGCATTTTGAAACAAAATAATAACTTACTTCTTTACATAACGTCAATCAACAAAATTATTTCAGATGATTTAAAAATGGCTAAAGGAAAACATAAACCTTAATGGTTCTAGATAAAAACTTAGGTGGTTAAATATATATATATCGTGTGGGAGAGGAGAGAAGACCTCCAGAAGAAATCATAAGGAAAAGATCAATGAGTTGAACTACATAAAAAATCTTAAACTCTTGTACTTAAAAAAGAAAAAGATCACTTCATAAACCAATTAAAAATGACAAGAACTGGAAGGAATTACATTTGAAAGAACACAAATGCTTTACTGAATTGTTTTTGCATATCAATAAGAAAATATGAACACCCTTAGAAAAAACAGACTAAGGACATACCTAAGCAATTACAAAAAAATAAATACGAATGGTTAACAAGACATTAAAAATATTCAGTCTCTCTATGAAAAAGATATAGTTTTGCCAAATTGTAAAATATTGAAAGTACTATCAATGTCTGAAATAAAATTTCACACAGATTTCTATATTTTTCTATTAGAATTGTTAGTTCTATAATCTTCTGCAGAAAATATAGTGAGAAATTTCTAAAACCCTAGGAATGCTCGTATGTTTCCACACAATGACTGCAAATTCATTATAAGGCAGTGGCTTAGAATTCATGCCAGAGGCCGGGGTGGTGGGAACAGTACACACAGGGTGCAGGCAGTGAGGAGGTGCATTGTGTGTAGAAAATTTACAACAATAATAAAGCTGATCAGAAGACAGCTTGCTTTTATTATCACTGTGCACAGGCGATTCGAAACAATATCGGTGATTTAAACACTCCTTCCCACCAGGATGGACTGCTTCTACTATCTAACTTTGGTACTCTACTGTTTGGGCAATAAGAAAAGTGTGTAAAACTATTTGATGAATAATATTCATTACGCTGCTCATTTTAATATTAAAAGAAAAAGCTATCCTGAATGTCTAATGTTATAGGATTAGTAAAATAAACCATGGATCACTCATATTTCACAGTCACTAAAACTGATGGCACTATTCTGTATTGGTTCACCCGCGATGTATCGTTAAATCAAATGAAATACACAGCAAAAGCTTCCACTCACAATCTATTTTTAAATGTATTTATTTATATTATGTTCCATAAAAGGTTACCAAACAATATTTTCAATCACAATATAACTTTTTTTTTTTATTGTAGTGTAAGAGAGAGAGAGACTCGGAAAGATAAACAGGATCTTCGACAGCTAATCCACCCAATTTGTGGATCACTCACACACACACACACACACACACACACTTTTTACTAGAGCAATTATTCTCAAACTTGGTTGCACACTAGAATATTTTACGGAGCTTTTAAAATCCTAATACTCGGAATATATCTCTATCTATTAAATCAGAATCCCAGGTCGGGGTGGGGAATGACCAGGCATCGATAATTAAACACAATCCCTGATAGGTTCAGTGTTCAGCGAAATTTAGAACCAACTGACCACGGTTTTGCTGCTCACATGTGGTGCACGGACCTACAAGCCTCAGCAGCCACTACGGGGAGCTGGTTAGAAAGGCAGGACCTTGGGCCGCACTCCAGGCTACAGTCAGTATTTTAACAGGCTCTTCGAATGTTTTTACTGAAGTTCAAGCAGCACAGATAGAGAACCTTTGTTTCCATCTTTCTAAGACAAGATTTCATTGGAAGAAAGGGTTCTGAGGTTCAAAACGGGTCTGGAAAACATCAATGTGCTAGAGTTCTCTCCATCTAAAAATTCTGTAAATCCTAATCATTTTACTTTACTTTGTCTAGATGTGAGTGCAGAACTATGGATTTTTATTAATCCATATCCGAAATAAATAAATAAATAAATAAATAAATAAATAAATAAATAAAGCAATTACGATACATTGAAAACAGGATAAGAAAGTAATGCATCTCCTAGCTCTTGGGGAAAACAAATTGCATCACGATTTTTCTTTCTCCTTTGTCTAAGAGGAAAAAGAAATCTCTAGACTTTGAGTTCAATACTAACTTACTTGTCTTTTTGCAAAGACATATTAGCCAAGCAACTTCATAAGCTGAATTTTAACAAATTTGCCAAGTCTCTAGAGCAATTCAGTGATATATCTCTTGTCCAGATCAAAAGAACATCTGAGTCACTCATATTTGGCATTCTAATCCCAGCTATTGTTTAAGTGATAAACTGCAAATGAGTAAAGTTAATAAAAGGAAAAAATATCAAAGCTTGGGAGGGGTGGTATTAAAATGAGACAAACTTTTAAATTGAAAAAGCAACTGCCATACAAAGTATTTCATGTAGAGACTAAATTTACATAATGGAAATTCCAGGCACCCTGACTCAATGCAAATAACCCAATGCAATAACAACTTTATTAAGATAACAGCTATATACATATAGAAAGTAAAGGCATTTCCTCCAGCCTTGAAATGGTATTCTCCTAATAGAAACCAGCATTATAAACTCGCAGTAACAGAAGAAAATTGGCTGATACACTGATGTTTCTTGTCAACATATTAATGCAAACTCAGTTTCTTAGCAGTTTCTGCTATACATATTACCCCTGTTCTATATATAGTAGATGGAAGTTTAAATTGAATTCCGTATCAGAAATTGTGATTAGTGCTTTAGTTTTTAAAAAATTTCTATTTCCTTATTCATTAAATCCTCATCAAAACTCCGTAATGGACTGTTATCCCCATTTTAGAGACAGAGAGACTAACACTTGAAGAAATTCCAGTATGTCCAAGAACACACATCAGAAAGTAGCAGAGCATAAATTCAAACCTAGATCTTTTTCTCCTATTTCTCTTGTATCACAGCTACTTCTCATGTAATTTAATTCTATTTTGTTCAAAACTATGTTCGTTATGGTTTTTGAGAGTACACCTGCAGAACGAACACACGCACGCGCGAGCACACATACACACACACACACACACGCATACACTCTTTTCGGTAATCCTGACCAAAATCTAGGTCATAGGTAACCTGTGTTTAATGCATACATTCATATAAGTTGACAATTTTCAAATTCTGATGCCAGCTGCATTTTTTCAGGCATAAAAATATGAAGGAATAGGGTCTTCTTCGGTTTTATCCACTATGTGAGAGTTAGCATTAGATTTTGCTTCTTACACAGATTATCCTTGGTCATACTTGCCCAAATCAGCAAAGGAGTAGGTTAAGAAAATACTATTGATCATTCTGCAAGGTAGGGTTAATTCTGAATTAAATTGTACTTTTTTTTAGAAATATTGTATCTCTTTATGCATGCCTGAACATTTCTTACTGGATACCCTGTTTTATTTTGATTTTTTTTTAGTTTAAAAACAATCTAGTATATTTTTACAGTATAAACACAACACAGGGTAAATTGATGTATAAATATCTAGAAAGCAGATTAGAGCAGGCTTAGTTAAACATTACAAATAGTCACAAAATTTCTCATTTCATTTTTCTGTAACTCATTTGGATGTACTTTTAATTCATGCTTGTTCACTTGATTATCTCCTTTTATGTGCCTGTGGTAAGTAAGCAGGTCCATGCATATCAAGGAGAAAAAAATTTTTCAGGAATTCTAATAAACCTTAATATTAATATTTTTCTATTTAATAGTTTTGCATTTAATGAAATCTTCATGGGAATAAAACCCAAAGAAAAAACAATTGGAAATAGATATAAAATAAATTAATAATAGCAAATACAATATAAACAATCAATTCTCAAGTCTAAACAACTTCCATTCTAAAGAATTCATAATGATTTCTCCAAACTCATTTTATTTTTATCAGCCGGCAGTACAATTTCTAATATAAACAGCGATACCTTTGGGATATTCTGGTTATTAGTACAGTACATTATGTCTTTTTCCTATTCTCTAAAGGTAATTGTGATCATTATACAATACAGAACTGAAAATTAAGAAAACAAACCTTAATTAAAGTACATAGCTATTTGAAAATTCAGACACTTTCTTAACAATATGTTTACGCTGCTGGTATGAATGTATCTGATTCAATTTCAGATCAAACTAAATTTTCAATCCAGCTCATGCTAAACACTGTCTTAGTAAAAATTAAATATTTTCTCATGTGCTTTATCAGAGCTAGAAAACCATAAATTAACCAACTAATTTTTAAAAGAAAAAAAAAACAAGTTATTAAGTTATTGTCATTAAATTTGAGAAAACATGTGAATTAGAACATGAAGAAATTCATCTTTGTGGCAGTAATGTCCAAATGTGGAGCCCCAATGAACCACGGCTCTTGTACTCAGTGCTTTATTACAGTCCAGTTTCCTTGAGTACGGCGGGCACTGTAACTTGCTTTTGACCTATCAAAGGCAGTAAAGGCAGTATGTGTCTATGTGTTATTTCCAAGGTTAGATCATAAGAAGTCTTGTCACTTATAGCTAGATCTCTTGAAATGTTTGCTCTAGGGGAAGCCAGCTGCCTTGTAAGAAGCCTTACTGCCTTGAAGCCACCATCCTGTGAGAACCCCCAAATAATTACATAGAGGGAAAGAGAGGGGGAGAGAGAGAAAGACAGACAGAAAGACAAAGACAGCCCACTGATGTGAGTGAAGAAACCTTAAACATTTCAGTTCCAAGGCACATCACATAGGGAAGAACCTGGGATGGGATCAGGCTGACAGTCAGAACCGAGGCTCCAAATCCTGGCTCTAGTTTACTCATCCAACCATCTCTAACCATGGGAGACCCAGTTATACCAGATGAGAACTCAGAAAACATGGAACAGACATGACCTATTCTTACTATACAATGGTGTAATTCCTGACCCACAGAGTTATGAGTATAACTGTCATATAAATGAGCCAAAAAGATGGCCTCTGTGTTTTGACCCACTGGGCCCAAATGTGTTGTTTATTCTTCACTGAAGACTGATATCTGTTGGGTCAAAATCACTTTTGTGCCAAACTCAAACTTTTACACATTCAATTGTTTTAAAAATAGCTTGAACAAGCAGATTTTTAGCCATATAGAGCCTGCTTGCTTTGCATACTCTGAAAAGCCTCACCCAACATCTGCCAGCACTGATAAAATAAATCGACGTTTATAAGGCTCCAAGCTGTGACTGTTCTTCAGAGTTTTCTGACCCAAAGACTTTTCAAAGTCCACCGAACCACATCACCTAGACATCCAAATCCTGAAAACCCCCTCGACGGCCTCTGGACACATTCCTGCTGTGAGGAATTTCCCCACATACAAATTTGTCAAAGCATAAGTCAGTGATGCATGTATAGGCTATTGTCACCTCATGGTAATGTATCTTATCCTTTGGTCAGCTACCAAATCCCTTAAACCCCCTAGAAAAATACAATGACTTTTGTTCTATGCAACTAAATTTGGGGGCTATTCATTATGCAATCACAATAAATAATAGAAGCAATTTAAATCATTTCCCCAAGACATCCAGATCCAGTTGAAAAACTAACTGCCCTGAGATATTTACCAATGTTGAAAGGTTATTCTACTTCTAATACATGAAAACTATGGGCTAAGGCTGAGCTGGTGAAGTTCCTAAAATGTTACTTTTCATGGTCCATCATATCCTTTAGAGAGTACTCTGAGATGATAAAATATTTTAGTAAAAACAAGGAGCAATTTCCCTAAAAGGAAACTTAACTGTTATTGATATGCAATATAAAATCATAACCGCAAGCAAACTCGTCCATAAAAGAGAGGGGAAAAAAGCAGTTTTGGAACTAATCAATTGTTCCTAAGTTGTTAACATTAATGCTCCTTTCTTATTTGTTTTCATTTGGGTTTTTCCATTAATATCAATTAGCAGATAAGTGTAGATAAAAGTGTATAGAAAATATTAAGGCAAAAACAAAACTTGGAGAAAACAATTCGTACTTGTAAACTCTTATAAATGAGGTATTGTTTTTATAACTAAGAAATTTAACCTTGAAAACCAGAGAGAAACATCATCGTTTCGGGCAGTGTCACGCTCTGTTCCACTTGCCAAACACAAGTGTTCCACGGCAGCACCAGCTGGGAGCATCGATGTGCAAGCGCCCCATCACACGCTTGGCCTTGCGCGACAAAGGACAACTACGTAGCTAGCCCTCTGTCACTTAAGTATTTGCCTAAATCATGTCTAGGGTCAAAGAATACTTGTAGCTGGTCTTGGAATGCTTCTTTCAGAACTGAGCATATCTTCCAGTCACCAGATGAGGAATCACCCCACTAATCCATCGGGGACTGATGTATGCTTACGACTCCACGGAACTCAGCCATGTGGAACATTCCAGAGAGCAGAGAAACCAAACCAAGGCAACCTGGGTTTTGTATCTCACTTTACTACTTGCAGTGTGATTTCAGGCAAATTATATAAACAGACCGAGTCTTCACTTACACATTTATAAAATCATTGTAATCACAAATGGTCACTTTGAGGATGAGATGTTATAATGCATGCGAGCTTGTTTTATAGCAAATGTGTTACTATAGAAGCAAGTTATTATTTTCATGGGTTATTATAAAAGACAGGACAATATTACGTGAGTTTGAGAAAGAACAAAAATCTATTTTACATACCAGGAAAGTCTGTCACAAGACTTAATACCTTCAGGAAAAGTAAGTAGGTTGCCACTTTAGTTACACTCATCTTATGCCACCCACGTGACAGAATGTTGTAGGATGCACTGATCGGCCGAGAAATTGTAAACAAAGTAGACTGCAATGTCTATTTGTGAGCTTTGGAAGCAAAGAAAACATAATATCGATTGATGTGAATCACCATAACCAACCAAAAATACATAATTCCATTCAACTTTTAGGTAATTGCTATTAATTACTTATAGTTTAATTTTACCTCGATTAATCTTTTTTAAAGCATGTAGAATAATTACTTTCCTCTTTTTTTTTTTACCAATAAAAAGGGACAGAATCAAGTTTCAGAAACCTCTCCAACTCTTATTTTAATCAAAATTTGATTTCTGCATGTTGACCCCTTCAAGAAGATACAGCTGGCTAACTTTCATTTGAAAGTGGAAAATGAAGCTGCATTAAGGTGAAGATTTTTGATAAACTTAATATGTGTAGAGATATTTGAATTTTTGGAAGGGAACAACTGCTTACCTAAAGTTATTAAACACATTCTGTACAATGTCAAACATCAGTGACAGTCCAGTCATACATTTGGCATGGCTCCTGAGCCAAAGCTTTGAAGACCCAGGAGAACCAGGAGGTCACTATGCATGAATGATGGGTTCAGTCATTCAAGGCATGAAAAACAGAAGTCAAAAGTAGGTTAAACGGAGAGTATATAACAAAGGTACAAGATACTATTTACTCGAATAATGTAATCGAGTAAAAAAGACTAGTCAAGCTGGAATGGAGGGACAGTTATAGGCAAAAACAATGGCAAGGATTCCTCATGGTGAGTAAAACTACGAATTGAGAAGAACAGAGAGAATGTAACAAAATGTCAGAAACAAGGAGAAATTGAACAGATTATAGGAACAGAAGGAACATAGAAATCTATTTTATAAATTATAAAGCACCATAAAATTTTAGCTGAGTATTACTGGTCAATTAAATTTCATAATATGGCCCAAATACATATCAGCCATTTCTGAAAGCTCTCCTTGATTCCCTATTTACACTAATGCCTTCCCACCGAAATCCTTTTAGAGATGAGTTAACACTTTACCAATGTCCTCAACCTCTGTTACTACTCAACCTACTTCTATCTAGCTTGCAACCTGACAACTCTCCTGTGAGAATTCATCAGGTCACTGGTGACTTCAGGTGATTTAAGTCAGTAGGCATCATTAGTTCTCATCTTACTTGGGCTTCAACAACACTAAACCCATTTGACCACTCCATCTTTGTTGAAACACTACTCCCCTACTTCGAAGATACCACATTCTCCTGGGATATCCCCTATTTTTCTGGCAACTCCTTTTCGTTCTTCTTTGCTGACTAAGTTTCCTCAACACAATCCTTAAATTCTGAATACCTCCAAGGCACACATCCCTCAGTCCTTTTACTTTTCCACTCTTTACTCTCCTTGTGTAGTTTCATCCAACGGTCTTATTTTTGTGACTTTTGCATATAAACCTCTAGTCCAGGCCTCTCAGCTCCAGGCTAATACATACGATTCATACTGGCCTCACTTGTGTGTTCAAAGATCTCCCCAGTCTGCTCTCCACCAACTGTTTTCTGTTAAACAGCACTTTTATTCATCCACTTTTCTAAGCCAGAACCTAAGAGTCATCCTTGGCTCTCCCCCTCCTTCTCCATAGCCAATACATCACTAAGTTTTGTTAACTGTCCCTTATGAATTTAAACCTATCCATTTCTCATTTCTCTGCCTTTACCTAGTTCAAGTAACCTTAGCCTCTCACATGGATATAAAGCTATTATTAGGTAGTTTGGCAAACATGAGTGACTAGGAACAAAAGAACAAAGGCTCAGCCCGGAGACCTCTCAAAGACCTCCCTAGAACATGCATTTTACAGTTATAAATTACTCCTGCAACCTGAGGAACAAAGGAGTTTTTAAAAAGCTCATAAAATGCCTGGTTTAATCCAGCCACAGATGCCTGTGCAATGAGGACGGCTCCGACTCTCTTTTAAGCCTCATTATACCATCGTTATATGTGTTCTGTTAAATGTAACTGATAAATACATTTTTAATTTTGCTCTTAATAATGGGCAGTCTCTAACATAGTTTAGAAAAAAAAATAGATCTCATTAGCTTGCTCCCTGCCTTCAAAACCTGAAAAATTAATATTATCCAAGTGAAAAGTGTCGTATTCACTATGTAAGGAAATCAGGAGCGTTCCACATGACATATATAATGGGCCTGCATTGAAAAAGATTAAGAATAGGAAGCTTTGAAGTTTTAGATAATAATCTCCTAGATAAGTAACGAGTGACTATCTTTATCTATATTTAATAACTAAGCAAATTACCGAAGCAAGAACACACTAGAAGAAATGCATGCTTATGGTTCAGTGAGTAATATTTAAAAATAAACATGACAGTGATATCTCATTCATATGTATCTTTTGATATGTTCATTAAGTGTAACTAAGCTTATTGGAAAGAATATTTCCAAAAGATCTTGGCTTTATTGATTTGGGTTAACGGATTTCACACACTTAACTGCAGATTAAGATATAAAAAGATATTAATAGATAGATATCAATTACTTCCTCTGATTTTACACTTGATAAAAACAGATATAGAAAATTAGAAAATATTATGAAATATAGAGCCCTAGGTTTGGCTCTGCTATCAACCGGTCATTTAACTTTGAGAAGACTCTTAATCTCTCTAACTTAATTATCTCTAAAAGGACAAAACTGAAATAATCAGTATTATTTTCAAACACTAAATCTATCATTTGTAATCAAAGGAAAAGGAAACATCGACAACTTTCCAAATTTGCTAACTTCAAATAAAGTTGATAACTTAAAGTTACAGATTTTGAAGTAGTTGATAGTTTTGTTAGAATTGGAAGAACAAGGTAATTCCTAATAAATAGGAGTAACATGAATTATTTTTTAAAGTTTAATAGTTCACTGACCCAGTATTACCATCAACTGAGAAATAATATCAGTAAGAAGCCTAAAAATCTACCCTCCATCAAATCACAACCTGAAGTCTAGAAATGAAGACAAACTATAGCCAAATATAACAGAAAACTGAGCTGGCCCCTGATATTATAACTTCCAGCTGTCACATTTTAATGCTCTAGACACCAAATAAACTGTAAACTGTCCAGCAGCTGTTAGTGAGATCTCTCCCAGCAAACAGCTCAAAAAGTGATTTCCATGGAAAATCAAACAGGGAAAACAGCCAATCTTGTATAAGAAATGGGAATATAACAGTCCTCGTCCATCATTAAAAAATAGTTTCAATGTATACTTATAGATTTACAGAATGGGAATTTTTATTTCTTTTTTTTTTTTTCTGGTTTGTTTGTTTGTTATGACAATTTGAATACCATGGTCTTATTTTGTTTTGCTTCGTTGTGCCGATAACATCCTCATCTGTCATTAATCTCTGCTTCCATGTTCACACTAAGATTCTAGTCCCTAAGGGCACTCAGTAACTGCCCCTAAACCTACTCTCCCAAACAATAAAGACACCAATTCTTTAACAGAGCTGAAGATTCAGTCAAGAGCACAAAACACAGGGTGGAAAAGATTCCTTAAGGGGAAGGAATAAAAAATGGAAAGTATCCTCCCCCATCATTTGAATAGTATAGAAGTCAACACATTAGTCAGAAGATTACCAAGGGATGGATAATAAAATGCCTACTGCCTGCCTTGGAGGTCTTAGAGAGGTAGTTCTGATGTGAAATCAGATCCTAACTTCAGAGTTAGAATCAAATGAATTATTGGTCTGTGTAACCAGAGGCAAGTCAATTATCATTTTCTAAACCTAATTTTCCCTATCAGAACAGTAACACTTATTTTTTTCACACAGTTTTATAACAGTTAACAGAAGAATCATGAAGAAACATTTATCTCTATGCAACATAGGGTTTAGGAAATGATAAAATATAGAGGTATTTTATATATTATATGACATTGTATAAATGTAACATAATTACTGTCATAGCTTTAAATGTAGATATTATTTAAGATTCCTGGGTATCTGAGTTTCTCATGAATTCTCAAACTTCAAATTGAGCCCAAGGATGAGACTAATTTTCTATCAGTGCTGGGTCTTATGAAATGATTCCAAACTTTACCACCTATAAATCTACCATGAAAGGCTTATGAAAGATGATCATCATATGCATATCATGAATGTAAATCTACTCTTAGGTATAAGCCTGAGTCCATTGTGTTACATTTATTTTTTCTGCAATCAACACAGTGGCACACTCTATCAGGACAAGACGCATCCACCTAAGACATTAAATGGAATCTTTTCATACATGAATTGGTAAAGAATCATAGCAGAATACTTAAGAGACTGAAGAGGCAGCTGATGAGTCCCTCTCTGGCTTACAGTTGTATATTTAAGTAGTGAAGATTATGAGTCAGTTTTTTCCTCTTCTTGGTGCTCATTTTTACCTTAGCTTATTTAAGTCCATCCTCTGTCACCAATTTTTTAATGCTCTGGGTGTGGTAGGAAGTAGGAGGAAGGGGAGACAATAATGGAATGAATATACAGTGACTGTTGATCTGAAGGCCACCCAAACAACTGGCATTGTCCAGGCTGAAGACAGAAACTTGAATCTGTATGTCATCTGCACGTCCGGGTCTAATATTAAGCCTATGGTTCAACATGGCTAGCTGAGGCTGACGAGCGCCAACGCGATCTCTCCCCTACCCACTAGCTTCTCCTGAACAACAGCCAATGCTGCTAGCAACCCTCTCTTACAGATAAAATCATTTCTCCTTTGCTTCGCTCTTTCTTGACTTTTTCTTTTTAATGAAAAATAAATAATGTATATTCTTTTAATAGTAAGCCATTCTAGGTAGGTATTGAACTAAGAAAATTGTTTGACCCCTTCTATGTTTGGTTAAAAACATAGAAAAACAGAAAGTTTTGGCCACTGAATGAGTGAAAAATGGGAAAGTTATTGGCATTTAAATTACCAAAGTTATGAACTATAAAAAAAAAAAATGAGGCTTAAAAATGTGTTCAATAGTATCTCCAAATGGTTTTTAAAAGATTTCTTGTTTATTAAGCAGAGATGCCAGTGAATAATCACTAAGATTTGGAAGCTATTTTTTTAAAAAAGAGAAGTAGCCCTTTTACTATTTTGTCTCTTTCTGCAACAATGCTGCATCGTTTGACTGATGGTATGCTTCTGAAGTCAAATGTTGGTCTTCTCCCTAATAATACGTGTTTTCCTTAAGTACTATACAAACGCCACAGATCACAGTGAAATTTAAATAGTAACACTACATAAAGGTAGACACCTTCAAAAACATGACCTACTTTTCATTTTGATGTGCATAAAAATGGAAATGGAATATATATAGAATAAAAAGATAGCATTAGATGAAACATCCCACTTAAATATATAGCTGAACAATATTATTTAGAATTACATTTCGCAAATAAGAATATGGTCCTATAATTACACAACACTTTCTGTTGGAAAAGGCCATGATCTATTTTTACTCTCTCCAGCGTTTCTGGCAGTCATTATCACACTGCATCTGTTGCATTTTATGAGGGCATTGTTAAGAGGTAGATTACTAAGAAAGAGTGACTCACAGTGGATGGTTTACCTTTAAGGCACAGAAAATTTTTATAAAAACTACTACAAAAACAATGGAATCTGGTTTCTTTGGTTTCAATGCTGACTCCATTATAGCAAGAAGCAGCCCATCCTCTGAATAAACTATGGGAGAAAAAGTAAAGGACAAACAGGATAGAACACACCTGATTATCAGAAGGGGAAAAAATAAGAGTTAAATGGGATAATGCACTCTAAATATGCTATATATTTTTAAATATACTTTTCCTTTATATGTTCGAGGAGAAATTTAAGAAATTAAAATACTACAATTTATAGAATTAAGGTTATTTCCCTATATTTAAAATAAGTTGAAAATCAACAATGTAACTCCAGTTCAACACACCTATGTTATGTTTTAGTTTCTAAAATCTTCCCAAAATAAGTACAGAATCGGTAAATAGTTGCGAGTTAAAGAAAAACAAAAAAAGAAATATGGCAAGTTGGCTAAAGGTGTTTGTGTTATCTACACCTTTGTTGTTCCAATATTCAAATAAAATAGAATTAAAAGTTCTGGGATGCAGAGCTTCATCTGGTTTTAGATTAAACACTTGCAAATGCATAGGCAAAAAAATTGCAGGCTTGTTAGACCATATAACCCAAAATAATTGCCAGGAGATATTAAGTGTGCTAGACTGACAGAACAGAGGAAAAAGCTGAGCTTTCCACTTAAATTATTCTCATGGTCAGACTGAAATCCATGTGGTAAGGCTGACAGGCAATATTGAAATCACCTACATTCTACTAAAAATCTGTTTTCAACCTTACGCCTCTTTTGTAATATCCTGCATAAATAAGTTTGAATGTCTTAAAGACCCAAGAGAGAGAGGGGAAACTCTCCTGAAGGAATGAGAAGAACATCATGAAATGAAAGACAACCTGACAGTTTCTGGAAGACCATATCAACCATATTTCAGCTTCGAAAGATAGCAAATCAATCTACCGTACCCCTTTTTCTCTTTCTTCTTTTCTCCTATTGCCTTTCTCATCTTCTTTCCTTGTTTTCTCTCTATCAGCATTTGTCTTATTGGCAACAAAGGGGGTTTTCAAAGGGTGCTAAAGCTTTAGTTGTATCATATGATGAACATAATTAGACTTTTTGTTGAATAAGCAGTAGCAATACCATCATTACCATATTATAACATCTTTATCATCATCATCATCACACTTTACAACATGCAATAATTTAGTATTGTGCTGAATAATATATAAAAATAGCTATCAGTGTGTTTATAAATGCATTGTACTAGAACTATCCAGCCTCAAAGTAAGAGGCAGAAGTTTTAAATTCTTTATGTGCTAACTAATATTTGGTATAATATTAGCTATAACCCAAAGATAAATATCTTGGCTTTTTACATAATGGTTTTTCATTGATCGAGCTAAATGCTTTAGAATACTTTTGTTTTCCCATCATAGTATTCCTGCCCTGTTGTCGGAATCCAATTTCACTTATTTTATGCATAAATTATAGGCAACTTGGAATCAGCAGGATACAATGTTGGACTTCAATTATGGAAGCTAGAGAATAAAAGAGATCATGGGATGACTAGACAAGGGGCTGCATTGTAGCAAAGTAAACTACTTAATGTCGAAAAAGACCATGAAGTAGATAGAAGACAGAATCATCAAAAGCTACCCTTCTGGAGATTTCATATGGTATATGAGAAGTAGGCTCAACTGAGAGGGAAATCGGAAGAGCCACCAGGATTTTTGGCTTTATAACAAAAGCGTTTTGAAAGTCTGCCAGCTTCAGTCAGACTTGATACAAGGCATTACCTGCTTCACGCTCAAAGAAGTCTTGATATTTCTCCCATTTGTTGCTTCCTCATCTCAGTAAATGACATCATGATCCTTCAAGTAAGAAAAAAAAATGTCATCACTGATTTCTGCCTTATAGGAACCCTCATAACTAATCCATTGCCCAAGTCCGTCAGTTCTACTGTAAAATATATCGCAAATCGATTTTCTTTTCTCTATCTCCATTACCACCACCCTAGTCTAGACTCTCATTGAACTAAGATTTCAACATTAGCACATTAGTCTTACAGATTCTAATCTTGTCCACAGTAAAAACATTTCTGTCATATTAGAAAAATTTACTTTTAAAAAAATAAATCAGAACTTGTCCATCCATTGACTGAAATCCTCCAATAGCCTTTTATTGTAACTTGAATAAAAACATTAACCAAACTATGGCCTGTAATGCCCTTAATGACATCATTTCTTTTTAATTACATTTATTGTGGTGACACTGGATAATAAAGTTATATAGGTGTCAGGTGAACAATCTGAAAATGTGTCATCCATATAGTGCATTGTGTATTCACCACCCAAAGTTAAGTTTCCTTCTGTCACCATAATTTTCACCTCTTAACCCTTACCCACCTCCCTCCCTCCCACCTTTCCCTCTGGAAACTGCTCAACTGTTGTCTGTGTCTATGAGTTTTTGTTTGTTTGTCTTGTTTGTTTTTTTATTTCGGTTTTATATCCAATATATGAGTGAAATCATATGGTTCTCAACTTTTTCTGACAAACTTATTTCACTTAGCACAATCATCTCAAGATCCTGAATAACGTCATTTCTACTTATTTTCCTCATTTCTTCAAATTACTCAATTTGTGGCCACTCTCCAATATTGGTTTTTGTCCCCTTATTTGAATTTAGGTTTCAAGTATCTAGTAATTGACATATAATTTGTGATATAGGATATGTGATGAATATATATGTATGACATATATGATATGATAAATGAGCAAATGAATGCACACAAGTCAGTCCTTTGCCTTTTCTGTGGTTCCTTATGGCACTAAGGCACCAGCCACAGTGACTGCAAGGAAAGTGCCCTAAAACCTCATTTTAGTGACAATCTCTTGTTAAACTGGGACTCCAATAGGCAAGTCTCTAGACAAGACTGGACTGAGCTCTAGACTCATTTTGCTCTTGTTTTATTATCCTAATTGGCCTGCAATATGACAGAGACTAAATATCATTCTCTTACTTTAACAGATGAGGCAATAAACCCAAAAGTATATTAGCCTTAAGCTACACATTTGAGAAATATGAAGATTATACTGTTGAAAGTATATTTATTCACTCATTCCACAGACATTTCCCGGTTTTGTGGGGCCTGAAGTATACAAAATTGGGGGTGAGGGATTCTTTAAAAATACAACAACAGATTACTTTTTCAAGTTGTATTAAAGCATATGACCCTATGAACACATGTCTAAGGCTTCTCCCTAGAGCCTGTGCAAATGAAGGGGCTTGAAGTTGAAGTGTGATATGTTTGATGGGAAAGGTGCTCTGAGGGCCTACGAAACATCACACCGGCCGCTGGAATGAGTGCTGAAAGAAACTGTCCCACCTGTAAAGGAGATGGTCGAAGATGCGGAATCACAATAAATATCACAATATCTGGGATCAAGGTAGGCCCCGAGCGTTTGAGAAGTACTAGGAAAGTGCAGGACAACTCAGGGAAAGCGTGACCTAAGAGCTCATTGTGTGACTGTGCTGCAGTTCACTGAAAACTTGTCCTGGCCGGGAAAGTGGCCCTGAGGGATAAGGAGAGAGGATGGTGTTGGTGACAGTGAGGTAGAGACAGCGCGTCAGACAGGGAAAACAGCCTTTTCAAAGGCACTGACCAAAGAAGAGGCTGGTACCTTTGTGAACGCTCAGCACTTGGGTCTGCACAGTATGATGTTAAAGTACCAACAAAAACAATCCAGAAGACAGAAATTAGTTCAGAAAGAATCTCTGGTGTCACACTAAAGAGTCTGTGTTTTCTCCTGAAAGCCACTGAAGACGTTTAAACAGGGAAATGGTGTATGAAATACATGTCTTAATAAGGTTATTCTGTTGCTACTGTGGAAAATGGATTGAAGCACGGAGAGATTGCAAGCAAGGGCAATAGGAGAATGCTACTGTTATAACCAATGAGGAGGAAACAGATGAAGACCTGATGTAAGGGTTCGGGAGGATGCCTGTTTCCAGCTCCTGTGTCTCAATTCAAAGATGAATCATTTAAAGAATATAACATGTAACAGGGATTTTATTCTCATTCATAACAGGAGCACTGGGAAATTGGGCATCTTGGGTAGTTGATCCTGATCTGCTCCTACGGTGTGTCACCTGACAGTTAATTAGACCTCATTCTCCTTGTCTGAGAAATGGCAGAATTGACCTAAAATTCTACAGCAACACAGTTTCTCTGTTTTTATTATACAGCTGTTAATTTATTGCTCTTCTCTGCAAGTTAGGAAAAGAAAATGAGCTCATCAACTTGGAATTAATCCGCTAATTGTGCTGTCTTATATTTAGAAAGCCAGGCATTGATATGGACGTTTTACAAACAACAATTAAAATTTAGTTATCTTTATCGGAAAAGGTTCTTCAAAAGAATATAATTTAAATATAAATTCTAGATTAAAGAGTTAGGTGCATTTTTCTTCTATACTATAACACCAGTAAATTTCTCTCTCTTAACATATTATATGTCATTTATCTTAAAATAGAATAAATTAATAATTATGTACAGCTAAGCACCTCAACACTCCATGCTTGTAGTTATAAGCCAAGTTTAGGCTGTTTTAAATAATTCCACTAATTAATCCTGGTATGAAGCAAGTACATGCTGTTTACAAAGAGAAAACAAGTAAATAAGCCATTCAAGCCCTCTAATCCACATATACTCGAATATAATGCATTTTATTTTACATATTAGGTGGAACCATATGGAGTGGAATTGCTTATATTTGAACATGTTTGACCCCAAAGTGGCAATTCTATATGGTTCATCTAATACGTGAGATGACATAATATATGAGATACTTCATATAGCTTATACTAACATATGAAAGTCACTAAAAAATAATAACTATTTTAAAGAATTTTTAATACATCACAGACATTTTAAGGAGGATTAAGATGTAAAGTACAGGATATAAAACTCAAAGCAAAGCAAACTGAGTTGTGAAAAGATTACATTTTCAAATTTACTAGAAGCAGAAACAACAAAAAAAACCTGTAATTCTGAACTTAGTTGCCCACTCTGCTGAAGCAGCATGAGGAGTAGAAGCTCTATATTGAATTTTTCCAAATCTTCCATGAAAGGAGAGAGCAAACCACGCATGTCAAGGCCTCTACAGAGATGCCCTGAACTCAGCGGCAAACGGATGCCTTGTAAGCAGCCCCTCGGGAAACAGAGTGGCTTATGGAGCCATCAGGGACCCAGGAGGTCACGTCACAGGTGGCAGCAGTGCCTGATGGAGGTGAATCCTAGTATGTTTAGGAAAATAAACTCAAAAGTGCTCTGGGGAGGATGACTCCAAAGTGCACAGACGAAAGAAGGAACAGAGGACTGGAATCCACACGGCAGGGCTGGAGGATGGTGAGCTGACTTGAATCCACACGGCAGGGCTGGAGGATGGTGAGCTGACTTGACTCTACTCTACTGGGAGCAGAGTAGATCCTCCATTTTTTTATATTTTCTCTTTAGATCAATGCCCCAGGAAAGGATTACTTTATAAATAAGGACACTCAGAGGTAGGATTTTCAATGCTAAGTTGGGTCATTGTACTCCCCAAAAACATGTCCCATGACACATCTGGGAAAAGTTAATCATGACAAAGTAAACTCTGTTAAAGACCAGTGTGAGGCAAAAAGAAACTTTAGAAAATATATGGCGATATGTAATGCTTAATGGTATATTAGAGCAAAATATATTGGATAGTGACTCATGTCACTTTAAGGTTATCTGGAGGAGAGATTTGGAAGCTCGTTATAAATTTTTATCTTCTGACTACTATCTAAAACCACAAGGAATTTCTGACAACAGGAAAAAGACAAGCAACAAAGGAGGAAAATAAAAAATATATATAATTAGGCAAAGCCTATAAGAGAAAGTGACAATGTAACAATGAATGTTCCACCTCACTGGCACTTAAAAATGTCAATTAAAACAACATACGACCTTACATCCATCAAGCTGAAAAAAAACAGAAATTCAGGTAGCATCAAGAGCACATAAGGATATAAGGAAATTGAACTCCTCAGGATCTGGAAGTAGGAGAATAAACTATTGTAACTATTGTAGAGAGAAATCTGAAAGTATTTAGTAAAATTCAGTATGTGTAAACAGTGTAATCTGTAACCTGTGACCCATGATCAATTCCAGTCCTAGATATAGATGCACAGATACATTAGAAAATGTATCCAGGGACCATTAAAGAATAGATTAGTGGAGCCAAAGCAGCCTAGGTATCCATCACTTGTCAAATGGAGACAAAAATCTGATGGAGGTGTAACTACTATGCAGCAGTCGAATGGGCTGAATGAGATATTTCTAGAGCAGTGTAGATAGAGTTTCAAAATTAGTCTTGATTTAAAAAGCAAGAAACAGAATATAAATTGTAGCACAAAGCCATTAACTGCAGCATGAGAGCTGAAGGTGGAGTTAAACAAACAAAACGTATACGATGGATCATGCACTGAAAAATGAGAAACAAGGTCCTAGAATGTCATGATAAAGGGGCACAGTTAACTCAATTCTATACTGCTGGTAAAATAAGATTAAAGACAAAAATAGAAGAGCTCCCTTCTAGGCCCCTTTTGAAATTTAGGATATAATGGTGAACTCCCTTCCTCAATCTCTTACACATTCTTTTTCTTTTCTACCATGCACATCCCTGGTTATTTTACAATAAATTGCTGTAAGTTAGCCTCAGACAAGTTTCTAATGTTTCCCAAGTTTGTAAGCTTCTGTTTGCTATCTATAAGGGGGATAGCAAAACTGACTATTCAATGAAAGAATTTGGGTACAACAATATTTGGTATGTATAATGTACTTGGGTCTTAGTAAATATTAGCTCCTTTTCACCTTCTTTCCCCCTTCATAATGCTCTTCTCTTCTTACTTCAGAGTTTCTCCAGTTTCTTACCACTTTCTCAGCTATATGTTTTGCAAATAATTATTTTAACATGCCTAATCTGTTCTGTTTGTCATCATTCATCATTGGTTTTGTTCAGTTTTTCCTTTTTTTCCAGCTGCTACTGCTGCTTCCCACAAAGGCTACACTCTGGAGGGCTAAGAAAGAAGGTGAGCTAAGGGCATGGAAAAGTTCTCACTTGGCTGCCTGAAGCTCGCCCAGCCCCTGGTATCTGGCGCTTCTCCTCACTTCCGGGTTTACCGGACATGGTGGACATCTTCCTGCCCATCTCAGGCTCTTTTCCACCTTGCCACATTGGTCCTCAGTAAACCTACCCTACACCTCCTGGGAGAGGTGGCCAGTCTTAAACATGACATGACTCTCCTGGCCTCATTCCCAAGTAGTTAGACATCACCCTCCCATGCTCTAAATTTTCTGGACAGGAGAGAGATCTCTGCACAATAGTCCACTTGAGCTTCCTTAGGGATCTGCCTTCACTATCCCTCAGCTGACATGGTTCAGAATTACTGAGTGGGGTCATGGGAAGCCCCCACCAGACCTGAAATAAGGAGATGAGAAACTCTCCACCACACTCCTACCAACAACGTCAGGGCTGGGAGGGGACTCAGCTTTCTCCAAAATGATCTGCTCATAAAATCCTCTCTACTTTCTCAGCCTATTAAGAACCTAGAAGTGAATAAAGAGGTTCAAAGTCCTATAGGTTCTCAAACTGCCTTCAAAATCCTTATATTGTAATTTAAAATTAAAATTTTATAACTCTTTTTGCACCTAGTCAGAACTTAAGTTACACATAAAAAGCTAAAAAATAAACATAGCGAGAAATTGATTTTCATTGTGGGAGATTTTAAAATTTATAGATCATAAAAACAAAGACTAGATAAGGATATAAAAGACTGATTTCCAAAAACCATGACACACTATATGCATAATCAAATCATTGTTATATACCTAAAACTAATTCAATGTTACATGTCAATTATAACTCAATAAAAGGGAAAATAAACATGAAGTCAACCCAATTTTTAAACAGTAAAACTCGTAATCTATAAAAAGAACACATATTCTCTTGACCTATGTATAAGGGTATTTATTAAAATGGTCCGTGTTTTGATCAGGCCACAGAAGAAGTCACAACAAATTCTACATTCTCTGATCATAATGTAATGTAAATAAAAATCAATAACAAAAATATAACTAAAAGAAACCTATGTATTTAGAAGTGGAAATTACTAATATAAGTCTGATCAATAACCACAATGAAAATACCATGTACTATGGCTGAGAAATAAAAGTTATAGCCTAAAGAAGGTTTTTTAATATTTCAAGGAATATATAAAATGATTTTGTATGGAAGAATGACAAAATAGCAAGAGATTAAAAGGAAATAAAGATTAATGTGGAAATTAAAAAAATTACTTAAGTATAAAAAAAAATGATCAACCAAACCAAATGCTGCTTCCCTGAAAAGATTAATAAAATATAACAAGCTTCAGGCAGGACTGATTAAGAGCAAAGTCAAGGATAAACAGTATTGGCCATGAAAGGAACATATTACAGATGCAGTGGAGATTTTAAACAATTCTTAACTCCTTTAAGCAATTTTATAATAAAATTTGAAAATGTATGTGAAAAGAACACTGAATATAAAAGACCTAAATGGATAAGTGATTATTTAATAAATAAACATCCAAGTCAGAAATCCCCATCTCCAAAGAAAGTCTAGGCTAGGTAGAATTATAGTTGATTTTTAATAAAGTATAAAAGAACATATAAATTTCACAAAGTGTTCTAGAAACTAGAAAAATAAGCATCACAATTCATTTTATGGGTCATTTTAACCCTTTTCCTATTAAAGATAAAAATTTTGAAAAAAATTGGTAATTCAATCTCACGTATGCTATTAAATGCAAAAATCCCAAATTAACTTTTCACTTAGAAAATTCAACAAGTTTCTCTAAGGTATCATAAGATAAAATGATCAAGGTATCTGTCATATTCTAAAATCTTACTTTAAGGAATTTCCAGGCATATGAAATACAACCGTCATTCTTTAGATCTGAGGGATAATAAAAGGTCTTTTGCTTTTAGCTCTTTACTTCTAATAACATACAAGTTATAATCAATTTTTAAATTGATTTTTTTTTGTAGATTTATGTGATTATATTTAGCAACGTTTGGAAGGTCTTAGAAAGCATTTTAATGTATTAAGAGCCACAAATAGCCTTGAGGGAGGTGACAGAGTTTCTTGTTCAGGGTAGTGAGTGAGCTCATGGTTGTATTTCTGCTTGCTGCCTAAATTACAAATAAAAAAGACATAATTAAAAGCAAAACAACAGTGTTAGTGACTCATTAAGTGTAAGAAAACAAACCGTCAGATGAACATGCATAGAATAAGCTGGTTTTTGTTTCTGAAAAAAAAAATTCTACATGAACATATTCATGTATGTATACCTATGACCATACAAATAAGGAATAATTAGGAAAGATATACATCAACATATTAGTAGTGATTATTTTTATAAAGTTGACTTAGAGACATAGAACAGATAGTTTTACTTCTTCCTTAGAGGTCATTTTTAGTTTTCATATTTTTCAATATTTTCAAATAAAAAACATGAAGGGAAAAAAATGCAAAAGGAGAGGTCCTGTTTGGCTGAAAGAGAGAAAGAGGACAGGGAGAGACAGAAACAGGAGAGCAAGAGAAGACAATTCTTATAAACTGAGAAATTTAAATACCTACAATAGAAACATCATTAAATTTCTAAAACATCTAAAGCAGATGGTGGTATAAAGTAATTCACAATTCGGTATGGGTGATAAAATAAATACTAATTTCCCCAAAAGACAATAAAGGGAGGTGAGGGATCCGAGTCAACAGGATCAAAGAACAGAAATCAGAGCTGAGCAAGTCATAGGCAAGTTGGGGAAGGCGCCCTGCCCCGCACAGGTGAAGTCGTCCCACACAGGGGAAGGCACCCCTCATGAGCCAGGCTCGCCCAGGGAAGAGCAGCGGTATCCTTCCTGTGGCCGCAGTTGAGAAGTTTTCTATTTAACAAGTCAGAGATATACTGGGGCTTTAGGTCAACTGACAAATATCAATTTAGAGAATAAGCAACTCAATAAATTTGATGATGCAGGAATAACACATTACCTTTTTACCAAAAACCGAAATTACAGTTCATTCAAAAATAATAATGAGTACTTCATAACAAAACTTCCAGGACTAAGCTAAAAGAATGCTCAATGTAAATGTTATAGCATTTTGTTTGTTAGAAAACAAGCATGAATACAAATGAAGTGAGAATCCAACCCATAAAAGTTAAATAACCATAGAATAAACATAAAGGAAGCAAATGGATGAAAGAATTGAGATAAAATTAGAAATTAATAAAATAGACAACAAAACCAAGTAAGTCAAATAAAACCAAAGCAAGTTCTTGAAAAAGACCAATAAAAATGCATATTTTGGCAAGTTTGATAAAAAAAAATTTGTGAGAAATTACAACAGGATATGCAATAGGGATGAAAATGGGAACAAAACCATTGATAGAACCGAGCATAATATGTTTTACAAAAATGTTCAGTGCAACTTTGTTTCAATCGATGTGGAAATATAGATATAGTGGACGATATTCAGGAATGATTGACAATATCAACACAAAGAAACTGAAGATCTCAACAGACTGATATTAATAAAAGAAATTAAAAACTGATTGAAAAAATTCCAAATGAGTTCTAGAAAATCTCAAGGAATATGGGAATTCATCTACCCCAGTATATGGTGAAATACCCTTCTAGATTGGTGAGATACCCCCTTTAATTCTACAAAATTGTCAGAACCTCAAACACAGAAGAATATCAAAGATATGAGTAGTAGCAATAGACACAGTGGTAGAAGGGACATCTCATCTCATTTAGAAATACAAATAAAAAAATTCTAAAGAGAATATTACCAACAAATCCAGAATGCACTTTGAGTATGTAAACATGTTCTGAAATTAGAAAACATATTAATAAAGAGAAAGTTTATAATAACTTCCACAGATATCCTGAAAATGTTTAATAAAATTCAATTTTGATTCCAAATAAAACTCTTATAAGATAGCATGAAAAGAAAGTTTTCTGGACTTGAGAAAATGTAACTGTCAGAAAGCATCAGCAAAATATCCTATTTTACAAAAATAGTAAGAGATATTTCCTGTAAAACCAGGAACAGAGATGTATTATCACTAAATTATTCAATATTTTTTTGAGATCTCAGCTAGAGGATTTAGATTTACAAAATGAAATGCAAGAAGAATATTGGAAGAAACGGAAGAATTGTCCTTATTTGATGATGAATCACTTTCTCCCCAGAAAAGCCAAGCAAATCAATGAAAAAACTGTTAAAACTAAGCTGTCAAAGATAATTTCTCCAAAGATTTGACATTGGGCATGAGACCTGAAAGGTAAGATGTTGACGCTACAAAGTCCAGGGCTGTCTATGTCGTGTGTGTGTGTGTGTGTGTGTGCACGCGCGTGCGCGTGCGTGCGTGTGTATGTGTGTTGGTAGAGAAGGCGTAGGAGACATTCGCTGCAAGAAGTCCCAAGAAAGTCAAAGGCCTTGAGAGAAGAGAAAACCTGCTGTTCCTGGAGGTTATTGGTCCAGGGAAATTAGCAAAGTATGAGGCCTGAGAGGCAGACAGAGGCCAGGTCACACAATTCTGTAAGGCATGAAAGGGGTCTGGATTTTATTTAAAGTGAAGCCTCTGAGGAATTATTAGCAGGAGAGTGACATAAGAAATTTCCATTTTTAGAATATTACCCTGACTACTGGGCAGGTAACAAGCTATTTTTCTGGAATCAGGGAAACTGCTTAGGAAGCTTCTTAAGGTTGCTCACGGGAGAACTGGGGTGGCCTTATGTGAATGGTAGGGTAGCTAAGGTAATGGAGAAAAGGACGGAAACTTAAGACATGTGAAGAAGTGTAACTTTTAAACATGCTAATGAGTTGAATGTAAGAGGTCAGGTAAAGGCGGTTTCAATGATACAGTGAGTTAACTAACTGGGGTGGATAAAATCGTTTCCACTAACTGGGATAAGGACACTGGGCTAAAAGAATGCGGTGGGGGCGATGAGAGGCAGAGTCTAGAGATTCGTTTTGGGTGTACTAGGCTGAGATGCCAATGAGAAATCCAAATGGAGATGTCAGATTTAACAGTTGAAAAATTGTGTTCAGAGAAGAGATCTAAGCTAGAGAAGTAAGTTTGGAAAAATCAGTATTTAAGTGACATGTAAAGCTATATAGCAAAATGAAATCATCCAAAGAGATACAGAGGGAAAACTGAGATGTGAACCGAAGCCTAATCGTAGGGATACTGCAACATTTATACCTTGCAGATAAAAAGGTGAGAAAAGGAGACAAAAAATGAAGAGGGAAAAGCAGACAAAAGAAATGTCTCTCTCTCTCCTCTCTCTCTCTCTCTCTCTCTCTCTCTCTCTCACACACACACACACACACACACACACACACACACACGATAGAGAGAAGACAGTAAGTAATTCAAAAAGGAAAGGAAAGGCACTCAACTGGGTCAAATTATTCTAAAATTTGTGATAGACAACTTTGATAAGAAGAAATGAAGGCCATACTGTAGCGTGCTGGAAAGGAAACATAAGAAAGTAGTTAGACACCAATAGTGTAACACTGTCAAGGATTCTGCCGCTGAAAAATAGAAAGACAATGTGCATGCACATCACCCGGACTCCTGTCATGATTCAGAGTATGATGCTGTTGCTCCAAGGTTCTGCATGTCTGAGGGGTTTCTCGTTGAGACCTATGATACGGGTCAACACGGTTATGTAGCAAGACTATATCCTGTTTAGTGGAAGATGAGAGTTGCAGACGTATTTGTCCAGGTGAGGTACACAGCATCAGACTCTCAAATCAGGCTCATAGGAATCAAAACTATTTCCTAGGGGCAAGCTTTACTAATAATTTCAAAAATTTGCAAGTGAAAAAATAATCTGGGACATCCCTCATGACCCATTAAGTCCTTCTTTGCCACAAGGACCATATGTTCTCTAGATCTGAATAATGAATGAGTTTTTTTTTTTTTTTAAGAAAAAAAAAAAAAGAGAGAGAGAGAATCCTCCAAGAGGGGATTTATGCATTACTGCCTCTCTCTTGAGAGGATTTAAATCATGAAACATCTCTATTTTATAGTAGGAAGTTATGTAGCTCATATGATATTCTCTGGGGAGTGATGTCTCATAAACCTAAACATAACTATAAGAAATCCATTAGCCAGGGACATCCTGTTGAGAGCGTTCTGTACATAAGGTCTCTTACTCCTAGCAAATATCATCGGTCCATTACATGGAGGCCCAGTTTACAAGTAGGTTTGACCACATCACCTGCATTCTTTACCTTCTGGGAAGATCATCACTCCCCAAGAGAAGGAAGTGAATGGGTCACAGGCCAGCTGGGTTATGACGACACCCTCATTCTCTACCCATCTCCTACATCCTAACAAAAGGATGAAAAACTTCTTTCTACTCCTCAGGGAGCAACATAAGAGGAAACCCTTCTCCCACTCTCTCCCTTCCATTCTTGCGATTTCTTCTGTAGAAAAAAAATGTGGCTGATGAGACAGGAGAGGTGCCAATCTACTAGTCCCCGTCACCAGCTGGTGGGTCAATTGCTAAAGGAAAAGTTCTTGCTCTCTCTCTGTGCCTGGCTGAAGCTTAGCCAGATTTGCTTCTGCTTTTCCACCTAGAGCAGAATCTCTCCTGAGTAAGAAGGTGGTCCACAGTAGTTGGGGAAAGTTAGTGTAGACAAAAGTTAAAGGCCCTAAGAGAGCTGCGTCAGGAAGGGCAGGGTCTCCAGGGAAAAGCTGTGCTCCTAATTAACCCCTCGAGTTCTTAAATAAAACTGACTGAAGAGCAGATGAGTATAAAAGCTCCCCCTCTCAACCTCAAGCATGCTATTTCCAAAAAGAGTGTGTGTGTGTACGCACGCACATGCGTGTGCACACGCACTGATAAAGAGAGAGGGAAGGGGAAAGAGCTAGAAAGATGGAGAGGAGGCTGGGAGGGGGGTTTCATCACCTGTTTTCAAAGAAATTTTTGAAAATACACCCACAATAACATGTTTATCCACCTTGTACATTGTTCTCTCTGGGCAACATGCATCAAGCCCTGAAAATGGAAAATTTCTCCTCTCCATAATCCGATGTGGACCAACCCAACTCCATCTTTGGTGCTAATCCAGCAAAGGAAACGCTATTGGCGCCTCATAGCATTTATCGTCCTCATGTCATTTTGGTAGCTCTCTCCTTGACCGCGTCTAGGAGACAGATACTCCCCCTTGAGAAAGCACGGTACCTACGGTAGCTACGAAGCGTCCACCAGGTCCTTGCTAAGTCCTCGCCTCCATCCTTCCTCTCCTTGAGAACACTGCCCTGTCCTGAGTCTCCTACAGCTTTACCTGCTTCCAACAGGAGGGGCTCTGCTTACTGCGTTACATACCTGTGTCAGGGACGTCAGCCCAAGGTTCACAAAGATACAACAATAGAAAAGTAACCCATTAGAGAGATATGCTGGGCAAAGACAGAGAATAAAATGAAATCTTTCATTACACAGGAAATAATAAACTAGAGGATCTACCACACTATCAAACCATTCAATAATTTCTAATGGTAGAAGGGGGTGATTTCAAAAATCAAAATTCCTAAAATAATATATTCATATCTACAGCTCACAATTATCTGTTTTAGAGTTGAGAAAAAGTCTTTTTTAGTTTTTTGGGCTTTTTTTCTTTTTAGGCAAGGCAACCCTTAGTTGTCCTCACGTATTATTGCAAGGAACTTGTTAACTTATAAGCCCTTATTTATTTATTTTTTTGTGCCTATAACACCTGGTCTTCCCAGATGGCCTCCCATCCAAGTACTAACTAGGCCTGACCTTCTGAGATTAGCCGGGATCGGGCCTGTTCGAGGTAGACAGAGAAACAGTGTTCTTAAGAAAAAATGAATGAAGGGAAATATGCTTAAATCAATAGAAAGCACTGGTTCAAAAGTGTAAATACTCTCAAGACGAATGCTTAAATTAGCACTGAATATGTATAATATGGAATATTAGTCCATCAATAAAAAAATCAGATTTATAGGTATTAATGTGGAAAGCTGCTCATAGTGTCAGTGAAAAAGCAAGCTACAGAACATAGCATATAAAAGATTGGATGTATTTTTTTTAATTTCATGGGAGTGTGTATGTGTGTGTATAAGTATATAAATAAAACATACATGCATAGAAAAAAAAAACAAGGAAGAACACACAATCAATTGTTAACAGCAGTTACCTTTGAAAATAATATTAGAGGTCAGACACTTTCTTCCTTTAGACGCTTTTGTTTCAAATTACAGAGGACGAGTGGGAAAACACAGTACCACTCGTGGGTGTATCTTCCGAAAGTTAAGCTGAGTCAGGACTGTTAAGAGTGTCACCCAGCGCTTTCCCAGTCAGGAGGAGCCATGCGACTCCACGGCAGTGGGAGATATTTCTGGTGCTCTCTTCTGCATCAGTTTTTCTCTTCGCATCCTAGTGCCACAAATTATAAACCACAGAAGACGGCGCCCTTGCTCTCATGTCCCTCCAGCCATCACTCCCTTTCTCTGCTCATTTTCTTTACTTCCTTGCTCCGTGTTTTCTCTTCAGTCCACTCCAGTGCCCCTTTCATCCTCACCACTTCTCTGCTCCATGTCGCCAGTGACCCCATATCATTGCCAAGCTGGATGTTGCTTCTCTGCCCTCCTCTTTCCCGACTGCTCAACAGAATTTCATAGAGCTGACCACTTCTTCATCTTTGAAACACTTTTTTCACCTGACTTACTAAAACACTTATTTTCAGGTACTAGCAGCTCCTTCTTGGCCTCCCTTACTAGATCTTCTTTCTTTTTCGTATTCCCTTACGTTAGAGCTCCTGGGACTCAAGCTGTAGACTTTTTCTCTCCGTTCTCCACCCACACTCACTCTGTGCAAGTCCACATCCAACCCCATGGCTCTAAATACTGTGGGTCACAGTTCAGAATAATGACAGCTGCTGGAGCAAACCCCCAAATTACAGAAAATAAATAAAAGTTTACTTCCTATAACAGCTGAAAGCAGAGTTTTCTGACATGTGAACTGTTATTTAATAAAGAATCCAAAATATTATGGAAAGAGTTTTGTATGACTTCCTTTCTGCTCTAATTCCCACTTGACTTGACTTTCTGAGTAATTCTTTGTTAATCAAAGCTTTATTACCAGCATTGATAACATCATTATGGAGGTGAGTGGTCCCACATGAGCACGTACTTACCAGGAGGCAAGGTCTATATGCATCACATGAAAGCTTAGTAGCAGGAGAACTGGACAGAGCACACACACAAAGAGATCCACCGAGGAAGATGTAGTTTGATCGGGGCCAAATTAATAGGTCAGAACACAGAAGCTACTCTAATTCGAGGCAAGGCCAAAGCTCCTGTGAATGAATATTCAAATCCATCTGACACTCACACAATTTTTGCCATTTTCACAGGTATAAGTGCAATACAAAGAGCATATTAATTTCAAATATACTTGTCAGGAAAGCAAAGAATGTATATTACTTAGAAAAAAATGATCAAAGTTCAGATGATATAAATTTAAAAATTAGCTCAGCAGCACAATAACCTACTTAGTTCACTGCATAATAGCATTTACTACAATAATAATGAACATATTAAAATATCCTAGCCTTCTAGATGCTCATCATAGCTTAACCTATATAATTCATACAACAAATCTATATCACAAAGAACCAAATTCCCTTTGTAGAGATGAGGAAACTGAGAGGAGTGATTAAGCGGCTTGTTCAAGTCCACAGTGAGCTACTCACAGCATCTAATTTCAAAACCAGGCAATTCAGTTCCAAAGTTTGTGATCCTAAACACTATGTGATACTATCTCCAAAATATCAGGACTATGAATTTTCAAAAGATGAAAGTGAAGGATTAAGTTACAGAAGTTACAATATTACTATTTTTAGACTTTGAAAAATTAATATTTAATACTTATGACCGATATACACTGAGTTGTAGACATTTTAGAAAATCTGCTTTAAAAGAAAACATCTAAAGAAAAGGAAATAACCAAACAACTTTTTCAGTGATTGCGATGCTTTCGGTTGCTTTGGTAATAAATAAAAACAAAAATCGATTTAACGCCCTTGAACCTATGGAATATTTAGTCACGGATCATTGACTGATGCTTAGTGTTATTCATTAGTAATATTATCAAAGCAGTAAGACACAGAATACCATATTTTTTCTATCTCACAGACACAAACCTTATCAAGGAAAGAATTCACCTGAATTCTCATTGCTAGCATGGAGTAAAAATGTAACATGAAGCAGTGTAGTAAAATGGTCCAGAGAACTGGCAAAAATTAAACAATGACCAAATTTCAGTAGTCAATGATGATGTCACAACCACGAATTCTGCTGCCAGTGTGGTCACTGAGATTCATCCTAACCTCTTGACCTTCCTGCCCCATGAAGATTGAAGGAAAAATAAAAACTTGGTCTTTTTAATCCTCTTTATAGAACTAAGTTACCCAGCCCAGGACAGAGGACGGAGTGACCGATGGGGTATTCTACCTGACACATCGTTCTCCCCTGTCATTTTAAAGCTACTTTGCTTCACTCTGCCAGAAGTCTTATTAGTGCCCAATGGATTCTTGGCAGATCCTCTCCAGCTCTTCCAAAGACGAAACTATACGATAGTACTCATGGTCTGTCCACTGCTCAGACTCAGCCTGAGCCACTGCTCCTGGCCTCACTGTCACTAGATCAAATAGATTAAACACCTATCATTTGCCAGGTTCTTATACAGATGAAATGAAACTATGGATCCTCCTGACTTATATAAAAAACTTAAGGTATTACAAACTCATCAATAGCACTTCCTCACAATAAAGCTCTCAATAATTAATTTTTTGAAAATACTGAAAAAGTAAAAAGAATTTTATAAAGTCATCATTAATAATCTCACCAACAAAAAGCTATTCCATATGACTTTAAGACAACTGCATAGATCCTAAATAAGTTTACTTTTTCCATCCACATTTTTTACTGTATTTTCCAGAATAAACTTTTCTATAAAAATGTGAATGCCATCATCATATTCCACTGTATTTTACTTGTTTCTCTCAATATTATGGAACATCAAGTTCACAATTTTTCATTGGTGTAAATGAAAGTTGAGAACATCTTGAATACAGAAAACAGTCCTCCTTTCTGATTTTGTCCTTAATGTTAATTGTGTGAAATTATTAAACCAAGCCACTAAACTGTTTCACCCTCCTAAGTCTTTTGTTATATATTTTAACCTGTGTTCCGGAAAGGCTGTGTCCCACTGAACATTCTCATTGGGAATGTACAAAACAGCCCCTACCAAAGCATCATCAACTTTATGCATTTCCCTGCTTATATTTTGCTGATCGGATGAATGAACAGGTATCTTATTCCATAAATTTAAATATATTGGATTACTCCTTTTGAAAAATAATTTTTCATTTTTATATTATTAATATGATTCTATTTGATTAATTCTGCAGAGACTCTAGTCTGAGATATATTTATTCAACCAACTCTTTTCCTGTTTTCTAATTCATTCATTTCAGCTTTAATTTTATGGTTTCATTCTTTCTATCTTTGAGCCTTCTGTAGTTGTTCCTTTTCTAAATCCTTAATTTGAAACTCAAATTTATGAATTTTCTGTCATACTTTTAAGAACAGCATTGGCTATGAGGTACTTTGTTTTCATGTCAATGTTTATTGTATATCTGACCATATGTGCTGATTTGAGAATGTATTTTTAGATTTTTAAATTTAAATATTACCAATTTAACTCATTAATCTCCAATTTTATTGCATTGTGGTCATAAAACATGGCCTGTTTAATTTCCATTGATCATCTCTGTAAATATTTGAGAAGTTATATAAGTCAACTCCTTACTAAGATCAAAAATAGCCACTCCTATTTCCTCTCGCCAAGTGAATTTACGTCGGAGGATTTACTACCATCAGTGACTACACCTCTCTTCACGTGTTCACTTGCTTATTGTGTCTCCCGCGCTACGCTGTTAGCTTTATAAGAATAGCAATCAGTATGTCTCCTTTGTTCATTACTGATTCTCAGACCTAGGTTTTCATTTTGGGAATGAAAGAAGTAAGGCAAGCGTCCAAGGGTGGTCCCAGGGTAAGGGCTGGAATGGTGGGAAGTGCTCGAAAATGCTATGGTTGGTAGTAAATACACCCAAGAGATTGCCATGAGGAAAAAGTCAATTTTACCCTTAAGGAAGAGATGTTGGCATCGCCTGCCTTCTGCTTGGTTCGACAAGCTAGGAATAGGAGGCAGACGGAGTATCTTCATACCTGCTTTCTGACTGAGTGTGCTATTTCATTTCACAGAGAAAATTGTGCATAAATCATGATTTTTTTTTAGTTAGCTTGTTTTCTGTGAGTTGTGTGTGTGTGTGTGTGTGTGTGTGTGTTGATGATGACGATATTTTGTTTTGTTGCTCTATTTATGTTCTCTAGTTTAGAAATCTTCCAATACTGGCAATCAGTAATCTACTACAGTAGATTAGTGTTGCAAGTTTTAATTTTTTTTAAGTTTTCATCAGCTTTCAGGTGGTCTTAATAAAAAGTTTGGAGAGGCTGATTTAGAATTCCTAGTCTAAATCTGTTTTAATCTGAAATCTGGATTGGATTGGATATTACTTCTTATACTTGGAATTGTTATGCTGTTGAGATAAGATTTCTGTTAATACGGTTCTCTGATAAATGCACATGTCAGAACACTATATTGTCTCTTGACTCAACGGCTGCCATGAACATGTTCTTATCCACAAACACTGGAAAACTCTTGATCTGCGAAAAGAACTTCTATAGTGAATAAAATATCATTGCTTGTTATCACCCTTTCTTAATAGAGTATAACTGGGAATGAGCTGACCTAGGAACAGAATTTTCAGACCTCTCTTTAAAGAATCACTGCAATTACTAATTATAATGACAAAATAAACTTTCTACAGATCGGCTTGTTTTCTGACGGCCCACCTTTCTTACTGCAGACTGACAGTGTCATCTGTCAGAGTTACCACGGAGCGTCTAGATCCTCAGAAGCACCACCCCTCTGGTTTCCACCTCCCCAAAGAACAGTACGAGTCCCATTCTCTGTTCTCCCACGGAAAGCTATTCAGGTCTTTTCATATCACTGTTACCTATTCTCCTCATTACATTGTAATTATCTGCTCACCTGTCAGTCTCCTCAATGGGATTTTGAACTTTTTGATAACAAGGAGCACTATGAATCATTTGTATGGCCGTAATACCGCAGAGCCTATGAAACAGTGGCACTCAATAAACACTAGTAATTAGAGGAAAGGGAGGAAAGTTGACACAGCGGGAATAAAGGAAGGAAAGGCAAAGAGACGAAAAAAAAGATGATATAAAAATAGCTTGAATTAAATTTGACAGTGTGTGCACACACACGCGTGCACGTGTGTGTGTGTGTGTGTGTTGGCAAGCAGGAATGAACTCATATAGAACAAACTCATGAAAAGATTCATGACTGTTCAGCTTTCTCTATTGTAGAGGTAGTAATTCTCACCAAAGTATTCTAGCCCTTTCTAGAGAAGCAATTTTTATAATATCTGCCTCACTATCATATCTTATTTACATTCTTTTTCCATCTAATCAAGAAATGAGTAACAGACTGAATACATATATAATTTATTCTTCTGAATTAATGAGTGAACGAATACCTAATAATAAATGAATACATAAGGCAGAAAGTTATAAAACCTCATTTACCTACTCAGAATTTTTTAAATGTGCTTGAAATACTTTAATTCTTTAGTGAAGTGATGGTTGATGTTGCAGTACTGACAGAGATGTATTTTGTGAAACTTTGTTAATTAGATAGGGACAAATTTACCATAATTGTCCTTTGTGTTCAAAGTGAAGGCTGTTGACAGCCACGTCCAGGTGTACTCTAGACCAATAACTTTCTAGTCACTGATTTGGCTCTGCTGTCTACAAAGCAAAGAAGTCGTTAATTAGCAACTGAGAATAATACTTGATTGACTCTACTAAATTAGATTTTGTTGACCTGCCAAAGTGAATTTGTCATTAGCATTTATTAGTAGCACACGCACACACACACACACAGGCACACATACATCCCTCTAAAGGGCTTAAGCATCCTAGGTCCCTAGTGATATTGCTTTCTTTTCACTTCCTAATAGTGTAACTGAAAAGAAAGAATTTTGGACTCAAAAGTCTATGAAAAAAAATGTCCGTTTTTTCTCTTTCAAATGTTGGCCTGGACACACTGTTAAACATCTCTGTTTCAATGTCTTAATATATAAAATGGTGATAATAGTGATTTCATTGTACTATTACTATGAGATTCAAAGGAGATAATAAATAGAAAAGCCTGCCAGTGCCCAATACTATGCATGTTTTGTTTTGTTTTGTTTTGTTTTAGGTACTCAATAAATCTTTTTAAACAGAATCCTGTAGGATTAATCCTATCATTACAACAGCTCTAAAGTTGATGTTTTTTTTCTGGCTATAGTCATGAATTCATTTACTCAGTGCACATGTGTAAGGAGAATACTGTAAGAAAGACACCAAAATATTATAATTCCTGTCTTCAAAGTGGTTAAAATTCTATGTAAGATATAATACGATGAGATTTCTTTTGATCCTTCTTTCCAGAGCTAGATCTAAGTATCTCCCCCAAATTAGTCTCTTTGATCCGTTAACTATAAACATTTGTTATTTTTTAACCAAACATAATCACTTGCTATCAGAAGTCACTCTAATACTTAATATATTAGTTCTCCATGCTAACAACAAACTTCCAATCCCCTCTTTCTGCAATTATTTAAAAAGCCAAAAATTATAAGATTATTTTCAATAGTTCCTTTATTAGCAAAGATTATCTTCCAATTAACTGAACAAGCAGCACTGTAATAAGTAAATACAAAGGCGCCCAGATTGGATTTATTATTGTGAGGCGTTGTTTTTCCCCACAGTCAAAATCATTCCATGATACATAAAAGAAAGAGAGTCATGTTAGCACTGGGATGTCAAGCAGTACTTTGTGAACTGGGCCTTTTGTGACGAAAGTAAACGAAAGGGAACTAAAGATGAGAAAGTGGTCAAGGAGAAGAATGGAGTGAAGCATAAGCGTGATGGATAAGCTAACAATGACTAGAGAATGGTGTAGGCTGAGACACACATATTGAGGGTTAAACATATAAACTCATATTTGAGCACTTAAGGCAAGCTGAAAGATGCTTCACGCTTGATATAGGATTGCCAGTATGTTACAATACACTGTTAAACTCCTATACTTAAATAGTTGCCCCCTCAAAAGACTGCTTCATGCTTTAGTTACATAACTATCATTCAAAATAACTTATGGAAGTTATTTAACTTCACTGAACCTTAGTGTTTTCGTCTATAAAGATAGAATTTTTTTAAGACTGAGATAATATATGTAACCCAGAAACATCACATGCATAAGCATTGCTATTATTAATATTACTATTTGTTTGCTATTTCTTCACTCTTCACTTGCCATGAGGAACAGTTAGTAATCTGACTATACTACTCTAGAGCATGTCATGCTGAATATGTATCATTATAAACCAGAGATCCAGAGGCAAGCTCCTTATAAATTATAAAGTTCAACAAAGTGAAGAGGAAAAAAAAATTAGAAAGAAACTATTCCTTAACATACATCAGTATTCTCTGGTCCTTCGAAAAATAAATAAAATTTAAGTCAACATCCTCCCAGAAAAACCTACAGAAGTGATTCTACATTAGAACAATGGAGAAACAAAATTGGTCCATTGTGCTCGTCTAATTCAGATTCTAAGGCAAAATATACAATCTCTAAATCCAGAATGATGCTAAGAAGTAATTTCAAGCTATAAAGTTAGTCTGAAGCCAAGAAAAAGATAGGTCCAAGTGAAAAAAATAATAATAAAATAAGATTTAATAAAGAATGTTTAGAAACAACACAATTTTTAAAATAAAATGAGCAAAAAATAGTTCTATAGATGAAGGAAAGTATTTTTATTTATGTAATGTCTATAAATTTGTTCAACGATATTAGAAACATTATTTATGATAGCCCCCTCAGAGAACTAATAGGTTTTCTTGTATGCACATTATCAAAAGACACTTTCTTCTTTTAACAGCAGTTATATTCTTTGAGTAGCAGATATATTCCACTTAGAATATATGAGGAGTTTTTCAGCTTTATTTGTCTTTTAAAATTGTATAAGCCTGTGCCACTGAAAGGCAGTTTTTGGAAAGATACAGGAACACTGTTAAGAAGCTAAAAATAAAGTTGGGAAGCAATAATAGCATTTTTTTTTAGTGCTGGAACCAAGCACATCTACAAAGCAATAATAATCAAATGTAACAAGCAGTGCCACTGTCTCTAAAAAGGAAAGCACAGCATGTGCTGTGGAATAGTACCAAACAAATAAACAGATCCTCTGAAATTGCAAGGCACACTTCCCAAGGAATACACAGCACTCGTATATAACATACACAAGAAACTAGGACGAAGAGATCATATGAATTCCAATCACCGAGGCTGGCTAAAGCTTTCCTTAATTGGTATAATCTCAGAGGACTTCCCCTCCAGAGTGCTATGGACATAATGATAACCTTTTGTATCAGTACTTCATTCACTGTAGGGCAATTCCTCATGCGCAGGACAGCTGCCACACAGGGACAACCTCGGCTCCCACCCCACAGGTTCCGCTGCCCCAGTGCTTCTCCTCCATCATATGACCAGCTACAGCTGCTCTGTACCAATGAGGATGAAAGAGTGGAATTAATTAGTTCCACCAAGGCTCGCTACTCCTCTACCTCACTCATAAGAAAGCCGCAAGGGCGCGTCATCAGAGACAGACCTCAGGGGTAGCAGAATAAGATCCCTAACTCTTGACTTACACGTGGCTCTGTGCAGAACCGAGGCCATACTCAAAGAGGGAAACCAGGTTCCTATTTAGAGATCACCTACACTAGCAGAAAGAACCTTATGCAGAAGAAACAAATCTCCATTAAGTATGTACGTGAATATCCTCAAAGAGAAAATGGTTACATGTTTTCAACACTAGATACAATGGATAATATCCTTTTATCCAGCTATATGATTTCTCATTCTACTATTGGCATTGTACAGCTCTGAAGCACGCACATAAAAAAAACCTTTGAGAAAATGACCCCATTGTTATACGCGTGTAATTTCTATTCTAGAAATGCTATCATTACTGCATTATGCTAGAAGCAGATACGATTGGGTCTGTCATTAAAAAGACATAATTCACTGTAACAAAAGCTAGCTCTCATTTTCATTCATTCATTAAAAATTATATTTATTGAGAGCTTTCCGTGTGCCATAATGGGAGGATATATTACTGAAACTGTTCAGCTCTGAGTAAAACATGTACACATTCAAACACATAAAACTCTGTGGAAAAAATGGCCTCAATTATCATACATACATGTATAATGCCTGTTATATGAATGGTTTCAATATTCTACTTTACTAAAAAGAGATATCTGGGCCTATCAAGATAAAGAAATAATTCATGCTGAAGAGAGCTAGACCTTACCTTCATTTATTCATACATCCAAAAACAGTTATTGAGCGACTTCGAGCGGCCCAGAGTCGCATACAGTTCTGGAGAACACAGTATGGAATGCACAGTGCAAAGGGACAGTCAGAATTTAAACCAGCGGCTGCTATTCATGGGGACGAGTGCTCAGAGAGGGGCGGTCAGAAAGCAGGCTGTGGTGGCACAGAGGCCAGTGCAGTGAAGATGAGTCTGAAACTATCTCCCTATGGACTTACTATCTGGTTTAACAAGCAAATGAGACAGTTTCCAGCAAAGAGAAGAGCATTCGTCGAAATCCTAAAGTTAAACAGAAAAGGACCTCTACGAACAAAGAGAGAATATAGATATGGCTGGACTAAAAAGTGATCAGAAACGAGGCAGAACAAACCAGCAGGGTCGAATTTAAGGTTCTTTAATCCCATGATGTGGGGTTTGAATTTTATTTCAAGGGCTGGTGGACTCAAGAATGTGGTCTAATCAGGTGAGTGACAAGATCAGATTGGCATTTTATCCCTTTGGTTGTGATTGAAGAGTAAATTTTAAGAAGGTAATCCTAGAGTCAAGGAGACTAGGTGTGAGGAATTTCAACATACTTAGCATCAGTAAACGAAGATGGTTTGCGCTAAAGTAGTTACAGTGAGGATGATAGAAATATATGGAGAAGTAACTGAATGGCAAAATCAGTGGGACGTGAACAGATATGCACACGGAAGACACGGGAGAGGCAGAGTCGAGGATGGCACCCACCTGAATTGGAAAACTGTGGGAATGATGCTACCAACAAAAGATGTAGGTTTAGGGGACCAAGAAAGATGGTAAGCTGTGTTTTGAACTTGGTGAAAGGAGATGCCAGTAGACATTTAAATAGAGACATCAAAAAGATATTCAAGTGGTAATCTGGGTGTGAAGTTCAGAAAAGGGTCTAGGTTTGAGAGATAAATGTGAGAGCAATCAGCACTATCGAATTTGTGATGTCACACAAGGTGAGGGTATAAACGAAAGGACAGAACTCCAAAGGTTATCAATGTTTGTAGCGAAGACATAACCAAGGAGGTAACCAAGAGGTGGTCATGAAGGGAGAGGTGCAGTTTCACAGAAGCCAAGAAAAGACTCTGTTTCAAAGAGGAAGATGTAATCTATACCAACAGTTGCTACTGAGACCAAGAAAGATGAGTACCGGATATGTCCACCCGCTAAGAGGTAATGTCTGGTATAGATGAAATCAGTGCCAAACAGAAATAAGTGAAATCAGTGCCAAACAGAAATAAGTGAAGAGTAAACTAGAGCTGGGGGGAAGACGGTGAGTTCCTTTATCAGGCACTATTTAGAGGATGAGATTTTATTTTTTTCAGACAAAATACTGGAACTGATATTAAACCCAGGCAGAAGTAGATACTTTTCTGAACAACAACTCTTGGTCTTATCTTTGAAGATGTCAATTCTCCATGGATCTTTTGCATCTGCACATGTCTTAAAAGCAGAGGCGCCGATTTCCCCATGTTCCAGGCTTTTTTTCAAGGATATGTGTAAGCCAAACAGCCTTGGATAACAGAAAGAGTATCCTTCCTCACGGCAAATGGAAGCCATGCTTACTGACCATTATGAGACATTTGGGTTCCCTAACTTCATGGTTTCTCTCTCATAACACAACACAATGCATGTACAGGTGTCACCTGGCCCTGTTCACATCTCCTTATGTTTCCAGGGAACTGGCACAAAAAATGCTAACACTCTGGCTACTGCTTTTACTGTGAGTAATAAAGTCCTTTTCCTCTGGCCAAGGAGTTTCATGGCTTCTGCCAGAATCCATGAAACTGTGGGAAGCTAAACTGTTAGATTATAAGCATGGTAAAATCTCAGAGTCTTTAGAATTCTTGACAGGTTAACGAACCACCCATTAGTCCTGGTCCTGCTCAGAACTTTCACTTTCCAGGACTTATGCCAACTGAAAAGTTAGAGTAAAACTGTTACGTAAAGAGAAAGAGCTTACTGTTTGAAATTGTATCCTCTCAAATATATACTGTCAACTCCAACATCAGCTCTAGACCAGAAGCATAAATTACAAAAATGAGACTGCGTCCTGAACAACACTGACAAGTTTGTAAGACAATATTTCTCAGCTTTGCATTTGAGCACGTCACTCAGAGTGCATATTTCCTGGTTATGTTACTCCGCATACATACACACAGCAATAACTACAGTGCTGTCGTTTTAATGCCAAGTTACCTATATGACACAGATATATGATTTTAGTAAAGCACCACAGGATGAGTAATTTATGAATGATGAAGGCTCTTTGGAAATGCATTATAAATCTTAAAATGGTGTCTAATCTAAAGATGGCTGTTCCTTTTTTAAAAAATGAAAAATAATAGACTCTTAAGAGATCAAATAGATTCCAACTGTATACTGAGTTAAACTTAACATTGACTGGGTAAATTAAGGTTGACCTGAATTAAAGTCATTTGTGATAGCTGGGAGCCTTGATGGTTAAAGTTGTCTAAAGTTTCCTTTAAACTAGAATCTCTTGATTCTGTGTGCCCTTAGATAAGTATAGACCCTATCAGGCTCAAAATTACAAAAAATAAACAAGTCATGTTGACTTGCACTTCATTAATGTTCAATAAACCAAAAAAAAAAAGCAATCAAAAACAAAATAAAGCTAAAAGAAAAACACAGAAGGGGCATGTGTCTACATTCAACAGAAAATAGTAATAAAAAGAAACTAATTGTCACACTAAAATAATAATTAACAGAGCAGATATTACCAGGGGAAAAAAGTCAGAAAGATGTGATGTTTATATTCTTTAATGTCTATGAGGCCGTCATTATGCAGATTGCTCTTTATCAGATAAAACTTATATCAGGTTCGACATGAAGGGATGAGTAATCAATTAAATAACTCAGATCAAGAGTAGAAGGGAGAATTTTTTAAATCACATTATGCTCTAGGAAACTCTGGGCATAATCATTGCCAGAAGCATTGTATTGTGATGCTGAGTAGATTAGCAAAGATAGAGTTAAATAAAGGTAATGTGAACATCCCCTCCAGTGAAAAATCACAGTTCAAGAATAGACACATCTACGAAAGATATGATTTTCAGTTTTTATTTTTGCAAAAGTTCTTACTGGAAAGTAGTTGTGAAATGCCACAAATTTTCACTCAGTAGAGAATCTGAGCAAACCCTATAGATACTGAGAATAACACCACCCTGGATTATCATAATGGCCATCTGAACAGAAATGGCATTTAAAATAAAATATTGCCATAACTACTCCTCTTCACATTTTATAGTTTCCATTTATTATAAATATACTATTATGCCTATATGTAAAATTTTTTTTCAAAGTAACCATACCCTTTTAAAATGCCCTTTCCAAACTCCCAAAAGGTATCTTTCAAATAAACTGACCAATATGGGAAATATTTAATGATTACACTTAAGACAGATAAATTGATAACTGATTATAGAGACAGAACAAGTTATCAAGTAGGTAATAGCTATACTAGCAACTCTTTTGGAAAATTACTGACTTTGGCACACAGAAAGTACACAAAAGGAAAACCTGTGGATGACATTGATAGAAGCTTTCCTTCCATTTCACCTGCAACAATCTCAAGTGCTTCGGTTACCTAGCGCGTGTGCCAAGAAGGTAAGATCTCGACTTCACTGTATTCAAAAGAAAAGCAAAATGGCCAACTCCTGCTTCAGCTGATAGTGTAGTCTGCAGAATCAAAGCAGAAGTACTGGGCTTCTCAAGTTCATTCTCTAAGTACCTGAGCAGCCCGATTTGTTTCTGCCTACCTCGCACATCTGTTCTATCATCTTTTTATCAGAGAGCACTGTTTTGAGTCATGAGGAAAGCATCATTAACTCAAGACCAACAATCGAGTCGCTGCTACTGTTATCCATTAAAAAAAGAAGGAAAAAAAAAGAGGTCTCTTTGTGCATGTCTGTAGAGTAGAGTGCAGGTGCATGGATTTGAGGGGTGTATTCAGGGCAGAAGAAAGGCAAACAAAATCTGTTTTCATGGGTATGGAGAGAAAGCGGTTAATACACATGATAGAGAATGTTATAATTGTTAGCCAGGAGAACATCTTGGATGACTCATTCAGCCTATTCTCACCACATTTTCCTCCAACATAGTTATATTTACATATTTTTAAAACTTCAGAAAATAACCCTCAATGGTTCCATCACGTTTCACAGATGGTAAAGGCAAAAATTTTATCCCAGACTCTAAAATCTCATTTTACTACTTTACATGCATACCCACTTGTCCTGACCTTTAGAAAACCAGAGAAAAATTAGTCATCATTACCCTTAAAATATATTTCCACAGTTATTAATCTAACTAAATTATCACCAACAGAGAGAAAGTACAGTGTAAGGGAAAGAAGTGGAACTAAGGTTAAAAAAGCTGAATTTAGGTCATATCTCCAACAGTTACTAAGAGAACCTGGGGAAGTCACAACTTAATAGAACTTTTGTTGTCTCAACTGTTCCTTCGGGCCACTGAAATCTTTATTATTTACTACAAAGAGATGTGGTTTCAAATGAAATCGTGAAAGTGATAAAGCTTCCTAAGGTCTATAATACTTTAAGTCTCTCATCACAGAAACTAGTACCATTCCAGCCAAATACAAATTTCTCATCTACATAATTGCATTAAAATTTTATTCCTGACAAAGCTGATTTTAAAATTGTGTCTAGAGAATATAATATAAAGTAGCTAGCTTATTAAATACCTCAGGTGCATAGCCGATGCTTAACAGGTGCGTGTAAAGCCAGTCCCAATAAAGATTACACACCAGGAGCTCAGCCAACAAAAATTAGTGCTAATAACAGTATTCGAAGTAGTAGTAATACTACTACTCAATTATGTTTTTTGCTTTATTTATAGGAGAAAGAATTGGAACAAATGCTTTATTGATCACCATGTATAACCAGACATTTAACTTTCAGTACCCATATGGAACACCTTAACACCAAGAATTCGATATTCATTTCCCCATTTGTACATGTAGAAATACTTGGACAAATTTTATAAATTGCCAAAGGCTCACAGCTCAAAGCACGTTACGTCCAATCCCAACGCTGCTCATGTTCAGTTACAATGCACTGCCTCCCAGAAGTTCAAAGTTAAGCCTGATATTCTTAGAAAAGCATGGCTAGTAATGAGTAAATATGTATCCCAGAACGTAATCCTTCTATTTCTGCAAACTCTACAGCCATTTACATAGGCTTTAAAATTTTTAGCAACTATCCTCTCAGATTCTTAAAACACATTGAGGGATGAAAGAAAATGTTAATTTTATTTGTTAAATAAAGCTTTAATATTTTGATTTCCCTAATAAATATGGTAATGCATGCAATTAAAATTTATTTTGTTAAATAATCCCAGTACTGTATTAAAAATGCTTCATTAACGAGAACTACAATTTCTTACACATTTTAGCATATGTGGACTCTGTTTTACAACATCCTCCCTGTCAATATTGTCCTATTAAATTATGTTCCAAAAATGTTTTTTTCTAAATAGTTCATAATTATTTAAAAAATTAAATATAAGAAACTGTCCTTGGAATGTAGCATCTTCTGATCCTCCCACTCTTTTAAATTTGTGAAAATACTACATGGTAGTATATTTATTTTGCAAGAAGATTCTTTTTAAAGCAACGTTTGGTTGTATATTTTCTTAAGTACAGAATACCTTTCATAATTCCATCATTAAAAAATAAATAAATAAATTTGTGAAAATATTGAGATTAAGGCGCACAGTCAAAGCTTTGAAGATTATATCAGGATTACTTTCAACAGAGTGGACTCCAGTGATTCTAATTACTCTAGTATCATATTTCTGGAGAGCTGTAATTTATCTGTTTTATAAATTCTTCATGTTTGCAATTAATTTAATAATATTTATGTTTTTCCTTTATCCTTATTTATAAAGCCCATCATTCTCATAGACTGTCATAAACCTTCTTTATAAATTAGCCCTATTCTCTTTCCATTTTGCATACTGTATTTGGACCTACAAGCTTTTAATATGTATTTTGACTAGACATTTAACATTGTAGTTTCTGGATAAAATACTTACTCATAGACAATTCAAATGTAGTCTTACTACAAAATAGCAAAGGAAAATGCATTTATGGAAAACAATACATTAGCAAATTCAATTTAAAGGAGTTCTTTGGAGATCTAACCAAAAAAAAAAAAATCTAATTACTTCTTTAAAATAAGGAGTCCATAAGAAAATTTGTAACGCAGAAAAAAATAAATCTTCATTTTGACCCTAGCCTGTAGCTACTGGCTCCTGAACAAAAGGAAATTCTATTGTCTGTTCCATGGCGTGAACTCAAAGCCATTCTAGGTTTTCCTGACCAACCGTTTTACCAACATGCATTTTTTCTTACCAGTGAGCCTGATTTGATTTTGTTTTATTCTCCGTTAGAGTCTTCTTTAATGCAAAGTAGTCATTACTCTCCTTCTTTTAGCACCTGACCATATCTTCTTACAGACAGAAGAAAGCTCAGATTCAGATTACCCTAGTCCAGTCATAGAAACATGGGCGTCATACACATACTCAGATTCCAGTGAAATATGAAATCACATAGGTGTGTGCATAGCGCTATGGCTCATGTCAGGACTGACTCATGCATTACTTCTGGCCAAACACCTTGTTCAAAACACAGACTGATTAAAATAAGGACAGACTTGTAAATTTTCATAAACATATAGACAATCTCATTCACACGCCCACAGAAAATATTCTCATTCATACACCCACACAAGTCTTTTCTAGGATACCCAAAGAGAAAGGCAAAAAAAAAAAAAAAAAAGATAATATTTATGCAAAAACAAAGCAATCTATCAGGATGAAACTGTCCAGAATTATCTGGGGGGAAATTGGCATACTTGTGAGGAATCTTCCTTGAAAATCCCCATGAAATTCTTTAATGACATCTGCCATGTTGTTTTGTAATATAATTATTTACTTATCTATCTTATTTCCAGAATTATGTTAATACTAAACCAAAATGAAAAGTCTCAAGATTCTGCAAATATTCAAATTCCCAGAAGCCAGTTCCCATCAGCAAGATTAGGACATGAAGCAAAAGGGAACTGAAATTTATTTAGTGACAGTGGACACAAGAAGAAAGAAAATGTCCAACACACTGTATCTGAAGGTTGATATCCAGACTCAGAACAAAGAATATGTAGACTCGGAAGACAGAGTCAGACAAGCTTTCCTGAGACACTGGGGAAGGAATCTTTGAGAGAGTGCCAGTCATGTTCTCATGGGCAAGCGAGTTATCTATTACTACATCAATGTTCAGAGATTCCGTAGACGACAAACCTTTAAATGTGAAGGATGGTATATGTCTGACTCACCTTTCAAAGCCAGCTCAAATGTCACATCCTCTGTGAAGGCTACTCCGACACATCCTCATATCTAAAGTACTCTCTCACTTCTAAGTGATCCATGGCATTTTTTAAATTCCACTAGAATGGAAGGTACATCTCTTTCATAGTCAAATACTTATTTTCTGCCTTCTTCAACAGAGGTCTTTGAAGTCTGAGACCATATTGTATTCATGTTTTTATCTGCTGAGCTTTGCAAGATTGGCAAAGAGGAGGCAGGTAACAGATGGTTGTTAGATTATTTCGAGGTCCCTAGCATACAGAGGGACATGGGAAAGTTTAATTAGTTTAGAATAGAAAGGACTAAATACATTACAATAAATTCAATACATGAAATTTTGATCCTACATTCTAAGAAGACTGAGACAGAAATAAAGACAATAGGAGTCATGAAAACAGATACAGATCTGTTGTGGACAGTGAAGATGCATGGCTGGCTATTGAAAGTTCAGTACCATTTCTTGGAAAGAAAGCCAATGTGGAAAACACAAAGTTGAGGCTCATTCACTAGAGATGAGAATTTAACCTATGGAGACACATCTGATTGCCAAGTGAAAAATAATGAGTTGAATGGTAAGGACAAATCTTAAGGAATGCCTATATTTATGGGGTGAGAAGAAGAAAACTTCCAGTACATGAGGCAAAGACGAAACTCGAGAAGAAGGAAACAAAATAGAAGAACGCCTAATTATGGAAGCCTGGAAAGGCGTTCTAAGTAACCATAAGGGCAAAGGTACCATAATGCAAGAGAGTGGCTTGGCACGCTGAATGACGCGGGACAGGGAGCAAGGTAAATACAAGATGCTAAGTTGAAAAGAGATTTTAAAAAGTGAAAAACTGTCAACTCATAAAATGAAACGCTATTGAGCCATTATGCTGAATAAAGGTATGAACAGTATAAAGGATATACTGCCTGAACTTGCCACCCAATGAGTTCAAAGAGAAAACCTAAAACAGAAAGGAATTTGCAAGATGAGGAGAGAGCCAAGTTTCAGTCACAGGGCATCACATAGGAAGAACTGGTGGAAGGCCACAAGCAGCTGTTAAAAGGACGTTAATAACGTGGTCCGACGTAAGGGGGCACAGAGGTTTGTACAGAGGGTGGGTACGGCAGGAGGGCAAGCTGAGTTGAGCAGGAACGAAGAGACAGCGCCAGAGTGGTTTGTGTTGTTGCCGCCGATGGTATGTGAGTGTCCCAACTGCCCCAATTCTTCAATGTTCTCTCCAACCATCCCCTTTCATACGTGGCTTTTCAGTTCTTCCCACTACAGCTATGGAAGATCTGGACTTTGTTTTTACTCATGTGACTTACGCTGATCCACGGAATGTTAGCAAGTTTAATGGAACCAAAGGTTTGAGAATAATTCAAGAAGTTAGATTAGTTCTCTGATACTTCTACCATCCCCGCACTAAGACCAAGTATAAGCAAGCCCTCAGATTCCTGGAGGAAGACAGGAAACATGTGGAGCGGAATGAACCCCCAAATACTTAGGAGACCCATCCAAATGCAGCAGAGCCATCGGCCAAGCCTGGCCTACATTAGCTGACAACCAGCCAATTGAGAGCTGTATGAGCTAAATAAATGCCTATGATTGCAAGCCACTGAATTTGTTTGTTTTGTAACTATATTGTATCAACAGCAAACTTGATTTAGAAAACAAAAAAGATAATAGTCGATATTTACTGAACAATAATGTGTCAGGAACTATGTGTGAGGAAGTATTTTATATGGATAATGTCATCAAACCCTTAAAATCATCCTATTAAATAGACATTGTTTCATACCCATTTGAAAGTGATAAACTAAATTCAAAGTCCACGGTACTCTTAAGTGAAGAGATCAAAACCCAAATTCCGCCACTCTGACTCCACAATGATTTTTAACCACCATGCCTTGCTGAAAATATCAGAACACTGCTAAAAATAATCACTATGCAATTACATTGCTATATCAAAATGACATTACAATATCAATAATCTTTCTGATGAGCACTGAATCTACATGAGCATCATGATCTAAATGTAAAATAAATTATTGATGACATTTTTTTCTGACAATAGCCCTATAACCCTTAGTGCAAACCTTTTTGGCAGAGTCGACTAGAGAATGACTTAGATTCAAGGTTCAAGTTGAAGATCCTATTTCCTATTCTAACTAAATCTCAGCATGCTCATAGTTAGGCTTGTCTCTTCACTGAGAGATGACTAGGTTTACACAGCAAGATCGGAATCTAGCAATCCAACCAAAGACATGAGAAAAGATGGCGAGCTTGATTTACTTCTCCAGTCAAACCTGAAAGAGAAGGAGACAGCGGAGTGACCTGTCAGCCTTCAGTAAAGTGAATGTAGTGGATGATGAGGTTACTGGCAAGACACTCCTTCAGAACTGAGGCACACATTCCTCTCGCCGCCAGCAGTGTCTGAACCCCTCTCTGGAGATTGCTCTTACCCAAAGGGAACCACCTTGCTCAAGACTGTGTTCTCTCCCCAGCAGAGCCATCCAATGACTGACTGATACAGAGGTGCAAAGCCCTGGAAGCCTTGCTTTGATTGCAGATGAGTCTGCGGGGCTATTGCTAATTCTGGCACATCCATAGGATCAGGCGAGGCCTCTGTGACAACGACATCCCTATGCCCATCTGCTTCCCAATTTCTTGTCCCCAGTATACCTCCCACTCCAAATGCCTTTGCCTTGGAGAAGCCCGTTTCCCTGGGAATTTAGGACGCTAGAGTGCGCCACCACATGGAGAAAGGAAAAGAAAGGGGTCTTCTCTTACTGTGCACAGGAAGAGAAAAAGGAAGGGGAAACTATGGAATCTAGTTTTTAAGTTATAACATCCTCCTACTAATAAACACGTGCCGATAAACACCATGTTCTCTCCAGATAAGCAACTCTCTGCCAAAAGGAGAAATGACTACAGTGTGGGCACAACTGTCTTAACAGCACCCAGAGCATGGAGGGGTGCCTGCACAAAACTTCTACCCTTCCTTGAATGAAAAAAAGAAAAAAGAAAAAAAAACAGGTAATGAAGGCGTACTGTTCCCTCATTAAAAATTACTGTCATTGAGTTATAAGATATATTTGTTTGTGTTTTCTGGAAAGCAGAAGGTAATATCCAGAAAGCCTTTAAGGTCTGACAGCAAATAATTTTTTCAAACATTTAAAAATATAAAATAATTTCCATAATTGTGGAGAGAACACAAAGATAACTGATTAAAACCAAAGAAAATAGGAAGGTACTGCAGCTAGCCATTAAAAATCAGAAGATGGCAAGTCCCTAATTAATAAAAGAATGACATTCCAAAAGTACGCCTGTATGGTCAATGTTTAAAATGGAGAACATTGTGTGGAAAAAGGTTTCCTAAGACAGCTGTGTAAAACCTTTTAAACTTAATATAGAGAGTATGTTACTGACCCAAGTGTTAAAGAACGCAATTACCAGACAAAACCATGTTTCAAATCAGAAAACATTTTTAGTGATTCCAATTTGGGGTCCCAGGAATATACCTTGTTTCTGTGGCCCTGGAGCAGGATCTTCCTATGACCTCAGTGCCTGCCTTTGGCCTCGTAGCGGTAAACTTGGCATTCGAATAATGGACTCGAATACCAGGTTGCTGGGGTCAGAGGTAAGGTCAGGTACTTCAACCAATGTAATTCCTTGCAGAAGGCAAATAATTCTCAGCCATCTCTTTTAATCTGGAAGATGCAAAAAAAAAAAAAAAAAAAAGGGGGGGTGGGGGGAATGACCTTTCTAATTTGTGTTCCACAGCTACTGACTACTTCTTCCTAGAGCTCACCTCACCTCAAAAAGTATTTGCAGAGAACCTATAAACGAAAAAACCCTACGATAGAGTCTGTTTTTGTTTCTTTCCTCTGTTTTCAGCCATTGGTAAAAATGCAGCTTGCCATTTCACTTGCATTTTTATATCCTTAAAAAAAGTACATAATATTTTTGATGTTTTTGAAAAGAATTATTATGAATAAGGGGAAATTGGTAAGGGGTAAAATTCTAAATGTGGCTGATATAGTATCTGGAGATGTATTTCATCATTTACTAAGCAACTCTTATAGACTAACCAACTTTTACGGACTAGAAACTAAGGTTATAATGGGGAATGAGACGCAATTATTTTCATTTTACGATTTAAGAGGACAGACAGATGCATAAATGGGAAAACTACAAAACAGTAGAGCTATGACTGGGCATGTGCTTGCGGAACGCCTCTCCCTCACTCCTAGAAGAGATGGAACTCGGTCGGTCAGACATCTGGCCTCTCTCTGTCCCTATCCTCCCTTGCTTGAGGAAAGCAAAAGTGACTTATCTAACTGATAAATTTGTGAATAGATGGACATGTTTAGCTCAATTTCATCTACTTTCTTTTCCACCTGGAAAAGACTCAGGTTTCCTCTGCTCCTCCATCCTGTAAGACAGCTCACAGAAAAAAATAGTCCGGTCAGGTGTTGCTTGTGACTGGGTGACTAAATCTGGTTAATTATGGGATTTGATGAGCAGGTCCTTTTGGCTCTTACACTAAGCCATATCCTCCAATTTAGCATTTATCAGTTGTAAGGCTTCATCTCCTCTATTGCTTCTCTTACTTTCTGCCCCGGCAGTAAAGAATGGTGGTGCTGATAATTCTGGCTTGAAATGCCCAACACTGTAAATATTCTGGGCCAAGGGAGCATACAGGAAAAACACCTAAATTAATAGTGCAGGTTTAGGAAGAAGGCTTTCTTTCTGAAGGAAGGAATGCTTGACAGAAATCTAAAATTATTATTAGGTCATCCAGATGACTACCTAAGGAAAAATATTTCGAAGAGAGAATGACATACTGAAAGGCCATAGGACAGAAAGGAATTTTATAAACAGTTCAGGTATTGCTTTACTTGGAATTTTCAGTTAATGTATCCTAATTTTTTATTGAGTGCTTTCAATGTAACTTTATTTATATTCTTTATTTTCCTTGCCCCCACACCATCTTCTTATGCTATAATCTTCTTTGTTGAATTTTAATCATTCTTCTCTCAAAATAGTATTTGTAATATAGTATTAGTTTTAATGCTCAAAGCTATTCTGTTCTCAAATATTATAATTCTGATGTATTTATTCTTTCCTCTTACTGCTACTTATTGGTTTATTCAATGCACAGATTTTCTTATCTGATTGCATTAAACTGCCAAATGTCGTCTCCCCAAATAACGCCAACACAACTTGTTGATAAGACAAAGCTGAGTTAATTGTTCGCCGAGGTAGAGGACAACATCACCTCCTCAATGCTATGGCCACGTCTCACAGGGAAGATGATTAAAATTTACTGAGAACTGGATGTTTGGTTTAGGTGATTCTATCAATGTGGGGTGTTGATTAGGTGTTGACAGGAATGGTAGGGACAGCAAGCCTAGGATTTTGAGGCCAATGATTCAAATGATCTTAGGGTCTAAACTATCTAGTAGTACTTTCCTATGAAGAATAAATGGATCTTTCAAAAAGTCCCCGTGATAAACAAGCAAGCCATTTATATGAACAAGAAATTCCAGGAACGAGTTAAGACAGCAGAATAAAGACAGTGGAATAGCAAAATAATGTCAACACAGATAATAAGGCATGATTTTTTCACATCTAGGACTATGTCAAACACTTCTTTGTATGCTGAAAACCAAGTACAGTGCCTAGCATCTGCAGTTGTTCCATAAATGCCTACCAAGAAAATGAACTTATTTCTACAGGTAATAACTTAGCTTTACAAAAAGTGAGCCACGTAAAATATCATGGCCTTGCAACCCTAAACATTAGAGCTTAAATCAGCCCAGCTATACAATGTGATCACTGTTTCTCAAATATAACTATTATTTTTAATTTTCCAATTTTAGCAAGAGGCGTGCCTTTCCTACATGCCAGTGTATTTTTTTAAAAAGTGTATTTTTCCATTAGAATATTCCTTTTTGATTAAGAAAAGGAATTTGAGTGAATCTAGTAAGTACATACCATGAGTTGAAGTTGTAGAACATTGAAAAAAATAAACCATCATGAAAAATCATTATCTGCAACAAGCAGTCAGCTATTATTTCTCCCAACAGTATTTACAGGTAAATCACCTTTCAATACACTTTCTTTTGGATGAGGTTTTGGAAGACTGCCTGGCCTAAAATCCCTAAAGTCATGCCCACTTTTTATGATTGATCCTAGTGTTTCTTCAATTCACTCTTTAACACAACTCCATAAATAAAGGGAAACAATAATAAAACTACTCATAAAATAAACCTTTTAGTTGCACTCCTTAGAGTTGCAAATCTATAGGTGGTAAGTAATAATAATGACATTTCTGAAAAACAGTGATAGCAATAATGAGGCTGATACCTACTATATTTCAAACAGCAGAGAATGTGCTTAACATGAATTATCTCATTTAATTCTCACAAGAGTTCCATGAAGTTAGATATTAGTGTATACATTTCATAGGAAACTGGGGTTCAGAAAAATTTTAAAAACTTGACATGGCTAGTAAGTGGCTGAACCACAATTTTAACTGCAGGATTTTAATAGATTTTAGAAATTGTAACATTTTTGAGGTCAAATATTACATCTCATATATTTCTGCATCCTAGGAATTGTAGCAGTGCCTAGCACATATTGGATTTTGAACACACATGTGTGAAGCAAGTGTTATTTTTGATGAAATCATCAACAATATTATAATACAAGAAATAAATGGGTTAAAATGGTACATATACAAATATATTCCTATCTCATATAATTGCTAGTAGAAGTTTGAAAATAATTTGACATGTTCCTTACATAATATTAGGTTGTACTGGCCAAAAAAGTTTGTGTGTAAAAAAGATGGCATCATATCAATTACATTTTATCTTAGTATTTTATGACAAAATGTGGCAATATGTGTTCTTTTCATATAATAGAAACAAAGCCAGTGGAACATATTGAGAATGTTTACTCTTATCACAAGACAAAACATTTTGATTGTCTCTGATTTAAGGGCTTTTTTGTGCTCAGAGTTTCTCATGCTGAGTTGAGATTATACCCTTTGCATTTAGAGATTATGTAAAATAAATAACTTATCAAATAAACTGAAATAGCCTAAAGTAAAGTTCTAAAGTAAAATGACGACCCATACAAAATACAAAATGAAATAACCCCCAACCCAGCTCCAAGACACATCGCACTCACACAATCTCTCAGCAAATATCACGAAACATTGCAGTTATAGACTTGTCGGGAAAAACAAATATCTCAACACACACAAAAAATCACTTTGTTAATAACTGTTGAATTGTGACATCCATGAATTTTATCCCGAGGTCTTACTAAGCTCATCGTCATCCTCATTCAATTATCTGCTGCCTTGAGAATGGCAGATCGCAGTGGGAGAGTATAAGAAATTATTTGTATCTTGAACATCCTTGCCAAATAAAAATAAAAGAAAATGGAAGAGTTCTTATCTCATCAATTATTTTAACTCTCTTTTCTCTATATATACTGAATGAAGAGAGTTGTACTCATGTTAGTCTTCCTATAGCAATCATTTTAGAACTAAGATACTGAAGACAGGCTGATGCTAAGTAACATTAAATTAAAACATTATACCATTTATTCATATTAATTTTTCTGTAACATTCTCTTGTTATCTTTGGCAAATTTTACAAATTGAAAAAAAGGCAGAGGTGGTGTACTTCAATCTTTAAAAGATGCTCCAAAAGGGGACAAGCCTCAAAGAAACCCTGGTAATGAGGAGCAATAAAGCAGCAGCATACTGAACTAACTGAAAGCTTCGGGGATATGGCCCTGCAAAAAATGAAGGAGAAAAAAAATCTCATGGACTCTCATCTGTAATAAAGTAACCGTGAACTATTCATTTGTTTCAACAAATATATATTGAAGGCTTACCAGAGGTCAAAACGCAATGGTAACCAAAGTAGTAATAAACAAACAGCCATTATTTCTCTAGCAGGGAGCTGAGGGTTGGGGGGCGGGGGGAGGTGATCAGACATCTATCAAACAAAAACAAATGTAAGTGAAGAACTGTGATCAGAGAGGAAGGTTCGTGGTAATAGGAAAACATCAAATAAGGTGAGTGATGGTATCAGGCAGTCAGGGAGGCTGCCCTGAGGAAATAATGATGAAACTGAGACGGGAATGAAGAGCAGGAGTTAACTAAATAGTGCTATTCGTGTGTGCATGGCCGGTGAGCGTTCAGGCGTCGGGGAGGGCACTCGGGAAGGTTCTGTGTTAGAGGGAACAGGACAGGAGGCCAGTAGGGCTGATGTACAGAGAACTGGAAGGGATATGAGCAAGATGATGGATGGTGAGGCGGACAGAAGAGACCAGTCCTCACATTGTCTTGTAGCTCCAGGATATTTTTTTTAATACCAAGGACAACGGAAGAGTACATGCCTGGCACGATCAAACTGCATTTTAAAAATCTCTCTCTGCTGCAGTGTGAAGAACAGATTGCAGCAGACATGAGCAGGGGCAGAGGCAACGCTTAGGATGTTATTCCAGTAGTCGAGGGACAAGGTGACTGCCTCGGAGGTGTGGCAGACGGCACAGGCAGAAGTGAATAGATTTTATACATACGTAGCGGTATATAGACTGGACACGCGAGAGAGGAAGCAAAAAGCAGCAAGGCTGATCGATAGGTTTCTGGGTTTCATTAGTGGTCAACAGAAGTATCATTAACTGAGAGCGTGAAATGCAGGGCACTGGAGAGGACTGAAGTTGGGTTGGTCAGTTGTAGAGTCTGACATGCCCCTAATACCTCCAGGAGGAAACTGGATGAAGGCCGTCAGGATTGCAGATCTCTAGCTCAAAATGAGTGAGATCAGTGATCACAATATACACCTGGTAGCCATGTGCACAAAGAGGCCTTTGGAGGGATCATCAGAGTTTTGTGTTCTAGCTGATGGTCAATAAGTAGGGTTTCACTGTTCCATAACTTTGGTTTCTGACAGACAATTTATAAACCTAATATATTTATCACCTGTGTACTGATTATTTAACTTTAATCTTTAAAAAGTTAATTCTCTGCAACTCACTCCAAACACCATGAGGTGGAGCCAGGCAAGGAGGCGCCTGCAGCATGGAAGGCAGAGGCGAGGGAGCCCCGGCCCGGAGCAGGCGTCAGAGCCCGAGTGTAGGAAGGAGGATGTCTACTGTGGGGCCGGTGGTGGTCGTCACCCTGAGTCAGACATCAGAGTGCAGCACAGTGAAGAGGACAGTCACACAGGGCGCAGCCCTGGCATGGACCTTCGGACCCCAAGAGGGATGAAGAGGACCTCTGCACATGGGGGACAGAGTGGCTCTCTGCAGGATGTTGAACCCCAAGAAGAATAAGGGTTTCAGCACAGGCAGAGTGGAACAGCCCAGAACAGGGTTTCGGAGCTTAGGCAGAATGAAGTGAGTACACACGTAAGGGAAGGAACACAGTATAACCCACAACGACAAATGAGGGCTCTTTGAAAGGATGGCTAATTTCAGGGTTAGAGCAAAATGCATAAGATAAACCTAGAAAAAACTATTGTGTCTGAAACAGAAAGTCCTCAGAGAATGATGGGAAATTTGAAAAGGACAAAAGAGATATCTTAAAGGACTGGCCATACCTGGGAAAATTTTAGGCATCAGAAGAAACAGTAATGGATTACAACTCACTGAATAAAACAGAAATCTGACAGTACTTACTGATAGAGCAATGGACTATTTACGCAGGCTCAAGTATCTCCCCTCAAATGCTCAGTATTTACTAAGGGAAAAAAAAAATCTGGCAGAACCACCTTTATCAGATAAATGAACAACATTAGCATCCAGCAATGAACCAAATCACGGACCCTGTGATAGGACACAAAAAGAACATAACGTTACTTCTATGATATTCCCGGTGAAGACACACAACCTGCTAAAGTGAATCATAAGGAGGCAACAGACAACTCCAAATTGAGGGTCATTATTCAAAATAACTGGTGTGAAATTTTCAAAAATGTCAGTGTTGTTAGAATCAAGAAAAGACTAAGAAACTGCTACTACATACTGAAGGATACTAAGGAGACAAGACTACTAAACCTTATGAACTCGAACTTGTTTTTGTTGCCATAAAGGATGTTACTGATACAAGTGGTGAACATCAACTGGGATCTGGGTAGCAGAGTGTAGTGATATATCAGTGCTAATTTCCTGATGTGTTGGCTTATTAAAGTTATATAGGAGAATGTCCTTGTTTTGGAAAAAATATACGCTAGCCTATTCAGAACGATAGGGAATCATGTCAAAAAATAACTTTCAAATGGCTCAGGAAAATAATATTATTTGTACAATACTTTTAACTTGTCTCTGTTTAAGATTGTGATTTTTAAAGAATATCAAGTCCTCCTAAATTCATATTTATCAGTTGTGAAAAGCAGATTTCTGTTTATCTAAAAAAGAGCAGAAAACACAGTAAAATACTACTAAATACAATTTAAAATATTGTGCTTCCATAATTTTTCAGCCTGCTTTTTAATCAGCAGTGCTTCTCAAATAATTTTTAAACATGAAATTTGACCTAAGAAGATAGTGAAGCATATGAATGGTCAACACACAGATACTAATCCAAAGCAATAAAAAATAAGGTACTTGATTCCTATCCTTGTGGTCTCAAAGGGTTAGCATTTCAGGTATTAGTTGAATCTGGATTCTAAGTCTGAAAATCAATATTACTGTATTACAAAACTTCCTACCCATCCGGCAATACCCTTTTTTTTTTTTTTTTTAAGAGTGCTTTTGGAGGAGCAGATAATCTAAGAGGTGAAGAAAGTACTTACTAAATTGAGATGCTTTCAAATCAGAACAAAATCTCTAATGAAGTATTAGGCTTTAGCAACTTAATAGCCCTTGATCTTCAATATAACCACTTAGGAATGTGACGTGCCATTTCTTTTTCTTTTACCCCAGTTTTACAACTGCATATCCGATTGCCTAAAAAAAAAAAAAAAGAGAGAGAGAGAGGATGGCAATGTTTTTGAGGTGCTCCTCTCCTCTCATTATATTTATTACTCGATTTCCATCATGACCCTCAAGCAAACAATAAATCCAGCAGTGCGAGGATCCTGAGGCCTACAGACATAGTGAGACTCCTGCTGGAACTCAGTGCGCCACCAAAGCAGAACTCGGTCACTGGAATGGAACGGCGTGGCGAAGGGGCCGACGGCCTCCTGCAGCTGTTACTCTGGCTTTTCACATCGTCATCCTGGCGCCTCATTCCACGGCGGGAAAGGCACGCATGGAGCGAGGAAATACAGGAGGAAACGGAGCTTAGCTTCCGAAAAGAAAGCTACCGACACAATTAAAAATATAAAACAGATGTTAACCACAGCAAAGATTTATTATTATCACTATTATTATTTACTACTACTACTATTATTATTTATCAGTAAATCCTTCTACAGCCTTTTGATTAAACAGGTTGCAGTAACATAACCAGACATAACCTCCTTCTGAAATTAATACAGAATAGAAAACCCTACAGAATAGGGCACAGGGAGATGTATAAATGGTGTTTCTTCAGCCCATATCCACGTTGTCACCATTAATGGTACCATCACTAGTTATCTGTCACTGGTCAGAAGACGTGAACTACTCAGGTCATGGCTTTCAACTCCCCTTCGGCCCACACACAATTACTTCGGGTATCCACTTGTCCACATTAACAAACCCACTTTGCTTCCATGTGGCATCCCATTTTCTTTAGACTTTTTCTTAAGAGGCACACCCACCGAAAAAGAGATAATAAAATCACATCGGCTTGAATTCTCTATTAATGCCCACCGTCTTCAAAGATCCCAAAGGTGTCTGGTTATCCCCTCCAAATGAAGGCTAGTATTTCATGTACCAGCTTTTAACTCTCATAAACAATGAACTCTGAATTCCATTAAGGTCTTGAGGTCCACTATGTCCACTGAAGTCCACTGAGGCTTCAGTTACCTCCTCCACTGACGTGTACACTGTATTTTTATGATGACATCCGGCTGCTCCAGCACAGGGTGATTGTGTTAGGAGCCCCTGAAATGTCAAAAACAACTTCTCTTTCTCCCCCTTACTACCCCTCTCTCTCTTTTGTTACTGCATCAGTTGGCTCTCATTAAAGGTCTGCCATGTACTTCAAACACCACTCATAGGATTTCAGTGAAATGGCCTTCGCGGGTTCTATTTACCGCCCGCGCTCTCCCTCGGATGCCCACATAAGACACAGGGGTCTGTTACGATCAACCTCAGGGGTGGTGTTCTGTGATCAGAATTGTGCTTCTTTTTTGAATATTAAACATTGCGTTTGGAGCAACTGTCCTGTGTCCAAGTCTAACCCCTTCTTCCTTTAGGATGACTTTTTTTTTTCTTTTTCTTTCAAGAAGGTTCCTTTTTGTCCAGCTCATGCATTTTTCTAAATCAAGCTCACATACCTTAATCCTAAGTGAGCAAAGGTTAGTCTCAAACTGAAAAATTCTTCTTTACTGTGCACAAATACATAAAAGGTTATACTTTTTTGTTGTTTGTTTCTTCTATTTTAAACTGTTCGTGTCTTTAATTCATGTTCTTAGTTAATAAATGACACTCAGTCGATAGGAGGGAAGAAGTCAGACAGGCCACAGAGAGAACATTTGTAATAAAACACAGCGAAAGAAAATTATGCTAATAAGTTAACCCTCTAATAATGTGAATAAATCCTTTCTGTGGCCCTTTTTTAACCTGCCATAAAAACTTGAATTGACATTAGTAAATTTTTATTGAGTGCTGTGGTGATTTCACATTTCCAGCCACAATAGCGTGATGTTTTATGGTTGCAGATCATTCCTTCCTTCATCCTTTCACTCATTTAACAAATGTTGTATGCTCGTTATGTTCTACACAGGTATGTATGTGAATAATTGCACTATAGTGGGCTACAGGCAGATTAGCAGTTTGGACCAGGACCAAAAGGAGTGAAAAAGAGAGTGTCATCAATTCTGCTTGGCTGAGTAAGGGAAAGCTTAACGGAGGAGAACACACATGAGATTTGCTCTTGCAAGATAGAAGTCGTAGAGTGTGTCAAGGGAACCATAAGAAAGGACATTGCAGGCAGAATGAAAGTTTATGGAAGGAATGAAATAATGAGGTTTGTTCAGGGAACTGTAAATAGTTCCACACACTTGGAGAGTCCCAGAAGCCACAGATTTTGCTGTCAGAGAAGCTGGATTTGAACTCAGCTCTGACATTTACGACCTGTGTAACTTAGATCAAGTCACTTCACCTTTCAACGCTTCACTATTACTCATTTGAAAAATGAGAATAATGGTATTTACCTCAGGTTTGTATTTTTTTTAAGGACTGAATCAAATGTGGCCTTCCTAGAGTCTGCCACCCGTTCCTGAGACAAGGAAAATACCCTGTAACTGCAAAGAGTTGTCATGGTCGGCATCGTCAGCATGACTGTTGTCACTGTGGGTACAGGGGAAACAGGAGGAGATTCATTCAAAGGGGTGAGCAGGGACCAACTCCCAGAGGTCTGCAGATGTCCTGCTAAGGAATCGGATAAGCAGATTTCTAAATGTGAATTTCACTGATGATCACATTTTTTCAAAACAGAATGAAATCCATCCTTAAACCTTATTGTACTGTATCTGCACAACGTAACCTTCCAATTATATTTTTTAACTATCTTCAATACCGTTGAGATGATCCCTCCCTTGTCACACATTCTTTCAATTGTCATTTTTTTCTTTTATGTTTTAGCCATTAATGTTACGTGTTTTCCAAAGATGCACAAATTAATTTTCATTTACACCTTTACCTGCAGTCATCTCTTTGAATAAAAAATTAAAATTTTAACTTGATGCTTTTATCAAAAAATCTCCCACACTTCTTTTCTTCATCTTAATTTTTTTATTAAACTCACTTACTTAAATGATTAGCAGTTAAGAAAAAGGAAAATATATTCTTTTATTCACATGCTTTAGTATGAGACTGATATAACTACATTAATTATGGGATATAAATAGAGCTTTCATTATATGTTGTTAAAAAATTTTTAAATATTGCATAATTTAAAAATGTTGAAAGATTTCCTGTTCTGCTAAAAAAAGAGCATGTATGGAAGCTATCAGGCAGATATTTATGCATAGAAATGAATCTGAGTCTGAATAGCATACTATAAAAGTATATGACTTTTTGTATATTTGAAAGTAGTCATTTCCATAACTCATCAATAATATATTTGCATTGTCAAATCTCTCCTACTGAACTAGCAAAAACTGAAAAATTCATCAGACATAAAGATGTTTGAAGAAAAATGTTATCTAAAGTATACTTTTCAAATTGAATATGCAAAAAAACTTCCTTTAAATTGTTCTCATAGTAAAATCATTTAAAAACATATTATTGGAGATCACCTCACACCTGTCAGAATGGCTATCATCAATAAATCAAAGAACAAGTGTTGCTGAGGATGTGTAGAAAAGGGAACTCTCATACTCTGTTGGCAGAACTGCAAATTGGTGCAGCCACTATGGAAAACAGTCTGAAGGTTTCTCAAAAAATTCAAATAAAATCCATCGTTTTGACCCAGCAATTGCACTTCTGGGTATTTATCCAAAGAAAACTAAAACAATAATTCATAAAGATCTATGCACCCCCATGTTCATGGCAGCACAGTTTACAATACCAAGATATGGAAGCTACCTAAATGTCCATCAAGAAACGATTGGACAAAGAAGTTATGGTTCATATATACAACAGAATATTACTCAGCCATTAAAAAACTGAAATACTATCATATGCAAAGATAAGGAGGGACCTCGTGGTTATTATGCTGAGTGAAATAAGTCAGACAAAGATAAATACCATAGGATTTGACTTAGATATGGAATCTAAGGAACAAAAAGAACAAACTAATCAAAAACAGACTCACAAATATAGAGGTCAATCTGGTGATAGCCAGAGGAAAGAGGGCTGAGAGGCTAGGAAAATGGGGTGAAGGGTTAAAGAAGCACAAATTAGTAGTTGATAGATGGTCACGAGGATGGGGAGCACAGCATAGGGAATGTAGTTAGCATCAATGTAAAGTCTAGGTGGAGAGCCAGAGGAGAGAAAGAGCAATTAGGGGGATCATTTTATAAACTACATCAATGCCTAACAAATGTACTGTATACTTGAAACCAATAAAATTAATAAAAAAACATATCACTTAAAAAAAAACTCTTAGAAAACTCGGATTAGATTTGTGGTTACCAGAGGCAAGAGGTGGAGGCAGAGGAATTAAAGAAAAGTGATGAAAAGGTAAAAATTTCTAGTTATAAGATAACTAAGTACTAGGGATATGATGTATAACATGATGACTAATTAACACTGTTGTATGATATATATTTAAAAGTTGTTAAGAGAGAGTAAATCCTGAGAGGTCTCATCAAAATGAGAAAAATTCTGTTTTTTGGGGTGTTTTGTATTTATATGAGATGGTGAATGTTAAATAAACTTATTGCAGTAATCATTGCATGATATATGCAAGTTAAATCATTATGCTCTAACTCTTAAACTTGTAGTGACATATATCAATTACATCTCAATAAAACTGGAAAAATATTTTTGAAGAACAGCCTTTTCTTAGCATTAAGAAGTATGAATACTTAAATATTAAGGATCTTATGAAGTGGGGACATTTTAACTCTTTATTGAGATATAATTCATAAAATTCAGCCCCTTAAACTGTACAGTTAGTTTTAGAATATTAACAGAGTTGTACGACCACCACAAAAATCTAAATTTAGAACATTTTCATCACTCCATGACCCTGTATCCATTACAATCACTCCCATACTTTCCCTAGGCACTATATCTACTTTCTGTCTCTATGAATTTGCCTAATCTGGATATTTCATATAGATATAAGCATACGTGATTTTTTTGTGACTGGCTTCTTTCACTTAGTATAGCTTTCAAGAGTCACCCATTATGTAGCATGGGTCAGCAATTCACTTTATTGCTGAGTAACATTTCTTTGTATGAATATAACCATTTGCTCATCCATTCATCAGTTAATGGACATTTATGTTGTGGTTTCCATATCTTGTTTATTATGAATAATGCTACTACTAGCGCTTAAGTACAAATTTTGTGTAGACATATGGTTTTATTTAACTTAGTATATACATAAGAGAGGATATGCATATAATTAACCTTTTGAGAAACTGCCAAACTGTTTTCCGAAGCGACTGTAAAATTTTACATTCCCACCATCAACGTGTGAGGATTCCAGTTTCTTCACCTACTTGCTATGGTCTTTTTGACTGTAGCTATCCTGATGGATGTCAAGTGGTATCTCATTGTGGTTTTGATTTGTATTTCTGTAATAACTAATAATGATGAATTTTTTAAATATGTTTACTGGTCATTTGTATATATCCTCTGAGGAAATGTCTTTTCAGGTCCTTGGCCCATTCTTTAAATTGGGCCATCTTCTCATTATTTAATTGTAATAGTTCTTTATATATTCTGAACACGTTATTTATCAGATATATGATTTGCAAATATTTTCTCTCATTCTGTGGGTTAGCTATTTATCTTATTGATGGCATCAACTGCACTACAAAAATTTTTCATTTTGATTAGTTTATCTATGTTTTCCTTTGTTGCTTTCACTTTTGGTGTCATATCTAAGAAACCATTGCCTAATCTTAGGTTCCAATGATTTACTCCTGTTTTCTCGTAAGAGTTTAATAGTTTAGCTCTTACATTAAAAAAATAACAGAGAAATTATATTTTTGTTTTTGTTTTGTTTTGTTGGTACGGTTTAAGAGAGGGGTCCAACTTCATTTTTTGCAAGCCAATATCCAGTTAGCCCAATACCATTTGTTGAAAGACTTCATTCTTTTACTGGATTGTCTTGGCACTCTGGTCAAAAATCAATTAAACATAAATGTAAAGATTAACATCTGCACTCTCAATTCCATTCCATTGATCTATATTTCTATCCATTACCAAATGATAGTATTATTTACTGTAGCTTTGAAGTTCTGAAATCAAGAATTGTGAGTACTCCAACTTTATTCTTTTCTTCCAAGATTATTCCAGCTATTCTAGGTTCCTTGAATTTCCATATGAATTTTAGTGTAACTTGTCAATTTCTCCTAAAAAATATAAAAGAGGTAGTAGCTGGTATTTGAAAGGGATGATGTTAAACTTCTTGATCAATATGGGGAGCATTACCATCCAACAATATTATGTCTTCTGATCTATGAATATGGATGTAAGTTTATTTACATCCGTGTCAGTGTTCAAATCTTGTGCTTCTTTTCATAAATTTATCTTAAACATTTTGTTATTTTTCAGGCTTATTATAAATGAAATTGTTTCATTTTCAAATTGTTCATTTCAAAGTGTGTAAAAATGCAATTGATTTTGTATATTCAACTTGTATCCTGCAACATGCTGAACTCTTTTATTAGTTCTAACTGGTTTTAGTGAGATCCTTATGATTTTCTATATACAAGATGATGTCATCTGTAAATGGACGTAATTTCAGTTTTTTTTTTTCTTTTGGTATCTGTATGCCTTTTATTTCTGTTCTTACCTAACTGCTCTGGCTAGAACCTCCAGTGTAATGTTGAATATAAGTGGCTAGAGAAGACATGCTTGTCCTGTGCCTGATCTTGAGGGGACATTATCCAGTATTTTGCTATTAAGTATGATGCCAGCATGGGATTTTTGTAGATACTGTTTTTCACGTTGAGGAAATTCCTTACCATTTCTAGTTTGCTATCTTTTCCATGAAACAATGTTGGATTTTGTCAAATAACTATTCTGAACGTATTGAGATGATCGCATGTTTTTCATCCTTTTTCCCTATTAATATAGTATATTACATTGACTGTCAGATGCTAAATCACTACTGCATTTCTGAAATAAATCTTACCTATTCACTGTGCATTATCATTTTTACATGTTGCTGGATATGTTGCTAGTATTTTCTTGAATATTTCTGCATCTATATTCATAAGGGCTATTGGTTTGTCCTTTCATTTTCCTATGATGACTCTGTTTAGTTTTGGTATCAGAATAACACTGACTCATAAAATGAGGTGGGAAGCATTCCCTACTGTTCGATTTCTTCTTGAGTCGGTTATATTGTAATTTGTGTTTTTCTAGAAATGTATCCATTTTATCTAAGTTATCTAATTTATTAGTGTATAGTTATTCATAATATTCTCTTGTAAACCATTTTATTTCTGTAAAACCAGTAATGATGTCTTGTCATCCTGATTTTGGTCATTTGAGTCTTCTTTCTTATTTTCTTGGTCAATATAGCTAAAAAAGTTTGTCAATATTGCTGAACTTTTTAGGAAACCGACTTTTGATTTTGTTGATTTTCTCTATTATTTTTACATTTCCTATTTCATTTATTTTCCCTCTAATCTTTACTACTTTTTTTCCTTCTACTTGGTCAGGTTTAGTTTGCTCTTTTCTTTTCCTAGTTTCTTAATGTGAAAGATGAAGTTATTGATTTAAGATTTTTTTATTAAAATTATTAGGGTGACAAAAGTTAATGAAAGGATTTTTTTTTAACATAGGCGTTTATGTCAATAAATTTCTCTTTAAGAAATGCTTTCACTGCATCCCATTCAGTTCTGATGTACTGTGTTTTTCTTTTCATTTATCTCAAGGTATTTTCTAATTTTCCTTGTGATTTCCTTTTTGATCCATTGATTATGTAAGAGTATGTTGTTTAATTCGCAGACATTTCTGAATTTACCAAATATCCTCATTGATTTCTAATTTCACTCCGTTGTAGTTTGAGAACATACGTTACATGATTTCAATCTTTTTAAATTTAACAAGACTTGTTCTCTGGCCTGAGTTGGCATAGTCAGTTGAAAACTTACATAAATAAAAATCAAGTTTAAAAAAAATATTCTGTTTCACAACTTAAAGAAATGTAGCAATAGCATTTATGACATTAAAGCACTTTTGTTGCTTTTGATAACTTCCAATGCATTAATCCTTATCAAAATAAATTATGAATTACATTCTACAAATACCTAACCTTTCTAAACCTTATGTTAATATCATCTCATTCTTAATAAATGAAGTTGTCTGAATTTTCTCTGAGATACTCTCACTTCACCAGGGCAGGCAGTAAATACTAGTTAAGTCATTATTTCTAAAAATAACATTGATTTCTTTCTAAATTCTTCCATATGATATTAAAAATTTTCAAAGATTACTGGTGGAGAAAATGTGAGAATGATAATGAATGCTCTATGACCTACTGATAGGCTAAAATTAGTTACAAACATATTTATAGTTCCCTCTACACATAACTCTCTTCCTTATCCCATGGGCATAACTCTGCTTAGCATATAATGTATATCCAATAAGAGAATGCTGAGTTGATTTTTTTTTTCACAAAGCTGGTATCACAGTGTAACCAACAGGTAAATATCTAAAATAGCCAGAAGTTTTCTCCCAGAAAGGAGAGGACAACTAACTCTTTGGTGGCACACTTTCCTCTAGGAACCATCTGAGAATTGGGAACTCCATTCAAATGCCACAATTTGAAGCAAACTAAAACAATGTTATAAACTTTGCCCAGAGAGAAACATAAGGATAACAGTGGATAAAAAGGGTGGCTAGGAGAGATCAGAAGGACAGAAAATAGGCATAACAAAGAATGATCAAAAAGCAAGATGATGTTCATTTTAGAGCAGAAAGAACAGCAACAACCTGACATCACAAAACTTACAGAAAATATAAGGAGCACAGAGGAATATATTCACACAAAACCTGTGCCTACTGGGCCCTACTTCATCCTAGCATGTATTAATAGCTTTTATTAAGAAACTATTTTTCTATATATGCAGTGCTAAAAACTGTAACATATATTGCTTATGCCATGCATTTCCAAACATGTTGCGGCTTGATGACTGTTCACGTACTACAATTCTATTTGATTAGTATTAAGGTATTTCATTCTTCTTTTCATTTCTAACCATTCTTCTCTCTTCCAAGATAGTTTCGCTATCTTTGTATCCTGTTGCAACTCATTTGATCTCTCCTCTCAAATGCATTCGTCTATTCTTCAGTAAGTTCTCCCAATTCTTATAGCTGGTTCAGCAATTTTTATACTTTACAATATTATCAAACTTTTGCTGGAATAAGTAAATACTCAAAAGCACCTTAAATTCTTTGAGGGAATAAATAGAGCAAAATATACATTTTCCTTATAAATAAGTTTATATTTCACATGAACATTAAAAGAAATGGCACATACATAACATGACAGGCTATAGGTATCCTAATCATAGTTTCAAAAAGATTTATAAATATCCGAAAAGGTATATAAGTGTTATAACACCTATCCACTAGCTTTGTCAACATTTAAAATATGACATGGTTTTTAACTACTCATTATAGTCTTCTATTAGCTGAAGTAGTGACATAAATATTGCAGGGGTCCAGAACGAGTCTCTCCAGAGTGTGCCACCCTGGCATGCAGATAATTTTGAACTGAAAACAATTAAAGCCTAACAAACTCAAGAAAAGTCTTTTTTTTTAAAACTCTCCCTTACCTGCATAAAAGTATTTAAAAAAAAAAAATCTCTCCTTTAGGAAGGGAACCTTAGCCTTTCAAATATTAATTAAAAACGACAGACTAGGAGGATCCAAACAAGTCTGTTTGTTAGATTTCTCTCTGTGTCTCATTTTGGTGGCCAACCAAGAACTTGTTTACATGTTTGCTCTTTCTCATCTACCTGTGAATTCCCTACTTTCCCTTTGAAATCCCAAATCCCTGTCTCTGTCTCTTTAGTTTAGTATGACATATAAGCCTCGACTGCTCAGTGTGTCCTCAGGCCTAATATTCTTATGGAACTCCCTTCTACACACGTGTAATAAACTTGGTCATTTTCTCCTGTTAATCTGTCTCATGTTCATTTGATTATTAGTCCTGCCAGAAAATATTTAGAAGGGCTGAAAGAAAATCATTTTTTCACCTCCACAATATATATTCAGAAAAACTTTAAAAAATAAGGCTAAAAAGAGAATTCTGTGCTTTTATGGGGAGATGAAGTTTAGATTATAAGCAAAACTTTAAAGCAAACACATGGGCCTAACAAATGACTTTGCTGATAAAGGAAGCTACAAAAAGGGCAACATGGTACGTTTGGAGTATTACACCACATAAGCAGATGTTATTTTGTCACTGAAGACTTCTCTAAAGGTGAGATAAAGGTTCCCAAGAGAGGGAGAGAGAATTCCACACACACCCGCCCCGCCCCCACCCCCCCACCCCCACACACACACACTGATGGTTATATTTTTTCTTCACTGGGTTATATTATTCTCTCAAAGTCTCTCATCCCTCCCCGGAAATGACATACCAAAGCCCTATTTATTTCTGATCTAAGAAAGATTACCTGAGATTCTTTTCACTGTTAAGAGACTTGGAAGAATCAAATGGAAAAGCAAGGGACATCATGAGAGAGAAAAACAGAAGGAGAGAGAGATAGATTGTCTTGACGTGTATTTTTCTATGTATTCTGTTATTTTCATATGGTCAAACAGGACAACAATCAGAAAACAAAGAGGTGCCAGAATCTCTGTTTTGTAAGGGTTAAAAAAACAACTTTCTTTCTACCTTCTAAATTCTACCTGGGCTAATAATCAAATTAACAGAGGCAGATTAACATGTGAAAACGTCTTAAGTTTACTATACGAATGTGCATTCGGAGCATCATAATGGGACCCAAGAGGCTTCGGGCAGTTGGGGTTTGTATGCCCTGTGTACGAAGGAGAAAGGGGGCAGTGATGGGATTCTGAAATGGGGAAACAGGCAATTTTCAGGTATGTAAAAAGAACAAAACGCAAGTGGCAGGAGTCGAATTCCTGCTAGGCAACCCGGAAATCATGGGACACAGAGGGGAGGCTAGTTAACACACCCCTGGCTGGAGCCTTCCGATCTACCACACTCAGAACACAGCAGGCTACAGCGAAAATCCTTCCGGTGAACATGCTAGGATTCCCTTCCTGACGGAGACCTTTCCATCCGAATCTCTTAGGCAGGAAAGTGGGAGGGAGGGTTAAAGGTTCTGAGTCTTTTGTTTCTTAATGAACAGCTTAAAAATCAATATCCCAAAAAACACATTTTTCGGGTCGCAAAACTTTGGTTCCTTCTGTTTGCTTTCTCTTAAGTGTTCATAAGTTTACCCTCCCTGTGCCCCACAATGTGATCTCATGAAGTCTACAGATTCTTCTCTTCCTGTCATTAACCTATACACGGTCAACTTATATACCTTTTCTAAATCTGAAATGTTCTCAGCCATGTACTTTTCAAAACAACTTTGGGCTACCTGTTGTGAGTTTAACTACTTTGCCCTAAATGCTTTATCAATAAACAGCACGTTCTTCCCTGCAGGTCTTTAATATGCAAAGTGGAGAAAAGAGATTTCCTTCTGCCTCACATTTCTCTGCTATGAAGTCTCTCACTCTGGCTAAAAATTTAATTCTACCCTCTAGTCTCATATTTCTAGTTAGAGCAATCAAAATGTCCACCCACTATAATTTGCTTCCTATAATTGAATGTTTCAATTTAGGTATTTCTAATCTCTAAATTTGCAAAGGAAGAAACAGTTTTAACTAGAAAAGACTTCATCAGTATCAAGGCATATCAGTTCAGCCAGCAGTCTCCGTGGAGCTTTGAAAATACAGGAGCCAGTTCATGACTATTTTCCAACTTCTTAAATGTGTTTTCTTCAAATGTTAGCTATGATCTCTTTTCTCCGATTTCTTGCTGACTGTCCCTAATTATACAAGTGGCTGGGTCTGTCCCCAGAGTATCCTTTGATTAGCAATTACATTTGTGTTTTTTCTCATTTGCCAAAATTAATTTGTTGGTTGGAATTAAAAAAAAAAAATCAATGACTCTCAATTACAGGCCTTATTACTCAATAGTAATACATGTTTTCAAAAATACTAGGTATACATATTTGTGTATCTTTAACCACTTTCTTCTAACCTTCAAGTCTCATTTTTCAACCACATTGATATCTAATCTCTGTTGAAACAAGTTAGTGAAAAGTTTAAGGCATTAGACAACAGGCAGTCTGTGTTTGAATCTTGAATCATGTCCTAATTAGCTGTCATATCTTTGGAAAGTTGTAACAGAGTGAAATGCTCGCCCTCTGACTCCATCTCGTTCAAGCCTACTTTGTTCCACGGCCTTCATAACAGCTTCTGCTTAGTCTTGCATAGAGCCGTGCTACTTAGAAGAGGAATTCTGCTTCCAGCTTGAGTTTTACAAAACAGGCCCTCCCATCTCCCATTCCCTAATATAAAAGAAGCCTGAGCTCTGTACTTTGGTAGGATGGATTTGAGGTACCACTAGGGCTCCCATCTTCTTGGCTGACACCTTCTGAATCAAAAAAAAACCTTTTCCTACTCTAAACTCTGACAATCTGAGCTTGGGCCTTTTAAAGTACTGGGCACAGGAACTTTGACCCATAAGAAAGTTATGGAACTTCTTCAAAAGTCATGGTAACTTCTCCAACTTTACTTAACAGTCGTTGGTAAAAGCTTAAGAAAAATATACAGGTTAAAGTATTTTGTAAGCTATAAAATATCATATAAATGGTATTTTATTATGAACTTTGCTATCAGCACTGATCTATCCTTCCAAATTAATGGGTATTTATAATATTCAATGCTTTGAGAAGTGTTTTTGAAAGACTGCTCCACCCCATCCCTCACCCCCCAAAAAAAATCATTTCCTCATTAACTTGAACTCATAGTCAAAGTTTCACCATCAAAGGCCTTACCCTATTACCTGGTTAAAATACGTATATCTCTAGAGAGACTATATATATTTACTGACAGTGCTGTTTTATGATTAAATACATGGGGACTTGGACAATAATGCCTGGATTTAAATCTCGGCTCTATTATTTATTAGCATTATGACCTTGAACAAATTTGATAACTTCCCTGTACCTTAATTTATGTGTAAAATGGGGATAATTATAGCATTTACCTCATAGGGTTGCTATAATGGTTAAATGAATTAACACATGTAAGTATTTCAAAGGGAGGCTGGCACATAAGTTTAAATTAAGTGAATGTTATAAGTACTTGCTATTGCTGTGATCATTATTAGTTCACCCTTCTTCCTTACATCAGCTGTTTCTTCTCCACAACTACTGACTACATAATGTATCCTGTTCTCTCACCATTATTATACTCCACTGTCATTATTTTGAGATGGCCTTCCCTGACTTCTCACCTCTCTTTCCCTGGACTAACACAAGATAAGAGTAGAATGAAAGCAGAGACAGGGATGGGTATTAAAGAAAAATTACCCTACCTGCAGGAAATATAAAATGACTAAGAAAAACACAGTGCATTGCTTTCCTTTGCCTACTCCCGTCCCAATGTGACAACAGACCAATAGGAGAAGGATTATTTTCATCCATGAAATTGCTCTCTTCTGCTGGTTGATTGTATCAAAGCAAAAACTGGACTGCACAGAATTAAACAGATAAGGAAGATTCTATTCAAAGTGTTATGGACTGAATTATGTCCCCCAAAATCCATATATTGAAGCTCTAAGCCTCAATGTGATAATACCTGGAGATGGGTCCTTTCGGAAGTAATTAGGTTTAGATAAGGTGATGAGGGTGGAGCCCCAATGCTGGCCTTGGTGCCTTTCTAAGAAGAGGTTTCGAAGAGCTTGTTTGCTCCCTCTCTTTGCCATGTGAGGATACAATGAGAAGGCAGCCATGTGCAGGCAAGGACAAAAGCCCTCATGCCGGCACCCTGATCTTGGACTTCTCAGCCTTCAGAACCATGAGAAATAAATTTCTAAACCACCCAGTCTATGGTATTTTGCTATGGTGGCATGCGCTAAGACACAAGGCTATTGAAATAAGGGAAAGCAGCCATAACTCAGCCTGAGTTTAACTCCACTAAAACAAAAGGTGAGAGCATTTTTAAGTGCCAGTGTAGCTAGCAGAAAAGTACTAAAGGATGTTAGGAGGGGGAGGCTGATCAATGCTACGCGTCGAACACATTGAGCTATTCATGAGTTTGCAAATGGTTTTCTCTCTGATTAGGCCATCTGTGTTTGCTAATTGTCTCCCACTGAAGTTAGACTTGAAGACAGGAGATCTATTTTCCTTGATGGTTACATTTTAAAGGCTCCTAGACCCTTGAGAAAGACATTTCTGGGTTATAAAATTAACAAGAATCTTTAAGAAGATTTACATGTATCTCAAAGGTCCAGAGAAAGAATTTACAAGTTTTCTAAAGTAAATGCTCTATGGAAAAGGAGGCCAGAGGCCTGTCTAGAGTTTAGTCAAGCTGAGGCAAACGTTAAGGCCTTCTTGGCCAGTTGCTACACCATCCCTAATCACCTGCCCATTCTCATTGACTACTTAGAAATGAAAATCTGGACCTTCTCAGATCCTCTGTGCCATCCTTATTTATTCTCTACTTCAACATGTCTTACCATATTAGGATATGGCAATTTTAATTCCATTCAAATGTTGATTTATCTTCAAGGAGGAGATTCCAAGAATAGCAATTAACAAAATGTAAGATTACTGACTTACACAGTAACATAATGTAACAAATAACATTAAATGCCTGTGTGTGCATGTCTGTGTGTACGTATGTGTGTATAAAGACAATTTACTTTTGGAAGGAAAAACGTATTCCTAAACAGTAATACGTATTCCTAAAGAGTAAAACGTATTCCCAAACAGAAATTAACAGTAGTGATTTTTTTCTTGACAGTTTATCCTACTGACATCTTGTTAATATTTATTACATCAAGTAAGGAAAGATTTATCTTTCAAATCAAATACTTTAAAGTGAGTTAAGGTTTACCAAACAGATAAATCTGTGCCTCTGATTCTCACTTGAGAAACTGCTTATTTTTTATGTTCAAATCAATAAAACTAGGGCCTTTGTTCAGATGTATCGGCTCTGTAAAATAAGCTGGCAAAGGGAAGAAGAATTTGCCACCCGAAAATATGTCATTTTGTCATAAGGATTATTTTGAGCTGAGAATTTAAAAAAAAAAAAAAAAAAACAGTAAATATAAGAGACTCTCTAAAAGTGGAATCCAAGTTATCTTTTTGAAAGAGACATTTACATTTCTAAGGGAAATCTCCATGTAGAAGGGTGTCTCCTCTGTCCCAGGAAGAGAAGGACTAAATCTCTAGCAACTCTTATCAGTGGAGAAAGTGATGTCTTAAATCTGCCTAAGGACCTTGCCCTTGTTCACAGTGCTTTTCCTGCTCACCTCCCATAACTGACCTTTAGCTAGAGATAGTATTTAAGGTGCTGGCTTGGGCCATTTCAGGGAGTAACTCAGTTTTCCTGGGTATCTCCCATATCCACAGGAGGTACATTGTTATTAAACTTCCGTATGTTTTTTTTTTTTTTTCCCCTGCTAATCTTTCTTTTTATTACAGGAGGTGTCTCAGCCAAGAACCCAGAAGAATAGAAAGAAAATTATACTTTCCTCCCATAAACTGGTAATAAATAGAACAGAAAGTCATACTGCATATGTTTGTAAGACTCAACTAAATCTCTTGATTTCTGGCAAATCACATAGAAACCATCACATCATAAGCAAAACAGCAACTGAGAGTTGAGCCATAAAGTGAGAATTTACAATTGAGAACTGAATATGAATAAAGGTTCTGAAAACCATAGAAATTAACATTAATTCTGCTTAAAGAGAAATAACTTTTCACGAGGTGACTTTTTTCCTGTTCACTCCAGGAAATGTATTGTATTGCCAGTAATGTATTGCCAGATAGTCTAAATATCACTGATTTTTCTTTGCCCAGGAAGAAAAAGGTGGCCATATTGACTCTAAAAGAGTTGATAAAATGCAAAGTTACCAAAATTAATACATTGACTTTTTAAGCCCTTGTTAAATGTATGAGTGGAGGGAAACCTATATCATTTAAGTACAAAACGTAGTAAAGCAAGGGGAAAACCTCCACAAAAAAATTAAACAGGAAGAAGGCTTAGTGCAGAAAATGCTGAAATGAAATATATACAACATTCCAAAAGTGGTGAAGATGTAAATTAGTTTCACTTTAAGATGCTGTGTGCAGGTAGCTTACTTTATAATTTTAAAGAACCCTTTTTGTTCCCCACTCCTGTCTGAGGACATGATGGAGTGGGGACCAGGGTACTGCTGAGCACCAAGAATCAGAACCTCCTGAGAGAAATTACGAGAGTAAAAAACTCATTAGCAAGTTGTCTCTCATTGTTTCGCCTTTTTTATTCTAATTGTGAGAAAGAGAAAAGAAAATAAATCCACAGCTGATGTTACAGTAGGCTCAGAGCGACGGACATTAAACCTACACCAGGAGAGAAAACACTGGCCTGGCCAGCAACAGGGCACTCAAGTTTCCTCCGCACCCCAATTTACTCTGAAATTTGCTCTTCACTCCAGTTACACTGAAGTGCAGAATTATCTTAAAGACTCTCCTGACTGCCTAAATTCTGTGTATTCAAACTCTTTGATAACGCTTCTCATAGTCTTTAAAAACTAACTACTGCTTACCTTGAGTTAAATAAAAATAGATGCTAGGTTCAAATACATGGAATAGAGAAAATAGCAAAATTCCTATCTGGTCTTATAAGGTCTATAAGCTACAAATTCAATCTTGTTTTAGTTCAAACACTGAATAACAGAAAGTATAACCTTATTAATGCTACTCTCATTGAATTAATAAACAAGAAAAGCAGTTATATTTTTTTTTTAAAAAGTGGGAAGACAGGAAGAAAATTTGGTAGACAAATGGAAATGTTCTTCTCACAAAGCTTTTCTCTGCAAGAAAACCTGAACTCTTACTCTTTGGAGAGCTAATCCAAACTAAACTCCTTTTCATTTTGTGTATACATAAATGCTGGAATAAATCTGTGAGCTTCATTCTGATCTAAACAGAATCAGAAAGGAATACTTGTCCTCAGAGATGAAACAGAAATAGAATATTATCAGTATAACTTCACTCTGTTAGCTTAAACATGTCAAGAAACATGTAGTGTGCAAACCTGGCTAATTACTTGTATTATCTTGTTATCCAGGTTTCACAAGAGGTAGTAGATAAATAATTGGCACATCCCCAAAGACGGTAGGTTAAAGAATAAACAGACTAGAAAAAAATATATCTCCACCGATTACCTTCGAAATCCTCAATTAATGCAGCTAAGAAATTATCTTAAAACATTCCCCCTTACAGTAAAGGGTCATTTGTCAGTGGCTATTGCAATGCGAGGATAGATACTGGGTAGCAACGTATTTACCAGCTAACACTGATTTTTGCAGCTATTTGAACCTAGGTGATCACTGGTAATAAGATCGGGAACTGGCACTGAAACGGTCACTTGTGTCTCCTTCAGGAAAAGGCTACTTTAGCCTTAAATATTTTACACTGAGTGGTAAAAATCCAACAAAAATATTAGAGATCAACAACTCTTGACAAAATTTATTTCTAAAAATCTGAGAACTGGGTAAACGCCTCTTGATTTCTTTTCAAGAAGCACAACAAAGTAAAAGAAGCAACAGAAGTATCCTAAGACATTTATTCTTCGAATCATTTTGTATCTCAAGCAATAATTTATTTATTTCACAAATACTGTGACCTTTTATAATTATAAAGTTTCTTTTAAAAGTCTAAGGGTTTCTAAAGTTTGTCCTTCATTAAAGAAGCTCTATTTCTTATATTTATAGAATTTATAATAGGAAAAAATGGATATAGGTTCCATTACATTATCCTCATCTAATATTTCTTTAATTACTTTATGCATGTAGAGTGAAACTTCAATTTTATAAATTTAATTCTCAAATCTTCTAACGTAGCTCACAATGTTACCTCACAGTGAACACCTTTATCTTTTTCTCATGAGGTAACTAGAAGGTCTACAGGTCTGAAATCGACCTTCCAAAACACAACTTAACACGAAGGTCAAAGGATCAAGTCACATTTAGGCATAACATGTATGAATACATTCAGAACTTCCAAGAAAGCAGGCAATGCTGATTCCAAAGAGGACACAAGACCCTCTAGCTGAGTCTAAAGTGAGCCCAAAAGTTAACAATTTAAAGTGGTCTAAGTAAAATGACAAAGTTTCAACTAAGGATTCCCATGAGCTAGTGAAAGATATTTCCATGAATATTCAATATTTTACCTGATCATAAATACTGAGATTACCCTCATGATCAATCAACATAGTAGTTATTTCAAGGCCTAAAGTTATGATAGAAATAAAAAAATTCCAGGTAAAATGTTAATCCTTTGAGAATTCGCCAAGACAAATACACTTTAAACTTAAGTGTCTAAATAATTCATCTTTATCTTTAGAGTTAAAAAACAAAATCGAAACAGACAGCCTCTGAGATATACATGTCACCGAGACAGAATCTACGAATAATATACTAAAGTCATTTTATTCAATAATAAAAAGCAGAAAACCTCCCAAATCATGTTATAAGATTAATATGGCTTTGATACCCAAACTTGGCAAATATAGCACAAGGAAAAAAAACTGTGGAGCAATTTCATTAAAATTTCAGACACAAGTGCCTAATAAAATATCATACAAATCAAATCTGAAAATGTATTAAGTAGATAACATCATAACCAAATATAAAGTATTTTAAAAGGTAGAGTCTCAAAATCAGTAAGTTGATTCAGGAAACATATGTTATTAATAGCCCAAAAGTTTAAAAAACAATAATCTCAACAAATGTCATTAAATAAATATTTCAATAAACTCTTCGGGCTTAATATCAACACTAATTTTTTAAATCTATAATAGGATGGAAAGAGAAGAAAATTTCCTTAAAATGGTTATGATACATGTCTTGCTAAAATCCGAAAGTAGTCTAATAAGGAAACATTAAAGGAATTGTAACAAATGGAACAATTAAGGTTGCTATCATCGCTAATTTTGAAGGTATCCTAGCCAAAGCAATATATGAAAATGAGAGAAATGTGATGAAAGCTATAACTATTCAAAAGCTATAACTAGTCATTATTTGTAGATGATATAAAATGATTAACTAATGAAACTTATAAGTTTACTATGTTCGAATTAAAAAAAAGAGAAATCAATACCTCTTCCATAAATCTAAAATAGCCCAGTAGAATACACGAAAAAGGTAATCGTAAAATAATAACACCATACCTTCACATAAAAAATTGTTTACAATGACCTTAAAATATGAAAGGTAAATTTACTTTGGAACATTACACAAAGAAGAGAAGCATAGACTATTTTGTTAAAGAAAACTAAAGCTTATGAGATTTATACAGCAGAATCACAATATTTTTGAAACAGAAAACCGATGCTTAGCTTCTGCGTTTCAAATTGCTAAAACATAATTTTATACCTGAACAAGGAAAAAATGCCTCGTAGTAATACTACTATCCAACATTTTGTTGTTCCTCCCAGCCAATTTGGGAAGATTAAAAAGAGAGAAATAAACACTGAAAATAACGAGTAAAATCTCTCATTATAATATCCAAGATAATCATTTGAAAAACTAATATAACTAGTAAGATAGTTTAGTATATTAGTAAGACACAAAATTGACAGAAAAAATTTTAGTTTCCAACACACAATGAATAACCAATAACAAAGTATATGAGAGAAAAATACAGGAGTAATGAAAACTCAGAAATAATAGAAAATAATCCTTTCAAGAAAAGGAAAAATAGTTGTAGCGTCTTTTTCGCCAATGTTTCGTAGTTTCAGTATACAGAGCTTGCATATCTCTTGTCAGATTTATCTCAAAATGTTTCAGAATTTTGAAGCTATTAGATAGGTTATTTGTTTAAATTTCCAATCCATCATTAGTTGTACGTAGAAATATAATTAACTTTTATACATTAATCTTGTCTCTGAAATCTTGCTAAAATTACCTTAAGTTCTAGAAGTCTTTTTGTAATTATATCAGATTTTCTACATAGATAACTAAGTCATCACCGAATAGAAACCATATAACTTCTTCCATTCCAATCTGAATGCCCTTATTTCTTTTTCTTACCTTATTGCACTGTCTATAACCCCCACTACAATGTTGAATACAGTGATATATAAATGAGTATCCTTAATTTGTTTCTGATCTTATGGGGAAAGTGTTTAGCCTTTTATCATTACCTATGACATCACATGTATGTTTTGTTTAGATGTCATTTACCACATTAGAAATATCCTTCTATTCCTATTTGCTTAGAACTTTACATCTGGATGTTGGACTTTATCAAATTCATTTTTTCTGTGTATATTTAGATGATCATGTGCTACAGATAATATCTGAATGAACTATCTTATTTGTCAGAATGTATCCTATTGACCATGATTCTCACAAAAAATGGTGAAATGTAAACTTCTTACATGTGTCAGTAACCAAAGTCTATATTAAGCTCATACAATTTAACTACAACCAATGTCAGCTCATAGAGCCTAAGACACGGAAACACAGCACTATAAATTCTTTTTTCTCTCTCTCGTTTATTCCTATTAACATTATTAAACATGTTCAAGTGAGATAAAAGGAAAATGGAGAGAAGGAAAAAAGGACATCCGGTAAGAGAAGAACCATCAACTAACCAAATAACATATGAAAACATATTCATTACTCAAAATTACTTTTTGGAATCAGTTTCTAATTTTTTTATTGTGTTTTATTAATCAATGTGCTCTCATGCAGTATTTATTTTACCTTTAATTTTTTTTTATTTTAATACGAGGTAAAATAAATACCCATTCGTTATCCTTCCTTTAGAAAAGATTTGGCTATTTTTCCAAACCGGGTTTTACATTCTTAACTAATTATGCCTTTTACTATATTGTAATTTTTAAAATTCCAAAATGTGGATGTATGCCCTATAGCGTTTATTATTTCTGCCAGTTTGGGAATTAAATATCCATTGATGATGGTGAATTATATATCTAATCCCATTGGTCACTTTCATTAGTTAAGTTTCCCTAGTTTTGAGCTTAAGAATACTGCAAAAGTTCAAAGATATCTGTGGTACTAATTTTTAGTCTGAGCAGAAGCAATAAGCCAACCAATCCACTGAATGAGCAAAACTGCAAAGAGTACAGCCCTCCTGTAACCTAAACAGAAATTAATTTTGGCAAAGAATTCAAAAGGAGTGTATAAAATAAAACCCAAGTTAATTATACAAACCATTCATAATTCACAGGTCTAATATATTTTGAATACCAAATAAATGCAAAAGAAAAAGAATTAAAATAGAAACTAATAGAGAGACTCTTAAAACAGTTGAAAGAGATTTAGAGATGTATGTTCGGACATAATGGTGGACTTATTCCCGCAATCTTTCCTTTCGAGGCTTCCAGGAGCAACTATGTTTCAGGCTTTCATATCAATTAAATGGTTTCTAATTCTATATAGATACAGTCTCATATTTCCTAGTATATGCAGGCCACAGTTTACAGAAAATAAAGTACTGTTTTATCATCAAACTATTTGTTCTTGCCTGTTATGCTTAAACTATAGGATTATTCCATTTATATAAGATAATATTAGTGTTGCATCTATTTTTAACCACTTATTTCATTGTTCATAATTTCCTCAAATACCTACTTTTCTATCATTTCCAAAATCACAAAATAAATCATGAACTTATCTGTTTTTAATCATAAAATAACTACGAATCAATGGTCAACTTCTAAACCTCATCCTAAAAAGTAGACCTTATTCTCCCTACTGAACAGATTAAGATACTGAAACACGCTCCAAGTTGTTGTCCCTCCCTCCCCCAAACACCTGACCCCCTAACACAACCTTTAGCCAGTAAGTGGCCTCTCCGGGATTTGGACCAAGGTCCATCTGACCCGATAGTCCCTGATGCATCCAAATTAACTGCCCTCTATGTTTCCAGACTCTCTTTTCCAAGCATAAATAAATCAATAACAAAAGTCACTCACCATGGTAGAACTCCAGCTCAGCTTTCAATCGCCATTTACGTATAAATTACGCTTTCCCCAAATTGTCCTGCTCTTACTTAAGTGTGTTTATGTGGACTTTGCAGTCTCCATTATTATCAAGCAAATCTGCATTATTAATTAACAATATGAATTGGTTGATGTGCTGAGTTTATCCATTATTATTCTCAGTCTCTTTAATTTACAACTCTATTACAGTATTTCTTCTAGGAAAATTTTCTTAGCACACCCTAACAAGCCTCAAGGTCACCTGTACTAAGCATTCAAAAGCTGATTTGAGATTCAGGAATATCACCTCTGTACTGCCGTAACTGTCACGTGCATTTACTACTCACTTTACGGAGATGTGTCCATCAGTCTCCCTTGTCTGCCTGTACTATTACGTGCATCCTTCAGAATTCTCCACAGAATCAGACGCAGTGACCAATCGGTGAACGCTTATGCTTCACTCACCATTGCTATATACACTCTGAAAAAGATGAGAATCAGGGCATACATACATGCAGAAGATAGTTAAGCACAGGAAAAAATGTTTTATCTTAATTACCCATGTACACCCAGATGGTGGTATGTTAGAATGCAAAGGATGTAAGATCCAAATACATTAGAATCCATCTATAATCCAGTCTCACGTATTCTGATCACCAAAATCATTCCGCACCCTTGGAGTGGGGTTGGCGAATTATAGTACTCAAATTAAAAAATAGTAATACTTATAGTACCCGTGATGCATAAACAAGATCATGTAGTTAAAATGATTAAGATGGCTAGCTCTTGGGAGGCTCTCAACAAATGTTTATTAACTGAATAAAAGCCTAAAAGATGGTTGCTTTTTACTTTTAATGCTGTGATTTTATCTATACAGAAGTGGAATGGAGCAGAGAAGGGAATTCTGTTCTCTATAGGTCATCCACACACTATCTCAGTTACACCATGTAAATAACTCAGAAATCCAAACTTAATATAATTTGCTTATATAAAACCTAATAAAACCCTAATATCATATAATAAAATAGCATATTATTAATATCGTCTTTATTAATGTATGATTTACAAGGAAAATGTAATATTCTAGTCTTAATAAACTCAAATAAAATCACCAAAATATCAATAGGGTATATAATCAAAAGGAGTAGCTGATGTGCTCAATTTTATTTATGAAAAGCATGAAAATAAAAATATTTTCATAGCCTTGGTCTAAGAAATATTAAAATCCTAATAACTGTGTGGGAGTTTGCCTAACTGCCAACAAATCCTTTGAGTACTTTACTTTAAAGCAAAAATTGAAATTTCCAAAGACCAAAATCTAATTAATTATTGTTAAAACTGTTTCCTTCCAAATTGTCAGAAAATGAAAATAATTTTTACATACATAATTGAAAAATGGCTACTTTTGCAATCATCATAAAAAGTTTTTAATTTCAAACACAAGTTTTACCCCTCTCTGGTGCTAAAGTACCAGTATTTTGTACTGAATTTATATTCCTTAATGTGTTTTTTGAAATTCAAATATCTTTAAAATAGTAATCATTTTTCTTTATATGGGCTAAAACTAAAAGCTGCTCAACTCTTATACTAATTATTTTATTTTTCTCCTCAGCAAATAATTGGTGAGTACTAATTGCCCACCTAGCTACAAAAATCATAGTCGTCAAAGAATCTCATTTATTAAACAATGGTTCTAGATTATAAGCCATCTTCTGATTGCAAATATCTACTTCTTCCCCAAGTTTTTACATTAGTTAAGATAATTTCATATCATAATTGCTAAAGATCAAATAAGAATCCACTTCGAATTCTCTTTAATGGGCTTATCGGGTTGGACAGTTATCAATTCATCCATTTTACTATACCAATAAGTCAGATTAGCATTTTTTCTTAAAAACTGAAGATAATGACTGAGGCCCTAAAAGATAACAATCTAACATTCCTGATAATACATTTTTTTATTAAGCTATAATTGACATAGAACATTATATTAGTTTCAGGCATACGAGGAATGATTTGATATTTGTATTTATGCAAAATGATCACAATAATTCTAGTTAATGTTCGTTGCCAGTTACAAATTTTTTTCTTGTGTTGAGGACTTTTAAGATCTACTCTCTTAGCAACTTTCAACTATACAATACAGTATTATTAACACTACATTTTCTTGAGACAGGACACACAGCATGAGTATATGATTCAAATAAGGGCTACACAAGTATCTGCAGTGGAACAACTGGTACAGAAATGATTTAAGGACCCAGTTAATCACAACTTGGGCAATTTACCGTAGCAGTAGGTAAATCAGGAACAACAGTCCAAGCCGGCAGCAGTAGATAAATCAGAAGAAGCAGCCTCTGCACACCAGGATGAGGTAAGAGTACCTCCACTGGAGTGAAGGCTTTAAGCAGATCTGGAAGCCAAGGGGCGAATGTGAAAGGAGTAAGATCAGCCCCAGGCAGAGTAGGTAAAGCTTTCTTCAGTTTCAGACTTCTATACCTCATCTTTTTCTCCTAATGTTTTGCACCTACCTTATTTCTGCCCCTGGCAATCAGTCCTAAAAGGTGCATCTGGTTTCCTCTAATATCCCCAGGTCCACTCTTACTTTAATTCTATTTCATTTTTTTTCCTACCTGGAAATTTTAAGGTATATTAAAATGATCTCCTAACACCTATCAAAAAATAACTCCTAACCCCTATCTTGAATTCTTTAATTTTAATTATCTACATATAAAAGCAGTTTCACTCTAAAATGCTAATGGTTGGGGGGAAAAAACCTTAAAGATTATTTCACTCACGAGCATTTGCATTTTTAAAGCCCTTTAACAATTTAAACAGCGTCTAAATGTTAAGTTTCAGGAAGCACAGTGTTAAAAATGACGATAAATTTTTTAACATTTCAAAGCTATTACAGTCTCTTGTTACTGAAACAATCATTTTTTTTAATTTAGCTATCAAGGCCTGATTCTTTTACTGAAAGCAATTGCAATCGTAAACCAAATATAATCTCTACGTATACACATTGTGGGAGAGACTATTAATAAAATGCCTATCTTTTCAGCTATATCCAAATGCCACTGTAAAAATAATTATGCGTATCTCTTAATATCATACTTCTCAATACGAGGGTCAACCCCTATGTACAGAATCATCCATGAGGAGCATGATGACAGCCTGCAACTCCTGTAGGATTATGTTCTCTAGAACTCATTAAAAAAAAGAAAAAAGTAATCTAACATAAAGAAACTTAAGACATGTTGGTGAAGAAAAAATGTAAAAGGAAACATCTTAACTGCTGACTTAAGACTTAATGACTATGAATATATAAACTACTGAGGACTAAATAAGGATGAATTTGCACAAACTTTGCCTTACACGTTAGTGTTCTTAATGGGTTGTTATGGGCCTTAGGAAACTTGGAAGTTCTAGGGTCATGAGAAGCCTACTTCTTTAACGATAATTGTTTTTTAATTTAGTATAACCATTCCTTTACCTCATCCCAGGAAAAAGCAATTATTCTTTTGACTGTTTTCAAATGTAGGACAAATATAGAAAAATCTGAACATCAAGATAATCTTCAGCCATAAGAAGAGATGAAATACTGCCATTTACAACAACATGGATGAACCTCAAGATGATCATGCTAAGTGAAATAAGCCAGACAGAAAAAGTTGAAAATCACATATCGCTTATATATGGGATATAAATGTAAAAACAATAAATGAACAGGACAAACAAACAGAGACTCATGGACACGGACAATAGACTAGTGGTTACCAGAGGAGAGGGAGGAGGGCGAAGGGGAAGGAAGAGGTAAACAGGGGAAAGGGGTCAACTGTGTGGTGATAGAAAGAAATCTAACTATGGGAGGTGAACACAGTATAAATATATATATACCTTATTGTTAAAGTGTACGCTGAAACTTATTGGATTTCGTTAACCAATGTCGCCGTAAATAAAAATTAAAAAATAAAAGATAAATAATCATCTGATGGGTTCTGATTTATGAAAGAAATAAAAATCAATGATGCACAGAGAAATTATTTTGTTCATTACTAGAAAACTGTTTCTTTACAGTAAAATGTTAACTAATAAATAGAAAGATTGATGAAGTTAGCAAATCATCTATGATAATCAAAGCTGATAGGTAAAAGTTTGGTCAGGAAGAGTACACTTAAATAGTCTCAAAGTATTTCTCCTAAATTAGAAAGAGAAAATTACTAACTTTGCAGTAGAGAACATGGCCGACTCCACTTTAATTATGTGACCAAAGTCAACATCATTAACACAAGGACAAACAAGCATCACGCATCTCCTGAGAACATAATATCTTTTTACTGGTATTTCTGCCAAAAATATATACCTGCATCTTATTATGAGAAAATACCAAACAAAGCTAATTGGGGACAGTATACAGAGCAACCAGTACACCTCAATATATCAATGTCGAGTAAGCAAAGAAAGGATGAGGAACTGTTCCCAATTAATGAGAACTAAAGGGACATAAAAACTAAATACAATGCATGATTGGATCCTGGAACAGAAAAATAAATGCTTAAAGGACATTACTGGGACAATTGACAAAAACTGAGTATGAATTATAGATAACAATACTATATCGTTTTTAAACTATCTAATTTTGATAATTGCACCATTGTTTTGTAAGAGAATTTCCTTGTTCTGAGGAAATACAAACTGAATTATTTAGGAATAAAGGCACTATGCCTACAGCTTATTTTCATGTGGCTCATATAAAACAATCTGCACCTATAAAAATGTTTATGGTAAAATAAGACAAAAAGTAAACAATTAATGAATCTGGATAAAGGATTGTTTTTTAATTTAGTATAACCATTCCTCACACTAGTAAAACCCTCACACTATTCTTTCAAGTTTTCAATAAGTTTGAAATTAAAAATAATTTTTTAAAAAATTTCCACAAAGAAACATCCAGGCCCAGTTGATTTCATTGATTAATTCAATGAAATAAGAAATAGCACCAATCTTACAAAAACTATTTCAGAAAATGCAACTTTTTTCATTAGGTCAGTATAATCCTGATCCCAAAACATGATAAAGATATTGCAAGAAATGTATTGACCCATATTCCTCACCAACATAGACACGTTGGATCCTAACAAAATATTACAAATTGAATAAACACACACACACACACACACACACACACACACACACACACGATATGCATATATCGTGAGCAAGTGTATTTTATCCTAGGGATGCAAAGTTAATTTAACATTCAAAAGTCAGTGTGATGTTAGAATAAATTTTTTAAAAATATGTTCATTTCAATGGATGTAGGAAAAGCATTTTGCAAAATTCAACGCCCACTCATGATAGAAAAACACATTTTTAGCAAGCTATCAGGAGAAAGAAAATGCATCGATCTGATAAAGCTATCTACAAAAAATCTACAACTTCATACTTCATGATAAAATACAAATCAACCTCAATGTAGGTTTACAAAAATGATGGCACTATTAAATTTCTTAGCGATATTTTAGGGTTCCTTAGTTAAAAATTGTGGCATTTATTGTGCCATTTGAATTTATTACGGCCCATAGATACAGAAAAAATTGAATACTCCCTCAGTTCACTGCTACCTTTATTCCGTGATGTTTCTAAGGGAAATATATGCACAAAGAGCCATCAAAAAGGAAAGTAGCATTTTCTTAACTATAATTGATTACTAGACTTACAATTTCAAAACAATGAATTCTGATAAACTAAGACAGTATAGACCTTTCATGCAAGAAAATGCAACCTAAATGTTTTCAGACCGAAACAAGGTTTCCTTCATTACCCACATGCCCCTGCGACCTTGTTCCCCCATCCTGACCATGCTCTCCACCACCATCCTCTTCCTGCTTAAACCAGCAGTCTTGATGACGTGAGGACGTTCACCTGCTCCTTCTCTATCATACAATAAGACATCTTCTTGGTATGTATATTCTTTCTTAATATATTTTTAATATAGTCATTCTTAAATACATTAATAAAGAGGGTTATTGATATTTAAATATATTTAAGAGGGTTTCCAAAGCAGTGGTTATCAAATGGGTATACTTTAGCCCAAATTAGAAGACTTCTAAAGGGGCCTGTCATAGGAGAAAATTGTAAGAAAATTGATTTCCAGAATTTCAACTGTCTTTTAATAATTTCTAAAAAAAATTTCATTGCATTTTTTTAAGTCTGACATAATTTTTCAAGTGTTAAAAATAACCTTACAGCATTAAAAAAAAAAAAAACAGGGAGCAAAAACTTTATCTACAAAATATAGAGAAATCTTTAAAGACTTAAATGATGAGTAAGCAACTTGCCAGTCTTCGATATAGATTAATTTGATATCTTTTGTAGAAACCAAGGAGGAAAATGCCTCCACACCTCTATTCACCATTGAATATAATCACTAATTCTACAACCTCTCAATGGATCCATTAGAATTCCTGCTTTAAAAAACGTGTGTGTGGAGCGGGGGTGTCTGAGTAATTTTACACTGCTTTACTTTTCTAATAATCTTTACGGAAACAAGAGACAGGATAGTTGGCCTTCTAGTCTCCTTACGTAGAGAAGAGGTAAAGCCAGATGACAACCTGCTAATGTTCTAGAACATTTCCAGAAAATGTGATCATTGGAGTACGATAAAATGTACACATCACAAAGTCATTTACGGAATTGAAAAGACTCTCTTTATGTTCCTAAAATTCCATTTTTCTCAATTACATGTATCATCAAACCCTGGCAAATTAATATTGAGGAGCAAATTAGTATTGAAGAGTGGAATACACTCCTTACACCTAGTCGAAAATATTTACCTTACGATTTTCTAGCTGACCATTTCAGTATAATTTTCTTACATTTTACCCATATCTTTTTTTTCGACGTTATTGTGCTGTGATCATAAATTAAAATAAACATCATTTTTTTTCTTTTAGTTCAAATAGTGTTCCAGAGAAATGATCCATGTGAAAAGAATGCCTTAAGCCTACGCTTACTATGAATAACCTCTGCAAGAAGTGTACTCTGAACACTGAAGCCCTAAATTATTAATTCAGCTCTTATTAAATCAGGTAAGAAAACAAAAACTGCTGAATGCTGCCAAATTGGTGCCATCGGCTTGAAGGACCAAAGTTAACTTTTATAAAATATATATAGTACAAAAGTAATACATATAGTAAGATACCTAGTTTAGATTGTCAAGAAGCCAAGACTGAACAGACATACATTTTCGTTATACATATAAAGTAGATCAGAAGCTGATCCTTTGATATGAAGTTATTAATGAGGTTATTCATTTCTTTGCCTTTAACAAAAGTGCTTTTCTGGAAAACTGAATAATTATTTAAAAGGATGCAGAACACTAGAAAATGGGCATTTACTTCTTAAAATTTAACTCCTCTCAATCAAATGCCAATAAATTCTGAGAGTAAAGTTAGGTGGGAGGAACTTTGTGTTTACTTTTCAAAACAATCCCCCTTGGTTTTTCCGCTGAGGCAAACTCATGCTATCATTGGTGACGTGCTTCAGAGCCTCAAAGCGTCTCTCTTCAGGACCGAAAGGTGCCTTTGAAAGCAGGCTCCCTCTTGACCTGCCTCTCCTAATCTGGGGATTCTTTTTCTCTCTTTAAGAAAAAATAATAATAAAGGTAATAAATTATTAGCCAATATTATTAAAATAGTAATATATTAAAATAGTAATATAACACACAAACACACACATATATAAAATATCTGGGCAAGAAATAGAAATACTTTTTTAAAGAGAGATAAATGTTCTTTTAGAAATACACTTCGCTGTAGTAAAGAGTTAAAAGCTGTTTATTATTCCCCAGGCAATATGAAGAAACATGCTGTCCTTAATCTCAACCATTTTTGATTTCTTACTCCAATCCAAATGAGTCCTTTCCAGCTTCACAAGCGCCCTTTCTCTCCCTAGGAGTGGGTTTATTGGCTTGTACACAATATTCTTGGTGACTTTTTCACCTGATACATCATTGCTAACATTGACTTTTTTTCTACTACGTAAGATTGAAAGAGTTCATTTACCATAGAATTAGGTACCCAACGGATAGTCTTAATCTTTGAGTTGTTTTACAGCCACTTATGTTAAAAAATTGATCGAAGATTGCCCGGAGCTGGGTTACAGTGGAGTTGATTGGCACTTCTCAGTGTCTCACTCCGCTAAGTACAAACTTGGATCCTTTGAATAGAGCCTACACATTTCAGCTCACCCTGTTAGGATAGGCTCGGTGAGGCCCTCCTCCCTTAGCGTCACACAGCCATCATTCCTCCTTGCGATTCAAGTATGTTAAGCCCCCTGTGTCCCAAAACCCAGCGGAGAATCCCACAGTTCTTTTCATTCTCTCATCCAGAGTCACTCCAGAGTTTCCCAAGCAGCCATGCAACTGAAGAAACCCCAGGACTCTTCATATCTTAAGTCCATGTGCATCACTCAGGTATTCCAGCAGCCCAGGGATTTTCCACATTGCCAAGTTTAGCCAATGTCCAAACAGGATTATTTTTCCATTTTACTTCTAGTCTTTAAAAATACGTAAAGAAATTTGTTATTAGAACATTATTATTATTATTCTCGATATCTAGATCTATTTGATATCAATGTAAATAATAATTATCAGTTAGATTTTCTCAATTTTCCTCTTTAGTAATGGAAGAAAATTAGAAAAATGTCAAAATAATATATTTTTTAGGGAAATCAGTTAAATATTTCAACATAAGTTGTATGAAATTAAATATAAACCTGCAAAATTCCAGTATTAGCAAATTTAAGCAGTTATCATTTGTGCCTGTAGCTATTGCCTCAGGATTTCAATTGGAAGAGATACACACCAATAATTTCTCCCTAGTGGCAAAACAGTAAAGGTCACAATGAATATTGGAGTGCCCTGACCTGAAAATGATGACATTTATTGTGCCTACCCAAAAAAATCCTATCTCCTCTGCTTTCTGGTGCTTCCCCTGGGAAGAGCCACCCAAGTTCTCCACCTTGGAGACTTTCATCTCAACTCTACCTGAAAAAATTCTTTTCTATATTGAATCTCAGACTTACCCACAAGGAATTTAAAAAGCACAGAACAATTCCAGAAATGGTTAGTCCTAATGTGTCCAGTCGGGTGAATGAATCAGTGCAGCAAGGAACGGAGCTAGCAGTCAATCCCTAGGAACTGGGCAACTGGACAAGCAAGACCTGGGGCACTTAAGAACAGCAAATTGATAAAGAAAATCTCTCAAAGGAGAGGACTGATAAGTGTACTTCAGGAAGAACAGGTCCCAGGAAGAAGGAGGAACGAGGCAGAACACGGAGTTATAATGAAGAGTAGAAACCCAGGCAAAATCCAACCCTCTGAACGTGCCAAGATGACAATCTATATTAGCAAAATCTTTAGCTGCAAATAACAGATATTGCAACTAACACAAGCTTAAACAAATAAGAGTTTCTTTTTCTCACATGAAAAGGCTAGAGATGGGCAGATGCTGGAATCATTCTGTCTGCACATTGAAACTACCTGTATTCCAGTGTTATTCTGTTTTGCCATCTTATGTTGGCTCTCATTCTATCCATGTTGCCCAATGCTTGCAAGATGGCACTGCAGCTCCAGACAACGTGTCTACATTCGAAGCCAGATAAGTGGGTAAATGTTGTATCAGCTTCACACATCACTTTTGGAATGCAAAGACTTTCCCTGAAAACCTTAGCAGAAAACCGTTTACATCTCACTGGACAGAATATGTAGCCACTCCCTAGGTATAAGAAAAGCTGAGAAAGTTAGCACATTCTGTCAGTGTTTCTTTAACAGAAATTAGCCATTATATGATTGGTTAATAATGCAATAATGTCATTACAAAGCAATAAGTATGTTGTTTCATATGGAATTTTTCCTATGCAAAGAGAGCCAGAACAGCAGCAAATACACGTTGTACTGATTGAAAGAGGCAGTTTTTCACATTTTATCATTTCTGAAACCATGGAGTTTGTAATCGTTGTGGGCCATGGAGAAGTGTTACAAACTGCTATTATCTATGCATGCGTATGAAAACTTGGCCATAGTAACACAGACTGTAATGTATTCAAACAAACTGTGTACTGTTTATACTGCACGTCAAGAAATGTAACTAAAGGCAAGACAAAGTGCAAAATTCCTCAAAATCAATGAAAGACGTTTCGAAACAACAAGGGGCCAGTATGACTGATATATCTATCAATCATGTAAAACTATCATTAAGACAGAAAACATTGGCTTGTCAGAAACTTACTGCTGATATTGAACAGAAGCTGTTTTAACATCTAGTGATGCATGATTCAGTGACTATCACATTACTCAAAGAGAAAAACAGCCTCAAAAATTGTAAGTCAGTAACTTGGAAGAAAAATTCAAAGCGATTTTAAGAAGTGCTACAATGTTCTTAATCAGCACAGCTCATGCGCAAAAATACAAAGGCCATGGCTGAGTTGAAAAGTGATACAATACGAAACCGTTGGCCTCTGAATGTAAAGAGGTTCTAGGAATACTTATCAATTTTATTTATAATTTTTGGTTTTAGGTAGGCACGGGAGGAATAAATTTTGAAAGTCCATGACCAAATAAATCTAAAAGAACTCTTTCGATGAATAAACAAAAAAAATTCTAACTTTGAAAATAAAACATTGTGCCAATGCTTACTTAGCTGGTATCACTCTTTCTCATTAGTGCATAAAATAATGAGATGCCTTGTCTTAAAATCAAAGAATAGTCATGAAATTAGTACAATCAGGAGGAAAGGGAGAGAAAACTTTCCTATTGGCAACTGCACTGGAATCAGGAAACTTCTCTCAATATCTTAAGAAAATTAAAAACGAACTCCTCATGATAGTCCCTCTCTAGAGAAGGTCGCCCATGCCTCGGATGGCTCTTGGCGCGTGGCAGGCTGCACTGCCTTTCTGGGTTTTGAAAACGGCGGCTGCACTAGCTCAGACCTCCACTTCCACTTGCATTGATTCCGCACCTGCTACTTCTACTCTTGGTGGAAAGTTGCCAAGGTCTGTCTCCTCTCTGTTGTTTTTGTGAATTTCCTGTATTCCCTATAGTAGCCTTTGTTTGCATCTGGTTTTCAGAAACACAGCTGATTCATGACTATTGACCTTGGATCTGAAACCTTGCTAAATTCCTTTTTTTCCCCTCTCATAATTCATTTATAAATTGTTTTAGAATTTCTATGTATACGCTAACTTAATCTGCAATAATTAGAGTTTTACTTCTTCTAATCTAATCCTTAATTACAGTTGTTTCTTTCATTACTGTCCTAAATAAAACTTAAGCACAGTTATTATTAAAAGTAGTGAAAATGAGTATCTTTGTCTTGTTGCTAAACTCAGAGAGTTTTCATTATTTCACCATCCATAAAGTTTTATTTGTGTATACTTTTAAATCATATGATTTCTTTAATAGTTATCGGAACATTTTTCTATACTTAGTGTGTCTATAAATTTATTTCATTAAATTTCCAAGTTTATGACATTAAGATGTTCGAAATATCCTCATTATCTTTTTAATGTCTGTAGTATCTGTAGTGATATCACTCTTTTTTATTCCTAAATGGGTGATTTGTTCAATTTTTTTTTCCTTGTTCAGTCTCACTGTGAAGTTGGCAATTTCTTCTAGCCTTTTCAAAAAACAATTTTTACCTTTGTTTTTTCTTTCTGGTACAGGATGCCTTTGATTTAATTCCTGTTCTTTTATCATTTCCTTTTTCTGCTCTCTTTAGACTTGTTTTCTTGTTCTTTTCTTTAAATTCTTTAAATGAATGTTCAGCTAATTATTTTTAGCTTCTTCTCCGTTTCTAATGTGTTTTTAAGTCTATAAATTCCATCTACCCACATCCTACAAGAAAAACAAGTGAAAAAAGACGACTTCCATTCTAACATGCCTTGAAGACTTGTTTTTTGTTGTTGTTTTTATGTCAAGGTCCAGCTCCATCCAATAGTTAACTTCTCTTTATGTTTTCTCTTTTTATTTTTTATTAAGTTTATTGGGATAACATTGGTTAATACAGTCATATAATTTTCAGATGTACATTATCATTTGACATCTGTATATTCTATTGTGTTCACCACCCAAAGTCCAGTCTTTGTTTTCTTAACCTCACAGTTTATGATATATTTGACTCTCATTTTTGACATATATATATACGTGTGTGTGTGTGTGTGTGTGTGTGTAGATAGATATAGACATAGATATTTCTTTTTTTGACGTGGTGATGCTGTTCTCTCCTGGTTTTCTGCTCACTACACTGGCTCAGCCTTCTCTATCAACATTGCTGATGCTGACACACACTCTCTCTGTGTGTAAATTTGAAGATCTAATTGGCTTTATTAAGTGATTCATAAATCAGGCCACATTCCATCAGCTAGAAGGGTACTCTGAGGGGTTGTACAAAATGGACAGCTTTTTGTTATTGTTGTTGTTTGTTTCTTTGTTTGATTTTGAGGTTTTTTAATTTTTATATTTTTCAATTAGTTGATATACAATAATATATTAGTTTCAGGTGTACAACAGAGTGAGTAGACATTTATATAACATACAAAGCGATCACCCTGATAAATCTAGTACCCATCTGACCTTTGATGATTCTCAAGTCACCTCTGCTTAACTTCCAAATGTCAGAGTGCCCAATGCTCATTCCTAGACCCTTTGTTTTTGTACTTGGGTTAACTTATCTAGTCTCATGGTTTGCAATACCACCTATATCCTGATGAGGCTCATACTTTTATCTCCTCTAATCCCATTTTCATTTTTAAAAATTATTATTAGTTATGTAATAGGCATATCCCAAATAAGAATCATGATTTCTTACTACCTATCTCCATTGAGCCTGTTTCTCCCATTTTTTTGGTAAATGGTGCCACCGGTCTCCCAATTGTTGAAGTCCAGTAATTATCTTTGTTCATCTCTTAATTACACCCATCCCAAAGTGTACACGCTATCCTGATAAATAGTAAGTGAATGAAAAAAGTGAATCCTCCCAACAAAATATAAAAAACGCAAAGATTAATCCCTAAAGTAGCTTAGAGAAACTACCACATTAATAGTTATCTTAATTCCAGAATGATCTGAGGTTTCGGGGAAGAAATTAGAAAACCAAAACATAAGCTCCCCTGACACAAAATCATCTTGCAGTGACCATGTTCCTCAGAGAACTGCTGCAGGGAATTTAGAAGACTCTGAACCAAGAGACGGGCTCAGTCTCCACCATAAAGTAACATGAAGCTCCCCTTATCTCCTCCTTAAGTTCTTGTAAAGCATGTAAGAACATTTAAGCTCTAGTTCTGAAATGTACTAAAAATGGCATAGCCAGGGAAGTTATTTGTTCTCTAAATCTTTTTGGTTTTGCTATAATTTTACTTTTTCCTCTTATTCTCTAATGAAACTGTTCGACAGTTGATCTCATTCTTTTGAAAGGTTTAAGTTCCTCTGCTAGTGTTGCGCTAAGAAAAACGTGGGGGGACGGAGGTATCTAGACAAGATGTCACATGATTTTGTCCCTAAGTCTGTCACATAACTTCTTCCCTAAGTCTGTCATGTGACTTCTCTCCTAAGTCTTCTAGAGAGTTAAGGTGCCGTGACACTTTGATCTCAGTGCAGGGGACAACAGGCGGGGCTTTGGGAAGCTCTAGAGCTGCTTTTGACCGGAATGCCCAGCGTGGACCATCCACGTGAGCGCTGGGCAGAGTGGGAGTGGAAGAAGCCGGAACGCTGTGACTACTGCCGTTGCTGCTCGTCCCTCCCCTGAAAAGAAACTTTCGGAAAATCTTTAGGCTGAAAACAAAAAAGTCTAAGAATCAACTTAGAGTTCTGATTATATAAACTTTCTATTCTATCTTCTGAATCAAAAGAAATAAATTAGGACAAAGAAAAAGCTGCATGAGCTTTCTCACTGTTGAGTCCTGTCCCCAAAGCAACCACTGACAGATGGAAAGGGAATTTAAGCGGTGGCGTTTTACTAAGGAAGCAGACTTCTGATGCCTCTGGTACTGTGATAAGCAGGACCCTCTTAAGGTTATGATAATTAAAATTATGTTCAGATGATTAAACTTCCAGAAAATCTTTTATTAAACTGACTCTCCCCTTTTTAGAAGCATAAATTCCAAAAAAAATCTTATATATGTGAAGGTATAACCAATCCTTTACTTACAGAAATGAAGAACTAAAATTACAGACTATAAGCTTTCCAGACAATGGTCACTTTTGTCCCTGGTAAATTCCCCCTCTTCACAAGGTCAGAGCCCAGAGTGAATGGCCCGCTACAATCTCCAAAATGCCCTAAATTGCGAAAGCTGTTTAGTGTCCTTCCCCATGCTCGTTGGTTAGAAGCCCACTAGATCTAGCTTAAACTCAAAAGCAGAAATTCGGCGTGATGGTACAGGGTTTTATTAAACAAAGAATAGAACACACCTGGACCCTAGGAACAACCAGAACCAGGGACTTGCACTGGCTCCCCTTCTTAACTCCCTTCCACTCTCCTGTCAAATTCTTCTCTTTCTTTTTCTGCAAACTGGTTTCCTCTGCTTCTCCAAGCACCCAAGTGGAGACGAAGGCATATCCTTATTTTATTTTCTTTGCACTTAAGTACTTATATTTAAGTTTCTATAGCAGTCATCTGGTAGACACAAGAAAGAATAATTGCAGACCTAAACTTAGTCACATGGTAATAACAAATGCAAGCTCTGGGATCTCTCTAGATCATCGAAAATACCACAAAGTTCAGCTAGTGAAGTTCAAGCAGTAGCCTCGAAAATGGGGTTCATTTACCTGATGGATTTTCAAGATGATGTACTGAGATGCTAGGAGGAATCCTAATGCTGGAGAAAAATATTGGAACTTCAACTTTTATCTTTATCCTATTAACTTTTCTGTCTTACAATGTGCATAGGGTCATTTTAAAGAGTTCTTTTTTTTTTTTTTTTTTTCAGGCTAAGGAGCACTCTTTTTTTTTTTTTTATTGCATCTGCAGCTTTAATGATAAAAAACTAGAAACCAGACTAACATCTGGCCTTTCCCAAACCACAGTGAATAAAGAATCAGGTTCTAAAAATAAAGTACCACCAGTTAATTTCAAAGCAGATATTCCATGGAACACTGACCACTCGTCCTATTATGGATTATTATGTAGAATGCTCAGTGTTCCAAATATCTTTAAAACTTTATTTTGTAATTATTCAATCTGTTAATGACCTTCAGTTCCACATTGTTGAACTTGAAATGTTCAGTTCTATTGATTTTGAACATCGCCTGTTGTTTCTCTGACATTAAACGTAGGCCTGGGACACCCAAGACATTTTCACATAAGAGTTACCAATGGTTAATGGCTATAACTTATCTATAAAGAGGAAAAACTTTAAGACGATAATGGCTATTTATTAATCCTTTCATAATTTGTCTTCAAATTAGAAATTGTTATGACTCAACATTAATAATTTAAGAAACCTGAGTGGGAAAATTATGTGTGTTTTTTTTTCTTTTTGAATGGAGAAGAGGGTTCATTTTTTAAAAGGACCAGGAGTAGTTTTGATAATTAGCAAAATAATAGGAAGGCTGTGTAGTCTCAGCTAAGATTATTAACCTTATAGAATAAAACCAGAGACCATAGCATTCTCAGGCTCTATATCTTTCTTCATACAAGAAAAAAGGTAAGCCATAAGTTGTATGGAATCAATGATCGAATTAAAGTTTCTACAGAATACTCATAGTTTATGAACATGAGTATGTATAAGTTTTTCTTTTTCCTCATTACTTGACAATGCTACATGAGAAATGGATCTGTGAGAATGTCTGTAGCAATGTTGCTGGTACTTCAATAAATATAAACAAGACAAATTAAATCAAGTTAAAATTTAATCCTAAAATGGAATTGGTCCTGCATCCTGAAGACTTGGCACTTTGTGGGGGTTCAATAAATATTTCAAAAGGTCAATATTTGAGGCCAGTTGAATCATAAGAAAACAAAAAATTCTGAAGTCCTAGTCTATCTACAAAGGAAGCCCTGCTTTCAGGCTTTGCATTGCCATTTTAAGATCCCAAGCTGGTATGCTTTAACAGATAAATGCTTACAACAGCCCATGTTGGAAGATATCTTATTTGCAAGGTAAAAAATAATAAAACCTTATAGAATATGATGACTAAAACTCTTGCACTATACCTGGAAGCAAACAAATGGAACAGATTGAAGACTCCAAGAAAAAAATAATTCATCAAATCAACCATTGAATAATTTTCTTTCATCTCTAATTGTAAAAATAATTTGAAAATTAATCAAATGTTAGGCCAAGTTCTAATAACGTAATAGGTGAATTAAGGCCTACATGGGCTACAATTTCTAAACACGAATCCAGTGAGCACAGATTAGCTCAGGATAATCTTAAATCACATCTTTCTGGAGTTTCCCTGGAAGAAACAGGTTTACCTAACAAACCCCCCTTTTATAATTATTATTTTTATCCATAAAAGTGCTTGAGAAGATCCTGTAGACTTTGGAGTTGCTTCTACGCAAATTCCATAAGGACCTTGAGTGAGACCGAGTTCCTACTAAAGACAAGGTACCTAACAAACTGGTGTCAAGAAACAAAGGCAACTCCTAGCCCAGTCGTTTAGCTCATTGACTCGAGCATGTCATTCCACCTTTGTTCCTCACTTCCAGCACCAGTAAAATGAGGATGATAACAGTGATGTCAAAAGGTTCCTGTGCTGGTTGAGAGAGAAAATAAATGAAGAAGAAACTACACGATAGAAGCATGAAATGTGTTATTATTAAATCTAAGCAAGAGCTGTGCGGTTCTCCTGATGGAGCAGAAGCAGAACCAGAAGGCTTAGCTGCCCTGCTCGCTGGATTCAGAATGCAGGAGTGTGTGAGCAAACACTCGGGTTACTCGGCACTTCTGCCAGTCCTCTGCCATGAGCAAAAGACAGATTTTGGCGAGACTCTGGGATGGCTTCAGAGGTTTGAGTTACGTAGGGCACTCATGAGACACTCAGAATGCTTTACAGCTTCCCCAGGAAGTCAACACCATATTCAGTTGCCCAGTACAGAAAGGTCTGTGATACATGAGTCAATTCTGCAACATCCACAAGGATGCGGGTTGCCCGAACTATTCCTTAATCCCCATGACATTTTTGCCAGTTGAAACTGTTCAAGGCCTAGCTCAAATACTGCTCCTCCCACACACCTGCTACTAGTCAAAGGTATGTTTTGCCACCACTGAAAATTATAGTACATTCTGTATCTCTTTAAAAACACATCTCTGTTTACCTTATATTTATTTATATATTTATCTTCCTGCCCATATTAAGCAGCTATTGCCATCATAATGCTGAATAAAAACAAAACCCCAAATCTCAGTGTCTTACAACCACAACAACTGATTTTCCTCCTTTATGTGTTGTCATCATTTTCCTATGACCAGTGACTATCGGGTACATGCTCTTCTCATGCTGGATCACTCGAGTACAAGAAGGCAAGACGAACCATCACAACGCATCTGAAGTCTTTGCTGTATTATGCTCACTAACAATCCAGTGACCAGAATTGGTCACGCAGCCTAGTTAATAGAGAAGTGGTATATATTTCGCATATAGTAGTGGAAGGCATGACAATGGCACAGGGCAAGGTAGTGAAAATTTGATAACGATTATCCGGCACCATATTATGCACAGCGTAGGATGAGCTCTATTTTATCAAATATGTTGTTCACTTATATAGTCGAAAAGCCTAAGTAAGTGTTTAAAAGCATAAGCTTAATCAATTCACTGTTGAACGCTGGACACTCAAAGCAATCCCATTCCTATCACAGAATCTGGCATGCAGGAAACACACAATCAGCATCTGCTGAAATAATTTCTTCAATGAAGAGGAATTCATAGTATCCTTATATGATCCTTATATGATTCCCTTATGTATTAGACACGAAGTGGAGATTTCTCTACACAGTTTGCGACCTTCCTGAAGCCACAAAAGATCTGACCTAAAAACCAAGTTAACAGCACTCCAACGTCCCAAAACTGTGGGCTCTGAGAACCAGGTAGTGTCTGGAGTGATTTAAAAAAGGATCATCACCCTCACAGTCTCTAGTAAATGCACTAGCATTGAGTCATTTCTTCTGTGGTTTATTACATAAAGCAGTACATTACATTAAAAATAGAGACAAAAATGTAGCCTTTGCTTTTCCTATGGATGGACCTTAGCACCAAGCCAAATATATTCCCTGGGGGCCATTCTCTTTTACTTTTTTCATTTTTATTTTAAAATTTCCTTTAGGCATTAAAGTCTTCAAATATGTGAAAAGCTGAATCAATTTGGTGAGTAGGAAAGGAACTGTCGATCCTTCATTTGCTGACTGTATACATGGCAAAAGAAGTTTAACTAAATCTCTCAGATCATTTAGATTACTCACTGTGAAGTTATATCAACACAATGTAAAAGTTGTTTTCCTCTGTCTCTTGTCAACAAAATGACAGTGAAGTTTCAAGTACGAAGAAGCCGTAAGGCCCAGTGATTATTTATTTAATTATCGCCTGGAAAATGATTTCCGAATGTGACAAGGGCATCAATGGTCCTCTTGAGCCTGCTAAACATACTTCTTTCTTCTCCTGCCTACTCTTGTCTCCTCGTGTTATGTAACCCTCCTACAGGGGCAGACCCAGGTTCTGTAGGGCCTGAGGTTTATATAATTGCGGAGAAAGCTCTTTAAAGAAAAGACTATACGTTGCAAATACAACAGGACGTAAAATATCCTGCAAGTTAAGAGCCCTGAAAACTCAAGCTACATTAACTTCGGGATTAAACCACCTCCGCGCACCCCTTATAAGTAGGGCTGCCTGAGAAGACACAAGATTCCCAGTCAAATTTCAATTTCAGATAAACAACAACGAATAATTTTTATTATATGTACATAGTCTAAGGGATATATTAACACTAAAAATTATTCATAGTTCATCTGACATTCATATTTAACTGGGCAGTCTATATTTTTATTTACTAAATCTGGCAACTCAACTTAAGAGACAGAGAATAAAGGCATATATGTAAGCATGTAAAATAAATTCAGAAATACCCACGTGGATCTCCTGAGGCCTTCTCTGACTTCCCTAGTTATCCCTATAACCCTTGCATTAATAAATATTTTAGAATTGAGTTTTCATTCACCACTTGTTAAATAGTATGGATTTCAAAATCATCCCCTCGTTTTTTAAAATTCATATAGAAGGGGTATGGCATAATGAATGTTTCTCATTCGAAGATAACTTTGGTAACAGAGACTATAATGATTTGAAATAACTGCCAACAGACTGTCATATTGATGAAAAGTAACTCTGTCACACTTAAATTCCCTCTGTAATGTATTCTAGCCTCTCACAACCTTTACAGTCAAGACGCCCTTCATAACTTGTTACCCAAACCCTCCAACTTGGGTTTAATCTTCCTGTCCTCTTCTTAATTGAATGGGAAATAATTACTCATTAACACATGGCTTCCTAGGCTTGAACACTAGTAAGTCCTTCTAAGGCTTTTTTCCAAGTAAAATAATCTTCTTTGCTTTAGTGTTTGCTCTAGAAAATGTCTCCCAACACTGACAGAGCTAACTCTGCTCTACATTCATACCCCTTCCATACACTTTAGTTTCGAATCTGACTGCAGGTAAGATTCTAAGGAAGACCTAAAGTCAATATCAAATATAATTTGAGAATAATCCCATAAATCTGAGCTTCTATGTTACTTTTGAAGATTTTTTAGAAACTACAAGTACATTTTGAATTTTTTCTCATATTAACCAGAAAATAGAAACCCTTGTTGTAGAAATGGTACAGAGGGTGTGATTTTATGAACTGTATAGTAACTAAAAAATTAATCTTCATGGATGAGTCACATGCCTAATAATTTGGTTGGATAGATATTCAGATATACAGATAAATTTAACTTTGAAAAATGATACCAAAGGACAATTCTAAAATTATTAACAGACCTGAAAATATTATTGAAATAAATTTAATACCTACTTCCAACAGTGACAACTTTGAAAGCAACATACACTTTATAAATTCTACTAGTCTTTTTAAAAAAGCTAATTTTTTATAATTACTAAAGATTTTTTTCTTCTTATATAAATGGGAAAAGTAAAAATATCTATTTTGTTAGAGTACTGTAGAAACTAATTGAGAATATATTTAAGGCATAACACAATGACTGTCATACAGTAAGTACTCAATATATTTTTCCTATCGTTATGGCCATTTTCACTATACAATCAAAAAAGTTACCAAGTATATTTTACTACTTTCTACTTTCTATTAGTCTGTTTCTTGCTTATGCCTCTATCTGCATGCTTTATTTTGAAGTATTTAATAGTTGCCAGGATAAATTTAGACAATTTAAAATAGGGATATCAGAAATTTTGTTTTTTATTAATATGTTTGTATCTTTCAAATTTATATATTACAGAATCCTAACGGTATTGTGGTTACATTTCTCTTACACAATACTCTCATTTCAGTGTCATCAAGGTAACTTCAAAAATACTTGTTGCTAAATAAGTATGATATTGTTTAAAAGTTTTGATATGAAAATGAAATCTATATAATTTTTACCCATTGCTATTTGTTATGCCCTCTGAAAAGCATCCCATCTCTTTCCCACAGAATAATCTAATATTCTGGCATCTCTTCAAGTGCTTCACAATGTCCCTTTAGTAACTGTCCACATTAAGCCATCTCTTCTCCAGTTTAGTTCACTTTGTTTTATAAAACAATAAGGTTCTACAGTGTAACGAGAGCTGTTCCACATGCCAGAAACAAAAATAAGTGAACAAAACACAGTCCCTGATTGCCAAAAGATCAGTTTAATGGAAAGACTGATTTTAAAAGACAGAAAAATATAAAACGAAATAAAATTAAGGAATTGGTACCATCCTAGAAATTAAGGGCACTTGGTCTCGTTGTTCCTCATGATTATACTTTCTCAGCTTACAATTTCCTTAGGCTTTTCTTTTCAATATTCTCTAGCACAGTGGTTCTCAACTAGAGTCAATTTTGCTACCCAGGGGACAATTGGCAATGCCTACAGATATTTTATGTTGTCAGGCAAGGTTGGGGGAAGTGGAGATTCTATTAGTATCTAGTGCGCGAAGGTCAGGGACGCTATTAAACACAACAATACACATTTAATATTTTCTTAAAATCTTGCACATTAATAAAACAATTGTTTTTCTTTGAAAAAAATTTTAAATATGATGTCTATACCAAAAAATATCACTGTACATTTGTAGTGATTAACAGTATAGGTTATATAGAAGAATGTTCTTTCTTGATACACATGCTTAAGATGTGGGAGTACAACGTCCTGATGTCTACACGTTCCATTCGAATTATTCAGCAAACACATATATACATTTATACTCAAATAAGAGTAGATAAAGCAAATATAGAAAATTTTAACAACACCTGAATATGTTAAAGTTACGCTGCTGATCTTTGTTCTATTCTTTCAACATTTCTATAAGTGTTAATTTTTTCAAAATAAAAAGAGAAAAAAAGGTTGGCTCAAAAAAAATTAGAGTCAGGTAAAACCACTCTTATCAGTTTTTCTTCTGTACGCTTTATTTTGTTCGACTTAGCGTATAGTTCTCACTTGAGAAGTTTCTAATCTAAATTTAGTTACTTTCAAGTTCAATATGCCTGGTCTTTATATCTTTATCAAAATACTGGCAAAAATATTAAAAAGAGTAGACAAATAATCCCCGTACCATTAAACTGCAAATGTACCCTGAGGGCTTGACACTGGTCAATTATACGACACTCCAAGGAACAAAATTTCAATAAGTTATTAGGCATCTACCATATGCCAACAACACTACTACTATCTAACTCTAGAGTCTGGGCACTCTACCAAAAACTCTAAAACCCAAACAGTGCCATTACTCAGTACTTACAAAAAATCTTTACATATATGGTTAATCCTCATAACAAATTTGGGAGCTAGACATTACATTCCTATTACAACTCTGAAAACACCTGAGGCTTAGCGAAGCTGTGATTTGCTCACAGGCCCATGACTGCTAAGAATCAAAGCCAGGATTCATACCTCATCCACATGGCCCCGCTGCCATGCTGCCCTCCACTAGAGACCACGAATCTACCCAACTTCAGTCGGCTACCCCTAATTCTCCTTTTGTATACAGGGGTGCCCTGGAGAATCTTTGCCAAATTCTTTCCTAGAATAGCAGTATACCTCGATTTTGTTTATTGAGATTCTTATCACATTCACTTATTTGGGAGGAATGCACTTTTATGGGCAGGGGATGAGAGCAAATGTCCTAAGAAAACCACAGAGGCAGTCTATTTCTTCACTAATCATTAAAAAATGATGGTAAAGACATGATATTCACTATATTGCTTCACTTTGGTGAGTTTTTACCTCTTTCTAGGAAAAAAGAAGTAAAATATTTTCTGCCTTTAAATGTTCAACACTTATAGCAATTCACGGGGGAAAGGCAGAATTTCTTTTATATCTTATTAAAATATGCCTTAAAAATACAGACAAGTTTACAGTTGAAGTTCAAAAAAGTGGATGAGGCAAATATTGTAAAATATTGATGTGATAAAAATATGGGAACCAAATTCTTCTCTCTGTCCTTATAGTTGAATTTTTCATAATAAAAAACAAAAAGTATAAAGTTTATGATTTGATGTGTTTTCCCTCTAGAAATGATTTTCTTTTGAAATATTTTGTTAATTAATGTAGTTCAATATAATTTACTCCAAAATATTTTTCTCATTTGTAATTCTTAAAAATAATTGGATCTCAACCTTTAAAAGATAATCAGAATCCCAAACTCTCTCTGTGGTCAAAGAATAAAATCTATCATTTTTTCTTTTAAGACTTGTTAACCATGCTGCCTTTGAGTAAAGTATTAAATTCATATTTGATTTATTATCGAATGCTGGGTGCTTCAATTTCATTTTAGAATTTCAATTTAAATTTTCATTTAAACAACATTTAACAGAGCTGAAAGCTGTTGCCGAGGTTGACAAGTGTTGGCATAACAAGTAAACGAGACAACTGCCATTTTGACATGTATGAATTATTTGGCGGTATTAGGAGCCACTCTTACCCTGGAATGGTAATTAATTATTGAGTTAGCTATAAGTAAAGTGAACTACTCCTGCAGTGAGTTCAAAGGAGGAGTTAAAAAAAAAAAAAAAAAAAAAAAAACCTACCTTCCAGTCTTTCTTAAATCTTCCCAAAGCTTCCAATGTTTTCTTTTAAAAGGAAGTGCTGCCAAAAAACACTGAAAGAACCAGACACCTTCATAACTATTTCATTACTGTAGGCTTGTGCAGATGGCGGCCAGGTGTCTGTGGTTGATTCCCTTGCCTCACACATGTGGGGCAGAATGTAAGTCTTCACAGAGACTGGAAATAGACATTAGCAGAGAAAGAACTACTAGCCAACTATAGACTATATGAACTTGGTTTCTTCCCAAGACCAAATAGCAAATGGAGTTTCACTCCAACAGAGTGCCAAACTACTGTGTCAGCATCAAAAGCTACGATTCCATTCTTAATACTGAAGAAGTAATTTCAAAAAATACCTCATGCAAATAATAATTATCATTTCTTGAGAGCTCACTATGCTAAACCTTTTATGTACAATACTCCTAAAATCTCATCACCATTTGTGATGGTTAATTTTACATGTCAAGTTGACTGGACCACAGGGTGCTCAGACATTTAGTCAAACATTATTCTAGATGTGTCTGTGAAGATATGTTTGGATATTAACATTTAACTTGGTTGACTGAGTAAAGCAGATTACTCGCCCAAATATGGGTGAGCCCCATCCAATCAACTGAAGGTCTAAATAGAACAAAAAGACTGACTCTTCCCCAAGTAAGAAAAAAATTCTTCCTGCTTGACTGTCTTCAAATTAGAACATTAGCTTCTTTTTGATTGTAGACTCAAAATTGTTCCTGGGTTTCGGGCCTGTCTTCACACTAGGCCTACACTATCAGCTCTGCTGGGCCTCCAGCACGCTAACTGCTGATCTTGGGACCTGTCAGCCTCCATAATAATATGAGCCAATTCCTTATAATAAATCACGTGTGTGCATGTGTGTGTGTGTGTGTATATATAATCTCTAAAAATTATATATACACCCTACTGGCTCATTTCATTAAAGAACACTAATGAATATACCACTTTATGAAGCAGTACATTTATCTCTATTTTTCAGTCAAGAAAACTTAGGTTTGTAGAGTGCATATTACTTTTCCAAAGTTTCTTCTCTTGCTAGACTATAAGCTCCCAATGGACAGTACTTTTGCTGTTTATGTACTTATGTGTCCTAAGTGCCTAGGATGGTGTGTCACATAACTCAATTTGTTAACTGAGCGAATGAATTCAGCTAGAAAGTGGCAGAGCTAGGGCAGATCTAGGTTGACCCAAATCTGTTCTTTTAACCTCTGTGATGAACTCTCTGTTAAAGGTCTTTTATATTTTCATATGTCAGTCTTTGACAGAGTAGCCCTTAAAAGAACATTACTAGCCTATTTGAGCTCGGTTCTGAAACTATTAATTCCTAAAAGTGATAGAATCAATATCCAAAAAAATCCCAAAAGATGGAACAATTAACTTACAAGATGATATTTAGTTACCAAAAAAAAGTAAAATCTTTTTATTTCAAACAGCAACTAAACTTATATGGATATAAGAGGCATAGCTTAGCAAGAGTGTATATTAAAAAGCACCAGCAGGATTGATTGACAGGAGCTTGATATAAATCAGCACTGAGTAATGTGTGCCAAAAGGCTAATGCAATTCTTGGCCACATTAATAGAATATTTTGCCCAGATGAAGGGAAATAATTCCATTATATTATGTCTCTATATCAAACCACATTTAAGCCACACACTTCAAAAAGAGAGGTAAACTGGAGTACATTCAAAGGAGGGTCACCAAGAAGATGAGGAGAATCAAAACCCTGAAGTGGGAAAAGATGTTTGCCAGAACAGACAATTCTCCAAATATCTTAGATGCCTTCAGAATGTGTAAGGCTAACGTGACCAAAAGACATTAGATTTTTTTCATGACTGGCCCCAAAAGATGGACTTAGGCCTAATAAATGCAAAGTTAATGCCACAGTGGACCACCTCAATTTTCCAAAAGTGAGATGGACAATATCGTGAAAATAGTTAAGTTCTCAATGTATTTGTATTTAGTTGGCAGCTAAGCTTCAGATAGGCTGGTAGAAAAGAAAACCATTATGGTTCCTTCTAGGCTTAAATGTCATGATGTCCCAAAAGATATAAAAGAAGAAGAATCAACATGGTCATAATAAATAGAATTGGAGAAAATACACATACCTGATAAGGGATTAATATCTAAAATAAGTAAGGAACTCATACAACTCAATAAACAACAAATAATACAATTTGAAAATGTGTAAAGGAATAGACCTGAATAGACATTTTTTCCCAAAGATATTCAAATAGCCTCCAGGTACACGAAAAGGTGCACATCACTAACCATCAGGGAAACACAAATCAAAACCACAATGAGATATCACCTTACACCTGTTAGAATGGCTATTATCAAAAAGGCAAGAGATAAGTGTTGGCCAGAATGTAGAGAAAAGAACTCTTGTATACTGTTGGTAAAAATGTAAACTGGTACGCCACTGTGGAAAACAATATGGAGGTGCCTCGACAAATTAAGAATAGAATTACCATATGATACAGCAATTCCACTTCTAGGTATATATCCAGAGGAAATAAAATCATCTGCACCCCTATGCTCACTGCAGCATGATTCCAAGATGTGAAAACCTAAATGCCCATTGGCAGATGAATGAATAAAGGAAATCTGACGTGTGTGTGTGTGTGTGTGAATCTATACACACACGCATATAAATAAAATATTCCATTATATATGATAAAATATTACTCAGCCATAAAAAAGAAAATTCCACCTTTTATAACAACATAATGGACCTTGAGGGCATTATGTTAAATGAATAGCATAATGACAGAGAAAGACAAATACTATATGATCTCATATGCGGAATCGTAAAAATTTAAACCAATAGAAACAGAGAACAGACTGGTATTTGCCAAGTGTGGTGGATGGGAGGGTGGGTGAAATTAGTGAAGATTGTCAAAAGGCACAAACCAAGTTCTGGGGTTGTAATATATACAGCATCGTGACTATAGTTAACAATTCTGTGTTGTATATTTGAAAGTTGTTAAGGGAGATTTTAAAAGTTCTCACCAAAAAAAAAAAAAAAAAAATGTTAGTTAGACATGAGGAGATGGATGTGTTCAGTAATCATTTTACAATATATACAAATGTGAAATCACTACATTATACATGTTAAGCTTATACAATATTATATGTCAACTGTATCTCAATAAAGCTAAAAGAAAAAGAAGGGAGATAAAGATGGCCCGTCACAAGATTAAAGAAAAAAAGTTGGTCAGGTGAGAAGAGGAAATAAACTGAAATCTTTTGTACAGTTTACAAGGCACCAGGCAGGGCACTTACATTTACATTCTTTAATTGAATCCTCACAACATGATGAGATAATTATGTCCATTTCGGAGAGGAGAAAACTATGGTTCAAGGAAGTTAAGGAACTCATTGCCACAGACTTAGTGAAGAGAAGATTATAGATTCCTCTGATTCCATAGCTCTTTCCTGCAAAAAGGAAAACTTCTGGTTTGACTACTGCCCACACTTTTTCAGTAGCTCTTGTCAAATAAGTGGGTTGCTGAAGTGGGTTGCTGGTGCTGACTCTATGCAGCCCCCCAGGATAGAAGACGAGCTCCTGCCTGAGACTGTGAGGTTCACTTGCTTCAGAGATAATCTGTCTCGCACCATGTAAAACTCTCTACATTTTGATCTATATTACGCCTGTTAAAATAAAATAATAATATTACCAGATAGTCTGTATATAGTCTATATATGGTAATCCTTTAAAATTTTATTACATCTAATTTTTGCATAAAATATGAGATTCTATATACTCTGATAATAACCGGGGAGGTCTATAATAATTCATCATTCCAAATAATTTAGAATAAGATTCTAAATATCTTTTAATAGCCCATATTTCTTTAATAAGCTACTACACTTATTCTAAATTCTTAAAACTTACTGTATTTTTGGTCAATATACTCTACGTTCAAAACCTTCCAGTGGCTTCCCACCTCACTTGGAGTAAAAGGAAAAAATGCTTGAAATGGCCAGCACGGCCTTACACGGTCACCCTCCTTACCTCCCTGGCCTCACCTCTGTCTACTCTCCAACTCCACATTCAGCTCCAGCCACACTGGCCGCTCAGCTGGTGGTCAAACAGCTCCTCCCTCCCAGAACTTTCTACTCAACTGCCCAGGATGTTCTTACCCAAGAGCCCTAAATGGTGAGCTTCCTCTTCTCCTTCAGGTCTTAAAATAAATATCACCTTCCCAACAAAGCCTTCTCTGACCACCCTATTTAAAATGACAGCGCCTGTACCTGGACCTCCCTATCACCTTTACCTCCTTTATATTTTCCCTGGAAATTACCATAATTTATATTCTACATATTTTAGTTACTTTGGCTATGTGTTTCCTATCCACTAGCATATGAGGATCCAGGGGCACTTTTATTCAGTGATATACCCAGAGCTCAGAATAAATGCTTGTTGAATGAATGAATGAGGGAGCAGTGTATTTATGCAGTAATTATTCTTTTAATAAATTTCATGTAGCTCTACTACATAAAATGGTATGATGAATTATACGTATTTACTGCCTCTGTACAAGCATCTCTCCTCACATTATGTAAAGATCTCTCTAAAAAAATGTTCTGAAAAGAGTAAAATGTTTCTTAAAATGTAGTAGTGGCACTGAAATTTAAGAAAAAATACATAATTTAAGTCTTTTCTACATGTATAAAAAACATATGGAGACATATGGAGGCTTTCTTTTTGTTAAAAACATTGCTAAGAGGTGGATGTATTAGATTATGTAATGCATATTTAAGCCTTATGATCACAGTTTTTCTAAATAATGTGTGGTGGGGATGGGGGGGGGGGGGTCTTCTTACTGCCTCACTCACAAAATGTGTCCTTGGAAATATTTCCACTGATATCATCAAGTGCACTTACAAACCTATCTACGTAGAGCCCTGTGCCTGACCCTAGGGATGTAAGTGAAGCAAAGGAACAAGAAAGTCTCGCCCTGGAAGGGCTCACAGTTATAGCTGGACAGAGCACGAGGGGAGAAACTGGTGCTGACCGGCCGCCCCCTTGGAATCAGCGGAAGCACCGTCAGTGCTTACAGATGAATGATACACAGGAGAATCTGAAAGGTTTTAGTTGAAAAAGGTCCTTGAACAATTGAGATGGGATTACAATCGGATGAAATACAACCGTATTAGTTATAACTTGTTCTCAGTTGTTAGCGATTTCCTCCAGTGCCTCTGAAAGATTAATAAGGTTATCAAGATGGAGTGTCACAGCTGGTAAGAGTTTTAACCCTTACTGTGACCTGCCTGGCAGCAACTGTGAAACTTCAGTAGTATCTAAACAGTTCAGTGCTGGAACATGTCACTGATTTACCTATGAGTACCCTATTTGATTCTTTTATTCCCCATGACTAAAGAACTCAGTGATATTTTTTGATTGGAGTCAGGGCAGTGTGGTCTTTGATGCTGCAGTATTCCAAAGGTCTATTTTATATAATTTTCTACTTTTAAATGTCTCACTCAGTTATACTTTTAGATCTTCACCTGAAATCCTCACCTTCTCAAGTTTATTTCCTAGTCGATCCAGTTCTAAAAAGCAAATGTCTAAAACACCATTCAATAAGGCCAAGGCAGCTATACTAGATTTAAGTGACGGCCGCTTCCGCAATGAAATACCAGAGGTACAATTTAGAATCAACACATATTCTTTTTGTTTATAAATTTAGGTATACATTTTTTCTTAAATTTGCAAAGACTCAACTGGATCATGCCAACATTCTGAAATCATTTTAGGCTGCTTTTTGTGATCTGAGAAAAATATCTTGACTCTTTTACCCCTTCATGACATGGAATGAGAGTCAAAGGCTGACTTTTGGTTGACCCATTCTAGATATCCTGTATCTAGCAAACCACAGTTTCAGAATTTTATAGGATACAACTAACTCTGTGGACAGAGAAAAGCCGTTGCCGCTCACCACTACCTGTCAGGGAAGGTTAAGCTGCCAACATATATCTACCCCCCCCCTGCATAAACGATACTTGTAGAGATAAATGCAACATGAGCTGAAAAGGTAATAAATGCTGCATTTTTATAAAGTTGTAACGGAGACAGACATTTTAACAAAGCTCTGATGGGTGACAGCTTAAATTCAGTGTCTGAGAAAGCCTTTAATTAAGAAGCAAATATAAAATAATAGTTAGATATGTTTAAAAGAAAGGTGACGTGATTTGATGGTCCCAATGGTTAATAACTAACCCTCATTCTAACTTGTGATGTAATAAAAATCCCAGATCTGGAGAGTTTTTGTAGCTCTGTGTCACAGGAGATGGAGAGGAACAACTCTGGAATTGCTCAGCTTGGAACTAGAAGTTAACAAGTGCCAGGCTGTGAAAAAACAAACGAAACAACAAATGCCGGGCTCCCCGCCTGGACAATGAATGAGCAACATCACAGGGTCCCACTCGCTGGCTTCTGATGGTCATGAACCATCACGTCCAGCAGCAGCAACGCCCAGCAGAGTTTCAGTCTCATCTCCTCTAACGTCAAACCGGCCCCTGACCATGCTCTTCATCCACACTCATCCAAAGGTGCCTCAAAAGTGCCCATGCATCACGGACGAAAATAACTCACCCATGGATCAAGGTTAACATCAGTGCTGTCAACCTTGGTGAGGGACCGTCCCAAGGAGGTGCCTACACCCTGGCTCACGGAGCATTTACAGTGCACTGGTGGCCACATTCGCCATGCAGGGGGTCCACATGCTTCTACATCTAAGGTCATAAGGATAAACACAGCACGTATACTCTGATGGGATCATGATGATCAGGCAATCTTTATTTTAACTGGAAAGTGGTCAATATCAAGGGGGCAAAATAACCATAAGAACTGAGAAATAGAAAGATACTGGGGAAAAAAAACTAATTCCTACTACCATCATGCTAGTCTAAAAGTCTGAGTATCTCAGAGTTGCAGAGTCTCAGACCTGGAAGGACACTAACGAGAATCTAGTTCAAAGATATTATGAATTTTAAATTATTCTCTAGACTGAAATTAAGTAAAATTTCTTAAACCCATTTGTCATTTTAGAACTTTTTCTGTCAAAATATAGTTTTTTCTTTCAAATAAAATGAGGTCTGTAGAGAAAACAATACAACCACATGGGACACAGAAAAAGACATAAAATCTAAAATTATTTTTTATATGATTGCAAAGTTCAGGTAAGAGAGATACCCAAATTATAGTGCTTAACTTGGGCAGAAATTAGAATTAGTAAACCTAAGGTTAACACACAGTTACTCGATATCTTTTCATATGTAAAATTAAGATGTTACATGTTTTTCTAATGAAAATAAGCTGATAATGAAGGCAAAATATTCAGCAAAAGCTTTTTATTCAATTTTTACTCAATAAATACAAATTCAACCCGTTTCCTATGCTGAATGACATCCACATTCTTCTCTCATAGAACATTTTATTGCACCTACTTATTTGCAGACGAATTCTTCTATTAGCTTATAACTTTACCAAAAGCAGAGATTGTTCCTTAGTTACGTTTATATTTCAGCGCCTAAAGTAGTTCCTATAAGAAGGCAGGCATTTAATAAATGCTTTTAAATAAAGAAGAGATAACTGAAAGGATGAATGAATGTCAAGCCCTGAGATGAATGACATTGATCCCGTTCTCACACAGCTTGAGGTTTAGTTGGTAGCTTTGTTGTTCAGGATACTATATAAAAAACCACAGACTAGGTGGCTTATGAAACAAACATTTATTTCTCAATGTCCTGGAGGTGGAAAGTCCAAAATAAAGGGGCCGGAAGGTCTGATGTACAGTAATAGCTCTCTTTATGATCTGCAGTTGGCCACTTTCTTGCTGTATCTTCACAAGGGCAGAAAGTGAGAAGGAACAAGCTCTCTGGTCTCCCCTTGTAAGGGCGCTAATTCCACCATGAGGGCTTCATTGTCAAGACTCCATCTAAACCTAATTACTTCTTAAAGGCCCCAGTTCTTGTTACTATGTATTGGGGTTAGGGCATTAACATATAAATGTTGCAGGCACACAAATATTTAATCCGTAACAGCTGAAGAGACAGAAATGTGAAAAAGGAAAGTATGGGTATAGAGAAAAATATTTCAAAAGTGATAAAAACAAAAAAAAAAAAGAAAAGAAAAGAAATGTAATGAGAATATCAATATGTGCAATTAAATCCAGGAAAAGAAATGCAGAGGATTTTATATAATCCTTTTTACGTAGTCAACCTATATTTATCAGGTATCAAAATACACGGGCATTATTTAAGATGCTAGAAATAAGATTGCCCAAGGAGAATACTACATGATGTGAGAACTCAGTGTCAGAACTGAGGCCAGCTCAGCTCCACTACAGAGAACAAAATTGAAAAAAGTTCATTCAGGGAGGAATGGAGTCATTAAAAAAATGTCAAGAACTGAAGGGAGGAGAAACTTTTAAGAACAAAGAATTAGTTTCTATCACTGAATACTGGGATGGTCCCCATAACCTAAGAACCGAAAGCATCAATTTTATTTTTCAATTGAGGGGCCACTGGTGTCTTAAGAAAAGGGAGAGAGGAAAATCGAAGAGAGGGGGAATGATGTTAAAGGAATATATGAAAAAGTTTGGATTCACAGAGAAGAAAACAAGGGCTAAACAGGAACATTTAATATGAAAGCGTTCTTTTCAAGAGTAATGCTAAAATATCAAACATTTCTTAAAAACACATTTCAATACAATTGTGTTAGTAAAAATGTGGGTGCTTTAAATTCCTTAAATAAGAGCTTTTTTTTTTCATTTCTTTGTCAATTTACCATAACAAGATAATTTCGGAAAACGAATTTATCTACTCACAGAAAAATTGAGGCAGAGTAATGCTAGCCATAAAAAAATTAAATATAATTGCAAAATATCAATTGCCGAATGAAATGTAGTTGTAATTAATTAGATTTACATGAGCATTAGTTCAGAATAGCCTTAGTTAATTAAATTAGCACTCAGAATAGCTTTAACTGAAGTAGTTGGAATTTTTTTTATATGTAAATAAGGTGTCTTTTAAAGATAAGTTAATATTACAGGTAGACTAGAAGCAGGTTTAAAATTCTTTGCCTTACTGTCTATACTAAAATTGCCACTACAAGATAAGCCAATTTTCTATCATAAACAACTGACTCAGTACTGCCAATTAATCTGAGTCACCTTTTCACTTACAAAAGTGTTTCATTTTGTTCTAATTAAAACTCCTTCTTATTTTATAAACCATCGTTTGTCCATTTGGTCTAGGTATAAACATTTCTACCTATTTTACCAATGAGGCTTTTTGTTACCACACAGAGTTTGTCAGATAAGTACTTACTGTTCAATTTCAAGGCAAAATTAGAAAGTTAGCAATAATAATAACAATGAATTCATGAACCATGAAATTGGTACATTGAAATAAACTGCACTTAATTTGGCTTAAGATTTAACACTGCCAAATGAATCCTCTTAACACAAATTCTTAGATAATAAAAAGCCTCGTTTTTGATACTGCTCAAAAACATAAGGATTCATTCTTTGGAAATTAGTGATATAATAAAATAGAATACAAATGATAGACATTTGGTGTTTGGACCAGCTTCTAGGAGAACCAGTACCTGCTGAAGCAGGCGGGGGTCTTCCAGGTGACCATCAGTAAGGCCAGAGAGCCCGTGAGGGGAGATGTGCATTTCCAAGTAAACCTTCAAAAGACGCCCTGGCCATCTTCACACACAGACACAAAGGCTTCCTCACCTGGTTCATGCTGACCATTCTAGAAGCAAAGTTTGACTGAAACTGTCACAGGAGTGAAACGCCCTTTCCCTCTGAAAGACACTGATGCGCATCAGGGAAAGTCAGACTTGTGGCTGCTGAGCACTGGGTCCCGCAGATAAATAAATAATTTAATTTCATGGGGATCAACACGTCTCTTTTGTTCTGGAATGTGTCATTATTGTAAGAAGTACTTCTGCATTTTGAAAAGAGAATAAAAACATCTCATCTAGATAGAGAAATTTTTTTCCCTTTAAAAACACATAAAATGTGATGCTGAAGCCATCTGTCCCTACTGCAGCCTTTACTCATTTTAAATCAGCTCTAACCCATTCAGTCTCCTCAGATGTTAAATTACCATCTACCACTCTATTTCTGCATCCTTAATGCTAGGGTCATATAATTGATTCCTTTTACAAGCCTGGATTGAAATTTAAACTAATTCAATCATGCAGGGAATATACTTTTCTTTTCAAAACGGATATAATGTGAATTTACTAGTTGAATACTTGAGGCGCCATAGGATAAGCTGAAGTTGTTTCACATAACAACCCAGAGCATTCTCTACAGCCCTATCAGTGAGGAGAGGCTGCTGTGACATCATGCTGGTCTGCCAATAGATGGCATGCAATTTATAACAATCCAGTTGCTTCCCAGATATGGCTTCATCTCACACTCTCACTGGAAAGCTATTTTAAAGTAGCTCTTAAATAATGGGGCTATTTTAAATAGTCCCACTCTATACTTACTGGTTAAAAACCTCCAGAATTCTGTATTTCAAAAAATATTCACTGAAGACCTCGATGCTACTAACCCAGCAACAGTCTCTAACTCCTCCCGGCTAATGGGAGAAGATTCTTGAAAACTTGCAAGGAGAAAAAGCATCCATGTAACCTGAGGTCTTACAGATATTTTAACAAACTTTTGAACTAATAAACAAAACTAACATTCAATTGACGAAAAAAAACAGGTCAAAAGAAATAAAATAACTTTCTCAAGGCAATAAACCTAGTTAATGGCCAATTACAAACCAAGTCTGGTTGGTGAACTGAACTGTTAAATAAGATAATAGTTAAAATAACAGAGTAAACCAAATGCCCCTCTGATTCTGTTAAATGAAGATCATGCTCCATATCTAACTGTCAGGATATTTTGAATCTGAATTGTGCATGAAATGGTTTGAACTTATTCATGTTAAAGGACAAAAACTGAAAAAGATTTTTAAATAGTCCCACTCTACACTTACTGGTTAAATTGACAAATAACTGTTCTTTTTACAACATTTAAAACTAGGTGCTTATTAATTTTTTGAGGAACCTCCACACAGCTTTCTATAGGAGCTGAACCAATTTCCATTGCCACCAAGTGTATGAGGCTTCCCTTTCTCCACATGCTCGCCAACACTTGCTATCTTGTCTTTAAAGTGGCAGCTATTCTAACATGCGTGAGGTAATACCTCATCAGTTTTGACTGGCATTTCCCTGATAATAAGTGATACTGAGCAGCTCTTCTGTACCTGTTGATCATTTGTATGTCTTCTTTGGAAAAAATGTCTACTCAGCTCCTCTGCCCATTTTTTAATTAAATTGTTTGTTTTTTCTATTGAGCTGCATGAGTTCTTTATATATTTGGATATTAATTCCCTATAAGACATATGCTTTGCAAATAACTTCTCCCATTTCATAGATTGCCTTTTCATTTTATTGATGTTTTCTGTCACTGTGCAAAAACTTAGTTTAAAATAGTCTCACTTTTTTCATTTTTCTTTTATAGCCTGTGCTGTTGATCATATTTTTAAAATCATCAGAGAAATGTCAAGGAGATTCTTCTCTATTTTCTTCTAGGAGTTTTGGTTTTCGGGTCATATGTTTCAGTCTTTAATCCATTTCAAGTTGATTTTTGAGTGGTGTAAGATGGGTTATCCAGTCTTCCCAACACCACTTATTAAAGAGGCTCTCCTTTTCCCATTTGAGTATTCTTGGCCCCCTTTTCAAATACTAATTGACTGTAAATAGAGGGGGTTATTTTCGGGTTCCTGATTCTGTTCCATTGGTCTGTGCGTCCATTTTTATGACAGAACCACACTGTTTTGATTACTGTAGTCTTGTAGTATAGTTTGAAATCAGAAAGTGTGGTACCTCCAGTTTTGTTCTTCTTTGTCAGAACTGCTTTGACTATTTTGGATATTTTATGACTCCATTCAAATTTTAGGACAGTTTTTATTTATTCTGTGAAAAATGCCATTGAATTTTGGTAGGGACTGCTTTGAATCTATAGATGGCTTTGGGTAGTATAGACATTTTAACAGCGATCCCATGTCTTGATATATATCCAAAGGAAATGAAATCAGGATCTTGAAGACATCTGCAGTCCCATGTTCACTGCAATATTGTTCACAATAGCCACGACATAGAAACAAACTAAGTGTTCATCAATGAATGGATGGAGAAGTTGTGGTATATATGTATGTATGTATGTATGTATGTGTGTGTTTATATATATATATATAATGTGTATATCTAATGTATATATATATATGCAATGTGTATGTGTGTGTGTGTGTGTGTGTGTATATATAAATATATAATGTAATATTATCCAGCCATAAGAAAGAAAAAAAATTCTGCCATTTTCAAAAACATGGATGAAACTCAAGGGCATTATGCTAAGTAAAAGAAGTCAGAGAAAGACAAACACTGTATGATATCACTTATATGTGGAATCTTAAAAAGCTGAACTCACAGAAACAAAGACTAAAGTAGTAGTTACCAGGGGCTGGGGGTAGGGGTACTGGAAACGGAGTAATGTTGATCAAAGGATACAAACTTCAGTCAGAAGATGAACACATTTTGGGGATCTAACGTACAGCATGGTAATTATAGTTCATAATGCTATATTATATATTTGAAAGTTGCTAAGGGAGATCTTAAATGTCCTCACCACAAAAAAGAAATGATCATATGTAATAGGATAGAGGTGTTAGCTAATGCTTACATGCTAATCATCTCATAATATATACTTGTAGCAGATCAACACATTCTACATGTTAAGCTTGCATAATGTTATGCATCAGTTATATCTCAATTGTCCTGCAGACAAATCAAGAGGTGACAAAAAATGTCCCCTACTTTGTATTGGGTTACTCTGCCTGGAACCTGCTTTACCTTCTAACTCATTACCCATCACACTCCTGCCTCACCTCCACCCCACATTACCATTATTCAACTAAGAAGTAAAAGAGAGAGAAGAAAACTGGCCAGACATAGGAAGAAATATGTAAGTACCATCTTGACCAGAATTAATTTTTCCCAGGGAGAAGTTAAAATATGTTAGAACCTTAAGTGTACTATACCTGCATACTCGTAAACATTTATGTTGACCCAAACAAAAATATATTAGCCCCAGAGCTATGCAGCTTTACAGAGGAAAGGAGCTTTATATGGTATGCAGTGAAGCCAAGACTTACAAAGGAGAAAGATGAGTGTCTGCTTCTACAAGTCTCTCCTATTTCATAATGCAAAAAAATATGCAACTTTTAAACATATATTTTTAAGTAGGCCATCATGAAAGTGTAATATAGTGCTTAAACTATTAATAGCAAGATCGGTGACTATAATGTGAACATCTTTAACTGCAGAGCAATTCTGCTAATTTTGCTATTAGAATCAAGGACAATTATATACAACCAGGTGTGCTGCAGATTATTTTTTTCCTTTTAATGTTTGAATATGTACCAAGGGACTTTAATAATGACATATTTTAATGAAGTAAGGATCTCTAAAAACAGTAAGTGATTTTAATTTGTAATAGCATAATGTGTTAAACCTACAGACAAAAACATTTGTTGCAAACTCTTACTTCTATAGAAACCTTACACTTCAAATCATAACAAAGCTGCCACTTATAAAAACACCTCCTTGGAGAGGACATGCATAAATTTTTAAATGATTCCCTTTACTTGTCAAAGCTCCACCTAATACACATAACCTGGATTGCCACTAAGATATAATATTGTGGTTTTATACATGTCAAATTTGGCACTATGCAGTATAAACCACTCAGTGCAGTTTAAATCTGTTTATTAACATTGTTTTATATAACTTAAAACTTTAATTACTAGTTCCTATATGCCTTTCTAATTTTTCTTTCTTTATCTCAGATACACTTGCTGACCCAAAATCACACTATTTCTTTTACTAACATCTATGGTCAGCCAGTTAATACAGACTTAAATGTGAGAGGGGAAAAAAAAAAAAAAAAAAAACAGAGCAAAAGAAAGGTGTGGTGATTTTGTACAGATTGTGTCTCACCCATATTTAGAATATTCTACTGAAATTACTGGTGTGATGTCTTCTAAATACTAGGTACCCATATAGATTTGTTGAATAAATAAACTTTTGATCAAAGTTCTACAAAAATTTCAGACATTATTTTACTGGATTGTAAAATAGAGTACAGCATCCAAAGACTAAAATTCTTGTTCACACAGTCGGGACCCGGGTCTGTGCATCTCTAAAGCCTGTGCCCTCTATGGCTCTTCTGTTCTGCCTTGAGGAGCCATTCCTAGTGAACTCAAAAAAGGAAGCTTAAGATTTTCTCCCTTTTAGCCTCCTGCACTTTGCTGTCACACTGCCCTCTGCAGTGCGATGTAAATAACGATCAGCCTAAAAGTCAATTAAACTACATCAGCCATGAAATTTCAGTGTGTCTTTAGATAAGTCACTTAACCTATCTTAGCCAGTTTTTGTTCCTTAGTTTGTTCTTATTTTCATGTGTAAAATATGATGCTTAAAGTAAACAATTTAGTTTTGATATTTTACAAAAATGAGTAAGTATGTAGGTTGGTGCTACAGCTAGATAAAAATAATTTATAATAGCACAAGCAAATAAGTTAAATTATCTTTATAACATGTCTAGAATTTGAGTCTTGTTTCTTATCCAATAGTTTCGATCTCCAAATCGTTCAATTGTTATTAAGTTCCCCCCAATACACTAATTTCTCTCTCCTCCAGCTCTTACCAGGAAGTTGTCTTTAACTGACACAGGGTTTTAAAAGCTGCAGAGTAGATGGACTTGTTAATACCTCGGTATACATAAAACTAAACCTTTTCACAAAAAAAAAAAATTATTCCATGAAAAACACAAAGAAAAAAATGGAGAGGTGAAAATAACTTGTGACTGGATACAAAGATGAACGCAATGCCATTAAATTACCACCCATTTATGAATAACAAGCACTGATTGAATTTGTTGTCTCTGTTAGAATCCAAAAAATTAAGAAGATTTCATGTTTCCACCACTGGTGCTAATAACTAATCAGGTGTATATTTCATCTCTGAGTGCGACTAATCGAAATATGTAAAGATTTCTAACAAAATAAGAAAAAAGAAAATGGTAAGAATGACTTTTTCCTCATCTCGGGGTGCTCCAAGGAGAAGGGCTCCATAAGGGGCACCATTTTTCTAAATTTGTTGCCTATTGCCTCTGGTTATTTACCTCAAACTGTGTTAACAGAGGATTTTTATTTTAAAGAAATACAGCCTCCCAATTTGTGGCTAAAGTGACAAGGTTAGAGGCTTGTTCAGATTCTCACCTAAAGGGGAGACAGTGTCTGGTTGTTTATGTCACTGTTCATATTTCTTCTAATGCAAACTGACTACATAATGAGTCATTATATGAGAAGTTATAATCTTAACTCTTAACACCATTAGACACCAGACTCGGGATTTCTGGGTGAGATGGCAAGAAACTAGAGCCCCAATTCAACTGGTCACTTATTTTTAACTTGTAATATTTAGTTGAAAAAAATTACTGCACAACTTTATCAGCATAATTTTCTTTCAAATATTAACTGAGTACAGTATATGTGCAAGAAAACATGATAAAATGTTTGCTTTGGACCACTAATACATAAGTTCCCTTTTAGGTAGGGGCAATTCCCTGCTCTCAGAAATAATATACTAAAAGCATCTCTGAAAAGGTACAAATAAACCCAATTACCAGTTTGCATGTTAAAAAAAAAAGATTCCAGCCCCAAGGAGCTAAAACCTTTTATGAAATCCCTAATTAAATATTTCTTTCATTCAAAGTATTTGGTGATATATTTCTGGCATTTTGTTCATGTTTTTACATCATTCTCTTCTTTAATTCAGGTTCTATGAGCTTTTTTTAGTGAGGCTAAAGGTTTGCTGCTCTCTCAATGTGCCACATGACTTCCTGCCTTCTCCCAATTATAGCTTTTCTTATGAGAACTGGCATTATCAATTTTATCTATTTCCTTTTTTCAATCAAGTACATTTAGAATTCAAATGATTGTGCAAACACTGCTATTTTGACAAGATAACAATGATTTTTAAAGACTAAACCGTGGATTGGCAAGCAGTCGCACCTCAATACGTCTCGAAATGTTTTTTCCAGTTGACTGGCCATATAAATGTCCAAATTTTGCATACAAAAGAAGTTTCTATGTTTGAAAATGTGGGTTTTAATAAAGTCAAACCTCTGAAAGTCAGAGACTGCTTATGTATGTAATTATATTTTAAAGGAAACTGATAGTGATTAATTATGTAAGTTTTAGCTCTAATGTTGGAAAAAATATTTATAGAAACCATTTGGCTCTTTTGGCCATCCCATCATGTTAGCTATTTATTCATCACAACTTTGTCATTCAGCTTTCAGAGCTCATACGGCTACAGGGTTGTTGTTGTTTTTTTTTTTAATTCTTTCTGAATTTGTCTACCTAATTTTCAATTTTTTCCAGCCAACTCACCATTCAATCATTTAACCCCTTACAAATCTATTATCTGCAATTAGGAGTCATCTCTTCAATCTCCCTAAACTCTGAAAGGTTCTAGACACAGATGTCCCCACATCCTCACACCCTCTATTTTCTATTTCTATCCTCCATTATTCACCAAGAAATAAAACTACTCAGGAGGAGAAGACAAGTTTAAGTATGAGATTAGTGAATTCCGAGACTCTAAAGTGAAGAATGTCTCCTCATTCTATTGCAGGAGATTGTGAAACCTCTGGGTATCTAAGATCCCTACTGTGCTGGCTTCATCGTTCAGCTTAGTATCACTGGGGTACACAGCTACTTATATGGCATGATCTGGAGGAACAAGAAGCTGCTATTCCTTCCTATGCAGTAAGTCTGTACTGATACTGAAGTTATCACTATGGTTGAATGATGTTATTTACTTCATGAGGCATGTGTGAAGCACTGTTGTTGAAATTCCTAATATCTGAATTCTGCCTTCATTTTATGGCAGAAATAAGAATGAAGTGTCAGTGGAAATACTATGAAAAAGTAGGACATCATAAGTTATATTAATAAGATCAGTAAGACTCATAACCATAAATAGAGATACTTTAAGTTCTGTCACTAAAATTGGCTCAAGAAACCAAAATTTGTGGAGCAAACAGATTCCATGACAAGTTTTGAATAGCCTAGTGATGCTGGTGAACAGAATGAGTCATGATTGTGAAAGAAAGGGTGTCAACTAAAAAGTGACTCTTCTGGGCAAGTAATGACCATTTATACCCTCTGGTATAAGTTCTGGAACAAGATGAATCTGCAAAAGAACATTTGTAATTAGTACATGGTGACGTTCAAATGAGAAAAGTTAACATAAATTGTGCTAATAAACAGTTGTAGAAAAAAGCAAGTGAATAAGTTAGGATGACTATGAATAAATGGAGGATGGTCGTGTGTGCGTGTGTGTGTGTGTGTGTGTGTGTGTGTGTGTGTGTGTTTAAATGTTTGGAATATTTAGTCTGTTAATTATATGCTTCTAAAATACAGACTTGTATTTGCTTCTCTCTGTATAAGCAGGAAACAAAAAGTAACAGTGACTAAATCAAACAGTCTTGGAAAGGGTAGGATTTACAGAAAAAGAAAAGACAGATCAGTTCTGTTTATCATATACAACAGACAGGTGGGGAAAAAATGGACATTTAACACAATCAGACCAACGACAATGTTGAGCTTCAACCATGTGTTACGAGATGATTAATACAATAAGTGTACTATAAACAAGGGCTAAGTCAACTGGCTCAATCATTGATACTCTATGAACCATAAAAACTAAATGATATGACAATTGATAAGCCTCACATGTTTTATGAAATCAGCATATCAAAATAATGAAACAAAGGAGATAACAAAGTTGTTTGCAACCCAAACAACTAAAAGCTATGTCAAAGGTATTAACTTAAAAAAAAACTATTATTGTTCTAAAAGGAAAATTTAACAATATAAAGAGAGGCTCAGTTTGAAGATCAGTGGCTCAATTTTGAATCACCTTCAGAGAAGCAAGGCAGACTCAGGTCCCACCAAAGGATCTAAAACCTAACTGTTTAAAGAAGGTGTCCTTTATTCTTTTGGTTCAAGGAAGAGAACTATAAATCTGGAAATACATCAAAGTAATATCACTAAACCTTTAAATGATATCAAAATAGCTGTAGCTATAATATTTGAAAGATATGCTAACAAATAGAGAACTAATAAAAATTGATTAAACCACAGAATTGGTTTCCGTGTGAATAATTAGTTTAGCGTTGAGAGAGAGAGAGAGAGTGTGTGTGTGTGTGTGTGTGTGTGTGTCCTTTGCCTTTTGTTTAAGGTATATGAATTAGCCATAATAATTTCATAATTAGTTTAATTTTTTAAATAAAATTTAAAATATCTAATCTAATGGTTTTAAATGTTTATTACATTTATGTATTTCATACACTGACCACAAAATAAAGAATATCATGGATGTGCCTCTCCATATACAAGACTCTCCAGCACTCTCCGACATAAAAATACTTTTTGTCAGGAAATGGAGTGTACCCATTAGCACCTATTATCACATTAGCACCTACTGTCACATTAGCAGAGATCATTTCCTTGATAACAGCAGAAAGCGATATTCTCAGAAATACCATTCTCAGAAAAGTTTTAACGAAAAATGAAAGGTAAGAGCTAGAGGTATTATCCAGATAGGACAGGCCCGCATAGAACTAGGCAGTATAAATCCTGTTTCCATCACTATTTTGATAAGTCAACCTTGTTTGTCATTTCTGTCATATACCTAGTACCTCTTTGGATGATAATTTGAGCAGTATACTTTCATAGCAAAAACTGGTAATTTGGAGTCTAAGAAATCTGAGTTTAAATTGCTTTCCCATTATTAACTGTGTCTCGGTTACAGTATTCAGTATCACTAAGCTTTAATTTTTAATCATTAGTATGGGCTTATTTATATAGTATAGGTCAGAAAGGTGAACAAGGATTAAATAATACAAAACTGCCTGATATACAGTAGCTCATTAATAATGTTAGTCATCCCAACTTCATAAGGATGAGATAGAAATACACGGAAATAATAAGACTAATTCTCCCTGACAACAGACAGAGGATGCTTTACCTTTGGAGATGATGGTGACAATGAAGACATACCTCTCAGATCTCCCTTAAGGGAAGCATAGTTGACCTAAAGGTCCAGCTGCTATGCTCTGAAACCCTTTACCACTCTTACACTGGGACCACATTCCCAGTGATGCCTCAACGATGGAACAAGGCAGGCCTACTAAGGCAGACCTGAGAAATGGAGGACTCTACCAATGGGATATTTTAGCTTGTGGATGCCCCATCAGCCTTGCTGAACTTTATCAGAGCAGACTTGCAATCTTAGACTCTTGCAATCTAAGACCTAGCCTTCCTTCTTTACTTCCCTCCTACGCAGGGTCATGGTCGGTTGCTCATGGGCGCCATTACGCCAGCGGGAAGGTGGCTCAATACCTAAGATGGTCGACGGCTCACGACCAAAGTTACAGAGGAGGCTTCCCGGGAGGCGAGATCAGCCAAACGGAAAAGTTCCCTCCCTGAAACCCCACGGACATCCCGAGATCAGCCAAACAGAAAAGTCCCCGCCCTGCAACCCTACCGAAATCTTGGGTCAAAACCTTTAAAAACCACTATACCCCAGACATGTGCGACTTCCCTGGCCCCTTTCCTCGGGACCAGTGAACCTCACCCGCAGACCCTAATAAAGCCTGTTTCATACTTCGCTTTGGCTCAATTTCACCCTCATTCTCGTCTCCTCCGGCCGATCAGGTCACATCTACATCATAGTCTAATATGGGCCCCTAGGTTCTCCTAGCTCCCTCCTCATTTTATCTCACAAGTTATTTCCTCTAAGAAATCTGTTGCATGTCCAACACTGTCTTGGCATCTGTTTCTCAAAGGATCTGGACTAACACTGGGACCCAGATTCTCATATTAAATTAGGACAATAATTTATTTATAACATTTTAATTTATAAGCTTTTAGTAGGTTAAAGAATTAATTCTGTTCTGAAAGAAGACCTCCTCTCACAAGTAAAAGCAGAACCAATGGATTTAAGGACTTAAAAGTCCTAACATTAAAAGACTATATTAAGTTCATTAAAATAATCCATTTACAAAGGCTAATGCTACCATTAGTAAAAATGATGACAAATGCCTGTGGAAATGTACTTTGGAATTCAAAATAATCCTTGGTCAAGGCCATTTGGCCCATGTCTTAAAATCAATCATAAAATGTACTTCCTTAAGTATGTGTTTATTTGTCAAAACAAGTGCTCCCCAAAGGCCTTGATACAGATCAATAAATCTATAATGGGGTTAAAACTACATGTTCTAAAGAGGCATAATCTTTAATAAATCTATTAGCAATTAAATAAGATCTAGCACCATAAACTGACAGTGAATTTTTTTTAAAAACATTCAAATTCTCATTCTGTTCATGGACCAAAACCTCAAAATTTCTATTACTGAAGAGGGATCCCATAGTACCTTATTCAAACATTTTCTTAAGACTGCTTGAAGAATGTCAATATCAAGCATTCATTTTCTTATCTGTTCTTTCCATACTGCCTTCATTCTCATTTTGAATTTTAAAATATATAATTCTCATAACTATTATGGTAACTCCATAATAGTCACCTGGATCCCTAGGTAATAACACCTACTTTATAGGATTTCTAAGAAACCTTTAGACATCTAGATACCTAAGAAACCAAAAGTTAACCAAACTGAATTAGAAAAAAAAAAATTATAATCTTTTCAAAGTGCTCTCTCCACCAACCTTATTCAGTCTACTTTGCTTTATGGTCATATACGAACTCAGATGCCCCACCCAAAAGCAGTCACTAAACATTCTAATGTTTATTGAGCACTCACTATGGGGAATACTTCATAACAACCAGGGAAATGTCCTTCTTCTGAATTACTCCCAGATTATCAGCATCATGGTTAACCTAAATGCTAGAAGATTCTCTCTTGTTCAAAGAATGGGTTCAACTGCATAACCTAATAAATTACTTAGTTTTACTTCTTTCCTGACATTTGACAATATTTTTGAAGGAGAGCTGCATTCTGTGGGTAAAGGGATAAAAGCTGTCAACTTCCCCACATTTTCTTTGTCTGTTTACCCACTGAATACAGCTCTTCTGCAAAAATATTTAGCTTTGGGGTGTTATTTTTAAATAGCAGTCTGTCCTTTAATCATTTTTACTGAAATATCTGGATTCCTGCCAACTGATGACATTTCTCTAGAACTAAACTTGCAAAGAGATTTACAGTATATTCATAAGGTGTATGATTACATTGGGGTCTATAATACACAAAAAAATCCATCACTCCTTCTTATTGTTTTTCCAATCCAAGGGTAGTCAACTTCCAGAGGCCTTAAAGCTAGAACAGTTTATCTTTTTTAACAAACACCTATTTAGTGCTTCTTATGAGAAATAATTCTCTTTTATTTAGTAACATTAACTCATAAAATCCCCTAAACCATCTTATGCAGTAGATCACTGTTGTGAATGAAGTTAATAACCCTCAGGGTCATAGAACACATAAATCACAGGCAAGATTTGAAACCAGGAGCCTCATTGTAGAGTCAACAATCTTAGTACAGTCTCTGCTGCCCACAGCATGACTCCAATGATTATGTAACTCAGTGCTGCAGGAAAGCAATGATTAGCTTATGTACAATTCCCCTAGAAGACATAGGCTTCCTCTTATTTTTCTCATTGAAGAATGGTTGATGGTAGCTGCTTAGAGGATGATATTATAAAAAATTTTCTATATGGTCCTCGCCCAACAGGAAAGAGTTCAGTAATCCCCACCTATCCACGGCTTTGCTTTCCATGGTTTCAGTACCCACAGTGAACCATAGTCTGGAAGTGTTAAATGGAAAATTCTAGAAATTAAGCAATTCATAAGTTTTAAATTGTGTGCTGTTCTGAGTAGCATGATAAAATGTTGCGCCGTCCTGCTGCGTCCTGCCCTGGGAGTTAATTATCCTTGATCCAGCATAAACCTGCCTGTCAGTCACTTAGTAGCTATCTGTGTTATCAGATAAACTACTGTGGTATCACAAGGCTTGTGTTCAAGTAACCCTTATTTCATACCCCAAAGCACAAGAGTAGTAATGCTGGCAATTCAAATATGTCAAAGCTGCAATAAGGCATTTGAGGGGGGAGGGGGGGAAGGAGGGAGGAAGGAAGAGATTTGAGAGAAAGAGAGCCCATTCATATAACTCTTATTACAGTATATCATTATAATTGTTCTATTATATTATTAACTAATCTCTTACTGTACTTAATTTATAAATTAAACTTTATCATAGGTGTGTATATATAGGGAAAAAAAAAAAAACGTAGTATACACAGGATTCAGTACTATCCACAATTTCAGGCATGCGCCGAGAGTCCTGGAATGCATCCCCTCCGGATGACGGGGTGCTGCTGTGCTGACTGACCAGAGGTGTCCGACCGCGGCACAGGTGGGGTGAACTGTGCTCTCTAGACACATATTAGCCATTACTGAGTTTGATTTTCCCAATTTAAGCACATTATTTTTGTCCCTTCTAGACTTCTGAGATTTATGAGGCTTTTAAAGTAAGACCAAAGGGACTGAGGAGTCACTAGAAACATTAAAGAATGTCCTGAAATGCAAACTTCTCAGAATCATTGAGTTAAGCCTTTATTAAATGCAGGAATAATTTTTGAACCACTCAACCTAGTTTTTCATTTCATCTGTAACATAATGAGATTTGGGGGAGTCAAAGACACTCCTTAAAAAATCAGCAGTTTTGCATACTTAAAGGCCATGAAAAAAGAAGAGAAATTTGGTATTATCAGCTTCTACTTTACCCTCTAGAGTAACAGCTTCCCTGGCTGAGGTGAGCATGGTCTGTCTGCTAGCATCTACTTAATGGGCTTCCAGATATATTGAGCTAAATAATTTTAATGAAACAAGTTTAAAGAAAGGAAAAGGATACAGTAATTTAAAACAATCTTCCTCTATTCCCTATTCTCAGCAAGCATTTCCCTCTTTCAAAACAGTGCATTTTCAAAGATTTTCTCTAGTTAACAGTCTGATAAATTTCTCTTTACTTCTAAGATGCATTTTTAAAATCATGTGTTAAAGATGCTCATCATCACTAGTTATTAGGGAAATGCAAATCAAACCCACAATGAGATACCACCTCACACCTGTTAGAACAGCTATAATCAACAGGACAAGTAATAACAAGTGAAGGAGAGGATGTGGAGAAAAAGGAACTTTCATACACTGCTGGTGGGACTGCAAATTGGTAGAGCCACTATGGAAAATAGTATGGAGGTTCCTCAAAAAACTAAGAATTGATCTACCATATGATCCAGCAACCCCTCTACTGGGTATTTACCCCGAAGACTTGAAAACCTGTATCCATAAAGATATTTGCACACCGACATTCATAGCAGCATTATTCACAGTGGCCAGGACATGGAAACAACTGAAGTGACCTATGACAGAGGACTGGCTAAACAGACTGTGGTACATATATACAATGGAATATTACTCAGCCATAAGAAGAGATGAAATACTGCCATTTGCAACAATGTGGATGGACCTTGAGATAATCATGCTAAGCGAAATAAACCAGACAGAAAAAGTTGAAAACTACATGATATCACTTATATGTGGAATATAACCTAAAAGCAAACAGAGACTCATGGATATAGACTATAGACTAGTAGTTACCAGAGGGGAGGGGGAAGAGGTATGTGGCGACAGAAAGAAATCTAACTATGGACAGTGAACACAATGCAACATATATATATATATATATATATATATATATATATATATATATATATATGTCTTACAGTTGAATTGTACACCTAAAACTTACTGAATTTCATTAACCAATGTCATTATAATAAAATGTTTTTTAATTAAAAAGGATTAAAAAAGTGTTATCCAGCAAATGAAATAGAAATAACAAAAACAAAAACAAAAAATAAATAAATAAAAACTGTGTTATGAGCAGAAATGATTAGTTCTCTAACCAGAAACAAGCCACATAAATGAAACAAAAATCTGATATACACATTTGCTAACCATTCGTTTATTCGCTGACTCATTTCTCAAATGTTTACTGAGAACATACTTTATTGTGTGATATTATATAGATACAACTGAAACAAAGAATATAATAAAGGCTTATTCTCATACTCAGAGAACAGCATGGGGGCAGATAAACAAGCAAAGTCCTGTACAAAAGACTAGGCAATTACAATAGATATGTGCAAGACATTATAATGGGCAGAGACCAGAGCATATTTAACTTTTTGCCTAAACCGAGAGGGGATTAGGTAATTCTTCAATGAAACAACCTTTGTTCTGAGTATCAAAATATATTTAGGATTTGCTAAGTGGACATGAAACGAGAGGCATTTAAGTGCTTTTAAAAAACAGTTTTATGAAAAAGTATAGAGGAAAAAAATAGCATGCCATGATGCAGTTCAATGACGGGGTGGGAATGGTAGAAATAAAGGTTAAGAAGGTAGGCAGGCCGAACCGAGCTCATATGTGAGAAGTAAAGAATTTGGACTTCATCCAGAGCATAGCAAGAAGCCCCTGGTAGAGAAACACTTACTATTGATATGACACAGTTACAACTGTATATTTTGAATATATATATATTTTATACACAGACATTTTCGTCTATCTAAAAGCACGAGGAAGGACAGAACATGGAGAAGACTAGAGTTAATGAAATTAGTTCGTTATTTAAACGGTAAAGAGGATGTGATGAAGGCCTAAACTTCAATCAAAAAAAGAGATTCAGTAAATATCTGTGCACATAAAACTTCCCAGAAATACATGTCAGTGGGCTCCAAGTGGATTTATGCATTATTCATATGTAATTTTGCTTTATATACATGTATTTGTACTTCCACATATTCTTCACACAGCTTCGAGATTAGTATTATAACCCAAATTTTACTGGTAAGAAAATGAGATCTGGTGAAATGGCTCACCCAACAACACACTGCTAGAAAATAATGAAGGCAAAGATCTAACCACAGACTCCAAACCCCACTTGTCTCACGGACACTCGATGCCTTTAACCAACAACTATTCATCAAAATGACTAAAAAGTTGACTTTTGTTTTTGTGATAGTACTTGATATTTCAGTGACCATTTTTGTCATGCTGAAGTTCAAAATCTGTGATTTTTCCATACTTTCAGAGACACTCTCATCTTTGCAAATATTTAAAATGCCAATTAAAGAGTTAGAATTATAGAAATGTGAAATATATAATGTCTTTTATTACTCTACAGAAGAAAAATTCTTATATAGTTCTGCAAATCCTCCTTATGAACCATTAGATAAAAAGCTCTCTATTACTTATTTATGTACGAAGGAAGAAAAAATAAAGCTTTGTGTTATGTTCTAGCTACTTTTTTATTAAGATAAAATCTGCATGCAGTGAAATGCATAGATCTTAAGTGTACAGTTCCACACAGGCCGTTATAAAGAAGATTTGTCCATTCTAACACTCCATCTCCTAATATTAACTAAAGCAATCTATTTTCCTCTTTATATGCAGAGAAAAATCATTTTACTTCATCCGTCATCTATGGAGTGTCCAGCTACTCTTGTCAGACATTTGACCCCACTTTCATTGAGTCACTCCAGGGGTCATCATATCCTGCCTGGGTAGTGTGGGTGGCAACACCCTTTTTCTTTACTATGGAGTAATTAATAAGAAATATATCTCTGGGCCAGAGTACCTTGTGTGCACAGTCAGGAGAAAATTAATAAAGATGAAGAATAAAAACCCAATAATATGTTGGGAACCCCCTGTAATACATTATTACTTATGCTTTTAACTATCAACTAAAAATTTTTAAAATTTTTAAGACGTTTTTTCAATAATGCAAAAGTCTCTTTTATTTATCCACATATTTACCATTTCTATTCTCATCTAGCTTTTGTGTATATTCAACTTTCTATCTGTTATTATTTTCCTTCGGCTTGAAGAATTTTTAAGATTCTTGTAGGATAAGTCAGTTGCCAGTGAATTCTCTCGGCTTTATTTTTCTTTGAAGAAAATTATATTTAAGTTCTGTTTTTGAGAAATACTTCTCTGGGTTTAGAACTCCGGGTTGACAGGTTTCTTCACTGATCTTTTCTTTTCTTCTGCAGAGTCTAACCTACTCTTACTCTCATTCTGTGAAACTGTTTGGTTTACATGCCTCCTTCCCACAGAAATCCTTCTTTTCTAGAAGTTGTTCTTTTCCTGGCCTCTGGGGTTTTACCCTACGGATTCATTCAAACATGTACAAAGACACCCCTGCAGATTTCGAGACTGCTCTCTTTCTGAGGCTCCTTCCATCCAGTATTTGACCCCACACATTTTAGTCCTCTTGGCCTCTACAAATTCTGACTTTTATTTCCTCAACTCAGCAAAACTGCCAAGCTCAGTTGGATTTTTCCCTCCCTGTACCACAGAAGGAAAAGCATCTCCCTGCAGAAAGCTGAATCAGCTCGGAGGGGTTACCCTTTCAAATATCTTCTCTCCGGGTCCACAGCCACATGCCACAATATGGAAAAGAGCTGTTCCTAGTTATTTACCTGGAGAAGATAATTCTGTAGCCTTTTATGCCCTCCTGGATGAAAGCGCACTTGCCTAATATTATTTTTGCGATTCATCCATGTTTTTGTGCTTATTCTTTTTTAATTGCTGAGTACTATGCCACTGTTTCAATATGCCAATTTGTCACCCTTTCTCCAGTCAATAATGTTTTTGTTCTACACAGGTATCAGCTACTGGGCTAAAGGTTTTAGCAACATTTATTTGTCAATATTTGTATGGAAATACATTTCCATGTCTCCTGAATATTTATCTATTGTGTTATAAAACAGATGCATGGTTAACTACATAAGAAACTGCACAGCAGCCTTCCAATTGTTTTATACCTTCAGCAATGTATAAACATTCCAGTTTCCTCCAAATTTGATAGTCAGTTTTTTTCATTTTAGCCATTCTAACTAGTATAAAATAGTATTTCATTGTGATTTTATTTTGCATTTTCCTAATGACTAATTGTGTTAAATATATTTTTAAGTGATATCTGACTGCCATTCAAGCATCTTATTTTTACAGTGTTTGTTCAAACACCTTGCCCATTTTTAATTGAGTTTTTCTTTTAACTGAATTTTCCAAGCAGGTCATATTTTGTTATATGTTGGATACTGTAAGGAATATGGATTGTGTTAACTATTGAGATTGTTGGTGTTGGCAATTAAATTACTGGTAGCTGGCTCTGATCATGCCAGACTTGGTTTTATTCTTTGAAACGATCTCTGGTTTGTCCTTAGTCTGATCCATAATGTAGTGTGATGCCCTTCTCCAGTTGGTATTTCTGGTTTCTTAACTAAAAGCCCAGGGAGCTGCACAAGGTCCCTCCACTCTGGCTGGTCCGAAACTCCAACACCCTCTGGTATCTCGGTTTGACTCTCGGGCCACCAGCCAAAATTCTCGATTAGGACACAAAGAAACTTACCCTGAAAATGTGCACACCAGCCTTTGGCCAAGAGCTTGTAGTGTATGCCTCACAAACTTTCAATACCTCCCCTCTGCACACCTCCCTCTCTCCTAGTCCTCTGTCTTACAAACACTAGCCGCTTCAGCAGACCCAAACTCTAAAATCTGCATGCTCTGCTCAGTGAGGCCACAATGCTTTGCTCGGGTTCCACGTTCCTATAGTAGGGACATGCCCCAATCTGTCTTTGTAAACACATATTCATCTCATGTTTTTCCTTTATCTTGCAGAATCTGCCTCTGAGATCTCCAATTCATGGTAAAAGACAAAATTATAAAGCATATTAACCAAAATTATAAAGCATATTGACCAAGTTTTTCAATATATGCAAAATTATAAAGCACATTGACAAAGTTTTTAAATTGTGTGCTAATATTAGTTCTCAGCTAATGCAGAAAAAAAAGTGAATATTAAAAATACATGTAAAACTATTCATTTAATCTCATACTTTTAAAATGCATGAATATAGCAACAAAATGATCTCAAATCAGGTACAAAAATCTTTCATGTCAATCAAAAGCAACATTATAGATGGAACTGACATGAAATCTGTGCATAACAAGGCATCTGACAGATGTCTGAGGAGCTGCAAAAGATATTAAAATGCTATTTTTAGCAAAACCCAATTTAGTTTCAAAATGCGTACTATAATCTAGAACATCAATATATAAGAATTAGTAAAATCGAAGGACAGAGAATATGTTCTGTTTTAAAACACAACGGTTGAGGGAAGTGAGAATGGAAACAACAGGAAGCATATATTCATTTTATAAATATTATGTCAGCATGCATTTTAACGCCAGGCCATATCACTGCGATTTAACGTTCAACAAACAAGATCTTAATTCTTTACATACTAAAACTACAGAATCTTATGATAAAGTATTACTAATTGTGTTCACATTTAGTTATGCTGAATAAATTTTTTTAATATTTTCTTACCCACTTTCTATTACCAGTAGGTATTTATACTGTACCAAAATGTGCGTGGATATTTAGAGTTCCTTCTTGGAAATCTGAGAACCCAGCAGGACTGAAGGGGAAGGCTGCCATCACATTTTCTAGATATTCACAATGTCATTTTGGTCATTTATTTGTGAGTCATCTAGAAAATTCTATTGTGGAGTCTAACATGTTAATGAACACATTCTATAAAGCATTGGTGAGACTGAAAATGGGATTAAAAATTAAGACAGTCAAAATTCCCTTTTACTCACTCTTCTGCATTAAGATACTAATTGTAAAAAATTATCTGAGCCCCCGAATACTTCCTCAATAATTATCAGTGTCATGTAAATAGAAATCAGAAAGCAGGGGAAAAACCTAACTGAATGAGTTTACAGAAATCATCTCTCAGGTTCTTTCTATCTCCAAGATTCTTTTGCTCCAAGAAAGCAAAAGAAAAAAAAATATTTTTTTTCAAAATCATTTTGGTCAACGGGAGCATCCTTGGAAAGGAAGTAGAACTGTGTAAAATGATTACTTTGCACATTATAACATTCATTTGAAGAAAAACATTTCGGTATGTTAAAATATTAGTAAAAGTAATTTTATTAACATTTTCTACTTAGGATTCACATATTATAATCAAAAATTAGTTAATAATTTCCTTGAAAGTTATATTTATTGTCTTCAATTGTTTTTTCCTCATCCCTCTTAAACCTATTGCAACCATACTTCTGGGCCGACCTCCCCCCTCCACCTCTCCAATTACTCTACCACAATGACTTCCCTGTTCGAATTCCAGCGGCTAATTCTCAGGTCCAGGGGCTAATTGACTGAGCAGCAGCATTTAATATCCTTAAAATATGTGATGCTACAATTGGCTTCCAGTACCCTTCATGTTCCTGCCATTTATCATCCCATCCTCATTCTCCTTTGTAGGTTCCTTCTCATTTTCTCTAATTCTCAAAGTTAGAGGGCCTCAAAAGCCATTTCTCAAACCTCTTTTTTCTAACACTCTCATTCCATGGGTGATCCTATACGGTCTTGCAGTTTAAATATCATGGCTATAATGGCAACTACCAAATTTGTATCTCAAACCTCTCCTATCCAAATTCCTGTTTAATTAATTCCATCTAGATTAGTCCAACAGACATGTCAAAATTAATACATCCAAAAAGGAGCTCTTCATCTTCCTACTAAAACCGCTTCTCCCTCCATCTTCCCCACTTCAGTTAGTGGCAGTTCTCTTTCTCCATAGCACTGAATTGAGTCCATCAAATCCAACTGGCTCTACTTTCAAAATCTAGTCAGAATGCTGCCACTTCTCACCCCGTCCACTGATGCCAATCCAGGCCAAGCACCATCCTGCAGGTCCAGGTTATCTCCTCGGCCTCCCAGCTGGTGTCCCTTCGTCTGCTGATACCCTGCGCAGTTTCTTAGCCAGGAAGCCACAATAATCCTACCAAAATTCAGGACAGATCATGTCATTGCTCTGCTCAAAACGATCCCAAAGCTTCTCATTTCCTTTCAAATTAAAGCCAAATGCTTTACACGGGCTAAAAGTTCTCACATGGTTTGCCCCCCCACAATTCTTTTCAAAATTATTTCCTACAACTCTTCCAAATGGATCTTCTTGCACCTCCTGGAGCACAATAGGCATGCTTCTGCCTGAAGTGCGGTGGCCACCATCGCCCTCAGCATTTCTGTGTTCTAAGATTTCACAGAACCCCAAAGAGAACAACAAATAATTTAAAACTTCCTCTCACTCCTCTCTAAACCTAATATTTTATCTAAAGCTGGATTAGCATTATACAAATTACATCAAAAAAATGAAGAGGTTAGAAATCTCCACCATGGCAGAACTTTATAAAACCGACTTTCCAGGTATTACATAGCCAAGCCCTAGCATAGAAATTATTACAAAAAAAAAAAAATTCATTAAGTCAACTTAAGTATCAACCCATATCTACTACATGCCAAACACTGTACTAGGACATAGAAATACGTAGCCTTTATACTGAAGGAGCTCGGTATAGTAAGAGAGACAGGTAGTAACAAATAATTATGATCAGTGCATTGAGTGTTACGACACTGGCCTGCAAATTATGTAAGAGGGACACCAAAACAAGATAAGAAACTGAAGGGAACTTGCCAATGAAGACTTTAAGAAGAGTAAGAGAAAGTCAGAGAAAAAATACTGACCAAATCATGAAAGCAAAAAGAAAAGAGAATTCAGAAATGATGATAACGTGAGGAAGAATGAATCCATCATTTCCTCATCACCCAACGCTGAAACTCAGAGTAATGTTTTCCTTCTTCCTACCCTTCCCACTTCGTATTTTTCTTGTTTTTCTACTTCCTGTGTATTAGCTCATCCAGTGTTTACTAGACGCATGCAGATAACTGCAAAAACTCCTGCCCCATCTAACTGGTCATTTTGTCTTAAATTGGATCCCCTCAATGTCATCTTATAAACTACTTGATAATTTTTAAAAACTGTACCTAATATGAATTATATTATATAGAATTAGAATATCTACTTATTGGATGATATATACAACACAATGCTAACTATAACCACATCACTGGAAAAAAGACTGAATCTGACATAATTCAGGCAGTGAAAAGTTTAAGGATATTTGTCAAACTTTCTTTTACAGTATTTCCTTTTAATGGGCAACCCAGATTCCAAACATGTTAAGAATATAAATACTTCTTCATAAAATTAATATTAACTTTATTAATATTAGTTTTATATACATTACATGCATATAAAACATACTTAGCATATAAAACATTACATGCATATAAAATGTATTTATATATTTACTTGAGGAGGGGGATTTTCAGTGATTTTAGTGTAAAATTCAAAATTCTAAAAGAAGATCAAGGCCTGCCAATACATTGTTTCACCCAACCTACTCACCTTTATTTCTTATTTCACTTCCAAAAGGATCTTCTGTGCATGTGTAGTAATTTTCTCTCTATCCACAACATGTCCGTACCTGTCACTTTGATTTTTTCAGATTGTTTCTACATACACATATAAGCACACACATACTTCCACATCCACCCATACACATTCTACACCCTTTTTATCTAAATCTTCTGCATTCTTCTAGGTCCATCTCAATTTTCACTTTTTCTAGGTTGCTTTTAGCAAGTTTTCCAGTACATTGCAATTCAAACTGTAATAATCCTCCTTCCCAGGACATCTATGCATCCTGATTTTGCTTCTCATTTATCCATTCCAGAAATATTTGTTAAATATCTATATGGCACAATTTTAAGTGCTACAAATACAGAAATAAGCAATGCTTATATGATTCCTGTGATTTTATTAAATTAATATTCTTAATTTAAGATTAATGGTATCCTGTCTCTGCAGTATTTTCCTACATATATTTTACTTATGTAGTCACTACATATATACATATAGATGAGATAGAAATACAGAGACAGAGAGAGATAGAGATATAGAGATAAAGATATAGATATAAAACAGACTCTTAGACATAAGGATTATGTCAAACAGTTATTTTGTATTCTCTGTAATACCTAGTTCATAGGCAGTATCCATAAAAGTCAGGTGAGTTAAAAAGGAAAAAAAGTACATGGGGCTAAATTTAAGATGAAATAATTTTCTCTTCATCCTATCTCTTTATACTTCAATAAAGATTAACAATATAAAAGGTAGTATTTGAATTCTGGGATTCAAAACAGCATTTCTCATAGATCTCTATTTAAACTTAAAAATAAAGTGACTTTAAAGGCTACTAAGTCCAATAGATGGTCGTATCTCTTTATAGAATATAATCCTTCAGAGGTTTTCTAAAATGTTATTAATATACCCCTTCTGGGGACTTGTCTGCTATCCTTTGTATTTATTTATTTTTTCTGGCATCCAATCAAGACACATTCTAATGCATCCCGCTTTGCAACAGAATTACCTTTTAAATAATTCAGCGCTAAACTAACTAAACTTTATTACCCAAAGGACAAAGCCATCTTTAAATTAATTATAACTTAAATGTCTGCAGTATTATTTTTAAATAACTTAATAGTTTTGAGACCTATGACTAGAATTGACATAAACATGGTAAATACCATGGGTTAGAGATATAAAAATGTGTTAGAAAATCCTAACCAATACTCAAGCTCCTCGATCAAGTAAAATTAGGCTTTGACCCTTGTTCTGAGATGGGCTTTGTCTTGCTCTGACTCTACATTTTCAGATATGTCTTCTCCTACATCATTCTTGAGATAGAAAATATAATGCTCATGGCCTTGGGCAAATACTTCAAAATAACAGTATTATTCGGTTCAATAAATTAATACTATAGAACTATAGAAAAAGAGGAAAGTTCAGACAGACTGGAATATGGTCAATGATAGCTTTAAGGTATCACATACCATACACACACACACACACACACACACACACACACACACACACTGGAGCAAATAAATGTTGGAAACAAACATGGAAAACAATATAGAATGCTAATGGAGTGAATCCCTCACATATAATTAGCTCGTTCATTTTCTAGTGATTGTGTTAGTACTCCTGCTAAGACATGATAAATTTAAAACATACTTATTTTTAAAAAGAACCACCCTCTCTGCCTCGGTACTCAACATCCTCCTAAAGGAACATGTGCCTTCCTTTTCTTATTTTCCCCTCTCATCACCAGATCCATGGCACTATCACTAGGCCCATTGATCTCTGAAATCTCCAGCACTCTTCAGAGCCTGATTTTGTGAGTGGCCATTCTTGGCTCAAAGAAGCCCACTTCTAAAGCAAGCAGACAAATGATTAATTGGTTTTGGCCCCCTTGTGACTAGAACTTAAACATTTCTCCCACAGGAGACACGATTTTTCTTGCATGCCTGATCATTTTTTTCTCATTGTGTTACTGAACTAAGGCTCTTCATTAGCATTCATATACTGAAACACATATACTATAGCATTTCATAAGATTTTAGAACGTAAGAGGAAAAAAATCTGTATGAGAATCCTAATTGCAATCTTAAAGCAAAGTGTCGAAAAAATATTGTCAATAAATTATAAAATTCAAGAGTATGCCTAAAGAAGCAGCTTTCAGTCTTATTTACATATTTTAATCACCTGGAAACATTTAAAAACTTCATACCCAGAAGCAGCACAGAATGATTGCATAGGTTCCCAAGGGGATTCTAAAATACGAGGTTGGCGATCACTAACCCAACAAGGAACTAGAAACTCATATGGAAAAGCTGAAGGAAATATCTAATATTCTAATGGAATAAGAGGGGAGCTAAGTGGGAAATCCAGATAATAAGGCAACCTTTCTCCATTCAGAAGGGAAGGTCTGGGAAGCAAAAGAAGAGAATCCCATTATCTCTATAGACTGGTGTAACAGGTTGACTTACATCCCCCTTAAAAAGACATGCCAAGTACTAACCCCCAGTACCACAGAATGCGACCTTATTTTGATGGAGTGTCTACAATGGAATCAAGTTACAGTGAGGTCATAAGGGCGGGCCCTAACCCAATATGACTGGTATCCTTATAAAAAGTAGAAATTTGAACACACACAGCAGGAAAACAACATAAAGGAAACACAGGGTAGAGATGACCATGTGACTGAGTGATGTGTCTACAAGCCAAGGATTGTTTCCATGGATTGCCAACAAACTCCAGCAGCTAGAAGAGGAAAGTAAAAACACTACTCGAAAGCGGTCAGAGCGAACATGGTCCTGCCAACACCGTGTTTTCAGACTTCAAATCTCCAAAACTGTGAGAGCACCGATTTCTGCTATTTTACTCCACTCAGTGTTTGGCACTTCATTATAGCAGCCTGAGGAAACGAATACATTTGGGAATGGGGATTATAGTGTTCTAAGAAACTTTTTAATGGCTGAAGGAAAACTATGCAAGTGATAATGGAAATACATAGTGATATTAAAGACTGAAGTCTCTGAATAGTTGGAACTGCTTAGCATGATGTTTACCAGTGAATGACAATTAGTGATACATTTTCTTTTTCTGCAGAATTAACTATCTACTTATTACCATGTATGACAATCTGCACCAGCCCAGTTATTTTCCTTTTAAAAATTTCTTATGCACTATTAATTGGATCAGCATGCATTTTGTCTGAGACTCTTTGAAACACAAAAGTTAACTGTTTTTTATCTAATCTTTCTCATCGTAGAGACACACATTTTGGTCAACATAAGCATCTTCTACATTTCTGTAGCAAAACCAACTATTTCTGTTTTATTGCAGATGGAAAATAACTATTTTGGAAACAATCAAAAACGAAACCTAAGCACTAACAGTGTGAGTGTCAATGATAAAGATAAAATCCAGCTTGGTTCCTAGATAAAAAATTAAATTTTATTTCTATTATTGTGACATAAACATGTATGAGTAATATGTGTGTAAATATATATACTGTATATATTACATATATACATTTATACATATTATACTACAAACATGTTTAATTTCCTATTTAAAACATTAAAATTCAATACCTTGTCCTATAAAAATAAATTTTAAAATTAATGAAAAGGAAAGAAAAACAATTCTCACATTATGAAATCAATTAGCTCTTGCTTTACTAAAATACTAATTTCTTCTCCTAACTTCTCGCGACGGTTCAGGGTAACATGTCCTCTTAGCTTAGATTAAGACCCTCACTGATTGTATTGGCTCTATTACAGGGATGGAAACACCCACTGACAACCCTCTCTCAACTCTTACGGGATTTATAACCCACATCACAGCACTGGTATCTGCAGTATTTTGTATCTTGGCTGTAAATTCCATGAAGGCAAGAATATATTAGAGGAATGTGTGTGAAAGTGATGTTTACAGATGTTTACAGGGTGTAGTGGGAAACAGCCCAAGTCAGCATGAGCCAAGAGGCCTGAGTTGGAGACCCAAATCTGCCAACTCTTCAGCTCCTAATTTCAGACATATCACAAGTTTCCTGAGCTTTTGCTGCTCATTAAGAGAAAAAGTATTACTAATTAATAGCAATAATGTGAAAAAACAGAGTAGAAATATCCACTAAAGAGTTAGTACTTAATGTTTTCTCTTCTTTTGCCTCTCGTTTAAATATGAGGAATTCTTGTGTGTTTACTGTGATTCCATTCTTTTATTATTTAACTATTTTTTATTGAAAATATTTTTAATTCATTGGGGTAACATTAGTTAATAACATTATGTTTCAGATATACAGCTTCTTAATACACCGTCTGTATATTGCACTGTGTGTTCAACACCCAAAGTCTAGTCTCCTCCGTCACCATATATTTGACCCCCTTACCCTCTTCATCCTCCCACCTCCCTTCCCCTCTGGTAAACACCATACCGTTGTCTGTGTGCATGAGTTTGGCCATTTGTTTTGTTTGTTCATTTGTTGCTTTCAGTTTTATACCCCTCGTATAAGTGGAATCATACGGTTCTTGTCCTTTTTCATCTGACTTATTTCACTTAGCATAGTACTCTCAAGATCCATCCACCTTGTCGTTGCAAATAACAAAATTTCACCTTTTTATGGCTAAGTAGTATTCCACTGTATATGTGTACCACATCATCTTTATGCAATCATCGTTCAAAGGAAACTTCAGTTGTTTCCCATTCTTGGCCACCGTGAATAATGCTGCTATGAACATAGGGGTACGTGTGTCTTTACGAATAAGAGTTTTCAAATTTCAGTTTTCAAATTTTAATTTTCAAAATTCAGTTACCTGAAGAGGAATTGCTGGGTCATATGGAGCTCTATTCTTAATTTTTTGAGGAACCTTCAAACCAATTTATAAGCTGCAACAATTTACATTGCCACCGTCAGTGTATGAGGGTTCCCTTTACTCCACAACCTCTCCAACACTTATTTCTTCTCTTATTGATAAAGTGTTCTAATAGGTGTGAGGTAGTATCTCATTGTGGTTTTGATTTGCATTTCCCTAATAGCTAGTGAAGCTAAGCATCTTTTCATAGATCTCTTGGCTATTTTGTGTGTCTTCTTGGGAGAAATGTCTGTTCAGGTCCTCTGTCCATTTTTTAATGGGCTTGTTTGTTTTCTCTTGTTGAGATGTAAAAGTTCTTTATATACTGTTTATTAACTTCTTCTTAGAGGTATCATTTGCAAATATCTTCTCCCATTTGATTGGCTGACTTTGTTTTGTTGATCGTTTCTTTTACTGTCCAAAAGCTGTATAGTTTGATGTAGTCCTATTCATTTATTCTTGCTTTTATTTCTCTTGCCCTTGAGGTCAAGATCACAAAAAAATTCTGAGACCAAGGTCCAGAAGTTTAGTACCTATGCTTGCTTATATGTATTTTATAGTTTTCAGTCTTATATAGTTTTAGGTCTTTTATAGTTTTATAGTTTTGTGCATGAAGCCTTCCAATTTTCCCAGCACTATTTATTGAGGAGGCTTTCGTTTCTCCATTGCATGTTTTTGGTTTCTTTGTTAAACATTATTTGTCCATACATACAGAGTTTATTTCTGTGCTCTCAATTCTGTTCCATTGATCTGTGCATTTGTTTTTCTGTCAATACCATGCTGTTTTGAATATTGTTGTTTTGTAGTATAATTTAAAGTCAGGGAGTGTGATACCTCTGGCTTTGTTCTTTTTTCTCAGGATTGCTTTGTCTACTCAGGTTCTTTTGTGACTATTTGATGACTATTTTTGTTCTAATTCTGTGAAAAATGTCATTAGGATTTTGATGGGGCTAGCATTAAATCTGTATATTGCATTAGGTAATATGGCCGTTTTAACAATGTTTATTTCAATCCATGAACACAGAATATCTTTGCATTTCTTTGTCTTCGATGTTTTTCAGCATCTTGTAGTTTTCTGTTTACAGGTCTTTCACTTCCTTTGTTAAGTTTATTCCTAGGTATTTCATCCTTTTTCTTGCAATTGTGAATAGGACTGTTTTCTTCATTTCTTTTTCTGGTGTTTTATGTTAGTGTACAGAAATGCACATTGCTTTGTATTCTACAACTTTACTGTATTTGTTTATCGTTTCTGAAAGTCTTTTGGTGGAGTCATTAAGGTTTTCTGTATATAAAATCACGTCATCTTCAAATAGTGATACTTTACTTCTTCATTTCCAATTCGGATACCTTCTATTTCATTCTTTTGCCTGTCTGCTCTGGCTAGAACTTTCAGTACTGCATTGAATAATAGCTGTGAGAGTGGGCATCCTTGTCTTGTTCCTGATCTTAGAGGAAAAGCTTTCAGTTTTTAACTTGGCTGTTTCAAAGATAGCCAAAACCTACAAGTTCCAAAAGAGAAGTCATCTGCTCCCCAATTATGCTTCTCATCTCCTGATCTCTACTTTGTGACTAGCCTCCTCTAGAAAAATAATCTTTGGATAAATCAGGTCCACAGGTGAAATTTTCAATAGGTGTGTGTGTGTGTGTGTGTGTGTGTGTGTGTGTGTATCTGAGCTGTGCTAGAGACAATGTCATGAATTGGTATCACAATTATCTAATTATTTCCAACCTCGAGGCTTCGGCTCCCTCTAGCATTGACTCTCTTCTGAGGGATGTCAATGGGTTCAAGGTTAATTATTTTTGTGATATGCTGCTATACAAGTTAAGTAAGTTTCTCTATTGAAGGAATTCTTGTCTTTTAATAAATTAATGATCACTATGAATCTATGGGGGGGGGGGGGTTGTAATGTATAGCATTCCCAAACTTATTTGCCCATACAACCCTTTCCCATGGAGCATCTCAGAGAAAAAATCTCTGTAAGAGCATACTTTGATATGCTTTGGTATAGCAGACCCAAGATATGTCAGACTTTGCAAGGCCAGCCCATCAACCTTGGAGAGAGCTTAACCTCCTGGGGTTCACTTCATCTTCACCACAGGGACCAATTTGGACTTCAGAAGAGTAATTTAATTTACATTAAAATAGCTTCTACTAGCTTTTTTGTCAAGCCAAGTGAACCCAATTATTTTATTTTTAATTTTATGAGGTATAGTTATCTCTATTTTACAAAGAAAAAAAAGGTCCAGAGAAATCAAACACTTGCTTAGAGAACACAGCTATAAACTAACATAATTAAAGGTTTAAATATGTATAATATTTTTCTTGTATAATAGCCAGGCCAATATTCTTCCCCCTGCATTAAAATTCTGTAATTTAGGATTTTTGGCATAGAAGAAAGATGAGTAAATGGTAAACTCTGGGAAAGATATCTCATATGAACTGAGCTAAAAGTTAGTTTAAATCAACAGGAAGTCAAAGTTAACAGATACTTTCAAAGAAATACAGTTTTGTCTCCTATTATTTTAATTATATACAGTAATATTAACAAATACATTTTAAAATTATACTTTTATGGATACATTAGAATAATTTGTAATAAAATTTCAGTTATTTTATGTAGTCATCCAAATTTATGAAAATAAAGAACTCTTCCCTCAGAATTTCTTTGTATCACTAATTTTTTAAGGACAGTTTTATGTCGTGGAGTAAACTTCAGCCCTAACTATTCTGTGCAGTAGTAATGATGATGATGATGATGATAGCTAACATTTATCCAGGATTTACAATATGTCATGTGAAAGCTTTTCACTACAGTGAAAGCTTTATAAGCAGTATCCTACTTAATCTTCACAACAAACATCTGAAGTAAATTGTTATTATCTCATGTTACAGAGGACAGTGAGTCTTGAAGAAGCTCTAAAACCCTTGCCAAGCCATGAACTAGCAGGCAGAAGCGGATTAAAAACTCTGACAACCTGGCTTCAGAAACCAATTCTTAATGAACATACTTCAGTGATAACCGAGTAAAGTAAGACATATCATTAGTAATTTATAAAGAATACCTGAGGCTGGAGCTTATTACATTTATAAATATGTGACCACTCTGGCAAGAAATCTTAAATTAAATAGATTTCTGCATTTTAAAACTATGTCAAACAAAATCCTTCCGAAAGCTCTCCCCAGAAATGAACAAGGTCAGGATCATATCTTCTGTCTGTTGACATTAAAGAAGACACCACAAAACCCATTCACCTAACAAGAAAATGTCTTATCGTGACTTGACAACTCCCAGCCAAAACGGGCCTGGAATTTCTTTCCTGGTCAAAGAGTGGAAGGCAGAGAATCTAAGACGATCCCTAGACTGCAGGGCTGCCTTCGGGACTGGAGCTCCATGTAATACGCCGTTTTTCCTGTGCTTCTCTAGCCAACGCCTGTCTAGATGACTACTCAAAATTCCTTCAAGCACTGCTATTCTATGATTCTACCAGGTAGCTAAACTACTCCCCAGGCGTGAGGTAACAATTCTTCTAGGAGACACATTACTGCTTCAGGCTCCCAAATTGCCAATTAGTGTGCTGGAGATGAAATTAATGTCCTGAAAGAGTTAGTGTCTGTTCCAAAGAGCAAGCAAGGTGTTTCTTACTCACCTTGAGGACTGGCTGGTGGAAGTTGCCTGTCTGAGAACCAATACACCATTTTGAAATATGTATCCTGAGAGTAAAGTTGGGTTTGCTCACCTTTGTCTAAATCGGCAGCAAACCTACACATAAAAAAATGAAATAAACCACAGTGTGTTTATGAGGGAAACTGACAATCTGAAGGAAACTAATTGGAAAACTTTTATTTTATCTGAAAATTCTCTGCAGATATCATTTATCAAATAAATCTGTGTCCTGAGCTATTATATATGATGCTCTCTAAACAGGGAGCTGTTAATTCACTGCCTTATCTCCTTAAACTCCCTCATATTTTTTCTCATATTTTACTTTCTCTCGAATCTGGTAAAGGAATGTGAGGCTCCGGGGGATTTGTGCCCTGCACACACTGCTGCTCCTCAGCTCACTCGTTAACACGCTCAGGCTGCCGTCCTCTCGACACCACCGTCATTTCCGTGTAACTGCAACCCTGCGCCTGGGTTCATCTGCATGGACTTCACCTCTGGTGGTCCTATCCCTACTTTATGTCACCCCTAACCACACGCATAGGCAAAGGGCACATTTAAACTGACTTCAAGGTGAGAGCATTTCAAGGTACCATTAATTGCTGTTAAAAGGTGTGGTGATTATCACATGTGGTTTGTAATTTTTAAGACTCTCAATTACTCACTATCAAGAATGTTAGAACTCAGGCCACAGAAGTATCAAATGATTTCATGAAGTTGTGCCTGCTGATCACTTCCAAATATTTGTTGAGGACTATCTATGTGTTGGAATTGGTGATACGGTAATACTCAAGAGGGATATGGACCTTCTCTCCCAGATCTTCCGAACAAAATGGAGATACACAAAAGTACACAAAATTTTCATATGGCGTCTTCGGTGCCATGATGAAGGAAATGACAATATTGAGTACACGCAGGTAAGGAGTTCCTTACACTTCTCTTTCCTGCGTCTACCTTTCACTAGCCCTCATGAGTGTTAACTGAATGCAGTGGTCTGCCACCTGGAACAGTATTAACTGTACTGAATTACTTACTAGGTCTCAGGACCATCTGAAGCACTTAACATACGTTACTTCTTTTAATCACTCCAACAACCCAATTAAGCTAGTATTATTACCATCCGCTTCAATGAATGAGAGAGCTGAGGCAAGAAAGTTTATGTAACTTGTCCAAGAACCCGGTTAGTCAGTGGTAGAGATAATATTCCATCCTGGAAAGTTAGATTCCAGAGTCCACGTGTTTAATCACTCCATAAAAATGACCATTTTTCTGTAACTCTGTCATTCAAACTATTTCAGCCATCCCCCAAATGCATTCATCTGTTTAGCCAATCAACACTTATTACGTACGTACCAAGTACAAAGCACTGCAAGGTCACAAAGATAAAATAAAGACATTGTCTCTACCCAACAAGAAATGTAAAGTCAAGGTTGCTAAACAAATAACTTAGAAGACAATGTCAATACAATTCCATCAGAGACAACACCAGCTGTGGGCGTGGGGCGGGAAGTCAAGATGCAGTGCTGGAGAGGAAAGCTTGTGTCACATCATGAAGGTGTGCCTTTACCTGAACAACAAGGAGTATCACTCAAAAGAGTGACAAACTAGATCTATTCTTTTTAGAAAGAAAACTTTGACTGTATATCATTTCCCATCTTTTTAATTATACCACCTGACCAAGTTCTCTATTTAAACACAGAAAGCAACAAACCTGTCTCCCTCTTTCCCATATTAAGTATTTAGAACTTCACCGATGATTCAGAATAACTGCCCTTGAGAAAGGTATTTTCTCAAAATTCTGCAATAAGCTTTACACTTGTCCCCAACAACTTTCCCTGTATTTTTTGTTTGGCTTCACAAAGCAGAAACAGAACACAATATGAGCAGAATGGGAAAACTGCTGCGTTAGATGTGACAAATGGCGGTATTATTATGTTTAATGTTCTTCTCCTGGACTGTTTTGCTTTTAAGAAAAACATTATTCAATGGTTTTTTAAAGGCCAAAAGACAAAGCATATTAATTTAACTCAGTTTAATCACCTAACGCCTATCTATAACACAAGCTTATAATGGCATTACAACTTTACCGCTGGACAGTCTTTTTACCTTCAGTTCCGAAACACAATATTCCCATGCCTTTTTGGGGTTTAAGAAACTACACATCTACTGCATTTTATGACTACACCTTTTTTTCTTTTTTGCTCTTTTGTATTACTTATATATACAAAAGAATATATTGTGTACATATATGTATATATTTATGACTTAGTAAAAACTATAAAACAAATACCAGTGTATCCATCATCCAGCATAATATCTGACAAATGAAAAATTACCTTGAAGCCCTTTTTCTGCTTCTTCCCACATCCATCTCCTTCTTGCCAGGAGTAGCTACTATTATACTACTTTTGTTAACTGTTTCTTTGTTTTCTGTAGGATTATAGTATTTATGTGAGAATACCTAAATAATGTAGCTCAGTTTTGACTATTCTGAACTTCATAAAAAATAAATAAAAAATAGATTAAGAGTCTTCCATGTAGATCTCTCCACTCGAGCGACAGGGCGTCAATGATGATTCAAGGCCTGTCCCTCAGCTGTCAACCAGGGGCCCATGGGAGAGAAGGGGTTACCTTGAAGAGACTTGTGGTGACATAGCTTTTGTCAAATAAAATGAATCCCATGAAAGCATACAGAAGACCCAGAAGGCCTACAAAGTTCTTAACAGTTGTTCATGCAGTAACATTACCAGCTTGCCTGAGGAGGGCAGAGAAGACGTCCGGAGAGGATGCTGGGCCTCCAGAGTTTTACCTACAGGAAGCAGGCTGAGAGAGATGCGTGACCACACACATATGATGCCTTTTATGAAAAGTAACATATGGGGGTAGAAACAAGCCCAGAAGGTAGAACTGTTAAGATTAAACAGTATATTACAGAACAACTAATGGATTAATGAAGAAATCAAAGGAGCTATCAAAAAAATATCTTGACAAAAAGTAAATGAAAATACAACATACCAAAATCTATAGGCAGTTTTAAGGGAATTTCATAGTGAAACAGCACTACCTCAAAATAAAAAAAAAAATCTCCAACGAGCAATTTAACTTTATACCTAAAGTAACTAGAAAAAGAAGAACAAACAAATGTAAAAGTTCGCAGAAAAAATATAATAAAGATCAAAGTGAAAATAAATGAATTAGAGAATAAAAAGATAATGGAAAAGATCAAGGAAACTACAAACTGGTTCCTCCAAAAGATAAAGCTAACAAACCTCAGGCTAGACTCAGCAACAGCAACAAAAGTTTCCAAAAAAGTCAGAAATGAAAGAGGAAAAATTACAACTGCTACCGAAAGAGACAAAGGATGATAAGCAACTGCTATAAACAATTACCTTCCAAAATGTTGGACAACGTAAGCGAAATGAGTAAGTTCCTAGAAACATACAATTTCCAAGACTAAACTGTGAAGAAATGGAAAATCTGAATAGACCAATTACTACGAGACTGAATAACGACTCTTAAAATGTTCAACAAACAAGAGTCCAAGACAAGATACTTCACTGCTGAATTTTAACCATTCAAAGAAGATTTAATACATATTCTCAAACTCTTCCAAAAAACTGAAGCGGAGAGAGTGTGTCCAAATTCATTTTAGGAAGCCAGCATTATCGTGTTGTTACCAGTAACCAGACAAGAACACCATGCACATAGACACCCAAAATGATGGACCAATATCACTGGTGAACATGTATGAATATTCCTCAGCAAAATACTAGCAAATCTAATTCAATAACACCTTAAAAGGTTCATAGACCAAGATCAAGTGAGACTGGTTCCAGGGATAAAAGGATGGTTCAACATCTGCAAATCAATTAACCTGACACGCCACATAAACAAAATGAAGGATAAAAATCATATGGTCATCTCGACAGATGCAGAGAAAAACAGGTAACAAAATTCAATATCCATTTATGATAAAATCTCTCCATAAACTAGGTATAGAGGGAACACACCTCAACATAATAAAGGCCATCTAGGACAAGCCCACAACTAACATCATACCCCATGATAAAAAGCTGAAAGCTTTTCCTCTAAAATCAGAAACAAAAGGAAGAATGTCCACTCTCGGCACTTTTATTTAATATAATACTAGAAACCCCATCTAGGGCAATTATGCAAAGAAAATAAATGCAAGGCATTCAAATTGGAAAAGAACAAGTAAAATTGTCACTATTTACAAACAATATAATTTTATATATAGGAAACTCTAAAGACCCACCAAAAAAAACCTCTTCTTAGAACTAATAAACAAATTCAGTAAAACTGTAAGATACAAAATCAATGTACAAACTTGGCTGCATTTCTATACACTAACAATGAAATAATAGAAAGAGAAATTAAGAAAACAATCCTATTTACAATTGTATCAAAAGAATAAAATACCTAGGAATAAATTTAACCAAGGAAGTGAAATATCTATGTACTGAAAACTATAATACACTGACAAAGAAAATTAAAGATGACACAAAAAAATGGGAAAACATTTCATACCAATGGACTGGAATAATTAATACTGTAAAATGTCCACATCACCCAAAACAATCTACACAGTCAATGCAATCCCTGACAAACAACATTCTGGGCATTTTTATAGAAAGAGGAAAAAAAAGTGCTACAATTTGCATGGAACCACAGAAGACCATAAGGAACCAAAGCAATCCTGAGGGGGAAAAAAAAGGAAAACAACGCTGACAGCATCATACTTCCTGATTTCAAACTATGCTACAAAGCTATAGTGATCCAAACAGTATGATATTGGCATAAAAACAGATACATAGATCAATGTGGAGAGAACAGAGAATACAGAAATAAACTCACACGTACATGGTCAATTAATTTCTGACAAAGGACATAAAATATACCATGGGGAAAGGGCAGTCTTTTCAATAAGTTGGGAAAACTGTATAGCAAAAATAGTATATACAAAAGAATGAAATGAGACAACTATCTTCCACCTTATACAAACACTTACTCAAAATGAATTAAACTTGAATGTAAGGCCTAAAATCACAATACTCCTAGAAGAAAACATTGGCGGTAATGTCAATTGTGGTTTTGGTGAACAATTAATTTTTGGATCTGAATCCAAAAGCAAAAGTTAGAAAAGCAATCAAACTAAAAGCAGTGAAACTAAAAAGCTTCTGCACAGCAAAGAAAACCATCAACAAAATAAAAAGGCAATGAATTGAATGGGAGAAATATTTGCAAACCATATATCTGATAAGTGGTTAATATCCAAAGTAAATAAGGAATTCATATAACTCAATAGTAAAAAAACAAACAAAAATATATAAACAATCCAATTAAAATATGGGCAGAGGCTCTAAATAGACATTTTCCCAAAGATATACAAATGGCTGACAGGGACATGAAAAGATGCTTCACATTGCTAATCATCAGGGACATGCAATCAAAACCACAATGAGATATCTCCGCACATCCATTAGAATGACTGTTATCAAAAAGACAAGAAATAGGGTTGGGCGGCTAGGTGAAACAGGGCAAGAGATTAAGAAGTACAAATTGGTAGTTACAAAATAATTGTTGAAATGTAAAGTACAGCACAGGGAATACAGTCAACAATATTTCAATAACTGTGTATGGTGTCAGGTAGGTACTAAAATTACTGGGGGTAGTGCTCTATAAATTATATAAATGTCTAACCACTATGCTGTACACCTAAAACTAGTATAAAATAATACTGAATGGCAATTGTAATTGAAAAATAAAATTTAATTTAAAAACAAAGTCAAATATTGGCGAGAATATGCAGAAAAGCAAATCGTGTTTCACTTTTGTGGAATTATACATTGGTGCAGCTACTATGGAAAACAGTGCAGAGGTTCCTCAAAAAATTAAAAATAAAACCACCATATGTTCCAGCAATATCGCTTCTGAGTACTTACCCAAAGAAAATGAAAACATTAATTCAAAAAGATACACACATCCCTATGTTCATTGCAGCATTACTTACATTAGCCAAGATACAAAAATAAGTTAGGTGTCCGTTAACAAATGAGTGGATAAAGATGCGGTATGTATACAATAGGATACTACTTAGCCATTGAAAAAAGAAATCATGCCATTTGTGAAAATATGGATGAACCTTGATGATATTATGCTAAGTGAAACAAGTCAGACAGAGAAAGACAAATACTGTTTGATCTCACTTATAGCTGGAATCTAAGGGGGAAAAAAGTGGACAAACAAACAGAACTCATAGATACAGTAAACAAATTGGTGGTTGCCAGAGAGAAGGGAGTGGGAAAAATGGGTGAAGCAGGTCGAGAGGTACCAGCTTCCAGATACAAAATAAATGTCATAGGGATATAATGTACAGCACAGTGACTACAGCCAATGATATCCTATTGCGTATGTGAAAGTTGCCAAGAGAGTAAATCTTAACAGTTTTCATCACATGGGGTAAAAGGATTAGACCACTGCCCCAGACTACAATCTAATGAAAGACTTCTAGTCAGAGGCACCCGCCTAAGCTTACCCCATAATATTCTTAATTAACAGAAACTATAAAATTATAAATGTTTGTAATTTTAAGGTGTTATGTTGTAGGTTAATTTGTGATGCAGAAATAAATAATACAGATTTCGTAGCAAGACTAAACTAATATGTACTTACCTCAGATCTTCAGACAATGCTGTGCTTAATTATCTGATTCCTAAGTCTGGGTTGTCTACTGGACAAAACCATAATAAGTAAGACTTACTCCCAGGTTTTTGAACCAGTCTTTATACAAAAATCAGTATCCTCAGTGATAATTGCTTAACAAAAAGGGATTGTAGCCATCATAATGAGGTGATAATTTTAACAGTACCTTACATTTATAGAGAGTTTTAAAGTTTACAGAGCAATTTTATATAAATAACGTATTTCAATTCTCAGAAGTAACTATGAATTTGATTATTATAATCTCAATTTTAAAGATGAAATAAGTGGATAGCAGAAAAGTTAGAGGCAGGCCAAACTCTTTCACTAATAAGTGGCAAAACAGGCCCTTGAACTTTTGCCTTGTAATTTCATAATCCATGATCACCACGTCTCTGTGTCTTTTTGATCTGATATAGGTGTGGGGCAGTCTGTGGTTGCATGAACCTAGAAGAATAATTCTAAAATGCCAGACATACTTGATATACAATATAACAAAAACATCCCTCATAATGTACTAGCTTACTTACATTAAAGCAGCTGACAAATATAAATGGTTCTATAACAAAATTATCAGGCTTTATAAGAGACCAAATCATTATTAGGTGAACACTTTATCAATAGTCTTGATATAAAATTTAAAAAAGAACATTTCACATTCAGAGACAAGATATTTTGTCTTTAACTATAAAATTTGAGATATCTAAAGATATGATAAAAATCCAATTGCATCTTTTCTCATTTTTTCCCACCACAGTCATTATAAAACATCTGGGGCTCCAATTTGCCTCAACTTGCAAAGGCATCGAAAGTAATTTCCTGTAAAGAAAGAGGACAGGCAGATTATCTCTATCACATGCATCATAATAATGTAGCATTCCATTCTCAAGTTAAAATAGACCTAAGAGATCCTGTGGTTTCGTGTAGGAAGGAATTTGAAAAATATCCAACAGAAAGAACACCCATCGGGACCAAAAAAAGTGGGGGCGGGGAGTTTTTGCAAACACAACTTTCTAAATATCCGCAGTTAAGTTTTTAGATTCCAAATTGTTTCAGGAGACAGGTAAACAAATGTTTATTATACTTAGTTTACATTTCCCACCTAGCAAAGATTTTTTTAAATTTATTTTTCATAGATAACAGCAATTTTGAGATAGAGATAGGTATAAATGTAATTTTAATTTTTTTCATGATAAACCTACAAAAGTCATTTTCATAAAACAAAATTGGTATTTCAAATCTTTTAAGATCTCTTTTAAGTTTTCAAATTGAAGTTTACATTTATTAACAGATTCAGATGCCTAGTGAAAACTTGAAAATTCATTCAGTTAAGACATTTCTATTTATATAGCACTTTTAATGGACAATTTTCTGTGTTTTTGAGTATTTTAAAACTAAAGTTATTTGCATAAAAACAGAATCAGCATTTTTAAGACTTCATCTGTTCTTCATTCTTCTTTACTGGAAATCATTATATTTTGTTTACAACATCAGAATCCTCCTCATGGAACAAAAGCTGATGTCACAATGGACCGTTATTATTTCAAGCAAGCAGTAAGTACAGGCAACAAATAAACACTTCATAGAGGGGGAAAAAAAAACAACTTTGTTTACAAAAGAATTTCATAGCAGCTGACATAACAGTCAACATTTTACATTACACCTTTTTTTCAGCAGATATTAAAATATTTTCACACTTTTAAAGACAATATATAAAGTCTAAATAAATGAATAACAGCATCATTTTAGCATCTTAAAGGAAGAGCGCTAATTCATGATATTCTAACAAAATTATCATTCCCTTTCATAACTGAAAAGAGGAATTTCTTGAATTCTTAGCAAAACAAAAATGTGCTGAAGATGTTGTCTCTTTGGAAACTTGAAAGAGTCACATACTTCATCGTTTTGAGCATATGAATTAGATTGGATTTTTCTGCACATCTTGGTAAAATACACATCAGATCATGTCAGAACCTTTCTCAAAACTCTTCATTACGTCTCCTACCACTCTCAAGACAAAGTCTTAATTCTTCTCCATCCAAACCCCTTCATATTTTGGTCCCTAAATATGTGACCTCATTTCTACCTCTGCTCTCCTCCTCCTCCAATCCTCTTTCCTATTCACACACTGACTTACAGATTTTAATACATGAACTCTATCACATCTTCAATAGCTTTAAAGCATGTATTACTTTAGAAATAGTTCTTTCCCAATTTCACTGTGGTCGCCTGGTAAACACCTTCCAAAACTCTGTGGGAATGCCACCTTTTTCCTGAAGTATTTCTTGATCCTCAGGCAGAATATGTTATTCCCTCTTCTGGATTCTCAGAACTCTGTTTGCAAACTGGGTTTTAATTATTTGTTTCTCTCCCTACTAGAACATGAGTTCCTTGAGGTCTCCGTTTCCGGGACATAGCAAATGGAAGATGAGAAAGATGTTAAGGAAGGAAGGAAAGGGGAGAGAGAGGGAAGGAAGGAGGGAGAGAGAGAGAGAGAGGGAGGGAGGGAGGGAGGGAGGGAGGGTCTGTCTTCATGGTGGAATATATCTAATTATTTCTAACTAGAGATCAGACTTGTGGACCCAAATTTTGATACAAAGGTAAGAAATAAACTTGATGATTTTATATATTTCCTTACGTAAGTATTAAAATGATATAACGTCTTGTAAAAGAGAAAGAATATGTAATTTTCCTCAAATAGGACAGATATTATCATAGCCAAAATTTAATGGACTAATTTTATAGAGCAGATATAATCAGCATTATCATATTTATCAAAAAAAAAATGTACAAGGTACATTATCATTGGTCCTATTTCTCAGGTATTAAAATTGATGCATGGAAAGAGGGTCAGAGCTAATAACCAGGGAGAAACTGGGACCAGACCTTTGGTCTGTCCATCTTGAGCCCAAGCTCTCATTGATACACTGGAAGTCATCTGAATAGTTAAAAAAAAAAAAAAAAAACACTGTCTATAGGTACATATTATAAAAATGACTGCATGAATATTGTATTTGAAAGTAACAGTAAAATCTCCCCAAATATAAATTGTCCAAGCCACGTATTTCTTTGATAATTGGAAAGACCCACAGGAGAGAGCAGGCCAACAAGGCAGGATATCACTTATACTTTTGATTACATATTGCCTATAACAAATCTACTTAAGTATTGCCAGGAAAAAAACACATATCTCATTATTTGCTACTCAGCCTATCTCAGAAAAATGTTGGGTAAAGTACTGAGTTCATTTTCATGATACTTTTAATATATCCAAATTAAATACTTAGATTCAGATAAATTTAAATTGTAATTATTAACAATAAAACAATTTTGTTTTGCAAAAGAAAATGGGTAAAGGGGACGAAATATACAGTGATGGAAGGAAATTCAACTTCAGGTGGTAAACATACAATACGATTAAAAGATAATGTATTATTAAGTTGTACATGTGAAACCTATATAATTTTATTAACCAATGTCACCCAATAAATGTTTAAAAAAGAAGAAAAGAAAATGTTTGCTACTTTATGAGGAGTATGATCCCAAGGATTACTCTCCTACAATTCCATTCAGGTGAATATTTCTTCTAAATGACTTGTACATAGACAAACCTTCTAAAGTTCAACTCAAATTTATGCATCTCTGACATATATAAACAGACACAATAGCTGCCATTAAATGACAACTTCAAACATCACTCAGAAATTCCCTGCGCAAAAATATCCTCCAGGCAGATAAATGGCTTCTGCAGAATTTCTTTTCTAGCAGGAAAACTGCAAAGCTTATTTTGCCTCATTATGCTTACAGCAAAGCGTGAATAAAATCATAAACATCATCTACCCCCATGGTTCTCAAACTCCGGTCCCCGGGTTAGCAGCATTCGCATGGCCTGAGAACCTACGAGAAATGCAAATTCTGGGTCTCCCCAAACCTACGCGAGAACCACCAATCTGTGTTTTACCACGCTCTCCGGGTAAACTTAATACATACCCAAGTTCCAGAACCGCTGACTTACTCCCCCATCTTGTTTCCTAGGTGAGGCGACTGAGGCCTCAGGTTTTGTAATTAGCCAAATTAGTCACAACAAGACAAAGCAATTTATTATACAAAAGCCAGTAAATTTTCCTATTCCTAATTTCTCCCTTGTTGATTACAAGAGTCAAGCCTGTAGGGCCACAGCACAGAGAAGCTATCGTTGCTTTTCTGGATACCAGCGCATTGAGAGCTGTGAGGGCTAGACATACAAATGGAAACAACCCCACTGAACACTTCGTTCTTCAGTTTAAGACAAGAGCTCCTTCACTAAGAATCTGCAATTCTGATAATTCCCCAAGACAGTGCCTCTAATATTGATTTATTCAAAATGATCCGATTTTAACTTACCTATAGAATCAAAGGGTTAAGAGAAAATTTCCCCTTCCTTAAAATCTTAAAACAGTCCTTAAATTTGGCCATTTCCACTTGACACAACTTATCTAGAAGACTTATATACATTGGAGGCACCAAAGTTAAAACCATGGCAGGTGTGGGAATTTCAATATGTTGGAGCAATGTAGAATACCTGGAATTTGTGTTGTCTAGTTGGAGCCCTTACTCCATCTTGATTCCCAGTTCCAGTGTGGTCATGACCCTATCACTCTCTTTTTGCTGGGGTGAAAGAGATAAGAAGAAAAATTTTCCTCACTGAGCATCAGTTTCTCCAATGTTCTGTAAGAATTCCCACATATATACTCAGGAGTGTATTTCTAACGTAGGTCTCAAAAGACGTAGAATTTGTATGTACATAATAATTTTACTCAAGAACGAAGAGAATGTATCCTACTACTCATTCAAGAAAAGTGTTTCTTCTAATTGGAGAATAGTAGCTCAAGTCAAAAGCATACATGAAAGAGGGAGGCCAGAAAAGAATTGCCCTGTGCCAGTCCCCCTTCCCAGACTGGTCAAATGCTTCTCTAGTCTCCTGAAGTTCCTGTGTCTGTACGCAAGTACTGCATGTTCACTGTTTGATTATTTCCTGTGCTGAACGGGCATCTATATTAGAAAGAAGGTACTTCTTATTCTTAAGAAGATGTCATGTGCTATCATAGAAAGAATATGTACTCGGAGGCAGGCCCGAAATGGCAGAATAGGGGGACTCTGACCTTGCCCCCTCCCGTGAATACACAGAACTTACACCTACATATAGAGTGATTCTCCCTGAGAGACAACTGAGTGCTGTATGAACAGCTTCTGCACAGCAAATGAGAAAGAAAGACCATGTAGAGAAGGGTAGGAAACCACAGGAACTTTCCTGGATTGGCAGGAACTCTCTGGGACCGGAGGTATCTACAATTGCCATAGTTTATGTTCCCCCTCTACCTGGAGAACATGGGCGGGAGCTCTGAGTGGGTGCCCTGGCTGACCTGTAAGGCTGACATAGCACATTCCCAGCCACGTTTCCCTGACCCCACTCCCACCCTGGACAACCAGGGTGCTGCTCTATGTGTATGCACACAAGGATGCCCTGTCCACCGATCTCCCTGGCCCCAGATAGCTGGACCCAAAGGGTGCTACCCCACCCAGAGCCTGCTCCAGTGCGGCTAGCCAGCACCCCAGGCACTGTGTGCACCCACCTTGGCTCCAACTGGCCTGCCAAAACTGCCCAGTACACACAGTCTACGCAGAGGTCATTCCCCCACCAGGCCACTTTTTCAGGATTTGGCGTGACAGCTATTTTGTTTAATTCATAGAAACAAACACAGAAAGTCAAACAGAATGAGAATACAATGGAATGTATTCCAAATGAAAGAACAACAAAAATATCCAGAAAAAAAGAGATCAACATTAGAAAACAAACAATCTGATTAATCCAGGGCACCCGCTCAATTATCTCTTGCCTAATAAAGAATTAAAAGTAATGATCATAAGGATGCTCGCTGAACTTAAGAGCAGAAAAGAGAATACAATTCAGTAAGAACTTCAACAAAGAGTTATAAAATGTATTGAGAAACCAGTCAAAGCTAAAGAATATAATAACTGAAATGAAAAAGTCAACAGTGAATTAGACTTATTCTAGGGATGCAAATGTGATATATCACATAAATAAAATAAAGGATAAAAATCATACAATCATCTCAATAGATGCAGAAAAGCGCTTGACAAAATTTAATATCAATTTATAATAAAAACTCTCAACAAAATGGATATACAAGGAACATACCTCAACATAATAAAGACTAAGTGGACAAGTCCACACCTAAATCACACTCAGTGGTAAAGCGCTAAAAGGTTTTCTCTAAGATCAGGAATAAGACAAGGATGCCTACTCTCAAAACTTTTATTATTCAACATAGTATTGGAAGTCCTAGCTACAGCAGTGAAGAAATAGAAATAAAAGGCATCTGAAGATCAAAAAGTAAGAAGCAAAACTCACTTTCTGTAGATGACATGACTGCATGTAGAAACCCCTAAAAAACACATAAAAAAAAAGAACTATTAAAACTAATAAATGAATTCAGTAAAGTTACAGGATAAAAAAAGCAATATACAGAAATCTGTTGCATTCCTATACACTAGTAATGAACAATCGAAAGGAGAAATTTTAAAAAACAATCCCACTTACAACTGAATCAAAAAGAATAAAATACCAAGGAGGTGAAAAGACATTACTGAAATAAGCTGAAGAAGACAACAATAAATGAAAGGATATACCACACTCATAGACTAGAAGAATTATATCATTAATATGTCTATCCTACCCAAAGCAACCTACAGATTCAATGCAACCCCTATCAAAATATCAATGGCATTTTTCACAGAACTAGAACAAATAATCCCAAAATTTATATGGAGTCACAAAAACCCCATATAGCCAAAGCAATCTTGAGAAAGAAGAACAAAGTGGGAAGTATCTAGTATTTCAAACTATACTAGAAAGCTATGATAATCAACGGTATGATTCTGTCATAAAAACAAACACATAGATCAAGGGAATAAAATAGAATACCCAGGAATAAACTCTCACATATACGGGCAATTAATCTATGACAAAGAAGGCAAGAATATACAATAGGTACATAACAGTCTCTTCTACAGTTGTGGAAAATAGTGGGAAAACTGAACAGTTACATGCAGAAAAAAAAAAAAAAAACAAGAAACAAGAAACTGGACCACTTTCTTATACCCTGAATAAAAATAAACTTAAGATAAAGACGAAAATATAAGACCTGAAATCATAAAACTTCTTGAATTAAAAATAGGGAGTGAACTCTTTGACAAAAGTCTTAGCAATATCTTTTTGGATACGCCTCCTCAGGCAAAAGCAAATATATATATATATTTGCTTGTGTGTGTGTGTGTGTGCATGTGTGTGTATATATACACACACAGATATACATGTCTATATATAGAGAGGGACATATCTACATATAAACACATACACACAGATATATATATATTTTACATATACACATATATACATACATACACACACACAAGTGAGACTACATCAAACTAAAGTTTCTGCACCACAAAATAAACCATTAACCGAACAAAAAGGCAACCTACTGAATGGGAGAAGATATTTGCAAATAATATATCCAGTAAGGAGTTAATATCCAAAATATAAAAAGATCCATATAGACCAATACTAGAAAACAATCAGATTAAAAATAGGCAGAGGACCTAAACAGACATTTCTCCAAAGAAGACATGCTGATGGCCAAGAGACATAAAAAAGATGCTCAACATCACTAATCATAGGGAAATGCAAATTGAAACCAATGAAATACCACCCCACTCACACCTGTCAGAATGACTATTATCAAAAAGACAACAAATAATGAGTGTTTGCAAGTATGTGGAAAAAAGAGAACCTTCATGTACTGTTGGTGGGATGGTAAATTGGTGTAGCCACTATGGAAAACATTATGAAAACTCTTCAAAAACTTAAAAACAGAAGTATCATACAACTCAGCAGTTCTACTTCTGGGTGTTCAACTGTCAAAGCCAAAAGCACTAATTCATAAAGATATGTGTACTCCTATGTTCATGCAGCATTATTTACAATAGGCGAGACATGGAAGAGATGCAGGTTTCCATGGACAGATGAATGAATAGAGAAGATGTGGTGTATATATGCAATGGATCATTACAGGGCAATAAAGAAAGGATGAAATCTTGCCACTTGTGACAACATGGACAGACCTAGAGGATATTATGCTAAGTGAAATAAGTCAAACAGAGAAAGACAAAAATTGTATATGAGTTCACTTATACATGGAATCTAGGTAAACAAAACAAACAAAACTAAACTAAAACAGACTCGTAGATACAGAGTCCGTGGTGGATGCCATGGACCCCAGGTTGGAGGATGAGGAAGAAGGGGACAGAGTTCCCTTCGGAGACCCGCTTCCTCTTGCACTTGGGGATGCTGCCATCTTTGGCTGGCACCTTGGCATCATTGCAAATTTCTGCAAAGGGCTAGAGCTGGCCGATGTTGACCAGAAGGGAGGTGGGTGGGGGATGGGTAGAAATGCGAAGGGGAATAAGAGTTATACACATTTCCAGTTATAAAATAAATAAGCCACAGGAATGTAGTGTACAGTACAAGGAATACAGTCAATAATATTGTAATAACTGCATGGTGACAGATGGTTACTAGACTCATTGTGGGATTCACATCATAAAGTATATAAATGTTGAATTACTATGTTGTATACCTGAAACTAAAATAATATTGTATGCCAACTATACTTTAATAAACATATTTTTTAAAAGACTGAATGATTAGTGCTCTGTGCAGTTATTTATGCTTCCTAAAGACTGATCTTTGTCTTCTAATTTCAACCACCTGGTGTATCAATATATTAACTAAACTCTTGTTAAGTCTCCTAAGGCCATAAACATTTCTTCATCCTCAGGATTTATTTGTTTACAGTATTTTAAATTACTAGAGATCATAAAGAGTAACCCTTCATCTCCCTTACTGCCATGACCTTTCAAAATGAAGAGAGCTATAAAATTTAAAAAAGAAAAAAGAAAAAAAAAACATCTCTGCTACAGCATTTCAGGTCTTTATGACAGTGTCTGGCTCAGTTTCCTCAACAGCTTGCTGCTTCCTAATGATCCCTTTTTTCTGTTTTATTTCCCCAAATCCATTTATTTTCAGATCAGTAAAAGCATATATTCTTTCTGTCTCTCCAGACACATTAGACCGGTTTTGAGAGATTAAGTAATATCTAATCACAAATTGAAAGAAATAATTTAGGAAAAGACTGCCCCCTTGGTAGGCAGCCACCCAAAAGCTCTGTTCTTTGACACTCAAATGTCATCAAGTGCAGGGGCTCTCTTTCCCAGACCTATGATCAGACACGGGCTCATTTCTCAGGAACAGCACATGGCAAATCATTGTGGGTACGGCATTTGCTACTACGCTTTTACACAATATTAAGAATAGCGACAGCCTATATTATCACGCTCAATGAATTACCCGCATGGTATGGGGCTGCCGCTGCTTAATTTGTTAAAAAGTTACTGATAACACAGAAAGGAAAGCCAGTAAGAGAAAAACCTCAGGCTAATGGTAGACTAGGCTAACTTTAACAAATATACCATCCCCTAACTACACACACGGGTTTTTGTATTTTGTTTTGTACAGGAAAAATACTGTTTCTTCTTTACTCATGTATAATATCTCTGACACCAGATGTGTGAGGTTGCTTTTCCCACACCAAGCAATTCTCTGAGACAGCAGCTGGGGTCCTATAATTTACTTCAATTCTGACTCTATCCGAAGTTAGCGCGGACCCCACCAGTTAAGGACTCGGTGCCACAGAACAGCCCTCCACCTCAGGCACCAGTCCCAGGCAGCAAGCCCCATGGTCACCCAGAACTTCCGTTCAGCTTGGCTACAAGTCTGAGGTTCCCATGACCCCCTCGTTGGATCCAATCATCTGTCAGAACAGCTTGCAGAACTGAGCGTGAATTTTGTGCTTACCAGTTTGTATAAAAAAGGGCATGAGGAATAAAGATGAACTGCCAGACGAAGGGATGCCTGGGGCAATATCTGGAAGACTGTCGAGCGCAGGAGCTTCTGTTCCCGGGGTGCTGCGGTGGGTCGCCATCCTGGAATACAGATGTGTCACCGACGCAGGAAGCTCTCCACACCCCATACTCCGGGGATCTTTACGGCGGCTTCATCACGCATGTATGATGGATCACTGATTCAATCTCCATCCCCTCTCCTCTTCCAAAAGGATGGGGTGGGGGTGAGGCTGAAGGTTCCAAGCTTCTAATTAATCATGGCTTGCCCTTTCTGATCCCCATCCTGACGCTGTCCAGGAGCCCACCAAAATCACCTCATTAGAACAAAAGACATTCCTGTCACACAGTGAATTCCAAGGGATTCAGAAGCTATGTCAGGAACAGTGGTTAAACAGCAAATAACACAACAGAAGATGTCCCTAAGTGTTCGCATTACTTAGGAAGTTACAAGAGTGGAGAGCTCTGTGCCAGGAAACGGGCAGAGACCAACATATAAATGTACATTATCATATTTATAGGCCAATATAATAGATAATACGTGTTCTATTATTTCACAGTTCGCTAACTGGAATTACCACATTTTCTGATTGATGAATTTCCTGTTTTGGATTTCTCTGTAGTTTTCTGTACTATTCCCATTGGCTTCTATTTCTGCCAAATGTGTCTAAGTCTTTGTAATATTTTTTCACTTTAGGAGAAGATTCAAGAAATGCTTTAGAATGCCAAGTCAGTCACAAACACAGTAAATCATTCCAATTCACAAAACGAGATTTCATTATACTAGAGCCTCTCACTGTAGATACAATTCTTTTCACTCATTTATAAATATTTTTGAGGGTTTATAATATACCATTCACTAGACTAAATACTTGGGGAAACAAAGACGAATTAACCATGGAATCTACTTCACGCCATCGGCTAGATTTTAAAGGACTAGTCAAACTTAATATGTTTTCTATGCTAATTAGCTTGAAATGCTTGTTTTGTTTCATTACCTAGAAATAAGTGACTTTGCAAAAAAAAAAAAAACACTTATTTCTAGAAATATAAGAACTGTCTATCTACCCTTCAAAAATTCTCATTCCAAAATAATCCTCAAAATAATGCTCAATCACATAGTTATTAAAGAAATAAATCACTACTATCTTTGTAAAAGGAAGTTACAGGTGTGAGAGGTTGTCCTCTGCAGAGAAGCGCCAGTCTTTGCTGCCTGTACTTTCACGCTCCTCCTGGCCTTCTCGGCGGCCCCACCGAGGGGCCCACCGTGGCGCCCCCAGCTCCGTGGCGCCCCCAGCTCCGCGGCGCCCCCAGCTCCACGGCGCCCCCAGCTCCGCCCCGCAGAGGCTCGTCCACTCTCCCCACCGCAGCCAGATGAACATGAATGGATTTGAGCCGCCCAGAGCACAACATCTGTACTAATAAGGCAATAATTTTAAAGTAAAAATGTGTCACTCCTCCCAAAAAATTTCTTTGTAATTTAAAGACACAATTCCTCAAGTGAAAGAATCACTCTTGGTGGTGTATCAGGTCCTCTGTCACATCAGTAAAGGAGATATTTGAAGATGAGGCTCTTTCAGTGTTCAAATTAGATCAGCTTTTCCCCAGAGGACAAGTCTCTCCTGAGAAAAGGTCTCTAATCTCTCTCTTCGCCCTCCAACCCCTACAATTTAAATGCCATCTCAAGTTCAGTCCTTTCCATGGGCTTTCCCTCACCTCTTCAGTCCTGAAATTACACAGCACTGTGAATCTGCATGGTGAATTATACGAAGCCTACAGTCTATGTGATTCATTCTTCCATTCAACAGATATTTATTGAGCCCCTAGCATGTGCTAGGCATTGTAACAGGTACTGGAGATACAGCATTATGCACTGTAATAGGTACTGAAGATTTAATGCTGTAATATATTCTCTCATGAGCTTCTAGCCAATTAAAACCAGTAATAATTAAGCCATGATAGAATAAGGACCCGTAACTCCAAAATTTGATCATTGTACTTCATTTAAAATTTCATGTTAGAAGACCACAATAGAATTAAACAATCATATTAAAATTTTTACTCAGAAATGAAACAAGTATGAGACTAGTTGAAAATTGACTAAAACAACATATAAGTTAAATACTTCAAGAAACAATGCATGTAAACTGTTTAGTCCTGTGCTTGGCACACAGTAATCCATCATAGCTTCAGGTGTTATCTTTAATTATTGATCCAATTCTTAAATTCTGCAGTTCTATAAAAATTCCTGATAATCACTGCTACCTTGATAGAGATTATCGAACTCCACACACCATAGCAGAACTTCAGCTTCCGGAGGAGAATTATCACGATGTACTTTCAAAGTTTTAATTCATTCACTTATTTGACACATGAAAACCATATGCCAGGCATTGGGAATAGAGAAATGATTAGTTACAACCCCGCCCTCAAGGATTTCACAGTCTAGTTGGGGTACAAGGAAACAGATAATTTCAAAATCGGCAATTGTTAAACTTCTCTTCTGTGAGCACAGAGAAGAGAGACTGTCTATCCTGTTCATAAACGAGGTAACACAGAGAGTTAGCCTCATGGGTACTCTCGGAAGACAGACTAATAAAGGTAGAGAAAAATCAGCAAACAAGCCAGGAATGCACATGAATTATTCAGACAAATGCTAATAGTAAATCTGGTACTCAGGCTACGTGTGACTAAGTTGCCTATAAAAATATATAACCTCTGAGGCTTGGCAGGTGGGAGAGTGTCAGATCATGAAGGGCCCATATGCCATGCTCAGAGGCTTATTGAATAGGCAATAAAAATTAATAAACCTGATTCATTAAAGATATCTTACCCCTTCCCGTCTCCAAAATCATCCCAAAATAATAAGCACAAGGACCAAAATACCACTCTATCTTCAATGAAACCAGAAACATTTATAGGCCAAGCTGTAGTACATAAAGGCTGCACGGAGGAATGGCACATAAATTTACAGAGCAGAATGAAGGCAAACCATATAGCTAGCAGAGGACAAGTGCAGGTTCGTTCACTCTGAGGAAACCAAGAGATGCTGAGCACTCAAGGGACAAGGGCTAGGTGCAGAGAGGAAGACAGCTAGATTGTTTAATGTCTGTGTAAAAAGCTTCCATATTCCTAAATGGTGTGGCTATTATCTCTCAAGCACAAAAACAGTATGTCCTGGAGAATCTGAACCAGAGAAGTTCCTGACTCTGGGACCCCCAAGAGTCCCAAGGCTGAAGTGAACTTAGCATATGATCATGAACAATATGAATAACGGGACATTTCAACTTCCTTTTGCTGCCCAGCTACAGAACAAACTTACGCCACCAAACTTACTCCTCCCCAAACAGCCACAAGGAGGTGATGGGACAGGTGTCAGAAGGGCATTTTACTGAAGAAACGCAGCCTCCTTGGAGAGAGTACAAACAGATCTTTCTACGGAATTCTCCAGCGAAAAGCCTGGACACACCGCCATCCTTGAGCAAAGCCAACCTTTCAAACAAACCCAGCCCAAATACTAAGAACCTCCAATCATCTTTTCAATGGGATAGACAACAATGATAGTCAGATATTTTAGGAAAGTCCTCAACATAAAATATAGGGACAAATATACGAAGCAACGTAAAAGAAATAAAGGTAAAGCAAAGATGAGAAGAAATCAAGTATGCTATAATTCATATCCTTAGAAAGGTGAGGGAAGAGCTGATATTAGATCTAAAAAAAATAAAACTAAGATATTGTTTTTAAAAAGGGAACAATAGCTCTTAGCAAAATTAAAAATAAGAGAACCAAAACCGAAAATTAATTCTGATTATGGAGTCGAAAAGGAATAAAAGAAATATTTTAGAAAACAGAAATGGAAAAATATGGGGGGAAAGAAAATGAGAAGTATGTCCGGGATATCCAACACACACCAAACGGCAGTTCTAAACGGGGAGAAGAAAACGAGGTGATGACAATAATAATTTCCCGTGACTGAAAGGCCCCAGTCACCAGATTATGAGGTTATGTGAGCCAACGAAAGGCGGTTGTTTGGAGCCACAAAGCTTAGGGGTGATTTGTTTTATGCCAGTAGGTAATTGTCACCCAGCCTAGATCACGGTCTGCACTCTAGCTGCCCGAGGTGGGAGGGGGTCCCTGCCTTCCACCAAGTCATCCATTATGTAATTGACCAGTTTTAAGAAGGGGGTGTTGCTCATAATTCTGCAGATCAACAGTTTGGTCTGCTCTCTGCTGGCATCTCACACGCAGCTGCAATCATCTGACTTCTTGACCAGGGCTAGTCAGCATAAGGTGACCATGTCCATAATTAGAATAGGTAAAAGAAGAAAATGCTACTAATCACGGACTTTATATACAGTTGCTCAATAAACAGGAAAAACAACTCACACGGTATATGAAGATGCATTAAGAAAGCCCAGTTTTATTTTGCTAAGTAATGAGCTCATTAATATTAAAAAACCCTTTAAAGTGGTATTTTGTTTGGTACTAAGAAATCTCAACAGTTTAGTTTGTTTCCTTGGATTCTAAATAAATAAGACTTTGGGGTTGTGTTACCTTGAAGATGCCACCAACTTTAGGAGAAAACGTTTTGCCATTTTCACTTGACAAATGCCTGACAAACACCCAAAACCCTTTCAGAAGATCAACAAGGTTAAAAGTATTTTTGCAATAATTCTGGCAATTGGCTCTAGCTGACAGTTAAATACATGTGAGCCACCCGGCTCTGGCTTTCTACACAGCAGGAAAGTTCTAAGAAGCAAGAAAGGGCATTTTGCAAGCCTCTGCTTTCTGTAGCCCAATCACCAAAGCAAGTCTTACAGACAAGCTAAGAGTCAATGTGGGAAAAACTACACATGGGTGTAGTAAGGGGAGAAGGGCTTCAGGGGACATTACTATAACAGCCTATCGTATTAGACGAAATAAGCAGTGAGACTGAGTGTTCTGAATCTAGACTGATTAACCTAAAGAAGAAAGGACAGTGAAGAAAATGTTTTATGATATCTGCTTGGCTTTCATAAACACCCTAATCTTAGCATTTATGATTATTTTCAACTGTATATTTATTCATATACTTATTTTTGTTATTTTTATTTTTTAAATTTATTTATTTTAATTAGTTTCAAGTATACAGTACATTGGTTAGACATCTATATAGTTTGTAAAACGATCCCCCCAATTGCTCCCTCCCTCCCCTGACCCTCCACCTAGCCAACGTATTAATGCTAACTGCATTCCTATGCTGTGCTCCCCATCCCTGTGACCATCCGTGGGCTACTAATTTGCATGTACTTATTTTTTAAATACCTGTCTCCTACTCTAGACTGTAAGCTGCATGAGGACCAAGGCCATATCTCTTTTGCTTTTTCACCTTTCTTAGCCCAGGAAGTAGCTAAGTGCTTAGCTGTTGCTGTTTAAATGAAGTAACAGAGTAAACAAATGTATTCACAGAAACAGCAGGTTCTAGGGTCTGTAATAGCACCAGAGACAGGAAGATACCAGGAGGCCAAGAGTGAGTTCGTTACTTTAGCACATGGGCTGAGAGCAGTAAATCAGGTCATGTGCATCTCACACATAAGAGGTTCAGTAAGACAGGTTTATTTAATATGAATATAACTAAGTTATGACCTCTGATCCTAGATAGCACTGTGCTCTCTGTCCTGCCGATAAGCTTCCAAAACTATGTCCCTACATTCACAGACCTTTCATTGGAAGGGCAGTTCTCCAATTTTTTGGTCCAAGACCACTTTATACTTTTAAAATTAACTGAGGACCCCCAAAGACCTTTTGTTCAAGTGGGTTTATCTATCAATATTTCTCACATTAGATATTTCAACTGACAGCTTTAAAAATATTTAATCTTAAAAAAACAATAAACTCATAACATGTAACAAACAGCATGTTTATTAAAAAAATAACTTTATGTTTTCCAAAACAAAAATCAAATTAGTGCTAAGAGTGGCATTGTTTAACATTTTTGTAAGTCTCTTTAATATCTTTCTGAATCTTCCTTCTACACACATGTTGTCACAATATCGTGTAGCCTGTGGAAAATCCCACTGTGTAATTACGAGAAAGAAAAAGTGGCAAATACATCTCAGAATTACCACAAAAATACTTTTGACTTTGCTGATCCTCTGAAAGGGTCTTGGATATGTGTCAGGCATTTGTCAAGCGAAAACGGGAAAATGTTTTCTCCTGAAGTTCTTGGCATCTTCAAGGTAACCCAACCTCAAAGCACTATTTTTTAGAATCCAAGGAAACAAACTTAACTCTTGAGATTTCATCGTACCAAACAAAATGCCACTTTAAAAAGTTTTTTAATATTAATAAGTCCATTACTTAGTGAAATAAAATTGGACTTTCTTAATGCATCCTCACATACAGTGTGAGCTGTTTTTCTTGTTTATTAAGCAACTATATAAATTCAGTGATTATTTGCATTTTCTTCTTTTAACTGTTGTAAAAACTGAAAACAACTCTATAGATGGCTCTCTTCTCTTTAGATGAAATCTTAATCTTTTATTAATTATAAAGTAATGACTAAAATTTCTTAAGTATTTTATGTTTGAGGAAATGCTCAGTGTGCTTTATTGCATTATTTTACTCAATCCTCAAAAGTAATCTCTGATGTAGACACTATTATCATTATTATTTTATAGATGAAAAAAATGAAATTTACTGAGATTAAGTAATGTGCCCAAGGTCATACATACAACTAGTAAAAAATAAGTCTGAAGCTTTTAACTACTATTTCATACAGTTTCTCTATGCATGAGTATGGTAATATTTTCCATGGTTTTTCATTTTAATCACCCAGTTTTCATTACAGCTTTAAAGGACTTTTGAGACTTCCGGCCTGAGAAACCTGTATTCAGAATCCTAGCGGTGTGAAAGTGTAATTCCCACATCCCTGTGGAAGGAGCATTAGGACCACAGCACACTCCTGCACTCCCTGCTCTGTTCCATTCCAAACGATTCCTTCTAGAACATTCCTAAACTACAGTGCCTCCACTGCAGTCATTTCATTGGTCACCCTTGTCTCTCCTACTTGAATTGCTGAGCATCGCTGAAGACAGACTAAAAACCAGACCATGTGACTATGACGAATCTTCCAACAACCTGAGTGCCGACCTGTCAAGGGACCTGGGACAGTGAAGGACCCACGTCACACCTTCACTCTCCTTTTCAGAAATCCAGTCGGCACCAACTTTCTGCAGTCTCCTAGGACTTAGAAAATGGCCACTTTATGAACAGTGTAGAAATGAATAGCAGACATGTGCTAGCAGCCCTGGGAAATACAGAAGTGTCAGTTTAATATCCCGGGTGTTGCCGGCTGAAGCTGAGAAGTCAAACCAGGTTATAAAAATTTCAGTGGCCACAAACCTGTGAATGTTCTCTTCAGTTCGAGAAGAGCAAAGGTAATGGGCCACAGGAGAAAAGCAGGAGGAAAATAATGGATCCCATCTCATTAACTGAAAGCTGGCTCTTGAAAAGGATAATGACGCTAAAGACCCTAATTTCCCCATAACTCCTAATTTAGAGTACATGAGCCATCGCATATTCCGGTGTCATCACAGGCAAGTCAGAACGAAATCATAAAAATGTCATCTTATTCTATTGTATCCTTACTTATACCAGATAAAGTATACAATTTTTGCCTCTCGAGTTACAACTAGTTGACAAACATTTTAATCATCAATTATCTGTACTACGAATAGAATTATTATTGATTCAACTTTTGAGAAAATTACAATGGCAATTTAATTTAAATAACGGATTAATGTGGGTTTTTTTCTTTCAGAAACTTTTCTTTAGCTTAATCCTCAGAACATTACACATTATTTTTGTCAGTTGAATCACTTACCTTGTTAATATGATTCCAAAGAAAACATATTCATTTATTACTAAAAAGACATAACCATGTTATTTTGGCATGAATGTCCCAAAAGAACCTAGCTTTCATGAAGTATACAGAAAAATGAGAATAAACAAAGCATTTCTTACTTTGGTTAAGTATGATTAATTAAATGTATTATCACTGGGCTGATATTAGTTTTCTAATATAATGCAGTGTTTCAACTGAAACCTACATTGAATAGTTAAAATTAGTTTGTTCATTTATCATTTAATAAGCACCAACTCTAGCAAATAGTGTGCCAGATGCTATAGCTATTAAGACTGATAGGTGTTGGTCCTTCTCTGTAAGAGTCACAGTCATATCTAGTAGACTTACATGTGATTAATATACAGATTGATATGTTTATAATAAAAGCATGTACAGATCATGTAGCAGTGGTCCCAATCATTTTGGCACCAGGGACTGGTGCTTCTATGAGAATCTAATGCCTGATGATCTGAGGCTGAGCTGAGGCGGTGATGCTGGCACTGGTGAGCGGCTGCAAATACAGATGAAGATTTGCTGGCTCGTCTGCCACTTACCTCCTGCAGTGCGGCCCAGTTCCTCCCAACAAGCCACACGGATTGTTCCTGGGGCCCAGTAGTTGGGGATTCCTGATGTATGAGATATTGATCAAGGATCTCCACAGAGACAGTAGCAGAAGTTTCAAAATGAGTTTAAATGTTCTTCTGAACTCAAATCAAATTCTTTACCTATTAGCTTGTTTTATTATCAAACAAAGCTTCAAATATTATCAATATTATTTGACTATCTGACCATAAATAGATGCACTAGCAATCAAAGCAGCATGCCCACATGAAGGATCTGTCCTAGCAATATTATTATTGCTTTTGTCTCCAGCACTCTATGAGGAAGTCAGAAACAGCTCCATTTTACAGATGGGCAAAGGGCAACGCAATGAGATTAAATATGTGCCAAACATTGAATTGCAGCAAATGCTCTACTTTGGATGGAAACCGATTCCTGAGTCTAAGATTTTCCCACTCCGCTGGGCTGCCCAGCTAACCACGCTGCTCAACAGAGCTATCAGAAAGGTATTCTATGTACACCCTCAAAACTGTATGTCAATGATTTAACTAGAGGCAGAGTTAAAATGTCTGAGTACCACATGTGAGCATCTGAGAGAGCGCACCTTAGAAGACTGACAGCATGCAGACTCTGGAGACTGAGTAATGAATAACACTGGGAACTACAGCAATTTTGTATGTTGCACATGAAGCTTTACATGAGTGACTTCGAAACTGCTTGTTTTTTGGTATGTTCCTGCCATATTTCCTATATGTACATTTCATTATGATATACTCTGAAATTAATTTGTCTTCCAGACAAGAAAGGAAGAATAAGCAGTACTGAAATTATAATTACTTGACTATAAATGTAAATCCATTGGTCAAGTAATCTATTACAATGGGAAAATTAATGTTTTAAGTTGCATATTGCAACTTAAATAGCTAAGATCACGTGTGTCCACAGAAGCAATAGAGCCATGGAGGTTAAGGGCTAAGACCTAAAATCAGATGGCTTGTGCGCAATCCTGGCCTCTAGTGCATAATTGTTATGTAATTTGGGGCAGTCTTAACTTCTCTTGCTTTTGTTATTCATAAAAGAGAAATAAGAATAATAATAGTGCCCCCTTCAAAGGGTTGTTATAAGGATAAAATGAGTAAGCAGTGTTCCCTAAATGTGTGTTATAATACTAAACATAAAGTACATTTTAATTACTGCAGTATTATTATGTGCTCTAACACAATCTTGTTCACAGAAAGAATATGTAATGTAAACTCATTCCTTAAAAGAGTTATGTACACTTAGAATCAATTTTCAAGGAGCACTGCCAATTATATTTGGCATTCTATTTAAAGAACAAAAAAAAGAAGCTATTTTTGTCAGGATGGACCTCACAGACTATTGCTTTCCATAATGAAGAGTAATAAATGGCTACACTCTATGTAATGTCAATCTGGTAAGATTCTAAAACATTCCACTTTGGATGAGTTGGACCGGATCCAGCTTTTTAGTGAATCATTTCTAAGGCTCCTGCTGTCTTCAAATTCAGAATAAACATTAAAAAGATTCTGAAATGTGACTGAACCATACCCAGTTAAGAATGGTTCTCATTTCCGTCTTAGATATGGACAGGAGCAGAGAGACGGGGGTGTATGTGGTGTGGCAAGATAATTTCATTTTACATCTCTTTTTATTTCTTCCTCCATACAGGTAAAGAGCATGACTTTCAAGGCCTTCTGCTTTCCTGCTCTTCTCAATGTCACTTCTGTCAATGTCCTCAAAGAGGTAATTAACCTCATACTGATAAGCAATTTTTCCCCAAGAGCATGCTTTACTAGCCCTCCTACAGCTATTATACCCTGAACAAGGAATCGTGTTCACCTCCACGTTCCCTTCAATACTTGTCAAGGCTCTGCAAATGTTATTAGGTGATAACTTCTCATTAGCATTTCTTTTGGCTTTATGATGTTAAATTTAATTTTGCTATGATGCCAGCACATAAAGAAAGATATCACTTGACAGGTCCAAAGTTCCTTATGGTTCTAGTAGATATTGTTTCTGTATTTTCACAATGTCTCTGGCAACTCCCACACAGGATAACCTGTATGGCAGGTGTTTAGCCCTACGAATGTAGGGAATGGGGCAGTGTATGAAGGCCCAGGAGCAGGCTAAAGCCTGGGACTGTGCGACTGACATGTCCTTCTAACACCTTTGCACACCACCATGACACAACACGCCTCATCAGTGGCAGAAAACATATTTTAGGGCAAAATGATGAGAACATCAGGCAATCAACTAGCAAATGTGCCAAAGAGAAATTTGACTCCAATTTGGTTTCCACAATTATTGTTTTCTGCTCATTTCTAACCAGCTGCTTTAATTACGCTGATAATATATGAGTCACTAGGTCCTTGACATTTGCGATCCTTCCAATTTTATAGATGAGATTCAGACTACTTTAATAATAATCATTTTTTTTTCTTTAGGGAGTAAAAGAACAAGAATGGAATTTTAAGAAATAGGACTTGGATTTTATTTTTGGCTCCACTACTCACTCATTGCACACACATCCTTAGTGAACTTATTCAATCTCTCTGAGCTTTAAGTCTCTCATCATCTATTATTTAAATAATAATAATAATATCTACCTTACAGGGCTGGTATGAAAATAGAATGGATAATTCCTAAAAGAATGGAAAATCATCTGTAAATATTAAAGAACTCCGCCCCCCTTGAAAGGGAAGAATTCTGGCACTGTCCTAATCTTTCCGTGGGAATATTTTTACAGACATGAGTGATGTGTCAAACACAGACACTTAAACACTAGGCCTGGAATGTACTGACCCAGACCTGGAGCTGCGAGAAGGTGAGTTATGTGCTTCTCTTACTTCTTCCACTCTACTCACCAAAGGAGAGCACGGGCTGTCTGCAAAAATTCTGTTAGGAAGAACTAAAAGTATTATTTGAAATAAAGCTGTAGAAAAACATCTAACAGAAAGAGTGATTATAGTATTTATCATCAAATGACAAAAAGGAGGAGGGGTTTCCAAGTATGTAGGTATAATACGATGCCACTTTGTAAACAAATATGGATCAGATTAAAAATATGAAAATATCAATAGCTGTCATCTCTAGGTAGTAGGATTATAAGTAATTTTTTTTCTTTTTAAAATTTCTTTCAATAACAAATTTCCTTCCATTGACATATACATTTTTGTAATAAGATGAAAACGCTATCTCAACAAGAGAAAGATTACAAACTCATAACACTGTTTTTCTACGTAGCTTTCCATCACTCCTAAAACCCAACGGTTTTCGCCCCCGCTTTACCATCTACATTTCTTCCCCAAGTCGCTTTGTAAGTGTTCATGTGTTCCTGTACTTTTTTCTCTTTTACGTCTCTTCCCAATCCCCTGGCATGTACATTCCTGGTCCTTGCTTCTCTATGAGCAGCGGCACACTGTATATGGCATTTCTCCTGAGTCCCCTGTCATTACTTCTTCTCATGTGCCAGGAAGTCTCAAACCCACCTTTCTAAGCCACTGTTCTCCTCCTCCCCATCCTCCATGACCTAGACCCACATCTGACCTAGACAGAGGCACTATCCCATTTCACACCCTTTGAGAACTTACCCATTTTACTTCCTCATTTCCCTCTTCCTGTCTTTTTCGAAACTATTTACATTAGTGTGGAAAAAACATCTTTCTTTTAACATATTTACAACCTGTTCATTCTCTCTCCTGCCATTCCAGTGACCTGGCCAAGAACGCTTTCCATTTGTGTTAGTCCATTTACTGTTTCCCTCTAACTAAAGGGAATGTATTTTGCTCCATGATTTCTTTTTCTGTCCTTCGTTATCGTGGTCTCATGTCTCAAACAGACCCCGACAAGGCTTCCAAGTTATCTCTGTCTGCAGTCTCCCTTCTTCTACAAACAGTAAAACAATGTAACTCAAATTTAATTTACCCGTGAAATTTCTCTTACTCAAAAATCTGCATTTTGTTGTTACTGTCATATTAAATACCGCCTCCACTACCTTTCGGCCCCAGCATTATTTCGTTTCACACTGTGGGGTGTGAAGAGAATATTTAAATGTTTCAGCACAGGTAGCACTTTTACTGCTTTCTGAGCTAATTTTACTAAAACGTACCTGGGCTAAAAAAAACAAAGCTAAATTATAACTGAATTGATCATGAGAACTCCAAGAGAGATTTACCTCCCACTTGTTACATGTTTACATTTCAAGAGGGAATAAACCCCTAAATGAACCCTGGGTTGAAGTATCAGAAATACTAGTCTTGTCTTCCCACTAACAACATATATTTACATTCCTAAGGATAAAAAACTCAGGATTCTTTGTAAGAAGAATTTGTATACACTCGGGAACAACGATTTCTCTCCCTCTTGCAGGGTGATGTGTACATAGCTACTTTTCTTCTTTATAAGCCCCAGATTCTTAATTTTGGTTCCCTCACCTAGAGTGCAGTTCCCAGTATGTGCAGCATAACATCTGGTCCTCACTCCATCACCCTCAAAAAAAGGAAACTAAGTCATGGAAAACAGGCTCAGTTAAGTAATAGTTTGTCTGACTCCGCTCCAGAAATATTGTATCTACTTCTAGAACAATACGAATAAATGTAGATATTAAACCCTGATCACATACTAAGTCCATCTAACCAAACTCTTTCCTCTGCCCCTCCCCAGCGTCCTCTCTAGTCCTTTAAAATACTTCTGAAAATGCCGTACTATACAGAATTTATGTGTCCCAACACCCCGTGTCATCGCAAATACTTTTTCTCCATCTGAATGCTTTCTTTCCTCTTTTTAATCAATCCCAATTCCTCTTTGCCATTAAAAATTTAAGAAGTCTACCTTAAGTAAAATCCTTCACGTTGCTCAGTTTATTGGGCCATATATTTCAAAACGTTATGCTATACTAGTAATCATGCAGTATACAATGTCACGTTAACTCGATTTCAAGGCAGATATTGTTAACGCCATTTCAAAGAGAAGGAACCAGAATCTCAGAAGAGTCAAGGAAACCATCCCGAGTTACAGAAATAGCAATGGAAAGGACCATGATTCACGTTAGGGGCCTCGCAACACGTCCCAACACAATTTCAGAACTGCCGTGATCAATAACGGCTGGCTTGCGTATCCCGTTCATTTCTTTTCCAAATGGGAATATTTGTCATGGTTACCCAGTCCCTATTCTTCATTAAAGATGTAGAATAAGGGGGATTAAGGAAAGACTTGTTTTTTTGTTTTCTTTTAACAAGCCCCCAGCCAAGATATAGCACACTGGGGGGGCCTGATGTGAAGACTCACACGACCCGGGAGTGTAAGCCTGACCGGTGGGATTTTTAGACGGTTTCTGTTGGAAAAGCATCTAACGTCATATATTTTAGGTGAAGAATGGAGATAAGTGAATGTTTTTGACCAAGTAATGAACTAAGACAAAGTTTCTTATTGTTTCCAAAATTATTTTCCCCTCCCTCAGGAGCTTTTGTTCTTCCCTGCCCCGTTGATGTCAGGCTTGGTCAGATGACTCGCCTGGACAGTAAAACATGAGTCCAAGTACAATATGCCACTTCTTAGGAGGAGATTTATGATCCACTGCATTCTAACTCATACCCAGTGGTACTCCACAGAGGGGCTGCTTCGTCAGCTTAGTTCTCAGAATAAAAAAAATATATATATATATAGTTAAACTGAGCTATAGGCAATGAATGACTCACAATTAACATGTAACATGAGCATGCAATGAAGATTTGTTGTTGTTGTGAACTGCTGTAATTGTGATTGTGAGGCTGAATGATACTGCAGTACGATGACCTAAGCTGACCAATACAGATGAGGTCAAAGAAAAATGACTGGTGACCACTGTTCCTAACAGAATAACCCAAGGGACAGTATTATTAAATGTATTTGTTTACTTTAGTTCAACTAAAAGCTCTGACCATCAAATAATACAAAAATCATTCTGTGTTCATGTGTGATTTAGAAGGTATGTGATAGGTATTGAATTTTATATTCGAGAACAGCTGTAAGAAAAAGAATTCCACATGGTACTAGATGAGCCCAGAAGAGAAAGCAATCATTCACTTGAAGAAAACAAAAACATTTAATAACAAAAGGGTGAGACATAATCTATGCTCCAATCTGGTGAAATGTTAAAATCGCAATTCTCCCATAACAAATGGCAGGTTTCCTGTGTGACACAGAGAAGAAAATAAATGAGCCTCTGACATCACCGTAATGCATTTAATGATCATATAATGTAAAGGACTAATATCCATGAACCAACATGACTTACTTGCTATAGCTGCATCACAAAGTCATTGAATATGCATCACCACATATTTCTAAAGTTTAACCACAGAACTAATCCTTGCAACCCATTCCCAGAGCAGAAGTTCGAACTTGTAATAAACAAGATTCATACATGTACATGTCAAAACCAAGGCACTGACTATCTGGCCCAGAGAAGGCAGGGGCTATGGGTTATATCACAAGGAGTGCTTGTTCCCCTACTGTGTAAAATTATGACTGCATAAACATCAAGTCTGTCCTAAAGTGAAAAGTTGCCTAAAGTTCCCACACAATACGATTATGGAAGCCAGGACGGCAGCCCCGCCCTCTCATCTCAGTAATGCTGGGGAGAAAGGGCCGGATGGTAACAGAGATGGTGCTGCTGCTGTCGCGGCTGCTACTGCTACTACTGTTGCTGTCTGGGTCCAGGTGGTTCTCCACTCACTGTTTCCCTGAGTCACAGCCCATCATCGAGAGGCTTTTTTTTTTTTTTATTTGTGGTTAGACAAAGGCTGTGCTTTGAAGACAGTGAAAACAGACTTTTAGACTTTGGATTTTATGCCCCACCCCAAACTCAACAGCATGCCTTGAGCACTGAACACAGCGGCCAGAAGGCACGCCTTTGAATATGCAAAATGATCTCAATATTGTTCATACGACATGCCCCGAGGAGATGGCAGGTGCTGAGGCTTGCCCCCAAATGCTCACCTACAGGGAAGAAACTGGCAATGAGGAATACAAAAGCTGCCAAGACTAGGAAGCGCAGAAGACAATGGCCTTCATTAATGACATATAAACTTAAGAGTTTTCCTTCCAGCTTGATATTACAAAGAGTACTATGTTCAACCTATGATATGCAATAAGATTTCCAAATACTACACCTGATTTATAGTACACATTTTTCATACGATATGATGTGTAGATAGAAAATTTTTAAAACATTGTGATATGAAAAATTCCCATTCCTCTAGCTGGTAATACAGGAGTCACAAACTTAACACAGAAATGAGACAGGCGCCGGAGACAATACAAAGCACTGGAAGCTTCAGCAAATCAGAAACCGTGCCCACCTATTTAAAGGGGACAGCGGCCGCAAAACTCCAAGTGCTCTCTCGCAGGAAAGGAAGCCCATGCAGTCACCTGTTTTTGCAAAAGAAGCCAGAAGCCCAGAACTTTATGTGAAACTGCTTGATCTTTAAATGCTACTCACTTATTCAAAATAGTAATAATAACTTAAACTCTGTATGTGGAAACAATTTGTGAGCCCAACAAAATATACCTGCTACACAAACTGGCCCAGAGACCTAAGATTCCAGTATCTGGGCTGCTATCATTGAGCCTCTCCACCCCGAGTTACAGCCCTTTTGATACAAAAGGAAAACACCAACGAAAAGGGAGTTTCTTTTTGTTTGTCCTAAAACTAAATTTTAGATTAAAGAAACGAAATGTATTTTGTCTTCTGGTACCACGCCCATAAAGATTCCTCTTTTACAAGTAACATGTTTGTGGAGGGCTAATCTTTTGAGGTTATTCTTAAACTACAGCTAGGAACCAAATGTTGTTTTACAGAACTATTTCGCAGGTAGCATGAAGTCGTAGAAGTACACATAAGGAGGATTTAACAGGTAGAGAGTCTAGGCCTGGCTCCACTGTGTTGCTCGCCAGGTGGGGTTTGACTCTCCAAGACAAAAGGTAAAGCGGAAGTGACTAACTATAATTTGAGGTTTTCTCAGTATTTACTGAATAACTGCTATCTGATTTGCTACAGCAAGTGAGCTATTTATATGGGTTGAGGTCGGGAGGAGCATAGGATTCAGGGCGACACATCTACCCAGTCAGTAGTTTCCTAGGGTCCCCTCAAACTCATGACAAAATTATAAACCTTATTGCAGTTGAGACACAGTTGAGTAACTGGTGGAAATATCTTAGCAAATGGGATGCGGGTAGCTCGCTGCAAACGTTTTAAATGACTCAGAGGAGGAAGATGTTAACCATGAGGATGTGGTCCCAAGCGGGGAGAAGCCAGGGACAGACTTCCTAGGAAGGTGGAAATAATCCAAAGGCGGATTTGACCCATCAGCCTCAATTCAGTTTACCTCCTGCCACTCAATGTACACGTCATTATTCACAGATTCTGTATTTGTGAATTCACTCACTCATTAAAATTTATTTGTAACCCCCAAATCAATACTTGTGGTGCTTTCACAGTCACGGTCATTCATGGGCACGCATGTGCATGGAGCTGCAAAAAATCTGCGTCACCTGCCACAGGTCCTCCCCGCTGAGGTGGGACAAGGCGACCTGCTGCCTTTGTGTTTCAGCTCTCATACTGCAAACGAGGATTCTTTCTGCAATGCCTTTAGTGCCACGTTTTCTGCATTTTTGTGCTTTTTGCTTTTGCTGGTAATTTTGCTGTTTAAAATGGCTCCCCAGCATAGTGCTGAGGTGCTGTGCAGTGTTCCTAGGCACGAGAAGCCTGTGATGTGCCTTATAAAACAAGACACATGTTAAATAAGCTTCCCTGTGGCGTGGGTTACAGCACTGTTGGCCACGACCTCGATGTTAATGAGTCAACAATACAGATTAAATAAGTTGTCTTTAAAGAGAAACACACATAAAAGAAAGTTCTGTATTAACTGGCTGACAAAATGTTGAGACCAGAGGGTGGCAGGAACCTAACCCTGTTCTCCCTAAGGGCAGTGATTTAGTATTCACCAATTCTGTGTTTAAGGCAACTTTATAAAACATAACTACCGCAAATAACAAGCACTGTTAAACAGCAATTTGATAATCCCTTACGGATGTCACGGAAAGGCTTCACACATCGGATCAAAGGACACCCGGCCTCAAATTCTAGCGCTTAGAGAAGAACTGATTTAAGCCTCAAATGGGCAGTTAGATTAAATAATCTTCCAGGTCCTCTGAGCTACTCAAATTCCATGATTCTACAACTAGTCAGGGAGCTGACAGAGTCTGTTTCCACTCGTATATAATATGAATGTTGAGGGGGAAAAAAAAAAAAAACACAGTAACTTAGATCTCTTCCCAACTCTAAAGTTCTATTATTCAAGGAAAAAAATTTTCATGTTACTCTTTAGAAAAAATATACATTTTGAAGTACCATCACCATAAAGGTTCCCATTTAAACATCAAATTCTATTTATGATTTCCTTCTTCTTTTTAAAAACTGGTTACTGTTTTTAATTTGTTGGTGTGGGGAAAATCTTTCAAAGCTTTCCTTCAGGTCAGATGTTCCATACTTCTAAAGAGGGTCCTAAATCCCTTTGCCCTTCCCATGCCACGTCTGGTCATTCTAAAGAACTGGATCCAGAATGGGTGATGCATAATGCACCGTGCTGTCTTAAACCGAATGAAAAATAGGCTTTTTAAAACCCTAAAGCACATCTCCACCAACTCGACAACAGCCTTGAAGTAACAAGTCTTATCTTCCTCTAACCCTATTTTTAGGACAATCTTCTTGTCCTTCTGAGTGGTTTCCTAGAAAAAACTCAGACTCACATCTAAGACAACGTGGTCACTTTCAAATCAATCTACAGCTGGGCTGGCAGCAATAAAGCGTGACTATACCTGCAGTGGGTAGGCGCACAGTCCATCAAGCGGTAACAGGGGGAGAGAAACCAGCTTCGCCATTTTCCTTATTCCAAAGGGCAGGGGGGAAGGACGAGATATGAAATTGTGTGATTATCTGTACAATCACCTCTAAAGACAAAGTAATACAAAATGGAGAAAGAGGTCAACTTGGGACAAAAGGGAAAAACAAAATGAAATAAAGAGGTAACGCCGTATCTCAAGTAAAAGAGCATAAAAAAGACCTCTGTACTAATTCAAATAAAGCAACTCGGATTGTCACAGCCATGTTTTTCTTCCCCCTTAAGTTCTGAGCATCTTGATGATAATGATATCATCACGTATCTCTGAACAGCTTAATGATAACTGCATCATCTGAGGTAGTATGATTTAATCATAAGTGACTTCATAAACATGGTGCCTAGTAGGTAGGTGCCTGTTAATAAATGTTGAATTTAATTGAATTGAAGCCTGTTACTGTTTTGATTATTCATATCACTACTTTTTGAAATTATAGCACTCTCAAAGGAACCAACAGGATCTCTTAGATAGAACATGTGAATGGCCCATTATCAATGTGCTATGTCTTGCCAGCCTGAGGTGATAGGAAGGGTGAAAAACAAAGGCCAAAAATCCTAGCCGAGATGTAAATAGGAATGTATCACTCTTCCCTAAAATAAGATTTATCGATTTGTCCTTAAATGCGCCCAAGTCTATTTCCCTTCACCTAGAAACCTGAACAGATTGTTGAGAGAACATTAACACGTTTAATATTAGCCAGCCTAAAATCTAAGATTTACATCTATGATGATTCAAGGCTTCTTGATCTTTTTGGGTCTTCTGATGATTGGATAAAAGCTGGAGATAGACCCTCTCCCCAGAAGGGAACGGAGGTACTAAATTTGCATCGAGGTACAAAATTCAAGCCCCTGAGGGTATATAAATCCTCATCTGTGGAATTGCTGCTACAGAGAACACCCATTATAGGATGGACGCGTGGCCGCAGGGTAAGGCGATATAAAAAAGGAAAGACTTGTGTTATGCAGTTATACTAAAATCTCCTAAGGCTAAGTTATATAAGGCCCTTAGAATTTCCAAAAAAATAAACCTTCTACAGACTTTACTCATTAAGGACTCATTTTAGAAAAGAAATTATCATTCAAGGTGATTCCTTTACTATAGAGTTGAATTCATTTGCTTGGTATAACTAGAACCATTTCTATCTAACAGGTCAAGCACTATTGGAAAGAACCAAGAAAAGGGCTGGGAAAAAAAAAAAAAAAAGAGCTTACTGATATTTATTTAGCTGTGCAACTCACATCAATCTCTTCCCCATCCCATACCCAGAGTATCTAGAAGATGCCTGAAAAGTTGCTCCTCTAATATACGTTTCGCTCCACCACTGCCAGCACTGCCATAAGCCTACGCTTAATTATTTTCTGCTTTTCACACATTCTCTTTCCAAGATCGCCACTCCTTCGGAAGGGTTCCATTGGTGTAATAAGTGTGGACAGGAACGAATGCGGCAGGTCATATTTCCCGTTATTGCACTGTCACTTTATTCTTTACAATATACACACGAGTTTGTAAGTAGATATCAGATTTTAGTGAAGTCTTGGGAATAGATCTAAGGAGCACTAAAAGAGAAAAAATTAAATTCTCAGGTAAACATTACTTTTCCTGTAGTAAAAGAGAACAGCATCTAAGGAGTAAAAATTCTTTATAAAACCTTTACCTGTGAGAATATTCCCAGTTTCTAAACTTGTTTCCCTGTCCTCAAATCCACCTCCACTAACACTCTACTTGTTCCATACATAATAGTCTTTCCTCCTTTTAATTTCTGTCCTCTTTGAGGAAGCTTCCCCACAAAACATGGCTGGTCTGATTTCATTGCAACATCTCATCTCCCAGGCCTGACAGACTGCTTGAGGGTCAGGAAGAGAAGGGCCAAAGTGGCTTTGGTGATCAGGCTCTACAGAGCAGTCAGGATGGGACTGTCGCTTTGAGCCCAGGCCCACTTGACCTCTTCACCAGAGTGGCCTCAGATAGGCCTCCCTGTTCTTCTACTTGTCAAGCATGGAACTGTTAATCACCATACCACACACACACACACACACACACACACACACACACTCACTCATCTCCAAGGTGAAGGTGATTATTCCTCAGAGATAGCACAGTCCAGATCCATAAGGAAAAGGATAAGCAGGTCTCTAATTGTCTGATGATATATATGGCTGCCAGTAGTGCTGTAAAATTTGTTTTTATTATGCAGGGCAGCGTACATTTCTTTGATCACACCCCTACTTTCAAACTGTGTACTCACTGGACTGATAAGAATATAAACAAGGCTCAAACTATATGCTTCTTAAAAGCTTTCCTTGATTCACAATGTTTAACCAACGTTCTGAAATAATCACTTTGATCACTTTCGAAAGTCTGATTTAAACATCACAAGCAAGGTATCTTTTCTCGGTCCCACTGTCAACTGAAGTATGAGGTAGGGGAGTCATGGTGTCCATGAAGGTTCAATTATACTAATAATTTTTTAAATTTTTATCTAGTCATTGTGTCTAGTTAAAGTGTGTGTTTGGGGGTCAGCAACACTATGAACTTCAATGAACACTTTATTTCAGTGTTTCTGTATTCATTACTCCACCCAGTTTCACGGCAATGTGCACATTATCCACTGTTCTCACCATCTACGAAGTACTTCACTCTCGTTTTGTGTCTTCTTTCCGCCATGTTTGGAGGGTTTGCGCTCATCTCCTCTTTTCCCTACCGCCACCTTTGCAAACCTCCTCCATGAACATTAATTTAAGTAAAATGACTGCCAGAATTATTCCCATGTCCCTGTTCGTCTCTACGGGGTAGTGAAATTATACTGGGTCTTGGCAAGGAAAGCAAAAAAGGATTCACTTTTCACATCAACTTAAATTAAAGAAAAATATATAACTGAGACTAACAGGTTAATTGTTTATATGGATAAAGATGTAAGAAATAAAGAAATAAAACTCAATAGTTACTAGGAATTACTATCATAAATGGTAATGAAAGTAAGCCATTTAATTCACATTGATATTCATGCATAGGAAATTACTTGCTTACTCAATGAACGAAACATAAACTTGCAAGCTACGTCAATGAAAAAGATATTCATAAACAAGAATATTGACAATCATTATAAAAGCAATGAAATTTCTTTTTTATATAAGCAGATATTACCAAAAGTATTAAAATACCAAGCTATTAACTGTGCTCTTTAATTACACAATATCTTAAAATTCAAAATTCTTATATATCATAGAAGGAAAAATTGAAACTAATCAAGTTCATATAAATTTTAACAGTTTGACCTAAATTCTTCAGGTACAATGTAGGATGATCATAAAATAACCCAAATAAAAACATAATCCCCAAATTGGAATCACTGTGACTAAACCTTCATGAAAAACACTTAAGACACATTAATGTTATATAAGGTAAAATAGTATTGTCAATTTCCAGCTTTAAAACATTAATTCCCCAAAACTGACTCATTCCACATAAACATAAAGATGCTCATTCCTACATTAAAAATTTAATTGTTTGGTTTCTTAAATACTTGTATACTGAAATTATGATTGCAATAGCATATATTAACATAGATTTCTAATTCAGTGAAATCTTCACCAGAAAGAGAAGAAAATGTTGAATGTATAATTTTACCATTTTATTTCAAGGCTAAATTCAACTCCTGTCTTTTTAAAGCCAGTAAGTGAAACAGACATGCAGTCTCTGGTGTAGCTAGATTCTCATTTGTAGTTAGTCATGCCTTTGAACTCCACCATGTTGCTAGAGCAGTTACATGGGGGAGATGCTGAATGATTTGCCAAGCGAATAACCAGCAAAATGTTTAAGGGGTCAGTGGTAAATTGAATGCTAAGGCAAAGCACTTAAAGGGATCTGTCGGTTTGATCCCAGAAATATAAGTAAAAGGAAAGCAGCTGACTGGGAGAAGGAGCTCGGGGGGGGGGGGGGGGGGGGGAGGAAGTGGCTTACGTTATTTCTCAACAAGAAATTCCATGATGAAAGTGAGTCACCAGACATCAATAAACCCGAATCATTGCATTCACACTGGTGTAGAAATACTGGCAACATTTTGGAAAGACATGGCCAGTCCTGGAAGGATGTAATCAGGTGTCACTGTCCTCAGAAGGTGAGCGTTATGTGTGCTAATCCTAATTCCGCCAAATGGAAGATGAGCTTTTATGCTGAGGCATCAGACACAGCTCCATTATTCCACACCAACTGTGAAAACTCCTGCTTAATTGTGCTAAAACTACTAACGCATCGAAGATATCCCTCATTCGCATCTTTGGAGACTTACTGAGTAAATCTGTGTCTACGTTATCCACACTGCAACTACCTGAGCTTTCACTTCTGGGATTTTTCCAGTTCCAACACATGCCTCGAAGGACAGTGTGACAGTTACTGCTGCAGTTGCGCACACTGAAGTTGCAGTGTAGTTTGAAAGAGAGGTGATATGAAGGGTTGTTTCCTGATACTGTTCTTGATGATGTCTAATGTCTGTTGACATTCTGACTCTGAAATTCATTAGGATGTTGAAAGGGATTAATCTAACCGATGTTAAAATATATTATAATGCTAAACCAATTTAAATAGTGAAGTATTGGCACAAAATTTAAAAGTTCTAGTTTCATTACATTAGTGTGAAATACTGTAGCTCAGAACTAGTAGACCTTACCATATATAAGACATTAATATGTATTAAAAAGGACATCAGAAATCACCAAAGGGAGAATTCTGCTTTCAGAAAGATGGAGTTGACACACTTTTACCTATTCTTCCCACTAAATAAAACTAAAAATCTTGGTCATTGTATACAGAACAAATGAAATAAGACTGAAAATTTGAGAGAAGAAGGAAGCCCAGCTAGGGACTTTGTGACCCGAGGAACAACACTGTGGTGAGTCCCCCGAGTTTTCTTTTTGCTTCACTTATCCCATACTTGAAGATGAAAAAGCCAGCTACTCAGAAGCATAAAGTGTGAAAACAAAAAAGGCACAACAAAAGCCTGCTCTCTTGAGCCAAAGGATCAGAGAAAGGGCAGCCTAGCAAGACAGAAGACATTTAGACAACAAAGGCACTACTACATCAAACGCAAAAGAAAACTGTTGTCCCTACCCCTACTAGTGCCAAACAAGGCTACATGGGGAGCCTAGACTTTCTTGTTCGCCTGACTATAAAGAGACTTTCCACCCCCACCCTTCCAGGATGGTGTCAGAGAAGGCTGGACAGGAGTCAGAGCATTCACCTCATCAGGCAGTAACAAGCTTCGCCTCTTTCCATAAGTATCAGTGGAGACGACGTGGGGAGCACGGACTTCCACTCCCAACAGCAGTAATAAAGATCCACTCAGCTCCCTGCCCTGGGGGGAGCAGAGAGGACCTATTGAAGAGGCAACTTCCATTACCTGTCAGCAGTAAAGACGCCACACACCCCAAGATGTCAGTGGAAACTTTACAAAGGAAGCAATAATAGGGTAAACTCATTACTTCGTTCAAAAGTCTCAAAGGAAATCAAAAGTTGCATTAAATAAATGGAAATATAGCACACCAGAATTTGTGTGACACAGCTAACATAGGGCTGAGAAGGAAATTTTAAAAACTAAATGTTTACATTAGAAAAGAGGAAAAGTCTCAGATCAACGATCTAAGCTCCCAACCTCAAGAACCTAGAAAAAGAACAAAGTAAACCTAATTTAAGAGAAAGGATAGAAATTGAAATTTAAAACAGAAAGAAAATAGAAAAAAAATTGAGTAAACAAAGAGTTGGTTATTTGAAAAGATCATCGATATTAACGAAAATCTAGTAAGAGAGAGATGACACATATAGCAATACCAGGATTGAAACAGAATACTACAGATCTTATAGGCATCAAAAAGGTAACAACACTACACACATCAATATGAAAACTCACAAAAATGGTCAATTTCTCAAAAAGCATAAACTACCACAACTCACACAATATAAAACAGAGAATCTGAATAGCCCTATAACCATTAAGGAAACTGAATTCATAATTTAAAAACTTCTAAAAAAGAACTCTCTTGGTACAGATTATTTCACTGATAAATTCAAATATTTGAAAAAAATTTAATGCCAATTCTACACAATTTCTTCCAGAAAACAAGAGGAAGAAACACTTCCCAGTTCAATTCATGAAACTACTATTACCCTGATATGAAAAACTAGAAAAGCACAGTAAAAAATTAAAAAAAAAAACTGCAGACCATTATTCCTCATGAATAGAGACAAAAATTCTTAATAAAATATAGCAAATTAAGTCCAGCAATATATAAAAAGAATCAGATGCCATGACCAAGTGGGGTTTATTCTAGGGATTGCAAGGCTGGATTAATATTCAAAAATCAGTAAACATAATCTATCGCATGAACAGGCTAAAAAAGAAAATCACATAATTGTATCAATCGATGCATTAAAAGCATTTGACAAAATAAGTTTTTTCAACAAAAAACTGAGAAACAAAGAATTGTAAGAAAAAATAGTAATAAAAGGGAACTTTCTTAACTTGATAATGAGCATCTACAAAAAAACCTACAGCTAACATCCTTAATGGTGAAAGACTGAATGCTTTTTCCCTAATATCCAGAACAAGGCAAGCAAGGAAGGACGCACTCACTCTCCTTATTCAATACAGTACTAGAAGTTCTAGCTAGCGCAATAAGGCAAGTAAAAGAAGCAAAGGGCATACATATTAAAATGAAGAAATAAAACTGTTTCTCTTCGTTGATGACACAACTGTCTACATAGAAAATACCAAGGAATTTATAGAAACCTCCAGAACTATTAAGAGAATTCAGTAAATTTGCAGGATACAAGACAAGCGTACGAAAATAATCTTATTTCTGTATACTAAAAAAGAAAGAGAGGATGTTACTACAGATTCTACAGCTGGACTAAAAAAGAAGTCAGGAGAAAGTCTAGCCAAGAAAAATCTTCCAATGGCAAGATGCTTCAAAGCAAAAAATGTTATGTTCCATGTTATGTGGAAGTGTGTGGGAATGAAGAAACCAAGAACGAAGAACATGTACACAAATCCTGGTACAGATATGTTTCTTAAAATTATACCAGCTTTCTGTAACTTCTGTCCACTGTTCACATGCCCTACTGTCCTTTGCCTCTAGTAGGATACAGATACGGTAGTGAAGAGATACGGTATTTAGGGGACAAGTGGATTTTTCGGATGGAATTTCAGAGAGGTGCTAGAAACCTGCGAGCCCACAGCAGCGCATGTCAAGAACACTCATTCTTCTTACCAGGGAGAGGAAATCAGAGAGGCTTCAGCTCCAGCTGGCGCAGCGGCAGTGAAAAAATAATGCTAGTGCTTATAATCTGCGTTGACCGAGAGTAGGAGCCAACGTGGCCTACGGAAATCTTTTTCACATGTTGATTTACAGAAAAAAAATGGGGTAAAATATCAATTATCTGAAAGGCCAGGACTACAGCAAGGTTAAGTCATATAAGGGCAGGGCTTCCTTTGCTCTTTATTTAAAATTTTGATACTTTATTCAACTTTGATCTTTCTTGCATTAATTTTGATTCTTTTACATATTACATTAAAAAACTGTTTCAGTTGCTGAGTTTTTTGGCACTCCCTTAAATTTTGCACCTAAAGCAAATGCCTCACTCACTTCACCCTAGTCCTGACCTTGTCCGTAGCAAGGGGTCCCAGGAGACACGTACAGATGACAGGACAGGGCCAACAGGAAAGTGTCAAAATAAAGAAAATGAGAAAAGGAAATGGAAGGAAGCCGAAGAGGCTGACCTGAAACCTTGAGGAGGAAAGATAATGGAGTACATCTGCCAGGTATGGAATTTCGATCCTTAGAGGCAGATTTCGACTCCAATTTCCCTTGGTTCAGGCTCTCGCAGACAACAGTAAGAACTACTATTTAATGAATGCTTGTGTAATAAGGGGCCTTAGGCTAAGCATCCTATTTATATCGCCATGATTTAGCCTCGCTTTTACTCCATTAAGTGTGTGTTAATAACTCCTGGTTGTGCACATTAGGAAATTTAGGCTCGTTTAAGTACATTTTCCAAGGTCATGAAGTTAATAAATGAAGGGACGTGGCTGGAGCCTGTATATTTCAATTCAAAACTCCACTTCTTCTGCCCCATGCCTACTCCTCAGAGACAAGAGGTGAGAATGGGAACTGCAGAGTCAGGGCTGAATATAAAAATTAAGTATTTACTTTCTGAAAACATCCTTCCTTTTCCTTAGAAACTGTGCATCTAGCATGTTCTCCCAAATTGGGAAGAACAAAAGGTTGTCTGCATTTCAATAATTCACAGCTCACCAGTTACCCAACCACACGGAGAGAAAAATGCAGAGCATAGGGATAAATAAAAAGGATGACGTGCCAGGCTTGTTCTAACTCCATGCCAATCCAAGGACACCTAAAGTGATCAGTCTAACACCCTCCGGGGAGGACATTCCCCAGCCCACCGAAGGCTTCCAAGGTTTGGGGGTCTTGAATTTGTTAGTTAACGTACCTGATACCTCTCAGGGCAGGGCAAGAAGAATGCAGTACTGAAAAGTGAGACTATGAAATAGTTACTAGATGCCTCTTGTCCCTGTATGTCTCATGTCTGGATATAACAGTGTAGCATGCTGCACAAATGAGATCTTCCAAAGGTTACCTGATGAGGCCAATAACTCGTCACAGTCCCCAAAGACAATTTCTGGGGTGTCTTCAGTCTATAACCTAAAGGGAGTGCTTCAGTAGAAACATGAAAAATTCTGAAGAGTGCCACAGGGAATTATTCAAAGGTATTTGTTAGATACACCAAAATAACAATAACTGTTGATACCAAAGCATTCCAGTTTTGTAGGGGAAAAGCTTAACTCACATCATAATTTAGATTAATTTAGATAAATCATAATGTTAACTGTTAATACAAAAAGGCTATTATATTAATTGTTAATATAAGACGGCTTAGGTATCCTATAATGAAAAGACTGGAGAACACAGCCTTTATATCATTTCATTTGGAAAACTGTATTTATATAATAATCCTACTAAGAGGTTAACCACACATAATACTTTGTTTTAATAGTGAATTTAAAAAGCTTAGTAACTGATCATTATCATAACAATAATATCAATTTTAAAGTTTCTAAAAAGCAAATGTTAGTAATTAAAAGCTAAATGGAATTCTACATATTTTGACTAAATCTTACTAAAAGATTAACATTGATTCCTAAGAAGCCATTTCTTTTTTTCAAAAAGATTACACTTAAAGGTTTTCTTAAACTCTCTCTTGAAGGAAGAAAGAGGAGGGAAAAAAATAAAGATAAGCAAAAAAGACGTGCAGGGCGTACAGGGCTGATTCCAGCTTCACTACCTCCCCGCCCCCCCCAACCCCCACCACCATTCCACCACGAAGAAACCCTAAGTGCCTGGGATGCTAATGAAATTAAATGCAGATACTTTAAGGCGGTGTTCTATAAACAAAACACACACTTTAATTAATATTCAAAGTAACCCCATATTTATCAAGGCCTGATGACAATCCCTGCCTGGGCGACAGAGCCATAAGGAAAACACGGCCACACCCGCAGTTCACAGACACAACCAGCGGGTCTTCAGAGGAGAGTCACGCTCTGGGCAGCCAAAGCGCATAACCCCAAGGGGTGCCACTCAAGAAAAGAGCAAGTGACCACCTGAAGTGTCTCCACATGCCCTGGGGTGATGCTGCCCACTGTGGTCATTACAAATGGCAACCCGTGGAGCTGGGCAGTGTGCGCCCTGAATTGTGTGCTATGACCTTGGACATACCTGATATCAGAAAACTAAGCTATATGCAACAAGCGCAGTTTTTAAGACCAAGTTAGTTCTATTTTAGAAATGATTGGACCAATAATCTAAGCTCAGTCGTTAGCAGAAAAAGCAGTCGCGCTTATTTCAAGTCACTGGAGGAACTTACGCTGCCTTGAGAATTAGCGACGGCACGTACCTTGAAATCGTGCTTTGGGCCAGCTTCACTCGCTAAGGTCTGTCCGGCCTCACTCCCACTGGCGCCCCATCTATCCCACCACCTGACATCGTGCTCGTCCAACCTGACGCTGCCTCGCTGAGCCTGAGGCCCGGCCCACAGCACACTCCCCCACGGGGGGGCCAGGGACCATGAAGCAGTGGGAGGGAGAAGGAGGGGACAAAAAATAATAAGTGCTTACTGCAATGTTTAGAGATGGTTGAGATAAAAAGTAAAAAGGGCCTTTACATTTGCTATTCAACGGATTTCATTTTTTCCCCCAAATGCCAATTTGGGGGTGTGCGGGATCAACATGCATGTTTCCATGCAAGAGTGTAGAAATAATACGACATAGTGAGCAAGCTTCAGAAGTAAATCAAATTTCAGGAGAACTCTTGTAACTGACACGATATAGGGTATTTCTGAGTGTAAAGCAAGGACGATATAAAGAAGAAGAACAGTATGAGGCAAAGCCACAAGGGAACCTTGAGGTGGAACACACCAGGAATTCCTCAGGCCTGATTTTTTTCCCCTAGTCACTAATACTTGTCTCTCCAACCCCGAAGCCCAACTTCTACCCTGAAAATTTCCCTACCAAGCTTTGTTCCTTGAACTTCTGTTCCTCTTGGAATGGATCTGTGACCACTGCCTCTGCGATCACAGATCACTGGACGCCTTGGTCCACAGCGCAATCTGCTCAGACTGGTTTTCCCTTTACAGACCGACCGGCCCTCAGATCCTGAACTTGGAGTATCATTCTCATGTCTTTTTTCCTCATGGTATTTCCAGAATAATGACACCTGATTCCTGACAGAATTGCTGTACCCATCCCAAAAAGAGGTGTTTCCCCCGACCCTCACCCACCTGTAGACTGTGTTCAAACCGAACTGTTCACTCTCCGCTGCTGCCAAAGTAAGGATGACAGGATGGGGCATTTTCTTGGTCCTGACACTCCCTACGGAAGCTAGAGGAGCTGCAACTCTGAGAAGATTTGAAAAGGATTAGAACATATTTTTCTCTTTCTCACTCAGTTCAGATGGACTGAAAGAAAGAGAACATTTATTTCCATGACTACTTCAGGTAAACCCTCAAATCTTCTGGCTTCTCTAAAGTTTTCCCTTTTGTGTGAGAAATCGTACTTTCATCAATAAACCCGTAAGGGCTTTAGAGCTCTGCGGTCCCTGTAAGCAATCCCAAAATGACTTACTGTTATTTTCTGGGTTTTGTTTTTCACCTCAACAGTAATTCAGAATGGGTTATAATAAATCCATTTTTTTTTCTAGGCTTCCCACTGTTTCACAAAATATGCTTCTTAAAGACATGAAAATTAGTTTACTGCTACAAATTTGTTTCTATACTTCTGTAGAGGCCTGGAAAAAAATCTTAAGGATCCATAGCAAGCAATTTCCTGGCCACAAAGAGGAACCACAGTGAGGCCATCTCACAGAAAAGCTTTTATTTTATAAAGACCCACAGAAAGTGGATATTCCACAGTCTCCTTCAGTTATCCCAAACGTTAACAGTTAGTGTTGACAAATGTGTTCTGATCTGTAAAGTCTGTGTTCTAATTAAACTTGTTCTGTTTCTTCCTCAATGAAGAGAAATGTATCAGTTACACACTCATTTTTAATTCAATTCGGTAATCGTATATTGAGTAACTCCTGTATTCCGGCACTTTTGTAAACATCAAAGATATAGAAATGAAAGACATAATCCCGATTCTCAAGAAATTTGAAATCTAGTGGGAAGACAAACATGTAGACATTATAATAATGCTTGTTACAACAGAGGCTGGGTAATATTCGAAATATTGTAACTGTACAGCACAGGCCCAATCTGTCAAAATAGACACCTGCTGTAGAAACAGAGGCGAGTTCTCAAGGACCCCTGTTAACCCTGCAATTACAGCATGGTGGAGAGATGTAAGGAACGTAGGAAAACAGTAGTGATGGCCTGGGTACAGTGGAAATAACTCTGTAGGCAAAGGGCTGTTTTACAACGGATATAAAATATTTAGATATTTTATAACTAGCGTGGTCATTCCGGTGCATAAAAATTAATATTAGCTTCAGATAAAAAGAACCATTCTTAGAGATGACCAAGCATAAGGACCACTAGCCTGGCCCATGGGTGACCATCGAAGAGTTCTTGCGACAGTCTTTACTGCTGTTCACATATTCGGGTTCCTTTCTTCCAAGAACATAATAGTAAGACGGCACTTTCTACCTCTTTTCAGGCAAAGCACCACCACGTGATTTGCTTTGGCCAGTGAAATATACGCAGAAGTGATGTGAAAGTGATGGGAGACTTAAAGAGCCAGCACAGGCTGGGGTTAGCGCCTCGCCCCCAATAAATTCACTCGGTGAGCAGGCAGCATAGACTAGAGATGCACCTGTGTTGCTTTAAACTCTTGAAATTCAGTGTTGTTTATTACTAATGTATACTTAATTGTATCCTGATTGATGCAACAAAGTAAGTTTAATTTCATAGAACAACCTAAGTTTACCCAGAAGAAAAGGGAGGGATGATGACTCTAGCAGAGGGACAGGAAAAACAAACGTATGGAGGTGAGGGTAGGTTTGGATCAGTGTAACTGATAGGATGATGACAAGAAATACGTTAAAGAGGGAGGCAGCAGTCTGTCAAAAGGAGCTTTACGGACTTAATTTTACAGACAGGATTGAGGAGGCAATGACCAAAAGGGCTTTAACATTCCCCTAAGCCTGGTTAAAATTTATACAGATTTCTTCTTGATTCTAGGCCTGTGACTTCCCTTTTCTTAGAACATTTACTTCAGAAAACTTGTACTTACTTGTCAATGCTTTTCTGCTCCTTTGAGATATAAATTTCTCCTAGGCTCTTTCCATTTTAACAACCCAGAAATGTCATTCCCAAGGGCCTAGCAGTCACCTCTTTCATATGTAATTATGAAGACAGACAGTACCCCTATCTTCCAGGCTTTGTGGGAGGGTAGGAGCCTAACTTAGAAGGGTGCCAATGAGTAAAGACAAACAGCCTTATACTGACCATCTCCCAACTAAAGCCCTCCAGTACCATTTTACTTGCTCTCCTCTGTGCTTACAAACTCTCCTGTTTTTTGTTTTACAAGAATTGTGTTATATCTTTCTCCCATATTGCAATAGTCTTGAATAAGGTCTTCCTTGCTTGTTGTTCAAGTTGTCTGCCACAGTTTTCTTTGACAATAAGAACAAAAATAAGGGGGTAATTTCAACAATCCATGAGAATTAGTAAATGAACATACCTTGAAAACTAGATGTGAAGAGTGAAAGAGGAAGTAACCACCTGAAGTGGCTGCGTGCCCTGGGGTGATGCGTCCCACTGAGATGTGTAATAAGAAAAGAGATGCTGCTAAGGCAGGTTAACTGAAGACAACTCAAGTTTTAGCTTCAGGGTCCCTCACTCCCTCGATCTCTTCCGAGGCCCAGGGACTTAGCATGTTTTTTAAAACTTTGCAAAAATAAGATATTTGAACTGTAATCAGTAAAAACAGCTTCCAGTTTCTTTCCGCTATGATTTGTGTTGCACTTTTTGCCATGTCATTGTATAGCTGTGAGCATGCTGGGGATCCAGAGTGGAGGAAGCTGCGCTGGGAATATGCCAGTATTTGCAACTTGGGAAGAAATTCTGGAACATTTCAATAGGTGAAAATTAACAAAACACCTGATTTGGATTCATGTAACCTGTGGAGGCATTCCTTGTTTTATTGCATTTTTCCTCATTGCTCTTCACAGATCTTGTGGGGGTTTTTATAAGTTAAAAGGCAAGGCCCTCCACCAAAAAAAAAAAAAAAAAAAAAAAAAAAGATTATGACTTGCTTTATTGCAATTTTCACTTTGCTATAGTGGTCCAGAACCAAAGCTGCAATATCTCCAAAGTCTGCCTATACCTAATCTCTTATCTTTATTTTTTTTATGTTTTAAAAAAATGTAATATAAAAAAAAGTGATGAATTTCTTAATGAAATCAACAGACTTAATGAAATCATCTGACATTGAAATGTGACTTCTAACAAAAAAAATCAATGGATTATATCCAAATCATAAATTCATTAAGAGGAAAGATAAAGTATAAACAGAATAAATAAGCTTTACTTGAAACACACATTAATGAAAAGGAGTGAATCATATGAACACACTGGGAAAGAGTTTAATATTTTGGCCGATTTGATATTACATAACATTATTGACAAAATAATATAAAACTCATGAACCAACATTACAATGCAGATACTGACGACAAACCAACTAAGACATATCACTAATTCAAGAGTATACAAAATTAATAATTGTGTAAGAAATCTTGAAATATTCTGAAATCTTAGGATTCCTATAAGAATAAATCTGAAAGCGGTTTTCAAAATTTGTCAACAACCTTAAAATTCACATGACATTCCCAATACCAACTGAAACTAACTGAAACTTATAAAGTGATAAATAATAAACAATTTTCATTTGCCCATGAAAAAAAGATTAAATTCTCTTTCTCCTCTATCAAAAAATGATATAACAAAATCATTGTCATATAAGGAAGGCACCAATGAGTATGCAGAAAAAATGATAGAGAAAAAGTACTATAGAGGTCTAACAGTCAGTTAATAAAAAAATTACATTTTATGAATTTTGTAAAGACTGTTGTATTATTTTTTTAATTTTTAATTTGCTGAGATTTATTTTCTCATCCTAAATATTCAGTTTCATACCTGATGTATAATTGGGTTCCCAATAGTTATATAAGCTTTAACTCGCACAAAATCTAGATCTATCCTTAATAACCAGATTTGTAAGTGTGATGGTTAATTTTATGTGTTAATTTGTCTAGGCCACAGGGTGACCAGATACTTGGTCAAATATTATTCTGGGTGCTTCTGTGAGAATATTTTAGGATGAGATTAACATTTAAATTGGAAGATCCAATAAAGCAGATTGCCCTTCTCAATGTGCGTAGTTCTCATCTCATCAGCTGAAAGCCTGACTATAATAAAAGATTGACACTCCCACCCCCAGTTTATAGGAAATTCTGCTTCTCAGCCTTAAACTGGGACATGAGCTATTCCTGGTTCTCTGGCAGCCTGACAGCCTTCTGACTCAAAGTTGTACATCAACTCTGCAGATTGTGGGCTTACCAGCCCTCAGAATTGCACGAATCAATTCCTCACGATACATCTCTTTATGATTATAAAGAAAACATATATATATGAATGAACATATATATGTATATATATACACATATATGTGTATATGAGAATATGTATATGTATATATATACATACGTGTGTGTGGTGTGTGTGCATTTCCTCTTCTCGGTTCTGTTTCTGGAGAATTCCAATACAGTAGGGTGAACACGATAAACTCAATTTCAGACATGCTGAATTTGTGATTTCTCTGTGATACTTTACATACTGAAAACATGCCTCGGATCACTGAGTGTACTTTTTCAGCCTAAAATTATCATAAACCAAAGGCAAACCGCCCCCGCCCCCACGCAAATTGTTCTGCTAACTATTCTTTCTTTTTTTAAGTAGCTTAGAATGGGCAAAATACTATAAAACCACAGTAAATTTATCCTGGTGGGGTAATGGGGTGTCACAAGCCCCTCTGAATGTCTGATGGAAGCTGTGTCCTCCACTAGACTACAAACTCCATCACGGAGCATCTTGATCAGTGGCTCTATTCCAAATGTCCGGGATAGTAGTTGGCATATAAATGATACTCAATAAATATTTTGGAATACAAAAGTAAATAAGCAAAGCCTCTATAAGAAACATGCATAGATGTGCCCCACAAACCCACCCCAAATACCACTTGGCATATAATGTGCTGATCCCATAAAGTCTCCTCTGTGGAACTTAGTTTAAGATTTACTTTGAAAGGTTCCAGCCAGGGGAAAATTCAAAGAGAGTATAACTTCACAATTTCTATATTTTTCCACTTGTAGATTCTGACAGACTTGTTTAAGAAAAAGACTTAGAGGAAAGCAGACTCAGAGAGAGAGAGGAACGAAACAAAAGCAGACAACGAAACAAAACGCAGACAACCGGCCCCTGGGACGCAGCACAGTGAAGCCCGCAGGCTCTGGCCAGGCGTCGGACGGCACTCAGCACTTGTTCCAAAGGGATCTGCAAACTTAAACGTTGTCTTTTTTATTTCCTCTTTTCTAAGCGTAAGTATAATATAATGGATTGCTGTTTCATGAATTGGTTTTTAAATGATTTTACAGAAAACTGAGGAAGGAAAGAATGTAAGTAATGTCAGACTTTGATGCTTCCATAAGTTAAGTCCAGCTTATCGGAGTCCATGAATGTAGTCTTCAGTGGTGCCATAAAGTATAGCAAAGACCATAAAGTTATGTTCAGTAGAACTGCAAGGATACTAACCCGCTGCTATGTAGCAGAGGCTAGGAAAAGAATGGTCTTAACAGAACTCCATGGAATTCAGACAGCAGGGAACTCCCGATCAGCCTGAAAACAACGGTCACTGGAGTCCAAAGGAACATAACGTGGAAAGAACTAAAAATGTAGGTCACTTGAGAGCTTTCAAAGCAGCAGCAACAACATTTTAATACACTTAATTAAAGGTTTGAATCACATGAAAATCTAATAGCATAAATACAATTTTAATTTGAGAGAAATGCAGCCCTGAGATGCTGAGTAACTCATAAGTGACATTGCTTGTCCTCATGTGCCTGGCCTTAGACCGCAGTGTTCGAGCTCCAAGCACACCACTGAGGATACAGTCGGACTGGCCTCTGGTCAAAGTGGCTTATGGAAAAGGAAACCAGCTCGGAGCACGAAGCAGCTCACCGCAAATGACAAAGTGGTTGTGAGAATCCCCGATGTCTGTGACCTCAAAAATAGAACGGGCTGCCATTCTCACCACAAAGACAATTCATCCACATTAAGTTCACTTACAGAAAGCAAAATAAACGTGAGGATGACAAGATAGGACTAACCTTAATATTCTTTGTCTATTTTAATCTGTTCAAATCCGTTTCCTCCTTACTGGGTGGGTGACCTCTGGCTGAAGAATTAAATAATGGTGTGGCTGGTGTGCTACTCAGACATACTGCTAACCAGGTAAGCAGAAGTAACTTATTCTAGAAAAAATACTTTGTTTTCCTCTATAATAAACAAAATATTTTAGGAAGTCTGTGCTTCGGTGAAATACACAGGATGTTTTGACATTTGAGAATCACAGTTTTTCTCTACAGGAATATAGATAATATGCCTGCAAGTGTTTTGGCAGTTATATAATCTTAGTATTTATTTCCAAAATATTTATGAGGAATGAAACATATTGTTACTCACATGGTTTTATTAGCCGGTGTGGGCTTTTAAAAAATAAGTTTGAATATAGTCTGTTTCTTCTAATCTCTTCAGAAATATGTTGCTTCTCTTCTTAAGAAACAATTCAATATTCTTGACTACGACTGGTTGCAAACCATTATGCAAAATTATGTTTAACGATATACTAAATAGAATATTGGTCATACAATAGTCAACCTCGCAGTTCATGTTCCATTTTCCAAGTTTTATGCCTAGAAGCCCAGAGGATTTCTCTTCTGCCTTGTCTAGATTTCTATTTACATCTGCCCACCAACAGATGTTACTACTTGACATGGCACTGTATATCATTGCCATGTAGGTGGCATAAAGATTTATGTCCTATTCATGAATAGTTGACAAATTCTATTTCATTTCACAATGGATGAATGCAAATCACTTGGCCTTAATGTTTCAAAAACAAAGTTATTACTGTTTGGCATTCTTTCCGACTTGAAAAATGTTTGGGCTTTTGTACACACACAGACACAAACAGACATGCTATATATTTTTTTCCTTTTTTTTCTTTTTAGGTCGATTGTAAATTCTAAAGCCTCATTGCCTTTATAAAGCCTTGGCCTTCAATTTTCTTGCCTTAAGGTCAGCATTTTAGGCAAATAAACATGGCTTTTATTTTTCATTTGCATTGCTTATCTCCAATGTGTGACTTCTTTTTTTAAAGCACTAAGTTACTGGGGCCTCTGACTAATGTGCTTGCTATCTTGCATATTGATTTATAACTGACTTTCTCATTTGTCTTCACAATTCCATCTTTCATAGACTGGAGTCATTCCCAAACACATCAGATTATATCATGTCAGAGATCAGATATCAGCTCTGTTCAGCTTCAGGCCTCTCTACACATGAATTGCTCTGCTTTGTGTAATCTATTTACTTTTATGCTTAAAATATATTTTAGACCTCACTTTAAATATTGCCTGGAACTGGCAATGAGCTCCTACACTGCAGTTTGATTTTACGGTACTAGTGTAAAATTTTACATCTATGAAAGGGAGTCAAGGGCTGAGACCATATACTCCCCACATGCTCCATCATCCCGGCGGCAGCCACATTAAGTGCTCGAAAGTACTCTTTGACTGATAAGATGGAGTGGCTTGTAGATGACATGGAAAACAAACATCTTCACCAGAAACTGACATCGACTTTGAACTTACAAGAATCCAGGGATAATTTATCCCAGATTTGGCTTTAAAAATCCATCTATTTTTTTTTCTCCAGTTCTGAATCTCAATTGCAAATGTAATAAACCAAATGGCTAGCATTATGCTAAGCAGGTGGATTCAGTCTGACTTTCAAGGTATCACAGTCTTGGCTTCAAGTTCAAAAACCACAGCACAAGTGCTAGACAGAAATATTAAGGAGAACTTGTAATTAGGCAAAACTGCTTCTATGGTCGTATCCTCCAAATGAAAGAGTTAAGGAAAGAAGGAAAAGAGATTAGGAGCAGGGAGCTGAGTCAGAGAGGCTGTGCTCAGGGAAGTCACAACCGTGGGCCAAGCCATGCATGAGGCGGAACCACTGGGCCTTCTTTAATATTGAGAACTTTAAAGAAAGGTGAACCTGTACCATGCTTCCTAGGTTCATTCCAGGGATGTTGCGTGTTTCTGTGGAAACCACTCGAGCCCTCACAGTGTGGCAGAAGAAGAATAGAAATGGTTGGTTGATCTAAGAATTGGAGAACAAGAGACAATCTCTTGAGATTCCTGTGGTATGAGAGTAAAACAGGAGAAGCATTTGAAAATCTCCTGGGACTCCCTGCAAAAAATATAAAAGTGTGCTCCAAAACAGAGCCCTCAGGCCTTGAAGAGGTCTCACTGACTAAGCACTAGATGACACAGTATGGACCCTCCCGTTAGGAGGTAGAGGAAGGAATGCTCTACAAATAATGGCTTAATGGAAGAGGACCACACAGGGTGAACTACATCCTACTACATATCAAAGTCTCAAAGCAGAGAGTTTCTTCCCCCAAGACAATGAATTTGCACATTTTCTCCCTCTCCACTTTGAGTTTAAACTTAAATGATAAATAAAATTATGCCACTGAGTTTACCTGAAATTGACTAAGTGACGTTTCCTTAACTATAGTGAATGTGCTGTCACATGCTGTTTGAACCAGATCCGCTGGGTTCACATCCTAGCTTTGCCTAGGATTTGTGACATTAGGCAAGTCACATTATCTGTCTCTGTTTCCTCATATATGTTCGAAAAAATAATAGTGATTTACTTATACTGTTTATATTATTACGAGGATTAAAAGAGTTGAAATATATAATGTGCTTAGAAAAGTACCTACGGTAAGTGATATATACATATACATATATAAATTCTTATTATTATTCATCAGACTGAATGGTTACTGAAGATAGAAATTAATTTTAAATAGTATGCTTTTCTACACCAAGTTGTGTCTTGTAAATACGTAAATGCTAAGATGAAATAGAATTAAAGATCATTTAGTTCAAGACCTATTTTCAAAGGTAAGGAGAATGACATTTAGAAAGGTCAAATAATCTTCCCATGGTCATATGGCTAATACAACTCAGACTGGAATTCAAATGTGGGTCACCATTTATTTGTTCAAGTGCCAGGAACCGTGCTACATGTTGGAACTACAGTAGCATGCCAGGCACATGTAGGCCTTCCTCACCTGGCAGAGCTTACGACATATCAAGAAATACACTTGGGAAGACAGTGGCTACTAGGAGCCAAGCAGAGCTTTTAAATAAAGTGACTTTAGCCAAAATCCCAATGAAGAACGGATTTAATCAGATGAAGGGGTAGAGGTAGAGTCCTTAAGGACAAGGGGGAGCTATGTAAGAGACCCCAGAATCAAGAAAAAAATATGACTTGTTCAAATGACTTAGACATTTTAATAAGGAAAACAGGAAGAGAGGTGAACAGAAGTTGTAGTAGACACGAGATTGTTAGGTAGTCTTGTAATTATGGAAGGAAATGTGAACTTCACCTTTAAGGCAGTGAAAACTGTCAAAGCTTTTAAGCAGAGAATCCGAATTTTTTAAAAATTCCATTTTTGGAGGATATTTTTACATACAGTTAGAGACAAGTCTACAGAGGGAAAGATGGGAGACAAGGAGACCATTTATTTAGGAGGCTGCTGTATCCAAGAAAAAATACTGGGTCCATCTTAATATCCTTTGTCTTTTGAATGTCATCATTATAGAAAAACAGAAAAGATGGAACAGGGAAAATAAACAGAGAGACTAAGAACTATTCTCGCTCTCCTTACGTCATCTTCAACCCTTCTCATACATATCACAGATTTAAGAAGCAACCTGAAGGAAACCAACCGTTGTGCTATATAGAGAGGTTGCACCTCTGTCGCCCGTTCTATTCCACAGCGGTCAGAACGAAATCTCAGCTCTAACTAGCCAGGCGGCCCAGCGCCCTCCACTGCACCATCCTGGAATAAACCCCCCCCTCAGAAAGAAGGTCGGGCCAGAGGGGTCACCAAAAGGCTGAGGGCTACATTCCTGAGCAGACAGTCCTGATAAGTGCTGCTCCCCCAACAGACCCAGCACCCGGAGCCTGGGCTGAGGCTGCGCTGCTGTCAGCCACTGAGACCCTGCTCTGGAAGTTTGTGTCCTGAGTTTTAGGAAGTCTTTTTTTTGCTCTCACGGGGAAACTCTCAGGTAAAATTAGTTTAAGATTCAAACTCAGTGAATGATGTAGTTCAGTTCAGTATGGAAAATAGTCTAATGCTACATTTATGGAAAACTGTAACGAGTAGCCAATTGTTCTCAACAACCTAATTGTTAGGTTGTCCCAGTGGTTAGGGAAAAATTTTATATTAAACTGAACTCTCCCTGCCTATATATTTCTCCACACTGGTCTGTTTTTTTCCTAAGCTACCTCAAATGCATTTTGTAAATAAACAGAGTGGAAATAATAAAACTCTCCCTCTAGGGCCTCCAAAAGCAAGCCTTGGCTTAGCGTATGAATAGAAAACATCTGGGGTCAAGCCTGGGCTTAGCAAACGAGCTGTTAATTCAGGTGCACTCTGGGAGCAAACTGATTCAAAACAATTCAGTTCTCTAATAGAGCTTATGTTTAAAGAATAGGTAGGAAAAAAATTAAAGGTCCCATAGTTCCAGAAACCACACCTGGAGACAAGGCCTAGCAGCGCGAAGCAACATCAACCAGCTCAGCACCTGCTCCACCGCAGCCCCGGCTCTCTGCTGCCTTTCTGGCGACTGGCAGCATCGCGAGGTGCCAAAGTCTGTTGCACCAGTGGCCTGATGTGCCCAGAGCAATGTCGGCACGACAGCAGCGCAGCGATACAACAGACCCTAACGTTGTCGAGAGCTGCGTTAGATCGCGGGCTGGGATTCACAGAAACCTGCTTCTCTTCCTGGGCTCCCGGCCCCCAAACGTCACTGCAGCAAATGAGTCTCCGTTAGGCCTGGACACAAGGGAACATGTCCAGACCTAAAAATGTCACTTACTGCCTCCTCTACAGACCATGCAGGGTTCCCCGTTAGGAGGATGTCAAAATGTAAAGCAGTCCATTTTCCTGTCATATAAACAGGAAAAGACTTATTATCTTTAACCAAAGAACTATTTATTATAAATTAGAAATACTGCATGTGTCAGCAGAGGTGGGTTCCAGTTTGTGGTGGCTTTGGATTATAAATAGTGGTAAATTTTTAATCTAAAAAACAAATCATTTGTTCCCAGTCATTACTGGGTTCAGCACACATCCTAAAAATGCAGCCCAGATAAAGAATTTCAGACACTGGTGTTTTAACGGTGAAATAGCAAAGGCATCGACAATCCCTGACCCCTATAGCTGTAAGAGTTAGTTCACTTGGTCAGTTTTATAGTTTGTTTAGAAATAAAATGGTGACACTCCAAATGAATCCAGGATATTTATTCACTGATTAAATCTAAGCATGTGATATAATGTGATATAACCAAGAGCGAACTAGGAAATGATTGGCAGAGACTGCTACTGGCTGGGAGGATGTCCAGGACAGTCACGACTGGGCATGGGATGTGAGAAGAAGTCAAGACCCTGAAGTAGAAGCATTTTAGGGAAACAGAGCATCTCTGTTCTTTGTACTTTGCTAATATACTTCCTTAGACTCTCTTTGAATTGACAACCTTTTTTTTTTTTTTAATTATAAAATGATACTACTATTAGCCTGGGCATTTAAAATGGCCCATGATAGCCTTTGTGTGTGTGAGTGTACATGCACATGCACATACTAGGATTTGCTTCATTTCTAGGAAAAAGAGCATCAAATTCTTTCTCAGTCCATTCCAGGAAATATGCAGATCAGTCCACAATGATCAAGTTTAGCCGACAGCTCCCGAGGGAGCACTAACAGCCATATTCCTCTATCGAAAAAAAAAAAAAAAAAAGGATTATTGTTGCCAATTCTTCGCCCCTTCTTTGCTAGAGAATAATGTTTAACACTCTCTTTGCCATGTGACTTTGCTTAGGTTCCCATGAGAGTAACCTGGTGTGACCTGGCCAAGTATTTGCTTCAGCCAATGAAGCGTAAGTAAATGCAATGTGAGCCGAGGCTTGAAATATGCTTGCATAGCTTGGTGAGACCCCTAGCATATCTGCAACTATGATGGGACAAACTTAGTCATCCCAGAATAAGCCCTGTAGAGCGGATCCAAAACCAACCTGCAAACCAGAACTAAACCAAACTGGAGCCTACCCCACTCATAAACTACTGAGTCACAAAAACAAATGTCTATTATTATAAACTACTAACAGCATGTAGACTTTTTAAAAGTTATTTGTTACATAGCTTTATTGCAGCAATAGCTGACTAGTATAAAAAATGTACCAATACTGAAATTAACAGTTCTGATAAAGTACAATAGGATATCCAAGTTCAAAGGTATATCTATTTCCATACAAGCGAGTGAATGAGACAGAAATGATCTTCATATCATAATTATACTACCTAAGAGCCCAAGAAGTCCATTAAATTGTTTATATATTTTTATTCTATATATTTTTTATAATAGGAATGAAAGAAAACCAAAAGAGGAGAACAAAATCTTGGTATGCATGAATAAATGTAGGCTGAAAACAGTAGTTTCTATTCTGAACTCACTGAAAATTAAATTGTTTTCTTAATATTAGTTAACCTTTTCTGATTTCTTCAGGAAAATTCTTGATGGAAAATATTATCATTTATTATAGAAAATGTATTTTAATTGTTTCTGTGATAATTGTTATGCTAGGCGTTTTAATGGGGAGATGAAGATGGAAAGCAGTCCTACCTCCGTCTTATTTAATGAGTTACTAAGCACTTTTTCACCTCGGGAAAATCTAATAAGTTACTGAGTTGAATCACCTGTAAAATGCCTGACACTTCGGTGATGACTGGGAAATTCTCTGCAATAAATTAAGTGATGGAAAATAATACTGAATGTTGAAGCAACTGAAGTGGTCACATCATACTCTGTTCACAACCTCTTGGGGCTGGAAAAAAACAAGGAAAGAGGAAAGGACTGCTTTGTCCCCATCGTGGCCCACATCTCCCAAGTACAGGGATCCAGAACCCACCTGCCCTCTCCTGGGACACTGCATATGAGCTTTCCTAACAGTTTACCATACAAGGACCAAGCAAAGTCTTGGGAGGCTGACAGGTATCGCCCAGCTCATCAGAGATCATGAGTGCCGACCTACTCACACCATGTTCCCAGCATCTGTTCCCAGACTCTTAAGGAGTCCCGCAACCTATATTTGTCCTCACTTTCCACTGTCTCTGACCCTCTTTTGTGTCAAGGAAATCTGCCCAGTCTCCAAAGATATTCTTTTCCTCTGGGTTGCTATTAAAAACTCATTGCCCTTCTAATTTTTTTGACAACAGACCCTAATGGACCATTAAATCCAGAATAGGAATGAAGCCAAGAATAATCTTTCCAATGCCACAAAGAAAGAGAAAAAATACAAAATTTAAGGGCTATATTAAAATAGTCTCTCTATATCCTGTGAAAGGTATTTTAGGCCACTGAACCTATAGAAAAAAAACTAAGTGATAGATATTTTCATACAAAGAAACAGAGACTAAACGACTTGTCCAAATTCATACAACTAGTAAATGATGCTAGAATTTGAACCAAGCATTTTTAAAATAAAAACCCACATAAATCAGTCCGTTATTTTATAGGTAACGAAGATGCAACTGGAAGGAAAAGGTCAATACATGGTTTGTAATCTCAAGGACAGCTCAGGATTTGATCTTTGATTAAATCTTCCTTGATGAAGAGACTTCCAGAGCTGGGGCTTTCTCTAAGTGATGTCTAGTCCTTTGTGACCACATGCATCCCAAGTGCAGAGTGCCTGGGACATTGCAAGCTGTGCCCTGAAGACAGAAGACCTCCCCTATGTTGCTGCCATGCATGCTGCATTGTTGCCTATTCTGCATTCTTTCTTGAAACAAAACAAATGTGGTAACTGGGTAAAGCCCATGGTATCCTGTGAGTCTAACTGTAAATGTAACCCAATATATCCTGTTGGTAGACTGCAGTGAATTTGGAGAGGCCAAGGAGGCTGATTTTGGTCCTATAGCAGGCTCACTGCATTATGATGAATAAATGGCCTCATATCTCCAAATTCAATGTGCTCTCCACTGAATTACAAAACTATGCAGTTTTTACTAATTATAATGTCTATCCACTCCCTATTCTGCCTTCATGACCTATGCCACATTACAAAACTTTTCAGGAAGAGTTCATAAAATATCCTGTAATGGAGGTACCACTGCCTTCTTCCTGACCTCCCTCATCAAGTGTCTTCCGCGGGACACATCTGGAAACTTGTCTTCTCTCTTATGTGGCTCTCTACCTGTTCCACGTCACTCCTCCTCCCCCATCCATCAGACAGTGAGGTCTTCAAGGACGAAAATAGAACTTACACTTCTTTAATCACTTTGAAAAGTGTACTTGACATTTACCAAGTACTCAGTAGGGTATTCTTGAAGAAATGAAGCACAATCAAGATTTTTAGACTTGTAATGGAATATGTTCAGATATCCATAATTAAAAAAACATTTTCGGTTTAAAGACAAGTGATATAGCAAGTCTAATTAAATTGAAGTCTTATTAGAAAAGTTACCAAAAGCTGAAACATTTGACACTGAGAAGAAAGGTCCTGGCACATCCAGTAACAAATTATTAGATATATAAGGGAGCCGAACAGAAGCATCCTTATCATTATCGGTTTGTCTCCAAAACATATTAATTTTAATTTTGCTAAACTCAGTCTTATGATAAAGTTTAACAATCTCTTTTTCTTCAAAACACTGCATCATTTTCTTTCCTAGCTGTTTGAATACAGCTGAAGTCAAGTTTATTTCTGCTAAACAATTTAAAACACAACACATCTTTATATGACAAACTGTCTTTACTGGCAATCGCCATCCCTAATGTCGGCGCATCTCTAGTGTGTGCTAAAGCAATAACTTCTGCACAGGCAGCCCTAAGAACACTGATTTTCCATAACATGTTCTGGAACAACAGGATTTCTTTTCCTTTAAATCAAGTGATGCTGTTTTTTCCCCCAAATAAGCTAATTTTTTTCCTAAATGGGCTAAATTTTCAGCTAGGAAACGTTTTTACTTCATTCCTTAAAGATGATCTTCAACGGCAGGATGATAAAAGTTGTCATCTAAGTATCCTTTATCAGTACCAGGTAGACTGGCTGATTTTTCTAGTCATTCTTTAAAATGTCCAACAGTGAATCATTAGAACCCATTTCTGTAACCAGAACAGAAAACAGCTAGAAAATAGAAATAATTGTTTTTTTTTAAGTATTCTAATATACAAAGTCACACTGAAGCAACAAGTATAACTTAACTGCATTAAGAATATGACTGAAATGGCCGCCAATGGCTACTCTAGAAGTCCTGGAAGAGCCGAAGCTTGCCTAGTGTATCTGTAACCCTCAACTTCTCGTACATAAAATTGGGAAGGATCATTTCCTCTAGAAATCGTATCTCTATAAATCATTTGAATGGATCTGAAAGAATTCTTCTGGGAAAATTAATGAAATAAATACGCAAAAATATATTTACTAATATAAAGATGTTGAAATCAAAGTATGATAAAATCATAATTATAAAGGTAAAACATCACGCTCAGCGGTGTAGAAGACACTTGTGCTATAATGATTGTTAAAATTAATAGCAAATTAATAAAATTAATAGTCAAGTAGAAGAGAGGCAACTCAACTTTTAAAAGCAGAATACTAAAAAAAAAAAAGGAAATTTTGGGCACCTTAATATTGGGACAATCTTACTACCTCAATAGCTCCTGTGATCATCAATGTATCATAGATCTGTAAAGTTGTTACTGGTTTCGATAACTAACTTTAGTTTACATTCTCGTTAACAGGATTCAGTATATTTCTGTTAATGAAAAAATAAAAGAAAATGTACAATATATTTGTTACCACCGCGGACTAGCTACCTAACAGATTTATGTCCCACCCGCCAAATTTCTTTAAAATCAATTTCAGCATTTAAATAAACAAACCTAAAAATAAAATAAAAGAGCACGCTTCAGTACTCTTGTAGATACATGTAAGCAAAACTCATAATAACCCCAGAAAAATTAGATGTTGTTTTCAGCATGGGTACTATAAATTAACTTTCAAAACCAAAAAATAAAGGGAAACTATGTTGTCATAATGAAGACATAAAATCCTTAGATCTTATAATAGCTAGATATTCTTTAAATATTAGATAAAATAAAATATGAAATATAATATAGAGAATTATGAAAAATAAATAAAACTAAATATGATTACAATATCATGAATTTTAGGGATTTTCATGGAAACTACTTTCAAGTAGGCAATAAGCTATAGAGTAGTAAGGTAGATCTTCTTGCCTTTCTGAAACTTAAGATAAATCTAAAAAGGTAATTTTAAATATGCTTTGAGAGAGAAAGCAATAGAAGCATTGCTGGAATAAGTTACCAAAGACGATTTTGAAGTAAACAATGAAATATAGATGTATACATTCTAAGAAGTATGTTTCAGAATAATTTATGGCTACACTTGTCAAAATAAAACACAAGGCAGCATCTCCATTTATTTTTCATCCTTGAGAATTTTTCTTTTTGTTTAACAAAAGTACCAATCTTTCTTTCAAGGTTTTCCTACAATTCCCAAATCTGTCAGTCCTCAGTGAGCCCCTGTATATCCCAGAAGTCTGAACTGCAGAAATTTCCTTCCTCAATAAAGCTTTTGTTTCTCTCCAACAGGAAGACAGCACCCTTGAAAGAACTGCAGCTTTTCAAATCTGCCAGCTGATTATAAAATGTCACAGATGGAGGTTCCTCAAAAACATTAAAATAGAAATACCATATGATCCAGCAATTCCACTTCTGGGTACATAGCCAAAGAAAATGAAAACAGGATCTTGAAAAGGTATCTGCACCCTCGTGTTCACTGCAGCATTATTCACAAGAGCCAAGATATAGAAACAACCTAAATATGTGTCAATAGATGAATGGATAGAGAAGATGTGAGATTATATGCAGATGAATAATACTCAGCCATGAGAAAGAGGGAATTCTTGCCATCTGCGACAACATAGATGGAACTGGAGGACATCGTGCTAAGTAAAGTAAGTCAGAGAAAGACAAATGCTGTATAGTATCACTTACAAGTGGAATCTAAAAGAGAAAAAAGTCAAATCCAAAGACACAGAGAACAGACTGGCGTTACCAGGGGCTGGGAATAGCAGGGGCGAAAGGGAAGATATTGTTCAAAGGACATAAACTTTCAGCTCTAAGATAAATAAGTTCCAGAGCTCTAGAGGACAACACTGTGATTATAGTTAACAATAATGTACTATATATTTGAAAGCTGTTAGGAGAGTGAATCTTAAATGTTCCTACTCCCCAAAAAAGAATCATCAATTATGTGAGGTGATGGTGGTGTTAGCTAACACTTCGGTGGTACACAATAAATAAGTGTATCAAATCAAAAGGTTGGACACCTTAAACCTACACAATGTTATGTGCCAATTATCTCTCAATAAAGCTGGGAAAAAATACATACATACATACATACATACATACATACATAAATACATAAAATATTCTTTACATGCCCCGGAAGAATTGTCACCCTTATCTCAAAAAAAGTGAAGCTCCAAGAGAGCTTCTGTCCTATGGCATAGATATTATTCCCATTTTATATAAACTAAGACACTGAGATCACATAACTAGAGTCAAGTCCAATTTCTTTCTAGAACACTATAAACTTTATAATTGAGCTTTTTAAAGGCCCTTTTCGTGTCACTCTTTGGTTTAATTGTAATAATACACAGTTTGAAAAGCCCCTCCCAAGGAATCGATTAACTGCACAAACTCCACACCATCATCACGACATCATGACACAAAGAAGCAGAAATAAGCCACCCCAGTCAGACCACAGCAGGAATTCCATCAGGGATCCTGTGGCCTCTGGTTTCCCTCATACTTGTGTTTGGAATGTGAGTAATCAACGTCAAAGGGGAAACTGGCCAGCCATGAGCTTGCCTTTTCACAAGTGAACAAGCAACATAGCACACCCAAGCACTTACACCAACAGCTGGATTTTGAGATGATGCTAGTCATTGAGCCAGTAGCGGAAAATGTGTGGGAAAGATTTTTTTAACTTGCTTTTCTATCAATCCAGAAAGGTCAGACAGGAAAATTGTGGAAAGCGAGAGGCTGAAAGATGGCTTGGGTAAAATACTTTTTCAAAAGAGACAATAAATGGTGGCTACGCCTCTGTACTGCTAAGCAGTGTTTAGTCACGACACTGCTAGTGGAATGTAAATTTACATGGGGTGATTATTTACTGAGTCAGAGGTACACGTGTTTTGATTTCTGTCCTTACTGTGTATCCCATTCCTAGCAATTCAGAAAAAGGCAAACTTTAGCTTCAGGAGAGCAAGGCTTGGTCAACTGTGTTTAGCATGGTGACCCCAGTACACAGACAGTGTCTGTCATGGCAAAGGTTCTCAGTAAACACGCTGAATGGACAGATAAACAAATGTGAGTAACTGCACTGCGCCCTTACTTCTTAGCCCCTGAAATGGCCAAGGCAGTCACAAGGAATCCGCACTGTCTCGCGTTTGATGCCTTCACTGCACTGCTCCTTGCTCATCCTTGCATACTCGCCATGCCAGTTCCTAGTGGATTCCCCTTAGCCCTTGTCCTCCCTTACCCACACCCTTCTCGCCATCCACAGAAGAACTTGACTCCAGAACTACGAAGCTCATTAAAGGAAGCCAACATGAATTCTTCACATCGCATTCTCTCTTCAGAGCCTCTTTGCCTAGATTAGGCCCACATTTATGGGGCTTGGGGCAAAAGTAGTAAATGGGGACCCATGTTCTATATTTTATATATTTAAAAGGTATCGATGTGTCTAACAAACTACTAAAATTATTAGGTCGTATCATTCAATTTGACAACTATACACTCACATAATGATTCAATAGGTCAAGCAGAAATGCAGGAAATGGAGATTCCTCCATGTTTTGTAATGAAATCTGGCAGGAGGAGGAGAGCAGCCCAGGCTCCCAGCCCTGACCCCTAGTCTGCCTGGTTCTGCTCTTCACTCCCAGCTCCACCCTGGACTTCAAGCAGCCTTTTGAATATACTTTTGGACAGCCAACCTGCATGTTCATCCACACCCCCTAAAAACAAAATCCCACAGCCACCTCTCAGTCCTAGATACGTACACACCAGAGATGGAGGCCACCTTAATGACAGACCTGAGCAAAACACCCACGTAAGCCCTGGCTCAACTCAGAGCCTTTCCAGGCCGTGGGGAAATGGCTCATGATCAAGCAGGCATCAGCAGAAGCCCGTGTGACGCGTCCTCTTGACCCAATGAAGTCTTGGCCCTATGGGAAGGGGTGGAGCCTGAGGAAAGCCAAAACAAGACCCTCAAGCATGGGGCGGGCCCCGGGCAGAGGCTTCTGCTTCCTGAGCTTAAGGTCAATACCGCCTTAGATCCCGCCTCCTTCAGCACTCATTCTCTTGATAACACTGCTCTGCCACCATCAAAACTTATTCACCATTTGCCCTTATTCGACTGTAATTCCGATCTCTCTTCTTCCATTGCTTCTTTTCCTCTCTGCATGAATACACTTCCACCTCCCCTTTCCAATCTAAAACTACCTCCTTCCTTGCAATGACAAATGTTTAATAATAGACTTAATCCACTCACTCTAGAAAACAAAAATAAATGTCCAAGTCTCTCTTCAGCAATATTCATTACCAGCTATTGACAAACATTATTCCGGACACTTCTCTATGGATGTATGCAGAAAAGGAATATATAAATGGGTTAGGTAAACAACAAGTGCATTTTAAATTAGAACTCTGTCAGATGTGGTATTTAATAAAAACGATCAAAATTAATTTTTATTCATTCCACCTTCTTAAACCAAAGTGAAACAATCAGAATTGCTCAAATTCACTTAAAATATTTCTCTGTAAAATCAGTATTTGATCCCAAGAGATGCCTCTAAAGAGCCTCCTTCCTTACTGGCAAATGCTGCCAATATTCACAAGTGGGTCGGTCACCTTCAAACATCCCCCAGTGGACTTCTTTGTGACAGCCCCATGCCTTTACTCCTTCCTTGCCCACCCTGAAGCAGATTTCCCTAACCTGGTATCCACAGACTCCCCAAAAGAATAGAATTCAGGGGTTTGTTGCTATGAAAGAAAATATGAGATTTTCCAAAACCTTTAACTGAAATTTAGAATTTCTCTCAATTATGAACTTAGGTAACACACTACAATCAATAGTCATAGCATTACCCATGAGTTTGTCACTAATAAAAATAACATATTTCCATGTAATATTTCCTTCTTGCAAATATTAGAATAGTGTTTATACTCATCAATGTTTCATTAACCAAAGAACATACATACTTCTTCAGCACTGATTATTTATGTATTTTTATAATTATGTTTCAATATAATTGGTTTCCGTTATAAACCTAAATGTTTTAGTTTAAGCATTTTGTTTTTACATACTGAGAAGACAACCACAAGTTTCTACTGCCTGCAAAGGAGTCTATGGTATCAAAAAAATTAAAAAGTCCACTTTGAATGTTTTTGTCAGACTTCAGGTCTCAATTCTTTTTATCTGAATTATAGAAAATAGGTTACGTCTTTTGTTTTTGTTTTTCTTATTGTTGACATGCAATATATTAGCTTTAGGTGTACAGTGATTCAACATTTATATACCTTACAATATGATCGCCATGGTAAGTGTAGTAACTACCTGTCACCATGCAAAGTCATCACAATATTACTGACTACAGATATTCCCTGTGCCACACACTACAGGTTAGATCCTTTTTTCTAGTAGAAATAGATTTTTTTTTAAATGCACGGCAGTCACGACCCCCTAACAGACAAATTCAGTGCTCATCATTCCAAGGAAAAACAGCTTCTTTATTCTCAGTAAAATAAAATCGCATTTCACAGATGTCAGATCCCCGTATCACTGGCTCACAGATGGGCTTCCTGACAGTCAACAAATGCAGCTGCCAGAGCAACTGGGCTAACATTCTGATACGGTTGGAGGCGTGCCTTTAAAAACTAACAGCACCCTTAAGGCACATGACTATTTCTCAATGGCCTCCGACACTGTCCATATGCAATGAAGTCATTAAGTCAATCAGATCCGAATCATAAGGTCATTCTACTTTACGGTAGTCAATAATGAGACCATTTGTCTCTTGCTGATTTTCTCCATCTTATAATGACTGGTTCTATTATATGGTGAACTGCTTCCACAGCTTCTTAGAAAGTATAATGGATGGAATATATGTCAAGAAAATATAAATGATGGATGGAATAAACATACGTCGAATATATATGTACCTTTTTGGTGAAAGATGGAAATGACAGTATTGGTAATATAATAACAGGTAAATATCCGCGTTTCGAATGTTCCTGTCAGTCTTAGTTGTTTTCCACTGCAAAAATCGGCAGGTGTTTCTACGCATTGCATGAGCATGACTGTATTAAACCACAAAATTACTACCTACTCTTATTATGGTGTAGGTACATGAAAAATATAAACTATTCATATATTTAGAATTAATTTCATATATACGGAATATGATTTATATGTCTATATATATATACTTGTGTGTGTGTATATGTGTGTGTGTGTATGTGTGTGTGTATACACTAGAACTAGTAATCAAGGACCAGCAGACTCCTAAAGATTTATTTTATTGACACAAAAAGTGCCCTTGAAATCAGTGGGTGTTTTGTTCAGAGAAAGAAGAAAAGACATAGCGTCATGTGCCCTAGTTTCAAAATGAAATTTTTGTTCCTCACATTACTACTATTTATTATCATATCAGATTTCTTTTAACAAGCAGAGGCAGGCTACTGCTTGTAGTTCCTATACACCTTAGGAGCCGGAGGCTGAAAGGAGGAAAGTTCTAGAAATGAGCCTGTCCCCTATATACTGTTCTGTATACAGGAGCTATTTATACAATATTAGTCTTCTCATTTGTAAAATGGAAGGTAGCAGCTTACTCAAAAAGTTTCTAAGGGTATTAACTGAAATAATACAAATAGAGTGCCTGGCAAAAAGTAGCTACCCAATAAAGACTAATTCCATTATCTCTTTCCTTCTTTAAATGATATTTCAAGGTATTTATAAAGCATAGTTTTCATAGAAACTCTTATTTTACTCAAATCCCCTAAGTGAAGGATTAGAAAATAAAATGCCCCCATATCCTAAAAAAAGTGTGCAATGGCCCTGTGGAATGCTGAGGTCTGTGGCAAAGTAGAGAACGTGACCTTGGCTAACATCACACAAATCCTAAACATTAAAAACCCACTGCATGGACTAAATAAATCACCGAGAAGGCAGCATCAGGTCAGTTTGGCAACCTAGCTAAAATTGATAAGACGTGTTCAGGGAAAATAAATTTCTCAGCCATGGAGGCCACCTTTTTAGTACATGGAAGGGTACCTAATCAAGAGGTGTGACCCAATGCCATTCTATCGGTGTCTTCATTTCTTTCGTTCTTTTTAATTTTTAACCAATTCAATTCAGGATTTGTTCGGGATTCACACAAGTAAATAATGCATCGAACCCTGGAACAAAGTTCTACTTCTTTGAGCAATAACCATTCCCTTTTGTGACACTGTTCTGCATGTGGAAAGGACAAAACAAGACAGAACAAAGCACGCTCAGTACAAAGGAGCACCTCTGCCGACCTGGCCCTTGCTCAGAGGCACGACTGTCTCCCAGGCTGTGCCCTGCACTGCGGGACAAGAACCCAAGGTGAAAGTCCTCTTTGGTGGATCCTGCCTCTATGTTATTTAATTACAGCATGATTTTTTGTTTATTGGTTCAAAACTTCTGCCTAAAAGAAGTTTGTATAAGATTGTTTAGGTTCTCTTATTCATTTCTGTCTCCCTGTTTGTGAAGCGAAAGAAAGATAAATCATGAATCCAGCCATATGTGACTGTTAATGCCACCTAACCGGGGAGTTTAGCTATGTGAAAAGGTTAAATGAACGTGATTCATCTACTCTCTGTGACTGTCATGGTGGGAATACCAAGTTGCTACAGGAAAGTGAAATTGAAGCCACATTCTTCATGTGAACGAGGGCCACCCCCCTGGACTGGGTGATCTGACGAATGATGTGCAATGTATCTCCTTTTTGATCTATCTGTATCTGCCTGGATTTCAGTAAAATGAGAGACAAAGGCTGGTGAACACGAACATTCACCAGGGACAGATTAGCGAGGTGACAGGTTCACGATGAGGTGGGACATAGGAAATATGACAAAGTATTACTACTAATGGGGGGAAAAGGGCAAATGACCTAAACAATGACTGAGTCGGGCTTATGTACACTCTCTGCACATTCAGTGAGGCTGGGGCTAGCAGGACAGTCAGAGGAGGAAGCGCGCGGGAAACGAAGCACCTTATCGGTGACCACGTGCTGAACGCGGTGCAGACAACGACCTAGCAGTCAGCTTGAGACACGAGGGCGGGCATCACACTGTTGTGGGCTGGGTCTAGGGTCTTAGAAAACCAACTAGTAAAAACTCATTGGAAACTAAGGGCCCAAAGGCAACCCCATCCCAAGAATCAACAGAGGAGACTCCTGGGCATCGAGTCCCTAGGCCTCAGCTGTGCTCCAAGTCAGGTGGGTGTCGGCTTTACGGTTCTAGAGGCTCTGCCAGCTTTGGAAGAGCAGCCCAGCCAGCTAATGCAAGGACAGAGGTAGTGGTGGTCTGGTACTCCAGATATAGGGCAGCAAGTGACAGACAGACCGTCTGCCAGGACATGAAAAGGTTGAACTTAACCACAAATCAAGACAGAGGCCCAGTCAAGAAACTATACAAATGATCCAGAGACTTTGGCCCAATAGGCACAAAGCTTTCCAAGACTCATGCAGCCATACTGGCTCCAAGTTTACAGCTGCTAAGTGATTTCCAGGACCTTTACTTGACCATTTGCTTATACCCGACCTTTTTACAAAAGGACATCCACATGTTACCAAACATGGCAAGGATGGCTGGTCATGCACCAAAGGGTCTGGTTCGCCCTTTCACGGTATGCAGCTACTGCCGAGAAGCAGATTCCAAGCCAAGGATCACATTCCTTAGTCTTCCTGCTCATGTGGTATCATGTGACTGGTTCTTGCCACAGAGACTGACGCGTGTCACTCCCAGCCATGCTGCTTGAGAAGCAGTGTGCCTCCGCCATCCTCTCATTCTCCATCTGAGCACAGAGGAGGAGGGATGGCTGAGCCACACAGTGAAGGAAGTCTAGGTCTCTGACTCACCATGAAGGAGTGGCAGCCCGGCAACCAAGAAAGCCAGCGCCGAATGATCATGTGAGCAAAATTATGGACTGTCCAAAGCCAGTGAGAAATGCAGCAACTCCAAGTATTACTCTCACCAATACACTGAAATACATCCCACTGAATGCAAATTAGTAAGTTAGAAAATCAGAGCAAAGGGGAAATGTATAAAGCCAAAATTTAATGTTAGTTAATACTCAAAAATAGGTACTTAAGGTTGATAGTGTGTTTATCAGATATAAACAAACCAGATGCTAGAACGTAATTTATCTGGTTGCATCCGTTTCTCACCTGGGTCCTCATACAAGACGCCTGTGATGCAATGGACCAGGGGCTGGTTAAATGCAGGTTCCAGAGCCACGAAGTTGGGCTTCAAATACTGAAACTCACTTGCTGTGTAAACTCAGGCAAGTTCACTAACCTTTCAAAAGCTTCCGATTTCTGAACAGTAAAGTGAGGACAAACTATTTGAGGATTGTTGTTAGAGTGAAAAGAGATAATCCACGTAAAATGTGTGAATAAGTGCATTCCGCGTAGTGCTACATGAACATGCTAAATAAAGCCGGGCTATCATCAATATTACTAGTTTGTTTTTGTAACCATAAGGCTGGCTATCAGAAATGATAATGAGTTTCAAATCTCTTAAGCATTAGAATAATGAATCCCAGATGCTGACACTGCATGACACCTGGGAGAGATTAGGAGGTGGGTGCCAATCAGATGCCATCGCTCAGAGCTGTGTTGTGGCATGTCTGAAGCTGAGTCTATGTACATGTGGCGCCCCCTACATGTATGTGGCAGGGTTCCAGACTGCACCTGCCCGTGCACGAGACTTCAGGTGTTCACTTCCTGCCTCACTGAGGATTAACACGGAGCCTGGGCAGAACTGACCTGTACCTCACACACATCAGGGCCTGAAAATTAACGGAATAAAGGAAAATAACGCCTGACATTAATGAGCCTTCAAGGATAAGAATCTGAACTCCTTTATCAATGCAGTTCCTCTGCCAAAAGTGTCAGCACCACTACGTCCGATTCTAGTATTTCTGCAATGGACTGAATGTTTAGGTCTCCCAAAATTCATGGTGAAATTCTAACCTGCAAGGTGATGGTAGCATAGAAAGTGGGGCCTCTGGGAGGCGATTAGGTCATGTGAGCAGAGCCCTCATAAACAGGATTAGTGGCTGTATCAAAGAGTCCCCAGAAAGATCCTTTGTCCCTGCCTCCATGTGTGGTTATAGCTAACAGACCTCCATCTACGAACCAGGAAGTGGGCCCTCACCAGACACCAAACCTGCCCATGCCTTGATCTTAGACTTCTCTGCCTCCAAAACAGTGACAAATTTCTGTTGTCATAAGCCACCCAGTCTATAATATTTTGTTATAGCAGCCCAAACAGACAGTTTTTTAATCTTTTCATCAGTGTTGAGTTTGAATCATTCTTCCTCTCAAGGAAAATTAGGTCTGATGACCTCAGGAAGTCCCAGCCTGCACCAGGTGAATAGGGCGCTCATCCCTACGATGCACAGTCCCTTTCGATGGAGGCATCCCTAATTAGAGGATTACACGACAAAAACCACACACATACACACTCACAAAGTGCAAGAACAAGTCACCTGTCAGCTCTCAGGATGCGATTTTCTTCATCATTTAACTGTCTTCCCTTGAAGAACAAATTATGCTACCCTGAAATGAACACTAATCTTTTTGTCCACAGGGAAAAGGCAACAAACAACCAAATATCCGCTCATCACAATGAGTGTAAGTGAAGCATGGATTTAAACTGCTCTTATGTGTATAACCCGTACTCTTTATTAGAGTTTACTTTGCATAATTACCTCAGGGAACTAAGATAAGCCCAGAGCTGCTTCCGAGTCTTGATTCGTTATGTGTTGCTTTGCCCAAAGAAGTAAATATAAATTGGAGGTTTTGGCAAGCTCCTTGGATTCCTGAATTATCTACCACAGAGAGAGAATCGTAGCATCCTAGAATCCTTTTGGTATCTGAGAATACACTCTGAGCCAAAGGAGAAATCAAGAGACCATTTCTCTGCCTCAGACAAAAAGAGAAAGCTGCTGAGGTGGCAGTAAGGACAACGGTGAACATTTATACAAATTGGCTTCCCCAAAGCTGACCTAGGGGACTCCAAACAGCGTTCTTAAAAGAGCTGCTGCTTGAAAGAACTATAGTGCCGAAGAGCTGTTGGGGGGTAGGGGGAGGTTAGCTTAGCAGAAGTGGCTCAGCCCCTGCTACAAACTGTCCCCTGGGGAAGTCAGAGGAAATAAAAAAGGGTTTTAAGAGCAGAAACACTCACAGGAAATAGAGGAAGGACCTGATAGAGTGAGGCAGTTTTAGGAGATGACAAACCCCAGGTATCAGAAAGAAGCTGCCTTCCAATAAAGAGAAACCTCTAAGAAATGGCCACTTGGCCCATCCGGAACTGTCTTCTTAGAGAGGCATGAGACAAGGCTTTGGGGGAAGAAAGGCCTGAACTCCTAAAAGCCCCAATCTCACTTTCTACAGATGGATCACTCCTCAGGACGTGAGCTTTCCTGGCCTACGTTCATTCAGGGGGAAAGGAGTTTGTCCCTCAGAGAAACAAAATACTGAATATTCATTAAACACCTTGGAGGATTCTGAATTCCAGAAATCGTGGCAGGAGTTCTACCACAGAATTCCTGATGAAGGGTGTGTCACTAAAAACAAGGGCTTCTGTCATCTAAAAGAATCTCTCATTGATGAAAGAGAGCTGCCCTATTGCTCCCAGTTTTAATTTTTATTAAGAAAGTTCAACTGACTCTTGAACACGGGTTTGAACTGCACAGATCCACTTATATGCAGCTTTTCTTTTTTAAAAAATAAATACATACAGTACTGTAAATTTGTTCTACGATTTTTCTCAATACATTTTCTTTTCGCTAGCTTACTTCCTTGTAAGCATACAGAATATAATACATATAACATATGAAATATGTGTTAAGCAATTGTTTGCTATCGGAAAGGCTTCTGGTGAATAGTAGGCTATTTTAGCAGTTCAAGGTTTGGGAGAGTTAAAAGTTACACGAGAATTTGAGTCTGTGCAGGGGTTGGCGCCCCTTACCCACACGCTCAAAGATCAAGTGTATAATCCAAACTAGTGAAGTTTGGAGCAGCTGGAAAAAAGCATAAGAAGTGACCGACTCCGGCGGTTTTCACCTGTCTGACGGACACTCAGGGGCCAACAAGCAGCAGCAATGATCACACATTTTACATCTGACTTTTCCACATTCCACCCATCGTACCGCCCTGCTTATCATGTCCTATATGGTTGTTTTTTTCCATGTAATTTTTTTATTAGAGCCCTATTTTCAGATTTTCTCAAATTCTCGGGCTAAAAAGCATGGTTCAAACTGTGCCCGCATAGCTTACGGCGACTAGGACCCAAGTATTTCCCATAACCATAATGGAACATTAGGAACCACATTTACATCCAACAGAAAAAAAAAAAATCAATGAGAAAGTTCCAAGATCTAGATTCTCATAAGAATCTTCTCCAGTTTAACCTTAAGGCTATTTCACATTTGGGCAGGATTGGCTGTCATGCCTATGACTTGAGGTGATTACTCTGTGCCTCCCTGCTCAAAACCACCTCCTCTTTACTGAAGCAGGGATTAACATTTTGGCAGTAGAAAATAGGACCGTACTTTTCAGAATTCCTTGGGAGGTACAAAACATTAATCCATCAATATGCAGCAATAACCTTTTGGTGAAACAGTGTATCAGATCGTCCACTGCCATGAAGCAAAACGAGTGGGAAGAAAAATGCTGCTGCATTTGGGCATGAGGGAAATAGAAGAAATGGTATAGAGAGACATACATTCTTCTTTGTGTAAAGAACTGAATGAGAGAGAGACAGAGAGACAGAGACTCAAATATGAGAGTAGAGAGACATGTAAGCCATACAAGAGAGAGCTGGAACCGACCTGGACACCACGAGGATGCTGGGTGCTTAAAAATAATAAGAGCCAACGTGGAAGATAAGCGACCAGAAAAGAGAGACTAGAGAGCAAAGAGCTTCACTACTGTGCGTTCTCACCCAGGGCCAGGCTTCCCTAATTCAACTTCCAAAACTTAATACAGTAATCACTAGAACTGAAACCATTGTGAAGTTATTTTAAAAGATACACACATACACACACCCCTACATTTACATATAAATATATTCATTTATCTGATTTGCTACGGTAATATCTCTTTTCTTGTATGTTTTCTTTGTTTGCATATGTAGCATTGTAAATGACTTTGGAAATAACCTTCAACTCCATCTATTCAACTGTTTTCATTTCCTCAGTGCAGCCTTCTGAGACCCTCGAATAATATTCAGATTGATTTCTGGCTGCCCTTATGAAACCTGCTATGATTTCTACAACTGTGACTCAGCCAGGGAGATGTGGCCAATAGTGTCATCATACCTTTCTGGGATTTTTCACATTTGTTAACCTTTCGGGTGCAAGACCCAGGCATTCCTGTGCCCCTGTGTAAACAGCAAACTCGGAGCTTTGCTGTGAATACAGGTTCCTTCTGCCACTTCTTCATTCACGTTTTAAGTCTCATTCAAAGACCTTTGTAACCACTTCTCGTTTTTTTTTTTCTCTTTGTATTTTTCCTCTTTTTCACCTACCCCTGCAAATGGTTTTAAGTTATTCTTTGTGTGATGCCTCACAGTACAAAGCCAGGTTAAGTTATATTGTACCTTTAAAGCCATTATGAAGGTTAATATCTTGGTTGGGTTTCTGAATGACTCTACACACTCCTCAAAGACATCTTCCAGTGCCCTCCCCCCTCATCACTGCTGTGGTCCATATCCGGGAGCAATAGTCCGTCAAATTCTGTGTTCTTACTGAGAAGCAACGTTTGCAGCTCTGGTTGTCTAGTCTGGGCTGGCCACAGTCAGCAGCACACACTATGCAGCACACCACCCTGTCACGTGTGTATGTCCTAAAATGAACCGCCTCATTATTTTACATTTTTTGAATACCACCGTCTATTAGCACATTATCAGTGAATCACTCAATTAAAATGCCTTCCCAACATTCATAACCTTGAGATCAAAGATACTTTCAAAATTTTAAAGACATCATGAAGACAGGTGTTTTGACTCCTGTATCTGCTAGACAACTGAAGAAAAATCTTTCCTTTAAAAAAAGCGGGGGGGATAGAAAGCAGTGAAATAATTTTTCACAAGAGCAGCATTCTGCTGCAATTGGCTAAGTGAGAATTTCTAAAAGCCTGCCTTGTAGAAAGGCTTACTTTAGAAAAGCAAATTTTTACTAACTGAACAGGTTCACAAGCCCACAGAGACATAATTATATTTTCTCTCCCCTAACTTATAATTTCTTTAGATTCTCAGGTTGCTACAGCAGAGCAACAGAGAATTGGTGTATTCAAAAATGGGATCCCATCTGAGGTGTGCTGATTTGCTTTTCACTTCCAACAGAAGCCCAGTTTAAGCTAGTGAAGCCGATGCCAGCTCTATCTGGATAAAAATCTGAACTCCAATTCTTACTTGATGCAGCATTTAAACGCCTTTATATTCATTCAAAAGAAAACTGCTTAAAATTTCTGCTACAGACCTGGTATAGTTTGATTAAAGGCCTCATGGAAAATGTAGGTTAATCACAGATATGAGACCCTTTTAGAACTGGGCATGAAATGCATCCCACCTAAAGAAATGTCACGCTGCTCTGTATAGTCCCATGCACCAGTTCACCAAAGGGGTCCTCCTACATTCCAGAACAAAACAACTGTTCGTTAACCCCATTACCCCAGGCAAGGACAAAAATGCTAGTTTAAGTTGGATGATGGGATTCAGGCATATGTGCACAAGCAGAGCTTGACAGAACAAGGAGGAGTTGATGAAATTTCACTTTTTGTAAGAGGAATCTCAAGCTGGAAGAATCATTTGTTTTTTTAGTTATAAAAGCTTATCAAGTTCCCAAAGCTTCAGTACCTAAAAATGGAAAATACAATTGCTACAGTAGGGGTTTAGCCAATGGTGCCTTTTGAAAATATGACGGAGCAGCTACATTCTACATAAAACATTCAAGAGATCAAGTGCCTGGCAATGAATAGGACAGATCGAAAAGAATGTTCTTCTGTAAACACAGGTAATCCCTGATTCCATAGCAAGGTTGCATTGGCAGTCAAAATTTCCCAAATCATGGCATTTGGGAGCTGTAAGAAATCTCCGTAACATCTCCTGAATTACTTCAGGTCAGTGAGTATAAAACGCCTAGATTTAAAAAAAAGGGGGGGGGGGGCTGGATGTGCTTTATGAACTACCTGTGTTATTAACACCATTCTAAAAGATCAAGAAAAGAAATCTTCTGCCTTGATTAATTAGTGGAACTATTCGGGACCCAGTGACATTTTGCAAGGGGCCATCGAGCCTTACGCCACAAGCAATGGACACTCCTCCTTCACTCCATGCTTCAGGCTGCAGCGAATTCATGTAACTCATGCTTCACTCACATAAAAATGAAATTTATGAAAAGTTCAATCCGCCAGTTCCCTAGGAATGCCTCCTGCTAATCGTTCATTGATGACTGGTCGATATGAAACGATTGTGAGGGAAAAGGAGGTGTGTCATATTGAACCTACACACACCTGAAGCAGTGTGTCTAGTAGATACTGCATACCATCCTTCTATAATTTATCAAATGTTAAAAAATGAATATTTATTCCAATAATTGTGGTAACGAAGATAACTGCCTTGTGCAAGATAAAAATTATATATTATTTCACAGAAAAGAAGGAAAAGGGTATATTCTTAAACCATCACCTAGGTAATAAATACAATGAAAGCATTTCACCTTCTAGCAACCGATATGAGCAGCCAGCAGCATAATAAAAACTTGTAAAAATATCCCAATGTCACTACTACAGAGTGTAAAAACAACTGTGTTCTCCATGCTGCTCTCAACCACACCTGCACACGCAGATGTTAAAGTGCTGCCAGGAGCGTGCGCTGGGAAAAAAACGAAAAGGAAAACCATCTTTTTAAAGTAGCATTTAAACATTTTCGAACAAAATATAGCCCTATATGGGGCAGGTGGGGGGGAGAACAACCTTTTTTTTTTTTGGCAGGAAGGGATCGATTTTTTTCCACTATAAGAGATACCTACTCATAACAGAAATTTCGCAAATTCAGAAAAATAGAAGAAAGAAAAATTCTCACAAATCCATTATTTTGATATATAATTTTCCCGTAGCTCCTCTTTTTTTTTGGACAGTACATCGCTTTTTTTACATCATTCTGATCACACAGAGACCAATCAACATTGAGGAATGTCCACAAGTGGTTGGTAACCACCAAAGATTGCTGAAGCTGAGGGACGAAATATTTAGGTTTAAAACCTGAAGAAATATTGATATCAGAGCTATAGAAGGTGCTGTGTATGATGCCTCCACATGCAGGTGCTATATACTCACAGTAGGTGGCACGGATTGGGGGGAAAGAAAACATTACGTGCCTCTAAGAGCTCTGAAGACGATTCCAGGTAGGCATTCCGAACATATTTTGAACCACATACTTTTAACTGGAACGCACCGCATGCCTTTCCCATGAGGTGCTGAGCTCTCCAGATGGTTCTGCCACCCAGGGACACCAGCCAGAGCCTGGGTAGCAGGCCACCTGCACTGGGTCTCCTCTGTTACGGAAGGGGCGCTGATTCATCCTCACGGGAATGGAGACCCGTCTGTTCAGTATACAGCTGTGCCTTCCTCGCCACGCTGCCCCTGCCGGCACTGACAAATGCACCAAGGGACGTCTCATCCCCCTCGAATTACCCCCACATACGGTTGCTTCTAACAAGGGAACATCATTCCTCAGCAAGAGGAGAAAGAAAATTAGCTCACTCCCACAGCTTCACTGGTTTGACCCCGGCCACCCAAAGCTGGTCTGATGGAACAGTGGACGAGCCCACTGAAGACTCGGCTACACAGCCGGCCACCTTACCTTGCAGGCGACAGTCTCTAGCAGGTTCGGTTCCTCAGGAAACTGACTGACAAGGTGATCAGCATGTGGGGAGCCGTGGAATCAATGCCTGCAGAAGAGATGAAAGGGAGCAGGGTCAACAGAGACAAGCTGAGTGCAGTGCAGGCCCAGCGGAAGCCTCGGCCAGCCCTGTGGGGCTGCTTAAGATGAGACTGTCCAGAGCTGAAGAAAGAGGAGTAGGTCTTCAGAGCCTCGTTCAGCAGGTCCTGGGGAGGGGATGTGACCTTGGGAGAGGGAGCCCGAATCAGCTGAGGCAGTTCTGAAAGGGTCTCTGCCAAGAACACTCATCGGCTGGGGGAAAGAGTGTTTTCTTCCCGGAGGGAGAGGTGGCTGCATACTGCATCACAGTGCCTACCATCGGTTCTGTCCTGAAAAGGCAGTAGGAAAAAAACACATGGTTTTCTGGGAATTAGATGGTGGAAGTAGAAATGATTCCCTTCACCGTGATCCCCATTAACGTACTTTGCAACGTGTTTGCTTCTCACACCTCAACCCCTTTATGCTCTGCTGTTTTGGTTGTCCTGGTTCCCAAGAAAGAACTGGAAACAGAACAAGACTTCCTTTCAACTGAAGGCTGAAGCTGTTACCCAACTACATCTGATTCCTCACGCCACTAAATAGGCAAAGAATGAAGTTTCTGTATTTCTAGGGTAATTGGTCCTAATTATTAAGGGGAAATTGTATGGCTTCAATACAATGAAGAGAGGGAAAAGTATATATAAAATCCAGAAAATAAAAGTCTAATGAATAAAAGTTAAGGGGACACTCCAGTAACCCAAATGCAGGAAGGACTACTAATGGCACCAACCCTTCAGGAATTAAGGTTCTGAGTCACTCAACCAGATAAAGAAATCTAACCAGCTGATGAACTGATAGAAGGAAGAAAATGTAAAATAGATATTCAAAGAAAAAATTCATAAATACCAACTATAGCAACATGACCAGCCCTAGACACATGCATGAACGGGATTATACATATTTTCTTCCTTGCTTTCTGAATATATCTATATTTATTAATTATTTTCCCCTTTATATGTCTATTGTCATGTGTGTTCATAGTGGTTAGCTTTATAATTCAATCTTTAAGACACAAAACATAACTAATGTAGAACAATAAACATCATCCAGAGAAGCACAGAGCTAGAACATAGCCCTGCTACATATAAAATGTCTAAAAGAGCAATCCTATTTATCATGAGGCCATCCTATTGAGCATAATTCTCACAGAAGTGTTAAAATATACATTTCCTATATATGTCAGAAACCAAGCCCATATTGAGCTCATACAACTTAAAATATTGCCAGTTTCTGTCTTCAGAGACCAACGCACAGGAAACCTACACTATAACTTCTCTTCACTGTCCTTCTTACTTAAAATATTCATTCCCATTAACATGAAGAGAGATAAGAGTGCTCCTGAAACACTTTGCTTAGCTCCAATCATGCTATACATCTCTATTTCCTTATTCCTCCAAATTCTCCTCTGCTGGCTCATCTTCCTCTACCTAGTGGTACCTAAGTCTTCTTATATTTTTTCCAGTCTGTACTCTCTCCAGCAGTCATTTCATTAGTGCACATGGATTCAATTAGCAATGAATGCAGATGTTTCACAAATTCATACTCCAACCCAGGCCAAGCCCTTCTTCTGAACTCCAGACCTACATATCCAATGTGCTACTCAACATCTTCACTTGAAAATCTCCAAGTCATGTTCAAGATCAAATTCACTCTCTTTTCCCCAAAAACAAGTGCTCAACTCAGTGAATGGCAGCACTATCACTCAGTTTCCCAAGGCAGAAACCTAGAAGTACTCTTCATCGCTTTCTCATGACCCTGTACCTACAACGTAGCTTGTCCAGTTGATTACAGCTGTTAAGTTCCTGCTCCTATGCATGTCCATTGCCACCATCCTAGTCTAAATGACAGGGATATAGCATATTGCTCTCAAAAATAAGTTCCTGGACTAGTACAACTGCCTCTTCAAGATATTTCTTGCCTCTTCATAATCTGTACTTCTCAGCTACCTTTGCAAAATGCAAATCTGATTTTATGACTTAAAAGTCTTCTGTGAGTTCCAGTGTTAGTAGATTTTAAGCTCAAATCACTACCACGAACTATGAGACTTTGCCAGGTTTGCACCCTGCCTGACATACTCTTCCCTTCCCAGGACCACGGGCCCAATGGCCTTCTTTCAAATTCTGAAGCATCGACCTTCTTCTCTGCCACAGGACCTCTGTACACAGTGCTCCCGTCTGAAATGAGTCTGCACACATGTGCGCAAACACACATAAACACACACACACGCATGCACGCATCATCTGCACATCCTCATATATTTAACTCCTACTCAGGCTAATCTAATTCATGATTAGCTCTTCCTCAAAGGAGCCTTCCTCAGTGCCCTAGTCAAGATCGAAATGCTTTACTATATACACTCGTATCTCATGTCTATTTCTTTCATAGGTTTTAATTAAACAATCGTTTATGTGATTATCTTGTTTAACTCCATCTCTCCCATCAGACTGTAAGCTCCACAAGGGCAGAAATGTGACAATTTTACTTATTTTATCTTCAACATCTAGCACCATGCCTTACCCAGAGGAAGCACGTTTGAAAGGTTTGCTGAATAAAAAAAATGACTAAGAAGAGTTTATAGAGACTTATTCCTGAGAGATTTCTTAACAAGAAAATGAAATGATTTAAAATTTATAAAGCATTTTCACATGCATAATCTCATTTCATCTGCATGACAGCCTTACAGTACTTTGCCACTTGACAAATCTCTGCTCTTTGCACTAGGAGAGGCTCATTCCAGTTTCTCTCGTTCACATACAGGCGTTTCTGCTCTATGGCCAAACATGCCTTCCTGAAAAAACCACATGCATTTATGAGAAAAACAGGGTTGTGGCAGAGCAGTCAAAACCTACAGGATACTGCAAGCAGAAGACAAAGAAAAACAATCACAAGCCTGACAAACCACTAGCATAGTTAAGCCTTGGTTGGTATTTGCACCTAAAATCATCCTTAGTCCATCATGTACAATCTTATACCCTTGGGGCCTGTGCTTTCCACTTTGACATGTAGTCTCTTGCAGAATTCATTCTAATAGAGGCCAATTATGTGAAAATTAAAAATTCAATCCAGGAATACTGTTCTGTATCAATTTTTTTTTTTTTTAACATGGGAGCAATGTGTTCTCAGGTACTGCTTCTCAGTTTGTAGCTTCCCCAGATAGCTTCCCATGGTAGAAATCATCCTACTTCTTGAAGCCACTATGCTGGAAAAATACTTTCTTGCAGAAAAATACTACTTCTGTAGTATTTTTCAGCTGTTTTCTTAAAGTCTTTCCAATTGTTAAGGCTTTCTCAATTGTGAAAAAGCTGATATCGAAAAGCTATAAAATATTAACATGCTGGGACCCGAGACAGCACGTCTCCAAGTTACACTGACATCACCACCTGCACATGAGCTAATACATAGTAAAGAAACGGCGTTTCAGCAAAACGAATTGTATAGTGCTCATTTCATTTGCTACATTTCTCTGTTGAATTGTCACGCTTATTTCATTATGGAAGTTTTATTTCATTGCTGCAAGTGTCTCTCTCCAACTTACTACGATTTGCACAAAGCGATGTATACACTCACAACTATAAACGTATCTTGCTTATCAAGATGTTTTATAAATGACAGCCAGGTAAAAAGTATTAAAAGAGAAGATATCATTAAATTGTTTTTTTTTTCCTTTAAAAGTTCAGTGTAGTTTTCTGAAGGCTACAAACACTACTCAATAAACATAAAACAAACACTATTAAGATAAGATTATCTGTATTCCAAGATAAAAGACCCCATTCTGATCTTCATGTAATTTATGAGCCCAGCATCTCAAAGTAATATATATTTAAAACTGAGTCTAACTGATGTGTTTCACAATTTGGAGCTGCCATGTGGTTGACAACTAAGAAAAATCACACCAAGTGGAACATACCCCTATGACTACCATGCTGCACACACGAGGTCAAAATCCTTCTATAAGACTTTGTCACAGCTCAGACAGTTTACCCGACAAGCCTTTTCCTTGAAGAAAATGGAGGGCCTTTTACTGTGCTTATTCTGTTGACATTTCATGAAATAGTCTAAAATGGAAACCCAATTTTTAAGGTCTTCAAAAAACAAAACTTAATTTTCTCAATTTCTTCTTTAAATAAGGCAAACTGCAATAAATTCTATAATGAAACAAATTTAGTTCACTTTTTTTTAACCACAATGTATATAAAACAAATTTGCTTAATATTGCATCTACACATGACAATTTATAGGAAGATAGCAAATTAAAAACATCTACTCCTCCCTATTCAACCACCAACATAACAAATATTTAGAACAAATTCAGGTATCATCTAATAAGCCTCAAAAACAATGGCAATGTGAATAAAAACAATAGAAATAAAAATCCCACGGTCTTGGTTGCTTTGAAAGACACCGTGAAGAGCAATCATTAGAATGGGGAAAAAAAAAAAACCCTGAGTGGTACATTCCGCCATCCACTTCCTGTGGAAGGAGACATGGTCTAAAGTACGGACCCACACTGACTGATGGCAGGTGCTGGTCAGGTAGCAAGGGTCTGAGAAAGAACAAGGACAGAAGATTAATGAGTATACCAGGGGAAGTGGGATGTAAGCGGCCTCCACAGAAGGGACACAAAGTATTGTGTTTGTGTGTACATTAACACTCGCCAGAGGTCACTACAAATCAGGTGGACAGGCTAAGCCACTATGTGGCTGTCAGTCATCACGTTTTCCCTGCCACTCCAGTATTTAATCGGTGGGGTCATGTAAAAGGGGCCATGGTGGCATGAGTGGTGACAATGGATGGGCTCAACGACATGGCTTTCTTGCCCGCATTGTTCATCTGGTGCTGTAACGCCCTTATCTGCAAACCACAGTGAGCAAAGATGGGGCTTCTACAACCACCATCCAGCCATTCGCCGGCAAGATGACTGTGTTAAACTCCTCTCGTTACAGACAGCACTTGCTCTGCGTTGTGACAAGGACTTCTGTCCACTTACAGGCTCACGAAATACTTTTACCGCTATTCCATTATTGTTATTCCAGTACCGCAGCTCTCGCTCCTGCCTCTAACACTCTGTCACATATGGGGCCACGCCACCCACACCCCCTCAGGGTCACAGCTTGCTCCACTGCCTGGCTCCTTCTTATCCCCACTTTCCCTAGTCAGCTTCCTTTCCCATGTTGTGCCCAAAGGACCTTGGGCGTTCGCCCACCGATGGTTCGCCAAGACCGCATGGAGAGGCAGGGGCTGAGAGTAAAACATTACGTAAGAGGTGGGGAGAAAGAAGAGGCACCAAAGGGAACTAAATGCAACCAATCGAATGAGAAAGCGTTATTGATAATCAAAGCCAGAGTAGTCTCGGTCTCTGAAGGGGAAAAAAGTCAGTGGATTGAGGAGTACGAGAAACTAAGAGGTAGAAAATGGACATCGTTTCTCTAGAAGCGTGGGTGTTAGTCTTAAAAGGTGGAAGACAAACTGCAAAGCATATACCACTGAAGTTCGTGAACTTTCCTCACAAAAGAGAATTCCTCAGATCCCATTTAGCTTTCTACTTCTAATATGCTGGGTTATCTGGTCTCTCATTCTATGTGAAATTAAAATGAACAAATCAGAGGGAAGAACACACTAAGAATAGTAAATTACTATTTGACAAAAGATAAGAACTAGGAGAAAAAACTAACGGCAAAACTCAAACAGAACAATCCGGCATCGTTTAGCACAAAGTAAACCACTTTAAACAACGTGACCAAAGAACTACTGAATTTCAGCATAATGCAATAAATGAACATCTCGAGATAAATTTTAGTTATCAGGAAAATGCTAAATTCAACGGATTTGATGTTAAAGTACTATAAACTGAAAAAAAAATTACCTAAACTTTTTTAGACGTTTGAATCTTTAAAAGGTTAGTCTTCAATAACCTAGAAAATGCCCACATACAAAATGTGCCATTACCCAATGATGCTGAGAAAATGAGATTCTACTCAACACAGCACAGGAATGGCAAACAGTTATCAAACTCAAAGACAAAGACCAAATCAGCATAATTTTGGAAAAACTCATATCATACCTTCTGCTTATTATTTTATTCTTGCTGAACTTTCAGCTAAACTTTTTTCTGCATATGTTGATTTTCTTTTCCAGACAACTTCTATTTTTCATTGCTACTATGAAATGTATGTCCTATGGAATTTTTAGAACAATATTCTGCTATGAGTATTATTTGCTCTGATGTTCAAGCACCAAGGCCATAAATAGGGGGTTCATAAGTACTAATAAAGAGGAGCCCTCTGTACTCACAGTTCTTAATGCCCACCCTCAACAAGGACAATCTGCTTCCATCCAGTGAGGCCACCTTGTACCTGGTCCCTAGCTCCAAGCTAACTGCTATAACAATGCTCCTCACACCAGTCCCACTCGTTAAAATTAAATCAGTGGGAATTAACATATTAGCATTTATTTGAAGCTACAGTACTTATATTACTTCTTGCTATAGTACTAAAATATTTGAAAAGAAAGTTTGCAGTTAAGGAAAAGAAAAACTTTTATGATGAAATCTGAAAGTCTTCTGCTTTATTATTTATGTGGCAAAGGAAAAAGTAAATTGATTATTGATTTTTTTTTGGTCTCTGTTATACAGAAAGGATTTATCTATCTCATATTTAAAATGCACTCAGACAGGAGAAGACAAGGGATGCAGGAATCACTCTCACCCTTACTTGTCATAGTCACAGTTTCTTTCCAACTGAAGAAATCTACAACGTGATACCTAAAGCTTTTGATTAACTGTGAAATTGCTGAACACCCTGCTATCTCTTTTTAAATACATTCAGCCTCCACTCTGAGTTGAACAATTACAACTGGCTGGGAATTGCAACTAATACAACATTCGAAATGAGTTTCCATGGTTCTGGGTGCAGAGCACGGGAGTCAGAGCAAAGGAAAAACTGAAGACAGTTCCACGTGGTACACACCTGAGGGAGGGATACTGAGCAGGAGAGAAAAGGGTGATGAGACAAACCCAGGAGACACAGTGCATCAGGGAAATGAAACCCACTTTCCCTTCAGAGCCATAAACCATTCCATTCATATTTCGACTAATCTGATAAAAGGCCTTGCTACCCTCGGCATGTCGGCTTCATCTCTGCCTTCGCCAGATTCTAATCATTTTTGTGCCTACATAAAGCTGTCCAATAAAAAAGCATTACTGCGAACTCCCTTTAACATACTAGACTTTTTAAGGTTGCCCAGCCACAGTTATGTTCTCCTGCTGCCATCTCTCCAGTGAGTTACAGTGTTTCTTCCCCTTCTCCTTCCTTCTGTTTTTGCCCAGCCCCTGCAGGGTCGTCCACGGTCTCAATATTCTCTATAATAACGCTGCTTTCCTCAGGTGCAAACAAATGGAATGCTACTTGAAAAAGCAGCCCAGCTAGATATTAGATATTGGTGAATCAATGAAATCATGGGGTTTTATCCATAATTATTTTACCCGGAAAAGCAACCATAAATGTACAAATTTGATGTCGGGTAACATACTAAGTGGTTGGAAGGAAGGCTTTTACATGGGATAACCTCTTTTTGTCTGACAATTGCCAGAAAATGTACGACAGGAGAAAAGGTACGTGTCCTAATCATCACATCACGTTAAGTAAGCAAAACTGAGCAGAGAGACTGTCTAGGAGGGAGCCATCCAAACAGAGGATCTGTTTCAATGGGGCAGAGTAAACCACTCAGAATCACCTCGATAACAAGGCTTATGGCATTCATTACCTCTGCGACTCTATGCAGGTTACCACACCTTTCTGAGGCTGTTTTCTCATCTGCAAATATAAGACTCATGAGGAATGAACATAATGCTCCAAGAACAGAAAGGTCTTAAACCAGTGCCTGACACACAACAGGTGTTCAGTAGGTGTAACCCTCCACCACCAACACGAGGCTAGTTACAGTCAGCTGCCAAAGCCAAATAGTAGGCTCACCCTGATGAACAGAGTTTGCCTTGCTTCTCCTCCTGGAATAACCCTAATGCCATTCATTTTTCATTAATTTTTTTGTCTGGGTAGGCCTGAATCTGAATATAGGATATATTTTTCCAAGATATTCAGCTTTCCCTAGGCTGATAACTTGATTAAGATTGTTGAATTTCTCATATCCCTCTTTAGAGTCTCGTCCTCAGATTTCCATCTTTTGAAAATCTCATATGTAAAGGTCCTACATAAAACCTTTAAAATTCATTACCTTTAATCCTTTCGAAAACCTGCATATTAGGTATTATTATCCCCAGCTGGTAGTTGGAGAAACCTAGCACAAATTCTGCCTGAATGACGACACTGAACTCTGGCCTGGCATCTCCAAATTCTGTTTTGTCTTGTTTTTTTTTCTACCAGGTCATGGTGTATCTGGCTTTCTCCTCTGCCTGTGATTCAACTTTTTTTTTTTTCCCTGAGACAATGAGAAATAAGGTTTGGAAAACATAAAAAATAAAAAGAAAACAAGAGTCACCCCCATTCTTATCATACAAAATTGGTGTTTTGATCTATGTGCTTCTGGTGTTATCTCCATGCATAAACTTTCTTAAAACAAAAATTACCATACATATAAATTCTCTGTAAAAAATTTTTGCAGATCACAAATAAAACTAAGTCTTATTTTTAGTACAGAAATAAAACTAAGGTCCCCTTCGACCATCACTCCAATACTGCTCCCAACTTCAATTTCCAAGACACTATGAATTTGATATACACCCTTCCAGTCCACTGTTATACATTTACATGTTTACATATAATAGTATATTTTGTGGATGACTTTGAAAATACATATATCATAGTGAATATTAATTTACTGTTTGCTTCTTCACTGGATAATTCTCCTTAAAGCACTTGCCCTCTTTGCTAGGTTTACTCCCAGATACTATATAGGTTTTGTTGTAATTTTGAATGGGATTCTTTTTCCAATTCTATTTTCTAACGGCTTATTGCCAGGATATGGGGAAGCGACTGATTTTTGATATGCTGATCTCATATCCAACGACCTACCTATACTCTTATTACTCTAAAGAAGGCAGATCTTTTCTAAGGCCTTGTTGCCTCCAGAGAAACAGATGTCATTTGTAGTCCTGAAAACTGAACGATTTAAGTAAGGTTCTGAAAATAACAAACTTCCACTACAATGAAACTGTGATGCCCCATGAGGTTCTTGATAATGAGAACTGGCCTGTCACGCTTTGCTGACTTATAGCTCTGTCAGACATCACACACACTTGGTAACTGCCTTTCCTCGTGTGTGCCTACAAGATGATTGCACTGACTTCCTTTCTGTGACTTTGTAATATCACAGAACAAAGTTATGGTTATAGTCACTCTTCCAAGGCCCAAAGTCATGTTTAAATCTCCTTTGGTGGGCTAGAGTGATGCAGATGACGGTATGCTTCTAAGGACTAACCTGCAGGACATTTGAGAGGACAGAAGTGTTTCAAGCAAATACTGAAATTTAATGCACTAACACCATAATCTCTATAGTAAGCAATTGAGGGGGAAGAAACTAAATAATTGTTGCTGAAGAGAAGGTTACACCTAATAGATCACTGACATCAATTAAAGCCCTAAAGTGAGATCATTTTTAATCTATGCAGATTTTATTTCATGCTAGTCCTAATTTTCATTTGCATTATTCCGAAAAGGCCAATGGACTTTGGCTATATCTACTTATGCAAGATTGCTCCATAGTATATTCATCTGTCCATTTCAGTGGAACAGTTAACTAGCCTGGATTACGAAATGGATCCATCAGCAGTGACCATTATCAACCATAAAACATCTAAAGTTCATAATATGGGCATCCTTTTAATGGTGGAATAAAGTATTATTTATCTACATAGATAAAACTTCTACAAAAATCTTGCATGCCTATTTTCCTTTCTCCCTACCTCCCTTCTACTCCTTCTTTCCTTTTTTTTCCAGAAGCATTTCACTCAAATGAAAGGAAAATTATCAACACAAAATTCATCTTTCGAACCAATAAAATTTTCTTGAGGGACTTTAAATGGTTACTGTGGGCCTCCCATCTCCTTCACCTCCCAGTCAGATTTAGGGTTTGCAAAAAAAAAACTCTACTGGAACAAACAAATAATCCTTTGCTCTAAATACCTTAAGGAAAAGTGATCTGTTTGAAGGTGCGATTGATCTGAGCTCTCTCCAAACTCTCGGAGGCACCAGAAGCATGACGATGTCACAGTTCTCCAGCTTTATGCTACAGTGCCTGTTTTTGTGCAAGGAGGTATCTACCGAGTTTAAACTAAGTGTTCTCCAAAGTACAACATAATTTTGTATTCAGAATAATCATTATAGAAAAAAACCAGGTAGGAAAAAAAATACAGATTTTACACAGACCATCGGCCTTGAAGCAGCTAGTTTTCCTTTTCTTCCCTGTGTGAGAAAAGCCAAACTGGCCACGACTGAACTGAATTTCTCACTCCCACTCCTACTGAAACGGAGGAGATTCATGAGCTCGCTCAGGGTAGTTATCTAAGAGTTTGGAAATTTCTAAATACTTCTAAATTAACTTATTAAATCTTGAAACTGAAAGTTTTTATATTGCTCTTGCAAAAATAAACAAAAAAAAAAAACAAAAAAAAAACAAAGGTGAAAATAGATGATTAAGACAGAAATTAAGGAAGTGGGTGCCCCTGTGGGGTAAAGTAATTATGCTCTTTCTGAGTTGTAACCTGGCACAGAGGACCACAGTGTCATACTATGTGATGAACACACATCCTTCCATTACAAAGCATAGATAAATCACGACTGAAGAAAATCTAACGGGCTCTGAATTATACATATGGGTCACTTCCTAGGACTTATGTTCCATCATACTGTTCTTTATATACAAACAACAAACTATCATTAATAAAAACAATTTCCATGTATCATGGTTGCAAGTGGTATAAATAAAGATATCCTAGAAGGGTGTTGCAGTAGAGTCTCAGGGAGATAAGTGATATTTCATAGCATTTTTCTCTTATTAAGAAACCCAATGTTCCCACAAACTTAGTCACTACACAAACAGATATTTCCTTCCATCATGTCTTCACTTATAATAGGAATCTATTTAGTCATACATGTGTCTTTTCGAAAACATGTGACAACATGGAAATAAAAGTCGTTCATTCCCAGGAAGAATATTTAAACATCCTATGACTAAAACAGAAGAATTTATATCCCTTGACAGAAAATCTTGGTGGAATGTAATGGGTTTAATAGAAATATGTTAACATGGGGAAAAAAAGAATAATTCTTATGCATACATCATTATAATAATTCAAAAAAGATTTACTCATTGGAATAAGAGACAGTTCAAACATGCGATTTCCTTTTTTCCATGAGTGTAGTTTTTAAAGTGCGTGAATCATTAGCCCTACACTTACACTATTTTTTTTATGTTTGACCTAATAAAATGGAATAATGAGTGAAGAGAACGAGGACAGAGAAGAGCATGAGGATAGGAATTGAGGGCTTTGGCGAGTAGAGCCTTATCCAGAAGGAACATTACTGTCAGGGTCTGTTCTGCCCTGGATGCAAGGAAAGAACAGGAACATACTTGCCATGCTCCCAAGGAGATGACTAGGAGGGCAACAGCTCCATGGATGGGGTGCGCCTCCTAACAATAGCTTCTGGTGGCACAAAATCCAGTGGCTGCAAGGTGCCAGGGACCTTGAGATCAAAATTACGTAGCAGCATCATTTCTATGTATTGACCTTCAGCTCACTGACAACCAGCTGCTAATTTCCCTGAGCATGAGCAGGGAAGCATGCGAGCCTAGCTGAGGATGCTAGGTTTCCCACAAAATAGGCAGTTCTCAGAGCGTAAATGGATTATAGGGTGAATACCCATCTCTCAACTTCCTTCTGAGAACCCTTAGGAGGTCCAAATCAGAAGCCAACGTTTTCTTTTAATGGAGAAGAAGGTAGAAAGTCTGTGTGGTTTGAATAGCACCTGGTCATGGTCTCCGGGGTGGTCACAGCAAAAGTTTCCTGCAGATGGAGCAGCTGCTTGGTTCTGAGGCACTGAGATGCCTGAGACGCTACAGAACTTGGCTCAGCCCATCTTACGAAGGATCAACAGCATCTTGTGGAGAATTTTTACATCACTGGAGTAGGGGAAGGTTCTGAGATCGACTGTAGGGCTTTCTGGGACTTCTCAAATGTGGTTCTCATGATCCCATTTACCAATGTCTGGACCAATTTGCAGATATGCTATATTTCAGGATGGCAAATAATTATGCAGTAAATCTCCACAGGCCAAGGTGACTACAATTACTAAAAGGAAAAAAAAAAAATCTTATAGAGCCAAACATTTGTCAAAATACAGCATGTTTTAAGTTATTTCTGTCTTAAAATTCTGCCAGAATTCTCTTCCTTATAAGAACATCAGCCTACAATAGGCAAAAGTAAAACATTTGCCTTGATAAAATCAGGGCAAAGAGAGCAAAGAACTTTTCCCAGCCTGGTTTGAAGACATAGTTCAATGCAGCAAATGGCTATTAAGTCAGTAGTTTCTTAGTCCTTTTGGAAGTTGTTTCCTTTTTGTTTTGCTTTACCTGACAGTGAGTGAGGAGAGAGATGATGTAAGCACTTTATAAAAAGGGGGAGAAACATGTCATCATTGTGTCAAAGTTATTCAGCTCAGAAGGATGCATTATTTTTAATGTGTATTCATCACACACTCTATAATGGCTAGAATGTCATGATTAGAGAATGCAAACTATTGTTAATATGCATTGGAGCTCCGCCTTGCCACCTGCATTAACTGTAATTAACTGACAGATTGACAGCTACATATTGATGGACTATGTGGTAAAGGTTCCTTTAATGTTACTATGTATAGTGTGCATGCATATTCACAGAATAAATAATTACCACATTTCAGACTGATCACATCTAGCCTTGTATAGTTTCTTGTATCCATAAATACAAGCAGTGTACCCTTGCACAAATTAAGAATAACTACACGAGCAGCAACGATTTGTCCTGCCATTTGTATCACTGGCTGTTTTAAAGTAGTAAAATTAAGTGACTTATCTATTCTAAGAACTAATAATGCATGCTACTGAAATTTAAATAAGGCATTTTTTTATCACCCACACAAAATCAAACTTCTATGCACTAAGACGGGCTCAGAAAGAATACACTTGCTCATTTTGCTAGTTCCCAAACGTGGGTAGGATGGTTGCTTGGGAGAAGAGGATAGCGTCAGGATTGCATGGGTCCTAGGGTCAGGCGGACATGAGTTTAAGTGCTCTACCACTTATTAGCAAAGACCTTGGACAAAGCGTTCAGTCAACTATTTACTTTTCTTCTAGTAAAATGAGTATTACAATATGTACCTCAAAGGTTTGATTTCAATATTAAAGAACAGAGTGAAGCCTTTAGCATGTATCTGGCACACAGGCTATAGGTACTATATAAAGTTACAGTTACTATTGTTACTGAAACAGAATTAATAGAATAAAGGCTTGTTGTGACTACAGAGAAAAATTATGCATGACTACTGTTGGTGTTTTTAAAAATGAAAATGGTATCAGGGAACAGACAATGCAATATACTGCTTTAAGTCCTCTGTTTCCACAATGATTTCAATTTCATCCAGTTCACACTCCCTTTTTGCTGATTCCTGAGTTTTGCCTTCCTTCATCAGAGATCCTGAAGCGGTCAAGAGGAAGGATTAAGCAAACACCCACCCACAATTATCACTGTTCAATCTTCCGTTGAAATAGAAATTGGTAAGTGATAACTTGACCCTATTCTGGAATAAGTTTTTCCCTAGATACCAAACTTCAGCATAGAATAAAGTGGCCCCTGATTGTTAGGCAACGATATGGTTGGAACTAGTGCTAAAAAGTCTTTACCGCAGAGTACACTGAAGCATCTTCATGTCACTCTAGAAATTTTATTAACAAGGGCTTAAGTAAACCAAGGGATATTATAGATTCCTTGTTACTTTTAATTTTACAAAGAAAGAAAGAAAGAAAGAAAGAAAGAAAGAAAGAAAGAAAGAAAGAAAGAAAGAAAGAAAGAAAGAAAGAAAGAAAGAAAGAAAGAGCTGCAAAACCATGGTTTCATAATCTACCTGCCTGGGGGTTTCTGGGACTTCTCGTGGCATTGCTTCTGGGCACCACCATGGCTGGAAAACAGAACATCAAACAATGCATCCTAACAAACTACGAGCTCCAAGGTTCCAGGCCAGCACGCGGGCCAACAGAGAATATGCCATTTGCTTAATTATAAGGGTCCCTAGGAAATGGTGAAGGGGTAGTTTTTCTGTACTCTTACCAAGCTCACAATATATAAACTGTCAATGCTCTCACGTCCTGAGGTTAGCACTGATGCGAACTTAAATAGTTCTCATTGATAGATTGTGAAACCCTTGTATGATATTTATACTGTTGAGTGATTGATTTGTTTCATTTTCCCACTACTCTGAGCTCATCTTCATGAAGCCTAGATTTGTATAATCCCAAACGTTGCCATGCAATTAAAGTTTCTGCTTTGAAGACATGCCCTAATTCTGAAAAAGAGAAAGTGAAGAAGATTCAGGTCTACTGTATTTCCCATAAAGTGGTCCACACATGAAGAGATGATTCATTTAGTGCATAGGCGTTCCTACTACCACCTCTATCCTACTTCTTGTGGACTTTCAAATCCTGACAGTACTTTAAAGTGATGGCTTTGTTCATTTCAAAGTAGAAAGAGTCTGAAAAAACAATCTATCAACTTAATATTTCGCCTGAGTACTTTTCTTAGTGTTCTGAATTCCAGCTGTGTTGTATTCTCCCACATAAAAGCAGACGGAGATGCATGCCACCTCGGACAAGTCTGACAGCAAATCATAAGGTCATGCACTACTTTCCTCATAGCTTTTAAACAGCAGTATCAGTCGGGCTCATATTTAAACTGTGGCTGACCTTCCTGACAGCTGAAACAACACATGTCAGTGGATCTACCAATGTCCTCGTGTAAATTCCATGATTTTGAATACAGATGAATGAAAAGAGATGATTCTGAACATGTGTGATTACTGCTCATGAAACTAGTATATTTTTCTCTACTACAGTGGCATCTCCAAAAAAGGAAAGCGTGACAACTGTCACAAATTAAATCTCAAGACAGGCAACATGTTCATTTCACACGGCATTAATCCATTTTGAAGTATATGGAATACCTGCATGTGCTTGTCCAGTGTTATGAGCAAAGTTTAAAGCCTGGAAACCGGTGGCCATTCGTGGTGTGGTGTGGTGAGGCTCAGGTAACTCAAGAGGTCGGCTGTGAACTTCCTAAGCATCCTGTCACCCAGAAGCAAGCAAGCAGTCTTCCAGGGAAGAGGGGCGTCATGGGAAAAACACCGAGCTTCTTTGGCTTCAATCTCTGAATCAATAGATAAGGCACAGGATGTGTAACCAAAGTGATGCACATCGAAACAAACACAAATCTAAAAGTGAAAGACACGCATTTTGCAGCTTTTTACAACCCACGCAAGAGAGCTGACTCTCTACTGCTGTGTCTCTATTTACTTGCAGAGACATCTGCCTGAGAATGATACTGATAACCTTGCCATCACTACTGCTTGCCCATACTGGACAGCTGTGAGGCCAAGATATGGAAATTCTGGCTTTGCTACCCAGAAAATCATGAACTGAATTTGATGGTCAAGAATCTGGTTTGCCTTGAAGTGATAATCGTTCCTCAGTCCATTCATATATAACATGAAAATAAGGCAATGTCATTTTCATAACAAGAATTCAAGGAAACAATAATTTGATAACCATTGTGATGGTGAAGTAACACAAAAAATATAAATATGTTAGTCATTACTAAAGTAGAGGAAGAATATGACACACTACTGATCATTTTAAAAACCAGGAAAACATCTTTTTGAATGAGCTGACATTTTTCACCTCATCGATTTTCACTGCTCATTAAGACATGATCAACTGTTCATTGGAGTTTAATTTCCTTTAATTCTCCTTTTCTCCTCTTACTCAGCATTTCTCTAAATTAGTGCTTCATTTCGAACTAATGGCCACTGTAAGCCATTATCAGCAGTTGCTACTCTTCCCTCTCCCCTCATTTCCTACCTTAATTCCTAAATTTTGCAGTCACCCTCTATTGCAATGGTAAGATGTAGCCACCTGGTGGGATTATAAAGGGCTTTAGGACACCCTCCTCCTACACACATACATCTCCCCAACTCAAAATGTCTCTGCCCAGGTCCCATCATTATGGTCTTGGTCTGTTCACTAAAATGAAAACTTTTCATCAAAAAGAACACAACGGGATCATCAATTATATATACCTCAGTGTGAACAAGCAGACCGTCTTTTAACAGAGTTTGAAGAGACAGACCTGAGGACGCAAACATCCATAAGTGGTGGAAAGAAATCAGAGATCAACAAATTACTGCAGGACATGGAAGAGGAAAGCTAACACAGACTAGCACAGAGCTCTTAATTTTGCTTGGAGATGCACATACACACAAACACACATAGACATGCCCAAGTAACAGTTCAATTCCATTCTCCATCATTTTGGAGTCCTGGTACTCACCTTTGTCACAGCCATAAAATGTTATGGTACCATGTGTCATTTACATTTGCATCTCTCCCACGGAACTACGAATGCCTTGAAGGCATAGACAGTGTCTTGACTTTTTAAATATTTGCCTTAGCACTGAATACAGGTGGACAGCACTTCAGAATTACCTAGTTTTATTAAAATATGGATTTCCAGGTCTGCTCCAGATCTATTGAATTAATAGGTATGGGAATATGGCATAAGCAGCTATATTTCTTATAGATCTAGGGATCATTCTGACATGCAGCATGAGTTGAGAATAATTATGTCAAAGTATTGGATAAAGAAATAGCTCTGCTTATATCCTTTTTACCTACCTCTACACTGGGAAAGGTAAACAGAATTTTGGCAACTCACAACTCTAGTGGGCCCTGCTCACATAAGCTACAATGCAGATGGAATTCCCTGGAGTTATATGACACTGGCTCTGAAAGATACACAAAGGCCCTGGGCACATAAAGTCATAGAGAAAAATGGGCTGATGCCTCCCTATCTTCGGTCTCTGTAACCTTCAAACACTTGCTATTGCATGGCTTACTCATAGGTCAAAAAAACTGTCCATCTCCAAGTCTTCCCTCTATAATTTCAGACTACAGCAGAGTTGCCCCTATCTTTCTGAGTATCTACAGCATAATTCTAAGACATTGCATCTTTTGCTAAGAGTTTGTAGGTCCTAAGTAGCTACGTCTTGGTTGCTATTTCCTTCTTGGAGGTTTATTGAGACCTCCTCTGAGAACACTGCAGCCCAGCCCCCTTCCATACTCTGCTCCTTTATGATATGTCCCCTCCAAACATAACAAAACAAGCTCTTTACCAAAGCACCAAAGGCTTGAAAAATGGACTGCAGCTGTCATTCTGCTCGAGTAGACCAAAAGTCAACTTCCGAACGTAGTAATGAGTTAGCAAGAACAATGAGAGCGGCGCCAGTATTCCTAACGCACGGGGCACTGCTGCTTGGAGGAATTCTCTCCGGTACCAGGATGTGTGTTCTACTCTAGATATGCCAAGGCTCGGGTGGACCTTCCGTGGAGGAGATGCCCAATGACTGCAGGGCAGATTGCTTGAACTCGTATATAATGGCTGGAGCTATACCCTCATTTTCTCTCCATACTGTCTGCGGTATGACTTTTCAAACTTTAACGCACTTACTAATTACCTGGGGATCATGTTAACATGCATATTCCGATTCAACAGGTCTGAGGCCAAGCCTGAGGGTGCAGTTCTAACGAGCTCCCCGGTGATACAGAGGCTGCCTGTCTCAGACAACACCTTCAGGAGTAAGTACTAAAGCACTACAGAGTTAGCACGCGAAGAACTCTGGTAAAGTCTCTCTAGCGCTCATAACCACACTGTTAAATCAAAGTACAGAACGCCTTCATCCCACAAGGTCTTCTCACAAGGTAGTTTGAAAAGCTGATTAACTAAGAGTGAATGAATAAATGAATGAATGATTGAATACTTCCCAAACTGCATTCAGAGGGAAAGACTGACTTTGTCATTAATTTTCATGAATTAAATAATTCTAAAGGCAGAAAAAATAGGTAATAGCCTCAAATTGTAATTGTGGTATGTCCACATTTCAATTATTTTCTCTGCTGCTATTGATGACTTTCAATCTTTACTAAAACAGTAACTTAGAACATCCATATAAGAATTGAAGACTCAATCCAAGATAACCAAAATTCTAGTTTACGAGAAAGAATCTAATACTTCTATTAGGCCACGCTGCACACAGCAGGCTCTTCAAAGTCGGCAGAGCCACTCGTGGGACAAGGAGCATAAAACGTAAGAGAACCCGTGGCACAGGCGGCGATGCACAGCGGGCTCTGGACGCTCAGGTTTGCGGCGACTGCCACTTTCACTCTCCCTCCGACTGTTCCTGCCTCAGCGTTCTTGTTCCTGATTCTGTGTCTATCCATTGCATGGCAGCCCTGGAGAGCATTTCTTAAAGGTCTCATTAACGAGATCACGTGCTCTCCTGAGAGTGCTTACAGCTTATTTTAAAGATATGTTAACCCAGATGCACAGAAACAATGCACAGGGCTGGCTTAAGATAAGCCTTTTTGTAAAGAAGTTACAGGCCTGGGGCGTGGCTACCACTCATAACCTGCCCAGTTAGGAATGTGATCAGACCACCTTGCAAGGTCGCTTCCACAAAACCCCTTTGTTTCATTCTCACCACTGAGGATTGTGGATCCCAGGCCCACACCAGGCTCCCTGGCCCAGGGCACCAGTGCGGGAGAGAGGAGCCCCCATGACAACTGGCTATGAAACTCAGCCAAGCAAGGGCAGGTGGAGTCCCAGGCATTCCTCTTAAAGGGCCCAGGCAGAGTGTCCCTCACACTTGCCCTAAGCTCTACAGAATGGACAGCAGCTCAGAAAGCACCAGGGACACACAGGGAGGAAGGAGAGGATCTGAATTGCCTGGCTTCAGGGCCGGTGGGGCAGCTCTCTCTCCCTCTGCAGGGGGGTGGGGTGCCGGCAGGTACCACTGTTCCTTTGTTGAGCCCTCCCCACACACAGCCAGCAGGCACAGGCAGCCGCCATACTGAGTCTCCGTCAAGCTGGTTAATACCAGTCACCCCACCCTGGTGATTTAGGAATTAATGAGCTATCTCAGAGGAAAGGGGGAGTTGTAACATTTTCATACCATGAAGCTCCTAACAGACAAGCCAAAATACTCCTTTAACCAAGAATTGTAAGTAGCAAACGAAAGGTTTAAACGACATCTTCCAAGGCGTCCCTAATGAACACTGGCCTTTGGGGTCCTCTTCCATATCCCATACACTTGGGCTGGGCCACAAAGGGCCCTGAACTCACTCTACTCTAATCCGCGCTGGAAATATCTGGTCTTAACATAAATCTGGGCATCCGACTTGGCCTGAGACACTTCAGTCCTAATTTCCATAAATGCCCACACCATAAAACGACAGAAAATGATAGAAGACATAATTCTAACCAATCGTACTCCTCTTTGGAAAAAATGTTTAGTTGCGAAAAATTTCTAACCTTCCCCTTTGTGGATGACCATATTAATATTAACTTAAAACATCAGAGGTCAGCTCGTTTAATTTTCTTTTTTTGAAAGTGGGCGTTTTCCCTGTACTCCCTCTATGTACCTCAACTTCACATTCTTACTCAAAGTGTTTTCCTTCAGGAGACTGACAGTCATGCTAGGCTGAGCCCTAACAGATGGCTCTGTGGTGCTGTGAACCAGCTTGGACCAGCGATCACGTTTTATTCCAATCCATCCATCCCAGGTCGTCCAGGCACACGCGCACCTGCCCCATAACTCACTCAGCCAAATTCTCATAGAGCATTTCCTTTTCACTCCCTGTCACCATGTTCCACTCACAGGGAGACACGTGTTGAAAATAAATATTTCGCTGTCTGCAAAATAACTCTGAGCCTCACAGTATTGGGCCAGCAGCGGGCTGTTTTCCATTTCACTGATTCCTGCTAGTTTGCCACCTCTGATCACCACATTGGTCCCAGGTGGCACGAGATGCACTGAAGCCCTGCTCAGATGGCGCTACCCCTACATCGGGTTAGAGGAACCCAGAGATTCCAGTTGTGCCAATGGCACCGAAGCACCCTGGCTCGTTATGGCACCCTGAATAATGCAATTCATTTCTCATTTTGATATGAGTACAGAATCCTTTCAATGGTTAGTAGTCTGTCGCTGCAACAGAAAATCTAATTCTTTAGCGGTAACACAAGACTGGCGGAGGTTGAAGACATTTTCATTATCATTTTGATCAACTGGCATCCTAAGGAGGTCCCAGAAGGCTGCCCTTGCTAAGGGGCTCTGCAGTAAGTGAAGCAAAGCCATAGCAAGGTCCTTCTGGCACTTAAAGGAACAAAGTGCTCTCACTGTTCGAGGTGAATCTGCCTTACACAAAATTTTATGCTATAGTAAAGCTACTGTGTGTTTAATGATGTGTTTGTCCTGCACTGACCAATTAGGAAGAAAATAACATACTGCAAGGAAAGAACCTCTACTTCATTCCCTAAATGCTTATTTTATTACATATAAAAACAAGAATATAGAAAAAAAATGACCAAAACACAGCCCTAAGATACTTCAACCTTCTTTTTGAATTCTGCAGCAACTATCCTTGACTCTATGCTTTGTACACTGCAATTCTGCTTAAAAATATTTAAAATGGACTTAAATATGCTTGCATATTAAATTAAACCTGAATACAATTGATACAATGGTATGTGTATATGTGTGTGTGGAGCTAAGAATCTTAGCACCATACCCAAGACTGAACAGCAATTAGATTTCACCTTTTTATTCTGAAGATGTTGCATATTCTATGAAGGGTATACTTCGTTCCAATGTGCTTAAAGCAAATATAAGAGTGGCAAAGTATTTGTATGCTAAAGTGCTATTCTGTTTCTAATTTAAAAATTAGGATATGAGAGAGTTTCCCATTTACATTTTAAATGAAAATCATACAATCATTCATTTTTAATATATAAATCTTGCAACTGGTTGAGAAGGCATCACATATTTTCAGAGATGCAATACAGTGTCATAATCAGAGACGGGAGACCGACACCTAAGAGTTAGAATCCTAGGCTGGCAATTTAGTGACTCTGTGAACTGAGACAAAACATGTAACCTCTCTGGGCCCCATTTTCCTCATCTTTAAAATAATAACATCTGCTCCATTGGTGTCAGGGGAGTAAATATGAGAATGTATATAAACCACTTAGCATGGTGGCTGGCCCATACTGTGTGTTTAATGAAAAGATGCAATTTGCAAAGTTCACTCACTACATTTTTATAAATAGTAAGATTTCAAATGCATAGCTGGCATCAAAAAATATATTTCAGTGACACTGATAGACAAGTATCACGTTCCAAGTACTATTCAAATCATGGGAACTATAAAAAATAATGTAAGCTGCTTGCTCCCAAGGAAATCATTATCTACACAAAGGGCCGTTTGAATTACACGGAAAATATTCCTACCAAACAAAGGAGAGAAAATAATGGATTCCCAGCTTTCCTTCTCACAACTTTCCTTTTAAATACTAACGCACAAAGAGAAATGAAGAGTTTCAATGGTTCTAGAAACTGAGAATAGTGACCAGTGATCTACCAGACATTAGTCAGATCCATGAAGAAGTCATGAAGCAGAAAGCAGGACCCCAAGAGAATGGAGGAAGTAGAGGGACAGATGCCCCAGGGATGACATGCCTCTCAGGGCTTCCTACTAAGGACGACGTGACGCCGATATGTTTAACTGGTGATGTCGATCTCGATCACGTGGCTGAGGTGGTGCCATCCAAGTTTCCGCCCCATAAAATTACATTTTCCCCTCTGTATTTAATAAATATTTAGGTTGGGTCTCCCAGTTTTTGTTTTTGTTTTTTTTCTTCTCATACTAGAAATTCTCTCTGTTCCATCTGTGCTGCCAGGTGCAATTAACACTAAGGCTCTACCATGACCTTATGACAAAGCATTTCCCACCCGGATCCTGGGGGGTCCATGTAAGGCTCAAGCGCCTCACAGTGCAAGCACTGTCTGAATTCTTTCAACTACAAGTTACAGGAGCCCAGCTCAAACCAGTTTAAGCAAATAAAAAAGTGGGGGGTGATTTACTGACCCACATAACCATGAAGGCCAATATGGATTTCTTCAGGGACTGTCAAATCTCAAATAACACCATTCAGGCTCTTTCTCTTCTCTAAACTCTGCTTCTCCTTTTGTGTTCATTTCATTCTGAAGTCTCTCTCTCTCAAGTTGGAATATGACTGACCAAGAGCTCCAGATACACACTTTCCAACCCAGCACCCCCGTGGATAAAGGCATATCCATTTCTGGATATCCATTTATCAGTTCGGTAAATGATTCTATTTAGCTACGTCACCTTTGCCAGGACCACTGCTGAATCAATCTTTATGTCCCATGGAATGGTGTACTCCATTGGATGATTTTTCCTTGTGCCTCTTTAGGTTTTCCTGATCTTTTACAATAAACATGTATTACTCCCGATTTATAGTTTTATTAAATTTTAATAAATAAACATTATATATTAAATGAGAAAAATGTCCATTATAAAAGCTCATCAATGTTTGGCATTTCTCATCTAGAAGGTCTCATAGAGTCTCATGAATAGTCTGACATCTCTGAGGATGTAAGAGATTCTACTAAGTGTCCCTACGGCTGTGATCTCCTACTGGGAGCTATAATACAACATCTCTGACAAAGGTCATCCCTGAGAGGTGGTGGATCAGCACAAACGTTCTTGAGACTATCGCCTGGTATGGACATTCATCTAGAAGGAAATAATTACTTAACCTGAACAGGTTAAAATTAGCCTATAGGTAAAGTACATGAAAGATTCTAGAAGACTGTACTTTATGAACCAGTCACCTGATGTCAATAATTCACTGGGAACTCTCTCAACAAACGGTGATATAGTATAGCTAAGAAGGCATTAAGAAGATTTTTACAAACCCTACTAACTCACAGGAAGGATTATACATTTGTCTGTATCCGGTGCCTTTATTGAATCAAGAGTAAGATGATAACAATGTGAAACCTAGTTATTTCAGTCTAAATTATATCTCCAAGTAAAAAATGCTAGATCTTTCCTAAAGTCGGCCAGCATCCCTAAAGCATCTGGTGAGTATAAATAATGCATGAACAGAGAAAGATTATTTAGACTTTCAAAACATAAACAGCATTGACTCTTAGACCTTAAATCCCCATTTGCCTCCCCAAAGTAACCCTACATTAAAAGAAGTCAAATCCAATACAATCTCATGTGTCATACTTTTTGTAAATATTCTAGTATATACTATAATATCATGTATATAACTTTATTCATTGGTAGTAGTAGTTTTGTGTAATCCAAGCTGTAACCGAGGCTTTATTCATATTGTAGCCTATATGCACATATAAAGATGTTTCTGGATAGATATAAACTAGTAATACCTGATCCTCAGAGGCCAAACATGTCTGCGTTATGGTTCATTCATATTCCCCTGGCTAATTCCATAATTACCTTAATTAAGCATAATTAACTATTACTTAAAATAACTTTAATTAAGCTACCATAATTAGCTAAAAGGGCACTATGATTTTAAGGGTTTCATAACAAATCTTTTGTTCCTACGTCTATCTCCATGGATGCAGCAGACTCGCATTATTTTATTTCTAAACTCTCCTCTCTTCAGAGAAAGAAATGGGACTAAATTAATCGCCATCATAAACCCATTGAATTAACTTTCTTTTTGTTACCCTAATTATCTAGATGTTAAATTGTAAGTGATTTCTGGAAAATTGAGTTTATTGACTTTTATGAACTTACATAAAACGCATACAGTAAATAAAACACCAAATGTAGAGAACGATTAAAGTACAGCACCATTCTCCTATACAGGCACTAAGTAATAGTGACTATGAGGTTTTCTCTGGTAAACACCTTACTTAGGTAAGTAGAGCAGAGGGAAATGTCATATAAACAAGTATATTCTCTTTCCAGAGAGACTGAGTGACTAACACATGGGGCTTCATTAAAAATATTCTGAGTTCACATCCGGCTCTTCCTTTAATTTGCTGTGTGAAGCTGGACAAGGTCTTTTGGCTTTACTTCAATATTCTTTTCTTTAAAATAATTCTACTTTAAAGATATATTCTGAAGATAATGATATAAAATTTGGCAAGTACTGGTACTCAGCAGACACCAATGAAATGATGGTTCCTTTCCTTCTACCTTCTCCATTCTTCTCTCAGATATCAGTTCCTCTCTCAGAATGGCTTCCAAAATAAGTGGAGCAGAATTAGAGATGACTAAAGAACCTCCAAAAAACAGACACACAGAAAATTCTTCTTTGAAAAAGTCAACCATCAACTACCCTATTTTCACACATGCATCACACTTCATCTCTTTTCTGTGTTTTTGATCACACAATTCTTTCTACTTGTAGTGCTCCCTCGCCTTCAAGTTATCTCTAGCTAGTAAATTCTTTCTCACTGATTGAAATTCAGAGAAAGTATCATCTCCTCCCGGAAGCTTCTCTCCTTGACATAATCCTCAACACCCACACCTCTCCTTAAAAAAAAAGGCTATAGTGGATGTCTTTCCACTTAGCTACCATAAAAAGGATATGCACAGGTCCTACACATCGTCTGCAATGTGGTGGCTCTGATATATATATATATATATACACATACACACACACACACACACACACACACACACACACACACACCCATCATTACCTTGACAAATATAATTATCATTGCTTACTTATGTGTCTGTTTCCCCCACCTGATTGAACTCCTTTAAGGTAGAAGCTAGGTAATTTTCATTGCTGTATCCACATTATCAAAAACAGAGCAAGCACAGATAGGACACTCAATAAATATTTGTTGAATGAATAAATGAATGCATAAATGACAATATAGTAGTCAAGAGTACTTAGCTTAGTCACAGATATGTGGGTATCTGTCCCAGTTCACTACTTGTTGTATGACCTTGGACAACTAACCTTTCTGAGTCTCAATTTCTTCTTCAAAAATAAGAATGATGCCGTCTACCTTGCAAGATTGTTGGCAAGATTACAGGTGATAAGGCATGCAAAGTACGTAAAGTGTTTAGTACATTCAATAAATGATGTGGTGGGGTGGATGTGTGTGCATAATGTGTGTATATATGTTTAAATGTAATTTCATGTTCTAGCAATAAAGGCTAAAGTTATTTTCAGCATTGATACCCTTTCTTGTTATATTACAGAACTGCCTGCCTTTTCCTAGGGGATATGGTACAGCTGTGTGATTCCTGAAACTTTGTCCTGTGGAATGAGACAGAATTCCTTATTTAGGAAGGAATATATATTGTCTTGTGTCATGGACAGCAGCCAATGTAGAAGAGCAAGAAAAATCTGAGCTTTGAAATTAGATGAAATAGGTTTCAATGCCGAATCTAACACTTTCTAGCCAAGAACCTTGATAAATCACAGAACTTTTCTGAACCTCAGTTTTATCCATTAAATAATAATACTGAATTTCTGTGGATTAAGTGAGAGGCTGCACAACAGGGCTCCGCTACGGTGTGTGCACTGGCAGGCAATGAGTAAGTGTGATGCCCCGTCCCACCACCTCTCTTTGAACTTGACTGAGCTCCATGGGAAGCGCACTGTGCTCAGGCTCCATGGACACGGCCTGCCTGAGGAGGCTGCTAGAGGGAGGAGGGGATGGCAGTGGCCTGGGGCTAAGGCTGAGGCCCTAAAATACTGATTCCATAAAACCCACGCCAACCTTTTTGTCACTTTTGTCCCACCCTGTATTACTTATTATTGTTCCTGTATTAGCTAGCAGAAAGAGGGTGGAATGGGACTCAAAGAATTAATATATGGAAACAGAAAGTGCAGAAAGTCCCTGATTTGTTTCCCATAATCTCATGATTTCCTCTCATGCAGTGACCCAAAGCACATAATAGCCTTCAGATCAGTACACCAACCACTTTAAGGCATTTATACAATGATTTCATTATATACAGTGATTTCTCCATGTTTCTTAATTCCTTGACTTCTCAGTTTCAAAACAGCTTAGCTTCAAAGCCCTTTGAAACATTCTCCACTTCAGGTTTTAATGAGTGAACTTTAATCCTCAGCTTATAACTTAGAAATAAGTATAGTCCCTTGTTTGTTCACCATTATTCCCTCTGCTTCTTCCAACACAGAGTGACCAGGCAAAAAAGAGAAAAGTCCGAGAGAAACTTGTTTGTTAAAGGCCCTCTCACCCTGCAGACCTTTGCCCAACAACTACAGGCTGCCTTGCCTGATGGTGGTGAACGCAGCGTGGGGACGTGACGACCAAACGCATGTTGTCTGTCTCCTCCCCAACTCCACGCCGTCTGCAACGAGCTCGGCTGGACAACTGTAACTTACTCCTCACATGTTCTTCAAAAACAATAATTTTTGGCACCTCAAGGCTGTCTCTGTTTTTAAAAAGGTCACCGGAGACAGATAAACAAAGACTGTTGAGTCAAGTATACCTTATGGAGAGCTGTAGAAGTGTTACATGTCGGGGACCTTCTCCCACCCAATAATAATTTGCCTGTTGGTGATTTTTACTTTCTTTTAATAAAACTTTCCTCTTACAACAAAGTTTCCTCTTTTTGCCAAAAGGCATTTTTGATACAAGAATTGTGCAAGTCAAAATCTTTGCCTTATTATTTCACAGATATTTTTCACTATCCAGCTGTTTGCAAAGCTCCTAAAAAAATAATCCATAAAAAAGTACATCAGTATTAGAAAAACATAAATGCAATAAATATACCCACCACATTTCCAACTTGTAAATAAACCAAGCTCTTTTGCTATGATTTAACGATATTCTTGATATTCTTTTCAGAAGTCTATGACAAAAAGAAATTTCTATAATCTAGTCCCCAAAAAGTAAAAGACTGATTATTGATCATTGCTTATTAATATAAAAGATTATATTACAGAGCTTACTATTTTGAGAAGATAGCACATTTTTATGTTCTCATATAAATCAAAAGGATTCAATATACACAAATGGGGCATATTATAATGAATTCCAGTATATAAACAATTTGTCTAAGAGACTCCTATAGTGAATGTCAGGTCAATAGTATAAGTAGCTCAATGATTATTTATACACCATACTTAACTCCTTTAGCTTCTTTATACAATATCTGAAACTTAAAGAACGTCCAACAAATTTTCTCAACATTTATAAAAAAGAACTATTTATTTGATTTACTAATATCCCATTCACTATTTTCTACATAATACTAGAACCTGTCTTTTATCTCAAATGTACTCTTGAAAAATAAAGTCACGAGCTTTGATATGAACATTTAAAAAATTACATTCACTCTAAGCTAGATATAACTGGTCTCACTAAAAAAGTGCTTTGTCTAAAATGTGTATTAGTTTCACCTCAGTATTTACTTCTTAGTATTTTAATACTATATCATTTGACAAGTTTCTTATTGTAGAGAAATAAGAACTGGGAAAAGAACGTCAAATTAGTACCAGGAATTTGAGGTGTCGATTCAAATAACCTACCTGTGGGCTTCCTTTATCTTTTCTTCTCCCACAAAGGTGGCACCAGTTAGCCCTTCTTGGCAAACAAAACTAGATGGCAGACTTCTGAATGGGCTTCTCCATTTTCAAAAGTTCTTTTTCAACTATACATAAAACTAGAAAACTAATAGAAAACCACTTCCTCCCAACATAGTAGGGACTAGGTTTAGGTATTGTCAATATTTTGCCCAAACCCACTTTGCAAAAATGACAAGCTGGAGAAATGGAGCACACCTGGGGAATCCTGGGTCATAGTTTCATGTGTGATTTTTGTCATGACTATTGTTATCAGTGCAAAATATACAGAATACTAGCACCACCAAGGAGCACAAAGAAAAGGCTGAATTTCGGCTTCATTTTGTAAGATTTTTCTCCATTATTTCCCTTGACCTATCACCAGCTTGTTTCTGCTATTAAAATAGAGGGAAAAAAACACTCATGCCCCATATGAATGTAGGAGTACCTTTTCTTTCCTTTCTGTGTCTCCTGAATACCTACTTCAGAAAATCACAGGACGCTTATTCTTACAGGTATTTGCCCACAAAACCAGCCTCTACTGAGATCCCTAGTAAAAGGAGAGCATCATTACCAGAACCACATTTAAATGCATTTTAGGAGTTCATCAAAAATAAATTAGCAAGACTACCATTACCTTTCAGAATTGCTAACACAATTCTATGAAAGAATGGGCATTAGGCTTTCAAATTTCTGACCATGAAATCTGAACCATGTCATTTTGATTAGAAAATATTTGCTTACCCAGTAAAGGATCACACCTCTGGAAGTAGAAGCGAACATTCCCTGTGTGTAGAACTTTACTTTCTTCAGAGAGAAAAAGAAAACTCCCTTGACTATCTAAAGGACATTATTTTACCTTTCTGATATTATCAATTACCTTCTGGATAAAAGAAAAACAAAAGTTTTTGGCATTTCAAAACTAAATAAATAACATTTAACTTTCTGGGATATTTTTTTACTTGCTGAAGAGCTTATAATTATTAACATATTAGTATGACATATAAATATAATAATTCACACCTATCCCACAGTCTGTTACTGATGGAAATTTAGCACATCAAAGATGTATAAAAATTCTGGATTAACTCATTCTATGCCTTTTGTGGTTTCAAAAAAAAACCTTTGGCCAGGACTTTAGCTTTGTTTGTAGAGAAAATAAATTTTAATTAAATTCTAACGGGTAAAAGTGTGCCTTGAGTTGTGTCATGCTCTACTGTGAGCCACGTCCCCATAAGACTGTCATAAATTGGCTTCCGATAACAACCTCCACGCCCTACAGTTGTATCCTTTCATCTTCCATCCTGGAAATTTCATTTAAGATAGAAAAGCTATAATTTCTCTCCTTTAAAACATAATTCATAACTCTAATTTATTTAAAATGTAGGCAAACATTCAGATGATGCACCGGGGTTATAAGATCCAGCCTTTTGCTCTCAAAAGGATGTTTAATGCAGCCTCATAATGCTATGAATTAATTCTAGTACACTGTCAAGAAGAAACAAATAATTAAGTACCCATTGAAGCAAAACAAATACTCCAACATCAATACAGCACATAAAACACCACAACTCGTCAGGTAATTTAGCATGCTGGAAATCTTTCAATATTCTTTCAACTGATAGTAGCAGCCCCAATTCTCAAGGTAAGTTGGAAATTTTATCATGTATTGGAATGCAATTCCTTTTAAATGTTGAACTCTGCACATTTTAACAGTAGTTATTTCATGGCCTCTTACATACCCACATTTATTCTGATGTCGGAACTAAGCTAGCGCCAGGAGAAAGGACGAAAGAAATCCAGGTACAGTAGTCCCTTCCTCTTCAGAAGGGACCCTAACTAAAACCACTTAATATTCATAAAGAACAGAAATTGTATGAGCAAATAACAGTGGGATTTTACTGATTTATAGGACACCTGTGACCGCAGATGTTATGATTTCCCTCAGTAACTAAAAACAAAGTGAGAATTAATGAGTAGAAGCAGTAGAGGCTGGAGACAGCCCGAAACTTTTTGGCCTTTCTTCTTTATTGAGTTATCCTCAATGTCTAGCATAGTGTCTACACATAGTAGGCATTTGTTGAAGGAATAAATAAGCATGTTTGAATTCTACATTGACCCCAACTCTGAAATGAGTTCACAGTAAGTTTTCTTATCTTGGAATTGAAAGGGATTAAACATACTTTCCTGCTATGGTGTATCTTTCTCAACTTAGGACACAAAATAATTTCTCCCTTTCTGCAACCTTCCTCCTGCCTTTGAGTCATTTATTAGGTTTGACCTACATGCTTGAATGGATTTACATGATTTTCCTAGAGAAACCCTAGCTACTGTAACAAATAAAACCAAAAATTTCACAGACCCAACATAATTACAATTTCTTTCTTGCTCACCTAATAATACTGAAGCACCAGAAACTCAGGATTACATAAATTCTGCATCTTCACCACGGAGTTCATAAACTCTTTTTGGGGCTTATCACCTTCCCAACTATCTGGAGGGAAAGAGGAACACAGAGAATGAGAATGCTAGGAGGTTTTTATGAGTCAGACTTGAAAGTGGTATGCGTCACGTCCAATCACTTTTCATTGGCTGCATCTAATGACAAGAGGGTCCTGGAAAAGGTGGTCTCCAGCTCAACAGTCACTTACAGCTCTACAACATGTAAGGTGAGGGGCAATTCCAAGAGGGCTGAGCAGATCGACTGAAACCTTTTCAACTCTTTCACGTAGTCAGTAATCCAAATTCCTTTGGATTAGTTAGAAAGCATTATTGCCTAAACTACTCCAAAAAGACTGAGTGGAGCACTAGGTCAGAATCTTCCAAGAAAAAGTTATAACTAATTCAGTCTATATTTAATGAAAATCATTTGCCACGGGGGGAGGAAAAAAAAAAAGATACTATGTGGTTACCTCTGCTATTGAAAAAAATTAAAGAACAGAGTAATTTCCAAGACTGGCAATTGAGCGTAAAATAATTTATCATGATAAATGGTAAAAATAACTAAGATTTAAAATTTTCTAGAGACAGATTAAAAGTTATAATCATTGAACATTCTTTATACGTCATGCAACAGCCATTTCAGACAGAAAGGATACAGGAAACCTCTCCCTTCTCCATTCAGTGCACATCACTGCTTCTGCAATATTTTCCACCCACTCGTCTGAATTATATGCAATCCTTGCAAAGGACTGCTCTCTCTGAAATTCACAACAAGAAATCTACATATGAACTCTAACTTGATGTGAATTTAATTTAACAGTGATTTGGTTAAGCACAATTAAGGGAACCAAGATTGGAAAAAGACAAATTGTGTTAACAGAGCTGACGATAGGTTGCACCTAGCGACTTGGTCCAATTTAGCTTTTGATCAATAGTGTGGGTGAGAGTAAAGAGAAAATAGACTGAGCATATCAATTAAAAACTGGTCTGAAATAACAGGAGCCACTTCAGATGAAACTTGTCTACATTCGAAAAATGTGCTTTTCGGAAGGCCAATACAGTTCCTGGCTACCGCGTACAGACTCTACATCAGGTTCAGAAAACTGAAGACACCATGCTGGTCTGTACAACATATAACATTTTCCAGTTTGTATTTTGTGATCTGAAAGAGAACTGTGCTGGTATTCCATTCGGATGCACTATGCAGTGAATAACAAGTACGCTCAGTGAGATAACCACAAGCTGTGGATTTATTTTCACTTGTGAAGCTGCTCCAATATGTGCTGCAACCAGGTTTCCTGGGTAATCACTTGGGGACTCTCTAACCAGACGCTCAGCCACCTCGTCTGCCCTTTTCAATATAACACATTATGGTAACAACAGAAACTGATCGCCTTAAGATAGCAGCAACAGAACCTCGAAACCTGTTTCTCGTCTCTATATTTACAATTTTGTTCTCTGGGTTAGCATGGCCTGACACTTTACTTATTCTTGTTAACCTCTCGGGGGGGGGGGGAAAAAAAAAAAAGCATCCTATATCTTGCTCTGGTCTTTCATTTCATATATAAATACTACGCCCAGCCAGCCAGCCCTGAGTAGCAGGAAGAGAATAAGCAAGAATATATTCTTGTTCCAAATCGTTCAATGCTATTTTGATTGGAGGGAGTTTAATCCTCTAGTGTGAAGTATTAGTATATATACTACATAAACTAATTATTTAAACCAACAATCTTACTGAGATAATTCAGTATCCTTATTACCCTGAAAAACCTGCACCATAGATATATGATACTTCACACCTAAACTCTAATTACACTCATTATAATGCAGGAAGAAAACAGCCTTTGTTGTATAGACGCCTAATAAAACTGAGCATCAGAGCATTCCAAATGAATACATTAAGCATCGGTTAAGCAGCGAGTCTCTTTGTCAGATTATTTACAGAGACCAAGAGAAACAGCCTTCCTCAGATATTTCCTTTGGCCATAATTCTCCAACCTGGTCCCAAACGTTTAATGACCTAACTTAAAATTTTAACTGGGGGAGAAAGCAAAATGAATTGATGCCTATATTTATAGACCCAACTAATTTTGTTGATTATCTTTTACAAGACTAATTAAATGAAGTCACTGCTTTATACTATGAGGCATCATAACTATCTACATAAAGACTGGCTTGGGTGGAATTGGGGAAAAGCACAAGGTCATCAGTAGTTCTTCATAAGCTGGCTCTGAGAAAGCTAGGAAGTGTTGAAAGATGTGTATACACCCTGAATCTGGTAGGATGCTATCTAGAAAGAGAGGAAATGAATACAGATATGAAATAAAATGAAAGAAAAGTAAAGGATGACATATAATGTTAACATGGTTGATGGTGATCTTACGATAAAAAAAAAGCTTATTTTCAAGTGACCATATTATCAGTCATGCTGTAATGATGCATCAAATAAACACTAGTTACACTAGCCGTAAGAGTAAGTGGTGAACTCAAGTAAAAGATCCACGACGCCTACAAGTAAAGAAGCAAAGCTGAGGGGAAGATTTCTCTTCCTATTCTCATTTCATCAGAAAATTACTCCAAGAAGATTCTAGCCGCATAGTTTTTGAATCTTCCTAAATCTTCACATAAAGTAACTAGATAGCAAAAAAAAAAAAAAAAAAAAAAAAAAAAAAAAAAAAAAAAAAAAAAAAAAAAACCTTCACAGGCAGCATTTACAAGTGCTATAAGCAATGGAGGCATCGTCACAAACCCTCGACTGCCAAACACACAGGGACAGACCAGCAACCACAAGGTCCACATGGCATCGGCGTGTGTGCGGAAGAAAGCAAAGGGGAGCAACAGCACATCTGACGGGCCAGAGCATGAGAAAAGCCGGTAGCCAACCTGTGCCCACAGGGAACCACAGCGAGTGACTCCGAACGCGGCACTCGAAGCTGGAAGGGGAGCCGTGAACCCAGCAGTGGCAGGGAACACGGCCCCTGCACGCAGAAGCGCGGGAGCTGGCGCAGTCCAGACCCCACTCACCGGACCAGACAGTCTCCCTCCAAAACGGCCCCGTGCTGAAAAGAGCAGGTGGGGACCAAACCACTGACAGAACTAGGGAAACAGAGGTGAAAGACAGTGAATGTCCAGAGGCCAGTAAGGGAAGGAAACAGATGCAGGAACTCGGAAAGCACACAGCGGATATTTGCACACGACTCAAAAACAGAGAAAGGGGAGCTGTGCGGTTAGAAAAGTATTACTGTCAATAAAACTGTGGTTTTGAGTTGCCTTTACTATTAAAAGGAACCAGGGCTTCTTGGATAAACACTTGATTCCATACCTGGGGCAGGAAATGTCCAAGATGAGCCTGATATACATAGTCAAAAAAGCAGCAAAGCCCACTAGAAACATGTCAAAATGACTCGGCAGCCAACTTAATGAGGCTTCTACTGGCCAACAATGGGGCAATTTACCTTCAATTAGGAAAATAATTCCCATGGATTGAAATCAGTAAGCATTTATTAATATATATACAATATTTGAATTTATAATAGTTATTTAAAATTGAATAATCACCTTCAAGAACGATAAATAAAGAGAAAAAAAATCAAGCATTTAGTCTGCCTTTCCTATATGACTGTATCACTGGGTAACCAAATAATGGATGAGGAAAAGTGTCTGCTTACAAAAATATTCCAGAAAATAATTTTTTAAAGGATGGCATATCATCATTTGCAACTGCCCTCCACTCAACGAATTAATGGATTTATTTTATTGAATAGCAATGTCTACTAACACAGACAGAGATGACCAGTCATGTGTCCCTTCTCTAGTCTTGCGAAGATGTCAAACATGAGGCTGATCAATGCTCTGGATCCTGCTGCCAATTTTCAGGAAATAGAGAGAAGAACATGTTCACTTATCCAAGAACACACAGCAGAATCCAGATGATAAGAAACTTGACAGTTCAGAAATTTATAAGGAAAAGAAAGGGACAGGGTAGAGGTAGGGAGAAGATCTGTGGGTCAAAAGAGAATCTAACGACATCATTGTTTTTCATGGGAAAAAACTAAGATACAGTGTGTAAGGATACACTCTTGGGTGGTAAAACTGCAAAAATTAAATGAATGAATGAATGAATGTCAGCATAATGGTCACTCTGATGGCAGGAAGTGTTTGTAGCTAGAATGTGCCTCACCGAGGGGTTCCTGGGGTGGCTGGCAAAGTCCTATCTCTTGACCTGAGCGGTGGTTACAAATGTTTTGCCTTAAAAGTAATGCACTAGCTGAAAACAATATTAAGAAAAAGAGCTGGGGGATAAAAGGAAAGAAAAGCAACAAGAAGCCCATGCAGTCGGAAGATGACAGGAGCTGTACATGGTCCTGTCCTGTCTACTCAGTCAGAGAGAGACTGAATTAAGACACTCCCCCCAGCCCCGCACCTTCCACCTCCAGTACCTTCCACCTCCAGAGGCCAGCAGCAGCCCTTTAGCAGAAAGTGCCCCATTCCCCCCAAATCTGTGTGTTCAGAGTCTTGTCACAGTATTTTTGCAGAACTAGGTTACAGCGCTCACTGTAGACCCCAGGATCAAGGAACAGAAAAACTACCCTAGGAAAATGATACTTTATATTGACATAAAGAAAAGAATTAGCCTCAACACTCCATCATCTCAGGTGAAAAACAAGAAGTTGGAACTGAAATGTTTCAGATGATTTTATTTTATTGTTTTTTTTTTTTCTCTTTCTATATTCCTAACTTCTATAACAATAAAATAACTTTGGCATGGCAATATATTGTAATGTATTCTATAACAACACATGAAAGTATAATTTGATGAAATGACAATTTTGAAGACTGAAGCAACTACAAATGCTTAACGTAAGACAGAGGATGATGGGAGAGGAGGAAGGCAACCTCTTCGGATGAAGCAAAAGTCCCAAAAATCACGCTGTGGTCGTTGCTCTTCTGCTGCTCCCCACAGTGTTACCTGGACACTAAGCCCCTGACTGAGGGAGGCAGCAGTGACAGTCAGTGGCCCAAATTGTCCGTCTGCCACGGTCTGAGGGGCTCTTCTCACCATCGTGCCTTCTACTGAGGGGATCTGGACATCGGCTGGAGAGAGGGAAGGAAAGACCATCTACCACCTACTGCTTAGGCCATGAAGGACATACACAGAATCTGAACAAACGCTCAGCTGGTTATTTACCGTAGGTTCAGGCAATACAGAAGCGACAAGGGGTGCACAGATCCAGCAAGTCGCAAAGGAGCCGCTGTCCCACTGGCAGCGTGGGGCTGCATTCCTGGGCCCCTGGAGGACAGCAAGCGGGCTCGCCCTGAACCAGAAGGGACTCTCCTCCAGATCCACCCATGAACTTTCTCCTGCTCCCCTCTGCCATTCGCTCCTTTTAACTCTTCACCCCAATGCCCCAATCTTAGGCCCCTCATTCTCTTCTAGTTGGACTCCAGAGGGGGATTTCAATCAGCCCCTTCTCCCTCTGGCTCTCTTGCTGCTTAGACAGTGATGATGCTTTGGATTCTCCCTGGCAGTCTGACCCTCATACACAACATCCAAAAAACTACCGAGCCTTCCTGTGGTAGGAAGGATAACTTCCTGCGGGCAAAGCTCCTCAACTTTATTTTGCTCAAGATGACTTTTCCTTTTCTAGCTTTGAGTGACATACAAAAACCTCCATCTAGGGCTTTAGCCTTAAAGTCCAGGACATGAGGTGGGGTTGTCACTGAGCGAATACGAGGGGAATTATGAATAATAATAGCCAAAGAGGGGAGGAAAGATACGAAAAAGGAGAAGACACAAAAGTGCCAAAATTGGCAATACTATTTCTACTTTTTTCTTTCTTTGAAGCCATAGTTAAGACCTTCTCGTAAATCGAACTTAAGGGTAAAGTACATTTTGTATTACAGTGCGCTGCAGAGAAACGTCATGAATCGATGAGTACAGAAATGTAAAAGTAAATTCTGCAATTAGAAACATATTTTCAATTAAATAAATCTCCAAAGCTTTTTTTTTTTTTTTTTTTTTTACTATATTGGTATGTTTAAATCTTAACTTTGGCTTGAGAGTAGAATTCAAATTTGGGCTCACTTTTTTAACCACTCCGAGAAGTGGATTTCGCACATATGAAATTAGTACAGTTATTCTTTTATCGAAGGCAATTGGAGTACAGAAGGAATTGACAAATGAAAAAAAAGTATCCCATCAAGTAAGACAATGTGTCCTACTCATCTTAAACTTTTCTCAAGTATAGAAATAGGAAAGCATCAAAATTCTTTTCCAGAAGCCAAGAAACTTCTATATCAATACATTTAAAACAATGGTTAAACTGATTAAGCACTATTCTAAGTATATTTTATAAATTAACTTTAATCTTTACAATAACAACCAGTAGTAGAAAATTGGGATTCAAGCCCTAGTTATCCAGCCCTAAGCCAGGTGGGGATCAGTTACAATCACAGCCTCTTAATAATAATCACCGTAATGTGACTGGGGACAAAATTCACAAAAATAAACAGCTTTTCTACATAAAAATAACAACCAATTTAAAATATAATGGAAGAATATGAAAGAAAACAAAAAAGATAAAATATCCAATATGCTTTAAAAAATTAGGTGAAGAAAACATTAAGCTGCAACTGAGAAAACTAAAGGGAAGACCTCCCCCCTCCTCATTAAATTAAAAGGTATAACCTGTTCTCGGGTGGAAAGACCAATCGTTAATTTGTAAATGTATATGATCTCTGGAAAAATAAAAACAGGCTTCTTTATTATGAACTATTCAGGCTGATGTTCACAGCTCGTATGGAAAAATAAAAGAGAAAAGAAAACCAAGAAAATTCCGAATGAGAGGGGTATATACAGTAAGATATCGAAACATGTGTAAATCTATAGTAAAAATGTGGTGGTAAAATGAAAATAGATCTACGGACCATCTAGAAATAGACCCGAGTAGAATTTAATATGCAAAAAAGTGACATTTTATAATAACAGGGAAAAATATAGCATTTACTAAATAATGCTGAGACAGACAGCCATAAGGAAAACTGTGATTTTTCTATTTTATTCCTTATAACTAACTATATAAATAATCCCATATGGCACAAAGATTTAACTAGAAAAGCAAAAAGAATAGAAAACACAAAAGAAATGTATTATAATCACTGAATACAAAAACCTTTTTCAACTTGACCCTCAAAAAATAAAAACAAGGACATTTTTAAAGTATGATAAATTTGACCACATAATTAAAAAAAAAAACATTAATGCATAGAGAAAAATATCCGCCATGACTTAAATCAAAACAGAAGTGAAAAACTGGCCAAAACAATAAGTAACATATATCCTAAGCAAACACTTTATTTCCTTAATGTATCAAGATCTTCTAAAGATCAGTAAGATAATATCTACCATTATCATACTAAGAATACTAAGTACAGGACAAGAATCAATGCTAAAAAGATATAAATATGACACTTGATTATATCTAGAGACATTTAACAACTATTACATTAATTTTTTTAAAGTTTAAACTATCAAATACCATTTTTCCTTATAACTTTTAACTTGGGAGCTCTGACAATCAAGAAGAAACAGGCTGAGGGTACTTATTTGGCCATTTGCCAACTTACAATGTTTCCTTTAATGGTGAAAATACAAATTTAAGACCCTGTCTCTAGAGAAGCATGAGACAGTAAGGCTTAGGCCATTCCAGGTCCATCAGATAACTGATATGGGAATATAACAAATAAAAAGAATTAGAGCTTAGGAGTTTTTTAGTCTTTATGTCTTATACTTGTCATAAAGAGCTTTTTGTGTGCTATTTTAATTTTCATTCAAGAGTTGAGGAACCTCACTTCTCGGCACTCCAAATGAGAATGTTAAAACTGCAATTAAAAGTTTTCACTGGTAATTTTCTCTCCTATGAATAAAAGGCAGGCAGGACACCTCAAGAGTGAAAAGCAGTAACCAAGTTATATTGACATGACTTGTCCATGGACAAGCTTCTTTTTGTCCAACTCTTCCAGGACTTTGAAATAGGAGAGATGTCACAAATCTCTGCTTGGACAGAAAACTCATCAAGGGTCCAAGAACCATATAGATAATACCTACTGATTTCCAAATATTATCGTTAAGGCAAAGCTTTGGGGCTGAAAACTCCTAACTGATATTTGTTTCTTTCATTTGCTAACTCATTTTAAAAAACTATTAATTTGGATAATGTCAATTAAGAGTTTAAAAGACAATTGGATACTGTCAATTATATATTTTTTTAATATTGCAGACGGCCGCCTTCTCACTGACATCTTCACTGATGGGGGGCATTGGGTGAAAAAGCCACCTCCCCCATTGCAGGGTGCTGATACAGGGGTTGGGTCAAAAAGAAAGAAACGCCCTAAGATATGTTATTCAGGGGAAAGGCTCAGGAAACAGGCAGTGATGGTCTCCTGGAACAAATTTTAGATAACTCAAAGCTGCCCAGAGGTTCAAACAGACCTTGAAGGTGAGCAACAGAAAGACGCGTTGGTGTCGCTGTAGCCTTGGCCTTAATAAACTGTGACCTCGGGGTTCCACTCCAGCAGGACACACAGCTGCCCTGGGCCCTTCCGGCCTCTACAAGGCTCTAGATTTGTGGCCCAAGCACGTGCAGTTCACCCTCCACCCCACCGTGACCTTCCCCCACTTCCCCCACCTCCCCCACCTCCCCTACTTCGCCCACCCTCGCCCACCCCGGCGTCTGACCTGATCCGTCCCACTCTGCTCACCTTTTGGACCTGACCCGTTCCCACACACCTGACCAGGTATCTGGACGAGGAACCGCAGCACCATGACTCGGAGTGTTGGGGGCGGCCGGGGGGCCATCAGGGCCGACGTCTGCATTATAGGTAGTGTGAGCCGGGCTCCCCAGGCACGCGCGTGGAGGCGGCGCTTCCGGCGCCTGGGCACCCAGGTGTTTCTCATCCCGTGACTCCCTGCTGCCCCCGCTCAGCTACGAGATCCCGCGAGATCGCGCTTCCTCCGGGAAGGGGGGGGGGTCGCATCTGCCGGGCTTCAGGTCTGGCGCAGTCGTTCTCTGGGCCGCACGTGACTCTCAGCGCCTCCCAGCCCCTTCTCTCCCTGCTTCTCTGTTGGCATCGTGGGTGCTCCCCGCCGTGCACCCAGAGCCACGCAGCGCACACTGTGAGCTCCGACGGCAATCCGTTTGCCTTACTGGAGGAAAAAAAAAAAAAGTGGGGCGTAAGTGGGTATTTTCTGCTCTTTAGTTTAAAAATTCCTTTGAAATAATGTAATATCTTTTAAAAATTAATTTATTTCCATTTTTTTTAAGAATGAACACATCTAATTGAAAAACTAAATGTAAAGGTCGATCATGAGATCCTACTTTGCTCTCTCTTCCCGTGTGGCCCTGCTCTTGCCCATATCTCCCTGCCAAGGCAGGGCCAAGTGGCTAGCCCTTGCCAAAGGGCTGTGAGCAGAATTAAAATGTGTCATTTCCAAATCAAAGCATTTGGGAGCCGGTGCACAGCTTTCTCTTCTACTACGGAGACCTGGAAGCCTCCTGTTGTAGATGGCACTGCTACAAGACACAGGGGGCTTGGACCTTCCAGTCACCATTTGGAAAGGAGCTTCTCTGCAGAGTTAACAGATCTGTGCTGCATTTTGCATGACTGAGAAATAAACCTTTATGCGTTAAGTCACTGACTTCTGATTCTTTAGTACATTTGAAGAGCTTACTCTAATATAATTCAATTAGCATGTTAAATATTTAGTATATGTAAATATGCTAGTCAGATAACGAATACTATGCCTGCATGAAGTAGGTACTCAATAAAAGTAGTAAATGTCAGACATGGGTAGACTAAGAAAATAAATAAAGCACTCTCTTTCCACACACGTCCAAATTAGTTTCAACACACTTATTTTTTTCCTTAAAAATGTATCGCGTTCCTATTGTGAACAAAGCATCTGCTATATGGCTGCCGAGATGAATAAGACAAAAGTCTCTGCTCTTGAAGGTCTGTCAGACCAGTGAGGTACAGACAAGCTAACAGATGATTACAAAACTGGAGACAAGCAGAAGTGAGCACGAGGTGCTGTGGGAGGGCCATCCAGCTCAGACTGGGAGAATCCGGGAAGGCTCCCCAAGGAAGCGGTGCCTGAAGAGCAAGAGTTAGACTGATTTTAGTTCCTTGCTTTTTACAGAGGAGGACAGCTATCAAACCTACATGTTGCTTTTCTTTTCAGTTGGAATGCCTGTAATGCAGTTGGCTATTAAACAAAATGGGGCAAAATACTGATTTCACAGGTCTCGGAATTTCTACTTTCTTTAAGCAATCAAGAATGAACATGAAACTCATCAGCTCTCACTGTGACACCCAAATCATTGTGAATTCCACCTTTGATATTGAAGAAAAAGTAAAAATAAGGGATATATAAAGTTGGGTCACTTGTATCGAGCTGCTAAAATCGTTAACAGTGAAGGTTGAGTCATGAGGAAACACCGCATTATTGCTCTAATTAGCTGTGTTTCCAGTTTTATGATGAAACCTACATCCCAGAGCTGTTATAAGAATTGAATGAGTTGATATGACACACCTATAACATTAAGTGTTTGATGAATAGTTAATATTGTTGTTTTGTTGTTGTGTTGTTGTTAACTCTGTAGAGGAGTTTTCATCTGCGATTTGTAGTTCCATCCTAAAATTAGACACCTAATCTTGTGTGGTAATAAGGCAATAAAAATAACAAAGTTACATTCTTGAGAGATCGTAAGACATTAAAGAAGATAGTTACTTAATAATATTAACAAACAAAAATAATAATAATTCCCCAGCAGTTTTTGAAAGAAGTAATTAAGAATGGAGCATTGTAGCTATGGTACTAAATAGAAGAGTAGAAACGTGGGAATAGGCAATCCACGCAATGTGTCTCATTTGTAAACAAGAGATTCAGTGCTGTGTCTAAGAAGAATATGGACATTGGCATTCCGTCCATGTCATGTCTCTGAGAGATGCCATCTCTGGAGCATGTTGATTTACACCTGAATAAGAAATATTAATTTAAAAACCTCATGGTTAAGAAGCCATCAGCAAGAGTCTCCTAACTTTACAATTAAATTAATTTTAATAGTTTCATCTTACAGATTATACAACTCAATTTCAGAAATCTTAGTCTTAATGGAAATTAAGAGTTGTGAGGGGGAAAAGTCAAAATTCCTGACTCTTGGTAAAATAGCCTTCCCTGGCCTTTAACTTCAACCATACAGAACCCAAAGTATAATATTCCAGGAAACCAAAAAGGAAAATAGATCAGTTGAGTGGCTATAATCCTGGAAACTAATAAATCTGAATTTTAAACACTGCTCTGGCCCCAATTTGCTTCATGCTAACATCCAAGTCATTTATCATTTTAGGATTTCTCATACTCTAACAATAGAAAACCAAAGCACTTTATAAGGATATTAATTCTGTCTGCTTCTTGGGGATGCAATAATAATGTAAAGTTCTTTGAAATGGCAAATACTAGAAGGAAAAATATCTGATTCAATGTACTACTTCTATTTCAATATCAAAGCTCAATGCTGTGAGTTAAGGATAGAATGAAATCACTTGAAAGCAAATGGTTGATGAAATTTCCCAAAGCTCAGCTGTATCTCATTATATCAGATTCTTTATTTTCAACAGTATGCAACTATTACAAAAAAAAAAAAAAAAATTACCCTGTCTGTTCAGAAGAAAGGCTGAAATTCTTCCCTTCGCTCTGCATTACCTCATACATTTGGTTCTTAACATTTCTCCAAATCTTAGATATAATGATATATGTGTGAGCACACACACACACGTGTGTGTGTGTGTGTGTGTGTGTGTGTGTGAATGCAATGTTCAAAGCAAGGTGGAAACTCCATATCTGAAAAATCCACTCTTTCTTCTTCTCACAGCAGGAATTCCAGTCCTTTTTAAATATATTTTTTTCAAAAAGTTTCTGCTTCGCTTAAATAAAAATAAAAATCTGCCTTCAAGACAGTGGGTGTTATAGTAATAGAAGATGAGCAATATAGTATTTTAAAGTAGAGATTCATCTGAAGGCCTGATCAGCCCAGTTTCTAAGTGTTCACAGCTTTTCCACTGCAGTTTGAAGTCCCTCCTGTACAGTTTTTCTCTAGTTACTAGCCACAAAGCTTCCGCTAGTTTACAAGAATTTTATTCCCTTGCCGGTGACCTAATGAAATGGCCACTCAGCTACTGTCTGCAGAAATACAGAAGCCAACATCACCAAACTCAGATTTCAAGAGCTCTGCAATTCATCCCCTGAATATAGAATCAATAATGGAATTAATTGATTATTTCAAAAATAGCCAGAATAAGTCAGAAGGAAACTTCCAAGAAGGCAGGGAGTAGTTTAGCACTCACACAAATGTTCTAGAATTTGACGAACAGCCACACCTTGCTTTAGGTACTCCATATAATTCAGAGCCCACAGAGAAGGAGGTGAACGTTTAAGAAAAGAGGCTGAACAGTAAGTTGTGCACATGGTAAAGATCAAATCTTAGGAAATTGTGAATGCATGTAAATGACCTTAAACTATAATCTGTTGGATATTTCGAGAAAGAGAACACTATAATAACACATGTTTTAGGAGCATAGATTATGCTTAGGAGTCAGAAAAAAATAGTCACGAGAGTAAAATGTTGTTTTGGGAGAAGTTAATGACGCCTGAGTCATATCATGGACAATGGGAAAGAAGAGAAAAGGACGACTTGAAGAGGGGGTCAAGAGGTAGATTTGAGAGCATGAGACTGAAAGGGCAGATGGACGAATCTCAAACTTCTGGAAATTTGGTTTCAGTTTTCTACAGGATTAGGCAACTTCCTGAAGGGCAATGTGTTTCGCAGGGACAAGATTGCATGACAAGAAGAAGGGACGCGCATTAAACACCTACTGTGGGCCAGGTGGTGTTTTAGAAGCTAGAATTACAACATTGAACAAAACTGCACCTTCATCAGGTGAATGGAGAAATAAACTGCGGTACGTCAGACAGTGGGCTATTTATCATTCGGCCCTAAAAAGGAATGAGCTATCGAGCCATAAAACGGCATAGAGGAAATTTAAATGGATATTACCAAGTGAAAAAAAAAAAAACTGAAAAGGGCACCTACTTAAATTTCCAACTGTATGGATTTCAAGAAAAGGCAAAACTATGGAGAAAATAAAAAAGATTAGTGATTGCCAGAGGTTGGGAGGAGGAGGGGATGAATAGGTGGAGCGCAGAGGGTTTTTAGGGCAGTGACACCAGTCTCTGTGATACTGTGATGGTGGATACATGTCATCACACACCCGTCAAAACCCATATAATGTACAACACCAGAGATGAACCACTACAAAAACTATGGGCTTTGGATGATACTGCTGTGTCAATATGGGTTCATCGATTGTAGCAAATGTACCACTCTGATGGGAGATGTTGATAGTGAGGAGGTTATGCATGTGTGGGAGTGGGGCGGGGGGCGGGGGGAATGTCTCTACCCTCCTCTGAATTTTGCTGTGAACCTAAAACCACTCAAAAAAATATATAGTATATGAAAAAAAATTCATATATACATGAATTTTTAGGGGAACTGCATGCATTGCAGAAAAGGGAGCTTATGTTGTAGAAGATAAAGACAAATTATAACAAGACAAACTATCATCTGATTGCCAATGAACCAAAGGGCAAAGGAAGAGGAAGAGGGAGAAGGCGGAGGGGAAGGAGAAGTTACTGTACCGGGGTGATTGAGTCTGACTATCAAGAGAGTAGCCATTGCACAACTGGATCGGAGAAGAGCAAGTGTGGAATGCGGGAAATATGCAAGGGGCGGTAAAGGGCACCTTTTAATACACCCACTTTTTGTGATAAAAAAATAATGGATATGGTCTACAGCCATGACAGCCTGAACATGCCCAATCTCATCTGATCTCGGAAGCTAAGCAGAGTCAGGCCTAGTTAGTACTTGGATGGGAGACCACCTAGGAAGACCAGGTGCCATAGGCGTAAAAATAAAAAAAGAAGGGATTGTAAGATGACAAGGTCTTTGTAATCTGTGAGGTCAACCAAGGGTTGTGTCACCTAAAAATAAATAGATAAACAAACAAACAAACAAATAATGAATATAATATATAATATTGGATATATTATTTCCAATACATGTAATGAATTTTAAACACATACACTGTCGATGAAGGAAAAAACAGTAGGAAAAGGGGTTAGGAAACCTCAGAGGAGTGAGGTTGCTCTTTAAATGAGCCAATCATTAAACGAAGCATTGTGAAAGGTCTCATTGATTCAGTGACATCTGAGAAGAGACCTGAAGGAGGGCAGTGAGCAGTGTTGCTATCTGGTAAAGAACATTACGACATGAGGGGACAAAAGTATAAGGTCGTGAGGCAAAAGTATGCTTAGCATGTCCAAAGATGGCAGAAAGAGCAATGCTTCTAGAGAGGAATGAACCGCGGATTTCGGGACAGAGAGGCAGACAAACTAGACTGCTCAGGTGAATATGGGACTTTGTAGGACCTGAGGCCTTGCTCGGAAAGAGCGGAGAAGCCGCTGGAAAACTCAGAGCAGAAGAATGACATGATCGAACTTGCATTTTAATAGGCTCTCTCTAGCTGCCACCTTGAGGATAGATCGGGAGGAATAAATAATCGACCTATGGGTGATTATGAACAATTAGAATTGCCTGTTGAAATGAGCCGTGGGGGTGTCGTTGGGGAACTTGAGATCGATTCCAGTGGAAAGTGTTGGGGAGAAAACTGACTGAAATGGATTCCAAAGAGAAAAGGAAGAATGAGAATTAAACGCATTGATGACAGACAAATGTCGTAAGTTTTGCTATAACTGGAAGCAAATAAATATGATGTTGGCTAAAAAGGAAAATGCAATTAAGAGAATTTGTTTAAGTGGAAGAAAACTAGACCTTATTTGCCAGGTAGGAACACTCTGCTGAAGAGGAGATAATTTATGGCGTGGAAGAGATGGGTGCAGTTGCCATTCTGGTGTCCTTGAGAAAGAGTCACTCGGGATTCGATCAGTGAAGCAGAGACACAATGGCTAATATGGGAATAAGGAATTTATTATGGAAATCAGAAGTTATACTTATGTTTGGGATGCCAAGGATATGAAGGTCTTTAAGGGAAATATGAAAGGCCAGAGCAAGAGTTACTAGCCAGGCTGCTTAACTGGCATAGGTGGAGAATTTGGAGCTTGCAGAAGTCCAAGAAGCCAAGCATTGTTTCTATGAAGCTACCACCTGCGTGGGTTCATAGCCAAGCATCTAGTGGTTCAGCCCGGGGCCACTGTTGAACAGTAGGACCAGCGGTTAGAAAGACAAGCTAGACATAGAGCAGAGGAGAGCAAGGACCCACTAGGACCCATCAGACCCCTGCACTTCTGACCATCACGGTGTCTGAGGACTACGACCTTTCACAAGTAACAGCCACTGATTTACTCCTGCCTCTTAAATCCCGCTCAAGTTTCTCTTTTGGCTACTTCTAATCCAGCCATACCAGGGAATGCAGAAATGCAGCTCCTAAATTGACAACAGCACAATCGACGACTATTTATCCCTGTCAACTTAGCATCCACATACATCTCTTTTAACCATACTTTATTTCAAATAAAGATAATGGCAAAAGGATGCTTCTACTTTGTATGAAGCTAGCATCTCACAACCAAAAACATCTAACCCTCTTCTGTAAAGAGGATATGTACACTAATTCATTTTCAGGTTATATTCTTTCCTCTTCTACTTGAGTCATACTCTAGCTTTGATATCTTATCACTTAAATACAGAGATATAAAAGTAACTACTATTCAACTTATATTTGTAGGAGAAGGAAAGAAGGGGAAACTTTTTAACCGATATATACACACACACACATATTCACACAAAAGCAGGGAAGGAAAACACACAACTCTACAAATTCCACAGCTGGTCATATAGTGGGACCAATCATTATTGTGTCCTTCCTCTACTACATATTCTGTACTGACTTTGTCCTCCCCGAGTACTTCAGCTAGGCTCCTTGCCTGTGGAGTAGCACAAACTTTCATTTCCGCAGGTCCCACTGGTTTGGGGTGGTGTCCCGTTACTTTATCACAGAATATGAGAGTAGCAACATGTGTCCCTGTGGATCTTCAGCCATTTTCTGGGTAGGACAAATTACCCCAATACAATAACCACTTCCTTTTTTCTCCTGTTGTTTCAGTGACATGAGAAACACTAAGTTGCCAGGTGACCGGCAATAAACAAACAGACAAACTCTTAATTTCTCATGGCAGAAGCAGTACCACGTGTCAGTCAACAATTTAGAGCATACGCCACATCCTAGAGAACATTAGCCCAGCCTCACAAGGTATTACCAGGTATTAGTGCCAAATGGTGCTCTTGAGTCTTCAAATAGACATTCCACCATCTTATCAGACCGGCTCCTCTAGAGTCAGAGAGATGATGGTAAGACCAGTGAATTCCAGAGCTCAGCCAACTCGTTCTATTCTGTAAAATGTGTTGCTTTGACAGAAGCAGTGCTGTGTGGAATACTGTGACAGCGAATAAAACGTTCTATAAATCCACGCATGGGGAATTTCGCAGAAGCATTGTAAGCAGAGAAGGCAATTTCACATGCAGAGTGTCTATTTCAATGAGAATAAAGTGCCGCTTCTTCCAAGATGGATGTGGTCCAGTGTGATCAACCTGTCACCAAATGACTGCTTGGTTCTCTGAGAAAGTGGTGGCAAATCGGGGGCTCGGTGCTGGTCTCTTCTGTCAGCACGTTGGACACTTAGCGAGGGGACAGACGAATCGGCCTTGGTGAGGAAGAAGTCTGTGTTGCTGAGGACTTCATAATCGCCACCCTTGCCACCATCACCACTTCTTGAGACCGTTGGGAAAAAAACAGTGGTGTCTGCGGACGAGGCCTGACTTAACGTCCACGAAATAAGCCATTTTTCTACCTGATAATTAAAATTCTCCTCTGCTCAGGTTTTTCTTTGGTGGGCATTCACACAGAACACAGACGACACCCTTTGGGAGAGATCCAACCACAGAGCTCTTCCCAGACCTCCTAGTTACCAGCTCCCCAGTCATCTTCATTCCGGGCCCCTGCCCGCCAAGCCAAACTGTTAGCTGCTTACTGTGAAATAATGTATTTCTGTACCTACCTCTGACCAGCTCTGCTTCTAAAAAACATGAAAATAGATATATATAGGTAGCGCTCAAAATGTTGCATATAGCGGGGGATTCCTTTTCATCGCTATTTTTCGAGGACACCCCAAAGTGGAGTTCCAGTGCCATCAGGGGATGCCAGCACACTGTGCGGAACCACCTGTAAACTGGACCTTCACTGTTTCTTCCTCAGTCATCAGGTGATGGGGAACGTCCCAGGAAGCCACAAATGCAGACTGAGTGGGAGGCGACAATGTGGTAGGTGCAGCAACCACGGGCAACTGGGGTATTTATCTATGCAACTTACTTGAGACTTCAAGATCTGCGTGAGCCTCATCTCATATTTATCACTGACAGTTAATAATGGAAGGCTGTCAAACACACCCAACTTTACGTCTTACCAAATCAGACACCAAGCAGTTTACAATGGTTTTATCTTGGTAGTCCATAATCAAGGGTAGGGCATAGTAGCAAGCCAGAAGTTTTTTCTCAAAAGAAGGATAGTTATCTGCAGAGGGTGACATAGCTTTGATCCAAAATTCCGAAGACCTGTGATGAGCAACCCCAGCATTCTGCCGAAGGTTCCATGGAGCATCACCATCTGCCACATTCACTTCAAGCACCGTCAGACGGGTCTGTCAGGCCATTTGGCCTAAATAGAAGAGCAGTTTGGCATATTCAACCAGCTGCAGAGTTTCTCTTGGTCTAAAGCTCCACACAAAATTGACAGCTTTTCCTTTTAGTCGATGGGTCTGAGAAGCACATCAGAATGCAGTATACGTTGGTCCAAAATCTAAACAGACTCATTAGGTGCTGTGCCACTATCTTTGTTGTAGGAGGGTCCATGGAAGGGATCTCTCAGTGCACCCCCCAATGCCTATGACTCCCACGAGGTAGAAGGCCTCTAAATTTGGGGGGAAAGTTATTTCCTATCCTTTGTTTTGCAAGTGTTTTACCGAGATGTCTAGAGTAGTTGCTACTTTCTGCTCACTAGTCCAATAGGATGATATCATCAAATTAGTAGAGCAGCATGATGTTTCACAGAATGAAGAGGTAATCAAGGTCCCTATGGACAAGATTTTAACAGACTTGGAGAGGAATTTTTAACCCCGAGGTAGTACACTGAAGGATTATTGCTGGCTTTGCCTATTGAAAGCAAACAACTTCTGATAATATTTATTAACACAAAGGAAAAGCACTCATCATATTAATTGCTGTATCAGTCAGAGTTGAACTAGAGAAACAGAACCAGTAGGAGATATATATTAAGACTGATGGCAAGTAATCGACTTATGGGATCATAGAGGCTGGCTAGGCAAGTCTAAAATCCATAGGGCAGGCTGGAAAAAGGGCAAATTTAAACTCTCAGGCATGGTCTAATGCTTCTGTCCTCAGGAAGAATTGTTTCTTCCTCAGTAAAGACTCAATGCTGTTCTTCATGGCTTCAAACTGATTGAAGCAGGCCCACCCAGATTATCGAGGATAATATCTCCTGCTTAAAATCGACTGGTTATGGACTTGAATCATATCAACAAAACGCCTTCATAGCAATTACTACATGTGGGCACCAGGCCCAGCTGAATCCAAGGTCTGGCTGGTCTGAGATCTGGCTGGTCCCAGGTCTGGCTGTGATCCAGGCTCGTAGCTAGGAATAGGACTCAGATTTAGAACGTTACCTTAGTGTAGTAGGGCGCCTGCGCCTAAAATACGTAAACATGCTTCAGCTCATTGCATCATGTATGTGTGGCTAAATGCCACTATTTTACTCTGATCCGTGTGGAGCCATGTGGTCGCCTGGGGAGCAGAAGGGGAGCACAAGAAAGGGGAGCACAAGAAGTACACGCGATACCATGCTCCTCCCTATAATAGACCACCCTTCCCCAATGGAATTGTGCTCCACGCAATAAAGTTGGTGCCTGATATTTCATTCCCACATCAGCCTTTTGTGCAATCTTCCGGCTGGGCGTCTCGCCATCGAACATTCCCTTCTGGATCAGCTCAGCGTTGACACTACATTAGTGTTTGGTGGATAACTAGTGACCATCACCTACCCAAGTTACGTACCAGGTACCAGGGGGTGTCAATCTTTTTCTGGTGAAAGAGTCACGTTTGGAATAGTAGTTGGAATTTCACTTATCTCTTGATTAAGTTTACAAAATGCCAGTTTCATTCTCTAAAATCCAAGATCCATCTAGCCTCTGCAGAGGCCAGATAGGTGAGTTGAATCACTACCCCTACATGTTTCAAGGCCTTGATCACGGCAAAAATCTCCACAGTCCATTCAGGGATGCACTGTAGTTTTAGTTTGCTATTTGGGGAGGTGGAAGCCATTCTAGGGGCCTCCATGCAAACTTTCCTACTATAACAGCCCTTTTCTAGTGTGAGAATTCTCCTAGTGGCTAAGTATGTCCCCCTCAACTTTAAATTCCAGACTTGAAGAAGCAATCGTGGGATAGGTTTTGGGACCAAGTGGGCCACTTTGAGATGTGCGCAAGCCAAACTTCCATTAATTTTCTGAACTCCTTAAGCCCTTCATCTTATAGGTGGATCATAGGAGTATTTTGAGTCTCTAAGAATTAGTGTCAGTTCAGAGATATAAAGTTTCATTAGTTCTCCTCCTCTAGTGCCCAGATGCCAGGTAAGTAACCACAATCCATTTAAAGAAGGCTACAGGAAAGATTTACAGTGTAATTTTTGCCATTGTAGCAATATTCTTCCTCAAAAGGACTCAGTCTTCCTTTCATGTAAGGGGTTCTAGATCTGTGAACTGGCTCAATCCGGGAGCCGACTGAAGGGCCGCAACATTTTTTTTTGTGGTGACTAAAGTCAGATTACTATTAGCAAGACCTAGAGCCCTTCCATTTATTTAAATCAAGTAGAATTTTAGTAGCCTCCATCTCTTACAGTCCTAGGGACACTGTGATCGATTAGCCAATGCCAAAATGTCTATAGATAAAACCACTCTGTTTCTATTTTAGCACTGCCTTCATTACAGCAACCACGACATATTGTCTCGTCTGACCATCTGACCACCATCTGATCCCTGCCCCATTATTGCCATTAAATCCCCATTATTGCCATTGACTTCTAAATGGACTTCCAGAACTCCTATTCTCCCTACTGAGTTCAGAGAATTTATTTCAATGGCAGAATTTCCCAGTTTCTTTTCTGACCTACAGAGAATAACCATCGCACATCTCTTCAAACATGCTTGTTCAGTACTCACTAATGTCTTTCTAATGCCTTGGAAATGGAATGCCTTCTGGGCTACTACTCTCTCTCAGGGGGAGTTTTTAAATGGAGAATGAGCATGTCTTCATAGTACTTCTATAATATAGATATTCCCCCCACATGCACATGTTTTTGCAGATGATGAAATTTGGAGACAATGTTTACTCAAGGTCATTCAATGAATTGATGGATTCAGAATATGAACCCTAACTATTCAACTCCAAACTCATGATTCTCATAATTAGACCCTTAGCCATACAGATTATGAGTTTAATTCAGTTACACCTTTCGAGGATTAAAAACAAAAACAAAAACAAAAAAAAAAAACTATATTATGTTTTTTAGAGCACTTTGAGGTTCCAGCAAAAACTGAGCAGAAGAGACAAAGATGTCCCATAACCCCCCGGTCCCTTCTGTGACTGACATCCCCCCAGAGGGTGCATTTGTTTCAACTGATAAGCTCGTATTGACACATCATTATCACCCATAGTCCATAGTTTACAATAGGGTTCACTCTTGGTGTTGAATAGTCTATGTATTTGAACAAGTGTCTAATGGCATTCATCCACCATTATAGTATCTAGCAGTAGTCTCACTGCCCGAAAAATCCCCTGTGCTCTGCCTAGCTATCTCTCCCCCTACCCCTGCCTTATAGAGATTTTTATGTAATAAATAGGTTTTATTCCAGATTTTGAGCTCAAACATCCTTGACAAATTCTTTATTGTCCCTAAACAGTCACATAAATAAGGATATTTTCAGATACCATTATAGATATTTACCTGAACTGGACAGAACCTGCCTGTTATAACCAGTATCTCAGTGCACGTGACAGGCAAACCAGGTAAGAGCATCTGAACAGAATTCAGCCTACAAGGGGTTTATTTCTGCCTGTGCGAGCTACCTGCGCTACCTGCTAAACAGTCCCCTTTGTGCCTCGGTACGTTTGCACGTATTTGCTCCCTATTCTGACACTGCTGTCCTTTTTCCGACCTAAGAAAAGTGACCACTTATCTTTTGATACTTTAGGCAATGCATCTCTTCTCTTCTATAAGATCCCATTAGACTTTCCTGAGTGAGAAATGACTTCTTTCTTTAGGCCATACATCCTCAGTGGGGGCGGGATGACACACGAATGGGCAGACATTGGTTCGGGGGGCAAAAAATCTTGCTCTTTTTTTGCATAAAGAACAGCTATGTATACAGTATATAAACAGATATGTAATATACGTATGGTATTAAAATTTAATATGGGAAGGAATGATTAGGGAAAAAAATATCTAAAAAGTCACTTTCAAGGGATGATCATGAATAGAGGTTGAAAAACACATCCCCCCAAGCTGACATTATATCTATATGTATCTGAATTTCAACCCTTCTAATGCTTTATTGTATTTGTTCATTTACCTGTCTCTATCCGTTACTAAACTGTAAGACTGAGGACAAGATCCAGGTCTTATTCTTTTTAACCTTATTTGTGTTTTATTCATTAATGTATTCAACATGTACTTAAGTGTCTACTGTGTATTTAATAGCTTCCGTCTGTCTGGGAAGGTAATCCCCCATGCAATGCTTGTCTCCAATTTAAAGAATAGAAATTCTAGGTCCCTGAACCTCCTCTGTCAGCCCCTGAATCCTTCTTTCTCTCTCGAAGGACATTCTGGGTGGTGAGCAGTTGGGGAAGGCGTGTCCTCTTGAAATTCCCGAGAATTTTATGCACATGCGGAGTTCCCAAGGAAAGTATGTGGACTAAGTACTTTCCTTTATTCTTTATACTGCCGCGTATTAATTTGGGGTCATTTTAGGACAAGGGCTGCTAATAAATACGGTTTCTCAAGTCATCACTAACAATAGCCCAGAGCCCTGTCCCAAATTACTTTCCAAATGAAAAATAGCTGGGTCCAAAGACTATATTTTAACTGATACAATGTGTCCAAGAGCAAAAAAAAAAAAAAAAAAACCGGCAGAAACATTGCTATCAAATTGGATTTTCTGTGTCTCAAAGGCAGTGTTATTTTTGACAGGGTTCGACACAAGAAAAGTCTACAAGTGAAAATGTATGATTCCAGCACAGCCCTTCCCCACACTCAGGGAAGGGCCGCATCAAAAAGCCACCGGGTGCTCATTAAAGGCTGCCCTTGGAAAAGAAGGAAGTGTTCTCCACCAGTCCACAGTAAACAGACACCGAGCAGCATCTTCAAGGGTTTCTGAACCGGCAGTTCTCCAGCCCGCCGCTCGCTACCGGATGCCAACAGCAGCTACCTCTCTGATGGGAATGCGCATTTGGCCTCAAATAAAGAGATTCCGTGCACTTGGTGCAGCGAAAGATATGAGAGTAGAAAGGTGGCTCTCCTGGCCGCTGTTTTTCTCTCTCGGAGAAACCAGACTGGGGATTTGCAGGTGTAAAGCAATTAACCTTTTCATACAAATGGGGAGATTGGAGCTCGAAGTGGCCAGAAAATAGCTGCTTGTATTCCCTTTGCCAAGAAGAGAAGCCACTAAAGCAACCGCTAGCTACTCTGTTTGCAGGAAGGAAGGAGCAGCTCAGGCCACGCTGGGGGGGTCACCTGTGGGCACTGTGCTGGCTCAGCACGCTCAGCCTCAGTGACCACACACCGTCTGCCACAGTGGCTCGGAGTATGCGACATGCACAGGTCAAAACAGGAAGGAGCACAGGTGACAGATGATTCATCAGTGCCGCCCAGCTCTGCAGGAAGCAAAGCGCCTCTAGATTGAAAAACGAAGGGACGATACTGAAGTAAGCCACCCAAAGGAGTCAGGGATGGTAGAAAAGACTCACTCCTTTGTTCATCCCAAATTTTGTATATCAAAGACTATACTTGGCATTAGGAATTTAATATTGGAGAGATTATATATAGAAAATAAATGGTCCTTGTCCCCACAGTGCTTACAATTTAGGTACAGAGATAGAAAAAAAAAAAGCAAATAAGGTCATTTTGAATCAAGCAGAGAACAATGAAGAAAAGGAGTTGCTATTGAGAGTAATAGGCCCTGGGCTCAGAGGGAGCTTAGCTCGTGGGTTGTTTCTATCCTGGAGAGAAGAGGTCCATGAGGTGATCTCCCCCCGCCCCCCCACCTGAATGTAGGAGGCAGAGAGGTGCTTCCTGCTAGAGCCCAGAGCCTTGCTGCAGTGCCCTCAGGCAAGGGAGCCATAAACAGAAGCTCAGGAACTCTCCGTCCTAGCAATGTGAGTGGCATCTCTTGGATGCCGTGTTAGAGGGAGATTCAGAGACAGAGAAGGGGTATTTGACCCCTTCTGTGTGGAACCAGTGTGGCTGTGACTCAGTGAGTAGGCCAGGACATGCAGCACCGGGAGCCCCCAGAGACAGCATCCCGGATGTAGTCATCACTGCTTTGGTCACCCTGGGCCCCCACTGGCAGCTGTGTCCAGTGGACAGCACCCAGAAACTGGAGAAGGACATGGGAGGCTATTCATGAGCTTCTGGAAGAAACTTTCTTGTTCTCCTAGCTGTATACTAGTCAGGTATGATTTTGACAGGAGGATACTTATAATATTAGAGACAAAACATAGTAAAGATTGCAAATTTAACACACATTTCCCAATACTATGTGCCTGGCCTGTGTCAGACGCTGGCATCGACTTTTACTCATTGTATTAACCTTCCAAACAGCTCTATGATAGTTAGCAAGAACCGCATAAGTCATAAGAAAACCAAGGTTCATGAAATCATCCGATATCAGAGTCATTAAATGGCAGAGTAAATATTCAAAACGGAGCTTTCTGCCTTCAATTCTAGGGTATAAAAATAGTCTGCCGGTTCTTGAGAAAGGAGTAAGTCTCATGGAGTTCCCTGTTAAGCCCCATATTCCTAGCCTCTCTCAGCTCCCATTATACTTCGAACTTTCAAAAACTAAGGAACAGTGGCTTGTTCATATTTTCTCTCCCTCGCTTCCTAGCATCCTCTCTTCTCTGCTCTGAGTTCAGAGAGTCAAAGCCTCACTGCGAATCTACCTTCCATCTGAACTCCCTCTCACAGGACAGATGGTTATAGAATGTAGCAGGCAGATGGGCATTTCTCTGGTGTGGCTCTCTTCTATGATGACCTGGGGTACCAAGAAGCCACTTTTCACCAGAGGGCCACCTGCTCTACCCCCCAAAGAGCATTCAATTACTCTTACCTTCCATAGAGTCCATAGGTTCCTAAAATCTAAATAAAAGATTTTTCAATCTTTGTTCCTCACTTTTTGTTTCCTCCCTCTTCTATAATGTTTTACTGCTGACTTATTTGCACAGCATCTAGAATGCCCTGTGTTTTTCCTATGGTAATACGTTTAAGGTTTAAACTCAAGCCAGTTCCTTTGATTCCTTCCATTTTGCTTGAAAATGAAATAAGAATGCTGTTAAGAATATATTTCTTGCTACATTCGTATGTGATATTCCTCCGACAAGTTTGAGGTCTATAACAGAAAAGATTACAGATACTACCAAGGTTTTTTTTTTTTTAAATTACGTCAATATTATTTACAATATTGTTGCCAGGAAAACACCTTATAATGAGAGTCTGGAGATGATATAAAGATAGTTATTGCCAAAGGTCGAACACTGCATAAAAACGAAACCGCCAATTTGCAGTTGCTATTCAGCATTTATGTTGTGTTTCTTCGCCCGATATCTGACGCTAAATATGTTTACTTTTCTTACTGTGTAATAGATGTGTGGATGCTGATAACGGAGGTAAACAGCAAAGTATTACTAAATATCAGAGAAATAACAAGTTCTTGTCCAAGTGTGAGTATAAAGATCTAAGAACAAATCCTCTGCTTTCATACACTCTGTGTATGTGGTCCCCACCACTAAACGTCAGTATGTCACACAAGACCTTCACTCTGAAATTAGCAATGTTTGCTTTTCTTTAAAAACTCGAACATCGATTCAGAGGTCAGAGTGGAATAATTTAGGGTCGCTCAGTGCTTTGGCAGGAGGTTCTTAGAACGGAGAGATAGATAAATGTAGGAAGAGATTTCAGGAATAGAGAGAGAGCAGTTAGTTCAAGACAATCAACCCAGATGCTCCCTGGCCGCTCTGCCACGTCACATGCCATCTCCAGCCAATGTTCCACGTGCCTCAGTGTGGGCAGGACCCTGACAGCTGCTGTGCTGAGGTAGAAAGTGTGCAGAGCCTGAATCCAACTGAATCCTCCTTAGCCTTCAGCTCTTCATCTCTCATCTCTCATCTGGAGTCCAAGGAACCTCAGCCCCTCCCAATCTATCCGCTTCCTTACCCCTTTCTTTCCCGCCCATGGGTACAGAGTTAGTCACTGCAGTATATGTAGAAATGCACAAATTATAAACACCTATAAAAAATTATACGTATATATGCACATAAAATATATAAGTAATACTTATGTTTCATAGGAGATACCTATAAATATCTAAATATATAGTTGTATAAAATTATGTTTTAGTATTTTATTTATATGTGCATAATTGTTTATAATAGCTAGAGTTTCTAAAAGTAGCTAGCATCAGTCAAGCCCTTTTAAGGATGTCGGGTGTCACTGAAGTCAGCAGTTCTATAAAAATGGTGTTTCTGCTCTTATTCTCGTGGCTACTTTAACCTGTAAAATAGTTCCTGGTACATAGTGACAGCTCGATAAATACTGAATCAAAAGGAATGGCATAGCACCTAAAATTAGTGTAATATTGAAAAATTAAAAAATAAAGATATAAATAAATATTCTAAAAAAGAATCGGCATAGAGAAAACATCGCACCTGGAGATAGAATATCCAGATTCAAATTTAGACTAATTTACTTTGAATCCTTCTTAGCTATAGATGAGAATAAGATTTTTCTCTTGGCCCTGCCTTCCTCAGAGAGACCTCGATGACAGAAACGGTAATAAATTTAGTAACAGTAGTAGTGTCAGTAAAATTGGCTTCAGTAGCAGGAATAGTGACAATAATAAGGTAGAAATTGTATTTACTATAAACAGTATATTAGAATTCATTCATTCATTCATTCATTCAATTGTATAAGAAACCACATAATTAGCTAGATACACAGAGAGAAGAGAGAGTCCCTATCCCAGGGGTTCACCATCTAGCTGGGGGACAAAATAGTACATAGCAGGGAAATAATGTGTTATACACGTAGATCTACACAGATGTTTCCTGCATCCCTGTCAGGGTGAAATGCTATAGCATTTTTCTTAGGGAAAGATAATTACCCCCTTCAGTGTATCTCTTTTTCCTGCTATATAAATTAGAACGAGTTTCTTATTTTAGCGCCTCTCCTATTTACCTAGGTTCTCTTTTAACAAATCATCATCAATTCACTTGCTAAGTACCAGGCACTTTGCTAAACCCTGTATTTAAAAAAAAAAAAAAAAAGAATATCTCCTGTCCAAAAAAGCAATAAGAATTCACCAAAGGGACCACTTTGAAACCTCAATATTGAGAGATTAAGTATCATGATATCTAAAACTTACTTTAAAATGTTACAGCAAAAAGTACATGTCTACATACATAGAGAAAGCAAATATGACAAAATGTTTACAACAGTATAACATCGAGGTATAAGTTCATTGTGTTATTATTTCAAGTTTTCACTATCTTTGAAATATTTCATTATAAAGAGTAGATTGAGATCTGGCTCCAAAAAAGCCTGGCAGTATGAACTGGGAGAAGTTATTAACCTTTTTAGATCTCAGTTTTCTGATCTCCAAAATGAAATTAGACATTGTACGTACCAGGATGGGTTGTTACTTTGAATCCTTCTTAGCTATAGATGAGCATTAAATTAAATAACACACATAAAGCACTTAGCAAAGTGCTGACACTTAAGTAAAATAGATAGTAGCTACTATTATTTTATTTTAAATAATACTTCTGTGAAATGGTGTAGTGGTTAAAATAGAGAGACCAGGAACATAAATATGGCAAAGTGAATGTCCATAAAGTCCTTCTAATACAGCGCTCTAAAAATATTTCTTAAAGTCTTTATCCAGCATTTGAACCACGTGGCTGAGCTAACAGAGAAATCAAAGAGAAATCTAACTAAAGGAAATCTTCCGATGCTAGGGAAAAAAAAAGTAGAAAACGTGTTTCCAGAGAGCTGAGCAAGCTCTGCAGCAGGCATTGCTCCAAGGGCACATGCCAACCTCTCCCGGTTTTGATCCTGAGTTTTTCATGGGTTCCATGACTGGGGAGGGCAGAGGGCAAAGTCCAGGTCTTGCAGAATACAGACATTTATAGGAGAGACAACCAAATGAAGCTAGGGCCTTTATACGCCAGGATCAGTAAGTGATCTAGAGAAACATCCTTTTGGACAAAGTGAGATGGAAAAAATACTTGCTCAGCTCTGAATAGAGCCTATGTTCACATGCATTTAGAACAAGAATCAAGCTAAAAATTATTTGAAAATAGACATGAGTTGGGAGTATCTTCTTGCACCTGGAAGAAGCAAACATAATCCTACATGACAAAAGGTATTTTAAGCCACACTTCAAAGAATTCCTAGATGCAAGAATCAAAGAAGCATGAATTTACAATAAAAATTTATGAAAGATATAAAGACCAAGGTAACATGAGCAAAAGTCAACCGAAACAACAAACAACCGAATCAGATTCACAAAGTTATGGGTTTGTTAAAATGAGTTTAATACATAAAAAGATAAAAGAGGATATTAAAAAAATATGGCAATGAAATAAAATTCTTCAGAAGTGCCAAGATACTAATATCGATCTCTAGAAATAAAAATCTAAAATTAAATTAAAAATTCAATTATAGATTAAACTCTAGAGAGGACACAACAGGAAAAGGATTTAATGAACTTGAACATAGATCTTAAGAAATTCCCCAGGACTTAATAAAAACAGCCAAAGTGGTAGAAAGTATAGTTTCAGATGTAAAGAATAAAAAGGATAGAAAAAATAAATATGCAAAACAATAACTGAAAATTTTCCAGAATTGAAAAGACTAGTCCTCAGATTCAGAAACAACGTATCTGAAGCAAAAGTATATAGAAATAAATTCTCATTATGTTGTAATTGCAGAACACCAAAGAAACTGTCTTGAAAATAGGCAGAAGAAAAATGAGTAATTGTATAAGAAAAAATTACAAAAGGAATAAAAGATAACTTTGTTAAACTAGAAGCCAAAGGAGAATGGAATTACATTTTTTTAAAAAAGAAAAAGTTACAAAAATGAGAAAACTGTATTTCAAAAATATCAGATGAGAAAATTGAGTGTTTACTGAGAAGGGAAACAAAGAAAAAACACAGTAATGAAAAAAAAAATTATCTCAGAAGGAAAATCTAAGGTGCAAGAAGAAATTGTGAGCTTAGAAAGTTATAAACACAATGTAAATGCAAACAAAAATCAACCATATAATATCATAATCAGATAATTGGTGTATAATCTTTAAGGTTTTTAAAAAGCAAAGTAAAACTGAAATATTGCAATATAACAGTTTCAGGCTACTTACATGAATCCTTTTTAGGAGGAGAGTAATGATATTAACTTTAGATTTCATTAAGTTAAAAAGAAAATTTAAAATTTTTAGTGAAAACGCTAAAAGAAAAGAAATGCATACTTCTTAACTCATGGAGTTTTTTTTTTTGTTTTTTTATTTTTTGACAAAAACTCCACAGTTAAAAAACAAATATTTTTCAAACTGGATTAAATAAAAACAAAACACAGCATTTTAATATTATATAGGAGGGTCTAACAATAACATTTAATGTTTATTAGACATTGCCATGTACCAAGTACTTTTTTAAAGCACTTTACATGAGTTTATTTATTCCACACAACATCCTGAGAGGTAGGTATACTGTTATTCACTTTTGCAGATGACTAGACTTAAGTTATAGCGCAAGTTTGTAGCAGAGGTGGGTTAACCCAGGCAGTCTGCTTCAAGACTTGTGCCTTTAACTACTACACTCTACTCTCCTAGCAAGCAAAATAGAAACAAAGAAAATTAAAATCAAGGATTTTAAAAGAAAAAAACAAAACTGTTAGTCTCAAATGATAAACCCCAAATAATATACTAGAAATATGAGAGTTGGGCAAGATGAATGAATATAAAATCAATATGTGAAATCCTACTGTATTTCAGTAAATCAGTAAAAGTTTGAAAACATACACTTTTAAAACAATGTCATTTAGAATAGCAAGAAAAGGTAAGGTGGCTCATAGTAAATCTAACAAAAGTTTTGCAAGATTTTATTTAAACACATTTTAAAAATATTAAGGACCTACATAGAGAGATACACCACGTTTGTGGATGGAAATAAACAATATTGTAAAGATAGCAATCTTTCCAAAATGTTCCACCGATTCAATAAAATTGCAATAAAAATTCTAACAGTATATTTTGTGGAACTTGCAACCTGTTTTTGATATTTATATAGAAGATCAATGGTCTAAGACTAGCTAAAATATTCTTGAAAAAGAAAAAAAAATAAGATTGAAGGTATTTGTCCCTCTGGATATTGACTTATTATAAAATTGAAATAATTTAGGCAAGGTTCTGACAGAAATAGATAAATAAACCAATAAAACAGAGTGGAGGGACCAGAAATAGACTATATATAAATATCTATATATATATAAATATAATATATGATAGAGCTATCACTACAACTAATTGTGCAAAGAATGGACAGAAAAGTAAAGCTGTAACAATTGTTACTCATATAAGGAAAAGCAGATTCATATACCCACCTTCACCACTCACAAAAATCAATTCTAGGTAGATCAAGTTCTTAAGGAAGATACAGCTTTTAGGGGGAAAAAATATCAGGGAATAACTTTATGGCTTCAGTGCAGGAAAAAAATTTTTTTAAACAATTCAAAAAGTTCAAAAAATAAATAGAAAGTTAAACGATTTCAATTACACTTAAAGCAAGGAAAACACGCACACACTCTCTCTGTCTCTCTCTGTCTCTCTCTGTCTCTCTCTGTCTCTCTCTGTCTCTCTCTCCAGAGTTAAAGTCTAAGCCACATTCTGGAAGAAGATATTTGAAACATCTTATAACTGCTAAAAAGTTAGTATCCAGACTACATAAGGAACTCTTACAGAACAATATGAAAAAGACAAATAATTCTTTATTTAAATATTCAAAATACATTGACATTTCACAGAAGAGGAAATGCAAACAGCCATTATACATATGAAAAGATATTCAACCTCATTAATAATCAAGAGAAAGAAAAATACAACCATAATGATATACAATTTTATTTTCATGAGATAGACAAAAATCTGAAAGTACTAAGATAAAAAGCAAAAGAAATTTTGAGATGTCATTAATGAATTTAAATTGGTACAACTTGGAAAATAATTATGTATTATCTTAAACATATGCGATTTTAGAAGCCCCTAAAATTTTATATAAGTATACATCTCAGGGGAATTCATATATATATGTCTACCAATAAATATATTTAAAAATGTTTATAGGAGTATTATTTATAATATCAAAAAACTAAAAATAACAATTATTCATGTAGAATAGAATGGAAAAAGAAATCATGTGTTATAGTCATGCAATGAAATACTATACAACAGTAAAAATGGATGGACTATATCTAAATGCATTAATATAGATAGATCTCAAGAGTTATGTTGAAGTCAAGGATCCTCGAAAAATTAAAAATAGAAATACGATATGATCCAACAATACTACTTCTGGATATATCCAAAGAAATAAAAACACTTAACACAAAAAGACATCTACACTCCCATGTTAATAGTAACATTGTTTACAATGGGCAAGACATGGAAACAACCTAAGTGTTCAGTGATGGATGGAGCTAGAATCAACCAGAAGAGAAGGAGGAGGCAAGAGGAGAGAAGAGTCTAGACCAAGGAAAGTTTACTTACTAAAGGCTGTGAAAGAATTCTTGGCTTCTGAGAACTGAGGGGCTAAACAGAGCACTCCTGAGAATGTCCAAAGTGGGGTTGGAAAAGTAGGCTAGAACCAGATCATGCAGGGCCTTAACGGCCACGCGAAGAAGGTCTGATTCTTTTTTTTGAAGGTCGGTAGAAAGAAGTGGAAAGCATTTAAATGTAGAAGCCACAATGCAATACACCTATGACATATAATTGAATTACACACTTGAAACCTATGTAATTTTATTAACCAAGATCATCTCAAAAAATTTAATGAAATTTAAAAAAAGAGAAGAAAAATATTACTTTGCTCTTTGGTGAATAGCAGAAAGACAGCAGCTGTAGTAATAGACCAGAAGTGGAAGGTAGAACTAGGATGCAGCAGTGTTAGCAGAAATGAAAGGAACACATTCGGGATGTAGTTTGAAGATAGAATAAGATGCGTTGAGGAGTTAGATGTGGAGAAAATGATATACAACAGCAATATGGCGGACATGTTTGTTTTCATTCTCTAAGGATACTTGTTATTTCAACTGATTTCTCTGTAGTCTTTATAAAGTTCCACAGGAGTTAGCAAAATAAAAATGAATCCTCCTGATTATTCACAGCACCAACAGCACTGCGCAAGCCACTGTGTTCTTCCAGCGAGGGCAAACGCGGGACTATCAGAAACTTTGCAGGATGTCGCAAACACTTTCGATCATTGATACAAATTGTGAAACATGCCATTATTTCTCTAAGCCTCAATTTTTCAGAAAGATAGAAAATGAAAGCCTTTTACTATCACACTCAACTCATCTGTGCCCCATTTCCGAGCACACCTGTTACATTCTGACCTCGCTTCCTAGAATAATAAAATAAGCCAATGCTTACTGAATGTGTGTTGGCACCAGGAACTGTTCCTAACACTTGTAAATACTAAAGGGTTTAACCTTCACTTCAGCCCTGGAAGAGAAGTTGCTCTTGTTAACCCCAGCCACTGTATGTGAATTCGAATATGTCTCTAGTTTCTCAAACTTTAGGCTTTAGGAAGAGACCCACCCTAACACCACACAGTGTGTCTTAACCTGCCCAAGTTATACTTGATAAATCTTGAGGGTTTTTTCCTGATGAATTTTGGTCAAAATTACCAATTGAGTTTTACAAAAATTCAGGAACCATACAAATAATGGGGAAACGAATCGACCTCTCCCCCAACACAGACTGAGAATAAGTGGTTTCTCTGTCACCAGTAGATGAAAAGCAATTAGAAATGCAAGCTAATTTCTAAGGAAATAAACTCTTTATTACCAAACATTCTGAATGTTAATCGAGTATATAGAATAAAACCAGCCAGGATCCAAAGATCACACATAAAACTGGAAAGAAAAAAAAAGAATATCGCATCTGGATATATAAAACTTAGCTTTTATTTCAGTTGTTTTTGTTTGTTTGTTTTGGTCTTGTTTTGTTTTTCTGAAGTCTCACACTGTAAAACAGATTAAATTTAAAACTTACTCAGGACCCGCAGATCCACGTGAATGTGTTGACAGCCAGGGGATCCCAGCCTTTGGGGCACAAGTCTCTCACTTGCACTTAAGCACTAAGATGGTAATGAACGGTCTCTGGTAGTACTAAATCTGTAATACACAGTTCACAGTGGTTCTCAGCCTTGGCTTACACACTAAGATCACCTAGGGTGCTTATTTAAAATACCTTTCCACCCTAGAGATGCTTTTTAGCTATTCTCAGGTGGGTCCTGGGAACCAGTAGTTTTTACAAATCCCTAGGAGAATCTGACGTGCAGCCAAAGTTTGAACTAAGCCCGTAGGGGTTCCCACAGCTGCAACATGCCATGCTCTTGGGCTCATCACAGCTTCCGAAGGGAAGAGAATCAGCCAGAAGCTGAAGCCATCTTTTGAATTCCTATAGCCACTATGAACACCGGTTAGGACTCCCTGCCCTTCCTTAGCTCCCAGTTAGGGAAATTACACACAAGCAACACCCTGTAGGATTCCTAGCTGACTGTCGAGCTAGCCACTGGAGAATAACTTCTTTCAAGCTCATTTGCCTCCATAGAACATGCTAACACTCTTTGAGCCTCAGTAAACAGCAGAGCTTTCTAAATCGTAGCTATCAATTAGGTAACTATGAATTAGACAAGGAAAAGGCACCTAGTGGAGGAACTGAGGGCCTAATATGTGTTAGACATTTATTTTCTTTATTTTGCTTTTAATCCTTATGGTAGCCCTATGAGGAAGGTATTATTTCGTTTTAGTCTTTCAATGAGGAAACTGAGGCTCAAGGGGATTATCACCTAATTGTTCAAGGTCATGGGGCTACTGAGGAACGCTGAGGATGCAAAGCACTCTTTTTACTATACCACACTGCCCCCTAGGGCTGCAGGAGTGGATGGCAAGTACTGGAAGTTAAAAAAACTTAAAAATGCCAGAAGGCAGAAACCGCAATCTTCCCTGCTGGACCGAATTGGCCCTGAATATGCTTACCTCCAAACACTTACGGGCTTTTCTGTTGGTCACCACCGGCTTGGCGCTTACCTCTTACTGCCTTTCGTTAATTGCCAGTTCATGAGCTTTCGGCATGTGCCATCACAAGCAAGCTCGGGCAGGGCAAAGACAGTTCTTAATATTTTTTAATCCACCTGCGAGCCTAAAATTGCTTTAGAGCAGAGCTTCTAAAACTGTAATGTACTTATGAATCAGTTATGAACCTTGTTAAAAAAAAAAAAAAACACAGATTCTAACCTAGACAGTCTCAGTGGACCTGAGACCCTGTGTTTCCAACGAGCTGCCAGGGATGCCCGTACTGCTGGTGAGAGAATCACACACTGAGCAGCAAGAAACTCATTATTCCAAACGATGCAGTTTTATTCCAAAGTATAAAACTGTACTATAGTTTTAAACTAGTATAGTTTTAAAACTAAAGTATAGTTTTAAAGTATAGTTTTAAAACTATACTTTGGGAACAAGCATCTGTGGGTGTGGTTTTGTAAATTACATTTCATCACATAATTTTCTAAAAGAAAAAAAAAGGTGTCTCATTATTGTAACAAGACTGTCTAAAGTCATTCCTTTCCCACTCAATGCATTTTTGTAGGTTGATTTGTTGATGGGTAAGACATCTCAGCACCTAGAGAATACAGCTGAATGTTTTATGACTAAAACAAAGGAACACTAACTCATTAATCAGTGGTCGAAGAAAAGAGGAAGAAAGGCAATACACCCCTCTCACCATTGCCCCTGTTAGCACGGGGACTCATCACGTGGGTACCGATGACCCAGGGGAAGCCAGAGTAACTGGGATATTTCTGATAGGAAACCTGTGGGTCGTTCTCCTTACGTCCTCTGGCGAAACAGTCATTAACAGTGCTGGCCTCAGGGTCAGCAGGCCTGAGTGCAAGTCTCGGCTAACATTTTACTCCTCACAGCCTTGTTTCTTGTTTAGTAAAAAGCAAGACGTAACATTGACCAACCTCCAAATAGTCCAAACTTCAAATCATTAACAAGAACTATATCCACATGTACCAATGTCCACCTTTGTGTCCCCCACGCATGCATCTCACTATGACAGCACAGCGTTCGCCCAGATATAACTCTCCCTCAGGCAGCCTCAGTTTGCTGGGCTATCAAGGAGGACTGATGACACCTACCCTAGAGGTTTCCGTGAACATGAAACACATATCTCCCTTGAAGAGTCCCTGGCAACCCAGCTGGTGGGCCTCCTCCCTAGACTATCATCCCCCGCCATGCATCCCTCTAACCTCCATCTTACCAGTCTTGGCCACACCCCCATCTTTCTATGTTCATTTCTTTTTCAGACAGATTTGCTCATCTCTTGGCTTTTCCAGTTGAAATTCGGTCTCTTTAGATCAGCAATCTTCAACTTTTTTGGCACCAGGGACCGGTGCTCCGATGAGAATCTAATGCCTGAGGATCCGAGGTGGAGCTGAGGTGGTGATGCTGGCGCTGGGGAGCGGCTGCAATACAGATGAAGCTTTGCTCACCTGGATCTCACCTCCTGCTGTGCGGCCCGGTTACTAACAAGTCACAGACCTGTACTGAGCCCAAGGCTTTGGGAACCCCTGCTTTAGATAACAGGGGAGAGTTATAAATAAACAAACTCGCGTTCGCATGTGCGCAAACAAAGACACACACACAGAATCAATTCTCTCTAAATTAAATGAATAAATGGTTGGTTCGCCTGTAAATGAGTCAATCCACTGGATCCTCAATATTGAGTTCTAGAAATCTCTACTATTAAAAAAATTAGGTGTGGTAATATTAAGAAGTAGCAGCTATCTATAAAACATCTCTCTTAACTGGAATTACTTCACCACCTTTCACAGAGAGAAAAGAACAAATCGAATGTACCACCAACATTTAGATGGAATTACAGAAAAAGTACAGTAGCAAGAACATCAGAATCTCAAAAATGCTGGCTGAGACTGCCTACAGCTCACATCTCCCTATGACAATTTAAAAATATATATATTTTTTAAATATATATATATTTTAAATATATATAAAATATATATTTTTTTCTGTATATATATTTTATATATACAGAAACTGTGTGGCCCACCTGAGCCACACTTAAGCTGTGCTGTGAGTGAACTGAGGATATTATGATTTCAAATTACAGGTTTCTTAGAAAGAGTATAGAAAATGGCATTGTGTTTTTTAACCTGGCAGGGCACACTTCGTGGATGTTCAGCAAATGTTCCATTCCAACTTGTCTGAGGAGCGATTTTCCTGCCAGAGGTTTGAGGAAGAAAGGTCGTCAACGCTTAGTCAAAGTCCTTGCTTGTCGAACTTATAAAAAGGAAAGCTCTGACCAAGGCAAACATTGCGTATGTTAGGCAATCTTAGTTCTCGCAGCCTTTCAAAATCTTCTGAAAGGAGGTGTCAGGTTCTAAAAAGCTTGGTAGACCATGTACAATCAAATTGCACTTGGTTACAGGGAAAGAGGGAATGACAAAAACAAAGTGATGATAGAAAGTCCCATTGCTCTAAAAAAAATCTTCATTAGATCAAATCCTAGCACCAGATAACAGGCACTCAAGTAAATAAGTGACATTCAAGAAACTGTAAAAGAAAATCTGAAAGAAAATCTCGCCGAAGGAAAAAGTGAGAAAAAGGAAATAATGATTATTAATTGAACAAAATTAAGCCTATAAATTTAAGATAGGCCAATAAGATACTTTTATCAGAGAGAAATTTTTATTAAACTTAATAATATCTAAATTGTCCAAATGAATAAGAGTGATTACCTACAAACAAAACCTATGGCAAAATGTCAAAGCTAAATGATTCCATGGCAAACAAAAAACAAAACAACAACAATGAAAAAAACAGGACAAAGATATTTTATATTACATATTAATTTAGTAATGAAATCACCTCTTCCATTTCTCCCTAAAACTTTTGAGTATTCAACTAGCAATTGCCCTTAATGTACCAGCCAAAAATCTATTGAATATTCTGTTAATTAGGTTATACACGATAAAATCTAGGGACTACCGTGAATACATTAAACGTGGATGTGCTCGGTATAAAATCTTATTACATGTAATTATATTTCTAAGGTCAGAAAGAAAGCTCATGGGAATCGAGGTAATTTCCGGATTTTATGCACACGTGGAGAATGTCACTCTAGCTCCTCTCCTGGAGGTTTCCGAGGGCTGCGTTTTATTCCACTTGAAGCATAAGGCACATCAGAAGCTCTCATTGCCGCGCACTCTGCACCTTTGTCTTACTCCACATGGACACAGTGTGTTGCAAACTTGTGTAAATAATTACGCTCAGAAGGGTCCTCTGGTTTTGTTTTTATTTTTATTTTTTTCAAATTCTCATGCCTATCTTCCTGTCGATTATCTTACTTATGCTCTAACTTTGAGGACCACCACCATCTAGAGACTGTGAGGTCTCTTAGAGAACATTCTCAATCTTGAGCCAAGAAAGAGAAGCACTAGCTAAACATCATTCAGAACTGTTGTCTCAAAGAGGCCGAGACATACTGCAGCTCAGCAGATTCACATTTTCTATTGAAAAATGAGACTTTTCAAAAAGCAAATGTTGTCTATGGCCATGCCACACCGAACAAGCCCAATTCCATCTGATCTCAGAAGCTAAGCTGGTTAGTACTTGGATGGGAGACCACCTAGGAAGACCAGGTGCTGTAGGCGTGAAAAATAAAAAAATAAGGGATTGTAAGCTGACAAGTTCCTTGCAATCTGTGAGGTCAACCAAGAGTTGCCTTCCTTAAAAAAAAAAAAAGAGCGAACGTCAGTACTAGTAAGGCAGGGACTCTAACCGAAACCAGTGTAAAAATGAGACATCGTTTTACCTCAAATTCACTTCATGAGTAAGGATGAAGAATCATGACCTTGACTTCAGAACAGATCCCACAACTCCCCAGAAAATAACCACTTACACGAAAAATTCCAAAAGTTCCAGAAAATCATCCTCATCCCAACCACATCTCATGTCCACATCTACCAAAAAAGCACTTTCTCCACCTCTTAGATGATGGTTGGAATTATTACTCTTATTAGAGCTTCTTCATTTACCTTCAGTTGTTGTCCTCCACTTGGATGCGGACAGTCTTAAAAATGTAATGTCCAGGCCTTATGTGCTCATGTCTTCTAAGTTATCTGCCCCTTTACCAAGAGCTGCAGTGATGGGAACATTGAGTGAAGAGTGTGCAAGGTCACAGATGGCTGGGAGGAGAGCAGGAAGTGAGTACTAAGGATTCCGAAGTCAACCCTAGAATTTTACTGAAGGCTTCAGCAAGGCCAACAGTTGTGTAAATGAAATCATGAATAGAGTAAAAGGCATTTAAAGTAGATAAATCCAGAGCTGCTCTGATTGGTGTTACAATGAGAGCCTGAAATTTCCCACTGTACTTGACCTTCTAGTCTCTGGAGCAGCTTGGAAGGACCCTAGGGCTATAGAAAAAATGTTTTCAAAGCCACTAGCCTATTGGAAGTTGACACAGTGAAAGAGGTGTTCTCTGATATAAAAAACATTTCTTCTCAAACCAATAATTTATGATTTCAGAAGTTAATTTCTGGAAAATGGGAGGAGAAATGCAAGAAAAAAAAAGCATGATAGAGTATTCTTTTTCAGCCAGATCCTTTTGCTATTAACATCTTTATTTTCAAACAACATGGGGCTAGTTTAAGCAAAGGTAAAGTAGGGTAAAGAGTCTCACAGATTCAGAGACAGAAACATTCTTTATGCTCTGATGCTAAAGAGCTATAGAAACCCAGCCATCCCTTTCTTTCCATGTCCTCTTGCTGCAGGTGAGTTTATTCTATTCTAAGCCCACGTGAAGGAGATGGCCACAGTAACTAACTACTGATCAACATCTCTGTTCATGAAACCAGCCAGCCAAATTCCAAATCTAAGTTTCCTAGAATGTTATTGGCTCTAGAAAGTACCAGCTTGAGTCAAGCACTCCAGGTCCCATCAGAACAATACAGCTGACGACTCTGTAGGAGGTAGGACATGTTTCAGGAAAGCCCAGCCCCTTGACAGCTGGACCAGCTCAAACCAGTTACCAAGAGCCAGTTGCCATATCACTAGCTGGAAATCGACCATGGTGGAAGTATTTATACTATGAAAACTGGCAAATGCTATAAATCAGGGATTCTTTGGTCGAAGAGTCAGTTCACTAGCACACCACTGTCACATAAATCCCCATGATTGTGATGTAGGAGACTGCCACATTAATGTCTGCTCACACACTAAAGTTCTACGTAAACTTAATATCCTCCTCCCAAGTATAGTGCTCCTCTCAAGTATAGTGCAGCAGACCTGTTCACCCATGTATGTTTATATTTGTAAGAAAGAAAAAATAAAGCAAGACATGCATTTCCATGGGTCAAATGCATCACAGCTCTGATTTCTACACAAAGCTTTTGGTCTACTACACTTATACATAGGTTAAAATGATCTCTAAAATTATCCACCTTCTTTGTAGAAACAGCAACTGAAGAAATCTAGTGCAGAAGCGAGAAGAAATGGTGGAAAGAAGTTACAAGAGCAGTTGCTGGAATACGGTAGGAGTTAAGTACATGTTTGGGAAAGGATGAAGAGAAGAAAGGAAGTAGGAAAGACTGGAGGCAGTTACAAGGACAGGAAAAAGGCAGGGAGGACAGAGAATGTGAAAAGAAATAATGAGACGGCAATTGCAGGAGACAACACTTCACTGAGATTATGAGCAAAAGATATATTAAATGGCGAATCTGAAGGTTTTCATTGATTTAATAAATTGTACGAAGCGCTGAAACTGTGTCAGGGGCTGGGCATACAGCAGTTAGTGGGGTGTGGTCCTTGCCTCCAGCACTGTGCAGCCGAATGGAGGAGAGACTCAAATCAACATTTCGGTATTGGTGGATGCTGCGATTAGTTAACCATGGGATGCTGAGGGAGACCATAGAAATCTACCCCGCATGCAGGAGTTAGAAAAGACTTCTGGGGTGTGGCGGGGGGAAGGTAACATTTAAATCAGGCCCCAAAGAACACAGAAAAAGCTCTGCAAGTGACTAGGATGAGACAGAGGACATTTCAGATGGAGGGAGAATGTCTAAAGCGGTGTGGTGGTGAGCAGACACAGGCAAGCGCGGGTCAGAAGAAGGTAGCTCAGACCGGCTGAGTAACAGGTGTGAGAGAGGAAACTGGACGTATGAAGCAAGCCGGGTCACAAAGGCCTCCAGCGCGTACTTGGAATCGGGACTGTAAAGACAAAGAGGAACAGCGCAGGGGTTTGAAGGAGATCCCACTTTAAAGAAATCACCAAGTCCAGTTCATTTGACCTTTTGAATCGCCGTCAGAGCAGTCCAGCTCTCTTCCTCAGCACCGCAACTGTTGCTCTCAACGGGGTTGAAGCTACAATCTCCAGCTGGTCTCCCAGCCGCCCCTCTGTCCGGCCTTTTAATTGTTTTCCCTGGGGAAAGTAGGGAGACCAGCTGGTGGTCGTAGCATCAGTCCATTTAAGAGAAGAGGATTGTGGTGGTGTAAGAGAAGAGGGAGGTGGAGCTGTAAAGGGGATACAGCAAGCAGACTTTAATGGCTAATACGACTCGGGTGTGAAGGCTGACATTTGGGAAACTTACATTGCCAATGCTTCATTCCTCATTTGGAAAGAATATGGTAGTTAGGCTCCAAGATGGCCCCTAATGATCCTTGCCACCTGGCATTCATGTCCTGGTGTATCCCTCTCTCATATCGAATAAAGCTGACTTGCGTGACCAATAGGATATTGTGAAAATGACAAATGTGGCTTCTGAGGTTAGGTTATAAAAGACATTGCAGCTTCTCTCTTGCTCTCTCTTGGATCACTCACTTGGGGGGCGGGGTGGAGGGAGCCAACTGCCCCATCACGGGGTTACCCAAGCTGCCCTATGAAGTGACTCACAGATTAGGAACTGAGGCCTCTTGCCAACAGCCGTGAGAGTGAGCCGTCTTGGAAACTGACCCTCCTAGCCAAGCCCCCAGATGATGGAAGCCCCGGTCAACACCTTGACTGTGTCTATAAGATAAATCCTGGACCAGAACCACCCAGCTAAGCTGCTTCTGAATTCTCCACCCACAGAACTACAAGATAATAAATATTTATTTATTTAAAGCCACAAAATTTGGTGGGCAACGTGTGACACGGTGACAGAGAAATAACACAGAAACTTACCAGGTCTTAGCACATCTGCTGGATAACCGTCGGCCTCACGAAAAGGGTCATTCTCCTGTAAAACTTAAGATGGTGGTTCTCAAACTTTAGCATGCAACACAATCACCTGAAGGGCTTATTAAAATTCAAGAGTTTCTGATTCAGTAGGTCTGAGGCGGGCCTGAGAATTTACAGTTCTGTGGTGAGTTCCAGGAATTAGGGAGCTGATCAAGGGAAAAGAGGTGACTTGGAGATGGCAGTAACACAGAACAAGCTTTGTTTGGGTGACATTTGACATGTTTGCACGTGGGGGAAAGTCTTTGCCAGCATGAGACCATTCGGAGACCACTACCCAGAGAAAGAGGAAGGCAAAGGAACGCTCAGGGGGGATGGGAGAGGGGACACAGTGTCTAAGTGAAGTCACTCTGTTGCCTAGCAAGTGGTCTCTGGGTCAGAGGGCTCTAAGTGACAACTTGGAGTCTTATTTATACCTCCAGGTCTTGTCTTATTTTATCTCGTCTTTGCTTAGCAGGTGTTGGGTACGATTTCACGGGTTATGCAAAGCAGAAAGGATCTATATAGCTAAAAATCTGCTCATTAGGGCTGTGCTTAAGAATATATATATATGGATGTATAAAAATTGAATTTGGTGCCAGTGGGCTTTTGAGTTAACTGACCCCAGACTGGTGTGAAGAAGTAAACAACATGGAGGCCATATAAAAAGGCCACCTCTGCCTCATTTACATAACGAATTCTCACAAGTCTCCAGGGTATCCCGATGCCACTGCTGGTTGAAGAATACACTTTGAGAACCACTGATCTAGAGAAAATGGGCTTCTGGTGGGCAGGATGGCTCTGGAAAAGATGATGAGGTTTGATTTCTTCTACCAAACTGACATATCGAATAAAGTCTTTTGCCCTGGAAAAAAGTAAAAAGGAAAGGAGAGGGAGATTATTGCAACAGAAGTTCTATCCCCATGGAAGGAGCGTGAAGACTGAGGAATAACTGTTCTCTCCCCATAAACATACTCTCCAAGATGCTGAGTCTATGTCCTAAGAAAACCTATTTTTTTGTAAGTACTTCTTTTCATTGTTGACAAGGAGCTCCAATGAGGGCTGCGGTTTTCTACAAACAGACTCAGTTTCATTACCCTGATAAACAACAGTCCTTTGCCGGTGTGTGGTAAAAGTTGTTTATATATCCTTACTTTAATTAAGTAATCTCTAACTAAAAACAATTATCTCCTAAGTGTTCTCAACAGAATTTCTTTAAAGAATTCCAAGAACTACATCTATTTTTAGTGCTGTAAATTGAGATCTAATATTGAAGCTGTTTCCCTTAATTCAATTTTCAGTTTCTTTATTTCTCTTTTACATCCATGTCCCACAACCATCCATTCATTCAATCATTAATTTATTCATCTAGTCTCATTGAGTGTGTTCTATGCATTAAGAAATGCCTTGGGTACTTTGAGATGATAGGTGTTGAAGCTAGAGAGGGGAATAAAGAAACAAACAAATAAAACAATTAAACAATTTTTTTTTTTTTTTTTTTTTTTTTTTTTTTACCGATGAGAAACTATATTTAAAAAAATTTGGTTACCAGGAGCTTTTGACATGTTAGTCTCAGGTATTTCTTTTTCCTCCTCCCTACACTCCCTCCATTCACATTTGGGGGAATACACAGTAAATTAAAATGAAAAGTTCAAGAAGGAAAAGGCAATAGAACCACCGTCCTAACAAAGAAAAACTACCTCGAGATTTAGTGAATAGAAATGTATCACTTTAGCTGGCGTTTTAATGAGAGATGCTGAATCTTTGGTAGGTCTTGCAGTCCTCCCTGCTGACTGAAATCTCCAGCTGGCCCAGAGAAGCTCCAGTCTCTTTGGTCTGTCAGTGTTGATACCATTTGCATAAGTACCTGTCATTATCAAGTGCCTCCTTTCCAACCTTGAATGTTTCTTCTTGATTCATTATAATTAAAGGGCTAATGTAGCCATTCAAGTTCACATTGTCAATGACCATGTAATCATCTTCCCCAGTGGCCAGAATTCCTTTCTTTTTATGAGGTTACAATTAAATTCCTTCCAGCCATAAGGTCAAAAGAATCTGGAACAGTTAGCCTTCCCAGGGACTAATTTCACACCTGTGACTTTGATACATATAAAATAAGACCTTTTAAATGCAAAATGTCAAATTAAGAAATAATATACATTTGACTACACTTCAACTGAAGTCAATTAGACGTAAAAATTAAAGACCGTGGATTCTTTTTCTGTTACTGGAAGTGATGCTTGACACTCCATTTATCAATTTAAGACATATCAATGTCCCTTAGAAATGTTTGAGCAATTTGTAAGTGGAAGAGGATCAAAATGGCCCAAAGCCTGGGAGAATACCGGCCAGGAGATTAAGATAATGTGCTCATATCTGTTCGATATAATAACTTGTCTGTTACTTAATTTTGTTCTCTTCCCAAGATTTGCTTCAGTTCTTCTAAAATGGATTCTGTTACTTTTTCTGCTACTGAGGCTTTTTACATTTTGTAAAGGATTCCAATTATTAAGATCACTACGTGTGGCTAAATGCCACGAGCAGATTTAGCCTCTGGCTTTCAGAATATAATGCTGACCAGCAAAGCCTTCTCTTTTATCTGTCATCTTTAAACTATTGTACTTACATCTTTAAACTCTTCACTTACATCTTTTAGGATCTTCAGTTTCACTTCTACAAGGCAGAAGCTGCTTCCAGCAGTGAGGCTATTTAGCAGAAGCCCGGCAAGTCTAACTTCCACCGGAAGTCACTGTCAAGTCTCCATCAGTATATCGCAAGGGGATTCCCCAAAAGGAAGCCACCTATGTCAACCACAGTGCTCCTACCACCACAACTCAAAGGGGCTATTGGACTGTGAGATGTGTGACCCACAGCCAATCACCTCCAAACTCTGCAGTTCAAGCTACCCCTGAGATGATAGGAAGTCGAAGTGAGCATCTCATCAGGAAAAAAATGCAGGTGATGACTCTGTATCCTGAAGAGAAAAAAATAATCCAACTCCTGGACTTCTTAAAGCTGTTTTTGATACCTCTGGTCTCATAAAATAAATAACTATTGTTACCTATTGCAGTAGATATCTGCTATTACTGTCACCCAGAACGTATTCGCTCTTGACAACTGCACTTGATTTCTCTCGAGGTAACTATGCCTTCCCCACTCCCAGCCCACACGTATGCTTGGGATCACATTTTTCATGGTGTGAGGCGCACGCACCCAACTGTCCACACAATGGACTGAGCAATAGGAGGTCTTGTTCCATTTCTCCAGCACAAAAAGAGAGATGTCTAAGAATAGACAAAGGAAACAGAGTTCAAACATGGAGAGAAGGAAAACACAGGTGCTGGTGATATTGAGTTCCCCTATCAAGACAAACCTGAGACCAAGCCTACTTGCAATAGCTGAATTCATTCATTAATTCATTCATTGAATAATATTGTTAAATCCCTTCTCTGTCCCTTGCCCTCTGCTGGAGTTGGAGATACAATGCAATCCTTGTTCTCAAAGGCTTCACTGACAGGTCAGTGTGATCAGTGCTGAATCAGGACCGAGCTGCCTGGGATGCTCCTCGAACAGCAACTCAACTCAAAGGGGATAATCTATGTCCTAGAGGGAGAAGAGGTTCAGACGTTTGGTTGAATTTTTAATGTAGACTCTCTGATTCTTGTAAATAACATCAGTATCATGTGGATGAGCCATCTCAGCCTCTGTCGAACCTCTCAGTTCTTTGAGCTTTTCCATGAGCTTAGATTTTACCTGGAATTTCCGTACCTCTGAAATAAAGAGCCATCTGCCCATTCTCTGAGTACAATATTGACTTTCCCAATTCTTTCACTCAAAACTTCCGCCAAGTGGATAACTCATGGACAAATACATGATAAATATCTTCTTTTTCAAATATATTGAGTAAGCTGCCATTTGATATCGGAGACTTCAACACTTATTACATATGTAACAAGAACTGACCAAAGATTATAAAAGGAAATTAGTCTTGATATATTTCCTTGACAACAGGGCTAAAGAAGCAATACCAAGAAATAGTAAAATTATTTTACTAATCTGAAGTAATTTTCAACAAGTCCTACTGAACACATGCCTTATGTGTTCCCCTGGAACTTTCCTGGCCTTGAGCATCTCAAAGATCCATAAACATTGAACACTAATAATGGAAAAGGAGCATAGAATACATCTGATGAAACTTTTAGATGATAATAAACTGGGAGAATTTGCCAAAATCCCAGACAGACAGAAGGAAAATTGCAAACAGCAGTCATGTGGATCCAAATAATAAAGTAACACCCAAATCACATGCACACAAATGAACATATTCTAGTGGAAAAGAGAAAACAGTAAAATGAGAAACAAAGACCAAATTAGATAAAAATTTAAATATGAAAACGTAACCATCGGGCTACTCTAAATTCCAGGGACCTAGAAAAAATGTTGAAAAGGGACCCATGATCCAAACAGGCTGTGTTAGTAAGGTATCTGGCAGGAAGAGGCTGCTCTCGAATATGAGTCTAGGGAGAATTTATAGCTTAGTGAGTTAACAAAATTAAAATAGTACTTCATTTGTATACAAATAAAAAATAAATCAATAGGGAAAGGACTAGAGAGTTTCTCGGGAATTCTGGGGAAAGCCAAAACTCCCTGTGCCAACTGGTAGCTCAACATAGAGAAAAGCGGACAAACCCACAAAACACAAGATGAGCAAGAGAAAGGATTAAATAAATGCGAAGGAATGAAAGGGGATAAATATTCATGATCTAATCAAGATTCACATTAAGTTGGAAAGCTTGATTTTGAATAATACAGAAGACTCGCATATCAGAAAAAAAGAGAAGAGGAAAGAGAGAGAGACAGAGGCAAAGAAAGAGAGACATAGAGAGAAATTTATTATAGGAACTGGCTGCTGCCATTATGGAGGAAAGCTAAGAAGTCCCAGTATCTGCCATCTGCGGTCTGAAGATCCAGGTGGTGACTTCAATCTGAAAGCCTGAGAATTGGGGGGATAGGGGAGGGCTAATAGGGTAAGTCTTGGCCTGAGAATGAAACCCTAAGAACCATGGGTGCTGATATCCGAGGGCCAGAAGAAAATGGATGTCTCAGCTCAATCAGAGAGAGAGAGAGAGAAGTCCTTTTTCTGCCTTTAGTTCTGTTCAGCCTCCCCCCCACCCCACCCCCCACACACAGTGGATCAGGTGATGCCCACCCGAATCTACTGATTCGATTGCTAATCTCTTCTGGAGACACCCTCAGAGACACACTCAGAAATAAGGTTTTACCAGTTATCTGGGCATCACTTAGTCCAGTCAAGCCGACACATAAAATTAACCATCCCGACTGGCATCTTTCTTCCATTCCCTCCTCACTTTCTCTCTCACTTCTGTTTGAGAAGGACCCTGCCTTTCTCACATACCCTGTGGTAGGGCCATGCAAAAAGATAAGAAGGAGGGCTAGCAACACTCAGCATGCCGTCGGTGAAAGACTGTGAGAGTCTGGTCAGGCCCATTAGAAGTTGAAGAACAGATCTTCTGTTACTAGGTGTGTGTGGTCTTTGGTGAATCACTCAACTACTCACAGAGATGGGCATATGAATTCCAACTTTATGAACAGTTATATTATTTAAATAATAGTGTTTGGCATGTAATAGATGCTCAATAAATGTTTGTTCTATTTCTCCCTTTTAACCCACAGATTGAATAACTAAAAATGCATTCATGACACTAATATAGAGAAAGGTCTAGGATTTATCTCTATATAGGTGATTTAGTAAAGTTCTGTCTGTGATTATCACACTCGGGTAAGAAAGAATGAGACTCATATTTATTATATTTTGGATAATTCAATGAATTACAGAGTATTTTGAACAGGTTAACATGACCTAGTCATAAAAATGTATTAATTCTTAGGTAAGAGGGTCTAACTGAGCCAATAACAATTAAATCCCTATCTCTGTGTCTTAGGAGAAACTAATTTAATGAGAGCAAACTGCGGCATCAGAAGTGACCCTCTGCTCTGACGGAGAAGCAGAGGGTACACGATGTGCGGACTGGGCCCCAGGCAGGAATGCACGCTGAGAGGATACTTTGAGCACCTACTTGATCACTAAACCAGAAGCCAGAACCAGAACAAGCTTCCAAAAATGGGAGCCCCAGGTCGTTAATTATGTGACATTGGTGCTGAGCCATCTCTGGCCTAAGAAAAGTACCTCCGGAGAGACTGGCAGAATTTCCTGCCTTGGGACCAGGTATAGAGGAGGGAATTGGGATTGGCAAGGAAGAAGAGAGTCAAGGACAGGCGATCTATGCCATTTTTTCTTTCTTTTCTGTCGACTACATTCAGTAAGTGAATGATTCTCAGAGTGCTCAAATCTACCAAAAAATATGCATGAGAATTCATAACGAGCTATTTTAAATTCTTTGCTCTTTTTCAAGGTGCTATGGCTCTTTCTAGGAAATGTAACCATAGCCTGTTCAACACATCCTGTAAACAGACAGAGACCTAGAGGCGGGAAACTGAAACACGCAAGCGTGGATGGGGTACAGTGCTCTCTCGCATGGGGACTGCTGGAGTCATCCAACAATCCAGAGCTGCCTGGCTGCCTGGGTTCCATGGAGAGCTGGGCAATGGCCAGCTTGGGCTTTGGTTTCTGATGCCACCCCCTCCAGCTGTTGACCATCTTCTGTGCATTTAGTGAGGGTAGCTGGGATAAGTCTTCAGACATGAGGTTTCATGTGATCCTGACTTGAGATAGCTAGGCCGACCTGCCTCCTGTTTGCCTGGGACTTTCTCAGCCTGAAAGCCCTGCATCCTGAGAAATCCCTCAGTCCCAGGCAAACAGGGATCATTGGTCATACTACACGGCATAACGTGTTCAAGGACCTCTCCTTGGACAGAATCCCGATGACGTGGGATCCCAGGGCCATACTTGTGGGGATGTGAGAGCAGATTGGACTCCATTCGCCACTGAGTAATCACCATTTACATTCTTGGCTCTTCGTTAATGCAACAGAGCCCGGGCTGGAAGAAGCATTGCCTCATAGAAGGCTTGCTGAGCTGGTGAAGACATGCTATTTCTCCTTCTATGATCTGGTTTTGAATAGGATTATAGAATAAAAGGAGAAGAGAGGGAAAGAATTTCTTCAGATCCTCACAGTTAATTAGACAACAATACCAATTTAATTTTGTAATGAAACAGATATTTTCTACCACTGAAAGACAAGTGGTGAGGCAAAGCATCTGATTAATGATAAACATAGCTGTAAGTGTGACTTCAGTATTTAAGACAAAAGGCAGCCACCTAGATGCAAAGTGTAATTCATTAACATTAAACTGGTCAGATTCCATTACTGAAAACTTCCACCGACACAGAAAAAAGATGGGCATTAGCTAAGCCTTGTTAATCATTTAGGCGTATGGAGAATTTCAACATGTAAGCGTACCTACGTTGCTGTAGGATCCAATTGGTCCCAATTACACCAGACGCTCAGGTGATGCTGATACATTACTAATTTGTTTCTGGATGCCAAAGATGTTGATGTCAGGATTGAAGATTCTTTACCCGATAGGTATACTTGTATACGACATTGAAATAAAAGCAGTGGAGAAAAAAGACAAGCAACCTATACAAACAAATATGTTAAGAATATTGAAACCTCTGGATTCCCATTTATGTTACTTTCCTAGAGTAATGTTTATCAGGGCTAAAATTCAGTCAAAACAAAAGATTAATTTAGACCCAATATCACAAACTGGCAGTTGGCAAGATAAGGAGGCCCAGACAGCATATAGTTCTGGCTTGCTTGTTTTTAAATTTTGATTAGGGTTAAATATGGCAGACAGAACACATGTGTTTATCTTCACACCCTCATGAAATGTCGCTAAAGTGACAGTAAAAGAATAAAAATACTATGAACCCCCAATGAGGAAGAGGACAGAAACTGAGATGGTGGGGTACGAGGGATGCAAACAAAATTTGGGAAGACGGAAAGGGAATTACAGTGGTAACTGACTTAGCAGAGAAAAAACTGAAACTTCATTCAGTGCCTTCAGAGGGCAGCAGTAGCAAGAAGCTTTGCAATCTGCCCTTTGGGACCCTCGAAAGTCTTAGAACTCAGAAGTAACGCAGATTTCAGAGTACAGCTTGAAGCCCACTTACGGGGATGGGTGGAAAGACTCTTTGAAGAACAGTTGGATCCTCAAGTCCCCTTTTCCAGTGTCTGTGGTTACGCAATTCCCCTACACTTATGCCCAAGGGTACCAAGGTCTACTCTTCTGAGGCATTGCATCTGAGCCACCGTAGACATCTCATACAGTGGAGGACTGAGGCAGAGGAATTAATCTAAAGTCTACATACACTAACTATTGAGAGGCTCAAAGCCCTCTTCTCTTCTCTTGCCTAGCCCTAAAAGCATCAGCAGCCAGACTCATGCAGCTAGAAAGTCTTCTCTGAAAACCTGAACCACACCAAAGGAAAGACCTAATGATATGAATATTTGGGAGCTCCAGAGGGGAGGAATCAGGTGTTGCCCAATAACCCCATGGCACCCATCCAGCAGCCAATCAGCCCTGCCCTTGTACATAGAATTTACAAACAGCTTCTTAACGCCTCCTTTTACTTATCAATAGACAGCCAAGGAGCACCAAGCATTTGAGGAAATCCTCCAACATTCAGGAGACCAAAACAAACAAAAACTTAAAAGAAATAAGGACCTCTATAAAACAAATTCAATAGAAGAAGAAAAATTTAAAGAAACAGAGAAAGATGAGATATATATAGTTGTAATAATTAAAGTTCAGAGATCAAGAAAGAGATCAGAAATTTGAAAAAATGACAGCTGATATTTTTTTTTTAATCTATAGAAGAGATAGAAAATAAAGTCAGGAAATCTCCATGAAAGCAGAACACAAAGATACAGAGATAGGCAACAGGATAAAAACAACAATATCAGAGGATGAGTTTAGGGGATTCAGCTAACTGAATCCCCTGGATGCTGTTTCCTGCTGTCTAGTTGCCTCATACGCTGTACGAAGTGCCCCTAGGGGAAAAAAAACTGTATGTGGGGGGGGGGGGAGGGGCGGTGGTGATTATTATCAAGAAATCCATACAGGAAACCTTCCCATTCAAAAGATTTTAGGTGAAGGGGCCTACCAGGGGCTCCAAACAATGAATGAGAAAATCTCCAAGTCCCAGACGTATCCTCATGAACTTCTAGAACACCCAGAATAAAGAGCTGTAGAGAGGAGAAACTAAAACCATTCAACGAATCAGGAATCAGAAACCAGAATTGCTTTGGAATTCTCAGTCACATTATTAGATGCTACTATCCAGTGGAGAAATGTCTTCAAAGTTCTGAGTGAAAAATGCTTTTCACACTCAAGTTCTTTACCCAGGCAAGCTATTAAATAAATGCAAAAATAGAAATCTCCAAATGTAAAGTTAAAAAAAAATGTAACATTCACACACTCTTCCCTTACAAGTTAGTGGTAGGGGCACTTCATACAACATATGAGGCAACTAGACAGCAGGAAACAGCATCCAGGTAAGAGGGGCTCGAACGCAGGACAGTGTCAAGGGCAATGTTAGAAGCACAAAATACAACCCACGTGTCAAAAACGATGCACTCCGAGGACTGGATCAGGACAGGGGTAGGAGGGGGCGGAGCAAGACACTTCTCCATTCTATTATAAATTTTCTATACTATGTATTACTTTGATAAAAAAAATATCATTTTTAGAAATTTTAAATTGGTCATCACATGTAAAAATTCGATTTCACATAAAAATCAAGATTTCTGGTTGGTATCCATCAAGATGGGCTCGTTTGAGACACAAATGATCCAGAATTCATTAAAACAACAATAACAACAGCGTTTATTTCTTACTCACGCTATGTCCTTTTAATGGGCTGAAAGAGACTTTTCTTATTGTATCACTTAAGGGGACTGACAGAAGCCCTACCCTAAAACATGTTCTCATAATTTAAATGGAGGGAAAAGGAATATACGGAACCAGACACCGTTTCTTAAAGTTCCTGCCTGCAAGTGACACATGTCAGATACCTGAGTTGATCAGAATAGGGTTATGTAATTTATTTACAGGAGGCGACATTACTGAGCCCATTTTATTTTTTAGCAGAAATCTGTAGGAGTTGAGTAGCAATTATTTCTTTAAACACACATGCACACTCAAATTTGCTAAAATCTTCACATGCCCTAACATCTCCTTGACATAGAAACCAATATTATGTGCCACTTATTATTGTCCTTGCAATTTTTCTACTATAATATTTTTAAAAGTAGCAATAAAAAATATAATAAAATATTTTTCTATATCTCTGGAGGAAAACAAGTAGATCAAAAGAATTTACTGTTTCAAGACAAATAGAATAAATCATATTTCATCATAGGAGTGAAGAACACGTGCATGAATTTTGTCTGCAAACAAAGCATACTTTCTTATACACTCATTTGCTTAACTTTTCCGATACAGTTTGAATCTTGTCCCCCCCCCCAAAAAAAACATATCTTGAAGTCTTAACCCCACATATTGCAGAACATGACCTCATTTGGAAATAGTGACCTTGAGATGTAATTAGTTAAGATGACATTATCCTGGAGTTGGGTGGGCCCTCAATCCAAAATGACTGCTCCTTAAAAGAAGATAAAATAGAGACACAGGGAGAGAATGACATTTGACCGTGGAGGCAGAGATTGGATGAATGTCGCACAGGCCAGTGCATGCCCGAGGCCAGAAGCTGGAAGGGGTCAAGAAAAATTCTTCCCTCGAGGCTTTAGAGAGAGCCTAGCCTTGATAACACCTTGATCTTGGACTTCCAGAACCTGGAAAGAACCATGAGAGAATCAATTCCTGCTGTTTCAAGCCCCCCAGACCATGGTCCTTGTTGGCAGCAGCCTGGAGACTAATTCACTTCTGATCCTGGGAGGACGAGGCCTTCCGACTTCCAAGTTAGAGCATTTCTAAACAACAGAGCTGGGAGAGGACACTGCAAAACTCCTTACTCAAGTCCTTCATTTATCTCTTTGAGTGAAGACTTCCTTCTTTCATTACATTTGTAATGGAGACACAGCAGACAGCAGAAATCAATGATTCTGATAGCATCAGTCAGCAAGTCACCAGTAGTTCATGACCAGTTAGCTCATGTGGGCACCGGACTGCACACTTTCTAGATTAAGTGCCACACAAGCCATGGTCCCATTAGAAATTTGGCTTCTCCAGGGAGTGGTACATGAGCTCTACCAATCTCTAGGACAAGCTAAATTCAGGATGGAGAGTTCTGAGCAGCGAGGAGGAAGCAGACTCCAGGTAAACCAGCAGGGATTAAAATCCAAACTAGGGGCATGAGTCAATGTATCAATCCAGAAAGCAAGGATCAGAGTGTAGCCTCAGGCTCAGAACAAAGTAAATCCATCTAAAGAGCACCATGGGTATAGACAATTCATTCTAGGACAGAGACGGGTGGGTCTAGTAGGTCCCAGCTGAGAGTAGAGATAGCTAGGCAAGAGCAGGCAGCTCTGGCGAGACTGAGGAGCACCTCCACAGTCTTCGGGCACCTGGAGCCAGTGCTACCTTTGAGGAAGTTCACACCAATCAAAGTGAAATGAGTGTATCTGTCTGAGTTGAGTACCGAAACCAGGGCCTAGAGATTCACTAACTTCAAAGATGCTGTGTTGTCACCAGCAAGGAAGAGCATGTTTTGCTTGTAAATGTCATGTTTTTTCAGAAGATGATGTCTGCTGGTAGTCTAGCTTTCTTTTTAATCTTACACTTCAGGGCTTAACGTCTTTTCGTTTGTGATGTGTCAAAACCGTCCTTACTGCATTGTGTATATTATTATGCTTTTTCTATTTTTCACAGATCACATACTTTTGCATTAGGGGATTTATTTGTATCTTTATTTTTCAGCATATTTAATCAGTATAAGTTTCCTAAATCCTTTATTTCATTCATATATATATATATAAATATATATATGTATACACACACACACACACACGCACGCACACCATTAATGCTAAAGGCCTAATTAATTTAGATTTTCATCCTGTGCTGCCTCCCCATCTTTTTGAGTAAAACAGCTGGAGCACCTCATTTGCTAGTCACTTTTATAATAAGCACTAATTTCCACTCTTAAATAGTTATTAATCTAAATAGCCAACCATAGGAGAATCATTAAGAAAACTAATGGAAGATTAGGCATTGCTAATTGTGATGCTTAATTTTTTTTTTTTTTTTTTGGTATCTTGAGGAAAGACTTGCAATATGATAAGTGAAAATCAGAATATATTATATAATAATAGTATTGTTCTTATTATACAAAAATATGCACTAAAACCCAGATAGTATTTCTTTTTCTTGTTCATACATTCTGTGCTTTTCCAAGTTTCAATAATGAGTACATATTATTTGTGTAATCAAAAAAAGATAAACCTCTTTTTAAGAAAAGTTTTTTGAAACATGAATGTTATTCACATCCCCCAATTTTATAGTACTACCTTAGAAGAATTCATATTCGCATCCAAAATCATTGAACATTTTTTTCCTGATAAAAAAGAAAAGAAGGCGAATGCATCTTTACATTTGTATCTAGGCCATAACATTCACACTTGGCATGTGGAATCTCAGGGAGTGATTCCCATAATAACACTGGAACCCACCGAGAGTCTGCACACTGATTCTTAAAGGGCCAGACAGTAAATCTTTTAGGCTTTGCAGGCCATTCGTTCTCTGTCTCAACTACTCAGCTCTGCTGTCGTAGGACCACAGTGATAGGCGAATGGACATGGCTGTGTTCCAATACAACTTTATTCACAGACACGGGTGGTTTGCACACCCTTGCTCTAGAGCGGTGTCTCTCAAACTTTAATGTGTGTGTGAATTACCTGGGGATTTAGCCGAAAAGCAAATTGGGATTCAGTAGGTATGCCCTGGAGCCTGAGAGTCTGCATTTCTAACAAGCTCTGTGAGCTCTCTGTTGATGCCATTGCCTCTGGTCTGAAGACAACACTTTAAACAGCAAGCCAGGGCATTCATCTTATTAGCCATGTAATATATAGACTAGAGACTCATGGGACAGACCTCATTAGGAGGCAAAAATACATCATGTTTACCTACAACACATTTAAATTATAATAGCAACATTTGGCTTATTTTTTTCTACCCTATGCCTTGTTTTATTGGAATTAAGGACATTAACTGGGAGATAGATGGCTTTAAATATTTAAAAATAGTTTACTTAATCAAGACGGTTATTTGACTTTTATGTAGACTAAAATCCATTTATTTACTCACTCAATAACCATTTATTGCCTCTAGACATTAAGTTGCCAATTGTGCAGAATACTGGGATAAATAAACAGTCTTTGCCGTTGAGTAGTTCATAATCAAATGGAAGAGGCAAGCACACAAAGAGATAATTAATTTTATTAAAAGAAATAGATGGATCCAAAATAGTTGTTTCAGAAAGCATTCAGATCTTTCCACAAAGTTTTTAGATTGTAGAGAGAGAAACCATTGTCCAGTGCTGGAAATCCAGCCACTTCTCAAACTCTGTCATGGGGATGTCCAACTTCGAACAAGTCACAATGGCTACTTCTGCAAATATCCCTTCAAAACCTGCTACCTTAAGGGCGTGTTGTGAATGTAACTTGGAGTTTGCCAGGATCCATCACTTGAGGTACTCATGATTTCACACTGAAATAATTTCTCTTGCCATCTCCACTGGGATTACCAGAAGAATGGACCAAACTCAATACAGGCAAACCAAACTCCCGAATTCTCTAATCTGCACAAATTCCACCTTCTTCACTCATCTGATGTCAATTTCATCCTTCCTGTTGCTCAAGTCAGCCATCCTCGACAACTCCCTGTCTCTAACAAGCAAGTCCTGTTAGCTTTATTTGCTAAATGAATCCAAAAGCTAACCACTTCTTACCACTTCCACTGCTATCATCTGGTCTAAGATTTCATCTATATTAGTGCAATGTTCTCTTAGCTGGCCTCCTAAATTTCACACTCTTCAACACAGCAGCCCAAGAGATACTTTTAAACTTAAATATGATCATGTCATTCCCTACCCAAAACCCATATTATCTCCCCATTTCACTCCGAGTCAGTCTTTGCAAAAGTTCCCAGGCCCTTGTGATCTGGCCCCAGATAATTTCTGACCTCATGTTCATTTCTCCCCTTTGCTCATCCCTCTCCAGTCACATTGGCCTCTTAGGGTTGCTATGTCAACCATCTCAGGACCATTGCTCCTTCTGTACCAACTGCCTGGGACACATTTCTTTCAGGTATCTGCTTGGTTGATTCCCTCACCTCCTTCGCCTCCTTTAATTCTTTATTTAGATACCACCTTCTTCATGATCCCTCATCCGACCACCTTCTTTCCCCACACCTACACTCCTAATGTCACTTATTTTGTTTTTAAAAAACAATTATATACTATGTATCACTCCCTAACATACTAGGTAATTTGCTTATACATTATATGTTTTATTTATTGTATTAGTCAACTCAGGCTGCCATTCTTCACAGTTCTGGAGACTGGGAATTCTGAGAGCAAGGTGCTGGCCAATTCAACTCCCTGGTCAGGGTGCTCTTCCCGGTTTGCAGACAACTGCCTTCTCCCTGTGTCCTCACATAGGAGAAAGATCGAGGAAGCAAGCTCTCTGGTGTCTCTTCTGGAAGGTCACTAATACTGTCTTGAGGGCCCTACCATCATGACCTCCTCTAAATCTAATCACCTACCAAAGGCCCCATCTCCAAATACCATCACATTGGGGGCGGGGCTGGGGTTTCAACATATGAATTTTAGGAGGACACGATTCAGTCGGTAGCATTTATCATCCCCCTCCATGCACTTCCTGTGAACCAACAAGAAGAGGAATCTTTGTTTTGTTCATGCTGTATCTCTAGCCCCAAGAAGATTGCTTGGCACAGGTTTGTTAATGATTAAGTTCTATCTCACCATATGAATGTAGGATCAACTGTACCCTCTCCAAGGTTTGCCTAGTAATTTGGGGTAGTTTTTAGGAGAGTTTCCTATGAGTTCCAGACTAGGCCTCTCAGATCTTCGTCCTGCTGATGGCTACTGTTCATGATTCTTGAGAGTACCTCCGACTTCCCTCTGCTGCCAGCCCCACAGCCACTACGGCCATCCCCTGCCTGCACCAGGACGAGGCCTCCTGAAGCCCCAGAGCAGCGAAGCCAAGTGGCATTCTCTGTAGCCCTCGCTGAGCTAAACAGTGGGTTCCAGAAGCAGCAGAGAAAGTGTTCGCCTTTCCCTTTTGAGCCCACATGTGGTCACTGGGGTACCACACATGTCCGCATACAGAAGTCTGCTGGCTACTGGCCCTACAATGTCCTCCCCAAGCCCAGAAATGTCTGAATTTCATCAACGAGTGCAACTTCAAGTTCACCATTTTTCACTTCCAAGATAGTGCTACCAAGTTATGCTGACGGATGAGTTGGACAATGCAAGCTTGTTGCTTTATCAAGATATTGTCTCTTGGGTCATTGAGGGCTCCTCCTTCAGGCTTAACATGTTACTGTGGGCTCCCAAATGTTAAGTTTGAGTGGAAAAGCATGTACTCAACAAGCCACACCTAACCTAAAGTGCCCAGGGTATTGCAGTTCCTTGAAAGAAAGACACTAAGTGAATAAAGAAAACCTTTCCTCTTATACATTATGCAAAGGCAATTTGAATAGACATCGTGTTATACATTATTCAAGTGCAATTTTTTCACAATAACAAATAAATACTCTAGAATGCCCCAGTGCCAAAGGATATATCAATATTGGATGAAGTTCATTCACAGTATTTTATTTAGAAACCATTTAAGAGTCAGAGTCTTTCTATTACTTTTCTAAATGTAAATTTGGTGGCTTTTTTTTTCTTTGTCAAATTACACTTAAATTCTCTTTTTCTCAAGCCAATCTAGCTGCAGTGTCCCTGTTGCCATCATGGGCAGTGAAAGCGCTTTAGACAGGTAATCAAAGGCCTGAACTCTGGGAAGAATAGGCTGGTGATGTGGGGCAGAGCTGCTGTTTCTCGATTTTTTTAACAATAACATGGTTGGACCAGATCACCTCCGATACCTTTCCCCGGAATACATATTCGCGATTCCACGTTTTAAGAAGAACCAACACAATTTTAAGGGTTGTCTGTGACTCACTACTAGTAGACATTTGAAGTCAAGATCAAGTAATAAATTGCAGTGTTAATTCATCTTTGTGTTCAAAAATACTTATATATATGTATTGTTCTAAATTTCTACATGTTATTGGTGAATAATTTTTTGAGGTAGACTGAACTAACATAATTATCCCAATGTTACAGATTCATTCATTTGGGCAGTTGGTGGGTCAACATTTTCTGAGCACCTACTCTGTGGTAGGTATTATGTTACGTCTTGAGTATGTAAAGTTACTTTGCCATACCATGTAGTAGAGGTGGGCAATAAAAATCCAAGCTGGGCATGGCTGTAAGAGACCAGCTAACAGTATCTGACATACCCTGTTGTATTTTCTTACTAGACCACCTGCTGCCTGCCAGCAGGGCCCAGGTTTGCACCTCTCCCCAACAGCCGTTGCTAGAGTAATATCTGGGGGGCAATTTCTGAACTTCTTGCTGGCCCAGAATCCATTCTCTCTCTCATCTTCTGGCCGTGGAGCCGTAATTTTTCTTTGGGGAACGGTTCCCCATGCTCCCAGTAGTGGCGGGACTGTCAGTCAAGCAGTCCTTTCTTTCTAGCCGAGGTGTGGGAAGTGACTCGAGTTGGTCAGTTTCCCTTCTCTCCTGAAAAGTCGTCTTCACAGGACGAAAATGTCAGAAACCTGGGTGCTGAAAAAGCCTGTCTTGCTCTGTCAGTGAGACCCCTGAGCTTCCCTGGTTTCTGACACAGGAGCCCACTGGTTCAGCTTTGCATTCTATTTCGTTAGCCACCTTTTACCCTGAACATGCATTCTCTTTCTGCTCTTTTGTTCCCCTTTTTGCCTGCATTGAAGAAGCCTGATGAAAGTAGGCATTTAATTATTTTGTTGAATGACTATTGTCTTAACTGAAGGAGAACTGTAAACCAGAGGATCCTGAAGGCCAAATGAAATAAACCAAGCAAGAGTCCAACTTTTCATCCTGGGCCAAACTTCTTGATTTACAGTAAGTTTTACTTTTGCGACTGCAAAACGTTCCCCTTTGTCAGTCTCTTCACTGTGAATGTCAATTATGATGTGTTTTTTTTTTTTTCTATCTGATTTACTCTCCCATGGTGCTTCTATCCTAATTCCCACTGCCTCTGTCCTCACGCCTCAGTTCCTTGAAAGGCGTCAGTTACCTGCAGACAAGCAGCCATCGGAGGGGTCTTCCTCACATGTCCGTGAGTTGTCAGAATGACAGTCCCTCAGGGGTGTCAGATCACCATCTCCAACTCTGAAACACACATTGTCTGTTCCTTCAGGCTTGTCTCCTGGATTTACAGTTTTGAGGTTGCCTTTGGAAACTTTTTGCTCACAGGTTGTCTGCGAATGTTTGCAGAGCTTCTCATCCGGTGGAGCGGAGGGGTACTTTAGAGATGTTCTCTCCTCAGAGAGGGAGGCCCAGGGCTCGCTGTGACTGTCCCATGGTCGCACAGGCAGCTCTTTGCAGAGTCGCACGAGCTACTTTTTTTCCCCTCCTGACTACTACATGGTTTTCTCGATTTTTATATTTGTTTATTCTCTTCTAGAACTCCACAGTATTTACGATATTAAAATACTTCCTCATGAATTCCCTACCTCTACTCCCTAATTATTGTTTGTCCTCAGCTAAACAGTGTCGCAGGCGGGGTTCGCCAAGAAGCAGGCCCAGGTGGGATTTAGTGTTTAGAGAGAAAAGCCGAGTGACACTCAGGCCCATGCAGAAGGTCTGGAGTGAGGGTGGCCCTTTGGACCTGCCCCAAGCCAGGCCAAGATGGCTGCCCCCAGAGGGTCCCATGACCTTGGGCAAGGCTGAGGGATCCCCAGATGGGCTCAGAGCTGAAGCCTGTTGACCAACAGACAGAACTTCAGGCAGCCAGGATAGTATGTCCTTCCCCGAAGGGGACACTATCACTCTCTCAGCAACTAACCCTTACCGTCCTAGACACTTGTCATGATTCCTGCCCCTGAGGAGCTTATAGTCTAGTGGGAGAGACAGTTAGTAAATGTGATAATGCGAAGCATAAACTCATAAACAGACCCACAGAGGAGGGGGTGGCTGACTCTGGGGGCAGCCATCTTGGCCTGGCTTGGGGCAGGTCCGCAGGACCACCCTCACTCCAAACCCCAAGAGCAGAGTGTTTGCTGAGCGGCCGCCCCCTTCCTCGGCAAGAGGCATCTATTCCCTCCTGTTTACACTGTCGAGTCTTCATTTCATTCTTTCCTTTCAATGTCTCTCTTTTCCCCAATATCTTTCTTAAGACTATAACCTTAATTTCCTTTCTCACTCATTTCATGCATTTTCTTTATTACTTCTAACGTCAAGGGGGGACATTTTTCTCTGCCTAAAAAGCTAGTCCCTCAGCCTGTTTTAAGCTTTAAAACCTAACTGTGCGACATTTTTTGCACATTCACCGTGATTGCACACCTGGCAGGCAGCATTTTCAAGCGATCTATAGACTTAATGGGTTGAGGTTTCAAATATGTACATAATTAAATTTCTGATCTTAATAAAAGACTTTATAGACTAGGTGCTAAGTGGAAATAAAACTCCGAACAGGGAGGGGCATGGGGAATGGAGTCAGTTAACAAGTATTTACTCGTCAGAAAGATTCTTACCAGGTTAGACTGCCGGCTCTGAAAGGTTCCGGTGCAAATTTCACAAAGAAAATTGGGACTCACAATTCCGTGGCCCAACAAAGAAAAACAAATAAAAGAAAAAACAAGTCGCCACATTCAGACTTGAGAAGGGGAAGAAAGCGACGCACAGAAGTGCATCTGAAAACACTGGGCCCTTGGGAGCCTCCCCCGAGGGCCTGGCCGCAGACACACAGCGGAAGATCTGGGAGAGGCCTGGCGTGCCAAGCCGCTGCCCCGTTCCCCACGGGCCTTCCCACCCACGATGAGTGCGGGTGAGGGCAAACCTCAAAGCCGCAGAACACTGTGCTGGAACACCGTCAAGCCGCGCTCTGGGACTGCAGGGCGGCTGCCGCCTTGGGCGACTGACAGAGGGAAAGCGGCCCGAAGCCTTTGCCAAGAAAAGCCTGTGCGGTCAGGGACCAACCTGGGTCCTGCACCTAGAGGGCTTGAGGGGGGATGTGGGTGAAGTGGGGGCTTAGTAAGATCTAATAATCGCACCCTCTCCCTTGAAAGTGGAGTCAAGCCCAATGCACATTTAGTGGCCTGTAAGAAAGTATAGTATTATTTACTGCAGTCTAGGAGAGAGAGGTGAAATCGCGTTTGGGTCGCTCTGCCCCACGTGGAGGGCAGGTCAAGGGACATGAGCCTTCTGTTGACACCAGGGCAGCTTCTGAGTGGTTTGACCTTTGCATTTGGAATCCCTTTGCTTCAAAGAGAACTTAGAGCTGCAAGGTGTGGCAGGCCTCGGGAAAGCCGGGAAAGCCTGAAATTATGTGCCCTCCGGAGAGAAGGAAGCAGAGGATTATGCACGAGTTGAGACTTTGGCATCCTTTTCCTATTGTCCTCTGAGCTCTGAGAGAGTCAGTCACACTGCAATTGAGAAGGGCACTCCGTGACATCTCAAACCAAAGCCAAGCCTCAACCAGGAGCACCAGGTGTGGTTCGAATAACAGAGAACATGTGCGTGTGCGTGCGTGCGTGTGTGTGTGTGTGTGTGTGTGTCAGGATGACGGGGAACGTAAAAACCAAGCCATGAAACCAAATACCCATCTGGCACCAAAGACTGAAATGTCTGCATTCAAGTGACTCAACTTAAAAAACGATTTTAAAAAATTCACGCAAATTATTCCTGAACATGGCTTCAGTGCAGGTTGCCTTTATTGGATGTAATTTTGTTTTGAAATCCAACCATTATTTGGCAACATTGTTAACATCTCTGGTAGGAAGCTCCATGAAGATAAAAAGCGAATACATTTAAGCTCAAAAGAGCTTATGTTGTAGGGAATCCTGGAAAATCGTTGTGATCAGAGTGGTCATAATTAATGTTTGGATGATAACACAATTATTTCCTTCAAAGAGGCACTTTCATACAGATCGCTTCTGTTCTTAGGACACCCCTGAGTATGACCAGTCTCCCCAGTTAATAGACAGGTCACTGTTTCTGAGTGAGTGAAGTTATGATGGTTGGAACCAGTAGAGCCTCCCCACGGGTTCCTCTGCCACTACAACTGATACATTGTCCCAGAGTTGTGTCATATGAGAAGGAGAATGGGTCCGTCACCGCCAGGGCGTGTGGTAATAGGATCGAATGGGCCTTTTTATTTTTGCCATTACAAATCGAGCATGTTCTTTGTAAAAGAAAAACATCTATTTTAATGTTTGCAAAAATTCTTAGACAAGTAATAATAACAGCTAATATTAGATATTGGACATGTGCCAAGGTAATTAAAGCTTGGAAAGCTTAAGCAGGTTGCCCTGGGTTAAACAGATAAGAGAGTAGGTAGTACCAAAAATTGAGGTCTTCTAGTTTCAAAGCCCATGCTTTTTTTTTTTTTTTTTTTAACTTTGTCCTTCTCCTTTAAAGATGATCCCCCTTTTCCAAATGCTACCTCCAAGTTCAAAAAAATCTACTTTTTGTTTGGTTCATACCTTGTCTTCTCTCTTAAACTTTGTAAGGACAGTCTCATAATGTTAATCCTTTTAGAATCTAACACAGTCTCAAAAGTAGATAATGGTAAGTTTCAATTAGTGACTGGCTGAATGAATAAATAAAACGATAAATGGATGGATGTGTAGATGGATTTATCAGCACCTCTTACCCTAAAACAACAATGTTAATGAAAAAAACCTAAGGATGAAACATGCAGTTGTAGAGAATTTTGATCTCTATTTGCACAAGTGCAATATCTGCAAGATTTTCATGTTATTTTTTAATTTCTTTAATTGATTTTATAGTAAGTGGGGAAGTTAGAATTTATTTATACCTCTCTACTTCTTGAAACATACTTAGAGTTTAGAAGAAATTTAAATTGTACGTTGAACCACTTTAAAACAACACATTTAAAATGTCAAAATTTTAACTGAAATTGCAACTGTCGTTATATAATAAAAACCAAAATTTTCATATATTGTATTAGAAAGTGCCATGTTAAAATGAATTCTCAAGATAAGAAGTTGCTATTTAATACTCAAAACATCTGGCACCTTCTGCTCTGCCATTCATTAAATTGTACTTTAGAATATACAATACACTCTGAGAATTTTAATTGGCTTGTAAAACAGTAGTAAGATTTTCCTCCTGAAATCTGTTGAGCAGATTTTATGAGGCCTTCCTCCGACCCTTACTAGGGAGAAAATAAAGATCATTCTGTGGGAACTGACGTCGACAATGGAAAACGAGCCGATCATTTAGACAGCAGAGGACTGGAGTGGGTGGCAACACGTGATTCCTTGGAGCCTAAAGGATGACAGACAATGGGTTTAAGGGGGGAAGGTGAACCCTGTGGTCCTTGAGGTAGTTGTCACATATGGGGCATCACTGATACTGAAGACACATGAGGGCGCGGAGACAAGAAAGCCAGATGCTGAAGGTATGATCTCGTTTATATGTGGAATCAAAGAAAAAGAAAGAAAGAAAGAAAGAAAGAGAGAGAGAGAGAGAGAGAGAGAGAGAGAGAGAGAGAGAGAGAGAAAGAGAAAGAAAGAAAGAAAGAAAGAAAGAAAGAAAGAAAGAAAGAAAGAAAGAAAGAAAGAGCTCATAGATATAGAGAACAGACTGATAGTTGCCAGAGGTGGGGTGGGAAGCCGGTGGGCAAAATGAGTGAAGGGGGTTGAAAGGTACAACTTCCGGTTATAAGATAAATAAATCCTGGGGACAGAATATGCAGCATTGGTGACTGTCATTAACACTGTGTTGTTATATCTGAAAGTTGCTAAGACGGATCTTAAAAGTTCTTACTTATCATGAGAAAAAACTTTTAACTCTGTATGGTGATGGGTGTTAACAAGACTAATTGTGGTGATTGTTTCACAATAAATACAAATATCGAATCATTGTGTTGTACACTTGAAACTAATATGTTCTATGTCAGTTGTATAACAATAAAAAAAGAAAAAGAAAAAAGAATGCGGGCACCGGATGATGACCTGGGCTCTTGCAGGGGCCCCTGCCATCTGATATGTGTGCATCTCATCTAAGCACGACCACCCGTTCAGTTGGGCATGATGGCTATTACGCTCTGTGAACTGAGGCTCGCAGAGGTTAAGGACCATGGCCAACGTCTCACCAGGGAGTGGCAGATGCGAAAGTCAAACCTCCGACTGCCATCTCCAAAGCTGCACTGTCCCTCAAAGGTTTATGCCACAGAGCTCCACTGTGCCCAGCTGCACCCTGCCGGGACGTGTCTGCTACACAGACCCTCTCTGCTACTGAGACATATGCACTCACTCGGTTTTCTCTTAGGTTGTCCAGATAGTGTGCTGGGACAGGGATGGAGGGAAGGCAAAAGATCTGGGGTGAAAACCTATCCCAGACTCCACACTGCATGCTTGCTCCGCCATTTTTGAGCTTGCTCTTTAATACCCGAGTACAGTAATTCTGGTAGAGGAATCATGAATCCTGAAACATTAAGGGATGATACATCTGTATCTCATATGACAACACGGTGTGAAAGAGAAATTGCTCCTGATGTTTTGCAAAATTATGGAAAAAAAATTGTTATAAAAGGACACATACAGAATTGCTATTTGTCTTATAAATTATACTAAATTATTTCCTCATCCAAGAATAACTGTAAAATACTATTTATGTTTTATGTAAAGCTTCATGGTGTTAAATGAGTTTGCCACAAGTTTATCAACAGACTTTTCAGAGATTTATTTATGTTTTTTACAATCACAGATGAGCGGTTTTAGACCGATATTTTCTTGAAAAACCCTATTTCATACACATCATTAAATACCAGATTTCATTAGAAAATGTCCATGTTGAGGAGGAAAAAATTTTCTTCTACTACTCTTCAGTTCTTTGACTGGTCTGATAATTAAATTAACATAAGACAACATGGGGGAAAAATTAATTTCATATGTACAAGGGCTCGGTAAAGAGTATGAGGGCCCAAAGACAAGGAGGCAATTGAGGCTTATACGTCTCAGGAGAAGGGAGTGGGAGTCTGGGAATTCAGAGGGGAAGAGAGCAATTCACATGGATACAGAGAAGCGAATGTTTGGAAGGCAAATGTTCACCATACCATGCAGACACAGAGGGACACAGAGAAGACTTGAGTCTCCAGCCTCTGCCTGTTTTCCCCAGCCCACCACGCCTCGCTCATGTTCTTAGTAGTTATCTCTAATAATAATCCCCCTTCCTGGAATAGGCCCTCTATCTAAACTCTTTTAGGCAACTAAAGGGAAAGCGAAAGGAAAAGCTTCCTATTTTGTTTCTTAAAAATAATCAGTGAAGATAATCCTCATGCCAAAGAGATGTATTTTGGGGTGGCAAAGTCCTGCTTCCCTACAGCCACATCTCACACTGCATCTCAGAATGAGTCAACACACGTTCATTCATCTGTTTGTTTGCTCTTAACTCAACACATGCGACAACCAACGGAAAATGAGCCAGTTAGTTCTTCTGAAGCAATATTTGTGAATTAAGGCTGGTAAAATCATGACATTAGGGAAGCGTTTCTTCCATAGCTCTTTGTCTGTATCTTGTCTCCATTTTGAGGCCGATTTCCCCTGGGTGCTCCCCCAGGGTTTCCCAGCTCAGTGGTGGCTTAGCTCTTGCCCAGTTCTCAAGGCTCATCTTTCATACGCCCCCTTCATGGTCCTATTCTCCGCCTCTGGAGAAGAAAATGCACATCGTCTGGTCTGAGCCTTTGCAATACCCCAGTTATTCTATAAGCACCAATTAAGGGCTCATAGGAAGCAAGATGGGTAACTTTTCTCCATTTCAGAGAAAACAAAAACATGGTTAAAAAAAAACACCAAAGCAACTTGCCACACACAGCTGGCAGATAGCATAACTTCAATGTGAACCCTGCTCCCTGCCCTCCAAGCCCCCACGCTTTGTCACACAGTCTCTAAATGGCTAATTCTTCTGATAACCTTCCTTGTGCTAAAAGGCACGTGACTTAATGTGCTGTTGCTCCGGAATACTGAATTTTGGGCTTTGGTGGTGGGGTGGGACTCCTTCAGTGCCCCTCCAATCACAGTGTATGGACGCCTCCCACCCGCCGGCACCCACGCTCCATCTGCTTACCAGGGAGTCACTGGCCCAGATAAAAAAAACGGAGTCCACAGGTGAGGAGCTGGGAGATGCATAAAAGGAAGAGACTTTAAAATGTTAGGTGAGGCTGTTTCCAGCTTTTAATCCCCACTGAGAAATTTTAAAGCATCTCAGCCAAACATGGCAAAGGCAAGTTCTACAGAGGGAGAGAAACAGAAATATCACGGAGAAAAGAACTGTCCTTCCTGAGGAGCGGTTGCCCTAGCAGACTTTTTCTGACAAGCCATTCCTTCACAGCCAAATCACAGAGCCACCACGCAGCAGCTCCTGCAGTGATGAGGAAGCTGCCCGCTGAGCCCTGGAACCAGGGAGGTTGAGAGATCCTAGTCGGAGCAGACTCTGAGAGGGAGCCGTAAGGACCAGCCATCTGCATGAGGCCAGTGCTGGCCAGGCGTCTGCTGACCGGTCCCCTGATGCCTGGACAGTGCAGCCAAGGTCAGCACTGGCAGGTCAGACAATATGACCTTGTGGTCCCAGGGGAACCCTCTCAGGTTGACCTCGTGGCCCCACGGGCAGTGGAACAAACTTCCCCAGAGCTGTGGGTTATACCCTAGGGTCAGGCTCACAACGAAACCTGGTGAACCTGTGGTAAGAACTACATGCTTCTTCTGGGAGAGGAGAAGCAGAGTTGGTCACCCCAAAATATGCTTTGTGGGATACTGGTTATTTAAAGCTGGTTATTTTTAAGAAAGACTCGGGGAAAAAGAAACACACACACACACACACACACACACACACACACACACCTTTGATGTGCTCCCTAACTGCCTAAAAGAATTTAGATAGAGGACCTGTTCCTCTACAGGGAGCTATTATCAGAGGTAACAACAATTTAATAGGAACCTAGCTAGGCTCCTTGGATCAAAGTCCTTTCTGTGTCTCACTGTTAAAGATGGCCCAGCAAATATTAATTTAGTTTACTCCCATCTGCATGTGAATTGCCTTCCTGCCCTTTGAAGTTCCAAATGCCAACCCCGTCTCCTTAGCTCCAAGTGGCATATAAGCCTCGACTGCCCGATTTGTTCTGGGGCCCCCACATTCTTGTAGTACCCCTGTATGTACATATGTAGAAGAAAAATTAATTTTTCCTCCTTCCACATGGGAAATAGTATTAAAAACAAAAGTCTCCCCCCAACCCAGAAAACCTCTCTGCAAAAGTAGACAAAAAAATTGTTTTTGCCAGTGAACAGGCATTAAACCAGAATGTGATGCACATCACAGGCAGTCCCGAGAGACTGCGAAAACAGAAAGAAATCTCACCCCTTATACAGCCAAATAGATAGGAACCATTACATCCATGTTCTCAAGATAAACAATAACTAGCCCTCAAGTAGGAGAACGTGACAGCACCATTTGTCACACATGGTTCATCCTTGACTCACATGGTAGCTTATTAGCTCTAGCCGGGGAACAAACTTCTCATATCTTTACGACAGGAGGTAGTTTTGCAACTTGCAGTAAGGAGCCCACCCTCCCACAGAAGCTGGGAGATGCGGGCGATATTTTCCTTGATGTTTACATTTCAAAGAGATGGCTCCCAGGTCCTTGAGAAAGGCATTCTGGGTCATCAAGCTGACAAAAGTCCTATCTCGTTTTCAAAAGGATTTATATACATTTCAAAGAGAGAAGAAACTACTTACAATGACAAGTTTTCTGAAGTAAAAGGTCTGAGAAGTAGGAGGGAAAGGGGTCTCAACAGGGAGAATTAAACCTCTTATTTTTTATTTTTCTTTGTCCTCACACCCCACCGCCCCCCCTGTGCATTCTGGTTTTGCAGGTTGTCCGATGCTGAGGCCTTGACATACAATTTGAAAGCTTTGCAGGAGATTCTGCTACTCAGTTCAGAACAGTGTATGAGAGTAACAGCCACCTGAGACCGATTAAAATGCTTATTCCCAGGATCTGATCAGAGCCACAGAATCCGATTCTCTGGAGTAGAGTTGGCAACAAAACCCCAAAAATCAACACTGTGAATCATGTCTTTTTCATCTATTCCCTTTCACTTATTAAGATATTGTAGAAATTATCAACTGTGGACTAATAAAGAAAACTTAGAGTTAATGGGCACTCTCATTCAAAGCAAATTACTAAATTTTGTCATTAATGTGGGCCAGAGGATTCCCTTCCATCCTTCCTTGCTTCCTCCCCTCCTTTTTTCCTGCCTCGCTTCCTTCTTCCTTCCCTCTCATTCTTCTTAACTCTTCAATTCTGGCTTCATAGACCTGAAACATGGGAAGACTATTTTTGCCCTATTAAAAGACAGTTCAGACATATTGGTTCTCGGTAACAGATAGTCTGGTTGCTTCTCTCACATCTCCTCCCTCTCTGTTTGGCAAGTTTCCTGGCTTTCAGATGCATGTCCTCTGTCTTGAATCAAATATGCTTCCAGGGAAGCAGACCACCCCCTCTTGTGAGGTTGGGACACTTGGAGTAGGCCTAATCAAATCCACAGACCCTTGCTGAAGTTATTGGTTCATAAACAGAAAAGCAGTACAATACATGTGAATGTGGCCTAAATGTCAGTTGGGCAGGCAGGAGGGACAGGAGTGAAGGCCCCACACTGTAACGATAGAAACTTTACTTGAAGACCTTCCTTAAGGACCTCCCAGAAACACCGCCCCCTTTAGAGTTATAAGTTAACCCAAATCCTAGGGCACAAAGGTCATAAAAGTTGATGGTTAAACCAGCAACAAATGCTTGCTCAGAAAGTACTACCCCGACCTGTCCATAACCTCAGCCTCATTTTGCTGTCATTATAATATCATGCTTATGCATGGGAGTTCATGCATCGAATTGTAACAGAATGAATCCTGCGTAAGCACACGTGCAGTAAGGCAACATGTTACACAGCACCCAACTGTCAGTCAAGGGGACTTCACATGCGGATCATCGAGGACGTCCCATCGCAGCCCAAACATAAACAGACCTTCCCATTTCTGCGTTGTTGCAGCTCTCTTCGCTGAAAACGCACCCCTCCCCTGGAGCCTACTCTGTCATCGTTCATCTTTTCACTTCCCAAATTCCACAGGGCTGCAGCCTTCCTTACTGCAGCCCGTCTCCTTCTAAAATGTACTTTCAATAAATCTTACTTCTTCCAAAACTCACTGACCTGGAATTCTTTGCTGCATTGGCGCGGAAGAACTGAGGACACCCTGCTCCATGCCGCTGGGGTGACCTCGGATTTCACAACACCCCAGCAGTAACAAGTACACTCGTGGAAGTGCCCCCCACCCCATCCTTGCAATGAACTAGGCCTGGGCACGGCAGCCATCGGCCTGCCGCGAAGGAAGCGGATGCCCGAGCAAGCAGAAGCGAGAGACGCAAAGAATCAGAGTCTTCCTGACAACTCCTGAGTCACAGAGTTAAACCAACGGAAACCTAAGCTTCTGGTAGTAAAGAGCCAGGAAATTCCCGTTAGTATTTAAGCTAAACACTGGAGGAGCGGTTTGAGTTGAGTTTTCTGTTATTTGCAACTAGATGCATCCTGAAAGACCCAGTGCGCACTTTACCAGGAGGGATGCCTGTTTTACAATCGAATTACATTTGAAAAAGCTATTGGAGTGCTAAAAACAAAATATTTGCATTTTAAATACTTTTTGTTGCTACACTTAGTAGCTAAGTACTTACCATGCTAAGTGCTATTTGCTGCAGGTTGTTTTTGCAATTATGTGGCAAGCTGTGTAAGTCAGCTTATTCCATAATTTTTAGGGAAGACTCCAGTATGCTGTAATTGCTATTCTATAGAAGGCAATTAATACGGGGTTAATACCAAATGGATAAGAAAGATAACATTCGGCAAACAAAACATACAGTAAAACAGTGTATATATAATAGCACAGTAGTTTTATTGATGGCAGAAGAAAAAATTCTTTCACTTGTAAAAGGTATTTGCTTTATTTAACTCAGTATTTTTCCCATTCTTAGTGGGAAAATTTGTTTGAATTTTTTCCCCCTAAAATCTGCTTTTTCGTTCTTCAAATAATAATAACCACCATGGCTGCATCTTATTCTGAAGGAAAAGTAGAAGGTCTATGAACGTTTTGAACAGGATGTTTCAGTCACTGGCTCCTTTCTTCACAAAGACTCTATTTAAAAAAGAGAGGAAGAGAGTGAAATTGGACCCTCAAATTTACTTTTCCATATTCAAGATACACTTATGCTGCAACTTATCTGTAAATGTATAAATATCTATGCTAGTATGAATATCAACAGATGTCAAGTAGAAGAAATTGAATACCACTGTCTAATTTATAAACATAATTTCTACACAGCAATATGCAAACCACAAAGCAAAATCTTTTCAAAATAATTTTCTTTTAAATTCTTAAAGCACATCTCTGTCTGCATTAGACCTTTTATTACTAGCATGTCAATCTCAGGAATTTTGATGCTCTGATCATTTGTAAAAGAGGATGACCTAAAAAAAATGCAACCTGCCAATGAGCCACTTCTGCCCCCATCCAACTCACCTCCAATGTCCCCTCCGAACACCTCTGAACGAGTTTAGTCCACATGGGGCATTTATTTTAGTCTGTCACCTCCCCTGCCTCCTCTCCACCTTTATCAGGTAGCACTCTAGTTGGGTGGTGACAATAGAAAATGCTGAGAGAGATGGTAAGAAGCCTTATCTGCTCTGGTCTGAGCTTAACACATGAAAGAATGCTGGGGCTGCACACAAATAGCCCATAAACTTGCGAAGTAAATAGTCTCCTGCTTAGAAAATAAAGAGCTTCGGCTACTATGATCCTCGCATGACTCCATGACAGCCATTGTTACAGCGAGTGCTTCCCTAACCTTGATTTGAAAGATTTTGCAAAGGGATCCTGGACTGGACTGGATTATCAAAAGATTTTTTTTTTTTCACATTTAAAAAGGTATCTTTTACCAGCTAAAAAATGGAAATAAAGTTGCGGTATTTATGTAGTAGTCTATGCTTAGCGGTAGGTTTCAGGGTTTCTGGTTAATATGTGAAACTGTAAAGATGATTCTTTCCTCAAAAAACCAGAAACGAGAAATGAAGTTTCAAGTGAGTCGACACCTATCGTGCCGCCTCACACGCCGGGCCGGGCCGTCACCTCCACGGTGCCGCCCTGGCTCACGCACGCGTCCCGCATGGTCCGCCACTTCCCTCTCACAGCAGGACGCGAACCCCCGACCGCCCTTCACCTTGACCACTGCGGCAGCGTCTTAGACTCTGTCCCGTCTGGCGCTGCAAGCCACCCCACGTCTAACGGCGATGCTGTCTTACGTGCAGTTTTGATCATCTCTCCCTTGTTTAGAAGTTCATGACAGCACCAAACACATCGAACTCTTAATGTGTCCCAGGCCATGCTCTCCTGCTACCACCAATAAATGTTTTTAAGGCCCACTGTCCTGGTTTACATACTCTACTGTAGCCGGCGCTTGTCATGATCACCTCTTCTCCTCTGCAAGCCTTCCTGAGCCTTTAGAATGTCTCCGGAGGACTCTATGTTACCATGACAATGAAGCTGACAATTCATTTCTAAGGCTGGACCTTGCTGTTGCTGGGATCTAGTTCCTAAAACTGCAATCATGTCAGAAACCTCTTTGAGTGCACATAGTTTTAGACAGTTTCACTGATTAAAGAACGATGTATAATTTCTCTGTCTACATCTGCTCATATTTCTAAGTTGTCTGTAACAATTATGATGAGTCCAGGAACTAGAAGTTTGGAGTTTCGGGTTCTGTCTTCTCTCAAGACTTTCTCTTGCCTAGCCCTGGCTGACTCTCACGCATCTCCTGCTTTTGTTAATCACTGACGTTGTTCTTCACACCAGGCCCAGGTAGAATCCAATCCCTCTCCACCTTTGGGGAAGTGTATGTGTCTGTGTGTGCAGTGGGGGTGGGGTGGGGAGTAAGGGGGTGTAGGGACCTTTGACCTTATTTTAAATCTTGGTTTAAGCAATTTAAAAGACCTTAGAAAGCTGACAAGAAATTCTTGGTTTTCATTCGCCTTACAAGAAATTTAATTATAAGGACACTGAGCTTACTTTAAAAATGTTTTGCTTTTCTACTTAAGTGTTTAAAAAGTGTTTTATATCCGTTTACTTAATGGCCTTGTATTAAGCACAAAGAAAAGCCAACAATAAGAGGGAAAAGGTGCTACACTGGCTTGCTCAGGTCAATCAGAAGTCAAGTAGCATCAGGCTTCTGCTCCACGCAGACTGCTACATAAAGAGCTAAGAGCTAGAAAACATTTCTTCACTGAGAGATAACAGGACGAATTTTTAACCAATGAAGGAGCTTTGGGAAAGCTGAAGAAAAGACAAGACTGTGAGACAGTGCTGTGCAGCAGAAATACAATGGGAGACACATACATAATGTTTTATTTCCTTATAGTCACATTAAAAAAGTAAAATAGGTAAATTCTAATAACATATTTTATTTAACCCAATCTAGCTAAAATATTATCATTTCAATGATTAATAGTAAGATATTTTACTTTTTTTTTTTTAACTCAGTCTTTGATATCTGGTGGTATGCATTTTTCATTTACAGCACACGTCAATTCAAGCTTGGTACATTTCTAGCGCTAATCAGCTACAGATGGTTTAAAAAAATTAAGAGTCACTTAGTTAAGGAAAAAAGAATGTGAATAACAGCCTTAGTAGAATGAATAGCTAATATGAGGAATTTAGAACAATTTCTTTAAAAGTATTAATGATTTTGCTATTGAGAAGAAGAGATTGAGAAAAAAGATATAGTGAAAACTGAAATTATCTTTAGGGTGATATATAACAAAAGGTGCAAACGGAAAACTCTGATTATTAAAAAAATATTCAAAAGTCCCTGGCATAATGAAAAGACAGAAATGTCACCAAACATGGCAAAAGTATTTCCTTACAAAAAACATACTAAGGAATAGTTTCTGTTCATCAAAATGAGGTGCTTAGATTGATTCCATAATTTCCTTGCTATTTTGTTATTATTTCTCTTCCTTCCCATTGAAGATAATTTTCAGGTAGCAACTCTCTAAAACGCTAAGATAAAAGTTTCTGGATTGATAGCTAGGGCCCCCAAATTACATCTCGATAAGCAATCACGTTGTCTTCATCCAGTTCCTGAAGACGTACTATGAAACATTTCCTCTTTCTTAAAAAGAACTGAAGTTAACTAAAAAATAAAAAAATATACTCAATTATTCAGGTGAGTCCTTTGCTTTCTTTCATCTTCTTCCTGCTTTCAAATTTATAGTCATTTTACTGACTGCCATCGCCTCCAACAGAAAAGAATAGGTATAGAGAAAAAGAGGGACTAAGGATAGCATTTGCGGAGAAAGGTTTGGTGGAAAGTAGTTTGTAACTATGGTTTAATCTCTGATACTCTATAAGCGATGGTTTTAAAACATTGGGTTTTTTTTTCTATTACATTATTATAAAATGTTAATGATCGGACTTATCGAACATGAAGAACATCTTTATATGGAAACCACCTGACAACGTCAATTTTACCTTCTCCCATCAGTTCCGAGCCCGGGGAGGCTGGTAAAACTGCTGGGTGGGCCGGGTGGATCTCCTGGGCTGGCCGTCGCCTCCTCTCCGGAACTCAAGAGTTTGGTCATAGGTGCCTTCTTCCTCCTATTTGCAAAGAGTAGTGATTTAACATGTTCAAAATAGCTCCGACTTACCTAAGTTAAGTGTATTTGATGGTCCCCATTTTGATATACCCTATTAAGCTACCCTATAGTTCACATCTGCCAACTTTCATAACGCAAGGAAGCAAAGGCAAAAAAAAAAAAAAAAAAAAAACCTCTCTTGGCCTAGATAACGGAAGAATAAAATTTATAGCGGTAATATTAGAATCAAATTTAATTCTAGGAAAAGAAACTATTTCCATGTAATAGCATGATTATCTTATCAAATGACGCAATGTAATAAAACTAAGCATTGTAATAAAAATTTTCTTGAATATATGGGCTTCTAAGTATTTCTAGGTATTTACTATGGAATGGGGTTTTGATAAGATACGATAGAGTTGAGGAGCCAGAGAACATTCACCAGCTGTTTGTCCTCATCTGACGAAATCTCTAAAATCGTTAAGAACCTTGTATCTAGAGACAGGAAAAAATAGTGGATTGGAACAAGAAGGGAAATACAATTTACATACAAAGAAAGCTTCATGCAAGACAGAGCAATCACCACAGTAAGGCACAAACTATTTTCTTCTCATTTTCTTTCTTACTGAGGGGGTAGATCGGCTAGCTCAAGGAATAGCACGGGAAAATTAGGATAAGCAGATTAAATAGCAGAAAGAATATAGTTCATTATAATATTTGAAAAGGACTTAGAAGCAACAGAAATGTAGCCAAAAGCCACACTGGTTTCTTACTGAGTGCCGCCACCCTGTTATTTTAGTGTTTTTAAATTAATGCAGCTATGAAATATGTTCCCTTTTAGAGACAGAAAAAAAAAATCCTGGCTCAGTTTTGTTTATGCAAAGAAATAGCATCTATTTCAAAAGCAGAGTTTAAATTCCAACTGAATTATCAGAGCACAATAATTTGCATGATTTTGGAAATTTATCCTATCTTCCTCCTCACTGTATCGTTGAATCTTTTTCCCAGAAGATTGTTTTCCTTTGCCATAGGAAGTTATATAAAAGACAAGTTCTCCTTTCAATTTCACAGATCCAACTATCAGTTTTACCTGATGGAAGCAGAAAGATGCTAAGATAGTTTGATCAAATCCTATTATTTAGAAATGATAGGTAATACTTGGCACAAATGTTACTCTCATTAGGCATCGTCTGCAGTAGTCTTAAGAAAGAACCATTATTTCCATTTGTTATAAAGCACACTGAAGCCCAAGAAAGCTTTGTGACTGGGCCCTAGCACTTCTAAGGCAAACCTGAGTTTTTATTCAAAGACTGATGCTTAAATCTTTAAGTCTCAGTCTGCATATAAAAGAAAGAAACCGATAGTCAAAAATTCATGATCATCCTTTAAGGTCCTTTGTCACCTAAATGAGAGAATGGAGAAGGGTGACAATATATCCAACATAACTCAATAACTATATTTTAGTGACAAACTTTCAAATTAGCTCTCCTTTCATTAACAATTAATCTCAAAATGGTTAGAAGTGTCGGATATTATGTCCGTAATTTAGTAAAGCAATTAAAATGCAGGGAGAAAAATTAAAAAGTGTTCAGTTTTTATTATTCTGATCACTGTCTTGAATGATTATCAACTATTATAGCTAAATTTGAAAATGAGCTATTTAATTTTATGAAATATATAACATTTGAAGCTTTGCATATTAACTGAGAAGAATGAAAATATATTTCTACTGTAGGAGATGAAGTTATTATTTCAGGAATTATTTTTCTCCACACCCAATTGCAGAACTGGCTAGACAACATACAGACATCCATACTCACTTAATAAAATAAACTGTTAAAGGTAGGACACTACATTTGCTGACTGAGTGAGCTGTGTTTATATAATAAATACGACATTGCTACTTGAAAAACTGTCTCCCCTGTGTTTATGAGAGTCACAGTCTATACTAGCCAGAGCCAATTAAATGGTTTAACAGAGATGACTGACCACGATTTTTTTTCACGTTATTTGATGTCTTTTTTATACAAAGCGGAAGCAAAAATAAAAATGATTCTGACGGCTTGGTTTTCAGTTAGTGTCAAAGGCGCAATCTAGCTTTTTTAACTTATAAATATTCCTCCTGCAGAGTAGTTGAGGGCAAACCTGGTTACCCACAAAAACCACTTCCTAGAGTCTATAGCTAGTATTTCCAGCATGGAGAACCTCTTTCCATTCATATAACACACAGCTTAATTTAAAACGGTTTATTTGGTGTCATCTTTGAGTGAAATTGACACCTGTTCTTTAGCCTATCTTCCTCCTCTAGGTTTCATTACCCTGTAATGAGATTTAAAACTAAAAAAAAAAAAAAAAAACAAAAAACAAAAAAACAAAAAAACTAAGTTCTTAGTTTATGAACATACTTTTTAAAAATCTAACTCTGTGTTTGAGCTGAGACAGTCCAGAAAGGTCGTCTGGAGTCTGACCCCTAGATGTGATAGACGAGGCCTCTCTAAATTCAGAGAGGTGAAATGATTTTCCCAAGTCACAGAGCTCGTTAGGGAAAAGTTCAGAACAGAACCACTTGGTTGCTGACTTTGGTGCAAGGTTCTTTAAAAGACTTGTGATAAATTTAAAAAATGGAAATGACCAATGTCATTTCACCTAAGCTTGTGAGATTTTACTGGGACTCAGATTTTTTGCTCATCTGAGCCACGCAATCAGATAAAATGTGGTTTTAAAATACTAAATAACTAATATTCACAATGTGCCCTCTTTTCATGACATTTACTAGTTTATTGCTCCTTTTAATGAAAAGATACAAAACGCAATAATCAATGTGACAAGCACAAAAATATATATATATATTTAAAAATCACAGCACCAACACAAAAAGGAGATGCACAACTTCATCTATAAAACCTGTGTGACAGGTCACAGCTATCTTTCCTGTCCCTCACTCTGAGTCTTTCTTCAGTCCACGCTGCGTCTGGAGTGAGAACACAAACACATATTCCCTCACTTATAAATGAGCCGTGTTAGAAAAGCTCATTGTGAGCCAGGCACCTGGATCCTGGAACATACTTCAATAGGAGTGTGAAGCATGTGAAGAGAGACCAGAGTCCCTATTCCACAAACAGTAAGGAGAAGAAGTGCGGCTAAGCCATAGATCAGTACTCTAAGTAAGCTGCTGAATTAGCGATTCTCAGCTGGAAATGATTTTGCCTCCCCAGGGGGCACTAGCCACTATCTGGAGACGTTTTTCATCTAATGCGTAGAGGTCACAAGTGTTGCTAAACATCCTACACTGCACAGGACAGCCCATACGACAAAGAACTATCCAGTCCTAATGCTGAATGCTGACAGCGATTTTGTTTGTTTGTTTTGTTTTGTTTTGTTTTTATATTTCTTCTTTTGCCTCTACCTCTGAGGTCTAAAGGCTAACTCAATTCTCTGTGGAACTTTTATTTTGGGTGGGGGGCTCTATTTGCTGACAATATTGCTCTTCTCTGCTCTATCTACATGCTCATATTTACTTAACTTACTGAATTGCCTTATTTTATACTACCATTCCTTCAGCATTTTCTCACAGCTATAACTTTATGAGACAACAAGAGATTTTTTGGTCGATAGAAATGGGGAGTGGGGATGGCAATCCCCTTCATAAAAAATCTTAGAAAAACGAATTAATCATCTGTCCTTAAATAGCTATATGGTGTGTAATTTAATAAAATTTCCTTTCGTCAGCTCCTTCTCACAGAATTTGAATAGCAGTCACAAAAACAAGCCAGCATATAAAATGTACACCATGCACCCTCAACAATAATTGTTAAAATTTAGGATATTTTCAACAATGAAATACTAAAGAGTAGATATCTATTTCAGTGATTCACATATAAACCACTTACTCTATTTCCAGCTCAATTTCCAGGCCATGTTCTGCCTGCCTGATTAGCTTGTGTAGTCAGTTTATAGAAATATGAACTAATTTTAATATAAAACCCAAGCAATCATTTAAAAAACAAACCTGCTTTCCCAAAACATCAAATAAGAAAGGCGAAACTCTGGGGACAATAAAAGCATCAGTGGTTGCCATGGGTTAGGGGGGAACAGAGGGATGAACAGGAAGAAAACAGGATATTTAGGGCAGTGAAACTAATTTGTATGATAGTCATTACATTTTTTCCAAACTCACAGCACACATGCCACCGACAGTGAACCCTACTGTGATCTATGGACTCTGTGACGTGTCAGTGTGGGTCCATCAGTTCTAACGAACGCACTACCCAGGTGGGGGATGTTGGTAACGGGGGAGGTTGGAGGAGGGCAAAGGGTATATGGAAAATCTCTGTCCCTTCCTCTCAGTTTTCCTGTGAATCTAAAACTGCTCTTAAAAAGTCAGTTACAAAACGGGCTGTAGAACAGGCCGGTGGGATACCCTGTGCCTCGTACAATGCCGATGATGTGGCAGATCCTTTACATTTTACAAAGTATTTTTTGACCTGCTTTATTAAAATGACATGTCTTGATCCATTTAGACTCTCCCTGTAGTTATCAGTAATATCGTAATTTCATAATCAGAATATGAGAATTAAATTTCTTTCATCCTTGGGATGCCATGAGGATTAATTACTGTATGAAAACCGCTTTGAAGATTATTGGGCTTTCTGAACTGGCTCTAGGTTATGTTTAATTTTGATTATACCTTGGATATTCATAACATTTCTTCTTGGTCTTCACTGGAAGACTTTTACCTTTGATTTCACTTGTCAGTTCAAATAATGAAAGTTATCTCTGTCCCACTCAAAATCAAAACCAAAAAATCATGTAACGAACTCTAAAAGTAGAACTTCAAATATTTTAAAATGATCTTAGATAAATCATACTAATATTCTAGTATGTTAGAGTAACTGAAAATTGAAAGTAAAAGCTAAATCAGCCCTTATTTTCTGTGAAGATTATGGATTACATTTGTACCCACAGGAGTCATATTTTATGATCAACGACATTAAACCTTAGTTTACCAATTATCCTTGTTTAAGAAACATGTTCTAATTAAATACGTACAGTTCTACCACAAAATAAACCGGGCCTGTCGTAGCTCGGAACCACTGATTATAAATGAAGACGTTTCTGTAAAGGGCCGTCGGTCCAAATAAGAAGCCGTTATTTGCTCACGTAATCAGTGTCATCGCTGGAGCGAGACACAGGTCTCCTGATGCACCGTCCTGTCTGCCCTTTGCTATGCTTCTGAGTATTGAGGGTGCGGAACAGAAACACTATACATTTCAGAACAGCAAGGGGAATCAGGGATACTCTAACTGAGCAGATTTAAACTTGAAAAAAACCTGTAATTATTATTATCATTTATTTTTTTGAATTCTGATATAAAATAGATGGGCTCAGGTTAAAGTGAGTGTTTTTACAGTGTATGTGAGTGGTAACCCTTTGCCACTTTCTTCCTTAGTCCCTCCAAGCTCTGTAACCCCTGAGCTACATAAATTAAAAAAACCCGATCTAGTTCAACCTCTTCTGTACACTGGGACCCAGCTGGGCTGAGTGACTCGATGACTCTAAGAAAGTGACCTAGTGGAGGAACAGGAACGGGAACGCAGGCCTTGGAGTCCGAGTTCAGACCCCTTTTGCCTTTGCGGTCTATAACATAGAAAATCTACACCCTTGTTTTGGCTTCAATAAATTAAATGCCTCGTTTAATAATAAAAACTCATCTTCTATAACTAAATGGGAAAGAAATTCGGGCTTTATTAAGATATAAGAAACTTATATATAAACAAAAAAAGTAAATTTTATAATAGACTAATTTATCTGTTTTTGAAAGTGAGTAAAATAAGATACATTTTAGGATAAAATACAATAGGGATCTTTTAGTCTCCCTTCCCCTCACAGCAGCCTAAGATCATCTCTTTAATATGTACTATGTCCAGTAATATTTTATTTAAACCAAATATTTATGGCAGAAAAGAAAAACAGTAACACTGAGTGAACAAAGAAAAACACGATTAAAATCTAATTACTAAACAACTGTTCCAAAATGCATAACTGACGTGCTTCATTCCTCCTGTGTCATGCAGAATTTCAAGAGTGAGACATTTCACTATAGTTCTCATCTCTTTAGAAAAAAGTATGTTTTCTAAATCTATTAAAAAAATGGAAATTGTTGATGATTCTACAAGATATCAGGAAATCATCTGAATTCCCAGCTCAAGGGGTTTTAGTCTATACCCTGCCATCTAAAGCACAACCTGAATAAGACAACTAAACTTTAACATGAAAACAACAACAACAACAAAAAACTGGATATTTAAGTAAGTAACAGCAAACATGGAACTATTCATTACTGTCCTTCCTCTAATATCACTGAGGTCTTCTACCCTTTAATACAAAGTAAACAAGCTACTTTTGGCAGCTTAGATACTCAAGAAAATTCAGCTGAACATCAAATGGTGGCATCCATATTTTAACAAGGAGAACGGAGTATAGGACACTAGCAAACATATCGCGCTTATCAAATTTCAAATGATAAAAGTACAGATACTTTTTCATTCAAAGACCATACCTACGTTTATTTACAACTTGGAGACAAAAAAAAAAAGGGGGGGAATGAATGTTAATTCCACGGAGCCTGGCATTCTGCATTTTATCTTAACCCTTACCACAATGCTTTAAATTACTTAATCTCACCGTTCCATAGATGAAGACACTAAAGCTCAGAGGAGCTCTCCCAAGTTGTACCCACGACCATGCTTCAGGAAGACCTCTGGGCTGTCGGCACCAAAGTCCTTCCCATTGGATCACAAATGTCAAATGCATTTACATTTCTTGCTTGAGACGGTTTTGCTAAATTTTTTCTAATAACTAGCTTAAGATCAATGTTAAATAAATAGATGGATTCTGCTCTGAGGACAGTATAAACATCATTTAATTGTCATTATCTTTCTTGAAATTCCATAGTGAAGTCCAAAGAATGAATAAATAATTTGTAAAAATGTGTACCTCTTTAAAACTTGCCTGTTTTAGCTAAAGTTTAAACAAGCTCTCAAAACTTGTACAGAAGTCAGAGTAGGGAACAGATTCCTGCCCCAAAAGATCCCAATCTACTCAAAGATTTCCTTGAGAGGTATTTTCTCATGGCATTGGTACTTAAAACGGTCTCTCAAGTCAGATCTCAGTCTGAGTTTAGACTCCACCACTTCCTAGGCATATTACTCAACTTCTCTGTAGTGAACTGTAATGAACTCAGGTTTACCAGGAAGAGTATATGAGGTAATACATAAAATTTAACAAATAAGCCACTTATGTTGTCCATTGTTCTGAATTAAGTAACCTGTTAAAAATAAAAATATACATGCCACTTCAATTAAACTATCTAGACTCACGGATTCTGCTGAAAATCATGAAGTTTGCTGTGAGAGTATCCCTTGAACTACTTTGAGCAGATAAGGAAAGTGGAAAAGCCATTGAAGAAAACAAAAGAGCCAATGCACGAAGATTCTTGCCACCTGCTTTCCTTTCATTTCTTCAGAAAATAAAAAAACTATACACAAACACGAATCATTTCACATTATAAATAATTCTATTACTGCCATTATTTTTGTTTCTTTTGGGAAGAGGCCTTTGATTATAAAGAAAAAGGGCAAATAGAAGAAAAAAAAGAGGGAGAAAATTAGCGAAGAAGCATTACTGAAAATGATCAATCAAAAGTTATAGACTCTATTTGCATAAAATATGAATATTTTAAGAAAAAAGCTAAAAATACATTAAAATGATTAATCTTTAGGAACTTCCTGCCTTTAGACCATACCCTTAAAATTTTAGTAAATGCTGTAAAGAGAAACCAATTAGAAACACCATTTAAAAAGCATAGCGATGATGATTAATAATGGAAAATGCCTATCTATGCTTGTTAATATGTTTCAGATCAATGTCTATAAATCCTCTTTGCAAAAGCAACTGCTTTCCCCAATATGCTAATTAGGCGAATACGTTTTAGGATATTTTATAGTTAAGACGCATGAGCGGTAATCATAAGTGGTGCCTCATTTTACTCTCTCATAACTTATATCTTTCTTACATCTTAAATTGGTAGGCTAATATAATTTAAAATGGTTTAATTAATTTTCTCTGAAAGTAATAATCATTATATCAGTCAGTCCAATGTATTTTATATAACTGACCATCTGAGACAAATGGTTATGGTATGAGACAGTGACCTGAAACACAGATTTAAGAAACAAAATTAGGAAAAAAAAATTTCCATGTCAAATTGATAAAAATACAGGTCAGATCTTTGCCGCTAAAATGCAGCAAGGGTTGGAGTGGGGAGGGGAGACACGACTTGACACGCTTTATGTAACTATAAGAAAAAAATTGCAATATCAAACAATACAGAAATAAAATCATTTGCTGATCTTTTACCCCTTTAATGAAACACAGGGACTGACAGGAAAAGAATAACAAAATTAAATCTTAAATTAGATAATGGTTCAATTATCTGATGTAACCAACATCATTTTTACAATTACACCCCATTCATACCCCGTAACCCATACTGACAATGTCTGCATAATGAACTAAACTTATTCCTCTTTAGTGAGACATGAAGATAACAGATGTTTACAAACCCTTATCGGTTATTAGGCTAGTTAATAAAGCCCCAGTTTTAGAAACTCGAGGTACCCGGGGAGTGGAAATCTGAGCTTCTCTGTAGCACGAAACTCATCCGCCACATCAGACAGACGGTGATGGCTCTGCCGCCCTCACACGCCCGCGGGCGAAGGGCGCACGGCCTTCCCAGGCAGCCAGCCTCGCCGCTCGTGAACCTCCCCTGGGACGCAGAAACCCGCGCTTCTGGAACCTCTGCCTACATTTTCTAGTTGAGCCTGTTTCCTTTGCCCTATAAAAGACTTAAAATTATTTTAAAACATGTATTATTACACTTTTCCGTAGTTTTCTATTTTCTGTTTTCTAGAGACTCAGTTCCCAGAATTAATTGTGAAATAACATTATTTCCAGAATCCCCATTATCTTGATCATCTTTTCTTTTGTATATTTTAATATTTACCATTCCGTATGACCTAGTATTGGGAATAATATTTCAAGTATGGTCTGCTTGGAGCACACCCCTGCTATTTCTCACGATGAACGAGCCCTCCGTGCGGCGGCCCGTGCGCTCTCAGCCTGCTTTGACGTTTCCGGCAGCTGCTCTGTCACCACGTGCTTATGCCGTGCCTGTCACCACATCACAGAATCCCTACGACCTGCGCCAAGGGCTAGTATTTCATCCTACACGTGAAGAGAATTACTTTCCCAACCTAAATGTAAAGTTTTAAATTTAATCGCAGTTCAAGTATGTGGGTTATTGAAAGATACTATCTTGGCACAGTATTATCATTGGTGTATTCTGAATAAGATGTTAAGTCAGTTTTCTGCCAAGGTATTTTGGTAATTTGTTAGCTTTTTTTTTTTTTTTTTGCACAGTGGAAATTAGAGGAGTACTCTCCAAAAAATAATAATATCTCAATGGATGGCTAAAATGTAGCTTAATCTTGAAAATAGATTCCAATGAAATGTAGGTAAAAATAGGGTCTTAATATAAGATTAAACTCTTTCAGTAACAGAATAGTAGGTTAAAGAATAGCTTGGTTTTTCCTACCTTATGTAAAATACTTTTTAGCTTCTTGAAAAATATTAGCAGACACTACCTACCCACATCATCACTTCTCTATTTAAAATCCTCAAAATTAGTGAGAACTAATTTTGAATGTATGAAATGGTCGAAAGACACTTTATCAAAACAGTATATCACATATTCAGTACAAACTTACTGCTAGACTGAACATTTTATAAATAAATATATATATATTATATATATATGTGTGTGTGTGTATGTATGTGTGTGTGTGTGTGTGTGTGTGTATATATATATATATATATAAAATTTCATTAACCCCCCACAACATCCTCAAGCAGGCTGGTATCATTTGCTTTCATTTCCAGGTAAAGCCGCTATGATGTCAGTGAGTCTGAAACCTGAATATCAGCTCTGCAAATTACTGGCTCATTGATTTTAGGTAAGTTACTTAACGGCTCTGAACCTGTGTTTGTAGTTTTCCTTGTGAGCAAAACGGGAACACTAATGATTATTTTGTAGGGTTCCTACAGATTAAATCAGTCAATGTAGGTCAATAGTCATACACGGTGCCTGGTGTACTTGTTCCAGCGATGAGCAGGCTTTGAACAGGAGGAACCCCGATCTTCATATTCTTAATCATTTATTTTCCTTTATCTCGATAAGTCAATAGCGGTATCTTATAATTTTGCTGTTATCAAATATAAAATTACTCTTGGTATGCTTAGATTTATGGATTTTCATGTTCAGTATATGGAGAGATAGCTTTTTATTTTTTATTTTTTTAAAAATTGTTCCCTTTACAAGCTTAGAAGATCTTCTCAATCATTTTTTGACAGATGTTTGAAGAAAAAAAAAGTATCACGAAGATATTCTCTAAGAATAATAAGGAAGGCAAACTAATTTCCATTAACTTAGCTAAAGCAAAATTAGACAGGATATATCACTTTATATAATTAAGGCTATAAAACATATTACATTTTGCTGTAATAATAGCATTTCTAGGTTTTTCTACTTCAGGAACCATCTTTTAATTACTGAACCACCTGAAAGACTGAGACGTTCAATACAAGCTGGGGGAATGGATAATATTATTTTTTGGAGAGTAATTTGCTCATCATCTTACACAAAGAAAAGAACATAATAAATGTTTGTTCCTATTAAACATGTGTTATGTTCTTCTTGTTCAATAACAAAGCCATTTCGCCTCCACTGAGCCATGGCTGAAACGATGACAGGAAGAACAAATCAGGAAGGCACGCAGTCTCTGCGTCACAGGGGCAAAAGATTTCCTTGGGTTTTTAAAATCCTTGGTATGTATCTTTCTGAAAAGTTTTATGGTAAAACAATCAAGTTTTTAAAACATTCTAAATTCATCCATAAGACTTAAAGTGTATATTCCTGTATGCAACCTGAAATGCCTCTTCCTCCCCTTCCTCCATCCCCCTCCACACAGTGTAAGCTGATTAAAATAAGTATGGCGAATAGATTCTCCAGACTAGAAGGAAGGGATGGCAGGCTATCAGTGACGATGTCTATATTGCACAGGAATGTGTAAATCTGAGGATTACCAATTAAAGATTCATGAGAAATCAGTAAGACTAAAAAATTTTATGGCACTCTTTTAAGAGTTTATAAACTCGTTCAGAGGGCAAAATGATACACAGTCAGATTTCACTTTCTTCATCTACTGATAAGGGCATGACAGCCTTTTAAAAGCTGAACTAAAATGAAGAGGGAATGCCTGTCTGCGGTTGAACACTAATTTATGCAGGACCCGGTTGTGACAAGAATCTTGTCAGAGTCAGGCAGCAGGTACCGTGACAGCAGGGCGGGCTGAAAAGCCTCGTGGCAGAGCTGGGATGGGAGTCTCCAATTTATGAAGGCTGTTACACACTGCAGGATTTTAAAAGTGTGCGGGAAAATGATTTTTCACGAAGAAAATGAGGGAAATTGTTATAACTTTGCAGGCAAAACTTTTAGTTTAAAGGGATGTGTTTCCTTCGTGAGAAAAAAATGAGTTTACTTCAAAATTTTAGCAGGGAAAAATAAAAGGAAAAGAAATTAATTTGAAGGAAAAGACGGTGCAAAAAAGCAGTTTGGGTTTCTTTCCAGGAAGGATAATTTGGGATGGAGTGTCAAACTTCCTGATTTGGACGTTCCGATCAGCAGTGGCTGCGGCAACCCAGAGTCAACACGCATGACTTGGAGGAAGCGAACAAGGGAGGCTGCTGCTTCCAAGGCCTCCTAGGAAAAGTAAGAACTGGAGCCAGTGGTGATTATGTGCCAGGCATTTCACTCATTCAATGACCGAACGAAATGCTTATGGAGCAGCTACTATGTTCCTTACAACAACCCTAGGAGATCACATATTTTTATTGCTATTTAGAGAAGAAAACAAAATGAGACTTAAAAAGATTATATATCTTGCCCAGCTTATGTTGGACTCTAAAGTCCATGCTCCTTCCACACACCCAAATGGATGGAGAGGCTAAAGGAGAGGATTGAACTGATCGTGTTAAAACTCTTACAAGGCTTAGATACATAAATCAAAGTCAAGATGCTATAGTTCTTACTGTAAAACAGAAATTATCCACAATGCTATCTACTCTGAGCACCACGTACCAGCTGGTTGAGAGAATAACTACCCTGAGATGACTATACTATCCTTAAGCACCTACTCTACGTCAAATAAATACATGTTGAGTAAAGAGCTTAGGGTAATGTCGGGTACAAAGTTGAGTGCTTGATAAAGTGAAGTATTATTACTACTTCGCAAATGTAAACACATTCTTCATAATGCCACATACAACATACAACAGGCTTCTTTCACTGGTTTGAGTCAAACAGTTCGATCACTGTGTCACCCCAGTAAGTTACAGAGTTGAGAACCTAACACACAATGCTAAATGAGCCTTTATGTGGCACTTTACATTTACGAAGTGACTTTAGAGTTATTAGTGTTAATAACCAAAGTAATACAAAAGTGAGGCTGAGAATCTGGTCGCTTAGCAACATGTTCATTTTTCTTCCATTGAAGAAAGGAACCCAGAGGCAATCTTCTTCACTGAGACAAATTCTACCAGCTTACCAAATACAGTCATGGCCTCTATAAAATTCATCCAAGCTAACGTCCTCTCCCCTTGGTATCTGCAAACATGGAGTATCAACTCTCCTGAGAACATGACTACTGAGAAGGGAAGCATAATAAAGCAATAAAATTCACCAATACAAATATTTTCATATCAGATTCTTCACATTAACTATTACATGTTCCAAGACATGTATCCTCAGAGACTTAGATGAATACAAATAATTCCCTTTTGTGTAGTTAATTGGCAAGGTCCTAAATTTACCTAAGAACTTATATTTTAAATATGGAATGTTTGTTAATTTCATAATTTGATAAACTTCATAGTATTTTGTTCCTATGTTTAATGACTGTCATCAGATTCAATGGTATGAACTTTCAGACAGACTCTTAAGCTCTCTTAGTGATAGACGGTAAGTTATTTAGGCTCTTTTTAGGACCTTTATCAATGTTTTGGTATGCTAGCAATTAAAAAGGGATCAGGTGTTTGTGATAGGCCATCCCCTTCAATGCCAGAACAAGAATATTTCATGGTCACTTATAAATTAACAATATGATCATGATGAGCATTTGTACTTAACAGGATTACCTGGTTTCTTAATTAGATTTTGTTTTTAATTCCACACATGGTGGTAGACAGCTCTTTAAAACTGTCATGTAACAATTATAATGAGCATTACAATTTTTTTCTCATTTAAAACTGTGTCCATGTTAGGAAAACAAATGGATCAGTTAATAAATGGAAAAGTCAATAGATAAATTAAGTCTTAGGAGATTAAACATTAGTTTAACATCTTTTATCTATTTAATGTATTGCTACCGGGCATGATGATGAGCTCAAGAAGGCCTGAAACTCTGTTCATATCCCTAGGGTTACATTAATGTTACTAGCAAAAGCCTAAAATCACCTTCACAGGGCATTTTCCAATACTGAATTTTGCTGAGGTCCTAGGGCAATAATATAGCCATTACGATTATGAAGATTTTCAAATATCAGGTCCCTAATGAGAACTTCCACTGAAAATTGGCTGAGTGGTTAACTACTAGCTTCTACTTAATAGACACAGGAAAGTCTTTTCATTTGTATATCCACTGAACAAACTTTTCTTGCAGCTACTAAAAAGCTGGAAGCTGAGAAGGAACTGTCACAGAATGCTTTGCGCGTGATTTTTACTAAGGGTTGAAAACCTTGCTGTGAAAATAAATACAGCCTCGGTTAGTTCCCTCTCCCATTCTCCACGGCAGATTCTGAATCTTTACATGTCTGTTCAAAATTCCTCTCCTACCCTTCACCTCATTACTTTCAACAGATGACCTGTGTTTTTACTTCAGAGAGAAGAGAATTCATTAGTGAAGAAATATCCAGCTTCCTTCCCTGACAGCTTACCCTGATCCACACCTGTATTTACTAAAACAAAACAAAACAAAAAACAGAAACTTTCATTAAAATTATTGGGGAGACGATGGTTAATAAAATTATATAGATTGCAAGTGCATCATTCTGTAACACACCATCTGAACACTGCATTGCGTGTTCACAAAGTCAAGCCTCCTGCCACTGTACGGCTAGCTCCCTTCCACCTCACACTTCCCCTTCCCTCTAGCAGCCGCCATACTGTTGTCTGTGACTATGAGTTTTGTCTGTCTTGTTTGTTTGTTGCTTTCAGTTTTATATCCCACATATGACTGGAACCATATGCTTCTTGACTTTTCCTATTTGACTTATTTTGCTCAGCATCATCATCGCAACATCTGTGTTGTCCAAATGGTAGTATTTCATCTTTTCTTATGGCTGAGTAATATTCCATGGTTTATATGTACCACTTCTTTTACCAATCATACCTCAAAGGACATTTTGGCTGTTTCCATGTATTTACTCACTTCCTCTCCTCTCTCTAGTGTCCTTCAACATACTCAAAGTCACAGGTGGTTATATCCCACATTCTCATTGCTTTTTGTAAATCCGCACTTCTGTTCTTACGAGCTCTCCTTCTCTCTTTGCTTTACTATGCCTTTGATGTAAACACAGTTGTGTTTTCACCCTGAGCTCCTTTAGTCTTTATTCACATCTTCTACCCTCTACATCTTTACAAACAAGATCTTAAGAGTAGCCTACACTCCATTTTCTTATTTCCCACTCACTCTCAAGAAACTACGAGTTGCCTTCACATCCACTATTCCACTGAAAATGCATTCTAAAGTTACCTGTTGATTGTCAAATCCAAAAGGCACTTCTCAATTCTTATCTTCCTTTATCTCTGGAGCATTTTATGTCGCATATTCAACCCTCCTGCCCCAATGCCCAACACCTTGTCCCTCCTTAGCAACTCCTTCTCTTCAAGTCTCTTCTCACCCTTCAACTGTGAAATTCCCCAGAGTCTAATCTCAGTCCCTGTCTTGTCTCTCTTCACATACCTTCTCTAGGCAATCTCACCCATCCTCTTCAGCCCAGACTCCGATGCATCCAAATCCTTATCTCGTCTTGATTAGTGTAATAATGGCCTCCTTCTGCTTTCACAGAAACTCATTTTCTGCACTATAGGCAACGATCTCTTAAAGTGAAGGTCAAAGATCACATCATGATCCCCTGCCTATAATCCTTCATTGGTCACTACTTTGAGGGATAAAATTCAAACTCCTTACTATAATCCACCTGACTCTTGATCCTTCGATCCCACCGGCCTTTTCGGCTTCCTCCTCTGACATCTGCTACACTCAAACTACTGCCGCCAAAACTCCCTACCTTATCATGCCCTCCTAGACTTTCCCTGCCTTTTCTCTTCTCTCACTTTCCTTTTTCCCCAAGCCAAGTCTTAATTGCCCTTCAAGACTTTCAAGACTCACATTGGACTTCATTCATATTTAAGTATTTATTGAAAGCTCCTTCTGTTTCAGATACTGTTCTAATGGCTGAAGTATTAGCTGAGACAAAGTCCCTGTTCTCACACTGATTTCATTTAGAAGTTGGAGGCAGGAATAGGGTACGCAGAAAATAATGCAGGGCAAGGTGGAGAGAGAGTTTGTGCGATGGCGCACTGCTGTTTTATAATAGTATGGTCGTGGGGTGGGGGGGAGCCTGTGCTGTGTCTACTCGTCTGTCCCTGCCTGAGTGAGCCACCCTCCATCTGTGCTCTGTCCACAATGAACAGAACTCGCTGGGCCCCTCCACTAGTCTGTGACTCCTTGAGTGTGGAGACTCTCTTCTAGGCAGTCCCATTGTTGAGCACAAAATCATTCTAAGGAACTGGGCCGACACTGCTCTGGATAGAGAGATAAAGCCACGTAATAAGTGCTCAAAATTTTTTTGAAATAGATTAATACACATTTGAAATTATAATAGAAAAACTTCAAATATAAAAATTTAACTTTACACTTAATATTTTAATACTATGTCACATACTAAAACAGGGACAAAGAGTCAAACCAAATAGCATAATTTCATACTCACTTATTCCTGAAATTATGTACGGTAAGTACAGATTAAATGAACATTTCATAGGAGAAATGTAATTCACTTTGCATTTGAAAGAACTTGGGGGAGACTGAATTTTTAAGGTGTTTTGGGGACAATATCGGTAAAAGAGAATTCTGCAAAAAATTGGGAAGTAGGTAACATGGATATAGTAAGGTATGTGGCAAGACTTTGTACAGGGAAGTCTACTGGTTTAGTTGTGGGGAATTTAATTTACTAACTATAGATAGGAACAAGTTTGAGGATCATGGTATTTTATCATGAAAAATTATAATCGTGTTGCTGTTAACCTCACCAAGGCAAAAGGGCCAAATCAGAAATTAACGAATGATCTTTTTGTTTGTTTAACTTTTTTAACTCCCATATTTTCAGATGTTTTTGCAAATTTTAGGGATTTAAAAAGAAAACTAAACTAAAATTTTTAAATCACAATCAACTTTCTTCCTGGTGATTTTATTTTGCTTTCTGTCACTTTTTTGAATAAAAAAATATATGACAAAATTAGGGAAAGTTTATAAAATTGAAAAAATATATTTACATACACATATATAATTCAACGACACTAAAACAACCACTACATTGAGTATATTTTTGTTCATGTCTATATATTGCTTTCATTCACTTATCATAAATATTGCTCATATTACAGCCTTCATGATTTTTTAAAAATCACGACTGTATAATATTCCACCAAGCAGATGAATGATAATTCTCTTATTGGTGGGGAATTATGCAACTTCAAGTTTTTTACGATTACTACAATGCTTCAATGATCATCCCTCAGCAATTATTTTATTTCCTTTGCCTATTCCCTAGGGGAGATTACTGGTTTAAAGGGGACAAACATTTTTAAGGCTTGGAAAAAACTGGAAGCATCACGCCAACTTACACTGCTATCGGCAACGCATAAGAATACTCACATCTGCGTCTTTGCCAGCATGAGCATTTCCATTTCATTTTTTCCCATTAACTCATAAATTTAACACTGTACTTAATTGTTCAATTTGCATTTGATTACTACCAGAGTTCAATATTTCTCTCCAATTTTTAGTTATGAAAGATGACACTGCTACTTCAGCAAGAAACCATATCGAGCATATAGGTCAATGGTTCAAGATTGTAAAAATAAAATAAAAAATAAAATCTTTAAGAAGGTTAATCCGATCATGACATGAGTAACTGTTACTGTGCTCCATGGTAATCACACATTAATGGCAAGCAGTTCACGGAAGTGGCTATTATTACTATTATTTACACACAGCCAAATGAAGCAGCGTTCTTAGATTATGGGGGGAGGGATGGCCCAAGTAGAGCCAAAAGTTCCTCTCATGCCCTCATAAAGATCCCTGGATCTAAAACCAGATGTGATCCAGAAGGTCAGCTCTCTTCGTTTCTTAGCGCTGCACAGCCCCTATAAACTGAGCTCCCGGTAAAGGTAACAGGCATTGTAGTGCAGCATGGCGGAGAGTGGGCTACAACCTACTTCACTGAGAAGCAAAGATGAGGCCAAGTGAAATGTCATGCAAAGGAATGGCCACCAAATCCCCTGTCTCTCCTCTCCATGACTACTCCCCAAGTTAAGGATCTGAAGTAGTTCCATCTCTTTTCCCTGCATAAAAGAAAGGGCTTGAAGCATAATCATTTGCCCATTTCCCCAGTCTACTCTACTAACTAATGGAGGCATGATCTGGGTAACAGGATTTAAGGGACCTCCCTCTGCTGAAGTTCTTTCTCGCCAACACTGTCTGAATTTCCATGCATTAGAGAGTCTTTGATGTTTCTAAGCACATAATTCTGAGATTAAAGAAGAAAGGTGAGAGTGTGAAGGGTAGGCGGGATAACAGTAAAAAAGCCCCACACTCTACAGTAATGATTACGTTAACCAGCCTGGTTTTACGTTCTTAGAATACTTAACTCCAAAGCATGCAAAGAATAGGAATAAGAGTTCCAACATGGAGAGGGCATAGAGAAGCGCAAAGAGTTAAGTCATTTTGGGTTGCTTTAAAAATGCATAGCTGAGGAAAGCAGACTACAGAAGAATAGAGAAGGAGGAGGTCAATCTTACGGTAATAAAAATGTATGTTTTTATAGACCTTGGGGGTTTACAAAGCACACTTCTGCTGATCATACTTTTTAATCCTCGCAACAACCCTGTACTGAAACTGAGACCCAGAGATATTAAGTAACTTACCCAAAGCCACAGAGGGAGTAAGTGGCAGAGCCAGGACTCGACCCAGGTCTTCTGATTCCTCCTGTGCACTTCCAGCTCCCCTGGAGCTGAAGCAGGGGCAAACGGGAGGTGGAAGTAATGTGCCCGAGACCAGTGTTGCTCTCTCCCTTCTTTCAAAGGCCAAGCAGAGCAGACTGTAACTGCCTCAGCGACCCTTTTCATCAAAGTCTTTCAGGATGAAGCACACGGAATCTGAAAATGCTTCTCAGCTTTGGGCCCAAGAATGGCAATAAGTAGAAAACACTGCCAGAAGTGTTTTTGGCTGTACTTTGTCATTTATGTAAAATTTATTGGAGCCTCGAAGCATAGTAATTCTCATTTTGGAGAGTAAAACTTGTTTTTATAATTGCTATTATTTAAAGCAGTTTGTTTAAAAATTTTTGCTTAGCGGTTTCAGTCAAATCTTTTAAATCACACCATTATCAAAAATTACCTTAAAAAATGCCTAAGTACCAAGATACTATACTAAATCTACCTTTAATCTTTCTATCTTAATCATCTTTCCTCAGTGATTATTTTTATTAAAGCAATTATAATCATTAAAATGGACAGAATGATCAATCTTTTCATATTGAACTTTAAATATTTTCAACAAACTAAAGGAAAATGTGTGCATTTTGAGATATGAGCCTTTTTTGAGATGTAAATTTCATATTCATTTCTAAATTATATCTAAAATGCTTTTTAATGTAGTCTTTTGTAATTAATTTTCTATAACAAAATTTAGACTTTCAAGTCTCTAGTTTCTTGAAGTTCCTTAATTTTCCTTAGAGAATTATATTTTTTAATTTCTAATCTACACTAAGTTTTCAACACATTCGATTAGATATTTTTTCTTTTCTTTTTTTGCTCATTTCTTAAGAATATGAGGATACGGTCTAAATGGACTGGGTATATGACCAACTTGTTATCATTCCTAGATCTTTCTATAATCACCTCCAATACATCTCAGTCTCTAAGTCTTTTCATTTATGAGAACTACTATCAATAGGGCCAAGAGCTAAGTAGGCATCAACACTAATCATAGCATACAAAAGATTAATCGAGGACATCAGTTTACGTATGTCAAAAGCTTTTAGAGGCTATCTGAACTTTAAAAGATGCTCTGTTTAACCAGATCTCACTCGTGCACCAGTCCTATCTGGGATGGATTATATCCAATTTAGTAGTTTAAAGTCACCTGAAACCTTTAAGATTAATAAAAAGGCAGTCAGACATAAAAAATAAAATAAAATGAAAGAGGAGAAACTTGGATAAGGAGGAAGAAAGAAAAAGGAAAAAAAAGAAGAGAAAAAAGAGTTTAGCTAAAAAAGATAATTTCTAATAAGTACTAATATTTTCAAGCTTTTGATGTGTTTCCCTTTTCCCTTTACTTTAAAATTTCAGTTCCATATTTTAAAACTCTAATTAAACCTAACATTCTTTTGGGTCCTTATGTTCCAATTCAGGAATTCCTAATAAGATTTATATCATCTGATCTCTTTACAAGGAAAAAAAACACATGAGTGTATTTTTCCCTACATTATTTAAGCCCTACTTAAGTTTTTTCAAGATGAAATGCTCATTATAGTCTCCCAAATCACTCACTGTATGGTACCAAAAATAGTTACTAACATTTTTTAAAAATCACAAGTCCATAAATCTTAGAATTTGAATCATACAGAAACAGAATTAAACTGACTTCTACTATCTTTTTTGTATAATAAGCTTTATGATAAGCATGACCGAGAGGGCTGACCCTAATTTCCTAATCACATGATCCGGGGAAAAAATGAGCACACTTCAAGCAAGATAAAAATGTCAAAACAAGGTTGTTAAAGTTATTACTAGTTTTAAAAAATCAGTGTTGGCCTTACCCACTTACTTCCCTCACTCTACCCTATTCATTTAACAAGCATAACAAAATGATATCAAGAATGAAGCCAACAACAGTTCTCAGACTGGAACCATCCCAGTATGATGGAGGCCTTCTTAGTATGTTAGAGGTGGCTTCTGGAAAAAAGAAAATATATCTTCTACTTTTCTTATTTTTTTAAAAATTCCTTGGGTATGTAGACTAATCTATTTTCCAAAGTAGCTTAGTTGCAAAAAAGCATTCAAAAAATATTTGTTGAAAAACTATTCTATTAAACTGTTGTACTCGAGTTTGATGTCTGAGAACTCTTCAGCACTAAAGGTGACCACCAGGACTACTACACTGACCATTCAGTGAATAACTCTGACCTCCTTCTATGGTTTCCCTACCAAACCAGTTCATTCGCTCACTTGAAGTTCTGGTCCCCTAAAGCAATAAAGGAAATGGTACTTAACCGTACTTATCCACTGCTTACTTACAGAGTTCCTTTGCACTTCACTAACCATTATCCGACCATAAATTCTGCCCCTGTTTATAATTATAAGTGCTTAGAAAAGACGTGTTTCCTAAAATAAGAATTTTTGCCCCTCCAGAACTCTTAAGAAAACTCAGAAATTAGATCCAAGGTTATCAATTCATTTGACTTAACAAGTATTATCAGGAAAATAAAATGGGGAATCAAGAGCAGTTAAGTATAGGAGTTTGTTTTCTAGGAGGTCTTTAGCAAGTTAAAACAATGCTATTTAAAGGCTTTAGAACACACTAGCCTATTAGTAAGACAGCAGTACGAATGATGAAAGAAAACAGAACTTTTGGTCTTTTAGGAGTCCTCTTCTTCATTTAAGAATGTCCAACACCCAGTGGAATTTACTTGCTTTGATGCTTCCTTCTGATTTAGTAGCTAGTGCCAACTCAACAGAAAAAAGGATTTTGGATTTTGCCTTAGGCTAGATTATAGGATAAAAAATACAAAACCACAAATGATAAAAATACCTTATTGCTGGAACATATAAATATCATGTGGTTTATGAGGTGAGAATTACAGAAAAGGGCAGAAATATTATAAAAGCTGTTATGGGAGACTTCGCAAAAGCCAATTTCTAAAAGTTAATACATAAAAGTTTCCAGAATTAGAGTTAAGTTAAAATTAAAATACCAGTGATTTGTATATAATTGCATGTAATATAAAAACTTCATTTTATTTTTATGTAATAAAACACTATTATTAATGGCATAAGTACTTAGAAGGGACATAAAATTTCAGGAATATATTTTGTTCTCTATTTACAGAAAGGTAAGGAATCTTGGGATATGTTTGAGGATAAATTAAGTTTGACATATTTAGTCTCTATTTGTAACATAAAAGAAATAATTATGTTATTAAGAAATCTGGAACATCTAAAATAATATATTCTAAAGATAAACCTTCACTCTCTTTTAAAGATAGGAAATTTGAAAACTAGAAAGAAGTTAAGAAGATAGTGAAGATATTTTCCAAAGTACCTCCTGTAAACTTTCTATAACAGGATCTATACGGAAAAGAAAAGTCCCACAAAAAATAAGTTTGTGAATCAATAGATGCTATATATTGCTCTTAGAGATTTAAAATACATATTAATCTGTTACTGGCTCAAAGAAGTCCTGTAATGAGAAAGTGTACTTAATTTTTTAAGCCAGCATTTTCCAAATTTATTTAACCACGAAGCAGAACTAATGTTCTCAGAACACTTCAGAAAATCCTGAGCTAGAAGAACTAAGTATGAAAAAATATGTATAAAAAATGACTTTTGTATCTTATCACGGTCAAAGCTGCTTAACTAGAATCTCTTCATCATGTTTACTCTTAAAAAACTATGTAGCTTTTTTTTTTTTCTAAGGCGAATAAAATGTACTCACTGTTGCAGTATCCCCTTTCCCTTCTGAATGAAGTTCTCAGCCAATGACAGGCTGTTAAGGGAATTATTTCAAACCAAGGTGTAAAACTCTTTCCGATAATTTCCAGGTCTAATGGTACCGGAAGTTCTATAACATCAAAGCATTTCTCACAAGGAGACAGATCAACTCCATTCTTTTCCTAGAGGTGTGATAGTGAAGCCTATTGCACATGATTTTGGAATAAAAAGCATAGGTCCAATGAAGTTCAGGAAATTAGGATCAGTAGGATCAGTAGGATCAGTAGGATCCTAAACGTCAAGAGATACCACCCACTAAAGGTTAAAAGAAAATGAAGCCAAAAGATACAATGATGTTTATGAAATAGAATCAAAAGAGAGAGAGATCACTAATAAACAAGATGACAAAGAAAGGATATAGAAAAATAGTGTTAAGTAGAGACACACAGGTGACCATGTAAGATTAAAAAAGAGAATGAACAACTGGTGACTCATTATGGTGTGCAGTCAAATATGTCCCCGAGTCCTCTTTTAGCCCAGCACCAAGCAGGTTCACATTCCCTGACTGCACCAGAGGGGAGGTGCTCTGCGGGAGCTTCCTCTGAAAGGGAATAGAGTCTACAGTGAGAGGAGTGACATTTTCTGCCTTTTTTAGGTGCAGATGGAAGAGGCTCAGAAATTTACTAGAATTTAAAAGAGTTGTGTATATTTCTTTTTAATTCACTAAGGCTGCCTCTTCGGATTTATATAAAAAAAAAAAATCTTTAAAATATACTGATATGAATCAAGGCATAGATCCAATATAAGATTAACTTCTTTGGGAAGAAAGAAATGAAACCAAATGAAAATATTCCTCAGATTCATTTGTTTTACTACTTTATTTCCTGTGCAAGGAGTATATCAGCAAGGCTATTATTGCATGCATATACAAAGAAATAGAAAAATTCGACTCAATTCGAAATTATAGCTTTAAAAGTCCTGATAAGTAAAGTAAATGAAAAAACAAAATTTACACTCAGAACAAAGCCTGGAGCTACGAAATCATAATGCCAAAAGAAAAAAAATAAGTTCACTTGACAATCTCAGCCCCCTTCAGCTAAAGAGCTTACCCATGATGCCGCCTTAAGACTACTTTGAAGGAAAAAACAAAATCATGTAATATTCAGCGTAAATCTAAAACATCATGAATTTACTTAATTAATCAACACCACAATTCAAGAGTTCATACTTTAGACTGCCATTAATAAAGAGGAGACTTAGAAGATAGGATTAACAATTATCTACTGGTATTATTCAAGTATACAAAAAAATAAAAAGAATGCTGTGAATTTTTCAGTTATGTTAACTTTATATTTAATATTAATATTTAAACCATTTAAGGTTTAAATTGTTTTTATGAACTGTAATTAAAGTTAGAAACAAATCTGAGTTATCATTGAAATGACTTTCAACAGAAAGATAGCACATTTTAGGTAAATATTCTGTCATGTTATTTCACTTTAGGAGTTATTTCACCTTTAGGAAAAAGAAACATGAAATAATCATCTAATCTATACTTTCATTGCTCAATAAAGGAAAACTCAGATTACCCAGAAAACATTTAAAGATGTTTTTATATATAGTCCCTTTGATAGATTACAATATATTAAGTTATCAGATAACAAAATTCAAACAACGCTTTTGTACAGGTCTAAAAATAGCATGATATACTCACAGTATTAACTTAAATGGCGAAATAAAATTACTCTATTGAATAATGTAACTAGGTCAAAACTAGATCTCAAGATTTTGATAAGACTCTGTTAGGTTTAGCTATCACGAAGTAAATTAGGGCTTCCGGAGGCAGGTATAAATAATATTTAAGTTGACGCAGCTATGTATATGGCATGCATTTATAAATGAATCGTCTCTCCCTGTATGCCACGGCTTTCATATCTTCGGTAGTTTTTTTTGTATAATTCACAACCTCCTGTGGGAACTGTGAAAGTCCAAGTAATAGATGAAGAAATAAATAAAGCAGATCAAATAAAATCGAACTTTATTAAAACAAAGCTTAAAGATAATGCATGAAATCCACCAAATTCCACTGCCCATGATTTGAAAATTAAGTTTTCAAGTGGGGCTAAGCTAGCTGGACAGTTCCATCCTGACTAACTCTGTGCTTATACTGCAACAGAAAATCAGCAGTGGCCATAAGGCCATCTTTGAAAGGGAAGTTTCCCAAAATAAGCATGGTGGGAAAAAATGTATTTCAGTGACCTTAGTATGTTTTTAGTGAAAAAATTTAAGTATGGAAAATTATACCCACTAATTTAAGAATTTACCAGCAAGAATGAAAAACCTTCCAGACTAGGATCAAACAGGTGCTTGCACCTTTCACTGGATACTAATTGGCAGGACCTCACTGTTTCCTAATGGTTTCTAAACAACTGTCCACACGTTAATATCTATTATAACCTTTCGATATCAAATACAAACTACATACAGCCTAATTTTTTCACTATGTCATTAAACTTACTAACATGACCTTGTTCTAATACATTTAGGATCCATTTTAACTCATTCATTTCTTTATCACAACTCTCAATCTCCTCCCTCATTAATTAGGTTAGGGTTTTTTGGTGATGCTTCTTTTAAATAATTTCATTAGGGGTAGACTAATTTATGGCTTTCATGACAGTATTTGAATTTGAAAAGGTAACTTCCAAATGTGCTTCCTCGGATGCCATTATAAAATAAATTTTGTACAAAGTTACTTCAAAACTAAAACTTGAGATTGATAGTTTTCTAAAAGTATGCTAAAAACTGAAATATACACATATTGTAATTATTAAAATAACAGAACCCCAAACCGCCTAAAAACAAATTTTACTCTCTAAATAGATGAAATAAAATTGATAAGAACTTTTTAAATAGATAAAATGCATTAAGTCATACTTTCTTTCTCCACATTAATTTTATCTTCAAACAAGGTGGAATAAAATAAAGACCTGAACATTATTTAAATTAAAACCTCAGTAAACAAGATTTTCACCATTCATATTTTGTTTTAAAGCTTCAAGAAGTAAGAATAAAGACTCTGATGAGGTATTTGTTTTGCATAACTGGAACTATAACTTTCTTTAACTTTGTGCATTGGGCAGGAATTTTGTGTTTTGCATACAAATACGTATCCTTCACTTAGAATACTGCCAGACACCTTTGCAAAAAACAGTTAAGAATAATCATCTAAAAGACAACAACAATCATCAGTCACTTTCCAGAATTACTGTCCAAGATGATGTGTATGTAAAGGTTTTAGAGCTAACCATTACCTGCACAATAATAATTCTTCTAGTTGAAACAACAGTCATACAACAATCATTTCCTGATAATAAGAAGCAAATACTATGAACTTTTAAAAAGAAAGTTTAGAAATGAGAATGTTCTAAAACATTTCTTGGGATATACAAGTCTCAATGGAATTCAGGTCATCATATACTTGGAAAATCAGGACTTAACAGTGTTTTTCCAGGTTTAGAAAAGCAATTTGGAAGCAAAAACACTCTAAAAAAACACAAAAGATTTGTCTGAACAGCAGGGCCAGAGTATTTTCAGGTAATTCCAAATTGCCTGTGGCATCTTTTAACCGGTTCTCTGCTGTTAGTTTTAGAATTAAAAGCAACCAATTTGGAAAGGGCCTGCAGGGACCATTAATACCAGGTTTTCTTGCCTCTAATGTTTTCTCATACACAGCCTGGTTTTCTCCCTATATAATTTTACAAATGAGATTCCTAATGCTTCATTTACTTTAATAAGGAAGATCTTACAATGTTCCAAGAACACCGAGAAAAGGTTTAGAGCATTTATCCAGTTAAGAATGAGCTGTGAACCTCACATTATGTGTGAAACTAGAGTTCATTACGATAAAGACACTAAAATTAAGACAGGATATTTTATGACAGCTAAAAGAATCAGGTGAAATCTAGGTAGAACAAAAAAAATCAGGAATGACTTATCAAAAAGTTTAGTAAGTTATTTTAGGGGAAATAAAATATTTAATCATGATCAGAACACATCTGAAATATCATCACTGAGTCTGTTCTGGAAAAAGGTGTATCCAGATTGAAAGGAAAAACAGATTTTTGGTCTACAGACAGATTTAAGGCAAGTAATTCCTAAACTTCATGAGAAAAATATTAACACTTAAACTATTGACTAGATTTTTAATTTTCTATACAAGAGACTATTAACTTAGTCACTGAGTCTATTAATATTTCATGCTTTTTATTTAATTATTTATCCTTACACCTTTAAGAGAAAATACAGGCTACTGATTTCTATAAAGGCTTTTGGTTTATATGCAGGCTTTTGGGGGTTGTTTTTCCTGCAGACTATTAAAAAAATCTTCAACACATGATCATTGCTACATTTAGGAAAATAAGAAATTTTCCAAATTTGAGGCCAATAACAAACATAAACCTTAATAAAAGATACATCGTTTTATAGTTATAAATTGTAATGCACACATGTAGTTAAAAAATTAAAAATTACACAATCCATAGTGTGAGTGAATAATTGTGCTCGGGCTTCTAACAACTTCACTGCACCTTTGCAGCCCTTTAATTTTTTTAGTATGACTTGCCAATTAGAGTTACCTTCTTAGTGGTGTAGTGAGCATTTTGCTTTTGATTAACTTGAAAGTTGTTACAATTCCCTAGTTACAAAAAGAAAAAGTGCTCGTACACCCCAACATTAATATTCTCAGAGGCTAAGAGAGCTCGTCACTAACCCTACATTAAATATACTGATGGGCGCATAGACTGTTTTTCTTCAGGAGCTTTTTATGTATAGATGCACACATGTATTTTTTTTTTAAATGGAGATAGGTTAAGGTATGTTAAGCTGGTGGCATCTATATATCAAGGAGATGCTTCTACAACTAAGTCAATTTTTCATGTAGATAAAGAAAAAAGGACCATCTTATGCTCAAAAATGATGTTCATGATATAAAAACATGTTATGTTAATTTATGTGAAATCATAAAACATCAATAATCACTTCATTATTTGTACGTAGAAGGAAAGAAATCCATAATTTCCAAAAGATTTAGTGATTCTTATAAAAAAAGATTTTAGAGCTGACTGCAGAAAAAATAAATAGGAAAAAAAAAAAAAAAACCCCCAGCAAAATAACGCATAGATGAGTATTCACAAAGGGTTATGGAGAATATGAAAGTACTGCTGTAGTTCAGAGCAGAATCACTGCATGGGCTGTGACATCTGATAAAGTTATTGTCCAGATAAGTTTACATGGGGCTAAAGTCAATGCTAAAGCAATGAGGATTATTAAGGGAGAAAAAGGAAGCCACTGACTGGGGAGGGAAAATGATCACTTCAGTACCCAACGTCTGAATGAAAGAGCTACTGTGAGGATGGCAAATGTGCTCACCACTCATGGCCACCCTGGAACAGAAAAAGGAAGTAAAGAAGCAATGAAGTAAGAAAACTAAATTTCACTTTAGGGAGAAAAAAATAAAATTAATCTCTTATGAAATCTCTAAAAAAAAAAAAATGGAAAGAAAACAATGTAAAAATCTATTTTAACCTTTAACTGTAATAGCTAAAAACATTTGGGAGTAGCATGTGACGAACAGTAGACGAGACTGAACTTCTAGAAATATAAATTCAGTAAATAATTATTTGATCATTGAAACTAGATAAAGATGTGAGCATTAATGGAAAAAAGAATGCAATCAGTCATCATGTAAGAATCAAAAGGGCAAAAATATGGGTACAAGTTTCTCCAAAGAAAGAAAGACATAAATTAAATATGGACGGTATTTCAGCCTTTTAGGGGAAAGGTGGTTAAACTTTAGAGAATGAGAGTAAGGGAAAGGACCTCTTAATCTAACATATGAACCATCGGTGATATTATATTGCAAAATAAAAAGTGATAAATTATATAGAATAGTGTTTTCTAGAATAAAAATGTAAAGAACCAACATCCATAGCCTAAGCCATGATTACAGCTACTAGGTTTTTGTTGTTTTATTTATTTTTGGGGGGTTGGGGGGGCAGTGGATGGGCATGACACTGAAGTCATTACAGGAAAATGTCCTAAGACGAAAAAAAAAGAAAGCACCTCATGGGAAAACAACACATGCTTCAATAATGAAAACTACTGGCCAGATGGCATAATTCTCTAATATATTTTAAAATTTTAGGGAAATTGGAATAGGCTAACAATTACCCACAAATCGGAGAAAGGAAATAAAAAAAGTTATAAAACTAATTCTAACATGTCTTGTCCTCCTGTTTTTGCCTAAATGTAGCTGAGAATCTATCTATATAAAGTCATGTAAGTCTTGTATGAAATGGACTCCATGAGGCCAGAACATTCTAAATCACATCATCAAAATTATCACACAGCTTTGACATAACATTTGGCAACAAAATTAATCAAATAATTATTAAGTAGATATTTATACTTAATCTGTACATATACATGTGTACAGAGTGAATTCATATACGATTTAAAATGTTTTTCTTAATTTTACATGTAATTAAAATAATAAAGAATATACATGTATCCAACAGAGATTTAGATTTGACAACTGCTGGACCACATTTAGTCGAATTTAAAGTAACAAACTAGGAAAGAAGAAAATATGCATAAAAACTCATTTACACATACAAACTTTTGGCAAACATATAAATAAGGGCATCTATTTCCAAAGCATAAGATATTAAAGCATATACAAGAAAAGTAATTCCAACGTTTTCATTTTTATTGTAGTTCAGTGTAATTATTAAATTAAAATCTTACTTTAGGGGGAGCCGGTTTTAAGCAAATTCAAATAATTTTTCACTGGCAAATTTTGTTATTACTATGACTACTCTTTTAGAGCTATGCATTTTCTTCAAAATGGCTTAAGCCTGTGTGCAGAATTGGGATCACGTACCCACGCCTCTGTCTGGATGGGCCTGATGTTGGTCAGCAGCACCTCTTCATAGTTTCCGTAATCAATGAATTTAACAACTGCTGTCATCCCTGAAGAATGGAGAGCTTCAACTTCTGCTCGGTAAAACTGAAGAGACAAAAAGAAGTTTTAGATATGACAATCGACATTGTCTCAAAGAGTAATATTTGATGGAAATACAAATCATCAAAGTGTTGGACTGCAACTTTTTTTTGAAAGGTGATTTTTTTAAAATTGATTTTTGAGATATAACTGACTTATGATGTTGTATTAGTTTTAGGTGTCCAACACTGATTTGATACATGAACATGTGTAAAATGCTTACCATTAAGTATAGTTAACATTCATCACCATGGGTGGTTACAGAATTCTTTTTGTGATAAGAACTTTTAAGATTTACTCTTAGCTACTTTCAAATACGCAGTATTTTAAAGACAATAATTTATGAGAATATTTTTATTAAAAAAAACTTACTTATGAATAATCATAAATTGGCTAAAAAAAGAGATAAATTATTTTATCCATGTGAGTTCTGAACAGTAGTAAGGTTTCAAGACAAAAGAGGGTCTGTAGAGAATATTCACATGCTAATGGGTGTAAAAAAACCTAGTGTCTTGTTTTGTTGTAGCCACTGAAGCCCTCTAACGGTTAAGACTATTCTTATGTACTAATCAGAATATATAACTATGGAGCAATTTACTTAAAAAACAGAAATATGGGACCAAAATACATCTCAAAGAAAAATGCTCATTGCTGCCATCATCACAGGCAGCTGGGGTAAGGTGAGGATCTCAGGTAAAGAGTAAGCACATGACTCCTATCCAGGATTTATAGGATTTGAGACACTGCAAGACCAGATGCTTTTATGTCATTAGTTTACCCAGTTTTATTTGGCGCTGGGAACTAAAGCACATTAACAAACTCATAAAGAGCTTATAATTTATGTAACAACTACAATTTAATAATTTATCTGTTTAGGTACCTAGGAGTAGGTCAGCTGATCGGAGTACTCCTCCAATACAGGTCAACCCATTCAGGGCCCAAATCATAGGTTTGAATATTGCTTAGTAAACATAAAAGAGAAATGAAAAACTACTTACTCTTCAGGAATATTTTCTTCCAACTAGGTTAAGGTGGATGCTCTATTATAACACTGTCTACTCTAACAGTATCCTTTAATAGGCTCATCATAATCAGAAAATGCTAAAGGCGACAGAAATTCTTATTCTCCATATCCTTCTAAACTCTGAGTTACACTGGATGTACCAGGAAAGAATCTGTTTTCGCTGATCAACTAGCATTTCATACTACAAAGGCTATGAAGTTGATTTATGGTGTTTCATTCCCAGGTCTGGATACCAGGAGGTTTAGATACCCGGTGCTGGAATTTTCCTTATCTCAGAGTTCTTGGCATACATTCGTATCTCTCCCTTCCTCCTTCGTTTCTTCAGCCTTACATTTCCATGTTCTGTGAAGTGTTGCGAGTATTTCTGGACCTATGCTTCTATCGTAAGCTGCTCAGATAATTATGTCAGTTCAGGTAAGTTGTAAAAAAGTCATAATAGATCCCAGAAAAATAAATTAGTTGACATCTTTTTAGAACTTACGGTTTCATAAAGACAATGTGTGAAAAATGACTTCTATACAGTGTGGAAAGTACTGTAATAAAGGTGTGACGTGGCACTTAATAAGGCTGAGGAGTTCGGGAAGAGCTTCCTGGGACAGAAGACAATGGATATGGTTTTCAAAGGGTGAAGAGGATTTAGTCAAGTAAAGAACTGGGGAGAGTGTTCCAGGGAAAGTTACAGAGACACGAAACATGCAGGCGAGTGCAGGAAACTACAGAGTTTAAATTAATTATGGCATGAAGTGAGAAGAGGAGTCAACTGACAGAAAGTCAGACGGGACAAGAAGGCTAAGAGCCAGAAGACTGAGGCTCTACGTGTGTTTTAGAATATGCAGTTGAAAGATTTTAACTGGGAAGAATGACACGGTCTGATATCAGAAACACGGCAGCGGCGGTTTCATTGACAGTATTAAGAGGAATGAGATTTAAGGCGAGGAGACCAGCTTGGAGGTTGTGAGAGTTGAGAGTATTCCGGCTGAGGGGGCAGAAAGAGCTGAACTAGTCATGGCAGAAGAATTGTACCAAATTCTCAAATCCTTCCATAAAAATAAAGTTGGATTTTTATTTATAAAAATAAAGACAAGATATTACGAGAAATTTTTTAAATGCTAGATTACACCAATTGATTAATTAACTCCAAAATATCATTGTAATGCAATTCAGATTATGACTTCTTAATGACAGGTATAGCCAATGCCTTTTCTTACTCTGGTCTCTGGCTAAAAAACTGCAAAGTTGGCTGTTCTTGACAAGACATTTAAAAGCTATCTCTTAAATAAGATGGTTTCAGAAGATAACTAATCCCATCTTCTTCAGAGGATGAATATAGTTTACCTTATTTTCTAAATGGTATAATCTATATAGAGCCCACAATCCTTCACTCTAAACTGGAAAGTATATATCCAATTAAAATCAAAGTAGTCACCTTAGAAGATCATCCAATTATTCTAATACTCTGAAAGCTCAAAACATTTTAAAGAATTATTCGGTACAGTAGTCTTCCAGAAGCTATATTATATTCTTTTGAATATATTCAGTAGAAGCAATAAATGAATTCAGTATTATTGAGTTTTTGAGACAATTACAATTAAAAGCAAAGTTTTATTAACAATCTCATCAGGCATTTGAAGGCATGTAGATAACAGCACAGCCAGAACTATTTGATACATCCCAAGCTCCTGACACTTAGCAGGTACTCAATTGTGGTTTGCTGAATATTCAGTATTTGTTGAAGGATTTGACTGCTAAGTGTAATATCTGAATATTTGTAGGTTTGTTATTCTCCATTGCTTTACTTGTTTCTGATCATTCATATTCTCTCTCTTTTTAACCATGCCTCATAATTTTTTATAGGACACCAGACATTGCAGATAAAATATTGAGGAGGTTCTAGAAAATGTTACTTTTCCCAAAAAAGAGGATCAGATTTTGTTTTGGTAGCCAGAGTATAAGCAGATATCCTTGATCTCATAAAGGGTTGGTTTTGGGCTCTGTAATGGCTCATTTTTAGTAGTTTTGTACTTAATACTAGGGTACAACTCTTGTGGGGTTTTAATGCAAAGCCTGAGTCGATTAGCAAGCCTTTCAAACATTATTGAACTTGAACTCAAATCATTTACTTCCTCTGCTTGTCAAGATCACTAACAACCCCGCACTGTCCAATATGATAAAATATTTTCCATCTTCACCTTATTCAACATTTTATAGGAGCATCTGACACAAGGCCTACTCTATAGTTACTTTAACTACAAACCAACTCTAATTTCCAACCATTTCACTCTTTCTTGCCTCTACTACAAGGGAGAAACAGCTAAACAGAAGTAATCCACCACTACCTAAATCAAATAGCTCCTGTATTTTGGAAAGGAAGTGGTTTGAGTTACAAGAATTAAGAGTCTAAATAGTAAAGAACACCTGTATTTGCTTTCCGAGCTCCCTAACAGCCAGGATATTGCCATGTAAAATAGTTCCATTTAACGAGATTGTCTGTTGGTATTTCTGGGAAGGCTTTTGCTTTTCCGGAAAGAAAGAAAGAAAAGACATAGGTAGCACTATCTCCTCTCCTCTTTTTAGCCTTGAATTAAAACTTTATAGTAGAAATGCTGCTTTTAGACAAGAATTATCTCACATGCATACGAAAACCTTAAAAGAGCATGTGACCCAGTTACACCACCCTGTACCTCTCATTGCTGGCATCACCAGGTAACACCTAACACCCTGCTCGTGCCCCGTCATTCACTGAACGCAGTGGGGGCTGGTTCCTGATCTCAGGTCTTACAGCATCCTTTTAAAGGATCCATCCACATTTCCTAGCCTGAAATCCAGTTCCCTTGAATCTTCAGTTAACTTCATCTCTTCTCCTTTAACCACACATACAATCCCGTGGGCACAGCCTTACCTTATCAACTGAAAGTACTGTATTTACAAAATGTTTACTTCAAACACTTTTTTTCCTGTGATTTGATCCTCACATCTACCCAGGTCCATTGCTCTATACCTCCTTACCTGTCTTCATCACCCTGATGATGATATCTCTAGTCCCCACTCTACTTTTTTCCTATATAAGTGCCCCCTTCAGAATTAATTAATATAGCCAACAGATAATTATTAAATCCCCACACTGTAGAAAGAGCAGGGTTGCAGAGGAAAACTACACAGACACAATCCTGCCTTCTAGAAACTTAAAATTATGGTCGGGGAAAGAGCCATCAATCCAGGAAGCAAGACCACAAATGTTTACAAAGACTGGTAACTTTTAGAAAGTGAACAGGGCACTGACTGAGAAAGACAACAACGTGGGAGAAAAGAGGGGGCAGGTCAAAGGCGGCTCCTTCTAGGAAGGGGCATTTGAGTCCAGCCCTCGAGGATGAGAAGAGTAACGGGCGGAACAGGCGGGGCGGCAGGTAAGCCTGTCTGCCCTGTGCCCGCACTGCCGGTCTCCTCCCTCTCAGCCGGGCTCCGCCCATCCGATCGCGGTACCCCCTCGACGTCGCCTTCTATTTTTCCCTTCCCCTTCCTCTACGACTTCCCTCTTTCCCTTTTAGCCAGCAGACGAGGTAGAACTAAGAACATTTAAATTATTGGTTTAATAATTATTAAATTATTTATTATGAGCTAAATAATTATCATTTCTCTCTTAGTTCTTTTAAAAAGCAGTTTGATTGTGTAGATTTTCTTTTTTCTTTTTAAAATAATACATTTTATTTTATCTTTATTATTTTTTAAATCTAATTTTATTATTAGTGTCAGGTATACAGTACATTGGTTAGACATTTATACAGTTTATAAAACAGTCCCCCTAATTGCTCCCCCCTCCCCTGGCCCTCCACCTGCCGTTACATTAATGCTGGCTGCATTCCCTATGCCGTGCTCCCCATCTCTGAGATTTAGATGCAATCTGCAGAATTTAACACTGTACCATTTAAGTGATATTCTTCTTTGTGAATCAGTAAAATCTTACTAGAAAGAAAAGCAAACAATGGTTTCGTTGATAAGTAAAAGAACTTATCAATGTAACTTAATCATTTTTACAATGCTATTCCCATATACAAGCTAAAACCAATCCTAACCTAACCAAATTTTATGGGACTGATTCTCCCTCCCTAAGCATCCATAAAAAATAATATTTTGTTTTTCCTTTTATAAATTATATATGTATAAATATGTTCATAGACTTTAAACAGGTACAAATGCAAAACAAAACTCATGGTCTCAAAGCAATGGCTTTCTACAGTCACACTAGAATATCACATTTATTAATATTCGTATACAATACCTTTATAGCACGCATACCTTATTGTCTTCCCAATAAAGTGCAAAACATTCATCTCCAGGTTTCCACAGTTTTGCATACTCCACAGGAATAGATGATTCTAGCACTTTTTCTGGTTTAATTGGCCCAGATCTTCTTTTGGGCGCACTATTGTAAAATATTTTATCATCACAGGGTGTAGCGGTGACGGGTCCTGCTGGCTTAATAGGTCCTACTCGCCTTCCCCTCGGTGGCATTTCTGTCTCTCCGTTTGGAACACCAATGAAGCTATTAGTTCGGACAGGATTCTGGTAATCAGTATTTACATGAAAATGTTTTTCAATTTTTATACCACCGAAAGCGTCACTATTGACTGTTCGCGGTTTCCTGTCATAAAAATGATCAGGATTTGCTGTTTGGTTTTCTCTTTTCCCACGTTTCTGATTGTTATAGTCTATGGGTTCTTGAGGAAGAGGATTTTCTTTTGCCTCTGCATAGGGTGGACCTCTGCCTGGCCGGCTTTGCATAGAGTTATCCCTTTTTTTAAAAGCACCGTCGCTGTGCTGAGAGCTTAGAGGGTACGAGGTGTCTTTAGTTCTCTCATATCTAGAATACGGTCTGTCGCACCTGGTTCTCTCTTCGGCCCATCCTTCAGACCCTGAAGAAGTACTCGGTCTTTCGGGACCTCTGCTTCTAGGGAATCCGCTGCCTTCGAAAACTGCCTTTGAATTCTGAGTGTCTCTTTGAAAACGAGGAGGTTTTTCATTTCGTGGCTGTCTGGTATCACTGCGGGGAAGATATCTCGGTGGATTATTATCTCTTACTCCATTCTGCTCAGTGTTCGACAACCTGTGCGGCCCCTGATGCAGATGCTGTGGTTGTGATTTAGGTTCTGAAAAGTAAAAGCATATCGTATGCATATTAAAATGATGACTTGTATTCATACTTATTTTAAAATGCCTAAGAATTATTAGATAACACAACGAACTGCTATTTTAACATCTTCCACCATCTCCCTGCCTCACTGCCTTCAGCCCTCTCTGCTGCCTCAGAGTTCGGTATTTCTCATGCACAGCTTCCCCAGTGAGGCACGCTAGTGAAGTAAAACCATGATGTGAACCACAAAAAAACGGTGGAGAATTTAAGAGCAATTTGTCTTTGTCATTGCATGGTTGAATTTTTATAATATAGCTATCTTTATATGCCATTCTGGTAATTCACTTTCCGAGACATTAATGAAACAGAATTGTAAACTGCTAACTCAGAAGCTGCTATGAAACTGTGTAAGTACAACCCTTGCTCAACTTCTTTCTGAATCCTGCTCCAATTTAGTAAAGTGTAGTTGCTACTGCCAGTCAAGCTCTAGCCTTAGCGAAAACGTTACTTCTCAAATCTTTCTGGGTATGGAATTGCTATGTGTTTGGATTACAAATAGATATCCTACTATAGAAAAGAGTTAACTTTCTTGACCTACAAAAGTAATTAAAAGCAGACACTAATTGGAAATATAGAAATTAAGGTGTCAAAAATATGATTAGGCACAATAGTGCAGACAATGTCCAATTAGAAACGAAAAGTAGTAATATGGTACTTATATACTCATAGATAATTTAATGGCTCTTTTTTTCTCATAGTGATTTCTATTCCGTTTCAATTTGTACCATGTCATTTATACTTTCTTCCTCCATTGTTTCACACTGGCATGTCTAAAACATTATTACCAAAAATGCTGACTGCTATTTGGTATACATGTCTTATTTCTCTTGTCATCTCATAATCAACATGCAGGTCAGGATTATTCTTATATTTCCCCAGGGTCACAAAATGGGCACTGTTGACATTGTGGGTGAGATCGTTTCCTGTGTCGACAGAAAATTAACCTCTGGGACCTCCACGCACTAAATGCCAAAGCGCCTCTCCCAGCATTCCTAGTCACTGTGACCCCTCATGAAATGATCTCCACACGTTTCAAAACTGGAGGCAAAAAGGTACCAGATAAAGAATTTGGATCAACAGTGATAAAGAGAAGGTTCCTGACTGACAAAACAAGTTACAGATTAAAGATCGATAATTGAAATGGCAAGAAACTTCTCACCAGGAACACTGGAAGCTAGAAGCCAATCTAACAGGCTTTAAATGTCTGTGAAAATAAAGGAACATCAATTTTCTTAAGTACAATTCTATATCTGGCCAAACCACCCATTAATTGTGACCAAGAATAAAGATTTTTTCAAATGTGCAAGATATCAAAAATACTAGCCAAGACCATTTACGGAGACCGTTTTTAAAACTTACCCCCCCCCCCCACACACACACACAAGATCTGCTTTATAAATATAACACAAATATCTCATTTTTAACAAACTGCAGTGGACATTAAATTTTTCTTTCAAAAGAAGAAAAATGGTCCCCTTTAGTTTCCATGGACATTATTTATTACCCAGAAGCCAAGATTCAGGGAAGCAGGAATAGTAGTGGTTATAAGTGGTACACGAATGAACATTTTCGGCAGAAAGCATACACTGGCATTTGTTTCAGCCGTTATTAGAGAGTAAAAACAGCAGCTGCTTTCTGACTACCTGCAGTGCATGATTTGGCACCCCACACCTGCACTTTACACACATTATCAAAGAGTCCCCACAGTAGTCCTAGGTACACATGGTATGAGGTTTGTAATATAGAGAGGTAAAGTCCCTAGTGAACTGAATAAATTTTTCGGCTTCCAAAATAAGTCAAATATGAAGGTATTTTATTTGCTGCTAATTAGGTTTCAGTAGACATCTGAGAAGTAAGCATTTTAGATCTGCTGCGTTTAGGGATCAATTTGTCGTCTTATTCCAGTTATGGCCACTAATATCTGCAATGGTCAGAAAGTACAAGTGTATGAGGTCATCACAAGAGTAGCCAAGCATCCTGGACTACAGACGGGGGTCTGGACGACCACGTACGCAGAATGAGGGCTTCGACTGAAGAAGACAGATGGACAGATGTGAGAGAATTTGATTTCGGTTCTTTTAAAAGAAAAAAAAGTAAAGATTTTTATAATCCATTGAATTAAACAAGTAACTTTACTAATAACGAACGTACTTCATTTCCATTATTGTGCTGGGATAATATAGTGAGAAAAGAATCTATAAAGAAATTATTTTTTAATTGAATTTCTTTTAAAAATAAAATCAATGAAAAAGAAGATAAAATTGTGCTTTTAAAAGAACACAGTTTTCATATATATCCATTTCATACAAGAAATAAAATAATGGTAATCCAAGAATGGAAAGTCCTTAGGTATTTCATCATTCTCAGGTTTCCTTAAACTCAGTACCTTTTGTCTTAGGCAGTTAGGTAATGAAGTCAGATGTAAAGTAAATAGTTTGAAACTGAGCTAATCTATTAAAAAATAACAGAACATGATCAACCACTAAAGTGTAGAAAAGGTGATTTTAAGTAAATGAAGAAACAGATCCCAAATCACATAGGAAGTTCCTCGGCTCTCAAGTGCAGCCGAGTTGCTCTCCGCTGCCCTTCTCCATGCGGCAGGGCGATTCCAAACTCCCCAAAATACTAAACGGCACCGCAGGCCTGGTCTGCAGCTGCTATAATGGAAAACAGACTGAGATAGTTTTCTGTATAAACAACAGAATAAAATGCATCAACTTTTTTTTCAATGACCAGAAGGGGAAAGATGAAAGAAAACTGTACATAGAAAGGGGCAATATTTAACATGAAATAGGAGGGATTAGCAAAAATGATAAAAATCATCACAGAGCAGCTAAAACTGTGCAAACATCTAAAAGATCAAAGTGATGGAAGCTCATACGAAAAAACTAATGAAAGAATACTGCATGAGTTTAGTTTGATTTGTGAAAAAATGTTCCTATTATACCAGATGATAAATTTCAAAATGTATGTTTACAAGATAATTGATTACAATACTTTATATCACCACGATTCGAAATGCAAGAATCATTAAGAATGAATTGATTAATTGTCACAAATTATTTGGGTCTGCATATAAAAATGTGCTGTATTAATCAGGCTTCTTAAAATATTAATACTTTTTTGCAAGATATTCATTTTTCAGTCACTGTTGGACCGGTATTTTACAGGAGAAAAACAGGTACATTTTATTTCTTCATTTTATTTTTAAGACATCTACCTGAGGAAGTGAATTAATATTTATTAAGATTTTACTATGTGCCTGACTCCACTTTAAAGGTCTTTTGCCTGCATTATTTAATGTAATTCTTACCACCCTGAGGGGCTATATTATTATCTTTATTTTACAAGTGTAGAAACAAAGCAAAGCTAGCAGCTAGAAAATGTAGAAGCCAGAATTTAAACTCAAATCTAACTGAAGCCCACAATTTTTCCACCATGCCAAGCCATCTGCTCAGAGAAAAAAATAAAACAGAACATAACCAACAACATGTTAGCTACATTTTATCACCTATATCTGTTCATTTCTGGTGAAATGCAGAAATCACAAAAGTTGTTTCACAATCCCTGATGGGCTAAAAAAATAAAGTTGTATATTAGGACTGCCAGGATCCAGACTTAAAATTAACAATCTCTTTCCATTAATGCAGAAAGAAAACTATAACTCCTCTTAATAGCTGGACTGGTATTTAGAAGCTCACCAACTGGCACTTAGAGGTAGCATAGTATGTAGGGTACGGCCTCCAGATAGTTATAGCACTGGTCTGCCACTTAGTAGTTCTGTAACTTAGGCAAGTTATCTGACTTTTCTTCTTTGAGACAGAGCAAATAATAGTGTCCACATAAGGACTAAGTTAATACATGAGAAGTACTTAGAACGGTATCTGGTTTTGATAAGCACTCAATAAATGTTAGCTGGCATTGTTATTACTGTGATTATTAGCATTCTAATTATGTAAATAAACATAATTAATTTCCTCAGGAAAAAAACAATACTTGGATGATAAGGGGCTTCTCTATTCACAACCCTCACCATCGCCAATCCCCACTCTTAGTTAGGACCTTCGCCTTGCTTTAGTTTTTTGTTTGTGTGCTTGTTTGTTTTCTTGTTGAAAACAGGGTAGAAAGAATGCTTTGGTAAAAACTTGTATATTGTAAAATTATCAAAATTATAGTATAAATAAAATTTAGATATATTAGAAAATCAAAATCTTACTCAAATACTGTTTTTCACTTAAATTTGTATAAACATTCTACAGATAAAAATTTTTTCTATATACCTTCTCAATTTTTCTATATTAAAAAGTGCTGAGAAACATTTTAAAAAGTAAAAATCATTAATAATCTTATTAGAAAAATGTATAGAAAGTTCTACCTTCTGCATATCCAAAGCCATCTTTGGGGATAGGCCCCATTAACATTTCGGAGGTTATTCTCTTTTTACATAATTCATACAGACGCATCTCTGAACATTTTATTTATTTATTTCTGCTATCAAAAATGCACTCATGCACATCTTATAGGCTGCAATATATTTATTAAATGAACTGTATATCATGGACATGTTTCCAAGCCAATGCATAGAGGTATCTTACTCATTTAAACACTTCAAATATTACTACATATTAACCAAGTTGAGGGTGGGATCGTCTTAGTCTTACTCGTCTTAGTCTTACTCATCTTTGTTTTTTCTAGTGCCCACCTACGATACAGTTAGGCAAACAGATGGCACTCAGTAAATATTTGCTGAAGAAAGATACAATGACTAAAAACGATGGGAATGAAACAAGCCTCCAGTTCAAAATTGCTACGTGTCTAACACTGTCACAGAGCTCAGCTAAGGCCGCAACATTGAAATAGAAAATGGACTCTTCGATTTTGCTTGCTGTAAGAATGGGTTTGCATCAAAGCACACTGGGACAGATTTAGACTGAGTTCAAACGATTACAGAAAAAGACTGCACCACACGCAAACACTGAGCTCAAGACCAATTATACTCATTGTCCCCCTTCCCAGTGATGCGTCTCTGACAAAGCACAAAGGGCCCCAGTCTCTTCACCTGTAATGTGTGGATAAAGATACTTACCACAGGATAATGAAGGTTCGATTTAAAAATATTTGTGAAATTGCTTTTCTCACGGATCCATTCAGGGTCCTTGGAATTAGACTGACCATTGGAACTAAGTCTCAGTCTTATCACTGAGCAGCTGTGTGACCTTGTAAAATTCAGATGCCACCTACCTCATTCCTTCACTTCGTTTCTCTATGCTATAGTTACAGACAGCAGCTACGGACAGGAGGGAACGCTGCTGTAGTCACTACAAAGGAAGCGGGAGGGAAGAACCACACCTCTCTGTCCCGCGGTGCTTTAGGTATAACGGGAAGAGGCAGATAACAAGTAAATAAAGTAACACAGCTTAGAGCTGTGGTAAAGCGTATGAAAGAAACACACACACTGTTTTGACAAAACTAGGAGTAGTGGGGGATACACTAATTTAGGCAAAAAAGTTCCCTGGAGAAGTGGTGCTTCAACTGAGCCCTAAAGGATGAGAAGAAATGCAATGACGGTAGGGAGCAGTAATCCCTGAGGGAATAGCGCATACACGATCCTGGGCTAGAAACTTGCTTCAGGAAGGTCATGTGTTGCCAAAAAAAATCCTTTGCAGGGATAATTCCAAATAAAAATATAATCATCAGTAATTCTTAATTTCAATAAGAAAAAGGTTGCACAAACCGACACCCTCAAAATCGGCATTCATTATAAATACATAAAGACACCAAATCTTAGAAGAATATGGACACAAGAATTAACATTAGTTATAATCAGTCACGGTGCTTATCTTCCATTGGTTACTCAAGATATAAAGTTGTTTTCCTGTTCTCATTACATTCTTTTGTAACGATGACACACATTAAACTTAAAGCTAAACTCACAAATGAATATACTTATGATATTCAATGTTTAGAGAATTATCTTTTAACATTCCTAATCCCCTTAATAAAACTTAGAAAACTCAATGAAAAATAAATTAGGGGACATAAAGCATTAGACGATGCTATAAATGTACAAATCGTGAGAACTCTGGGAAACCGCAACACTCAACGACACAAATACAAAGAAAGATGCCCTCTCCACTCACGCTCAAAAGGCAGGCGATGGTTCTTACAAATGTCAAAAAAAGACAAAAGTTTAGTTCAGTGAGTATGTACAATTCCTCATACAGCTGAACAACTAAAGAGTTTGTCGCAGGCATGACCATGACAGTCTCATTTTACAGACAGGGAAGCTGAAGCCGCTTGACCACAGTCATGCAACTGGCCAGGACCAAACGGTCAGGGTCCAGGCCCCCACGGACTTTCCCGCCACGCGGCCCCAGCACAGCGGCGCCAAGGTCCTAGTGCGAAGGCGTTGGCAGCTGCGGGGGATCGCCGGTGTCTCCTTATCGGCCCTGGGTCAGGATTAACATTAAACAAATTGGCCAGGGTAAAAAAATATATTTGTGCAAATCGATCCATTAAGCGAGAATGCATCTGTTTAACTTAGATGATTTTCCTCCTTTTCTTTATAAACAGATTGCAGGAATATGATTATAACACAAATTTCATAGCTAAAATATTACATTAGATTAATTTTAATTTCTCTTCCACCTCTGAAAACATTAAACACAAATTCTGTGACGTCCTCTTCAGAGGGCTTTTCTAACTACAGTTTCACTGTTTTTCCATCAATTATTAACAGCCACTCTCAGAGCTTTTCTTATCGGTTAAAGAAATAAGTCTTGTTCTGAGCATTTTCAATATATTATGATCACGTATGCAGCCGAGCCTGCTCAGTGCCTGGACATGTCTCAGGTGTCTCCGCTGTACCTTCTCCTCAGGTCTCAACTTAGACTTCACTTCCTCTTGCAGGTCCCTCGTCCCCCACGCCCATGGGGACCGAGCCCGGCGACCCTCGTATGTGCCTCGGTAACGTGCACGACAGTAGCATGGAGAGAACTGCCCAAACCACTTGCCTCTGCTAGACTTTAAGACCTCTGAACGGTGTTCTGTTTGCCAACATGCCCTTTCTAACACAGTTCCTGGCGCATAGTAGGCTCCAGGTTAATACTGTGGGCTGAGAAAACAACCATTTGCAATTTCCCAGAGTGGATACGCATTGCTTTTATGAAGGAAAAAAACCATGAAAAAAAAAAAAAAAGAAAAGCTTATTTGTAATTACCTTCTACTCACACTATCTTGGTAGCAAAATCTCTTATAGTCCTTATTCTCTGTTTTCCTAACAACTTTCAAGAAAAAAAAAAAAATGCCTGTGCTGCCTCTCTGTGAGTACAGTGCTATCTTTCCCTGACTAAGGAGACTTAAAACAGGAGGTGAGGATATGGGGAATGGTGACATTGCTCCGTGGAGTCTATCGCGTTCCTTTTAGTTCCTATGTCTTACATGAGTCATCATCCTGAATCCTAATGTTCTGAAATCCTAAATTACAAAGGGCCACTTTTCCTTCTAACCCGCCCTCAGGAGTAAATAAGCAGTGCCGATCACACTTCAGTGTTTCTTACAGAACTCCTGTCAAATTGGATTATTTTCCTTCCTAGCATGGCCTGGATGTAAAATAACAGGACACCTGTTTAATCGAATGTAGCACTGCAGTCATCAGTCAGTCAAGTGAAGGTCCCTCATTGGTAAACTGAGCATTTATACACGAGACACTAAACTTGTGAGTATAAAACCATTTAGAAATAACAACTTCATGTTATTTTTGCTTTAACTCAAATATTACTGTTTAGTGGGAAAAAAATACTGGAGAAATCAACTAAACATACAGAACTGGAATTTATCATTAAGACTGTAAAAACTAAAAAGGAGGATATGGTGGAACTACTGAAACTGGCATATAAGAAGCATCAAAAAATTAAACTTAACTTCTGTGATATTTTATTCTAAGCTAATATTTTTCAGGATCATGAGCATAATCATTTGGATTCAACGTTATCTTTGCAACACGTGTTCTTGCACATTTCACAAAAAAACTACAGCGAAACTCCTGCAATTTGAAGCCAACACATGCTGGTGAAACTTGAAGCCACTTTAAGGGGCAGAAAAATTAAAATAAAGAGAAATTAAAAAAAGAAAAACCAAAGGAATGCCCATTTCTGGGCTCACATACTATTTTGTAAAAATTACAGTGTCATGGCCAACAGGTTGCCTCCTGACGCATAAGCCACTTCAAGCAGAATAGCTGAAATTACTGCTGAGTACTCATTCAACGAGGAAAGCAAAACAGAAACAAAGCATTAAAGGTACTTGTGACAAAATGATGGTATTACCTGATTAGTACATGAGTTCACATTATAACGGAAGCATAATGCTTTTTAATAATCCTATGTCTATATTTAAGCCAGTTTGCGCATATTTTTTTACCTCAAAATTCTCAAGTAATTTTCTCAATTATATGAATCAGGGCTTATTGTGTAAAATACCTCTAAATATTGTGTATATTTTTTAATGATCACAAAACTCACTGGCTATAAAAATTTGCCTATCAGCTCGAAATTTATATTCTTGTTTCCTTTAAAAATTATTTCCTCTTTAAATTTATTCTGCAGGAATTCTGACTTAGATTACAAAGCCTTAAACCAGGGACTATGTCTCATTCCTATCAGGTACATATAAATACATGTGGTTATTAAATAATAACTTTTTAAAATATATAATAAAAATAAAATACAACCTTAAAAAAATATGGCGATGTAATAGACAGGAAGAGAAATCACTCAACACTCCAGGACTACGGCATAATGTTTTCATGCTATATTAAATATGTTCTCTTTCTTACCACTCTCTTCAAAATAATCATTATAATGCCCATATAACATTTATCTATACTTGATATCTTTCAGCTTGTCTTCTAACCCCACCACTTCACTGGCACTATTTTTGTCAAGGTCCCCAGTCAGTGGTATGCTGCGGCCAGCCTGAACATTGTACAAGAGCGGACCATTAAACCATCAGAAAATCTGCAGGCTAGATGTTAAAATGCTGATGGCTGGAAATCAGCCATGGTGGGAACATTTACACTGCAGACATGAGCGAAAGCTAAAAATCAGGGCATCCCTCCCCGACCCTCATCTCTTCTCCCAGAACCAGCTGTTACACATTCACCAGCACACTGCTGATGCCGCATGAACACCCAACGGAAACTTCACCCTTATCTCTCAGCTTTCTCTCATGCTCTTCCTGCTTCCTTGGCCGCTGTCTGGGTCTTTGGCTGGCTCCTACATGTCTCCTTGATCTTCGAATGACTGCTTAATACCTCTCTTTGATTCTTAAAACTTAAAGTGTCTTAAAATTAAACTCTTGATTGCTTTTCTGCTTCCCTACAGCACAAAAAACCTAACAGGTGCTTAGAAATGCAACATGGTAGAAAGAATTCTGAGTTGGGAATCAGACGAAGATCCAAATTCTCTTCTTCTTATGGGTAAAATGTTTTATCTCTTCAAACCTATTTATTTGTTAAATGAAAATAGCAACATATATTTTGCATTTATAGACGATTAAATGATTTATTTGTATGCATGGCAACTAGCACAGTTCCTAGCATATAGTAGATGCTCAATATATAGCACGTATTACTTTATTTTATGGTCAATAAATGTTTGAAATGAATGGACACTTAATTGAGGAGGGAAACAGAAGAATGGCAAAAATGAAAAAGAGGCTCATGTTCTAGTATTGTAAGAAAAGCTATATCCATCTTCTAGATATCTAAAAATCAAAGAAAATTAAGTATGCATCAAAACTGATAGCATGGTTAACAAATCTTAAAAATATGTATGACAACTAATCTAACTTCTATACATTAATCTGAAAAAATAATCATCAATATGTAAATAATTTAAATAAAAAATATTTTAAAGGTTGTTATAACAAAATTTGGAAACAACTTTCAAATTACTAACAACATAAATGGAATAACAATTGATGATGCTGGGGGAAATATATAATTATATAGAAATGTGATTACATTATATTGTTAGGGCCAGAAGCAGGTGATGTAAATGTGATCTCATAAATAGGAATGAAAATAGAATATAGTGATGAGATCATAAGCTGTTTGCTTTTCTTTTATTTGTTACCTGTATTTTTATTTTTTTATTTTATCGAGGAACACCTATGCAACAGCAAAAATACACTGCTATAATACTGGATAAAAAAAATAACTAACTGCATTCTTGGTTTCTACCTTTATACTGTCCTTTTGCTCTAAGACATGTTTTAAAAAGCATATTTCAAATTTATAAGCTAATTTAAGTCTCTATATATTACCTTTAAAATTTTTTGTCTACGGCCATGCTACCCTGAACAAGCCCGATCCCATCTGATCTTGGAAGCTAAGCAGGGTCAGGACTGGTTAGTACTTAGATGGGTGACCACCTAGGAAGACCATGTGCTGTAGGCATAAAAAATAAAAAAATAAGGGATTGTAAATTGACAAAGTCCTTGCAATCTGTGAGGTCAACCAAGGGTTGTCTCGCCTAAAAATAAATAACTAAATAACTAAATAATAAAAGTCAGTGAAGATTAAAAATTTTTTTTTCACTAAAGTTCCTGAAGTCCACATATGATTTTCTATACATAATTAATTAGCAAATTCAAATACCTATTAAATTTACATTCATAATTAGGACATTACATGTGCAGCACGTAGCGCCTTTTTACTTCCCACCTGGTGTTTTGTTTATCTTTACACTACTTGGCCTCACTGCCCTGACACAAATGAAATGTCAGGTGCTATGTTGTCAGAATGCTTGCAAATCAAGGGACCCCAACATCATAACGACATATACCAGAGAATTTCAAACTAACTCTAGCAAAGGACCAAGAGTTTTGTTGTAGTTGTTGGTTCTGATTTTAATTTCCAACCATTGACTATTACTTTATAAAATGCAGTAACATATATTGAGGCACTGTCATATTGCTAACAGAGTTTCTGAACACTTATTCTCAATTTCCATCATGATCTGTGCATATTCATGATCAGACACTAAGCAGCCTTGGCGTAGACTATTCACTGTTTAGGTAACAAATCCACAGAAGAGAACTCGAAACCATTCTAGTGAAGCTTAAAGCCCTATCTAGAAGTCTGGGGGAAATCTGCACTTTAAGAACAATGGAATGATAGGAAGGAATCAGTCCTCTAAGAAAAAAAGGTCAAGGACAGGGAAGGCCACTGGGATGGGGAGGAGGAGAGAGAAAGTGGCAGGTAGTGTGTAGATACTACACACTCTCTCTGTTGTGCTGACAGCTTATGACTACTCACACGGTGGCCATTAATCCCTGGCTTCCCAACAGGCACTCCGCCATCGATTTCCATCAATCAGCTGCACAGGGAAACGAGAAGCAATGCTGTTTGATGCAATTAGATGTACATACACACCGCAGTCAATGCCTGGATGATCCTTTCTTGAGGAAACGCTTCACAAGAACATCTGGCCCAGCACATACATATTCTCTCTCTCCTTGACCAGTTTCCTGCCTCTCTGATTAAGCTATTGCTATTATATCACATTTCCTTCCTGAAGTCCTATTCAGTGTTCAAAATGCTAACTATAAATTCATAAGCCAAACTATTTAAACTGACTTGAAAGTTGTTTAAAAGAAAATGAAACAAAAACAAAAGAGACATCTTCTAACGGCTATCAGAAGCCTGTATCTTCATGTGAATTACCTATCGACCATTCCTACTTTATCTGCCAACATCTAAATATATCATTTACATTGGGATATTATGCAGAATTTGAAATTATGCAGTACTGTTAACCAAATACTATCTCTGACAAAATCCACAGGAAAGAGTAATGGAACTCCATAAAAACAGTGTATATAGTATAGTCTGTATTTTATTCTGCCACTGAGAAGAGTCAATGGATTGTTAAGCAAGGGGGTAGTGAGATCGAACTTGCATTTTGAAAGATTACTGACAGCAATATGGAGGATGGAATGACAGATTTCCACAAAGAATCAGTGGGGGTTAAGGACCTGAAATGAGGTAGTGGGGATGGAGATGACAGTGGAGGATGCTGTTACTACTGCTGCTGATGGTGGTGGTGGTGGTGGCGGCGGTGACGGCGGTGGCAGCAGGAACCACCCTTATACGGAGGCCTATGTGTCAAGCACTGTGCTTAGCATTTTATATGCATTTTCTAGTTCAATCTTCTCAGCAACCCTATAACTTAGGTGCTATTACTATTTCCCAACTTCCTAATAAAGAAATTAAAATTTAAGAGATTCTGTAACTTGCCCCAGGACCCTATCCCATTCTCCCCTCCTTCTGGTAACAGAACCCCACTTTTAGGAAAGAAGTAGTACGGGAACTACTTCCTCTTTGCGTACGAGCCTAACGAAATCAATTAAGACACCTGTGCTTCCTAAGAAGGGGCAGATACAGACATAAGGAGATGGACAGTCTTCTTCTATCTGATCTCCTAGGTACAAGGATCATTTGCTTGTTCCTGAGAAATATTTTTATTACCTTTTATCCTATATTATGGATGGAGATTTAACACCAATACTTGTAATGTTCTTTTCTCTTCTTTTCTGGTCGCTACCCGCATGCTAAAGCCAAAACCCAGTGGGACTCAGGTGAGCTTGGGGAACCAATAATTATACGAAAAATGTGCTTGCAAAACTGAGATGAGTCCTTTTACCTGCATATCTTTATATGTCATTATGCCACCTTATACGTTGGCCTGATGCTGTTCCTGGAGCAACCTAGGCAATCTTTGCTTCCATGTGAAGACAGTCTATCAACGCACAAAAAAGCAGAATTCTAACACAGAGACTTTCCAGCTATATGAGCAAGTAGGATGATACAAGTGACAGAACTTAATTTGTGAAACTTGTTTAGTAAAAGAGAGATGCAGGGTAGTGAAAGTCCCCTCACCCCCTAACCGGAAGCTGTCACTTCTCACCGTGTAGTTAAACCTGTTGTCTTGGAACTGAGACCACCTAACTGACGAGGCCGACGCTTTTAGAGAACTTGGTATGAAAATGTGAGATGATGGAAAGTGTTGGTTATTTCTTGCTTACCGCCTTCAGGAAATCCTACGAGAAACAAACAAGCTGGCAAGTTTGAAAGTAGAAAGGACACAGAAGCAACCAGCTAAGAATTGCTCTTTTCAATTATTACCAAGAAGCCCAGACCACAGAGCATCAGATAATCATGCTTCTTGAGGGCTTACAGAACTTCATGAACTCAGAAATAAAAGGGGGAAAGTGGGAGATGGGACTGGGTCCTAGAAAGGGAAACTTGATAACTCTGACCATGTCCAACATTCATGAATGGTGCTTGAGCTCCTAGTTCCTAACTTTGTTTAATTTAAATCTTATCTTTTTCACACACGAAAAATCTCTATTTGAATTGTGTTTATATTTCTCTAAGTGTTTACTCTGTAAAAACCTGGGCCATATTCTCAATTCTATTTTCTAAAGTTTTGACACAAAATATAAAGAAACAAAACATAATTTACAAAACAAGCTACATAAACATGGGGATAGCAGAAGAGAACAATTAAGAGAGTTACTCTGTCCACTTTTCTCACAATGCCTTTAATCTTTGTTCAGAACAAACTAAGGTTACCCTGGATTTATTTGCATGTAGAGTTAAAACAGTGAAGTACTGTCTCAAGGCATCCCTTTCTCCATCTCTGGCCAGCCCAGATTTCTTCCATGATAATGGAAAGAATCAAACCTACTCCTGTCCAAGTTGGAATTTACAATACATATTCCCAGTGGGCACTGTTTTAAATGGTAGTTATGTATTATTGAAGAAATATATTGATAAACTTATGGTATATGATGACATTAAAACTGACCTTTTAGAGATGGCCTGATAATCTAGCTACCAATTATAGTATCTAAAAATTAAACCAGATTAAAAAAAAATCTATATAAAAGAGCCTTTTGGAACACAATCCCATCATAAAATGATCCACTGAATATTCTGAAATTGACACCAAGTCATTACATACCACATGAAACACTTTGATTACTCCTCATAAAACAATATAATCCAACTTTATTTTTTTTTAAAAAAAAATTGATAAAAATGTCAACTAGGATTATGTTTGATTCCAATTTAAAGATACGGTTTAAAAAAAATAAGAGAAAATCTCTAAGAGGAGTAGATGTAATGATCAATTACCTTTGATGAAAGTTTTTAAAAGTAAAAACAAAGAAATGATAGCACCCTTTGTTTTACATTTACAGCACGAATAATTACTCATGACACCATAGAATTGTAACTTCACTTTAGTCTCAATCGCATTTCCACCTTACCAGCTGAGAAATTATTTTCTAAGAGCACCAAACAAACCTCACTGCACTCACGCCAAAACCTCTTTCATGGCTTTGCATTACCATCTGGATAAAATAAAAACTCCTTAGGACAAAATCTTCTTGACCTGTGTCTAACCTGACATTTCTGTCTCTGGCCTTCTATTTCCACCTCTCCTGTGCCCTCACAGGCACAGGGAACTGATGTTCTGATGCCTCTAAGCCTGAACACCCAGAGCTCCCTCTGCTTGGACTGCCTTTCCCCAGGTACCCTTCCTTGTACTTGTCTAAATGCAACCTCCTCCAGGAAGCCTTCCGCCCATCCCCCATCTTGGCTGGCTGGCATTCCTGCACAGTGCTTTTAGAAAAGAATAAAGATTTGCTTCTCTGAGAATTGTGGTCATCGAGTAGAACAGAAAACTCTAGGTTGGGCGAGAGAGGAGGAGGTAATTTCTGGGATTAGGATGATCACAGGAACATGTGAATATGTTTAAAATTTAAAAGCCTGTACAAGTATTAGAAATATCTTTAATTTCTTGAGTTTTGGAATTTATGAAAGTGATAGGCTATAGTCCTTGTGAAAATCAAAGGTCTAGAATACTATTACAATGTTCATATTTTTCTCACATTCTAGCTGACTCTCTGTCATATTAACAATAGGAACATAAATATAACATATTCGACTAAAATAATACCCACTATTAACAGATGTGTTCATAAATTTCTATCTCCTCAGAAGTAAATCTCTCTAACACTGATATGCAGTTTTGAGTGTATTATTCTCATCATACATCTTAGTTACCTTTGATACCTTTTTCAAGGAGAATGCTAACATTACTTCATTTTTTTGGTATAGGATGCATTCTGTGAGAACTAAAGCATTTATAGGTCCACAGGTCACAGCAGAAATACATTTCTCAGTCTCAACCTCATTTTGATTTAGGAGATACTCTGAGAGTCAAAAGCAAATGTAGGGAGACAGAAAGCTAAAAGGAAATTGAAGGAGCTCTGATTGGGATACTGCGAAGGCAGGTTGGGACAAAAATATCAAGAAGTCAGAGATCTGAAGAAGCAGCTGAGATTCTGCTGGCCTTGCAGAAAAGCACACGAACCTGATGTGAATTACCTACGAGGCGGGTCACAAGGCAAGGATGTGAGGGCTTCAGCAGTGGACAACACTCCCAGCTAACATCAGGCAAGAAAATGAGGACCTGAGTCCTACATACACAAAAAATTGAATTTTGGAACCAAGTTTTGCTAACAACCAGTGAACTTGTAAGAGGATCTCAAGCCTCTAGCATGTTCATAACCCAATTGAAATATTGATTTCAGTATGTGAGACCCTGAGCAAAGGCCTTAATTAAGCTGTGCCTGGATTCTTGACTCACAGGAATGATGAAATAAATAAATCTATGTTGTTTTAAGCTAGTAATTTTGTTGTAATTTGTTAAACAACAATAGAAAATCAATACGTCATGCTAGTATATATGTAATAATATATAGAAAACCAATACATACTGCTCTTACATATGTCTGCATCAAACACTTGTTTCTCAAATAATACACTGCCTTTTCTATGTAATCTAGCAAATAAGTTATTTTTGTGATGTCTGGACATTTCAAATTTGTCATAACACATTTTATCTCTGAGCTTTAGTTTGACTCAAAATATATCTAAAAGTAAAAACTAAATTTAAAAGTATATTTCCCTAAATTTTTGGAATCATATTTGAAAAACTTACTATTTTAGAAACATTTACCATATTCCAGTTAAGGAAAAAAGATACACATACTTATTTCTCTTTACAGTATTTATGTTAATCATTAGAGTATATCATATTAAGAAACACATCACACTGTAGAAGCTTATTCACTCACTGCGGGACTATTTTGATATAACAGATAATATGTGGAAAAAGAAGAGATAGACCAATTTCACAATCGAAATAAATTATGTAAGATTATATAACTTCTCCAACATAACTACTTATTTTCACAGCTGAATCTGTCATCTAGTAAGGTTGTGGGGAAAGAGTTTGGCATTATTACTCATCACATAGTTAGAAAAATAAGCTGCTATTTAGTATTTTTGGAAAGTAACTAAATTTTCTTCTGTGCTTTTGTCTGATAGAAAATCTATACTTAAATAAATTTATAAATACCCAAAACAGAGGTTCATATTGTTACTTGCTCTATTAAAACTTTTCATATAATTACTAATAAACCTTGGTCTTTTAAGAAAAAAATCTGCTTTAAGTTAGCCTACCTTCCACGCTTAAAGTCCCCATTTTAGATTCCAAGAAATCAAATAATGTGCTTGGTGCTGATGGCCTTGCACTTCCCAGTTCCTCTTCATCTTCAGATCTTATCCGCCCCCTGCCTTTTCCTTTACCTTAAGAAGTAAAGCAGGACACACATATGATACATGCAAAAACAAAATAAGAAAATACACAAAAATATAATCCGCAGACATCTTAAGTAGGATTCTGTATATATTTCTTCTCAGATTTTTCTGTATATTCTATACCTTTTATAATAAAAGTTTTTAAATGATTGTATTAACTAGGACTTTTAATCCTCTAAATGATCTATTTTAATGTTTTCATGTAAATTATCTTTTGAAGAAAAAAATCATTTTCATAAAATTTTTTAAACTAGTTTTTAAAAGAGTATAGGGTTAGAACTTGAAAAAGCACATATGCTTGACTATGCAATGATTAGTTCAAAACTGGCGTTTCTTCTGCTTGACACAATGGTAAATGAAGTTACAGCTCCCACAGCAATAAAACCCAGCCACTGCCAACAACACATATTACACTGAAATGCAAACGGTAGTATCTGGCACACTGCTTAATGAGCTATACCTCGCAGAGGTGGACCCGTGACAGGTTTCTGCTTATTGCTGTTAAGGAGTACGTTCAGCGCTGCTTCTAAGTTGTTGCCATTGTCCATGAGAGCTTGCCTCGATGCTTCCTTACTGAAGCCCATTTCTGTTATGTGCTTCAGAGCCTTTTCATCAACCTGTAAGGAATTAAGAGAAAAGCTGGTCTGAGAGCCAATAAATTAAGCAACGTATATGTTTTTAACTATATACTGTTTTTTAACTAAATATTGCATCTCATGCTTATAAAAAAATGTCTATTCATAAAACATTCACTTGCTGTTTTTGTCATATCAATAGTCAAGAAAGAATTGCATGATATGCAGGGCTGTGCCCTGAGTACTCTGACTTCACAAGCACCATTACAAATGCAAAACATAACAAAGCAAACCAAAAAGGAATTTTATGATGTGTCAGAAAAGACTTTTGAAAATAACAGAGACAATGAAAAGTAGCTAATTAAAAATTACCATGGTTAATACTTCTCCATTCTAGACAGGAAATGTACTTTACATAGCGCCTCTCCAAAAATGCAAAATATAAAATGATACTAACAAAACTGTACCATCTCAGTAGCTCTGTTTCTTTCCTACCCTCTACTGTTTCAACATCCTGCTCTGCACTCATTAGCAACACCTTCTGGGATGTTTGACAAACTGTACCCCGAAGAGAAAAATCTGCTTTACAAATGCCAGAACCCAAAACCTCCTTGACAAATCTAGACCTGAGTACAATCCAATAACTGTTTAAGTAATATAAATATATCCCGTGAACAAATTTCTTGAACCACAGTCAGCTGAGGGATACGTAACTAACTTTTGTACATCTAAGAGTTAAGATGGGTAGGCTTTAAGAGAGCGCATGCATGGCATGCATGTTAGACAGCCACTCTGATGCCCATGTAGACTTTGATAAAAGCACAGCACTTTTATCCAAAAGCTGACCGTGTCCTTGCAAACACAGAATCCTTTCTAAGCACAGTAGCTACTATTAATAGATCAGAATTGGCACGTAAGAAAAAACTTACATCTCTGCTGTAGATATGCTAAGGTAAAAGTAAAAAGGACTGGACATCAAAACTATAATTCATCCATTTTATTCAAAAACTTAACTGAATATAAAAAGTAATCAAACCTTCCAAACCCTTCCCTGTCCTAATTATCTCCCAAATAAAAATGTCTAATTAACTAGAGGAGAGAAGCAATCAGGGGGATCGTTTTATAAACTATATAAATGTCTAACCAATGTACTATATACTTGAAGCTGAATAATAACAACAAAGAAACTATCGCATACACAGAACTTAACTAAAAATCTTTTTAATAATCAGATAATATCCAACCTTGGTTTAACTTATTCCAGCTTTCTCATTGACCTGACTTGCAGTTAATCGAGGTCTCGACTGAGCTGTTGGCAGGGCCTTGCTCTCTTTAACAGTTCTAGAGGAGAGCCTCCTTGCCTCTTCCAGCTCCTTTTGTTAGTTAGCAATCCATTGTATTCCCTGGCTTGTAGATCTATCACTCCGATCACATGACCATCCTCTTGCTATGTGTCTCCAGATTATTTTTCCCCTATATGGGTCTGTCTCCTTGTATAAATTTTCTCTTTTTATAAAGAGATTGAATTAGAGTGATATTGTAAGTCTGTTTAGTAACTTTCCGAACTTGCTCTGCAAAGCTATATTTCTGTAGTATGTGACCACTGAAGTCTTTGTCCCCTTATCTCTGTGATCAGCTGTGACCAGCCTCTTCTCCATCAATCACTACTCTGGATGTTGCAAGAGCTTGACTAGGCTCCATGGTTAAAAATAATTGCTTCGGACAGTGCCCGTCAGCTCAACAGTTGTTTTGGGGGAGGGGCTAAGTTCTGGAGCTTTCTATTCCACCATCTTTGTGATGTCAATCCTCTCACATGTTTTTAACCCTTATAGCAACCCCAGACTGCAGGTCTCTGGTGTTGTACTGCAAGATAGCCCTAGGCAAGTGTTCTCAATTTACCCAAGTTTAAGAGCTTCTTGAGTTAGAGACGATGCCTTTCTCAGCTCGCTGGACCTGAAAACTTTTTTTTTTTTTTTTTTTTTAAGGATGAGCTGGTCATATGTTTAAGGGAAAGAAAGCCTAGCCCCATAGTTATAAACCCATTCTCTCTGGCCAGTGACTGACTGGAAGTGGGTCAGTGACCTATTTCTAAGCCATATGACATAAAGGGAATTTGCTGGAGATTTCAGAAAATATTTTCTTATCTGATAAGACAGACCCATGCCCAGGGAAATGCCCCTTTCTTTCCAGCCTTTGAACTTTTTTTGCAAGAAGATTTAATGCATGGAGAATCCCGTAACACTAAGAAGAAAGCTAAGAAATCACAGAAGTGCCAACCAGAGCGCTAACATTGTTACAAGAATTTATCAGCCTTTGTAACCATCCTCTTCTGAATTTCCTGCTATACCATAGTAAACCCCCGTTATTTTGGTTAGTCTTAGTATTCTGTACACTACAGACAAAATCGTCCAGTCATTCAACCTCTAAAGGTAGAGAAAAATGAATTCTTGTCAGTTCCGTTATATCTGGGGACACTGCAGCATATCAGAAATATGTTCGATTCCTCTTATTTATCTTAAAAATCTAGGTATATTTTGCCATTGAGTCTATAATATACATATGCTTGCTTCAATATATATTTTCCAAAAAAACAAAACAAAATCACTTTAGACAAAATTTGAGAAAAGATGTGGAAAAAGGTAAGGAAGGTCAGATAACTGTTTTTGATGCATCAACTTTTAGAATATAAATTCCATTGAGTGTCTTCTATTTAGTTTGATGACTTTTTATCAATCCATCCTAAAAAATTATTTTTTAAGTCATCCAAATTTTCCACGAGTGAACTGTAATTCTTAATGAAAGCCTTCCTAGAGTTTTCACATCTATCCATAATACACTGAACAAAGCCAGTGGTAATTGTGAGAAAGAATAACAAATCATCAGGGCGATAAAGGAAGAACATCTCAACTTTGTGTTGGTTCGTTAGCCTTACCAGTTCTCTGTAGACACCTTCGTGCTTCCCCTCTGATTTGACTGACTTTTCTTTCTGTGAAGTCTCCTTGTTGCGGTTGCCAGCAGCGCTCACGTTGAGATGACCTCGAGCACCACCACCTCCTCCTCCAAATGTCTTGGTCTTTAGATAAGAGAAAGACAAAAGAGATGTCAGTAAATGGCATTTAAAAATGGTTCTAAAGACTAGGCTACAAGTAAAATTATCTAGCAAAATGGAAGTAGTTATGTTCTTAGTTATGCTTTACACGAGAGAAAAAAAATGTTACCTAATTCTTTTAAAACAAATACCTATGAACCATAATCTCTTCTTTCCATAAATCCAGGGAAGGTAATAAAATAATTAAATAATTATAATGTTTTAAGCCTCTAAGGCAAGTCATCAGAATAAACTTAAATCGACAATAATTTAGAAGAAAATAAAATAATATAAGCACTGTGGAGATTAGGTGTGAAAAATGATTCTAGGGTAAAATACTTGACTAATATCATGAGACCTGGGATAGAAAAAAATCCAGCTACATGGCAAGGCTATCTTTAGTATAGCACTAAACCTGTCTAGAGATCAGTTACATTATGTCCATAATCCATAATATGATCCTATAACCTTAGGAAGTAAATGAATAAATTAAATTTTAACACTGAATTGAAACTCTCATTACTAAGTTATTACTTGCATTAATTATACATACTATGTCTTACTAATATGTATAAAAATTCTGAAGTCCGTATTTCTTATTTTACCTGACTTATTTGAATAATTATATATGTGATCAAATTTGAAAATTGATTTGATTTCATTTATGTTTTATCAAAAGTACTGTGAAAAGACTAGAACACAAAGAACACTGGTTTGGAAAGATATAAATTCATGATGAAAAAGCATCCCACAGTTGTTACTTATACAATATCAAATTAAACATCTGCTTACATACATAATATTTTTATAGTTCTAACAGATCTAATAAAAGAGGAAGAAGTCAAGACTTGATTTTTATTAGAGATAATGATCAATATATTAAAATGTGTTTTAAAATGATTACAGTAAGAAAATATCCTAGATATAAATTTTTATAACACTGGTAAATTACTCTGAATCAGATAAAAATATAAAGAAATAAAACCTGAAAGATAGAAAAATGATGTTCGATAAGCACTCATGGAGAATATATTAAATATATTTAATAGGTAGTTAATATACCAAAATATTTAAATTTACTTTAAATCAAAATTAAAACAACATCTTCGAAGACCAAAGATGTATTATTCGATTCATTCAATTTTTGGTTTATGCAGCCCCAGCACAGAACAGGTTTGGAATGTCTTGATAGTCATTACTGATATTAAAATGACAAAAAGTTTATTAGACTGGGAGACAATGGAGCGTAGTTAAGAACAGTAGCTTTGGAGCTAGACGAAGCTAGGACTACATTTTGGCTCGGCCACTTCCGAGCTCCTGCTCTTCAGCAAGTCACTTCCTCCTTTCATGAGCTTCCAGTTTCTTATGCTTTAAATGAGATGATAAAAGCTACCTGACTGGGCTGCTGTCAAGATTAATGGCATCAATCTTAGTGATGAATTCAGTAGCTGGCAGGCGGAAAACACTCGTAACGGGTGGCAGTATTACTGTTTTGCTTAATATATTAAACATAGTTACCTGGAAAGACTGGAGCCTGACCTGTTCCAAATTAAATATATGTCTGGAATTTAAATTCTGTAACTCCAGAAGCGCTTTTTCTTTTGGTGCCAGTGAAATATTCCCAACTTCTGGATGCATTTCCTTATTATTTTCTTTCCATTTTATGGATTAAGGAATAGGATAAGCGGCATTTTCAGAATTGCTCCTTACTGCTTTAGAACAGTTGTCACTCACTAAAAATATAAATATCTAGAAACATGACAACCTGAATGTTACCCACAAGGCAACTGACCTTGTCTGTTATGGGCCGCGGCATCCTGCCCATGTCATGAGAGTCAGGCATCTGTGAGCTCGCCACAGCCACGAAGCTCAAGTGGGCCTTTCGGGCTGCCTCGCAATCACACTGCACTTCCCCAGGCCCTTCGCTCTCTGTCTTCTAGACCATCATTTTACACATTCTCCTCACTCCTCAAACCTCCGACATCCTGTCCCCTGCTTGCTCTTGGCCTTGCTTACTCTTTCACTATTGGCCTTGCTTACTCTTTCACTGAAATAACTAAAATAATCGGTGAAGAACGTGAATAGACTTTCGCCATGCCAACCCATCGCTGATGTCTGCACAATCACACACTTTAACACCACGCATTTTATCTCGCCACCGTCTACACGAACGTTAAGGATAACGTGCGGGCAATAAATGACCTCCCAATCCCACATTGATTCTCAGGCCCCGTTTTACATAACTGTTCAATAGTTTTTGGTAAGTTCGATGCTCCTTCCTCCCTGACATAATGTCTGCATTCTCTTGTTTTGATCCTGTCTTACTGGTCACACCTTGGCTGGCTCCACTTCTTCACCCAACCTGTAAGGCTGAAAGGCGAACGGGGTCACTCCTCACCCCCCTTTCTCTTCCCCCTTAGCACTTAGTCCTTCGGTGACCTCGCTAGGTCTCATGAATCTGACTATCATCTATATGCCTACAACTCTCAAAAGCGTATATCCCTTCCGAAGCTGACACTCCAACTACACTCTTCTGTCTCACTGCCTATTAAATGTTACCACATGGCTATCTGACAGGCACTTCGACAATAGCATGTTCAAAATGAAACGCAAGATACTCCTCCTCTCCAGCTTGTCCCGCCCCAGTCTTCTCCAGTTCAAGGTGAGCGACTCTAACCGGCTGATTTCTCAGGGCAAAACCCTTGGAGTCATTCGTGACATCTCTCCTTCCCTCAGGCGCGTCACATCCCAGCTCTCAGAGACCCCGATGAGTCTGCTCCCCCAATTCCGGAATCCGACGACTCTGCACCGCCTACACAGCTGCCATCTTCAGTCGCGCTCCCATCATTTTTCTCCCCCCGGATTATTTCAATCATTTCCTGTCTTGTCTGATTCCAATCTTCCTTCTCTACAACCTGTTCTGAACGCAGCACTCAGAATTAGACTTTTCGAATGCAGGTCAGCTGGTGTTACTGCTAAGCTGAAAACCCTCCAAAGGCTCTTCATTTCTCCCTGAATAAAGGTCAATGTCTTTAAGATGCCTTACAGGGCCCCATGCAAGCAGAACCCCATTATCGCTCTTGACTTTATATTCTACTTCTTTTCCCTGTGCTCTGCTTCCACTGGCTGCCTTGCTGTCCCTTGAACAGACAGATACGCCTGCTTCCGAGCCTTTGCAGATGCTTTTCCTTCTCCCTGAACTACACCTCTCAGATAACTACAGAGCTAATTCTCTTATCTCTTCCAAGTCTTCACTCAAATCTCACCACTTTGAGGCCTAATCAAACTACTATACTTAAAACTGAAATCTACAATTTACTTATTAAGAATGTTTACATTATTTACTGTCCTTACTAGAATGTAAACTACCTAAGAATTTCAAAGAATTCTCCATTTCTGACCGTCCTATTTTAAATCGCACCTCCCCAAACAGCACGCCCAGCATGACCCACTTGCCATCCGACTCTACTTTTTCTTTTTTCCCCATAGCACTTACCAACTTCTATCCTACCTTATAATTTACATAGTTATTACACTAATAGTCTGTCGCCCTTACTATAATATAAACTCGATAAGGGTTGGGGTCTTTGTTCATTGATTTAACCTAAGCATTTAAAACACTTCTTGGCATGTGGTAGGTTCTCAAATAACATTTGCTGAATGAGGGACTAAAAGAAAAAAAATTAAAATCATCACTTGGTCATTTGTACCAAGTGATGATTCCACCAAATCCACATAAGTATTTAAATGAATGATCATAAAACATCTTTGCAGAACGATTACATTGTTACGTGACTTTGATGTCCCGACCGATTAAATATAAATATGTGTATAGTTATCTACATAGAAAGATAAATAGATATAATCCTCTACTGTAATACACACAGGTTTAGTCCTAAAATTGCCACTGGGTAATCTCGGGCAACTTTTGAGCCTCCATCAACTCTCTCGCATACAAATCGAGAAATTTTAAGTCTGCTTCAGAAAACTGTAATTCTTTGTTTAGTAAATACTTATGGGAAAATATAATGTGATCAATTATGACCTTACAAAGTGACTTATATTACAGTAAATAGGTAGCAGCAACCACATCGACAAAAATTTTGGGAGAAAAGTTTAAGAAAAATGTAAATCAAAGTAACAACTTTCCTATAGTCATTAAGAAATTGATATACACCCAATGTCCTCTTCTAAAATTCTTTAATAGCTTTTTGGGGAAAATACATCTCATTTAAACTATAAAATATATTAATTTCAGAAAGATCAACAATTATTTTTAAAAATGTGTCTTAGAAGACAGAAGACACTGAGGAATGGCAATAGTCACATTTATTGAGAGCTTTTAGCAAAGAAATATAGTGATCTGTGCCATGTAGTGTTCTACGTGTTTTTAAAGTATGAATTTTAATGTTCACCATAACCATATGGAGTAGGTACCCTTATTATCTTCTTTTCATAGATAAAAAAACAAAAATAGGGTACAAAATTTAAATAACTTATCCAAGGTTGTGGGCAGGATGTGCTTCCAGGCTGCCTGATTCCAGAGTGTGCGCCCGTGGCCCCTGCATTAGACCGACACCAGAAAGACACAGAGCAGGAAGAACCACCACAGCAAGACATCGCCTCCGTAAACTCTGAATTCCAGCAGAGAGCAACAAGCCAAGATTCGCGACTGGTTTGGAATTAAGGAAATTATTTTGATTTCACTGGTTAAGAGACGTCTAAGCAACTAATTTATGAATCAAAATTTCCTATCAATGTCTAAAAATCACTAAGTACTACAGAAAACATGTATATCAAATAAGCAAGAAATTAAAAAATAATTTTAAAAAACCTTTTGGGTAACAATTGTAAATGATAGGGGAGTGTCTATGTGCATGTGTACAAATATACATATGATCAAAAAATATATATTTTTACAATATATTAAAAGATTTAAGAATGAAGACTGACAGATATGTTTATCCTGAGCCACTGATTTAGCTTCTGATTTTTACCTGCATTCTTAGAAGTTGCTAATATAGTGGGAAATTATCCTCAAAAAGTGTCATGAAGCCCAGCTAATAACAGGAAACCTTCTGCCATAATAAAAAATGCTGGGTTCAACTGTTACACTGTTAAGAGAAGGAAAAGGGAGAAAAGCAGGGTGGTTTGCTAACAAGAGTAACTTAATGGAACTGTCAAGAGGATTTGGCAAAACGACATATGAACAAATGTGTGAGCTTACGACTCCATAAGGCACCAGGGCGTCTTTCTACTGAGGGAATATGCACGGGGAATGTCAAAGGTCGTTGAATAGTTACGCTATGTGAAAAGGCAATATTAACCATAAGTAATGTAAACAGAACATAATGGCAAGAAATAAGAAAATGTTATGATTTAGCTTCTTACTTCTTTGCTTTTTGCAACTTCTGCAATAGCAGCAGTCCTCTGCTTTTCAAATTCGTCATTATCATTGGTAGGTTTGACAGGCATGGTAACTTGCAATGTCTTTCTTCGATCAAGTTCTCTGCTATCCACTTGGACATGAGATACACACTTCTGATAATAACAAATAAAAATCAATTACTTCAGTAGTTCCAAAAGAGATTCAAGGTTTTCATACAAAAGTATTACTTCTTCAACAATGTTTGTATCACAATAGCTGAGAGCCCATAAAAATACAATTCTTTCTCATAGATTTAAAAATAAAGATAGAAAAACTGATTAAAGTGACTTTTTGGTCAAATATGTGGTGACAGAAAGAAGTCTAACTATGGGCGGTGAACACACAATGCAATATATATATGCCTTACTGCTAAATTATACATCTGAAACTTACTAGATTATGTTAACTAATGTCACCATAATAAAAAATAATTTTTTTAAAGTAACTTTTAAGTAAGTGTATCTGGTAAATAAAAAACTACACAAAAATGTGGCCATCTAAACAGGGCACATATTTAAAACATACATCAAACCAAGAGATCTGTTTCATTTTAGGATAATGGCTTAAAATAATTTTAAATTTCAAATAGTCTAAACTATTGCACAAGAAAAGGTAAATTCAGTTTTTTATTAGGATAGTGATTTACACATTATGCCACAATATCCATAGGAGGGTTGCGTAGTATGGTTAACATAAAAAAATATGTCTCTGAGCTTATAAAACAAAAGCTAAAAACATAGTTTCCTCTCCCTCAATCAGGGTATAGTTTTTGATTTTCGGTCTCATAAAATACCACTTGAAAAAACTTTCATTATCTAAAAAAGCTCTGAATTTTATTCTCCCTTCTAATTCTAGCAGTAAAAATCCTATAAAATGAACCTTTTCTCAACTCATTAATGAAAAACATGTTCTCAAATAAGTTAAACAAATATAGATTTTTAGCAGTATAAATATATCCTGTTGATACTAATTCACAGCCAGCATTATCTGTCTTTAATTCATATACGAGGCTAAGATCTGCTGGATAAAAGTTTTCCAGAATGGACTCTATAAACAAATAACATTATTGAAATGATAACTTTTATTATGTTTCCTAAGATTAAAAAAAATTATAAAACACACCAGAACTGAGGAGCTGGGTGAAAAAGGTGAGGGGATTAAGAAGTACAAATTGATAGTTAAAAAAAAGTCGTGGAGATGTAAGGTTCAGCAAAGGAAATACAGTAAAAAATATTGTAATAACTATGTATAGTGCCAGGTGGGTACTAATCAGGGAGGATCACTTTGTAAATTATATAAATGCCTAACCACTATGCTGTATATCTGAAACTAATAAAAAATAATATTGAACGTCAACTCTAAATGAAAAATTAAAATAAAAAAATTCTTGAGGATAAAAAAAAGCACTTCAAGTTCCTGAAAATAATTAACTATAAGTCTGAGTAATTTATAAAAGAAGTATTATCATCCAAATGTTTAAGGGAAAAAAAAATTCTTAAAAGCATGTCATTTTCAATATAAATTATTAGAATGTTTACACTCTGCTTTCGTCCTGGGGGTTTTATGACACTGGTGGAAATATCATCCACATACATCACAATGGAGGGCATTGCGCCTCCTTTTATCTTGACCTTCCTGGTTCCAAAACACAAAAAAATCGACGTACAGATATGACGCAAAGACGACTTTGAGTGGATCTCACAGAATGGTTTTTGAAGATACCAATCAACTGATCCTATCCATTCATCTTGTGATCAACTAGTTATCTGTTTTTCACACACGAAAAATTTTTTGCACTTGTTATCGAAATGAAGGTCTGTCTCCTACCTGTTTTGTGCCCGACTCACCTTCACTCTGAGCCACTACTCTCAAAGAAAAATAAAGAGTGAACGCAACGCAATTACCAACAGCCAAATGCTGGTGGCACCACGTGGCAAGGAGCACACTGCCACAGGGGTTATTCTCGGACTCTCCAGGGACAAAACAGGGAAAGGCTGGAGGAGCTCGTTCTCAACGTAGTTCGACGCTGAGCACAACCAGGAAGGCACGCGGTCCCAGCAAGCTGAGGAGCTACCTCGGGGTGATGTTTTGCAGCAAAGGGGTTGACGAATAGGAGGAAGGAGACGGAAGACCCTTAGCTTAAGTGACAGAAGGATCAGCGCTGCCGTGGTCAGAAAGGGAATACCCACTGAAAATAAAATTAAGCCCCTGATGAGATGGGCATTTGGATGGAGGCACACGAACGCAGTCTTGGAGGGGACAGCAGCCTCTCGAGGGCACCGGTGCCCTTCCCTGCCTTTGCTCTCACTTCACGCTCTCATCCTTCTACTGATACTGTTACTCCCTCTCTCTCTTTTTTGTTTTTAATGAATGAAGTGAGGAATTACAGCATATTTTTATCTTCTTACTTTTGCATTTCTCTCTCTCTCTCTCAAAAAAAAAAAAAAAAAAATGCCCCACCACTATCTTATCTTAATTAGTTACAAGCTGTTCTTCAGGGATGCCTCTTAATTTCTTCAATCTTTGGGTTAACAGCTCTTGAGAAATACATCTGCATCAACAATTTAATTACAAAGTAAAGGGGAAAAAAACAATTATTAAATTCCTGTACTGAATATATTTCCATATAACTCCACGACCTCTGAATGAATAGTTTGGCACAAAATGAAACACAGCTTGAATACAAATGAAAAACACTTTTTGTTGATTAAAATTCATCTGCCAACATGAAAGTCATTACCTGTCCAAAAGGCACAAAAGGAGGTGGTCCACCTTCAGTTCCAATATTGCTTCTATTGTGTTTTGACAAACTCTGTGAGAAAAGTAAGTCACAAAACAGAGATTTGCATAAAAAATATATTTACACCGTTTATAATGCACCAGGAATTATTTTAGTACATTCTTATGGGAACAGGGGGAAAAAAGCTTTCTATAAGTTATTTCAAACTATATAAAACATTTTATTCCTAACTTCGATTATTATGCAAAGGTTCTCCCCTAATCTTCCTGTACCAAAACACACACTGACATGCAGTTTTCAGAAGTATTTACAAGCTGTTCTCATAAGATGAAGACACAGTAAAAAACCTCCTCAACAAGTAGCAAATTCAAAGATAACAGACTTTGGTAACAACAATTTTACTTTAAAGTATGTTAAAACTATGATCTAAAAGACAAATACTATCTGTAAATTATCTTTAAAATGAGTTTTTTAGACATGAAATCTATTAGCAAACGGCACACTTGTGATATTGCAATATAATAAAAAATACATATTTGTCTTCGTCTCTAGTTCTTGGAACAGAGCTCACTGGAAACAGTTTAAGGAATACTGATAACTGTGATTTCTAATTATTTAAAGAGCTCAGACTGTTACAGTTTATAGTACAAAGAACATTTTCAATTACAATAAAATGGCCTTAATAAAAACTTGTTTTGAAAATCAATTTATATTTTGAAGAAGTATTCAACTGATTATTCTTTAATAAAAATAAGCTTCTAAACTACTTATTTTGTTTTCTTCTTCTCCCAACTTACATTTAGGATTAGAGAGATCACAATGTATTATAAAAATGAAAAAAAAAAATTCTCCTTGCAAAGGCAATTTCTCACATTATAAATTCCTTTGAAAATATTATACGGAATCTTCAGTCATCTACTCCTTCTATGTATCTATTTATTTGGTTTTGAGGTATTAACAGATATCTGTTACGTACTAGTTGCCATTTAATACATATTTATAACTTTAAACTTTTTGGTGCATTTTTAATAATTCTCATTACAGAAAATGTCACCTATGTTCTTACGCTATATAAAAATTAATTCAAAATGGATCAGACCTAAATTAAGAGCTAAACCCACAAAACTTGTAGAAGAAAACGTAACATTGGATTTGGCAATGGCTTCTGGGATATGATGCGGTAAGTACAGGTAACAAAAGAAAAAAAACAGATAAGTGAACTTCGTCAAAATTAAAAACTTTTATGGATCAAAGAACACGATCAACAGAATAAAAAGGCAATCCATGGAATGTGAAAAACGTCTGCAAATCCGATAAGGGACAGATATCCAAAATACACTGAGAACTTACACAACAAACAAACTGATTAAAAAATTGGCAAAGGACTTAGACATTTCTCCAAAGACATACGAATGGACAATAAGCATATGAAAAGATGCTAAATAACACTAAGCATCAAGGAAATGCAAATCAAAACCATAATAAGATTTTCCTTCACACCTATTAGGGTAGTTTTATATAAAACCATCCTAATGTGGTTATATCTATCTATCTTTGGCAAGGACGTGGAGCAAGCGAATCTCTCGTGTATTGCTGATAGGAATGTAAATGGTGCAATAACTGTGGAAAACAATGTGGAAGGTGCTCAGGAAAATTAGAGAAGGACCGTATAATCCAGCAATTCTACTTCCAGGTACACACCCAAAAGAACTGAAAGCAGGAACTTGAACAAACATTTATATGCCATGTTCGTAATAGCATTACTCACAAAAGCCAAAAGGTGAAAACAACCGTTAACATCCATCGGTGAATGAATGAACAAAATGTAGTAGTATATATCATTTCACTATATCTATATCTATATACACACAATATTTTACAATATGTATAATACTATATATACAATATACATATAATATTTTATTGTATATATACAACAAATACAATAAAAAGCATACAATATTTGCCCTTTTGTGTCTGGCTCATTTTACTTAGCCTAATGTCTTCACATTTTATTCATATTGTAGCACATGTCAGAATTTTCTAACTTTAAAGCTGAATACTAATGTGAAATAATAATAACAGGAAATCCTGACACATGCTACAATATGAACAAAACATGAAGACATTAGGCTAGGTGAAATAAGCCAGACAGAAAAGGGCACGTATTGTAAGATTCCACCTCTGTAAGGTACCTGGTCAAATTCATGGAGACAGAATCAAGGTTGCCAAAGATGAGGAGGAGCTGGGGAATGGCAAGTTAATGTTTGATGGGTGCAGAGTTTCAGTTTGGGAAGATACAAAACACTTTCCTTCTTTCTTCACCTGCACGTAATTGGCTTGCTATAGCTATACCTGCACATGGTTTAAATACTTTGTCCATGATCCCTTGCCCTATTTATTTTATAAGAATGTTTAGGGCTCTGTTCCTTCCAAAATTAATTCTATGGTTTGTGATCTCTATCTGTATATTTGATTTCTATGTGTACTACTTGCCAGATGCTCAAGTAATTGAGCTCTCCATGGTTTCTATGTAGCTATGGTTACCGAATCAAAAACCACAAAACCAAAGAGAACTATAATTATATTAAGCAGTTTTTAAACTCTTTTTAATGTAAATGTTTATTCTCCCTATCAAGAAATACTAACAGGCTTTTAGGAAACAAAGTGCAGAGATGTATAATAAAGCATTACAAGGACAATTATCAAACTACTACTAAGTGTGTGTGTGTGTGTGTGTGTGTGTGTGTGTGTTTTAGGGGTGAGGAGGTTCCTAGGAATGTTTAACTGACTTTTCAGTCCAGTGTAGTTCTGGCTGGGTTGGGAAAATTATGTAAGACGTTGGTCTGACTTGAGAAGATCTTACCACATTTTAAAAACTCTCTAATGATAATAAAAACACAACATATCGACTTGTGAAAGGAAAGGAATACATAAAATGGGTAGTATTCTGCTGGGAAATTCGAAGTTCATAAAATTAGCTATTTATGTAAAACTATCAAAACACTACTCGCTTTTGTAGCATTTTCAACTAAACCAGGCAGTTACGGAACATTATCTTATACTGCACAGTACAGCAGCCCAAAATGCAGCACATTATTTCACAATGAACAAGTACTAAGAAATAAAAAATGTGCTTAAATCTCCTTATTTACCTTCTGACAAGGACACTTTCAAATTAAGAAAACAGAAAAGAGTGATGTATCATAAAATACCCAAAGTTCGAAATATTGCTAGGCTCCTTGGCTCACTTTAGACAACAGGAAGATCTGAGAGAGGCACAAGAACCTCCATTTTAGCTCAAAGAGTAACCAGTTTTATGTGCTTTGTAATTCACTCATTTCACAATTATTTGTTATAATGTTTATTATAGGTTAAGACTCAGAGCTAATATTTTAGACATACAAAAAGACTCAGATCAACCACCCAATAGCTGTCTAATCATAATATAAGCTTGTTAACAGTTCTTCAAAGTCCATTTTGTGGAGTATTACATGATATATACACGCAAGAGGCCAGCACAATACCTACAGACTGACTGTTCAACAAATACTCATAGAATTAAACGAAGATAACACAAACAAGGATTCTGACCTTAAGAGCTTATGATCTATTAAAGGAGATAAGAAATAAACATAATTTTAGTGCTAGGTAAAAAGTAATACACTTCTTAATATGGATAGAGTGTTTCAAGATTTCAATAAAGGAGCAACTACTTTATGAAGAAGCGTTGATCTGAATCTAAAAGCCTGGGGACAATTTGGCCATGCAGGGATTCCTACAGAGGAAACAAGATGAATGGTATAATGATGGTAAAATCTTTTTTTCCCCAAAGTATAACTGAAGAAAGCACAGAGCACAAAGAAAGAGTAAGCAGTTCTGTTTGGCTAGAACAAAATCTATGTGAAATAATTTAGAAAGCTGAAAAGGTAAACTGGAAACAGGTCTAGATTATAAATGGCCTTGAATCTCATATTAAGGCATGTGAAATAAAAGTAGAGTGTGACGTGTTCTGAGTTATGCTGAAGGAAAATAACCTGGCAGAAGTGCGCGAAATGATTTAGAAGATGGGAAAAGAACACGTGGAGAGTCCGGGTAAAAGGCTACAGAAGCGGTGCCGGAGACAGACACCGAAGACCGAAGCTACCGCAACAGCGACAGACCCAGGGAGCGGGGGCAAGAGACTGACAGGAGATCTGACTGCAGGGGGCCGACAGATCTGGTTGCTGGAAGCAAAGCAGAGGACGAATACTAGATAACCTAGAGGACTAGAAGGATGAAGAGATTGACATAAATGGGGGAAGCAGTGACGAGGAAGACAAAAAGCCACAAGAACCCCTTCATGATAGCGACATTTTAACTTGCTTTCACTCGTATGTATGTGCACATGCAGATGAGGCGCACACACATAATGTTTTTATATGTGTATGCACAAACACTTGTTCTTTGCAGAAAGAATTATACACAGCTGCATTACACACAGTTTATAACTAGTATCCTGGCAGTTTTGAAACTACATAGTAAAACATGACTTTTAAAAATATGTAATAAAATATTTTTAAAAAGTACTGAAAAATGACATCTGCTTTAGAGGAACAATATGTTTGAACAAAGGTAGATAGTTTCTGCAACGATTACTGTATTCAATTGAACTCTGACACAAAGAACGAATGTAACTATTCATTACGGGAAGGTCTCCCGCACACAGAGAAGGCAATAAAAAGGGTGTGGTGTTGCAAAAGCGGAAGCCATTCTCCTCAGTTGACACTTACTCTCTGCAACTCCCACTTCTCAACAAGGTGTTCTACTTCACCGCCAAGAACTGTGGTGTTTGAGTCATTCAGGAGCAGGAATCCGTTTTTTATGTCCACTATGCCCGAGAGCTTAACTTTAGTTCCAGGTGGTGTGTTCAGGCTAAAGCAAAGCAAAACAAAACAAAAACAAAAACAAACAAACAAAAAACCCATTAAAACAAGTACTTTAGTCTCATTTATAACCTAGTCAAGTTCTTTCCGATGTACCAACATGAAAATGATTTTTCAGGAGACGGACTGTACAATGTGAAATGATCACCAAGGAGGAAGTCAGAAGTCCACGTGCAAGATTGTCCTTTCTACTATGATGACAAAGAAATGAACTTCAGTTTCCATGTGTAAAAAAAATTGTGGACAATAAAAATTGCCCCTCACAAATTCGAGAACAAGATAAATAGAACACAAGATTTAATAAGCGTACTTTCTCAATAATGCCAGGCTGTACAAATACGATTTGCCATTTTATTCCTTTGAGCTTTGACTGTACATTGCAAAGATATGCTATATTACAAAATTAAATTTTATTACAGAAAAACATATCTGAGCAGTAATCGTCCTAGAAATTTTACATCTATATGTGCTACTATACTCCACAAAAAATAATGTTCTTTTTTTTGTTAACCATTTAATTAAAGCTTAAATGAGTTATTTACTCTAAAGCATGTTAACTTTCAAAGGGCTTTTCTATAATTGGCTATTATTATCAGATTTGGGGCAAACATTCCATCATGACCCCTTTTATAGAAACCAGAGACAAGACGTTAATCCTCCTACTAAACTCTTGGTAACAGAAACAACAGAAGAAATCCCTTTCATCATAGAGGTTCATTCTAAAGGGAAAGCAATTGGACTAAGCCCCACCCCATCTCCTTGCACAGAAAGCGAGGGGTAAAGTCCTCCAAATGGGAGCAAATTCTGTCGTAAGACACTCGGGATGAATCAGAAAATCAGGCAGAAATGGCTTGACGTTGTTCACGTTTTAAAAGCTCGTCACGTTTAGGTAAAATCTTTTTTTTCGAAAGTATATTCACCATGTGCTGATACGTGCAACAGCAAACAGGTGAAAACACTGATGTCACTGGTCTCTTTGAAGACGGATGACTGATGAAACAGTTGTTAATGATAAGAAATGGAAGCTGCCTATTTTTAAAGCTTCAGAGATTACATGCAGAGTAAGGCATTTTGTGTTACGTGCCACTGAGTTGGCTCCGACTCCTGGTGACCCTGTGAATGAGTGACATCGACGGTGTCCTCTCCTCGACTGCCCTGCTCAGCTCCTCTAGACTGACATCTCTGGCTTCTTTTAAGGAGTCAGTCCATCTCAGATTTGGTCTTCTCTTTTCTCAACATTACTGTCTTTTCAAAGAACCCTGCCTTATTATGATGTGTCCAAGCAGGACAGCTTCAGTTTTGTAGTTTTTGCCTGCAGAGATGTTTCGGGCTTCATTTGCTCTAGGACCCACTGTTTATTTTTCTGGTGGTCCAGGGAATTCATAGAGCTCTCCTCCGACACCATATTTCGAAGACATTACCTGGTAAAAAGTATTCTGAGGACCCCAAGCTTAAACATCCTCAGTCATTATATGTAACGTACAGAATAAAAGGCCACGAACAGCTTGCCTAACCTAACCCTTAAGCACGGAGCTCTGTGGTGTTATATGCCATAAACTTAGGACAATGCTTATCAGACTTCGAGATAAGCAACAACTAAATACGGTTTTCCTAAGTGGAGAAGTTTTCCCCAATTCCAGGCAATCGGCAGATTGGGATTTTCATAACTCCACAGTCATCATTTAGGGATAAATGAAAAAAATTAAGCACCAAGGATACCAGGCTGCTGTTACTTTAAAGAAATTACTATTAAGTTATATATCATTTACATTAGACCTATGTGTGTTCTTCAAAATTATTTTAGCCAATAATTTCTTAGACACTGATAAAATTAGAAAATGTTGAAACATAAAATGAATAATAAAAGAAACTACATAAGACCTGTAAAAATGGGATGCAAATTACAGGGGCATTTAAATTGTGATAACATTGCTTTAAAACTTAAGGCTAACCTGAAAGCAGATGACGAACTATTTTTTTTTTGTAAAATGCATTTTTCCTAAACTCTCCCTAACAAGGGTAAGAGGAAAAAAAAATGTCAAATTATTTGAACATGGACCTACAATTTCATTAGGATAATTGATGAAGACTTCCACCCACCAAATTACATAGTTCTACTCCCAAAAATGATAAACAAGTATTAAAATTCTAATATAATTTTTACTGTATCACCTTCAGGGTTATAACTAACCCTTATTCGGGGAACATATTTTGGTTAATTATTACTTTACTGGTACCCCAAAGTACCTTTACTCCATCTTCATTGCAACTTTAAGCAAAGCAAAAAACAACAAAAATGAAACAAAACTGGGAGAAGCGGGGCGGGAGGCGGGACGGAGGAGTGACAGGAGTGACACAAGGGAACGCAATGCCACGTGGGCGACCAGGCACTGAGCGTGGCACGCGCGGCCCTCGACCGACCGCGCTTCCTCCTGCACGCCGCCACTCCGAATCGCCAAGCTCCTCCAGGCGAACTTGCACCTGTCGGCCCTCCTCGCGCCTCCCTCAAAGCGCCCACTGTAAGTCCCATTCTGGGTCCCCCAGGTAGAGGTGATTTTCTGGACTTCTAATCCTTTCAGTTGACTTGTTATAATTTATAAGCTATGAGCTACTCGGGAGCAAAATCCAAGTAAACCCTGTTTTACCTCTGTGCCTCTAGCACCAGTCAGGTGGATGCTAAATACCTGTTAAACGCTTGCTCAGGAGAGAAATACAGTCTCAGGATTTACATTAAATGGAAAAGCTCAGAGCGGCAAACATAAGTATGTAAAATGACTAAGAAGAGCAAAAAGGGGGGATTTGCAAGTGTCCAGTGAAAATGTCTACTTCAGGACAGAGTTCGAACTGACCCAATGGGGACACTGAGGATAAAGGAGGCACTTTCCCTTCCTTACTGCTTTTCTCCATTCCAATGGGCAGGACTCGGTAAGTCTCTCAATAATTGCTGAAAGAGGGATTTGAAATTGTTTTCGTTGAGGAGTTCCTCCTTCTCTTAGAAGGCAGAGTGGCACGCAGCCTCTCTAGCTTCAACCATCTCCTCGGAAAACTCACTCGCCTATAAACTTTCCTAGGACACTCAATGGTGTGTTCGACACAGCTAACTGTCAAGGAAGAAACTGAAACATATTTAAAGAAATTCTGTTTGTTCTGGGAAATTTTTGAATGACTTAAAATTTACTAATATAAAACTGAAAAGATCACTTTTCACACAAGAACACCTTAAATTTATTTTTATAAATTAATATTGAAGCAATGAGTAAATAATTCCATTCTTAACTTTCTATACAGATAAAGATATATAACTTCTAAAACTGCAACATGCACTTAAGAGTTCATTCCTTCTTTTCAAAGTTCTGAAAACGAAATCCATTCTGAATAGCACCTTCAAATGCTCTGACACGAATACACAAAATAAAGTGCCGATCACCTTATTTTTGACATATGACTATACTCCACTGCTGTGCAGCTTATATGGCCATCAGTCATCTGCAGACGCAGCATTCTTGGTGCGGCCTGCGATTCTTCATTATCCTTTGGTGCAGCAACATTGCGAATTTTTTGGATTTGCAAAACACATGGACCTTCAAGCTGTCAAAACATAAAAAAATAAATATCACTTTCTAGTCACAGCTTCGTTTTAACTTACAGTGCTTCTCTTCCACTTAATGTTCATACTTCATGATTTATAATGAGAACTTCAATTCGATAAAGTCAAAATGAAATTATATTACATAGATCTGGGGTTTTTTGTATTTAATGAAAAAACTTCAAAAGGGTCTCCTGAACAACTTAAAAAAAAAAAAAAAGTTATTCTGAATTCACTTTCAGGAAGCAACAAGAAAATAAAACTTTAAAACAAAGTTATATTTCTCGATTAAAGGTGTTATCAATAGATGTTTTAGTCTTACGTGCTCTAAATCATTCACGCACATCCCCCTTCTCTCTCATGTACCTCAAGGAATGTTCTGGAATTAAATACTTGGTAGTTTTTGTAGAAACATTAACTTTACAGCAGTAGTTAAAAGGAACGCGTTCTGTTAAAAAACATCGAGTTTAAAGTACACCCTCTTCTGGCATTAATGAAGAATACAATACTCCAAAATTTAAACTATGAAGTTCAATAAGTGTGAGCTATACTTATTTTCACATTTGCTTTTTAACTGAATTTAAATCTAATGCTATATTATATATACTGGCAGTAAGAAGAAGAAATGTTCTCTCTGGCCACATTTCAAAGATAAATGTCATTGATGGACTAATTAGCTATTAAGTTAAAAGTTTTATACAATAAAATGCTTATGGCACAATTGGGAAATGACAGCAAATTCTGCTTACATGTCTAAAAAAGTAATTTAACATAAGTGGTACTTATCACATTATTACTAAACATTATACCTTTAAGTAGTATCATACCTGCAAAGAAAAAAAGGGCTACTTTTTGTTATAAACAGTCTTTTAAGTAAAATCTTTCTGTGTTTTAGTTTAATTTATATTTTCAGAAAAGAAATGTGAAATGATTAACATTTACACTTAATTTCTCAAGTTAGCATGTTCCCAAGTTGACGATTTCCTACTCCATATTTATCACTATTAGGCCTGCAAAGAAATAATTTTGTCATAAATTTAGGCCTAGATAATATAATTAGAGAAAGGAGACTAAAATTTCATCTAATTTTTAGTTACAAACAAAAATTCCAAGTTAAAACAAAATGCTTAACAGGTATAGATAAGCTGCTAATTCAGAATAAACTTTTACATTTGCTTTTAACATCATTAAAATAAAAATATTCTCTTTATTTAGAACATTAAAATAAAGATTTTCTCTTTATTTATCCAACACGGTTCCCCAAGCCCGTGTCTACTTAAATTAATACAAACTGAAATTAAAAATTCAATTCTTCAGCTGCACTGGCCACAGTTCAAGTGCCCCGCACCTGGACCACACAGACACAGACTATGTCGCTGTGAGAAGTCCCATTAGACAACCAGCAATGACCTAGAGCTACGTGTTCCCAAGGGGACTTGAGCACCCTAGGGAGAGCACACTCACTGAAGTATACGCGAGGGAAACACTTGTTTCCAGAGCAACAAGGAAACCCTCGCTCAATCCACATGACACACAGCTCACGAGGCATCTTGACGGAATCTGGGGAGTTCGACATCCCAGGGGTGTTGACGTGGCACCCTCACTGGTTTGTTTGCTTTCAATGTGCTACAATAAACTGCCTTTTACTTGTCCACGGTTAAATGTATATATAGAGTATACTACCTAGTTTTAACCTTTAATGCTTATAAAACATATAAGTGGCTTCAAAAAATTCTGCCAAAGAAACACAATGGAAGATAACGCCAACAATGAAACACACAGTGGGAACAGAACCATTTTTGCTCCTCTCCTACCGGTGACTGACCATGAGAACAGAAAGCTGGGGGGTGCTCGCGGGGAATGCTTGCCCCCAACTGTTGATGTTTCCTAGCAAGCAGCGAGTTTACTTATTTAATTACTCCAACTCCTGGCTTCTGCATCCCTTTAGTTTATTAAATAGTAGCCCCTTCCAAAGATACGTCCACCTGGAACCTGTAAATGCAATCTTACTTGGGGAAAGAGCCATTGCATATAGAATAAAGGCCAGGATGGAGAGATGAGATCATCCTAGATTCGGATGAGTCTGAAATCCAACGAAAGTGTCCTTTTAAGAAAACAGAAGGGAAAATAAACACAAAGACACAGGGAATAAAGGCCACGTGAAGACAGACGTAGAAAAGGCAGTTACACGTCTACAAGCCAAGGAACAACAAAGACTGCCCGCAGCTACGAGAGGTTGGGAGAGCGGCACGAAGCGGATCATCCCTGAGCGCCTGCAGAGGAAACAACCCCGCTGACACCTTGATTTCAGACTTTTTTGCCCTACAGAACTGCGAAGAAATACGTTTCTGTCATTTCATGCCACCAAGTTTATGATAATTTGTTACAAGTCTCAGGAAACTAACATGCCCACTTATGGACTGGCTCGTCTTATCCTCATCCTTCTTTTTCATGGGATCTAGGGGACTCTGAGGGAGAAGGTACTGACTTGCCCTCCTCTGGGCTGGCACTGCCAGGAGCGGATGTGCAAGCTGCCTGGTTTGTGGTTCAGTTCATGGATCCATTTGGCTCTCCCACTAAACCACATCTTGCAAGTTAATTTTTGTCAATAGTAAAGTTTTAAATCTCAACTGATTTAAAACCAAAGTAGAAAAGGAGGTACTCTTTATCTGACTCACCTAAGAAACTCTCAACAAATTATATATAATCTTTTGATAGTCATTTCTCAGTTTGAATTATCAAGCCTTAAGATTAGTGATTTCATAATTCAGAAATATTCTATAAGTAAACCAGCAGATATAATGAATGTTTTCATTATTATGTTTATAACATTCAGTTTATTATATTCTGTAGTCAAAACAGGTAAGTACTGAACCTAAATAAAACACAGATAGTACAAATAAATACTATGATTCTAAGATGCTAAATCTTAACTTTAACCTTGAATTTAAAATCATCTAAAAATCATCCACAAAACTGGTTGAGAATTAACTTCTAAATCTTTGTTCAACTAATGCCAAGGGCATCCTCAACGTAAAATAAAAAGACATCGATTTTAAATGAAAATAATGAAAAACAAATCTTGACTGCCCATGATTTCTTTAATGTTTGATTTTCTCTTCTGCATGAATGATAAGGAATAGGTAGAAGAGATTACTAAAAATTTTAAAAAGATAAAAAAATTAATCATTGTATCTCCAGGCAAAATCTCTAAGAAACAGTATCAAGTATCTGCCAGAAATATTTTCTGAGGTCAAAGAATCCATCCAGGCTTCATTCCTTTCTCTCTGTAGGTGAACGGGCACCTCTGTCATCTGAACGCCTGACTAGTGATACCAACCGATAGCAGATTTAAATGGCTATATTAGTTTATTAATTTACTGATCCTATTAAATAACATCCTTGCTTACACCCACTCTCCGAAGTTTGGATGACATGGAACCAGTTATCTGATCATACCTAGATAGTTAAAATTGAGATTTTTTTTAGAACTCTAAAAACCATTTAAATTTAGACATTCTATGAAATATCTGCCAGCCATTTCTTTTTATAATAATATCACTTTCCTTGAGAAATAAACTTCTCAGTCTATACCTAACAATATAAGCGTCACATTCTCTACTAAACCTAGAAACAGGCCATGTACGCAGAAGGAATCTAAGAGTATGATTAAGTTCTGATTAATCTTCCATTATAACTGCAAAGTGGGCTACCACTAAAGAGAATAAACAACAGTTTCATTGCCACAGTCCTTGTAAGTACTTAAAATCACAATTCATTTCTTTATCGCTACTTCCAAAAGCATTTCCAGTGGCTTCCACAGAGATTTCCTGCGGTTCATTTTCTCATCAACTCATTCATATCCAGAAAAGTATTTGGCAGGACTATTCACATCTTTACCTTATTATCAAAGCAACTGGGCAAAGATTCAAGAAAGTTGCCTTGGAAGAAGAAATAGCGATTCTGCTGATAGCTGCTTTAAAAGCCTGAAGAAGCTTTTATAACGCCCTCTTTCTTACCTAACTTATTTGTCTGTCAAAACAATTCAGTATCACTTTAACAAGATTTGATATTAAACATGGGGGTGGGAAAGAAGAGGTAAGGAAAAAAATATATAATTTGTCACATCCTGTACCATCCTAAAGGTGAAATAAAAGAGAACTGTTTATATGTCTTAGAAATTTCAGAACATTCCCCCTGTTATTCAGGCTGGCGTCTACAGTAAGCCTTGATCTGGGGAACATTTTCCTCCATGGAAATCAGTGTTTGCTTCTGACAGCATCAACAATGAGACTGAGAACCTGAGCTTTGGACTAGTAGAAAAGGAGCAAAGTTAACCTTGCCTAGAACCTGAACTCACTCCAAGTTGGTAGCTCCCTACTGACTCCACATAATCCTTCTAGAAGAAAGCCTTCCTGAACCAGGTGCCTAGGATTCCCATGCAGAAAGATCAAGAAGCAGGGCATAACAGGAAAATATTATGAGCTCAATAAGGAAATAAGCCACTAAGTATGAGAATCGTAAAAAAATATTAAAACATTAAACCTATAAGGTGAAAGTTTAGGATTATCAGACTATAAAATAATAAATCTGATCTAGAGAAAATGATATGGAACTGAAACCTCATAACTAGGAAATGAATAAATATTCTTCTCAAGCAAATGTAGGACATTTACGAATACATGTCAAGCTATAATGTAAGCTTCTAAAAAAATTCCAAATACAGTTATTATTTGGTCCAAATTTTCTTATCAAAATATAACTGAATGAGAAATTTACAACAAAAAGAAAAAAAATACAATATACTATAATTAAGACAAGCAAGGAAGAAATCTTAATATAAACTGAACAATATTTAGAACTGAATGATAATAAAAATACCATGTATAAAGAACCTTTGGAATATAGTTAAAGCAGTGGTAGGAGAAAAATTAATAGCCTCAAGATGCTTATATTAGAACAAAGGAAAATTAATGAGTTGAACTGGCAAGCTGAGAAAAGAACAACAGAATGAGCTCAAATTAGGTAGAAGAAATAAAATAATAAAGACAAATTAATAACAGCAAACTGAAAATACAATAAAGAGGGTTAAGAAAGTCTGGCATTGGTTCTTTGTAAATACTAATGAAATTGATATTAAACAAGTCTATTCAAGAAGCAAAGAGTAAAGATACGAATCAACAATTTAAGGAATAATAACAAAAAATCACAAACATATTTTCAGCAACAATGAAAAAACAAGAGTACTATGAATAGCAATCTAAATGTCTATCACTGGTGGATGGAAAGAAAAAGTGGTACATCCATATGATGAAATACCACTCGGCAGTAAGTAGGAACAAATTACTGACACAGGCTGTGTCGCGGATTAATCTCAAAAACATTACACTGAGTGAAAGGACAGAGAATATGCTGTGCGATTCCACTCGTATGAAATGTTCACGAGAAGCAAATTTATAGAGAAAACGTAAAAGAATATAGGGACATGTTGTTAATAATAATAAGCACAAAGTAGCAGATTTTAAGATCGATATATAAATATCAGTTGCCTTTCTATGCACTCATCACAGAGAGAAAAAATAACAAATTTTAAAAAATCCTTTATAACAAAAATACAAAGTTCCAAGAATAAAGCTTACAAAAGATATACAACCTATATACTTCCAATAAACTATTAAACTTTTGGAAAGACTAAATAAATGGAGAGATACATCAGAGTGTGCCAGAACCAGCTCAAACCAGTTCGCAAGAGCCCGTTATGTACTTTTCTTCCCAATTCCAGCGTCAGTGATTTCACAGTGTAGCTTATAATCAGCCATGGTAGGAATATTTATACCGCAAAAGTGGCAAATGCTACATATCAGGGTTTTTTTTCTCTTCAGAGAGGCAGCTTACCAGCATTTCAGTGGTCATATTGTTATCATAAAGATGTCAACTGTTCTTAAGCTAATGTGTAGACTCAATGCAATGTCTATCAAAATTCCAACATATTTTAAGAAATTGCATCATTTGATTCTAAAATTTATATGGAGGGAACAGGGACAGAATAGCTTAAGGAATAAGAAGATATTTTACAACTACAAGATTAAAAATTTTTAATAATTTCAAGTACCACAAAAAATATGTATCAATGACATCTAATAATGTATACGACTGAAGGTAATATAAATTGGTAAAACCACTTTGAAAAATAACTTGGATATTCTTGTAAAGCTGAACACTGGCTTAACTCTAGCATATAATAATTCAATTACCTGGAGAAACTTTTACACACATGCATTAGGAAAAAATATATTTTTTCCTAGAAGTATTGCATCTATTATAACAACAAAAGAAAAAGAACCTAAACATCCATCAACAGGAGAATGAATAATTAAACTGAGGTATATTAACACAGTTTAATATTATACAGGAGAAAATGAATAATATACATATGCAACATGGACATATGTTACAGCTATAATACTGAATGATAAAAGCGAATTTCAGCAGACAACACACTATCATTTTGTAAAGCTTAAAAACAAAACAACATTTTTTAAGGAATGATTATATAGGTAATTAAAGTATTTTTAAAACTCAAGGAAAGCTAAACTCAAAATTCACAACCATCATTCCTGGTGTGGCGGGAAGCAGAGCTAGGGACACGTACATGCGCAGAACGGTATTGTCACGCTCCAGCACTAACGTCAGGCTGAGGCTTCACGGGTGCTCACTTCGTTAAGCTCTAAAACATACATGTTTGTATATAGCACATGCTACATTAAAAGAGTTCAAATAATTTACATAATATTTTTAAATTAAGATACTGGGTAGTTCACAGAAATGTCAGGAGCATTAGAGAACTCGGTCTACAGCCTACACAGCAAAACGCTCACAATCAAGCGGTGTGTTGGTACAACAGCCCTGGGATGGGGAAGGCCGAGGAGAAGCCCTAATTTGCAGTACTTGCCAATTTCCATGGCTGATTTCAACTGCCAGCTTGATGTTACTGAACTCTGCATTGGGAAGAGATGCTGACAGTCAGCATTCAGGGGCTGAAGCTGGACCCGGCACATGGCAAGCATCTGGCTCTGCGCCCTGGACCATCGTTCTCACTGGCCCTGGATCCTCACCCTAGAAACTCAATCCTTCCGCAGCTTCTGCTACTAACGCAGAGGATTCATCACAGTTTCTGCTTTTTTGTGTGACCAGCCCGCGCCTAGAGCAGGCACAGCTGCAAAGGAAGCTGGGGAAAAAGTGTCTGGCATTTTCTTCTCCAGTACCAAGACTGAAGATGAGAAATCTTCCTCAAACACAGGAAGAGAATTCAGGTTCTTGGGATCATAAATGCCCACTATACTTATCTTCTGTGTATTGTTATCAGTCAAGAAGATTTTGTCAAGCTCTACTTTCTATAATTTGTATAATAAAATCACTTTAAAAAAATTTTTCCACATAGAAATGATGCCGTATATGGATTGTGTGTGTACATATATACAGCTGACCCTTGAATAATACGCTCTGAACTGTACGGGCCCACTTCTATGCAGATTTTTCAAAAAATGCTGTAAATATAGGTCCTCTTCCTTATGATTTTTAAAATAACACTTTCTTTTCTCTAGCTTACTTTATTGTAAGAACATGGTATATAATATATATATATATAATGTACAAAATAAATGTTAGTAGATGTTTGTGTTATCGGTAAGGCTTCTGGTTAAAAGTAAGCTATTAGTAGTTAAGTGTTTGGGGAGTCAAAAGTCACATGTAGATTTCTGACTGTGGGGAGCTGATGCTCCTAAGCCTTGCACTGTTCAACTTCAAGGATCAACTGTATACCTCTACACACATCCACACCCTCCTATCCCAAGGTTTTAAATGTGCCCCTCTCATTGAGAATTACATGACTAAAAACGAACATTCTAGCAAAAAAAGCAACCTGTCCACCTCACCAAGGGGAGACAGCTGTCCCTCCATTGCATGAACTTCTGACATGACGGGTGTTTCACTGTCTTGACATTGCTGGTTCTCATTAGGCTATGTGCTCCAACAAGACAGGGCTGTCTGTTGGTCTGTGTCTCTTGAGCTCAGCACAAATATACATTCAAAAACCACTTGATAAAGTATTTCCTTGTGTTTTTACTATAATTTATTTAGTATTTTTCAGATACACCAGAAAAATGTGGTGGGATCTTTATATGAGTTATTTAATTTACCTCAAAAACTATAATGTTAGGGCTATTTGAGTATCTTAAATGAGAAAATAGAGAGCAGAGGGAAAAGAGCAGAGGTCATGTAGCCAGTGAGAAGCAGAATTAGAATTCAAATTTTATCTTACACCACCAGTCTGTCTTCTTTCTATTATGTATTCTAAAATTAAGATAAAATTTGTTATATACTCTACAGTCTTTGTTGGAAGCCAATGTTAGACTTAATGGCACATAACTTTAGAATTGTTGTATACCCAGCCAATATGTACATACTATATATATATGTACATACATATGTGTGTATGTATACATACACACTATATATATATATGTACATATATATGTGTGTGTGTATGTATATACATACACACACATATATATATAAAATCACAAATGTAAGAAAAAAAATACACCATTGTGAAGTTGTCTTAATGAATATTTAAATTTGGGCATTTTACTTCATTTTAATGGTTAAGAAGAAATTATTATTTCTAATGTTACTATACTACACTATTGGTTTTTATGATAAATTAAATAGATATGATGGCAAACTGTAGACAGAGTAAAATAAAACATACCTATAAAAAAAACTTGTTACATACTAAAAGCAGGAGCAGGTATAAAAGGTAATGAGAATATTAATCGGCAAAAATTAATTCTGCTCAAAGGAGGTCAAGAAAATTAGAAGACAAGTGGCATTTGAGTTGGGGTTTGAAGAATAAACAGCAGTTTGCCTGGCGGCTTGGGGGGGGGCATCCCATTCACATGGCAATTACAAGGGGCTGAAGCAACAGAAGACTGAGGTTAGGGAGCTGCAGGTCTCAGGTCTAAAATGAAAGAGAGGGCGGCTTACCAAAAGCAGAGGCACATGTTTACTTTGAATAACTAAAAGGACACTGGTAAACTGCATTATTTAGCACAGAACAAACTAAGACATATTAAACATGATACAAATTTTTTAAATGAAAACTTTTTCCAGTTATTTTTCTTTTTAAAAAACATCTAATTTCTAGACTTGAGGGTGAGGCCATTCACTTTGAATTTTAAGGCGGTGGAGCCATCTTGTGGTTGATATCCATATCGCCAAAGCTTTGAGAAGGTCACTGACATTTGGAAACATTAGGTCTTTAATCACAATTTCACATTTAAAAAGACATATACAGACTATCAGTCTTAAAACCTAGATTAAAAAATAAATAAACACAGGACTGAAACCCTTTTCTGTTAGGTTTCCACAGCATGTATTAGGTCATCACATAGCTAGACTGGGTAAGTCTTTTCACATTAACCTGTATTTCATAATTTCTACACCTTGGTTTGGACACTAAAGCTATGAAAATAACTACGATGAAATATTCAGCTCAGATAAGAATATGAAAAATATTAAACACTTTATTAGGAAGTATAGTTTAATTTCTTTTGTGTTATGACTTTTGCTGTGGTTTTAAGCTCACAAACCATCATGTTCCTGTAGTCCGTGAGAAATGCGAAGCCTGCCCTGAGAAACTCAGAAAACGCAAAATATGGCTTCACTACACGTCCCTCCACTGTCACAATCTTTATGGCCTAAAAACCAAACATTAACTGTGTATGGGAAAAAAATCTTTCGGGCTTGGAATCCTAGAGAAAATATCAGCTTCTCATTCTCACCACTTTTTAAATTTTTCTGCAAAATTTGCGTCAGGGTTTTGGGCGACATTATGGAGAAAATATATGGGAACTGCAAAATAATGTTAAGTGAAAGGAAGGAAAGAGAAAAGAACCTGAATAAAACTGTATTGATTAATAATAAAGTTACTTGCATATTTTTCTATTCTTTCTCCCAAACTAATTGGTGATAATTAATAGACTTTGGTTTCAAACTCCAGATAACAACACCCTCTGAATGGCCCAGATTGGTCTTAGAAGAGACGTAAATTCGATGTGTCTAGGATTAACTACCTTCTCCCTAACTATGGACCCACGATCTTTCTTACCTGATCACATACTAATCAGCTCTTCAGTCTTCCTTTCCACTCTCAAATTCCCAAATGCTGAAAATGGTGTTATTTAAGTCTTATTAATTATCACAGCGCGCACCATGCGAGCATTTATTTTTGGCCCCTCAGGAGAGGAAGTCTGAAGACTCCTCTCTACACTACTTTAATCTGCCTCCCAGAGAGGATCACACTCTGTCCTGGAGAATGTCCAGTGCACTGTGGGGGTCCTGAGAGCTAGTGAATGAGCTCCCAAAGCTGTAGGAAGGCAGATGGCTGAGGTCCTAGCAAGTGGACCACACAAGACTGATGGAGGCTGCTCCTAATAAGGCCTCTTCTTGCCTCTTGCTTCTTAAGTATTTGCTTCTTAAATATTAGGGCTCTCTAATCCTCATGTTTCTCTTTGGCTTCTCTCTCCTTAAAATGGTAATATCACAGGCAGGCTTGGAACTTAGTAGAAACAGAGGAGGGCTTTGGATCTGCTTTGACTCCATCACACTTAGATGGACTTAGCTCAAGCAACAGAGTTCTGCATTAGGGCTGGGGGCCAAAACCCAACCAATAATCAAGCATCCATTTGCCTACTTCATTCACTGAATTCCCTTGGAGATCTCTCAGTAACGAGATACCCAAGGGGGTAACAAGGATTAATACGTTCTTAGACCTCCAGGACAAGACACCGTCCTACACTGCCCATAATCCTCCATCCTTGCCATATGCACCGTACCATGTTTAGTACGTCATGTACATTATCTCATTTAATTTGCCAGTGTCATAAAAGAGATAATGTCTGAACTAAAGAACTAAAATCTGGCAAGATTAAGTAACTTGTAGAAGTCATAAAAACGAATAAGCAGAAAAATCAGGATTTAAGCCCGGGCCAAAGATGCTAAAATCGGTATCTTTCGAGTCTGTCGCCAGTCCCTGTCGTTTCACCCTCCCTCTCCGCACCGTATCCGAAGCACATCGCGGCCTCTGCTTCCTGAGACAGCAGTCTCTCCCATTCCTGAGTTTTCTGTCTACATTAATTTTTGGAAAGACAATTTCCAGTAGGATCTATTCAGAAAATCGCTAGGTAACCCTTCATTTATTCTTTCTTCCTTTACTTATTCTTTCATTTTTTTTAATATAAAAAAGAAAACTGAAAAACATTATTTTACACCAAAATCTGGTATGTTCCAGGAACAGACAGATTGCCCACTCAAACACCCTTCTTACTAAATGCTGCCCTATCTCTTACGAAAAGATGAAAACGAATTTATTTTAAAATTATTATTTTCAACCAGAACTACAGCATACATAATCCAGTGACTGGAGTCATGTCTTCATAATGATTCAGTCTCCACTAACACAGTAAAATACTGGTTAATAAGGCATTCCAATAAATAAGGAACAAAGTAGCTTTAACTGCATTAGTCTTATTTTATAAAAAAGCACAAACGATTCCATTCATGTCAAAATATATTCCTTAAATATTTACTTTGGCCTAAAAGCAGTTATGTTTTTATATAATATATAGAGTTTTAACTAAAAGCAAATAAAATGAGCAATTTCTGTGAATCAGCTTCTAAAATTTCTATTAAAATTATTTTTCAAAACATCTTCACTGCCACTGTGACGAGAAGTGTACTAGGTGTTCGGAGGAGGTAATGAAAGGGACAATCTAACCAAAGAGGAAGAGCAGAGGGAGGGCATCCGGCTCAACTTGTTTCATGCGAAAAGGGCTTATTTCATATCTTCTCATTTTATGTATAAAGTCTGAGCATTAAGAATATTTTAAAGGATAAAATTTGGCACAGAAAGTGCTACATTCAAAGATTTTACATTGTTTTTTATTGTTAGTTACATTCAAAGAAGTCGTAAGGATCCCACTGTGTAAAAATTTTTAAAGAAAAAACTGCTCTGAGAAGGTGGAGGGAGCAGAGAAAAGTCCCATTAGCACCCCCACTCCCCACTCCCCCTCACCCCCCTGCAGCCCACTGCCATGAGCTTACAGCAGTCAGGTTCTCAGAATCCCTAAAGACACATAGAGACAAAATGGAAAACCAGAAATCCAGAAATCTTTAAGTAAGCTAGAGGAAGGGTGCGCAGATACTGCTCTGATGTTAGCTCCTTTTCCTGTCGAGAATTTTTGCACTCATGAGACCTGTCCAAGACTGTTGCCCAAACCAGCAGTGCACTAGGTATGCTTCCTGGACCAGCAGAATCAACATCCCACGGAAACTTGGTCAAAAATACAAATTCTCAGGCTCTATCCCAGTTCGATGGAATCAGAAACTGGGGGGAAGGGTGGGGGCTGGATATCTGTGTTTTAGTCAGGCCTCATAGTGATTCCGGTGTACAACGAAGCCTGAGAACTACTACCACAAACGGAAAAAAAATGTTAAAAAGCTGGAGAGGACTCTGAGAAGAACAATTAAGTTGAAGGCAAAGCTGAAGACTGAGACTACACAAAGGAACCAAGATAAATGGCTTTAGCAAAAAGAAACCTGTGGCAGTGACATGTCTAAGTCTTCAAGTATATGGAGAATAAGTCTCAAGAGAAGGTAACCATTTCCCCTGAGGGAAGGAAGATAAGGACATTTATGAACTTTAACTGTAGAATATGAAATTTAGATGGAAATATAATTAAACTTTGCTGACACAGAGTGTTGTTAAATATTAAAATAAATGGTTGAGGAGAGTTTATAGAACCTGTTCTCTGAGTATCCGCCTCAAAAACTAGAGATCAGAAACTCTCTAATATGGTTCTCTCCAGCTAAATGATTACCATCTATTGTATAAATGAACTAATATTTAGAAATGTGAAAAATATGTTGTTACATTATAGACCTTTTAAATTATCTAGAATTTAACATATCCGAGGTGCAATAGCTATTTTAAATATCTGAGTGTTAAAATGATAAGAATACTTATTAAAATACAAAACATACACATTGAAAGTATTTATTTAAACAGGGATAATGATGTTAGTTAATAGTTAAAAGGTGACCAATAGCACATAGAAAATTCTCGGCTGACACAATATACATGTATTTTCAAATAAACAGAAGAAATTGAGTACAAACAAGAAGTAAAAGACTGTTTCTTTGGTATCGAAAAACTGTGTATTTTTAAAAAAACTAGTGAAAAAAATCCTAACATAAATATATATACCCACACACACATACATGCACACATACATAATGCAAAACAATAAAAATAATCACATGTATGGCTTTGTCAAATTACTCCTAATATTCTCTCACTATCTTATATTTTTATATTAATAAGTTCATTAAATAAACATGGTAACAGGTAACTAAAATAAAAAGGTACAAAAAGGTCTTTATCTTGGGCTCTAATCTCTGGTGTCACATGCAAGTGTGCCACAGCTATAATTCCTAAAACAATTTTTTAAATGTTTAATAGTCACCAAAAGTTTAAAAGTTTGTTTTAATAATTTTCCATGTGTATTCGAAATCACCACAATGACTCTGACTTGTTTCTCTAGAACATTTTGCTGTTGAAGTCCTAATTGACAAAAAATAATTCCAGTAATATAGGAGATGTTCAAATTTACTGTGGTTAGCATAACTTAGGAAGTTAACATTTTTCTTTACCTTTTCTACCTTTCCACCATTGATGTCACTGGGGAGGAATTTCTTGCCAATTGTTCTCAAGTCTGTCTAAAATAAAAATATTATTATTAACATATAATTGTAGAAAAAAGTCAGTTTAATCTCACAAACAAAAGATGAAAAGACCTAAGGTTTGTGGAACAAAGTTTAAATAAATGTCTTTTAGCTGATTATGAGATCTATGCATATAATCAATCTTTTCAAATAACACAATCCCATGCATATGTTATTTAAAGTGCACCAGTAGGTTGAACATATATATACAGATATATATTGGTCATATTTCTTAAGGTAACCTTTTAACTTACTAAATCTTTTCTACTAAAATCTAAAATCTGATTTTATGTAAGCTACAGTCTTACTAAAAAATTAATGCCACAATCTAAAACTAAATGACTACTGTTACATAAAAGTATACATTTTTGACAACTGAATTTCAAATAACCTTGATACACAGAGACATGAAAACACAATATTCTATAGGCTATGATACCCGTAACATAACAAAGCTATGTAACATACAAATATCTCAAATGATTCCTATTTATTCAGTAAGTCTGACAGAAAACCTTTTGGCAAGCCATTTTATATTATACATAATCTTAAAAGAAAAAAAAAATTTAAAATTTTTACTAATATACTGTATTCAGTAATTTAAACCTGGTCTATCACTTACTTTTTTTCTGAATAATTCAGGTATTTGCACCAAAAAAACTACATGCCGAATTTCAATGTCATTTCTCAATATTCTTATTCCCCGTTCCATAGAGTAAAAAAGTAAGAACATTCTTTTTCAACATAAAAATCTGCACAGAAAATACTTACTTAGCAGGTCTGAGGCAGTATACTATCTTTAGAAGGGCCACTTTCACAAGGTTGGCCCTAGCCTGGCATATGGCAACTTTGCACTTGAACCTTTTCCTAAATGAAAATGTGGTTCACTGCCTAGACGATTTGTATAAACAATGTGATTTATGATAAACACTTGCTTTTGGGGAGAGTCTAGAATTTTGTTTGCAGAAACACTATATATATTATTGCATTCTTCATTGCTGGATAAAGGAACAAGCTCACCCTTTCCCCTATGGGGGAAGAGAACTAAGAAAGCTTGTGCATGGTTTATTCTCCCTCTATGTAATAAGTTATATTACAAGAAGGGTCAATAACACAAGTCTTTCTCAACTAGGTTAGCATTCCACAATCAGTAAAAGTTGAAAAAAATTCAACAGAAATACTATAAGTGCCAAATTTTATTTAAAGGTGATAAACTTGAAAAGTAAATTATTTGTTTGGTGTAGATTTCATCCTGATTAAAAGTTTGTTGTTGTTTTTCCTGTTATATGGCATGACAGCTTGGATTGGAGTATTCAACTATGTATTTCAGAGAAAATTATAAAAACAAATTAATTCATTAAGATAATGGCCATCATGTTCCTCTTATGTACATAGGACAAATACTTCATCTTGACTGGTTTTATTTTAAGTTTCATACCCACTTATAAACAGATCACTGCTATTTACCTAACTTTATAAATAAGAAAAATAAGGAGGAACAGGAGATTGTCACAAAATCTCTTTTTTATCATCTGTAGGATGTTCAAATAAAGAACGAAATAAAGCATACTTTTTCACATTTTTTGGAATCAGAATTCACTAATTTGGGTGCAAGTCAAAGAAAGTTAAAGTGTCTGGGGAATTTTTCCATTTGTAGTCATAGATAAACAGCATATTTTTCTAATGAATGCTTCTTTAAGAAATTTATAGTCTGTTTATTAAAAATTTAAATACTTAGCTCAGAAGCAAAAAATAGATCCTGTTGGTCTTATTGAATAAAATTCAGAGAAATTGGAAAGAAACGAGATTTCAAAACAAATTTTTATCTGTTTAAACCTAAATTTAATTAATTATATTTATATTTTAAATGTTACCAGTTGCTGCCATTTCTGCTTTATGTTATATTTATTTTGCAGGAATATGATGACTCTGTTAGATGGTATTTCTCTTATTAATTTAATGATGTATCATAATATATAAATTTTATTAATAAATTGTTATTGTAAAGGCAAAATGAAAAGTCTCACTGGGGTAACTGCAAGATTGAAAAAAAGAATGTTTGTTTACATACATCTATATTTCAAACAATTTTTATAACTCATCAAAACCTCCAAAAGCCAATCCCAATTATAGAAAAGATACAGCTATTGAGGTGGGTGGAGGGAAAAAGATTGAGACTATCTACCAAAAGATGAACAGTAATTACAAGTAGGTTTAAGTTTCTCATTTTATTTCTTTGTATTTTCTAAGGTGTTCTACAATATACATTATTTATATCAACAGGAAAAGTTAATTTGAAATACTAGATATAACTGTCAAAAAACTATAACCTAACTAGGGTTCCTATATTAATTAAATGACAATTTGTTTCAATAAATATAATCAGTTTTTATTGCTATTATATAGGTACTGTATATGTTATGAAATTCTATAATTGATCAATGGGTTAAATATAGAGTTTTCATTGCATTTTTTTCCTTTTTTAGTGAATTCTGTTTAATAGATATTAAAAAAATACATTTCTAATAATTAGTTGATATGAGATTAACAAATTCAGCAAACATCACTGTAATGTAAAAGACAATAAAAATAAGCACTATTTTCATTATTCCATATTACTTATGAAATCCAGCTTATTCTATGAAATGTTTTTCATCAACATAGCTCCCAGACTAAAAATGTTTCTAAATTAGTAAACAAAACCTACATTGAGAGCAATCAGGATGATGTCATTTATATTGACTTTGTCAGGAGAACTTGTGCAAGCTTCAATGCCTTCGTCTGAAAGATACCTGTTAAAATAAAATAAATGGCTTAAATATTTTCTAAAATCAAAATTAACTCAAGTTATTTTTAAGTCAACATGCAAGTTTGTTCTCTACTATGAAATGCTGCTACAAAGACCAGGGAAAGAGTCCTGCACATTCCCTGTTTATTTACTATCTCTGATAGAAGAGAATGAACAATGCACATTTTTCCTTTTTGTATCCTTTAACAGAGATTGTGGCAATACAATTATCCATGTGCTTTCCATTGAAACATCAACATACGCCTTAAGAAGTGTATAAGCCACTCTTTACAATTATACAAACATAATATCTGACTTAAACACTTGGTAATACAGTAAGTACTTATAGATTGAGATGTGCCATAAAAACAGAACCTAAAGCAACGTAGTTTTGAATTTATCCAACAGAAATTTCCTATGCTACCTTCTCATGTTGTCTTCGCAAGTACCCCTCACTTTTTTTTTTTAACATAATGTTCCCAAGATAGGCAACTTTTTACCTTATGTCTTTTACTTTATCTGTCACTTTTCAGATTTTTTTACTCATGGTTTTATTGCCCTTTGTTCTTTAATCTAGTCCAAACAGACCATACATCTGTCACAGACAATAATGAATTCAATATTATAGAATCTGAGGGTTGGAGGAGATCATCTCTACCATTCATCCATGCCCAACATGGACATTTTGAAATTCTTTGACAAATTCTACATTTCAGGTATTATCCCCCCCAAAGTCCACTGTAAAAAAGCCCATTAGCCTTTTGTAGGGTCGGTGCTGGCACGGCCACTGCAGACATCCTCCCACTAAAAAGATGCAGGAATACGAGTCTGACAGAGCTAACTCGAGCTCATTCCAGATGGCCGGCTCTTCCACCATCAACCTGCGACATTAGACTGAGTCAAAGACACTTGTTAACATAAACTCTATTTGGAGGCGGCAACCGAAGAGCATGTGCCTTTAGGAAACAGAACAGATGATTTCTCAAAAGTAAAAGAGCAAGTGAAAAATGTAAATTGAAGAGTGTAAAAGAACAACAGGAGGTTAAAGTTGATAAGCCTATGCATAAAATCAAGGAGATATATAAATCAAAGCAAGAATGTGTTAACGAATCAGATACTATTAAAAGTTTAAGACCACGGCGGGCGGTGCTAAACTACAATGACGAGTTGAAGGCAAGTAGGTAAGTGAGTTACAGAGAAAAAAATAGAAGCACTGAGTATGCAGACGAGTCATTAAGAATAAAGGGATGGGAGGCCTTACAATGGTTACTTAAGTGACCGTGGAATACAAATGTCTGCAGTCAGCATTGCTGGTTAAAACACTGCTTTATTTCAAAATGGCTGTTTATTTCCTTATCATCACTGCTCATTTTTTGACTGTCACGAGTCATCTTACAAAGTCAGTTCCACAAATGTTAATTAATTAAGCCCTTATTCACGTGAAAAATAAGACATAAATCAGTAATAAGATTAGTAAAATTATGAAAATTAAACATTTGCCTTCAGGGAGTTTACAGTCTCATAGATGGCATGACACGGAACATAAACGGTCATCATACAAGGCCAAAATAATCGTGAACAGAAGGGGCTCACAGTGGCTGGGGGATGAGAAAGGGCACAGGGAAAGGAAACAGTGTGAGCGAACACACGGAAGTTAAAGAGTATGGCGCACATTCTAGAGGCGACGCGCTGGAACATGCTGGATGGAAAGTGAAGAAGAAAGAAGTATAGGTTGAGATCAGTTTTAGAAAGCAACAGAGCACAATGAATATGAGTGATATGTTAAATGCTAATTGAATAATTACAAAAATGCACTTTTAAGACTCTTACACCATGGGGAAATAATATGTGATGTGTAATAAAATACTTTGTTTCCTAAAAAGGCAATGTTTTAGAATTAAAAGATTACGGAATGCCAGATAAACTGAAATAGATCTTTAAAAATAATTTTTAAAAAATCAAAATAAAAAACAAAAATAAAATAAAAATAAAAATAATCAAAATCCACCTCTTCAATTTCACAGATTAAGAAAAGATCTAAATATGTTAATTAATCTTGCCCTAAAATAGAAACTTAAGCAATTCAAAGTTAAAAGAAGAATGTTTCTTGACTTCCATTCAGCAGTTTTTTCATATGATACACCATTTTTATTTATCAACAACTAATGCTAATGTTAGGAATATGATCTTCTCATTAACATAAGCCAACATCTATAGGAATCAGTTTCCGACTCTCCGAGACACTTCATCGACACGTACAAAAGCACAAGTAGGCAAAGGCAATCAGTGAGCTCCGAAATATATTAAAGAGGATCAGGGAACTAATACTAACTAATAATTAGAGATACAAAAATTGTTACAGTAATAAAAATAGCAATCCCTACAAAATATGAAAAGGGAATTATATCTAGAAATTCTAAAGACAGAAACTATAAGGGGGTGGAAATCTGATTTTATCCGTGTATATAAATCAAAAATCCTGTGATTTCTTTCAAATAATGACTGTAGAAGGCCTTCTGAATATAACAAATTCTAAAATACAGCTCAGTCTCAATTTGCGAGTTTTACAAGTCTCCTATCCTCATTCTTCATATTTTGAAAAATCAAAGGTCTTGTGCTTTACAGCTTTACTCTGCAATCACTAAGAGACACGAGACCCATTCACAGCTCTTCCCACTACATCCTGGTCATCCTTCCGCAAACACTGGACCATTTTCACAGGAGGACTGAATCTAATGAAAAAAAAGAGGTGTTTTATTTCATTTCCCTTAACAATTCAGTATCTCTTCTATCATTACCATTTTCTTTCCCTCTTAAAGCAAAGTGGTCGCCTACAATGCCAAAATGAATACCACAACCTTTATTCCAACAATTACAATAAGGACTCGAAGCAACTCTAGTTTAAAATTTAATTTTCTCCATGATTTATGCATGAATGAGTCAGACGAATAAAGTTATGTGTCATTTAAAGTACCTCTAAGTAAAATCACTTAGTGTTGATCTTAATATAGTAAATTATTTTCAGTAAAAGATTTTTTATTCAAAACTAAATCCTTTTAAAATGCATTTTTCAGTTTTTACTTTTTATGATTTCTTTTTATGCACAAACATATATTATTTGCACCATTTAGCTAACCTACATTAAATTTTTTCCACACATACACTGTAAAGTCTATTTAAACTTCTTCTACACTAACTTTTCAGACTGTTACCTTACAAAAATAAAAATACCCAAAGCAATCATCATGAAAATCTTAAATTAAAAAAAAAAAAGTTTTATAAAATTAACCTACACAAAAACTGAAAGAATGAATGTGCACAAAGTAAAAAAATGTTTTTACTTAGTACTACGGAAGCATCTTTTTTTCTAAAGAAACAACTTCCAGATATGTTAAGAATTATGAAATGCCTTGATATGCATCACGATTAACAGCCAACTACTCAAACTTCAACTTTCCAGTGGTCAGACAAAAATTTTCAGTTCAGCGTTAAAGAATGAAAGATGGAAATTAGAAAAAGTACTAGGGAAAGTCCTTTGTAAAGTCATATCTAATTTGAAACATTCAAAAGTGTTAAAATTCTGAAAAGTTGAAACCTAGATTTGTTAAGCACTTCCTTTAAAATGCTGTTTTAGCTCATTCTAGAGGATGTACTACTTGAAAACACCACTAGGTGGCAATCTTGCTTCACAATTAAAATATACTATTAACAAGCTGACTCAAAAGACGTACTACACTAGCTTTAAAATAAAAATTTCTGACATTTATTTTTTGTTGTTATTGCTGGGGAGTAGACATATCAAAGAAAATAAAATAGACTATTATAATTTTAGGATTTGTGTTTGCTATAAAGATCACTCAGGGTTTAAAAAAACTCATTTAGCAAGCATTCAAGAGATATCTCCTCATAAGAAAAATAAATTGAAGTATATCAAGATTATTTTCTCTCCTAGTCTCTCCTACGTTCATCCTTTGGAGATAGAGACTTATAAAAAGTACACATAATTTATTAGAGACTAATGCTTTTTTTGCTGTGGAATAGTTACAGACTATTTTCAACATTATTTCAATAGTTGTTTTTTGACATCAAAATAGATAAGCATGATAATTTTAAGATAATAACTATAAAAAGACAGATGACAAAAAAAATCATAACTTCTATTTTTTTATGACCCATGAAGACATTATCCCCGAATGCTTATTTGGTATTAAAAAATTATAACTGTTGAGCAAATAAAAATTTGTAAATAATTCCCTTAAAATTCCATAACTGAGATCTTACAAAATACAGTGGCAATGGGCACCTAAATTATCCTTCATTTCTGCAAACTGAGCCTTCACATATATTTAAAAGTATAAAATGATGGCCTGGATATTTTTACTTTCTGTGGAGGTTATAACTTATGTCCTTCCTCTAATTCAACATTTTCATATTTTAATTCAGAAGCAGAGCTGAGGTTATTTTTTAATAACACATTTTAAAATGTAAGATTATTTGGTATTTCTGTTATCTTTCCCTCGGCACAAAGGCGACGGCCATAAAACTACACCTCAAGTGAAAAGGCTCACTTCCAGCCCAATGCCCTGTGCCCTGTGCCCCGTGCCCTGACCACTGCAACACATCACTACCTGCACTGCTCACGCCAAGGACCTCTCAGGACTAACCCCAGGAGACTGCATACTCAGTTCAGAAATGCTATTTAAAAACATAAGATGCAACAAGAATTGGAAGGTATTTTTATGAATAGCTTGGAGTGATTGTCATCTGATCTGTACTTTTTAAGTGGTATAGACTAGATGCAAATTTGTCTCACTCTTTGAACATGTGGGATCCTAGGCCACTTACTTAATCTGTGCCTCAGTTTCTTCTCCTATTAAAAAAAAAATGGAGCCAATACTGAAAATACCAATTGATGGAGTTGTTCTTAAGAACAAATGAGACAGTATGAAACACCTAGCAAATGCTTAGTAAAAAGCAGATGCTAAATAAATACTCATTTCCTTCCTTTTTAAATGATGTTTCTGGAAAATATTTTCAAAACATAATGATACTCAAAGATGCCTTCTGGGTTCTTAGAAGAAAGCAAAAGAATGAAATTTGCCTAACAATAAAGCCAATTTCCTCAAAGGCTACAACTAGTAGTCAAAAGTGTGCATGCATCCTAAAAGGAAGACAGAACCACACATTTCGGGCAAACTACTCACCCGGAGTTCACTGAGAACTGAAAGAAAGTGTCAACAAGACGAAAAAAACTTTATTAATTAATTTGTTGAAATCTCCCAATTTTTTATATATGGATGAATATACATATTTTTAGCAATAAGAAAATAAGTTATTCCATAAGACTGTGAAACTGTTTCTGGCCCAAACAGAACTTCCAATGCAAAATACACTGCCATCATTTTTGCCCAATCTGCCATTTATGTCGGAAGTTAAAACAATGATGTCAAGAACACTTGGTAAGTAAAAGCTTAAAATTCTACAACAGAGAATTATAATTTTAATATCGAGTTTAAAAATTGGACATTTTATAATTTACTTATAATTTAAAATAACTTTTAAAATGAAAATCTACTACTTCAATTATCATAGGCAATTATCACAAATACCTATTTGTTTCTAGGTACGTAATCATATATTTTACCATCTAATAGCATAACGATTCTCCATAAATTAAAATAAAAATGAAAGAGGTCTAAAAGCAAAGAGGGTAGTAACTTAAATATGCTATGAAATTAAATAAGTAAATATTAAACAATGATTTTTTTCCAAAAGAGTGAAAAAGTTCCATTTATATATCTTAGCCAATAAATATGAATTAATAATTCTAATTTTCATTTCTTTAAAATGCATCTTAAATACAAAATGTTTGGCATCAATTAAAGTTTTGAAGTAGAAATGCTGCAAATAAAAGTTAAAGTTTTAATTTTTTAGCTTGGGAGACATAATCAAACACATCTCCATATCTCTTTGTTGTGGGCTAATGGGTGATACCCAAATATCCTAACTTCTGGAACCTGCAATGTTACTTTATTTGGAAAAATGGTCTTAACAGATGTAACTAAGTTTGGGTTCATGAGATGATTATACAGGCAGGCACTAAATCCAATGACAAGTGTCTTTATAAGATACCATGCTCATGGGCAGGAAGAATCAACATTATTAAAATAACTATCTACCCAAAGCAATCTATAAATTCAATGAAATCCCTATCGAAATATCAATGGTATTTTTCACAGAGCTAGAACAAATAATCCTTAAATTTATATGGAACCATAAAAGACCCCGAATAGCCATGGCAATCTTGAGAAAGAACAAAGCTGGAGGTATCAGACTATAATACTAAAAAGCTACAGTAATCAAAACAGCATGGTACTGGCATAAAAACAGAACACTGATCAATGGAACACAACAGAAAGCCCAGAAATAAATCCACGCCTATATATTTACTTCATATATGATATGGGGGTTAAGAGCATACAATGGGGTAAAGGCGGTTTCTTCAATAAATGGTGCTGGGAAAATTGGACAGATACGTGCAATTAAAAAAAAAAAAAAGGAACTGGACCACCTTCTTACACTGTATACAACAATGGACTCAAAGAGGATTAATAACTTAAATGTAAGACCCGAAACCATAAAACTTCTAGAAGAAAACATAGGCAGTAAACTCTCTGATATTGCTAACAGTAATTTCTTTTCGGATATATTTCCTCGGGTAGGGAAAACAAAAGAAAAAATAAACAGATGGGACTACATCAAATAAAGTTTTTGCACAGCAAAGGAAACCATCAACAAAACGAAAAGACAACTGACTGAATGGGAAAGATATTCACTTATGATATATTCAATAAGAGGTTAATATCCAATATATATGTAAAGAACTCATATAACTCAACAACAAAGAGGAAACACAGATGGCTAATAGATATATGAAATATGTTCAAGGTCACTAATCATCGGAGAAATGCAAATTAAAACCTCAATGAAATATCACCTCACACCTGTTTAATGGCTATCATCAGTAAATCAAAAAACAAGTGTTGGTGAGGATGCAGAGAAAAGGGAACTCTCATACACTGTTGGTGGGACTGCAAATTGGTACAGTCACTATGGAAAACAGTCTGAAAGTTTCTCAAAACTTAAAAATGAATATACCTTTTGACCCAGTAATTGCACTTTTGGGTATTTATGCAAAAGAAAACCAAAACAATAATTCATAAAGATCTGTGCACTCCAATATTCATGGCAGCACAATTTACAATAGCCAAGATATGGAAGCAACCTAAATGCCCATCAACAGATGACTGGATAAAGAAGTTGTGGTTCATATATACAATGGAATACTACTCAGCCATTTAAAAAAATGAAATCCTACCATTTGCAATGACATGGATGGACCTAGAGGTTATGCCGAGAGAAGTCAGAGAAAGATAAATACCAAATGATTTCACTCATATGTGGAATCTAAAAAACAAAGAGAACTAATCAAAAACAGTCTCACAAATATAGAGGACAATCTGGTGACACCAGATGGGCGGGGAATTGGGGGGCTGAGAGAAATGGATGAGGGTTAAATTAGTACAAATTAGTAGTTGATAGATGGTCACGGGGATGGGGAGCGTGGCATAGGGAATGTAGTCAGCATTAATGTAATGGCTGGGTGGAGGGCCAGGGGAGGAAGGGAGCAATTAGGGGGATCGTTTTATAAACTATAGAAATGTCTCACTGGTGTACTGTATACTTGAAACTAGTAATAAAATTAAATTTAAAGAAAAAAGAGAGGCAGAAGGAGTTTTGAGACAGACCACAAAATAGAGGCCGTCTAAGGATGAAGGCAGATATTGGAGTGAGTAAGTCTCAAACTCAGGAATGCCATCAACCACAAGAGGCAGGTAACAGCTGCTCCCTTGAACCGTCTGCAGGGAGTACAACTCACACCACCTTGATTTCAGACTTCTGTAAAAGAGGACATTGCTATTGTTTTAGGCCTCCTGGTATGCAGTAATTTGTTACAGCAGCCATACAAAACTATATCCCTATTATGAATTTAAGTGATTACTTGAGTATTGATTCAATTAAATAAAAAACGAAATTTTGAAAGGTCGGTGAACTTGGGTGGTTTGCTTAAGTCTATAAATAATAAGATACAAACTGCACAGAGCTACAATAGAAAGTTGAAAGTGGTTCTTCCCCAATTCTTCTTCCACAAAATAAACATCAGCTGTCTTAGGTATGTCCTTGTAATATACACATACGCATCAATTGGAGTGAAATTTAAAAGAAAGAATTGTTTATAAAAATAGACTCACTCTATGCAAAAGTTTCTGCAGTAGATCTTTTCATTCAAGAATATATCATGGCCAACTTCCATGTCAAACATATAGATTTGCCCATCTCGTCTTTTTCAATAAATGTACAGTATTCCTTTCCAGATAGGGACTATGCCATAATTTGGCTATTCAGGTGGTTTCTAATTTTGTATTAATAATACTTCTTGAGTATATTTATAGACACATGTTGGAGGATGAATATTAATATTTTTGTAAGATATATTTCTAAAAGCCATGCTGCTAGATCATATTATATGTATTAGAATGGGGAAAAAGAACTTTAAAGGCTATAATTATGAATTACTTTATGGTTTTAGAAATATTTAAATGTTTTAAAAATGATTCTTTTTAAATAACTTTTAGAATTTTTAAAGACATTTTAATTGATAAACAGATATCCCTAAGGAGCTTTAGAATTAAGAAAGCACTTTCAAAGACTAAATAAGAATTCAGATAAATGACGTGGTCCCTAGCCACTCAATCTCACAGTCAAGTGTATTAATGTTTACATACTTGACTCCTGTGATTCCCATAACTATTAGGTGTGTGTGTGTGTGTGTGTGAGAGAGAGAGAGAGAGAGAGACAGAGAGAGACAGAGACAGAGAGACAGAGAGAGAGAGAGAGAGAGAGAGAGAGAGAGAGAGAGAATGAATTATCCCCATTTAAGAAGAAAGGAATTGATATATCATCTCTAAAGTACCAGCCCTTGGTATGATGAAGTAAGACTCTACCGGATATACGACAACACTCTCTCCCCTACCCTGCAGAAAATAAAAATCTGGACAAAATACAAAAAGTAGCAAAAGCTACTGGAGAGAGAGCAGAGAACAATGGTGTGGAATGCTGCTCACAAAGAAGACAGGGAGCTGTAAGTAACTTCTGGTCTCTGGGGTGCAGAGGACAAGGCACAGTCCAAATGGCAGACATAGCAGCAGGTGTACACAAGGACATACCCACAATCCTTCTGGTCTGGGAACGGAAAAGGGAAGTGGAGAAACCAGGAGCACTGAAGAGTGCAGGGGAATCTCATAAGCGAAAGACCCAGAGAGGGGATCCTAACTCTGTCCAGTCGCATCTCTGCCTAACCTCTAGGACCCATGTGCAGAACAGACTCAAAGCAGCCCAGCTAAAGGAAAAGGTTTTGAATGGAGAATTGAGCTGCTGCACAAGACAAGTTTGCAGTTCACGCCCAGGAAAAAAAAAAAAAAAAAAAAGATCCATCTATAACACTGGAAATAATCATCAGTGACATGCAACAGATCCAAAATCTCCGCAACTTTGCAACTCACAATATCCAGAATACAAGCCAAAATTACCCAACACACAAAAAACCAAAAAAATAGGACACATGGAAATCAATCCAATCTGATTCTCAAATAACCAGATGTTTGAACTGAGAGAAAAGAATTTTAAAGTAAACATGATAACTACTCTCAATTAAGAAAAATGTTTGCAACACATTAAATCTGAGCAGAGAAACAAAAAGTCTCAGAAGAAAGAAACAATTCAAAAATCAAAAATCAAGTGTAAATTCTAGAACAGAAAACTATTTCTGAAACAAAATGGAATTAAGAGAAGATGAACACACAGTAAACAGATTGAGTTATAAGACAGATATTTCAACATTTCTATATTTTATATGAATTTAAGTAATTATTAACAATAAATGAACTATGAAAAGTTTAGTATTATATACTATAATCTCTAAAAAAGTATAATCTCTAAAAAATGCTATAAAATTATGCAAAAGAGAAATGTAGCATATATCTATATAAAAATGTGTACATGAATGTTCAAACTATTTATTATTATAGCAAAAACTACAGGCAACCCAAAAGTCCATCAACTGGACACCTTTTTAAATTGTGATATATTTCTACCACAATAAAAAGGAATAGAATAACAACACACACAATGGCATGGATGAATCTCAGCACCATGATCCCAAGTAAAAGAAGGCAACACACACAAGACTATATACAGTGCGATTCCATTTATGTAAAATTTTAGAAAAAGCAAAACTATAGTGACAGAAAACAGATTAGAAGTTGCCTGGGGTCAGATTTAGAGAGGGGATCAAATGCAAAGGGGCCGGAAGGTGGGAAATGCATTTACACAATTGGATGCAATTACCAAATCCATCGAACTGTACTCTTAAAACTGGTGGATTTAATTGTATGTAAGAAAGGCCTTAATAAACCTAAAAGAGGAGAGAGAGAAAGAAAGTAATCAGAATTTCAGATAAGTTTGCTACTTTACTAATGCAATTAATAAGTGGTAACGATAAACGGCAACACTGAACCAAACAAAAGCATCTGAATCCCTAGCCCAGTCTTCCTGACATTGCACTGAGCTGCCTCACAGCATCTCTGTTATTAAAAATGATGGTAAATATATTCGGAGCATATCACCGAACCAACAAGATGCAAGGAGCCTAAAATTAAAATACGTCCAGAAAAAAGAGATATTATCTTTTAGATTAATACTATAACCACACTGAAATAAAAAACTAGCCCAAGAAACATTAAAAATATTAAATGTTGAATGGTAAATGTTTAAATTAAACACCGAAAGCTAAAAAAGTAGGTTATGCAGATTTCTCCTTCTACGGTGGCACACGTGGCAGCAGCTCTGAACTACTTCGAGCAATGAGCAAATGCACTGATGATGCCGGGAGCCAGGGTTCCCACGGTTGGAGACTTGGAGACGGGGAGAAATACGGATGGCTGAAGACGAGAAAGAAACCTCCGGTGTCGGACTAGGCACAGACCTTCCAGGATGCACTCATGATGTGTATGTCAATCTATTCATTCTCATGTGTGGATTGTCCAGAAGCAGCACATGTCTCGTGTAGTAGTTATATCTTCGGGAAAGACGCCTTGATGTGACACAATTTAAAAGGGCTATAAAGCATTGTTTTATGATATCTGGCATATAAAAATTAGGCACTATCACAGATTAACAAAATTTCAACATTTATAAGCTCAAAGCCATCACTATTTTCCAACAAAAACATTTTCTGACTTTAAAGATGTACACATGAAGCTATCTAATCAAATAATACAAATAACTAAATATGTGCATTTCTATTAAATATTTATAGTAGTCTGGGGAAGTATTAATTTAAAAGCATATCTATACAAAACTGTATGTTGACAAAACTGCATTTAGTGAATCCACTTTTTTAACTTCCATAATTTAGAAAGATATGAAAGCCACATTTTAGCAGTACATTCATCGTGCAGGTAATTTTAAATAAGGACTCAAATCTTGTTATTTTATCTCTCAAAAAAATGTGATAGTTCATTGTGGACAGATGTAGAAACAAGACATAGACGTAGAGGCCAGTGTGTGTAATGGCACTCTTATGTCAATTAGGTTACAAGAACTAGGTTACAAGAATTTGACTTTTATAGGGCCAAAAACCTTAACGATTTTTTTTTTAAGTCTCCTTAAAGGTAATTCAGTCTCATAAATTCTTTCCTCCTTCCCTCAGCAAAATTTTTATTTGGAATTATCTGACATAAAAGTCATACAGAGTTAACAGTTCAGACCCATCTTCAAGAAGTCTATGGCCCCGTGACCCGGTAGGCATGAAAACAAGAAGCTATAATGAAAGGAAGCAAAGCTGTTCTAATGTACCCTGTATGAATAAAATTAATTGGGCAGTTAAGTCTGCACAGAAAGATCAGGGTAGGCCCCAAGGAGGAAATGACATTGCAAGCTGGTGTTAGAAAGAACATAACCCTGCAACTAGGACATGAAAAAGGTAATCTTCAGTTTTCTTTTTCAGTGGCAACAAAACTATCAGTCATTTCTGTGAATGATAATCCTTGCTTGATTGAAAAAAGCTGAGAGCTGTGAAATAGGTATGCAAATTATAGTCAAAAGTATGTTCTATGTCCAAACTGCAGTATCAGTAATATATTCTACAACTGCAATGTCGAACTGGTATATAGCATCATAAAGTCTGTGATAAGTAAGAAAGGTATCATTTGTCAATTTTATACCTTTCTCAAATGGCGGTGACCTCATTTGACAAATATGAAATTTCTTATATCCTCTGCCTTAATAAAGGAATCTCACTTATAATTGTATAATTGTATAATTAATACAATTCCAAGGCAGATGATTATTATTGTATGAAATCCAGTATATCACCATTTGCCAAAACAACCAGTCTCAGGACCAAGTAAGTCTGGCCACATATTATGTTCCTCTTTAAGCAAGACAAACTAAGATAATATATTAAAAACTTGAAGGAGCGCTGCAATAAACAACTTTTTTCTATTTTTTAAAACACAGAGTTGATTAAACAAGAAACCTACTTCCCCGTTTAACATTCACAGAACATATTTCGTATTAGCACATTAGCATTTGAGGATTTAACACTATTTTTAAGTAACTCCAGAAGTCTCGACAGAGTGATATATAATTTTGCTAAATCACAAATTTGAAGCACATCTGCTGAATGGCTGCTTTGTGGGAGTCACAGAAGAGCTTATCCAAACGCCAGCCAACCACAGCTCAGTGCGGCTTTTCAGTTCTCTAAGTAGCATTCATGAAAGAATCAGGCCACCCCCTTCACCAAGTGTCTAATCTAACACACGAAGAACATATTGTAAACATCGTGGCTATTTCCTTGTATTGTGAAATGAAAATATTAAGTAACATTATGTATACGTAGGTCTTATGCAGTTTCCAAGAAAGCGATATTGGAGGCTGGGACACTGGTGTGGAAGCTACTGCATCAGCGCACATCAGAGATGACGATGGCCAAGATGAGCATGTAAATGAGGAGCCTCTAGAACCTGGGGGGGAAGCCCAGGGGAAGGAGAATGCCACGCGTGGAACGATATTAACATGTTAGCTGGATAAGTCTGTCGTAAGGGGCTGCCCTGTGCAGTGTAGTGTTTAGTAGCGCTCCTGGGCTCTACACACTGGATTCCAGGAGCATCTGCTTTTGTGTGACAACCAAAAATGTCTCCGGATATTACCAAATGTCCTAGGTGGCGGTGACAGGGGTTGTTGTGTATGGGATGTTGGGGACTTTGCCATTAATTGAAAACAACTATCTTAAAAGAACTGAAGGATATGATAAAAGCAGACAATGTAACAAAAAAAAATTGGCAATTAGAAAATCCAAGAAATATACAAAGCTGTATAAGAAAGAAAATGAAATCAGAGCCTGTTCAAATGATTTTCTATAAAGAAAATTCACAGTCATAATAACAGAATTATTATGCCTACAGTGACAATCAGTAGGATATGAGAGATTTAATTATAGTTATGTGACAAAATGTACATATCATCTACCTTGACATTGTAAAAATACAGGTAAGTAAGAAGTAAATCAAGTAATGAGCTCTTAAAAATAATAATATAACTTAAGGAAGACAGATAAGTAATAGAAGAAGGCTATATATTCATCTATCATGTGAATAACAGATAAAAATAAAATTAAAATTTATAAATTCAAGACAGCTTGATAAAAGTGTATTATTTTGAAAGCAGATAGCCATGAGAAATACTCAAGAGCTACAGTATAATGGAGGAGTGAAGGAAAGACAGACAGAGCAGGAACTATTGTTTTGCATTACAAATCCATTTCATTATTAGTATCATTTGATATTTTTAAACCATAAATATATTACCTTGAAAAAATTTAATTTTTTAAAAATCAAGGGGTATTTTTACATGAAATCATTATTTACATAAATGAATATAGAACAGTATCATCAACCATTGACATACTGAAAATTTCACTATAATTTTATAACTGCTATAATAGAGTCATTGATTCAATTTATTCAAGAAATATTTAATAAAAACCTACTACAAATTTTGAACAAACAAAATGAAGGAAGCAAGTATACAATCTATGCAAACTTTAACCCTATGCGTAATGAAGAGATATTTTTGAACTGGGCAGTGTCCTGATTGTAAATTCCATTTTAGGTAGATTGGTTCAAAAAGTAAAATAAACCATATAAATGGAACAGAAACGGAAGATAGAAGTGTCAGTTAGGAGGCTACTGTATAGGTTTAAATGCAAAGAAACAGAAGATCTATGAAGAATGTATCAGGACAGACAGAAGGGAATGATGATGGGGTGCAGATGATGACGATGATAGCAATTATGATGATAATAACGGCAAATATTTACTGCATCTCTGAGTGCCAGATATCACACAATTTAATATGTTTTATATCATTTAATTGTCATAATAACCCTGTGAAAAATACTATTTTACCCCCATTTTAAATGTAAAAAAGTTCAAATTAACATGTCTACAGCTATATAGTTAGTAAACAGTGGCGTGGTACCTGAAATAAATGGCAGACTTGGTAAGAGGTAAGCTGCCTTAGGAACAACAGCTCTCGGTTACTGACCCAGCAATCATACTCCACTTCATTCCATAAGTGATTCAATGCAGAAGGAAGTAAAGCAGAGAGTTAACTAAAGGCAGACGGGCAACAGGATGTAATTTAAAATTCCATAACTATAACTGTGGCAGACACAAGAAAAAAAAAATCTGCAGTTCTTCAATGTTCTTTGTAAGAGGTATATAGGCTTGAGTTAAGTAGGGCCGCTTATAATGCAGTCAACATCTCCTAGAAAATTAATTAAAATTAAGCTTTTGACTGTAAATATGTGTTCATTGAAAGATCCTCCTCTGCCTCTGTTGTAATTCCATGAATTTAGCATCTTAGCAGTTAGAAAAACTTGGTACATTCTGGCAACTTAAAATTCTTTTTGCTATCTTCCACTCTCCAGTCAACTATAAAAACATCAAACTAAACTTGTGCTGGCACCTGTTCCTGGGATGCTGCACTTTATATTTATATCTTTCTCTGACTAAACAAGGGATCATTCTTTCCTAGTAGTTACAAATCTGAAATGAAGGTTAACTTACTTTTATAATGAAAAAAAATTAAAATTATTTGCATTGGAATATCATACCTCAAAAATTAATATCAAAAACCAATTTTTATTTTTAGAAAGTATATTCTGCTGCATAAAACAATTCAAAGGGAAACATTATTCATGACTACTAATCTATACTTTAATTAAATAATCCACTACATTCACGACACCATCCAAAGTTTTGGTTAATGCCAATGTAACATGTCCATTAAATCCATTTATATGCATAATCTCTTTTATTCTACAGGAGCCACAAATACAAATAATTAGCACCCAGAGAAACAATCTGTCTCTCTAAACATTTTAAAATTCTAATTCAAGTCTGAAAAAGTAAGATAACCACAGACTAAAAATTACAAAGTGAAAATTTAAAGCAAAAGAACAGAAAATCACTGTGGTAAACGACGAATCAAAGAGCGATTACTCCAGATATCAAAGGAGCACACTGCACCTCACTACAGCGAGCTGGAACATAACAATTTTCCCATGGACAAATAAAAGGGTTGGATTACGTGACCAGCCTCCCACTTAGAAGCTCCATGTCACGATGATAAAGAGATATAGTCAAAAGAACTTTTTTGGGCTCAGTGATATTCTAGGGCAATAAGCCATTTTTTGTTATTTCAAATTAAGAGTATTCATAGTCAATATTCTACCTCAAGTGTACTAAACTTGTAATATTTAAGAAAACAGTAAAGGCTAATTTAAAAAAAAATCAAATTGTAAGGCCAATTTTAAGAATGAAAGGATAATTCATTGGTTCTTTGTTTTTCTCACTAATAAGAAAAGAAACTCTATAAAATTAGAAATATCAAGAAGAGGAACATGGAGTTCCACAAAGAGACCATCACTCTCAACCAAATCACCAAAACAAATTGGATACATTACAAATTCGCACGTTTTTAAATCTATCAGAGAGCTGAGGCCACAAAGAAATTGATATGAACTAAACTCTAGAAAGTGACAAGTCCTTCATAGAAGAGAAGGGACCCACAGTAGTTCCATCCCTGCTGAAGGAAGAGGAATTTACCACACTTTGAATGAAGAGAAATGAGCCAGACTTTAAACAAACTTTTCACAGTCATACAGTCTGGCTTTACAGATGAGAATCCCAAGGATTTCCAGCCACAAGCAAGTATGCAACTACTTGCCAACTCTCACACGTTTTCACCAAGTGCTCAGGTGTTATATGACAAAAGCTGGAATCAAGGGGAAAAAAAGAGAAAAGTCCATCAGAGGTACTCTGGGCTTTTAGCTACAGAAGGCTGAGTTCAGAGCACAGATTCTGAGAGGTACCCTCTGAACACATCAGGTTTTCAGCTACAAAATGACTACGGGCGCAGCAGGAGAGAAGAAAGAAGTTCTCATCTCCCCCACCTTCCCCACTGCTGCATCTCCAGACACGCAAAGCTTTCAACTACAAGGAATGAGGTAGAAGGTCTGAAAGGAATCACTCTAAGGCACTCCAGGCAAGTGTTGAAAGAGGCATAGAAAGCAGAACATGAATCACGAATCTGACAGTTGGGCAGTAGAACAGAGAAAAACAGATATTCCAGAGTTTCAAAGCTGGCAGCATAGTTGTGAAGAAAGAGCAGATCTTTGGAACATGCCTATGCTTGGATTCCAGGTCCTGTTGAAGGGAAAATTGTGATCCCATCCCCAAAGCACCTGAATCAGTAGTAGTGACCTGATTCAAACTAAAACTGAAAAAAAAGCCACAATAAATACAAATCTGATTGACTCAACCCTCCCTACCAATCCTCGCCATCCCTGATCTAGATGAAGGACATGGAAATAAATAATTTTTTCATTCTCTAAAGTTCTATTATATAAAAAGTCTACCACACAATAAAAAATTACATGGCATTCCATAAAGCAAGCATATATATAACAATCAAGAGATGAAACAATGAACACAAACAGCAGAAATGAGTCAAATATCAAAATGGGTAAGCACTTGAAACTAGTTATAAGATAATAAAAAGTCTCATGGAAGAATTGGACAGTAAGCAAGAAAAGAGGAATTTCAAAGGATATGTAAACTCTAAACAACAATTTCTAAAAATGAAAAATACAAGATCAGAAATAAACAATTCAACAGATAGGCTTTACAGCAGACATGACACAAAAATGGAAAGGATTAGTGAACTTAAATATAAGTAAAAATATAAGTAGCTAATTAAAAAGGGGGGGGGAGGAGTAGGAAATTAACAGAATGGGAAATCCAAAATAGCAACGTCTAGAAAGAAACAGAAGTGAAAATGAGGCAGAAGAATCCTAGGAAAAGATAATGCCTGAATAATTTCCAAAACTGATAAAAAATATCAAACTAAAGATGCAATAGCTCAACAAACACAATAGTGAATAAATACAAGGAGAATCACAGCAAGGCCCAGCACACTCAAATTGTTGGGGAAAAAATAATAAAGAATGAATTTTTAATAGCAGCAAGGAAATAAAGACACATTATATACTGAGGAAAAATTTCCACTAACTTCTCTCAAAAAACAATTCATTCTGGAAGAAAATAAAACTACATTTTTGCAGTACTGAAAGAGGAAACAGCCAACCTACATATAAATACATGAAATCTATATCCAGAGAAAATACCCTTCGAAAAGGAAAATTTCTGAAAGAGTCCTAAACAAAAAGTGAGAGAATTCACTAATAGACACACAACACAAGAAATGATAAAAGGAGTTATTAGTCTTAAGCAAAATGGTAAAAGATGAAACCATAGGAAATAAAAGCATTGGAAAAGATAAACATGTAAGAAAATATAGAAAATCTTTTTAAACCACCTTTACACTTACATGCAAATTTCTTCAACACTACATAATTGTTTAAAGCAAAATAATAAAAATATTGTAAAGATGATATAAACATGAAAAAAAAATCAGGACAACAGACAGGCAGGGGTAAATAAAATTACACTGTTGTATAATTCTTACACTGTTCATGAAGTATTATGATTTCAAGGTAGACTGTGATAACTTAAAGGTTCATGCTGCAATCTCCAGAAGAGCAGATGTTTAAAAAAAATAACACTAGGAGGTATAACTGAAAGTCAATACTGGAGACAAAACAGTATACAATCATCCCTTAGTATCCTCAAGAGATTGTTTCTAGGACACCCCCTCCCCTGGGAATACCAAAATCCAAGGACACTTAAATCCTTCTGTATCCATGGGTACCACATCCAAGGATTCAACCAACCTTGAAATTTTCAAACTGTGGTTGGCTGAATCCTCAGATGCAGAACCCGTGGATACTGAGGGCCAATTGTACTAAAAAATACACACTACATCAAAAAGAAAATAGAGTTGGAGGCACAAAGAAAACCTGGGATAAACAGAAAACAAATAAAGGAGAGACTAAAATCAGCCATATCAATAATTGTACTAAATAATGAATTAAACACTCCAGGCAAGAGAATTGAAGAAGTCCTGCAGATGCTCTAGCCATTCGGCTGCCAAAGATCTCATGGCTGTCAGAAGACTAGGAGAAGGCGTTCCAAGGTATGCCGGGCCTTCAGAGCAGAGTGACGAGGGGCAGCAGGGCCAGACCCCCCTCTGGACGTTATACCAATCAGCGCTCCCCCAGCAACGCAGGAGAATGCTTATTTCATCACAACCCTGGCAACAGTGTGTGTCGTCGTGTGCTTTTTAATTTGTTGCTACCCATACAGGTGAGAAAGGATATCTCAGTCACTTTAATTTGCATTTCGCTAATTATAAGTGAACAATTTTTCACGTTTGAGGGCTATTTTTACTTCTGTGTGTGTACGAATTGGCCTTGCATGTCTTTTCCCCACTTTCGTATCGGATCTTAATTTTGAAAAGTTCTTTGTGTATCATCAATTTTCGCTCTGTGTCTGTTTCATCTGCTGTGTCTCTCATTTATCAGTTGTCTTTTATTTTATTTGTGGTGTTTTTTGTTATGGAAATATTTTTTTTTCATGTAGGCAAATTTATCAATCTTTTATTGCTTCTAGATTTGAATTAGAATGCGTTTCTCTACACTAACTGAAGAGAAATTAAACCACATTTTCTTCTACTACATGTACTGTTTTAAATAGATCGTAACCCGTTTGGTTACAGACCGGTACCGGTCCGTGGCCTGTTAGGAGCAGGGCTGCAAAGCAGGGCGAGTGAGCAAGGCTTCATCTGTGTTTGCGGCTGCTCCCCAACGCCAGCATCACCACCTCAGCTCTGCCTCAGATCCTCAGGCGTTAGATTCTCATAGGAGCTCCAGTCCCTGATGGTAAAAAGGTTGGGGACCGCTGGTATATAGTATAAAACACGAATGTAATTTTTACCTTTCTCCAAAGGGCTACTAAGTTGTCCCAGTATTACTGCTTTTAAAAGTACATCCTTACAGCAGTGCTTTGAGATGTTTCCCACGCCAGTTGTCAGTTTACTGTCTTTGAGCTTCAAAGTCATTCCTTTTGTTGCCTAAACTGTGCAAATAAATCTGAAAATGAATATTTTTTTCTTTGCCAGCTGGCGCCATGTTAAACTTTGTCAGTAGAGGGCGCTGGGGATGCAGGAGGGATGTGTGCTTGCACAACGGGCTCCTGCAACACACGGAGGCCCGCAGCATCACCCAGCACCTGCCCTCAGGTGGCTGCAGTGTAGCTGCTCCAGGAAGTTGTTCTCCCTGTGAACAGCTTTCCCTGACAACTCAGAAGTAGATTTCCAACAAGTACCAAAGAAGTGATTTCCAGCAAGTTCTGCCAGTGCGAGACCACAGTGACTTCTTTCTCTTCAAGGAGGTCTGAATCTGAGCCACAAAAATAGGACAAGTTCTTCCTCTTTAGGGTGGTAGCTCCTCCGCATCTGTTATTCCCACATCCTTCGGGATTCTCTTCTTAATAGACAAGCCCTCAGTACTCCGAACATTACATAATTTTTATACTAAATTTTCTCTGTGCAAATACCTGTCATTTTTCTCTCCTTACTGGAACCAGATTGACACGTTACCTTTGCCATATGTTAAGTTTCCATTTGTATTTGGGTCTAATTCTTGACTTCCTCTTCTATTTCACCTGTCTGTTTTCTATTCATGCACCAGTGCCACACTGCTGTAATCTTGGAGGCTGTATCATTCATTTGGTAGGGTCATTCCTCCCATCCCTGTAGGATTTTTTTGTTTCAGTGAGTTCCTGGATATGAATTTGAGCATCAACTTGACTAATTCCATAAAGTAACGTGCTGGTATTTTTATTGAATTTGTAAATTAGGGAGCGCTGACATCCTTATAATGTGGAGCTGCCCTATCTGAGCACAAGGATAGCTTTCCATTTTCACTTTCGTGTCCTGAATAAATGTTTTAGATTTTTCTTCATATAAGTTTTGCACATTTGTTAAATTTATTCCTCAATATTTAATTCTTTTTATTTCTAATGGTAAACAGGTTCTATCATTTTGCTGTTTATTATTTGCATATGGGAAGAAATCGATTTTTGTATGTTAATTTTGTATCCTGCTGCTATTTCTCTAAATTATTTTATTGCTGGATTAGCTTTATCGGTGAGTAAGGCCCATTTACATTGTTATAACTACTATGTTTGGTCTCAATTTTATAATATTTTATAAATAGTGTATTTTGTTATTTTTAGCATATTTGTCCACAAGATGTATGTTCTTTATGATTTTGTTTAAAAATTTTGTCTTTATAAAAGTCTGTATTTTTGTTTTAGTGGTACCTTTGTACTTTTATCTTTCTAAATTCCTTTGAGTCCCCCGTTTTCTCATTTAATTTTTTAATATCTGCCTTATCGGATTCTTTAATGCCTCCTGTCTATTTCCCTCCTTCCTTCTCCCCCCCGCTCCTGTTTTCCAGTTGCATTCCTTCTAATGTTTTCACATGTAAACATTTTTACACTACTGCTCCACCCTCATCCCCATCTTTGTTTCAGCCTTATATGTATATTTTCATATTTTTAAATCCTCACCATCAGTCCTTTTATTGATGTTTTCCCAATTATCATTTGATTAGATGAAGCTCATCTTCTAGATTTCTAAGAATGACTGAAGGAGCGCAGAGTCCCTAAGTTCTGATATGTTGAAAATTATTTTTATAAAGCCTTAATATAAATGACAGCTTTGCTGAAAAGAAAATCCTGAATTCACGCTTTCATTGACTTTTTAAAAATGCCCGCCCTTTTTTGCCTTGCTTTCCATGTTTATTTCGAAAAGTCTAATGATTATATAATTCTTTTGCCTTTCTAATTTATTTGATTATTTTGCATGAAGGTCTTAAGGGTTTTATCATTACCTATCAAAACGAATAAATTTACTAGGATGTGTCTTGGAGTTCATTGTTGCGAATTACTTTTTCCAAGTGCTTGATGTACTTTCAGTGTGTTGACTAAGGTTGTTTTCTACCTGGAAAGTTTTCTCGAATTAGAATTTTAAATATTAGCCCCTTTCAACTGTTTTGTTTTCCTTTTTCCAAGATTCCAATAAAACAAATATTATTCATTCCTTTACTAAGTATTTCATTTCCATTACTTTTTTCTCTGACATTTCTTACCTCTTAATATCATGTTTAATTCTCGTGGTTACTTTCCCGCCTTTCCTCAATGCTCTTTATTAAATTTTCCTTTTAGCCTATTTTCCCTTGGGCACCTTAAAATATAGTCTTTATTCCTGAGACAATTTTGACATTTTCTTCCATTTCTTTCCTGAACTGTGTCAACTTTTTTTTTTTCATGTCTTCCTATTTATTGTCCATTTCTGTTTTAATTTCTGACTCAAGTGATTTTTCATGCTCTCAAATGCTTATTGGAATAAACTGAAGTCTTAGAGTACATATTTACTTCTTAGAGTACAAAGTTATAGGTTTCTGATATTTCATGGTTGTTTTTTGAGCCAGTTTATTTGTATACAAATTTATTTCCTGATTTAGAAAACTTTGCTTTTTTTTTTTTTCATTTTTGTACTACTGAGCTGTTTTACAATATTTCTTATCTAATGTCACCTTTTCTCATCAATGCCGAGCACTTTATGGAGTGATTGGTTGTTTTCTTTCTTTAGCTGTTATGTGTGTGAGAGTTAATCCTAAAATTTTGTGGCTCAAATTGTCTTGGAAGATCCTAACTTTTCCTTTTTTCTCCTTTTCCTCTTCACAACCCAATTGTAAAAGGAAACATTTTCTTCCTTTTTTGTCTTTTTCTCTTCCAGAAGTGGTGTATTTAAAAGATCATTCCTTAAATAATGCTTATTCTTTGAAGTCAGTCACTTACTTGTTCCTTTGTACGGCACCTATCTTTTTCAGTTTTATCCTGGCCCTTTATTTGGAACCTGTCCCTTTAAGATACTGCATACTTTGAAATACCTCCCTGATATGCCAACCATAGAATTCTCAGATTTAGGAATAAGTTCATCTTTCCAGTGGTTAGTATTATTCTCCTTCAAGCCACTTGATTTGCATCTCTGCTTTTTCTAGAGTTCCAAGGTCTGCCTTAGATCACCAAAGTTCTCTGACTGTAGGACAAGGCTGAGGTGGGAGTGTGTGGAGTCATGCCTTGGTGTTTAATTCTCTTTTTACCTTCAGCTTTTTGAGAGTTCCAGCGTGCTCTGTCTTTACGTGATGCTGAGAGCATAGATTTTCCACGGTTTTCATGGGTGTTAAGTTATCTGCACAGTCTGAGGAGGAGAATTTGGGAGATTGTTTACTATGCTGCCACCATTTCCTAGCTATCTGACCTCTCAGATGCGTCTGTTCAATAAACAGATAAGCTAATTCTAAAATTCATAAGGACATGCAAAGAATCAAGAACAGGCAAATTTTACTGAAAAAAGATAAGGGCTTACTAGTACTAACTGATATCAGTACTACTATAAAGTGTTAACAATCAAAACAGTGTGAAATTGGCATGAGGATGGTCAAATAGAACAATGAAACAGAATTGTGTCTAAATACAGACCCACAGACGGTCAACAAATCTTCAACCAAAAGGCCAAGTCAATAAAATAGGGAAGGAAAAATATTTTTAACAAATGTTACTGAAGCAACTGAGCATCTGTATTAAACAAACAAACTCAGCCTCTTTCTCACTCCACACACCAAAATTATTTTGGTCATATACTTAAATATAATCCTAAAACTTCTGGGAACAATCATAAAAAGAATATTTTCACAAACTTGGACAGGACATAAAATGTACTAATCGTAAAAGAAAATAAACAGATAAAACTGATCTTCACCAAAATATAACATTCGTAATACCAAAAGATGCCATTAATAAGTTGAAAAACCAAAGATGGAAAAACATTCACAGCATATGTATCTGTCGAAAGACTTGTATCATAACTATATAAACAACTCCTACGAATCGACATTTAAAAGTCCAACAACCCAATCTTTTCAAATGGGCGAAAGACTCAAACAGGTACTCAAATATATATAAATGGTCAATAAGCATGAAAGGGTGCTCAACACTTTGGGTCGTCAAGAAAACGCACACTAAAACCACAACGAGATACCATTTCACACCAGCACAAATGGTTAAAACTGGAAAGACTGAACCCAATGAATACTGGTGAGGAAGTAGAAAAACCGGGTCTCTCACACATTGTTGGCTAGAGTATAAAATGTCACAGCCACTTGGGAAATAATGGCATGACTATTTCATATAAAGTGAAACATAAATCTGCCCTATGGTCCACCAATTTCACTTCTAGATAGTGATCCAAAAGAAATGAAAACACATGCCCACACACAAATATTTGTACAAGAACATTCATGGTCTTAATCCTAAAACCGGAAACTGGAAACAAACAAAATGCCTATCAAAAGAAAATGACTAAACAAATTAGCATATTCAAACATGTATTACTACTCAACGACAAAAAAAGAATGAACTGCTGACACAGGCAAGAACATAAATGAGTCTCGCAAACACGTTAAGCTTCTAAGAAGTCAGACAAAAATTCTGCTTTTATAATGTCCAATTACAGAAAAAAATTAATTCATGATGACAGATGTAAAGAAAAGATGACCTGGAGACAAGGGGCGAGTAGAAGAGACAGAGCGTGAAAAAACTTTCTGGGGTGATGGAAACATTTTCCATCATATTTGGGATGGCGGTTACACAAGCGTATACAACTATTAAAACTAACTGCACTAAACACTTCATAGCGGCACGTTTTGATGCATGTTAATTAGGCCACAATGTGAAAAGTCCAGTCACTTCATGTATTCAGTAAACATGTATTGAGTTCCTACTCTGTTAACATTGTGTTAGTCTTGGAATTCAAAGATGAAAAGAACATGGTCATTGACACATGATCATTGACCTCAAATAAGTTGTTTCAGCAAAGCTTTACTGACTTGAGGAGAGAGACATGTAAATAAGGCACGATGTGCTGGACACAGAATGTTGTAGGAGCTCAGAGGATGAATACCTACTTCCCATCAGGGACTTCCTGTAACAAGTGATGGCTGTTTTAAAATGACAGGCAAGAATTAACTAACGAAGGGAGAAGATCATGCAGAAAGAGCAAGATGAGACATGGTACAAAGGCAAGGCACAATGTATCATGTACATGAGAGACCTATAAGCAGGATGATGCTGTCAGAGCATAAAGAACAGGGAGGGAGGAGCAAGAAGGGAGGCCAGAGAGGAAAAAGAGGCCGTACGCGCCTTTGTAAGGAGGGCATACTTCATCCCCTAGGTGACAAGAGATCCAAAGGTTGGACGACCATTTTTGAGAACTCATTCTAAGAGCCACAGAAAAGACGGACGTGCGAGAGGAAGCAAGAACGCTGCTCGGAGGCTACTAATGTGCTCCCAAGCACGAAGGCCTGACGTGGAAAAATATGTACAAGGAAAAACCTGCAGGACTGATGCTTAATATAATTCTTTAAATATGAGAGGATGGTGAACATCAAGATCGACGATTATGTGACTGGTGAGAGGAGGGTGGCACCAACCGAGACGGAGTATGATTAGAAGAATTGAGGAGACCGGGGAAGAGCAGCACAATTAGGAGCATGGAAGTCTGAGGTGCCCCTGTAATACCTACATCGAATCGTTTCACATACAAAGTTGCATTTTGAAAAACAGGCCTAAACGATTTTAGGAATCATCAGCATACAGACATGAAACCAAATAAGATTGCTCAGTTAAAGGATGAAGAATGAGAAAGTGGAACAAAAATAGAACTCGGTAGGGAAGGGAGGACAAGGATGGAAGGGCGGGGTAAGACCATGAAAGGACAGCGAATGGTGGTCAGAAAAAGGCAAAGAGAACAAGAATTCTGCGGTGTGTGGGGGAGACAAGGAATAGTGAATTTCGGTAAGTAGGTTAACCAGTATTGTCCAATGCGGCAAAGAGGTCAAGAAAAGTCCTGAAATGTGCCTCACTGGCAGGTGATTGGCAAGCAGCAAAAACGTTTAGTGTAGAAGCATGAGCCAGACTGCGGCGGACAGTACAGGGAAGAGCGGGGGTCGGCGAGGGCGTGCAAAGAATCCTGCATGTAAACACAGTCGTATGCCCTCAGCATTAAAACTACAACTTTCGAACCAAAGACAAACACCAGAAAAGGCATTTACAAAATATTTTCTTAAAAAGGCAACTCCGATCTTGAAGAAAAATGTCTGGCTTAATAAATATCTACTTATTAAAGGAATGTTTTAAATAGCGCTTCATTCACATACTGGCTTGGAAAGAGCACTAAAGAAAGAATGGAATTAGCAGTAGATCGTATCAACTCAATCACGGGAAAGGTGAGAGCAAGCATTTCCATCCAACAGTAATCACGGTTTTGTCCACTTGTTTTAAAAGTTCATTAGTTAAAAAACAAACAAACAAACAAAAGTCCCTGTTACTCTTTAGAAACCTAGATCTAAAAACTATGAGGCCTTGTTCATCTTGCTTTAAAAATCCTTATGTGAGAAACATATTTATTGAAGGGAATCAGTGAAATAAAGTAGGTCATTTTTGCTATGACTCGGTATTCCACTATAGATCTTAAGTCACCATTTACTTTATCAATTTACAAAGCACAATTTTTGAGGCGTCCAACAAACTTAGGAACTCTTAAGCAAAGGACATAGAGAAACCACCACCACTAACAGTAACAGATTACATAATATTAACTGATTTTACTTTTTAAATTGGGAAAAGGATAGGAAGGAAACAGACAAGTCAAGGACACTGAGAGTTCCCATTTCTTCAATTTCTCTTAAAAAAAAAAAAAAAAAAAAAAACCTCATTGATGACGTTTGTCTCCAATGCATGTTTTTCTTTAAACTATCCCTGCCAGAGTATAGATCTCTTAACTCATCCTTGAAGTAAATCCAGAGTGATCTTTGTAAATTCAGCAAATTTGATCTTTTGATATCCCTGATTTTAAACTCTCACTGGATCTCTGGATAGGGATGGAGTGCGGGTGGTGGGGGAGGGATGTGAGTGTGTGTGTGTGTGTGTGTGTAGAGGGGGAATCCATCAAGCCATCCATACAAAGTTTGGCCATATGAGAAAAGAAAGCAGTTTTATTTGCATACACCTTGCAATTTGATATATAAAATTAATCATGACTTTTACAGAAAACTAATGTACTCTTCAAAATTATTACATTCTTTAAGTGTGTGGATGATCTATAAAGATTGCATTGCTCTGTTTAACTTAGTTAAAATTCAGGGCCTGATATTCTGAATGATGGCATTTGCTTATTATCGGTTACACGTGATAAATAGCATGTTTGCTTATTATCACTAGTTAGCTACAGCCTCAGTACACCAAAGTGGTTGGATGGAGTGTAAAAGTTCTGAGGAAACAGTAATGCAATTTCTTTAAACAGAATAATCTCAAAAGTGAAAACTGTGCACTGGATTTCAGGGAGTAAGTCTGAGGGTACATATACAAAAAGGAAAAATATGACTGAGTAGGCAACCAATATTGAAATACTAGATTGTATTAGACCCTTCAAGCCGAGTCCCCTGAGCTTTATCAGCCTCTGTTAAATCGAGACAGGAGTTAAGATTTTCATAAATTCAATCTCTAATCTGATATGCTTGTTGCAGATAAATCGAGTTAATTAAAATATGATTGGCTACCAAGTGTATTTGGTTGTTTAAAGACAAACGTCTACATTTTACTCAGAATTTATGTTTTAACAGGTTTTTCAACCTCATATCCATTCTGCTTTCCCCTTAAGCAGAACTGATTTGACAAAAACTATCTGAGGTTTAAGTTTTCCATAAAATTCAAAAGTTGTCCAGGTGTGATAGAAATTCTCAGTTGAAACCAATGAAGGATTTCTATCTGCCCTAGGACATAATGGAAAAGTTCTATTAAAATCAGCAGACCATTTCAAAAACACCTGACGATTCTGTATTTCACAGAAAGCCCCATTGTAAGCACTGGCACATTCCCATCAAATATTTAGTATTTACTAATCTGTGAGGCATCTTCATTCATACCAGTCATTATGAATAAGGATAAGAAAAAGGATTGTTTTAGAAAGTTATTTTTGACAAATATTGGATAAGCAGTTTGTACTACTTGTTCCAACATCAGTGTTTTCTAAAAATGAACTAATCTATTTCCCTAATTACTCAGGGCAGAAATCAGCAAACTTTTTCTGTAAAGGGCCACATAGTAAAAATTGTACGTTTTTCCAGCCATAGGATCTCTGTCACAGCTACTAAACTCTGCCCCATAACACAAAGGCATGGTCTGGCTGTGTTCCAATAAAACTTTATCTACAAAACAAAGAAGCAGGCCAGATTTAGACTAAGGGCCTCTGTAGTTTCCAACCCCTTACTTAAGGTAAAGCTATATAATCTTTCTTTCTTCACAATCTAGATTCAAAAGATATCTTTCTCAAAAATGTACTTAATCTTAAACAAATTTACATTGTCCCATAAATTTACATAATACATAACTGGCTATAAACATTTAATTTTTGAGGAAGACCTCCCATTATTCCCAAGTGAAATCCTTATTTAGGAAAATACTTAATAATGATGCAACAGTTCAATGAGAATATGAAATTACCTGCCTTCTGCTTCTGAGACTTACTAAATTCACATCCATAATAAGAGACTAAACAGTGACAATTTCCTCCCTCATATGTCTTTCTATTCTGCACAAGTGAAATAATTAAATTATATGAAATATTCTACCTGTACCATTTTATCTTTAAGACACTAGTAAAATTACCAAATGGTAAGATATACTTTATTACAAGATTCGAAATCCATATGATACAAAGATTTTGTCTTTTTCAAAGTAAGCTTTTTAGAGACTATATAAAGTATTCCAAAATAGAGTAAAGAACATCAACTTTTTCCCAAATTGGCATCAGAAATCTACATATTTTCAAATCACATGAATTTATTTACTGACAATAAATCATGAAAGTCCAGGTTTAACACATAATAGGAAGAACTGCAAGTATTTACTGGGTGCTCAGCATATGACAGTGTTCTAAGCACTTTGTGTGTATTGACTCCTTCATCCTCATAATTATAATACAGGTTAGGCGTTACAATTGGCATTTAACAGATGAGCAAACTGAGGCAGCAAGTCGTTAATTAATGTGCTCAAGGCCACAGCTAAACACTGGCAGAACCAGGAGCGAGCTGGATTCAGAGCCCATGCTCTTAACCATCAATCACACTGCTTCTCAAGAGGCAGGTATAAATCCAATCGAAGATCAAGGGTATAGAGTGGTGTTTTCGCAACAATTTTCTTTTTCTCAGTAATCCCTCATGATAATCCAGTTTTGGGATAAAATTCAAATTAATTCATTTGAATTAACTAATAATTCTAATATAGAATTTCAACTATTCAAAATCACATCACTTATTAATATCGGTTTCAAACACAAACTGATTCAAGTTTGCAAGTCTGCCCTGTGGCAGCGCTCTCACGGAGGCTCCCTGCTCACCTATTAGTTCATGTATTCAGAGCACTTAGGCAAAAAAAAAAAAAAAATAACGGTGCTCCAGGGCGACACCAGGCAGACCATAACGGCAACAAGCATGTTGAATATAACAAAAACGTTCACACATTAGCCCGTTTTTCCACTTTGAAAGTACATGTCTTAAATATACAGAAATCTATAATCATGCATTTTTAAAATACACTTTTGCTTAAAGCATTAAAGCATTACCAATAACTATAAACAATTCAATTTACACATGAAAATTATTGCGATAAGGTAAAACAAGACCACCAACAGTCGAATTCAGTTTTATTTTCCATAAAAACATGCTGAGGCAGGAATGAGCAAACCATGTCAAGGAGGGTTAGCCGAGAGAACGATGCCACAAATAAGCGTTGTGACACCAACTGTAAACTAACACCAGTACACAACAGCTCATAACTAAAAGCATGGTACAAAATTCATAACGAACATGACCATTCTTTAATGTGCCATTCTAGGTATCCCCAATATAATTAAACTAAAGTTTGCAATCCTTTTTTATAGGCAAATACAATAAATTCATACATACTACTTATTATGGATAACAAATATAAAAGGAAAAGGGCTTTTTTGCTGAAAAGCCCTTTCTAGACATAAGACTATCACTAAAAAATATAATTTTTAAAGAATATTAACAGGTACAGTATATCAGAAAGTATAAAAGTATAAAAGATCAAAAAAAAAAAAACAACAGTGCCTCATTCATTCACACCGATTCATGCACCTTTACTGTAAGTTGAACAGTATCGCTGAGTGAAAAATTTTAAGTGTGTCCAGGTATGATAGAGCTACTTGAAGTGTGGTCTACGGATCACTGCCAGTCCTCAAACTCTGTCACTGCTCCATGATGGGATAAGTACAGAAACTGAGATAAGCATTTAGAAACTTTTAGAACACTCTGACATTGCTGCAAGGTTTTACAGTTTACAAAAGTCTTCCATTGTGATAAATTAGAAGTTAAAAAACAGATGGTCTGAGAATTGCTGACTACACTACATTTCTCAGTATCCCTTTCAGGTGGACGTGAGACTAAGTTTTTGGAAACCAAAGACGTGACTGTGCTCCCTTCACCTACCCTCTCTGGGAACCCACACTACGGCTCTCCACAGTCCCCCCTCTCCTACTGGCCGAAATCCAGGTGTGGCAGCTACTCTGGAATGACCATGAAGACAATGACAATGCCCTAGAATACTGGTCCTCAAATTTTAACGTGCAAAAAGAATCAAGTGAGGGACTTTTGTTAAAATGCAGATGCTGACTTAGTAGGTCTGTGGTGGAGACTGAGAGTCTAGGTTACTAACAAGCTACCAGGCAAAGCGAATGCTTCTTATCGGGAACCACACGTGGAGGAGCAGGGGTTAGGGGACAACAAAACAGTAAGGTAGAAGGAACTGGGGTCCCTAAATGATAGCACCAAGCAGAATTTGCCCACCACTCTGGATTGTTTTATGACAGAGAACGAAAAGCCTGTGGTCTTTAATCTGTGTAATGTGGGGTCTCTGTTAGGTTGGCCTTGCCTTTAAGCTAACTAATAAAAAGCAGGTTTTCAAATATTAGAAAAATGTATCTTGGGCCAGTTTTTGCATTTTAATTAAAATAATATCAGTGTAAGTGCTTATTTACATAAGTATAATCTGGTAAAAACTGACCTTTAAAGATCATCAGTATGTACACAATGATTTGTCACATATCATTTAATTATGAAGTCCCTTCTCATTACTCTGTACTGCAATGCTATCTTTTTCATGATGTTAAATCAAAATCTCAATTTTTAAAACTTTCAACTTGTTAAGAAACTACATCTAATTATATGATGTCTTCAATTGAGAACTATCACAAAAAAAGGAATGTTTTCTCTGTAACTGGTAGAAAATGTAATGAGTACAGTGACCAGTGTCTTTATGTAGCAGAAAGCAGCCAGATATGTTTACCAACAAACAGATGTCATTGTGGGTGGTCGCTTTGCACCGACAATAATGTAAACACAGAAACAGGTACTGAAATGTCATGGTATTGGTAGCAATCGTGTTTTTAGTATATGTATATAAAATACTTTCATTATCAATTTTTAATTATCAAAAAAACACCTACTTAAGATATGCTTATAAAGTTCTCTGATGAATGTGTAGCTAATTAAATGAGCAAGGAAAAAAACAGCAAAAACAAAACAAATAACCACAACCAGAAACAGCAGTCAAAAATTTTTTCAACAGCAATAAAATAAGACAAAAGTACAGTCTGATGCTGTAAAAACTTCAAAATGTAGCAACTGAAGGAGATTCTGTTGAGGCCTGGGTGCTAACCTCACCACATCCCTTTCCAAGAAGCATGACTGAGGAAAAAAGTCAAACTAACACAATTTAGGAGAAATACAGTATAACTCACAATTCAGAGTGAACTGGACAGAGGGAACCAGCAGGCAGCCTGGACAAAAGGCCATGGCAAACTCCTGGGAGGAGAGAGAGGCCCTGCATACCGGCTCAGGCTCTCAGCTCGGGCAGAAAGGGTCGCCAATATCTGCCACTCTGAGCACAGCTGAGGAAGGACACTGTGAAGGAGACTATGTCACATGCCTTCTGTCCTAAATGGTAATATACTTGGTCTTTTTTGATGTTCATAACTGAAAGCTAACAAAAAAGCAACCTGTGCTTGGCAGGGTCCTCATGGAAAATCCCAGTGAATGAAACCCTGTGCCAGCTTACTAGACTTGCAAAACACCTAAATGCTACTTTTCTGCCTCATCAAACACGCGAAGAATGAACTACAATCTCATCACCTTAATGCTTTCATAACCGGGGACTCTGCGCTAACCAGGATCTCCAAGCTAACAAGCAATTCTGAAATATCAAAGAGAAAAGGGAAAATTTTTAGCATACCAAAAAATAACAGATGTGAAAAGAAATAATTAAGACTAGGACAAACCTATACTAATTTAACAAACTTCTGAAAATAGTTTCTATCAACATTGCTTTGAGAGAGAACACTATAGGAGCCACTGTCCCAAGCAAATAAATTTTATCGACGTTTCAAAATTTACAAATAAATACAAATATATCCTTGTGAGTGTGTGTTGGTATTTAGTTAGAAGTAATTATTAATAAATAGAGAGCTTTGTTTAATGGGTTATTTCCTACATTTCCATAGATTACATTTTTTCATAAAACTTTTTAAAATTTCACAACATTCATTTCAAAAATAAATGTCTCCTCTACAAAAAACTTGAACAAATTTTACATTCCTTGAGAATACAAAAACATCATAATGAAAACTGATGCTAATTAAGATGACATTACATTCGTTCCACAAGCATGTGTCTACAGTGTACCTCGTACCCTGCTAAATGCTAGGAAGACTATAAAAACATGAAAAGACTTGATCCTTGCCTTATAATAGCTTAAAAAATAATAAGACATCAATCAAACTATTTTAACTGACCAGAAAAAAATATTCAATTAATAATCGGAATCCAAAATTACAATATATTTATGGCAAAAGGAAAAATTATTTCATCAACTTTTTGGATACTTAAACTTATATATGTTCCTATTTCTCTCTCAAAAAAAAAACTGAAACTGAATCAATTCCAAAATCCAATGTTGGCTTTATTTAGCAAGTTTCCATCAACACATTTAATGTTTCATATTAGGTATTTTATAAAATCTACCTTTATTTTCAAATTTATCAATGTCCTGCTTAGGAATTTAGTAAAATAAAAATGTTTTTTCTTAACATCTAACTTAACATCCACGACAGAGTGTCTTCTAAAATGCTGCTGCCGCATTTTATATTCAGAGGAGTTTTGGGGGACTTGGAGTAATTAAAAGAATGGAATTTCAGATACCTAAATTTATAAAGAATGTTTTCAAAACTGTTCTGAATCTCTACTAACCTAATCAAATAATTTTGTCACAGAACTCTTAAAAATATGTACACTTTCTTTTTTTTAGAAAAATTGATGATTTTCATAATGCATTCCCATGCTTTTTCCCCTCTCTGGCAGCTCCTTAAAGACTAACTCTCCATTAAAATTTCTCAGTACTTGAAACTAGTCTCTTCTTACTCAAAGCTTGGTCTTTAGATCATACAGCAGTGCTGCCTAATAGAAATATAATGCAAGCTACATGTGTAATTTAAAGTTTTCTAGTAGCCATATTTTAAAAGAGAAACAGATGAAATTAATTCAATGATGTATTTAATAAAATATAGTGAAAACATTTCAATATGTAAAGAATATAAAAATTAATGAGAGATACTTCCACTTCCTTTTTGTACTAAGTCTCCCAAACTCGGTGTGTATTCTATGTTGACGGCACATCTGATTTTGCCCTAGGTACATGTCAAGTGTTCGGTAGCCACACGGGGCTGATGTCTACCAAACTGGACAGTATGGCCTTAGCTGATCTCGTCCATGCGCTGCTTCGATCGTCAGCCATGCTCAAACGACTCCGAATGTATATCTCTAATCCAGTCTTCTTTTCTGAGTGCAAGATTAGTATTTCCTAATGCCTCACTGGAATCTTATTTTACATGACTACAAGGCATCTCATTCTCAAGTTCATGATCTGCCTCTGAGAAATGTGGCCCTCTTCTAAGAGTCCCTTTATAATCAATGCAAGTACACAAGCCAAAACCTAGGAACCAACCGCTTGACACTTCCTTCTCTCACTCTCATATCCAATCCATCAAAAAGCTCTGCCCATTTTACCTAAGTATCTCTACTCAGTCTACTGCTCTCCATCGCGACCGTCACCACCCCTCCATCCATCCGCTCCTCCCAGCGCTAATCCATTTTCTTCAATGCAAGGACACTTCAAAACATAACTATGTCAGCCCTACTTCAACCCTCCCGCCCTGATAAAACGTAACTGATTTCTATTGCCTCCACAATAAAAACAAAAAGTCACTGTGCTCCTCATGGCCCGAGCTACACAATCTAGCACCTGAGTGTCTCCCAGCTCCATCTCCCTACACTGTGTTTCCGTCTTGCCCTCCTCCCATCCTGGCCCTTCTGATGTCTGTACCCACCACCCTCCCTACTGTCGTAGCCTTTCATATTCTGCTTTCCCCTTACGTAGGTTAGTTAATTCCCACTCAGACTCCAGATCTCAGGGAAGGATTATCTGACCACCACGAAGACACCAAATTTCCCTTTTTACAAACTCTTATGGAAAAATGTCCCTTCTCCTCTCTTGTATATTTTACAGATGCAATGGGTTTGGAAATGTAGCTACTGGCTTTCTCCCCATAAGATTACATCTGATTGTGATAAAGAAAGTGCCTGCCATAACCAGATGTTCAAGAATTATTTGTTGAATGAGTGCATCAATGAATCTGCCTTGTTTTTTTTTTTCCTAGACAAAGATCAGACACCATATTATGAGATGGCATAGACAACATACTCTGCTTATGCATCATCAGTTCTGGAAAAACTTCCAGACTTCCTAAGTCTAAATTAACTGCTAAAACAACACCCTGTAAGTAAAATACTACTTACTATATGACAGGTTCAAACCCTGCCTGTCTTGTACATCATCCCAATAACACAGTGCCTTGTGTATAATAGGCATATATACTTACTATGTGTATTTCAGTACAGACATCATTGTATAGGGTTACATATTTCTCTGCATTATGACTGACTACTGTCATGAAGACTATCATACCTTCAGTGGCACTAAAGAAAGTGCCTGCCACAACGAGAGGTTTTTGTTGGGTAGCAATGACATACCCAACGAGATGAAGGATGAGGGTAGCTATTCGTCTCTACCATAGAGGCTGTAAAACTGAAATAGGTGTGAGCGCTCACATGCGCACACACTCACACCCATCTAGTGGGTGTTACAGGCTTATAGTACCAAGGCACATCTACGCCCTGCCCCGCCCTGCAGGGTGATGCAGTGTTTCCTCGTTCCCTACATCACCAATGTGCTTCTTTTCCAGGATCGGTACCTCTGCTTTGACACTCTTCATCCTTTCCATTATCACTGCATATTTCTTACCTCCTCTTCTCTGCTTTTGTCACTCTATAACTTCACAAATGTTTCTCAATTTTTACATGAAAATTTTGTATTGCTGGAAATGCATTCTTCTCCTTCTAAAAATTATCTGGAGGTAAAGCATTCTTTACCTACTTCCAAATCCTGTATTTTTCAAGAAGTCAGAATTTCCAGATAGATGGGACTTAACTGTAACATAAGTCAAAATGCCAATATTCTGTCAAAAGAAAACAAAGGCCAAAAAAGTAGTGTAGTTATATTTTTATGATTCTTCAAATGTTACCATGCAATTTTTACTTGATTTAGCAAATGCTGCTGTGAGAGGAGAAAATAATTTTCAACTTGCTGAGGTGGCAAGTTTCTTTTTATACGCCCTTTATGCTTGAAGCAGTCAAGTTTACAGGCAGTTGAAACCAGATTTATAGGTTATTCGCTAAAAAAAATTACTGCAAAACACACCTTAAAATCTGAAAACTTGCACAGTTTAAGAGAATAGCCAGTCATTTTTAGCAGTTTACAATATCAATAGAAGCAGCCAGGCAATATGTATTTTGAGACAGAAAGTCAAGAAGCCTTATTATCTTTGAACATTATAATTTCACAAACAATATAAACCAAAGAGATAGTTACATATGCTTATTAAAGAAATTGGAAATATTTCAAAATAGAAGGCTGTCTCCAAGAAGTTCCCCTAAAAATCAAGTATAAAGCCATTGGTTTCTTCGAGTGTTCTTCAGCATGCTCTATTACTGTTTCATCTAAAAGTATTTTAACCATTCTGATCTTTTCCAAAAGAGTGTACCAAGGGTACATTTATATCAAAGTGGTAATAATAAAGTATTTTATAATTCTAGATAATAAAAAATCTTGTAGTTAATATATAACCTTATAAAGAACTACCAATATTCTTTATGAATATATCTATGCTTAAGAGTTATACTGAGATAAAATGAGGAAGCAAAATTTGATACCCTTTGCATAAACTCTTTTTGTATGATCGTTATCAACAGTGTATTATGTGAAGGCATAGTTGTTATATTAATGATGCTGCAAAGGTTGTTTCTTATTTGAAGATTGAGATCATTCACTAGAAATCTCCTGGGGGAACAGGTGTCTCTCTCAGAAAACTGAAACTAAACGAACAAGAAAGGCACAAGGGTGGGATGCAAAACAGGAATCTTATTTTTTTTTTGGTCTTGATCATTAATGTGCTTGAGAAGAAGCGTCTAGGTGATGGGATGTAAAAAGTAGCTCTCCATGTGCGGACAGCTCAAAAGCCAAGGATTAAAAATTCCAGCGAAATGCCTTGAAGTTGTTCCACCTCTTTAGGCAAGCTATCTCAAGGCAAAGTGAAGAATACTCAGGTAGGCCTCTCGAGACAAGAGAGCAATAATCACGTTATCATTCATACCACCACTGTGCTTTTTATTTTCTCTATTTAACCTATGGTTTTTCTTCCCCAGTAGTTAATTTTGGGAATAGCCATTTTTAGTTGTTTAAAGGTGAAACAAAGAGAATGAAGTTTGGTATACACTCGGGCCAGAGGATATCATTATAGTGGCAGCACCAGCAGTCAAAGAGAGACCACCCCAAAAGAGGTGAAATTCAAAGGGGACAAGGAGACCTTTGCGTCCATCCTGTTTCCCCTCCAACCTCGCCCACTCTACCAAAAACGTAAACAAAAACCCCTGTGTACAAACTGGTTAAACCTTGGATGTTAGCAACCTGGGGTTTCCAAGAAAATATGTTCTTTCAGAATAAAATGAAAACACACTATTTCTAAGGCTGCCTTATGGTGTCTTCAACTCAAAACTGCAGGACAAGGCAAAGATACACAACATAGTGCTTTACCTTTGCACATACTCTTAGACTTAAAAAATACAGAATTAACCAGATGTTCAGAGAAGCATAAACAGCAATTAGGTGAGCCATTAAAAGGCAAAGGTCTCCCTGATTGCAATACCATCACTCCACAAAATAAGCACCTCGTCTTTCCCAAATAAAAAAGTGAATTTATAAATTACAAAATGCTTTAATTCAATTTTCAATTTTAAAATATGTTACTTTTGATCAACAATTTAAATTAGAAGTGGTCTGGACGTGGTTCCATAGTGTAGCAGTTAGCATGTCTGCTTTACATGCAAAAGGCCCTGGGTTCGTCCCCCAGCAGAGCCATGGTCCATGGTCTATGGCCATGCCACTCTGAACAAGCCCAAAGTCTGATCTCAGAAGCTAAGCAGGGTTGGGCCTGGTTAGTACTTGGATGAGAGATCACCTAGGAAGACCAGGTTCCATAGGCATAAATAATAATAAATTTAAAAAAAAAGAAGAAGAAGTGGTCACCACAACCTGGTGAAAATGAGTACTGAATCTTTAGTCCAGTATTTGGGTTCTATTCTTGGTTTTGCCACTTGCAACAGCAAATTGTTGATACTCTCTGTGCTTCAGTTTCCTCATCTGTGCACTGAGAAAGTTAAAGCTATGCAATCATTAATTCTATGGAAAATGTCTTTTCAACAATATGAACACGGCTGATTATGGTCTCTTAATATCTTGTGTTAAAAATAAACAAACGAAAACAACAAAAAAACAAACGGAGTCACTGTGGTAAGCCCCACCACGACTTACTACCTAAGCTGACTGCAGTTTCAGCCTCTCCCTCCTCAGAGCACCTATCAATTTCCTAGATGGGATGCTGCCCAATCATGAATCGTTCAATAAAACCAATTAGATCTTTAAACTTACTTGGTTGAATTTTTCTCCTTTAACAATTTCTGTTTTTAAAAAATTTCAAAGGTTGACATTTTTAAAAATTCAAAAGCTTAGTAGAAATACACAATTCCCCCTTAAGAGAAAGCTCCAAAGAGAAAACACAAAAAAGGCAAAGAGTGAAATAAATCTGTTATCAAGACAAAGCTAGAGTCAAGTCTGCTCAGTGAAGTTACCCCATGCATATAATTAAGCACTACAAAGAACCAATGTACCATTTACTGCATTATTTAAACATAACCACTATACTGTAGAAGTGCCTGAAACTTTTAAGTTCAAATTAGCTAAAGCTAATGCTTTCTGTGCTGCTGGCCACCAAAGAATTATATTTACACACACATACACACACACACACACACACCTAAAATATACATACATATTTACATACATATAGTATATTTTTAAATCTCTCAAGGTAGCTACTGTTGGAGTTGTATTTTAAAATATTGATTTTGTGCAGGTTCTAATAAAGACTTAAGAAAAAAATTCAGTCAAAAATAACAAACTAGGATAATAAATCATTGTATGAAGACCATCTGTACCCTCTAAAGATCACATTTTCAGAAACATAAACTTTCATACTAAATATTTCTTAAACTACAACTTTAGGTGAAACTGATAGATCAGATTTAATAATTGTTTAGGTGCTTTAGCATCTTTTTATGTCTTGCAAGTAATTAAGTGAATAGACAGAGTAGAAAAAAAGAAATAGTTTCATCAGTGACAATAAAAGAGAATTCCAAGAGTTAGGGGAAACTCGGGATGTGTAATGAGTTGGAATGAGTTGGTCAAAGGCACTCAATGGTCAGAAATTCTTCTTCCAGTGCTCTTCTCTGCCTAAATCTTTGAGATTCTGTATTTTAACATAGTACGTCTCTATTTAAATATAAGATCTACTACAATACAGGCCACCTGAAAGCCTAGAAGAGCCGCTTGCCTTCTTAAGCACAAGTCTAGTTAGTCTGTTCAAGACCCATCAGAAATTACATGACACTCTCCAATTTAAGAAGGATAGTCTTATCAGCCCCACAGATTACTCCTGCCTTTATGAATCAAAGCCAAACAAAAGCAACACAGTGTGGTGGAAGAAACATAAAAACAGATAATTTGCAATATGAAGTGGCCCATGCTACAACATAACATTCCTGGGGATTTGTAACAAAATAACAAAGAAGAGAGGAGCCCTACCTAAGCCTGGTTAGAGACCCTGGTTGGGGAATTCTGACTGACAGGGGCAACCTAAGGTCAATTGTATCAGTCTTTACTAAAAACCTACAACAATGTAGAAAGATGAAGTTCCCCACCATTAAGGAACTCAGAGTTCAAAGAACAATTTAGTATGTGTTTGGAACCAAAATAATGAGACTAGCCTTTTTGAAAAAGGTGAGGTCATGTTGGAAAGCAGTAAAATCCTACATCTGTAATGAAATCGTAAAACTAGTCTGAAGAACTAGGGTTCAATCTAACGAAGAATGAGGAACAATTCAAATTGAAGAGCGATCCAAGGTTAGTCAAGACAACCCTGTGAGCTAAAGAATGAAGGCAGACATTCCAGTTAAAAGTACAAAACGAATCTGAATAAGATGACTTTTAAACTCTATAGTTTGTTATGGTGTTCTACACAAAAACTTTAAGAACAAAAAAACAAAATAGTTAAAAGCACCAGATTTAGAAACGGCCCCCCTGCCATCACTTTCTGGCTATGTCATTTTTGGAAAGTTACATAACAGTTCTGTGTCTCAATCTCCACCTGTACAGGTGCCTGTACAGTCAGGAGCAGCCTCTTCGCAACACAGGTGTTATTATATCACTCTAATCCAACACTTTATTTACAGCATCAAATCCACATGTTTTAGGCACTTGTAGAGCCTCCACGATCTGGCTCCAACCTTTCTGGTCTTAATCCTCATGGGACACCCTTCCACTTCCACCAAGCATATGATCTAGTGTCAGTTCTGCAAACCAATAAACACTTTCCTACTCTGTGCCCCGTCTCCAGCGGCTACGTGTACAGAAAGTCTTCTCTCCCATCTTTTTTAAAGTGTCCTACCCTAGGAAATGAACTCTCCCTCCCCTCCTATTCCATAGCACACCTGCCTGCTCCTAGGTTCAGTTTACCACTATTTCCCATGTGTGTGTTTGTTCCAATGTCTCCCTCTTTCCTCTTTTCACTAAGATAGTGACCCTGTTGAGAGCAAGGGCAAACCTCTTTCATCCTCCTGCCCACCTCTCATCTCTCTGACTTTGCCTCTGCAGGCCCGGAAAAGCGTTACGGAATTAAACTGGATGCTTACAACTGTAATGGCCGCAGTTACAGAAACTGCTTAATTTCGCATAATTTTCCATTGCTTTCAGGTGCTAAGAATCTTGACACGAAAAGTCTTTTAAAAACCAGGACACAGCCATCCCTTCAAGAAAAGTTGTACAGAGCACCCACACGAGTTGTCAACGCGGTCATTCTCGGCTTGGGAAGTTGTGTGGGTGCCGCGGAGCCCGGCTTCACACCCGTGGGCACCGCGCTGGAGAAGACGGAGAAAGGGGCCCGGGCGGCAGCGGGGGCCGTGGCCGCGTCCGCCCTCGGCCTCCTGCGGGCCCGCGGGCGCCGGCCGCGCTCCTCCTCCTCCTCCTCCAGCCTGCGCCTCCCCGGGTCCCGCGGCGGCGACACCCCCGCTGGAGCGGCAGATCCTCGCGGGCTGATCGGCTCGGGCCCGGGCCGCCCGCCGCCCTGCCCGCCCTGCCCGCGGCCCCCGGGCTCCCCCGGCCCGCCGCCCGCCACCTGGGGCCCAGGCCGCGCCGCCGCCGGGAGAGGAGCCGGGGGACCCGGTCAGCTCCGCGTGGCGCCGGGGGCGGAGCCGGCCTGGAGGGCCCGGGGAGAGGCCGGGGGCGGGCGGCGGCCTCCGCCTACCCCGCACGCACCCCACCGCCCCCAACCCCAACCCTCCTCGGGGCCCCGGTCCGCGCCCGCGGCCGGCGGGACTCACCACTTACCAACCCGCCTGGGACAACGCCGCGCCGGGAACCTCGGCCATGGTAGCTGCTCAGGCCGGGGGTGGTGGGGGGCTGGGGTGGGGGCGGGGGTGGGGGTGAGGGGGCGGCCTCCTACTGGAGACCAAAAAAAAAAAAAGAAGAAGAAGAAGAAGAACAAGAAGAAGAAGAAAGAAAAGAAAAAGAAAAAAAAGAAAAGAAAAAAAAACTCCTCTGGTCGGCTCTGCAACTGGGCATGCTCAGTGCGCGCGGCGCTCCCGCGCGCGGGTCCGCTCGCCGCGTTTTCCGAGCGGCCGCAGGGGCCGGCCCGCCGTGCGGCTGGGTGGCCGCGGCGCGCCGGGGCGGCCTGGCGGGAGCAGGCCGCCGTGCCGGCGAGGACCGCGACGCTGCTCCTCTGCACCGACGGCCGGTTGCTCCTGGTGGCGGGTCACTCTCCCTGAGTTGCACACCTCGGGAACTAGTCGTGGGGGGTACTTCGTCGGGCAGGAAGCGGCGGGCAGACGGGCGGCCCGGGGAGGGCAGGGTAACGCTAGTGCTGGGACGGACGGGCCGGTCGGAGGCAGCGCTTTGTGCATAACACAAAGGAGAGGTGTACCCGAGCCCACTCTACATAGGAAAAAAGTTTACTTTCTTATAAACACTCGCTCCAATCGACCCGCCTTTCTAACCGCCTGGACGCGAAGCACACAGGTTCCCCCACTGGCAAATCAAATTATCCAGGTCGGGCATCACAAGGAAAGTGAATGGGCAACCCAAGGAAAGCTGCACGTGGGGGACGTGGGGAAATCGGGCAGTTGTGTCAGTGCTTGTTTTTCTTGTCGCTCTCCCACTGGGCCCGTCCACGTCCCAGCGCGGCCCTGTGACGTTGGTACGGGCACACCCAGGTCTGGCTCCTAGCGCCCCCTGGCCGGTGCCCTTAGATTTCCAGGGCTGAGGCGCAGGGCCGCGTCCCCGAGTGGGCATGCGCGGCGGCGGCGCGGCGCGGAGGACGCTCTAGCGTGATTGGGCGGCGGGACCCACGCTAGCCAATCAGGAGGGACGCGCGCCGGAGAGACGCTCCCTAAAAGTTTGCTTCACCTTCCACGGTCTTCGACCTGGACCGGGCCAGGAAAAAGGATTTTTTAAAGTGGTTCTCGGCCCAACTGCTGAGTCCCTGGGTGAGACTGTTAACTGAAATCCCGTCGCCGCGGTTGCTTTATTTGAAGCCATCAGCATAAACACAGAGCAGACTGCGGAACTGGGCAGAGCCACTCCTGGGGCTGGGGAAGGATTTGACTGTTACAGAAGGAAGGGGATGAGTGCCTGGATCGGAGCTAAAATTGCATAATACAGATTTTTCTCATTTTAACTGGGATATTCCGTTTGGGCGTCCCAAAAGGGATAAAGTTGCGATGCTTTGCTGAGTTCTAATGCTGTTGTAATTGGTTACCAAGCAGTTTTAGAATCAGAAGTAACTCCATTCTGTGCCCTACAATTTGCTGTAGTATACAATGTTTAGGCCATATATATGCTGCAAGTATATTCGTTTATAGGTACCAGTCATCATATCCAGGAGTAGAGAAAAGATTTACCATTTTGAAGTAAATAGATTACTCAAAATTAAATTGCTAGTAATTTTTCTTGGTGGTTGAATAGAATCGTCTCATCAATTATTTACATTTTGCAAATAATGTAACGTACACTGTAAAAATGATAGATTGTCCCAATCAGAATTCTTAACTGGTTAAATGTGAAGCCCATACACTTTTGTTCTCATATGTAGCATAATATAAGAAATTACCGTTGCATGGTGCTTACAATAATTTTAATGCTCCACAAAACACTAAATTCTCTTACTTTAATATATGCTTTAAGGAGTGGGTTTCCACTGGAGAAATTTGAGACTATATCAGTATCAAAAAGAATAATTACTATAACTAATTGAATAAAAAATTAGGTAAAGGAAATGCATGAGCTCAGAGTGCCACTAAAAATAAAAGAAGGAAGATGAAAACTTTCAGAGGAATACTAGAGATTAAGTATAGAACAAAGAATTAGAAAATGACCGTTTTCCAAATCGATTGTAATTGATTCAGGCAAAGTTCATCAGAAGATGCTAGAAACCACTGAGTGAAAGATTGTAGGCGTACAGGATCTTATGGTCTCAAAGTATCAAGCCATCACTTCTGCAAAAGAGAAAACCACCTTTACCTTCCAAAAAAAAAAAAATCACTGCCTTAAAAGAGTGACCAAAGCTAGAATTGTTAATAATGGGACAGTCTGGTGTTATATGCTTACTGATGTCATGCAGTCAGATATATACAACACCATTTAAGAACTATTCTTGCCGAAATTGTTTAACTTGGTTTTAATCAAACTTCTTGACAGTGGCTCCCAACCAAAGGGTGGATCCCCACCCCACTACTAACCTCCTATCTGCCCTGAGCACTTTGACAACGTCTGGAGACATTTTTATTTGGCATAACTTGGGGGAAAGGGACAGCATGAAGAGGGTTGTTACCGCATTTAAGGGGAAGAGGCCAGGGATGCAGCTAAACATCCTGCAGCGCACAGGCCAACCTCTTCACAACAAAGAATTATCTAGCCAAAAATATCAATAGTGTCAAGGTTGAGAAGCCCCGATCTAGACGTAGTGCAAATTAAGGTTTATAAGGGATATAAGAACAAGTTTAATGAAGAAAAAGGCAGATAAGTCCAGAATGTGACATTCTACAAGAAACATGGCCTAGATTGTTCAAATGAGCCATTGTAATTTTTCTCAAAAAAGAGAATTATTACAGATTGATGAGACCCAAGAGACATGACAACACAATGCAATCCTAGATGTTAAAAAAAGAAAGAAAAAAGATTCAGTGGTATTGTCCTTAATCTTGGAAATTTTATGCCAAAGCATTTACAACTGAAGGATTGTGGTATCTGTAACTTATTTTCAAATGATTTGGAATACATACACACACACATACACATATACTTTATGTATATGCATATTCATATATATAACAACACGTATGTATGTATGAGAGAAGGTAAATGTAGCAGAATGTTAAAAAGTTAAAAATAATTTTCACATCAAAATATTGGAATTATGTTTTGTATAGATAAGTCGGTGCCATGGAAAATGGTAGCAGCTGACTAGTCGAATAATGGATTTCTATTTTTAATAAGATATCATTGATTTACAAAAAATGTAAAGTCTTACAATCAGCTGAAAGTTGGAAGAAAATCTTAAGATGACAAAAGAGCTTTGTTAAGTACAAGAGGACAAAAAAGGCAAAGTTAAATTTATTGGGTGTCAATGGTATAAATTAACAGAAGAGAAATGAAGACTTATGCATCTCTGTCTTGTCCCTATTCAGTGAAAGGAAAGGTTCTCAAACCGAAGAAGAAAGAAGACTATAGATACATAGGAATAGAAATCACAATAAAAGGTGAGATAATAAGAGTATCTCGCCCCTCTGAGGCACCTTAAATTTTTTTACCTTTATCCATTTACATTCCAAAGAATAAGATAACCTGTGAAAGACTTAAGTGAGCCAATGCTAGGGAACCCTGAAGAACTGCTGAGCTCATCAGGAAATGTGCTAAACCCTGAAAACAGAAAAAAAATTACTGGTTTTAAGAAAGGCAAAAGAGTCTTTTCAACAAGTGGTGGTAGGGCAACTGGATATCCACATTCAAAAGAATAAAGTTGGACCCCTTTACATCACATACGAAAAGAAATTCAAGATTGATTATAGATTTAAATGTAAGCTAAAAATATAATACTCTTAAAAGAAAATGTGAAAGTAAATCTTCATGAAATTGGGTTAAGCAATAAATGCGACGTCTGAGCCCAATCAAAAAATGAAAAATTAGATAAATTGAACTATCAAAAGGTAAAACTTTTGTGCAAGGACACCATCAATATAGTGAAAAAGACAACCTATAGAATGGGAGAAATGGGGTTTTCATTGAGAATGTATAAAAAAACTTACAATTTAATAAAGAGACAATTCAGTTTAAAAAAAAGGCAAAGCATTTCAACAGATATCTCTCCAAAGAAGATATACAAATGGTCAATAGGTAAATGAAAAGATGCTTAATATCATTAGTCACTAGCAATGCAAGTCTAAAGCACAATGAGATACTTTACACCCACAGAAATGGTTATAGTTTTTAAAAAATGGGCAGTAAAGTGTTGGTAAGGATGTGGAGAAATTGGAACCTTCATAATTACTTGTGGGAATGTAAAATTGTGCAACCGCTTTGCAAAACAATTTGGCAGTTGCTCAAAAAGTTAAACAGAATTTCCATGTGACTCAGCAAGTCTCCTCTGTGTATACCCAAGAGAAATGGAAACATGTCCATACGAAAATGACATAGATATTCATGGCACTAATCATAATAGCTTAACAGTGGAAACAATCTAAATGTCTGGCAAATGATAGATTAAAAGTGGAGTTCCACAAACTAAAGACCAGAGAATTTGCTGTTAAACCATTAGTCATGATTTTAGAACTTATGGTTTAGGAGATAAATTAGGAAGAGGAAATGACATAAGCTACCCTCTAAAGATTTTTCGACTCCGATTTTTTGACTCCTAGAATTCTGTAATTCTAAGTCATGTCGGATGAGCCTAATGTCCTCTAAAAAGTTTCTAGTAAGTAAAAGAAATAGGGTGTGGTCTAGACTGAGTTGTGCTATGATAATAAACAACCACAAAATATTAGTGCCCTTCAATTAAAAAAAAAAAAAAGGTTTTTTTATATGTGCAATGTGAATGGAGAGTGAGGAGGAAGGGCTCTGATCATTCCGATCGTCCTTATTCCAGGACTCTGACAAAGCATTAACCATCTCAAACATTGCTGATCAAAGCAGCAGATGGAAAGGAGGCTCTGGAGAACCTCATAACAGAAATTAAATGCTATCCCAGGAATAGACATGTGACAGCACAGGAAGTCAATCACCAGATGCCAGAAGTGAAGATCCAGAAATATTAAGTGAGTAAGATTAATGGTTGTGGTAGTCAATAAGGTCCCAGTATTGTTTGTAAAAACAAAACCCTGAAGATAACAAAATTTCATCAATGGGGAAATAAGATAATGGGTACCATGAAGATATTACCAAAAAAATAAAAGCAGATCACTCTACTGATGTATCGGTTAGATATATATGTGGATTAAGGGAATAAAAGCAATTTTTAATATGATGTATTACTACAAATAATTAAGACAAAGGCAAAATCCCTATAGAAAAATGGAGCAAGTATTTGAATAGGAAATATACCAAAAAAAAAAAACAACTAAGTAGCCCATAAATAAGTGAAAGTGTTTAATCTCATTAGTAATCACAAAATTAAAGCAATGAAATATCAATAAATTCCATTTTAACCTAACCCAATGGCAAAAACTAGTAGGCAATATCAAATGTTGGCAAGAATATGGGAAAATTGTTATTTTAATACACGATTCATGGGAATAAGGTTGATTACCATGGAGAATATTTTGGCAATTTCTAGCAATAGTGAAAATGTGTATAGCTTGTGTTAAGAGCATTTTCATTTTTAGAAACTTATTCTAGAGAAAGATGTTCATTGACATTTAAAATAGAAGAATAAAAACAACTCCAGTATCCAAATGGGGAGAAATAGGTGTAAAAAAAAGAAAGTTATATTCATAAAATAGAATGTTCAATGCCAGTTTAAAGGAATACACTAAACCTCTCTCTGTATTGGTTGGGTGGATGTCAACAACATAATGCTGAATTTTAAATAAGACGTCTTAAACATGCACAGAATATTACTGTATATAAAAATTTAAAAGCACATACTTACATCATTGAAACATCTAACAGAGCTCTCTGCCATGATGGAAATGTTCTATATCTGCACTGTCTAATAAAGTAGCTGCAAAGCGCATTTGGCTACTGAGCACTTGGAACATGGTTAGTGCAATGGAGGAACCGATTTTTTAAATTTTATTTCAATTAATTTAAATTTAAATAACCATACTGGCTAGTGACTTACTGGACAGCACTGGTGTGTTTATCTCTGGATGTGTAGATGCATATGTATGTATGTAGCAGTTTGAAAACAGATTTGAGCGATGCACAACAAACTCAGAATACTGGGTGGAGTGGGGAAGAAGGGAATGGATCTGAGGGTAAAGGATTTTTTACTTTATCAGTAAAGCTTATTTCTTTAAAAGAGATTAGAAACAAGTATGACTATATTAGTTACTGTTCCTTGAGTAGTAAGAATATAGATGTTTTTTTATTATTGTTTTATAGTTTTTATACTTTAAATGTCTCAAAAAAGCAAGTTGTGTCACTATTGTATTACATTGTACTTAATAATAATAATATACTTGTACTGACTACAATATATTCTGTTATAATGTTAATATAATCAAAATATAATCAATATGGAAAACAAGGAAGAAAAAAATAAACGGAAAGGAGGGCCAAATAAAGGGACGATAATATTGACCTTCGGAAATTTGAAATCATCTCATGTAGAAGGAAACTTAAACCTATTGTCAATCTCAGGGATTAGTCTTAAAGACTAAAAAGAAGATTTTGGCTGAGCATAATAAAGAATTTTAACCTAGGGGCAGTCCAACAAGGAAATAGGCAGCCTCAGAAAGAGTGAGTTCCCCAGCAGTGGAGGTATTCAAGCCTCTATTAGGTGATCAATTGCTGTGAACATTATAAATAAGAATCCAAGCGGTTAGACTGATTCATTGGTTTTCAAAGGATTTTCTAAGGGGAACTAGTGCTTCAAGAACCACAGTGGGGTGGGGGGAGTCGGGGCAAGGAGAAGGGTCAGCCAGCTGCGGTCTAGCCCCCCAAGCCCACTTAGAGCACAATAGTACTCCTTTTATGTGCTTTTTACACTGCATTTTGATGAAAGATTTCATTTGAATAAAGGATTCAACAAATAATAATAAGTTTTAAAAACTATGAGGCCAGATGAATAAACGAGTCATTCATTCAACACTGATTTCTTGAACCCACACTCTGAGCCAGTCACTGTGCGGGGCACTGCAGGTGAGATCAGCGGTCATGAGCCCTGCCTTTGAAGTTTATAATCTATCCGAGAATAAAACATTGAGTTATTTATACACAGATAATTAGTTATAATTGTAATGAATGCTATGGAGATATCCAATGCTCTTGTGTATGACGCTGTGAATCCATATTTTCATTATTAAAATGACTTTTTTTTTCTTCACCCAGTGGTATGATGGAACCAGTTCCTACCCACTCATGAAGGGCAATCAAGCACATCTCTTCACAATCCAGCAGTCACGTCATGTTGGTGGCCGTGGCACGGGTGTTCAGGTGTTCGTACCACAGTGATTGGCAAATGCTGCAAATCAGGTTTGTTTACTTTTTTTTTTTTCTCTTGGAAATCCAGTGTTAGAAAACAGCAGATACACAGATTCTCTGGGTTCAGGAACTGAATTCTAAAGAGATATAGATTCTTTTAAAGTGGAAAGAGTCATGCTACTTTTCAGTCTGCACATTGTAAGAAAATGGTAATGCTACTTCTTTACCCAGATAAGACAAGGGCAGAGTCGTTTAAACCTAAGCCAGCTCTTCTTCAGAGTCAACAGAAACCACTCTCCGAGCTCTAACACAATTGGTTGCTTCTGTAAAATCGCTAATTTTTAACTAACTTAACTTCGTGCTCTATCTTTTGTATGTGTTCTTGAGTGGGACTGTTGTCATTTTAATAAAAATTTATTTACTTAAAGCCTATGCATGGGGAGGTAGCAGTGAAGGAGACCAATGGCATCTTTGCCCTTACAGAGATTTCATTCTGATCGTTTAGGGACAAAACCATGTTTTTCACTTAGTAAATTAAATATTAGAGGTGCTCTCTATAGTTTTTGTAACTACCACAAACTATAACAGAATATGAGCATAATTTGACATAAATAGAGCAAAATGAGTTATAAGTGAAAAAAGAGTGAGAGAACATGCATAATACGAGTGTAGCTTTCTAAGTGGTTATAGAAGGATAATTTGATGGCCTTCTTTAAGTGATTTTGTGTTTTCTAAAAGTAGCATGTATTACTCTTGTAAAATTATATGCAGAACCAGTAAGTATATGACAGAGTGAATTTATGAGACATCTTTTATTTTGTGAAATCCTGGAGTTTCACATATACGTACAGAATGGCTGGTAGCTGTATCAATGTGAAGGTTTTTCTACCTTGTTAAGGATTTGTTATCTAATATACTGCAACGTTTCTCATGATACAGATTTTATATTTATATTATTTCTCTTTTGTTATTTATTATGGATGTCATATACAAATTTATTTTTGAAACACTGTTTCTCCAATTTAATACTTTAGTCAACATAGATATTCTGCATATCTTTTCCACTTAAACATTTCTTATAAGTCACTTAGTATTTCAAGTATCTTTTGTATTTCACTGAACATTTCTGAATCTATATCAAGTAGTTTTTATGTATCACTGAAAGTGCAGTAGATGTTGTCTTAGGACTATTTGCTTTCAAAAACACCTAACTTAATGAAAAAAAAAAATAAGAATGTGTAAAGATACAGAGGATCCTATAAAACCCAAGAGCAGTAAAGCAGTGGACTTCAGAAGGACTGTAAGCAATAGCGGGAAGCCACTGGACCCCGAAGCAAAACCCAGTCTCAATATCTCTGCTGCTCCTTGAACATCTTTACTTCCTAATTTGCATGGCTGCATTTCCTTAGCTCCTGAGTTTATATGTTTTACTTGCAGCATGCAGAGAGACTAACGCTTACTCTTGACCCCCACAGGGAGATTTCAGGGAAAACACTGTGGCGTGGCATGGGTTAGTAGCCCACCATGCGGCTCAGTCAGCATTGTCAGAAAGTGGGGTCATGTTTTACACAGAGCCTGCCAGAGAACCACTGAGAGAGAAGCAGGCAGTTGAGGGGGTATCTACCTGTTAAAATATAACACATAATTTTATTATGTGTTTAAAATATAACACATAATTTTATTATGTGTTATATTTTAAATTACCCAAAGCCCCTATATTTCAAAGGAATGCTGGTTGCACTGCTTATAAAAAAAAAAAATGAATCATCACAGTTTAACATATCTTCTGGATACATTTCGATTTTCACATACTCACTTTTTTAAAAAATAAAAATCACCGACAATCACAAAGGAATCAGCCCGTTTTGCTTTCACATCACAAAATTAGGCTGCATATACTTTAGTTATTTTATTCACTTCAAGCACTAAATTTTGCCGTATTCCTTAAAGCCTTCAAGTTACCTGTTAAGCTATTTGGGACAAAGAACATATGTATTTTGTGTTCACAGCATGATCTGATAGAGTACACAGGATGATGAGGTTTTAAAGAGAAATAGAGAATGGTCCCTCCAAAAATCTTTGTAGACTCTTGGTGTAATTTTCATGCTTAGTAAAATCTGCTAAGATTACATCTGATATTTTCTCACCTTCCTCAAAATTACCATATTCTAAATATTTTCTGAATTGTTTATCCCGGCCTAACATGCAGCGCTCCCCTTCAGACCTTCCCCAGAACTCAATCACTGTCATTTGTCCCTGCTCTTTGGTACTTAGCTACCTTTCAGCACACTGATAACACTTATCTAAACTAATTTGAATTAATTTCAGAGCTAATATTTCACAGAAAGTACTTGAAAGAAAATCTAAATATACTTTTTTCTCTTTTTTCAACTGATGTTAACTCCTCCTTCCTTTGGAGTGGTCAGATAAATAATAAAATTATATATATATATATATATATATTTGAGGGGGATCTTGTGGATGAGTAGTTTTCATCTAAATTAGTAAACGATAGTAAATGATAGAACCAAGATTCTAGAGTATTCTGGATCTAAAGCACCTGCACTTAGCAACTACACTCATAAGAAACTGGAAGTATCGCAGGATCTTTGCAAAAGGGAAGGATGAAATAAATGTGCTGATTTTAGCTGTTGAATATAAAGTGATGAGACATACCAAATATCAGGTAGAAATCTGGGCTGTAAACAGGTGAAGGGCAGATTTGGAGATATGGATTTTTAGACTCATCTTCTTAACAATCAAGAGATTGTTAAAGCCTTACAAATGAACAGTCTCCTGAGGAATAGTGTAAAAACGGAGAAGAGGCTCAAAGATTGAGCCTAACACAATAAACAACAGGAGAAAGAGGAGACAGAAAAGAAATAGAGAAGCTGTAGGCAGATGGCTGGAGCTGTGATGCTAGAATGACAAACAATGTGGATGGCTTGTTAAAACAAATAAACTGAATGAAGTTAAAAGGTAGCTGCTTGACAACCCGCAGACAACACCTTAATAAAGCATGAGCAAAATATTCAGAGGCCCCTTCCTTAGCTTATCCTGTCCATTAACGTTCACATTATTATGATCTTCATTATCATCACAACAAAATTTACAGAATGTGCTAAATATTCTCTTAAATACAAATGAGGAAACAAGATTATAGTGGTAAAATTATCTTTCCAAGATAACTGTGCAGTAAATGGTAAAACTGAGATCCAAATCGAGGTCTGTCCAACACTCACACACACCATCCTCTTAACCAATACACCATTCTGAGCATGTGGGACAGTGGCGATGGCCATCATTTCTAGGTTTCTATCGTGAAACTTATATTATTTCTATCATAAACATTTCTGTCATGTGTGCGCACATGATATAAAATAGCATTGAGTTAATAAATATTTATTAAATCAGTCACATAGTGAGAAGGTAATTCCCTTTCCAGTTCTTTTTCAGTTGATAGAAGGGCCTCAATGAGCAGGTATCAGTTTAAAGCAAGTATTTCTAACATCTGACACTTGCCAATATCCCTTTTTAACAATAAAAAAAAAAAGAGCAGGTCTTAAGGTCAATATCTTCTGTAGACAACAATACCTAACTATCATTTAATAACATTGCTTTGTTTTCATTGTATTTTTCATAGTTACTTCTATTTATGGCAAATTATTCTTGTTTGTTATTTACAGAAAGTTTCCTATCTAAATACACATAAAAATATTTTAAAGTGACTCTGTTAAAAACATGTTAAGCAAATAATAATATTGGAAATATGCGAATATAGTAAAATTATGTAAGTAACTTGTGAATGACTAAAATTAGGAAAAATTGCATTATGTTAAATATCCTTTCCTTTTTCTGAAATCTTTAACCATAATCTTAGTGCTAGGGATCAGTTATTTATTTTCCTTTATATTTCTGTCACTCTTCCTGTAGCACTGATCCCAGCCCATTCATATGCTTCATTTTTCTCTCTCTCAATACCTCTCTCTCTCTCGCTCTCGCTCTCACTCTCTCTCTTTCGTTTTTTCTTTTTCCCTGCTCACTAACTGTAGGAGTACTAGCTGGCATATTGCCCTTCGATGGAATGTTAGTAGGCCACAAAAGTTGAGCTGAGCTTTGAGAGTCTGCTCTCATAGACCAAATCTTTTCACTGACTTTCCAATGCTAAAAATAATGAGAGCTCTGAATTACCAGTAAGGAGTCACTCTTGCTAATTTTCGCTATAAAGGATTTAGGAGTGGAATTTTCTAAGCCTAGGGGAAATAAAGCTGATTCATATTCACTTTTATGCCTGAAATATCTCAATAATAAATAAAAGGTTGGTTATTACTTATCAAAGCTTTGTGTTTTTACCCCTTCGCTCATTCAACACTATCCAATTAACATCTGAGCTCCACTTCCAGAGAAAGACCTTGAGACACAGGTCAGCTCATGCAGAAGAGGATCTTGTGAGCAGAATTAAGAGAGGTGTTGGGCTGACGAGTTCTATCTAGTTAGTGCAATTCTTTGAAAATTTGGGCTCATGACTCTCCTATGATCTAGGTAATGGGAGTACTTTACAGCATGCCTTGTACCTTTCTATCATTAGCTCATTTAATCTTAACAGAGTTGTTAGGAATTGTGTGTGTGTGTGTGTGTGTGTGTGTGTGTGTGTGTGACCCCTATTTTACAGATGAGGAAACTCAGGCCTAAATTTGCGTAGTTGGTCAATGGCAGAGCAGGGGTTTCAACCAAACTTCAAATAAGAATTTATCCACCCTTCACTAGCTTCTCAGCCCCACTACATTTGTACATACCCTTCCACCTTTGTTTTTGTGATTTTTGTAAACTCCTAAAGCCACCCTGGATTTGGGGTGGAATGAGAAGACTTGGAAGTGAGAAAAGAGGTTAGAATTCTAGGAACAGTAAAGAATAAAACAATAAACAGGACAGCCAGATTGAAGAGGCTACAGATCTCTCAATTTCAACAACAAAAAATCCCTGTAATGACGTTTTCAACTAGTCGCTTCAAGTAAATGTTTTTGTAAAAGACAATAAAGGGGATAATTTTATCTTCTGCTTCTCTTGATTTGGTATGAAGAAAAGAAAAGGTAACAGTTCAGTTTTAGACATAAATGGTCCGAATCATTCCTCTGAATACCCTTTAAAATTTTAAGAAGCCAAAATCATTGTTAATTGAATGTTAATTATAGATAATTTATTAATGTAGTCCAAATTTTCACAGACTTACCTGCCTATAGGTTCAAATGAGACTATGTTAGCATTTATGTGCCATTTTCACTGTCCCCCTTCAAACGTGACTACAGGACTTAAGTATTATTTGAGGGCCCCTCCCCTAGGCCCATGAAGGTTCCCCAGGAGCTGCGTATCACATTAGCAGCAACAGTCCTCCAAGGTCTTGTGTCCCTGTCCCTTGTTTCTGTCCACTGGCTCACGACCCACCAGGGGAAGGTACTTGGATATTACGACTGCCCATGAACTCTCTGAAAATGCTGTTTCTCTGTCTAGGAGATGGTTTATTACTGCCCCCAAACCTGCAAAACCTCTAAATGTCAAACAGCAAATGTTTTCCCTCCATTATCTCCTGTGCATAAAAGGGAGACTGTCCTTCTCCAGATCCTGGTTGCACTTGGGTCACTGGGGACCCAAAGCAGCTCTGCTTACTCTGTGGGTCTTGGAAATTTCTTCCGAAACAGCTTTTGCTTCAGCTCTCAGATTCCCTAAACTCAAACAAGAAACTGCATGGAACCAGGGTGAGAAGCAGACAGTACACTGCCCTCTCCACCCTCCTGCCTTGCTGAAAACAAGCCCTACATCTAGCCAAGTAGGTGTCGGGGAGCTCACGAGCCAGCCTGCTTATCAGACATGCCTGTACTTTTTAACCACAGCCAGAGAACATCCTCTCCCAATATTAGCTTTTATAATTCATATTTCTCATATATAAAAATTGTCTTTTTTACACAGATGGATAAACACATTAAATTCTTTTTCTAATCAATAAACAAAGTCAGACACATTTTATGGGATTTTTATATAGTAAATTACTATAGAATTGGGATTCAGCAACTTGGCTTTAACTCCTGACACTAGAATAACTAGTCGAATGGCCCCATTGAGATCATTTCCTTCTGTGGGACTGCTTTTTCTTCAGAGGCTTGGATTTCCAAATAATTGCATTATAAAGTCCTCTGGATTCTACTAATTTTTATGATTTCAAGAGTAATTTTATTATTTCCAATTATTGGGAGGTTGGCGAATTGTGTTTTCAAAGGTGGCTCCACCAATATATACCCCATCCCACATGCTCTTCTTACAAAGTGACAATAGCAGGCTTCCACTCACAGGTGAAGCTATTGCCTCCCTTTTGGATCTCTGGCTTTCCTGACCATTTGAATGTGCCAGAAGCAAGGCTGCTTGATTCCTGAGGTTAGGCGTCACACGTGGCAAACTAGTTTCAGTGTTCTCTCTCTCGCTCTCTCTCTCCCCCACCCACCCATCTCTCTTTTTCTCTCTCCCTGTCTTATGCTTGCTCTTAGATCCCAAACACCATGTTATGAGAAAGCTCAGGCCAAACAGAGAGGCCAAATAGGTGTTCCAGCTAATAGCCTTAGGCCGTCGACCGATCATCACCAGCAATTGACAGACATGTGAGTGAATGAACCCTCAGATGATTCATCATCCTTCCGTCTTTGTCTCTTCCAGCTGAGGCCTCATGCATCATGGAGCAGAGAACAGTTGAGCCTGTGGTACCCTTTCTGATTCTTGACCCACAGGAGCCATGACAGAGAATAAGTTATCATTATTATTTTAAGCCATTAAGTTTTGGGGTAATCTGTTAGGCAGCCAAAGTGACCAGAACCCGGGATATGCGAAGCTAACATGTACAGGCACTGCGCTAGGTCCCTGATGTGCGTCATTCCCTTTGGTCTGCACTGTGACTCGATATTTACTATTATACTGTATTATCAGGCATATCTGTGATTTATTTTATATAAAATTTTTAATCAATAATACAACTCCTAGATATAACATTGCCCCTTGAGAAAAATAATTAATACTTTAAGGTGTTCCATTTCCTAGTGCTGTTCCCAGATATGCCCCATGCTGCTTGATTCATTCAAAGGAAAAACTACTGTGAAGTAATGAAGACCCATTTCAGGGAGTCATGTTTTAATGTTGACCGAAGCCTAAAAAAAAATTTTTTTTTAATGATTAAAATTGAACTCTAAACCGCCTTCCACCTCTAAGGTTTAATTCGGTAAAATTAGCAATATATTATTTTTCAGATGCCTTTTGAAAACATGAGTTTTAGTTCTTGTTATAAAATATTCCTTCTGCCTCTTCTCTCATAATAGCTGATATCTATTTTTCTTAAGCTTCGTTGAAGGTAAGAAGCATAAAAAAAAAAGTGGTCAAATGAGACAGAGGTGTTCACTCTTATAATTTTTTTTAAAATACATTTTTTAAAGACCCTAATTTTTTACAGAGATGTATCTGGGGCTTATAGTGTTTGTCGAGGATACCTATTTCCCCAAATCAGTCTCTGTTATACAAAAATGAAAATAGTTAATGTAGTAATATAGTATAAACATGCATATATATATTAATTTTATGCATTCCTTATGATTGGTGCTAATTAGTATCAGACACAAATTTTTTTATTAAAAATTATTGGGGTGACATTGATTAATAAAATCAAATAAGTTTCAAGTGTACAATGCAGCAGTATGTCATATATATACATTGTGTGTTTGCCTCTCAAAGTTAGATTTCCTTCTGTCACCAAATATTTGACCCCTTTTGCCTCTATCTGCCTCCCTCTCCCCCCTCTTCCCTCTGGTATTCACTAATCCACAATCCATGTCCATGAGTCTCTGTTCGTCATGGACTTCCGTTTTAGATCCCATACATGAGTGAAATCATATGGTTTTCAACTTTTTCCTGTCTGATTTATTTCGCTTAGCATGATTATCTCAAGATCCATCCATGTTGTCGCAAATGGCAGCATTTCACCTTTCCTTATGGCTGAGTAATATCCCATTGTTTATATGTACCACATCTTCTTTATCCACGCATCCACCATAGGACACTGGTTGTTTCCATGTCCTGGCCACCGGGCATAATGCTATGAACATCTTTGCGGATAAATGTTTTCAGGTTTTTTGGGTAAATACCCAGAAGAGGGATTCCTGGATCATATGGTAATTCAATTTTTAGCGTTTTAAGGAAACTTCATACTGTTTTTGGTAATGATAGTACCAATCTGCAATCCCACCAGCAGTGTAGGCAGTTCCTTTTTGCCATTCTAACAGGTATGAGATGGTATCTCATTGTAGTTTTGATTTGCATTTCCCTAATAGTGAGGTTGACCATCTTTTTATATGTCTTTGGCCATTTGTATGTCTTCTTGGGAGAAGTGTCTGTTTAGGTCATCTGTCCATTTTCTAATTTTTTTTTTATTGAGTTTATGAGTTTTTAATATATATTTTGGATATTAGGCCCTTATCAGAGGTGTTATTTGCAAGTATATTTTACCATTTAGATAGTTTTCTCTTTGCCTTATTGATGATTTCTTTTCTGTGCAGAATATTTTTAGTTTGATATAGTTCCATTCATTTATTTTTGCTTTTACTTCCTTTGCCTTTGAGGTCTAATTCATAAAATCCTCTCTGAAGTCCAGGGTCCTTGAGTTTAGTACCTATGTTTTCTTCCATGCAATTTATTGTTTCAGGTCCTTAATCCATTTTGAGTTAATTCTGGTGTGTGGTGATAGTAACAGTCTATTTTCATTTTTTTGCATAGATACAAACATTTTATTTGTTATAAACATTTTAAATATTTATTGTTGTTGTTATTATTATTATTATTATTAAAGTACTTGAGACAGAAATTCAATCCATATTGAATTCAAAGCAACAATTTAAATTGCTTTGTTTTATTGGTCATCAACAAATGGAACAAATGCAGTATTTTGTTGACAGACAATATTCAGTGGTATATTAGATCTTGAGCTAGAAACAGTGGTGAATATTAAAGTCATAAATAATTCAATCCTTTGTAGCATCAGTGTATGACCTCAAAATAACCCTGTTCAATCTGAAGCCACTGGTAATGGCCCAAAGTTCGGCAAGGCCAAATCATACCCTGCCATATATAGTAACACCCTGTAATATAGACTTTCAACAAAGAAAATACACTTAGCATAATAATGAGGCATTAGCTGAAATGCACACAGAGTTGTTGACCTGAAACAAAAAATCTACAGAAAGAAATTTGTTCTGAAGGATGCTGACAAAGTAATTAAAATAACTAGACAAATAGACCTAGCTTAAAACTTAGCAAGTCATACATCCTGTCTTAGTCACTTAACCTCTAACTTATGTTCCCTGATGCTTACAGACTATTTCTATTCAGTCGAGTAAATTAAGAGCATTGTCATATTTAATTCTTGATCTCCTACCGCAGGCTCCTCTCTCTACCCCAGTATCAAACTTTGCAAGATTTCCAGAATGTGCTAATGTCTTTTCCTCTTTGGTGGCTCTTTACTTGCTACGCTCTTAGCCTTGAATACACTTTTTTCTTTGTGCCTCTGATTTCACTTCTGTGAACCCTCACCTGATTTACCCAGACACAACTGCTGCCTCTCACCTCTATGCTCATGTATCATTTTGTATATCCATTTTCTACAGTTCTCACTGTACCACACTGATATCATTTCTGTATTTATCCATCCATTTCTCCTTAAAGGCAGGAACCATTATTTCATCCTTTTACTACCCAGCACAGTCACAGAGCTTGATGGTCAACAATATGGACTTGGAAGATAGACATTCAGGTTTCAATCCTGGCTCTCCCTCTTATTAGCAGTGTGATACTGGAATAGCTACTTAGCTTCTGACCCTCATTATCTCCTAATGGACTGCCCTAACAAGATTGCTTGGAAGATTAAATGAGATAAAATACAGTTATAGTAACTGTTACACAGCAAGTACTCAATAAACATTGGTTACTGAATGTAATAAATGTTCGCTGTTATCTGATTAACTTGCAATGTCTATTCTATGCTAAATCAAACTAATAGAATGAAGTTAGTGCAGTGATACCACTCATTCTTTCTAGATTAAAAGAACTTCACACTCTTGTGATTGTTATCCAACACATCTCCATTGCATCATGGGCAGTAATAAAAAGAATCTATGGAGATATTATTTGACTCAATACTGTCACCTGTTCTAGGCAATCCTTAAATCACAAAATGATCACCATCACCATAGTAGTGATCCACTTGTAGCAAATTTACTCCCCACAATCTCACTCTACTAATATGGGAATACATTTAAATTCATTCGTTAAAATTTAATATGAAAATGAGTATATTATTTATTACTATTGTAGAAAATATTCTTTTTTATGATATATGAAATATTCGAACCATATCAACTTTTTAATATCTCCAGAAATAGTGACTAATGGTAAAGACGTAAGAACCGTGGAGGAATACTTTTCTATTTTTTTTTTTCTTATATAATACCACTGGGGTTATGCTTAGCCCCATACTAAATAATAAGTCAGTATTCCAAAATATGCACCTGCAGGCTCACATGAAACATTATTGCACAGCAGAGGCCAGAGTCAGGATGTGACCCTGGGATGTTTGGTGTGTGGGAGGGCAGGTGGACTGCGTGTAGATTCTGGCTGTGCTCCCACTGCAGGGTCAGGAGCTTGAATTGAAGCGTTTAGTATCTTTCAGTATCAGACTCACCTCGAAGATGAATTTTATCTGGATAATTGACTAGATATAAGTTTACCTTATTCACGGCCCTTGTCATTAGTAATAATGAGCTGCCCACTGCTTGAAGGTCCAGCCCTGACTACAGGGCAGTGGCTGAATGAAGTGTAAATGCATGTGCAAGAGCAGAACAGTCAGAAGTCCTTCTCAGGGGAACTGGAGAGTGTTTGCAAAACGGAGCAAAAATGAGTCTTGCCTCTCCCATCCGTGCCAACCTCCTTGTCCTATAAGGACTGAAGTTACTTTCTTCCCTGCCACATGAAAATGCAAAGTAACACTGAGATCCGCTCAACTATTTAAAACAGAGTGCAGGAGGTAGGAGCTGAATAATCACACCGTCCAACGTTTCCTTCCATTATCACTGCTCTTCATTCCTTCTTATACTTAAGCTCTTTTCAGAAATGTCAAGCAAACAGCCAGCATGATATTACTTTGAAATGCACACTCTATCTACAGATAGTAGGAGGTTTTGATCCTCATTATATATAAACTGTAAGGCTTTTAAAATGCAAGCTTCCTAGGAAAGCCTAAGCACATTCATTCATTCTCAAATTTAGACCTTTCAGGGGATGATAGCTTGAAAATTGGTTATTCTGACTTTAACAAAGTAAAATGGGATTTCCCAGTAAGTATTAATAAGTAGAATTAAATGTAATAGATAAAAATGTAAATTAGTAATGCCTTAAATTTATACCATTTTTGGTCATTAGACCTCAAACTATTTATTAAGTATATTTTTTGTTCTTGTTGCAGCATTGTATAGGTATTCTTTTAATCTTTGTTTTAGTAATAAAATATATTATATATATATATACACATACATATACATACACATACATACATATACGTGGGAAGTTAGGTAACTATCTTCTGGTAATTTTCATGGCAAATGGGATTAGAGGAGAATTCAGGGATCCTGAGCAATTCAAGTCAATAAATATATTAGCTGTCACAAATTCTCAACAAATAACCCTGGATCAGACCCTTGTTATATATCGAATGACTGAAAAGAGTTTTTTTTTTTTTTTTAAAGACTTATCCTGTTATATCTATAGGTGGCATCAGGTGGTAATAAGTTAGGGCTCACTAGAGTCATCACAAGGATGTGACTCGCCCATAGGGAAACCTGTCTTATTGAAGGAAATATATTCAGGAACATGCAGTCAAAAACTCCTGGAAATAATCTTCTAAGTTCTTCTTTTGCGGCAAAACTTCCACCAAATACTTTCTCTAGTTCCTCTTATCCAATTCTCACTTAAATGTACTCCATTTTGCCCCCATTCCTCTATTAAAACTGCTCTTGAAGAGGTCATCGCAGACCTCCATAGTGCCAAATTCAGTGCTCAGTCTTTCTTCCCCATTCTTTTTGACCTATCAGTATTGACATGTAACACATTGATCTATCAGCCTTGACACTGAGCATAGTTGAGCACCTCTTCCTTCCTGATATACATTCTTCACTCGGTTTCAAGACACTGTACTCTTGATTTTTCTTTTACAAGAAAGATGAAAAAAATCATAGAAATTGACCCATTGGAAAGATTTTTGATTTTTCTCCTACAAGAAAGATGAAAAAAAAATCATAGAAATTGACCCATTGGAAGGATTAAAAACTGTATCTATGCTCAGAGAGGCTCTCTTTGCCAATGCCCTGTAATCCGAAATGCCTGAGGGTCCAGTGATCTGAAAGTTTTCAATACTATAAAAACAAAATTCTCTGCACCAAACTAGAGAAATGCAAATGAAGCAGAAGGTGGGAAACCTATCATGAGATGAAACTGGCACTTAAAAAAGCTTGATGCTCAGGCACCTACCTAGCATCTCTTGTTATGAATTCTCTTCTTGCAAAAAGGGATAAGTATTCTAATTGCAAATGTTCAGTGGGCTTGCAGCTTGGAGGCAAAAAGCTGCCTAGTTATTGTCTCTTCACTTGCAGACCATATGTTCGCTGTGCTGTGAGCCAAAGGACAAGGTAAAGGCCTTGACACTGGGGTCTGAGCAAATAAAAAGAACTGAAGGAGGTTGCTAAGAAGTACAAATCCCCTGCCCAGATTCTGAGTGGAAAGACTCTAATTTAATAAGATGAGATTTGGTGATTAACCCATGGAATTGCAAGCTCAGAGTCAACTAAATTCTTAAATCGCATGGGTAGAGAAATTTCAAATTTCGTAAACAGAAGTTGGGGATTGCTCAGCCCCTAAGTCCTAAGTAATTTTCAACCCTCTCTCTGTGATAGATAAATGGTAAAACTGGCTGTACTGGCTGGAGGACCTCGATTCATGCCATTTGCTGATTTCTGTGGTATAACTACTCCCACCGTGGCCATTTCAAGCTGCAGTGTATGTCACTGAATACGGAGTTGGGAAGAGATATACATAATCAGCTCTTACCCCCCTGCCTTGTTTGTACCAACAGAAAGTGTGCCGCTAAAGAGTTCATCATCTGTAGAAGATACTGGATTAGGGAGGGCCTTCCAAAGAGAGGACCAGAGTCTGCCAGATTGTCTGACCAAGGATTTTCTTTTATTTCCCAAGCAAAAAGTCCATAATTTTCTTTATCTGCAGGATATTATACATACTATTGAATCAGTGACCATTCTCAGTTGTTTCATAGAAAATAACATTCTATCCTCTTTTTCTCATTCTAGCCTCTTCTTCATGTGAATTTTAACTAGCCTATTTCAATCTACAGTTGCATTCTGAGTATATTGGAAATGATTAGGTTTTGCATTTATCCATAGATTTTCAGACCAGGAGCCTTCTATCTAGACCTATTTGTCTTACATGTCTTAAATTAAGAGTCAGATGCAGTAACTGGACCAAACTCTGAGTTGTTGCCCTTGCAAGGGCGGGAGTACACGTGGAAGTTTGTGTCATTATGTGCCCAGCTAAGGCATGTTTGGAAGTTTATTTATGTGAAAAAAGATGTGTATTAATGTTGAGTTACCAAAGGGGAGGATCCACTGATTTTTCCTAACAGCCATTCTCCCTCTTTCACTTACAGTATTGTATTTGGATTTCTTTTGGGTCCCCATTCCTCTCCCACAGTCACCCATGCTCTGAGGTACACTTTTATCTTTTGTTCCAGGAAAAAGTATGTGAACTGGGCCCAGCCAGTCAGATCAGCCCCGCTCTCCTCCAGAGAGTAATTTAACCTAGGCTGGGCACGCGACCCTAGTTGGTCTAGGAAGAATGAAATCTAGGATTTTTGCTGAAATTACTGACGAGATATTTTCTCTTTTCTGTGGGACTTGACTGCTAGAATGTATAAGCCTGGAGATCCAGAAGCCACCATTTGGGCCGTTAAAATGTTGCCCCACAATGGATGGCATGGTTGGAAGTAAACTGACTTATCTTAGCCCATGGATCAGGCCAAGTATAAAGAAATTGGGTTACCTGAGCCAATAAATTCTTTCGCCAGTTTTAGATTGGATTTTCTACCTCCTGAAACCATTTCAAGTACTTCTCTTAGCTTATTTCTAACTAAAGAGAAAAAAAAATTACACTAAATTATGGAAGTTTTATCTCTTAACACTTAGGCTTCCTCAGATTCCATTAGCCAGAAATTACTTCTTTAATTAAATGAAATGTTACCATTAAAAACCAAATCAAATCACATTTAGAAAAGATAGAATACCATATTACTTTATTCCCTATCTGATTCCTTTTCAATTACTATAGAAAATTAATGCATAAAACAAACAATTGCATATTTTATGTTAGCTAAGTTAAGTAGAACATTTGAGATTTCCATAATACCTGGTTCCTGTGACATTGCCCCAGCCTTGGCATCTATGATCAAAAATTCTGCTGCCATCAAGATCTCGTCTCTGCTGTGTCCCATTCAATTTTATTGACCCTCAGACCTGTCACATTTCTTGTCTGTACAGAAATCAAGATGATAAATAGCTCATATAATTAAATAATTTATATTATCATGATAGGAGAAGGACATTCTCTAGTTAAATATCCCTTTTGCCACAGCATATAGAAATATTTTGGAACAAGCTGACTTTTGGTGTCCTTCAAATCAAAATTTTACTAGAAACTCCCACTTTGCCAACTTATTGCAGCAATCCTAATGATTTATTTTTAAAGCATAAGTTAAAGTAAATATGTTTTTTAAAAAGCGTGATATTTTGATCATGACAAAGCTTTCCTTCCATAAGAAATGTTAAATATATCTGATAAAAGCAATTTGTAATTCACACATAAATATATGTTTCTTATATTTAATGACCTATAACATAAAGTAATACATTTAATCTTTTATTGAACATATTTCTCTTTATTAAACATTTTCATTTCTCTTTATTAAACAATGTGTTTAGTTCATCTTCTCATGTTTATATTCATGAGGAATGCTTTGTTCCCCTTACTAGATGAGGGTCAGATAAATTCCTAGGTTGTTACTTGAACTCTTAGAACTCAGTTGGTGGTCTCAGAATGGCTATAGTTCGAACAGAGGAAATTAGTCACCAATCTTAAGAGAAATATGTAGGCAATGAATGGAATACAGAAATCCAGGGAACATTAGTCCTTAATTGGTGCTGGAGATAGATCAGAGCTCATTCAGAGGTCAGAGGGCACTTCTCAGAGAATAGATAAAATTAAGTAAAATGCTACATCTAGTCCTTCTCCATGAGATGGAAGTGAATTAATCATGTCCCTTTGGTAAAATTTACAGAAGGAGGATATTTTAATTACAATCAGTTAAAACCATGGTCTCTTTCTACTCTGCACTAGAATTCAACTCTACAGTCATTTAGGGGATTTGCCTAAGGGAACTGAGTTGGGAGTACATTTAGTGTGGGTTTGGCGACATATTTTATGTAGTTTATAGGCACTTCTTCAGATAGTGGTTATTGCTAGCTGTCACATTGGAGGAATGACCGGGAGGAATCCTCCTTCACCACACGACGTACCCACCCAACATCATGATACGAGGACATCAGCAACAACCTGGTGAATGACCGCTGTCGGATTAGACACTGCCCAAGGGATCTTGAAATTTCTTGAACTCCAATAGCTCGAAGAGAGAAACTTGATAGAGGTTTTCCCAAATTTAGTGTCAGTACTAAAATTATACACGGACTTTATCGGCAAGGAATTTTGAAGCTAAAACTTTTCTAAACCTTCAATAAGAATAAACAAGTTTAAATTAACTCTGCCAGAGAAAGCCTGCATTATCTTCTATTCTCTGGATAAAAATTATATTCTGAAATTATTGTCATGTGAAGAGAAAATTAATGAGTATATAGCTAACTAAAAATTGTAAGGAAAAAGTGCCGCAGAGATGTATCAGGAAGTTCAATTAAAATAATTTCGTTAATGTTCTGGATTTTGTCATCTTAGTGATATTTTAGGCTTTCGAGATTTATAATTCGTTGTGATTTTTACTATCTTTCTAAATACTCACTTTCTTACCAAACTTTATATTCACAATTTTGTGTTCTTTTATCTTTAAAAAAAGCCCTTCTCCTCAAATTGTATAAGCTTCAGGACACTCAAACCCAGATCCACACGTCTTCAAAATAACTATCAATACAATTCTATCTATTTGAATGCAAAGTAAACAAAATTCTATTATCTAGGGGTTTCCAAATATCTAGATCATTTGCTGAATTTTTAAAAATCTCTCATCATTCCAGGAGCAAACACATTAGAATCTGAGCATTCAATCCTACAAAAAATTAAAGTTTAAAATTATTCTCGTTATCATGGAAAATCATGTTCTGACTCTTTGCCTCCTTATCTTATGGTTCTTTTCATCTAAACACACAAGTTCTTCTTTTACATTTTTATTCCATATCTTGTGGGTAAACATAAAACAGTCACTCACCAGCTCCTGAACATTCCTCATTTGAAATTATTTTAGAGTAGTTATTCATGGGGCTTGCAAGTTGAAATGAAAAAGCACTGAAAATCAATTTCATTATAAGCTTTGAAGTAAAGGGATGTTGCATCAAAAAACTTGACTGGTTGGTAGGTGGTATTTACTTATTTTATTTTGAAATGCTATAGCACAGCAGCTTTTAAACCATTGAAAAACCCAGCTGGTGATTTTCTGAAATACATTCCCTGTACACAATCAGGGAAGTCTCAGCTTGACTGGGTATTTGCACAGAATTCGCTGAAAAGAATACATCTGTATTATTTCATGGCAGTGACTTCGTTTATAACATTAGGCACTTCCTTTCTCATAGTGGATGCTTCAGTTAACGATCCTGTTCCGTAGCAGGTTGGATATTCTCCCCGGTGGGTATCCAAAGAGTGAGACTAACAAACAGTTCTCAAAACCCTGGGGACAGTTCAAAAATCAAAGTTTGCAGTGTTTAATGGGCCAAAAGTCTAAAGTTTTAAAGCCATGCATACACAAGCAATGTGAAGCGGAGAGCAGCAATTGACACTCGGCAATTTTAATAGCCCGAAGTATTTCCGATTTCTATAGCAAACCAGCGCCCTGCCCTAACCCCATTCACTCTAACGAATGAAAAGAGTGAAGGGCAAAACGGAGCCCCAAGTATATACCATGTAGGTCTTGATATCAGAAAAGGACAATTTAGTGAAAATTATAAATATACAGTTAATAGAATTCCCACAAGACTGTCATCGTCCCTTCCTATGCCACTGGGCTGGCTTCTTCCCTTTCTTCCCTTCACTCTGACTAGTATGTCGAGGTAGAGCCTGAGGGTATTTCCTATAAGGGAACCCCGCCCCTCCCCAATTTAAACAGTGTAGTCTTTGGGGTACTGGGATATCCGAGAGCAAACAAAGGGCTTGTTACCAGCAGAACCCTTACTGAGGATGCCTTAGCTTTGCAAAGTCTAGTGGATGGCAGGGAGGGGTCAGGAAGAGAAGACACACAGCTCCTCTCCAGTCCCCAAAGACAGAATTCTCTTTTTATCTGCTAGACTTCATAGGTGAAATCTCAGGGGGCTACGGTCAGTGGTTTAACCAAAGAAGACCAAGGAGCAGACCTTCACCTGCCTTTGGTATCTCCTGAAGGCATTTTTATGGATCTCATGCCCAACCAAGCCGGTGGCCAGCTAGGGGCTTGCATATCACAGTGCCTGTGGGCATTGGGCAGGTAGCACTGCCTGAGGAGAATAACAGCCTGGGTGCCGTGGTAAGTGATCAGTGGCTCACGCTCAAGGTCAGGGTGACGGGAGTAAGTGGTGGGGCTGTGGGAGACTGGAGTGCCTACCCTGTCCACAGCGAGCCGCTGCCCCCCAGCTCTGGCTGAGTGCTGCCAGGCACCTGAATTTTTCAAGGAAAATTGGAAATCTGAATTTTTATGTGACGTCACCTCATTTTTTTAAGTTTCGTTAATTAATCGAAACTTTTAAAAAACATTATGCTGCCTGATACTGTGCAGGTCAAGGAAAAACTAACTGCAAACTGAATGTGGCTCATGGGTCACATTGTAGTCTCTGCCAGGTGTGTACCATAGATCACATGATCCTGATGTCCCTGTGACTGTGCGGCAATAAGTTGTTTGAAGAATCAAGAGATCTGTGGTCCCTATCAATTTATATCAGATGGTGGAACTAACTCTACCTGCTTAATAAACAGATGCTAAAAACAAAATGGAGAGATTAGAATTCAAAGTCATATAAGTATTATATTGCATTGAACTGGAATTGAAGATGATATTTTTGCTTTCATTTCCATCTCAAAAGCTGGGCAAAAAGAGAAAAACCAATAGGATATAGGTCAAGCTGAAAACTGTAGAGAACTCAGAAAGGTTGGAGTGCTATAAAACACTTAGGTTAATAAGACCTCATGTGGCTGAGATTTTGAGGATACATTTTTATGTAGGATAAATTATTCAATACCCTGATTTTTAGACTAGGTGATGTTGGCATGCTGAAAAAAAATAAATTACATTAGATTTGGAAGTAAGAATAGGAAGTTCTATCTATAGAAAACTCCAAGTGTACCATTATTATATGAGCTGTTACAATATGACTTAACTCAGGGGAAAACCTAAAAAAACTATAGCACATTTGCTTCATTTTAGAAATATAATAGAATAAGTGCATTTATAAGGAGAAAAATCATGGATTAATTTAAAGGAACTAAGCCACAGGCTCTCTGCAGTAATTTAAAAATAACTCACTGGAAGCTCAAAAAAATGCATGGCATGAATTAAAAAAAAAACAGATTTTTGGAAGAAAAATATTCTTCATGGTTGATTGCAATGTCCAGAGTAATGCAATGTCAAAGACTCTGTCATAGAAAGGGATAGAACATTTCTTTAAAAATGTAGAGATTACTCAAGAGGAACATGAGATGAAAATAAAATTATGTGAGGAAGAACTTTACCGGGCTAACCTTGAGTTAATATCTCAATGATATATTGAAACACACACACACACACACACACACACACACACACACACCACTAAAATAGGAAATCAGAATGAATCGATGGGTTGGTCAATGTTAATATGTTAATATCCTTGTTGTGATATTGTACTATTGTTTTGCAAGACGTTAGCATTGAGAAACTGAATAAAGGGTACATGGGATCTCTATATTATTATTTCTTACAACCATATGTGAATCTATAACTATATCAAAACAAAATTTTAAATTTTAAAACAAATTTTACATAAAAATGTAAAATAGCAATAAGTTTTTAAAATACTGAAAGATAGGAATCTTGCTAGGTAGGCACGGAATAATCCCTGTATAAAACATGTACAGAGGAAAATAAACAATAAATGAGTTGTTTGCATCAGTCAGAGAACAACACGACGGAACTCCTCATTCCATATTGTCCTTTGAGAGAGAAAGGTAGCTGGTACGCCATCAGATATTGGCAACTTCATGTACTAGCCTCAAGTCAGTAGTAGTTGTGGTCCTTTACAATCTGTAACTTGCTGCTGTTAGCCACAGTGAGCCTGAGCTGGCATCCTACCTTATTATCTGTGTATACCTATTGCACACCTATTGCCTGTGAAAGTAACTGGCACATAGTAGGCATTCAGCAAATGCTTATTTTTCTATTTTTTTTTTTTAAAGGAAGGAAGGAAGGGAAAGGAAGGAAAGGAAGGGGAAGGGAAGGAAAGGGAAGGGGAGGGAGGAGAGAGAGGGGAGGGAAAGGGAGGCAAGGGAAGGGCAGGGGAGGGGAGGGAAGGGAAAGGAAGAGAAGGGAAGGGAAAGAAGAAAGGAAAAAAGGAAGGAGTGAAACCCCAGGGTAAGCACTGTCCTCAGGAGGCAATATAACTCGGTAATTAAGTGAATAGGCACCAGATTTATTTTTCCTGGATTTAACTTCTGACTCTGTCTCTAGCTAGCTGGGCAGGTTTTTCAAACTCACCCCTGAAATGAAGATGATGACAATAACCCCACCTACTTCACAGGGTTTTGGGAAGCTCAAAAAAATTAATTCAACAGGAGTACATTAGCACAGAGCCTACTACATAATCAACACTCAATGAACATTAGTTGTTAGTTTCTCAAAGTTGCTAATTCCGAGAATTATAGGCCAGTTATCTTTCTTCCATATTGGGAAAATTAGTTAAAAGTAGAATAATAGTAATCACTAGCAACTAAGATAAATAGAGCAAATGCAAGAAGATAATCCTTTCACATCTACTAGAGTTATTCATAAATCATTTATTAAATACTTAGTAAATGGAGGACTTAACTCTAATAATAACCCTGAGAGGTAAGTACTATTATATGTGAAGAGAGTGAAACAAAAGAGGTCAACTAGTCAACTAACAAAGTCAAACAGTTTGAAATTAGAAAAGCAAAACTTTAATCTGAGCGCCTGTCTCAAGAGGCCATGCGTCGACATCCACATGAGAGCTGCTCCTTTGGGGGTTAAAGAAAATCAAAATGTGATCGACTACCAAAATACTGAAGGCCATAGTGTAGATTGTCAGGCAGTACATACTTTATTAGAGAGTAAACACCAAAAATTATAAAAAGATGATCCCAAGTATTCATAGAAATTATTTCTAATGGCTATCTCACTACTACAGAGATAGTTGTTTTTTTTAAATGCCTACAGCACCTGGTCTTCCTTGATGGTCTCCCATCTAAGTACTAACCAGGCCAGACCCTGCTTAGCTTCTGAGATCAGACACAATCAGGCATGTTCAGGGTGTCGTGGCCATAGACTTTAGAGACAGTTTTATAAATAAAACTTATGCATGAATTAACTTCCAATATTTGAGAGAGAAGCAAATAAAATAATCAAGTAATTTCTGGGAGAAGAAACTGAAAACTAAAATCTTAGTTGCCTCTGAAAGGACCTGAGTGAGTGGGATACAGAGAGGGTTAGAGACTTTATTTTTCACTATATACCCTTTAGACTTTCCTGATGTTTTTAACCATTTATGTATTTACAGAAAGAAATGACTAAAATTAAATAAATAAAATGACCAGGGCTTGAAGGGTACATTTGGGGATCAGTTTGATACTATAGAAAGCTAAATTCTTAAACAAATTATCTTTATGTACGTTTCTGGATTAGAAAGACTTGGCTTCAAACTACTAAGAAATTTATGGATTTTCCTAAACTTGAATTTTGGTAATTATTATATTAACTCTAGAGTTCACATAATTTTATTGCTAAATACCTTCATTTTTATTTCTATTCAACTTCGGTCTTCTGGTCTTGAAGTTTAATTAACATTTTAGAATCTGTTCTCAATTTTGTATATTTCTTTGCTTATCTGGCATACTAGTAATACACTTTGTGGTAGGCTAAATAAAGACCTCCCCCCAAATGTTCACACCTTAGCCCCAGAACATAGAGTAGCAAGCCTGTCACAGGTGCAAAGGATGAGGGAGAGTGTGGGGGCAGAGCGTGGAGAGGGGCTGGAGCGTGCGCAGTCTGGGGCAGCTGTGGGTGCGCAGAAAGCCTGCTCCTTCCTGTATCTCTAAGGGCTGAGCCGGCATTTTCCCAAACTAGAATAGCCATGCCCAGTTCAACATGATTCCTGGCACATGGTAAGCTTCATTATTATATTTATTAACATTAGTATTACTATCTTTATATTTATCTATTTAATATCTAGTAGAGTAATGCCCCATTACCATTTTTTTCCCTAAACTTTTTTATTTCTTGATTTAGCTTTTTAACTTCAAGTGGAGTTTTGGTCAAAATTGTATTGTGTGTATAGATTAAACTATAGAATTGCCACATTTATAACATACAGTCTTCCCATTCAGAAGGCGAATATAGCACTTGTTTTTCAAATATTTTTAAAAGAGCTGTGCTTTCTTTTTTTCCATTCTTATTAAGCTTATTCCTAGGTCAAATATATATATATATATATATATATATATATATATATATATATATATATAATTAATTGCTTTTATATATATTAATTGCTTTTTGGATGGGCTCTCTTTTCTCATTATGTTATCTGATTGGTTAGTTGTACTTAGAATTCTATCATTATTTAAAGATTTTTCTCTGCATATGTGGTGATAGTCCTCTGTACTAATAATATATACTTCTCTTTTTCTCTCCTTTTTTAATGGGTCAAGCTTGTACAATATTTATCTTACCGGCCTTTTAAAGATTTTACATGTCAATTTTATTTTATTTTTTTATTATAGCTTCTTTTAATTTAATTTATTTTTCCTTATAAATTTATTAACTTATTAAAAATTATCAGGGCGACATTAATAAAATCAAATAAGTTTCAAGTGTACAATTCAACAGTATGTCATATATATATTGCGGTGTCTGTTTACCACCCGGAGTTAGATTTCTGTCACCAAATATTTGACCCCTTTTCCCCCTATCTACTTCCTCTCTAACCCCTTTCTCCTTAGTAACCAATAATCCATTGTCTGTGTCCACGAGTCTCTGTTTGTCATATTCGTTGCCTTTAGTTTTATATCCCATATATGAGTGAAATCATATGGTTTTCAACTTTTTCTGTCTGACTTATTTCACTTAGCATGATTATCTCAAGATCCATCCATGTTGTTGCAAACTGCAGTATTTCATATTTTCTTATGGCTGACTAATATTCCATTGTATATAAATTTATTATTTCTTCCTGCTTATATTTTTAGCTTATATATTTTTAAACTTTTTAGTTGCATACATTATTTATTTAAAATACAGCTCTGGTATAACCCACAGAGTGTTTTTTCTTGGGTATTCTCAGTGCTAATTTCCATTAAATTCCAGGCTGTGATCCCTTCTAGAGTTTGGGGTTCATTTCAAAGGTTACATGGTTGTTGGTAGAATTCACTTTCTTATAATTATAGGACTGAGGACCCTCTTTCTTACTGTCAGCCGAGGGTCACTCTCAACTCTGAGAGGTGCCTGTATTTATTTGCTATGTCGCCTCCTTAGAGGTCTTCTCATTACAGGGAGGTTTACTCCTTCAAGGCAGAATACTCTCTGATATCTAAACCCGCTATTAAAGAGCTCACCTGATTAGGTTAGGCCCACCCAGGGTCATTTCGTTTTCAATTAAAGTCAGCTGGTTAGAAATTTTAATCACATATGCAAAATCTAAACTAGTATAATCTAATTACAGCAGTGATATCATCATACTCCCAGGTTTTGTCCACAATCATGTGGTGGGGATTTTATAGGGAATGTACACCGTGGTAGCAGGAATCTTTAATATCTGGTATGGTTAGTTCTACCTAACCTTTTTTTTTTTTTTTTTTTAAGATTTTTTTTTTTGTTGTTCTATAATTTTTCCATGTAAAATTTGGAAACAACTTGTCTGTATAAAAGTAAATCTGTTGTAGTTTATTGAGACCACATTAAATTAACAAATTAACAGAGGAAACTGATTTGAATCCTGGGCAAGCATAGAATATGTCTTTCTATTAATTCAAGTGTTCTATGTGTGACTTTATTTGTGTTTGAATACTTTTTTCACATAGGCATTGCAAATTAGTGAAAAAAATAGGTTTGGAACTCTAATTTTTTTGAAATAGTTCCAATAACATTGGACTTATCTTTAAAAAAAAAATAGTTTTACGAAATTTCTGTAAAATTGCCTGGGCCTGGTAATGTTTTTAGAAGATCACACTTTGACAACTGCTATTTCTTCTTGGAAATTGGTCTCTGTACATATTCTATCTTTTTTTATGGTAATTTATTCACTTCATCTAGGTTTTTCACTTTATTTGCATAGGGTTGAGCAGAGTAATCTCAGAATTCTTCGCATGTTCTCCTTTCCAGGGTTACTTTTCTACTGTCATTTAATAATCAATGTAGTTAAATTGTCTCTGTTTTTTTTTTTTTTAAGTTAACTAGTTTATGTATCCTATTTTTTTTTCCCCTCAAAGATTCAGGTTTTGGATTTATTTGTCTAGTTTTAAAATTTATTAATTCTGCTTTTATATTTATTATTACTTCTATTTTCTTTTTATTTTGTTTTTCCTTTTTAACCTTTTAAACTGATGGCTTAATTCATTTATTTTTATTTCCTCTTTTTGAAGTAATATAAATATTTAAGGCTGTGACCTTTTTTTGACCACTGTTATATAGTGTTTTCATTTTCATGATATCTTAAAAACTCTACAATTTCAGTTTATGGCTCTTCTTTGACCCGTGATCCATGTTGTTTAAGAATTTTTAAATTATCAAATGATGATTTTTATTTTATTTTTATGATTCGTTTCTAGTTTTATTTTATTGTAAACAAATATATTGGTTGAAGATTACTCTATGGTCTAATTATAATCAATTTTTGCGACTGCTCCATGGGTATTTTTTTTTAAACTACAGCACCTGGTCTTCCTAGGTGGTCTTCCATCCAAGTACTAACCAGGCCCAACCCTGCTTAGCTTCCAAGATCAGACATTGGATTTGTTCAGGGTGGCATGGCCATAGACCTCCATGGGTATTCGAAAACACAGTATATTTTATGTTTTCAGGAACACAGTTCAACATGCATGAATTGAGTTTTAAAATAATGTTGTTTAGGTTTTTCGAGACCTTAGTCTCCTATGTTCGTGTATTTTTGTTCATTTCTCCTAGTAATTCCTATCATCTGTGCTTTATGAATGTTGCTGATATTTTGGTTGATGCACAGATTTTCATAACTTTCATGTTTTCCCTGTCAAATGTCCCTTTTGACATTTTAAAGGACATTTGTTAAGTAATGCCTTTTATCCTGAATTCCAATTTATCTGATATTGACCTCTCAAGACCTACTTTAATTTCAACTTTTCAAAAAGTTTTAGATGTGTCTTCTGCATACAGAACAAAATTAAGTATTGCTTTGGTCTCTAATCTGAAAATATTCTTTCTTTTAATAGGTGTTAAACTCATTTACATTTATTGATAAGATGGTATTTTTGCCCCTGGTTTCGTTATGTTGTTTTGTTATGTTATCTGATCACAGTTGTTTTTAAAAGTCTTTTCAATATAATTGGTTTGCTTTTATGTGTATGTAATTTTTGTTATTTAAGAAGGCCTATATTTTTATTTATTTATGTACCTTTATTTCTTTAGACACTGTTAGCTCCCTATAGGGATCAATGAAAATATTAGAATAGTCTCTCCTTATTTCCTTTTGTCATTCTGTCTCCCATTATGAGTAAATAAAATTATATTTTTTTAGTGTTTGTTAAATTTTCTTTTACTTCCAGTATTTGACTCTTGACTTTAAATAATATTCTTGAATTCTAAATATTGTAGATAGCCCAATCTCCTTCCTTCTTTCTCCCTTTGACTCTTATAAATTAGTTAGCTACTTCATTTTATAATTGTGAAGACATACAAGTTTTATTTCTCTCATCCTATCTCCTCACTTTTTCAGTTTTAGTTCTATAATTAAAAATACTTAAGTCTCACTACAAATTGTTTTGCTATTGTTTCTCTAGTTATTCTTGCTTGAAGTTTATCCTCCAATAATTCCTTGATGGGAGTTCATGGACATTCTTATTCCTTGAATTCTTAGGTGCTCAAAATGTTTTCCAAGACTTTGAAAAACAATTTTGATGGATGTAAAATTGTTACTTTAATAACTTTTACTTGGATATGCCTTGGAATTGACCATTTTAGGTCAATGTTTCATGAACATGTATACTCTTTTAATAACCTTAGAAAATTTTTGTGTTATTTTCCACTAACCTGGTCTTCTTTAAGAATTCCAATTATGCATACATTGGCTCTTCTTTGCCTGATTTCTCTGTTGTTTTTAATGATTTTTAATACCTTAAATTAAAAAAAAAACATTTCCAATTTCTATTTCCTCTATCATTTATAGCCTCATGAATTTTCCATAGTATCTATTTTCCTTTGTTCTCTTACAGTTCATTTTTATTTCTATAATGGCTTTGTCTTTTTTTTCTCCTACTTTTTTTTTAGTTCTGCCACCTCATATTTAATTTATTTCTGTTACTTCAAAATACTTGTATACATTGCTTCTTTGTAGTTTCTTGTCACGTGAATAATTGTTTTTTCTATCATTTTAAAAACATTAATTATGAAGCACTTAGTACCAGATATTAACTATTCCTTGGCATCAATTTTTGGAGAGTGTTCAGTTCTTGATTGATGCTGCTACTCACTTTTATCTTTATGTAGTATTTGTCAATGCTGTGGCAGTTTCTTGTTCTGATCAGTGATTTTTAATGAGTGAGGTTTTTCTGTACTGGCTATTTGCAGTTATTTCTTTTAATAGCATTGCTATTAAAATCAGTGCAATATGTTGTCAAGGATAACATGTTTATTTAACACTGTGCAATTAATAAAACACTTTGGACACATGCTCTCATTTTTATTTTCATCCTATCAATACTCTGAACTGAATAGGGTAATTATTATACTCAGTTTTGAGATAAAGAGATTTGGGATCAAACAGATTATAAAACTTTTCTGAGTAGTAGTAGGTGATTAGAGCCTGGTTTTCAAGTCTAGACTTGACTACCAAATATATCAAATCGAATCCCTTTCTCTGCATAGGTATTTTTCCTTTAGGTGCTTCTAGTCCGTCTCAAATTTGGCAATGAAATCTAAGTTTTGTTAGTGTTGTGAAATGACTAGGGAAAAGAATATATTTATTGTTCATTTCCTTCTTATATGAACTTTAGGCAGAATTCAAGATGATCTTAAGAAAATATAGCATCTGTTCCCTGTTCGATGGGTAATTAGCCAGTTATTTAACTTCAAAGGCCTCAGTTTCTTTACCTTTATAGTGCCTAGGCTTAAACCCAAATATCTAAAATTAATATTTAAAGAGACGAGCTGTCAGTGTCTACTGATCTGAAACAAAACCGTGACATCTTGAATCAAACACAAAATTGAATCACAAGATGACACTTTCACAGCCCTGCCTTTCTGCAGGAGATGTAAATACAGAATTTCCCTGCGAGAGGATACAGCATGGGAAAGACAACAAGACATTCCACAGACTACTGAGGTGTCATCATCAGCTCGATTCTCTGTGCCCAGCAGTTCAGTTTTACCCAGCATCTCAAGGTAACTCAAACTGAAATTAATGTCTGAGATAACGCCATGGGACAAAGATTTGAAGAGGCTCTTCTTCCTCCCTTTTTTCTCTATTTTGTTCCCATCTCAGTGTCTCTCCCCTCATTTCCTTTCTTCGATGTAACATTGACTACCATTGTGTTTTGTTGACTCAACGCAGTCCGTGCCTCCCACATGCCAAAACAGTGTTAAGTCCTGAAATTAGTGCTTGAGAAATAACTCTTATTGAAAGTTATAAAATTTTGATCTATTGTGATGGGAAAAAGCTATGGAAATTTAATCAATAAAGTAGGGAGGCTGTCACACTATAGCTTATTATTATCTCCAATCTGGAAATGTAACAACAAACATACTTTTTGGTTTGCAGTTTTTATTTATTACAAATCATTTTCTCCTTCAGCCAGATTTGTGGCTTATAAAAATAACCAAATATTTGCTTACAAATTGTTATAATGAATATCTGTAGCCTACTGCAATAAGATTCATGGACATGATAACCTTGAAAGCATTTGTTTGCATTTGGAGTGCAGGGGAATAATTTAAATTTAAAATTTTTGCATAAATTATTTATATGTTGTGTCCAAGATGCAGTGCAATTACGACAACATTTTTTAGAAGTAAGGCAGAAGTTTAAAATTTATAAATACCGCTTTGCATTTTGGCGGCACTAGATATAGTTTTCTAGAAAGCTATATTTTTTGTTGTTTGAATAGCAGTTAGCTGTTTTCACGCTCTCTAACAGATGGAACCAAAGCATTGTGAACATTTTTATTAAAACAGCAAATGAAGCTATGAAAGGAGTGTCACATTGCCAAGTATTCATCTTGCAAATTAAATTCTACAACTTAGCAGGTGGTTTAAGTTCCCTTTAGAAATTTAAAATCAGCTTATTTCATTTCTCTGTGGTTTAACAGAGACACAGGTTCACTGCTGCATTCACTTACACAGAATCTGTTTGCATGTTTCTTAGAATTGACAGTTGGGAAAATATTTGCCAACTCTCACTCAAAATGGCTCATGATTGCCACATTCAGATGGCTGCCTTCAATTTCCTTCACTATTAAAGTCTCCTATTTTTTCCTGGAACCTATTTGCAAGGCCCTAATGGATCCAAAATATTTAAGCTCACATTTGATATGTTTTTTGATCATTTTCATATACATTATCACTTCGTGTACTGGCACTATACTACCCAATATAGAAAACTCTAATATTAGATGATAATTGCTATAGACTGAAAGTCTGTGTTTCCTCAAAATTCATATGTTGAATCCCAGTGCCCAGTATGGTGGAATTTGGAGGTGGGCCTTTGGGGGGTGATTCTGTCATGAATGGGATTAGTGCCCTTATTAAAGGGACTCCAGAGAGCGTTTTCTCCACTTCTGTCACATGAGGATACGTTGAGAATCCTTCAACGTGTCCTCATGTGACAGAAGTGGGGAACCACGGAGGTCCCCACCAGACACTGAATCTTGCGGCACTTTGATATTGGACTTTCCAGCCTTTAGAACTGTGAGAAATAAATTCCTGTTGTTTATAAGCCACCTAATTTATGGCATTCTGTTATAGTAGCCTGAACTGCTTCTAGTTTAGAGAGTGACAGCAAAGTCACCGGCACTTCCATGCCTCTATAGGACTGTACTGATAAACCATTGCAAATCAGATGCATTAAAGAGCTACCTTTAGAGGTCATTTCAGAGGTGATGAAGTAGAACCATCATTAATCCTTCTAATGTCACTGCCGTAAGATTAATTTCACGAAAACATCATTTTTTTCTCCATAAAAGTTTTCAGTGTTTTTCCCACTACCTACTAAAACTTAAGCTCATCATTCATTCATATACTTCAATTTTGCCCCCAAACTCTTTTGACAACTACTCCTCAACATATCATCTTGTTCCAGGTAAACTGGTCTATTTATTTTTTGTCTCCCAAGCAAGTTGGTGCCACTTTGCCTACCCCTCTGTATACCGGTACCACTGTACCTTTCTTCTCTTTTATTGTCTAAATCCTTTTCCCTACAGGAAAAACTTAAATCACAACACAGTAAAACCCAACTAACTATCCTAAACAACACGTCTCCTTTAAGCCTATCTAGCACCACTATTGTATGGTAGCTTGCATTATTTTGTATTTTTCGTGTGTTCATTCTGTTTTCCAATTAGAATATAATATAAGATCCTGAGGATAGAGATGCCATTTTACACATTAAATTCCCAGCACCCCAGTACCCAGGATATAGCAATTAAAATGTGTTGATGTTGGTAACATAACAAAGATTTCTCTAGGCTCTATTAAGAAATATACAACACAATTAGGGCTAGCTCATAGCCCTTGAGTTGTTATTATAGCTGAAATTTTGCTTGCCCAACATGGTTTCTCATTTCCCTTCCTCTGGCTTTTATAGGAACGCCACCCGCATTCCATGCAAGTTGTCAATTTCAGTGCTCAATTTGTTAGAACAGGCTACTAAACAACCTCAGGGTATTAATAAGTTCAAACAAAACCTGAATTTTCACTCATACTACATGCTTTGGTCTAGAGCTCTTCTCTACATTATCCTTACTCTAGAACCTGGGCTGAGATTCCAGCCCCTACCTAGAACACTGCCAATGAAGAAGCAGAGGAATAAAATGGCTCAAATCATGTACTAACTCTTAAAACTTTCACATAGACGTGACACACATGTACTGGCAGAAGGCTAAAGATATAGATCAACAATACAGAACAAGAGCTCAGAATTAAATCTTTACATTTATGATCAATTAATTTTTGTCAACGATGCTGAGGAAATTCAATGAGGGAAGAGTAGTCTTTTCAACAAAGGTGTTGGGACAATTAGATATCCACATAAAAAGGAACGAAGTTGAACTACTACCTCACACCATATAGAAAAACTTAATTCAAAAGGGGATACAGACCTAAACGTAAATAGTAAATGTAAAATATAAGTTATATGTATATGTAAAATATACATATTAAATGTGAAAGTTAAATGTAAAAGCTAAAATTATAAAGTTTTAACAGAGAACTAAATCTTCATGACCTCAGGTTTCTTATATATGACATAAACAGAAAATTGTTTTTTAGATATGATAGAAACAACAAAAAAAGTAGATACATTAGACTTTATTAAAATGAAAAACTTTAAGCTTCAAAGGATGCTATCAAGAAAGTGGACAAGTAAAAGATGGAATGGGAGAACATATTTGCAAATCATATATCTGACAAGGGACCTGTATCCAGAACATAGAAAGAAGAACTGTTATAACTCAACAATAAAAGGATGACCAGTTAAAAAATGGGCAAAGAATGTGAATAGACATTTCTCCAAAAAAGATGTGCAAATGACCAATAGGCATGTAAAGAGATGCTCAACATTGGTAGTCATTAGGGAAATGCAAGCCAAAATTAAATTGAGATGCCCGCAAAGGTAGTTAAATTTAAAGGACGAAAACAAGAAGTGTTGGTGGAGAAACTGAAACCATTATGCTGTGCTGGTAGGAGTGTAAAATGGTGCAGCTGCTTTGGAAAACAGTTCAGCAGATCCTCAAAAAGTAAACAGTTACCACAGACCTAGCAACCCTACTCCTAGGTGTATACGCAAAAGAAATGAAAATTTACATCCACACAAAAACCTGTAAATAAATGTTCATGCCAAAATTATTCACAATAGTCAAAAAGTGAAGACAACCAAAATGTCCCTCAATTGATGAATGGATAAACAGTGGTAAACCTATATGATGAAATATTATTCAGCCGTGAAAAGGAGTGACGAACTGATCATGCTAAAACTTGAATGAACCTTGAAAATTTTATAAGTGAAAGAAGCCAGTCACAAAAGGCTACATATGGTATGAAACATCCATAGAGACAGAGAATAGATTAGCGGTGGGAAGGGGTGGGGCAGAGGAAATGGACAGTGGCTGCTAATGGGTATAGGGTTTCTTTTTGGAGTGATGAAAATGTTCTGGAATTAGATAGTGGTGATCCTTGTGCAAGTCTGTGAATACTCTAACAGCCACTGAATTGTACACTTTAAGAGGGTGGATTTATGATTTTTAAATTTTATCTCAAAGCTATTTAAAGTGATAGCTATCACTTTGATTACTCATTGGTTGAAGAAAGTCACGTGTTCATGAGTTGCTCCTATGAGACAGGGAAGTGCAATTGTACCATGTGCCTGGAAAGAAAGTGGAAATATTTGGTGGACAGTATTAATGACTGCAAAATGGTGTGCTCAGTCTCCAGCCACACAGGTCGGCATGGGTCTCAGGGTAGGTCAGTCGTGATTCTTCCCCCTTCTGGATACAGTGGTTGGTCCAGCTGGGCATGTAACATAAGCAGGACTAATCAGTCCTTTTATAGGATGGATGAATGTTACTAAATAGGAGGATAAAGGGTCTGGGACTATCAGACGCCATACTATAAGCTTTCAGTCCTGTGGAGAGAGCCTGCATCCAGCTGTGACTTTTCAGCCCTTAATTTTCAGGATACAGAAGAATTCTGATAATGAGTTATTTACGACAAAATGGAATTTGTTTTGTTTTTATTAAATTTACTGGGTGACATTGGTTAATAAAATTATATAGGTTTCAAGTGTACGATCCTATAATTCAACATCCGTATATTGCATTGTGTGTTCACCACTCAAAGTCAGATCTCCTTCCATCACCATATATTTGACCCCCTTTACCCTTTACTACCTCCCCGCCAGTACCCACAAAATGGAATTTTAGTCTTAAAAATCTTTTCCCAGTAGATGTCTCACGTATTTTCTGAGAAATCCTGACAATGTTTCTCCCTTGCCACCTTCTGGAGTCTGCTGTGTCCCCCGCCCTATTTCCATTGCCTAAGTGGAAGGATTCTCCTTCTCCCCAGCCTTCACGATCCCCTTTACCTACAACCTCAGGGTGCTAGTGGAGTACGGAAGAGGCCGAACTAGGCTTTTTACATGAGCAACTGATGTTTCTACAGCAAGCATCTGATCGTCTGATCGTGTCACTGCTACTTTTAGTCGAAGGCCCATCGATCTCTGCAGAGTAATGCCTGAGCTACTTGGCGTTCCCCCGCTCCTGCCGTCCCCCACCCTCTTTCCTCACACCCTGGGGTCTGGCCATGCTGCATTCCTTGGCATTCCCTAGACTTCCTACGATTTCTCAGCCTGTCGAAGTTGACATATGGTTCCCTCTGCTAAGACTACTCATTTCTAGGTTTCCTCATGCTTCAAAATGTAGGTCATACAGGACTCTCAGAATCTCCAAAGAAGTCAGGGCTCCTCTGCACCCTGTCCCTTCTCCAAACTCCCCCCTGGGCGTGAGGAATATCCTTAAGATTGCCCAATTCTGTTGATTTTTAAATCCACATGAGGCAGCCCTTGTGGCTTCCCGATAAGCAGAAGAGGAGCACGGTGCTCAGAGACTGCTCCTGGGCCTCAGCCTGAGGCAGCCTGGGGCGGGGAGGCAGGAGATGGCTGAGGACAGGACAGGAGGAGGCACTGAGGGACTTGGGCTCTTTCTGTGATAGGCGCCCAGGTTGCGTAGTCCCCATGATTTTCCCTAACTCACTCATTCAACTGACTTAGGGCCAAAGCTGATGGTTAGTTTCTGTGCATACACATTTCTCTGTGGGACTCCGAAAGAAGGGACTTCTCCTCGTTTGAAAAAGATCTGGTAATCCCGGACACAGAATTTCTTTCTATTTAAATGTATATTGACATCCCATTTGATGTGTCTTTCTTCCCCAGGAGGCTGTCGTGGCTCCCGGGCTGAGGTGGATGTTCTCCTCTGGGCTCCCGTGAGACTTCGTTCTTACATCTGAGATAGCACGTCAGGCTTTGATTATTCTTTAATTCATGTGTTTCTCCACCAAACAGGGATCTTCTCGAGAGACATGATCATGTTATTCATATTGGTGTCCTCAGTATCTAGTATGGTTCTTGTCCCGTGGTCTTTTCTCAATATGTATTTAATTTATGAATCGATACTCTCCAATGCCTTAGTTCTTATTCACTCTTTGTCACATTATAGCAATTGATCATATATTATCATTACTTGTCCTGTAATAAGTTAGCATTTACGAGTCTCATCCCCTCATCAAAAATCAAACTCTATATATATTGATGTCCATTCCTGTCCCTGTGTTAGGTCCTTTCCAGATAGTCTCAATGGCTGGTTATGTCTGCAGTCTATTCTACCCTAATTCAAAATTAAATTAGAAGGTTATCGAATCTACATGTCAACTTTTTTATCCAAAGATATCAGAAAGGCATGAAATATTCAAGCCTGGGACAGAGTTGCTAAATGAGTCCCTGAGCCTACATAGGAGAACCCCGTAAATACCTGGAGGCTAGGCTACCTAACTGGCTTCCTCTGCTTGGGTTTCTAGGATTCCTGTGCCCCTCCCCCACACAGATGCCCACTCCCACACGAAGCCTTAACCACACTGGCCAGAGCCCTGGCTCCCTAGGGGATCTCGGCCACTGTCTACCGCCAGCAGCTGGGATCTGCCCATTACTCTGTTCTGGACAGCTCTGCTCCAAAGGGATTGGCCCAGCCTGCCTTCCTTGTTTGGGTGACTTGGGTGACATAAAAGACCTAGCCAGTGCCTAAAAGGTAGTAGGCAGTTATCATATTACTTCTCTTTGTCACCCAGTGGTCACCTGGGGCTTTCTCCTTCCCCCTCAGCTCCAGTAGAAATCCCTGTTGCAGGCCAGAGCTCATCTGGATTTCCCACAGCTCGCTTCCCTCGGCTCCTCTGAGAAGCCTTTCACATCTGCTTTGTTATATCCTGACCATCCACCTCTGTCTTTACACCAGTTTCTACAAGCAGTCCAACCAAATAAAACATTTTGTGATTTTCTGTGGATTTTTAGTCAGGTTGAGAGGCCCTGGGAGAATGGGGGTTCTCCAACATAGCCTTTACTGTCTGGCTCTATCTGACTTTTCACCCCTCGGTGTCCTTCCAGGTGACCTAACCTGCTGGGCAAAGCCCCAGGGACAAGTGCCTGGCCCTCAAGCAGCAGTACCCCTGCCAAGGGTTTCCATTAAGAGTTTCCTGCTTTTCATTATACTTGTTCTGGATGCAGTTTCTAGTATGACTTGGCACTCTGTCTGAAAACAGTTCTTTCTCTCTAAATCCCTCCTCTTCCCCTCATTCAACCACTCTCCCCCGCAAAAAGCAAAGCCCCTTTCTTGTTTCTGACTATTATTCTAGAAATGGGCTGCATCTGCTATGCCTCGGATGGATTGGCTTGTGCCTTGAGATTTGGTCTTCCTTCCCCCAGCTGATATGCATTGTTTGCCAGTAAACCTCTGCTTTGGGAAAACCTTAACAATTGACTGAGACAGCAAAGCTTTTTCCTTTCATAGATGTGCATGCTGAGCCTGAGGCTGTGTTTTCTGAATTTGCGCGTAGGGAAGCAGATTAATCAAAAAGATCTTAAGCAGACACTGTTTGTTTTGCATGAACAAACAGCGATTGCTCCTTGTTTAAATTTAATAGTTAAAAATGAACAGTTCTAGTGATAATTACCACTTATTTTTATTGGCATTTTGCTTTTAAGTTCTAGGAGAACAGCAGTTTAACTCAACTGAATCATATTTATTAAGCCAAAGGTTAGGTGTTACTGCCTTTTAAGATTAGAGAAGACAGTGAACTTCCTAAAACAATGCTCCAAATTAATAATCATGTGTAATATACACATCTTTTTTCGGGGGGAGGGGTAAGAAGAGAAATAAAAGAACAGTAGATCAAAGGAAATAACTATAACATTTGTCTACTAATACAGGGGGAAATACATAGAAAAAGCAACATTGCTGTTTACATTCACATATGGCTGACTTTGGTCATTGGACCAATGAAACATGTTTGTCACGGAAGACACTGCAGTACAAACCAAACTCTAAAAATGTCACACCACACGACTAATTCTACCGATGCAGCACTTACCACACTGCAAGTGAGAATGTTGACAGTGGTATTTTTAACAAGAATGTTATTCATGATAATCTTACGATTTATGAAATACATTGCTAGTTTAAGAATCATGCTTAATTTTAATCCTGTTTCTAACCATACCAAGAAGACATGTCACTTTTTCATTGTGACAACAATCTATTTATACCTCTCTTTAAAATGTGTCCTTCCAGTGCATGGTAAACAGGTATTTTAATTAACTCATCTATATGGGAGCTTCCTATGCGCTTCTAGTAAATAATTCCAATAGAAATATTTGAAAAGAGACCAAGTTATAAATTGAAAACAATTACCAATTTTAAATTAGAAATGGAGTACATTTCATATACCATGTTTATAAAAATGTGCCTTCGGTTATTTTTACTTTCGAAATTTAAGGCACAATTTTAATTATGGAATTATAGAAATAGAATGACTTCACAGGTTACCAAGATCAATCTCTCCTCACTTGCCTAGATAAAGTAACAAAAAATTAATTATGTATTTGAGACTACAGAACTGTTGGGACGGGCAGAACTAATATGGAAAGTTCTTGGTTTCTAGATTACCATTCTTTCTACAACCTCAGTATTCCAGCAGTAAATAAAATTACTTTCAAGTATTAAGCTTCATTGTATTTTAATAAATCAATTTTCTAAATGAAATTAAGATATCAATATTTCAACCAGTCCAACCATTGATTTTGTGTGGATATAGTTTCCTGCTTATAGTATTTTGCATATTTAATATTCAAGATGTTCTTTCCATAGACCTAATTTTCAATCTCTACAGTTACTCAAGGTTGAAGAGAGGATAAAACATTGACTTTCAATATTTGCATCTTTTATGCCAAATGAGAGTTCAAAAAATTAGTTTCAGTGAAGTTTTGATATTAAAATATGACTTGATTTGTAGAAGAATACATTAATAGGAAATATATATTCATTCTCAGATAAGTAAAATGCTTAATCCATTATTCCTAAGGTGATTTTTTTTGTTGTCTTATAAGATTAGGTTGCTGATTCCATTTTATTAGAAAAGTGCTTTACAACACTCGTTGAACAATACTTCATACAAATAATCTTTCTTGAGAATTTGTAATAAATCAGTGACTTTCTGACAATTAAAAATAAAAATAGCCTTCTTATATCACTGTATCAGATAAGCTGCTTCCAGCTACAAGTAACAGAAGTCCTAAATTAAACTGACTAAACCTCAAGGAAAAGTTTGTTTTGTTTGATTCGGTGGCTCGACCATGTTAGCAAGGACCTGGGTTCCATTTAATCTTTGACAACGGGTGTCCAAAATGCCAGCTTCATCCTCTGTAAGGCAGGTACTAGCATTATCCCCATTTTACAAACAAGGAAATTCATGACCTTAAAATGATGCCTTCATGGTCCCTTCGTGGTCATAAAATGCCTGCTGGTATCAATCAGGGCAATGTTATTTACATCCAAGGGAGAGGCAGACATTAGCTTCTCGTTACTCTCTAGTAAGAGAAAGGAAGAATTTTCACCCGAGTCTTCAGTGTGCTTCTCTCTGCAATTTATTGACCAGAACTGGGCCTCGCATTCATTCTTGTACCAACCATTGGCAAGGGGGTGGGATTACTTTTAGCTTAGACTCACGCTTGAGTCAGGGAACAGTTCTCCAGCCATGCACTGCTGCTACTCTGTGAGGAGGGGAGAAGTTCTGCATTGAGCAGGGGAGGCCCCAGCTCCCTCCCCGAAATACTCCACTGCCTTGGCTTCCATGGCATCGCACTCCTAGTTCTAGTTCGCCTCCTAGCTCTCTAGTTCCCACTCCTCAGACTACTTTTCAGGCTCCTCTTTCTCTTCCTCCTTCTAAGTGTGAGAATTACCCACACCTCAGTCCTCAGTCCTTCTTTTCCTTCTCTCTAAATCTCTCCGTAGGTTAACTTACCCATTCCATTGCATTGACTATCACCCTAAGTTGATAGTCCTCTACCCAAAACCTTCTCTTGAGTTTCGGATTCATATATCCAGCTTTATTTCATGTGGGCATTCGGGAACTCACGTTTCTTCCATTTTATGTCTCAGTAGTGGTTATCAAACTTGAGCAGGAAGAGGGTGCGTCCTGATGAGCAGTTAGAAGTCTTCGTCCCTCTCTAGTCATGATACCAGCTAAGCAGCGGCCAGGCTTGCTTGCTTTTATTTTCTGCAGTGCCCACCGAGAGTCTTCACGCTTGCTTCCACACTATTCTGAGCCTGGGTCCTAATTTATGAAAATGACTGAGTGACACCATGGAGAAGCTAATGCCATCTAAAGAAGATTTTTATTACTTACATTTCGCAAGAGAAAGGATCCACGCCACACAGGGCCAGAGGGGAAGTACCAGGTTTTGGTCAGGTGGCAAAAGACAAGAGGGAGGAGAAAGCTTAGGCCAAATCTTTTATTGGGGCTTCCACAGGACAAGCATGGTGGGGCCGAGGAAACAGTTGAGGACTGGCTAGTTTGAATCATTCCGGCAGACTGTAGGCTACAGGAGTGGTCTCTCAGTGCCTGGTACCTGACCCTGGGATGAGTCAGGACAGGAGAAATATTGGCTTGGTGTGTGAGGACTAGACAGTGCGGGTACTGGGGAGTATAGATTCAGGTCGGTCTGCATTTGAAAGGAGTGCTCCCAGTTTGATCCTTTTCTATGACTAAGAATGGTCTAGCCCTGGGAGGGGTAATCTTCCACTAAGTCTGTAAGGACCCCAAAATGTCATAAGATGCAGAAAATAAAAAAACGATTCATACACACTTCTCTCTGCTCTGCATATGGCTGATTCATTCTCATTCTTTAGTCTCAGTTTAAATGTCGCCTCCTTAGAGAGGTCTTTCCAGAAACATCTCGTTTTAGCAGACATCGGTCTGCTGCACAGATCCCTGATTATTTTCATCTTATCACTCATCACAATGTATAATTTTATTTTATAACTTAATATTTGTCCCCTTTGCTAGGAGTCAGCTTCACCAGGACAAGAATCATGTCCTTTTTATTCATCTCTGTGTTACTTATGTGGGGAGACAGTTTTCACTGGTGACTCAAAACTACTTCCGCTCTTTCCTTTCTTACTAGCAGAATCCTAATTGAGTTCAAATATCATGAGATTCTTGATCTCAGGGAACATGGGACTAGTGGTCTAAGGGCAGGCATATAACCCAGTTGTAGCCATTGAGATACAACAAGAAATCAGGGAAATCTGTGAGCCGCGTAAGGATGTAGTCTGGATGTAGCCATGTTGCAACCATGAGGGAAAGGTCGAGGGAACTGCAGAGATGCCAAGCCTGTGACTCGATGCCATTCAGCCGCTGTGCCCACCTACAAACCACCTACCAATCGTTAAGGGAGGTGATAAAAACCACTATATGTTAAGGCCACTTTTTGTTTTTAGGACATCTTAAATTTTTAACCCTTTCTCTACAGGTTACCTAGACTGCTTTCAATTACGAAAATTGTAGAAAGTTAGTAACTGACACAAGCGAACTCCAGGTGGTGGCATGTATCAATTCCCCAGAGCCCTGCTGTGCGGGCGTGTGAATGTGTTGCTCAGAGGCTCTGCTCACACGCACTGCAATCAACAGCGGCGGGTTTGAGTCCACAGGTTGCTTTTTTCCATATTTCTTTGTAAACTCTTCAGCATTCTTACAGAATTTTTTATGGTCCTTCGCGTGTTCTTCAGCTAGGTCAGCCCAGAGGAGGTGCTCCGGCTGGGTGCCATTCCCCACTTCTGTGAGGGACTGGATTACTCGGTTGGTTTTAGTTTCTGGCTTCCAGTTTTCAGCGCTGATTCCTGGCAGAGAGACCCGCCCCTTTTCATCGATGCTGGGGTGATGGATCTTTGTTTTAAATGTGATCTTTGGCGATTCAAATGGGTACTCTGCTAGAAAGTTGTTTTTGATTCTGAAGGACCACTTATCATTTAGAGAGTTGTCCTGCTGGCCACCATCTGTGTTTAAGCCACTTTCTGTCTAAGTGGTTAGATGGGGCCAAAAGTATTGTGACTTAGCATATTGCTTGATGCATACAACCAGTCTGTGCTCAATTAATGCAAGTATTTGTTGTTGCATGAATAAAAGACTACATAACTAAAGTAAAGTGAGAAAGGTTGAGGCAGATATTCAAATATTTTTCATACATAAAAGACACAATTTTGTTATTCTGGTTTAAATTAAGGGGACAAAAAGTGGGTACAGGGCACATATTACACAGATTGGCTATCTTTATTAGCCAATTTATACAAATACTCTTTTATTCATTTCAATACAAACTTAATGAGGACTTACTACTTTGAAAGGTACAATGATAAGGAGTAACCTAGCTACTATTTGGAAATACAGGTCACTTAGATACTTAGATACAGCCCCTTAAAACCTGGCAATCTTAAAGCAAGTCACTAAATCTTGCTTACCTTTAGTTTACTTCTCTTTAAAAAGGAAATAATCATGCTCTTAAAAGGTTAGTGTGATGAGATAATATACATAAAGTGTCCATTTTTCTACATGCCTGACAAGTCATAAAATAATTAATAGTTTTATAATTGTTATTATTTAGCATAATTCAAGGAAATAAAGGTGAAAAAATACATAGCCCCTTTCCATAACTAAAATATCAGAAAACATCGAAACAGTATAAAACAACGTGAGGAATGTGAAGGAAGGAAAAATCTGTCTTGGAGAATCAGTGTTGCAGTGGAAGAGAAGACATTTAATCTGGGCTTTTAAGGAAAGGTCGCACGTCAGCCTGTGGAGACGAGCAGGGAAGCACGTGTTTTGTGGTGGCCGAACGAGGGAGACGCGGTAAACGCATCCCAGCCAGTGAAACACAGGGAGGAGGAGGCAGGGCGCTTGGGCAGTGGCCAAGAGGAGGCCTGGCGCCCGCGCGGACCTGCAGCGGAGGCCGCGTTGCTGAGCCCCGGCAAGGGCTGCCTCCTGGGGGAGTCTCGACACCTCGCCAGTAAGGCTAGAGCTTTTATGGCAGGCACCGAGGTGCTCTGAAAGGGTTTTGAAGCCGGGCAAGAAGGCGACATGATGAAAGTGTGGCAGACGCTGTTAACTCCCTCCCCACAGCCATTCCTGTCTTTAATTTGCCCAGCTTTATGTTTGACGGCCACAGCCCCGACAACGTAACACAAGTCTGAGTGGTGAGCTGTAAGGGAAACATGCTGGCTGCTTCTGGAAAACATACAGAGAAAAATGCACAAGGAGAACATCATTTAAATCTCCTTTCATGTCCGGTTCCCCTTGCTGAACTTATGCTGCTGTGTAGGGACGTCTGGATGTGTGCTCAGAGCTCCAGCAGCAATGTGGGGTCCATGAGGAAAGATCTCTCTCACACACTGAGAATGGCTAAGTGGGGAGATTCAAGAAATCTGAATCTTTGATGATATCATTCATTGACATGTTGAGTCAGTTCTGGGCCTGCCTACTCCCAGATGACGAGTTAACTAGGCTGCAGATACATTATTGTTTAAGCCACTGTTAGTCAGGTTTCCTGTCATTGGTGGCCACATATTCTAACTAATGCTGTGACGGATGTTTTAGGAAGATTTGTAGGGGACCAATGGGGATGGGTAGATCCAGCAATGCGAATAAAGGCAGGCCAGAAGAAAAACAATTCTTGAGCGCATCTTGCGTGCAATTTTTAAATTAAGGAACACATGTATAGCACTTACAGTGTACCAGATACTGTGAAGCGTTTTGCACATTTAATTCTCGTAAAACCTCCCTATGAGGTAAGCACTACCATTATCCCCATTTGGCAAATGAGAAAACCAGAACAGAGAGGTTAGTAATTTCAGGTCACACGTGTAGTAAGGGATGGAGCAGAAAGTCAGGGCAAGTTTCACCTGATTCCAGAGTTCGAACCTCAATGCCAAGTTCTCAGTTTGAAGACTGTTCCAGACACTGAGTCAAAGGAGTGGCTTCAGAAATGTAAAGGGAGCTCATGCAAGACAGATTGTGAAGACAGGTTAGGCAAGAATTAGGAGCAGATTGTATGTGAGGAGAAAGGATGAAAGGTGATTCTGTTTTTTCAAACCTAAGTTAGAACAGGGATACTATTTTTAGAAAAGCAAGTCTCAAAAATGAATATTTTAAATTTATTTAAGCACACACTTTAAAAGCATTGTCAGCATATCCAGTGAGTTAGGATCAACTCCAAAAGCAGATATTAAGATGCACTATCAGGTGTTTAAGTGTCTCTTTCTACGTGCATCTGAAAAACGTGATCCAGGAGGAATGGGTGGGGGCGTCTTCTATTTAATCGTTTTGCCATTTAAGATCCTTGAGGCAGTCCTCCAAACAAAGCTCCCAGATAATCCACCTCCCCCCTCAAAGCAGAGTGGGATTGCCTGCCCCCAACTCAGGCCTCTGCCCCTGCCACACATGGTCTCCCTCAGTGTAGGACACAAAGCATCACTTAAGAACACAACATATCGTACTGCTATGGAAGAAGTCTCATGGTATGAACTGTATTCACAGGGTCTCTGTGGGCTGGTTCCTGGGCTTCCTGCCCACAGCTCATCTGCACACTAGCTTCAGTCCTTAATCACTCTGTCTTTCCTTTACTGAACATTCTGCTCTTCAGCCAAGGCAATTATTATTATTATTTTTTAGGTTCCATAGTGACCATAGAAGTTTAGCTCTAGGTCAAGGCATTGGTTTGGGGTTAAAATTACTTTTTTCATCTCCACCTAAAGCTCGATTCAGTGGCCTCCAGAATCCAACTTAATTCATTCCATAAACTCCCATTGTGCACTGAAGTGCCAGGGAGCATTGCTAGAAGCTTAAGGTCTGTGAGAGTGGCACTTCTCAAACTGTAATGTGCAGGGGGAAACCCCTGGGCATCTTGTTAAAAGTGTGGATGCCCATGCAGAGGGTGTGGGGTGCAGCTTGCGAGACCACATTTCTCGAAGGCTTCTGGGTGAGATCCATTTCGAATGGTAATGAAGGAGGATGGAAATGTAAACAACTCAGTTCGAGCAATAAAGGTTTACAGATGCTATGATAAACAAGTGAGAAAACTGAGAACGGCAGGGGGGTTCCCAGTTTCTCTGGTCCTGGCATGGGCTGCTTGCTGGGTAAGCCTCCCTAGACTCCTGATTCATTTCAGTATTTCTGGTCCCACTCTAAACCCCTGCCATCAGCTCCTACTCAGAACATTTACTAAACACCTACTCACAGCTATTCTTCTCTTTATGTCTACAAAAGCGTCTCTCTGCGCCGCTGTTTCCTCGTTATACCTCCTTTGTTCCACTTAAACCTTTACAGAAACCTTTCTTCATTGTGGCTTCTAACTTTCTATGCTTGGTCATCAATCACCCCTCAGGAGATTTAATATTCCAGGCATACAACACCAAATTCTGTGATCTCGTACAACGCCTAAGTCTGTGATCTCATCTTTATGAACACCAGTAGTACATAAACAGTTGCATGTTATAACTTTACATTTATTTGCTGGTTCTTTGTATATTGTAATAATAATAGCTGACTCTTATGGAGAGCTTGAAATATGCCAAGCACTGGGATCTCATAAAAGCCTTTAAGATAGACACTAATATCACCTCATTTTGCAAACTGAATCTAATTGAAATGGAAGTTAAGGTCACATTGCCATACAGGGTAGGCAATAATTTGAAACTCGTGTTGCACTTAGATCTTCAGAGAATAGTGCGGTTTAAAATAAAACTAGTTACAATATGATTTACTCACCACTGTGGCATGGTCGAGAACGTATGTTAACCATTCCTGTGGCATGGGAAATTTTCCCCATGAACAGAAGGAATTAGACATATTCCCTTCTTCCTATGAGTGAAAGGGCATTGGGGGAGATCTGGTATTTAATAAATGTGCTTTCCAGACCTAGTTAAATGGCTGTGCCATGGCAACTTACGAGTCACCAAACTCATAGGCAAGCCACTTAAACTCTTAATTCATCTCTGCCTTATGTAGATGAGAGATTCACTTATATTTGATGCTTTAGGTTCTGATCAAGCCTTTCAGTCGAGTGTCTCGAAATGCAAATACAAAGTTTGGTTTTATAAAATCATCCGGGTTTAGCAGTAAATCTGATCTCGCTGGAGAATTGTATCATGTTGGGTTCCTTTTATGCTGTCACTATAATTGAATTGCCTCTTCGCCAAAAGGATTATTTTGAACTCCTGAAAAACTTCTTAAAAAAAATAAGTGACAATGAAAGCCCAAAGGACATTGAATATGAAACCAAATTATTATAGCATTAAAGGATCTAAGTTAAATCCATGAAGGCAAGAAAATTCAAAGCAAGGTTTTAGGGGTAAAATTCCTTCAGTTTCATGCCTCACTGCATGTATGCATGTGCGCGGCCACTTCCCTGAGGGCAGAGGCGGCAAAGTCATGCCGCTGATGACTTCCTTGGACCTTCAGATCAGTGAAGAAACTAAAAATATTGGTAATAGGAGCAGGATCGTAAGGGGCGGATTCAATTGTTTTTTCAAATAAAGCTTTTCATTATTACTATTCTTTTTTTGGCCTCGGTATTTTCTTCAGCATATTTCCAAGAAGCTATCTTTTGACCATCAAAATGATACTACAAAAAAATGAGATTATATTTCAAGGGCTATTAGCCTCCCTTCACCTGACTTAATCAACTCCCACCCCTAAATACCACCTTTTTCCAGAGTCTGTCTCCTCTTCATTTTTTGCCCTCTCTGTTGGCCCATCCTAACAAGAACGATCCCTCTTGGTTCTTTTCATTTGTCCCACTATTAAACCTCCAGTACAAATTCATTTCTTGTGTTGGTGCCTTCACCAGATCTTGGCACTGCCCTGATGACCACGTCCAGCTGTTGCAACAGGTATCCATGTGGGGTGTTCTAATACAAGCAGGCAAGGACAGTGTTCCAGAATCACTGGGCAAGTAGCAGCTTTTGTCTATTGTATCGTATCATTCAAAGAGCTTCGAACTTACCTATAATGTGCTTCATGTTGAGCCTAAAAACAAATGTTTTCTCGCTCTTCCTATAACAAATTAAATATTCTGGAGCCACTCTCCTTTCTGCAAGGTAACTCTTTTCCGTAAGTTACAATGAGCTCTGTTAGCTCTCCGGATTCTTTTTTTATGGCAACTAGAAGATGTTCCTGCCTTGTGTAGGCTCTGGTGAATACACGGTGCAGCTGTTTGTCCATGCTGTGAACAATTCCCTTCGCCTCTCGGATTTGTTTAGCGGTATCTTTGGTTCAGTCCTGTACACAGCTTTGCAATTCAGAGCATCAGGCCTGCTTTATTTCTCTCCTTCTTTCTCTCTTTGGAATCAAAATGGTCCAAAATTTGGTAATTCCTCTTGCATGGTTTCAATTCAGTATGTTAACCTTTTCTTTCTGGTTATTATCCATGCTACAGAAAAAAAACTCAGAGGGTGGCAAACCTATCTAGATTCTCTTTTTTAACATTAAATCTAGCTAAGAGAAATATGCTGATTAATCTGTATTCTACACAACTCTTTAGCTCTATATCCCTTTCTCCACCTAGATCAATTTATTCAAATGAGTGAATACAGTGCAGTTCTGCATCTTTTTCACAAGATGGCACTGTAACTTTCTGTTTAGGATCAAGCAGGAAAATACAATCGAATTCTAAAATTTATAGTTTAAATTACATAAATTGTAGTCGAATATTAAAGGGACTATAATAGTACAAAACTATATGATGATCTAATTTTCTGTAAGATATTTTAACTCCCTAAAAAGGTAATCAGTGAAAATCAGAATGAACTCAAGGAAATTTGTATTTTTATTTCTCCCTTGTTTTTAATATCCATTATATCAAGAAAACTTTTCTCTTTTAAAATAACATAATATGGTATTTCCACTGATGCAGAGATGCTAGACCTCTATTTAGTTTCTACTTTTTTGATTCGATTTTTTCACTTTATTTATATAATAAATACCTGGAGAGCAACCATTGCATTTTTATTAATATATAAAAAGTCAGAATTTTTTTTTCCCCCAGAAATTTAGGCTGGGGGAAAATCCTAGAACTATGAATTCAAATTGGACTTATTACCATCTATGAGCACAAACCTATAAAGAGTAGACCTTTCTCAAAAGAAGATATGGATAATACATGTGATAGGGGAAATGAAAGAAAAAGTAAAGAATACATAATTATTTTAATTCTTCTATGTCCGAGTTCCTGAGATATGCATTTCATGTAAATAAGGCATAATAATAGTGAACACCTATTGAGTTCTTATTCTATACTAAACACTATGCTGGACTCTAAATGGATGAGCTCAAATAACTCTCAAAGCCTTATGAGGTGGTTACATTGTGGATGAAAACAGGGACTTAATGAAAAGTAAATTCACAAGGTGATCTGATCAGAAATTCCTAACTGGTCATGGTGGGTAGTCACGCCCCAGGCCCGCAACTTCTTTAGTAAAAGGTTTATATTTGCCTTAAGCCAGCCCTGTCCATTGTTCCTGTGGCTCTAGGTTAATACACCTTTGAAATACCAGAAGTAATACCCCTTGCAGGGGGTATTAACCCTCAAGAGAGTACATAATCTAGTTAACTATCCTGTAATCCGATTCCTGCCTTGCTTTCTCCCACCTCCTTGTAATCTTCCTTACATTCCCTTCTTAACTCAAATGCATATAAGAAGCTGCAAAACTGTTATTCTCAGGAGCATGCAAGATCTTGTTTCCTGGCATATGTTGTCAGTTTGGTTCAAATAAACTTATAAAAATTCTCTACAGGTTTGGACGTTTCTTAGGTTGATACTATTATTATCCATATTTTACTTGAGAGGAACTGATACTTAGTAAGATTATTCATCATTCATTTCTTCTTTCGGCAAGCGATTATTGAGTGCCTACTATGTGACTTGAACATTTGAATGTGGCTCAGTTGGAATTAAACCCAGAATCTGCCAAGACCAAAGCCCAAGACTCCTTCACTTAATTACAAAGCTATAAAGAATCAATTTCTCAGATAAGCCTAACAGGCAATTAAGTGGTGAAAAAGAAAAAAAATTCCATTATAAAATGAGTAAGCAAATTGACACACCACCAGAAACAGCATTAGCTTCTCACTCTATGTGCTTTTCATAATGTTCATTGAAACCTTTATATAAGATTTAACTTGTCCAGAATATGATATATATTTTAATTATACAACAATTCAACAACCATTCTTGAACACCTACTCTGTACCAGAGTATAAAATACTTTGGGGATAAAAATAGGCCTGAAATGACTTCCAGTTAAGATGGTAGACTAAGCAGAAGGGGAAAAACCTTATCTGTCAAATAGCAAAGACAAAAAAATATAGAAATCTAGACAATACATTTAAAATTATTTCAATAGTATGTAGCCAAGCACAATACTAGGAAAAAAACAAACCAGATTATATTAATGAAGAAGGAATTTAAAGCTCATAATAAAAAGGAATTAAAGTTGCACTGTGACCCTAATGCTTTATGGAGATAAGACTCACGGTGCAGATCTCGTCCACAGGAAGCATCCTATTCCTGGCTAAAGCAAGAAGGCAAGAAAAAAATCGTCCTGCTTAGAGACCAGAGGCGACCTGGGGATGAGGAAGAAATAGTCCACATGGAAGAATCAAATCTATGCTCAAGTGAAAGGATTTAAATCCATGCTACCCATATTATGCAGAAATCTCAAACTAAAATACCTGATAGTTCAAAACCTCAGTAGAGGCGATGTGAAACCACCTCTGAGAGTTGCCTTCCAGGCCCCTGTGGAACTGCTAGGAAAGATAACTTATAACAGATGAATTCATAAGCAGAAATTATATGAGAAAGTTCGGTGGCAGACAAGAGAAACCTTAATGTCAATGAAGTAGAGATTTCACAACTATGATGATAAAGCAATTTGAAGGAGACTTTAGTATAAACACGGTTAAAATGGTCAAGGAAATTGGGTACATATTTTTTAAAAGAGCAGACCATTACAGCGGAAAGAAGCTGGACCATTAAAAAAAATTATAGAAAGGAAACAATAGAGTCACTTAAAAACTCAACGGACTTGTTAAATAATGGTTTAGATACAGCAGAAGAGAAATCAGTGAATCGAAAGAGAAATCTTTGGAGATACCCATAATACAGCACAGAGAAATAAAAAGATGGGAAATATGGAAGAAGAGTGACAAGAAATAGAAGCTAGAATGAAAAGATCGTTGCAGCCGCCAGCCCCCGAAAGACACACGGACCACCGGAACTCAGTGAGTTATAGGAAGCACTCTTTATTCAGCCAGCTGGGCCTGCCAGGGGTACGCAGACCCCAAACTAAGTAGCCCCGAAATGTAGAGAGGTACAGGGTTTTTAAGCCCCAAATCCTATTCTTCATTCTGTCTTAACACAAAGGTCTATCTTTCTTCTATTCACTACGTGTCAACAGATCAGGTGCGCAAGCAGGGGTACAGAAGCAGGAAGCTTATTGTTAGAATGTTATGTTCCTATGGGTGACAGCCTGTTTTCCCATGGACATAGCCAAGCAGCAATTTTCCTGCAAGTAATAAATTTTTAGCAGTCATTTTTCAGCCATTACAAGATCTGGGTATGAAAAGAAAATGGCTAAGAAATTTCTTGAAGATAATAAAGATATGAGACCTCAGACTAACGAAGCACATTGTTCTGAGAAAGAGAAATAAAAATAAATTCGCACTTAAACACACAGGATAAAGTAATCAGGGAAGCTTGCACCCTTGTCACCTCTGCATTGTTTCTTTCCCCCCATCCTTTGAGGAATCTTCAGCTTGTTCTTAATTCTGAGCCCCGAGTACAACCTCTTACCCATACACCCTACTTGCACCTAGCAATTTAATTTCACATTCAGATTGTGTAGGATCCAATAGGTTGAAAGTCTGGGGAAGTCAGTAAGCCCTTTTGAAAGTCAGTGAAAGAAATTGGGAAGAGTCGCATTGTTTTCCTCCAGGAGACAAAGCATTTTCAAAACCATAAATAAATAACAGGCAGAAAGGAGTAGAATGTTTTCTGCTGATTCTGCCCTCCTCATCCCCAATCCCAGGCAAGTAAAGATGCAGTAAAGACCTACGAACAGCAAACCAGTCTCTTCTTTTGTAACAACGTCTGTCCTCATGGAGATAAACATTCTCTCCTTTTAGAGAATAGAGGGAGAAATGCAGGCTTGGTGAAATCAGTCAGTAGCAAAGTGATGAAGCAGGAGGTTGGGGTGCTCCAGCAGACAGGGTCTTTTGAGGCTTGTCGGATGGTGCGGCCTTGCTCCTGGAGGCGGACAAGGCAGAGGGACCTTCTGTAAATGCAGGGAGAGGAAATGCAGCAAGGGGTCAGACTGAGCCTGAGGCTCAGGAAAAGGCCTACAGGGAGTGACAAGAACAAAGCAGCTGCCTGGAGAAGCAGCAGCACCTCAGTTCTGCGCTACACAGGTAAGATGAGTATCCAGGAATAAAAGGTGCAGAAGGGCAAAACCGTCAAAGGAGAAAGAAAGAGGAAAGAAAATGGTGCCCACGTCCAAGACATTTATACCTAAGACATCAAAAATTGACTAATTATCCAATGATTCATTCATCCATCCATATGTACATTCATTCATTCAACAAGTTTTATGGAACTATTATTACATGCCTGGCCTTGTGCAAGATGCTATACAAAGATGACATAATAAAATCCCTGTCCTTTAGGGTTCGATGAGGAAGGCTGACAAACAAGCAGACACAATCAACGTGATCATTTACCATGGCAGAAGACAAGATGCTTTGGGAACTTAGAGGAGAGAACAGCTTTTTCCTAGGGTCATAGAGAAGGCTGGAAAATCCTTCACCGACTGTGTCTTTAATGGGTGCATAGGAAAAGTTAAGACACAGGGGCGAAGGACAGGATGCTGAGGTGTAGGAACTGCAGTTGGTCTGCGGGGCTCAGAACCCAGGTTGCCCGTGGGATGGGCCGGGGGATAGAGAGCTGGGCAGAGGCTGGTTTATGAAAGACCTATGCCAGCATAAGGAGTCTTGACTTTATGTTGTAAGAAATTCAGAGAAAATAAAAGATTTCGAACTTATTAATGAACTACCCAACAGCCATCCCCAACTTCCTTCTTCCTTGTCCATCTCTCTCTCTCTCTCTCTCTCTCTCTCTCTCTCTCTCTCTCTCTCTCTCTCTCTCTCTCTCTCTCTCTCTCTCTCATGAAGGTTAAAAAAGAAAAAGCTATCCATTCATTTTTCTGGTTCCATGGCCATAGGACCTAGTTCCGGTCAACATGACAGTAAGAGCAAGTCTCATGGATAGGCTCCTGACAAAGCTTTTCTCTCCCTGATAAGAGCAGGCAGGCTTGTGAGAGGAGTCCCCTGGCCACACGCTTGCTTCTCATTTTTTAATTCTGAGGCCTGAGGACATGGTGCCTGGTGCTGCGGGGAATAAGAGAATCACGGAAACATCAAGCAAATGCCCTGAAATGTGTTGCTGCTGATCTAATCCCCAAACCATAGGCATCCAGGAGTTTTGTTACATATACAATATTCTTATGGTTTAAGCCACTGTCAGCTTGAGTTTTGTGTAACATGCAGCCCAAAGCATCCCTGTGACAGAGAGTGAGTTATTAAGAATGACTAAAACGTGGTGTTCACAAACTATATTAAACTTATTCTGAATACCGAGGATTCTAAATCTGTATTCTACTGACTGTTAAACAGTTTTGCAAAGTGTTCACTACTTACATGTTGCAGATCTATGAAATGCCTCCTGCTGTTTAAAAGTGTCCTTTGCTATCAGCATGTCATCGGTGGTGTGGTGGGCTGGTCACAGTTCTCATCCACTAGTACTGTCATTCTTGAATTATATAAGACTATTAGCCTCATCATCGTCACTTCAGTTTGTTTTGCACTTTTGGTTAAACTTATGGGCTTATTTTCATTTGATCTATAGTTTTGAATATATTGAATAAATATATTCAATTTACTTATGAATAAATTAGTTTTGCAGATATTTGACTCTTGTTCATGTGTACATTGTGCTTCAAAAGTGTATCTCACCAGAAATCGGTTTGTACGAAGACACTTCCTGGCGATGGGCTGTAACTGGAATTGTGATTTTTTCCCCCCCAACTTACTAATGCTATCAGGGTGCCATAACATTACATAGAATTACATTAGCTTACATATGAAATCATGCTCATATTCTCCTCCTAAGGTATAAGCAGTTAGAGTGTGTTACCAAATACAAATGTTTCCCAGCTGCCTGTTTTCCCCATTCGCAGAAGCGTTCTCCATTGTATGCGGGCAACCAGGTTTGGTGCTACGTTTCTCTAGAATGCTTCTCTAAGATTGCTCCCAGGACTGCCCGAGTGTACTGCTAATCGCCACTTGGAACTCTGACCCTTAATCCACTCAGTAGTCTGCTGCCATCTTCCCTGAGGCCACCATGGTTTTTTTGGGTCTCTGCAGATAAGTACATCGCACTGTTCAGGTATCTGCAATTTTTTCACCAGAACATTAGCAAGGAAAGAATAAATTTCTAGCTGAAAAAAGATTTTTAGTTTAGTATCAAAAGGAAGGTTGCTAGAGAGTTCTACCTTCCCAAAGAGATCAGTCTTCCTTCATGCCTGGTTCAGTCACGCCCCCTTTTACAGTTCAGTCCAGCTGGACCTCCCCTTTCTCCTCCCAGGAATACGCTGCATCTTTGTAAAGTAAGAGCCCCCATTTCCTCATTTCCCCCTTCTTCCCATCATATATAGCACCTCAAATGTATACTGCAGTCTGGTGATTGGGGTTAAATTCCATTTCTATGTGTAAAAGTGGATATAGATTTTCTATTTTGAGTACCTATTCTACTTTCCTGGTGTCTTCACCTGTAACATGCAGATAATAATAGCATCTATCTCATGCAGTGGCGAGGAAAATTATGTGATAGCTGACAGTTTATAATAGCGACTGGCATATAAAAAGTGCTACAGAGAAGTTTGTTTTAAAAAATGATGTGGGAGTTCCTTTGATTGTGGTATTTAATTAAGATAGATATAGCTCCCAATGACAAATACTAACTTTTTTTCTGAAATAGAATGGCCAAGTCCAGTGCCAGGGCTATTAGTTTGTTTAAATAAATGAATAAATTAATACTAAGAGGCTAAGATAGTACATTCCAAAAAATAGAAATGCGGGGAGAAAAACAGACTGGAAAAGGGCATCGGATTATTTAAAAAAGCAACATGAAAAGAAAATAACGAAATTAAAAGTGAAATAACAGAATGGGCTATATAATAAGAAATATATATTATGGAAGTAAAGAGAGAAAAGAGGAAGAAAGTCAAGTTGTTTGTTCCAGTAAGCAAGCCTCAGAGTTAATGACTCCAGTTTCCTGTGGATTATGGCTAGGAGAAAATGAACGTTCTTGGTAACAGCCAATCAATCCTCTCTGGATGCAGAGGTCCAGAAAATTGCCAAGGCAGTAGCTATTTATGACATTCCGAGGACAAGGGATATTGGGAATTTCTTTTTATTAAGCAGCTGAGACAATGTCAGGATGCTATGCAATGGCGGAGGAGAGGCAGGGAGCACGTCCAAAACTCAGCAGAAATGTGGTCAACAGCGATGCGAGAGTCAGGGATGCTCTCAGTGTTTCTTAAGTTCGGTTGTGTTGAATGATAAAAGAGATGTAATAACAGTGCAAAGAAATATGGAGACTAAAGGAGAAACAGGAGAAGCTCTGTGCTTTACAGCGTCTATAAAGATGGGACATGGCTTTTAGTGCCAAGAGATAAAACTTGGTTTCAAATCCTGACCGTGTCATTGACAAGTTACTTAAATGCTTCAAACCTCAGTTTCCTCACCGGCTAAAATGAAATAATATTAGAGGACTGTTACTAATTTAAATGAAACAATCTTAAGTTGTCCCTGAATGTTTTATAGTAAGGGCTACATAAAGTCTTTTTATAATGGAAATTTGAATATTAAAAAATTAGAAAGCATGAAACAAAAAAATTAAGAGTATTGGTTTGTGTTTGGACTATAGTTAGAAGTGAAAAATAACTGAAAGGGATCTGACATTTATTTCAAGTCTCTAAAAAAAAACACCATAATTTAATTACCAAGCATAATCCTCATGCTGTATGTATTTGTGTATTTAGGCTAATCATAAACTATGATTGGCTTCATACTTACTACATCTAACTCCACTGAAATTATATATCCTATTTCCTGAATTACATCTTTACTTGAATATCTCACAGGCATCTCAAACTTTGCATGTTCAAGACCAATCTCCTGTGTCTCTCAACACAAAGACAGGTCTCTTTAGGGATTTCTCAGCATGATACATGGAAACCATGTTCAGTTAGTTCAAACACCGAACTTAAGAGGATTCTTTGATTCATCCTCTCCTTCAGCCCACACAGCCAAGTCACATTCGAGTCCTTTTCGTCCTCCCTCCAAAATCTGTCCATCTTCACCTCTATCGCAACCCTCTGCTCCAAGACACTGCCATCTATATCTTGGAATACGGCGGCAGGATTCCAACTCGGCTTCCGGCATCCACTCCGGCTTGCTTGTTCACACCGCCAGAAGAGCAATGTTTTCAAAATATAAATCAGGTCATGCCATTTGAATCCTAAAAGCCTTTGAACTTAGAGTAAAATTCCAGTCCTTTCCAAGGGCTACGAAGCTCTAAATGCTCTGGCACGTGACTGCTCCCCACCCCCGCCCCCAACCTCCTCCCATCTCTACCAGGCTCACGGACCGTTGGCAGTTCCCAGAACATTCCGCACTCTTTCTTCTGGGCTTTTATGTTTGCTGTTCCCTTCGTCTGGAAAGCACTCCCCAAGCTCCTGACTTAGTTGACCTCACCCTTCCATTAGTTCCCAGACAAGCCTTTTCTGAACATCTAATGTAAGCAATTCCTCCTTTTTACTTTCAATCACTATCACAACCTGTAATTATTTATTGATTTATTGCTTTAGCTTTTACTTATCTGTCTCTCCCACTAGAATTTAGGCTTTATCAGCATAGAGACTGTCTTATTCTGCAGTGTATCCCTTACATTCAGAACTTGCCTGGCACACATTAGATGCTCAATAACCATTTGTGAAATAAACGAAATTATAGTATATGTTTTATTTTTCTCTTTCTGTTAATGTGGGTATATGAGTATATACATTTACACATATAGTTACTGATTTGAAACACACACACACACACACACACACACACACACACAGTGGAAGACCTCATAAGGGTACAATCAAAAGTTTTTCTTCCTTTTTTGCCATCATTTTTTAAGTATTTGCATTTTGCTGTTTCTGTGGTTATTCAAGCCAAACATGAAAATTACTTTTTCCCACAGTAATTGGCTCCTTCTGGGAAAACTTTTTAGAAGAAGTCCTTGTGGTCTTGCCCAATTTGAGCACTGGTCTTATGTAAATTTTTTAAAATTTCCCCTTATAGTTCATCTCAACTGGCAAAAATACTGATTGACAGCTTAACATTCATGTCTCTCTCTTAGAGTGGGAATTGATATAGGGATTACAAAACCCAGCACAGGGGAGAGATCCACCTGGCTGCTACAAATTTGAAGTCCAAGGAACACCTGAGCCAGATAGTTTAAATATGGCTCTTTCCTAATAATTTAGACAGAGAAGAAAATGACTCCCTTGCTCGATGGCAAGTTTCAAATGGCTTTACAGATGGGAATTTGGGTAATGAAATCCAAGAGAATAAACCAATTTTTCTTGTTGAAAATGCAGGTTGTACTTTCAAGTGCAGCTGCTGTGTTGTAGGGGGTGTAATAATAGTAATACATTTTTTCTAATTTTACTATTTTGACACTGACTTTTCTTTGGAAAAGTCTGAAGCATTATGCAAATGTAAGACGTTATGATGGTTATTAATATTATTAACACCGACGTTATCATTTGTGTTAGTTATCAACTACTGTGTAATACATTTCCAATACACTTGGTAGTGTAAAACAACATTTATTATTTCATGGTTCTGGTAGGTCAGGAACCTGGGCCTGGTCCCCTGCTCAGAGCCTCTCACGGGCCGCAGTCAGAGCGCTAGCTGATTTGCAGAAATCTCAGGACTCAAATGGGAAAGGGCCACTTTCATGCTCACCGACGTGGTTGCTGGCGGGATCCAAGTCCACGCGGTGCGTGGGCGGGAGGTCCACCCCCAGTGCCCTGAGGCGTGGGCCTCTCCATAGGGCAGCTCACAGCACGGCAGCCGGCTTCGTCAGAGCAGGAGAGCAAGGGGCAAGAAAGAGCGCCGTCACGGCTGAACTCATGATATTTTGTCATCTAGTGTCAGAGTGGATTCCCATCACTTTGCCGTATCGTATTTGTGAGAAGCAAGTCACTAGGTCCATCCTACACACTGGGGGAGAGGATTACATAAGGGAGCGAACGCCAGGAGACAGAGATAATCAGGACAATTTTAGAAGTGTTCTGCCATATCATTATTGCTTTTGGTTTGCTGAAGCAATGCCATATTACACTTAAAAGCACAAGCTTTGAAGTTGGAGAGAAGAGATCTGTTATTCATTAGCCATGTGACTGGACAAGTCACTTAACCTCTGTAAATTTCCATGTCCTAATCTCTAACAATCTCTCTGTAGGATCAGAGGGAAGATTAAGTGTGACATCTAGTGTCAGAGTGACACTAGATGTCACAAAGTGAGGACTTAGCACAGTACTTGGCAACTAGTAAGTGCTCAATTAATCTTATCAATTATTATCAGTATAGTATGAGACCATGCAAGTGACAGAGCCATCAATATTTAGAAAGGATTCGAATGTGAAAAACTTGAGCTGATGTTGGCGATCTCAGTATAAGCTATATCGGCAGTCAAATCAATGTGAATTCTACCTCCAAAATATACTGTCAATCTGTAGGTTTCTTTCTTTCTCCTTAGACATGTTCTCTGCTCTGATAACAGCAATATCCTCCTAAACAGTCTCCCCAGTTTCTCTCTTAAAGGTCTTCCACTGAGATGTCCATACAGCAAATAAGGAGATCTTTAAAATATTGCAGGAGACCAAATGGCTCTCCAGCTTTAATATCTTTCGATGGCTTTGCATCTTACATGAAATTAAAGTATTTGAATATATTCTACAAAGCTTTGCCTATTTTCCAACCTCGTCTTCTCCTGAATTACCTTGACCTTTATAGGCAGCCACACTGGCTTCCCTTCGAGCCCTTGAACTGATCAAGTTCTTGTATGCCTCAGGGCCTTTCCACAGGCGTGTTCTCTGACTGCAGCCCTCTCCCTCAGAGGGGTCTAGCTGGCGCCAATCATCCTGCAGGGCACAGCACATAATCACCATCTCACTTGGGCTCTGTCACCTTCCTCCTTCAATCCCAATGGGGCTTCCCCACGATCATTTCTGATAGCGTCTTATAGCTATTTTCCTTCAGTTTCTAACTTCATATATTTTGGGAGTCAGAGATTATATGTTTAATGTCTGTCTGTCTCTTGTGGGAGGGCTGAGACTGTTTTTAGCTACTGTTTCATATTCACGTCTAACACTATATCTGACTCACAGTAGGGTGTTTTTAAACATTAGTTCTGTATATTTTGAGAAACACTTAAATACACAAAGAAAGCGTGCAGTGTTAAAGAGATGAGTGAACAATATTGATGGCTTATCTAATGGAGAATCCAGTGTCCTTTCAGGAAACTGAAAATACTCAATTTGCTCATCAGTTTCTCTTAACAACCCTCTAAAAATGAACATCTCCATTTGATACAAATATACAAATTTAAAATAGTGTGTAGTTCAGAATAGCCTACCATTTTCAGATTGCCTACATGCCAGAAAATATACAGTTAATAAAAATACACCAGAAAAGTGGAGACAAAAGGCTTTCAGGATCTATACGGCAAAAGTGAATATCACTTCAACAGGTAGCAGTTCATGGAGAAAGTGGCATCCTTGGATGGAGGATATCACATTCAAAGACAAAAGAACAAAATCTCAATACTTGAACTGCAGTATATACCTTATACTAAACTTCTCTCCTTACTTGTAACACCTCACCCTATTTTCAACACTCTCTCCCTATTAAAAAAAGTGGTACCCAGTCTTTCTACATTTCAGAAATACCAATATACATTAGAGCACAGCTTTTTCCCCATTTGATTCCACTTTAAGGTACAGCATTTTGATTTTTTTTAAGTATTTAAAAACTCAGAACAGTCTCATTATTTTAATTTATTTTTTATGTAGATGAAATAATACTGAGGTTTTTTTCTAGAGTTTGTATCTTTTAGAGATATATACAATACTTAGAGGTAAAATTATGTACTGTCTGGGAACGGCTTCAAATGACAGGGTATTGACGGGGGCTGCAGGTTTAGCTAAAACAAGATAGATAATTTTTGAAGCTGGGCGATGACACACGGGTGTTCATTACACTACTCTCCTTATTTTTATTTGTTGAAATATTTAATAATAGAAAGTTAAAAATCAACCTTATTTTTGTCCTCAAACCTTATAAAATGTCTTAAAAACCCTCGCGATTCTGTGTGCCGGCTCCCCTCCCGCCTCCCAGCCCCACCCTCGGTCACAGCGTTGACCTCACTGCACTTACAACCCGAGTGCGGTCTGGAGTTCTTTTAAACAGCATATCAGTTTCTGAAAATGTGGAAATTTTGTTTAGAAAATTTTTTTAAAGTCCAAGAAATTATTTTAGAATTATTTTAGACTGCCCTCGTGCGAATCCCAGCACCACCACAGACCAGCGTGATTCACGGTACACGCTGCAAGAGGCCGCATAACCGTTCTGTGGCTCAGTTACCATTTCTGTAAGTGGGGGTGAAAATATCAGTCTTAAACTACCGTGAAGATGCAGTGAAATAATGAATGTTAAGTGCAGACTCTGACATTTAATTCGGCTAATAATGAGAACCATTTATAAATTAATTCAATCGATTATTTATTGAGTAATTATGTGGTGTGCTGTTCAAAAGGTAGCTATTATTAGTCTCAGATTTAGCTATCAGCTATAAATACACAGAAATACTGAATAAGAGGAGAAATTCGTAGTCCCTGGAGAGTTGGACTGAAAGAGGAAAGGCATGGAAGGATCAATGCGGACAAAGGAAATAAGAAGGGAATAAAGTTATGAGTACTGCCGTGACTGTTTTCCTCCTCTGTCCCCGTCTCTTTGTACAACGAGGGAGATAAGAGGACACCTTCGGTTTCTGAAGGACGTAAGACTCCATGGGCAGATGTCCTTTGAGGATCCTTTTTATAATGGATCAGAACACAATTGTCTGGTTAATAATAACAGTAATAACTATCTGGTGGGAATCCTTATCCATTCAGTAAAGACAAACCCAGGAGAACATCTATCTCAAATTCCAAACCTTAGGGGGAAAGATTCATGAGGACTTGATATGCATTCCTTTTTCAGGCTGCACTTCAGTCATGTGTCTTGTTGCTTATTTATGCTACAGCCACCATGGCTTGAGAAAGACCCAGAAACAAGGGCAAGCTGGATGTTTTCCCAAGGATAAAGCTTCTTTGATGTGGAACCACTCTTCTCCATCTGCAGCTGCCGGGTCCTGTCCCTGCCCACTAATTCTGCCCAACCTCACGCAGGTCAGGGACCTCAGACGCCCTGGTGGCGGAGCCCTGGGATGCACCCTCCTCATTTCCTAGTACTCTGCTGCCTGCGTATCCCCTGGCCCACCTGCGCAGGACCTACAGCCCTCCTGGCCTTGCGCTGTCCACCTCCCTGCTCGCCAGCTCAACAGTTTCATGCACCTGCTGCCACCTTGGGCCTGGGTACTGTCAGGAGCAAGAAAGAGCATGAATCACGACCTTGGAGACTAAGGCAATTAACAGTAGAATCATTTGCAGTTGTATTACAGACTACAAAGGGGGACAAGTCAAAAGAAAAACTTTTTTAACAGCATATCGGTTTCTTAAAATGTGGAAATTTTGTTTAGAATTTTTTAAAAAGTCTAAAAAATTCCTTGAGAATTATTTTAGAGTATGTTTGAAAGAATATACTGTAGTAGAAAATAAAAATTTTTACATAAGTCTCAATGATATTATCTAATTAAGGGTGAAGGCAGGGTGACTTTGCTTTTCATGGGAGTCAGGCCCTCTCTCAACTCATCGTGTGATATCTAACAAAAGAAGCTGACCACCATATTTTTTTTAAGTTATTTCTTTCTTTTTGATATGTGTCAAGGTCTGAATTAAAGGCTATTTATTTCTTTTAACTTCTTCTTTGTTTCTTCCATTTCTTAAGTCAACAGCTAGAAAGGGGAGGAGAACTATCCCATAGTATCTTACCAATGACATCTGTAGCAGTTACAGGGGAAAGTTTGAAACAGTTAGTTTGATGTGATCCTTTAAAATTTGCTATGAATTTTCTAGAATAAATAAAAAAATGTTTTTCCCCCCAAATTGAGTGTAGGGGAGTAGAGGGAGTTGGTAGAATGCCCACTTTTATAATCTTGGGGGAAATCAAAAGAATGTCATTATCTACATGCTCAGTGTTGCTCAGTAACCGTTTCTCCATCCCATGTTGATTTTCTGTTGATGTCACCATTGCAGTCATTGTGGATGTTCACCAATTTCCTTAACGCTCCCCAGCCGCCTACTCATTCACTCCCTCCTGCGAATATCACTTCTTCTTGAGATAACTGAGGCTATTGAAAGTGAGCTTTCTCAGCTTTCCTCCTCTCCACTGTGATTCACGGTATCTGTATCATCTCAATGATTAAAATTCGTTTGTGTTAGGGCAGGCAGGCAAGAAGTTTGCAAAAATCCTAGCAGTGGTATTCGTTAGTGGGAAAGATATAAGGATTGCTACTTCTTAAAATTTCCATCCTTTGTAAATTGTGAGGAAAAGCAGTTAATAATATATGTCTTTAATTTTATTTCATTTATTGGGGCGACATGGTTAATATGATTATATATGCTTCGACTGTACAGTTCTCTAATACATCATCTGTATATTGCATCGTGTGTTGTTCACCACCCAAAGTCTAGTCTCCTGTCACCATATATTTGACCCCCTTTACCCTTTTCTGCCCGCCTCTTTCTCTCCTAGTTAATACTATTTTGATCAGAATAAAACCTCTGTTTTGCAAAGAACCTAAAGAAATGTTTCCTCTTCTCTTCAATATCGCTCCCCTCTTTTATCTCTTTCAGCACCTCCTTCATCCCTTAAAAAAGAGCCAATTTCAATTTTAGAGCAATTGTGGGAAAAATACCATTTATTTTGGAGACCTCAGAGCAAAGAGTCCTTTTCCCTCAGCCCAGCATTCATTCACAGTTGCCAGAAACCCAATTTCTGTCTGTAAGCACAAGACCATCATCTCCCCTCCATTTTTATCCATCACCCTCGGTCTTGTTTCTGGTGCCTTTTCCAGACTCTCTCCTTCATTCTATGTCTGACCTTACCCAGCCCCACACCCTTTCCTGGTCTCTCTCAGCCCTTTCTGTGCCTCGTAGAATTCTAGATCCATTATTAGCTAACTCGCCCATGCCTCTAACTTCTCGAATGTACCCAACCTTTCTGGTCTAATTGAAACCTAGCTGTTACCTGAGGATACAACTCCCTGGCAACCTTCACACACTCCTTTTATCTCGGGAATCAGAAAAATGCTCCTCATTTTCATACCCAAGCCATTTCTCCTCCCTCGAAGCCCAGGTTCTTTGATGCTCCTGCCTTCTTATTTGCTACATTTCTTTCCCTTCTTTAGCTGTCATCTACTGACTCCCTTTCATAGACTCCTCTCTTTGAAGATTTTGCTCACTGGCTTCTTCATCTTTATAATTGTCACCATTCTCAGTGACATATGACATTCACAAGGACGACACATCCTGGCCTCTCTGGGCTTGGCCCTACCAATTCCAGTAAGCTTTCTTTCCACCCCACTCAACCAGCCACAGCCATGGTGATAGCCTCGTCCTTGTCATCGCCAGTCACAGCATCCCTCTGGAAGCTCACTCACTGGGCTACTTCTCAGATACCACGGCCTCGCTTTCCAGCTCGCGTGTTTCACTGTTATAACTCTTTAACCCCCTGACATATTTAAGTGACAACTTTCTATTGTTTATCATTCCTCTTCTGTGTTCACATCCTTGATTCCCAGTTTAGATTTCGTGATCCATCACTCCCAGGCAGCCAACCTCAACAAATTCACCCCTCTCTTCTTCCATCACATTTGCCTGTCGAAACTCCAACCTGCTTGAACACATGTCTGAATCAACATTGTTAAATGTGGCTAGGAAAATGACACACAGGACTTATGTGGTGACCGGTTGCATTCAATTGATGATCATAAACCCCGATGAGCATCTAACCGTGCCCAACAATCCTAGTGCATTTCCCTAGTGAGTTTGCTTTCCCACTGTGTGAAACCATTCTTTCACACTTTCGTACTCTCTCACTCTAGCTTTTCTCACTCTTCATTGATGAAACTCTCTCTTCTTCCTACTACCAAATAGAAAAACCTAGCTACTACTCATGTTTTCTGCCTTCCTGCATTAACCCTTTCTCTTCTTACCTTCCTCTTTGGGTGTCTTGGCTGCCATCTCCTCTCTCCTTCTCAAAGCCTTCCTATCTTTGATGATTTCCTCTCCCTCCAGCATTATCAGTCTCTCCTTTTTACTGGATCATTCTCATCAGCACAACAGACATGCTCTTTAAAACACCTAACATCTTCTTCCAGCTTTCTCCTTATTTCTCTTTTGCTTTTCATTGCAAAATACCTCCAAACAGTAAGTAATCTACATTTACTGTTTCCACTTCTACATCTCCATTCTCTCTTCAGATACTTTCAGTCTGGCTTCTGCCTCCACCATTCTATTTCAGTGTCTACTGTGCATCTAAAAATTGTCTTAAGCATCATCCACTTTTGAAATCATCTACAGTTCAGAAAATGGAACCACCAACTACCCAGAGGCTTCAGCCAAAAATCTAATGGACATTTTGCTTCATCTCATCGCCTCCTCCTCCTCACTCAAGCCATTAGCAAATTCTGTCATTTATTCCTCAAAATACAGATGGTCATTGACTTATGATGGTTCAACTTACAGGTTTTTTGGCTTTGAGATGGAACAAAAGCACAAACATAATAAACTACATGAGATATTCAACACTTTTTTTTTTATGAAATAGGCTTTGTGTTCAATGATTTTGCCCAACTGTAGGCGAATTTAAATGTTCCAAGCACATTCAAGGTAGACTAAGCGATGATTAATCTAGGTTAGGTTTATTACGTGCATTTTTGATTTAGGATATTTTCAACTCTCGATGGGTTTATTAAGAGGTAACCCTTTGGTAAGTCAAGGAGCATCTGTATATCTAGAATCTGTCCATTTCTCTTCATATTTCTCAAGAGTTTATGCTTCCAGTCCTGCCATTTTGCACAAAGCAGCCAGGAGGATTCATCTGTTTTAAATGCAAATTGGATCTTTTAGGACACCTTTTAATGGCATCCCATTATACATACAGTACACTTCACATCATCTTACCTTCTACTCTTCCTTTAGGGCACAACCCGGGTGTCACTTTTTCCAGATATGTGTTCTTCCACTCCACCCCCAAATCTGAATGAATCGCCCTTCCCCAAGCCACAGAGAGGCCTGCTCTCCCTACCTTGCTCTTCCCTATAAGTCCGTCCCACATTTTTCCTTGTCTGCTTCTCTCTTTACACTGCAAATTCTTTTAGAGCTGGGAATATTCTTGCGTTCGTGATTATTTCCCAAGCTTCTAGCACGGTTTCTGGCAGATAGAATGTCTTTGATAAATATTAATAATAATATTATATATTTTTAAAAAGACCCCAAATGGATTCACTTTTGCTAAGCCTATGTCAACAAACCAATATTTATACGTAACCTAATTACAGTTTCAGCCTTTCCCAAGAATGTAGCCTCTTACCAGTCAATCTAGAATTATGTGGTCAGCACCGGTGAGGGAAACCCACCCCATAGACTTTTCTGCCACACACCGCCCCCCCCCCGCCCCCGCCATGACAGGAAGGTGACCTGGTCTGAAACAATCCACTCTTTCCTAGAAACTTCCTTTTCCTGCCCCCTTCTGCCTATAAAAGCCTTTCATTTTGTATAGCTCTTCATGGCTTCTTTTTATCTGCTAGAGCAATGCTGCCTGATTCATGAATCATTAAATAAAGCCAACAAGATATTTTAAATATACTAAGTTGAATTTTAGTTTATAACAATAAAAATAGACATATGGGTCATCTCCCTTCTCCACTCTGCTACGTGGCCCAAGAGGCTATAACCTTTCGATCTGTATCCATGAGCTTCCTTGCTCTTGGCTTCCCTTTGGGTTCAGCAGAAGATAGGAGGGCAGAAGGGGATCAAGGTCAGGGTAATTACCTCCCAGCTCCCTCCCACCCCGTGGCGGCAGTTGCACTGCCCTCTTCAGGTCCTGGGGGACCACTTCCTTTCCTTGTCACTCAGGCTTAGGGGCGGTCACAGCTCTCATGTGCCAGCAGACTGGCATTCCTCACCACTCCAGTTGCTTTCCCTTAACCCTTGTGAATCATCTCCTGGTCGAACTCATCAGTTTTCCATTTTGAATAAGCCACCTAGTCCCCGTTGGGATCCTGACTAACTCAGAGCTGTAGCTGGGGAATCTGACTAGTTTCGACAGAAGGGGTGAGAATAAAGACTTTCTTGATGAAGTTGTATTTAAGCAGTGTGAACTTCCCTGGGTGGCCCTTCTTACACCTTCGTTTTCACTCTGTGTCAACCTAGAAACATCCACACATCAACAGCCATACTTCATCATTGTTGTTTTTTTTTTTTTTTTTTCTTTATTCCTTGTTTTCCACCGTCCTGGCAGTAAACACTTTCTCTTTCTGGTTGCACTGGGATGGCTCCTCCCCGGATAGGTCTTTATGACCTCTGAGGTCTCTGCCTCTTCCTTACTCTTCCTCGTCAATCTTTCACGTCCTGTCAGTATCCCTGAACTATATGCACCCTCCCCGATGCGACCCACAATGTAACCAGTATATGCCTTCTCTCTCAATGCATTCATATATTCTCCCACACTAGACCACTTGCTGTTTCCATGCCTTTGTTCACTGTTTTTCTTTTTCTGGATCAGTCTAACCTCATCTGGCCCTTCTGTTGACATCCTATCTAGTTAAAATGCCACCTGTCTGCAAAACCTTCCTAAGGGTCTTGGTAGAAAGTGTTCAGTTCCATTATTTTTTGTTCTCATAAATACTTAAAAAAATTTTTTTTTTACTTTTCTTATACTTCCCACATGAATTATAGTGTTGATTTTTGTGAAAATGTCTTATTTCTCTCCCATGATTATCAGCTCTAAGAAGGCAAGGACTAGGCTGTCTTTGGAACATCTATAACAATACATTTAATACAATGCCCAGGACATAGTAAGAGCACAGTGGCTTTTAATGGTAATTTATACATACTTTATCTTCTACATTGTAGAAAATCATTCTAAAATTATTTGCTTATACAAAAAATAAATGAAGCATTAGTGTGCACTCTATGTATGTGGTCCTTGGCATGGTTATTTTCATATTGTGCTTTTCTATTGCAATGTAATTAAATCGTACAGTTAAACCAAGCACAACTAGGGGAAATAAAGCTAAGAATATTTCCTCCTGTTACAACCTGGAAGGCCTGACTTTATTCCTCCATTTTCAGTCTTTTAACATTTGAGAATTAGTCATGCCAAAATATTTTTCATCTTGGGAAAAATAAAATAAAAATCTTTTAAGAGCCTCCAGATGTCATATGGCTGCTTAGAGCTAGGAAAGTGGGAATGGGGGATGGACAGATTGACTGAGAGGGAAGTGAAAATATGTGTCCCCTTGCTTCGGCCTCCATGGTTCAGACTGAGGCTTCCAAAAGTTCTCCTCCAGGAGGCTTTTGTAGTCTATTGTTTGGTTTGATAATGTTGGAAAATGAAGAATTTGAGGACTTTAACTTCAAAAAGACTTCAATTCTGTGTCTTCTGTGAAATCGAATTTGGTTCTAAATAGTAATTTCTTTATTTTAAAGATATATTTAAAACCAAGTAATTACTACCGTTTATTGGTCATCCAGTAACACTTTTAATCTTACAACTAGCTCCAATGCAGATATTATTGGCCCCATTTCATAGAAGAGGAAACAGAGACTCAAGACATTAAATTGCCCTGTTCTAGGGCATGGTTTTGGGTAACAGCTCTTCCTTGACCTGGCACTTGTTCTCAGACAGTATCACTGGGGTCAGTGAATGTTGGCTTGTCAGTCGTCTCTGTATGGCGCAAACGCTCCACAGCGCTCCACAACACTGCAACCTTCACTGCCCCAGAATGCTGTTTCCTTAGGGCGGAGAGCTGAACGGAGAGCTAGGGAAGAGATGGCCCGGCCAGAAACATGGCAGAGCCGTGGACCAGACAGGCAGCACCCTGAGTGGGCCAGCCCTATGCAGTGTCCTGATTGGCTTCCTCTGCCTTCTAAACCAATGAGGGCTGGGAAGTGAGTCTTAATCGGCTAGGAAGGGGAGCCTGCGGAAGACCATAGAAGGGCCTTCTGCCCTGCACACAAGTCAGCATGCTCTGAGCGCATGATTAGTCTTCTGTTTTGAAAATCACTCCTGTAAAAGTGGGTTTTAAAGTGGTCGGGTGGTGAGTTTCTTACATGGCTTTTTTCCTATGCATGTTTAAATACATTTCCCCCCGGTTGTTACATAAGTTGTTTAAACATCCAAAGCCTCAAAGACATAGTGACTCAAGAAAAACATTTTTTATTAAAGCTGTATTTTGCAGTCGAGAAAGCAGTCATCTAAGTGGTTTTTCCTATTTCCTACCTCACGTATAACAAAACACCTCAACAGTAACATGAGAGACAGTGTTCAGAAAGCAATTCCAAACACATTAAAGAAGCTGCTTTGGAAAAATGAGTCAAGTGAGTTTTTTCCCCCTCTAAAGGCCACAAGAAAGAAACACCCTTCTTACAGGGGCGATAGGTTGAAAAGGGGATAAGAGGGGGAATGCAATATCTCATCTAAAATCTTGCAGGCAAGAGCGTTTATTACCGCAGGAAGCAGAAGGTGAGCCTGGCTTATAAATGAGATCCTGCAGACGAGGGAGATGTATCTTGCTGAAGTATTACTGCACTGAATGAACCTTTAAAGCTTGAACTCTGTAGGCATAAACCATTGTCAAATAAATCTAAACTGATATATTCATTTTTAATAAAAGAAAATGCATCATAGCATGGCCGCAATAATATGTAATTTCATCCTTGTATTTCAGTTCTCAAGGGTTATTTAATTTTCCTTAAAATGTTACAGAAAACTGCAAGGGGTTAGCGGAAAATAAATATTCTTTCCTAGAATGATATTAATTTTAACAGTATTTTCCCTGTCATCGAGAAACAATAGTAATATACTTAGATATAAAAGCCCATCTTTGGTTTATCTATGACAGTTTTAAGTACCAAGACTGACACATAAATAGGAAAGAGATGGCTATTTTTTTTCTTTTAAAATTACTTAAAGGCCTTTTATTTGGATATTTAAATTTCCTACAAAGGAGGTAACTTTCATAGGAAAGACATAAGTATTAATTGTGAAAAATAAAGAGAATTGGACAGACATAGGGGTATTTTATTTAAAATGGCTCTCAATGCAAATAATCCATGGGGATAATTGCAGCCCTAAAATAAATGACTGCCAAAGCTGTTTTTTTAAAAAACAAAAAAACAAAAAAACAAAAAAACAAAACAAAAAAAAACTTTTCGTTAATATGACTTTAGGTTTTTGACGTCAGCTTTTTTTCTCTCTCCTTTTTCCACTTCCCTGTTTTGCCTCTTTTATTTCTTCCCTGCTTTTTTCAAAGTAGAATTTAAGTCAGTTATATTCAAAACACATTACCAAAGAGGTAAATGAAATAGAAATAACAGTAATTTGAAACTAATGACTTTGCTACAATCTTCTATGAGGACTATAGAACTTTCTGTTTCACTGACGAAGTGGCTTAGTGAGTTTTATGGTGACTCAGGCAGATTTTTTTTTCGTGCCCACATACCAGAGAAAATTCTAGTTTCTATTACACAACTGTATTTAATGTGAGGGTGGCTTTCTTGACGTTGATATCACTCAAAGGAACAGATATAATTAATGAAATAATGAGTTTGATTTTAAAAATCTGGGTGCAATTCAGAGGAAACCGTCTTTCAAGGATATGGTGTCTAAAACTTTTAGTTTTCATGTTGAAAAGAACCTTAAAAACTTGAGGAGGAAAACACTTTGACAGTTCCTCATAAAGTTAAGCATGGAATTACCATGCCACACAGAATGCTACTCCTAGGTGTCTACCTAAAAGAATTAAAAACAAACACTCAAACAAATATGTGAATATGCGTGTTCATATGAGCACTGTTACTAACAGCTAAAGTGGAAACAGCCCAACATCCATAAGTGGACAAATGGATAAACAAAACGTTGTATATAAATACAATAAAATATCATTCAGCCATAAAAAGAATAAAGTATTGATACATGCCCCAACATGAGTAAACCTTTTAAACGTTATGATAAGTGAGAGAAGCCAGACACAAAAGATCTCATATCATATGATTCTACTTACATGAATATCCAGAAGTACATCCATAGAGACAGATACAGACGGTGTTGCCAGGGGCTGGGAATGAGAGCAACTGCTTAATGGGTACAAAAAGATGAAAACGTTTTGGAACTTGATAGATGTGGCGGTTTTACAGCATTGCAAATTGTTTAGATGCCAATGAAATATTCGCTTTTAAAAGGTTAATGTTATATTGTGTGAATTTTATGGATGGAACAAAGGAAGGAAGGAAGGAAGGAAGGAAGGAAGGAAGGAAGGAAGGAAGGAAGGAAGGAGGGAAATTGTCCAGAAAAAAAAAAAATTAGGGAATGAAAACTCAAAGCCACCAAAACTTAAATTATAGCTCAGAAAAATATGGACAGGAAACATTGGGCAGTCAGAATTTGATGTAAACGAACATGTGATAAGATCAGGAAACAGAAGGAAAGTGAGCCCAATAGCAAGTATATCATGAACAAAAAACTTGCAAAGAAAGACATACTCAAGAAAAGTAAAACCTCTCTATAGCAAACATAGGAGAAGCTCTTTTTAAATGAACGAAATGTAAATAGTAGATATGTTTTTAAAATTTAAATTAAACCAATTACCTAGTAAAGGTCCTAATTCAATTTTTTTTGTTGGTAATAGGTAACTCAGTTATATTTTATTCAATTATATATTTATTATTAAATGTTTGATAAGAAGTTTAAATATGCTCCCTCGATCTTGTTTACAATTTCTCTTCAGATGGCCCATTTTCAGAAATTAATGTAAAGAAAAATTACAGTCTATCTTTTGTCTGTTGTCAAAAAAAAAATTCTGAGTAAATTAGGTTGAAACATTTTTAGTACACCAAACAAAGAACTATATCAGAATAAGGGATGTGGAGCAATTCTTAAATACCAAAAGAGGACTATAAAAGTCTGCACATTGGGTCTGAGTTAGAGATGGTATGACATAGTTATTTCAAGTAATTTTAATGATTAGAGTAAGCTAATCTCAAAAATGGAGAAAAGCAATTTGAAAAAATGGAGACCATGTTGAGTACAATACAGAAAGAGGGATAAGAGAGCAAATAGGAAAAAGAAATGGAAAGTGTTCAGGAAGCAATTACTGGCTACCCCAGGGTTCTGTGAATGATCTAACTGTAGCTGCCCCAGGAGGGTAAGGGGCCACTTGCAGTGAATAGGACCTGAGGGAAGTAATCAGAGATAAGAATAACGAGTATCAGAGGCACGAGATACAGGAGAGAGAGAGAGGATGACAAAGTTTACAGCCCGAACTTCAAAGGCATTGCACAATGAGGAAGAAAGCCGAAGCTGAGAATCGAATAAAGGGTCTGCTTGCAAATGTTATGACAATGTGCGATGATGGAATACACTCTCTCTGAAGGAGGCAGTAAGGGCGTTTGAGAGAAAACCCAGGAACGAGGTGCAGAAAGCAGAGACGTTGTCTAAAGCATAAGTGAATCTGTAGCCTCATGTTCAAATGTGTAGATAGAAAATCTGAGTACATTCTGAGGTTTGGAACATAATTCTCGAAGGCAGAATTTTGAAAAACCAGTCCCGTTTTAACTGAAAAATAGAAAATTAGTCACTGGTGATCTGGGATCTACTGGGGCCATATTTTCTCTGTGAGGAGTTCCGAGGAGATGCAGTTCACAGAAACTGAAACAGAAAAACCAATAGTACAAATTAATATTGACCAGAAAATAATTAGTAAAAATGATATGAGAAATCATTTATTATCAGATATCACATTTATAAACAAATGTGAACATGAAGGAGGAACATATTTAACCATTTGACCTAAACCAGAAGCAGTTCTACCACCTCACAACTGCTGCAAAAAAATTTATTTATACTTATGTATAAAACTGGTGTCAGGCCAAGTATTTTCTTTAAGTACTGTTTTCAGTGCCAAATGATACGGTTTTACATGCAACTGTGTCTTTTTCCAGCTGTGTTACTTAATATTCCTGAGTCTCAGTTTTCTCATCTGTGGAAAGGAACCTGTAGTCTATGCCTGTCATGCCGTCATCGAAAGGATGATATGAGATGATGTTATAACGCACTCTTAAATTTGTGAGACTCTACATTCACATTAATTTTGTTGTCACTATTATTATTATTTGTCATCAATGGTCATATTGCTGATATGCCTCTGAAATAATACGAAAAGGGGAAAAAAGATTATGCTTAAGATCAATATAAAGCTTACTTGGTATAGACTTAACATGATGCTAGAGAAAATAACAAGCTCCCTTGTTTCCTAAAGAATTTTAAAAATTAAACGCTATATTTTATTAACCACCAAGTTTGTCATAAAAGAGGAGAGGTGTACATTAAAAAATGCTTCAGACAGAAAGTAGTTCAGTGTAATTAGTGTGAATTATAAAAACACCCGCATATAACAGTAAAAACCAGGTGTTTAAATAAGATAAAACTGCCTCCTGAATCAGTAGGGAATTGTGTGCTTTTCAAATATAGAAAAGATTGTTTCTAATTGCTAATTTTATTGGTACCAAATTTGTGCATTTTATAAAAATGTTTCAGAAAAGAAGTTATTGATGTGATGTAAACATTTATACTTGTTTCAGCCACTCTCAGTATCTCTTTGGCCCTGAGAAAGGGAATTTAAATATCAATCTAGTATAAAATAATAGGTGGGGAAAATGCTAAGCAAAATGGAAGAGAAAAAAAATTTCTTACAGAATTTTGAGTTTAGCACAGACATTTCTGCCTAGACTTTGAATCCTAGGAAAGGCCTGACAGATGGAGAGAGGCCCTGAAAGAGGCAGGAAGTGACGGGCTCCAGAGACAGATGAAGGGGTTTGACCTTAAAAAGGAGAAGGCAGGGTGGAAGAAACTTAGGTGCAGGTGTGAATGCAAATAGTTTATAGATTGGGGGAGGGGGTGGGGTGGGGTGGGGTGGGGAGGGGTGGGCGGATTTAAGAAAGGTCATGCTCATGGCCTCAATTTTCTTGATTAATTGGTTGGCAAGGTTGTCTTCTGAGAGTGCAGCAGGCAGGGGCCAGGTGGGGAAGGCTAAAATTAAAAGCAAAACCAAATGAAACATTAGTCATTGTCACAGACCCAGGACTGGGATGAACCCTAAGAAATGTTAAACTCTTTTTTTTTTTTTATTTTTTCCTTCTTTTACATCATTTCCCCAAAATGTAAAAAAAGATCACAATCTGGAATCCTAAATTTTTCGCATGACCATCACATTATCGTTTGACATAGTAGTTTCCATACTTTCTCTCATAAATATTGTTCACTACACTGCCAGAGATAGACACAATTGGTGTCGTAGTTGAAAAACCAATGCATTAATTTCCAATTCTCTTGCTTTATCTATGTTTGCAAAAATTGGTTCTCCTCAGATTGATAAGAGAGGTCATCTCCAAGGCCCCATGTTTGCATGAGGCTGTCCCTCAGCAATAGCATCACTATGAAACCTTGGTTCCTACTGTCTTAGTCTCTGAAGATAGTATTCTGGGGGGAAAAACCTACAATTTCTACTCTAATTATTGCAATGTTCCAAGAGAAGCTCTGTTTGAGTGAAATCAAGTTGCTCTCCTCTTTCATTTACCAGGAAATAACTTAAGGGTCTTGTTTCTTCCATTTTTACCAAAAAAATTGTCAGATAAAGAAAACATTTGAGTATCTTACCAATGAAACCTACCTATCTTGTTAGTGATTATAAGCATCTTTTTACCCCTCAAACATGGACAAAGATTCTCTCCTTGACCAAATTCTAACTAGGCTCCTCTGAGCCCTTTTTCAACGAGGCCTCTCAGATGGACTTCTGTGTTCATCTCTTCATTGTCCAATTTTAGCAAGACTACTAAGTCGGTTTAGCCAGAATCTCTCATCCTCCATAACTGTTCACCCTCAATACCTCATCTCATCCTCCATCTCCCACGGGACATCTGATCACCCCAGCCTGCCTTCAGCAAACATCCTGTTTAGTCGGTTTAGCCCTTTACTCCTGGCATTTTCTCGTAGCAATTTTCTATTCGCTGACCCCCACCCTGCCCCTCGGCTCAAAATTCTTACTTTTCCTTGTTCTTGGAGTTGAGTCCATTTCTATTCCTCACTGCAAGACCCCATCGAAATGGTCCCTACACGTATCATGATAGTCCCTCTGAATAAAGTCTGCCTTACCATTCTTTTAGTGTCATGAATTTTTTTTCTTTGACAACATTTAGATGGGGACTTAGAAAGGTGACCCAAGCCTCAGTCCCTGACACATAAATTTGTCAAATCACAGTGAAGTGTTCCCCATGATATAATGGCACCCAGTGAAATAATTGTGCTACTTTTGAACAAGTTCTTTAGGTGAATCCGAACGGGTGATTCAGTTTATGGCGATAATCAAGGAAACAAGATGCTGGAACCTTCAGAAGAGAAGTTTGCTGCCGCTTCTCTAAGGGAACCCCCTTGAGTCGTTAATCTTCCAAGGCCTGGAAGCGCTGTTTAAAAGAGCTGGTGCACGAAAGCTTTTGGATTGCTGGGGCTGGAATATATGTGAAACTATTAAACTTAAATACCGTACATAGGTGAAGAAGACAGGAGAATGTATACCACCTGAGCATGACCCATACCGAAAGCATAATTTCTTCACCCACTTCCATCAATAGCCAGTTCACATGGAAAATCAGATTCGTGGGTTGTGTAGACCACAACAATAAAGCCCGAGATGGATGGCTAAGAGAAAGCAAATGATGAAGCTGCATGAAGTCCTACAAATGGCGGGGACCAATTTGCAGAGATGGAAGCTCGATTAGCTACAGCAAAGCCTGTCCCTTACTAACAGTCAACCGAGCATGAACACCCAAGGAGAGGCCAAACAAGACGGCGTGCATGGATTTAAGTACATTTGATGACTCACTTTACAATCGTTTAACTATTCATAATTGCGCTTCTTCAATAAGAGAGGAAAACGCAGAACAGAGGTGCTGCTCGGAGTCACTTTGTTTCACTCTAGGCAAGAGCGAAGGTAATCCAAGGCGGCAGTTCCTCCTTTGTCACTGTGAAATAGGATCCTTCTGTCTGTTAGCGGTAGTAGTATGTCAGTGTCAATTTCTGGATTTTACTAATATATTATGGCTATGAAAGAGGCTATTATTGAGGAAAGCTGGGTGGAGGATACACAGGGTCTCCTTTGCAACTTCTTGTGGATCTTAACATAAAAAGTTTTTAACCAAAACAAAACTAGAAGATCCTTCTGCATAAAAATTTATCTCAAATTGTCAGAAATTAGTCAGAAAAAGATTGTCTGCAGCGAAAGGCGTTCTCTATCTTTTCCTGGGAGATGTCTGCTTTACCTGTTGCTTCAGGTGGTAGTAGGGGAGGTGTGAGGAGCGGGTCTGGTCTATGCTGGTGTAGCACTGGGGCAGAAAATGTCCTAGGCCTTTCGTCACCTGAGGGGAAACAAAGCCCACAAGGCCCACGGTTTACGAGGGGCCGGCACAGCTGAGCCCAGGCTGAGGAGCCCTGAGCACACTACCTACAGCCCATACCCCGAATGGGCCCCTGGTTGGGCCCAGGGACTGGCATCCCTCTCCAAGGCCAAGGAGAGAGAGAAAGCCAACCTGCCAGGCCTTCTATGTCCTCCATAGATGTCCCTGTCCTCCTCACCCTGCCACCCCCCAATTCCCCCACCAGCTAGACAAAACCAGCCCAGGCTTCACTGGCTCACCCATGCACCCAGAAGCTGCCTAGAAAGCGTCATTCCCTGAACTGGGATCGATTATGCTCCCCTGTATTGTCGACTGCTCAGGACTTCAGCCCCACCCCCACCCTGCGGCCAAGACCTCCAATTTCCCACCAGGCCAAAGTAAGCTGCTACTTTAGAAAGGGTCTAATTTTTTTTTTTTTTAATCTGATCTACCTGTTTATGATTGTTCCATCTGAAATGACCGTGTGAAAGCTGCATGAATCACCTGCTATACATGACCAGTTCATCAAAGGTATGTGGAAGGGAGTATTAACATTGTTTTCACTAGCTGTCTATGCACTTTGGCCAGTTTAGACACTGGTCCTGAGTCTCCAGAAATATGCAAGAGAGAGTAATAGGAGAGGTAAGGGCCCTCATCTCTGTATGTACTTGACTGACATAATGTACCTACTGCTTGGTTACCACGGGCGCCGATGTGGGCCAAGAGTAAAGCATTGGAAGAGAGTGTCATGAAATACACTAGCCGAGCCAGTTCTTCACTGTGACAGTGGTATTGAGTAGTGTGGGGCGAGTATGAGGAAGGAAAGCCGGAGATGATATGAGGCGTGAGAAGACAAAAAGAGGCAAAAGAGAAACAGAAGGGAAACGTAGACATCATTTTGAGTTGAACCATATGAAATAGCCATTTTTGTAGCTCAAAAATGGAATATCAGTAATTTTATAGTGTTTAGCCTCATCAAAAGAGGCTTGGTGTTGAGGGTGGAGGTGAGCACGGCAGCGGGAATGCAGTCGGCATTAATGTGATGGCTGAGTGGAGGGCCAGGGGACGGAGGGGGCAACTGTACTGTCTACTGGAAACTAATTTAAATAAATAAACTTATTTCTTTTAAAAGAGGCTTGGTACGACCTCACTTTTGATATACTTCAAGAAATAAATAAGCTATGCCATGTCGTTGATTAGTTTATCGTGGGGGAGAATACTCTCAAGGAAGGCTCTTTTGGCTGGTCTAATAATCAAATAGCATAAGACAGATTAACAAAAGGAAATAACCAAATTTCACAATATACATGTGTATTGGGAACCCTGCGTACAGAGAGAGTCAGAGACCCCACCTGCAGGAGAGGTTCAGAGATAGAAAGGGGACAGAGGAATGTAAGACATCCTCAACTGGGATGAGGCAGTGCACCCCGGAGCTTCCAATCCTCATTGCAGGACATTAGAAGAGCAGATGTTTACAAATAGAAGTTTGTTCTGCCGCATAGATAGGTCTCAAGAATGTTATCTCTGATAATATCTTATTACGGGCCAGGCCCCTAACTAGAGTTCTTCTAGGTAGTTAAGGGAGGGGCAGAAGTTTCTCTTGAGCCTGAAACTAAAGTTGCCTTTAGCTCAAAACAGTCTGCATATCACAGAGACACATCCATTCATTTAGTCATTCATTTAACAATGATTTATTAATCTTCTACTATGCGTCAGGTACTCTTCATGTGCTGGGATTCAGCAGGAAGCTGGATAATTAAAAATTTCCCTCACAGCGTTCACATTCTGGTAGAGAAAGACAGACAATAAACGAATTATATAGGTGGATGGATGGATGGATGGATGGATGGATAAAAGATGATAGATAGATAGATAGATAGATAGATAGATAGATAGATAGATAGATGTTGTGGATGAAAAAAGGGGTTCCTGGAAAGTAACCTCAGGGAGTGATCAGATCATAAATTCCTAACGGGGCAGGTCATGGTGGGTAGTCCTGCCCCAGGCACATAACTTTTTAGTAAAAGGTTTACCTTTGCCTGAAGCCAGACCTGTCCATTGTTTCTGTGTATCTAGGTTAACAGGCCTTTGAAAGCCATAGTCACCCTCAGGAGAGCAGAGAATCTTGTTAGCTATCCTATATCCAATCCTCACCTTGCTTTCTCCCACCTCCAAGTAATCTTTCTTAAATTCCTGACTTAATTTCAAATGTTTAAAAGAAGCTGCAAAACCGTTATTCTCAGGAGAGGAACATTTGAGATCTTGCTCCCTGACATCTTAGAAGTTTGGCTCAAATAAGCTCATAAAAATTCTCTGCAGGTTTGGGTATTTTTACATCGACAATATAGATATAGATATAAATATAGATAGATGTATATATATGTGTGATATATATATATACCCACATACATACATAAAAACATTATCTACATATAGCATATTAGTAATATATATGTACATGTAGTATTACTATCTTAGGATTTCTAACACATATATGTGAGTATATGTGAGTATATATGTATGTATATAGTCATAGTAATATGTGCTATAAAGAAAAAAATAAATAGGAAAGGAAGATACAGAGAGACAGGAGGTTGAATACAATTACAAATAAGGTGATTGAGAAAGGCTTCATTGATAAATTGCTCTTAAACTAAGAGTAAAGGAGTCTATCTGGAAGAAGAACTTCCAGGACGAGGGAACAGCAAAAGACAGCAAGGCCACTCGAATGGAGTGAGCAGAGGGGAGAGTGATAGGAAATGTCAAAGGAGTGATAGGAGCCATGCCATATAGGGCATTATAGAGCCTTTGTCTTTCACTCCGAGAGGCAAGGGAGCCATCGGAGTGTTGTGAGCAGTAGGTAACTCTATTCTGATCTCCGTTTTTAAAGAATCACTTCTGCTGTTCCGATGAGCAAGGACAGAAGCAGGGAGAGGAGTCGGATGACTGCCAACTCAGGGGAATTCGAGGGAGAGAGTGAGTGACAGCGATGGAGACGGTGAGAAGTGGTCAGATTTGCGACATATTTTGGAGGTAGAATGCATAGGATTTGCTGAAAGATTAGACATGGGATGTGAGAGAAACAGGGGACCAAAGAAGACTGAAATTTTTTATCCGAAAAAGTAGATGAACGAAACACTGAAAGAGTGTAAGGAGGGACAGTGTAGTAGAAGCAGGTAGCGTCAGGGTGTGAGAAGACAAATCATGAAGAGTTCAGTTGAGATGGTGTCAAATTTGAGATGTCAGTTAGACATCTAAAGGTCATAATATCATGATATTCATTTCAGAGCCAAAGCCTTAAACATTTTCATATATTTACAACGTTTAAGCCCCCTGAAATGATTGCTTGTGTGGTTATATAAATACCACATTGTTTAAAATTAACTTTAGTTTTACGTTAGACCATATGTTAACATATTCTGTTTCTAAACGAACAGGAATTATAACAACTGACTGCAAAGATTGTTATATAAGAATAAGCAAAGGTACAGTTTGATCCTATGTATTTTGCATGTTAATCACATAATTCGGAAACCTTTGCATTAAAAATAAAACAAACATAAACACATTTTTCTGTTCTGGCTAATGTTATTTCACTTCTAAAGTCATCTGTGTTGTCAATACTATGAAAATTAAAAATTATCGATCCTACATTGTCCACATGTACATAAGAAATAAAATCAGGCCCATTTCTGTTTTTTTTTTTTTTGTATGTTTTTTTTGTTTTTTTTAATACATGAGTTTATACCCAGTGTTTGGTCATGCAGGACTATAATTTGCAGCTCTTTAAGTTCCTTTTTTTAAAAAAAAAAGTTCAGCTTATTGGACTCTCTGGTGTCAGAACAAATGTGTTCAGAGTCTTCCAGAAGCATGCATGTCATCCCTTTTCATTTCACAGAGTCTCAGGGAAGTTGGGATCTGAGCCCAGGACACCCGGAGCACAGGCCATGCTGACCCCAGGCCAGTGGGTCATAGCAATCATCATGACTGTGGATCAGAGACAAATGGTCATGCGAAGCAGAAATATGGTTATAGTAGGCATGTGATTATTTCTGTGATTGAACAGGTTTAACATGGACATTTAATCACGCCTCTCATTTGTTTTGACAGCCTTTAGGTAAACAATAAAAGGACCTTCGATTTCATTTAATGAGAAAGATTCTTGGATAGCAAAAAGAATGAAAAGAGAAATGAGGGAAAGATACATTCAGGATAAGGATGGAATATGTAAAAAAGGAAAAGAAGGAAGGAAGGAAGGAAGGAAGGAAGGAAGGAAGGAAGGAAGGAAGGAAGGAAGGAAGGAAGGAAGGAAAGAAACCCGGGACTCCCTCCCATCCAGCTTTGTGTTTATTATATTTTCCCCATTTTTTTCCCGCCTCTTATTTTCTAGGCACTGTTGTTCTAGGTAGTTTTCAGATTCTGACTAGGCTGACTTTGTAATTTTATCCCTCTATTTCCTCCTCACCACCTCTCACCATTTTTTTTTTTTTCTATTAACCCTCAGAGAGAGCTTTGAAACAGCTAGGCATGCTTATTAACCTAAACACAATATTTTGAAGTCCAGACAATGCATAACACATTCCATTTCAACCTCAAGATTACCAGGTAGTCCTTCCCAACACCTTCTAAGGAAGGAACAGACACCTCCTAGTTGATGAGCACTACAATTAATCTGCAATCTTCTGCTTGGCCTGCTATACAAAGTGTAAGTGTTTGAATAGGGAAGGCTGCAGACCAATGTTTTTAAATTAAATTATCCAGATAATTGCACAATTCCTCGTTTCATTATGCTATTAGCAACTTAAGCTAAAAATGCATAGACTAAGCTAAAGGCTAGTCTACAGTGCTAATTTTTTGTTCTTCTTAGGTGCAACTATTGAGCTTTCCTACATTCTTTTTGAGTTGCTAGATTTAAAAGAAAAGTAAGCAAGCAAAAAAAATAAGCTAGCGAAAAGGAGAGATGAGTGATTTGATCATCACAGACCCTAGAGCCCTGTTAAAAAGTATTTGTACTTTAAAAAATCTTTTTTGCTGAAAGCTTTTTTCAGGAGAAATAAATTATACTGACTCTATATAAATAAAAGCAGAAAGAGCAAAGACGAACATGAACATATATTACCAATGCCATTCATCAAATATAGTTGACACTTCAATCTAATCCAGCAAATGAAAACACAGAAGTTTATAGAGTTATAGGAAGTAAGCAATTTAAACATAGCAGGGCACAAGGTCATCTAACGACACGAGTAGGAAGATGTTCCCTTTTCTTTTCTCTTTCATCCTTTCAAACCTCTCAACTACTGATTGATATCCATCTTCCTCTCAGGGTGAGGTGATCTTCAAATCACATCATTAATAAAAGCAGCCGAAATGTTCCTTAACAAGTCCACCTTCCTCTAGTGTCATAAAATAAAAGGACATTTCATGCATTTCATGCTATCATTATGGTGCAAGGTTTCTCTTTCCATAATAGAGTAATACATTTCTTAACTAATTAGTTCATTAATTTTAAATGCGATTCCCAATAAAAACTCTTTGAGATAGTTCATCTTTCTTAAAAGTGTGTGAAGCTGTAAAGAACATCTCTCAGAGCACTGTCACCAGTGGTCTGAATGGGTGAGGAGATACAGAGCTGCGAAAGCACATCTCATTTGTTTGGGGGAAGCAAACCTCCAAGGCCGCTTTATAGCCAGAAACCATATCCATGTCATGCAGATGCTGCGGTAAACTTTACGGTTCCAATTAGGGACGGACAGTTTTCAATGCACTGCTCAAACACTTTGCTAGTCTATATGTAAATACTTCACTAAAACCACTGAACGGTGATGGAGTTCAATATTAATATCGCAAATTAAAGATGACATCCGAATGCATACTATCCAGAAGAACGATCAGAGCTCACGGCAAGGCAATGATCAGCAGCTTAAGCAACTTTCAAGCACCGTGGGGAAAAAAACAAATGTGACGGAGCTTGGAAATTGCACTGGTGCATGAAGAACATTCCATCTGAAAGAGCAAGTGCCGATTGACCTGGTGATGAAGTGGAGGATGTGACCATATGCTTCCACAAAGGACGTTTGGAAATGGCTTCGAGACTCTCCCCCGAGAGCTCGTGACTATTACCTGGTGTATTCCCATTAGCTGACAATGTAAACTTTATCTGAAACAGTGAAATAAGCTGTCGACATAACTGCCTGTCCTCCTGGGAGGAAAAAATTACCTGAATAATTATCATGCCCAGCATATTTTCCCAGCAGAAATAGCAAAGGTTTACGATGCTGGATTTCCCTGAAGAATTACAGTCATCGTCCTGGAAGGAGACGTGGTTTCATCTTCTTTACTTGGATAATTGGGATGGGAAAGTGTGCACGTTAACATGGGAACGTAAAGTTACAGAAAAAGTGAAGACGAGATCAATGAAGAGCTTACAACCCCAGCAGGAGGCCCCTCGCCATCTGCTGAGAATGCCCTTCTGGGCCTGCGTTCCTGAGTAAATCATGTTTTACCTATAGACAACAATGACAAGGCGCGTGTCGCGAGTGCGCGCTGGTGGCCGCAGGCACGCGTAAACCCACGCATCTCCGCAAAGGAAGCTATGCGGTTCCCGAGACACTGCGCCATCATTTCTTCCTTCACGCTGGGAAAATGACAAGAAGCCAAGAGGAGCACAGATGTAAATAAATGTTATTCCCCCGTGACCGTGTGTGCAGGGCTTGCGGGAACGCACGGTGGAGTCCGGCTGCTGGAGCTCACAGCCCAGCTCTGCCGCCCAGCAGTGGCGTGGCCTCGGGCGGGGCACGCCATCTCTCCGGGCCTCAGCTGTCCTCTGTAGAGTGTGGCTGCCTCACAGGGCAGGGCCTGGTGCATGCTCCAGGGACACTGCCTCTTGTTATTGTTTCCTCGATCCTAGAATAGTCTAGGAACATGTTCAGGGAGCAAATTAAGAGTCCCGCAGTTGTCCTGGCCTCAGCTCATCGCTCTGCTTTGAAAGTAAGAAGGGGAATTTTGAGACTCTCGCAGGACCCCCGTTGCCTGTGTCCTTGGCTCGGCTGCAGAATCCACACCCTGTGACTACTGTTTCTGCTGGACCTGGGCCCACGAGGATGCTCGTCCAGCTGCACCTTCTCCACCTGGGGTAAAAACCTTGCCTCTGCCTTCACCCCGCCACCTTGCTTTTCTTCGCTTCCCAGGAAGGGGAGATCGACTCAACACAATGCAGAAAATGGAGTCACCCCACTGCAGAGACCTGTCCCCCCACCCTTCCCTCATGGCCCTGGAAAGTTGGAAAGTATGACTTCAGATGCCAAGTGGCACCGTCTCCCCTGGTCCCGGGCTCACCTCCTAAACAAACAGTTTGCATGAGGAGCCTTGTCTCAGAGTCTTCTTCTGGGGAAACTCAAACCGAGACACACAGCTGGTATTTTTTATGGTGTCGCTAAGGCCTGAAGTAGGTCAGGGGACTCCAGTGGTTCCCTGCTTTAGGGTTACAGACACTGTGTCAGCCGCAGCACCTATCTGTTAGCAGGTAAGTGAGAATTAGCATCTCATGCTAATCTTTGTGACTTTTATTTATGGCCTACTCTTTTTCTGAATACTCTTTTGTTCCAAGAGTCTTTCAACTAGGAGTATTAGCAGAGAGAGAGAGAGAGAGAGAGAGAGAGAGAGAGAGAGAGAGAGAGAGAGAGAGAGAGAGAGAGAGAAGCAGCACCCAAGAGAATTTTGCTTTATACTATAATTGTGAGCCCGGAGACAGACTGTGATGAACAGGTGCCACATCGGGTTGAGATTTTCTCACCTGTGCCTTTTTCAGGAGGCTGACACAAATGGGAGGATATGACAGGAGAGCAATCTCCCTGTAACAATCATCGCACAACTGTTCAATCCTTAATAGCCGTAATAGAGAAAGCAAACAGTAATGACGGCACATTACCTCGCCTCTGTGAGATCAAACAATGCTCAGGTTGATGGAGGGTATACTTTCATGGCTCCTGAAAAGTCCATATTTCTGGATATCGCTGAACTACTAAGACTTTTCCTAAGGTAAGGTTAAAAAAATAATTGTGGTTCAGGCATCTATTTCAAAAGGAGAACAAACTGCTATTTAAGTTCTGTGAGAGAACAACAGACACCCTGAATATAGACAGCATCTCTGACCCATTGTACAGCAGAAGAAAAATAAAGATGGGCTGTCCATTAATACCTGCCTTGAATTCAAGAATAGTTAGAGTGGGTAGGACAGGCAGGAGGTATTATTATTTTTTAATGGCTACTTCAACAGAGATGTTCGGCTAGCATTGTTCTTGGGGAAAAAGCTTCCATTCTGTAAGATACTTGTCACATTCCAATTAAAGACAGATTTATTGTTTAAGGGGTAGTAGAATATCAGTTTCCTTCCGCCTGTATTTCGTCTATTGTTGAGAATCTTACATAAAGAAAAAGTTTGAGGCCAAGAGGGCTTTTTGTAAGTACAGAGTGGGGAAATATTGCCACTTATGAAATACCACTTCTGAAAGAAAGCAGAGGTGTCAGAGACAAGAGGGAAAAGAGGGAGACGTGTCGGTCAGCCAGCAGTGTTTACTGAACACTCACTGTGTGGGGAGGACGCAGAGGGCTCTCGTCCAGGGGCCTAGACACCCGTGTGAGGACGGCGTGCATACAGGGAAAAACGCTTGTAAAGCTTTCGACTAATTGTAACTTTAAAGAGCTGTGCATGAGGGAGTGTGAAAATGCGTGTGTGTGCGTGTGTGTGTAAAAGCAGCTTGAAAGTAAGAAACAGCCATGGTAATGAATCCAGAGAATAAATGCCGCCGAGCACAGGAGAAATGATGCAGGAATACAAATCATCCTGCAGTGCTTTTTTGTCTTTCGGCTGACTCTTCTCAGAGTGTAAATCAGAAGTGGAAATATCACACAGGATACCTGTCTTGTCATTGGGACCGCGAGTACCTGGCAACCTACCATGTCTGATAGCTAACACTTCGTAGACATGCATCCTATGTATCACTGTTCTACCTCGTGGAAGTGATTTGACTTGAAAATGCAATGACAAGGAGCCATATTGGGGAACAGAAATTGTTTACATAATTGCTTGGTCTGTTGGTGAATCCAGGCCTTTATTTAGAATTCATTATTTTATAAACTGCATCAAGGGATTTCCAAGTTGTCAAGCTTGGTTTGTAAAAAAAATAAAATAAAGTAAAAAGATATGATAAAATGTCTGGCACAAGGTTTTCTGACTTTAATTTTTTCCCTCCATCCCATTCATCTTCCCGGTCATAGCAGGTGCTCCATCAGCTGTGATACCTGCTATTTTCTCTGGATTTAGATCAAACAACCTCAGAACATCCATCAGGGCCATTTTTACATCCGTTCTCCTTTGATGCCAAACCCCAAAGATTCCCCCTCATGTACATTCTGCAAGTTGTTGGACTGACAAGCATTAGTAACCTTGGAATGTCACCCAGACACCAGCTTTCATCTGAAGAAGGCTAATGAATTTTGCTGCAACCAACTTGGTCTTGAAATGATTTTTCTTTAGGTCACCTTTCATAGTTAAAATAGTTTGCTTTCTTATAGTTTACTTTTTTTTTTTTCTCCCTGCCAAGTGAGAGTAGCAGAAAGGATTGAGCCTGAGGACCGGAAAGTCTGGTGTACAAAATTACAATATCTGCTTTTAATATTTCATACTTTTTAATCATCTGGGCAAAACCCTGATTTCTTAGAGTATCCTCATCTGCTAAACATGATTATTAAAGTATAGCCCACGATGTAGTTTTCAACTTTTGAAGCATAAAATTTCCTTTAAAAATAAATACATACAATATACATACATTTATATACTTTTAATATATGTATGTAAAAAATTAGAATTTCGCCCAGATGATTAAAACACATAGTGTTAAAAGCAGCTATCAGAATTTGGTGCTCTAGACTCTTGTTCTCTAGCTCTCTGCTCTCCGCCACTCTAACCCGGCAGACAGAAAGTAAACTATAAGAAAGCGAACTATTTTAACTATGAAAGTGACCTAAAGACAAATCATTTCACACACACACACACACTCTCACACTCACATGCACACACCCATGTGGAATTAAGGAGCCATTTGGTATAGCTTAAAGGAGAGAATGCAGAATAAAAAAAAAAAAAACCAATTTAATAAAATTTTCAATGAATTTATGTTTTATTATGCACAATAGCAATTCCACATACTCTTTTAACAGGATAAGACTTGTGAGACATATCAATGTGACCATGCACAAAAATTTGCCTGTTCTTTAAAATAACTGAGTTCTACAGATAAAGAACCACTGGTCTAGCGCCATGATACACAACAGCTATTTCTGGGTCTGTCATGTGCTCATGCAGAGGAGAGTGCTCATGTGGCCCCAGCCAAGCGTCCAAAGTCAGGATTCATGCATTTCTGTAATTCAACCTTGCGGAAGAAGAACTGCGTGCATTTCACCACTGTTTACCCGCTCCCGGCTTGGGGCAGAATAGACCCTCAAAATTTTAACTCGAAATCATTTAATGAACACCTGCATCCCAAGTTTTCTTCTTCCTCTCCAGCATATGGCTACTGATGGAGAAACCTAGATAACTGATGTCCTCACTGGCTCCTGCCCTCACCGTCGTATTGGAGGCCCTTGGTCCCTTGAAGAACCCACCCAAGGTGTGTTTGTCTTTGAGTCCTTTCCTAGTCTCACTCGGGAGCGCCCACGGATCCACTTGAGGGCGCCAGCGCCCTCCACGAGAGGGCGCTTCCGAGGCAGCACACTGGTCACTGCTGAGGACTGTTGCAGTCCCGGATGGCTTCACAGCGACGCTTCAGCGTGTTTGCGCGGGAGAGGAGGGGATAGATGCCTTTCCTTCCCACGTCGAGTCACACTTTGGCAGCGAGGCATCCAGAGAGCAGACGGCTCACCTAAACCCCGCATGAAAGCAGCTCCCCCAGCTTTGCCTTCAGCCCCTACTCCCCGGAGCTCAGGAAAACCATCTGAGGACCAGCGCCCCATCTGAAATGTGCCCCGCTGCCCTCCCAGGACTTGCATCGCCCTCGCCGGCCCTCCACCCCACCCTCCATCCCCCCACCCAACTCCCCACTCTCCACTACCACTGCTTGGGGCACCTTCAGCAGTGCCTCTGGAAATTTTATGCATCTGAATCACCTGGAGATCTCCTTAAAATGCAAGGTTGCCCTGGGCCTGCATTTATCAGGGCCTGAACTAGGCACAAAATTTAAGGGGGTGACGAAATACTCAGTAATCAACACGAAAATATTTTAATAAGATATTAATAATATTTAATGCAATATTTTGAAAACTACAAGTTAATACCAAAAACTCCACGATGAACAAAATATCCAAATTATAAATGAAAGATTAATGAGTCCAGCGATGTTGCTCAGACCGCATTTTCAGCAGCATGCCCCATTGTCTAAAAAAATTTTAATTTCCCCGGAGAGGCCATACCCCCTATTTTGCCAGTTATGCACCAATCTGCTAATCGGGGCGCAGGCTATAGGATGCATGCAACATCTCCTCTCATCTCATCCTTAAAACAACGCTTCAAAGCAATTGGTTTCCAACTGGGAGAGACCTAGCAATGTCTGGAAACATTGGGGCTTTCACACGATCTGAGGGGCGTGTGGGCATCTGGTGGCGAAGTGCCAGGGGTGACACTCAGCATCATACGATGCCCAGGCAGCCCCCCACGAGAAAGACTTATCTGGCCTAAAGTGTCAGTAGTGCCAGGGTTGAGAAGCCCTGCTGTACCAGTAGTATGCCGCAGGTAATTGATGTCACAGCTGATTCGAACTCAAGTTTTTCTGACTTTTTAATTTTGTTCTACACCTTATCATCCCTTACCAGAAAGAAAGCATTCCTACTTCTAACTCTGAGCATCGACTTAGTCACGGTCAATAAACAGTACGTCTTTTATGTATAAAGGTACGGTAGAAGACAAATAATATTTTGTGGTCTTAGGGGAACAGCCCATTGGGTGACAAAAAGAACAGTTTAGGAAGAATTGCTACATGTTGATAATTTAGAGCCAATTAAGGATGCAAGCCCATTATGGTTCTGTAGAAGGTCGGTTTCAACTATGTTTAATGAAGGTAAATCTCAAACCACATTCTGTGCTGTAGAATTTGGAAAACTTAACTTATTCTTAAATTTTGTAGCATTTCAGTTTTGAAGCTAGGATAACTCATCTACCTTTACAAATTTTCTTTATGTCTGTCTGTTGATTCATAATATCAGATGCAAAAAAAAAAGTTTAGAAACATCATTTAAATGTGTGAATATATGAATTCATGAAACATTAATATGGCATTTCCATCTCAGAATAATATTTTAGGAGTGTTACAAATGATAGGATCCAGCCTCGCTCTGTAGCCCTGTGATCACAAAGCTCCAAGGTACAAAACAACTGAAAATGGTTTTGAAGATCTTAAAGTAAATTTTGCCTGCCGTGTACAAAAATTTAAACATAAAGTTTCTATATTACTTAATAATTATTGCAGAGCTATGGGTTGACGATTTGCATATTACCTTTTAGCTTTCTGCGATCTGCTCTGTGACACAGGAGCTGGGGTTCTGTGAGCTATGTTCCCCAGGATCCTTTGACATCTGCCTTCTGTCGGGTTTGCGGATGAAAGCCCAGGCAGGAGATTGGAAGGTGGACTGGGAAGAGGTCCTCTGCCCCACCCCCACCCCCCTTTGCTTCGGGAGAGCCACTGCTCCAGCTGGCGGGTCCTTTTTGGCACTCCCGGACCCAACCCTGAGCTCCCCGTTCTGATTCTCCCCCAGGCCTAGGGGCGGTAGCTGCTCCCAGCAGTTCCTGATATGAGGGCAATTTCAGCGTTTTGTTTCTACTCTTTCAGACTCTAAACTCCTGTATAAATAAGTCCCCGTATGATATCCCCTCAGCTTGAAATACCTATTCGGACTTTTATTTTCCTGACTAAGAACTTAGATATAGAATATTACAACGATATAGAATATATAAGATATGACAACAAAATGCATGCAAATGTGCCGATTACACCTTCTCCTATACAGCTGGCTGGTTGTGCATTTGTCAGTGACCCTACTAGAAATAACATATATAAAACATTTTGTTCTCGGAACAGAATAGATACTCACAAAAGGGCTTTATTTCTTTGCCATGCTTTTTTTCCATGTCAGAGGAAGTTGAAGATTAGGCGGATCAAAATTATTAATAAAAATAATAAAAATTAAAAAGATTCTACCTGTTTAACCAAAAGAAGCAGTATCTGGAATGTATTTCAATAATGTATCTCAACCAGATGCTAACTAGAGTATTCTCCTCTTTAAAGAGCAATGATGCCTCTTCAGGAGAAGCACTTTAATCAACCCACTGTCCCTTTGAAACCACAGAAAACTGTCGCTTGCAAATGCTGCAGGCCTAATCGATCATGTGCGAGTGCGTATGTGTGACTGTGTATAACTTATGTTATTCTATTTCTGACTTGCCTTTTTATTTACCAAATATGTCTCCATTTTTCTATACATTCTGGATTGTTCTTAAGTCTTAAAGAAACTAGAGTACTTGGGCCTGTAGTCATCTAAATTATACTATGCCGTAACTGGATGTTTTCCTTAAAACACAAAATCTTAAGAATGTTGAAATTTTTTGAATAGTCTGACAATTATTTTATTCTACACAAATGCAGAAGTTAATGATTTTATACATATTTCAGTGATATTTGGAATGTAGGTAGAAGATATCTTTATCTTATACAGCCAGACATCTTTAAATTTTAATACCTTGTTGTTTATAATTATGTTAAAGGAAGATGTTTTCCTTCACATGTGGCCTCGAGTGAGGTCTACTGTTAATGGAACTATGTGCATGGCTACCTTCCGAAGGTTACCAGGGGTCTGACACCATAAACTATCCCTTGAATGCAAGACGACATCTTGGATGCTAGCGGGAGTGCCAGGAGAGCCTGAGCTATGGGTGCTGCTTTATTACTCAAGTGTCTCTAGCAGGAAGGCATGGGATAATCGTGTGTCTTTATATCCGTGTGATAAACTTTATAAATACATGTACATACAGAGGGCTCTCTGTGCCACACTGAGACATGCTGAAGTGATACATAATTCATGGTGGAGAGGCCATGTGGAAGCCAGGGGAATACTTACAGTGACGGGTGATATTAGTCTATTGTCTTAGCCTAAGTCCCTCCCAGGAGAACAATGCCTGAGACCTAGGCTTTTGTGGAAGTAGTTTATTTTGGAAAGCGTGCTAGGGACCAGGACTGAAGGACCAGAGTGAGTGAAACTAAGAAGGAGGAAAGGCGGGATCGAATGTGCATTATTGAGTTGGTCACCACTGTGGCAACTTAGGCTCTACCCTGCTGGCATCTTCTGAGTGGCTGAATAGAACAGTACCCCTCCCTCCCCAAAGAATCATAGCAAGGAGCATTTACCATTGACTCCAGCATCTCCCTCGGCTCCCCCTTGGTTGAGAATTGCCCATTGTGAGCTAGCTCCCGCCCACAGGTGACCCATACCACAGCACGAAGAGCGCAGGCAGGTGAGAGACGTGGTGCTCTCAGCATGAAACGGGGCAGAGCTTGTGCAGACCTGCTTACGGTAGCCACGGCTACAGTGGGACACAGGGCGGAATGGACACGGGTGCTGCCCAGGGCGAGTCTGCTAGGGCCAGAAGTCTCCAACGGGATTTAAGCAAGAACGTCTTCTGCAGGAGGTTGGCCCTCTAGGCTACGATTAATGTTTTTATAAGGAAGTGCCTGTCAATAGGTCCTGGTTTATATATTCTTATTTTTGTAAACCATCTCATTTTCCCAGACATTTCACTGCTAAGAACTAATTGACTTCTTGGCTCTGGTGCAAGCGATATGTCATCATCTTTGAAGAATGAGAAACTTTCTTGTCTTTTAATCTAGCTAGGATTTTAATCCTTGCTGTTCTTACCTTAGGAGGAGAAGCATTTTTTTTTTTTTTTCAAAGAGCTACTGTCTATCTAAGCAATTTGAGTTACTCCAAACCAGCTCATTAGCACCACTTCGATGCCCCATACAATTCTTTAAAAGAAATGCTGAACCTTTGGCAAGAATGATTTGCTCACCAGACCTCCCTCCTCTGCACCCAGGACTCCAGGCCAGCCTCAAGAGTCTGGAAGCTCCCCACAGCTGCTGGCTGATCCCACACATCAGGGGAGAGGACTGGAGAGCACCCCAAAGGGGAGTAATGGAGCCCAGGGCCCACACAGGATGGTCTGGCTCAGGGCTTCCTGCTGGGATGGCACTGCCACCCTGGCCATCCCAGCCACCAGAGGAAGACTCAGACCATTTTGAAGAAGGTGCTGCACCACAACCCAAGGGGAAGGAGGAGGGAGGAGCTGAGTTCCCCTTGGCCAAGACCCCAAGCTTTTTACCCAGTATAACGACAGTACTCATTCTCCTAGTCACCTGTTTTTTCAAAAGCATCTTTTCTAGAGACCAAATCACTGTTATTCCGGCAGACTAAACACTTGGAGAAATGAACTTGGCCTTTCTATGCTAATGTCAAAGGTTTGTAAATTGAACTTCATGCAGCTCAGAAGTCTGTATATATATTGGAAGCCCGTTTTTATTTGCAATACAATCAAGGGGCAACTCTTGTATTAGCGATATTAAAACACCATCTTCATACTTTATGTATTACTCTCCAGACATTCGTATTCCACTTAGTGTGTACTCTTGGTTTGAACAGAATGGAACATATCTCATTTTCATTTGATCAGTAACAGAATCTATGGGTAACACTGTATATTTTCTCTTTATTTTTAAAGATGCTTCTTTATTGTTTTAACACTTGGTTAATATTTCTTATGACCTGTATATATAACAGATTCCGCAGAAAACAACATTATCAAGGTCAGACAGTGCAGATATTGTCACATAGACCCTTTCTTAAGGAGACGGCATTAATGCTGCTGTTACTGTTGAACTGTTTCTGTTTCCATGAGGTTAACATATAAAAATGTATTATTCATGAAAGAAAATGCACTTCATATATTTTGCCAATTGTTATTATTGTTCTAGAGGGGGAAATAAATGAAAATGGTGGTAGTTGTAGAAATGCATCCTTATTCAGAACTTAATATACAATACCAATTTAGACTACTTACCTTCCTCAACTTTAAACCTTCCATTAAACTGCAGAGCTTGATGTCAGCTAAACTCTATAAATGTTAATTTAAGGTCAAGGTGCTCCTGGGAAGCATTTGAATGCCTAGAGAAGAGCCCAAGAAAACTTCTTTTCAAAGATTTATGGGATGATATGGCTCCTTTCTGAAAAATAGGAACTCTATTTCTACTTTTTCCAATCACTTTCTATTTCAAGCTCTAGGACACACTTTCCTTTATGAATCTTTCTGAGATATTTAATAGCATCCTGGAGATGTTAAAATGCAAATTTTTTCCATGTGTAATGTATAGTATCTCGCCAATTTAAACTTCATTTAGTAATGCCAAATGCTTTGTATAGTGGGGAATGAATCATCCCTAACTCAGGAGAACCTCCGTCCATAAAGATAGCCAAAACACATATGCATCATTTTCAATATCCAGATTATCATGAGTTAGGGTTTTTAGCCAATAATCACTTTTTCTGAAACAAAATCTTGTACAAAAATGTACTTTAAGGTTTGGTTCAAAAAGGCCAAGGGTCCATTTCTCTTTGTTCTATAAGTTAACTTACAAAATAAATTTGGGCACACAAGAGCTAAATCTAGTCTTTTTTTTTTTTTTAGGCTATCGACAGGTGTCTGGAGTATTTTGGGAGCAACTGGTCAGAGGAAGCAGTGAAGTTTATTATTTGCCCGGGAGCCACGAGACCACATGGCTCTGCGCACAAATGTGAGGAGCTGAGAGTGGCGATTCTAAGAAGAAAGGGGGCCGTATTCAGACCTCTCTGTGAGAGACGAATGAGACGGGCTGAAGTTTACTGACTCTCCTAACAAGTCCTCATCCACAGCCACCGGTCAAGGAAGGCAGATCGAAGTGGTCCCTTAAGCGTTTTATAGAACACACCATCTCCTAGAGCAAGTGATGAAAGGCCAGCAAATATATCGGCTGTCTGGAGGTTTATTATGTGGTTTGACACAACAGCTTTGTCCAGAAAGGGACAAGGTTGATTAGGCAAAAATCTCAAATCCTGAAATATTTTTCTCAGAAAGTTCAAAGTGAAAAGAAAAAAAAAAAAAACAGAGCTGAGCAATTAGCAGGAGGGTTGAAGGTGGACGCATGCACAGAGAAGGCTATTTGCAGAGGCCACGAGGCGATAAAGGTTATAAATGAGCAGAAGCTCTAAAAATGCCAGTCATAAAATAGAAAATGGTCAGGTAGAGAGAAATTTCTCAGAAGCCTGAGGAGAAAGACGTTAAGTCGTGTTAATTACAAAACACCAGAATACAAACCATCTCCATGAGGCCTAGTCGTAAGCCTTTGCCTAATATCCTGAAATACTTGCTGTCCTCATTCCTCGTGTTTTCCCCAGTACATTTCTCGTTAATTGAGATAAGCTGAGTTCTTTGCATAGAGTCTACAGAAGTGGGCATGCTGGTGGCACGTGGCGCTTCCAAGTAAGGCTGTGAAATTTACTAACAAAGTCTCACCTTCTGATGGAGGACTTGCGATCACGTGACTGACAGGAGGGTGAGTCATGCAGACTTAACAGCAGCCGCCTCATTCCTGAGGAAAGTTCTATCAAAATATTAGCCCTTTTGAGGGCGGGGATGCAGGCAGCAGAAGGTTGGTGTGGATGCGATTTGCAATACCAGCTACAGGAATCCAGAGAAGTGGAGGGGCCCTGCTATCCCGACGGCCTGGGGGAGAATGCTAGTCCTAGACTGACCCTGTGAGGCCTGGTTTCCTAGGGAAAAAAGCACATCTTGAGGCCTCTCTCTTGGTTATCTGAGCATGGAAAAAAGACTCGAAATTGAAACAGTCTCTTGGAAGACTTGACACTGCAGATTTGCCAGTGTTGGCTTCCCATAGGAACTTGTCCTCTAAGGGAGATTCTGGTCTAAATTAATTAGAGTTAAGAGGGTAGGAGAGAAATTCCAGTGAACTCATCTAGGCTTGTTTCTGAGGGGCTGGAATATGATAGAGAGAGCCCTAGAGTAAGAATTGGGGACATACTTGTAACTGAGAGCACCTCACTTCCCTTCTGTGGGCCTCATGGGTAAAACCGGGCAGCAGAATTAGACATTCAGGCCCCTGTTCTAAAAGCTGAGGGTCTCTGACTTGACTGACGCCTCCACAGGTTAGAACTTTGCTCTCCCTGGCACAAACTCAAGGTAGAAAGGAAATTTTAGGTAAGAGCTTTGCAATTGTTGGCTTTAATTATCAAATGGTAAAGCCCAAGGCAGGGGATAGGTATGTAAACATGAGCCACGGGCTGCTGAGACTCTATCATATATTGCCCTAATCAAATTTATAAGACGCACATGTGTGAGGAAGGGGGCGAGTCTCTTAAGTACCCAATGCAAACAGCAGGGCAGGAAGGCAGAGCCCAAGAATTGATACTCCTCTTTGACCCCCAAGTCAAGACTGACCAGATAGAGAACTAGCCGCCCCTCAGGTGGGAGGACTTTAAGGCACGAGTCCTGCCCTGGTTCCCAGAGTGCCCCAGAGGGATTTGACTCCACCTGCCTGCAGTTACACCACTCCTACAAACCTGGCCCTCAAAGCCAGGCCCATCGTCCCTCTCCTGCTCGCCTGCCTTAACCCGTGTTGAGGACGAAGCCTCGTCATGGTGATTCTCATCCCTCAGCTTTCTCCAGCAGGTTCGTGCTCCAAGATGAGAGAACATGAGCTTGTCAACTGTTGCCTTAGTGTGGGGTTCCCCTGAGATAAGATTTCAAGTTTATTTGTGTACGATCCTAGGGAACCGTGAAGGGGGCAGGAAATGGTATGTTAAAAAGTCAGCTGCACTGCCGGCAGCTGGAGCCAGATCTCAGAGGGGACCTCGAGACCCAGGGAAGGACCTGCGCCTTAGGGGCAGTAACCTAGCAGCTTCGGTCAGTCTTTGCGTGAGGGTTGAAGTGGGCTCTGGCAGGAAGGGAACCCCGAGGCAAAGAAATGCGGGCGCTGGCAGTCGGAAGCAGTGGGGGCGAGGAGATAAGACTGGGGGAGGACCGGGCCTGGTACGAGGATGCCGCAGCTCTTGCATTTTTACAGGATGCGAAAAGGAGAAACAAACACCCGGCTAGGCGACCCTGCGTCCCAGCCGTCCGCCCGGCCGGCGCTCTGAGGCTTGCTGAACTCGGCTCTGCCGGCGGCACCCTCAGTGTTTCGTCCTGAAATATGAATTTCGCCCAGTCCAGAGAAAGCATCAAGGAACCAGATCATTGCCGTCCCCAGGTGAGACATAGCTCATAGATTACTTACATACACATTGCCTCTTAGTAAAAAGCGTCTAAGACAGCATCAGAGTCCTGGAAACTTTCAAAGTGTTTGGAGCGGTCACTCCACTGAGACGTGTAACATTTATCTGTGTGTTTCTAGTGACAGGGATTGTCTTCCTTGCATTTTGGGATACCATTGTTCAAAGTCTAGTTCTTTACTCATTTGTTAAAAACAAACAAACAAACAAAAAACCGTAGTTGTCCTTGACAATGAACTCAGAACTATGTTAGCTTCTGAGAATACGGTGATGAAAAGGACATACTCCCTACACTCAGGAAACTTTCCCCCTAGTAAAAAGCTGGAAAGGAAACAGCCGAGCATCAGCGTGTGTGATGAGCTTGTCGACGTGCATACGTAGGGTGCAACACAGGACCGTACCCACAGGACGGATGACACTGGGCCTTGGGGTGTTGTGGACCAGAGGGGAGACTATGAGTTAATAGGACAAAGGGGTGTGTGTGTGTGTGTTTACCTCTCTCGTACACACGTGTGAATTTTGAGGGTAGGGCGGTTTCAGGCAGAGAGCACACATATGTAGAGGCCCAGGGCTCACAAAGAAACGGTGACTCAGGAAAATGGCAAGTTGTTCATTGAAACTGGAGCTTAAGGTGGGGAACAATGAGGGAAACGATTAGAGATAGAAGCCGAGGCCAGTTCCGCCTGAGAAGCCAGGCTGAGGGTACGTGGTAACGGAAAGTAATTGGAGGCCTTGAAGTCGGGGAAATGACACGATCGGGTAGGTCTGCCTTTTGGAAAATCGCTCTGGCTGCAACGTGGATGAAAAAGCGAAAGCAACAAACAGGAGGCCGGAGGAGGCTCCGAGGCAGCTGCTTCGGTGCAGATGAGAGGCGATGGGGTCTGGGAGGAGGTGACGGCCGTGGGCCTGGAGAAAAGCAGGCGGTTACCCACGCTTTCCTCGGCACCCCCAAGCAGACGCAGGCGGCCTTCATCTGTTGCCTCTTTGAATCCTGTTCACACCTCTCTGGTTGCCTTTCTCCCGACTTCATATAACTGTTTGCTTGGACGTCTGCGCTCTACTGGACGGTAACTTCCCTGAAGTGAACCGGTGCGAATTTTCATCTTTGTGCACTCTGCCAGCGCTCTGCCTGGCACATGGTAGTTTCCTAGATGTTCATGGAAGGAGAAATGTATATCCCTTATACCTCTCACCCATTTTTCTAGTTCTACCACTTGGCAACTGTAAGGAACATACTTAAACCCATTTTGTATCTAATGTCTCTTCAAAGCTCTCATTTCCACTTCCAGTTTCAACGACCTTATTCTTTTAACGGTTCTGTGTCTGACTTGGTTTTGAATCCTCCACTCCACTCAATTATGCAAAAACTCCCAGGGCTGTGCATTGCACATCTGAAATCTAGGAAGGGAAAAGCCAAGCTCGTGAGTAAGTGAGATCACTATACCGTTGACCGATGTCTACCTGCCGCCTGCATGGCCCCTTTCTCCAAAGGCTAAGCTGAAAACTAAAGCAAAAAGAAAGTCCTTCATGGCGAAGTTCTTCATACATTCTACAGTAATGGCGTCTGTTTAAAGATGGGGAAGGAGTGGGGGGACTGTGGAGAAGGATCTGGTGAGCAAGGGTGGATCCAGCCCACTAGCAAAGAGGCTAAGAATTAACCTGCTGAACGGGAACACGAGTGGGTCTGCTTCTCAGTCTTGTCCCTCAGGCGGCCACAGCAGAGTATCAGCTTCAACCTCACAAGTCGCCCACGTCTCTTTCCCACAAAACTAAAGTAATCAACGTTCCTCATCATTTTCCTTTACATATATCTGTATAAGCCCATCCTTTCTGGCAGGAGAAGGAGAGAGACGGCAATGCTGAAGAGTAAAAGTTCCATTGTTCTGTTGCTTCTAAAGTGAGTGATGGAAATTATAAGCTAATTTACATATGGGAGATTAGGAGAGTATCCCTTTATTCCTATTAATATATTTTCCCTTCCTAATTATAAAGATTTGAATCTTTTTAAAACAACTTTATACAAAACATTTGTGTGGATATAAGAACTGCATGTTAAATGCTAATTCTGGATGAGTTATTTGCATAACCTTACAAAGGAGCTAAATTGCTTGTATTTAATAATAAATAGAGAATTTAAAAAGGATTGCAGATATCTTGAGAGAATGTGAAACAGAGAAAAAAAATTTGCTTCTATTTTAAGATATGGAACTTTTTTTTCCACTTTGAATTTAAAACTACTCTCTACCCTCTAGGGAAAACTTGTCCTAACTTTCCGATAAGCTTAATATTCCAAGGCTCCTACAACATGACAATTCAGATACATTGAAGGTGAAGAGCTAATATGTTTTTAAATGAACATGGATAACTTTCAAAGACAAACTGCATCTAGTTTTACATTTGTAGTGTGGAGGCTTTTGAAGATATAGATTCTGCATATAATAGCGGAATGGAGAGAGTTGTAGAAGTTTTCCAGAGAATTCAGGGAGAATCAAATTTAAAAAGCAAGATGAAGGACTTTTCTTTAAAGTATGTGATTTGACAGCATTCGGGACTCAGGTAGCGTAGTCATTTCTGCAGATGAGCAGGAAAACATGCTGGTAGGTAAAACATGGGAAATAACTAAAATGATAAATACATCTTATTTTGATTGGACGCTCATGCTTTTTGAAGTCAGGAACCAGTCTGTTATCAGCATTTAAAACGGCAGACACTTCATCTTTCTCTTTCTTCTCCTCCACTTCACTCTGCTGAATTGCCTCCATATTTCCTTGGTTTTCCTTCTCTTTACCAATTCCTCTTTAGACTATCTTGCAGGCCCCTTTTTCTCTTTGATCCCTGATTGCTGACCTCTAATTCAGTCTTGAGCCCTCTCTCCTTTCTTTTATCAACCTGTCTCTAGGTGATCGTTTTAGTTTCCATCACATTAAATTCTATCTTTATGCCCAAAAACCAAATTTATACCCCCAAGCCTGTTCTCAGAGCTCTGGTTTGCGGCTGATTGCCGGCCATCTCCTCTCAGATGTCTGCCAGCATCTCAAATGCAACAAGTCAGTCCAAAACAACACTCTCAACGCGGCCCGCCCACCACCCCTATCTCATCAGACTTCCCCACGTCAGCGGCCAGCACCACGTTCACCCATTCTAGCAGCTTGATTGTCAACTTCTCTGTCACTTCTACACTGAAAAAGCACTTCAAACCCCCTGGTTCATTTCCACCACTGTTACCCTAGGCTAAGCCACCATCTCACACAGACTATTTTGTTGGCTTCCCTGCTGGCTGACACTCACGTCTCCTCCAATCAGTTTTGCTCACAACGAAAAAAGTGATCTTTACATGGCATAAATTGTTGACAGCTGCATTTTCTTAAAGTTCATAAGCAGATTTTATACCCTACTGCAAAATGGCTACTCTGGGTTGCCACGAGTTTGGGCTGATCTATGAACATGTTGCATTTCTATTAAAACCTTTTTAATGGGTTCCTATTGCATAAGAGTAAAATCTAAACTCCTTACAGTAGTGTTATGCACTGAAGAGTTGTGTCTTTCCAAAATTTATGGTGGAATCCTAACCCCTTGTGTGATGGTATCAGGAGGTGGGGGGCTTTGGAAATGATTAGGTCATGAGGGTGGAGCCCTCATGAGTGGGATTAGTGCCCTTATTAAAGGGACCCCAGAGAACTTCCCTGTCCCCTTCTGCCATGTGAAGACAGAAGGAGAAGATGACCATTTATGAACCAGGAAGTGGACCCTCACTAGACACCGAATCTTCTGGCACCTTGATCTTGGACTTCCTAGCCTCCAGAACTGTGGGAAATACGTGCTGATGTTTAAGTCACCCAGTCAATGGATTCTGTTAGGGCAGTCCAGAGGGACCAAGACAGATGGCCCGCCGAGACCCTATGTGATCTGGCCCTGACCTATCTGACAAAATTCCCGCATCTCCTGCCCCCTCGCCCTTTCTCACTTCTCTCCAGCCACCCTGACCTTTCGACTCCTCAAATGCCTCAAGCTTTTCCCAGTCTCAGAGACTTTATACATGCTTTTCTTCTACAGAGAATTCCCTTTTTCTGCTTTTTATGTAGCTGACTCTCAATTCTCAGTTTAAATGCCATTCCCTCAGAGAGGTCTTTCCTGCCCACCAGTTCCGGGTCAGCTCTCCTCTAAAATGTATCATGCGTCCCTCTACCCTATTTGTTTCCTTTGAAGCACTTGTGTATTTTGCTTATTTGTCTATTGGCTGCCCCTTCCACTAGACTACCTTAATGCTACCTCAATGATGGGAATCTTACTTGTTTTATTATAAAAAGAGATTAGTATAATGCCTCTCACATACTAGTCCTTCAATAAATATTCATAGGATGAGTGAAGAAATGAATAAATAAATGAGCTGAGGGCAATTAGAGGTGAAGTTTTCTACAAAATTTTTGGCAAATGAATGAAACTAGTCAACTGCTTTTTTCTGAAAACAATGGTGAGTGGCTGTAGTTTGCTCCTTGAAGACTTGATACTCGTTAGGGAAGAAACGATCTTACAGCAATATGTTCATGTCTAGAGAATATTAAAAGTTTTAGAATGTAGCTTTTCAAAATGCCGAGTGCTTATTGTTATTAATGTTTTTAATGTTTTCAAATGATTTAGGCTGAAATTCTCATTATTTACTCACAAAATACTGGCATGGCCTCAAGGAACACAGTCAAGCTTTACAAAAGAAGACAGGGAAGTCAGCACACAGGGACTGGAGAGGCCGTCCGTGCAGGTCTCTGCAGGCATGAGACTGAAAAACATCATGGCAAGGTGACTCTAGAAAGTTACCCACCGTCGTGGGTTGGAACAAAATGACTTGAACTCTGAGAGTACATAATTCAGTGAGTCTCGACATATTCAGTGAGTTGACATGGCCCCCTGGACTTCCATGCCACTCTCTCTGTTCCAACCTAATTTCTTCTCAAGTCTTCAATATTATCTGGAGTTATTCAGGATAATTACCGATGCAAGGATAATGTAAAACCCTTGGCAATTAAAACAACAACAACGACAACAACAAAACTTGTATTGCAATCTGCCAAGGAACAGCCTCTGCCCTGCTGGTTCCTTTGAGTGACATTTCAAAGCTGATTACTTAGGCCCATTCAGACAGATATCCCCCTGCGATCAACATCCGTCTCGGGTTTGCCTCAATAGGGATTTTGCCTTAATAAGAAATATAGAATTGGGTTCTTAGTGATAATTATAATAATAATTTTCAAAGGACAAGTCTTTCCCTTAATAAATAATCCTTCTCGAAGAGCAAGCATCCTTGAATCTTATCTCTGCAGTTTTTCAAACGAACATTTTAAAAAATCAATTTTGATACTTGAGACTTATGCAAGGATAAGTGGAACTAACTCAGAAATGACAGATTCTGCTTTTATGTAGATATGGATGTGCATCTAATGCCAACAGTAGGGGGAAATAAGCACATTTTTAAATTAAGTTCTCTTAATCTTCCAATGCCAAAGATAACCTCAAACTTATATTAAATAAAATATCCCACCTTTGTCCTAAATTCATTAAAACCAACAGAGGCTACCATATCAACAAACTGGTAACATTACGGTTTAACACGAGACAGGTGGTGTTTGGATGGCTTGCGGTGATTTAGCACTTCTGATTTCCATCCACCATCCCCAAATCCACCATCAATAATATATTATTAAACACAGTATTTCCTAGGCTATAGCTTTAAGTCTCCTGCCTTCCCTTAAGTTCACACATCTCTGCCTCTAAGCTGCTTATATATGGGAATTCAGCCACTGAAGACAGCAATATAGTAAGGTGGCTAAAACTAGGCAAAGGTTCTGACAAAGTAAAATAAGTGGCTGGGAGGCACTGAGAGTCTGTACAGGATTCTCCTGACACTATTTCTGTAACATCACAGTGCAAGGCAGATGGCTGAATGTCACTGTTACAAAGAGCACTGGATAATGAGTTGAGAAAAAATGGATCTATTTGGCCATGCCACTATTAACTGCAGATTCTCACCCAAGGCTTCAGTTTCCTCATTTTAAAATCAAATGTATTGTATTTCTGCTTCTGGGAAGATAGAGTCGACATTATATCCTTATTTGCCCTGTTAAATACAATTTTAAAACCCTGGACATTCTATATAAAACAGCATGAGACACTGGTAATTGGAGAGAAGAATGCAGATCAACGAGAAACTTGGGGAGAGGAGAAAAGAGAAAAGAGAGAGTGGTGAGTTCCCTAAGTTTTGTTAGCCTCATATATCTCAGACTTGGAGTTGAAGAAGCCAACGATATGCCAGCGAGAGCAAGGAAAAAACCACAACAAAGACCTCTTCTCTCTAGGAAAAGGATCAGAAAAAATACAGCCCAACAAGGCAGAAGACTTTTACACAATAAAAGCCAAGTACCAAAGACAAACTGTGGCTATGCAGATATCAAAAGATAGTAAGGGAATACTAAAAACAGCCCTACAAACATAAATTTTAGAAGAAATGGACCAATTCCTCAAAAATAATGAATTACCACAGTTCATCCAGTATTAAATAGATAATTTGAACAGCCTTATGACTATTAAGGAAATTGAATTCATAATCCTAAAAAACTATCCAATCCCAGATGGTTCTACTAGACAATTGTACCAGATGTTTAAAGAATTAACACCAAAAAAAAGAAAGAAAAGAAAGAAAGAAAGAAAAGAAAAGAAAAGAAAAAAACCACCAATCCCATACATATTCTCTTCTAGAAAATAAGTCAAAAAACAATTCCAAATTTATTCTATGAATCTAGTATTACTGTGGTACGACAACCAGACAAAAACAGTAGAAAACAAGAAATCTGTACCCCAATATCCATAATGAATATATACAAAATGTTTAAAGAATATTAGCAAATAGAATTCAGCAATATATAAAAAATAATTATATACCATGAGTAAGTAGGATTTATTCTGTGGATTCAGGACAGGTTCAATATTTGAAAATTATTTAATGTAATCAATTCTGTGTAATCCTCTATATTAAAAAAAAAAAAAAAAAAAACAAGAAAAAACAAGATCAAATCAATTCATGCAGAGTAATTATTTTTTCAACACTCATTTAGAAAAATCAAAATAAAGGGAAATTTGCACAACTTGTTAAAGAACATCTACAAAAAAAACCCTGCAACTAACATTGCACTTAACATACATTACAAAGATGTCTGCATTCACCACTGTTATTCAACATAGTGCTGAAATTTCTAGCCAGTGCAATAAGGCAAGGAAATGCAATAAAAGGCATACAGATCAGGGGGGAAAAAAAAAAGAAAGAAAATAGAACTGACACAATTACAGGAGACAGGATTGCCTATTTAGAAAATTTCAAATTATACTAAACAATTTCCTAGAACTAATAAGTGAATTCAGCGATTTGGCAAGATACGATCTGCCTACAACAATTGATTATGTTTCTATATACTAGCAATAAATATATGGATACTGAAATTAAAAACACAATACCTGTACAATATCTTAGAAAGAAAACTACTTAGGTGTAATTCTAACAAGATATGTACAATATTTGTATGCTAAAAGTACACAATGCTAATGTAATTCATTCATGGATTAGAAGAGTTGACATCATAAAGATATCAGTTCTAAAATTGACATATAGGTTGGACAAATCTATCAAAATGTCAACAAGATTTTATATATATTATTATTCTAAATTTTATATGGAATGATAAAGGAATTAGAATAGCTAAAATCATTTTGTAAAAGAAGAATGAAGTGGGAGGAATCAGTCTACTCTGTTTCAAGACTTAGATAGCTACATTAGTCGAAACTCTATGATATTGATGGAGGGATAGACAAACAGATCAATGAAACAGGATAGGGAAGCCAGAAAGAGATCTCCACAAATATGCTCCATAGACTTTTGAAAAAGGTGTAAAGACCATTCAGTGGAAGAAAGATAGTACATTCAACAATAATGCTATAAAAATCAGATATCTGTAGGTTAAAAAAAAGACTGCTGCCCTAGCCTCACACCTCATTAAAAAACTAACTCAAAATGGATGACAGACTTATATGTAAAACTATAAAACTCTGAAGAAAAAAAAAAAAAAAACATTGAAAATCTTTGACAACCGGAGCTAGGAAAAGACTTCTTTGATTTGATACCAAAAGCATGATCCACAAATGGAAAAACTGATATACTGGGCTTTATCAGAATTTTTAAATGTTTGCTTTGTGAAAGACCATGTGAAGAAGATGAAAGGACTAATTACAGGCTGGCAGCAAATATTTGCGAATCATTTACCCAACAAAGGGCTACCGCCATGAATGTGTGTTGTTCCTTGAAATCTTAGTGAAGTTACTGTAATTGGCAAGACTTTTAAAAACAAAGCATCTCCGTGAATCAAACCTCTACCATCTTCAGCTACATTTGAAGACATGCATCACTCAATCTGGGGCAAAATTTTATTAAATTTGTTGATACATTTTAGAAACTGTTTTGCATATTCTTGCATAATAACAGAGGCAAAAAGTCACATGTGGGGGAATGACTTAGTCTTTTTACTGGAGTGAAAAATGACTGGCAGACTATGTGAAAAACAATATGGCAGCCAATCACATGGAATACCGAACAGTGATTCGAGGAACCCCTCTTCTGGGTCCCAGGGTTGTCCTCATTCAGCCGAGACTTGGGAATAATACTCAAGAGATTTCAATAAGCCTGATAGTGGCTTACATCACTTTTGCTCATATTCCATTGTCCTGAACTCAAAACTTGACTGCAGCTAACAGACTGAGGCGGCAAAATGTCAACTACCAAAAGTTTAAAAAGCCGAGTTTGGAGTCTGTCTCTGTTGAGTAAGACTGGAGGCTGAGAAGTTGGCCAAGGAACTACTGTGTGTCATTATACTTGGTGGTTGAACTGTGTGCATGTTAGCTTTTTTGAAAATAATTTCAAAAAAGAATTTTTAAAAATAATAAAAGCATACAATAAATGGACATCTAGTCAGGCAGTTAATACTGACAACCAATCTGTTTGGGGTATATGAATTTCTTTTTTAAAGTTTTTTTTTGAGGATATACCAGGGCTTAGACCTATTTGAAATGTAGATAAAGACACGAACAGTAAAATAATGCCTAAGGTCAGCTGATGTTTTATTTAAAATATATATAAATGGCTCTCTACTAAATTCCTATAAAAATAATGACAACACGAATAGATATTAAGGTGTATTATGAAGACTAAATATTAAAATATATGAATCTAGATGGGTTTACTGTCTTTTAAAATTAAACCGTAAACTAGTATATAAATACCATTTCTGAATGCTTAATTGATATCTAATAATATTCTCTAGAATGTAGGGAATTAATCTAATTAACTTTGCTAGGCTGACAACAAAAAGCACAGAAAACAAGAAATGCAGACCATATAACAGATGACTGTTCTTATTACCTCTGGAAATAGTAATTCCCAGGGAAGATAAAACATTCATCATACTGTTGTAAAGTGAATGAAAGCTGCAATTTAAAATTCTAAATCCTGATAACATGACTGTATGAGAGGGGGGAAAGTGAAATTTACAAGGAACAATTAGAAAAATTATAAATACTTAGGTTTTCTAAAATTATTTTATAATGTATTTGATCACTGAGCTATTAAGATTTTTCTCTCATAAAATTATAATAAATTCCAGGCAGGCTGAAAATCCTATCAGCAGGAAGCATGTGTCTTTTTTTAATGCGATGTGGCTTTAAAATGAGCAATTCCCAATTATTAACCTTAAAACAACTTAACAGACAGAAATAGAGATAAATGCTTTGTTTTTCTGGAGCTCCAAACCAAGCATTTTCAGCCTCTCCTCCTTCCTTCATAGGAAGCAATTAAATCTTTGCATAGAAGATTTACAAGTCTTTGGAAAAGCAAAATCATTAGAACAAAACAGTGTGGCCATTTGAAAAGAGTATCAGGGAAGGTAATAACAATTGAACTTTGAATTATTAAAGCAATAAATTTTTTAATCAATTCGGGAAGTATGATAAGTATCAGAAATCTTTGCTTGGTATTAAATGATTTTTCTCTCCTAAGACAAGCATTTTCAGACTGACCTCTTAAGGTTTCTTTAAGACCTAACCCAATTATTATTTTTTTCCTGAGACTTCCTAAAGAAATAAAAAAAATCTATGTAGTATTCATTTCATTTTGTATAATTCTTATGGAAGTTAGCTGTCGCGCAAGTTTTACGATATTTATAAACACTTTTCCTTTTTAACCTGACGTAATGTCTGGAGTTGCTAGAAGCAATAACACCACCATTTATTGCTCGAAGTAGAGTTAAGGTTAATACATGGTGATGTTGGGCAGGTTGTAGTTGATGATCTCACGTCCGGACAGTCTCATCAACAAAAGAATGAATAAGGTGCTTAACAGGTCCTGATTTAAAGTAAGCATACTTGAGATTGCAAACAGGATCTGAGAAACCGAGACTGGAATTTGTTTCAAATCTTCTGGGAAACTCTTTTAGCTCAAGAGAGTGCAAACACCATAAAAAAAAAATCTTTTGGTTGTCAAACAGCTGAATGCTGACGAATGGGCACCTGAAGTGCTCACTCCAGCAGATTTGCTGGATATGGTGCTGTTTTGGGAGTCAGCATAATGTTGTGTGCTCAGACCCACCTAAGTCCGCGGAGAGGCTGTAGCCCAAAGATGTGGGCAGCGAAACCAGTTCAGAAACCCACGGCTGTGAGACATCACCATTCAGCAATACTCCAAAATATTTTCAAGGGGGTGGAACCATTTATTTGTTATTTTCAACAAAATAAATGAAAATCCTTATAATACTGCCTCTTTCCTTGATCTGACCTGCTGCAGTCTAAATGTTTGTGTTCCCTCCAAATTCGTACTTTGAAATCCTAACCTGTAAGGGTGACAGTATTAAGAAGTGGGGGACTTCAGGAGGTGTTTAGGTCTTGAGGATGGAGCTCCTTGAGGACACAGTGAGAAGGCGCTGGCTATCAACGAGGAAGAGGGCCTGACTGGAACATGGCTATGCTGGTCCCTTAATCTCGGGCTTCCGGCCTCCAGAATTGAAAGAAATGAATGTCCATCATTTATAACGTACCCAATCTGTGGTAGTTTGTAATAGCAGCCCAAATGGACTAAGACATGACCCTTAAAATCCTGACGGGGTTACCGATGTAGCCCACAGCTCCTTCTGTCTTGTCCATGACTTCTCAAAGTTGAGCATGAGCTTTTGCCAAGCTAATCTTCCTTTAAAATATATTCTCACTATTTCCTTGTCTTTTCACAGCTTCTGTGCTTCAGTGAGATTGGCCCATGTGGACGACTGCTTGCAAAAACAGCCACGGCCCGGGGTCCACAACCTTTGTAATAGGACTTTGCACTTCTTCCCATTAAAAGGTAGAGCCTAATACCCTATCACTTTAACCTGACTTTGTGATATGCATGGACCAATAAATAGCATGTGGCAAACATGACTGTGTGCCAGGTTCAGGTCTAGGCTTCAAGAGGCCTTGGCATCCTGCTCTTCTTGCTCTCTTGTACCCCTGCCATGTGAGGAGAACAAGCACAGACTAGCCAGCTGGAGCATGAGAATACGTGGGGACTAACTGAGGTACATCAGCCAACAGCCAGCCAGCAAGCCTCACATCACATGTGAATTACACTAGACCGGCCAGTCCGCCAGCTGACCTTCTTGCTGACTGCAGCCCAAACACCAGCAAACCCAGTCGAGATTCGCTGAGCCTGGCCCAGATCAGCAGACCCACCCAGGTAACCTTAGAATAATAGGCAATAGCAAATAGCTTTTGTTCTAAGTTGGGAAGTGATTTGTTGCATAGCAATAACTAAAACAGTCCATGCTTATTCCCACCTCTATGTTTATATCCTTGTTTATTCTTTCCAGGATGCCTCTTCCTCTTTCCTCTACCTTTATCTATTTACATTTAAGACCCAAGTCAAGTGCTGTCTCACAAAGCCTTCTTCGACCACTTCAATCCATATAAATACTATCTCCCTGGTTTACTAAACAACATTTTTACTTTTCTCTGTAATATTTCATGTATCCTGTATTAGATTATACCAATTGTGAGTTACCTCAGTGCTAACAGACAGCTACCTCACTGCGTTAAATAAAATTTACTGGCTGAAAGCAAACAGATTTGATATTCTTCCCCACCCATCCAAACAGTGGCCTGGTTTGAGCATCAGTGCCAACTCCCTCAGTGGACTGGTCTTGGAACTGATTGACAAGGCAAAAATGTCCCCATTGAAGGTCTTAATGAAAAGAATCCATTGCTATATAAAGTTTACTTACACTATCAATTTCTTTTAAATAAAAGAACTGTGTTGAGATATATCTATCTATCTATCTATCTATCTATCTATCTATCTATCTATCTATCTATCTTAAGAGAATCCTCCCTTTTAAGGGCTGTTTTTGTCCCTGCTTACTAAAGATGCACTTTATATTCCTTTTCCTTGACAGTACAGGAAATTGTGCATGTCTCAGGTTACATAATTCCGAGCTTATTTCTGAGATGCTTTGTCTATTCTAGACTGTCATAAGGTCGGTTTGCTCTCTATGTGCATCAGGTAAAATAAGAAATATGCACATACATACTAGTTTAAAAACTATGATGAATTTCTATATTCAGTGTTATCCATGATCACCTCATGTTCTCGCGTCACTTTTTTTCAGAATGTTTGATATACATGATACTGCAAATGTTACAGCACTGGAGTTTCAGTGCAATAAAAAATTATGGCATATTTACCACTATGGATTCATTCATCAACTCAGGGCAAGTCTATCAATTAGACTGAGTAATCTAACTACTTAACAGTTTCTTTTAAGTGTACTTTTTCTTCTATCAGCTTTTCCTTAGAAATCAAGAAATGTGTGCTCATTACTAAAAAACTTGCCTCGATGAAAACTGTTAGGTTAAGATTAGTATTAAATAATGATGGTATTTAATATTATACACAGGCCACTGAAGAGGCAAATTTAAACCAGTTTACAACTTGGCTCATGCAGAAATAGTTATCAGAAATAGTACTGATTAGGACAAGTAAGAGCAGCTCTTCCTTATTTAACACTTACCGAGTTTTTGCCGTGTCCAAACTTTAGCTTTAGAACTTTAACTTTAGGATCTGAGTTAATTCTTAGAACATTCGTGTAAAACATGCATTAGTCTTAGCTTCGTTTTTTCATATAAGGAAACTGAGGTTCTGAGAAATTAAGTAAACTTGTCCATAATCACATAGACGATGAACTATATTTTTAATATTACATGCCTCCCAGGTTACTCTTTGTTTTCCAGAAGTCCAGTTCTGTCTCTAAGAATCCTCTTGAGATCATGCTAATGCAAAACTTCTCTCTGTTTTCACACCATGCCACCATGGTCTAGCTAACTGATACCTTCTTTCACACAACCAGCCTGGAGAGCTGGGCATACTGAATGCATAGTTTCTTCACATATACAGTTTTAACGCTTTTATTTTGATTTAAAACCTGCTAAACTCATTAGTGCTAAATTATTACATGTTTGAGTGTTAAATCTGTGAAAAATATTGATTTTAAAAAAGCTAACCAAAAAAGGAATTGCTTAATCCAAAGGAAGCAGTTACGTAGTAGAATTTCAGACAGCTGTGAGGATGTTTAGTTGAGACAGTCATTCTCATTCACATTAGAATCACTTGTAGAGCTTTTTTTAAAAAAATTCTTACCCAGAAATTCCCAGCGATCAGATTCAATAGCTTTGTGTGAAAGATACTGGGTATCGTTGTGGTTTATGAAAGTTGCCGCTATAATGTTAATGGTCAACCAGGGTAGAAAACCAATACTTTGTTTAAGAACGTCACAAAATACCTACATATCTAAAATTGGGTGTGGCCTTGCTTTCCCTCAGATGTGTCAGTCTGTGGCACTGAGCTTACTCTTCAAATGAAACACAAATTTCTCACCAATGTGCCAGTAGGTGCACATCAAGATTTAAAAATTTTTTTCTATGAAAGTACTAGAAAAAAATGGGGAGAAATGTTTGTAACTGTGAAGTGTGAAATGCCTGAGTTAGATATAAGTCCCAGAAGCTAAAACAAAAAAGAAATTGATAAATTGGGCTACGAGATGATCAATTATTTTTGTGCATCCCGAATTACCATAAAGTCAAAAAAAAAAAAAAAAGCCTCCAACTGAGAAAAGCTACTAGCCATATTTTGACAAATTGATCATTTCTTAAAATCTAAGGGGTTTAAAAGAGCTAAGAGGAAGCAGTAACAGCCCAATATCGATGAGCACATCTAGCAACCAAACCATGGTATCTAAATACCATCTTCCATTAACAGGAACTAGGCCTCTTAGAGAAATGGTTGGTTCCAGTGTACATCAGCAAAAGAAAAAGATCAGCCCGGAACATATTGCTGTGCGAGAAAGTAACAAAATACTAAAAGACTGACGGTGGCATGTCAAAAGACGTAGGAACCAGCTTTAAGAGGATCCCACTGGCTAAATCTGGGGCAATTTGTGTTATCAAAATAAATACAGTAATTTATAAATATAACAGTTCGTTTTCTGTATTAAAAATAAATATAATAGTATATAAAATAGGATTTTGCAACTCCATACTGATGTAAAAACAAACCAACCTAGGAGGAACAGGATATTTACATGGTGCTAAAGTATCTCTTCACAAAATACTTACTAATTAAAAAGGGAATTGTAACCTTACAGAGAAGGCCGCAGACACCACTTTAGTCAGGTGATCTAAGTTAACATTATCAGTAATGATATAAATCAAAATCACATTCCATCTGATAAGATGCAATAAAAGCACAGCATCTCTTTTGTGGCATTTCTGCCAAAGACGCAGAACACGAATCTAATAATGAGGAAACAAAATGGAAGGGCATTTTGTTTTTCTCCTAAAAAACAAAAAAAACAAAACTGGGCTGTAATCTTCATAAGTGTCATGATCATGAAAGTCAGGGAATGACCCAGGAATTGTTCTAAACTGAGGGAAACCAAAGATACGCAATAACTAAATGCAACACTTGATTCCAAAGCAGATCCTCTTTCTATAGAGAATATCAGTGAGACAGTTGGCAAAACCTGAATGGGTCTGAGGATTAGATGTCATAAAATATCAATTTTAATTTCCCGACTCGGGTACTTGTCTTGTTATGTAGGAATACGCCTCTGCACTAAAGTATTTGGAGTTTATGGGATATCAGGTCAGCAACTTACTCTCTAATGGTTCAGAAAAAAAATGTTTGTATTTTACTATTTTTCTGTAAGTTTGAAATTCTAAATACACACACACACACACACACACACACACACACACACACACACTAAAAGCTCAATGAGCTAGAAATGTGCATCTATATATTTGCCCCTAAGGAAAAGTAAGAATAATAACAACCCTCCAGATATTGTATATGGTTAAACTGCATGAGAATTTTCTGGATGAGTATCAACAATCCTACCCTGAGTTCCCAACGCTGGTCTTAGCTTGTCTTCTGACATTTAGGACTGCTGGGAGTAGAGAGACTTTTGGCAAAGGAAATGACTTTTATTTCCTTCTGAAAATTCAGTGGAAGAAGGAAGGAATAAGTACAGAGAAAGATATATAAATAAATAAAGCCCAAATTTCTGTAGTGGGTCTTTGGCAAATTTGAACACTTAACTACTGTTAAAAAAAAATTTTTTTTTAAGTGCAGACATTTATAAAATTTCAACAAATAGTTCACGGGTACAATTTTTTTTTCAGAAGTACACAAAGTTTTTTATAGAAGGCTACCTCTTCTCAGAGATAAGAAAAAACATACTGTTCATTGAATTGGGCCTTAAAGAGCCCTCTGGAGATCATCTAACCCAAATACCTCCTGCTGGATTTTCACCCCCATCCATTTTGCTCAACCCTGGTGGGTATAGAGAACAGATAGAAATCATCCTCTGATCCCATGAGCTCCAGGGTCTACAGATGGAGAGCCTGCTCCCTGTGCAGGCCTGTGCAGGCTGCAGCCATGCCATGCCTGATTCCCTGCGGATTGCCCCCAGCTGATCTCCATGCTGATGTTTTGTGGTTCACAAGCTCCACAGGCAACAAACTCTTCAAGACAGCGATGCTGACCTCCGGGCTGCTGGTGGTAATTCTCCTGAGTTGTGTCGCTTGTGGACCAAGCTAAATGTGAAAGGGTGGAAACCGCTTTTCATTATGCTCCGAGGATATTTATGGGACAGAGAATGGTCATATTTCACCGCTTCACAGAATATAATCATCTTTGAAACAAGATTGCTTTTTAAAATCACCTGTCCAGCTTCTTTTCCCAGACTTCATCTACCCTGCAGGAGGGACATAAATTCAGTCTCATGTCCCCCGTCCCTTGCCCCCTCCTCCTATAAGATGGATTAACCAACCATCGAGTGTATGGACTGAATTGCCCCTTTATTTATTTATTTATTTATTTATTTTTTGCTGTCACCTGATCTGACAGGAAAGGGCCTGATGTGGGGAGCGCCACACGGGGAGGGAAGCCATAGACCGAGGTAATACTAAAAACAGAGAGGTAACTGGGGAAATCTGTCCCTGGGAACTTTGAGCTCAAATGTTTTACACCTGAAACAAACCACAGGCAATCAATGAATCTTCATGAAAACACAGCGTGGGAGGAGACTTTATAGTCTCTTGTTCCGGCCGAATTCCTGTTCACTGTGGATATTCTCTGAAGGTCTTGAGCTGTAATCCACACTCTACATTTACAAAAGTGTTTTTCTTTCCTCCTTCGATCCCAGGGAAGCAGGTTTGTGTAGTCTGGCCTGGTCCCTGTGACTTACTGTGTCCTTACCCTCTGCCTGGATAGGAACCTTCAGACTCTATGTTTCCTAAGCCTCTCATCCCCCCTTTGAATTAGAAGCTGTTATTTTTCACATTTCTTAGATGATTCTTAGAGAGGTTAAGTGACTTATCCAGAGCCACATAGCCTACAAGGGGCAGAGGATTTGAAGCCAGGCAGTCTGATTCTGACAAATTATATAAGTAATCTCATTTAAAAAAAATATTTATACTATTTGATGCATACGAAAGAACATATATAACGTATTTATAAAGTTCTGGTTATCTTTTGCATAATAAACCACTAAGGACAGTACTTTATTATTGTCTGTCACAGTTCTCAGGATTGATTCAGCTCGGCAGGGCAGTTCCCCCTTGGGATTTCTTATGTAGTTGCAGTCAGACGGTGGCCAGGCTGGAGTCGTCTGCAGCTCACCTGTGCTGGACTCCTTTGATGGCTTCTTCACGCGTATATCCGGCAACTCAGCTGGGATAGCTGGTAAGACCTCTCCCCGTCTCCTTGCAGCCTCTCCATGTGGCCAACTTTGGTTTTCTCATGGTGCGGTGGTCTCGGGGTGGTTGGACTTCCTACATGGTGGCTTGCTTCCCGATGAGCATCTGTTCTAAGAGTCCAAGGAGGAAGATACGTGTCTTCTTATAATTTAGGTGTAGAAATCACAGGGTGTCACTTCCGCTGCACCCTCTTGATTATACCCCCAGGTTCAGTGTGGGAGGGGACTACACAGGAGCGTGAATAGCGGGGAGCCTGGTGCGCTGGGGGACCGTCCTTGTAGAACACTTACCAAAAGTAAGTTATGACGTGTAATCCAAACACCGACAGTCATCAATCCGCCATGCAACTAGAGAAGTAGAACACCACCATTGATGCTGTTTGTGTATTTCTTCCTGACCATTTCCCTTGTCCTGTGCAAGTGGTAAATGCTATCCTGAACTGTGTGTTTTTATGCTCTTGCTTTGTTGAACAACAGTGTGTGTATGCTAAGTGCTTAATTCTCCTCATTTTGAAACTATTTGAATAGTATCACGTAGTATTTAGTCTTCCATTACTTGCTTTTTAGCTCTCAAGACTCTATTTGTAAGACTCAGCTATTCAGCAGCATATAGACTTGACCCACTTTCACTGTTGTAGATTACTTTGTTGCGTTAAGATACCGCAATCTACCCATTCTCCTTGTAATGGATATTTAGGGTGTTTCCACTTTTTGCTACTGTTCACATCACAGCTACGTTCAAAACACCGACAGTCATCTAATATCTGAGAGTTTTTCTCAGAGATACGCCCAGGAGGGGATGCTAGGTCATGGGTCACAGGGAAAATAATCTTTACATCTGTCTCTCTGTCTCTAGGCTCACACTCTTCTAGCCCATTCTCTATACTCTTTGTGGAAGGATCTTTTTAAAATACAAATCTTATATATCCTCTTACTTTGGGGCCTTCAGTGGCTCCCCAGTGACTGTACCCATTGTTCGCAAACTTTCATGTACATTAGAAGTACCTGATGGTCTTGAGAAAAACATTGCTGTCCTGGTCCCACCACTGGGGATTCCAATGCCATCATGAAGGGCAGGCATGTGTTTTAACAAGCTCCCCAAATAATTCTGTTGAATATCAAAATTTGAGAATCGCTGGATATGTGATAAACTCCCAACTCCTTACTTTAATGTAAAAAGTCTTTCACGATTTGTTGTTTCCTGCCTGAAATTCCAACTTCATCTTGACAAGCCCCAACTTGTCAAGCCCCCTCAAAGCCAGCAAGACTGAAGCCTTGAAATTCCTCAAATGCCTCTTCCTGTTCTCATCTCCATAACATTTGTTTCTTATATTTACACCTATAGTTTTTTAGCGTGGTTATTTTTTACTGTCAGTCTCTCTTACTAAGAGAAAGATTTTGGAAGTCAAGAAATCTTTCCTATTGCCAGTGTATCACCAACATTTTGCAAGATATCTAGTTGCTTAAGGAATATTTATCAAATTCATTGATTTTCCCAAGATCACAAAACCAGTTAATGGTGCATCCAGGATGAGAACCTAGAGTTCTTTGTTTTTAGTTTAGTGATCTCTCTACATCATGCTCTCGGTCTTAATGATTAAACATCACGTTATCATAGAGTTCCTTGGATCTGCACTAAAAAGAGAAGAGTGACCTTATTCCACATTTCTAGGAAAAGAGGAGAAATTCACTCCTGAAGGATTACATTGAAAAGAGAGTAGAAACATATATAAATCCTCACACCTTAACTTCTTCCCCAAAAGACTAGGTTGCGATTCTCCAAAGCATGGAACAGTTCGATTCTACTCACTTTGGTAAATATCTTAACTTTGAAAATCTACCATTGTTTTTAAAGGTTGCCTTTAGAAAAGTCACATCTATTTATTTTATCACTCACCCTGTTTCTATTTGTTATAACCTAATTTACCTTCGTTTGCCTTAACTATTACTTGCAGTTGTTTCCATTGTCTTAGTAAAAACTGAGGCAGACTGTGAGCAATCCACACGAAACTACCCTTACGCTGCCATGCCTGTTGGGGAGATGTTTTTGGAGGTTCCTCCATAAAGCAGAATGTGAATGGAGTCTTTTTCTTGTTGTGTTCTGGATTTGGCTCCTCTAGCTCTGGAATTCTCTCAAAATGCTTTCTCAATCAGACTTCCCAGCTCTTCCACAACGTAGTGTTTTCATGCTTTGAATTTCTACTCTTAGTAGAAAAGCCACGCTGTGTGCAACTTTAAAGAAAATATAAACAACGAAAAGTTTTATCTGGAAAATCAATTAAGAATTATTGGTTAAGTGAGGTTAATTCCACGTTGAAATAAGCCAAGATATTTCCCTTTAGCAACAGATCTTATTTTACTAATATGAATTCTTGCCCTGACGGCGAGCCACAGGAGACAATTTGAGACAAGAATAATTAATGAAAAGACACATTTCATGAAGCAGATGACATTGACAGAGTAAGAAATAAGCAAAGCAGAAAGCAGAGGAGAATTCATGATCTAAAAATGAGGCACTAAAAAAATTTAGTCCTTTCAAGTGGGCATACGTATTTTCCTCTGATGCACAGAAATGCAGAAGGCAATTCAACCCTTTAGAGGTCTGTTTTTCATCAGCTTTCATCTGAAAATTGAGACGAGTGTTTGGAGTACTGTCGCTGATAAGGAGGAAAGTGAGGGTTGGAAGCACACTCCAACAGAATGTGGTTCCTCACACCCTGAGCGATTAAACGCTCACTGCATTTTTTAAAGGCACATTCCACCACTCACACCGTTTCAGAAATCAGTACACCACACACAATACTTTCATAAGAGCAAGGGCTGTTGTGACCGTGGAATAGCAAAGCACAAACGGTGCACATATCCCCAGTTTCATCTTCAGTTCCTCTTATTTGTTTGCTAGACACTGTTTTCTCTGCCACCGACAGAGTTTACCATCTCTGGCTGTCGCGTAATGACACAGAAGCAGAAAGCCTTTATTATGGAGTTAGTACTTCAGGAAGATACCAACATAGCTGGCTATAGGACTTCTTTCTGTTTCGTTTTATTGTTATTCTTGCTCTGGGGTAAATGCTATTTCCTTGATCTGAGGATTCTAAGGAATCCTAGGTCAGCAGGTTGTTGGTAATTGAAAGGTCAAATTCATAGGCCAGTTGTATGGTTGAGATGCGGCCCAGTGAGACCTAAACTATTATTGACATTTGCCTCCCAGAAGAGGAGGAGACATCCCATAAGCCAACCTCTCATTGCATTTCTAAAACCTCAGGATCCAGGCAAGAGGTAAACTGATAAGGAGTGACACTTCCCCATTTGGCCTGGGCTCAGCTTGTGGAAAATCTGACCATTTTATTCAGTGCCTCTCAGTTTTAGGAGGACGAGACTTCATGATCCACAGCTGAAAAACAAACTCTCGCTTAACCATTGGGCTTTAGTTTCCCCTTCGCATTAGCAGAATGTGGGAAATCTTTTTAGAGTTGTACCTTTTTGGTGTCTGTGCTAAATGTGCCTGTGAGGCAAAGAATTATAGTTAATGAAATCATTTAAACATTACTCAGCACCCACTTTGTGGCAGATACTGCGAGGCACTGGAGACACAAAGAGGAACAAAACATAATTATGCCAGGCCTCAAGCAGTCAAGGTCTCGTTAGGGAGACAGATCTGTGAACACCTAATACGATATAATGACATAATGTGGCCGAGGCTGTAAGTGGGCCTACGCAGGGAGCCGTAGGAGCAGAGAGGAGGGTGAACTCATTCTCCTGGGTGTCCAGGAAAAAAGGGGTCTGGGCCCCTGTGACAGCAGAAATGATGTATTTATCAGCTGAGCTGGAGGGCTCCAGGTAGAGAAGGCATAGAAATCCATTCCAGAAAAGAGGAACTGGCAAAAGCCAAGTCCGGTTGAGTGTTTGAAAATGTGTGTAGGAGATAACTAGTATGGAAAGTTTGCTGTCATGTGACCTGAGCTGATACAGGGGAAATCTTGGAGGAAAAAAAAAAAAAACTAATCCCACTTCTAACAGTGGCGTACAGAGAAAAACGGATGAAATCATTAATGTTGTTGCTTTGAAGGGGAACGGAGGTGGAGACAGCTCAGAGAGGCAACAGGCAGCCTGGGAGGAAGGGAGGGAGGAGTGCAGGAGAAGGCCAGAGCCCTTCCTCCTTCTGCTGTTTCTATGTCCTTATGTCTATCTGCTGTATTCTTTTTCATTTTCACACAGTGCCCTGGCCGTCAACGTAGTCTCTTAAGCAGCACCGAATCCCTTGCACTCAAGGATGTGTCTGGGCCCTGTCATGTGCCAGGGGTGGTGGTGTCTAAAACCCAGGAAGCTAGAGGGCCCCTCAGGAGAACAAAAATAGGGGAGACAAACACCGCCTCTGTAGAATTGGGAGTCTACAGGCGACCGACTTTCGGAGGGGACTTGAGCCCTTGACAGCAGTAAAACTGGGGAGAAGCAAAGGCCTGTTCTCTGAACGACCTGGGACACTCGGCCAGGGTTGTCACTGATGACGGGAGTGGTGACTGAGGACAGAGCGTTTCCAGTCTCGCTCTCCAGAAAGATTAGGGGTGGATTGGAATTTGAATAGGAGAAAGATTTCTCTGAGAAGCCTTCCCTTAGCCCCACATGGGCCAGCTTTCTTTGTGATATTCTCTCCAAGAACCACTTCTCATATCACGGCACTCAGCTCAGTCTAGATGATTCCGTTTCATTTTTATGATATTTGCTTTAATGTCTTTCTTCTTCCTGTTAGACTATAATTACCAGGAGAAAAAAAAAATTCTTTTGGTTCATTATCATGCCCCTGAGTACCTAGCATAGAAATTGGCTCATAGAAGCTCAATAAATACTCGATGAATGAATGCAACATTTGTCTTCTACCTTTTGGGAGACTGATCCCCAGTTATACACGTGGTCATAACTGTGAAATGGCTGTTAGGTGTTTGACCTATGAGTGTACTGTAGATGACTTAAGAGCTAGGAGATAAAGAGAAGGATGGAATTTGCTGAGGAAAAGCCTCAGAGGAGGAGCTGGAGTCCTCTCGTGATGTTGCCCAAGGCAGATGGCCTTCGCTCAACCTTTTCTCCACTCTACCCTTCAACGCACTGAATGCTTTCTGTCTCTTGAACATGACATGTTCTCACTTGTTTCCAGGTCTTCACACACACTATTTCTTCTGCCCCAACGGATATGGTATCACCTGTTTTTGTAAAGTTTTATCAAAACACAGCTATGCCCATTTATTTACATAGTGCCTACAGCTGTGTTTTTGCTGCAATGGCAGCATAGTTGTGATAGCGAGCTTATAGCCCATAAATCCTAAAATATTTACTATCTGGCTCTTTCCAGAAAATAAGTTGCCAGCAACTCTTCCAGATTTATTTTACGACTCTGAGGAAATACAGTGTGTATACAAGATCAAGTTAAATGGTACAGTAATAAGGCAATCGGCCAAATCCAGAATTTGGCACATTCTACCCCAGATTCTTCAACAAATCAGTGGCATTAAAAAAAAGAGGGGGAGGGATCTTATAGTACACAAGAGACTTAACAAACACAAAGAGATAATTAAATGGGTAGAAATTGCCAAAATACAAAACAGTTGGGAATGAGTGGTAGGACCTTGATGAATTCTAATGCGTATTTTTTTAAAATGTCACAGACCCAAAAAAAAAAAAAACATGTTGCCTGCCTGGATTTCATTAGACACAGTAACTTGTGAGCTCTCGTGTGGATGATGAATGGTCCTTAATGTAGTTGATTATTATTATCCATTTATTTTTCAAGCTTCTTCAAATTAAATGTCTGTGATTTTATTGTATTAGTTACTAATAGGTCTATTTATCACTTCCAGGCCTTATGGAATTTCATCCCCTTGGATTTCTTTTGACTTGCAATACCAGTGTTTTACCCCCGATGAATGCTAGTAGGTGTTTTCCAAGATTAATCATGTGTCATGACTGTCTGCCCACACATTTCTAGCCTTGTTAGTTCCAAATGTACTATGTTTCTATTTTCTTTTTTGAAAACGCCTTGTTTAATACTATCGGCAAAGTTTAATAATTGAATCCTTTATTTGTTCTTCCTTAGAACTAATGAGAATATTAAATGAAAAATTTCAATAGTAACCAGAAGCTGCCCAGCTCAGTCTTTGACTAGGTGGGTATATAATCTTAGTAAAGTTATTTAATCTGTAGCTACTTCTCCATTTTTGTACTTTTCTCCATTGCTTTGTTCTTTCCACTTATTTTATTTATTACCTTAAGTGCGATTATTTATGAGGCAGCTATTTCCTCTTTTTTCTAAGAATGAGTGTCAGTCACAAAATGGCCAAGTTGATTTATCTTTTTCTTAAAAATATTTTTTTTGGGTTTGTTTTCTCTAAGTAAATATTACATGAGGGAGTCACATGGAGTTCTTACACGAATTTGTTTCTTTGGTTTTGCTATTGTCAATTTAGCCACATTGTGAAATTCAATAAAATTGAAAAATTTGTAAAATTAAAATAGTATAATAAAATATGTAAAGTACCCCTCCTTATATATTTCTTCTTCAAAAAACCTTAGGATATATGTTACATAAAATTATAAAAGATAAATGAAAGTTCATCATATAATCATCAAAATATGTATACAATTACAAATGACACATCTATAAAAAGATGCTTAAACAACCCCTTTAAAAACTGAGGGACAAAGAACCAAGAACGTAATAGAAAAATGGGGAAAAGACACAACGGTAATTCACCAAAAAGATATAAAAATAGCCCATTACATACAAAAAATGTTCAATAATATTTCTACCAGTCAAAATAGAGAAATTCAAATTAAAACAACAGTGAGATACAGGTTGTCACCTATGTAATTGATGACATTAAAATGTATGACAGCATATTTCATTGGCCGGCCTATGGGAAACAGGCACTCATACAGGCCAGGGAGGATGTAAACTAGCACGATAATTTCGGTGGTGATTTTGGAATATCTAACAAAATTATGTAGTCGCTTGCCTTTCAATCAAATAATCTCACCTCTAGAGAATTTACCTTGATAATATGTCTTTGACAATATGAAAATAAACATAAACACAGTTATTCATTTCAGCATTATTTATAGCGGCAAAAATTTGAAACAACCTAAGTGCCCACACACCAAAGAGTGGTTGAATAACTATGGTATGTCCACATGATGAAGAACTATGTAGCTGTAAAAAAATAAAAAATAATAATAATAAAAAAAGATCTTTATTAATTTATATGGTTTAATTTCCGGGATATACTCTTAGGTGAAAAAAGCTAAGTACAAAAGAGTATCATAGAATATACACTATAGTATAAGAAAATATACATATGTCTTCTCATTTGTGCCTTGTCATGCTCTAGAGATGACACAGGAAGGATAAACCAGGACAAAGGACACTGGTTGCCTGAAGAAAGTGGGCAGAGACTGCATGGAAGGGATGGGAGAATGGGAACAGGGCAGAAAGACTCTGTTCTGAGTATAACTTTTTTTTAAAGGAGTTCTGACTTTTAGAATCATAGTAATTCCGTTAGTAATGTTAGTCATACTCAGTAAATACTTAAAATGAATCAAGACATAGAGGAAACCAAAAATGGAATACATACAGAGACGAGTTTGGAAAACTGATTATATATCATAAGACTAAAGACAAAAAAAAACCTACACAAATACTGTTATTAAATTTATTTTTCACAGGATATTGATTAGCAATCAATAACTTTTTTATGTGTATTCTAGAATTGAACAAATAAATAAATATATTGTGGATAATGAGAGCCCAGTTTCTCACTGCTGGAGAAAGGAGTCAGGCGGGTGAGGAGGAGTCAGGAGGTGGTGGTTTGGAATCAGAGGGATCAGTGTGAACACGTGGTCTTAAACATATTTAGAGCTACAGACAGAGGAAAAGATATAGGTGAGTGTGTGTGGGCTGCATGCATGTGTATACAGGCATATATTTCTTATGTCTTTTCTCTACTCGAGCCTAGAAACGGTGACACCTCAGCGCTGAGCCCACCCGGCACTCAGATTTTGGTTTTGTTTTAAAACCATTCTCCAATACAAGGATGCAAGTCTCCTTGGCTTGTTCAAGGACTGAGGCAAGAAAAATATAAGTGGAGCCTGAAACATATTGTGGTGCCAGAAAGTAAGGAAATGCTCAAACACAGGTGGGGGCAAGCGTGAGGGAGACAGATCATTCATTGAATACATCATTACTTCGTTTATTCAACAAATATTTACCAAGCATTCATGATAACCCTGGCACTGTGTTAAATCACGAGGATGAATCAGACTTAGGGGCAAAAACATGATAGTCTATGTTCTCAATGGGTCTCTCGTCCAATAGAGTGTGGCAGATGTGTAAACATGCGTTTTAAAGTGCCATGGTATATGCACCATGATAACTAACTGTACGAGGTACATTGAGGCACAAGGAAGGTCAAGTAATTCTACTGAAATTATTGAGAAAGACATTATAGAGAAACTATCAATTGGAGCTAAGCAGAAAATATCATCTAGCAACAGCTTGAACAACAAACAAAAGGGAGGTTTGATTGTGAGCAGGGGGAACAATTAGGGACAATCGCAAGAGTTCAGGCTGGTGACAACAAGATCTGGAGCAGCTGAATGGAGAGCACTCAGAATTGCGCAGGGCTCGTAGGAAGGGCTGAGAAAATATGTATTAAATATGTGAAACAGGGGACTAATAGAGACAATAAATGTTAAAGTAAATGTGACAGGAATTAATTATTTATTCATTTAACAAATATTTATTGTTTACCTGCTAAATGTCAAATACCATTCTATGAGAAGATAGTTAATGAAACAGAGTCTGCTTTTGAGAAATTTAGACTCTAATGGGGAAGAGAGAATAAACAAATAGACAAATAAGTGTAAGTCAGGTCTGTATAAGCGCTAGGAAGAAAAATGAAGCTTGATCGGTGCACCAGAGGATAGTGGGGGAGTGGGCTGCTTTTCTTTGTTTTATTTTTTATTTTATTTTTTTATTATTATTTTTTATGTCAGGTAGTCAGGGAAGGCTCCTGTGACAGCACTTCATATAAGCAGAGAGCTGAATGAAGGAAGCAGGGAGCCATATGAGTGTCTGGGAGAAGAAAGGTCCAAGTGGAAGTGAGAAGCTAGCGTTTCTGGCAGAGAGAGAGAGAGAGGCAGCAGATGAAGGTAGAGAGGAAGAACGCGATGGGATGATCTTGGGTAGATTGTGGTGGGATGTCTTTCCAGGAGCACAGGGGTCCCATAGTTCCTGTGTGCGGATATAGGAGGGCAGTCCCATGAGCTTCCCCCTAATGGGGGCCGATGGCTGAGACGGTGTCTCCAGGAGCACACAGGGCTCCGTAGCCCGAGACCTCTGAGGAAAGGGAAGACTCGAGAGTGACTCCACTAATTCTCCATTGATGGATTATGGGATTAAACACACACACACACACACACACAAATATACACATAAAAAAGGAAATCCTGCCACTTGCGACAACATGGATGGAGCTTGAGGACGTTATGCTTAGTGAGATGTCAGACAGTGAAAGACAAATACTATATGATCTCACTTATATGTGAAATCTAAAAAAAGTGGTGGTTACCGGGGGTGGTGAGTGGGTGGGGAGCGGGTAAAGGTGGTGAAAAGGTACAGACTTCCAGTGCTGCAGATGTGATGTGCAGGATAGAACTGTAGTTCACAGTACTATACTGTATATTAAAAGTTGCTAAAAGAGTAGATCTTAAAAGCTTTCATCACAAGAAAAAAAATATTCGTAATCATGTACAGTGATGGATGTTAACTAAAGTTGTGGTAATGAGTTCACAATACATACGTCAGTCATATCATCATGTCGTGGACCTAAAATAAATACAATATTATATGTCAATTACATCTAAATCTTTTTTTTTTTTTAAAGTGACCCTGAGTCTTCTCTGTTAGATTCCTAGTGCCATCCAACCAGATGAGATCTACGGAATAGGAAAAGCAGAGGTGGCAAATGATTTCAGCTGGGATATGCTGCGTGTGAGGTTTCTAGGGAACAGCCAAGAAGTAACGTTTAGTGGGTGGTTTATTTAGGAATCTACAGTTTAGGAGAGACTTCGATGTTGAAAGGAGAGCCGTGTACTTATTCGTGGTAATAATATCATGTGAGTTGATGTGGTCCCATGAGAGGGGTGAAGGGAGAAGAGAATCGGTGTCGGCACCTGAAGGTTACCAACATTTTAAGTAATAAATGAGTCTGAAAAACAAGATTGATAGGAATGCTTGGAGGTAAGAGGAGAAATAATAGAAGTGGAATATCATAGAAGTAAAAAAAAAGAGAGAGAAAGAGATTTTTCAAGAAGACAAGAATAGTCAACACTGTCCGATGCGGAAGTGCCAAAGGGAAGGAGGGAACATACATACATTGGGCTTTGATGCTTTTTTCAAGAAACTTTGCTGTAGAGGGAAGATGTAGAGGTGCTGGTGGTGGGGGATCCCGGCAATTGAGGAGAGGCGTTTCCTGCTTGTGTTTTCGTTTGAAGGGTTTTTGAAACTCGAGAAGTTTGTAGGCTTTGGGGAAGCATTCTTTAAGAGGAAGCTGAAAATCTAGGAGCGAGAGGAAATAGCTAACTGAGCAAACTCTCACAGGGGAAAGTGGGAACAAGAACGTTCCTCTCAGAAGACCGGTTTACAAGTGAGAATGCCCACCTTTTTTTGACCGATAATGATCTTGTCATTATTTAAAAGTTTGATGGTTCATAAATTGTGAGGTTTTTTGAATTATTTTATTTTTGAAAAATATTACATTAAAATATCTTGATTATGAAGGTTTTTGGTGCTCCTTACACTTTGTAGTGGGAGTAAGTGTCCCATTTACCTCACCCTGGTCCCAGCCCTCTTTGACCTGGACACACACCGTATCCACCAATGAAAATGTTGTTAGGATATTAATCACTCTGGAAAGAGGTTAACTCCAGAACAAACATTGAGGACTAGGACTCAGGGAGAGATAGAAGCTTTCTGACACTCAGGGGTTGGATATAGGCCTGGATTCTAGGAAGGCAGAAATGCTCAAGACTTCCCTTCAAGGACACTATACAGAATGGCACCCATAAGGGACTCCCCGCACTGATGGGCTTAGCTTTGAACGTAAGAACATACGATAATAGCCATTAGCTGTGCACTAAGTCATTCGTCTATGCTCTAACCCTTATAGCTCAGTAACGTCTTCTTTCTACTAGTGACAAACTGTTTACTGCCAGCAAAAATATCCCAGACTCTTGCTAATGATCTTACATGATTACCAAATTATGAACCCGTGCAGTACATTTCCTTATTTGAGTACATTTCTTTCTTGAAGTCACATAGCACAATTTATATCCTTCTTCTTGTGATAGCTTTTTCTCTAACTCCAATATATTCATATAATAGATTTATGAGTTTCATATCTTTACTGCTTTTCTAACAGTATAAAGTGCTACCCACACAGTTGATTGACATCGTTTTTATTTCTTGTTGAAACCTCACTTAATTCTCTATTGCTGCTGGTTTACAGTTTTCACTGATGATAAAGAAAGAATAAGAAATACACTTGTGAGTATCAGAGTTCACAACATTATAAAAATAGCTACTTGATGGCTAAATGACCCACTACCCAGTCACGTAAATGTAAGCAATTGTTTTGTCAAGTATTGGCAAAGAAATAGACATCTATTCAAACTCTCCTTGCCAGTGGTGTGACGGTAAACATTTAATTGGATCTCTAGAAAATAAAAAAGCCCAAATTTTTTTGTATTAACTGATTTCTACGGTACAAATACTCTTAGCATGATTGACTTAAAGCCACCAACCTAACGTCACTGAATGTAGTAGTGGGAAAGAGTTGCTCAGGATCACACTATCGTATATTTACCCATAGAGATACAATGAATGTAAATAATCTAGAGTAGAAGTAGTTGTAAAATAGTGCGAAAGTGATGAATTTCGAGGACTCGTTGCTTTTAAAAACGTATTTAATTCAAAGCCTACCCAATTTAAGTTTTAATTTTGTCTTGTAAAATTCCCAAAACATGAACAGTCAGCTTTCGCGAGCCTGTGTGATACGGCTCTAGCTCACTACAGCCCCTTACTAACCTTAGTGAAAATCAGGGGATCATAAGGAAAAAGACCAGAGGCATGAAACTCCCGATTTATGGGATTAGCAGGAGCTCTGAAGGACGATGCCTGCCTGTATTGAAGGAACAGCAACAACAACAACAACAACAAATCCTGGGAGACTCGGGAAAATAAGCCTTTAATGAAAAGGTATGAGGGTCAAATATGTTATCGTGACTCTCTTATCCTCAGAAAAACTCATGATGCTTTGACTCATCTAATTTTGTGCTGTACAAGTGGGGCCACGCTGTTGGAGTTGCCTGACTCCACTACTCTCCTAGGAAACTTTGTTTAGGCACTTGAAATGTTTTTCCTCTCTAGGTTTATAAAAACCAAGGATCCCACTCCGGCTTTGGAAAATGGGGACCCATCGTCAAGGTGGTCAGACTCAAAACTAATACAGGGAGTTGTTATTTGCAGAGTAACGCCTCTAGGATCGAAATTCCGTTTAGAAGAGTAAATTGGCATGCTCGCATTGGGGGTAAAAATCCCATTGTCCCAGTCTTGTCAAAGTCGGAGAAATTTAGAAGAATGTCTATGTATTATCTCTGGTATACATTCCTTCCAAATGGACCATATTCTAGACCCACATTCTCAATCTTTAGATCAGTCCCCTCAGGATTGAAAGGCCTGGACCGAGGACATATCCAAATTCTAATTATTGAGAAGATGCTCCCCCAGGAGAGAGGCAAGGGAGGCAACTACTTAATGCTGCTCCTGAGCTCCAGCCCGGCACAGCTGGAGGGAAGTGGGGAACGAAGACTTGGAAATGCAATCTGGAAACTGTAGCCATCTCTATTCTCAGGGACAGGGCATAACCTGTAATGCAGCTTTTTCATGAAACTAGTTATTATTCATTATTATTTCCTATTTATGTGCTACTTGGTGAAGGTCCATTCTTTGAGCAAATTACATGTTGATGGCTTCTCTGTTCTGGCTATGACATCCGCCCATCGACCCAAACATTTTTGGCACAGGGAAGTGGTTTGCCACTGATCTTTTGGAGAGGAGACACTTCCTGAGTGCTTCCACTCTGCTTAGGGGTTCTGAGTAAGATTTCGATGGTAAAAGAGTTTTCTGGGCTCAAAAATCGAGTTTGTAAAGCTCTAGTAAGAGAGAAAAAGAGGTTGTACTTGTGTTACCTGACAAAAGAATTAATCTGGAAGCCTCGGAAAGTTGCCGTTGGAATTTAGACTATGATACCAGCCAGTGGTTTAAAGCTAAAGAAGATGTGAAAAAAGCCCTTGGCACTAAATTGAAGATTGTTGTCCTGATATTATTCTTACTCAAGGACTATTGATTTTTTTTTTCCTACAAAATCAAGCTTTTTAAAAATGTTGTGTTAAGGATGAAACCATATTCAGTGACAAATGGACTGCATAAACTATCTTCATGGAGCCTTATCAAAGCTTTTCACATGGCGCTTGGATGGCTTGTTTTGATGGGCAGAATGGAGCCCTGCACCCTTATCTAGCTTCATTATTATGGATATGAACATGGTTCTGAGACTCTCACAAAAGGAGATTTTTGTAAAATACAGCCTGATAAATACTCCATTCAAGAGAGCTGAAGAATGTTTTATTCCACTGTACTGTAGTTTAAAGATACCTGACCTGAGTTTCTGTAGAAAGTTGTTTTTATAGGGAGAATATTTAGGTTACAATCCTTGACTATTACTCTCCCTCCTTCTCTTTCTCTCCGTCGGGTTAAAGTGCAGCCTGCCCCCAACCCCCGTCCCCCACCCCCCACCCACCTTGACCCCCCACCCCCCACCCCTGCTCCCCGCCCCCCACCTTTCGTTGTCTAGAAAAACCTAGAATGGAAGACATGGATTGGGAAAGAGGGAATCGAGAACTCTGCCAACTTCTGGAAAAGCTCACTTTGTCACTATATTAATTCAGATGAGTCCAACTCACTTAGGAAAAAAAAAAAAAAAAAAAAGAGTAGTTTTAGATCAGTAACCCCACAGTGCTGCATTTTCTCCCACTGAGGCTCCTGTCTGTGAGTTATTCTTGTCTGTTTTGTTTTTGTTTTTGTTTTTTTCACAACTCAAAAGTTAAACAGGACTTAACTTGTAGGTCAGTCAAGAAGGAAACCTGTCCTTGGGGTGAGCAACATCAGACTTTGATTTAATAACAAGGGCGTTCACTGCAGGCTGGACATTATTGTGCTAAGATTATCTGGTTTATTTCCTCCAACATCTCCCATGAAGGAAATCTAATTATCCCAAGTTCTTAGATTAGGAAATTGAAGTTTAGAGAGATTACATGACTTACCCAAGGTCACCCAGCTAGTAAATGGTACGAGAAGGATACGGAGCCAGGCAGAAGGGTCCAGGGCTTGAGCACTTAACAGCATACCACCATTTGACGAGAGAGTCGAAGGAAGTGGCAGGGAGGTAACTGCAGTAGGGCCTCAGTGCAGGCATTGAGAGGCAACAACAGGCAACAAGCAATCGTTCTTTTCCTGGCACGGGCCATTTTGGGCCTTGCTTTTTTAGCATCGTCGTTGTGGGAACATCCAAACTTGCAAAAAAAAAAAAATTTAAAGAGTTTATTAGCATTTATTTGAGCCAGAAAGAGGACATGATTGGAAGCAAGATCTCAACCATCTGAGCAACCTGCTTCCCAGAACAACAGTGCGTTGTTTCTTTTATGTTTGGATTTAAAGGAGGTACTGTGAGGAAGATTACGTGAACGTGGGAGAAAGCGAAGCAGGGAAATCTGTATGATTGGACCATGAGCTGGTTAAGATTATGTGCTCTTTTGAGGGTAGTTAAGTTTGAGGGGTCCAAAAAAGAGGCATTTCAAAGGTGCGTTGACCTAGATGCACAAAAACAATGGGCGTGACTTACTGCAGGTAAGGATAACCTCTTACTAGAAAAGTTATAGACCTGAAGTGTCACTACCCACCATGTAAGGGAGTAAGGAATTTATGATCAGATCACCCTATGAGGTTAGGTTTATTAAAAAGCCCCTTTTTTATCTACGGAATTTGTCTGTGCCTCAGACTTTGTTTTCCTACCTAATGCAAAAATTTCTACATCTCTACAATTTTATGTGCCTTCATAATAATTAGATAATGTCCAATTTGAATAAGTCAAGTATAGCTAAATAGAAAGGGAAAGGAAGAAGACGGATAGAATAGAGTTTTTAAATTTGGAGGACAAGACGGAAAGGATTGTAGAGAACAAAGTAGGAATGGGAAGACAAACAGAAATTATGAGACAACAGCAGCAATTGGAGTGAAGTTAACTCTTAACTCAATTATAAAAATGCATGCGCTGGCCTGGATTCTGCTCACTTCTTTCTTTCTCTTCTTCCTTCGCTTCCTTCTCTGTTTTGTCATGAAGCTTTTTGGAGTCTTAGGATCATAAACATCAAGGCATCTCAATTATAGTAGTAATTTGTAAGGATACCGAAGAAAATAAGAAAAGGCGAGGAAATAAGGAAGGAAGGAAAAACAGGAAAGGGTCCAGCCTCGAACTCACCAGGCCTTGAGGGTAACAGACCTTCGCTCACAAATTCAGACCTCTGGGGGAGCTGGGACCGCATTCGGTACTGGGTAGCATGTCGCTGTTTGCCCCCCTCATAAACAGGCCTCAGTGTGTCTGTGTCACGGCTGCCTCTTCTCTCGCTACCCCTGATTCTTCTTCCTCCCTACTTCATGGCTTTTTCTTGCTCTTGACTCTCCATTTTTTCACAGCCTTTGAAAACCATCCCAGGAAGTCTAGTTTATTCATCTTTTGATTCTAAGAATATTTAGCTTGGATGAGACACCTCTCTTGTGGGTTCCCTTGACACTCATTTTTTTTTACGTACCGAATATTTTTTAGAACATCCGGTCAGTTCACAAGAATCCCATTAACTGTCATTTTTACCCCCATAAATGTGGACCCGACAGTCAGTTTTAATATGTTCCCACTTCCCCATCATCCAGCTCAGTCCCAAGACCAGCCAATCAGAGTTTTTTCTCTGGCAATTTGAACTAGTAACCAAGAGAATGAGTCACTTTCTCCAGGTGGCTGGGCCTTTAGCTCATGTCTGTCCCTGTTCCTTGCCGATTCATGTTTTATCCTACTTTGCTCCAACCCAGACAGAATTCAGCTTTCTCGATGGTTTCCATTAAAATATCTCATCGTTCCAAGTATTTTATAATTTTTAGAGTCTCTTCCGTAAATATGAAGAGAAGAGGTGTCATTCTGTCTCTCCTCTCGCTCTCTTTTTCCAGAGTCACACTCATTCTTCCCCTGGGTTTCTGCGTCGCAGTGCAATCATCTTATACAACTTCAGCAGGCCCTGAGGGCTCACCCACTAAACCAATCAGCTTACCAAAGCTCTGCTTACTTCCCAACTAGATATTTCTCAGGGGAATTCTGGTCAATTAATTATCTTCTTCAGAGAGGTTTGTACTTGGAAGCTGTGGGCCGCTTTATAACAGCACAGCGATTGGTGAGCAAAGCAGTCAGTCTTTGGGAAGAGATAAAGAGAAGCAGAGAGGAGAGTCAGAAAGAGAACACTTTGTGGGTACGTTTGGCGGGTAGATGATGACTATCCAATGCCTGGTCCTTGTTCTCTGTAAAGTCAGGCTGCGTTCCTCTCCTTGTCCTGTGGAATAGCCCGTTACCTAAAAATTCCTATTTAAACCTAGATTAGCTAGGCTATGTAGTTCCTTGTCACCCAATAACCCAAATTAATATATTCCGCTGCCAAAAAATTAGCACTTTTTATTACCACTGCACTTCTCTGTGCTCTCCACTTGAATAAAAGTTTCTTAAGGGTAAGGACTGTGTCTGTCTTGCTCTCTCTTTTATTTGCAACACTTAGCATGTTCCTTGGACATTTAACCAATATATCTGGAATGACCATGCAGTTTTTGACTGCCAGCTGTGTGCTGTGCACTGTTTTCTGCACTATGAGCATAAAGATGAATCACATGATTCTTGACCTCACACTGCTTAGAGTCTAGATTACACCCAGATCAGTCCAATTACTTCTACTTTAATTGTCCTTTGTCTTAGGGATGCCTTTGGTCTTTGGTGAAGGGGGCAGTGTTGGCTCAAGTGACCAAATCTCACAAGGGGCAGGAATAAAACGGGGCCTTGGGGACAGCTGGAACAGGGACAACTGTGGCCAAGACTCTTTTCCCTCTCTTGTCTCTATAGGTCGGCTTCACCATGTCACACTTCTTTTTCCGAGAATGGATGGAATAGCAACCACCAGTAGTTTTTATACTTACTTTATTCCAGCTTTATCATGATTTTCCATGGTTCCAATTTGAAAAATCCTGGGGAAGCCTGCTAATTTGTTTGGTGTGTGTTAGCTGTACTTCTTTGGGCCAGCCACTGTGGAGGGAAGACAATGGGATTATTTCAGTTTGGATTTCCATCCCTATACCAATAATGACTAGCAGGATCTGTAGAACGGTGGCAGCTTACTCATTTAGCTCTATGGATTGAGCACAGCCAGAAAGAGGGTATGTGCTGTTCCTGGCAGGCAAAATAATACGTCTGCCCACTCCATCCCTTTATCCTCATCAACATTCATCAACTCCTTTCCCTGACATTATTTAACAAATATCTGTTAAATGCTCATTCAGTGCAAAGCATTGTGTGGTGCTCTTAGACTAAGCCTTTACATTTTATACATCAAAATTAATTTTTCTAAAGAAAAATAAATTTCTTAATCCTTATAATCATAACCCAATTTTTCCTACATTTATTTTTCAGAGTCACAGCACAGTGAAACCTTCAAGCACGGGTTTATTCGGACCATCCCAGAGTGCACGAATCAGGCGATTGTATCTTGCGTTCCTATCTTTGCCATCCCTAATCTGTCAGGCAGTCCTGAATCTATACCATCAGGCTTGTTTGTTCTACTTCTCTATCCTTTTATCATGGTTCCATTAACTCACATCCAAGGATGTCAAGAGAATAAATAGCCCAATAAAACAAAAGAATACACTTCAAGATTTAAAAAGAAAGAAACATACAAGAAATACATAAATCATCCTCTATGACAATAGCCCAGAAGATTGCATGGGAGGATCTTAGTGTTTTCTGTAGAAGAAAAGAAAAATGGAATTTCCATTCCTTGCATTAGCATTTGACAGCTGTAGTTATTGTATATTGGGCACCAAAAAGGAGGGATGAGCGTTACGAATAATTTTGCCTGAAATAAGCACCTGAAGGAAGACCACACGTTTTCTCTGGTGATCATCTTACAATCACGGATAACTTAAACATAATTATAACCTACTCTTTGTCTAAGAAATTCGTAATCATGACCATTTCCTCATAAAATGGTCCCTTGCAACATGAGCTTGGCCTGCCGACTTCCTATCGCTTAATGTCACACGAGGTAATGGAGACTCATGTCTCAGTGAACTCTTCTCAGATAAACAGAAGGCACTTATCCGAGAGTAATAAGTACCTGGCACACAGGTTGCTAAGAGCGCAAATAAAGATAAATTTGTTAGCCTAATCTAGATCTAGATCTCAAATTCATCTAATGTTATCTGACATTAGATCCTCTAGATCTCAAATTCATCTAATGTTATCTGACATTTGGCACTTTCTCCATCTAAACCGAAAGACTCCTCTTTGATCAGGGGCCTGTCACTCTTTTTCAGGAAGTAATTGTAATTTTGCCTCCTGGTGCTTACCTGCTGCTTCAGTAGGGTACATTGTGATTTCCAAGTTTAGCACCCAAACTCAAGAAGAATATAATTTTAAGTCATTCTAAATCAAATATTTGGTTCCTAGAGTTAATACTAATGTAAGGCTAAGCCTAACATCAAAGGGGAACTTTTAAAAAATTCTCTACATGACTTGAATTAGAAACAAATTGTATTAGCATTTTTAAATGCACTTTAGAAATCTCTTAATTTAAGTTCATAGTTTTACAGTGGAGAAAACTTAGACTACAAGAAGTCATTTCCCCAAGGTCACACAGATCTTAGGGACAGAGTGAATGCTAACTTACTCTAGAACATCATTTTGTTTTACCTTAATTACGGAGAAAGTAAAACTATTTAACTGTTCAAAATATGTTTCCTAATTTTTAATATGTTTAGTTATGACAAAGATTTTTTTTTCTGTCAATAGAAAGCTGGATTGATGAGCAGCCAGCAATATAGATTCTGCCTCTTCTATAGATTCACAGGTTAGTAATTACCGTACCTTTCTAGGAAATAAAGAGAGGGAAAGATGCAGAAAAAACCTGCCCCAATCCCCCCATTAGGTAAGAATAGACGTAGACTACTGATATTCCTACTCCCGTTGCTTTATTATTATTTATCATTATTTAACCTCTGATGCCTTCCCAGAGCAAGCTCTGAAATGCAGTTTGCAGCTCTTAGGAATCTAGTCTCTTTGTCTGACCAAAGCCTGTCTGAAAGCCCGGAGTTTGGAAGCAGCAGCTTGCTGAAAGATAAGACTGGAATAAAAGCTCTTCCTTGTCACTCCCGATGGAACCTAACCTGGTCCCCTGGCAAGATGGCTTTTCAGTAGCACAGAACAGTAATCAAACCTAGTACGCCTCAAACCCCAAAGTCCAAAGGGCTGTGTGATCATCGTGCTCTTTGCAAATCTTTCTGAGCTTGTCAATTTTCCTCGTTCACCATTTTGGCCAGCTGCTGAATCTCTCTCCTTTCTGGCTCTGCCTTCCTTCTCCACAAGATCACCATTAAGTATGATGTTAGCTGTGAGTTTTCATGAGTGGCTTTTTTGAGTTTGAGAGAGTTCTCTTCTATTTTTAATTTATTGAGTATTTTTCTCATGAAAGGAAATTGGATTTTGTCAAAGGTTTTTTCTGTGTCTGTTGAGATGATCATGTGGTTGTTTTCCTTTCCTTTTATTAATGTGGTATATCACCTTGATTGATTTTTGTATGTTGAACTACTTGGCCTAAAACTTATTTTATCCATGCATTCCTGGAATAAAACTTATTTGGTCATGGTGTATAATCTTTTTTATATGTTGCAAGACTTGATCTGCTAGTATTGTCTTGAGGATTTTTGCATCTGTATTCATAAGAGATATTGGTCTGTAGTTTTCTTGTGATATTTTTGTCGAGTTTTGGTATCTGATAATAACACTGGCCTCATAGAATGAGTTAGGCAGTGTTGCCTCTTCTTCTATTTTTAGAAGAATTTGTGAAGGCTCGATAATAATTCTTTTTTAAACATTTGATAGAATTCACCAGAAATAATTTATTTTATACATTTAAATGGTATGATATTAGAACAATGTTATTTTCGCTTGTACCTCTTTGACGAGTAACAAGGTTAAACATTTTTATATATGTTTGCTTGCTAATTATCTGTTGGTATATATTATTTGTTTATATCCTTTGCTCATTTTTATACTAGGGTCTCAGTGTTTTTCTTATCTATTCTAATGAGCTTTTTAAATAGTAACCCTCATATCATTATTTTTAATCTAGTAATTTTTTATTGTCCAGAAGTATTCTTGTATTTTAGGCACAGGAAGGATAAATTAGGTTTTAAAAACACTTCTGTTTATAGTAATTTTCTCACAATTTTACCCTGGTGGTACACAAAACTATGCTATATTTAAAAGGGAAACAGGAGGTCACAAATATAATTAAAAATAAGATTATGTTCTATGATGCCCAGACCAATTTTTATAAATTTATTTTTTTGAATATTTATTTGTTTTTACTATACCAAGTTAGGTATGTATATTAGATATATTGGATCCAAAAGGTTTTATCCTGTCTCTGAATTTTTGCTGATGGTTCCATTTAGTGAATTTGACTTACTGAGTATCATGGCTACATGCTCAGTTCAACCCCAAATTTAAATTCCTCTGACTTTTTTTTTTTAACCTAAGACGACATAAAATGGGACTCAAACAATTTAACAATATGTACATTAAAAAATTAGTTCTGTTCACCATGCTAATGAAGAGCTCATGAAGAGGACTTATGAGACCTCTATGATGTCAAACGTTTGATTAGGAAAACAAGTTGATAGTAGGTCTAGAGGATTTCAAGCTAAGATATTCCCTACAGCCCTATTACAATGCTTGGACATCCCCCATTAGAAATATACTATATATTTCCATTTAGAAATATTTATAATAGTTAAGTGTATATGCACTGGTTAATATACTCCCATATAATTCTGCAGATTAGCCAAGAGTGCTGAGGAATAAAGACATCAATGTACGTTCTATTCAGATTCAGGGATGTCTCACAAAAGGGAGTAGGCCACCTGACATCATCACCACACAAACATCTGAACCTACGGAGGCTATGAGGATTACTCTATTAGTCTCCACCTGACACTCCCTCTTGGCTGTAAGGTGCTTTGACTCACACCCCAGTTTCCTTCTCTGAGATCCCTGCATGTGACTGTACTCCAGGCCAGTTTAAAAGGGAGGGTGGAGGAGAGGGGTGGGGAAGGGATGAAGAAGAGAGGGGAGGGAAGGAAGGAAGGAAGGAAGGAAGGAAGGAAGGAAGGAAGAAGGAAGAGTACAGGACCCCCGAAATCCAAGACACCCCCAGGAAAGAAAGAAAAGCCCCCATCAAAAGAAAGCCCCTCCCCGAAAGACCCGACCCGCCACGACGCCCGCCCCGAAAACAAACCCGCTAGGGCCGGTCCTTTGTGATCAGATCTGGAAAAGTCTATTCCACATACATTTCATGTGGATTATTTGTGTGTGTGTGTGTGTGTGTGTGTGTGTGTGTGTTCGCGCGCGCGCTCGCGCGTGAAGGTAGGTATATGTGGATGTATAGGTTTAAATGCAGGAGAAATAAATAAAAACACACAGAGGTACAAAGGCGAGTTTTTCCTAGTACAGATTAGGAACCAAATCACTCTTAAAAGTCGACCTTAAGAAAGTAATTTAAACTGGCTAGTGCAGAAGATTTTGCTTGACTCTTTGCACTGTCACCAAGAACAAAACTACTATTTGTGTTAGGAGATTTTTATCTCCTACTGTCTTGCCACATTAGATGAGTGTGCACATAGTTATACAATGCCTTCTTCAAGACCTGCGGAAACAATGTGCTGATTACATGGAGGTTGGGGAAGATGTCTGCTCTGTTTTAATTATTCTTGTGTTTTCCCTTCTTCTTTGATCCATTTCTCCTGATCATAAATGTCACTATTTCTGTAAATCGTACTCCTTTAAGAAGCATCCCCACAGAATATATATCTATACATGCAATTTAATCAAGTATAGCTATTGCTAGAAGCTTGCTAGAAAATGTATTAAATACAATTTTTCCCCTAGGTTATATTCTCATTCCTTTTTTTTTTTTTTTTAATGGAACCAGACAAGGTTGCAGGTTTTACTTATGTCAAGATGATCCTTATAAAAGGTACCTAACCTCTCTGGGCCTCAGTTTCCCTATTCTTAGTAGGAGAATAATTATTCCCTTTCAAGATTGTTGACAGAGTCTAGCAAACTTTTGTTCCAGTTCTCTTAGCAGATGTAACAAGAATAAAGGCTGTTGGCCAAAGGCCAGATAAAAGGCAGCATAGGACAGAGACGCGTTACCAAGGAGCCAGCCCTGTCCTCTCTGTTGCCCAGATGATTCATAATCTTTGCCCGTTAACTGAAAAATCATCTTGGGGTGAAGGGAAGGAGAAAAGAGAGAACACAACCCTGGAATGACGTGACTCTCTAAAACCAGGAACAACCAAGAAAGCACTGGAGAGACTGTTATGGCCATGAATTGGCAGATTGACTTTTTTCATTCACCCGTGATTGTGAAGCTCCTTCCTTGAAGCCCAGTGGCTACCACATCCTATTCTCTTTGGTCGTGGTTGGATCCAGGTTGACAGAATATCTGGAAGATTTGAGGAGGAGGGTTTAAAGACTATTTCTGTACCCTTTAATCTTCTTATTATATATCTTCATGGATTTCCTACACATTAGTATATCCCAAGTATTGAAAACATTTAGACATCTGCTTCCTTTTGAAGCAGAAAAATGTGTGGGTCGCTGCCTGTAAAATTTTCTCCGACCTTAAGTCACCATTTATGCTTGAGCTATTGCTAATAGAAGCATTCCAACTAAAGTCCAGGAAAGAGGTTCCCTTTGCTCACCTTACTCGCATAATCATCAGATTCTGAGAGCATCCGCCATCCTGCCTAAGTGTATCAACATGACGATTAATTGCAACGAGGTCATCAGAACTTGAAATAGATAATAAGCATTACCATTAACGGGAGCACAGAGAGCAGAGGTCAAGAATTAGGTCTTCATACAAGCTAAAGGCTTCTGAAAGCTTTAACACAGGGAACTGTTTATCAGTTCTTCACATCCAGAGAGACGGACATATTTTATTCATCTAGGGAGTACATGCCGATGATGTGAAGGAAGCACTTCCTTTCCTATAGACAACTTGTCATCACCATTAGTGAGGAAGCTTCCGACAAGAGTCAGTGCTGTGCCTTCACATTATTTCTCTCTGCAACTGTGAGTCATTCTCAGCACATCGGCAAGAGCAGGAGAGTGAAGAGCAAATGAAAACCTGAAAACAACTGGCAGGAAACAGAAGCACCTCATTTCTCACTGTGGAGTTTAACTGAATTGAAAGCTTTTCCTAAATTTGGTGCACACTCATTTGGCAGCAAAACCTGAACTGGTATAAGACTTTAAAGACTGTTAATCCTACTTAGTATGAACATTCATTCGTTTCTCTGCAGAAATAACAATGTGCTTGATTACAGGGCACAGACCTGTTTGGGATGTTATATTATCTATCAGCACATAAATTACATGCATTAAATTACCTTCCTGAAACTCAAAAATTTCTGAATTCTAAAACTCAGCCTCAAATGTTTTAGATAAGGAAGTGTGAATTTGTACTAGTTTTCCTATTTGGGTTATATAGAATTATTCTGGATATTTTTATTTTATATGGCATTCTTTGTACTTGACTTGTATTCCTGATCCTAGTTTTTTCCTCTTTATCCATAAATTATAACATATCTTCTCTTACAGTACTAAGTAGTAATTAATGATAGCTAAGCACTTAAATTGTATACATATATGTTTATATAACATATATATGTTTACATGTATACAAATACACACACACTACTATGGCAAATACCTTGAATTTAGCAAATATGAGTTTATAATTGACACTTTCATTCAATGATCTATTTCTCACAGGCAAAGCTTTAATCAAGACCCCTGGTAGCAGACAGGAAAGGATCCACTGAAATATCTGTTTTGAAGAGATGATCTTCCTTCAGGCAGGGAAACTCACAGATCTCTCCAAATTGCTGAATATCTCCAAGGATCTGATTTTCATACTGGAAACCAATTTATCTCTGTATTATTTAGAGAACCGGTATGTGACATCTATATCTACACTGAATACTGCAAGTGTTTCATCATGATTACATTGCAGGAATAGCTTAGAAATGTATCCTGTTTTTCAAAGAGCTGTAATATATATTGTTTATATGTGATTTTGCATAATGGGAATAATAACAGCCACATCGAGAGTTGTTCTGAGGATTGAACAGCACATGAGTATCAAGCCCAGTGCATTCCATATGTGGTACCACAGTGAGGTATTATAGCTAGCGTGGTTACCCCCAGTTTCCAGATGAGGCCCAGAAATTATAGGTGGCTTGCCCAAGGTCACCTGACTAGTTAAACTGGAAAATTGACGCTCAATCTCATTTTGCTGGCGACGAGTTCGGTGTTCTTGCTATACTATCTCACTATCTAAAATAAGTGGTGGTTATCTTTTACTATAGCTTTTGGCAAAGTGGAAATGACTTTGTTATTTTCGTTGATTATTCAAATAATACATACTAATTATATACACAATTGCACAGATCTGAAGTCGGATAACTATAAAAAAAATTACAAAGAAAAAAATCACTCATCATTCAATTACCCAGGTTCTCAAAACCATGTTTAATGAGGAGTATAAACTTTAAGACATTTTTATATGTATAAACATATGTAAATATAATATAATGATTAAAACAGGCTAATAACATTTATCAGGTTTTATGGTATGATTTTTATCATGTAGTGATATAGATACCTTTCCATATCAATAAACAGGTTTTAATTATGAATTTCAAAATATTTAAGAGGTATAAAATTGTATCTTTTGAAGTTACAAAGTTGTACCTTTCTTTTTTTGTTGTTTTGTTTATTGGAGTAACATTGGTTAATCCAATTATATAATTTTCAGGTGTACATTATAATTTGACATCTATATATTCTATTGTCTGATTACCACTCAGAGTCCAGGGTCCTTCAGCTACCATATATTTGATCCCTTTTACCCACTTCACCCTCCCCCAAACCCCCAGATTAGAACCCCTAGCCCCATCTACCTCTCCCCTTTTCCCCCTCTCCCTACCCTCTGGTAATCACTAGTCCATCGTCTATGTACCTGAGTCTCTGTTTGTCCCGTTCATTTGTTGCTTTTAGGTTTATATCCTACATATAAGTGATATCACCTGATTTTCAACTTCTTCAGTCTGACTTAGTTCACTTAGCTGGATTTGCTCGAGGTCCATCCAGGTTGTCACAAATGGCGGTATTTCATCTCTTCTTACGGCTGAGTAATAAAATTGTACCTTTCTTAAATTATTTTAAGATCCACATGTCACAGAAAAGTCAGTCTGGTCAATTCATAGTGGAGTCTCTTTTCTCACTTCACCTGGGATGATTTTTCAGTTGATAGGGACAGGGCTGGATCTTTGATGACACGCCTCCGTCCTGCGCTGCCTTTTATGTGCCCTTTGGCCAACAATTTTTATTCTTGCTACATCTGCTGAGAGGGCTGGCATTATTCCTTGACCTCTGACAGTCAGACTGGACAATCTCCATCCACCTTATTCCAAATGGAAAGTCTCTTCAGGTCTGCCCACTATTCCATCTGTCTTAGTCTGTTCGGTCTCGCCACAGACTGGGTGGCTTAAACAACAGACCCTATTTCTCACAGTTCTGAAGGCTGAGAAATCCAAGAGCAGGACACTAGCAGATTTGGTGCCTGATGGGAGCCCGCTTGCTGGTTCATAGATGGCTGTCTTCTCACTGTGTCCTCACGTGACGAAGCGGCAAGAGTGTTCTCTGTGGTCTCCTTTATTAGGGTGCTATATAAGGGCTCCACCCTCATGGCCTAATCACTTCCCCAAATCCCCATCTCCTCATATCATCACCTTTGGGTGATAGGAATCCACATGTGAATTCTGGGGGACACAGACATTCAGTCCATAACACCTTCGATGTTCTCCCAGCTGCTCTTCCCATACCAAAGTGGGGTTGCCCTTGACAACACATGCTGACACATCTTCCACAGTCATTGCTAGTCTACTGCCAGGGTCTCGTGTTATGATAGGCTGAATAACGACCCTCGAAGATATTTACATTCTTATCCCCAGAACATGCGACTATGTTACTTTACATGGTAAAAGGGACTTTGCAGATATGATTAAGTTAAAGATCTTGATGTGGAGAGATTATACTGGATTGTCCTAGTGGGCCCTGTTTAATTATTAGGTCCTTATAAGAGGGAAGTAGGGGAGTCAGAAGCAGAAAAGGAGAAAGAGAGAGAGAGAGAGAGAGAGAGAGAGAGAGAGAGAGATGGAAGCAGAGAAAGAGGGAGACAGAAAGATGCTCCATTGCTGGATTTAGAGATGGAGGAAGGGGTCATGAGCCATGGAAAGCCAGAAGAGGCAGGGAGGACATTCACCCCAAAGCTGTCAAAGAGAATGCAGCCCTCTAACCACCTTGATTTTAGATCATTGAGACTAATTTTGGACTTCTGATCTCTAAAATTGTACGATGATGAATTTGCATTGTTTCAAGCCATTCAATTTGTGGTGATTTGTTATAATAGGAAACTCATACAAATACTAAACATAGAGTTGCTTTAACAGGCCAGCGGTGTCCCTAGGCTTTACCTGGGGAAGTGAGATGTAGGCACCCTCTCTACTGGTGTCCCTCCGAATAGAAATTGACCTTATTTGTCCCCACTCACTGCAACCTTCAAAGCTGGGCCAACAGGAGTGCAGAGAACTGTATTCTTCCTCAGAGACCCCTAGCAGCATCTAAGTCTATTACTCTAGTCTCTGTGAACAATAAATCGGTTTCCCTGCCCCAAAAAAGGAAAAAAGCTGTGCAGACAGTCATTCTTCTAAATCTACCATTTGTTCTTAACACTTCAGGTCTTTGGCTTCTAATATGCAAAGCTAAACTTTTCAAAATAAACATCTCTCTCTCACAAAGTACAGCTCGCAAACCTAAAGCTTCTGGATTTAAGTTTAAAATTTCATTTATAAACCTGTTCTGTTGTATTTGTTCTCTTCTTGAGTCACTGAATGCATCAACTCAGCGATAGGTGGGGATAGACCTTGGTTAATATCACCCATTGTATTATAACCATGTTCATGTAGACCTCCATCAACATTTTCAATGAGTGCATAATATTCCATTGTATAGTTACTCCAAAATTTGTTTACCTAAGCTTTCCCTTTTGATGGAACTTGTTACTGCTGTCAACTTTTTATTAGTATAAGTAATGCAGAAATGACTGTAGTCAGCCCTCAGTTGGTTCGAAGGACTCCCTGAAGATATCAAAATCTACAGATGCTCAAGTCCCTATATAAAATGGTATAGTATTTGCATATTATCTATGCACATCCTTTTATATACTTTTAATCATCTATAGATTACTTATAATAACCAGAAACAATGTAAATGCTATGTACATAATTATTGTACTGTATCATTTAGAGAACAATAACAAGAAAAAAAAAAGTCTGCCTATGTTCAGTGCAGACCCAATCATAGTCCTAACTGCATAGTACACGTCAGCACCAATGTAACATCTTTTTACTAAGCATTTTTGATCTGTAGTTGGTAGAATTCATGGATGCAGAGCCTGAAGATACAGGGGACTAACTGTATTATTGTACATATTTTTGATCAGTTATGAAATAATTTCTTTAAGGAAAAGTCTTAGGAACAGATTTTCTAGGTCAAAGTGTGTGCACACTTTACATTTGGAAACTTATTGCTAAATTGCTTTTCTTTCATGGTTGAAGTAAAAGATAAATCATCCCTTTGCTTGTTGCAATTTTTGCTTTCATCTATACTCCAGTGTGTGAAAGGCCCAGAGTATACACATTGTTCAGTTATAGGTGTTTTTCTTTTTCCTTTATCCTCGGTGGACCAAAAATAGTATCAAATTGATATTTTACTTTGTATATCTTTGATTAATAGTCAGGCTAATAAATTTTTTATGTTTACTGTGCATTTTTATTCCTACTTCAGATTCATCAATCATATTCTTAGCTCATTTTTCTATATGTTTTTCATGTTAGCCTTTATACACCATCTCAGATTTTTTTCCTTTTACTTGTCACTTCTCTTTCTGCTTTATTTTTACTTTTTGTTTTACTTTTGTGGTTTCTTTGCCAGCCCCATGAGATTGTCAAGTATGTCAATCATTTCTTTACGTGTTCTGATTTAGTTGATACTCCAGCTTTTAATTTTAGTGCTATTTGGGATTTGCAAAATGTGATATGTGAATATTTGGATTAAGTAGAAACATTTAAAAGTAAAAGCATTTTATTGACACATATCAACAGGCTTTATTTCATAATAAATAAATATACTTTGATTTAACTAAAGATTCAGGATTTTTAAAAGCTATCAGTTATAATTGAGTAACTTTCTGAAGTTACACAGTAACATTTGTCCCCAAGAAAACAATCATTTAATGGTTGCAATTCAACTAATGAATTGTTTGATATTTGGCATCTTTTTCTTTTACAAACTAATAGACTCTCTAGAACCCATTCACCTGAGACCTCTTTCTGCCATACCTGTTGGCAGAGTTGTTTGAATGTTCAAGAGAATTTGAAACACTTAGTCTCTACACAGTTTCTTTCAATGTAATCTCTTGCTATTCAGGATTAGGTGACATGAGTGGGATCACCGGTGAGCACAGCAGAATCCTGTGTCTGCTGAGAGGTTAGTCTGCTTTGTTAGGTAGGTACATACCTTGCCCTCTGAGGGAATGTACCCTCGAAACTGTAGTGGTCCCCAACCTTTCTGGCACTAGGGTCCAGTGCTCCTATGAGAATCTAATGCCTAAAGATATGAGGTAGAGCTGAGGCAGTGATGCCAGTACTGGGGAGCAGCTGCAAATACAGATGAAGCTTCGCTCTCTGGCCCGCTGCTCACCTCCTGCTACGTGGCCCGGTTCCTAACAGACCACGGACCGGTACCGGTCCACGACCCGGTGGCTGGGGACCCTGCTCTAAAGTAAACACGAGGGAACCTTGGAACGCTATTTACATTACCAGATAAAACATTTTGACTAAAATAAAGTCAATTCAGTAAGACTATTGAATTGGTAGTTAAGCAAACAGTTGTTTATGTAAATTAATCACCCAGTGATTTGGTATTTTGTGAACATAACTTATTTGGGATTCTTTAAAATTGAAAGCATTTATTTCAGCATATTCTCTAGACTGTGTGTGTATGTGTGTTTGAGTGTGTGAAGAGGGAGTCGTGAAATAAAAAAAATCTATGTATATAATTGTTTTATAGCAATTTTTAATTTGATTTTTCTGAAACATCTTGGTTAAAAGTTGAGTCTATAGGTATTATGTTTTTGCCCCTGATAAATTTGAGTAGTTTATATGAAAATATATTTTTGTGTTATTATCATTGCTGCAGACATTCAGGAAGATTTGATTCCTCTTTACCACATTCTATCTAAATCAAATTCGCTTTTGTCCAACAAAAAGTTTAGGAAGGCTGTACAAAAATATTATCATTGTTCAAATACCAGACATTTTCTAGATCATTCTAATAAAAAAAAAGATAATTTTGAAAAGGATTTTGAAAATCTTGATAACATGCTGTTATTCATTTTGGGGGGAACCAATTTTTTTTCTGATATATACAGTTTTCCTCCTGTGGTGGTAAAATCACTGTTTTGCTAGGAGTTAACAATATATCTCCCAGGTGGTCATTCCCTCTGCTTTGGTTCCTTGACTTTTTTCTTCAGCAGTGCAAAATTCTTTTCAACAAGTTACTTCTAAAAATATTCACTAGCTTTTAACAATGAGATTTACAAGGAGCCCAATAAGCCCTGTGTCTAATTGCTTTTCATCTCTGACCAGCTTGTCATTTCGGGCTGCTGATTTATGTGTGTCTGGAATACTTAAATTCCTTATCATGCTTGTTATCAGTTTTTACTTTGGCAAGATGTTATTTCTGAAAGGCACAAATTCCCTTTTACATTTCTTGTTAAAGAAAGATTTTTAAACAAACAACTTCAGTGTCATAGATATCTAAGGGACATAATTAATTTCATGCATGTCCTCATTTATTAGCAAATATACTTCCTTTCTTTTTTTGTATTTCCTTCCCTTCATATATTTGTTAACACCCCACTGATTAGTGTTAATCCTTTATATTATTAGAATATTTTGCTCCCTTGCAAACACGTATTTTTTCAACTAACGTCTTGTCTCATCTGATGTGTTTGCTTTGCTTGCCTGTCGTCTCCTCATTTCCCACGCAGATTTTATTCATCAAAATCTTTTAGCAGTATATACTCAGACCACTTGTTTATTATAGAGTTCTCATTTCTGGAGGAGTTAAAAGGTATGCTACATTTTTATTAAAGTCTCTTAGACTAAATACTTCCTCTGCACCTCTAGGTTTTATACATTCTTTTTTTTTTTTTTGGTCTGAGCACTTATATTATTTGGGATTATTTTTCATGAATTATATTATATGGTCAACTCTTCACTATTATACTAGAGTTGATAATTTTCTGTACCCATATCGGCTTAGATAATCCATAATGTTGTATAAAGCACTTATATATTTCAACAAAATATCTTTTAAAAATTTCTTCAAGAAGGCATTGTCCTCTATCTTTTTGTAACACCTAAGAATCTAACATTTAAGATAAAGGACTAATTTAAAATACGATGATTCACTCTGAGGATTATTTGGGTTTTGGAACTTTCTCTCTGTGCATGGCTACCTTCTACTTACTTAGCAAATAACTTGAGGCAACTGATCAAAATAGAAAAGGCACAAAATCAATTTTTTAAAAAATGTTTGAGTCTTAGTCCTGTTGTTTACTAGCTATGATCTTGGATGGGTTACATAAGAAACTGTTTCTAGTGTTCTCATCTATAACTGGTAATACAAAAAGTAGTTTTGAGAATAAAAGTATATCATTTAAAAAGCTACGCAAATTGTAACACACTCTGCATAAATTAATATTTATTAAAATCTACTCTGTTTATATGAGGAATGAGAAAATGTGATATTAATTGATTTATAGGTAAAGGTTTGATCTAGGAAAAGTATAAACATTAAAATACCATTAGGTTCAGGAATGGAGGTTGGAGACAGGGGGAAAGAGTGGAGTCTTTCCATCCTTCTCTTGGAAGCTTTAATACTCTTTTTTTTTTTTCACTGCTAAATAGCTTAAGTTAATTAAGAGAACCCTTCCAATCTCTCCCTCTATCTCTCTTTTCTGTCTTTCTACCTACCCTATCTTTTCAGAACAGCTGTGACCTTGCGCTGGAGGACACAGCCAGGTCCTACTGACTCTATGGGACCATGTGTCACTACCACTGCCCCTAGGAGTCTTTATAGACATTTTATGCCTAATTATCCCTCCTCCATGAAAGTTTCATACTACAGATTTACTGTATATCTGTTTCTGTACTGTGGCCCTTTGGAGAGCCACAAACCATTGTAACTAACAAAAAAATTTTGGGCCCTGTGTATCAGTTTTTACCCTCTATAGAATTGTTATTGCCTCCATGAAAAATCTGTGCTAAGGGGGACAGATGGGAGAATTAATACTTAAGTTATCCTCCTCCTCCTGTCCGATATAGTAATAAGGCTCCCCTTAGCTGAAGACAACTGAAAGCTAGGAGACAAAGGAGTTCACAGATAAAGTCTATCAGGTCAACCTTCTGGGACACAGAGCTGGATGAAGACAGCAAAGCATGGGTCTGGATGGGTGAACAGAAGATAGTAACATGGGCAGTAAACCAAAAGCCATAAGATATACTTTCTTCGTGTGGTGGTTTTGAGAATAGGCCAAGTCAAATGTCAGAAGCTGATATTCTAGAGGAAACAGGGCAGACAGGAAATCAGAATAATAAACAGAGAGCTTAAGACAGCAAACACACACCAATGGCTAGGTTCACTCAAGACCCAGCTCTTCTTCCCCAATCTAAAATGCATGAGGCCTCAAACCTTAGGCTCGGATTGACACTCTCCTGCTGGAGTCTCTACGGGTTCTTTGTTCATTAAAGATTTGCCAGGAATGTGGCCCAAAAGGGTTGAGCACAACATTTCATTTAACAGAAGAATAAATGAGGCTCGGGAGAAGTGATGTGGCAGAATTAGAACTTGTATCTGATAATACGACTACATTTTTCTTGCTGACCCAAATTTCCCAACTCTTTTCTAAAAGCTTCTATGTAAATCTTTCCTGTTTATCTTGCTTTCCCTTTATATTTTACAAGTGGTATTCAGATATTAATTTTTACATTGGGAAATCATACCTAATAAATTATTCTCAAGTATTTACATATTTGATTTTGCCACTTTTGACTAATTATGAATGCCCCTAAGTTTTCATACCATATAGTAATTTATAATTTTTCCAGGGATGCTAGTTTTAGTTCTTTGTGCTATAGGGTAGCTGTCATTAGCTGGTAGCTAAGGCTACCTTACTACCCTGCATCCACATTCAAATTAGCTTTGTGTTTGACAACTCTCATGCCCATTCACAAAGCAACTCATAAACACAAAACCTTTATGTGTAGTGATTCATATGGTCATTTTATGACAAAAATTGGGCATATGGTGGTATATGGAAATTGAAAGATTTGCAAGGATATGGTAAGGGTCCACTATAGTTGAAAATTTAAGATTTTAAAACACAAAAGATTGAGATTTCTCACAGAATTTTAGTTCTGTTATTTTTTAGATGGCATATAAGTCTTCAAACATGCATTTAGAAAGAAAAAAGAGAGAGATGTAGTTATTATTCTCCTCTTGATAAAGTTCCAGAACAAACAGAGTTTTCTCAGTTTGAGACACTTCATAAGAGCCACAAATGAAACACACGGTAATTTTAAGAACATAAATATTGACTCTGTTCTGCTTAAAATAAAATTACCTATTCCCTCATAAAACAAAAGATGTCAGAGCTAGCACAAAAGAATGAATTCATGTTACTAAGAATTCACAATTAAAATATTAAAATTCTGACATTGTAAAAATGCTTATAAACCCACAACCATCATTTGAAGTCAGGATGATTTTGTAGTCACTAAAAAATAATATTACCTAGAAATTCCATTCTGAATAAAGAAATTAGAAGAATTTTATTAAATAAAAGGAGCATTTCTAAAGTCATCGAAATCTACTTTGAGTAACTTTTGCTACTGTGAACTGTAAACATGAGCATTAAGTACATATTTAAACCCAGTGAGTTACATTTATTTTTTATTTTAATCACAATTGAGTCTTGCAATTTGTAGGAAATGGTAGCAAATTTATGTTCAGAACAGCTTTCAATATTCATGTGCATATTTAAGCCTGTTAAATGTACATTTCTTAGCTATATGACACCTCAGTAAGCACTATATATAGTCGACATAGAACCGTGCATGAATTGTATTCATCTACGTGTTTATCAGTAAAATGTAGAATAATATTTATTCATTTTTGTTTACATAGTACAGCAGCAGCATTGGCAGATCGTCACCTTTAAATGCAAGTCTGACCTATCCTGTAACTTTACATTATCAAGCATTAGAAGCAAGTATCAACTAGTGATACAGTTTTTGCAAAGTTGGGAAAATGCAATATAATTGTTTATCTACTAACACTAATATATTTAATCACACAAATGAGAGTATAACAATAAACTAACATTTTAAAAGTATGTTTTCCCCTATGCTAAATGAAATAAAAAAAGTCATCTATAGACCATTGTGAAAATCAACGTTTTTCATTTGCCAAGTTTCCTTCCATCTGGGCTATATGCATTAGCAATGAATTCTCAAACTTTGCCAATAAGGATGCTATTCTGTGAAAAAAAAAATCTTTTTTCTTTACGATGAAGAAAACAATATTCACTACTGTACAGAACATGATATTTGGCTTTATCATATTGCACATGTGGAAGCAGGTTTTTATAAAACTAGTTTTATTTTCAGATTCTAGGAGATAGTTAAATTTTGTATGACAAAATTATCATTTTCAATATATTCTAGTAAACTTATTTTCACTATCTTTATACATATGTTGACTCTATGGAAACATATTTTGATATATCAGAGTTCATTGTATTTCTGTCGCAAATATTTTCAGTTTAGTCAGAAACATCTTTGCAAATCGTGCTACCAGTTTTTTCTCACACCTATTTTTAGTCCCAGTAATATGCCTTTGTTTTTGTTAACTATCTGCCTTAATTTGTAAATAAGATAAAATTTTTAGTTCCACCATAAGAATATTTTATTTACTTATAAGTAGAATGTCCTGAGATAAAGGACAGCCTGGGCCCAGTTATTTACTCTAACTCTATGACTAAGAATTTTGATTACAAATTATATGATTATATAATATATGATTATATATATATATATAGAATATGATTAAGAATTAATGTTCAGTGTTTTCTTTTTCACTGCCACCTATATAACACCTTTCTCTTCTCAGTCAGGTGTACTTCCTCACCTTCTTCGAAGTCTCTCTGAAGTCCTTCCATAGTCTTCTATAAACCTTTTCCAAATAAGCAGAATTAGATTATTGCCTTTCCAAGTAAATGGCAATGAATGTTGATCATTGTGTAAAGCAGAATGGTGCCCCAAAGATGTCCATGTCTTAATTCTTAGAGTCTGTGAAGATGTTTCCTGACATGGCAAAAAAAAAAAAAAAAAAAAAAAAAATTAAGGCTGCAGTGGAATTAAAGTGGCTAATCAGCTTACTTTAAAACAGAGAGATTATATTTAATTATTGAGGTAGACTCCAATAAGCAGAAGGGGAGGACGGAAAAGTCAGTGAGAGATGCAATGATGTACCAAGAAACAGGCAAGTTTTGAAGCACGAGAGGAACGTGGTCTGCTGTTGCTGGGTTTGAGGAAGAAGGAAGAGAGCCTGAGGCAAGGTGAGCGCATGGTCTCTAGAAGCTGGGACTAGCCTCCAGCTGACAGACAGCAAGGGAATGGGAATCCTGGTCTACAATAGCCAAGATGGTGGTGGGGTGGGTTCCACCAACAACCTGCAAGAGCACAGTCGTGAATTCTCCTTTAGAGCCTCCAGAATGGAATGGGACTCACTTGATAATCGTTCCTTTAGCCTGGTTGAAGACCCATTTTGAACTTCTGACTTCCAGAACTGTCAGACAACAAATTTCCATTGTTTTAAGCCTACTTCGTGGTAATCAGTATGACAGCAATAGAAAACTAATGTAATCACATTCACCTCAAATTATTAATTTATTTATTAATTTAGCTATCTTATAGACATATGTTAACTGTCTCGTAGATGCATAGGGTTGATTGTGATCCACTATAGCAAACTAGGTAAAAGGATTTACTTCCCTTTCTTCGCAGAATTTTATTAAAATATTATTAAAGGAGTCAATAGGAGGTATAGTAATAAAGGAATCAAAAAGAAGAGTGGGATCATCAACAGTTTAGAGAGTTTAATGAATTTGTAGAAGAGGGAGGGTACATGGGAGCATACTGATGGGTAACCTGGAGCAAAAGAATCTATTGACCAAAACCTGCACAGGAAAGCTCATAGTTGAAGTGAATACGGCTATTTCCTGCCAAGTCTTGGGAGACTTCAGATTCTGTATTAGAACGTTTAGAAATAGGGAGTGAAAAGTGAGACAGAAATTGAGGTGATTATGAGAAGCAAGGTCTACACATTAGCTGTGCAAGTCCTCTGCTTTGTATCCCCAGGTTAAAAATAAATGGAATCCTCTGCCAGAGAAGGGCTACTGGTGTCTAGTGTGGGAGGTGTTCACCAGAATTTGAGGGCTCTTCTCTCTCTAACTGAAAGGCGGGAGCGAAGACTTCCTATTTCTTCACTTAAAGTGAAGAGAATCAATAGATTTAATCAGAGTTGTCCATTAAATATTATAAACATTGATAATGTAAACACAACAGTCTCACTGCACTGATAGAAATGGCAGGTAGGAGCTGTGAGAGAGGTGGAAGGAACTAATTTCCTCATTTTATGGTAGTTGAGAGATTTCTCCTAAAGATGTTGAAATAAGAAACAAGATTTAAGTAGGCATATTGTTTAAAATTATGAATGTAAAATATTGTGGGCGACAGCCCCTAAAATAGTCCCCCAAATCCCAGGCTCTTGGTATTCACATCTTAACGTAATTCCACGCCTTGAGTGTGAGCTAGATTTATTCACTAACTTTGAAGGGAATGCAATGGAAATGATGGGATGTCACTGGAGATTAAGTTGTAACATAAGACGGAAACTTGTACCTTAGATTGCTCTGCAGCTAGTCCTATGGAAAAGTGATCTTTCCCCCAGGTGAGGCTTTGAGACAAGACCTAAGTCCTAGCTGATAAGTCGACTGCAACCCCATGAGAAATCTTGACTTGGAGGCGCTCAGCTAAGTCACACCCAGATTCCTGATCCAAAGAAATATCAATTTATTTGCTTTTCCAATTAACTATAGCATTAAATTTTAAAAATAAAAAATATATGAAATTCTTCTAAGTACTAGGTTTATGTTGTTTTCTATATATGTTGGCAAACAGTACATTAAATTTTTCTGGAGCCACCAATAAATGATTTCTGATAATAAGTACAGTTATTAGATTGGTCTTTTAATTAATTAATTTTTTATGGTGACTTTGGTTAATGGAATCCTATGAGTTTCAGCTGTACACATTAACAGTAAGGCATATATATATATTTACACTGTGTGTTCGCCTCCCATAGTTAGATTTCTTTCTGTCACCACGTGAAATAGTAAATTTTGTTGTTATAGTTTTTGTACCATTTATTATGTAAGTAATTTATTATGCTGCAATAATGAATATACATGTTTCTATACATATTTCTATATATATAATTTTCTGTTGACTTTGTAAATAAATTGTGCCATAGAAAAGTTTTAATTTTTATGTAGTCAAATATATCTTATCTTTTTCCCAGAAATTTTATTTTTCCTATCCATAGAGCGTACATATAGTATACTAGACTTTTGTGTAAAAATGTTTTGAAATTTTCATATTTATTACTTTAATCCACATGAAATGCATTCTTTTTGCCTAACATAGGTCCAATTTGACTTTTCCCATATGTCTAGTCAGTTTTTTCAGCAAAATTTGTTAAATAATCTATCATTTTCCCACTTATATGAATAAATATAACAAATGTAATGAATTATTATACAGTTGAATTTATTTCTGAAGACTATTCTCTTCAATAGATCCATATGTCTCTTCCTATACCAATATTGATTTGATGAACGAATGCTCTAGCTAATTAGTAAAGCAAGCTTTGACCCCACTCAAATTGTTTTTCCCCTACATTTATTGACTATTCAATCTATAATTTACAAAGAGCTCAAGATGGAGAAAAAAATGATAGCTAAATTTAAAAATGAGCCAAAAAAAAAGACAAAACAAAACACACAAAAAGGTTATTTTCAAAAAGCCAACAATGGCCAACAAAGATAAAGCTATGTTCAAATTCTCTAACAGTTAATAACAGCCAGTTAACAATGAGATATAATCTTACCCTATCTGACTGACAACAATTTAAAAGCTGTAATATCTATTTTTGTTGAGGATACAGAGGAAAAGAAATCTTTTTACCTTACTTTACTCACCCCATCTTACTAACAGGTACTAAAATAGACATTGTTACAGATTTGAAAATCTGCCTGGTGATATCTAAGAGAATTTTAAAACACAGTATACCTTTGACCTAGTAATTCTACTCCTAGAAATCTGTATCATAGAAATAAATCAACTAATATTTAAGAATATTTGTACAGAATGTTTATTGAAATAATTATCATTGTGGTATAAAACCAAAAGCATTTTTCATGCCCATTAGGAAAGGAATGGTTTAGTAAATTATTGTACATGCATATCATGAAATTTACAACTATTTAAAAAGAATTGTTTGAAATTATACCAGTTGATTTGGAGAGTTTGCCACAAAGAATTATTGCGCAAGGAGAGAAAAATGCAGAAAAGCGCAGATCATATAATCTGTTTTGTATAATAAACAATGACCAAAAAACCTATACAAGCACCATCTCTTTGCATGTAGAGTGAGACCATAAAAAAGACCATACAAGCTGAAAGCATGCAAATTGATCTTAATCAGCAATGAAGAAAATTATTCTTCTGGGATCTTAAAAAATTTAAGTCAAAATGTTAAAATCTCTTACTGTTGATTAGTTATAAACGTATAGAGAAATTAATTATAAAGCTAATATTATTAGTACACTGTAAATTAAAACATTAGGAGCATTAAGAGTTATAGCATTTTATTTCTTTGTAGAAAAAACTTATCGAAACAAACTTATCAAGAATAATTGGAAGAGTGCTGCCTTCTTCTCGTTGGATAGCTATGATACGGAGCAAGTATCTTTTCTCTGTGTTGGCAAGTCGTCATTCTTTTTCCTAAGTCTGGATCCACTTCTGAGATTTTATCCTTTGCACTTTCACTGTTGTGAAGTATCTCCAGAAATGCCTTTAATACGACGTTTGTTGTTGGTGTCGCTTCCTCCGGGTTCTCATTCCGTTCATCACAATCACTGCCTCCTCGGTGTTGATAAGCCCACCTTCATGAAGTTCCTCTGGCGCATAACGAGTCTTTTGCGTGGCGGGAGTGTCGACGTTCCTCCTGCTGGCTAGCTATTTCTTTTATAATTCCACTTATGTTCAATTCTAATTCCACTTCCAGCATTATCATTTTTCATTTCTTTGCTGCACTTTCATCTTTGTTGCCCATTTCCTTCTACTGATTTTTTTTTTTTAATTTTTGTAAAACGTCATGTGGTTTTATCACTGGAAGACAAGGAGGCAACTCAACTGCATGCTTCACTGTCTGTGCATGAACAGATTTAAAAAAATTGCAGTGACCAATCACCAACAGAATTTGAAAGAGGTGTAATTAATCACCGATCTCGATGCTCACTTGTTATTTACATGGTAATTTCTAGACTGACAAGCTAGCAGTGAAGTTTATACTTTATGCAATCATTCACAGTTTATATACTGTGGCAACCGAAAATTGAACCATGTTGTTGGGGCACTAGTGTTATTTAACTGAACTGTAGTAAGTGGAATTGATTTATGTAGGAACAGTGCAAAGTGAAGGCTTCCTGTATACGAACACATGTGTATGGTTACGTAATTATATATTTTTAAAAGCTTTTTAAATTATATTAAAACACATAATATGTTACCATTTTATACATTTTAAACTATTTTAAGTGTGTTAAGTATATTCACATTGTTGTACAATAGATCTCCAGAACTTTTTTATCTTGTAAAACTGAAACTCTAAACCTGTTAAGTTATGTGTATTTTATATGACTATATAATCATAAATGTCAGATGAGTCTTAATAGACTATAAACACTTGTTAATGGTGAGGAACTGTGTTTCTGAGTTGAGAGAGGGAGAATTAGGCAAAAAACAAAACAAAACAAAACAAAACAAAGAAAAAATAGCATTAAGATAAAACATATACCATTTTATCACATTCATATACTTGTGATAAATGTCAAAATATTTGTGTATAAATATGTGAATAAAAATAAAGGTAACTAATTGAACAAAAATAAAAGTTAAATTAACAAAAGTTGGGAGGAAGAGATAGCAAAAGGAGTAAAAATAAGCTAATTTTCTTATCTTTCATAATAGACTCAGATGATACTGTTGAGTAATAATAAATTGAGAAAACAAGACATAAATATAATATTCAATATTATGAAAGTACTAACCAGAAAAACTTGAAATAAAAACAGCTAAATGTGGTTATCTTTGCTAAATAGAACTAGGACTAAAGAATGGGAGAATTTATTTGGTGCTTTGTAATCTTCTGTAATGTTTGATCTTTTTATTACTACATTATTTTATTTTTAGAATTAAAAAAAATAGCGAACTTAGCACATATTCTCGGGGTACTTATAATCAAGTTATACACTACATAATAATTAAAGTACCACACAGAGCAGTATAATCCAACAGCATAATGATCTGTTCTGAAGTGTGTGTGTGTGTGTGTGTGTGTGTGTGTGTATACACGCATATATATACACACACATATAGTATATAGTATGATCATTTTTCTTTAAGAAGTGAAGTTTAAGAGCAGCATTAATGAAGAGAAAGGAGGCACTACATCTAAAACCTCTGTGATTAGTATGCAGACAGTAAGGCCTAACACCATAAAACACTAAGATGAATTAAGGTAAGTAGCAGGACAGCAGTAAGAACATTAACCTAAAATTTGAAACCAATTTAAATATTCTATGGTCAGCTATATTATTTAATAGAAAACCATGTCGGTTTCCTCCTTAAGCGGATCAAGGCACTTTAGCATTACTAGTATCAGGCAGACATAATAGAAAAATGGATCCTGATCTTAAAGGTTTTCTAGAACATGCTCGATGTTGAGTAATTTTAGTAGAAGTCATTCATTTCTTTCAAAACTAGTCACGTTTAAATCATGGCTTTAAATATAATTGTGGGCAGACTTCCAGACTTCCAGAGAATGTGTGAATGCACATGGATATGAGAAGGGGGGAGAGCGATTAAAGTCGCCAGAATTTATGAGTAAAGATCAAATAACCTTTTATAGATGTTAAGTACCTTAGAGAGCGTGAGAGCGTGGTAGCAGCTACATTTGTTTTCCCGCTGCCGTTGTTAGAATACATGTTGGGGTTTTTGCACAGAGCTGAAGAATGATGTGCATTTTTTCTTTGTGTAAGCATGATGTAAGGTTGTGGATGGGAACAGGTATTCTTTTCTCTATGTTTTGGTATTGAAAGATGACATATGAATGTGAGAAAGTAGATTTTGTTTACCAAGAGGAGCAGAAGATTCGATTACACTTTCTCAATACTAATTTTCAGAATAGCTCATGTAATAGACAGAAAGAATGAGGTAGATTAGCAAACCACATGTAAGAGAACATCTGTCGTCCAATCTTATACATGGTAATTAAGGTAAATAAACTATTTGTTTGGTCCCAGCATTTCTGAATGCCTGCGAAAAATCCATCTTGCAACTATGACTTGCTTTTCCAGGGCTATTATAAGGGCTTTGATTCCTCAAAGTTAAAAGAAAGAGAGAGGTGCAGATGAGGAGGTGGAGATGGATCCTATATTTTACATTTAGCATGCTTCCTTTGTGAAAAGAAAAAAAAAAGTGAATATATACAGAGGAGTTTCTGTGAATCAGTGCACATAAAAAAAGTCATAATATATTTTCAATTACTATCATATTTTACAACCTACTGAGTTTCCATGATTAAAATATTTTCACTCCAAAACTTAGTTCTGAAAGTTTAGTCCATATTAACAAAAGTAAAGCGGAGAAAAGAATCAAGATAGTTAAACAGCTTATTTTCTAAATGTTCAGCTTTTAAGAAGACCGGCGGTTTATATTGGTGAGTGGGCAGTTCTCCACGTTACTCAGAGTGTGTAACAACAGCGAAATGTTGGTTCTGTGTTTATGTCTTTCTTTTTCTCTCGTTTACAATAAATCCCCTCTTCAGCTCTTCCTCAGAATTCAGCTTACTTCCTTACTCTCTCAGGGAATGGAGAGCCTCTTTCTATTTTTCAATACACTTTCAATAATGCATGCACTGGATCTAACTGGTATACCCACGTGTAAAAGGAAAGAAGAGTTCAGAAAGCCGAATGAAAAAGGCACAGAAAGAAAACAGACTGGATACCTGAAAAAGTTATGGCCAGTGGGGACTGTCTGTAAAAGGGTGAGGCTTAGGATTCTCAGGAAAGTTATATTTGGTAAAAACATAAAATTCCCTGTTTTTATCTCTAAACCTAGAAGCGCTTTGTTTATTATTACAGACTGTCCATCTGTACTGAGAAGAACTAAGGGATAGATTAGATCCTTACACATTATGTGCAATCTCTACTGGTAAAAACTGGCTCTGGAAAAAAAGAGTCATAGTCTTCATATTGTCACCTGTCCAGCCATTTGTTCTCGAGCTTTCTCTCGACCATTCTGTGTGGGTTTTGCAGAAAAGGTTTAGAGCCAGCCAGAATCACTGTGCAGTTTATCTTTCTACATAAATTTGAAAACTGTATCACTAGACCAAATAGTGATGAAATTATTTGATACCTTGGGGTTCATACTAACATTAGAAAATGTAAAGGAAAACTAATATTTATTGAATGCCCACAATGTAGTATTAATCATCTCGTTTCATATTCACAGCTGTGGATCTGAAAGATTAAAAAACTATAACCGTTAAGGTGACAAGTCAAACCCAGTGGGTTTTCTGTGGCAATTTCAGTTTTGCCTGTTCAGGATACTGTTCCGTCTCATCTTTATTGATAAGAGCATCCCAATTTCTTTTGAGAAATTCCCCACCATCTTCTCGTGGATTGATGTATCTGTCCATCCTATTATTCCGCTTGTGTGTCTTCACCTTTCCCCTGCTTGGTCCCCTGCCTCAATAAACATAGTTTTTATCCATCAGAGCCCTCCGTGAGACTTTGTTTACTTGAATTCACAAAGAAGACTGGCCGAGTCACTGTAGTAGGGGAGAATGAGGAAAACACAGAAGAAGAAACAGAACAAAATGGATACGCGATGTCAGGGAGAAAGAGAGAAGGAAAGTCCTGGTTGATGTGAATCTCTAGCAGGACCAGCTTCACGGGCATGCGGCCTGCACAGCCACACGGGATTCCGAACTCGGAAGGACCTTCCACGGAAGGTTTAATGCTCTGTTGTAGCCGTCTTAAAATTCTTAATAATTTTTAAACAAGGCATCTTTCTTCCCCCCACCCCCAAATTATATAGCTAGTCCCGATCTTCAGGTTCAGCTTCTAAAGTCTAGATCCTTCTATTACGTACACTTCCCTGTGTTTTTCCCTGCTTTGTGGGAAAACAAAACGTCCTTCTGTGCTTAAGCTGGTTTGAGTTGAGGATTTGTGACTTGCAATGGAAACAGTTCTGACAAATATAGTTCTGAAACTATACTATCAGTCCTCAGGTTGTGAGAGCTTCAATCCCTGGTTATCTGTGAAGGATAAATAATTCACTTAAGAATGATTTAGTAAACATTTTAAACACTAAGTATTGTTTCCCTGCCATCTGTCATGCTTTCAGCTAAATTCGCAACCTCGAATAGTCCGTGGGTTAAAAAAAAGTTAACAATTTCTAAAAAAATATATATATATTTATATATTCCTAACTATATATAATGTTCTTTAATATATATCATTTATATATAATATTTAAATGTATTTTAATAACATGTTTAAAATATAATGTTTTTAAAATAGAAAAAATATATTTATTTGATACCTATATAGTAGATAGCAACCATGTGCCTGGGAAATTATAATTCATGTTTTTAGAGTGATTTCCAGTTTATGACCTGCTTCAGCATACAATTTATTACTATAAGAAGTTTTGGATAGAACGGCTGGGCCATTGATAGGTAAGCCATTCCATCTGGTAATGGGTACATTTTCCCATTTGAAAAATGAACATCGTAACCCACTGTCATGAAAAAGCGTGGCTTATCTACATCTGAAATTTAGTCGGTAGTACTGGTCCTTCCTATATTAGTCAACAAATGTCCATCTACAATCAACCAAAACAACAGAAGCGATCGGGTGCTGCCGTGTTGAAATGGAAGTCAAGACAGGAATGGTTTCCGCTGAAAAATCGGAGGCGGAGGGAAGACACGGTCAAATGCGTGCAATCCTGTGTGCTAATCAGATGAGAAAGGACGTGTAGTTCACATTCCGAAATATCAGAACGAGGTCCTGTCTTCTGAAACCTCAGTCTAGGAAGCTGGCTCGAACTTCCAGTACTACTTAATTTCAAAAAGCATCTGGGCACATTTATTAAGGCCAGAAGAATACATAAGTTAACTGAAAGTGAGCAGACTGCCTGAACATAGTATCTTGATATGTTAAAATTGAACATATATCAAGGTTTAAACCTAAACTATGTTAAGGTTTAACATAGTTTAACATTCAATGAAAAGCTAACACAGGGTTCCACAGTCTTGTGATTTTATCTGTCACAAGCATTCTGGGCTGGAGTCCCTTGGGTGTTCACTTCCCCAGAGGACTTCAACAGAACCGTGTTGTCCCAGAATTGTCTTTTCGGCACCCTCCCCAGCTCTCCTCACGTCTTCCTTTGCCAGAATACTTTGTCCTTGCTCAAGACCACTGTTGGGGAAACAGGTAAGGTGCCACTTTTCCTTGTCATGTGTAAATGAAGAGAGGATGTTTTATTTTGTTTACAACAGTTCCCTCCCTCCTGTTAGCAAGAAGTGGGAATTAGGTTTAGGGAATCGTATAACTGAGAGAGGTGAGAAATAGAGTTATAGAAATGGCAAGACCCTAGAATGAATTCAGGATTTAGTAAGCATCTGAAGGACAACAGCAGATGGCAAGTTTAGAGGTGTACGAACATAATGGGAGGAGGTCAGATGAATTTCGATAGCAATTGCAGAACTGCGTGATGGTTTTGAGGAATAAAGGAGAGGGGAAACCAGATGGTGAGATGATAATTAGGCTCCAGCATTTGCCTTTAAGAAAAGAAAAATCCTAGAAACTTATTTATTATAAAGACACAACCTAAGGTAAAAGAAAAGATTTATTGGAAAAGAGAAGAAAGAGAGTTGGCAATATAGGTTTAAATTGCAGAAGTTTGAAGAGGCTTTGCAGTAAAATTAAAACTAGGAAAATGAAGAAAGGAAATATATCGTAATTTAAACAATGCAGAACTCTGAATCGGGCTTTGTAATTATAGGAATAGTAGAATAGTACTAAGAAATTGAACAGAGTTCCCAAAGAAATTATTTACAAAAACGAATCAAAAACAGTTTGACGTTGAACATAATCTCAGTGAATTGTCTACTTGTTAAAATGCAGATCTCTTCCCCATGTCCAGGAAGAAAAAGTAAACACATTAAAATGCACAGAAAATCTCTGCTGAGTGTGAGTGACTGGCTAAGTGTATTAAAAGCTTGCTAAACTCAAGGATCACTCCATATACCTACTTAGGCCAACTTTCTTTTAAGATCAAAAGCAGGTAGCTGTTTCATGACATCAGCAACTCACCAAGATGTTTGTCCTCTGCCAATATTTTAGCCAAGGGAATAGTGTCACATTGGACTTTGACCGCTTCTGCTTGAGAGTGTCCACCTCTTATTCTTCTGAGGTTTCGGAGGGGTGTCACAGTGGCGTAGCTGGATTTTAAACCTGGGGAGTTAACTAGACAATCAGAGAACTGTTCGGATTGAGCCCTGTGGCCGCAGCCTGTGGAATGTGTGGCGAGGTCAGAGTGGGGTCTGAGAGAGCAAACGGAAGCCGGCTCAGCCACTGAGTGGACAGGAGTGCAGAGCCAGGTCCGAGGCACGGTCAGTGGCGCGGAGAGAATGGATCTGAGGATCCGAGAGGTATCAAGGGCGAGGAATTGACAGGATTTAGAGACTGGATATGAAATGGAGCAGCCTTCCGCTGAGGCTTTCTGCTGAGGCCCTGGTGCTGTTTATTGAGGTGAGCTCACTGAGTGAGAGGCAGATGTGAAGAGAAAGATGCTGAGCCTCATTTCAGCTCCTTCCTAATTCTGACTGCCAAACTTCTGATGAATATTTTTTTTTACATGGATCAATATACTCTTTAAGTCCAAGTTATCAGTCCTTTAACCCAGAAAAAAACCCTGACAACTTCCCAACATGTGCTAATTTAATTAGTTTAATTCTCATAGGGGCAACCTTATCTCATTCCTCCTTTCCAGATTTTGGGGTGGTACTCACTTTTTACTCTTTGACTTAGATATAATTGTCATGGAGAAGGAAAAGTCAAAGAGAACTTTCAGTCTTTCTGTGTGGAATAGTGGTGTTGCTAGCAGACGTTGGCAGGTAAATTGGGATCCTGAGAGATTCAGTTTTGTTACATGTATAAATTCGGGATGTCCAAGTCAAACCGTGATTTCATAAAATGTCAGATTAGATGGGGCTTTCAAGAAGAAGGAAAATTATCATTTATTGAGCATATAATATATGCCAAGCGCTTTGCTAGAACCCTTTCATTTATGTTATCTCAATTAACCTTGGTATGTGCTTTAAATTATTTCTCCTGTTTCATAAATGGAAATAGATTCTCAGAGGATAAGTACAGTAGCTCAAAGTTACCCAGTTATTTAGTGAGTTATTTAGAGCATTTAGGATGTGGAAGTTGATATCTCCCTTGGTCTCCCATACCAAAAGTATGAAAATTATCTCTTAGGGGGCAAAAAATAAAAAAAAGGTCTCTTTTTATGTAAAGCACTGATATACATACAGTATTTAAACAAATATATGGTATATCTAAGGTATTACAATTTCACAGTGGGCAATTAGGAAAAATGTCTATAAAGACTCTTTAAGGGGGTGATAATAAAAAAAGATTGAGAAACGCTAATTTAGATCCCATTTCATTTAATAGTTTTTATTCTATTTTCTCCTTTTTTTTTTGCAGAATTCTTTTTTTGTTTCACATGAAATCTCATGTTAACAATAATACACAACAGGTAAAGCCAGTATTGGTTTAAATGTCATTAGGGGAGGGTCCAGAATCCTCCCATTTTTGGTGCTTTTTCCCTCACCCTCTGCTGTGGCCCTTGAGATAACAGCATGAAATTTTAGAGCTCTGAGCATCATAGTTTGAATATCCGAGGAACACAATTTAACTTCTTCATTTTTCAGATGAATAAACTGGGACAAGCTTGTAAGGTATAAGCGTTAACTCCTCCGATCATTTTATTATTTGGAGATCACACACAAAGTGGAACTGAACCAAGCTTTATGCCTTGAGGTACGCTACAGGATGAGACACACTATTACACTGGGAGACAAGAAGAGAAGGATGGACTGAGCAGAGGTCAGGGGAAGAATGTTCAGAGATGACAAGGGAAGTGAGCGGGAAGAGATGTTCAAGATGGCTACTCATCACAAGGAAAAAAATGTGTAACTATGAATGGTGACAATATTGACGACTTATTGTGGCGATCACTTTGCAATATATTATAAATATCAAATCAGTATGTTGTACACCTGAAATGAATATGTTATGCTTCAATTATATCTCAATAAAAAGGAAGATGTAATCAACAGCAGCAAAGGGAGCGGTTATTAAGGATTGAGGATGAAGATCTGACAGTAAGAAATTTTCTGGTGACTTGTGACTACAGTTTCAGGGCAGTGTATAGACAGTTGATTTCACAGGAAATTGTAAATATTTCAGAAATCTTCAGCAAAATGGCAAGGATGCTTACTTTGCTAACTATTGTAACTAATTATACATTACCCTTTCATAACCAACGGATACATGAATATGATAATCACATATCATTGACAGAACAGTTTTTAGTCTACTGTATTAAGATGGGTTCAACTAAAGAATTAAAGCACAAGGCAAATAATGCACACAAATGAATGCCTTCAGGAGAGATCTCAGTAAACACAGGTTTTTGTGTACATTTGATTTCAAAGAATGTCCAGAACACAGCAACTCACCTAAGGATAAACAAACAAGCATATGTGGTGATGAGAAAGAGATATAGATGAAAGAAACGGGAAGGACTCTATTGGGGACCAGAGAATCTTTCTAGCTATAGTTATTTATATGCAATTTTAGCTTTGAGTGACATAGTTACTATTTGCTATTATCAGACAAATTATTATCCAAGTGACCCGACAAATTATATTGGGGCATTAGTAGCTGAGGTTTAATAGGAAGGAATTAACCATAATCTTAGAGTAGTCTGAATAATTAATTTTTTTCTGCTCTTCATATTAAATATTGGGAGTATGATCTGGTAGTGACATCTCACACTTTCAACTGAACCTCAGTTAAGTGTATCACAGTAATAGAGAATATTCCTGTTCTTTTTCAAATGGCTCTATCATCTACAAACATGGGCACATTAATTTTCTAATCACAATACCCTAGGAAACTATTAAACACGGCATTAAACTGTGTTATACTAATTACGTGACCTATGAAGAATTTCTATGTGAACTTACAGCATGAAGAAAACTTAGAGTACAAATTGCTTAAACGTGTTTTAAGAAGAATCACATATCCATATAATAATTTTGCTTTTCATACTTATCTTAAATCATTTCTGTTCTCCATAGTGATTCATTATGGTATCAAGGTCTTCTTGATCTTGTTAAACATTTTCTTTCAAAAGGTGTTAAAGCCTGTGTGTGTATTATGGCAAAGGGAAGTACTCAGCTCTGTTGTGAACATTTGTCTAAAATTAATATTTGCTTATGAACCAGAATATAACTCCCACTGGAGAAAAAGAAATAACTGAGCAAAATTAATTGTAATACATCAAGGGGGGGAAAAAAGCAGGGGTCAGTAAACACTTTTCTTAGGCCAGATAGAAAAGGTTGAGAATCACATGATATCACATATGTGGGATATAAACTTGAAAGCAACAAATGAACAGGACAAACAAACAGAGACTCATGGACATGGACAATGGTTACCAGAAGGGAGGGGGAAGGAGGAGGGGGAAAATAAAAAAGTCAAATGTTAAAAAAATTACATATATAGGGTATGAAAAAAAAATAAACTGGCATTAAAAAAAAAGAACAGAAAACATTTTTCTTCTGCAAAAGGGCGAGATAGCGAACATTTTAAGCTTTGCAGACCAGTCTCCGGATGTAGAGCAAGAGCAGCGAGGAACAATATGTAGAATAATAGGCATAGCTGTAATCCAATCACATTTTGTTGACAGAAAACAGATGGCAGATCAAAACCATACCCACTAACATGGCTACATTCAAAAAGTCAGGCAAAAAAAATGGTTGGCAAGGATGTGGCAAAAATGGAAGGAACCCTCACGCCCTGCCGGGGGGATGGGGGTGGCAGGGAATGTAAGATGATGGAGCCACTTTGGGACAGTCTGGCAGTGCCTCAGACATAGTTACTGCGTGACCCAGCAATTCTCCTCCTGTACGCGTGTATCCAAGGGAAGTGAATACTTACGTCCACACAAAAACTTGTACATGAGTATTTACAAAAGCATTCTTCATTCATGATAGTTGAAAGGAAGAAACAGCCTACATGTCCATCAGCTGCTGCGTAGGTAAGGGAAATGTGCTCTATCCATACACTGGAATATTGCTCAGTCCTTCAGAGGTATTTGGGAATGTTTGGGGAAATTTTATGACATGTAAGGTAAGGGGCATTATTACCTGTATGATATAATTACCTGATGCACCTTGGGTAAAGGTCAGGAATGCTGCTACACTGCACAGGACAATCCCGACAAAGAATTACCCAGCTCCAAATGTTAAGACGCTGAGGCTGAGAAACGCTGGTGTAGATGCATACCTCATAGAACTCTATCAGTGATCAGCCTCTGCATAGAATGTGCTTTTTCCCCATCTAACATTACGTTGTAAAACAGCAGCCTTTGTAACCAAGAAGACACATATGTGGAGAGTGTGGAAGGAGCCATGCCTCATATCTGGGAGGCCAAACAGCACTATTATTTCCTGCCCTTGGCAGTTTGGAATGAAAGTGCAAAGCCAGATAATTATTCTAGCAGCCCGTCATTAAGTACAAGATGCTGTAGGATTTGTGTACAGTGAGATATCCCCCCACTGGAGTCAGGTGGCAAAACAATAGTGAAAGTGGAAAGGTTAAATCAATCGGGTTTGGATTAGGTTTTTAATTACATGGTTCTCGTTTTAATCCACTGACCACTTGGAAAGCATGCATGGCACAGAACTGATTTTCTAGTTTAATCTGAAACTGAAAGAGGGAAACAGTGGTTTTTCCTTATCTCTAGTTCTTGCCTCTGTATGACTTTAAAAGAGGGAAATGCTGGTCGGGAAAAAGAATAAAAGAAAGTAGAAAGACAAGGTGGAAGGGAGGGAATTGATTTTAATACTTGAAATTAAAAAGATTACAGTCATCTTAAAATGATATTAACATTTCATTTTTCCATACAGGAACTTAATAGCTTAATGCCGATAAATGATTTTTCTGGAGGAATAGGAAGGGTTAAGGGGGCTATCTCTAAAGTTCCTATATTTTTGTTAATTTGTATCTTGTATTAAAAACTTGATGTAAAACATTTCCAATAAACAGAAATTTACAGAAAATAATAAAATAGACACAGATATAACTGCCATTGAGATTAAATACGTGTTATCGTTTTGCTAGATTTATTTCAGCTCTTTCCCTTTTAATAAATAAAACATTTACGGATACTCTAGCTATAAAGTTTCAGCTTTAATTCCTTGTCTCTCTTTCTTTCCACTCTGGAAATAGGTGAAATTATGTATATTGCCCTTTGGTTTTTGCAGTATTATTACACACGGACACACTAAATATATATACACATATATATGTACATTGCCCCTTGATTTTTCTCTTTATTTTTGAGATTTATCCACAAGAACGCCTAGTTATTTATTTTAAATGTGGTATAGGAGTCTACTGTACAATATACCTCCATGTATTTTATTCTTTCCTTGACCTCAGGATGGTTATAGTTTACCCTTTTTTGCTATTACAAAATATTCAAGAAATATCTTTGTACGGTATCTCTGGGCTTCTCCAAGGAGACATCTAGATGTGGACTTGCTGGGCCATAGGAACATGTACCTTCACCTTTGCTAGGTATTATCAAGTTGCCGTCCAAAGCAGTTATACCAGTTTTGACTCCTGTCATTTGTGTAGGAATCTCTACACCTTAGCCAAAACTCGGAAACATGGAGCTTTGTGATATTTGCCAATCTGATGAAGGTAAAATGGTATCTTAGCAAATTGTTTGTTTTTTTTTAAAAACTGGGAATAATACATCCCTTCCCTCCACTTTTCACAGCTTTCTCTCTCATGCAGCCATTAGCAGTGAACTCTCACAAGGGTTGTGTTAGTAATTGTCTGGATGTTGAGACTGAACGCAAGTGATACAGGAAAGAAGACATTCCTGGGTTCCAAGCTACTCTAGGCCTGCCTTTTGTCTCATTCGACTTTGTCCCAGCCCTATGTATGGAGCCTGGCACAAAGTGGCATTTCCAAAATTGTTGACTCAGTGGTGTATATCACCTCCTTGTTGGGGCAGCAGAATAAGGGGCAGTACATGCTTTTGTGAGATTTAAATAGTAAACACTTATAAAATACACTTTTAAAAATGCAAAACTTAGACAAAGGTATTATTTTCACAGGTGCATTGCAGTTGTAAAGAATTTCTATGAGAAAAATTTCAGAGTGCTCTATGTAAAGCTTGAAAGTTAATTATGTGAGTTCTTGCTTATCTATATTTAGTACTTTCTATATGTCGAGGACATGAGAAAGAAAAGAGCAGTCCTTGACACCGGGGAACTAGCATGATACTTACAGCTAAGCCTCGGTGTTTTTAGAAACTAGCCTGACTCTCAAAGATAGGCCCTGTTGTGTTCCTCGTGGACATAAACGATCTCACATTACACCGACATCAGATAAGGTCACTCTGTGGCTACCCTGAAGTGAGATAGAACAAGACCACTGCTAACTATGTCTACGCACAGACAATAATAAGGTCAGTGCACAAATCACAAAACACCACCCCTCTTCCCGACGCTACAAATGACTGCCGCTGCTTTGTCAGGTACAGCGTTAGCCTCATTCCTTAGCCTTCTAGATAACATTTATTAATATACCCAATCTTTGAACTGTCTCCAATTTCTGACAGCACCAAAATCCAGAGTAATCCTCCCCATTCTGCGTCTGAGGGGTCTTCCAAAGTCACTTAACTGGAGTTCAAATCTTTCGAGTCCTTTCTAGCACCTTACCGAGAAAGCCAGCAGTTCCCCACGGTGCGTGTGCACGTTCTCATTCCCTGCGAGTCATTTACCCCACTCGTTCACCTACAGGGGCCTCCGGGGGTCTTCGGTGGAGGTGCTTTCACAGACATTGCTAAGAGCTTTACATACATCTCAATTAAGCCCCACAATCCCCGTTTGTTAGGTGGTATTATTATTATTATTTATTATATTATTATTATTTATTTCCCTTTTGCAGATGGTAAGGGAAAGAAGGAAAATGCAACATCATCTCCAATATCACATAGCTAGTAAATGACGAGAATAAAATTTACATCTGAGTCTAAAGGTCCTGGCCATTAGGAACTACCTGCAATTCTCCTGACCTTGCTGTTCTCTGGACTTACCCCGTAAGATGACGTGTTGTTTGTGGATAGTGACTGGCATAAAAAGACTGGTAAAAACAAATAAACATTAAAGACCCCTAAAACTGTAGTTGTGAAGGCCTAGTTGGAACTGAGGCTGATTTTATGAATCTCTGTGCTAATGTTCTGAGTTGCTAGAGTTATTTCTTGTACCCAAATCAGAACTGCATGTTTACAAGGTCTTGGCTCCATGTCACCTCCAGGTAGTCAGAAGATGGATAACTCAAGGAAATAATTCAAAGGAAAGGGTGACTTTTAAAGGGGGAGGGGGGGGAGGGGAGTGAAACACATGGATGAGTGGAAAACTGCTGTAGCTTTGTAGCTTGACCTCGGGTATACACAGCAAGCTCTATTGCATGGTGTCAGCTCAAGGCCCTCCATCACACGCCCTTGGAGTTTTTTCAGCTCTACGATCTTGGCCCCTCTTGGCCTTGCTCTTGCCTGGAAGGCCTTTCATCTGGCTGTCCCACCACTCTTCTCTGCCTAGTGGAAGTCCATGCATCCCTCCTTTCGCCTTTCTGGATCCCCCCGCCTTGGCTGAATAACTCCCGTCTTTGTTCTCAATGAACTTTTAAAATTACTGCTGTAACATTTACATTATTTTGTTATAAGGGTTTGTGAACCACAGGAGACTGTCAGCTCCGCAAGGGCACGGCTTAGCGCTCTCTGATTTTTGGTGTAACCCCTGCCACCCTAAGGCGGGCTCTCAGCACTTAGGCTCAGGAAATATGTCGAGAAGGCATCTTTCTGGAGCGTTTGGGGGCGCTGTCGTTCTCTCCCACCCAGCACTCCTTCAAGCACAGATCCTGGAACTACTTTTCCCAGGGGCCACCGCACCAGGGCCTCCCGGAACGTGCAGAGAGAGGGCGAGCGATCATTTCACATTCCAGAGCTGCTCAAATGGCGGTGCAGAGCGGGTCTCGCCTTGCCTTCCAGGTTAGCAGGACCGCGTTCTCCAAATTCCAAATAAACCCAGACAGGTGACTTCCTTGTAGATTTTCGGCGATTCCCAAGCGGAACCCCACCCGTTGCCCTCAGGGTTGGCGGTGGGGACCCGCAGAGGGTTGACGCGCCAGAGGAACGGACGGCGCAGCCAATCAGGTTTCTTCGTGGCAGGAAGGGGCGGGCCCTGGGCGTGTCAGCGGCTAAGCTGCACCGGATTGGCGGGTCCCCGGGAGGTCCGCGGCGGCGGGAGTTTTCGGATGTGCTGGCGGCGGCCCCGGCTGCAGCGGTTGGGCTGATCCCGGCTGGTGGTGCGGGCGGCAGAACCCGGAGGCGATTCCACCCAGGATCTTGAACTCCCGGCCTGCGGCGTGCAGGGCGGCTGCCCTTTTCCTTGCCGCAGAGCCGTGGCGAAATATGGATCGGCACCAGTCGCGACTGCACCACCGGACGCAGGGCTCAGCGGCCGGCGCCCCTTACCCCACCTCCGCCTCGCTCCGCAGCTGCGGGGAAAGCAAGATGCAACGCAGGAAGGGTCCCCCAAATCCTCTGCAGCCCGGCGGCCGGGAGGTGCCTGGAGAGAAACGCCCCAAGTTTGTAAGTGTCGCCTGGGGCGGGGGTACAGCAGCCCCTGCCCAACAAGCGGGCTGCGGCTCTGGTCCCAGGACCCTTCAATTTCATTGGGCTATAGCGGGGCGTGGGGCTTAATTTTGTTCTAGGTTTCCAGAGATGCCAATCTCTTAATAGATTTAAACAGAGTCCAATTCACTTTGGACTCTCTGACAAATACAGTGATCATCTGTTGCCCCCAAATTTTTAAAGCTGTTCAAAATGTATACGATTTGACGTCACCTAGGTGGAAATTATATCTTTTAAGTCGAGCTTCTCCCCATGACTTCTGGCATCTGAGAATAAGAGACAACAAAGTGAATATTTAGGTGATAGTTTTTTTTTTTTTTAATATTTTAATCCAAGAAGAACTTTTTCAGGTGGATACAATTTTCCAACTCGAAACAGTTCGTTTTAAAACTTGGGCGTGGCTATGTGGTCACAGCTAAAGAATGTTAGGTTAGAGTGGAAAGAAGTCCAAGTATTTGAAACTCCCTATTCTAACTGCTTCTCTTACTCACATTAACAGTCAAGGGGAGTGTCATGATTAGCGCCTTGTAAATCTTTTTATTGGTATCTACTAGTGGAAGAATAGGCAGTGATCATAGTTTGTGTGTGTGTGTGTCTCTGTGTGTAAATAAATGACGTAGAGGGTTAATAGATTTGGGTTGAGACCAACAATTAAAAATTTAATACTGACCCCTCCATTTTCTCTTGGGAATATAGGTGAAATTGTACAGTGAAGAATGTGCCTTCTGTGAACAAATAAAAATTGTTAGGAATTTAAATTAGGATATACAAATTAAGGGAATAAAGACTTGAGTGAATTGCTAAGTATAACCGTTAAAACTGGTGAGTAAAACTGGGAGCAGAGCAATGAGATGTGTCAGAATTCTGAAAATGAGGGACGATGTGGATTAGTTATGGTAAATTAAGTGTCAAAATGCCCATTGGAATGTTGAAATTTTGCAGGAGGATCAAATATATTGTTGATTGTTATTTTAACAGAGCTGAGGAATAAATAGGAGAGAGTTAAACTGGCAATGAAAGCTTTTACCCAGTATGAGAGGAATCCACTGGGTCAATAATTCTTTTTGCTGTTTACTTTCTGGGTTAAAAATATCATTTTGTCTCTGACTCCTGTGCTCCAGAATATACAAAGTGTGATTTTCTGTGACCAGCACAGATGTCATGAAAACAAAATCTATATTAGTATTTAGGTTTAGTTTCATTGAAGGATGTATCAGGTGATTTGGGTACTAGTCTCTGTGCTATTTTTCATTTCTTAGGTGTTTTGAAAAGGTTATTGTATAGATGAAAAGACATCTAAAGACAATACTTTTAAGTTCTAAAACTAGTAAACACATCTAAAACACTTTTTAGATAGATAGGAGTCTAATTTGAATTGTGTCTTCATAATTAATTTAGAAGTAATTTATACCATAATTTCTGAAACTAATGTGGAGTCTTGCTTACATGGTAATTTCTTTAGATATATTTTCCATTTCACTAATTTTGTCATCAGCTATGTCTAATCTGCTATCTAACGTGTTCTGAATATTTGAGTCTAGCAATTATTTTTATTTCTATAAGTTCCATCTGCTTCTTTTTCAAATCTGCCTGATCATTGTTTTATTTCTTTAGACATTTCCTACTTGGCTCTTCTTCTTATTTATTTGACAGTTGTTTTATGTGGAATCTTTGTACTATCTACCCTGACTCAAACTCAGCAGTGGCTTGCTTTCTCTTCCTGTGTTTGTTGATCTTTATAAGCCCACCGCTATATCTTAACCTATCTTCCAGGAGGCCTAACTGGGGATGTTTTTCTCTGGAATTGATTTGAGTCAGTTTCCACCAGGAGCCTGATTTGGGACCACCTTCCTGTTGAACTAGGACTCTCAGGGGGGCCTGGAGTTCTTGGCTCAGCTCTAACTCTGGCCCACGGCTTAGTATCCCAGTCTCAAGGCTGCCTTGTGAATAGCTCTTTGCAGTCTCCCTGTTTCTCACTGTTCTCAGTCCCAACCTTGTAACTCTTGATTTGGGCAGGGAGTGTGGTCTTTGGAGACCATCCATCCCTTCCTCATGAGTTCTCAGCAAGGCCTCGAAAAATGACTGTTTAACTTATAGTTCGCTTTTCTATACTGATAGACGGTTCTTGGCGTTCTCTTGATTTGGTGTGAAGTGTCTGAATCTCTTCAGGTCACCTTCATCATTAGGTCACCTAGGTGCCTGGGGCAGCTGCTTTTGAGTAGTAGAACAGGTAATGTCGGTTGGTGATGTGAGTAGGGATAATTCAGGTGTTTGATATTTTGTATACTTACACAGCTGCAAGCTGGTAGTAGAACTGAGTGGTAGACTGGCCACTTGCTCCTGTTTTAGTTTGAGAAGGCAGGAGTTCTGGTGCTCACTGGAACCCCAGTTTACTTTGAGCTCTGCAAAGCAGACAAAGCCTTGTTTTCTACTGAATGTATAGTTGTGGTCCTCAAGTTACTTTTGAATCGGGTATAAAAGTTTGTAGTCTAGAACCTCTCCCCATAGATATGTGTAAGAGCTCAGGTTGGCTGCACAGTGAATCAACTGCTTTTGGGCTATTTGTGAACTAATCAACTTGGTTTCAGTAGTGGTGAGTGCTGAGATGCTGGGGGTCGAAGGGAGACAAACAGGAGGCTGGGAGGACAAGGCAGGTACCCGGTGAAGACTTTGTAAAAGTAGATAGATTCAGTAGGCTCATGAAGCTTGATGCCTTCCCTAGGTCACACCCTCAGTACCTGGACCTGAGTCCTGTTTCCCTTCTAGCACGAAATAAACAAGCAGCCTTTCATTGACGCCGGACACTTCATTCCTACCTCCCTCTACTGTTAGAAACACACAGTACACCCAGCGCTGGCCACCAGAGCCACAGTCAGAGCAGGACATGTGGCTTCTGGAGAAGTCTCTGTCTCTAGGATATGGGCCAGTCTTTTGAAAGGAGGCCTGTAAATTCAGTGATCCAACTTGGCAGGGTAGCTCTTTTTAATTAGGAATATCTTTTAAAAGTTCTAGTAGCCTTTAGTGTAGATCTTGCATCTAATCTATCGTTGCCATTGAATAGATTATTGATTATTGTTTAATTTTGCCATTACAGTACTTTCATTTTGGTCGTGAGGGATTTTTCGCCTTGTCCACTAATATCCATATCTCTGTAGTGTTTGAATATTATTTGTGATGTTATGGTGAGCCACGCATTGTTTTAGATGCTTTGTAAATATCAACTTCTTTAATACTAACAACAACACTGTGAAGTAGGTAGTATTATTAGCCTTGTGTGCTAGATGGGAAAACGGAGGTGCAGAGTTTCAATTGCCTTAGGTCACACAGCTGCCACTTGCTGAGGCTGGGATTTGAACCTAGGCAAGCTGTCTCTATCCTCCCATGCAACTGGGAATCTTAATCTTTACTGCTTCAGTTCTCATTCAGGAACCATTAATGGTAGTAATGCCTTTAATCAATACAGAATTACTGATTTCTTGATTATAGGCTGCTTGTGAGGTAGGAAAAAAATATTAGTTTGGAGAACTTTTGCTTATTGTACTGGGAACTTGAGTAGAATTGGAATCAGAGTAGGCTCGATGAGATTAGTGCGTGCTCGCCTAATGCTTTGGGTTTATTTGGAGGCAGGAGTGGTGGCTGAATAATGATTCCCCCAACGAGAGTCATGTCTTACTTCCTGGACCTGTCAATGTTACCAGAGATGGCAAAAAAGGACTTTGCAGGGATGGGTAAAGTTAAGGTTTTTAAGATCGGGAGGTTATCCTGAATTATCAGGATGGGTACTCAATGCAGACCAGTGTGTCCTTATAAGGGGAAGGTAGCAGGAGATTGGACCACAGACGAGGATTATGTGACTGTGAGGCAGAGCTTGGTGATGCGGTCAAGTTGAAGGAGGCTGGCAGCCATCGAAGCCAGAAGAGGCAAGGGACCATCCTCCCGTGGAGCCTCCAGAGGGGATATCTTGATTTCAGCCCAGTGAAACTGAGTTTGGACTTCTAGCCTCTAGGACTGAGGAACTATATTTTTGTTTTAAACTCTTAAGTAATTTGTTATGTCAGCCATAGAAAATAAACACAGCAGCACTAGCTATGAGGCCACGTTGAAAGATTTGGTTTAACAGTTTATAAATATGTGTTTTAGGAGAACCACGAGAAATTTCTTTCTTGTGGCATTTTATTTCTGAAAGTTTATGATTTGAGAGAATATAAGAAAACCATGATTTGGTCCTCTGGAATAACAGCTAGAACCTTTGTTCATCTGGGTCTGCTAGAAAGCTGGGAGAAGTTGGAGGTGATTTCCGTTCGCTCTTTTTTGAATTTATTTCTTCATTGAGTCTGCAGCTGATGTGATGTTTTCAGTTGTCCTAGAGTTAAACTGTCAAGAATTGGAGATAGTGTTCTTAGTTCAAGGCTTTGAGCACCTGAATTTTATTCATGTCAAAATTCCACCTAACCCATCAGACATTGAAACCTTCATAAGGCAAAATTTTATTCAGACCAGTCTTCTAAGTAAATTATTCTGAATCGTCTCAGACTTTCTTTCGTTTCTATCCTTCCTAACAGAGAAAATGTTTTTTTTTTTCTTTGTTAATGTATGATTTATCAAAAGAAGCAAAATATATCAAGAGATTTCGGGGAGTACATTTAGTTGCTGAAAATAGATGATATATAGTATTTATTACTTCTGGCTTACTCTGGATTTTTGTGGGTAAAATGGGAAGGGGATGGGGACGATTGTCTCAGATTTAGAGCATGGCTTAATTGCTTTTTTCAAAGACTCGTGTCTTTAATTATGAAGCAAGCAAACTCATATACATTTATTACACTGTGGAACCTTGCATCTCATCTAGTCTGTCTTGTAGTAAATGCTGCTGAACAGATGTTACCTGAAACACCTTTATGCAGTTGGTAGAATGCTGAAATTTGTCATGCTTCTATTATCGTTGTCTTGAATTAACTCTACTTTATGGCATAACTTTATTGCTGTGTCCTAGAATCTTTATATATTTATTGTCTTATAAATTGCATTTAAGATTGGCTTTTTATATAGAACGTAAATTAACATTTGTATAACTCGTTTATGCTTGCAGAATAATACAACAAAAAACTGCTACGCATAACGCTAAAGTAATTGTCTTTAACTCAGCACATAATATCCCCCAAACTAAGAATGAAATGGAGGCTACAGAATATGATTACATCACACTCTGCTGTTTATCCCAGAAACTAATTTGACTTTTAGATCTATAAAATATAGATTAAGCATAACCTTTAACTTGATGGGATATTAAAGATGAAAGCACGAGGTTTCTTTGAACAGGATCTACAAAGGTAGCTCTTCTCTCACCGGCAGCAGGGTGGCATTGAAATACCTTACCACTGGGAGTCATTTTCCCAGATAGCAAATTAAATAATCATTATTAGTGGGAGAATTTAAGAGTTTCCATAAGTTAAGTTCTGGTGTGGGAATATTCAGGTTACTAGCTAGTTAATGAAAACCATTTGGACATGCTTGCCATAGATGTTGTTCTTCAAAAGGACCCATTTCTATCCTTTGTTCCAGTTTTTTGTAGAAGAGGTGTTGTGAATAACATTCATGAGCAGCGACTTGTACCACTGTCGTGTCTGTTATTAATGTGAACTTGGGCAAGCTACGTAGCCTGTCTCTGTGCCTCTGTTTCCTCGTGTAAAATGGGGTTTGTTGGGAAGATTAAAAAGTTGATGTGATGGGCCTAGAATAGTACCTGGCTCATCGTAACCTCTATGTAAATATTCGTCACTTAGAGGATTGTCATTGTCATCATTAGTAGTAATAGTCATATAATTTTTCTATAGTTTTTAGGGCTTTGAAGATATTACATTGAATATTTGAAAAACTTTATTATACTGGAAAATCTTATTTGAGCCAGGCTTCTTCTCCCTCATGGTGTGGTGGAGGCTGAGTCATTCTGTTCTTAGTTCTTATTCTGGTCTGCCAGGTGACACTTGGATCGATGCAGACTTCTGGTTCTGATGGCTGAAGAATCAGCAAATTTCTGGAGCTTTCTGAGGGGTATGTGTTTATTTGTAAAATAAATATCCAACTATGAAACTTGTATACTGATGAGACTTACGAAAAGAAATCTACAAAGGAAACAGCCTCAAACAGAGGAAAAAAAAATTCTTGTGATACATTGGCATGGACTAGAATGATAATAAAAATGATGTTACTTATATATGTATAGTCGTAAAACTAAATGTAACTCTTGATGCTTTTGGTTCTCTTACCACTATAAAACCAAAATAGATTTACATATAAACTCTAAAACAAAACTATAAAAACAATAAAGTTCAAATGAATGGTATATCAGTTGAATGTGATTGATGATAATGTTTAGCTGAAATTGTCATTATTGGCTTTAATAGTGGCAAGACATGTATGTGGGTTGCTGTCCTCTTTTTTGTTAACTTGGCTGGAGGGAAACGTCATCCCAGAGGCTGAGGAAGCTAAGTACGGAGCGACGGATCCAGAGACTCACCCCAAACTGTTGGGAGAGCCTGTCACTGAGCATCAGTCACGCCCTGTCTTTTTCTCAAAGTCTTGACTTGAGGCTCTGAGTGAAGTAGTGAACTCTTATGAACCAGTTTATGATAAAAAAGAAAATAGCCACAGGTAAACATTTTTTAGTAAATTGTATGAAACTGTTAAATAAGAGCAGAACGAATTGGAGGCCTCTGTACATTCAACGTTCTATACCTCTGGGAACATGGTTCCTTGACTAGTGTCATTTTGGAATTGTGAGCAGCTCTTTGAACTGAAGTCTTCCTAGGTGGGAGGAGCTTGTGAAAACCTCCGTGGCATGATGTTGATGTTGTTTGCCTTTGTCAGATGCCCGTATTGGTAGTGTGGCCACCCTAGATTGGTCATTCAGATTGTCCAGAATCTGCTTACTTTTTCTTCTAATGTTTAAGATAATCTTGGAAGAACGCACAATTTAAAAAGTCATATAACTGGAGAGTCCGCAGAAGGGCTCTGCAGACCCCAGTTTGAGGAATCCTGAGATGTCTTAAATGAAGTTAGAAGTGTACTTGAACCAGGCGAAGGTTTTGCACCTTCACTGCTCTGTCTGGTGATGAACCAAAGGTGATTAGTAAGTATAAAATATACCTTATTATACAAAAGAGGTATAGAACACCACGTACTCACCAGTCAGCTTCAGAAATGAAACTTCATAAATCCTATTGAAATGTCCATTTTTCTCCCTTCCTATCTATAGCTCCTTGTAATCTTTGCTTTTCATTTCTTTGAGATAAGAACTTAGAGCTTTTTTTTTTTTTTTTAAATCTGTTTTGATTATTTTTTTTGGTTTTAATTTATAGCTACTTTTCCTAAAAATAGATCTGTGAGTGGAATTAATATCCGATATCTTTCTGTCTCTCCATCTTTGGGCATCATTGCCCATCCCAAGTGTATTAAATCCTAATCCCCCTCCCTTTCTGGCATCAGATATGTACTAAGGACATTCTGTGTGCTGAGGGACTTGGGTATGCCCAAGTAGCTGTGGCCCAAGTCACACCTTCATGGGTTAAAAATGTCTAAATACCAGTTCAGCTCTCCTCAAGGAAATTATCGTTAACCCCAGGTCATTCTAGATATTAAAAAAAAGCATGCTCCTTTTGAAGTTATCGTGTAGAATTTCTAGGAACTCTTAGTAAGATACATAGATTAGTCTAATTGTAAGATCCATAATATTGCATATATTTGGCTAATTTTATTATGAAATATGTTACCAGGATGTGGTGGAATTTATCTTGTAACTGCTGCATTTTCCCAAGGTGGGCTGTTTACTTGGGTATCATAAAACGAAACTTTGTAACATTTAGCTTTTAACTAGGATTTGCAAATTGGTGACATTAATTATGGACTGTACTATAGTAATAAACTATTTTTGTTTATCAAAACCTTGGTAGAATGCAATTCATAGCGACAATTACAATTCATTTCTAATGAAAAATTTGACAGCCTTAGAAATGAACATGAAAAATACAATGCACATATTATGCAATCAGAAATCCAATGTGACAGTTTCATTTCTTTATAGAAGGTGATGGTCTCCAATTAAAACCATATTCTAATTTCACTTGGTCTCTCTTCTGAGGGTATTATTTTGCTCTTATTGATATATTATCATGAACCTGCTTCCCGTTGCCCTATGCATGTGGTTGTAAGCTTTTGGAGGTTGCTTTCTTGGTGGCGTCTGGTATAGACGTGAGCTTCTAGTAGGAATGTGAATGCTTGGCCAAGTGAGAATTTATGCAGAACTGCTCTTGTAACCTTATACCTCCTGGTTCACTAATCTATTCATGATTAATTTAATTTATTTAAATTTAAATGGTATTGATATAACCTACACATCTGCTATAAAAGATTTCAGTGGTGGTGGGTCAGGGCTTGAAATATATCCGGGCCATTGGAAAACCGAACGTGCAAGTCAGGCTCCTTCAGGGGCCTGCACTGTGGCTTAGAGCCTCACCCCTGACCACTGTCGTAAAAAGGGCCTGCGCTTCATTTAAACGTTGCTGAATATCCTTCAGCAAATGAATTAGCTCCTGTGCCTCAGTTTTCCTATCTGTAAAACTGAGTAGATCATCACAGTACCTTCGTTTATAGATTGTGAGGATTAGCTGAGGTAATGCACAGTTACTGTAGCTTGGGCACAGTACCTACCAGTTGATACATGACAGCTATTATTAGTTTTATTCTTTTGATTCTGTTGTGGACTCCAGAATAGGGGCGATCCCATCTCTGGAGCACTGAATTCTCTAGGGCTGGTCTTCCTGAAGGGATGTGACAGATCTTCGTTACTGACAGCTTTCTGACCCTTCTCCAGCACCCCCTCTCCCCTGACCTGCACTGTGTCCAGGGACCCGACCTTAATCTGAGTGGGGGCCACACCAACAGGTTGCTCCCCGGACATTTGCCTCCCTTTGTGTTTCCTGTAGACCTCCAGCCGCGGGCCTTGTGCCTCTCTCTTTGTCGGCCTCCCACTGAAAACATTTGCTCCACACTACACCCATATTATACCCAAAAGTAACCCTGGACCTCCTTTCGAATTAGGATGAGTTTGTATTCGTCGCCTCAAGCCTGATACAGGTATAAATAAATAAAGTCTCTGGCCTCCTTGCTCGGTTACCCAGCTCCCCAAGCCTGGAGCAACCTGACAGGCTTCTCTGTGGCTGCGCATCCTGCTGGAAACGCCTCGCAGAGATGCGAACTGGCGCCCCTGGATGCCCGCTGCCTCCGGCCTCTGATCAGCAGGGTCCTCAAGGCTTAGGGATGATAATCATCATCGCGATAGCTACATTTATTCAGCCCTCCCGGTGGGCCGGGCACTGTTTTAGTCACTTACTCCTCACACAATGCTTTGAAGTGGATACTCTCAGCGCCCTTGTGTTGCACATGGCGGAACCGAGGCAGGAGAGCGGTTCGGGAACTTTCCTGCGGTGCCGCGGACGGGAGTCGGGAGGGATGGATGCGAACTCTGCGACCGGTCTGGCTCCAGAGCCCTGGCTTTGAACCAGCTCTTTGGTGACCTGCTTTCCCATTCTTCTCAGCGTTTATGTAAGCTATTATCTCTCTTTGCCTCCACTGTGGGCCTGATCCCTTTTTGTTGTAAATAGATTTTTAAATTGAAAAAGTAATGTATGCACCTCTTAAAAAGCCCAACGGTGTAAGAGTACAGAGTGAAATTCTGTAAGACTCCCTTATATCCCAGGCCACCAATTCGGGCTTTTCCTGTAAAGAAGTGATGGCTTCTATTATTTTCTTTTGAATCCTTTAATGTAAAGCACTCACTTTGTACCCACATGGGAGCATACCACCGCATTCACTTAAAAGATCTCAGAGATGGTTACCTCTGACTCTTAGCTCTCACCTTGACACCTTCGGAGAGAAAACAAAGGCTGTATTGTTTGAACTTGCTCAATTTCCGGCCAGTGCAGCTGTAATCTTCTATATCAGCAACTCTTCATCTTTTTGCCTCCAATATCCACAAAAGAAATATCTTTTCCTGTTCAAGGTTAATGCCTTCGCCACTGCTCTTGACCCAGCCCCACTTCATTGGGAATGTTTCATTCTTCGCAGGCTTCATCCTATAAGATGGATCATATGTCTTCCATTATTAAAGAAAAAGCAGAAACAGACCCAAACGGCCTCCCTCTCCAACCTGCCCTGGACCCATTCCCCCCTCAGGATACAGTGCTCCGCTTCCTTCCCTTGTCGCCGAATTCTTTGAATTAGTTACTTTCATTTATTCAGCAATCTGCGAATGTTCTTTATATCCAGCCTAATGCAGGTGGATACATTTTGATCGTTGGCTTGGAGAGACTCACCTTCAATCCGCTATGGAGCAAGAGAGGTGCGAACTAACAAGTGTGGCGTGTGCCCAGGGAGTCCAGGTTCTATAATCTTTAAGACATCAAGACTTTGGAGTTAACCTGGGTTTAAATCCTGGCTCTGTATTTGATAATTGTGTGACCTTGGAAAATCACTTTGTGTTTTGTTTTGTTCCTTCGTCTGTGAAATGAGAACATTCGTCCTTGTATGATAGGTTAGGAATGACGGGGTTTGACATGTAAGCACTAAACAGCTCTGAGCTCGTGGCTGCCCTCGCGATGGCCTCGCTGCGGGGTAGAGTATGCTCCTGGAGGAGGGGTCGGCCCCTTCCCGTTGGTCCCTCAGCCTCGCCTGGGCTTCTGTCATTCCACTGACGTTGCTCAGGCGGTCCGCAGGTGCCCACTTAGTGGCTGCTCCTCACGCTCCCTCTTACCTGACTCCGCACACTGTCCGCACCCACCCCCTCTGCTCTTGACGTTTTTGTCACGTGTTCGTCCCTTCCGATCTTCGCTCGTCCTGCTTCCCACCCTTTCCTGTTACTGTTCCCAAATACTATTTCTGATCTTCTCTTTTCACTTTTTTAGCTCTCCTTTTAGCACGAGCTAATTCATTTTTAAAGCTGTTACTGCTGCCAAGATCTGTGTTGTTCAGTAGAACGTCCTGGGATGATGGATATACTCTGTTCTGTCGTGTCCAGTTTGATAGTCACATATGGCTAATGCTACCAAGAAGCTGAATGTTTAGTTCGATTTAATTAGAATTAATTTAAATAGCCAGTGGCTACCGACAGACTTTTTAGGTTGCAGTCATGTTTAAAGGGACTGCCCGTGGCCCTCCGAGTGTTCACCTGTAAATCACACTGCCTTCCAACGATGTGACGATTTACTGCTGCTGGAGAACGTGCACATATTATTCCGGCAAAGGTGATGCACTTTCACAGCCTCTGAAGCTACCCTCTGAAGCTACCCTATGTTAGTTTATGAGCAAAACACCATAGGTGGTGACAGAAACAGGGACCATGTGCGTTAGAATGATTGTCAACAGGCGGACAAGAGATAAGTGCTGGTGGGAGAAAAGGGGGTCCTTGCGTGCTGCTGGGGGGCCGGCAGATCCCTGCAGCCCCTACGGAAAACAGTGTGGAGAGTCTTCGGAAAATGAAAACCAGAACTACCACTTGATCCAGCAGTCTCCCTTCTGGGTATGTAGCCAAAGGAAATGAAAACTGGATCTCAAAAAGTTGTCTGCGCTTCCATGCTTATGGCAGCATTATTCACAATGGCCAAGATATAGGTAAAAAACTCAATATCTATCGACAGATGAATGGACAAAGGATAAAGAAGATGTCCACACTTACACAAACATAGAGATATTATTCAGCTACGAGAGAGGAAATCCTGCCATTTGCAACAACATAGGTGGACCTTGAAGACATTCTGCTTGGTGAGATCAGCCAGATAAAGATACAGTGTGACATCACTGAAATGTGGAATCTAAAAAAGCTGAACTTTAAACAGGAAGCAGAATGGCAGTTCCCAGGGGCTGGCGGGGTGAGGGATTGGGGAGATGTGGTGGAAGGTACAAACTCGCTCCTAGAAGATGAATGCGTTCCAGAGGCCAAATGCACCGCCTAATGATTATAGTCTACAACATTATGCACTCAAAGGGCAAAGACACTAGATCTTCAATGTTCTAACCACAAAAAAGAAATGATAATTATGGGAGGTGACAGAGGAGTTAGCTAAAGCTACAGTGGTAATTATATTGAAGCAAATCAACACATTGTGCACCTTAAACTTACATAATGTTATATATCAGTTATATCTCAATTAAAAAAAAAGAAACGGGCACTGGAGAAGGACTCTTCTGTCCTTGCAAGATGTGCGGTCCTCAGTAATTTGCACTAGGTCGTGAGATCACTGAGTGCCCTCCTGCCAGTGTTTGTCAGCTGCCGACTTCCCGGTAACCCTGTTGACTTGCTTTATTAGTGTGCTTGAGGGGTGTGCTAATCAACATGAAACTTTTAGAAGTACTTTTAGAAGTCCTTTAAAAATATCCTCGGTGATTGCTAGAGAGTCATTGTTGAGGTCGCCTTTGGTGTTGCTGGAAGATTGTCAAGGACAGTTTAGGCGGCAGGTGTTTGAGGTTATAGCTTGACTACAGAAGTTGGTGTGTTCAAAACCTGATTTATGGCATAGAAAGTTACGTGTTGGAATTTCACCGCGTCGTCGATGACATGGCGCAAGCTTGGTACCATTTTGGGCTCTCCTGTATCTAATCCCATTCAAGGATTATCTTTCCAAATTCCCCAAATTCCTTTAGATGACTGGTGCAGAGAGAAACATTCAGGTGAGGAACCTTTGTATATTGCAGTATGTGTATCTCCAGCAGGACAGTTACTTCTGTTATATTATTTTTTGAGTTACCAAAAAGGGAAAAAAAATAAGTGAGGCTATTTATTTTTTTCCTCTAGAATCCTTGGGAAGGTTACTCTCTCAGGGCCGGAGCTGTGTTGTAGAGGTCCTCATAGGCCAGGCTCCGTTTGGTGTCTGGTTAGCTTACGTACTCAATAACTATATTCTGCTTGGTTAATATTTCTAAAAGAAACGTAAAATGTAACCACATCTTACGCTTAGTACCAAGACTGCGTGTAAGAGCTGGAATTGCCCCCTTTTTCGTTCTTTTGCAGATGATCGCTTTCTAACTATGCAGTCATTCTTGGACTCATCTTCAGTGACCAAGCAATTTAGAGGGTAGTAAGAAAAAGTAATCGAATTATACAAGAAAAATTAGTGGTGATTTATTTATTTTAAAAAGTTCAAACTTTATCAATAACTTAAGAATTAAATTTTCTTTGATTAGCTATTGCGCTCTAATTATTTTGGACTTGAGTTTTTCTTTTTAGTATGTTGGGATGTGGATATTTTTGTTCTTATGTTTTGGTCTGAATTGGGATGGCTTGGCTTATAAGGTGTGTATGGACTAAAGCTTAAATTCTGCAAATAAGAAATAAAAAAACAAAACAAAACTACTCATTACATTTCCATTATACACTTCAGAAAGCAACTTTGAAAAATAAAGTAGGGAACGCCCTAGCAAAACATATACCATTCTTGTTGGTGTTAGTCAGTGTGCAGAAGTTACAGTACCTCTCTCCCCAGTTTCTTATACTCTCTCCACCTGAACTTTTAAGGTAGGACTTTGCAGTCAGTGTTATAACAATTAATACTCATCCAATCAAAATTACACTCATCTTTCTTGTTAAGATTTAATTTTCAAATTTCTCTGCCCCATAAACTACTCAGAAGCTTCTTCATTTCCAGTGTAAGTCCTCGCGGGCTTGATTACAGCAGCTGTCCTGTGGGGCAGTGGGAAGGCAGGGGGAAAAGGCCTGGGCTTGGAAGTCACAGTGACTGAGGTTCCATTCCCAGCCCGGCCACTCACCACCCCGGCAAATCACTTCTGCGACACTCAATTTCCTGATCTCTAAGATGGGTGTGAGGGCTAATCTATAGGATTGTTGGGTGTATTAGTACTTATGGTCAGTGCTGGTGGTGTTGGTGAGGCAGGCTAGGTCTTATGGGTAGGCTCGGGTCCTGTCTCAGTCAAGGCCTATTTGGCTTAAAGGAACAGACCCTCGTGCGATATCTACTTTAAGCCTGGAAAGGGCAGTTGTAGAGATACACAGGGGCGTCTCCCGGGATCCAGCACAGTAAGTGTTGCTGGTCCTTATGAGGGTCTGGAGCCAAGAACCGAAAGCTGGCAGCTTCTTGTTTTCTCTTCTGGGGTCATACAGTCTCGTTTTGCTTCTTACTAGGCACTTGCTCCACTGCTGTGTCCCTGCATAGTGCAGCTTCTAATGCTTTGATCTTTACACATCCAAACCTAGGGCCTCACAATTCCATATAGACACAAGAGCAGGTCCTGATGCTCATCTCTGAACATCAGATGCAGGTTTCTGGGAGAGCGAGGATGTCACTGGCTCTACTTGGGTTTAAATGTTGAGCTGTGTTCATGTATCAGTTCTGCCAGGCCTGGCTCACAAAGAACAAAGAAGACTGCTGGGCCCACCCCCGTGATGTACAGAAGGGATTGTGTGCCCAGGGTAGACGAACCAACAGGTGTCGACCATGTCTACACACGTGGGTCTTTGGAGGTTCTTTGATGGATACAGGCATACTTCAGAGATGTTGCAAGTCTGCTACCAGGCCACCACAATAAAGCGTGCTCGACAACCAGGTGAACCATACTCTTGCTGGAGAGTCTTGCCTTCAGTTAAAAAGAAACATAACATCTGTGAAGCTCAATAAAGTGAAGCACAATAAAATGAGGTATGGCTGTGGTTTATGCAATTTAGTGGCTTCTAACCCTGGTTGAATATTAGTCACCTAGGGGACCTATAAAAGTACTTATGGCAGGCCCACCTCTGGGTATTCTGATTCAGTTGGTTTGGGATATTACTCAGGCATCTGTATTAGGAAAAAGAACTCTGCCGACAATTCTTTTGTGTAGTCAGGTTGAAAACCACCGGTCTAAACTGTTCCCTGCACTGCGGTAGGTCTAGGGGGTTGAGAGGAGGGAAACAAGATCCCTGCCACATTAGCAAGAAGAATGAAAAAAAGACAAACAGAAGCTGCAAGATAAACAGTGATTAGTGACCCGAGGGAATTGTAAACAAAAGAACTATGGGTGGCCAGAGGTGGGATCTTATTCTTTGATGGTAATGAAGGGTGACTCACCCTTACTATAAATTTATATGTGTACTTTGCTTACCTCACATCTCAGTCAGCCATCTAGTTGTCTTCTGAGGTGCAGGCAACATGCCGGCCCTGGGGACAGCACTGGGAAACTGCCACTGCTTGGGAATACTCAGCCCCAAGATCTCAGCCCTAAAGAAAAATGACAACTGAAAGAGGATGGTCCAATTTAATTGACACCCCAGCAAAACAGAGCCGCTGCCAGAGTGCTGGGGACAAAAATCCCTGCCCTCCAGGAGCCCAAGCCCGGTCGGGGAGACCTGCACACAATCACATCACTTACAATGGACTTAACGTGGATTGGAGAATGGGTACAGTGCTCAGGAGGGAAGAGACTACTGGAGGTGGCCTTGAGGAGAGTGAGGGTGACCTGAACCAAGGTGGTGCCCATGAGGATGTTAGCTAGACAGAAGGGGACCACCACTGAGCAAAGTCACCTCAGCCAGGTGTAGTGTGTTGTGTCCTTACCCACCCTTCTCAGGTGAGGCTCTTAACAAGCCTGTGGGCGCAGCTGCTTCCTATTCTCATATCACAGGTAGGAAAGTGAGGCTCGGAGGGCTAAGCGCCCACAGCTGATGGTATCAGCGCTGGATTCCAATCCCCGTGAGTTTGATCCTAGAACCTGGGCTGTTTGCTGCACCTGGTAAACGCAAGGCAGTGTGTAAGGGTGGCGGGAGAGGCCGTCTTGAGGTGGGAGAGAAGAGGACCTTCCTGATGCAGGCGGTGTTTGAGAGGTGAGCAGGTGGACGTGGAGGTGACAGAGACAGCCCCAGCACAGGTGGCGACTGGGGCAAGGCCTCGATCTGAGCCCAGGGGAGAAGGGGAAACGTCGGCGCGGAGGCTGGACTTGGGATTGTTACCGAGCTATGGGAAGGGAGGGGGCGGAGGGAGGCGCCGAGGGGTCCCCGTGGCGGGGGCTCAGGGTGTGGGGTGCACTCTCTGCCATCCGTGTGCAGACCCCGGCGCGGGGGCGAGGGGCGCCGTAGGGCTGACTCCTGGATTGCCGAGGGGTCTCAAGGATTATCTTGTAAATAACCTGTTGTAATGAAACATTTTTTTCTAATCCTCTTTTCTGTAAACATAACTGGCTACTCCCCCCACCCCCGGATTAACTTTATATTAAAAGTAGTTCGTGAATGCAATGGAACTGAGTTTGTCCCAAAATTGCCTCTAAGAGTACGGTGCTCGGCGAGAACTTCTAATACTTTCTCGTGCCTGCTGGCAGCGCGACCAGGCCAGCCGCGGGAAGGACCGAGGACATCCCTGCCCTCTGGAGTATTTCGTTCTGGATGCGGATTCGACGATTACTTACTGTTTAAGTTGCTTCTTTATGATGTGTTTTTTATACTTAAACATTTGTGGCTGTTCTGTTAGAAAACTAGAAGCCCCAGTCTTTCAAACGGCCCGGGACGGATCTGCTGCCTCTCCCTGCTCGCTGGCTGCGCTTTGTGTCGCTGTCGCTGGGCCGGCTTCCCGGTGGCTTGACCATGGCAGACTCACTCCTTCCTGGTGGCCTTTGTTGTGGCTGTTCTGTCTGAAGCATCCTCCCCCCCTCCCCCCTCCAAACACACACCCATATAGCAACCCACTTAGTCCACTCTCAACTTGGCTTAAACGGCACTTTCTCAATCAGGCGTTTGCCGACCCCAACTCCCCACGTTTAAAATTGCACCCTCAAACCCTGCCCCGCACTCCTGGCTCCCTGACCCTGCACGGCTTCTCCTCTTCAGCAAAGCGCTTGCTGTTCCCAACAGCCTCTGTAACTTACTGAGTTTTTCTGTTTCCCCAGTAGAAAGTAAGCTTCTTTAGGACAGGACTCTGTTTTATTAACTTATTTATTATCAAGAACACAGTAATTTTTAATAAACGTTTGTTGAGTGAATAGCAATCATTCTGTATGAAGAACAAGTCCTGTATTATAACTTTTACCTAACTCATGGCTAAAAATTCATTTGACTTTAGTCTTAGATCATTGCCCTAATGTTTGCACATTAATGAGCATATATTTAAGCATATGTACTTAGCAAGTGAAGATCTTGGCTTCTAGTTGCGGTTGAGGGCCTCTGTTACGGTGTTTATCCCGCTGTTTGGTATCTTGGTATCCTCTTTCTGCTCTTTTGGTTTTAAGCTTCTAGGGATAGGGATTGGGTCCTCTTTATTCTTGACGTCGTGTCTTGCACATGTTGGCAGCCTAATTGTGTGGTAGGATTATGAGACTAGGTCTTGATTAGAAAATCATCTTATTTTTTGGTATCATGTTCTCATTTGCATTAAAGGGTTTTAACTGAGTGGTATTTCCCTTAACTTTCTCAAGATAGCGTGAGATCTTTTACATTTACAATAAAGAAAAATGATAGATTTCTTTTATCTCTGCTATTAATAAGTGTCATAAAATAGAAGAATAAAGCTAAGTCAATATATTATTGTGGCCACAGAAATTGAATTTGTGTCAAAAGGATTTGTGCTTGTGATGTAGTGATTCGTATATTTTTCTTAGAATTAAGTCTCTAGCAGGTGACAACATCAATAATTCACAAAACCAAGGAGCTTTCTGAGATTGGTTAATTTATATATATGAATTAGAAAACAAATGAATAATGTGCTTAATGTATTCTGACATTGGAAAATATGCATTAAAAAACCCAGGCTATTAAAAAGTCTGTGTTCATAGTATTAGTTTTTTTTTATTTTCATTTTTAGTTCTTTCACTAATACATTTTTATTTGAAAAGGAACTCATCTGTATTTTCTGCTTGGTGTGAACAGTATTATCCATAATCATATAAAAAGCTTTTCTTGTTATAAAAATAAATTTTCTCATTCTAGACAACTGGGAAAATCAGGAAAATGTGAAAAAAATTGTTCTAAATTTCACGATCCAAATGTATTAAGTTAGCAATGGTTTCTGTCTTTTTTCATAAATGCGTATATTAATGAAGTTGGAATTATATTGCATATGCAATTTTAAATACAACTTTTTTTTATGTAACATTTTATTGTAAGCATTTTCCTATGTCATTATAGTCCGTATCAGGACTATAGTTTAATCTTATATTCTGGAATATTTTAGGTTAATTACACTTCCGGCTCTTTAAAATAAGGGTATATATTTGCATATAAACCTTTGGTTGTATTTATTGTCTAAGGATAGATTCTAGAAGTAGATTTACTAGGCTAAAGAATGTGAACATAGGATTTGTTGCACTAAATTGTTTTCTAAAAAGGGTTAATCAAATTTACATGTGATGCTAGACTGTAAACAAAGTACTTCTCAAATATATATGAAATGAGTGGTGCCCTATAACTTCGGATATATTCAGTCTAAATTTGTTTCGGACAAGACATCTGTGAGGCTGAGGCACCCTCAGAAATAATCTGGTAGTTTGGATAAGCTTCAAGGTGATTCTGGAAGCTCAGGGACCATTTAAAATCTTCCTACAGCTAATACTTGGAATGCTTTTCAGCCTTCTCCAGTTGATGAAAAAGGTCTCAGATTCTTGTGACCTAGAACTAAACCCACTTGTAAAGCTGTTCAAAGATTTGAATGGCTTTTTCCTGGGCCCGTTGGAGAAGAATCTTTGATCTTGTGGTATAGGTGGAAACTGGAACAGCTGAACAGAACATCTTAAAGGCATTAAAGCTCTGTTACTAGAATTCGTTTTCCTTTTTAATTTTACTTCAACATCGAATGAGTTTATTGACAAACGTACTGGGGGGTTCTATTAGACCGACACCGTGACGTGTTAGGCACCCAACCCCTGTGGTCGGCAGTCTAGGTGAGTTCCAAGTAGCGATTTGATAATTGGTTTTCCCAGGGAAGTGGTTTAGTAGCAGTTTTGTTACAACCTTTTGATCCTTTTGAAAACCTTGCTTTCTCTTGGAAATGAATCTTCTCTTTCCACTTCTGTGGGTGCCTGAATGATACCTCTCCTGAGAGCTGACCTTTCTTGATGACTCTCCTTTCCCAAGGAAAGACTCGTGGAAAAGGGAGGTCTGGGTTCTTCTGTGGTTGAAAGTCGAGAAGCCATGGATAAGGGATAGGTGTTTGTCTTTCTGAGGTAGGCAGTTTTGTGACTTCGAATAAATGGACAGATGAAAAGAAGCTGGAGAGCTTTTCCTAATTCTCACCTGTTCCTAACATTGCCTCTCCCACTTTTTTCCACCTCAGACTAGAAAGATGACTACATGAAGAGCCAGTCCAGTTAAAAGTTTTCCTTTGCAGTATCAAAGAGCTAGCTCTACTCTTATCCTCAGTGCTATGAAAGCTTCGGTATTATTTTTGGACCCTTCTGAGATGTTAAATCTGGAGCCCTTGAAGATTATTTTCACATTGTGGTGTGTGTAGTTGCCTGGGAGATGACCCTTACATAGACTCTGTAGGTGTGCTTAGCGTCGTGGTTAGTAGTAATATCACTTTATATTTCTACAATCTTTATAATTGGCGTTCATATTAAAATAAACACAGGCGTGTGGACCAGAAATGTTATTAGGTTAAAATATATATTCGTAATTACATTTGTGGAAAGCACTAATCTGGACTTTAAAACAAGTATGAGCAACGCTTTATTATCTTTCCCCACAGATTAAGACTGATCCTTGCTTTTTTCCTCTTAAGATGTAGCTTTGTCGTGTCAGTAAGTAACCTGTCATTGACTCATTTTGACAAGCAAATAGTGTCACGTCATGGTTTGGAATAATGAACAATCTTTGATACTTAGTTGCTAAGTATATGCCTATGAGATTGAAAAATACTTGGAGATAGACTACTTGAATAAATGATGCTATTGATAATTCATCCAAGACACCAGAGATTGTTATAAGAGAATTGAACACTACTATCGGTGCCTGTCACTTGATGGCACTTGACGTCCCAACAGTACCAGCTCCCTGTCTCACTCCTCTTGAACTCTTATCTGTACCCTTCATTTAGCTCGTTTCAGGAACACCGGTTCTCAAGCAAGCCACATGATGAGAAATCGCGTGTGCAGGCTGAGGGGGTGTTTAATGGCCGGGGTGGGCAGTGTGATGCATGTCCCCTCAGGGTCCTGGGCTGGCTATAGCAGCATGGCCCGCAGCCCCCCTCAGGCATGCAGGTTCCTAGGTCCCACCTGAGACTGACTGCATCAGGATCTCAAAGGGCCGAGGCCCTGCCATCTGCTTTTACAAAGATAATCTTGATGTATTTCTTCTTCCCACTAACCAGCTGGTCTGGAGGGTCTGAGTCGAGTGAGTTCAGAGGCTTCAGCCTCACAGGTTTTCCTCTTGTCGGTAATTTCTCATGACGCGTTAAATGATGTGAATTTAATGGAACTGCAACGGCTGAAAACCATTAAAATGTTGCTGTGCATTTGGCTCTGATGGTGGCGATCCTAGCCTGCTAGCCTGCCACCTGACTGTGGCTATCATCTTGATGCCATCCACAGACAGCGCCTTTGCTCCCTGCTAGTTCAGACGTGCTAACCCATGCAAAAAAATGTAAAATTTGCTAAAAATCTTGAGCGACAGCTTGGAATAGTTTTCACTGCGTGTGTACCTCGGGTTTGTATGGTGCTTTGTGTGTTAATTTATTTGGTCTTTGTTACATGTAAACTAAATGGGCGGGAGAGGGACCATTTCTTCATACCTCTTATTTACAGCATTTAGCACAGTGCTCTGAAAGCGTGATCTATTTTTGACAGCATCTGTCTTCAAATGAAGGTCTTGATGCTTTGCTTTAATGAGAAGACAAAGTAGTGCTGTGTTTCCACCCTATTTTTTTTTTTTTTTTTTTTTTTTTTTATGGATCCTGTGTTCTTTAGATGAAAAATTCTATAAAGACCTTTTATCTCTTTCAATTCCAGAGCGATCCTTTTGGCCATTCATCCTAGGAATCGTTATTAGCAGAAAACATTGTTCTCTGTATGTGGTGCTCCTTACTTTTTAGGGAGAGAATCGAATCAGCAAGTAGAGAAACCTAGGACCACAGGAAGAAGTTGGCTCTAAAAAGTTAGGTCTTTACTGCCACATACTAACCAATTACCAGTGGTCCCGTGTTCAGAACTGTTCATATTTTGATATTACCAATTTTATCATATCCCATAAAGCATTCATAACACCTATAGAGTCATGGGCCAGGTAATGTAACTAAAAGTCACAAAGTCACATTTAGGTGTGACCGTTTTAATGTCCAAAACTATATGCTTTTACACTGGGGGTGGTGGTGGTGGTGGTGGTACAAATATGACCCTGAAAAGTTGCCATCGGGTTGCTACTATTTTTAAAAAGCATTCCTATTTGCTTCTACTCAAGAGTCAGTTTTATATTTCTTTCTTGGTGTGGATGTCAGTAAATGCTACTTCTGAACTGGATCGCTGTGTGCAGTTCCTCTTTTCTCCAGCCAGAAGACACTTCATTTTCTAAGTGTCTTGGTAAACCAGACATTTAAACAGTACCTCAAGTACTAGTATAAAAGCAATTTTTTAAATAATAATAATTTTTTTCTTAAAGATATCATCCTTGTTTTGTAGATACAGAAGCAAGGCCAAAATCGCACAGAATTATATAAGGATTTTATGTCATTCATCTTCCTCCACTTTTGAGAAGTTTATAATCTTAACAGGTCCGATCCTGGTAATGCAAATTTTATAATAAATGAGTTAATTTTAACGTTCAAGCATCCCACAAAAAGCTGCCACTTGATATAACCTTTACATTTTTCGCTAAGTATTTAGTGTTTGTTTATTCTTTTAGTCATGTTTGAAGTACACTAATTGGACATTTCAGTTTTGAGTGAAAATTACTCACGCTTAGATCTATTCAAATTTAATGCTAGCATATCTTCAGTGGTTTCTTTAAGATTGCATGACTGTAAACAAATAGCTATGCAATCTCTTTTCTGTAAGCTATATCTTGAAGTAAAACTTACTCTGATTTTAATGTTTCTTGTATAAAATCCAGATTTTTCGATCAGTTTTTCAGCTGTTTTACTCTGTTAGTCAATATCTCCAGTCCTTTCATGGGGCTTGAATTTGCTGCTGTTTTCTGCCCTGCTGGCCTGTCTGGCTGGTGGTGAGAATCGATAGGTAAGTGTTTTCCAAAAGAGGAATAACGAACTTGACGTTCTTGCTTTTTCTCTCAGACTGTTACATTCCCACACTTAGATTTCCTTGAGTTCTTACCCGGAAAAATAAGCTACCCCAGCATTTTGGTTTTGTTGAAATCGATCACATATTCTTGTTTGCGAAAGGTCATGTGGAATAATATAGGATGTAACCAGGCTCATATATGTGCCCATCTAGTTTTAAAAATACAAGTCAAGTGTTTAACCAATTGAGTTCTTTTAAAAGTTAGACCTTCAATGAGATGGTTTGAGGATATAAAAAAGCCATGACCAAAAAAAAAAAAAGGATTTTGTCTGCTCTTTTTCTGAAAGTTGAGTCTAACTCTGATTTAAAGACTGCGCAACTTTAGGCCTTTGAAGGTATGTAAAAATGATCCTGGGTATTTACAACTCTGGATTTTGCATTATGTAACCCATGTCCCCTCCTCTTCCTCTCTGGTACTTTTCATGTCTTTTCTGCAGTTTTCAGATCATAGATCTTGCATGGGCTCTACTTTCATTTCTCCTGAAACTGTCTTTTCATTGTCTCCTCTCTTTTTCACATCACTTTTATGGCATTTTTCTCAGGCAACGCAAATTGGTATTTGAGAATATTCTGTTCATGTAAGTTCATGTTTTCTCTTTATTGTGGCATCCCGTTCCAAATGGGATTTCAGCTTTACACTTTTTCTTTGGTCTTACTTTTTAAGCTGCTTAGAATGGTATTATGTCAGAAGTTGGTTATATTTCTCTGGTCAGAGAAACTCGAAGTGATCCTTTTCAGCAGTGATGCGATTGGGGTGATAGCCCCAGCTGGAGAATAAGAGAGGTGGTTGATCAAGTGCAGTGGGCTGGGAATCTAGTGGCAAAAAAGCCCACGCTCAGCAGAGAGGAAGAGACCCCTGCACAGCCTTTCCACTGTCCCTTTTCCTGCAAATTTGGAGCTATGTCAATTTGGGTTTAATGCTAGTAATAGTCTCCGAGTTGTGACCGGGGCCCTAAGTGCCTCAAATTTTTCAGTTCTGCCCAGGATCACACCTGCTCTTAAAGACCTCTTTGCATACTTGTTAATTTCCAAAAAAAATATGAAAATAGTATTGACTAAAAGCAAATTCTACAACCAGAATTAAATACTAATCCTTTGTTAATCTGATATTACTACTACTTTGTTCCTACTTTATCTGACAGTTCCGTCTGGAACCTTAGCGGTGCGGTTAATGGCTAGTGGCGTGGTCACTTACTCAGCTGTGCTCTCTTTGGTGTATATATACAAAGCTCATTTTAGGTTTCCAGTTATGATTTTCTCTGTATTAGAAGAAGGAACATCTTGGTGAAAGAGGAGAATCTGGGATAGTGATTTACACTGTACCAGTTTTTAATCCGGAACATTTCTGAGGTCGATTTGAGAGCATAAAGGTGTACTCATTGTTCACACATATCCTTTTATGCTTATGAGATAGTACATACATCTGACTTTATACTTAGGAAATGCACTTGATCCTTTTCTTCCCTATTAGAGATCTAATGCCACAGTGAATAAGAGAAAAGAGAATTGGGAACTGATTTCACCCTACTTGGATACAAAATTTTTCCTGATGCTGGAATTTATAAAAATTAGATGTCTGGCTCCCCCCCCCCCCACTCTTAAATGCTTTCTTTTAAGTTCCACTTTGCAGGAAACTAATTTATTCACTTTCTAAAGTGGCCTTATATTTGTCTAGCAAGGAAATCAGCAAAAGGGTTCTCAAAGAATCTAGCAATGAAATTGAAAATGTCTACTGTCACCACTGGTGATAAATCAAACTGATGTTAAAGATGCAAATACTCCATCCAGTATTCTCTTCGTTTCTGGAATTGTTTAAGTTAATTAAGCCAGCAAAGTACTTCATTATCTACTATGCTGCATGCTAATGGTAGATTTAAAGTTTCACTGTTTTGTAATATGAACAAATTTCTGAAATTAGATTTAAATCTCTATATCCATTGTGTTCTAAGTCTGTATACTAAATGATAATTAATATTGTTAAGTGGGGGGAATATAATTATTGTGCCACAGTTAGATTTTTAGTTTGTGTGGCTTATAAGTACAAGAGATTTTAGGAAACACTGGAAACTACCACATTCAGGGCGACTTTTGTCCATCTTAAGAAAGTGATTAAAACAATATATAATGAATTTTTATTAGACTGTCAGGAATTTAATTACATTTAACTTAGCACTGTAGAATTTTAAATGCACTCCATTAACTAAAATTTTAAAAAGCTGTTATAAATTACAGATATTGGTTTCTTTGCACCATTTGAGCATTAGGACATTGACAGATGACATGGTAAGGTTATTCTCAACGTCGCCTTTTTGTGAATTTTAACTATGTGACGTTGATGGCATGCTGTGCTAACACCTTTGAAACTGCTAAAAACTGCATGTTTTGGAAGCGTATTGTTTTTATAGTGCTAAAATAAGAGGCAGAACTGGTAAAATACATTAATTCGTTGTTTTAAAATAGTAAAAGGGGGAAGTTGACGTGTTAATTTGAAAAATTTGTTTACAAATTGCTAGTCAACCTTGAATCATTCAGATCAGCTCTCATTCTTTGGGGATGAATTGCACACTTCAGAAAGAGGTAAAAAAGTAAAGACATGTCAGCTTTTCAGAAATATGTAGTTGCTAATTAAAGTAGACCAGACTAAAAACATCATGTGTGTATTTTTTAAAAGTTTGCTTAAAAATAAGAGAACCAAGTATGCCTTAGTTATGTTCTGCATGTTGAATAATAGGCTTTCTTATTAAGTGATTAACACAATAGCACAATTACAGATTCTTGTACAATCAAGTACATTATTCTGATAGATGTAATTATTGGTCGATGATAAAGAAATAACGAGTAATAATAACAATAAAATACATATCGTTGGTACAGAGAACAAAGCATGGCACTCCACTGACCAAGTTTTGGATTCAAATTCACCTATATCCGATATGAAACAGGGTGCTTAGAACATAGTTAAGCACTCAAAAATGCTCACTGCCCCCGATACCCCAAGGGCCACCTTGGCATTTGGGTAAGGTGGACATACAGACGTAAATGAGACAGGTCTTGTTGTGCAGATATAAAAAATTGGTTTATAATATTGTGTTCTTGTGGTTAGTATCTAAGAGTAGGATATTTATGTAGACTTTTGTAGATAACATTTATTTTTCAAATAACATGTAGGAAACCGGCCCTGTGGAGCCCTCGTGCAGATTGCGTGTGTAATTTCTTGCCCTGCGAGGTAGACGTTGTCCTCATGTTACCGCTGAGTGCATTGAGGCTGAGAGGTTAAGTTGGCAGCTCACTCAAGTATGCACAGCTGGCGAGCGGTGCAGCTGTGGCATGAATCTCGTTCCACGTGGCTCCAAACCCATGCGCTTGCTGTGCTGACTTCGCTTTCAAATGGCTTCTTAAGGCCGATAATAAAGCCATCTGCCGTTTTTGTTTGAACCTTTATGAGAATATATATAGTGGTATATTTGTCACGGCCTTATTGAGCTGTAATTCACACAGCACATAGTTCACCCATTTCAAGCATATATTTCAATGATTCTTAGTATATTTTCAGAGTTGTGAAACCATCACCACAGTCAATTTTAGAAAATTTTTATCACCCCCAAAGAGACTTTATACCCTCAAATAGCCCCTCCCTCATTGCCTCGGACGCCCCCAGCCTAGGCAGTCGCCGGTCTGCTTTCTGTGTATAGGTTTGCCTCTTTGGACCATTCCTGTGACTGTGAAGTCATACATAATATGTGGACTTCTGCGACTGGAAGCCTTCCCTTAGCACAATGTTTTCAAGGGTCATCCGGGTTGTGGGACGTGTCAGTACTGACTTTCTATTGATAATATTCTGTACGATGATATTTTTGAGGTTTGTTCACACTTTATTGGCAGTCTATATTTTTTTCAGTTTTCATTCTACTTTTGTCACATGACTGTGTCTTTGCACATTGCCTGCCCAACCCACTGTGTCTACTCTAAGTTCCAGAAACGGTCATGCTACGAAGTGGCTTCAACAGGCTCCTCTTGAAGCTCTCACTGTACATTTATCAATGGGTTGCTCCTCCAAAGATTTTCTTACCCTTCGTTCTCCATCCTGTTTCCGCTCCCGGCCTCTCATCCTTGTAACTGGGCTTGGTAAGGTAGGAACCTCTGGGCTGTTACGTAGGGCCTTGTGCATGTTTTTTATCAAAGCAGTACATCATTTATCTGTCTCAGTTTAAACCTTTTCAAGGCAGCAACAACGAATTCTCATTAGTACTTCCAGGCATGTTGTCTGGCACATGTTAAAATGTTTTCATAAATTTTTTGTCAGAAGAATGAGTCTCTGTTTTGATAACCTGCGCAGCATTGTGGCTTCCTTGGATCTGAGCCTGACTTGGTCCTGGTCCGGCTTCCTAGGGATGGAGTCCTGCCTCGCACAGGATAGAGAAGCTTTCACAGGGTCCTGCGATCAGTCTCTGACCACCTGCCGGGGTCACTGACGTGGCCTTGCATCCACCTTCATCTCGGATGTGCACGTGACCATCGTGGCTTGCTCGTTGATCCTCTTCACGTTGACTCGCTGGCTGAACTAGTCTCCCCAGCTCTCACTTTTTTTGTGAAATTGTGCTTTAGCCTGACTCTTGAGTAGGCCAGGGCTTGAATCCAGAGGAGGATCGATGGATAGTCTAGGTTAGACAGCTGGACCCGTTGTCGTGGAGCTTAGGGAATAAGCATGACTATCTTGAATAGGAGACACCAACAAGTTAAGTGTTTTCTGACTTACTGCTGATGGATGAAGTGTGGAGAGAGCTCCGAATTTGGAATCAGAAGGCTCTTGTTGAAAGAATTTCACCACTTCTTAGCTTTGTCACCTTGGCAAATTATCGATTGGATTATTCACTTATCTGGAAGGAAGGCCTAATTATACCTGTCCGCCTTCCTCATAGGGTTTTGGTGAGTTTTACTCAAGCCCAAGTGTGTGTTGAACTGTTGCATTTAGTTCTGTCCCTTGTAACCCCTTTTAAACATATTTCCTGATGTATGGAGAGAGGGGCGGTGTGACACATTTGCAGTCGAGTCTTAGGGTACGTGTCTTGTAGATCAACGCAGAGCTGTTAGGACAAGATAGCTAGATATGTTGAGGGCTCTTTAAGTGATGTCTTGTGCGTCGGAGCTCAGGTGAGCATTTGCCACAGGCTTTGTGTTAGCAGTATGCTTTCTAGTTAAAGGTCACCACCCCCACAACATACACATTGCATGTGTGCTTTTAATTTAGAACTTCTTAACGTGAACAGCATTCTTTCGATAGAACTGGAGAGAAGGCATCTAAGAATGGTGCATGCTATAGTCACAGGGTCGAGTAATAGGACTTTTTCAAACATTAAATAGAAACATTCTGGGAAGCACTAATATTACACACCCATTTCTTTAAGTTGCTTTATTACAGGTCTCCAAAGGTACTTCACATTTTAAGATTATTTCTTGAGTTACTCTCAGAATTTAATTTCACAGGGCATCGTTTGGTTAAAAGGACGAAGTATTACTATAGCATTGGGGTCTCTAGGCAAAGTTCACATACTGTCAACAGTGTTCATTCACAACTCTCTGGATAGCACTCACTCTACAAGGCGCAGTCCAAGGTGCAGGGATCGCATCAAGGTGAAACAAGTCTTTGCGTTTACGACTCTTCATTGTTTCTCCTTGGGCTGAAAAGAAAGCTTTCCTCGCAGAGGCAAAAACGTCGGGAGGAGGACAGTGTGGGAGGCACGTCTGAGAAGGTGAGCTGGAAGAAGTTGAAGGTGGACGTCACGATGCCGAATTCTCCCTCAGTGTCCGCTTTTGGCGCTTGACTTCCTTTAGTCTCCCTTGTCGCTCACACGCATTTATCTGAAGCACAGTGGTCCCGCTGGCCTCCATCTCTTCTTTTATCCCATTCCCGCCAGCGCTCCTGTTGTAATCCCTTGCTTGGCCTGCCACAGTGGTTTTCAAACTTCTTTCACCAGGACCCACAGTAAGAAACATTTTATTTCGTAGCCCAGCGCACAGGTACATATAGATTCTCTCAGTTGAAACAGACGTTTTAGAAAAAACATTTCACGTTTCTAAGCAGAACGAACTCAGATCTTTTCCCTCTCATTCTTTCCCACTCCTCTTTACTCCTCTCCAGTCCATTAAAGTGACCCAATCCACTGTATTGATTTCATGACCTGCAGTGGTTCATAAGTATAGTTAGAAGAACAGATGTTGGTCTGTACAGCAGCGAGAGGAAGCTCTGAGATCTTTGTTAGCACCTGCCCTTTACTATGTGTAGTCGAATGTGGAATGCTGGCTCTGCCATACTAGCTCGGGGACGTTGCATAAATCATTTTGCTTCTGAGTTCCGGTTCTCCCTGTTTATAGGGATTTGAAAGGGATAACTTAAGTTATTCATGCCAAAATGCTTGGTGAACCATTCACGATATTAATGGTATGATTAGTATCACATACTTTTTTAGAGGTATGATTTATATACCATATAATGCACTAATTTTGAGTGCAATTTGATAAATATATTCGTGCTTACACTGCAATTATGATATAAAACATTTCCATCATGCCAAAAGGTTCCCTGTGCTCTTTGCTCAATTCTTCTTCTGCATCCTGGCTCTTGATCAGCTTTCTCAACTATAGCTCAGTTTCTAGAATTTCATATAAATGAAATCAGATAGTGTACTGCCTTTGTGTCTGGCTTCTTAGCATAGTGCTTTTGAGACTAATCTCGTGTTTGGGTGTTTCAGAAACTTTTGATTACTGACTAGTATTCTGTTGCTCGATAATACTATAACTGGTTTATATAGTCAACAATTTGGGTTGTTTCCCATTTTTGGCTATTAGTAATGCTGTTACAAACATTCGAGTACAGTTCTGTTTTTGGACATGTTAATTTTGTATGGGGAGTGGTAGGTGTAAGTGTATAACTTTATAAGAAACAGTTAAATTGTTTCCCCAATGACTAGTGATGTTGAACATCTTTTCCAGGGCTTATTTGCCATTCCTATCTTTGAAATGTCTATTACTAGATATAGGACTATTCAAGTTTCTCTTGAGCAAGCCTTGGTAGTTTGTCTTTCAAGGAATTTTTTTATATCATCTACATTGTTGAATTGAGTTGTTTGTAATATTTTCTTATCCTTTTCATGTAGGATCTATATTGATTTACTTGATTTGTAATTAAATTCTCTTGTAGCCAGAGATTCCAGTTTGTATGATTTCAGTCCTTTTCAATTTTAAGTCTTGGCGAATGTTTCATGTGCAATTGTTTTTGTTAAAATTGGTCTATAAATAGTGAATAGGTCTGGTTGGTTGGTAGTGTTCACATCCGTATTCCTGATTTTCTGTCGTTTATTCTAAAATTATCAAGAGGAAAGTGTTGAAGTCTCCAAGTATAATTAAGAATTTTCATTTTTTCCTTTCATTCTATCTGTTTTTCATGTTTTTTGAAATTTTCCGATATAGTATATATACATTTAGGATTGCTATGACTCCTTTATCATTATGAAATGACCCTTTTTATTCCCAGTAATATCCATTAGTTTTTAGACTTTGGAAATTTATTGAATTTCTCTGCTCTACTTGATCCAGTTTTCTTATTGCTGTCTAAAGAACTGAGATTGCATGGCTTCTGTGATGCCAAATGTTATGGGTTTCATATCTCTGACCTTTCCTTTTCTAGCTCTGTTGTGTGTTTTTTTCCTTTGCCTGTCTTAAACTATTGTTATTTCTCAGGTTGTTTTTTTCTGGAGCCACTGCTCTCCTCTGTATACAGTGCTTGACTGGGGTGATCCCCTTTGTCTATGTCTCTGCTTATGACCTTTTCTCTCAATTCGAGACATAGTAATGTGCCAGCTTGCTGAAAATCTTTGTATGTGTGTCTCCTCCGTATTTGAAACTGTATGTGCCCCAAATTAAACCCTTCGCTTTCCTCTTAAACTTTTTATTCCTGTATTCTCTTGGAAGGTAACTTCACTCTTATAATGCTTCTTTCTGATTATTTCTTGAATCTAGTTCCTTCTCTCGATTCCTTCTCTTAGAGCAGGAAGCCCCTTATTGTCCCTTCTAAGGACCCTCGCAAAGGCTTCCTGCTGTTCTTTAAAAAGCCAGCTTCCTGCGGAGCAACCAGTGACCTGTCCAAACTGCGTCTCCCGCCAACGTTTCCCCTATTTGAAACTAGTTGCACCTGTTACCTCTAGAGCGAGCCTAAGCTCTGTCACATGGGTATGAGGCCTCCAAAGTAGGACGCCGCTTCCCTAGTTTGACGTACAGCTCTCAGTCAACGTGCAGGAACCTTCCGAGGAATAGACAGGTGTGAGATACGTTGTTGGAGAATTTATGAAGGGAAAGTAAACATGGCTGCCAACTGGAAGGTATGTGAAGCGATCATGAGGACCATGCGTTTTTTTTTTTTTAAATTATTTAAATTAGTTTCGAGTATACAGTACATTGGTTAGACATCTCTATAATTTATAAAACGATCCCCCCCAATTGCTCCCTCCCTCTCCTGGCCCTCCACCTAGCCATCATATTAATGTTATTTATTAGCTGTGTGCTAAGTAGTGTTCCAAATGTTAATGTTATGAGCATGCTTAATTTTCAGAGCAAGCCCCAGAGTAGGCATTATTATTCTCATTTTTAAAGATAGAGAGAACGAGGCAAGAGGTTAAGTAACTTGTTCAAAGCCACGTGGGGCAGTCAGGAAAACTGGCAGATGAGCTCCGGAGAACACGACCTTCGCGAGAGTTAAATGGCCACCTGCATGGTGCCCCTCTCTCCACCCAGAACGCCAGTGTAAAGCAGAAGTATATCTCATTTTCTGATTTTCCTCGAAGCCATCCATATGAGAGTTCTGACCTTTCAAACTGACGAGGAAAGTTTGTATCATAGCCACTGATCTTAATCCCAGGAAAATTATAATTGTAAGGATGTATTGTAGCTATGATAAGAAATTAACTTTTTTGCATATTTCTAATAAAATTGAGAAGGAGTCATCCCGAAGGGCTGATGATATGCGTGACTGAGATGGCAACAGGTAAAAGATGAGATTTTACAAATGACATAGAAAAACTCCGCGTGGAAACCTGGCAGGTGCGGTCTGCTCCCAGATAGAATTACAGGCTTTTCTGCTTCCCCTCAAAGTCGCCCACGGGGGCCTGAAACCAGTGAGGACTCCACCTGGGTGAGGGTGGGTGTGGCCTCCGATGAGTGCTTTCCAGAAGCTTTGCCTTCTGACTCGGTGCAACTGCTACCAGAAAACTCCAGCACGATCTGGGTGTTTTCTGTGAGCCTGGCTCGCTCAAAGACGAGTGCTCCAGATGGATGTGCGTAACAGGGCCGGGTTTCGCCTATCTGTAGACCATTCGTGTGCCCCCCTAGATGCGATGTGTCTTGTGGGATATATGCCAAATTAGATATCATACTTTAAAAAGAGGATTAAATGATTTTAGTGAAAGAAAATAAAATGATTTTGATGACCTGAATATGTGCCTGTCCAGTGAGTTAATAGAACATAAATTATTAGCTTTCAAAAAGCTCAGCTTGAAGGAATCTTTTAAAATAATTATGTTATTGGCCTGGTAGGATATAAGGTTTTATAGTATAAGTTCATTTTGCATTTTTATGAACTTTTATTTTCATTGGTAAGTTAAAAACAATGATAAAGCAAAAACTATTTTCTACAAATTTTCTGTAAAACTATATATTCAAGATATACTTTTCTGTGTAAAGTAGAAATAGCAGCATGGACTGGAGCAACTGAATATATGTGGTAAAATCCATCAAAACAGGTTATAAAATTTAAACTATTCACTAAGTCAGGTGGGCTGTGTGAGCCCATCAATATGAGTTAATTAGAGCTTCCTGTACTTAGATTTTCAGTAGTAACACTTAAGTACTATCTTAGGATTTTAAATATTTATGAAATACTTTAGAGAGCTTCTCCTTAAATCAGTAGAAACTTGGGAATAAAATCGAGAGCTCTCAGAGTTGAATCTACTAAGATGTGTAGGGTGTGCGGACTTGTTTATTCATCCTTTTATCCATTCATTCATTAAACAATTGTCAAGTGCCTAGTACTGTTATAGGAATGCAAAGGTGGATAAGACTGTTCCCTCTGGGAACAGCAGGGAAGCGTGTGCGCCATCTGTATACGTTTGAGTGCAGTGTGATGGGGCTGGGACAGTAGGAACAGGTTCCGTGGAGGTGGTAAGGTCACCTTCCATCTTGGGGAAGACTTCATAGAGAAGGTGACTTTAGTGGAGTTTTGAAGGGTGAGTTGGAATCTGGGCTTGCAGGGCTTGTGGTAACCTTTTCCTCTGTAATTTACTTCCTGCATATCAGCTGAATGGATGCCTAGTGGAAGTGTCAGGCTGGCAAGTAGAAAGCAATTGTTGATGTCTTCGGATAATTTTCATGAGTGGGTACACTACTGATTTGTCTTTTATTAAAAATAAAGTGTAACATTCACTTACAGAGCTAACATATCTTCTTTTAAGTATAGAGTGTTATGTTTGAATACAAGTATGAGTAGATGTGGGCAGATAGAACTTTGAAGTTTTTGAATATTCTTTTAAAATAATTCTGTGCTTTCTTCCTCTGAATGGATGTTTTACTTACTACTTTATTCCATGGTATTACATTACAGAAACGTACACTTGTTAATGCAAGGGGCTACTCTTTGATCAGTGAAGGAGAGAGTCTGGGTTTTTCTTATTGAAAATATAAAAGGCATCACACCTAGCATTCTTTCTGATATAGTTGAGAAGGATTTACCAAGCCAAGAAGCTGTGGCTCGTGTCCCAGTTATGGAAGATAGAAAGCTTCATTAATTTACTAACGTGAATATTAATAGAACACATTATATACTTAGGACCAATTCTAGGAGTGATTTAGTGAATAAAAGAACACTTCCTGTTCTCAAGGACTTATACCTCCAGTTGAGTAAACATCTATGATGAGGCAGTTTCAGAGTAGTCTATGTACTGTTCTGTAGGCAAGCAAGCGCGAGGTCTGCAGGTGTCTAACCCAGTTGAGGCAGGAAGGCTCCTACATGAGATTGAGCTCAAACTGAGAGCTAAAGATTGACTTGGAATTCGCCTGATTAAGTGGATGGGACATGAGTTGTGGGTGTAGATAGGTTCTAGGTGCAAGAAACAGCCTGTGCACATTTCAGAGACTCTGGGTTTTTCATTACATCTAGATCATATAGTGTGAGGGTAGTGGACTGGTGAAGAGGAAGTAAGGTTTTGATTAGGATGGACCTTCGAGCCATGGTCATGATTGTCATCCTGAGTAATGAGGATACAAAGGGTAAAGAGTTTTAAGTACAGGAGTGAGGGACATGGTTGGATTTGCATTTCGGTGAGATCGTGATGACGTCAGTGTAGAGAACTGCTCTGAGAATTGTAGGGGCAGGGAGGGTGAGGACATGGCCATCTAGGATGCTACTGGCAGTAGGGACAGAGAAGATGAATTAAGATATAGTCCACATGGTTTGTTTCCTTATTAATTTTCATTAGTTATTATAATTCAGCTCACTTTTCTGCTGACTTGAATCAACATCAAAAGTCACAATCAATCCATGTCATCGCCAAGCACCTAGAATATTTCCTCCCTCTGCAGGTCCACTTTTTCTTCTAATCTGACATTATTTCCCAACTCTCCCAGATCTCCGAAGCCCTCCTGCTTTGACCTTTGTACCTCAAAACCTGTCATCTTGAATGTTTGCTTTCTTCTTGCTTTAATGGAAACCTAGATGTTCTTTGAAGGCTGTACTTTCCTGTATCTTCCTTCAAAAGCTTCCAGCTTTTTAAGCATTTCTGTGCATCTCTCCTTGGTCTTAACTGTAAGTTTGCTCGTCCCTCCCACTGACTCACTGGAGACATAGGACTTGAGTTACTTTCTTCTTTTCCTCCACTGTTTCTGTTCCTATTCCGTATCTGCCTCCAGGGGCTCTTAACCTGGAGATTATGGTCCATCAGGGGGTTTGTGGTAGAATTCATAGTGTCCTTGAACTTGAATGGGAAAAAGATTAAATCTTTATTTCCCTTAAGCTTTAAGTGAAATTTGTTTTTTTAAAAAATTATGAATATAGCTCCCCCTCTCCCCACGCACAGTAAGATTTGGCCCGTGACTTTATTACCACAGAAATCAGAAATCACAGATGTTTTCAGAACAAGTTATTGAAGCTATTTCAAAACCCTTTTTCTTTTTTGGGTTTGAAGAACAGATTTTTATTTCTCAGAGTTTCGGATGTAGAGGTCCATGATCATGGTATTAGCAAATTTGGTTTCTCAGGAGCACTCTTTCTGACTTGTAGATAACTCTCTCTTTTCTCTGTGTCTTCATCTGTTATTTCTTCTTTGCTCACATGATGGGTGCTGGGGAGAGATTTCTGGTGTTTCTTCATCTTATGGGGACATCAACCCTATTGATAAAGAAACAAAATGGTTTATATTCAACACTATGTATTAGATTTTCTATTACTTCTTAGTGTAATGCATTCGTGAAGACCAATATATTACGATATTATAATTTTTAATATTTATAATCCTATTTTATTTAGTTTTCTTTGTAATCATATGTATTTTAGGCATTTAAAAGCATTCTATGAGGAGCACAGTATTAAAGTCATTATTAATATATAATAAATTTTTCTAAAACTTAGTGGCCAAAAACCATAAGAAACATTTAACATTTCAGTTTATTGGGTCAAAAATTTGGAAACAGCGTAGCAGGATGCTTCCGGTTTTGAGATCTTTCATGAGATTATAATCAAGACATTGGCTCAGGCCGCAGTCATACGAGGCCTTGATGGGGCTGGAGGACACATCTCCAGGGTGACTCGCTTCTGACTGGCGAGCCAGGTGCCACCTGCTGCTGGGAGACCTCACTTCTTCCCTCTGTGGCGTCTCCGCCAGCTGCTCTGTACTGGCTACCTGTAGAATACGTGCTGCATGCTGTAACTTCCAAGCAATTCACTAAAATATGAATTTAAAGCTGGAAAAGCTCATAGGTAACATTTAGGAGTATTGAAGTTACAGTGCAGCGGTGGGAATTGTTACTGAGTGATAAGATTGTGGCCGATGAGTGGTCCCCTCCCCCTCCCACCCATGATGTCTCTTTGAAATAGTGTTGTCACCAGCCTTTTTGTAAAGACCGTGGAACGGGTATGCACACTGTTTAGCTGTTACATGTACCATCACCAGTAATTCTCATTTCAGTCTTACGGGGTTCCCTGATGCATCCCTTTTCCAGAGCTTCTCAAGATTTCTTCTGCACCCCAGAATTAATCATGGGATCTTATATGTTGCTGATTCCCATGGCGTATGATTTCCTTGGAAGCATTTACAATATTTTACCTTATTTTATAGTTAGTTCTTTTATCATATGATTTTCCCTCACGTGGGGAGCATCTGCAGGGGTGGCACTGTTAGGTATTTCATCATCCGGTCTTTGCTCATTCATTCATTCATTCATTCATACCTTCAACAAGCGTTAATTGCTCTGCGGGCCAGCTACTGTGCTATATAGGCTGAACATACACCAATGACTGTAAAAATTACCCCTTAAAGAACCCCAAGTTTAGTGACTTAATACTGCAAACAGTTATTCTTTCCATGGGTCAGGATTTGTAGTTGCTCAGCTGGGAGGTTCTGGCTTGCGGTCTCATGAGGTCTCAGTGGAGATGCTGGCTAGAGCTATTTAAAAGTATTAGTCTATGAGGAGCTCAGTATTAGCCATCTATAGCAATGTAATGAATATAAGTCATCTGAAGGCTCAGCCGGGGCTTCCTAGTGGTGCTGCACTCACACGGCTGCGGGCACAAGGCCTCCGTGCTGCTTCGGCATCTGTAGCTCCTTTCTTTGCCAGGTGGGCCTAGGTGGTCTTGAGTGCCCTCCCCATCTGGCAGCTGACAGGCCCCAGAGGGAGTGATCCAAGCGGAAGCGAGACAGAAGCTGTAATGTCTTTCGTGGTCTAGTCCTGGAAATCGCACTCTATAATTTCCACAGCATCCTATCGGTTACACAAGTCAGGACCCCTTAGAGACTGGCTGCCACAGTGACTAACGCCGTTGACGGTTTGTCGAGCATGGCACTTGTATTTTACCGGAAGAGTCAACAGTTACAGGATAAATGATTACAGGTTTTCATAAGTGGAAGGATACATGTGAGGGGAATAAACTGCTGTGCGAGACAGGGTGGGGAAGCGTGGGCTCACGTGCTGCTGAGGTACAGTGGTCGGCTGGGGCATTTCAGGCCTTTTAACCCGAAGCTTGAAAGGTCAGACGCAGTTTTCTCCCTCATTAACAACTCACTGTGATAGCTACTGTCGAGAAAGGTTTAAGTAGCTTGGTTAGGGTAATAGCAGGCATGAGGCTGGCGGGATGCAGAAGTCAGACTGGAAGCGTGTATTTAGTCAGCAGGTTGCCAGTACTAAAGCTAATTAAAAAGCAGAGCTATTTAAGCTGCTAGGTTTTTTTTCTCTTCTTAAATATAGTACAAGATTGCATGAAAATTGATAGATAACTTTAAGCGATACATATTTTTTTCTGGATTTCAGATATGCATTCACATAGAATTGATTCTATAATCAGTGAACTTTTATTTGCTTAATAATTCTCCTGGATTGCATGAAAATATCTACTCCCTTCTGGGCTCTAAGGACATATGTTTATGATCACACATAGTTCTTCAGATGTTTCAAGTTGTAAGATGACTGATAATCAGAGTATCTTTCATTTTAAATTAAAAAAAAAACCTGTTAGTATTTAAAACGTTGGAAGAGTGAAAGCTGCATCTTCGCTGTTAATGTTGTACTATAGCTAAAAATCCAGATAGTATTTTAAAGCCTGTTTTTTGGTTTAATTAATTTTATTTCAACTGTCGTTGCTATCAGTATGAGATAATACTCAGTGGGGTGCTCATTTAACTTCCCCCGAAGATATTATATTAATTTATAAAACTCAGCACACCCCAGATACAGCTGTAGCCATCATAGTAAGTGAGGTGTATCACCTCCAAATAGCATTGTGCTAGAATTCCCTCTGTCTTCTGTGTTTAACCAGTTCTTCGACAAAGACGAATTGTGTACTTTATCTATCTGGGTCGTGTTTCTAGCTTATCTTTAAGACAAGAATTTTATATAAAACTAAAAGGTATGCAAGTGCAGAAAATGGTAGAAGACACGTGCTCCCAGCCGAATTGCCAAATACAAAATAACCGTTTACAGTTAGTATGACGGTGATTTCTATCGTGTTTCTGTGTACAAAAGTATTTTAAAAGTTTGCTTTTAGAACTTTGCTTTTATGTTCTATTGTGCCTTGCTTGAAGCAAATTGTATATACAATTCCATGAAAGGTAAATTAGTGTTTTTTTTCATTCGAGTAGTTACAATATTTTTTTAAAATGAAATTTCTTTAGAACATTTAAAGTAATTTGATAGTAAAATTCACTTGGCACCTGGTTTTTTAATAGTGTCATGATTATGTGGAATCTACCTGTAGTGCTCAGTAGAGCATCACATACCTGGGGATGCTTTATGTTAAGCCTGAGGTATTCAACAAATTTAATTTACGTTGTATCAGAGGAAGGGTTGTGTTTATTTTTCTCCTATGGCTTCTTCCTTATTTTGTCTTTCATCCCTTCTAATCGGGGGAGGTAGATAAAAACATTGTACTGAAATTATGAAACACAGGTCTTTTGTATCTTATATTACTGTCTGGATCTTTGAAGATTTAGGAGCTAGAAGAGGCATATTGCTATTTTTTCCTATCTTGCCTTTAGCTAGCATTGGTACTCTGTAAATTTGTTCTTCCATTTGGATAAAATCCAACCCTCCCCAGAGTTTAGGTGTTAAGCATATCAGGGAGATGTGCTAATTCTATTTTAGTACCGTATGAATTCTGATACTGTTTATTGATACAAATATAATTCTGCTAAAAAACAATAGGTTGATTCTCCCCCCGCCCCATAAGCTAAATACTACCAAATTTTTATGTATGAGTATTTTGGAGCTTGTCTTATGGTTCAGACATAGTTTCCTCATTGTAGAGATTACACAAATGCATTCAATCTGATGCTGCATTTCAAGCTCTAAGCACACTGTGTAACATATAGAAGAAATTTAATCAATATTAAATATTAGCCATTATTATTTTTATGACTTTTAGAGATTTCTGTTTTTCAAAGTTTGTCTCTAGGTGAAAACTAAAATTTTAAAACGTCTCTTACCACGGATGGAACTATTAGGTTATGCATTCACAAAGTAGCTTGTTAATTGCTTAAGCTTACTATTTCCATTCATTCTCGTGTTTACCTTTATAATATTGATGTTGTATTAATGATGTTTTGCTTAATTTCATGTCATAAGTTTAGCATGTTAATGAAGTTACACTTCTGTGGTGTGTGCAGAGGAGTCAGCATAGTTTCTACTCTGAGGGATTGATATTACTTGTATAGAAGTGGTGGCAATGAAGTTGTAATTCAGAGGACAGGTAGAGTCACTAGATTTCATTTCTTAAATCAATTTTGTTGTTGTTATCTTTTAGTTTTTTAAAACGAACGTGAAGAATTGGGGTACTAATGTACATAGGGACAGTAACTTCTGGACATGTATTCATGTGGAGACAATTCAACTTTATATTTCTGAGTTATGCCAAAGTAGGGAGTGTGGATATTGGTGAGTTAGAATTCCCTCTTTGGTACTGTAATAAATTCTACATACCTCTTGCTACATTTTAAGTAGAGCTATGTAATTGCCTGTTTATGTGCTTGTCTCCTTCACTTGATTGTTATTTATTTCCTAAATAGCTCATTCATCTTTGTATCACCAACACCTAATGGAGAACCGAACCCTTCTCCATTGCTCATTTCTTTTTGGAAATTTGGGATTCCATTTGGTGTCATTTCTCTTTGGCCTATAAAACTTTTTTTGGCACTTTGTAGTATGGGTCTGCTGGAGACAAATTGGCTCCGATTTTGTCAGTCTGTATTTTTCTTCTATTTATGAAGGGATTTTCCCTGGGTATAGAATTCCAGAACGACAGTATTTTTCTTTCAGTACTTGAAAGTTGCCATTTTGTTGTCTTTTGCCACCATTATTTCTGGTGAGAAATTTGTTATCATTTGTGTCCCTTTTCTCCTGTGTGTGTAATGTCTTCATTTCTCTGGGTGTACTTTTAGGGTTTGCCCTTTATTTTTAATTTTCAGCGCTATGACCAGGAGGTGACCAGGTATGGGGTGTTTTTTTGTTTTTGTTTTTGATCCTGAGCTTGCTGAGGAAGGATTTACTTAGCTTCTTGGATTTGTGAATTGATATTTCAGGAGATAATTCTTCTAATTACTAAAAAATGTCTTCCGTACCATTTTCATTTTCACTCTTCTTCTGTATCCCAGTTACACTTGTGCTACAACATTTCATACTGTCTCACAGATCTTGGTTGCTGTCTTTTTTATCCGTTTTCCTTTTCCCATTCTTTTTTTCCCTCTTTCTTTCAGTTTTGATACTCCAGCTGTGTTAGGTTTCACTAGTCTTTTCCTCAGCTGTGTTTAGCTTCCATTAAGCCCACCTGATGAATTCTTCCCTTTTGATACATTTTTCATTCTAATAGACATAAAAGCTTCCATGACCTTGCTGTTGAAATTCTTCATCTCTCATGCATGATGTCCACCACTCTTGACATCCTTTATCCCCTTTGTCATTTTCATAAATCTTAATTTAAATTGTCTTTGTCTAGTAATTCCACCATCTGGGCCATCTTAGGTCTGCTTCTTTTGACCAGGAGTCACATTTTCTTGATCTTTTATGTATCCCACAATATTTGATTGTATGGTGGATATTTAAAAAACTTATAGTAGAAATTAATATTTGCTCTTCCAAAGGGCATGCCCTTCTTTCAGGCTTTTAGGATGGGGATCTGAGTCAATGTGGTCTCTAGCTGAGCTGGCTTTGGGCTTTCTTTATGCTTTAGTTTTATGGAGCTCAACTACGGCCTCAAATGTGTCGAGGGCTTGGGATCTGTGCACTGAGATTCTGGCGATCTGTCTTTTGATTTCACAGCTGAGCTACTAACTTTCAAAATTGGGGGTTTCTCTCTCTGTTTTAAAGTCCTCATGTTCTTTTTGTTTTCAGTTCTATTTCTGGCTGTTTCTTCAGAAAATCTCTCCGTGACCTAGTATCCTGCACCCAGTCTTCAGACGACAGCTGCCATGTACTCTCTCTAAAGGCCTAGAATACGCTATTGAGATTTCACTCATCTTGATTGCCTGGGTCAGGGATTTCCAAGGGCAGCTGCTTTGCACTGAGACCTCTCACGCCTCGGGGAACATCTGCTTGCTCGGCTTCCCTGCCCCGCTCCCCACCGGCTGGAATGCTACCGCATGCAGTTGGTGAAGACCTCGGGGAAGGAGTTGGTAGTCGAGTGCAGACTTGCTTTGTGACGGGGGCTCCTTGGAATTCTAAGCTGTCACGCCAGTACCCATGCTTCTATCAATACTAGCTTATTGAAAAGGTGTCTGGGTTTTCTTCACCCTTGTTTAACTTCTTCAGCTGTGTGTAAGGGATGAGAGCAGCCTGTCACTTTCCGATAGCTCCGATAGGTTTCATTGTGTCCTCAGCTCTCCCATGGGTTGAAATCAACAGCTACTATAATTTCGTAGGTTTTGTGGCTTGTCGTGGTTGTTCCGAAGAAGCAGTGGCAGAAGCTGTCACGTTCTTAGCACTTTAACATTTGGGTCAGGTTAGATGGACTATGTGTATTTTTCCTAGGCGTTATCTTCATAGCGAATTTAAAGACCTATTTTAAAGATGAGCATTCTTATCTTTGCATCTCATTATTTGAGGACATCCTATTTTGTTAGTGAATAATCGATACTGTGACTGGTACTTTTAAGTGTTGTATTTCTTTAATGGGCTACACTTGCGCTATCCTATAGCACTCTCCGTGGTGATAGAAATATTCTCTACTCTATGTTCTTTGACTGGTATGGAAGCCACTAGCCACATGTGGCTCTTGAGTACTTGATATGTGGCTAGTGCAATTAAAGAAGTGAATTTTGAATTTGTGGTTAAATCACCACATGTGGCCAGTGGTTCTCATAATGAATAACACAGGTCCGTGTACTAGACATATTATGGCAAAAGCAGTAGCTTAATGTGCATAGGTATGCTGAACGATTCACAGAATCCTTGTGTTTTTTAAATATAGTTCTATTAATACCCACTTAAAGACTTTTTTGATTGTTACCATTTGGAATACCATGTGAATCTGGTTTTTCTGAGAAATAGAACTTGTTGAAATTCAAGAAATTTTCAGTGAATAAACAATTAGCTTTGTAAACTGATACTATGCATTTTCAAGTATCAGCGAGCTATTTGATGATCTAATTGGAGAAGTGATCCCACTACAACAAAAATCCAGCTTTATTTCCTGATGTTTTAGCCACCCTACTCTGTAGCTACTCATGAAATTCAAGTACAGACTGGCCTGAGTGAAGAGAAATGTGTTTTTTCAGGCCGACAAGCTATGGAGATATGAGTAAAATTCTATTCTTCAAATTTTTAAATTGTTCCCCCACCCCAGAGTGTAGCATGCACTGTGAAAAGGGCTCTGGACAAGGGGGCCAGTAACTGAGTGATAGTTAGATTGCCATCCACTAAATTACCTAAGTTAGCTTTGTAACACTGCTTAGATAGCTAATTTATAAAGAGAAGGTCACCCGTCATTAGAATCTCAATTCTATAATTTTAAAATTAGAAAGTATCTTTTGAGTTGTCTGATTTGTCCTCTGCTTTTAGAATGGTTACTAAAAATGTTTTACTAAACACACACACCCCTATATATAAAATTTAATTTTACAATGTCCAGTGCTGAATATCTCCCAATGAAAATCAAGTTGATAATGTGATTGACCGTGTTTGCCTATTCATTCCGGGGGTCAGATAAATGTTGAGAGGGTGATTATTCATATGTTATTTTACCTTTCTTTGTAGCTGGACAAATTTGCCAGCATAAAAATTCCAGGTAGCAAGAAAGAGAGGCCTCCACTTCCGAACCTGAAGACGGCATTTGCAAGCGGAGACTGCTCTTCAGAGACGATGGAAAACTTTTCCAAGCCAATGTCCGAGAATGAACTCTTAGAACTTTTTGAGAAGATGATGGTAAGGATTTTGATTCTTATAAAATGTTGTTGGGTGTAAAAGCCTTAGCTTTCGATCATGTTTCCGGATCCCTAAACATATCTGGAGCTCGTGTTCCAAAGGGTGCTTTCTGATGTCATTGAAGGTGACACTTTCAGCGTAGGTGCTCTATGGTTCCAAAGATAAGAATCCAAAGAAAAATGTCATGCCAGTTTTTTGTTCTTTTCAGGGTAGATAAAAACATAGATACCCTGAAGTATCGAATGAGACGTTTCTGTCTTGAATAGATTAAGTGGTCCATCCGTCTGTGTTTGGTTACATTTTAGAATGACGATCACACTGCTCTTCTGTGTGGGTTGTCAAGCGGATAACCAAGTTCATCAGTTATATCTGTAGAGACTTGGGCTCATTTTGGGGTGTGCCTATTCTGGTGGAAACACTTCGTGTCGTTTGTGGCCTTCAGTTGGTTCTCAATGATGGAGACTCTGACAGACTCAGCTCCTAACTTTCAAACTAGCTGAACTAATTTGGCTAATATCCAACATACATTAAGTATATTCAAACCCTTTGCCACAAAACGAATGCTAATTTTTTATAAATAGATTATTTACATAAGTAGTTTCTACCCTCAAGTTGCATATCCCTTAGGATTCAAAACAATTGGAAATTAAATGATTAAAAAATGCCAGAAGGTAGTATTTAATGATTAAGTTATTTTATAAGTTCAGAGAAGGAAGAACCTTCTTCAGAGATACCTAATTAGCTTCAGGAGAAATGAAAGTGGAAAGGAAATCGCTAATTTAGTGAAATTCAGGAGGGTGGAGGGAGTAGAGCCCCGTCTCCGGCCCGGGTTTGGATGGTGGAGAGAAGGGCATTGTCTAGAGATGGGGAAACAGCAGTGAACAGAGAATGAGGATCCAAATAGTTCAAGCAGGGACCAGTGAGACGTGGGAAAAATTAGACTGGAATGGTTATTTGGGGCAGAGTATGAAAGGATTTTGTATGCCATTCTGAGGAGTTGTATATTATTTTATTGCAGCATCACGATTCATTTTGCATATGTGTGTTTCATGTATTGGTTTTGACAGCTTTCTTTTGTTTCCGGGGAAATGACTGCATTCACCTATTTACATTAGAGTGTAAGATGTGCTTGAAATTTGGGTGAAAGTTAAGAGCTGCTGGAATCAACTGGTGTATTTGCCGTTATACTGTCTTGTTTTCATCAACAAGTGTTTGTATTTACTGTTGCACATGGAGCTTCGGAAGACCCCAGAAAGAACGCCTAGTTTGTGTCTTCCTGGGATTTGTAACTCGTATGAGTGATTCCTAACTTTTCATCACTGAACATACCTTTTATTAGTATTGTTTTACATGAAGCCTAAGCTTGGGAAATTCTTACCTATAACATCAGCTCTTGATGAAGTGCTGAATTTAGCTTTAGTTATTCGTACATGTATAACCTCCTTACTCTTGTCAGCATGATTTAATATAATTTTAGCCTAGAATGAAGAAAACAACTTTTTTTTCTTTTTCTTTTTGCTCACCTTCGCCTCTGTTAATGAGCCTTGCATACAGGTAGCTCTTCTGGGACTACCTTTGAGGACTCAAGATGGTAAAGTACCCTTTGCTCCTCACTCATCCAGGCATCATTGTGGAACTGCTCACCGAAATTAATCTTTCAGATTCTGGAGTGGGACTTTTTGGTTCACTTGTGACCACCTGATTAAGAAAAAAATTTCTTTCTCTTTGATTGTAATTGATGGCACCCTCTGAGTAAGTAGAGCTGGCCTTTGATGTTAGATGTTTATGGGGGCCACATTTTATCACCACAAGCCAGTTACTTAGCAATACTGAAAAATACCGATGTAGTTTATGGTACTCTGTTCTGAACGCGATTCCTTCAGAAGTGTTTTTTCCGTCAGTCTTACCCTTCTCCTGGCTAAGAGCAGCAACTTTAATAGTATGCACAGAGCAGATAGGTATTTTGAAGCATAATACTGGCAGATAACTGGCCCAGTCACCTGTTAAATCTTACACAGGCGTCTCTCTCGACAGAAGACCTTTTGCAATCAAACTCACTTTATTAAGCAGAGCCCATGAAACTGTTGCTTTCTCAGTGTTGTCCAGTGTGCTAACGAATGAGTCTGTCACAATAAGTTCTTTCTTAAAAAATGAGGACTAGGTTCTTTGCTTCCCTTTCTGATTCCTTTGAACTATCACAGTACATGGTAGGGAAAACCTGCAGATGATTTTGAAGCCGAGAAGGGTCTCTTTCCTTCTTTAAATGTGGATTTCAGTGATATTTCTCAGGGTTTTCAGGGTAACCACATTTCTGACAAATTTAAAGCTCTTTCTCTGTCCGTGGAGGCTGCTAGATTTAGGTTGCTTTTGACTTCTGGCTTGCACCTATTGGTGATATTTAATACCACCGTTAATAAAATTTTTTTTGACGAAGAAACATTTAATAATTAGCCATTTAACGTTTTGGCGCTTAACCGGTACAGAAGTTTCATACCATTTAAAGTTTGCATCTAGACTGTTTGGTTCGGCATTGCGCAACTTTTAGAATAATTTTTATTCAACATTATCAAAGGCATTTAAATAATTTTTACATGAAGTAATAACTTTGTTTTGAAAAACATCTTTTCCCTCCTCAAGACAGTCCTTTGAAAGACAGGGCGCTGTCTTGATTACTTAATGAATGTGAAGTACAGCGTAAGACTTCACCATTGGTACTCACTTCGCTTATTTAGGAAATTGATTTACTTGCTCTCTGGGTAATAACTTCAGTGTGCTTTTTTTTTTAAGGTAGTGATGAATTTTTAGTTACACTTCTTAAGGGCTTTTTCTCCCATTTATTTTTCGGTGAAAGCGGAATTTTCCTGTCAAAGCCCATATTGGTTTCTCTGTGGATCTAGATAAGTTAAATAGTTGTGCGGATGTCGTTGTATATACAGCTTTGATTCCTGGAAGTCATAGTTTCATGGTTACTCTTGAACTCACTTTAAGCTATATGGACCTGGTTTTTTTCTTTCTTTTTTGAGTGAGGCGAACATGGTAGGGATCAGCTGAAAGTGACTTGTCTGTTCTACTCGTTGCCTCTTTGAACCAGCCCTCTTGGCTTATTTCTTTCCTGCCTCTGGATGAAATTCAAGGCAGGTCTCAGAGCTTTTCATTGACTTTCGGCTCGTAAAAATCCTACTTTAATAAAAGTAACTTAATTTTCATCCAAAGAAAGCTTTTCTCTTTCCCTCTTTTAAGCCTGTTCCATGTAGAGTCTTACCCAGTAGGGGCTGTTCTTGGGAGGGAGGTCAGCCTCTTCTGTTTCTTCACCTTACTTTTCTGTACTCCCTAGACTGAATCAGTCCCCTTCAGGATCAGATTGGAGATGGGGTTGGGGGAGGAACTAGCATATACTTGCTGGCCTAGGCTGTTTATAATCCGGCACTGATGCCGTGGGTGTTGTATCAGCTTCTTATTGCTGCTGTTAACAAATTGCCATCGACCTGGTAACTTAAAACAACACCAACATGTTATCTCCAGGTTCTGTGGGTCAGAAGTCCAGGTCGGCTCACTTGGTTTCTTTAGGTGACATAAGGCCCAAATCACTAATACGTGGGCTCTTGAGAATCAGAGAGGCTTTTGGGAAAATCCTCTTCTGGTTCATGTTGGTGGCATCTCGTTCCTTGCTGTTGTCGGACTGAGGTTCCAGTTTCTTTGCTGTCACCTGGGGGCTGCCTTAGCTTCCCGGGGCTCTTTCCCATCCTCTAGGTGGCCCCCTACATCTCAGATGCAGTAAATCCATCTCGCGCTTGCAATGCCTCTGCCATCCCCTCTGGCATCTTTTGCTTCCACCTGGAGCAAGTTCCCTGCTTTAAGGGCTCATGTATTAGATTGGGTTTACCCAGATAATCCAAAATAATGTCCCTATTTTAATGTATGTAACCTTATTTGCATCTACAGAGTCCCTTTTGCCATGTAATACGAAACATTTACAGGATCTACGGATTGGGGTGTGGACATCTTTGTGGGACTAATTTACCTGCCAGAGGCGCAGGAGATTACAAACATTGATTCCTTTCTTCTGTGCTGTTTTGTGACTTCCTCTTAGTCTCCCCCACCATTCCCTTGTCACTTGTGAAGTCCCCTGTGTCTGGCCTACTCTTTCATGAGCCTGTTCCTCTGCTGGGGTCACCTTTTGGATGCAGTATGATCCAGGTGGCCCGGGCCTGCTTTCCTGGGAGTCCACATCCTGTCCATGAGAAGCCGATGCATCCTTTGTCCTTAGCTCCTGTCATTAACCTCCAAAGCCTGCCCTCTACACAGAATAATTTACTCTGGCTCTTTCTACCCATAGCTTTTAATTTTCACTGTTGTTTTCTTCCAGATGTTCACCCTTCTAACTGTAAGTGGCATTCTGATCATCAGGTCCTGTTCGGCACACGTAACACTGCCGGCCGTTCCTCCTTCTTTGCATTTCTACTTTTTCTTTGGGGATCATGGCACTTCTTCCCCTTTCCTGATTTTCCTTCCTTCTGTTCAGTTCTTACTAGTTTCCTTTTCAGGTCCTTTTATTTGCTCTGAGTGTTGCCTCTGGCCCTCTTGTCTTTTCGTTATCTACTTCGGTTCCCTATGTACTCCTCTGGTGGATTGGAGCCCTTTCATGTAGTAGAATATCCTTATATTTTGATACCTCGCTGTCTTCTACAGAAGAGTAGGTATAATTGAGTTCTCTAAAAGATGCTAAATCCAAACAAGCTAGATACTGAACTCATCATTTTATTTTTTTTTCTTGCTTTATTGAAATACAGCTGACATATAACATCGTGTAAGCTTAAGGCATACAATGCGATATTATGTAAATAATATAAACAGAGCCACTTTACAATGGGGTTGGAGCTGCCATCCCAGGGGACTTGTCTTGCTGTCTTACTCCTCAAACCTTTGGAATGTTAAAACAGAACAAAATAACCTTTGGACTGGACCTAAAGCAACCTTGTATCTCAAACAACTGTTTGCGAAGGTGACAAGAAAACATAACCACAGGACTGATGACTACTGGACTAAAAATGAAAAACATCATTTAGATTTAGTGTCTGTGTTAGCTTATCTGTACCTGTAGCAATTCCTTCTCTTGATGCGATACTTCCCCTTCCCTTTCCCATATATGACCCCCCCCCACCTTAGCCTCCTAATCAGGACACCGGGTTTCTATCTGAATCAGTGCTCTCGAATCTGAATCAGTACTTCCCACATAGCTGTTCTTTTGATCTAAAATAAATGCTTGTTGCCTCTCACTTTGACCTTTTAATTTTAGGTTAATATATATTTCAAAATGGTTATCGCATTAGGATTAGTTAACACATCCATCACCTCAGAGTTCCTTTTTTCCTTGTGGTAAGAACTTTTAAGAATTACTCTTAGCAATTTCAAGTGTATAGTACAGTGGTGTTAAGTAGAGTCACCGGGCTCTGTACATTATGTCTCTAGAACTTACTCATCTTGTAACTGCATTTTTGTATCCTTCGACCACCTGTTTTCCCCACTTCCCACTCCCCAGCCCCGGGGACCACTAATCTACCCTGTTTCTATGAGTTTGGCATTTTTAGATTATACATCTAAGTGACACCATGCATTATTCATCTTTGACTTATTTCAACATGGTTGGACCCTGAGGGCATTATGCTATCACGGTAGCAGGATTTTTCCTTTTTCATGGTCGAATAATATCCCATCATATATCTTTACAACAGTTTCTTTATCCATTCATTGCTCAACAGACACTTAGGTCGTCTCTATGTCTTGGCTATTTATAAATACAGCAGTGAACATGGGGTGCAGGTATCCCTTTGAGATATTGGTTTCGTCTCTTGGATATATACCCAGAAGTGTAATTGCTGGATCATATGGCAGTTCTATTTTTAATTTTTCGAGGAACCTCCATCCTATTTTCTGTAGTGGTTTGTAAGAATTTACATTTCCACCAACAGCACACCGGGCTTCTTTTTTCTTTACGTTCTTGCCAGCATGTCTTTTTTGATGATAGCAATTTGAACTGGTCTGAAGGCACATCTCATTGTGGTTTTGATTTGCATTTTCCTAATTAGTGATTACCTTTTCATGCACCTGTTGGTCTTCTGTTTACCCTCTTGAGAAAAATGTTGATTCTGTTCTTCTGTCCATTTTAGAATCAGATTTGTTCTGAGTTGTATGAGTTCCATATATATTTGAATACTAACCTCTTTATCAGATATGTGGTTTACAAATATTTTCTCCCATTTCATAGGTTGCCTTTTCATTTTGTTGGTCCTTTTTGCTCTGCAGAAGCTGTTTAATTTGATGAAATCTTATTTATTTTTGCTTTTGTTGGTTGTGCTTTTGTTATAATATCCAAAAATTCATTGCCAAAACCAACGTCAAAGAGCTTTTCTCCTATGTTTTTTTTCTAGAGTTTTACTGTTTCGGGTCTTACATTTAAGTCTTTAATCCATTTTGAGTTAATTTTTGTGAGTGTCGTAGATAGTGGTTCAATTTCCTGTTTCGCATGTGATTATCAGGTTTTCCAACATCATTTAGTGAAGAGACTGTCTTTTCCCATTGAGCATTTTTGGCTCCTTTTAGAAGTATTAGTTGAATTCTGGGCTCTTGATTGTGTTCCATTGATTCGTGTGTTTTTTTTTTTTTATGCAAGTAGCATATTATTTTGATTACTATAGCTTTGTAATATAGTTTGAAATCAGGAAGTGTGATGGCTCCAGTTCTGTTCTTCTTCAAGATGGTTTTGGTTATTCGTGGTCTTTTGTGGTTCCATACAACTTTTATTTTTTATTTTTTTCTATGAGTTTGATTATTTTAAAAATTTTTCTCATTTAAAATTTTTTTATACATTTCACTTTTTAATTGTAACTGACATACAATATATTGGTTACCTGTGTACAGCATAATGATTAGACACTAAATATCTTACAAAGTGATCCATGCAACTATTAGAAATGTGTTTTTCTATTTCTGTAAAAAATACCATTGAAATCTTGATAGGGACTGCATTGAATCCGTAGATGACTTTGGGTTAGGATGGACATTTTAACAGTACGAATTCTTCTGATTCGTGAACACATGATAGTTTTGCATTCATTTGTGTCTTCAGTTTTTTAAAATGAGTGCCTTCCAGTTTTCACTGTAAAGACCTTTTACCTCCTTTATTAAATTCCTAAGTGTTTAATTGTTTTCAATTCTACTGTAATGGATTTTATTTCTTTTTCAGAGAGTTCATTGTTAGTGTAGAGACAGGCAACTGAGTTTTGTATGTTGATTTTTTATCCTGCCACTTTACTGAATTCGATAACAAAATTTAAAAAGAAAGATCAAACAACAATTCCATGATGCCTTTTCTGATAACTGCAGAAAACAGTTAATGTCTTTTCTCTGTTCCTAAAGTACTGCAGTAAAGGCTTTTTTTTTTTTTTTTTTTCCTCCTTGTACATTCCAGTTACTTGAATTAAATTGGCTAGCTCCTTATTAGTCCAGCCTTCAACCAGGGTTGATGCTTGGTCCTGATAGTTTTTATCTAGTAAGCCGAGTATATTTCTGTGTTAATGATTAAATGAGTGACTATGTATGTTCTATTCGTTGATTCATTAGATCCCTTTTCTAATCTTTCTATAAGAACTGTATTTTATTGGACTGTGAACATTTAACTTTATGCATCTTTGTCCCTTTAGAGCCTTCACCCTGCATATTGCACATATGGTCTGTTTCTTTTGTTTTGTCAAACAGCGTGTTTAAGCAATAAAATGATATAACTTCATACACACAGAGTTAAGTGTAGAGATGTCTTGTGTTCTTCCTAGCTTTGTAGTCAGACGTCATTGACATGTTAGGTCCAGGAAAGAAAAGACACTGGAGCAAACTGATAAAATGGAGCGAGATTGTTTAGGTGCATTTGATACTTCTAGGTACAGTTGGTGGGTGGAGAGTCCATCTTGTTAACTTACTTTTGCGTTCCCCACCCCCTTTGGGTATATGCTAAGGACAATTTTTCTTTTTTCTCTTCTTTTCCCCTTTAATCCTTGGATATTAAGGGTTTATGCACAGCAATTTCTTTAGTCAGATAAATGGACATCTATTATGTTGAATTCGTAAGTGATATCTTGAGGGGCACCAGGAGTCTGAATGAAAAGAGAAACCAATAAGAACCCCTTTGTGTTAATTCTCTAAGTGTTTATTGACTGCTATAGATTGCTACGAGCAGGTAGTTTATTTCAAGTATTAGCATTCTTTACAAATCTACTTCCTCTCTTCTAAGCATTTCTTATCTATTACAAACTAAGAAAGTGTATTTGGAGTTGACTAGCTAAGATGAGAGAGGTTTTGTGGGAATGCTTTGTTTCGACCTATTAGTTATCAGTCTTTCCTCTCTCCTTTAGGTAGAAATTGAAAAATTTGGGGAAAGGTGGTTTAAAAGCCATCCGAATAATAATCCAAATATAAGGAGGAGGAGGAAGAGAGTATAGAAGTATAAGGCAATTGTCAAGTTGATTCATGGGTTGTATTTGTCAGGGGGGATAATGTCAATGCCTAGTTGTTGCTTCTAGATCCAGATAAATGAGAAAATAAATGATTTAGGAGCATTGAATTTTGCCTGGTGGGAGTTTGTTGAACCAATAAAATAGAGGAATTTCAAAAGGATGAATGTTATGTTAATGTTTAAACATGCTCTTTCACCAGCTGGAAAATGATGTGTCTGCACAATTTCTAACTCTGAAGACCTTTTCTTAGTCTTATTTTTGTCTCTAGAAAAGTTAGCTCTTATACCATAAGTCAAATGACCATTTTATCTTTTATGTAGTTTCCAAAGAAAATGGCCATTTGTTTAGACAGTTGAAAAATAAAGAAACGAAACCCATTTTATTGGTAGCGATGTTTTTATCTGCAGGAATCACAGTTATCTGTGATTGTAGGTGCTTATGCATATGCTTGAAAAGTTCTAGCCACACTATATTCCAAAAATAGTTGTGAACTCTCCCTGTATTCACTCTCAACCTGTCCCGAGAGCCCGTCTCACTGTGTGTGCACCTGCTCTTCTCCCTGTCTCGACAGCACAGCTGTGTACAGACATCACCATTAAAGCATTTTCATAGTGAAAAAAAAAAATCATTTATATAAAAAATGATTATAAAGGTTTGTTTAAGAACATACCAGAAACGATCAAAAGAAAGATTAACTATTCTACAGCTTTAGCATATTTATGGACATCTCAAATATAAAAAAAGTAGTAATGAAGTTAATTCCAGGTTCTAGGTTCTAAGTTGTATTTATCCTTTAAAGGTTTTGGTAATGTTTACTTAAAGCTAATATAAGATTAAACTTAAATTACAGAACTGGTAAGGTTCAGTTAATGTTGACTATTTGAGAGTATGTAATGACCTGGAACTAGATAATGGAATCTTCCATTTCTTATTGGTAGTAAAAAAACTTAGTAGGAATAAGCATTAGCAAGACCTTTTGGCATTGTGTGGTATGGAAGATAAAGTCCAGTGTGGTTAAGAAAAGAATTACACTTTTAGAGGAAATATGAGTAAAGTTGTGCTTGTAGGATATTGAGCTCTGAAGTCTCAGGAGAAGTCATTGTAATCATCGTGGACCTCTTAAGATGCTTAACCAGTCTGTGACTATAGGGATAGGATAAAATGTTAGCAAGACAGACGGCTACCAAGGATGACTGCGTATGGGCTTTAACCTAGGAAACAGAACATGATACACTGTTAAAATGAAATGATTGCTGTTGACTTAACAAAAATTAAAGTTTGGTTTTGCTATTGTGCACAGAGTTTTTACCTTTGAATATAATGCTTATTGACCCATTATGATTTTTCAATCGATTATTATATTGTCTTTCCAGTATCCACTTTATAATTCTAGTCATACCTCTGCCTGTCTGGAGTGTTTTTCTCTCTCGGTAAACTGTCTCACACCTGTCCATCTTCACCTTGCTGCTTGTGTATATTTGCTTTGCTCTCCAAAGAGTCAATCATTTAAATGTAATCTGACACTCCATGGCGTTAACTAACCCACAGCACTTGATGTATGTAAATTTAATGAGCCTGCTGTCTTGTAAAACCCACATCATGAATGAAAATAGTTTAACATTTGTAATTTAGTTGAAAAAAAGTCTGCTCTGTGTTTGCCATTCTCTGCTTGATTGCTCCTTAGTACTCCAACTAGTTGTGTATATGTGCATGAGTATTAAGATTACATCTTTCTTCCCCCTCTTAGTTTTGGCAAAGAAAACAGAAAATATGTGTTTTTGTATCAGTGTTTTATCAGTCTGGGATGGAATCAAGGTGTCTACAAACAGTAGAACACTTGTAACTTCTGGTTTGTGGGAACCTCTGGCCCTCTCCCATGCATAGGAAGAATCCTTTGGAGTATCGGCAAAAATGCCGGCTCGACTCCATGCTGTTAACTTGGTTTCCAAGTCATGGCCACTGCTGAACCCCTGATGTCTTTGTTTAGATCAGGAATTGTGTATCCTTTCATTGCTCTGAGTGGATACAGCGCCACGCAAAGTCTCACAGCTGGGGAGTGAAGTATGGGTGGGATCTCGGCCCGATTCACCCCTTGGCCAGGTGCTGCCTGACTCCAGGTCATGGAGGTGGCGTGTGGTTCTGCCGGTGCTCCCTGAAGATGTGATGGGTGTGAGTTGGGCCAGTTTTACTGTGTCAGTACCACTGGCAGAAGATTCTGCCTCTGAAATCGGACCCTGTTCTAGGCTGGGGTTGTATTGTCTCCAGCTCCATCCAGTTCCCAGAACATTACGAGAATTTCATACGTTTGTCTCAAAACAGGATTAGCAAATTCGATTTGGGAGCTTCTGTTATATCTTATTTATTTAACAAATATCTAAAAAGTAACCACTGTGGTCTATGCACTGTGAAAGTGGCAGCAAGTGTAGAAACATTCTTTTGTAAGTTATCCGAAGGAGGAAAAAGGAAGTCATAGAAAGGAACGCCAGAGTGGAAGAAAGGCTTTTTCTTTTCATTTTAATCCCTTAAGGATTGACATGCCAACCAAGAATTTAGTGAAATAGGATTTAAGAAAGATAAAAAGATCTTTGAGGATCCAGAGCATAAATAAATGGAGATATCTTTGGGTAGATGGAGGAATTGGTATAGAAAGATTAGTGTGCAAGTAAAGTAGGAATACAGGAAATTGAATTATAGTTTCCTTTTCACAGAGGAAATTGAAATTTGCTTACCTGAAAATGATAGGTAGAAACAGTAGTTTCGTAGCCTCTGGAGAATGGCAAGTTTGAAATAAGTGCCTTAGGGAATACAGGTAGGAGAGACGAGGAGGATTTCCCACAAACCTTGTAGGAAGTGATGTGTCAGAGTTAGCCTGTGCTGGGAGAAAATGAAGGGAGTCAAGAGACTGGAAGTTTTATTGAGGTTGTGAACACGGTAACTGAGAGTGGGAGAAGTAAAAAAAAAAAAAAAATATATATATATATATGTATATATATGTATATGTATATGTGTCTGCATGTGCAGATATATATATGAATGTATGTTGAAGTCAGAAAAGGATAAAGCAGATCATGATGATACTTGGGGTGGGACACTTTCGATAATGAAAAGTTTCAGGTATGGTCATTTAGACTGGCCAAGGAAGGTGGCAGTGAGGACTGAGGGTGGTGACTTGGATTCCAAAGACTGGTTGGCAGGCGTAGGGCAGTGGAGGAGTCAGCTCGAGGTGCTGGCAAGTAAGTGTTAAGTTGGATGTCTTCGCCCCAAATGAAATGAGATTTTAGATGATAATGGAGTTAAATAATATGGAAATAAGAATAGAGAAGGTAGACCAGAGTTCAAATTTAAGCTGTAGGATTATGGTCAGCTTAAAGATTTTCCTAAGCCTCTGCTCTCTCATCGATCAAGAAGATAATACCTGCCTCAAAGGGTCATTAGTGTATATTAAATAAATAATGCTTACATGTTTAGCACAATGCCTGGCGTAAGGACGTAACTGTTACGTGAGATTATAGGACTACTAGGTCTACATGAAAATCGGTAGGAAAGGTGGTTGGGAGAATGAGGGAGATGGTTGTTTCTCAGATTAAGTTTGGAATGAAAGTGGAGAAAATGCGAGCAATTTGAGAACTTTGTGTTTTGGAAAATTTCAAAGGGTGCCTGATCTCTAGGTTTGAATGGAACTTTAACTGTGTCCTAACACTTCCTTGCCTCAGCCTCGGGTTTGTCTTGATGGTTTTTTCGTTAGTCCCCTCTCCTCTATCAGGTCTGTGTGTGTTTATTGGAGCCAAATACACTAAAAACGTATCCTTTTTAAATTTGGTGGACTTTTAAAAAAATTCTTCGAAAGAATGAGGGATGGTCTGTTTTGTTTCATTCTTTCAAATTATTTTTATAGCACAATTTTTATGAATATTTTAGTATTTAAGAAACTTTCAAAATAATTGTAGACTTAGAGAGTTGTGAAAATAGTATAGTTTTTGTGTACTCTTCACCCAAATTTCTCTGATGTCACCATCTTATAACTTTAGTACAATTATCAAAAATAAAAATCAACATTGCCACAATACTAACTAAACTATAGGCTCCGTTCACATTTGCCAGTTTTCCCACGCCCTGTTCCAGGACCCGATTGGGGATCCCATCTCGTGTTAATTTGCGCATCTCCGCAGAGACAGGATCACTCATGGCCCTTGACGCTTTTGAAGACTCGTGCTTAGTTATTTTGTAGAGTGCCCTCAATTTGGATTCTTTTTACAATACTTCTCTCTGTTTCTAAAATCTCTCCCTAGAGCCGCTCAGACGTGCACAGGAAAATAGCACAGTGATTCGATTTAGGTATAGTTTTTAATTAGAAAGTAATTAACTAAGGGAAAATTACTTTTTGATGTCGCAATTCCCAGTTTCCCCAGGCAAAACGGTGTCTAAACATATATTTGAAGGTAGTGCTTTAAATGAGTTAATTCACAATATATATCGCTAAAGTATTAATAGAACTTTAACAACAGAAAGTTACCCTTTAGACAGAAACTAAAATTTTGATTTGACGACTGCTCAAATAATATTTTGGAATGAGATCATATTCAGCTAAATAGCCAACTGATAAGATTTTTCCATTTAGAATAGATATTTATCTCATACCTACTGAAATATTAGCCTCATTCGATTTACTTATGAGGCCCTATACAGCGATGTGTTCTATGTATTTTCTGCTCAGTATTTTATTTATGACAGAGATTTAATGAATCACATACAATTATTATTGATCAAGGTAAACTGCCGTTTCAGGGCTATTATAAAATCTGCAGCTGTGGTATCATTTTATACTTATGTGGTGTATTAGGTGTTCCATATTATTCAGTTTGCTCAGAAGCATGCTTTATTATAATGTAAATTAAGTTAGTTTCACGTGATGTTGTGGGTGACGTTGGTGCCTCTCCAAGACCCCGTCACCAGGGTGCAGCCTACATAGCATACCCCGCGAGGTGAGTGTTGGCTCCTGGTGGCTCATAGCCGCCCCATTATCCAGAGATTCGGCCACAGGAAACTGGTGTCATGCAGCTACTGACAACTGTCTTGGGGGTGTCCCTCCCGGTGATACTGTGGTGCAATGCAGGCCGAAGCCAGAGTCCTGCCAAGGCCACATTTTCTAAATTCTCTTTCCCGGGCCTTACCTTGCTTCCTTCACTCTGCTCATCCTGAGAGCATCCCCTCTGTGAATCACCTGCATCTGAATCCCTGTCTCAGGTCTGCTGCCTCTAGGAAACCAGACCTAAGACAGTGGAGACATGATACAGTCACTTGGAGCAGATGTGAACTTAAGTAATGTGAACATTGATGACTTGCTCACAGGGACGCCACGCAAGTACCTGGAAATAGCACTAGACTGGGGTCCAGGCTCTGGTCCTCGAGTTTCTAAACCAGTTGGTTTCAAAAAGTCATTTCTGTGGGCCTGTCTTTTCTGTTCGGTCATATATGGTATTTACACTATGATATTCGGACTCTCATGTTGAAGATCTTCCCCAAAGGCTGGACGTTATTTAATGAAGATACTTGGCTTCCCCTGATGCACCCCAACTCCTGTTTCTGGGATAGCCTTAAGAGATGCTTAGCTTAACTCTTCTGGAATTGAAACAAGGCATGGCTGTGCATTTCCTAGGAAAAAGCTTCCAATACATTTATTTCCCAAGGACTTCGTGACCCCCAGAAGTTTAACAGGGTTTTCCTTCATTTAGCCCCTTTCTTCGTAGTTTCAAAATCTGTTCTAAGGATGCTGAGTCCTTTACGCACACTCCCCTGGACATTGTTTTCTTTCCATTGTTTCTGTATTTCTTTTTCCTTTCATAAAGGACAGAATTTTTCTTACACTTTCCAGTGCCATTCGCTCCTGGACATGCAGAGAATGACCACCTGTTAGATGAGATTACTGCCTCATGCGTGTTTCTGTGAGGTTTGTGCTATTACGTAGTCGATTCCAAACTTCTTTGTATTATCATTTCTTCTGTTTCCTCTTTGTTTTTAAATGGGGACAATCATCACATCTTTGTCATGAATGCAAGTACTATATGTAGGCAAGAGAGGTTAGATACGCCATAGGAAGGAGGTTGAGGGAACTCTGGGCCTCTTCCTTAATTCCAAATATACTACTTTTGTGTCTCAGTTCATGTCATCTTGAAGATTCTTTTCCACAAAGAAAGCAGTACAGTAGCCTTTTTACCTTTCATCTCTTTACCTTGAAATTTTATTTTGATTTCAGTCACAACTAATGGCCTTTCTGTTTTTTAGTATTCTGTATGAAGTATTTTAGTTTACTAGCTGAAGACGCAGGGTCATTAGAAAGACAGATTCTCAGTGTTCCTAGCTCCCCCCACCTTTAATGAGAATTATCCCCTAACTTCCCCATGACAGCCTTTATAGATAATATACACTATCTGTACTCATAATTTAGAAGAGTCAATAGAATGCCTCACCGGACTACATAATAAAACAGTATATATTTCAATATAAACAATCGGCCATGACAACTCAACAGGGTACAGTAAAGTCACATTCTTTAATCTCTGCCTCATGCCCCTGTGAGTACAACAGCGACGGCAGAGTTTAGGCTTAGGTAATTATGATTCGCTTTCTTTTAAGGTGCGCGCATCTCTCTTTGGGAGACAGGACTGTTCTTTTGATGGTGTTGGACTAGCCCATGTGTTGTAGAAAGTCTAGCACACTGTCCCCCTGCAAGTCCTTGTGCCATCCCCTCGGTCACAGTGACAACCAGAGTGGCCTCAGACATTTCCCAAACGCTTCCTCGGTGGTGTTAAGGCCCACTGAGAATCAATCGCTGGCTTAGAGGGGGGAAAAGTGAAACCAACCGTTTTTTACCTAACAGGATATTTCTAAGCAGAACAGCCGAGAGACAATACTAATTGCTCCCTTTTATTGGATCATCAACTGGAACAACTTCTAAGAGCTTATTTACATCAAGGTGCAGTAAAGGGGAATTCGAATTTCGAGTACTTGAACGGTTTGGTATGCAAAAACTGAGTCAGCTAAAGGCACACACTACCAGTGTCTGATGAATCGTAGCAGCTCTCTTGTAAAACTTGGAAGAAATTTAACTTTTTGGGCTCCATAGGTGATCCAAAGTTTTGATTTTTATGTTTCCATTTCTAGGTGGATGTAGAGTTTGTATACATTTAGGTGTTGTGCCTTGCATATCACAAACAAGTCAGGGCCAAGATCAGGAAGAAATCCACATGAGCTGCCCTTGAAACCTCAGCCATTTCTTACCTTTGTTCCTTTTCCTGTTCTTGGATGGACTCTTAATCAACTCGATTGATAGATCCTGGAAGCGATTCACATAGTCATGTGGATGTACTTGACTTGTATTTTTAGTGAGAATTAGGCCTGTAGCGATGTCCAGGTCTCATAAACTCTTGTTTTGAATGGTGCTTGATCAATGTTAGATTTTTAGGTGGTACCTATTTTTATAAGTGTTGATTTTGAATAAGTGAAGCAGTTAATGAATATTTTTGTTAGTGGTAGAGAGGAGACATTTAAAATTATAAAATGCTTCACCTTTTGCTGGGGTCAGTACTAGGTGTTTGATATGTGCTTGTCACTATAAGGGTCTAAAAGTGGTTGGCTTATTTACCATTTAATTTTTGGTACGTGGAGCTGCTCCTTCAGAACAGTGCAAGATAGTTTCAGGTGCAGCTCTTGTAAAAAAAAAAAAAAATGTATGTACACACACACATGTATTTTGAAATTGTGAATCCTAATGACTTCATAAAAGGCTGAAATCTTCAACTGTCTAATTATCTATAGTGATGCGAATGTAATTTTATTAGCCTGCTGTGAATGTAAAAAGCTGTTTGGGTAAGTGTTTTACCTGTGAAGATGATGTGCTAGAATACTTCCATATCAGCTCTTTTTTCTCTCCTCCGGGCAGAACTACACGTAAATCATTTCAAAACAATTAATGCCGTTTTAGTCACAACTTATTGATTTTCCATTCATAGTGTATATAGAGTTGCTGCTCTACTTAGATTCTAAAATGAGGCTTTTTAATTGTGTTTTCCAGGAAGATATGAATTTAAATGAAGATAAGAAGGCACCATTGCGGGAAAAGGACTTAAGTATCAAAAAAGAAATGGTGATGCAGTACATTAATACTGCTTCCAAGACAGTAAGTAAAACTGTCAAGTGGAAAAATACTGCTGAAGCGTGTGGTGGTATGAAAAACAATGCATTTGTCTGCCGAAGTGCTTACGTTGGTGGCCGACCGGAATCAGAGGGCGTTCGAATGTATCATTAAAAGCACAGTATTACAATAAGTTTAATTTAAACATATATCTCACCTCATAACTTAAACTGCTTTTGTTTTTTAGCCACTCACATTGCTAAGAAACACTGCGACTGGTTGGTTTACTTGCCCTTAAGACAACTTTCCTTGTTAGCGAGTTAACATGGGTGTTGATTTCTGTGACACTTAGAAATTAGGGTAATCTTTGTATTATAGAAAAGGGAGACTGATTTTACTGCAGCCATTTAAATCAGGATACATAATAGTGGCTTAGAGGCATATGTTTAATTTAATGTGAATTTTCTTATGGATAAAATTATCTTGTGAAAATTATATATGTAGACGTTGAAAAGAGCATTCGGTCTCCATATGGCTGTCCGTTTTCCAGGGAAACATAAAATACGTGGGTGGAAGTGATGCCTGGGTGTCTAAGAAGCCATTACTGGCACACAGAATCAATTACGTTTATTTCATGGAGTAGCTAATGAGCTTAACCAGTCATATAAAAATTTTAAATAAATAGATGAGATGAAAAATATAAAATGAAAGCTAATGAAGACACGAATGGTAGAGGAACCAGAGAAAATGATTTTGGCGGAACTTAAAGTAGAGAGGAATAATATACTGTAGTTTTCACTGGATACTTTAACCCAAGTCCAGGTTAAAAGAATATAAGTTATTTATACTTTAAGTCCATTTATCTGCTAGACCAGTGACTCTGAGGTATTTCTTTTGGAAGCAAAACTCAAATGATAATTAATTTTTAAACATGTCTCATGTTTCGGCAGCCTGATGTTCACTTGTAGAAATCACAGAGCACTATTATTTCAGCACTTTATATAGATGGGCTGTGTACATGCTACTGTGATATGAATTGCTGTTGTCTCTTAATGATGCTTAGATATCAGAGATTAGCTGTGGGGATTTAGGAGTCAAAGCTTTTGTTTTAGATCAGTTTATTTATCCTCTATTTGATTGATCTTGGGCATCTTATCTAATCCTCAATTTCCTCATCCATAAGATGGAACTAATACCTACATCATAGGCTTGCTGCTAGGGTCAAATTGTTTATTCCATTAGAACATTACAGATTTTATAACTGGTGGCTGCCTCTGTGGTAGACTTGGTTGTTTATTTTTCTTCGTGTTTTGTTTATCGCTAGTGTTGTTGAATTATTACACCATAATTAAAAATATAAGTAAATGTACATCAGTAAAAATACAAATTTACTATTGGTGAGTCTGCATTTCTATGACTTTCATTTGTTCACTCATCACATTTAAGTGTCTATCAGGTACTGTTTTAGGCTCTGGCGATGGAGCATCATGGTAGTCTATCACTGTGCCCTGTTGCGTAACATAGGGCAACACATAAACACGGGTAATTGGAGGGGAAATACGTGGAAAAAACAGCAGGGGTGGCGTGGAGATGGTGTAACTCTTCTATATTGAGTAATGAGGAAAGAGTACCCTTGTTGCGAGTTTTAAATCCAATAAACACGAATTCACTTAATATAATTACAAGAGATACTGTATTAGAACTAGTTTAGAAAGGCTTGGAATAATAGTGCATTTCAATTTCTGAATTTCAGATAATAAACAGACTTTTTAATAGAACAAACCACTTTGAACTTCATTATAATGGCTCTATTTCAGTTTGCATTCACTGATTTTTAACTGTAATCCTCTAATTATTTTGGACTAAGGTTGGAATTCATTTACCAGAATTAGTTAATTAGATTATCAGGATTGAAATAGATTAGTTATCTAAAGTATGATTAAAGCATCCACTCATTTAATTAGTGTACGGAGGATCATGGCTTTTCCTAGGAGGGTTCTAAGTAATTCGGCAGGTAGTTAACGTAGAAATTTCAAGCTGACCAGTCATCTATTTTTGCTCTGAAAGTAGAAACACATTTCATTAATTCTAGGATACAGACTTTGTCATGCTAGTACATTTGGGTTAATGTGTACTGAAAAAGTTTCTCTGAGAAAAACAATGAAATTTCATAGGTTATTTAAGAGAGGTTGTGGTTTGTGTTAGGTATACTTTTATTATTTTAGCCTTAGAATTTGCTTTGAGATTCTCTTTTGTGGATAAGTATTAATATTATTATTTTAAAAATAGTACTGATGCCTGCCATTGATTTGAAAATGCTTTCGACATGTTAACCCTCAAAGTAGCACCAAAATAGGTAAGTTTGGCTTTGAGAAGAAGAATAAAAATCAATCAAATTAGATTGTTTCTAGGACCTTAAGTAAGTTTCAGTTTAGGTAGCCAAGTGGTAAAACTGAATTTCTTCAGTTACGGAAGATGATTAAAATTTTATTAAGCAAATAATCATGTTTAGAGGTTGCAAATGCCAGATTCATGTGTATTTTTATTTCCTAGTGCCTGGGTATGTGATCCAGGTTTGGCCAGTACCGTCTGGTGGCCAGGGCTGCTGGGGGATTCTGGGGATGTTTTCCTTCCCTCATAAAAAGATCAAGAGAAAGAAAGCCACTTTTTTTCTGACGTTCGACATGGTTGTGAGATGGGCTGGGGTGCTTGGGAAAGGGACGTCTGGGAACTGTTGCTCTGGCCCCATGCAGTCCTGCTTCCAGAATCTTCCATCGTGTCAGGCGATGCGTGTTCTTATTTAAGCTGGGTTTTTCCTCTGCTGCCCCAAGTGTTCTGGCATACCATCCGGACGCACTGTTGCCTCCGCGGGGTCTCTCTTTATCTTTAATTGACTCTGGAAATTCCTCTTTCCGTCAAAGGAGCATCTTGAAGGACCCTCCCCTCCATGGCATACTCAGAGCACAGATGAGAGAGGCACCACATGGCCCAGGGTCCTGCCTTGCTATATGGCTTGTCTCATCTGTTTAGCAGCAACTTTATTGAAGAAAACTTCTTTCGAAGAATGATACAACTTAAAAAAAAAAAAAAAGTGACACAGACTTTACTTTTGTTTGATTACTAGCTGGAGGGTAAGACTGCTCTGCATTTAGTGTAAGGACCTTAAAAGTGGGATGTGAGATGATAGTCCAAATGGAAGAGAACTCACAGTTCCCAGACAATGTAAGAAGAAGACAATTCTGGAACATAGCGGAGGATCTTTAGAGCCGCTGGTCCCTAAGAATTTTTTCTGTTTTCTAAATGGAAGAGAACTCTAATATACAAATCTGCCACATAAAAGTATCTAATTATGCTTGACCCAACTATGAGTGTACTTCTTAATCTTTATTGTGGTTTAATTATTTTTAATTCCTTTTGTCCCTTACATACTTTTTTTACATTTTTACATTTAAGAGTATAAATTTTATTTTTCATGTCTTTCACAATGCACAGAATAGTACGAATAATTATAAGGTGTTGCTAGAGATGTCTGAGAAAAAGTAAAACATTTTTTAAAATTTTACTTTAAGTAAAACTTATGATTCAAATTGTCCTTCACATCCTAAAAATCTTTATTCAATTGATTTTTATTTTTTGCTATGTTTCTGTGTTCCTGAAAATTCTTAGAGCACCCCTGCAGTATCGTTAAACTATGATTTTTATAGTCAGCATTCTTCATCTTCGAGGAGACAAGCCAGGTCTAGGAGAGGACATCCTAATAGACTTACTGCTTTCACCAACTTTTTCTTTTCTTGTTGGTTTTGCTGTATCACACCCTATGTCTGTAATACCTGTGTTTATGTTGATATTTATTTTCTTGTGGGCGCTAGACTTGTGTTCAGGGTGAGCTGGCCCTGGGTTTATTATCTCTAGGTAATACGAAAGTCTCCCATGACAGGGTTAACAGAAAGCCATGGATTAATTTGTGTAAAGAATATGTTCAAAAGGAAACCTGTAGAGAGTAGGAGTAAGAGCAGTACAGCCTTCCCCTCCCCCCATCATAAAGGATTAATTAAAATTTTACTCTACATTTCACATCTGTTGTGAAGAAAGAATCTTCTATTTATTCCACTTTTAGGCTTTTCCAGGGTAATCTATGGCAGTACAGAATTGGAGAAGCCCTGAGAACCCAAAACGTGTGTCGCCCTGGAAGGAGGAAGAGGCTCAGGGGGTGAGGGGGCGTAAAGACAATCAGGGAGCCACATTTGAGAGACAGGAGAACCAGAAGATGTCTGGTCCTTTGGGGAGGTGGAGTTTCAGGGAGAGAGAAACTTAGGGTTTTTAGGGAAATTTTGTTTTGTGCCATGCAGTGTTCAACCCTTTATTAGGTCTTCAAGAACCATTCCGTGGAGATCAGCATTTGCTCATCAGTGCTTTTGGAGTAGTCTTTTTTTCCTCCCAATTTTTAGATACGAAATGATGAGACTCTTTAGACAGTTTACTTCTATGCAGATTTCAACTGGACTGCTACCTGTCAGCCCATGGTCTTTTTTGTTTTGTTTTGTTTTACCATTAGAGATGGGTAAATGCTTTAGAAATTTCTCTGACATTTATGCTTCTGGTTTCTTCCGAAGGCGCTAGCTTGGAAATAAAAGCTGTTGCAGGCCTCTGCTCTCCACTTCTACCCCCATCTATCACTGCAAGTAACGTGCTTATTTTAGTTGGGCTGATATCTAATACGGAAGGCCTAATTTCACATTTCTAATCTTAATTAGGCTCTCCACCCTTTATTTCCTAGTTATGCTTAGTTTTATTCTTTTTTGATCCCCCCCCCCCCCCCCAGAGAAAGAAGTAGACTTTATCTTTTATAAGTGCTCCTGGAATTTTACTAGCTTTCTTTGACATTGTTTTCAAGTTTTTTTCTTTCACAGTCAGTCTGGACTCCAGTCAAGTGACTGCAAGGGCTCCTTTGAGGCATGTATTGGAAAAGTTTAGATAGTGTTTCACCTTGTTCCTTGGACTTTTAACTAGTTCTGTCATTCTTGCTTAGACTCCTTTAATAAGAAATAAATATCAGATATTATAGAATATAACTTCAAAAAGGCACACAGACTAACAGAAGTTTTTTAAACAGTGATAAAATGACAGAGTCTAAATTAAATTCATAAATGTAGGATTATAGATTCTCGTGTATGTGCGTGTGTACATATAGTGTTTAAACGTGTTTTGAAAGGTGTTAGCAGGGTGCTCGTTGTCATGCTCAGTAGGGCGTGATATTCTCAAGTATGGAGGGCCTGGTTTTCTGCACTGTCGTCTTCCAGGCGTATCTTGGTCCCGCCCGCGGGACCGGTTATTTGGTGGGAGAACCGAGGAGAACCCAACCTAAAGAAAAGAGGGGTAACACGGACGAGAGAAAAGAGCGGAGGCAAGACAGTTTTCTGATCAAGCCTCAAATTTTATTTTTGGATAACAAACATATTTATACGGCAAGAACAAAGGGGGGCAGGCAAAGGGTACCTGTTGCAATACGATTGGTCTTCAGCTGGTGGTGTGAGGAGCGGTAAGGACAGGGGGAAGTACGAGGTGGAGGGGAGAGCAGGAGACTATCAGCACCTTTGGTGGTCAGCCAGCTTCTCGGAAAGACTTGTTTATCATGGGTTTGGTTCTCACAGCCTGAGGGCTTGAGAAACCAAGGGCGCAGCTCCCAACATCTCCTCCCTTTCTATTTTAGAAAGGTGGGCCTTAACCGAGTGGGGGAACATTGACCTGGTTCCTCCCATGGGCTATATACGCCCATCTATTGTTGGCTCTTGGTATCTTTTGGGGAGGAGAGGCAGAGCCGGTTTTAGATTGTGATTTGGATACCAACCTCTGCAAACCAGGTATGTTCTCAGGGAAGGACAGAGGGGACCCTCTAGTGGGTCTTCCCTTGCAGTAGCTTTGCATCTGCACCCATCTCGATGCCCATACCTTCCCTTGGTCTATCAAAGGTGAAGGTAGACATTTCTCTGTCCCTTATGTCGTCCCCGTAGGGAGAGGGGGAGGTAAGTGTCTGGCAGTCCCCAACCTTGGGACGCCCCTGCAGCTAGGCGACAAAGGTCTGGGGTGAGTGAATTCCAAGGTGTGGTGGCCGCCAAAGAGGACATAGAAAGGGCAACATCGCCCGCCTCGTTAATGATTTGCCATGTGTAATTAAATATTTGATGAGTATGGACGGAGGCAAAAAGTCCGCAAAGCAGGAGTAGGTACATTATTATATGCAGGTGCAAAGAGTACACGCTCCTAAGAAGAAAAGTGTAAAGAACAGCAATCCTAATCTGTGGGTAAGGGGAATATTAGAGTCAGTGCAGAGGAGGACGAGAAACAGGAGGAAGAGCAAAATTCCCGTGAGGAGGAGAGGGGCTGGAGACTATCCTCTGCAATGCATCTCCGGAGGACGAGGCGGTTATCTGTAAGAGAACAGAGGGGAAGCGAGGTCTCAGGGCTGTGGATCCCTGGACGGATTATAGAGTTTTAGTAGCCGGTCAGGTAACCACCGGGCGTTTTGAGCCTGATTATCATAGATGCAAGCGTGTCCCTTTCCCCAGATAAGGACAGGGTCAGGGCCCTGCCATTTATTGGTGAGGGGATCTTTCCAAAGTGCTTGTGTATAATCAGAAGCGGTGGCCGGGTGCCAGAGATGATCAGCAGCTGTTTTGCCGCAGGCGTCTAAGGTTAGGAAGTTAAGGACAAATAGGGCATGATTTATTAGGGTTTTAGGGCTGGCTTCTGTGTTATAAAGGGCAGTATTTCCGGACTGTATTTTAAAGAGCATATTTTTTAGCGTTTGATGAGCTCTCTCAACAATGCCCTGTCCTTGGGGGTTATAGGGAATACCCGTGATGTGTTTTATTCCGAGCTGCGCGCAGAATTGTCGGAAGGAGGCGCTAGTGTAGCCTGGCCCATTATCAGTTTTAAAAACTTTTGGCTGGGGGATGACGGCCAAAAGAGCTATGACATGTTGAATAACATGTTTGGTGGCCTCCCCGGTTTGGGGGGTGGCATAAATGAATCCACTATAGGTGTCTATAGAGACATGGATATATTTAGGTTTTCCAAAGGGAGGGTGATGAGTAACATCCATTTGCCAGAGTTCTCCAGGAACTATTCCCCGGGGGTTTACTCCCAGGTGAGGTTCAGGTAAAAGTGTCAGACAACCCTTGCATTGACGGACAATCTGGCGGGCCTGTTCTCTGGTTATGGAAAATTTGAGGCGAAGGGTATGTGCGTTGAGGTGATGTAGAGCGTGAGCTCGTTGTGCGGCAACAAAGGGGGTGTCTTCCTGGGCGGCAGCAATCAATCGGGTGGCCTGGTCTACTATATTATTTCCCTCTGTGAGAGGCCCAGGTAAGCCTGAATGAGCGCGAATGTGTCCAATAAAAAACGGAGCATTGCGATTAATGATTAGTTTTTGTAATTTGGAAAACAAGGGGGAAGCATTTGTGGAGGGACGTATGTAGGGGACCGTTTCAAGTAGGGGTACAGAGACAGCTACATAGGCGCTGTCAGTATAAAGATTGAAGGGAACCTCGCTTAGGAGTTCAAAGACTGTAATTATAGCTGTTAGTTCAACAAGCTGTGCAGATTGAAAGGCTGTCTGTATACGGGTAACCTGTCCATTAATACTAAAGGCTGCTATGCCTGAAGAGGAGCCGTCAGAAAACACTAGCGTGGCTCCCGCAATGGGAGTGGCTTTGGTTCTCCGGGGGAAAAACAATGGGGGTTTTTTGTAGGAACTGAATTAATCTGTCAGCAGGATAATGATTATCAATTGTTCCTTGGAAGGAAGTGCAACTAATCGCCCAGTCATCATCGTTTTGAATTAGCCATTGTACCTGAGCTGTATTATACGGGAGGGTTATAGTGTCAGGGTCCTTTCCAAAGAGTTTTAAGGCTGACTCCCGCCGCGAGATTAACAGCCTGAGATACCTTGGAGGCAAGGGGGTCTATGGCCAGATGCATGGCTTGGGACATTTTAGAGGTGAAGGGATCAACGTCACGGCACATGCGCAACATTTCATCAAGGGTTTTATCTCGCGTCTTTCCGCGCAGCACCGCGCGGCAAGAGGCATTGGCATTTTCGTAGGCCAATTGTTTAACGAGCCTGTCATTAGAGGCTTCGCCCCCGAGGGTTCTTTCCGCCGCCTTTAGGAGCCTACTGACAAATTCGCTATAATCCTCTTGAGGGCCCTGTGTAATTTTGGTCAGGGGAGTAGTAGCAGCCCCTGAAATGGGGAGTGCCCTCCAGGCTCCGAGTGCGGCGCTAGTGGTCTGGGCAAGGAGTGCAGATGGAAACCTTCTCTGTTTAGCCTCCGCGGAGGTGGCAGGGACCGCATCGGGCCCCTCCCTGTGGAGCTTATCATTTAAGTCACGACCTACTTTCTGCCATTTTTTAGGGTGAATATCAGGTCCATTAACAATGAACCAAGGGCAAACCTTGTCTATAAAAAGAAAAAACTTAATAAGATCCTTTTTCCTAACTCTAACTCCTCTTTCCCTAAGAGATTCTTTTAGGTCTCGAATAAAGACCGCTTCTTTAGAGAGCTTGGGGCCCATTTTTCAGGGCGGGGCTCGTTCGAGGGCGGGGGCCCGTTCGAGGGCAGGGGCCCTTTTAAGGGCGGGGGCCATTTACTATGAACCAGGGACAGACTTCATCAATGAAGAGAAAAAATTTGACTAAATCCTTCTTTTTTACTCGGATTCCTCGTTCCTTGAATGAGCGTTTTAAGTCTTTTATGAATAGTGCTTCTCTGGACAAGGTTTGTCCCATCTTTTCGTTTTATTTATCTAAAAAGAAAGAGGGATAGGAACTGAGGAAGTGAACATAGGTATCAAGGCAAAAAGGAGGAGAAGGGAACTTAACTTCTCTCCCGCGTGGGCAGCCGGTTAGTACAATCCGCTAACACGGACCCCCCGGGGTGCGATGCCTACGGACGTCCCGCCGGCTGTGCCTTTGGGCATAGACAAGGCTCTTTTACAGAGGCGGCAGAGGAGGGATTATACCAGAGGTCTCGACGTGGGCAGTCGGTTGGTATAATCCGCCAACACGGCTCTCAAGAGGCGAATCGCAGACCTACCGCTCTCTCCAGGGCGGAGGGAGAGGTCTACGACCGGGATGCCCTCTGAGTGGACGACTTCTGCCTTAAAGTCGACTGACACACTGTATTTTCCCAACTCAGAAAAAGCAGCCTCTAACCTCGGGGGTGGACGGCTTGTGCCGAGAAGCGGGCTAGAGAGAAAAGTCCCAAATCCTTTTGAAAAAAAAGGAAAAGACAAGAGGACCAAGAGAAGACAGAGGGAGTTTATGCTCAACTCTTTTCTCCGTTTAAAATTTGTTACTTATGATCCTAGCAGTCCGTGTTGAAACTAAACTAAGGCGGATGAACACTCACCGAAGACGGCGATCTCCGGTGAGCCGAAGACGAGGACCTTCCATGAGCGGTGAAAGGCAGTCTTCCCTGAAAAACTTCTTCTCTGAAAAACTTCTCCTTAACGAGCTGCAGCCTCTGTTATTTCGTAGTCCGCCTGGGTAAGGGTTCTGCACTCGAGCCCCACGTTGGGCGCCACCGGTTATTTGGTGGGAGAACCGAGGAGAACCCAACCTAAAGAAAAGAGGGGTAACACGGACGAGAGAAAAGAGTGGAGGCAAGACAGTATTCTGATCAAGCCTCAAATTTTATTTTTGGATAACAAACATATTTATACGGCAAGAACAAAGGGGGGCAGGCAAAGGGTACCTGTTGCAATATGATTGGTCTTCAGCTGGTGGTGTGAGGAGCGGTAAGGACAGGGGGAAGTACGAGGTGGGGGGGAGAGCAGGAGACTATCAGCACCTTTGGTGGTCAGCCAGCTTCTCGGAAAGACTTGTTTATCATGGGTTTGGTTCTCACAGCCTGAGGGCTTGAGAAACCAAGGGCGCAGCTCCCAACATATCTTGATCAGCAAAGAATTATGTCTTGAAAAAATATTAGTCATACGTTTATATTTTCTCTAGATAGAAAACCTAAAGTTTATTTGTTTTACCATCCATATGTTAATATTGTAATATTGTTTAGGGTATGTTCATACCTTTTAGCCATTTATACCTGTCTGTTTTTCTTAGAGTTCAGTTTTATATGTTAATTTTAGAAAGCATCGTCAGATACAAGTAAATCAGTTTTTTTTTAAATTTTCTCTTTTTGTTGTTTTCCTTTAGAAAGTTTATGTTTTAACCATTGGAAACATAGATGAACTAGACAGTTTTACATATTCTTGCTAATTAAAGTTAACATTAATTTTTTTGGGGGGGTGTTCCAATTCAGGTTAGGGTTTCGATCAGCACACCCGTGTAATGTAAAAGCTTGGTAAAAATTTGTGGCTGGTACTTGGTATAAGACAACAATGTCCTTCCTTAAGATACTTTGCCTGTTTGTCTGTCTCCAGGTCTTGCTTGCTGACTAGGAGAAAATTTCAGAGCCACAGGGCAATGAACCCATTTCTTATAAAGAACATTTCCTAATAATCTGTCTGACACTTTAATTTCCATCTGTGCTTATATAGGGCAGGTTTTATTTATGTACAATTAAAATTGTCTTCCAGAAGCTCAGATTCACCCGGCTTCCTTATGAGTCATTTCTGGGCCACATCAGTGACGTTTAATGTTCTTCGCTATTACTGCAGTGTTTTTTCCTTTTTCCTTTCTTTCTTTTTTTTAAGGCAGGGGATAGTAATGAAGAAACAGTCATCTTTTTTTTTTTTTAATTGGAAAAAAATTATATTAGGTTCAAATTAGAATTGTATATATTTTTGGTCTTTTAAAAATCTTACAGTTAAGATAACCTTTTCTTTAGCACTTATCAAAAACAACTGGTCTGATACAGAAATATAGTTACATTTACTAGAATTCTAAAGCCTGACATGGTCAATGATGCTTGGGTCAGTCGTGGCATTAGAGGTCATGTGAGGTTGTATTCATCTTGGTTATTTGGGTTGTTTCTTGGCCATTCGTAGAAATAATCAAAGGGGAAGGTTATCTACTGTATCAGAAGAACCTACCTGGTCAGTTTTGGAAAAAGACGTCCAACAGAACAGGTATTAGGAAGGAGAAGAGTGTGCCTGGTTTTAAAGCCTCAGTGGACTGATTCACCTGCCTGGTCGGTGGCAGTAAATTTAATTCCCTCTTAGTTTGGATTTGAGAGCATCGTTTCAGTTTTTGCTTATTCCCCTAAAGAATAAATTCTCTATAGACTTACACATCCTTAATGGGGTAATCACCTTAATATGCAAAAGGCATTCATCCCTGATTTCATACTGCCCTGGTTTATTACAGTTTCCTAACTGGTGCAATATAATGGCTTCCCCTACCTTCAAGAAAGTGAGTGTGGTTGGTATCGCTTCTTACCCTCAAGGTAATAATACATAAAAAGTTATTTCAAATCTGTTCACTGTCAGAAAGCCTTCCTGGGTGAATGAAATAAAATGGGAGTTCCGCCTTGGGGATTCACTGAGGTGGGAAAACAAAGTAGCCCAAAGTAAATTCAGACAATCTTATGCTTTCAGTACTCCTTGTGTGTTATGACTGTTACACTAGATTTATTTTATTTTATTTTTATTTTTGGTAGACGTTTTCTTGGAAAAACTATATTGTACTGTTTCGGTGAGTTAAAAATAATTTTCTGGCATTATTTCTGATAAGGATGGCTTTGTTATACTCTCATTTAGTAGACATTTTCATAGTTATCACACTGTGTTTTATTTACATTAGGTCTGGAACAGATCTTTGAGCATCTCTACGTTTTGCAAATAAGGGCCCAGGGAGTGGTTGATATCCCCAAGTTAGTGCTGCAGCTGGAACTAGAAATTAGGGTTTCTCAGTTTTTAAACCTTTTTAGTATAAAACTAAAGCACGGTTATAGGAAACACCCCAAAACAAATGTGTAGTTAAACGAATTGTCGTAAAGTGGACACCACCCAGATCAGTAAGCAGACCCTTGCCAGCCACCGTCTGCTCCGTCCCAGTCTCATCCTCCCTTTTTTTTCTCTAAAAGTAATCACTCTGTTGACTTTGATGGGAATTACTTCCTTGATTTTTATAGTTCTATCACTCAAAAGTACCGTCACCAGACACTATAATTTCTTACATTTTAAAGTTCTGAGTATCTTGAAAGGCTTTTTCATCCTCTAGTTCCCCATTCGTCCTTTTATTTCCTCCAGGACAGTCGTGACAGTGCTGATCCTATACTGGTGGTGAGCGTCACCCTTTTCCTCTGTAATTCCTGCATAGTGGCAGCTGGTCAGAGGCTTGATCAGCCTCGGATGTGATGCCTTTGGCAAGACATAGGACGTATTATGATCTGTTATTAGGAGCTACTTCATGTCTGGTTTATAATTAAAATTCTATAATTTAATTTTCATTTATTAGTTAGAATACATTTACAGAGACCATTTCTTTTCCTTGCTAATTTGTGAGATACTGTATTGGTTCCCTATCATTCTCTGAAGGTGACCAACTATTTTTAATGTCATTAAAAGTTTGGGCATCATGATAATTAGTAAACCTCAAATTGTCTCATATTTGACGAGTGGGACCTTGTCCAGTTAGCTCCTAATCATTTGGGGGTGGCCCTAGTAGTTCGGATTGTTTCGTTTCTACATGGTAAGATAAGGTGATCCATTTTCCTCGGGAATCAGCCATTTCCTTTAGTGGGAAATGATATTTCAAGAACAGTCTGGGGAGTAAGGATGCTTATCACTAGCAGGTTAGTCATTGTAGGTGTCTTCAGTGAAGAGACCAAAAGAAAAACAAATGTAGGTATTTAAAATTGTTTCTTTTGCATGTGCCGTCCGCATTACTAACTGTTGTTGTTATACTGTACCTACACTGAGCCTATAGGCACTGCATTTTATATACTTCTTTCTTGTCTTCATTTAGCCTTTCTATGAATAACTGTATTTAACCCTGATTAAGTCTTTATTTCTATGAGTAACTGTATTTTAATGCTCATTACCAGTCCCTATGTCAGTATTTCTCTAGTCATTTTGTTTGTTCTTTAGTAGATTCCCGTGAATAGGTCATGGAACAATATTCCCTGAGTTTTTGTGTTGATAACAGTACATGCCCTTTATTGTTTAGTCATTTTTATAGGCTGTAAAATATTTGGCTCATGTGTTTTTCCCCTTAGGATCTTACATATAGTATACCATTCCCTCTTAGCATAAAGCATGATGGCATTGCTGTCAAAAGGACAGCAATTTTTATCCCTTATAGGTTATTGGCTCTTTTTATCTAGAAGCCAGGGTTGGGATTATAAAATGAGCAGTACACTTTTTTATTATGTACTTGCTTTTGTTTTCTTCTTCAGGGATCCCATTGTCTGTATGTTGGATTTTTGTTTTCAATATACCACTTTTTCCCAAATCCTTTTTATCTTACTCTTCTTTTTAAATTAAAAATAATATTTCATCTGAAATCTCATATACATGATTTGTTCTTTTGCTATTATCTTATATTCTTTCTAGAGTAGTTTTCATTTCTGAAATTCTGTAAACATTTTCTCTCTTTTTTTTCTTGAGTTTTCTTGCCTAATTTCCGAGTTTCTCTAATTCTGCTTTAAAATGTTTTTCATGTCTAGCGTATTCTCTGACATCTCAGTTTCATTTTGAAATTGTGATAGTTTGCTACATCTTGTGGGTTTGTTTTTGGGGTGATCTTTCATCTTAATGTAGAACTATCCTGCTCAATTTTGATTCCACTGTCAGCACTTTCTCCGCAGTGTGGGGTCCTGTCCTGGCCGCTCAGCGTTGTAAGTTGATGCACTTACCCTGTCGGAACGGGCCACACTCAGCCCAGTTTCGGCTGGCGTTCTCACGCTGGCCTACTGTGATTTCTAATGAATACCTCTGGGCTGTTTTGGAGTTTCTCATGTTTTCATGTTCATCAGACACTTTATTGCTTTTTCTGCTGCTTTCCACAGATGTTGATGCTTTGCAGATGTAGCGGCAGTTAGTGGTTCGTCTCCAACTGCCCGTATTTTGAGGATCACGGAGATACAGGCATACCTAAGAGGTTCCTGTGGGTTTGGTTCCAGGCCACCACAATAAGGCAAATATTACAGTAAAGAGTCAAATGAAGTGTTTGGTTTCCCAGTGCATATAAAAGTTATGTTTATATTGAATTGTATGTTAAGTGTGCACTAGCATTATGTCTAAAAAAACAAAAAACAAACAAAAACAATGTACATCCCTTGGTTAAAAAGTACTTTATTCTAAAAAATGCTAACCATCACTGGGACCTGTTGGAAAAATGGTCCTATTAGACTTGTTTGAAGCAAGGTGGCTGCAAACTATCACTTTAATTTTTTTAAAAAACACAAAAAACTAAACAAAAACCGAAATCTGTGAAGCACAATAAAAGAAGGTGTGCTTGTACCTTGTCTCTGTATTGTTAGGGTTTTAGTTTTACTCTTGACTTGTTTTCTTTTTCCGTGAGGATCCAGGGAGTTTCAGAAGCTACGCTGCTGCTGCCATCTGCCCGTCTAGTCTTCTGATTTTGAATCTTATATTCTTTATTCGATGCCAACTTGTGTCTTTGGTTAAAGGACAGTTCCGGATTATTAGCGTTCTTCTTCTCACTTGCCCCCCGCCCCCAAATATCCCTTCACTTTTAGGGGAGAAATTATGGTATGCCAAGGAATGACATTTTGCTATGTCACTTTAACTGAGAGCTGTAGGTTTTGCTGTTTATTTCACCTGTAAACGTTCATCAAACCTCTTAATGGCCCATAACCTATAAATAGTTTTAAATAAAACACTGGTTTTAGTCTTAATTTCTATATTATGTTTGTGCAGTGCTATCATCTTCTCATATAATTTCAGTAAGTTATGCAGAATGCATCCTTTTTTACATCCCATTGATAGTTGGAGAATTCAGACTGCCCTTTAGTACTTTACCCCACCGCTGGAAAAATAGGTCTCATCTGCTTGTGTGTGTCTATAAATTAGTGAGTGTGTTAAATCTATCACAGCATGAAATCACTTCAAGCGCTGTGAAAGACTACCTTAAAGAATTTAAATTGATTGCAGATGTTGGTGCAATTAAGCAGGCCTGATGAGCTCAGAATCATGTTTCTCAGATTTGAATATCAATGCATTTAAAAAAATTATGGTGATGTACTCCATATAAATGGGGTTCAGAGTCATCTGAGAGTTTCTATCACTTTGTTTTTAAAAACGGTTCAGCATGTGAAAGCGATGTGTGTGACTCTTTATACAGGTACTTGTATTACTTATAATGAGAATGTGTTATTCATCTTAAGTAGTTTCGTGCCATCTTTAACCAACTAGAATTGACTACGAAAGATTACTTCCTTTATTATTTTATTTGTTTACCAATATGTCTACTTTTATGCCTATAATTCATTTAAAAATTATTCTATGGGCAGAGAGTTATTTCATCCCTATTTTTAAGAAGGAAAAAATGAATGTAACAAGCCCATGAGTTGGCTTAGATAATAACAGCATAGGAGCTTGATTTTCCCGTGCAGTTAGACCTTTTGTCTACTAAAACTCTACCTACTTTTAGTTGCTTTGGCTCTAAACTGCTGAAATGTAAAAGAAAGTTTCCTAATTATTAAACTATAACCTATTGGGTTGCAAATTAGAAAGTGAATTCTGAAACAAGACTGTAACAAGATTAAGTAGAGTGTACAGTGTGTTCATTTTCAATTTATTTCAAATTGATCCATGCACATTAAGTAATTAAACTCATCAATTTCTGTTACACATTGTAAAATGTTATGGACGTTAGGACTTTACTATATCTTCAGTAGTAAAATAAATTATAAAAATGGTAATTGTATTTACTTTTTTAAATACTAAGAAAATTACCGAAATATTTGAAGTATTTCAAAACATTCATGATTTGAAATAGGGAAAAGAATACTTTAAATTTTTTCTAGGTGTTGTGAACTAAGGCTGTGTTCAACAGTATTTTATAAAAGCTTAGTTTACTCATTTCGGCAGAGTAAACTTTGTGTTTAGTAGTTAAGAATCCAGCTTTGTTACTTCTAGCTTTGTGATTTCAGAAAATTCGTCATCTCTCCCTGAGACCTAGTTTACTAAATAACAGATTTAGAAGTTTTTGAGTGGGAACCTCTGGTACGGAGAGCAGGGCAACGATTAAAGTCTCTTCAGTTATCTCGGTATCTTAAGTTCAAGTCTTACCAAAGTTGAAAGTGTGAAGTGGGCCTGACGGGGTGAGTGAATGCTGCAGCAGAAGGATTCTTGAATTCGATTCCAGCTAGCATAAGTCGTTGAATAAAAATTATTAAAACGGGGCCTCATAATAAAACAATGATGTTTTCCTCCTTAAAACATGTATACATGCCAGTCTTCGGAGACGGAGCGAAGCCTTTTTCCTTTAAGCAGGAGCGGTTCCTGTTTTGGCTTTTCCTACAGAAGGCAGACCCACGACGTGTCGCCTGATCACTATCTGTGTTTTAATTCAACCAAGAATTTATACTTGTAAAACAGTCTGTGTTCAGACTTCTAAGAGCTTCGTATGATTTTTACACTGTGATCTTCTTCTCGATTATCTTGCCCATGCCCAGTTTGGAAACGAGTTTTTTTTTTTTTTTTTTTTTTAAGTGACTCTCCCTCATCTTGTCCTTTTCTAAGCATAGAAGTAATTTATCATGGAAACAAGCTTTTCCTTTCTCATATCATTACATTAAAAAGAACAGATATTACAGTTCGCAAACTGGGGTACAAAAAAAAAAACAACTCACAGGAGGAACTGTGTAGCCTACAGCATACTTGGGTCACTGTCGCTGTATGCCACACAGTAATGCCAACCTGCTCTTGGATATATCTCAGTACCTTCAGTCACACTTTCATGGACATTATTTTTTCCTTCCCAATGGGATCATTAAAAATACAATTTTCTGTAATTTTATAATTTTTTCCCTCACTTAGTTGTTGCACCCTCAGTTAGAAATGATTGACTCAGTCCAAACTGACTCAAAGAAAAACAAGAGCCTGTTGGCTAATACGTCTGAACAGCCTTGGGGTCCATGGGCTTCGGGCAGCCCTGGGCCTCTGCTCTCACCTGGGGACCCCATCTTTCTGTATCTCTTAGCACTGCATTACTGTCCTGGCTTCATTCATGCAGGCTTTTCCCATTGCATATCTAGTAGTTAGCAGAAGCTTCTGGCTTAATTAACTCCTATATTTCCAGTCCATAGTTTCCAAAATTTTAGATCACTTACCCTATCAATTTTAAAAAGTTCATCATATAAACCACTAAGACAATAAAGGTTTATTTATCATAAGCATGTTCATTGTACTAGTACCTCATATTTATTATGTACTTTATATATATATTAATATTTTATCTATATATAATATGAATTGACAATATCAAGATATAAACAAATGTATTATTTCATTTGGAAATTTTGCCTCATATTTACAAATGAAATTGGCTTGGTTTCTGTTTTTGTTTTTCCACATTTTTGGTTTCTGTTTTTTGTTTTTTCACACATGTTTAGCTATGCTAAACATGCCTTTTTTCTACTTGAATATTTTTCCACAGTCTAAAAATTACTTGATTTGTTATTTTTAAGAACTATAAGACTTTCTGGGCTTGGTATCTTTTTTTAAGATAAAATTTTAACTTAAGAATTTTTTATTAGTTTTTTTAAAAATTATATTCCTGCCCGTCAATTTTAAATATCCTTTTAATTTTAAGTTACCAGTTCTATGTTATAACTGGACTCATCATACCCATTCAGAAATGTCTGGGGGCATGCCCAAGAATGCAGTTCCTCAGAGTTCACGTTGACTTTTATCTTGTTCACCTCCGTCCATTCTTTTTCTCGCCTGTACCGATAGATTCTTCTCTGGTACCGCTAACCAGCTCCTACCCTCCATTTAGTGACATCGAATTAAAGACTCGGTTTGAATTTGCCGTTTTGACCTCAGTATTGCCACCTTCTTTGTCTATTAGGTCAGCGCTCAAGACCCTGAGTAAGATATGGGGTGCCCTAGCTCTGGTTAGTGTGTTGTGCTTGGAGAAAAAGACATGACGACACGCATTGAGGTCACATGTCATCCGGGCAAGACAGATCCCCTTGAGACATTATCATCTTTGTGAATTGATAATTGTCCGCATGGGATGGGTCAATCACAAACTTGATTGGTCAGTGTACTGAGACTCAGTATGCATTTCGCGAGCAGATATACGATTTAAGCTAATAGAGACTAATGTATAAAAATGCAAATATTGCTTTGATAATTCACAATCAGAAATATTGAGAAAATTCTTGTAGTCTCATCTCTTTCTAGGTCAGTACATATAAGAAGCCAAATGTCAGTAAGCTGCTTAGTTTGTTGGATGAGCCTCTATGAAGATAATGGGTGTGGCCACGGCATCATATGCATTTCCTATCTTAACCGTCCTCGTACTTCATGTAGTTAGTTATCTGTTGAATTAATGTGATACCCTAGACGCTCTACAAAGGCAAGGAATACCTGATGCAGCTCACGCTAGGTATTTTTGTTGATGTGTCTGGGATCCTCTTTCCTGGAGGAAAGATACCTTCTTTCTCTGAAGAACTTCGGGTCTCTGGGCATGTCTGCAGGTAGCCATGTAAACCGCCTTCTCCTAAAACACATGCTCACTAATGTTAGAGTACCCTGAAATTTCTGAGGCCATACTTTTTATGGTAATTAAAATCAGTTTATTTTGAGGTCAATCTTGATCTTGATGTACAAGTGTAATCTCATGGGTCATTTTAATAGGAGTCTCATTATCTGTTAGATTTGTTTTCTTTTCCTATTTTAACTTAAATGTAATTTTGAGATTTGGGGGTATCTTACAGTTGGCAAAATGTATGTCTCTTGAGGTTTACTCTTGTCCGGTTACCTTTTAGAGAAGAATCGTATAGGAACTGGTGTTCTCATTTTATTTTCTCACTAAATATTTCAGTTTAAAGCTCATGATTTTTATACTTTCCCCCTGTCATTTTTGAGAATTTTCATAGCACACAAAGGTCATTTAAATAATCAAAATGATTAGAAATTTTAAGATCAACTTGTTTAATAATCAAGTAACATTCCAAGTATCATTCATTTATTCAGATGCTCAAATTTAAAATTGTTAACATCAAAGATACAACTTCAAAAGATAGAGTATCACTTAATGGGGTGTTTTTCAACCAATACTGAATAATTTCTTACTATCATATTGCTTTGTCTGTTCTTCAATTAAAGAGGTATATGAACTCCAAATACTTTCACATTAGTCGTTTGTAGAAGGAAGGTTTTCCTTGTGAGGTGTAAAAATTCAAACGTCATCTTAATGCAAAATGAATAAATCCAAAATGTATGAATGAGTAGAATTGCTTTAAATATTTACTTTTACATAATGCTTTTTTTTAAGATTAGTAAGACCCAAGTTAAGAATTTGACTAATTTGGAATGCACTAAATAAAGGTATTAAAATAAAATAATTCTAATAATTTTTCTAATTTCAAGGTAATCACTGTTACAGAAAACTTAGAAAGGTAAGAGATCATAGAGGAGAAACTTTAAAAAAAAAAAACCTACTAACCTAAGATGAGGCATTCAGCTAAAATATTAAGCTTGTTTTGATTTTGAAAAAGCCTGAAAAGAATTATAACAGTAAAACTTAGGTTTCCGTAGCAGAAATAGTAAATGCGACTTTTCCTTTTTTGTCAGCATTGTGGCAGAGGCCCAGAGGCCGAGGATGGCAGGTGGCCAAACAACGTGGCCGTGGAAACAGTGTAAAACCCTCTGTGCTGCCGTTCGGTCATCCTTCCCTTCCAGGCTGTGTGAAAATATTCACAGATATTTAAAGCATGGCCGATTGATAGAGTGGCTTTCTTTGAAGAGAGAGGTGCCATGATGCTACGGCATTATCTCTAAGTCTTTGGGAGGGAGTCAGTGGACCTTTGAGAGAACCACTCAAAGATTAACTGTATCTTGTCCAATGTGGGGACCCAGGGACTGGAACCTGCAACTGGTGGGCTCCATAGGCAAGAGGCTATGTGAGCTGCTGTGGTGGCAGAGCAAGGAGAAGGGATTAGACCTATTGTGGGAGCAAGTTTGGCTTGTGGTAGAGCATGGACTGTTGACTTCGAGTTGTTCTGGGAGGAGTTTTGGCCAAGGGTACCTCCAGCACATGCGCTACCCCCAACAGAGAGTGTCTGTGTAGGGTGGGCTGCTCAGTCTCAGCAAGGGCGCCTCTGAGTCACCCACAGAAGCATCCCACAGACTGGAGGAACACATCCGCATCTCAGCCTCATCTCGAGGACAGTGGCACCGAAGTACAACAGCGATACGTGATCATAGCAGTTTTTTGCACCTTCACTCTCCTCTCCATTCTCTTCAGCCGTAAAGGCGCTGGAGGAAACCCGATGAGTAGTGATCATAGAATTAAAGAGTAAGGGGGGTGAATTGTGGGAGACCCACAGCCCTATTCAGCACCACGGATTTCTGAGTCCAAGGGAGGGTCTCACCGAGAAAGGAGAAGAACTTGAAGAGTGAAGTTTTAATATTAAATAACCTTACTCTTTCTTGCTAGGCTCGATGCATTGTGTGGAAGGTAAAATGTTATCCTGATGTGATATTACTGAAAATAATCTCGGCACGAGAGAGCGTCTGTAAGCAAGTTTAAGTCCAGAAATGGTAAAGCAAAAGCTGGTACACGTGTTAACGTAACTAAACACTTCCGTGTGGGTGGTGACAGGGTGGGGGAGGGAGTAAACAGAGTTGGAAGAAATTTAAAAAAACTGGAAGAAAATATTTTCTGCCTATCACTAATGTGTAAAGAACGTCTATAAATCATTAGGAAAAAGATGAATAACCAAATAGGAAAAATCTTACTTAATACGTATAGGCAATTTACCCAAGAAGTGCACGTGGCAAACAGCCCTTTGAAAGCATGTTCAATCTCAATATGTAAATTAAGATAGGTATGGAGAGCATTTTTCATCTGTCAAAATAGAAAGGCTAAAAAAAAAACTGCTGACAGTGTTTGGTGACGGTGTAGAAATATGTGGCGATGCAACCTTTTTGGACTATAATTTGGCAGTAGTTATCAAAATAATAAAACTTGTGTACCCTACCAATCTAACAATCTCACGATTTTGAATCTATTTTTATAACAGTAGTCTGAACGTATAAAGATCTATGCATAAAGTTGTTCCTGGTAGCATTGTGTAAAATGTCACATTGAAAGCAACCAAAACATCCATCAATAGAGAAGCGATTAAGTAATTTATAGGACATTCATGCATTGATGGGTAATATAGCCGTTAAAATGAATGTGCAAGAAATGGAAAGTGAGCTAGTATAAAAAACAAAACGGAAGTATGTGTGTGGTATGAACCAATTTTTGTCTGAAGGGAGCCGTGTGAGTACATACATGTGTATGTGGATGAATAGGCGTCTGTGCGCATCGACCCATTTGAAGTAAAACTCTTGCCGGATTCTCACCAGACTTGTGAAAATCACTTTTACTGGTCATCTCAGGCTAAGATTGGAGAAGAAGAACAAGACTTTCCATTTCCTCTTATATTAGCGGGATTACGAGTGACTTTTAGATTTTAGCGTGTTTATGTATTTCTCAGGATAAACAGGTTTTTCTGATTAAAAAAAAAAAAAGGACAACGTGGGGTGAAGAGCTAGGGGAAGAGGGAGGGCAGCCATCTACCGGATTATGTCTGGTTTTCGGATGTGGCGAGATGTGAATGATGAGCGTCAGTGCCTGCTCCTCGACTTCAGCCTACAGTATCCATTCTGTGTAAGCAACTCAGGGAAGCTAATGCGAGCAAGACAAGGTCTCTAGTACTTCAAGCAGCTCAGTTTAGTAGAGACGAAATGTGTAAGCGGGTGAGAAGAACGCAGTGGATCCCAGGGCCCTATGTGCATGGTAACGTGCTGGAGCACAAGGTTGTTGAGCATGCATCGCACTCTGCCTTGGGAAGTAAGTGTGTGAGAGACTAGACTCCCAGCAGTCTCTTAGCTGGCCGCCTGCGCAGTGCGACAGGCCGCTCCTACTGCGGCTTCCTTTATCCAGGTTTTCAGCATTGGTACGAGAAAATGTGTTTTTACAATAATATTTTCTCAGCAGAAATAAAATCGGATGCTGTCGCTAGCAGAGAATACCGTTTTCGTCTTGTTTACCAAGTCATTTTCCCGTGGTGCAGATGGCCTGATAACATGGACCACATTTCAGTTAGAAAACACAAACAAATCCACAGACCTGATAGCAGGCTGCTTGTGAAGCTTTCAAATGTGACTTGGAATATCACACAGATGCAGTTTACGTTCTCGTGGTAAATTGGCACCCATTTAATAATCACCTTTGTTTACAGAACTTAAGTTTTGGAAACATCTGGATAATTTTATGAATAATTTAAATGTTCAGTTTGTGATCATTGCCAAATGTTTACTAAGAACTTACTCATGTGTGACAATGCCGGATGCTGTCAATACCACAGTAAATGGAAAATATAAGAAACTTGGAGGCGTGATTTACAGAGGCGTACCTACTGCATTAGAATATATGAAAATTATTATTTATGTTTGAAGTATTTCATGTGATTCTTCTGTGCCTTAGAATTTATTATTACCAAAACTGATTTTTTTTTCAATCTGAAAAATTAGGGGCTAGATCTGATAACATCTAAATTGCTTTTAATTTCTGAAAATCCTTTGATTTTATCAGGATGTCACTCAATTACAAAACCTGCTTTCAAAGCCATTTAGTTGAAAACTTTGTTTTCATCTTAATGTTTTCAAAAGTAATATGTAATCATTGTAGAAAATACATATACAGTGAAAAAGAAAACGAAACCATCCATAATTTCTTTGCCAGAGATGACTGTCGTTTACATTTTTGATTACTTTTTTGAATTCTGGAAAACGATGTCGAGAATTCCAACATCAACAGGTGATCATGGGGAATAAATAAAGTACTGTGTGTTGTTATTGCATGTATTGTATCTGACATATATGTTATGTAAAGCATCTAGCAGTACTAATGATAGATTCAACCTTATTTCTGGTACTTTTCTTTTTTATTTCAATAGTGTCCTCGTTCTGTTCCAACTTTTATTCAGAGGCTTGTTAGAGGCCTTTAGTAGCTATTAACTTATAGTAAGTAGTGTAAGGTAATCTTTGATAAAAATACAATTGTTGTCTAGTGTGTTCTGGTGTTTAATTCCCCATTTCAAGGAAAACTTTAATGTTTGTGTAAGTAGAAGTTAAGTCTGATAGAACCTTTATCTGTAGAGAACACCAGAGTGTGTATATTTTTCCCTCAAATGCATGAAATTGGTCATGGCATGCCAGAGGTTAGTTTTCAACCATGTCTTTACACCAGTGAACATGAAAACTAATCAATGACGTTAGCAAGAAGAGAAAATGGAGCCATAGTGAAAGCCTCTGGTAAATGGGTGGAGGAGAAGGAACCCCGTAGAGGACTGTGAGAAGCTGCTGTAGCTGTATCTGCATCGTTAGAACATTGAGGGGTAGAGACGATTTAGGTGGGATCATCTAGGAAGAGGAGGGTTCAAATGGAAAAATACAGCAGTGTTTGGCTTCAGGGAGAATGGGGGCTGGGCACTGAGGAGAGACACAAGGCTTAGGAGTTCCAGGATGGACGTTTGTAAGAGAAAGGATGGGAGAGGTCTAAAGGGGGAGCTCACCAAACCTGTGAAGTGGGTGCTGGGGTTAGACTGATGGTTCAGCATTAAAAGTCTTAAAAATATGGAAGCACACATGTTTCTCTGGACAGGGAGATTGGGTAAAGGTAGAGGAAAATTGCTTTTCTTGATGGAAGAGGAGAGTTGAGTCAGTTTGTACTGTCTAGTTTCACAATTTCTAGTAGAGATGAAAATCATGTTAAGAGAAGGGCAGAGATACAGATAGTTTCTAAAAGCTGGGGGGTTTTTGACAGGTATTACAAGAATGGAATCTGAGTAAAAATATCTGAAAGCTCTCTTAAGCGTCCATTTAAGGTTGGAAAATATAAACAAATACTAATGCGGGCTGATGGTTCTGAATTCTGTTTAGTGCAAGAACCTTTTTAATAAAAGTATAGTCTCACTCAGCCCCCCTTGTCCCCCTCCCCTGTTATTTCTCAAAGATAAAAGCGAATCTCTTTTGTTTGAGAAAGAGTAGTGGCCATTAGAGGCCATGGTTGACTCTCTCATAGTCACCACCGAGGCACATCTGCAGAAACCTAGACTGATACACACTGCCCTGATAGACAAGTAGATGCACAGAGAAGGAAGATGATATAGACCAGTCAGAAACTTGGTACCTTCTCTATGACTATGCGTAGGCCAGAACAGTCATGATCAGGCAAATGACACCAGTGAAGGTAACCCCGAGGTTAAGGCCAGACGGAGGAGCAAGTGAACACCAGGAGATCAAGTAGGAAGCTGGAGTACATGCCTAGGAAAATCATCCAAAGAAAGAAGGAACGTGTGCATTCGAAGGAGTCACGTTAAGCAAGAGCTTCAGGAGTCTGGGAATCATAAGGTGTCGAAGGCAGTGTAGCGACGCAGTTGACATCACAGACTGGCTCTCGTTCTGTCTTCACGCAGCCACTGGGTTTGGGTAACTTTGTGGTGCGTGGATTGGCAGTGAGGTCTGTGGACGAAAGGCACATGCTGCCTCCGGATGCGTGTGCGGCTATCGTCGGGGTGGGGTGTGGGGAGGCTTTCTCATTTCTCAAGATCCTGTTTCATGGGTGCTGCAAACAGCGCCAGACGCTTCAGTGGCTCTGCTGCCTTCAAGTGTGGCTTCTGAAGTTGAGTTGCAAGAGCCTGTCAAGTTTGGGTAAATCCATTGTGAGCTTTGTTAAAACTTCCTAGAGATCTCGAGAGAGATTCGTTGATCCATTTTTGCCCAGGTTCAGAGAGCTCCTTTTCCGCACCCTCCATAAATTTCAAAAGCTTTAGCTATTGCACATTAAGAAATAGATTTTATGCACCTGTAAGGTGAGCCTGTGGATCTGATTTCTTCTTTCCTCCAAGCACGAGGTGATCTCAGCACAAGATATTTGGGGCAGCAAAATGTTGACATAATTTTGTCTTATCTGGTCATTAGCATGTGGTTATTATTATAGTTTAACATTTTCTCATCCTCTAAATTTTAAGTGGAAGAATGGTAGATTTCATATAGGAATAAAGCCTGTAGAAATTTGGATTTTAAAATGAGAACAAACATGAAATTTAAGTCCTTTCTAAAACTAAGAATTAGGCATCATATCCATAACTTTCTGGCCTAGTATCTAGAAGTGAGGCTTACCTTAATTATGGTATAAAAAGATAAAAAATTCAAAGGATAAAAATTGTGTGAAATTATGTGTTAAGAAAAAGACATATCTGTCAAATGGAAACTCAAGTGTATTATTACCTTAGTTCTTAGGGGTAATTTAAATAATACTGTCAATTATACATAAATTTCAAAAGCTCTAGCTATTGCACATTAAAAATAATTAGATTTCATTTTCCTTAAACCATATAGTGATATTTTCTTTGTGTAAACATGTGGAGGTTTTGCAGCACTGACATGGGCAGTGAGAATGGGAAATAGTTTGTACGGTACCGATTTTCTGGTGCTGGCGTAAAAACCACAGTTTGTCAAACTTAGCAGTTCAGTTGGGTAAGTACTTCACAGTATTATTCAGATTTCTTTTAGTTGTCAGTAATACAAGTTTTACTTGAACCGAGGAGCCGAAAGAAGCCACTTATTGGCTTTTCTACCTGGAAGAGAAGGGATGAGTAGAATTAAAAAATGGGTTAATGACAATTCAAGAACAAATTTAGAAAGATAAATACATATGTAAAGATTTGTAGTTGTAGATATTCACACTAACCCTACACCTATCAGATATTTTTACTATTTTGTTGGAGATGTAAGGGAAAAAGTGCCTTTACGTATTGCTGGTGGATCTGTAAAATGATGTAGCATTTTTGGGAAAGCTACCTAAATTTGTCTATGAAAAAAAAATATACATGCTCATTGACCCAGGGGTTTCACTTCTGGGAATCTATGACTTAGAAATAAAAGCACCAGTGCATGACGACATATGCACAGTGATATGTTTCTTTTGTTATTATTCACTGTGTTCAAAACCTGGGGAAAAAAGGCCATACTGTCAATTATGGTTATCTACACCATGGAGTTTTATGCCAGTATTGAAAAGAATGATAGATAAGGTGAGAAACTTCAATGAAGTGTAAGTGAGAGAAAAGCAAAATGCAGAAAATTATGACATCACTAAAAAACTTTCTACCTGCACATGATTATGTGACTGCACATTAAAGTCTGGAAGCATATATATAGCAGGCTTTTTACGTAGATGACCTTATGATGAGAAGGGGGATAGAGCAGCTAGGTAAAAATTTTCACTTTTATGGATTTATGAAAAATTGTGTGTGTGTGTGTGTGTGTGTGTGTATAGGTATATAAATGAATAAAGAAATCAAGAGTTTTTAAAATTAAGAAAAAAATACCAAAAGGACAATTCCAGTTTGGTTACACTCAGGAATTTTAGGAAAGGATTTCAGAATGTCATATTTTGAACCTCACTGCTCAAACTAAAGACTCGAGAAACTCTGAAGACCCCAGCCTTTGGGTATAAATTGAAGATGGTGAATAGATGAATAGATTTACTGTGAAAGAAATGATCTTGAGGGAATGACATATCTTAATCATTCTTATATTTCCTTATCCTAGCAAGGAGTCTGCCATCTATATATCTATATCTGGCATTTAATGTTGGTTGAATAAAGAGATGTATATGCTTATTTACCTGTGTGTATGTGTAAGTATGGCCTGATATGCATATATGTGTGTGTGTATATATATATATTTCAGTTAGTAGATATTGGTTGAATAAATGTATTGGAAGATATAAATGGAAAGAATCAGACTTTCAGCAATGATTATTTAAAGTTATTTAGAATACTGATTACACAGCATACAGCTCTCAGGGAAGATCTTTAATTCATTGTCACTTTGTTATATTTAGGTTAACTCGTTACTTAATATTGAGGTGGGCATGAAATAGGATTGACGGTTGAGCAATCTCAAATGAATATAAGCTGTTGTCAACTGAAGATGAAAGAAATATGTTTGTCTCAGAATTTTAAGTAATTTGAAATTCATATCATGTCGCACCATTCCGATTCTCACAAGAACTCTAATTTCACCAAAGGCAGGGATTGTGTAATTTTTGTCATGCCTCCCTCCCACCTTGGGATGTAGCATATGCGCAGTAAGGTATCGATGATGAATACATTGATGATTTATAACCACGGCGTGTGCCAAACACAAATCCGTCTAGCGTAGTGTATTTTTCAGCGGTGGTCTAGAGCCAGCTTCTCTGTCACGTTCGGTGGCTTTGCAGTGTTTGCTTGTAATCGGCCATCTGGGAGTATTTACATCACGCGGTTTGGCAAGCGCTACCTATAAACCGCCGCTGCTCTCTTCCTGAGGTGGTTGTTAAACAATTATCGGCAATGCCACCGTATTTAATTATGAGTCATGACCTGTGAAATGGACCCTAAAAATGGGAAGACAAATCACACATTCCATAATTTAATTGATTTCATTATTTTTATCTGGAATTAGTTGTGTGACATATTTATAACAGCCTATATGCTTTTCTTAACATTCAAAATTGTAATTTTTTTGTTTTATGCTTTCTTATTAAAAAATTTAAGGGTGAATTATTACTCCATTTCCATTATTAGATTTCAAGGTGGTAGTGCTTCAAGGATAACTCAATTTACTTTTATGCTAAACAAATGGCTTATTGCTTATGATACGTATCAATAGAACTGGCACTTAAAGTTATATTTCTGTATTTTGTCTTTTAAGTGCCTTGGAGACAGGACGTATTAGGTTTCCTTATGTGAACGCACTTTTGTGATTAACTCTAGTAACTCTTCCCAACTGTTTTTTTTTTTTCCTCCTTTTCTTAAAGGTTATAATTGAACTGAGAAGATAAATTCTTTCCTACAAGTTCACCTGAACTGACCTTGTCTCTCTAACCTTCTAAGCCGCCTCGGAGGCTCACGTTCCTGTGTCCCTTACTGTTGCCAGCATATCTTTCTAACACACCGCTTTTTGTACTTTATTTTCAGGTCTGCAGTGACTTTCTGTTACCTGTGGGTTAAAGTCTGCTTTCAACATAGGAGCCTAACTTGTTCTGGTTCCTGTGTATTTTGCTCTTCTCTGCTCTCTACTCCCTACACCACCGCCACACAGTTCCTGAAATGCATGGGCTCTTTCACCTAACTGCCTTGGCCCGTGTTACCTGCGTTATTTACCCCCCACTCCTCATCCTTTGAGACCTTGGGCCTGACTCAGGGAAGCCTTCCTTGATTACTCAGGTGACACTTGTCACATCCTCCCTTCTGCTCACAGAGAAGATTCATGTCCAGGCTCCTCCTACCCGAGCAGATGCTCTTTCCTACCCGAGGATGAGTGTGTCATGGAGAGAATTTCCTCTTGTGTTTTGAGTCCCAGTATTCATCATAATGGTTGGTACATAATAGGTACCTGTGTACGTGTTCATCGAGTTAATCAGTTAGATGGATTTTATAGAACATCGCAGAAATTATATACTTATAAAATTGTTACCATGTGACTATCAGAGTTTTGAAACTTACCATTTGTAGATGCTCCGAGCAGGAATAGTAGACATTAAGTAAATTTAGATCTGTTACTTTCTTTACTCTCTCATTTATGGAGTATCTGCTAGAACATAATGTCAGTTATTTGGGGAAATAGAAAAGAGATATGAGACCGTTCCTGCCTTTTCATACCTGTATACTTAGTGACAAGGAGGACGAATATAAACAAATGAACAATTAACCTATTTTTGTTGGACTTCAGTTGCTTCTCATTTTAATCAGTTCATTACTTTATGTTCCTCCCTCCCTCACCTGCCTGTCTGCCCTTCCTTTGATCTCTAAATGGCACGGCTTTAAAAACTGTTAATTAAAGAAAGGGAAGGTGTGCTTACTGTCACAAAATCAGACCATACAGGTATTTTCCAAGCGTATCTCAGTTTCACAGCTTCCTCACCTTCGTAAGCACCATGATCATCTTGCACTGCGGAAACCAGAGGCCAACGTCCCGCAGCTTGTCGGAGAGGGATGCGGTTCTGAACCAGAGATCTTGTTTTTTTTCCCCTCTCTCCTATTTATTTTTTGACTCATATTTATATGTTAATGTCATGTGTATGAAGAATAATCTGAAGTATGTTAGATTTTGTACTGTTTTGTGTTTTTGAGCTTTTTACTCACATGAGCAGATTAGATTTGTGGGCTAGCCTTGTATGTGAAGAGGCAAGCTGGTTTTCCTCCATAAACCAAGAAAAAAGAAAAGGTGGGCAGAATTACACCGTAAATGTAACAGTGACGGTTGAAAATACTGCTCAATTGTGGAGGCAAATAATTGTGCAATTACCTGAAGGGACTGAAAAACAAATGGCCTAGTTTTAAAGACTGGAACAGCTGGAGTTTTCTTACCGTTCCCCCCGCCCCGCCCCTGCCCCCCATTTTTTCATGGTGTTGTGGGGTAAATGTTCAATGAAATTTTGTTGTGGTTTTTCTTTTTACGTGAACATAATCAACACAATAAGGAAGATAATGAACCAACGACTAAAAGCATTAGCACATTTTTTTCTGTCTGTTCGGATGTGCCCAGTAGATCTTTATCCTTCATTGAACCATCAAATATAGGCCGGCAGATTCGAACATACTTGTGTATTTAGTCAGTTTTCTTCACCCCGACTTTGAGCTGCTTTTTTTTAAGTTTTAAAGTGTAATTCGTTGTTCCATTGCAACTAGACATTTTCCAGTTCTAAAAGGTATGCTGAAAATACCAAATAAAAACAAGTGGCCTTATTTGACACAGTATAACTTTTTCCTTTAATTTCACTTTTCTGCAAGGAAATACACAATGTTATCCTGTATCAAATATTTTAAATGACCTGTTTAAAAACCTAAAGATTTAAAAGGAGTTCAGTTTGAATGTACCTGTCTAAACTTAGAAATAGCATAAAGCATAAAAATGAGTAAATTCGAAAATGGCTTTTTAATACTTTTAAGTTAAATTGAGATAATAAAGTTCAGAAATCTTTATATCCCACTCAATAAGCTACGACAGAGTAAACACACGCATGCAACCAGGACTCAGCTGGAGAAATAGGACAATGCCAGCAAGTTTAATGTCTCAGCGACGATACTTCCTCCTCCCCCAGATAACTCCTGTCTTGACTTTGAACATATTATAGGTTAATTTTTTCCTGTTTTTTGAATGTTCTTTAAAGCTTTTTATTGTGGTACAATTCGCACAATATAAAATCCATCATTAACCATTTTGAAGCGTACAGTTCACTTTATCTTCACAATGTTGTGCAACCGTCAGAATGCCCCCCCCCCCAACCCCACATACACACACATGCCTTCTCCATAGTTTTGGCCAATAGAACCCCCTCCAAACTGCTTCCTTTGTCCTTGGGCATATCCTTATCATTCTTTGAGTACTTATAGGGCCTCTCATACACAGGGTGTATGGGTGTGTGTGAGACACATGTACATGCATGTGTGCATATTTGGATGTTGTGTGTATGCAATTGTGGACATACGAAACATCATCTGTATAGAGAGAACATCTTCTGTATATGTGTACACAGACCTGTCTTGTATCTATTTTTTCTATCTATATACCTTCCCTATTTTTTCTACCAAAGCCCACAAGTTTATTCTGTTTACAATTATCATATTTTCTAGCTTATTTCTCTCGACGTTATTATTCATTAGGAATAGTTGGGTTCATTCGATTTGCATTTATTTCATTTTAGGCTTTTCTTCCCATCACTGATATTATATACATATTTTTTTGGCATGTATGAAACATCAACATAGTTCCAAAAGTCAAAACTACACGAAAAGTCATGTTCAGAGAATTGTCACTCACCCTCTTTTCTCTTAAGGTGTTCTACGCCCACGTCTTTCCCATGTTCCCGTCCACACTATACAGTTTCGTTAGTTCAGCGTTGTCCTCATATAACTACATGCTACAGTTCATGCAGTGTGCTCCTGTGTGTGGCGTGGTTCACCATTGCTATTCGACTGCTATTCCCTGGCTATGGGTAGAAACAGATGACCGTTAACATATACCATTTTTGAAAATCAAAAGCTAAAACGACACCTCATTTCTGGCTGTGCTAAGCAAGTAGAAGTGTTCTAGTACCAGGATATGGCATTCAACAGTTGCATCAAGGCTTCTTGAATACATAAAACGGTCTAAGTGTTCAAGTGTCTTACAGAAGAAACAGGGCCAATGCAGGAAAGCTTTCCTGTGAATAGAATAGTAGGGAAGTCGATACTCGTGTGTCCTGATGGGTAATAAGAGAAATGCGTGTTGAATTTCTTTTATTTTAATTTAATTTTAAGATGTCTAAGAAATTAGTGTTGGGTATTTCTTTGTAAAAATACACTTGATATTTCTAAACTTGTAACGTATGCTATTTTTAATGTACTTTATTTAAAAGGAGCTTCCAAAATTAAGCTAGAGTTTTCGGTACATGATGGTGTTTATGAAATGTTCATGAAAAAAATTATACCTAGCTCTGTCAGGGGACTCTTTGCTACCCCTTATTTTGTTGGTGAATGCATCTTTCTGTAGTACTTTACATCACTCGTAGTTTCTATGAGTTTGCATAACCTCATCTCTGAATAACACTTTATTGGCAATAGGGAGCTGTGGGGGTTGTAAACGTTCAATGACAGCTTAGTGTTTCTGTTGATCAGTGACATGAGAGATGCAAGAAACCATTTGAAAAATGAAAAATGCATTGAAAAATTTTTGTAATGCATTTTAATAGCAATATACATGATAGTAGTTTAGAGTGTAATTACTCCTTTGGCAACAACTGTGCTCACCCTTTTTTTGGTACAGCGCTGACTCTGCCGTTTTCTTGAAATACTGTCATTATCAGTGCAAACTATTTCATTAAATAGTCCCCACATCTCGTATCATCTTATTCATCTATACAAGTTTCATCACTTAAATCATAGGTACCAAGAATTCAGGAATTCTCATGCTAAAACTGAAGCAGTTTCATTTATAGTTACTGACACAGATAAAAAATCCACATACGTAGAGAGAGACACACACACGCATGTAAGAGTGTGCACACATGCTCTCATAACTGTAAGAACTTAAGCTTTTTGACTATTTTGGCTTTATGTTGATGAAAATATTCTGGTCTCTGCAGTTCACATGCAAAAAAACTACAAAGTGAATGTTGTAGAGGAGGACTTGAGCCTAAGTAACTAACTTCACACAAAAATCACTTAAGGTTTCAACCTGTTCTTCCAATCTCCCCACATTTAAAATTTTAAATCTCCAGAAACCATATATTTTGGATCCTCATGTTAAATTCATAACGGAAATCAGCATTTTAAAAGTCTGAGAGACTATTACCCGCAGTCGAGAATGTTGCATGGTGAATTGTGATATGGGCTACTTTTTGGGAGAAATAAGGTTTGATTTACTGTGTTGAATCATGGTTTACAGCATTTGGAGTAATGCTGAAGGATATAATTTCTGATTTCTGCGATGTCTTGGATCTAGGCAAACTTTTGCTGAAGACACCTGCAGGCTGTTAGACCCTCTACTGGGGGCTGAAAGATCTTTGTTCTCACCGACGGTGACGTTCATGCTGTGTCCTGCAGAGCACGCAGACTTTCTAGATGTAGCTTTTCACTTTTATTATTTTAAAAATCAGTTTATCGTTTAACGATAGATTCTCTGTGGTTGTGTAAAAATCGCTCAACCATTAGAAAAAAATGAAAGGAAGTCACTTCAATACTTTCCACTGGTAACTAGAAATACGATGTATTTTTAATTTGTCATAGAAATGGTATTCCAAATTACTCTGCAGACAAATAAATAAGTGAAGGTACATGCACTGAATAATTTTTATGTTTGAACTGAGGTGAAATGTAGGCTTTGAGGCAGGTAAAGAAGAATCTGGTCTAAGAAGGGTCAAAGGAAAGGGTTACTATTACTTTTAATAGTTACATAGTGAAAGAAATAATATTTGGTTTTAGAGGATTAGAAATGGTAAGGGAAATAAATACCGAAAGTGTATGTTACGTTTTATATCTTAGCGTATATTTAATAAGGGATCTGACAAGAGTAATGTATGTACTTTTCTTTCCGTTTTACATTTGATGGTTTAGAATAAAATCTAAAGGATTAAAAAAGATTTAAAAATTATGTTGGATAAATACCCTTCTAATTTTCATGATGTCAGGCAGACACCCTTATCTCCGTAATGTGTTCGATATCACAGGGGATAAAGCTTTCTAAGTATCTTCATCTTCGTGGCTAATGGACTTGGATAAATGGAGACGTGAGTAGCTTTCCTCTCTCTCCTACATCCTACTTCCTTTGAAGTTATGTAAAATGAAAGAAACTCAAGATGAGCTGTATTTAAAAGGAATATTTCTGGTTATTCGTGTAACATAATATTTTCTTCCCTCAATTTCCTTTCTTTTATACCCATATTTTGACAATAATATAATGAAAGGCGGGAAATTGTGCTGAAAATTAATCTCCCAATTATCTGGTCTATTTCCTATGTTTTTAATTTGAAATATTCCCTTCTGAGTGAGCATTTTTTTTTTCAGATTTGTGTGTGTGTGTGTGTGTGTGTTATCTTCCTCCTCTTTTAATCCTTAGTCTATACATACCTTCCATCTTATCACGACCTCCTTCACGCACTGAATGCCGGGCATTTTACAAGGGACTGAAGACGCAGCAATGAGTTAGGCGGAAGCAGACATCGCCCTCATAGATGGGTTCTAGTGGAGCAGATGGGGACATAGAGAAGTGCCGACATGTATGTACCAGCAGCTCCTTCCTTCTAGGAGAAGATTTGGCTGCCTAGCTCATTGCTTTTCTTCCTGCTAACCATCATCATCCCTGCTAACTTCATCATTCACATAGATGGTCCATCCGACACTCTAGACTCCTATTTCCTTTGACTTTATCACTCTCATTGATCTTTGTTTTCCCGCCCGATCTCAACTTCCCCATTACCTTGGATAGTAAAATCCCACCTCTAAGTGTGGTTTACAGACTTCCTTTCCTGAGCATTACCTATCTTTCGTGCTTCCTAAGATTTCCACTTTAGAAATTCTACAACCCTTTTAGAACTGTTAATCCATTGACACTACCATTTAAAAAAAATGTTTCTTAACCTCCCCACCCTCCCCGCCATGCCTTTCCCTCTTAAGGACCTTGGACGCCGTCCTCTGTTCTCTTGCATAAACCATCGGTTCACTTGCCTTTTCATCTGTATAATCTCTGCCCTTGGTTAAACTGGCTGCCGCCTCTGCATTTGCACCTCAGCACCGTGTGCACCTGGGAGGAAGCCTGTAGCCACACCGACTCGTATTTCCTGCCTAACCACAGTTGACCAGCAAGCTCTTAACGGACGCCGTACCGATGTCCAGCCTTGTAGTGCACTTCTTCCCTTTCTCAGAATGACTTCGTGCCTTTTCTTCTCATACCTCCAGCTGTGCAGCCTTACTTTTGGCCGATTATTGCTGCTTTTAGCACCCAGAATGTCCATATAATGAGAATAGAACTGCCACATCTCACTTTCCAGTTACCGAAAGTAGCAATCTTCCTGAATCTGTCCCCTTGGGTTCCGCTTCTGCTCTTCTGTCAGTGAGACACTCTCCATGCAGCTGTGCAAGGTCAGTCCTTCCTCTTATGTCACGTCGTCTGTCCTTTACCCCAGGGTTTGTTTGTTTGTTTGTGGACTTGTGTGTTTTTCTGCTCTATATCTACCCTCTGCACCATCAATTTCTTCCCCCCGGCGTGGTCATTCGCATCAGCCTGCGAACATGGCATAGTTTTTCTCTCACCTCCCCCCGCCCCAGCCCCTGCCGCCCAAATCACACCACAGGTTCCCCTGTAGCTACTGCCCCAGGTCTTTGCTCCCCTTTATAGACAATCTCTTCAAAAGAGTTGTCCATTCTTCTGCTCCCCCTTAAATTTCTGATTAGGCTGATCCCCAATCCACTACTCAAGCTGACGTTGACAGGGTCACAACGGGTAGTAGACGGTGGCCCTATTCAGTTGTTGAGACCCAAAACTCCGGCATCATCTCTGAATTTTACTCCTTTGACACCTGACTGCCAGACTATCTGCAAGTCTCGTCTGATGTGCCTTCGCATTGGGCAGCTCTCATGCCGTCCGTCTCCGGCATTCTGTGTTGGGCTGCCGTCACGTCCTGAGCAGACAGCACAGTAGCCTTCTGCTTCGTGTGCTCGTTTCACGTTTTGCCACTTACGGTCCGCTGCCATACAGGGGTCAGGATTTTCTGTTAAAAATGCTCGTTAGATCTTTTCTATGCTCGGTGCCCGCTAGTGGTTTTTTTCCATCCACTCAGACGAAAACCCGAAGTCCTTGCCGTGGTCTGTGAGGCCCTGTCAGTGACCAGCACACCTGTCTTACGTGGCCACACAGTGCGCAGGCTTTGTGCGTCCACAGGGTCTCCGTGGCTGTCGCTTTGTCTTCCTCCTCTCTTTCCTCTCCCAACTCCTCTTCCTCTTCATTTTTATAAGCGTTTGAAAATGTGAAAAGCATCCTTAGCTTAGGAATCAACACAAACATTTGGCACTCAGACTGTAGTGTTTCAGCCCGCTGTCTCCAGGATCGGACAGGCCTGTTTTGTCGGTCTGTGTCCTCTATATCTGTGTCACGCTCACTGGGATTTAGACGCATCTTCTCGCTGTTCTTCGAATACACCAAGTTCATTCATATTTCCTCCCGATTGCTTGAAATACCCGTCTCCCAGGTTTTTTATGTTCCTTCCTCTTCACTCTTGTCTCTGCTCAAATGTTATTTTCTTGGAGAGAAAAATGTCATTTGCTCAGACTTGCGCCTCTTAAATAGCTACTTCCGCCATCACTTACTTTCCTTCTGTCTTCTCGATTAAGCAGATGGCATTTTGGCTTAGACCGAAAACCTAGCAGCCATCTTCGTCTTGTTTTACCTCTATATCCACATCATGTGGATAGAGACTAAATTTTGGCTTAGACTAAAAACCTAGCAGCTATCTTCGTCTTGTTTTACCTCTATATCCACATCATGTAAACAAGTTTTGGCACACAGTAGGCATTCAGTATATCCTTTAAATAATAAATGGAAAAGTTATTTTAATACAGAGCGATGAGAATTTGGAAAAAGGAATCCATAGGTGGGGGACTCAGTTCGTGTGTCTCATAAAAGGCCTGTCCTGAGAAGTTAGTCTCAGCCCAGATCTACCCGATATCTAGGAGTCGGCCTGTGCAAGGACGTAGCAGTGATGGGGGAAGGGTCTGGGTAAGAGGCGGGAGGGAGTTAGCGGCAGGAACCTCAGGCGAAAATGCAGATGCCTTTCTTTAGGCAATAAATTGTACAAAATGGAAAAACTTAATATGACTGAAATAAAGAAGTATTGTTAGCCAGTGAGTCTGTTTGTTTTGTGTGTATTAACAGGAAAAAACAAATTTGCTGCCCTATTTCAAATGTCCACCTTTACCCACATCCTCCAACCAAACGCACCAAAAATTAACAGCTCTGCTTCCATGCTTTGAGCTAGAATGAGTCCAGAAAAAAGACTGACAGTTTGGTCTTGGTCTTTCAGACAAGTGGAGCCATATACTACTTTTTTGTTTGACTTCTTTAACTCAGTATAGTGTTTTGGGGTTCATGATCAGGAGTGACGTTTTTTATAGCTGTGTAGTATGCCACTGGATGGGCAAACCACGACTTGTCGATGAAAACTTAGGCTATTCCCAGTCATTGGCTGTTATGAATAAAACTGTTCTGAACGCTGTGTGTATGTAGATTTTTTCCCTTTCCTGCTTAACACCTACTTGTGCACTTGCCGAGTCTTATGGTCTGCATATTTTAACTTTAAAAATAGAACAAAAAAAACTATCAGACCGTTTTCCAAAGTGGCAATACCGTGTTACGTCTCCACCAGTCACGGGAGAGTTCCAGATGCTGTACATCCTCGTCACTCTAGGGGGCATGTGGTGTTATTTCCTTTGTGATTTTAATTTGCATTTCCCTTTTGACAAATGATTATGAACATCACTTCATGTGATTATTGGCCATTCGTATATCTCTTGTGAAGTTTTTTTATCCATTTTTTAAATTGGACCGTTCGTGTCATCATACCGAGTTATAGGAGTTCGTTAAATATTCCGAATACACATCCTTCATGAGATAACATTTATCATTGGGAGGGGCAGTCTGTCATGAGTACCACTGTCTATTTTTTTCTGGTTATGCCAAGAATTTAAGGTCCGATTGCTCCTTTCCCAGGCCATTTCTCAGGATTTCCTTGGCAATGAGAAGCCTTAGAGGTGAAGTTATGTCTGTCCACGGATAATGAGCAGGCTTGCTACTGTTCACTGTAAAAAAAAAGAAACAAAGATGACGACCCCGCCACAGTCAAGCTCAGTGTTCTCTCCTACAGTGCACCCCACTGCACGTGTAGGAGTCCATCATCCATCAGGGGAGATGGTGGGTTGGGGGACGAACATATATGCATGATAAAGTATTTGGTCTCTACTTAGGAGTTTCGTGTCTTCTGCCAGCATCCACGAAACAGTAGCAGGCTAACTTAACTTGTGTGTAGGGTAAAATCTCAGACTCTGCTCAGTCCTTGACATGCATTGCAAATATTTCCTTAGTCTGTGGCTTACTTTTAATTTTTTTTTTAATGAAACTATCTGAATAAAAGAGCGGAAGTTTTAAATGTTGATGAATTTTATAGGTAGTGCCTTTTGTATCTTATCTAAAAAAAATTTGCCTTCTCCCAGAATATTAAAGATTTATTTTCTTCTAGACATTTTAAAGTTTTAGCTGTTATATTTAGGTCTAGAATTTAGGTTTACTTTCTCTCATATTTAATTATTCCAACACCATTTGGTTAAGAAAATCCTTCCTACTCAATTGAATTACCTTGACACCTTTGTTCAAAATCATTGACCACACAGATTCAAGTGTATCTCTGGACTCTGTTCTATGATTGCTTCTAATTTGATCACTGTCCCAACTTTTTTCTTTTTCAAAATTGTTCTCTTTTAGATCCATCCCCTATATTTCCATATTAATTTCAAACATGCGTCTCAATTTTGCAAAAAAAGCTTGCTGGGATTTGGATGGTTATTATATTGAATCTGTAGATTCTTTTTCACAAAATGTATTAAGTGGATTTTTAATAATATTGAATTCTAATCTACAAACATGGTATAACATCCTCATTTATTTAGGACATCTTTAATTTTTCTCTACATTTTATAGTTTTCAGTGTATAGATATTTCCCTTGTTAAAAAATTTTCGTAATTTTATAGTGCTACTGAAATAGTATATTTCAAATTTTCATTTTCTAAATGCCGATCATATTTAGAAATAGGAATTATTTTTATATGTCGAACTTCTATTCTGTGACCTTACTAAATTCATGTAGATAATCATCTCATGTACCAGTAAAGGCAATTTTACTTCTTCCTTTCTAGTCTGTATGTCTATTGTCACTTTAATGCACTTGCTGGGACCTCCAGCCCAACGCTGAATAGGAGGCAAGGGATGACATGCTTCTCTGTTCCCACTGTCCCATGTAGGGGGACCAGCATGGGAATTACAGCTGCTGGAGGACTTCATGAGCAGGGACATATAATGTTCCATTCTGTGTTGCGAACGGGGTTTATGCATCGTTCAGAGTTTTGGGTACCTAACCTTAAGATTCTTGTAAGGATCCCATAGAATGTGGATTCAGTGAGCTCCCATTTTGTGGAATTGCGTCTTTCAGTTCAATTAAGTTTATCTGTAATTATAGTCACAGGGTGGGAGAGTAGAAGTTGCAATGATTTAAGATAATTAAATCCTTATCTTCTATTACCGAAGGACAAGGTAATATTAAAAAGTTACAAGTTTAAAAAGATCAGAATAAGCACATAATTTAGACATTAAGTGTCTATCAGAAGAAACAGTTAAGAGTATTAAAAGTGATTGTGAGATAGGGTTAAGAGATAGGCAGGTGGCTTTTTAAAAAAACCTTTGAATATTCTTTAATCCAAATGTACTTATTGCTGCTTATTTTTATGTATGAGGAAAATATACTTTAAAAACAAATATCAAATTAATAGTCATTTTGAGATGCCTTTTCTCCCATTTCTCTGTTTTTTAAATTGTCTGTGTTCAACAAGCAGTACTTGGTAATTTAAATAAAAACAGACATTGATAAATGCTATGTTAATATAAGTTGAATTTATTCTCTTGAGATATAATGTAGTCACTGATAAAAACGATATTAATTTTCAGTGCTTCACCACTTCATTTCCCTTTTCAACTTTATCATTTTATTTTCTTGAGATTTTGCCATCGAGTTTTTCTTCAGTAAATTACCACTTTGCTATTGATGAAAATCACCTTCCCGGGGCTAATTTGTTTTGCATTATTGGGAATGTTTGCTGTATACTATGTAGCAAACTAATAAAAATGAAAAGATATTTTTTAAAAAAATTATCTAATTACCTGCCATCCCAACTAATCTGCTTTTGAATACGTACCATACCTTTCCTTCCCCTTGGATGTATAATTCGTATTTACAATATAATTCTGAACTTTATTGTTCGTGCATCCTCTTCATTTGCCATCCGGACTGCATATGTACCTTCTCATCAGGTCTTTCTGCTTCTGGTGATGCTTCTGATCTCAGTAAAAGTCAAAATTCTTTTGGTGGCTTTCAGGCCTATAGTCCCGTCCATCACAACATTTTTCTGGATATCTATCCGCATGGTCAGTTCACTCCTCAGACCTCATAGTCTGACACTCAAGTTTGAGGCCTTCGGATTCTTCTCTGCGAGGCTTTCTTCAGCCTCCCAATTTGAAATTGTATCCCGTCTCCTGTGCTCCTGTACCTATTCCCTGCTTTTACTTTTCTCTGCAGCACTAACCGCTATCTACAGTGCAATATATTTTAATCACTTCTTTATCGTCTGTCCTTATTCTTCCCTTGGAGAATAAAGCCCTGTGCAGGTAGAGGTTTTTGTCTCTTGTTCACTGCTCTTTTTTCAGAACTTAAAACAGTGTCCAGCACTTAGTAGGCACTTAATGTTGAATACTGAGCGAACTCCCAACTCTTCTAATCCATGTATCATACTGCCGCCAGAGCGATCCTCCTTAAACTCCCCTGGAGAAGTTAATTGTGTAGTAGCGCTTTAGCCCTCCATCATCTGGCCCCTATCTTTAGTTCTATGTGCTTCTCTTTTTCTTTTTGGGTACACACGTGTGTTACGTTTTAGTCTGGAAGATATTCCTGTCTAATTCTTTGCCTCCCTAACTCCTACCTTCTCCCCGTTACACAGGCTCCCCACATGTGTGCTGCCAAGTTAGCTTCTGTTTCTCCTTTGGGTTGCTTGGTATCATATGATAGGACTTAAACTGCACTGAAAAGGATAATGTCTTTGCTTGCATTTCTCCTTCCAGACTTAGATTTTGATCATCTTTGTGTCTACGGTGCTTAGAACTAGGTACTTCATGGTGGTTGAATGAATTAATGATTTACAGCTTTTTGTGTTGGTTGGAATATTAATTTTTAATAGGGTCATTGTCGTATTGAGTTGTGATTTTTATTTTGTGTGTGCCTAAACTATATTTCTATGTTTTAAGATATTTTCTGTGATATACATTTTGTTTTCTATTGTATTTTAGATTTGAAAAGCATTTAATTTATAAACCTTTTGATATTATGTTGCTGTCTTTTGTGGATGCCATGGATTGTGAATTTATAGATTTATGGACAGAAGTGAAGAAATTATCCCTTCAAAATAATATGGCTCTGAGCACTTGTGTGCAGCCATTAATGCGAAAAGTGTGATTAATGTAATTGTTATTTTAATGGGTCATCTTCACACAGCATGAATTAAAATTCTTCTTTTTTTTTTTTTTTTAACTTATTTTACAGGGAAGTCTTAAGAGAAATCGACAGATCTCCCCTCAGGAATTCATCCGTGAACTAAAAATGGGGTCTGCGGATGAGAGACTCTTCACGTGCCTGGAGTCTCTCCGCGTATCTTTGACTAGTAATCCCGTGAGGTAATTCATATCTCTGAACATCATCAGGGCATGTGATTGAATTCAATAGTTGTTTTTATCTGTGATTTAAAAAAAAAAAAACTTTCTTTATGGCACCCATAAATAAGTACCTGGTATACCTCTATAGCTTCTCAAGGTAAAAGTTGAATCCGTAGTACTTATATGCATGAAGAAATATAGTCTCAATAGTATTTTTCTATTTTATTATTGAGTGATACCATAGCTAATGTACTTTAAAAATACACAATTTTTCTTAGAATTTTAAAGAATGTGATATTTTTAAAGAGGACAATCATGATCAGAAACTACTAATTTAATGTGACAGTTGCACTCTGAATTCTGGTATTGCATATATACTGGCTGAGTCCTGTTCGACATAGCAAGAAATACTATTAATTTTTTTTCCCTTTATTAGTAATGGTTGTGTTAGGTTAGTGTTTTAGATTTAAGAACTGTAAATATAGGTTGTCCAGTAAAATCTGAATTTTAGACATGCTTACATTAAAAATATTGTTTTTTGTGAAATCCAAATTTAATGGCGTCCTGTATCTGACAGCATGACCACCATAAGGGCATCTCTAGATCAATTTTTAGCCTTTGTAGCTTAGCATATTCTTGAAAAATTTCAAGAAGTTATTATAAAGTATCCGAACAGTCCTAGAATTAGAATTTCAGAGCTCCAGTGGTCTAAAGTAGATCAGTTTTGACTTTTTTATTGTATAATAAATCAGTACTTATTTCTGCATAAGAATATACCTATACGTGTGTACATGTATATGTGTGATGTGTTTATATATGTATGTATGTATATGTGTATATATATATGTTTACATGTATGTGTGTATCTGTATATATTTTCTGAGGGCTAGAATGACAAACTATGATTTGTTAATATGTAAAAGAATCTGTGATACCATCTGATTTGTGCTCTTTTTGGATATATCTGTAGTTACTCTATAGTATGACAAAAAATATTGACAGTACACATATTTAAAACAAAAGTCACGAAAGTGAGTGAGGTTTAAGAAGTGCGAAGAGTGAAGAAAGCATCTGTAGTATATTTCAACTTTGTTTTATCGTATTTTGCCACTATACTACATTGGTTTATACTATAAGCCAATGGTGAGAATGAGACCAGGGACTTCATATATCTTATTTACATCTCTTTAGCAACACAGTGCTTAGCATATGGAAGGTGCTCTTAAAGATTTGTCAGTTGAAACAATGAGGTTTGATTTTAGCCTTCTTCAGTCTTACCTTGGCTATTGCTGTTAGAAACTAAGTTGAATTAGGATTTTATCTAACAGGTTTGGTCATACATGAAGAGCTCGGGTTTCCTGCTTAATCTGCACTCATTAAATGTAGTCATTCAAAAAATAATTATTGAGCACCTGCTGTGTTCTAAGTACTATCTTAGATGCGGGCCTTGAGTACATAGCAAAGCCAGTCTTGGCCTTGTACCAGTGACGTTCACATGTGGGAAGAGGGTATTTTTTGGGTCGATGGGGAGATTCTCACACTCATTTCTCAGTTTATCTGTCAGCTGCTGGGCCCAGGAGATATTCATGGCTTTTCGATATGATTAACAGACTTTCCCTTTCCCTTTTCTTCTTCTGCTTCATCTTTTGAGTAGATGAATATGGTAGCAAAAGAAAAACTGAAAGGGTTTTTTTTTTTTTTTTTTAATGATTTTATGTACATTCCAATGGTGATTTCACCTAGGAAAACTGGGGAATAATTCAATATGTCCCTTTCATTTGAATCTAATTAAAAGAAAATCAAACACTTATGGAATGCAATTATTTTCCCCAAGAATCGACAGTTCTAGAATATATTACCAGAAATACATAAGTGCTATGGATGTTTCCTATGAAGTAGTCTTTTTAATTAAAAAGAATAGAAAATCTTACTGGGAATTTTTAAAAATTTATGGTTTTATGTAGACAGAAAATTCAGAAGATACTCAGTATTTCTATGTCTAATGCTCTGATTAGAAGAATGACTTAGCTGGACATGTAAAACTTAAAATTATGCCTATGCTCAAATCTTTGGACTTTGCTATCAGTTGTGATGTATCTGCTGAAAAAATCAGTTTTTCGTATTTTCTTTATGTACAGTATGTGACTAAATTCCAAGAGAGAAGGAATTCTAATTTTTGTAAGCTTTTGAGATTGTTAGACCTGTGGTATTATTGAGAAAATACGAGTTAAAATTCTTTAATGTCTGTGAATAGAGTTGAAAAAGAAACAAGTAAAGTTGTTAATTGTGGTTTTTCAATGCTGGGATCAAGATTTATTTAAATTAAAAATCAAGGAAGAAGCAGGAGCACCCCCTGCCCCTATATGCAATATTTTTAGAGCCATTTATCAACTTTTGAAACTGCCTAGCAATGATGAGCCATAAAGAGTACCTTTTACTATTCAGATAATGAATTACTTGAAAACCAGATTATTTGCCTTGTTTTTTGAAGAGTTGATTTGATTGTGAAGTTCTTCTGTTTGAAGTTTTATTGATTATTCAGTATTCTTGGTGACAGTTTTGAGCTTAAAGACATGGTTGCTTTATTTTTGGAACACTTGGGGAAAGAGCAAGTTCTTCAAATGATCAAATATAACTTTTAGTGGATCTTGACATAGTCAACAATTATGTTTAAGCCATCAAACACTTCGAGGTGATAACATAAGAAGGTAGACACTAACATTATGATTGATGTCAAGCGTTGTAGTTCATACCTGTCTGTGCATAGTGCCAAGTAATTATAGAATGCATCTTAATTTTTTCAATTTGACACAGCTGTCAAGGATAAGAGTTCTGTCTCAGAAAATCCAGTCTTATCAGGTCTTCGTGGTTTGCGATTCTAGGCATTGTTTTCCTTTACTCACAGTTAACATATACATTTTAAAGTTTACAAGACATATTTTTTTGCTAAAGTGATCTTTTTGTTAGATTTCCAAGGAGGTTTTGGAACTAGGTTTGATTACATTAATAGCTATAATTTTGAGAAAAATCACTTTAGAAAAATTTGCAGTTAAAGTATGTTTACTGCAAAGCGAGTAAACAGCCTTAAAGTGTTATTATTCCATTTAATCAGCGTCATGTTTGGAATCTAATTTTTCTTCTTTTCTGGGCTTCAAAACCCAAAGCTCCCGTGGAGGAGCTTAACTTTGGAGTCGACATATGTTTTGTACCACGTACTGCACATGTGACGAGAGAACTAGAAAAGCTTGTGGCAGGCGGATTGATGTATTCAGTGGTATCAACACAGTCTGAAGAAAAAAGTCAAGACTAAAAATTTTGAAGTCACTAATACTTTGACTTATTTTTGAAAATTATTTTTATAGCATGTTAAACATTTTTGAAGAAAGGCTATTTGTCAGAACAGTAAAACAAGCACCCACTTGCCTACCAATGGGGCGAAGACATGGAATATTTCCTATAACTTTGAAGCTTCCATGCACCCCTCCTTAATTCTCCAGCCCCTTCTTCCACTGTCCTGTGGCGACCCCTGTCCTGAACTTTGGGCTTATCAGTTTTTTCATTATAGCTTTATATATGTACTCTTTATTAACATATTATTTGGTTTTACATCATTTCAGCAGTATGTAAATGGCATCATCTTCTGTGTGTTCTTCTGAGACTTGACTTTTTCTCTGTTTCATAAATTTAAGTAATTTAAGTTTACTTAAAAATATGTGCAGCTACTCACATTCCATCACATTTTTCATACCTTTGTTTTTTCTTATATTTTAGGATTATCAACTTTAAATAACATGAATGCTTTTTTTTTTTTTTTTAGAAAAAATTCTATCATAATCTTTGTCTTTGTAGTTTTTATCTCTTTGTCTTGATTGTAAAATTATTTTGGGATTTATATCTGATACTTCATTTTGAATTTAAAGTTTCCTTTTTCCATGTTCTTCCTTCTTTTCCCTCCCCCTTTCTCTCCCCGCTTCTACTCCTTCTCCCATTCTGTTTTCTTCTTTTTCCTCTTCCTCTTCCTTACGTTTTTTTTGAATAGATTTTTAATTTCTCATTTCAATATTTCCTCATTTACTAATTTGGGAGACTTTTTTTTTTTTTTTTGATCATATAACAAAAAATTTAACATGCACACACTTCAAAAGGAAATTCAACATGCATCTTAAAAGGGACAAAAGAAAGCAATGGTTTTTTCTTTTTGAACCTAAGAATACTTTAACACTAACTGCCCTCTCTTGATTTTTATGGTAGTTTTGTGTGATATTTTAATTGTATGTTTTTTCTTTTTAATGTTATGAATTAGTAATTACTATTGAATTGTACTACAAATATGTGTATATGTGTACAAACACATATATTTATTCTTTTTTGATCCTTGAACATTTTTTTCCTCTGATTATTTTCCTTTTGCTTCAGGCACATCATTAAGTTCTCTTGGCTTGGCGTCTGTTGATGGTAAACTCTTTTGTTTGTCTGAAAGTGACTTTTTTTGCCTTTACTTTGGAAGGATTGTTCTCCTAGTGTATGAAATGAAGGGTTTTTAGATTTCTTAGTACATTCAAGGTATTTTTCTCTTTTGCTTTTCATTGTTGCTTTTGAGAGTGATGGCTCTTTATCTAAAACTCATGTTTTTACAGGTAATCTGCCTTTTGTTTCTGTCTGGTTTTATATTGTTTTGTCTTTGGTGTTCTATAGCTTCATGCATCTAGGCGGAATTTCTTATTTATGTTGGTAATTTATGGGAAGCTTCCTGGATATGATTGATGTCTTTCATAAATTTGGCGAAAATGTCAGCCATTATCTCTTCGAATTGACTTTACTTACAATTAGACCTTCTTACTGCATATACCATGATTTCCTAACCACTTTACATTATTCACCTATTTGTGTCTCTCTCTTCAGGATATACTTTTTAGATCTAGTTTCTTAATTATCTCTTCGCCGATATCTAACCTGTTACTTAACATATATACGGTATATTTAAACTTTTTACAGTTATAATTTCATCCCTACAATATCTCTTTGGCTCTGTTTGAAACTTGTCATTTTGAATGATTTTGTCCTCCTTATTTTTTAAATTCTTTATTTCTTTAAACATATTAACTATTATTATTTTATATCTTATGTCTCTGTTTCTAATAAATGAAGGTTTCCCAAGGCCAGTCCTGATGTTGGTTTTTCATTTCACCTATACTCATACCTTGTTTCTTTGTGTGCTTTGTAACTGTAGAACGTGATGTCCTATTCCTTAGAACTTTATCTTTGAGATTTTAGATGCCTCCGTTTAGAATGAATTAATGTGTTTCTACTAGTGAAGCACAGAGATACTCATGACCTGGAGCCTCCTTGAACTAAAATGACTGACTTGTTAACAAAGAAACATCCAGTTTATGGGAAAATCTTACAAGTTCACTTGATCCAAAATTTTGAGGATGTGCCCAGAAGTAAAATCTCAATAGATTGAGAACATTTGGGGGAGATTGGCAGTTTTGCAGCTTGTCTTATGTGTTAGAGACAGAGAAGACTTACGGAGGGTTACATGAAATCCATTTGTGGTCGGTTAAGGGGACAGGAGGAAGCAAATTGAGAAATCTCTAGGATTGGATAAAAAGCGGAATGGAGAGACACATACTTCTGTTACACTGGCGGGTACAGGCTAGTTAGCAATTAACCTTTACAGCACGTGGAGATCGTATGGGGACAACGAGATGACGATTAAGGATTCTGGGGTCTCGCATTCTGGTGCTGGCGGTTGTGCCTTCAGGGGTAGGACAAGACATTTACTCTGACATTTCAAAGGTATGTTATCCTAGATGCACAGAGACAACAGACAGGCTCGCTTCCAGTAAAGAGCGACCTTTGTCAAGGAAGCTGCAGGCCTAGGACATGACTGTGTACCATGACCCGCTATCGTTAGGAATTTTTATGCGCGGACCATTGTATGCGGTCGTTTTTAATCGCTGAGTTTGTAAGGCCTGCCATCGGCCTCCCCACATCCCACACCTCGAACTTGTCAAGCTGATAGTGTTTGTTCACAGTGCGGAGGTTTTTTTCTGTTTGTTTTTTGACTGCATGGGCCCCTTACATGTGTCTGGCGGGGGTCGTGAGTCAGTAGAAGACATTCGCTCTGGCGACCTACATTGGGCGGGACAATATCTAGTTTGCCTTCGTGCTGAAAGTGTGACCCTTTGAGGTCCTCGCAGTTTGCTTGTGTGTCCCAGGCCGATGGTGGCCTCTGGGCGTCAGCTCTTGTCCCTTTCACTCTGCACAGCTACCACAAAGGGAACGTTGGATTTGCAGAGCTTTGCCTGTGTCCCGCAGAACAAATGGGGACTTTACCTTCTTGTCACCTCAAATACAAATTTGAAATCGTGTTCGGTGACTCTTGGTGAGAGGATGGTTGTGGATATCTAATTTAATACCAGAAAAAAAGTATTAAATAAAAGACTTTCGATCATAAAAGCATTGCATTCCTATGCTAAACATCCAAATTTCTCAGGATAATATAAACAGAAAAGTAAGTCTTCCTCCTTTTCGTCATTTGATTGTCAGACCTGCTGCTCAGTGGCGAATGCTTGTAAATAGCTTCTTGTGTACCTTCGCCCCAAATTTTTAATGTGTATGTTTTTATGTTCATACTTATTTTACTTTTTTGAAACCTACTGTTGCTTACTTTCTTTAAAGAAAAGATGAACCTGAGAAGCCACAGTTTTATTGCCTCGCAAGATATTAACTAGTTTTGTTTTTAAATTTAGCATTTTTATTCTACTCTCCTCTCCGTAAGTCACTATAAATCCTTTGATTTTTTCCAGTTCTTTTTGAACCAGCCTCAGCCTTTTTCTGGTTCCCCCATTAATGCAGTAAATAAATATTTGACGCTGCTGACTTTATTTGAGTAAGTGATGTTTTTATCTTTTTGGAAATCATGCTTCGGCATTAATAGATTTGTGGAATGTGTTACTATTCTTCAGATACATCCTAGAAATTCAAAGAGGGGATGGACGCGGGAAAAGCCCGGATTTCCTACATCTTCTCAGGGGTGAGGAGTGGGGCGGGAGGCGATGACTATGATGAAGAGCTCGGATGTTCCCTGAGTGAGGAAGTCTTTCTGTCCCTCCTTAGTCTTCACTGCTAGTCCCCCGGGCCTCTGTCCTCCCCTTTCTGCAGTTTCTCTGCGTAGGCAGTGGATTCCGTAAGTGGCGTGGTGGTGAGGTGAGGGGTGTCATGTGTTCTTCAGAGTGCTCAAACCCGAAACAGCTATGTGTGTGTGAAGCCTTCCTCTTACCAAGAAGGACATCTTAAAGCTTAATTATACCACATCACGGCCCTAATGTTACCGATTCGATCCAAAAGCCCAAACTCAAACTATCAGAGAAGATGGTACCTCAGATCCATCTCGAGAAAGTACAGAGTTCACGCTTTTCTTATGTCCAGGGGAATGGGACGGGCTATTTTTGCAAAAACCGAAGCCACAAGCAGAATTCCTCTGAGGATTAGCACGTCTGTATGCAAGACTGAGCAGAAGCCATTATGAAGGCCATGGAGCAAAGCAGGCTGGAACCAGACGGGGTCAGAGAGGCCGAGCAGTTCACTCTGTTACATTAAGAGTCATTCTCACCAAAGACGCTTTCTTAGGGAGGAGTTGGAGATGAATCACACTATGCATTCACATGTGTGTATGTTTGTGTGTTGTATGTACTATTAGGGTCTTGACAGGAAGATGGAAGCCAAAGCACTCTACAAGTTTTTCAAAACAATACCAGAAAGGAGCTAAGCAGGTGATGGAAAGACCGAGTGACCAAATAAGAGGCAGCGAGGACGTTGACAACGGCAGGACGCGTCCGCGCCCCCCGTGTTGGAGGGGGAGGAGAGGAAGGCGTGTTCCCTAAGCAGCTGGTGTCAGATGTCAGAAGCTCGGTTCGTGGGGAACCGTCCCACTGGCCAGACCTAGCAGGGAGCAGGTGATGGTGAAGCCTGAGACCTGTGACCCGCAGGGTCAGGCCCCGTAAGACCAAAACAGTAGAAGGAGGAAGAAAGGGAGTGAGAAGAAATGGGCCAAGAACAGGGACATTATTTATTGAGATCTATAATAGATCAATAAATAATAAATGTTAAATTCCCAGTTTTTAGTTTCATTGCTATTTTAGGTTCTTTATCTTATTGCAAGGAAATGTGAAGAACTGTGCTTTTATAATATGTTCCAGGAACGTGGATCAGGTCAAAAATGTTCTAAGACTACAAAGGGCTATTCTGCTCCGAATTTCTTGAAACTTTTTCTGTTCAAAGATTGTCAACTTGGTCAAGCTAAGTAAAGGCTTACTCTCACGGCCCCTGCATTAACTTCAGTCCTTTTTCAGTATCTTTTTTTGTTTGGCCTCCCAAAGATCTTTCTTTATAACTCATCTCCAAATCCCACAAGAAGAGACATTTACTATGCATTCCATTTCATTTAATTTAATCACTGTGTCGTTTCAAACATATACATGCAAAATTCTGTACGTTCCCTTTTGCCTTTGAGTTCTGAATACGTTAAAGTAGATCCAGGAGTGAGGAAAGGGACAAAATCAGCTGTACTGCTGGCAAAGCTGGGTCGAAGAGCACAGTGGGGCTTGATGGCGAAGCATACTTCTTCCTGCTTCTCAGTGACTGGACTTGCCATGTTGTCTCAGGTAGAGAAGATAGTTAACCCCAGGCTGGGCTCCTACATGCTCAATGTCCTTTTCCAACTTTCACCAATTTGATAAATCATTCCTTTATGTGGGATATTCAAATAATGAGGCGGAGTGAGTGACCAGAAGTAATCCCAGTGTTTCCTCTTGTGGATGTAGGAGGAATGGGAGGATAATGGGGAGGAATTGAAACTATCCCCTACCCGCCAGGTTCTTCTGGCTGGTCTAATGATCAAATACACACGAGACAGACGAGCAAGGGAAAATAGCCAAATTTAATGCATACACACGTATGGGAACCCCGCATACATGAGAGAGTCAGAGACCCCGCCTGCAGGAGAGGTTCAGAGATAGGAAGGGGATTGAGGCATGTAAGACATCCTCAGCTGGGACAAGGCAGTGTACCTTGGGGCTTCACATTCTCATTGCAGAAGGTAACAACAGATGTTTAGCAAATAGAAGTTTGCCGTGACCTATAGATAGGTCAGAAGATGTTATCTCTGATAATCTCTTATTATTACAGGCAAGGCCCCTAACTCAAGTTCTTCTAGGTAGTTAAGGGAGGGGCAGAAGTTTCTCTTGAGCCTGAAGCTAAAGTTACCTTTGGCCCTAAACAATTGCATTCCACAAAAACCTGTCTTGGTGTGATTCATCCTGAACCCCCACAATTTTCTTATTAATGATATGCCCCAGTTTACTTTTATTTCCATGACATGTTTTAGCATTAAGGTGTGAGATACAATTAAAAAAATTATTTTTATAAAAATGTTCCACAGTTAGCAATATGTACAGATTTGTAGTGATATTAATAGTAAACATTCCTGAAATGGGCAAGAGGAATAAAGACTTTCCTAGATGACCTAAGTTCTTGTATTCTGTATTTCCTTTTCTTTCGTCCTGTCTCTTCAGTAATGATGCCAGGGAAGCAAGTAATACAGGTGAGTCCAAGTTTTTTTTTCCCGTGCCATTTGATACAGTAGCCATTTGTGACTATTTCAATTTAATTAATTGAAATTAAATGAAAAAAAAAAACCCAAACATTTCAAGTACTCAAGAGACAAGAGGAGGCTGGTGGCTACCTTACTGGACAGCACATATAAACCATTTCTTTCGTAAAAAAAATTAATAGTGCTGCTTAAACACCTTCGTTCTCTGTAACCACTTCTTTGACGTATTGCATGCGTGGCTATTCTCAAAATTAAGTCCAGGAGTATAATGCTGTATTAAGAAATTCAAGTATGGAAGAATAAAGATTATATTTTGAATTCCATAAGGGTGACTGGACATTCATATCAAGAGAGTCCTGAGAGAAGAGTGATCTGAGAGAAGCTGCCAACTTGGCAGAATAATGCTGAGGGTATGTGGTTATATCAGTTTTTAAAGAATAGAAAAAGAGAGGCAAGGTTTATCTTGATGGCAGTGCTATAGCTACCATCAATGACAGCGGTCCCTAACTTTTTTGGCACCAGGGTCCTGTGCTCCTATGAGAATCTAATGCCTGATGATATGAGGTGATGGTCAGGCTGGGGAGAGTCTGCAAAAAAAAGAAAGATGAAGCTTCACTTTCTGCTGCTGCTCACCTCCTGCTGTGTGGCCCGGTTCCTGACAGCCTGCAGGCCCTTACTGGTCTGCACCCTGGAAGTTAGGGACCCTGGTTTATGACAACCTTCAGTGTAGCTGCCTGTAGCCAGGATGAGAGAATCGGTAATATGGCAACTCATCATAGAAGTCATAGAAACATCCCTTTTGGTAGTTTAAAAATATTAGTGTTATGCATGTTTTTTAAACAGAATTGTCCTCAGAGAGATAGGCTTACATATACTTCTAAAAGCATTCCTATTCAGGTTGTTTTCCAATAAGAAATCAAAAAATATAGCCAGGGTTTTTTCTCGAGAAATTTTTAGTTTTTTAATTACAGGCGACATACGATATTATTAGTGTCAGGTTTACAACATAAGGATTAGCATTTTTCTGTTATGAAGTGATCACCCTGATAAGTCTAGTAGCCGTCTGACACCATACACAGTTGTTACAGTATTAGTGACTATATTCTCCATGCCATACTTTACATCCCCAGGACTGTTTTTATAACTGGCATTTTGTACATCTTAATTCCTTCTCTTTTTTTCACCCATCTCCCCAACCCGTTATCTGTCAACCATCAAACTATTCTCTGTATCCGTGAGTTTGTTTCTGTTTTGTTGTTTATTTTATTTGTTATTTTTATTTTAGGTTCTGCATATAAGCAAAATCATACCGTATTTATATTTTTCTGACTTATTTCACGTAGCATAATACCCTCTAGGTCCATCCATGTTGTTGCACATGGCCAGATTTCATTTTCTTTTTTTATGGCTGAGTAATATTTCATTGTATACGTGTACCACAACTTGTTTATTCATCTGTCTGTGAACACCTAGATTACTTTCATATCTTGGCTATTGCAAATAATGCTTCAATGAAAACAGCAATACATATGTCTTTTCACATTAGTGTTTTGGGTTTTTTGGATAAATACCTAGATGTGGAATTGCTGCGTCCTTCTCTGTTTCTTGTTATAGCCTTTTTTGAAAAATTAAAAATTAAAAATTATTGGGATGACATTGATCAATAAAATCCAATAGTGTCAGGTGTACCATTCAATAGTATGTTGTTTATATATTGCATTGTGTGTTCACCATCCATAGTTAGATTTCCTTCTATCGCTAAATATTTGACCTCTTTTACCCCTTCTACCTCCCCTCTCTGTTTGCCATGTATGTTTGTTGCTTTTAGATTTATATCGCACATATGAGTGCTATCATGTGGTTTTCAACTTTTAATGGCTCATTTCGCTTAGCATGATTATCTCACACACACACACTACATCTTCATCCAGTTATCTGTCGTAGGACACTTCGGTTGCTTTCATGTACTGGCTACCGTGATTGCTGCTGTGAACACTGGGGTGCATGTATCTTTGTGGATAAATGTTTATAGCCTTTGTTTTAAAGTCTGTTTGATATAAATATTGCTACCCCATCCTTTTTTTTTTTTTCTATTTCCATTTGCATGAAGTATATTTTTCCATTTCTTTACTTTGAGACTGTCATTCAATCTGAAGGCAGCATAAGGATGGGTCTTGTTTTTTTATTCAGCTACCCTATGTCTTTTGATTGGAACATTTAATCTATTTACATTTAAAGTGGTTATTGATAGTTATATAGTTCATGCCATTTTATTATTCATAGTTTTATTTTTTTTTCCCTTATTCTTAAAGAAATTACTTTAACATTTATTGTGTTACTTGTTTGGTGGTGATGAATTTCAGCTTTTTCCTGTCAGAGGAACTCTTTATCTGTCCTTTGATTCTAAATGGTACCTTGCTAGGTAGAGTAATCTTGGATGTAGATCTTTGCTTTTCATCATTTTGACTATTTTGTGTCAGTCCTTTCTGGCCTGCAGAGTTTCTGTTGAGAAATCAGCTGACAGTCTAACGGGAGCTCCCTTATAGGTAGCTAACTGCTTTTTTTCTTACTGCTTTTAAGATTCTTTCTTTTGTCTTTAACCTTTGGCATTTTAATTAAGATGTGTTGTGGTGTGGGACTCTTTGGGTTCTTGTTTGGGACTTATATGCTTCCCGGACTTATATTTCTATTTCTTTGGCCAAGTTAGGGGAAGTTTTCTGTCATTATTTCTTCAAAAAGGTTTTCAATCCCTTGCTCACTCTCTCCTCCTTTTTGTACCTTTATTATGTAAATGTTGGTATGTTTGATATTGTCCCAGAGGCCACTTAAACTACCCTTGATTTTTGAATTCTTTTTTGTTTTACTGTTCTGATTGGATGTTTTCTGTTACCTTTTTTTCTCAAATCACTGGTTCAGTTCTCTACCTCATCTAATCTACTCTTGATTCCCACTAATGTAGTCGTCATATCAGCTCTGTATTTCTGACTGGCCCTTTTTGTTTCCTATCTCCATTATGTTTTGTAACTCTTTGTTAAAGTTCTGAGTTCGAGTATCCTTATAACTAGTGTTTTGAACCCTGCATGTGCTAGCTTGCTTGTCTTCATTTTGTTTAGTTCTTTTTCTGGAGCTTTGTTTTTTCATTTGGGACATGTTTCTCTCCTCATTTTGGCTACGTGTGTGTGTGTGGGGGGGGGTAGGTGGAGCTGCTCCGTCTCCCGATCTTGGTAGAGTAGCCTTATCTAGTAGGTGTCCTGTGGGGCCCAGTGACATAGTCTCTCTAGTCACCTGAGCCAGGTGCTTCAGACATGTCCCTTCTATGTGGTTTGTGTGTGTCTTTCTGTTGTAGCTGAGTGTCTTGATTGTTATTGGCATGTCAGTGGGAGGGGTTGACCCTCAGGCTTACTGACTGAGGACTGGCCATGTCTGTAGTGGGGGAGCTGTTGTGCAGGGGCTGACCTCTGCTTGTTTGGGGTTTGTGAACCTTTGAGAAACTTTCGGAAAGTCCCCAGCATGAGCCAGAAGTTATGGGGACTTCTCTTTCCGGCACTGGAAACCTAGACTTGGGAGCCTGGTGTGGGGCTGAGACCTCTCGCTCCTCAGGGAGGGACCTCTGCAGCTGAGATATCCCTTCCAATTTTTAACTGCCACATGTGGGTGTGGGACTAGCCACTTCCGTGTCTCTGCCACTCCCACCATCGTCAAGCGGCTTCTTCTGTGTATCCCTAGCTATAGGACTTCTGTTCAGCTAGACTTCAGGTGGTTCTCAATGATGGTTGTTCTGTAGTTGTAATTTTGATGTGGTCATGGGAGGAGGCAAGCACAGCGTTTTCTTACTTTGCCATCTTGACCTGATGTCTAGGATGTTAATATTCCTCTTTACTTTTTTGTTTAGAAACTGCCATATATCTTAGGAAATGCCTTGTATTATTTATGTCAAAATTGTCATTCAGGATTCATAACTTTTATGACACTTGATATTGCTTATTAAAGAAATACTTGCTGAAAATGCCATCTAATTTTAGGTCATTTTGCTCTCCTTTACAAAGTATTTTAAGTGAATGAAATATTAATGGAAAATGCCCTCAAAGAAAATATCTATTAATGTTTTCAAATGAGTACTAACTTGATATTTTTAAAGAGCAATCCAATACTTTCCAATGCTTTGAGAGCCATACCAGAGCTGGTGTCATTTTTCTGAGACTCTGGGAGAGTCTCATGTGCCCCACTGGTAGGAATCTCTCTTTTGTGTGCTGTCATTGGTAGTATAGCTTGGATTTGGCTTATAGATGTGTTACAATGTATCCTAATTCTTTGGCTTCAAAGTTAACTTTACTTGTACCTTAAAAACTTTGACTTTAAATGCATGGTTAACAATAAGAGTACATTCGAAGAAAGATAAATACCATATGATTTGACTTTTATGCAGAATCTAAGGAACAAAAAGAACAAACTAATCAAAAACAGACTCACAAATATAGTAGACAATTTGGTGATGGACAAAGGGGATGGGGGTGGGGGGCCCGGGAGAATGGGGTTAAGGGTTAAAGAAATAAACATTAGTAGTTGATAGATGGTCATGGGGATGAGGGAGCATGTCAGAGGAATGCAGTGAGCATTAATATGATGGCTAGGTGGAGGGCCGGGGTGGGGGGAGCAATTGGGGGGATCATTTTATGAACTATATAGATGTCCAGCCAATGTAGTGTATACTTGAAACTAATTTAAATAAATGAAAAAAATACATTGGAAATATACTAATCACTTTTAACCGAGAAATACATATTTTCTTTACCTGGTTCATAAGAACTGTATAGATCAATTTATAATTGACTTGAAAGGTCCTAAAATTATAAAGTACTCCAAATATATTTTAAAATATATACCTCTCAGTCTCTTTAAAATAAAATACAAATCATTGTTTGAATAAGATTAAATTTTTTACAAAAGTATTCGATTAAAATGTAAAGTCAGTCACAATGTAATGTAGGGTCTAAAATCTTCATTTTAAAGAGAGTGGTTCGATAGGTACACAAGGAAGAAAGTGTGACTGAAAATTAATTATTCAAATAGATTAATTTACTGTTTAAAAGACAATACAAGAGTGTTATGCTATAACAACTTGGGAAAAATGCTGCTGGTAAACTTATACAATTTCTCATGGATATAAAGTTGAAATAAAGTAACCTTTCTTTTCAATGATAACTTTTTCTGAGAATGTAAATCTTATGTGTTCAACTATAACAGGTATCAGTATGAACTTATTTGCTGAATGCTTTAGTTTCTTTGGCAAAGATAAATAATTTTAGTGGAGAAATTATTGCTCTGCAGGCACTGAAGCCCCTACTTAGTGTTCTATGTACAAAGATTCTATCTAGTGTTTTCCTGAGACTAATTTTTAGGCTTGGTTACTGTAAGAGTATTGCTAGTTGAGTTAAGGAAAGGATTTAAATATCACTTCCTTGATATTCCTTGAGACCTATCTCTATATAAATATACATATCTATGCATAAAGAAAGGTCGTAATACAAAGAGAGGTGTCATATATTGATAATAGAAGGAAGTCTTAATTTTTATGATTCAGAAAATCTAGTATAGTCTAAGTCAGTTATCTATATTGACCATGAATTCCTAGTTCTTTTGTTGTAGGGCACTATGTGTCAAAGAAACAAGTATAGTTTTCATATGTTAAACATCGTTCATGTATTAAAATTGATTAAAGGTTAACAGAAAATACCCATATTAGGGTTACATTCACTGACATCACCAGGAGGGCCTCTGGCAGGGCTAAAGAGAAATCGGCTCGTTTGTGGCCAAGTCCAGGAGAGCTCGTACAGTGACGGGGGGTGGCTCTGGGTCTCTGCTTTTCAGGGCTCACCATACGTGGCTATTGAGCTCTCGAAATGTGGCCAATATGACTCAGGAATGGAATTTAAATTTAAACATCCACATGTCGCTAGTGACCGCCCTTTTGAACAACATGAGTTCAGAGATCAGAAAGTCCTGCGCGCTCCCTTCGGGCCTTTGCACTCGTGGGTCTCGCCAGGTGTGGCCGTTATCTCCTCGTGCTACACATTTCTGAGGAGGAGGGCAGGCATTTTGTTGTCATGGGACCCTTAGTGTAGGGACTTAGCAGAGAAAATCAGAGCAGGTGTTAAGTGGATTTAAATAATAACAAGAGAATAGGAAAATTAATGAAATAAAATGAAATGCATAAGGCCGTACTGCTCAATTTTCAGGAGCTCAAGTATTTGGAGTGTCTTTCTTTATATACCTCCCTGTTTGGAAGACTAGAATAGAACGAGGGCTTCTCCCCACCCTCAGATTGCTAATATTCCATTTGGAGTGATGTGTCTAACGTGCATTAAAGAATATATGATACCACAAGCTCTTTTCTAACTGAATCCTCAAGTATGTTCTACAAATCACACGCCACTGGAGTATAGCAGAGGATGCGCGTGTTAAGCTACCCATGTAACAAGTATCTATGAGAGTACTGTGTAGGTACCACAGTAACCAGAGGCATATGGCGGAGAGGCTTAGAAAACCAGTAAGTAAGTAAATACGTAAATAAATAAGACATATACGATCAGTTCAGTCAAGGAAAAAAATCAGGCACTGAGAATAATGGATAGAGAACTTTTAGGTGCGAGAGGAAGCCTTTCTGAGGTAGAGATGTGTAGGAGACTGAAAGGACCAGGAACTGGCTAAGAGAAGCTTAGGCGTTGGCGATGGGCCTGGAGCACCCCTTGGGCAGCTGAGACTCTGAGGTGGGGAAACTGCGGCAGGAAGGTGGAGCCATCAGGTGGCCGGAGGCCGGGTCACAGGGGACGGGGGCCTTAAAGGTCATGATAGGGAGATCAGGTGTTTATTCCAATAAGTGTCAGAGGCTGTTGAGGGGTTCTATGCAGGAAATGACATACTTGTTTCAAAGGGACGGCCGTAGGGAGAATGGATTGAAGGGAGGAAAGAGCAGACAGGGAGATCAGAAGGGAGGCTATGGCGGTCGTCACAGAAAGCGAGGATGGCTTGGCTAAGGATTGCGCTAGCGGTGGGGTGGGGGGTGGGTGGCTTTTGCAGGCAAAATGGAGGTGGAGACTTGTAGGACACGTCGATGGATTGGATGTGGTGTGTGAGTCAGAAACGACACAGATTCTTGATCTGAGCACATAGGCGGCATTAACTGGGATGGAGGAAGCTGGTCGTTGTTACTAGTCTCACACATTTTGGAGAAGAAAATCAAAATATCTGTTTTAAAGTGTTAAGTTTGATATGTCTCGGAGTTACATAGTTTGCGATATCAAGCAAGCTGCTATGTGTGTGAGTCTGGAGCTCAGTGGATAAATGAGGAGGTACTTAACTGTTTATATGTTAAGTATCTCCTCATCTGGGTTGTACAAAAAGCCTGAGTACGGCTGAGATCCTTGGGAGGGGGTGAGCTGTGTGTGCGTGTGAGTGCCCAGAACAAGAACTCAAGCAATTATTGTGAATGGCGCCCCCCAGGAAAACAGGAAGCTAATGACCAAAAGTCCGCACTCTCTGATGGCATGTAGGCTACAGATTATAGGGCAAAATCGCAAGACATCCTGGGTTAGGGGTTTGGGGTCGTGCTGGGAGCTTATTGGTTGGAGACGAGGTCAGGGAAGTAAATTATCAGGTCTTCAGGACAGTTCTGAGGTCTGTTGCTGTGTCCCTCTGCCCTTCTCTCTAGTTTCATGGAAAAGTAGCCAGGGGTTTGTCTTACCTTAGGGCTCAGGAGCTGAAAACCTAACTTAGGTCGATGTTATCTTTAGTCTGCCAGAATTCCAGACCTTGTGACCATTAGTCAGGTCCAGGCTACTGTGTTCTCCTGCCTCAGGGTTTGCTGATTATAGGGGTGAGGGGGGCGAGGCTAGGTCTCTAAGAGGGAGAGATGATTTTTAGAGCTAGGATTTAAAAGTAAATCTAATCAAATTCATAAGGACCCTTGCTTTTAGTAGCAAGTATTTAGGGTTTATCATTATAAACAGGTGATGGCAATGTTATCATTTTTCTTTCCCCATATATACTGGTTGTCAAGTTATAGTTGATATCGAACAACTTTTATGCATTTGAACTGCATAGGTCTACTTTTACATTGATTTAAAAAAAAATAAATATGTATAATACTGTGCATTTGTTTCCCTTCTGAGTTTCTTAAAATCGTTCTCTAGCTTATTGTAATAATGTAGTATATATTATATATAGCACATAAAATATGTGTTTATAGACTATTTATGTTATCTGTGAGGTTTATAGTCAACAGTAGGCTATTAGCAGTTCAGTTTTAGAGGAGTCAAAATATACATGTGGATTTTAAACTGTGGGGGGGTCTTTACCCCCATCCCCAGCATTATTCAAGGTCAACTGTAGTCTATATTTTAAATGAATAATTCAGTTAATGCTTTCCTGAAGGAATGATGTGTTTGATTTGATACTAAGAAACCTACTTACTAATATTTAATGTTTCAGCCTCTTTCGTTTTCTATGTGTTTCTTTTGGTAGTGGACCGAAGGTTTGATTAGAAGAGCATATACTAGAATACATTATTTTAAATACAGCTTTCTTACTGTCTTTTCATCTCGACTTCAAGAACTCATGTTTCACATATAGCTTTTTTGTTTTGCATCATTGCTAACCTGGCTTTATTTTTATTTTACTTGGATTAATTTCTCTAGACATTTTATGTATTTGAGTATGTTATGGCTGAAAAGTGATGAGGAGAATAAACTATCAGTTTGTCACTCTTCTATCTTTTCTCATAGAGGGGAGAATAAATGACCAGTTATAAATACATGATTTCTTTAAGAGTCAATTCTGAGGAAATACACACATTAATGGTTGTATTTTGAAGTTTGGCAGATTTACGATCAGAACAGTGTTTAGTTCTTGAATTCCTCGTCCGGCTGTGTAATCGAGTGTAATTTTTGCGGGTGGGCTATCAGTTGGGATGTGGGCGTGTGTGTGTTTTGCCCTGTGGGGCATGTTAATTGCTTTGTACTCTTTTCCCCACCCCCCACCAACTGTTCATTTTAAGTATTTAGTCACCTTGCTAAGAGCAGGTGAAAATGAAAGCTTGAAATAGCTATAATTATATTCAGCATTGGTGATATATCGCTCCGACAGAGGAATGTAAATTGGATCTCGATATTATACAGTACTAAAGCTGACCTTCTAAGTTTAAGGTATGAAATTTGTAACTTGGTCACACGTGACCCGTGATATATATTTTTCCCTTTCAAGAAGCTTCTTATATTGATTTTCAGCAAAATAACTTAGCGTTTCTCTAGGTGCTTATGTCAGATTGTTGTTTCGGGTAATTAAAACATACTTATTACAAAAAACTTAAGCTCATTAGAGGAAAATAAGTAATGAAGAAAAAAAAGGTAATATCACCTACTTAGAAAAATATGTAAACGCTTAGGCAGAAATGTGTATCCACTGAGGAAGTCCTTTTGTGTAATGCTGTTGGTCATGTAATTGAAAAAGTTGGTTAAAGCGGGGAATCATAAAATAAACGACTCAGCTCTACTCTAACCTATTTTTTTTTTTTTTTTATTCAAAACATCAACGTCCATTTTTTCCTCTGGACATTTGATGTGGAGCCTTAGACCTTTTCTTGGCAGTGGGACAGGCTGATTGCATAAACCACACCCATAATGCATTACTATCCTCCTGTCGTTATCTTAAAGTGAAACAGGAATGTAGAGGCTCTTACAAAGTAATCCGAGTGCCCACCTTTTTTTTTCTTTTAAAAAGGTCTTTGGTGATCTCTCAACAATTTACAGTTGTGCTCACACGTACCTTTTAAAATAAGCCATCTTTTAAATAACCTTTTCAAAGCATTAAGATTAGTTTTCATAGAAACAGCAACTGTTTTCCCAATGATACGTTGTTTGTTTATGTAATTTTAATTAATTTGTATAATTATAGTAATAAGTGCAACTGGCAAGAATGGGCTTGGAAACGGTCCCGGTGGGTGCCTGGTGGGAGCAGAAGCAGGCAGATGTGTGAGGGACTGGAACGCTAGCCTTGACTGTCGATCATGCCATGGCTGTGAGCGTCTCACACCTGGAATGGAGACCAGCAGGTGACGCGTGAGCTGATGAGGTAGAGAATGGCCACAAATGTGCTTGTACACCTGCATGCGCACCTTTCCTAGATGTGCACAAAACCATATTTTGGAACAAAAATCACATTATCATTTCTGCTTTTTAAACTTATGATATGTTTGCATCTTTCCATGTCAACAGTGTAGGCCTAGTTTTCTTTGATTCCAGATTTTTTTCTAGCTCCTGGCTAGGTTAGGAGGTTGCCATCTTTTGAGCTCCTTTAGCGTTTCTTGGCTTGCTTTCGTTATGGTGTTTATTACACGCTATTTTAGTTGTTTTCTTTACCTCTTCTTGATTCTCCTTCAGATTTCTCCTATCAACTCTTTATCCCTTATTATGTTTATTATCTCTATTTAAACATAATAGAGATAATGTTCTGCTACCCTTTTTCTCCTTTAATTCTCCTTCACTCGGAATTTTACTCCTATAGAGCTGTTTATAAACCGCTCTTGAATGCAGTTTTTTATTCGACTTCGCTTCAGCAGTTGGCCCGTGACTCTTTTCTTTTTAAAACTTTTCTTGGGATTTTTTATAGTATCTTCATGTGTTTCTCTTTTTACTATCATCGCTGCCTTTTCTTAGGTGCTTTGGTCGGACCCTCTGCTATTCTCACACTTTATCAGTGGATGTTTCAGACCGTTTCCAGGAAGATGGAGTAGATGTACTTTTTCCTATTCATTCTGTTAAGGATAACTAAGAAACCTTGACAGTATAAATGAAACCGATACATAGGCTGGGGACCCAAGGAATGACATGGTGCTTAGTTCTCTGGGTTTTTTTTTTTTTTTTTTTGCCTCTTTTACCCTCAATTTGGAGATAGAGAAGTAGGCAACCCAGAAGTGCCAATAGGCACAAAAAAATTTACCCCCAAAAGCCTCCTCTCTTAAACCAAAGGACCATGAAAGGGGCAGCCAGCATAATAGAATGCTTCAAAAATAACCAGTCTATGTTTTCTGAATACCACAGAAGAAGACTGGAGCCCATCCCATTTCATATCATCAAAGCCACGCGGGAAGCCTGGGCTTCGTCTTCCAGACAGCAGCAGCGAAGTGCTCTTCCCTGTGGGGTGCTGTCAGAGGAGACTTAGCAGAGAGTCAAAACTTTGACCACAGCTTAGTGGTGAAAAAAATCACCCTCTTCCTCCCCAGTGGAGGTTACATGGTGAGCAAAATAATGAGTCCTACTCTTCCCTGCCAGAGAAGTACCGTAGAGGCCAAGCGGGGAATTGAACTTGTATTTATACCTGGCAGTATCAAGTTTGTGTCTTTTCTTCCTGCACTGGAGCAGTGTCTCAGGAAGCCAGCTAAAATAGGATAGACCTGAAGAAATTCACATTATGACACATGATAATCAAACTTCTAAAAACTGAAGACAAACAAATTTTGAAAGCAACAAGAGATGACATTTTAGTTATGGGGGAAAAACAATTCAAATGACATTAGATTTCTCATCAGGAGAAGTCTCTTAAGGAGACCAAAAGCAAATGGTAAGCAGCTTTCAAATGAAGAAAACAAAGGACTATCAGAATAGAATCTTATGTGCTATGAAGCTATCCTTCAGGAATGAAGGAGAAATCAAGACATACTCAGTAAATATAGTAGACTTGACTTCTCTTTTCTAAATTGTTTGATGGTAGAAGCAAAAATTGTAACACTATGATGTAGTTCTAAATGTATGTAGAGGAAATATTTAAAACAATTATACTATAAATAGAGTAAAGAGATATAAAGGGAGGTGTATTAGTTTGCTAGGGCTGACAAAATACTACAGACTGGGTGGCTTAAACAACAGGAAATTTTCTCACAATTCTGGAGACTGGAAATCTTTTAAGTTCAAGGTGCTGGTGGGGTCTCTTTCCTCCGAGGGCCCTTTCCTTGGCTTGCAGAGGGCCGAAGTCTTGCCCTGTCTTCACATGGCCTTTCCCGTGTGGGAATGCATCCCTGGCGTCTCTTCCTCTTCTTGTGAGGACACTAGTTCCTACTGGATTAGGGCCCTATCCTTAGGCTCTCATTTAACCTTAATTACCTCTTTAAAGACTTTATCTTCTAATGTAGTCACATGGTGGATTTGGGTATCAAAATATGAATTATGAGTGGCACTATTCAATCCATAACAGAGAGGAAGATTTTTTAAAATGAATTGTGATTCATGATGATGTAATACCTAGAACAACCACTATAAGTGTTATGCAAAGAGATATGCATAAAAAATAATACATCAGAATGGAATTCTAAAACATATTCAGACAAACCACAAGGAGGTAGGAAAAAGAAGATAAAAATAGAACAAAAACCAAAAAATAAATGGCAGACTGAAGCCTTAACATATCAACAAGTACATTAACTGTAAATGGTTTAAACATACCAACTAAAAAGATAGGTGGAATGGATTTTAAAATCACCTAGTTATATGCTCTATTTCAGAAATCCACTTCAAATATATATATTTTTAAAATTTTATTTTTCAGTTACAGTTGATATTCAATATTATATTAGTTTCAGGTGGATAGCCTGATGATTAGACCCTAATATAACTTACATTGTGACCCCCCCATAATTCTTGCACCCACTTTGTAATATAGATATTACAAAGCTATTCACTATATTCCCTAAGCTGCACTTTACATCCCCGTGACTATTTTGTAACAGCCAACATGTGCTACTTAATCCTTTCACCTTTTTCACCCAGCCCCCCAACTGTCCTCTCATTTGGCAATCATCAGTTTGTTCTCCGTATCCACGAGTTTGCTTATGTCTTTCTTGTTCATTCATTTTATATTTTAGATTCTGCATGATATAGCCCAACCCATTTCACTTAGCTCAGTGCCCTCTAGATCCATCCATGTTGTCACAAATAAGACTTTATTCTTTTTTATGGCTGAGAAATATTCCATTGCATGTATGTACCATATCTTCCTTATCCATTCTTTTTTTTTGATTGGAGGATTCACTCCATTTACATTTAAAGTAATTATCGATAAATATGTAGTTATTACCATCTTATTAGTTTTCTGATTATTTTTGTAGTTCTCTGTTCTTTTGCTTTCTCCTCTTGTATGGTGATGACTTTCTGTAGTGTTGTGTTTGTATTCCTTTCTCTTTGTTTCTTGTGCATCTCTTGTAGATTTTGTGTTTGTAATTTCATGTGCATCATATATAAGCTACATTTATAGCAGTTAATAGTTGCATAAGTTTGAACACATTATATAATCACTACCATTTATACTCACCTCCTCCATGCGTATATTTTTATTATTTTTTTTTACTTTTATGTGTATATATCCCTTAATTTCCCGCTGTGATTACACATGATCTTTTTACTTCTGTCTTTTAATCTTTGTACTAGCTTTAGTGTTGGTCGATCCATTGCTTTTGTTGTTTGCCTTTGTCAGTATTTTTTTTGTGTGTGTGATATTTTCTTATTCATTATTTTAATTTTTTTTCCCTTAAAGAAGTCCCTTTAACATTTCTTGAAATACTGATTTAATGAACTTCTTCGGCTTTTTCATGTCTGGAGAGCTCTTTATCTGTCATTTGATTCTAATTGATAGCCTTGATATGTAGAGTATCTTGGTTATAGGTTCTTACTTTTTATCACTTTGATTATGTGATGCCAATCCCTTCTGGCCTGCAAAGTTTCTGTTGAGAAATCAGCTGACAGTCTACGTGAGCTCCCTTGTAGGTAACTAATTGCTTTTCTCTTGCTGCTTTTAATATTCTCTCTTTTGTCTTTAACCTTTGGGCATTTTAATTTTGATGTGTCTTGGTGTGGGCTTCTTTGGGTTCATCTTGTTTGGGACTTCTATGCTTCTTGGACTTGTATGTCTATTTCCTTGGCCAGGTTAGAGGAAGTTTTCTGTTATTATTTCTTCAAAAAAGGTTTTCAGTCCCTTACTCGCTCTCTCCTCCTTTTTGGACCTTTATGATGTGAATGTTGGTACACTTAATGTTAGCGTAGAGGATCGTTAAAGTATCTTCATTTTTTTTGGATTCTTTTGTTGCTGTTCTGATTCCTCTAATCTGCTTTTGATTTCATCTAATGTATTCTTCATTTCATTTATTATATTCTTCATTTCTGACTGGTTCTTTTCAATAGTTTCTATCTCCTTTTTTATGTTTCCTATCTCTTTGTCGAAGTTCTGAGTTATCTCTTCCTCCCTAAGTTCATTGAGCAGTGTATCTGATAGATTGCTTGCCTCCAAATCGTTTAGTTCTTTTTCTGGAGATTTGTCTTGTTCTCTCATTTGGAACATATTTTTTTTTGTCTCCTCATTTTGACTTCCTTCCTATGATTGCTTCTATGTAGGTGGAGCTGCTACAACTCCCAGTCTTTGCAGAGTGGCCTTACGTGGTAGGTTTCCTGTGGAGCCCACTGGTGCTGTTTCCCTATTTACCTGAGCCGGGTGCTCCAGGTGTGCAGGTCTTGTGTGCTCTCTTGTTGTACTCAAGTCTTGATTGCTGTTGGCATGTCAGTGGATTGGACCAGGGATCCTCAATTGCCTGGGCTGTGGACTAGTACTGGTCCATGGCCTGTTAGGAACCAGGCCGCACAGCAGGAAGTGAGTGGCAAGTAAGCGAGTGACCTTCATCAGTATTTGCAGCCGCTCCCCAGCGCTAGAATCACCGCCTCAGCTCCACCTGAGATCATCAGGGATTAGATTCTCATAGCACTGGTCTCTGGTGCCATGAAGGCTGGGAACTGCTGTGTGGGACTGTCAATGAGGACTGGCCGTGCGTGACTGCAGCAGACGAGTTGTTGTGTGGGGCCTGACTCCACAGATCAGGATTTGCTTTAGGGGGCTCTGGTTTTTCCTGAGTCTACCCCCTGGTTATGTTTTTGTGGCACTAATTGTGTCATGCTCTGGTATAGAATGAAGCTGGTCACCAGGTGTGTTGGTTCTGGGGGCTCTTAGGAGGGGCTCTGGTGCAGGCCAATGTTAGCTGCTGCCTGGTCTGACCTGGGGCCCCATTGTCAGAGGTATAAACTGATTTGTGTGTGGTAGCTGCCTGAGCTAGGCTTTGGGGGCATCTGGGAGTGGTTATGCTGAGAACAGGCTAGCCGCCTTTAGTACCAGACTTGGGTCCGCTTAGCAAGAAGTACAGGGGCTGCCAAGGTCAGCTGCTGCTTGATTTGGGTTTGTGGACCTTTCGGAGAGCTTAGGAAAGTCCACGATGTGGGTTCAGGCTGGCAGCTTGTGTAGGTTAGCCTCTGAAAGAGATTAGGGACCGGTGGGGTCTCAGGGAACCACCAGGGGGGAGCGAGAGCAGCCTTAGCCTAGTTCATGGAGGGCTTAACAAAAGAACAGCGGAGCCTGTAGGCACTTTAGTCCTAGACAGAGTTACCCCTTCAGTCCTCACCCTGAAACCAGACAGTTCAGTTTCTCCCTGTATGTCCTGGTGATTTTGGAGCTGCTACCCAGTGCTGGAGCTCAGCATAAGTGTGTTCGTCAGTGAGTAAATTTGTGCATGACCCCTTTAATAGGATTCCTGTGTCCCCAGCAGCCCGCCATCACACCCGGACTGAGTGCCTGCTGATGTTCACGGCTGGCTATTTTGGGGACTCTTCTTCCCACACTGGTGGTCTGGGTTGAGAAGCCTGGTGTTGGGCTGGGACCCCTCATTCCTCAGTGGGATCTTTGCAGCCAGGATGTTCCTCTCAACTCTTAACTGTCACATGGCTTCTGCGCCAGTCTGTTCTGCATCTCTGCCCCTCATACTAGTCTCAACATGGCTTCTGCATATCCTTAGTTGTAGGCGGTGTTCTGTTCAGCAAGTCTTCAGGTGGTTCTCAAGGTTGGTTGTTCTAACAGTTTATTTGCAGTTTTGATGTGGTCATGGGCGCAGGTGAACACAGTGTTGACCTACACTGCCACCTTGAGGTGAAGTCTAATAGCCTCAGATTCTTGAAACTGATCTCAAATTAGCACAGGTGCATTCCAGCAAATCTAGTGCTGCTTCTTGGAGGCAGTCATTAAAATGGCACAAAAGCACGTGGACATCACCCCCACTTCAAATGTATTGATGTAGGTAGATTAAAAGTAAAACGATAATACAAGGCATATCATGTAAACATTAAAAGGAATAAGTTGTGGCTATTTTAATGTCAAGTCATTTAGACCTCATAATAAAGAAAATAGTGGTGGATTGACCCTTTTATCATTTTATAAAAATCAAAGAAGCACTCTTAAAGTGTGTCAAACCATAGATGTACAAAATATGTGAAACATAGACCTGAACGGATAGATAAATCCACAATTAGATTTTGAGACTTCATAGTACTCTATCAATAATCGGTAGAATGGCTAGACAGAAAATAACTAAACGTGTAGAAGCTCTCAATACCACCACCACTTCAAAGGATATAAGAGAATATAAATATTCTATAATATTTATAGAACACTCCATCCAGCAATAGCAGAATTTGTTTCTTATTCCCACAGAACATATCTCAAGGTAGACCATAACCTGGCCATAAAAGCAAACTTCATCAAGTCAAAAAAATTGAAAACATTGAAAAAATTGAAAAATTGTGGTAAACACTAGACTCAAACTAGAAGTCATTAATAGATAAGAAGTCTCCTAACATTTGGAAAGTAAATAAAACACTTATATTCAATCCATGGCTCAAAGAAATTCTCAAGAGAAATTTAAAAATACACTGAACTTAATGAAAATAAAGATACATCTGACAGCTTTTGGGGGTACATCTAAAGAAGCACTGAGAGGGAAATTTATAGCATTAAACATACATTAGAGAAGAAGAAAAGGCTAAAATCAATAATTTTAGTTATTACCTCAAGACTCTAGAAAAAGAGCAAAATAAATCCAAATCAAGTAGGAGTGAAATAAAGACCAGGAATCAATTAAATTGAATATAGAAAAACAAAAGAGAAAATCAATGAAACAAGAGTTGGTTCTTTTGAATGATTAATAAGTTGTCAAATCTCTATTAATATTGATGAAAAACACTAAAAACCAGTATTTGGAATGTTACAGGAAATCTTACTATACATTCTACATTAACAGTAATAATGGAGTTACTACAAACAACTTTAAACACTCAAATTTCCAAACTTAGATGAAAAAGGCCAATTCCTTGAGAAGCAAAATGTCTTTCAACAGACCCAATATGAAATAAAAAATTTAAATAATCCTCTGGCTATAAGAAAATTGAATTCCTATTTTAAAACTCCCCAAAATATCTTCAAGTAAAAATGGTTTTACTGGAGAATTCTACTAAAAACTTAAAGATTAATACCATATCTACACAATCTCTTCTAGAAAATACAAGAACAGGGAACAATGCACCATTTATTTTATGAAGCTGGTACTGAGAACAAAACCAAATATAAAATCAAAACAAAACTAAAAACTCCAAGCCCCTAATTTATGGGCCAACGTCCATCAAAACATAAACACAAATATCATATTGTAATGGACTATATCAACAAGGCTAAAGAAGAAAAATCACATCAATTGACAAAGACAATGCATTTGACAAAATGCAACACAATTCATGACAAACACTCTAGAAAATAAGAACAGATGTTTTGGATTGAATTGTGTAACACCAATTGTGACTTTATTTGGAAATAGGGTCATTGCGGATATAATTGAGATGAGGTCACAAGGGAGCAGGGGGTGCTCTTACTCTAGCATAATTTATGTTTTTATAAGAGAAAAGATAAACAGGGTACCATGTGATTGATGACTGAGGTGTGAAAATCCTGTGTTAATAGCTACCAACAGATGCAGAGGAAGAGGCAAGGGAAGTTTCTAATACAGAGAGGTACTTTCTCATCTTGATAACACAAACCTGCAAGAATCCTACAGCTAATGTTAATGGTGAAAGACAATGTTTTCTCATGATGGAGAGACAAAGCAAGGATGTGTGCTCCAACCCTGCTATTCAACACAGTACTAGAAGTTCTGGCCAGAGTAATGAGACAAGAAAATGAAATCAAAAGAATATGAATAGAAAGGGAAAAAGTGTTCCAATTTACAGATGACATGATTATTTACATAGGAAAGTTCAAAGTTTCTATTAAAACTCCTAGAACTAACCAGTGAGTTCAGCAAGATTATAGGATTGCAATTTGAAAATGTTCTAGATATGTTATACAACAATGTGCATGCAGTGAATAATACTGAATGGTATACTTCAATATTATGAGGGTAAATTTATGTGATTTTTTTTTAATTCAAAAAATAACCATATTTTTATATACTAGCAGTGAACTTTTGAAAAACGGCACCATTCACTACTGCTCAAAAAATACTCTGGTGTAAATCTAACAAATTATTTATAGGACTTTTGTGCTCAAAACTACAAAATAATAATGAAGTAAATCAAAAAGGTCTAAATAAATGGAGAGACATCCCAAGCCCATGAACGAGGAGACTCACCTCTATTTGCTGGGTCATTTGAGTTGCCGGCAGAATTCAGTTCCTTGCAGTTGCGAGTCTGACGTTCCTCTTTCCTTGCTAGCTCTCCATTTAGGGCCATCTCAGCTTTTAGTGTCCGCCCCCATTCCTTAGCTCATCATGTCCTTCTTCACCTTTAAAGGCTGTAGAGATAGGGTGAGGCCCTCTTATGCTTTGAATCTCTCTTATTTCTCCATCTCATGTCTCTTACCCAGCTAGGAAGGGGTCTCATTTTTTTAAGAATCATGTAATTAGATTGGACAATCTAGGATAATCCCCCTGTTTCTAAATTATCTGAATAGCAACTTAATTCTATCTTCAAACTTAATTCCCCTTTTAACCACTTTGCTATGTGAGGTAATATATTCATAGGTTGTGGTGTTGGAACATAGCCATCTCTAGGGGTACAGAGATGGGATGATTCTTCTAACCACACTTGTCCGATCCTTTGATGGCTTCCCACTGCCCATGGCTTTGTATATCGTTGATTTCAAAATGAAGCTCCTTTCTACCTGTTTGGTTTTACGTCTGATATGGCCACTTGTGATGCTCAGGCCAGGCCTCATCTTTCACATTGAATGTCTTTGCATGGATTCCGTCCTGCATAGAAACCTCTCTTCTTTTCTATGACTTATCCTTCAAGACTTGGGTCAGACATGAGCTGCTTTGGCTCCTAAGAGGTAGATGCTGTGCCTTCTGTTTGATTAGCACCATGATTATAGCACTTATTACATTATGGAAATAATTCTCCATATTTGTTTCAACCACTAGTCTGTGTGATCCTCTAAAGGGGCAGAGAACATGTTTAATTCAGTTTTGTATTTCTCACATCTCGTACAGTGTCCAGCACACAGCGAGCCCTCATTAAGGGCTGACTTTGTTAAAAGCACTTGAGTTTAGTAGTAATGAAGCATCACCCTTCAGCAGCCTTCATGGACTCGTCCCAAAGTGTGATGTAGGACAGTCTCCGGATTTATTATCCTTGGTACAGGGTGGATAAGCAACCGGTTCTCAAATTGGAATAGATGTTCCGGACATGGAAGTTAAGGCAGCTTCAGTGATGCTTCATAGAACACGTCATCAATTTGTGCCTTTTTCTAAGTGTATAAAAGAAAGGCATGAGCCGGGGCATCGGCAGACTCAGATGCTATCTCCGAGCGACCTTAGCCTCTCTCTGCATGTTCCTTTCTGTATATATGAAATTGGAAGGACTACCAATTTCATTCTAAAACCATGTATTCAGTGTAATTTGTCCCAGGTGCTGGAGATTTAAGGATAGATAAGAAACTGTCCCTATTCTCCAGGTGTATGCGTCAGGTAAGACTGCCCTTAAGACCTGGTAGCTTTATTCCAGCTCTGACCGTCCATGATGCATTTCTTTCCCTTAGGGCACATTTAGGAAGAGAGCTAATAGCTTTAACTTTAGTCTGTGGGAAACCTATATTGATGGTGCTTTTTTGTTCCTTTGGCCAGGAAGTAAATCTCAGACCTGACTATTGTTTCTTCTGCTCAATGAGGTGACTGTATTTGCTTCATAAAGCCAACAATGTGTTGGAAATCATTTCGCACACTTGATTTTATTTTCTGGAAGCAAAAACTGAATTTCAAGGCCTAAGCTGCTTTGAACATTTAAAGGCGATTTGAACATTTAATCCTAGAGACCTAGCCTTCCTCTTGTTTTTTTCTTTTACCTCTTCATCTCTTTTTTTCTCTTTCATTGAGACCCATTCTAGGAAGTGCTAAATGGTAATATACTTAGAAGTTATTCTTGAAGCAATTAAGAGAGAAGAGTTTGATATTTCCTGTTATAGCACTTTAAGAGGTAGATTTTGTGTTAAATTAGTACTTAGCACATTACTTTTTGCTGTTTTAAAGCATTTTCCCCCCAAATAAATGCCATGCTAATCTGTTTCATTTCTATTCATGAAGAAAAACATTTTCACAGTGCTTATTCATCCATGAATGCAGTTTATACTTAAACCACATAATGCCTGATGGTATTGTGCTGACAGACACAGAATAAATAGTACAGATTTTGTTTCCTGAAGATTGATCATTTAGAGATCAGTTGATATATTTTTTTTTCCAGGTTATTTCTTACACTGATGATGAGAAATTTTTTACTTTTGTAGAAAGCTATGGATTTCAATAAACCTCTGTCAGGACTGCAGACCTACCTATTCAATATCCATTTTTATCCTGAACATCTTTTCCAGAAGAGATAGGGAGTGATATTTGCCCCATCCTTAAAAATAATACTGCTGAAAATAGTAGGGGTGGGGTGAAGGTTTTGAGAGAATGGGTTTGTTGGTGAACGACTTGTTAATGTAACAATATGTTAGCCTTGCAAACTTTTAAGAAAATAGGAAGACTTTTTCTGCCTATTTAATTTGTTTTAATATTACTTTTTCGATAAGTACTTTCATTGGTTTCCTTATGTTTATATATTATAGTGTTACTTTTGTTATCAAGCATCTTAGTTTCTTCTCTCTACACCGTGTCCCACTTTTCATGTTTTCGACGTTTTTTTTTAATGAAATGTAAAGTGTAACCTGCCTTTGATTAGGTTATTGTTGCCAACCTCTCTGTTTTTTTTTTGTTGTTGATAAATTAATTCCACCTTGAGTGAAAAGATTGTAATATAAAGTAATTGGATATGATGCCTCTTTACATTCAGCTGAGTTTGTCTTGTAGAGAATTAGTAATCTACATAAACAGCGTAAATTTTCCTTTAATGATTCATATTCTGCAATGTAGAAGAGAGTTATCTAGGGGGTCCAGTTACCTAGGGGGTTGATTTGAGAACTTCCATAGGTCTCAGTATTCTACTTATATTGGTGGTGATAAATTTTAAAGATAGCTATGTTCTATTATTAATTACTCAGACCAGAAGACTTAACTTGATTTACCTGAATCGATAGGCTCCCTGAATGCTCATAGTGGCCTCCCAGATAAGCATTATAAATACAACAAAGTCTTTTTGTTATATTAACACAATTATTTTAAATTAGTTTTTTCTTTTTTTTGGCAGTTTTAAAAATAGTAACTTTATAATCCACAATGATTGAAGGTGGTAACAATATGAATCATCCTAAATCATTCATATTAGCTTTAGAATATCATGGGTATACTTTCAAATATGGAGATTGTCGAAAATTCACTTCAGACAAAGTATTGAAGTCCCACTGCGAGGTACTAACACAGGAGGTCCTGGTGAACAGTCTGTGCACACGTCTCAGCGGCAGCGCAAATAAAAGGCTGAAATTACTCCTTACGAGTTTGATTTCAAGCCTCCCTGCTGCATGTGAAATAATAAATACAGAACAGGAGTCAACAAAGCAAAGAGTTAAGCAGGATGCTGTGGGTGTTTTCATGAAACATGAAAGCAAGAATTGAAATGCCTACAGGTGATCTGTCTGCTGCTGATAGGACAGAGTGAGCTCTTCACTTTTGAAGTAGCATTCTGGCTTGAAAACACCAACTTTTATTTAACTTTTTTTCTTGTCTTCACTCTAATAGTGATCTTCAGTCTTTTCTTTTCATAGAGGGATATCTACTGTTTAAGTGAATTCTCGAATTAGTTATTCCATGGTTTTCATAGAGAAGAGATGAGTAAAATAGTCTGATATGAGTCTGCAAATCTAAATGATAAAATTGCTTGTGTGTGTGTGGGGGGGGGTGTTAAAATCAGACATAGTGAGTGTTGATAGATGATTAAGCTGTGTTCACACAAGTGTGAACACGAAGATGGATTTTTAAACAATCTTAATTTTTCATATAAAGTATTATATTTGGTTTTTACCCTTATTTTCGTGGGAAATGTTATATTACATCTTAAGTAAGAAAATGGTATTAGATCCTGGTATCTGATGTGTTTTTATTCTTTATAATGTAACACTTTTGGTTATTGGGTAAATTTTGTTTTTAATATTCCATTTTCAAAGGCTACACACATACATAAAATCATATGTAAAAATATATATGCAAAGAAATATACACATACATATACTTTTCCTTTCCTCCACTTTTTTTTGACAAATTGTTACCATTATTTTATTTATTGGCTTAGGCTTTCCAAATGACCACTGAAAAAATACAATAATTTTTACGAAGGTGGTTTTTCTACGATCAGGGTGAGTTGCTGTCTATTGGAAGCAATGTCCTAACTACATGCAGTGCTGTGGTTATATTTATGAGTTTATGGAATAGAGGCTGTTTGGTCGAGATGAAAACACTCTTTAAAAAAAAAAAACGAAGATTTTTTTTTTTTAATTGAACTTTGAAACAGAAAATTCTTAACACTTATAAGGGTGCATTTTAGAGGTTTGGGATGTTCTCCCCAAAACATCCCTTTTTACTATTTTGATTAAATTTTTCAGTAATCTTTTTCTTTATGTAGTTTTGATTCTTCCCTTTTGAAAATCTTACTTGCTCAATTTCTGCTTTTTGGAACAGTCCAAAGTGAGAGTTATCCAGTGGTGTACAGGGAAACGTTTAATATGCATCTCTGGGTTGGGGGAGCTGCTTTGATTGGCAGTCTTTGCCGATTTCTGTAGTGTAAATAATTCCAACATGGCAGATGTTTAGTTACTAACGTGATGTCACTGGATGTGGAGCATGGAGGAGGTGGGCACGCTCAGCTCTCACAAGCCAAGTGCAAGCCAGGTTCAGCACACCACTGGCTTATCACATTTTTGTTCCTTCTGTCACGACCAAGACTATGAACATGAATGATTTTGTACTAGATGTCATTCTTAGATTGTCTTTATGATTAGAATATAACAATTGTAAAATATTTGTGATGGTACTGTGATTTTTCAAATTTAGAATACTGACTTAATGTATAACTGCCTTTTTTTCCCGTTTTTCAGTTGGGTCGAAAGCTTTGGACATGAGGGGCTCGGATTATTACTGGACATTTTGGAAAAATTGGTTACTAGCAAAATGTAAGTATTGCTCATTATTTCAATTAAGCTACATTCGCATGTCCAATTGTAATTCTAACGCCGATATCTTTATGCCAATGCAGACAAGAAAAAATTATAAAGAAGAATCAGCACAAAGTCATACAGTGTCTAAAGGCCTTGATGAATACACAGGTATGTACATTGGTGATCATATTGCATTTGTTCTTCAGTTTTTATACAATTCCTAAGAATTAGAGTTGTGTCGTAAAGAATTTACACCAAAGTGATGAATTGCTTTGATGTACTGTTTAGTACATAATGGAAAAAAAAAATACCGAATTGTATTGATTTCTAGTTTTGTTTAAAAACAATTGTCTTCCAGCAGCGAAACGTGGGGATGAACTGACCTTCTGGTGCTTCGGGTTAGTTCTCTCGCCGCCTTCCCCCTCCTCCTCCCCCGTCTCTCTCCCTTCCTTGCCACCTTGCTTTTTGTTCTCCCCTCTTCCCCTCTCCGCTGCTCTTTTAATTTTCAAAACTATAGCACGCATCAGCTTTGAAATCATACGTGATTATTAAAAGTGGGATGCAGTGATATTTATTACCAAAGAATCAAGTTGGAAACACTTCATTTTCATAGTATAGGCATTTAAATCTGTAATGAAATTAATGAATACCGATATAACAGGTCCCAGAGATGGAGCAGTGATGCTTAATACAAGTACCGTTCAGACCACATGCAATATGGCAGATCTGCTGAGTTTGCATATTTAAAGAGGATACATTAGAGGAAACATTTAAGCTCTTTACTGGAATTAGATTTGTCTGATGGTATTTTTTTATGCTGTTAATTGCAAAAATTACTCTATCCCGTGCCATATCTTTAGCTCCAAGATCTAAACACATCTACCTCATGATGTGTGAGTAATGATAGGTATTTTCTTTGCCATTACTGACAGCAGGTGAGGAAATTTTACCTATGGTGGTGTGATGATTTGTGTTTTATAGTAACTCTGTGTATTTCTAATTAATTTTTTAAAAATATTTTGCCTTCAGTTTTAGAATAAACCTTTAAAGGAGTATACACTTAGGTACCGATACTTAAATTATCGACATTATACATATATATTTTTTACTAAATGTAACAAATATTAATGTTTTCTAATTATTTTTGTCTTAATGAATTATTATTATTATTATTATTATTATTATTGTTATATATTAGCATTTTCTGGAGCTAAGTTTTCTATTTTGAAGCAATGAAATATTTTTCCTCCCTCATTCCCTCCTCAAATTAGATAAGATTTTCAAGGAAAATATTTGATGTGGAAATCACAAGTCCTTTTAGTGTTCTGCAAGGAGGAGATTTTAGGTATTAAGTAGCCTCTTATAGAACATATTTTAAGAATAATTGAATAAAGGAGTCAAATTGCTGATGGGGAGAGATCTTTCCACACTATGAGTATATAATACTACTTAGGAGGCTTCTTTTAAAGTGACAATATAGACATTGAAAGTTTCACTAATGATGGAGTTCGAATGGTGAAAACCCAGAAACATTTTTCAAACCAAAGGAGCTATGTGGATCATAAGTTAAATTTGAAAAGAATATCATGATTAAAATGAGATGGTATGTAGAAGATACTCTTCCTATTTGGTTTGAGACTGAATTGGAGAGGGAGTGAACTTCGTATTTATATTCTAAGTAATGTAATGTAACTTATTGTCTTATAATAATGTGTTGCTCATAGTTATATGCACATCTGAAACATATCGTTATTTGCATTTATTATTATCACCTGTGCTAATAAGTATGAAAAGTTAAATTACTGATACTTGGAATTAGTATTATACTGCCTGAAATTTTTGGTAACCTTACTTTTTTCCCAAGACTGGTTGATGTTGTTTTTTCTATACCTCACTGTGCAGTCTTTACAAGAGATGGATGAATGATGAACATTACAGGGTTTAAGAGAAAAGCGCGGCACCTTATTTTGTACTAGGAATTATTTATACAAATGATGAGCAAATTGGTTAGCATATAGAAGGAAATTTAACTCTAAATTGGACTAATGTTTTTAAAATGGAAGAATATTGCAAATATTTATTAGGAAGAAAATAAAGGTCAGGATGAAAAGTTAATTTATTTAAATTAAAAGGCAATTAGAAGAGGGGCTTGATTTGGGTCAGTCAACTTTGTGTGTATGGCTTTGAGGTGTACAGATGATGCTTTGTTCCTGAAGCCAGCCCCTTGCCCCACGTGTCTCTGCTACTGGGATCAGCTCACGGAGGGATTTGTTCAGCACCAGTATTCACGTAGGGCTGGGCACCCTACCCAGGGATTCAGAGTACACACCTTCCCCTGCCTACCACATCTTCAGTGGCCTGAAATTCCATCTGTTAGGTAATAATAGGCCTCGTGCAGAATGCGGATGGAACCCAGCATTGGCTCTCATTTTAGAACACGTGACTTTTCACAGAATCCTGAGTGGGTCTTTGACATTCGATAGGGGGACATCCTTAGACCTTCCAAAAACTGTCACCACTTCTCTACTCTTATTAAAGCCTTCATTTAATGCGCTTTACATGCCAGCACTGGTAAGTTGACTGTTTCTCTCACAGAGTCAACAATTTTTGCTTTGGTTTGCTGTGTTTTTAACTAATCGAATGAGACTAATTTTACACAAGCAGACTGTATCTCTTTAGTTCTAGATCCCGAATAGTGGCGATCTGGCCCCACTGCAGACTTAAAATGAGCACTACACGATTTTCGGTTAGCAAAATTGGAGAATACTGCCTATGATGAAGGTTTGTGGGGGCCACAGGATAACGGTCTGAACCATGCTCAGAAAATGCTCCTGTTCCACCTGTCACGCGTGATGGTTTGGGGCTGGAGGCCTTGACAGAGCAAATCAGTCTGAGTTGCCCAGAGTGGCGGGGGGAGCCACAGGATTCTGACTCCAGAAGGGCAGGCACTTGCCAAGCAGAGCCAGGTGGGTGGGAAATGAGGGGGAAATGCTGGAAGCAAGCTTTTCTCAGTCCTCAGGTTTATAGGACAGAGCCAGTTCTCTGGGACTCGGTAATCCTTGACCGACTGACTTTTTGAATTGGATCTAAGTGGCGGTTTATGCACCTCTGACAATTCCCTGGAATGATTATCAAGGCATATTGCAGTCTCTGGCCCCACGCCTGCTTTTGCAGTGTTTGTTTGCTGATTTGAAATAGCCTAGGGTATCACAGAAGTGAGCAGTTCCTGGCCAGTTTCACTGTCTCTAAATTTTTCCTTATCACCAACAAGACAGAGAAGTCTTTCCCCAAATGAGATCATGGGGCCCTTGACCCTTCTGCTTGTCCATCCTCCTCTGTACCTGAGTTCCCTAGATAGTGGTCTAAAGCAACCGTAGTATTGCAGTGCAATGCGAAGGGTTCTTTATATAAATGCCATTTGCAATAGGAAAGTTATAAATAAAACTTCGTAACACTGAAATGAAAGCAATTGAGTCTAAGCTTGTTATAGATTCAACTTTGATACCTGTTTCTAGGGCTAATTTTGAGTATAAGCCATAGTTCATAGGTCTGTAATTGGGATTAGGCCATTTTTAGTGTTTAGTAGTAGCTGTAATCAACCAATTTCTCATTCTTCTTTAGAAGAATCCTCTGGGATGCATGGTAGATAAATAGTGTTGTTTTATGGCTTCTCTTTATTCTCCATTAGGTTTTACTTCCAGAGAGTAAGCAGGCCTTAAGAGATGTATACATCCTTAAACCAAAACACTGAATTATTAACGCAACTCTTTATCTTCTGATTGGATGTGACATCCTCAAAGTAGCCTATAACCTTTGTCCTTATCCCAGATCATCCCATTTATATAATGTGTTTACAACTGCACTGTCTTTTTGATGGTAAAATATTCTAATCAGAATACATATGCTCCTTCTGATGGTTTCTATTTGGTATGTGCCCAAATCATCCACCAGCTCTTACCCGTATTATGAATTCAGTGTTACCGTTGAGGCCTAATTGTATAATGTAGTTGCTGTATTCACATGTGCCACTGAGCATGCGAAATGGGACGAGTCTGAATCGAGATGTGCTGTAAGTGTAAAATACACACTGGATTTTGAATATGTAGGAAGAAAAAAGTACACTGTCTCATCTATCAATGAATGTTCTATTTTGATTCTATGTCGCAATGATAGTATTTTGGATATGTTGGAATAATTCCATGAAAATCAGTTTTACTTTTTTGCTCAAAAATTGCATGTTCACACTGCACATGTAGTTCACGGTGTATTTCTCTGGGACGGTGATGATCTGTGCGTTTATTGGTTGCGGTATATCTCTTAGCAGCCTTCCCCTCCCAGGAGAGAGCCTTATGGCCTCAGCGTCAGTCTCAACATCCGACTGTTCATTCTGTGCGTTTCTGTTGGGAAATCTCAATATTTCTCACTGCTTCTCTCTCTCCACTTGGCCACTTCTCTATGTTAATAATTATCAACCAGTATTGTTATAAAATCACCTCAATGTAAAGTGTATAGTTCTACGAATCTTTTTTTTTTTTTTAGGATGTTATACATTCTTTATACTCCCTGGCTTTACTAGGTATAAAAATATATCCTATAAACATTTTTTAAATAGCGGTATTTCCTTAAGGACACTATTTTTTTTTTTTTTAAACTAACGTTTAACCTCTTATTTCCCAAATGTTGTAGTATGGCCTGGAGAGAATTATGAGTGAAGAGAGGAGTCTGTCTTTATTAGCCTTAGCCATCGATCCCGTGCACCCCGGAATGATGACAGACGTGCTTAAACTCCTCTCCGCAGTGTGCATTGTGGGGGAGGAGAGCATGTGAGTCTTCTCAACTTATTTCTCTAATTGCATAATGATTTAATACGATTTAATTCGTTTAATGTTTTCGTTATCAATTCTGTTTTAGACTAGAATATAAGTAAATGAAGTATACTTAAGCAACTGCTTTAGATTCGTATTGGCTGCACAGAAATGCTCGAGTAATGATTATTTCTCTTAATCGATTCAGTAGTGTTGGGCTAATATGTTTCTGTGAAAAACTGACTTTTTTGTCATTTATTTTAAACTGTTCAGAACTCAAACCCTAAATATAAATTCTAAATGAAGACTGTGAAAAAATATACAAATGGGTTCTGTTTCTTATGTGATTGTTTTTTTTCCAGAGAGAATTAATTCAAACTGCAGGTCATGTATCTTCCTTTGTAAAAGCAAACATCATACTATTTGTAAGGAAGATTTACAACATGACATACGGAATAGTACTTTACTGGTTGGGGTACATAGTTCTTACATAGAGCTTTAAACCTTAAAGACATCACTCACATTCGTTAGGGCTGTAACAAAGACTATTATGTATTAAAAGGTAATTATAAAGATAAGCCTTTAAAAAAAAAAGATTGAGGTTCTTATATAAGAAAGCATTTAAAAATTATTCATATATATTTCAATTTATATTTATTTATATTTATGTTATATTTTTAAAATGATATTTTAAAAAGTCTAAAGATATAAAAACTGAACAACCAAAAGAACAAACAGTAACAGCTTTCTCACATGAGGGGAGGCAGAGCCCTAGAGCAGAACCTCTGTGCCCATTTGAACATTGTCCTTGTGATCCTGCTGGGGCTGGTGACTGTCGAGCTGCTCAGTTAGGGTTCAGTTGGAAAGTCAACGGGCACCACTCAGGCCTGGGCCTCTGTCCCCATATAGCTACGTGTGTAGCTATGGATGCCGCCGTGCGGCCGCAGTCCAAGCACGCGAAGCCAGGCACTCAGCTTCAGCACCCAGCATTTTTCAGAGGGCACGTTCACTTTGGTGTAGAAACCGAAGAGTGAACTCAGTGTGGACGCGTGAGCACTTCCCGGGCTCCCCGTCTCCTCCCCTCCCTCTGCATCCTCCCCTACTTCTTTCTCCCCTTCTCTATGCCTTTCTCCTTCTCTCTACTCATCCTTTCCCCTTGTCTTCTTTCTCTCCTTTCCCCTTTCTTTATCCTTTTTCTTTTTTCTCTTTCCGTAGTTTCATATTTTTGTCATTTCTTGATATCAGAATAGGCTTCCAAGTGATGTAAATGACTGCATCACTTACGTGGCTTACATGTCTGTGTCCATAAATTGCGTGAGCTTCGCTAGTGCGCCCCGTCCTGTGCTCATGATTCTTTTTTTAAGGAGGAGCAAGTGTAACTCTTACACAACTATTATTTTTAATATTTGACTAAGATTTCTCACCGCTCTATGTTTTGGGCTACCAGAGCTTCACTAACTTAGATTCAAGAGGAAATAGAGCGCAGTGGGTAAGAGCATTTATCAGTGCTCATTCTGCATTCTCTGCTTTGGATCCTTGCTCTGCCATTCAGTAGCTGTGAGACCTGGGACAAGTTGCTTAACCTTTCTCTACCTCAGCTGCCTAATCTTTAATATGGAATGATGACAGGACCTATCTCAGAGACTCATACACATTAAGACGGGTTACTATATGCAAACTGGTTCAAATAGTCCCAGAAGTGTGGTAAGCACTATATAAATGCTTGATAAATAGACATCATTACAGGGTAATTATGAGGAATAAATAAATCAAAGCGTGTAACATGCTTAGAATGGCGCTGGATACATGCTCTGTACTCAGCGAGCGACTTTTAAAAGGTTGTTGGTTGCTTAGGAGCAGTAGTTCTGGAGTTTAATAGATCGATCAGTTGTATTATGGCATTTGGGTTATTTGCCGTTTGCAGTTTAATTAATGCTTTCAAAATTTCCAATAGCATTGAAGAAGTTTTAGAAGCTTTAACTTCAGCTGGAGAAGAAAGAAAGATTGACAGATTTTCTTCTGTTGTGGAAGGTCTTCGGCACAATTCAGTTCAACTGCAAGTAGGTTTTGTTTATGTCGTGCGTCTTGTTTTGTGACTGTTTTCTGCCAGGTTTATATTTAAGACTATAGTGTGAAACCCTACATGCTATTTATTTTAGCATTTTTAATGTATAGAATCTAATATACATTGTATTATAATCGATCGTATAGATGCAACTTGGTGTATACCTGTGGTTATTTCCATAGGTTACTTTCCTAGAGGTTGGCTTACTAGATTTCTCTGTAAAAAAAAAATATAATTATGGTCCCATGAATTGTTTATTCTATGTTCGTCTTATAAACTGAGTACTATAATTTTGAAGAAATTTTGGCAAGTAAGTAAATTATGGCTTCTCATTGTATTAGTTTTTATATCTGAAAAGTTGAGAGTTTACATGAGTAATAATGAGGTCCAAGGTACACTTAGAGAGATTTTCAAAAATATTCAAGTGTTCCCAAAAAGTCACATGTAGACTTCACATTGTAGTATGGAAGCTATATAAGTAATATTAATTTAACTTAAAAAAAAAAAAAAAGAAAGAAAATTTTTGAGTTTTTATGTCTGTAATTATTGTTACAATCATTGCTAATCAAACCTAAGTATATTTAAGGAAATGTTGATAAAATGTTTTTCTAACAATAAATTAGAAAATGTCGGGGACTGTCAAATTAATATATTTCTGATGACATTTCTGATGGTGTTTGCAAGAGGCTGGCGAGGAGCCCTTTTGCTGTGATTTGTGTCTCTGGGGATCAGGCAGGCTCGAAGGTCCAGTATGTGGTCCCCAGTGCATGGTCCAGGTATTGGGGTCCCCGGAAAAGAGCCCCTCTTTACTCCTCCGGGCTTGGCAGAGGGCCCGGAGTGAGGCTCTGGGACGTGTCACCCACCTCTGACGCAAGCCTGTTCCTGCACTCGCTTGGTGTGCTAGCGTCTTTTAATTTATACACCATCACCCTCTTTTCCCTTCTTCTCCTTCTTTTTTTTCTGTCCCCAAATTCCCTATTTAAGATTTATCTTCACTTATTTGCTGCTAATGAATGAAGAGTAAACCTTAAAGAAACATTGTAGAGAAAAGCCGAATGATTACTTTATGTGAGTTATCCTTCAGCATTCACGTTACTTTGTACATGTACAATATTTGTACAAATACCCTCATATTATTAAAATTTTTTTGTGCAGCATATTAGAGATCAATTCTTAAAACCCCATATATGAAACATAATAGTCATGTGTAAACTTTGTTCCTTTTCGTACTAATGTATACTTTTTAAAATCTAATCACGTACATCTTATAGGACTGGGAGTTGTAGTGTCTTGTGATGAAAGGGACAGCCTCCCGAGTCACGCAGGCTTGAATTTGAGTCCCTGACCTTCTCGTCTTAGCTGTGTAACTCTGGGTCGCCTCCTAAGCCTCTTTTAGAGCTGTTTTCTCAATTAGAAGATGGAGATAATATCCATACCCAGATCATCGTGATGCAGGGATTATGTAGGATAATGTATTTCAAATGCTTAGTGTGGCACTTGGTCCTTAAGCACAAGTGTTGAGTAAAAGCTAGCTTCGAAAAGTTAATTTTGTTAAATTGAGAAGTTAGCGGAAAGTGGAGATTGAATGTTATCTTTATTTTTTTCAGAAACATTTGGTATTTAACTATACAACCCAGCAATTACACTCTTGAGCACTTATCCCAGATTAATGGAAATTTATGTTCATGTGAGAACCCATAATCGCATTTTTATTGCAGCTTTATTTGTCATATGGGAATCCCCAGATGTCCTTCAACAGGTGAATGGTTAAACTGTGGTACATCTGTCCCAAAGAATACTACTCAGCAGCAAACAGCAACGAATCATTGATACATGTAGCAACTTGCACAAATCCCTGGAGAATTATTCTGATCGAAAAATGTCAATTCTACAAGGTTACACACTGTATGATTCCATTTATATACCGTTCTTCAAGTATCCAAGTTATAGAGATGGAGAACAGTTTCACACTTGCTGAAGGTTTGGGCTGGGGTCTGGGAAGATGTTGATTTTGGCCATACACAAACAGGAGGGAGTCTTGTGTGATGGAAACGGTTCTGGGATCTAGACAGTGGTGATGGTTATACCTGTCTGACACGTGATGCAGTTGCACAGAACTGCATATGCACACACACATGAGTGTAAAGCTGGTACACTCTGTACAGGCTTTGTGGATTGTACCAATTTCATTTTCCCGGTTTGAGTTTTGTACTGTAATTATGCAAGATGTTATCGCAGGGTAGAACTGTGTGAGGAGTACTTAGAACCTGCCTGTACTTTTTTTTTTTTTTTTTTGGTAAATTCCTATGAATCTCTATTTCAGAAAAAAAAGTTAAAAATTTTTCTTGGTGAACTTGGAGTCCTAATGTTGTTTACAACAATATTACATCACTTGAAGTTTAAACACTGAGGGAAGGGATAAAGAACAGCTTGTTAAGAACGTAGCCAAGGTTTGTCTCAGTAAATGACATGTTTGACTCCTTAATTGGAAAGTTTTGACGATTGCAACCTTGTAATTTTTGGTTATTGGAATATTATGTTTGTTTTGGCTACTGGACATAAGATAAGGTAAATCTATCTGATCTTTAAAATTTTTAATTGATTACCCTATGAACTTAAAGGTAAACGACATGAATCAAAAAAATCTTGGGTAAATTTAGTCACTTTTGTTATGTGTAGTTACTCTGATTTTACTGAACATGCTATGTTATGGAAAAAAGATTTCTATAGTTGGGATACAGTTATATTTAGTAAACCTATAAAATTCTCTGAAGTAGAACTATCAATTAAAAATTAGGAATTAAGATTACTATTCTTACAGAAGACATTGTCATGAAGAAATTAAAAAACTGTCTGTCTAATGACTTGATATACTTTTGAAGTATTTAACAACTTTATTCAGATAAAATTCACGTTATATGATTTATTTACTTTGAAGTGTACAGTTCAGTGTTTTTATAAATTCGCAGTTGTGCGACTTACATCATAATTTTAGAACATTTTCATCACCCTCGAAAAGAAATTCCTCATCCCTTACTTGTCACCCTGTGATACCCCATTCCCCCATCTCTAGGCAACCATTAATGTACTTTCTATCTCTGTAGATTTTCATATTCCAGACATATGATATAAATGAAATTATACAATTTATGGCCCTTTGCGACTGGCTTTATTCACTTAGCATAATACTTCCAAGGTTCATTCATGTTTATAACATGTATCAGAACATTCTTTTATTGCCAAATGTTTCATTGTATGGATGTGTACTACATTTTGTTTATCATTTGTCACTTGGTGGACATTTGGGTTGCTTCTACTTTTTAGCTATTATGAAAAATATGGCTATGGACATCTGTGGAGATGATTGCTTTTTTGATGACTGCTTGTTCATCATATTTAGTGTAAGGAGATACAGGTAGAGAGGAAGGGACTAGCAGTAACACCTTCCTTTCATAGTTGTAGAAGTGATGTATTTGATTTAGTTCTTAGGATATTTTTACCAAGATAAGGGTGTCTGGACTTCTTTGCCCTAATGAAACTAATTGCCTTTGTTGTAAGGAATTATTTTCTTCCATGATTAGTAGTGTTATTTTTTGAAGTCCTGTAAATACTAAAATAAATTTCTTGATATTGTTCTTAAAGTTTAAATTTTATTGAGAAGTGGAAGGTCAGTGTAGCATCACTTAAATTCATTTCTTCTTAATTTTTCTCGTAAGTTCAGGTTAAATTTGCATGCTCTTGATCGAGAATAGGCATTGGAAAGAATTGTTAATTCTCACTTCCCCTACTCAACCATTTTGTTGTGAGTTTTTACTCTTTGAAGTTGCTCATTATTATGAGACCTAATGCATGAAGTAGCTAGGAGGTGCAAGCTTAAGTTAAGAGAGGGGGTGGTAAGTAGGTTTTGTTTTCTGGGACTGCTGATCATGCTCTATTTTGTTTAGAATGATCAAGCAGCACTTTAGTAATATCTAAAAATGCTTTCCTCTTTGGGCGCTTCTGAATTTTCTACAAATAAAGTACCTTTTAGAGCTAGCTGGTTATCAATTTTCCCGTAAAGCTCTTTCTCTAAGTGGCCATTTTACTCTATCAGCTATATGATTTGCATTTATTAGTCTGGGTGATACTAGCAGATCACCAAATTAAAAATAAAACTTGTTTGTTGCTATATTAAATAGAAACCAATCACTTGCTTTTAACTTGGAGAAAATAGGAGGTAGTAAAATAAAATCATTATTTTATCGCAACGTGTATTTAAAACAAAGTACTTTTTAGTGTATGTGCTGCTGGAGCAAACATAACAAAGTACTTTCTAAAGGAGGATCGTTAGATTTTCTTGAGTCTAAAAATAATAAGAAGACACTTTGACTATGATTCTGATAGGATGAGCCTACCTTCACCAGCCTGCAGCTCCTTCTCCCCCTCAAATAGTGCAGTGGAAAAAGGAAAAACTGAGTACCAGAAATGACTCAAAATTATTTTCAGGCCTTAGAGAGTCTTACTCTCAGGAAAGAAAGTACAAATACAAATATAAATATAAATATTGGATTATAATACATGTAGATTTTTCCCCCCCACATGCACATGGATCAGATGAGGGTTTTTTTTTTTTCTTTCTATTTTTAAGCAACACAATCCACTCTAGGTAATTTAAGCAGGTAAGGGTACTAGTTACCTTGCAGAATTTCCAGGTGGTCCAAGGAGTCACGTGTGCATAGTATACAGCCACAAGTTATGCAGAAGGAATGCCATCCGTGCCTAGGAATGTTCCAGTGGACCCACCGCCCCCAAAACTCTCCTCTGGTCATACTTGGGACTCTAAGGACAGATGGGGTCCAGTCTTTGTATGTGTCACGGTCCCCTCTTGTTGGCTGGGTTTTCAGTTGCAAAGGATTGCAGTAGGTATGGGTGAACCAATCTCTAGTTTCTGCTACACTCAGGTTTTATCTGTTATTTCCATTTTCCTCCTCTTTATTTTTCTTTTCCTTTCTATGTGTGTCTTTCTTCTTTTTCTCTTGTTAGAACCAGTACTTTGCTAGAGTATCAGAAGCATTATCTAAGTTCTAAGGAGTTTGTTGGAACCTTTGCTCTTGGTCATGGGGCTGATTGAATTGCAGTAGATTTTTGTCAGGAAAGGAACCAGAGAGTGGGATCCTAGAGTTCTCTGAGTAGATGTTTGGCTTTCCTTCTGCGTGTGTGGGTCCTCAGGGCCACAGTGACAGCGTGCCACACTTTCCCTGTCCTGTGATTTCTTCCTGATCTAGTTCCCTTGAACGCATGGCTAAGGAGTAGCAACATGAGTGGTCTGCACTTTTATATCACTTGCAAACTATCAAGTTCGTCCGTCACAGTTTTATGGGTGCTGTCAGAAGACAAACTCTTAGGGCCAAGACAAAGGACCACATTAACCACAGCAGTAGCAGCAGCTCGAGTAGCAGCTTCGCATTAGCCCCTATTCCAGTGGCAGTGGGTGGTGTTTTAGGAAAGAAACCACGAGTTTAGGGAACAGAACTCTCACCATGGGCAGCAATTACTCTGACTCGTTTAGGCTGTGATGGAGCCTGTTGACTCTATCTCATAAAGTATTTGATTAAGGCTGCTGGTCGGCAGGGCTCCAAGCAGCGGGTTGAAGCCGACCTGCAGTACCGACCAGCTGAACAAATCCCATAACAACTCCCAGCCAGGTTTACCTTAGAACACCAAGAGGCTTTCTTCTTAATTTTTTCCATTGCTCTTTCAACATGGCCAGAGATCATAATTCAGGTACAGAATGGTGTATGAGTGATCGCGCCGACTTCCCTTTGTTCAGCAATGAGGAGGTCTAGCCCAGTTCTTTCATCCAGAACAGTCTGGCCCGTGAGTTGATGTTGACTGAGCGCCTTCCAGGCCTGATGTGGCGTCATTGATCATGTCAGCTAAAATCAGGGGCACATTTCTTGCCACCTTTTCTAGTTGGGTGACTCTCGACCTAGGGATAACTGCCTGCAGGGTGCACACAGAGATCAGTTTTCTCTCCTGGAGGCTTCCCAGAGTGACCCAAGGACGCCTCACTTCAGAGAGAGCTCCACGGTTGTCTGCGGCTGCACGGTCACTGGTGCTTTCTTAATTCTCAAGCACCTCTTATGACCAGAACCGGGATTTTTTTAATTTAAAAAATTCAGGGTTTTCCCATATTATATAAGTAGTTTAGGTTCATCAGAGTATTAAGCATAGAGCAGGAAAAATCACCCTTAATTGAGTTATAACCACTGTACACTGAAATTTGTGATTGGGCAGTAATTAAACATGATGTGCGCAGTTGTAGTGAAACAAATCGTTGGTTAAAATGCCTTGTGGAATTAGCCAAGTTTATTTTCTCATTTGTTTTTGTTCCCTTAGGCCTTAAATGCTCCAAATGCACCCAAGGTTAATTTTGTCTGAGACCAAATAAAGGCCTCGTAATGAACAGTCATATCTTGACTTACTCTTTGTTTGACGTTATCTCCCTTCTCCCCACAAAACTATTAACTAAAGTTATTTTCAATGTCAAATAAATTATTCTCACATTTAATGATGGACCAAATGAAGAATACAGAGTATGGTAGAGAGTTAGTTTTTAGGGACATTCTAGAAGGATGCAGAGATCATTTATTTTCATTCCTCTGTTTTGACTACTGCTTCTATTGAGGTTTGCATCATTAGGATTAATACATTAATATGAATCAAACACCAAACATATTAAAATGGACTGGTAAATACTATGTCATAGATGCTAATAGACATTAAAGAAACAGTGAAGTAATAGTCTAATGTGAACTCATTGTCATATGGAACACACCTAAGTATAAACTAGTGGTGAACATTTTTGTCTAGGATTTCCTGCCAATTTTCTGGGTCTACATAATTCATTTCTTCACTCATGCTGCAGTAGACCACCAGAAAGAGAAACTTAACTCATGCCTCAAAGATAAATGCCAGGTTTATTATGCAGTGGCTGCTGCACACGAGTTCATGCTAGATATTAGAACTGTCAAGATGAATGAAATACACTCCTGCCCTTAAGAAACTTCTACTCAGGAATTTAAAGCTAGCTTAATGTTTCCTATGAAAATTGCAATACTGGCAGTTTAAACAAAATTCATGAGAAGACATAGAAGAAATTAATGATATCTCAGGGGGAGTGTCTGAATAAATATTTAAAAATTCAAGTTTGTTTTTCAGTGTTTCTGTTCATCTAAATTACAGCCTCTTGAATCCTGCGATTTATTTTTCTGAATCTGTATGGGATATGTGCCGTCGCCCCAAGTTCTGACCTGCTCCCTGACTGTATCTATAATTTACAGAACATTTAATTGGAAGTATAAATAAGATTATAGAACTTTATCTGCTGCTGTACTTTAGTATTTCTGTGTTTGTCTTCATTATGTAGTCTGTTTAGTTTTTATTCTGAATTAATATATGTGAATTTACAATTCTTTGGATTTTCTTTATCTGCACTGGAGGCAAAATATTTCTCTGTAAGCATCATTTACTCATTTTAACTTGATAAATGTGAAATTTGATTGTCGAAGAAAGATGATTTCTGCTGTGGGGAAGGGAAGATGAGCGGCAGTCTACGCGGTTATCTTTCAGGCCCAGATAATAAGTATTCACAGATTCCGATAGAATTTTTATTTAAGTACTTTACTGGTACTTGTTTACAATCTGGATTTAGCTTCTGCAGTCGATGTTTTTAATGTGGTAGAGCCATCATTTCACTTGTAAGAACATCTACTTTGATCCAGGGCAGAGATTTTGACCAAAGGGTGGACTTTTAAAAGAATACTTGCTGTGCCGTTTGTTAGATACCATCTCATTTCCTTTTGCTGTGAACCTCTTTCTTTGTCTAATGATTTTGCTTTGATCATGTGCCTTGTTCTTAAGATTGCCTTTGACCAGCTCTATTCCTTTGACTGAATAGCTGAGATTTTTCCATGCAGTTTATTTACTTTACTGTCCCGTTATGTGCCTTTACCTTCTAGTTTACTGCATTGCTGATGTTTGTCACACTATTCGTGATCGCCGTCTTGGCTGCTCATTTTCCTGCTCGTCGGCTGTGTGGGCTTTGCTGGGCTCAGCCCTCATAGTGCATCTTCAGTTTGCTGCTGCCCCTGGGCACTTCCACAGCCATCCCAAACCCTCGATGGACACATACACCCTTCCAGTTAGAAGTTGCGTTAAACATACCTCTCCTCATGTAAGGTTTCTTTTTAATCGTTGGGACGAGAGTAGAAAAATGAGCTATACAGCATCTGCTTTTCAAATTTTTAGAACTGAGTCCATGATCTAACATCTAAAGATAAGTGTCTTACATAGAATTGCTTAAACCAAAGGTTAACATGCAGTATTCCTAAAACGTAAAGATGCATTCGATGCAAGGAGAATATTTAGAGCCAGTTTTAATTGTGTGCGTTTGTTTACTGGTTGCATGTGGTACGTGTGAGAAGGCAAGTGTTCTTCCGCTTGGGACAGCAACTGTCTCCCTTTGTGGACACTTCTTGTCAAGTCATCAGTTTGCCAAATGCGGCGGGACTCGATTAGTCATCTTATTTGACCTATTAGAGCATTTAACACAGTTGATCACTCTCCCTGTTGAGATATTTTCCTCCCATACTTCCAGGACACTACTTAATGTGGAAAATCTTTTTTTTTCCCTATCTAACTGATGGCTTTTTCATTTATTTCTTCAACCAACAAATTGAAACCTACAATTGAAATTCCCCTATCAGTTCTCCCACTCCTCCCTCTGTCTCTCTCTCTCTCTCTCTCTCTCTCTGTCTCTGTCTCTGTCTCTGTCTCTCTCTCTCTCTGTCTCTCTCTCTGTCTCTCTCTCTCTCTCTCTCTCTCTCTCTCTCTCTCTCTGTCTCTCTCTCTCTCTCTCTCTCTGTCTCTTCTACTACCCCCTAGATGATTCCATGTAAGATGATGAGTTGGACATGCTATTGCTGTGGTAATCTCTTTCCTGAACTAGAGTCTGCTAGATCCAATTTCCTTCTGTACTCTTTTCAATGAAGTTCACTAAGAGGTACTTTGAATTAAACATCACCTAGAATGAACTCCTGATCTTTCTTCCCAAGCCTATTTCTCTTATGGTCTCTGCCTTCTTAATAAATGACAGTTCCATCCTTTGAATTGCCTAGGCCGAGAACCTTGGAGTCAAATCTTGACTCCTGCCTGTCATAGTGATTTCTATTTTCTTGTAGCTCTATCCCTGGCACCAAGAACAGTGTCTGGTACCTAGTGGGCACCCATAAATAGGCTCCAAAGGAGTGAAATGGATGAGCTAACAAAGGAGAGAAGGCAAACTGCAGTTTGATGCTCGAAGATAGAATCTTTAGTTAACTTAGGATGCTCCTCGGACGGCAGAAGCTCATCTTTTTTACTCAGTTCCAGAACTGCTATGGAAGCAGTTAGTGCGGCGCAATGTAAATTAATGGAGATCATATGCTACGTTTTTGGAACATCAGGCAGAGCATGGGGATTAATTCTTTTTGACGAACATCTCACTCATTCTTTCCTTGGCTTCCTGTTCATATCCCCAGCTGACACAGGTAGTCAGTAACTGGTTTTTTGTTAATGATTCCTAATGTACATTTTAATCTCAGAATTTAAAAAGTGGGTTTTATTCTATTCTCTAAAACCTATCTTTTTTCATTTTATATTTCCGTTACAAGTACCCCCTTTCTAGTTGAACAACAAAGATGACAGGACTCTTGTAAATTCAACTCTTCTACCTCGGTTCCTTGTCAATCCAGCATTATACTCTTATCACTTTTTCTTCTATATTTCAAAAGGTCAAGCTCTCATTATGGCTCATCAATGTTAGTTCAGCAATAGCGTCTTCACTCGTATCTATTGCCTGTATTTTTGCCACTTCTTTGCATAAAATCCTTTATGATCTCCACTATTTCTAGTTGAATCTGAATTTTCTGACTTGGCACACAAGTGCCTCATCTGTCCTTCTTAGCTGTCCTGTGTCTTGTCCAGCCTCCTCTCCATTGACTTCTTCCCCTGGTCTCTCCCTTCCTACCCTCACAAACGACTCAGTACATCTGAATTCCTTGTAATTCAAAACAGCCATGTCTTTGAACACGTCTCTTCCTATGCGTACAGCATCTTCGTCCTCATCACCAGGCTGCTTTCCTTAAGAGTTTGTACCATTGCTAAGCTATCCTTGTTTTTATTTAGTATCTCCATGTCCCCTTTATATACTGAACGTATCTCTTGTAGTAAAGAGCATATTTTTAATCACCGTACCTGTTTATCTTCATTTGGGCAGGCAACAGTAACACGTCTTATTTACCTTTATAGTTCCTGAGATTTTTTCAGTGTCTTTAGAATTGATTTATATGGCATAGACGTCGAATTGCCACCCAACTTTGCTGCTATAGTGTATTAGTGTGAAATTATATGATACACCAGGTCTATACATCTCAATATATGTGTTAAAAATGTAGAAGGAACTCTTTGGTCTTTACCTTAATTATAGACTTTTTTATCTGTAGGGAAACAGTACATTTTGCTTTATACTTATATATATTTATAGACAATTTTACATGATTAATATAAACATTAATATAAATTAAAGTGGTTATAAGTCATAATAATGGCAAATTATCATTAGAATTAGGAAGGGAATTTTATAGAATTGAAACAAATCAGTTTTCTATTTTTCCTTCTCTGAAGAATTGCCTTTTAGAATGTTTCCTGGAGATATTTTGAATTAACTTTCCCTTCTTTCTCCTCAATTTCATGCTGTTGTTTTTCTACACATCTGCTTTCCACTTAGGTCATATTTGCTGCTAATTTTTGTTACTTATTTTTGCTGCTTTGTTTGACTTGTCTATAATTTCATCTTTTCCAGAAACCTGGAGACTAAGACTGATTTAGTTTCTTTGAACATATAGAATCATTAGGTATATGCTCTTTATGATCTTTTAAAATTACATAGTACTGCTGAAAAAATAAAAAAAATGTTTATGGGCACCAGGTAATGACTTGCAAAGAAGTGGAAAGAAGGCATTTTGAACTTGACTTTTTGACACGAATTGGTTATAGCTCAGTGGAACGTATACTGGAAAGATTGACTCTGTTTTAAGTTTTTTCCTTTTTTTTTTTTCTTTTAAATATGTTTTCCTTTCCCTTCTCTTCTGGAACATTTTCCATCCTTAGTTTAAACAGTGGTAAGATTTGACAGTAGAGGCATGCTGGTTAGATTTTAACCTTTAGGTATAAAATGCATCAATTTCGATATATTTCACCCAGCAGGGACCGAGACCCCTATTGGTGTCTTAATCCAAAACTGGCGTTTTAAATTCATATACACCTTGCCTTAAGGGAAGGAGGAAGGACAATTTAGGGAACAGCATGAGGTTGAACATTGATCAGTAGGCCGGCCGTTCTTGCTAGCCTTTGGTAGAATGTAGACTTAGAAAAATAACATCCACAACAGCACGGCATACTTTTGCTTCTCTAGAGACGGTCTCTCTCTTGTTTCCATTATGTGGCTTTTAAATGATGGATGACATATTTCAGGCAGGGCTAAAAAAATAAAATCAAGAGGTTGAAAGTTGGATTGTCGAACTGAAAAAAACACAGGTAATTGTTTCTCCACTTCTCCTACCTCTTAAGAACCTCCAAATAGTTGAAAAATGGAAAAAGAAAAACACTTTACTGAAATTATAATTCTTATGTAACTTATAACTGGAATATTTTGCATAAAGATTTTTGTTTTAATAGACTGACTCTCCTGTAAAGGAGGATATTTCGTAATACTTAGAACAAAACCTTGATGTTTTAGTTCTGTTACTCTTTTTTTTTTTTTTTTTTAAACGTTGGAATCCGAGTCTGACTCTGGCGGTGTCGTCTGTTGTAGGTGGCATGTATGCAGCTCATCAATGCCCTTGTTACATCTCCTGATGATTTGGACTTCAGGCTTCACATCAGAAATGAATTTATGCGTTGTGGATTGAAAGAGATACTGCCAGTAAGTGCCCTGCAGTCTCCTTATTAATATTTAAATTAGAGGAGTACTTGAGTAGGGGGAAATTTAGATAAATTACCTTCAAGAATAATTTATCTTTGAGAAAAATGACTTGAATATAAAATTCTATTTTTGAAATATAGATGAAAAGATTTTTTGAGTATTTAACACTTTAAGTGTTTGAGTGCTATAAATCAAGTTGAGTGGTTGGCTTATTGTTTATATGTTTTTCATTACATTTTTTTGCATTATGAAGAAAGTCCTTCATGATTTTTTATTTGATAACTGCAGAATTTAAAATGCATCAAGAATGATGGCCTGGATATCCAGCTTAAAGTTTTCGACGAGCATAAGGAAGAAGACATGATCGAGTTCTCCCATCGCCTTGAAGATATCAGAGCTGAACTTGAATATCCTTTTGTTCTAAAGTCTAGAAAAAAACCTAAAGTCACTGCGAAACCCCAACCAACCAACCCCCATCCAATAAAATATTAATCTTCTGAAGCCGTTTCTATATAAACAACATAAAATCAAACCTTTATGAATCAGAAGGATGTTCGTGTAAACCTTTTTTATTTTATTAATTTAATGTGCGATTTTATGTAAACGTATGTATGTAAATGATGTTTTGGATTCTGTCAGAGACCTCTCTCATGTATATGTGTACAGTCTGTTTGTTTTTTTTCTAATGTACGGCACCTCCCCTCCCCCAGTGCTTTCCAGCGGTAGGAATAGAGGCCCCTTCGCTGCTGGTTAGCGCCTGCCCTGCACCTTGGGTGCGTACTCACATGGGACTTTACCTCTGCATGTCTGCAGATGTCTGCGCTTTTCCAGAGATCCCCAGGTTTCTATCTTCCACGGGGCTTCCTAGAGTAATGCCTGTTACCAGCTCTTGGTTAGGCACCCCAAGAACCCAATACAATAATCACAGCCAGCTGCCCACTACCCTGCTGCCAGCCGCATCTTAGCTCTAGAGAGGCAGATTGGTTGAAGTTAATTGTCGAGGAGAAGCCAGGAAGTGTCAGGTCAAGTTGCCAATTTTTCTTCAACTCTCAGTCCTAACTACCTGTGTTGTATCATATGTTGAGTATGCATGATGCCTATTTTAGGGTAATCTAAAGACTTCTAAGTCTTACAGAGGAAATTCTGTGTCTCATTATTTCAGTTACTTGGCATAGAGGATAAATAAATACATCTCCGTATTCCTTAATCAATTTACTGAAGCATATGATGTTTACAACATGGTGTGGAGCACAGTTAAGGAAACTAGAGCAGAGAAATATTTTATTTCTATTCTTCAGCATCTTTTACTGATTCGAAATGATTATTTTATAAGGTAAGAGGAAACTATTCTAATGTTTTCTTTTGCTGATAAAATTCTATTGCGAAATTCACCTGATGTTTCATTTGGGCAAGCAGCTAATTTAAGATTTAAGTTTTGTCATAATATTGATTCATAGAATGTGGTGCTTCCACTGGGGATAAATTTAAATAGATAATGGTGAAATGATGTTACTATTACTTTTTAAGCTCCAGTGGATTGTTGGTTACAAATTTCCATATAAGTAAAAATGCAAACTAGCAACACATTACTAGTTTATTATTTGATAATATTTTCTGGTTAGTCCTGAGGCAGTAGGAATAATGTTGATAAGATTTTTTTTTTTTAAGTGTCACAAAGGGCACTTAAACATTGCTTTTATTAGGTAAGTAGAAATTGCTTTAATAATACAGGTGTGTTTAATGTTCCTAATGTCAGAAAAGGTAGATAAATGACTTTGCAGGTTTGATTATATCCTAGCTGTCCTGAGCTTAATAAATGGTTTGTTCTGTCTGTACCTTATGTGCATGGACTTACATACGGATATTAATACCTAACTTGCCTGGTCGCTATGAAAAAGGAATATGGTAACATGGGTAAAACTCTTAGCCAAATACTTGGCATGTGGTATATGCCCAATAAATGTTCTCAACATCCTCTTTCTGCTTTTGTTACTATTTTATGAAGGAAGCCGAGATCTTTGAACCTAAAACCATTTTTGTTGCCACCAGTTTAGCTTCGTTCAAATACTGTGGGTTGTAAGTCGTGTTCTAAATTTGACTAGAAAGATTTGCTAGGCATGTCTGATGCAGGTCGTGTCCTCTGGGTGATGATGTCAGCGAGTATAATTTAGGCCCTTGGATGTATCTAATAAGAGAGCAGAGTGAGTCAAAAAGTGTTCAGACTTTAGGTTCTTTGGGATGAGTACAGATCATCCATCATATTTCCTGCCTTTTAGACTTGAGGAATCCCATTGGCAATTCTAAAATATGAATTTAGTTACCCATTTGGATGCTTGACTTTCTTCTAACATTTTATCAAAAATAAAAGTATAAGCACTTTATAAGTGCTAGATAAAAAATACTAATACATTAATTACATAAAATTTTAAAATACTATAGGTACTGCTGATTTCTCCTCCAAATGTACTTAAAAGTGACATTCAAACTTCCATTTACTCTAAAGTAACCTCATCCTTTCCTTGATCCTGATTGGTTGGTCCTGTCAACCTCTAGTTGTTTGAAGTTATTTGAGATTCCCAGAATTTAGTACTATTGTTGGCTTTCAGAGATTTGACTGTGTGCTTAGTCCTGCATGGGGGTTTTATTTTACTTATGACCTTAATCCCTTCATCTGTGTTTCTAGAGGACAAGAGGTTATATCTAGCTTCAAAGCAGATTACAAAGCACAGCTGTCCTGGGATTTGGCAGGCGATCGATCCTCTCACTTTATTGGAATCAAGAGTCTCAAAGAATATTAAATCGTAGCATCACCAAAGCGACATTAGTGAAGCATGGAAGTTTAGTTAGTTTGGTCATCTTTGAGTATCACCTTTTTAATTCCATGCGTATCTATGTTACTTTCTTCCTGGGCTCTTTAAGCCTCAGACCTTGATCTTTGTTCCAAGTATGGTTGCTATGAAGGCTGTGACTCCTATGACTGCTGTACTCAAGGCAGCTTCATCTGATTTCTACCCATGTTCCATATGTTATTGAGATTATATTTTTATAACAAAATTAAGTCCCAATTTTGGCAATTTAATCATATTTTTGTCATACATTTATTTTTTTAATAAAATTTTATTTAGTTTTTTTATTTATATACAGTAAAATTCACTCTTTTGGTACACAGTTCTGTGAATCTTGTTATTTTGGTCTTACCTTCAGTTTTTGTTATCACTGCCTTAAATGGACCAGGATTTGACCTTTTAGAAGCCTTTGATTATCTGAACATTTTTGTTTAATGAACATTTTAAACGATTGATATGAATAAACATCCTTTTCGTTTCTTTTAATAAATTAGGTGTTTGCAGAATGCAAAATATTCTCATTTAATAGAATTAGTAGATAGGAAAATCAGAATCTTCATTTATTTTCATATTTGGAACATAAGGAGATTTTACTGAAATGGAACTTATTTGGAGAATGCCCATCCAGACAGATCTGGCAACCAAGGAAAATCAAATACAGCAAGATAATTGGAAGTTGGAGAAGAAGATCACATTCGATTCTTTAACAAATAATTAGTGTCTTACCATGCAGAATGCCATGCTAGTGGAATGTACACAGGAGATAGTTTCTGATATTCTGTAAAAATACTACAGAGAAAGTGAATATGATTTTAAACTATCCTCTAAAAATGGTTTTTTACAACGAAGTAATGACAATTTATGGTAGTCTCTTAATTAAAGTTATTCCCATACTCCTCTGACATAGTCACGAACTCACCAATATTATTCATAGACATTATTTTCTCCATTTACATTTCTGGAAATCAGATGTACATTATTCTTTCCTAATATTGCCTCACTGAAAGAGTTTGCACAAAATATCAGGTACGTTATAAATGAGCCCAGTATCTGCACTGTGGAGGAGGGAAAAGTTACTGAAATGATTTTTTTAAACGACACAAAATAGCTTGTGTTCATTTAAAAACAGTTTTATTATTAAAACAACATTAGGATAACATCGAATGAGTAAAAAGGAATAGAAGTACATCATCTAAATCTTCAAATGCGATAGATATAAATGTGTATGCTACTTATGTACTTTAAGTGTAAATGTGATTATGACTAGAACATGAGGGAATAATAGAATTTTTGAAGGAAGTGGAGAAAATTGAAGAAAGTATTGATAATACTTTGATCCGTATGGAGGAATAGTGTCTTGAACGTTTTTACCCTGACAATGAGCAGTAGTATTTTTGCTAATATTAAGCTGTAGTGAATTTTATTCTGCATAACAGATGGTTTATTAGGACAAAGGCAACACCGTCATAGTTTATAGGGAAGGAAAGCCCGGGTGGCTAGAGGCCATCCTGTACATGGTGAGGAGGGTTTGGAGAGGCAAAGTGTACAGAAAGCCATGGAGGGAAGAAGTGAGTCGTGAGGGCGGGGGTGGCTGGGAAGGGAGCATTGCACCTCCCCAGAATCGCGCGTACGCCCCGTCACTTTAGCTTGGTTTTGGTTATAAAATCTTCTGGGCATTTCTTTCATGGTTGTCGTTCTGAGTTTTATGGGATGTTCTTTAGCTTATTACATAGGTGGGTTTAACTGCAGTGATAACATGACCCCTATTTGGGGATTTTAGTTTAATTTTTGGACAAAAATCATTATACTACATTTTTCTAGCTTTTGAGTAAGACATATTCATTTGATATTGTATATAATTTACAGTATCAGTTTTTAATTTGATTCCACATACATTCTAAAAAACAGAATGCTAGATGGTTTGAAGAACATTCCAGAAAGTATTTTAGAAAAGCTTTTTTTGGCTCGTATTAGTAAAACGAATGGTAGCTATTTTAGTATGGTGCAGTGGTTGGCTGATAATCTTTATTGAGGACTGCTTTTAAGTACCTATCACTTCATCTTAATAATCTCTCCTTTGCTGCCTGCTAATTAAGTCAAGGTTCTGACTCATATAAGAAAATCATCTTTAAAGCACAATATAATTGCTCAAAGAGTATAAACAATATGTCTTAAAATTGTTAGAAAGAAAGTAATAATAGTATTTATTGTCACTCTCATGTTAAATCTGTTATGTCAGTTGTTGAAACTATACAAATTATTGAACTTGAAATCCAACTTAAAATATTTTATTTTCATGTAAAGTTACACTAATAAATTGAGTGTACACTTATTCTTTTTCTTGGTTTTAGGCAGCAATACTTCAAATTAATTGATGAGTGTGTGTCTCAGATTGTGTTGCATAAAGATGGGATGGATCCGGACTTCACATATCGAAAAAGACTAGACTTAGATTTAAGTCAATTTGTCGGTGAGTAGTTCTCTGTTATTTAGGTAGAAATATGATGTCTCTTACCCCATGGTTTAACTCTAGAGTATTTGTTGTCATCGTGGGGCCTGTAGACTCCTGAGAGTCCTGGAGTCCCTTTCAGGGAGTTCTAATAGTCAAAATTATTTTCATAGTAATATTAAGACTTTATTTTACTTTATTTTCACTGGTGATACAAACCAATGCTGGCACCTTGTTATAAATCAAGGCAGTAGCATCAAACTATATTAGTAGCCATTGTACTCTTCCCTCATAGTAAAGTAAAACAAAGCAATAAAAATTGTCATTTTTTTTTACTTAAGAATGTCCTTAATAAAGACCTAAAAGATACTGAGTACATATTTTAATATTCTCTGCATTGTCAGCATGCTCCATGTACGCGTGAAATGCTCCTGTACAGAGTGAAATGAGAATATGCTCGTGTGACTGAGTTGTGAGCTGAACTGGCTCCTTTTATCACTTCGAAAGAATGATTGTCATAGAAACTGTGGCTCCTCAGACTTGAATACTGGCACACACTTTCTTAACGAACCATAGTGTTGATAGAAACCTTTAAGTATTGTAGGTTACAGCTGAATTCACTTCTGTCGCCTGATAGAGATATAACTGTGGTTGGGTTTGTCTTTCTCTTTGCTTTATGGTCTTGATATCGTGCTTAGAAAATACTTTTTCATTCCAACAGTATTATATGTTTCTCCATTTTGCTTACTTTATTACTGGCACTATTTCTAAATCTTTTCAGTGTTTTTTTCTTTCTAAACTTTTAAAGTCATAATGAATTTAAGAAGTACTGCTGTTTAAAATTTCCTGTTATTGCAATTTTAGATATTTGCATAGATCAAGCAAAAGTAGAAGAGTATGAAGAGAAAGCATCAGAATTTTCCAAGAAAGTAAGTAACTTTGCAAGACTTGGGGAACCTCTGCACACATGCTTGTGCCTCAGAGATTGATCGTTGTTCCCACTTGTTTTTACCTCTCTCAGGTGTTTGTACATAATGCCATCCTACAAGCAGGATTACCTAGATCATTATTTTAGCTCCCAACTCTCAACCCTGACCCTCCTAAAGCTTTTCTTGTTTTTCTTCTGTTATATTTGTCATCATCTGGCATGTTACACAGTTTATGTATTTATGCGTGTATATACTTGACTGTATTATCTATTTCTCTCTCTAGAGTAAACTTGAAGGGAGTTTTGTTTGTTTTATTCATTGTTCCTATACCTAGAATGATTCCTGGCCCTAGAACTAAAAAAAAATCTTCTGAATGAGTGAATGAATGATCAAACGAAATGTATAAGATATATACAAGAAACAGAATTTTAAAATTGTTGTGTTTCTCAAGAAATCATATAATTTAGGCACTTAAAGTTGAAATTATATCTAAAAAAATTTTAGAGAAGGGCTAACTTGTTTAACTTTAGTCATAAAGCTGCTTCATTTTAGATCAGGTTGAAAACCATATAACATTCTCATTTTTATAGTCCAAGGAATCAGATTTCACCATTTTCCTTGGTTTCAGTCTAATGATGTTGTCGACCATCCATCCTTTCCTCGCTTTTCTCTAAGGTGATGTTTTGTGGTTTTATCTCTGCTTAGTATTGGCCTAGTAGACTTTTTCCCTGTTTTGTTTTGTTTTTGTTTTTGTTTTTGTTTTTGTTTTTTGTGCCGGGGAGGGGAAGAAGGGGGTGCTGGTGTTAGTTTCTTCACATTTTCGGTGGTCACTCCGATGTGAATACATGGGGCTGGTTTCTTACATTGGAGAAATAGAAATAATCACTACTGCCACCACCTCAGTGAATGTGTACTAAATGAGCATTTACTGTGTGTTAGCCACCATGCAAAAGTGTTAACATTTTTATCGTAGCTGGCCCAAAATGAATTTGAGAGAACTGTGCATTTTCGCAAACTTTTAAGATAAAAAGTAACTGTCAATGGTAGGTACTTTTTCCTAAATCACTTAGGAAAAACTTTCAGAAGTTCCAAAGCTCACCAAACACAGGTATTTTATCACAGGCTTTGCCTGAAGGCTAGGATTACACCTGTGAATATATTGCCATTGTCCTGAGATACTGAGTTTAGTGGGAAAACAATGGGTCATTTAAATTAGGTGTCCTAAGCCTTACAGCTGATAGATGTCTGTTGTAGGTTGACCTCTCACCCTGCTGACCATATTTCAAGCTCAGTAAGGACTTTTGCGCTTCTTGGAAAGGTTATGGGAAACTTTCAAGTACTTGATTTGGATGTTTCCCAGACAGTACAAAAGTGCTTTTATAATCATTTTTAGGTATATAGTTTATATGAGCGATGTTAAACAGATAACTTTCTTAATACATTGTTTTGAAATTGTAAACTTTAAATATAAATAGAAGAAAGACCTTGTTCAAGGTTAGTCATCTCCTTTTAGTCAGAAGTTATATGTCTTGGGTATATTCAGGAAATATTGTCTGCTCCATAAAAGATTTCTACTGCCATACCGTTTTGTATATATCAGCAAGAATTTCTTTCTGATAGCTTTATAAGGACACATGTAAATACTTTGCTTTAGGCAGAAAACTATCATAGTTGTTAGACACGTTCTTTATTTTGGTGCATAAATCTGAAAAATGAAGACTAGAAATGTCAGAGAGTACATAGAGAATATTGAATTATCAACCTTCGTGTACAGATGCACTAATACATTTACCCTAGGGAATGAAATTAAGCAGAGCGTCAGCCTTAACTGTGTTGACATTTTTGCGTGTAATTTTGCAAGAGTAATATTGCTCCAGTAACTCTTTTTGTAGAAGAAGGCTATCATACATCTTATATGATAAAATACATCTTTAATGGAGATTCATTTTATCTCCAAGGCTGTGATTTGACTATAGATATTTTAAAAACGCTAAAGAAAAGTTTGTTTTGTCTGATCTTTTTATTGGGGAGGACCTAGAAATTTTTGTTTTGCCAGCCATAGAGATAGTTTCAATATGACCAAGTTAATTTAATAAATTATTGTAGCGTATACGAATTACGACTAGTTGTTTTGATAGTTTGATCTTTGTTCCTATATGATCCCTCATCCCGAATCTTGTTCTAAGGTCTACGAAATAGAATAGTGTGCACATTGATATTGTGAAAAAGACTTTTTTTTCTTACTCTAATAAGAATTTAATTTTTTATTTCTTGCTAAGCAGCAGTAAACATTGACTAAGCAGTCATCAAAAAGAGAATAGAGAAAATGACTTCTCAAAGTTCTTTTTAAATTATTTTTTTTTAATGGTAACATTGGTTAACGAAATCCAGTAAGTTTCAGGTGTACACTTTAACAGTAAGGCCTCTATATATTGCATTGTGTGTTCACTTCCCACCGTTAGATTTCTTTCAGTCACCACATATTTGATCCCTTTTACCCCATCTACCTCCTCAGAGATTTTTGTTGATGGGAGATTTGGGAGAGTTTAACATATGATATTGGCATAGTTATTCAACGTATAAAGAAAGATCAGATAGAAATTGGCTGATCAGTTCATTCAACAAAGATTTATTGAGTTTAATTATCACCTTTGGAAAGGTGATGAATGAAATAAAGTTCTCACTATTAATGAACTTTAAGGTTGGTGAGTATTGTTGTGTGTCATATGGCATTTTGATAATTTTTATATTTCGGTGTGGTAATCGCCACTGTGAGTTAACTCTACGTGGTGCATCAGCCTCTAGGGAAGATTCTTCATCTGGTCTTAGGTGGCCAGGAAAGGCTGACCCAAGGAAATGACAGCTAACGTGAGCCCTAGTGGATCCGTATGAGGCAATGAGTGAGATACCAACGAGGCATGCAGAAAATTTAAATTTCCTGAAGGTATCTCTAGCTTAACATTTCCCAAACTAGATTCACCGTTCTTGCCCCTAAAATGCCTTTTCATCCTTCATTTTATACCCTCATTTTCTTCCTCAAAGCGTCATACTCTGTTTCTAGCTTGCAAAGCAGCAGAACACCGTGGTCGTCTTCCAGACACTCCCTTCATTCATTTCCTTCAGTCAGACACTATTTTGGATTCTAGAAAAAAAATAAATTTGCTTCATTTCCTTTCCATTCTGGCTTCTGCTTTCATGCAGGCACACCTGCGATTCTTGCTCGGAAAAGCGCCGTAGCCTCTAAACTCATGTCCATTCCTCTAATATTTCCCTTTCTGTCCATTTTCCACACTTGCTGCGAGTTGGGTTTTCCAAAATGCAAACTTGTTCCTGTTATTTTGTTATCGTAAATGCTCTAATAGCTCTCCGTGGTTTTTAGGAAAAAGATAAAACGTTTTGGCTTATCGCAAAACTTTTTCAACAGTGTCATCCTGTGTACGTCACTAGCTTCATCGCCTCCACTTTGTTCTCATACTTCCTTCTGTGCCCCTTGTAAGGGATTGCTCGTCAGCCAGTGCTAGTCCCTCAATTTGAAACGGTAGCTGTACTTCTCGGCTACTGCTCAAATTCTTCAAACCTGCGTTTCTTCAGGAATCATTCACACTATCTTTCTTTCTTTATTATTGGTAATTTTCATAGATTTTGGGTTATTTGTTTGCTTTTTCTTTGCTACCAGACACTATACTTAATAAAAGCAATGATCACCTTCTGTTCAACTCTGTCTCTAGCACCTGCCACTCCCAGGGACCCATCATAAGCACTCTATTAGATATTTATTGTATAATGAGTAATAGGTAGTTTGGGGCCAGATCCCAGGGAGATTCTTAGATATTAAGTTAATGAGAGTAGCCTTTATAATGAAGCCGCCGAAGGTTTAAGAGCAAACGAGTCCTATGTTATATGAGCATTTTTTTTTTTTAAAAGAAAGCAGTATTCAAAACACTAAGTTTGTAGGGGGAAGATAATGTTAGTTTTGAAAATACTGGAGGTTCTTTTTCTTTCTTTCTTTCTTTCTTTCTTTCTTTCTTTCTTTCTTTCTTTCTTTCTTTCTTTTCTTTGGGTCTTGAAAAATGTTCATCAAGCAGTTGAAAATACATTTATGGACTGATGTGCTGTCTAGAATTCAGATGAGAAGCCGAGCTGGTGACAGGGAGTATGAAGTGGTGATCGAAACGTGTGGGCGGAGAAGATACCATCTGATGAGAAATGCGGAATGAGTTCGGCAAAGGGGTGAAGAAAGGGTCCGATATGATGGCAACATCAAAGGGTCAGACTGAGGAATAGGAGCCCATACAGAATTGGCGGGAGTAGCCAAGGAGTTAGCGGGGGAACCAGGGCGTTTTGTAATGGAACATGTAGGGGAAGGGAGACTGAATATGGAGGCGTGTTTGTAAGTATTAGTGCTCTAGAGCAGGTCCGTTCGATGTGGGGTGATAATGCTTTATAATCTATATTATTCAACGTGGTAGCCACTAACCAAGTATGCCTATGGTGCCATTATAAAATGGCTAGTGTGAGAGAGGACCTGAAATTTTAACTTCATCCGATTTTAGTTAACTTCGATTTACATTTAGATAGCCACCTATAGCTGGCGGCTACCCTGTTAAATAGCACAGCTATAGAGCAGTCAATTAAGATGAGGCTGGGAGGAGTCCGGGGGATTTGGAACTTGGTAAGCCGTAGAATTTAGAGTGAAAGCATGATGATGAAGTCATAGTGGACAGTGAAGCGACTGCAGTTCAACCGTCAGAAACGTGAGTATGGACTAAGAACAGTCTTTAAAGAAGTTGGCTTTGAGCCAAAAATGAGATTACAGTTAGGTGACATGGGGTAAGTCGAAGGACAAAAAGACAGTGAGGTTCACTATGCCACAGAGATGTGAAGACATTTGCTTAGCCAGTCGGCGGGGAAGTCCTGGGTGATCCAAGGGATTTTTGAGACTTAAGCACACTTTGGTTTACACATTATTCGATTAGTTAGAGATTAGTATCTTTTTAATTATTTAATGGTAGCAGGGGTTTGGAGGAGTTGGAGGAGGAGAAGCAGGTAATGTTGGTGTGGTTTGGGAGAAGTGGAGGACATTTGGATGGGGTTTTTTTTTGGTAGTTTCTGTTATCTTTATAAAGAACACAAGAGAGCATTATGACTGAGACTTTTCTAATCTGTAATGGGAATCGTAATAACATTTCTTATTTCACGGCGTTTTTTGGTGATAAAATGCAAATATGCCACGTTTGTGCTTTAAACAACGGGAAAGCATGGGGGAGGCGGAGTGAGGGGATATGGGAAATCCCTGAACCTTTCGTCTGGGTTTGCTGTGAGCCTGAAACTGCTCTAACAGTCCACTTTAAAAAAGTGTCAAGTGTTATCTAAACATTAATTGTGGGAAGGTAGTGTGGTTTCGCCTAAGTAACTCAGGCTTTGAAGACAGAAAATCTGGCTTCTAATTTTTAATCTCACGTCTTTTACTTACTAGTTGTATGGTGAGGAGACGAGGAACTAGCTGTCTGTGTTGAGGACAGCACCAGAGTCACAGAGCCCTTTGTAAACTCTCCCTTTCTATATCGTTGTTTTCCTAATTGAGGTTTGACTGTATTTTAAAGTCTCAGGCTACATTTGTGAAGTACTTGCATTTTTTTTTTTAACCGATTGAATTTTTTCCCCCACTTTTAAAAAGAGTCAGATATTTGCTCTTGATTATGAGACAATAAATTCACCTCTGTTATGGAGAGGTTTTCAGGCACAATGGTAAGGCGAAGCTATTTGATTGCAAGATGGAAACTTGTAATGAGTGGCTATATAAATTAGAGAACTCATTGGATTCAACAAATTTTACTGTTTGTCTTCCTCCCACAAGGTATTGCACTAGAGACTTTGAAAGATTATTTTATCATTAATCTCCTAAAGATTAACAGATTCATCATAAATAAGACAGAGTTTCTTTTCTCAAATTGTTGAAGATTAGAGTCTACATCAGGGCCTTAGATCTCATAATATTGTTGTAAGAAATATGTAAATAATTGATGCATTTATGTAATGGAGTTACTAATAAAAATATTAAAATGGAATTTTTTGAAGTTGTATTGATAAACTTCAGGTAAGTTTTAAGTAATGTTTTTTTCAGATAGGGATCGAGGAACCTAGTACAATGCTTTTCTATCTATTATTTTACACAAAGTCACAATGATATTTAGAGACTTCTAAGAAAATGCCAGGGTTGCAGATAACTATGGGCCCGTTTCCTCTGCTGAGCAAAGGTCACAGACTCCGTATCTGGCTTTGTCTGCTCCCTTGCAAATAATTTTGATGGGACCTAGAGAAAGGCGGTGGGTGACTTGGCAGAAATCTACCACTCTTCTCATAAAAATTTATGTTCTGACAAATTTTTAGAGTCATATTTCTCTATGAAGAGTAGTGTTTCTCATTTCGAACTCTCTTTCTCTCTTTTTTTTTCTTTCCTTTTCAGTTTGAAAAAGAGTTTACTGACCACCAAGAAACTCAGGCTCAACTGCAGAAAAAAGAGGCAAAGATTAATGAGCTTCAAGCAGAGTTACAGGCGTTTAAATCCCAGGTAAATTACCATCTATCCGGAGTGAATTTGGGTATTTAAAGCTTACCAGGGGAGCAAAAGTTATGTCATATCTTCATAGCATCAAAATGTTTACTTTTTAATTTCTCTTGTATGTTTTCATAATATTGTTTATACGTATTTCTATTCTGCTGTGTTTATTTTTTAAAATGAATTTTGTCACTTTCTTCTATTTGCATTTTTAAGAATGTCTAAATTTTACTAACCATCCTTATGATTCATTTGCGTTTTGTTCGTAATGTCACATTTCCTAAGTAATTAAGCATAAAGGGTAAGAAAGTCTTTTCAACTTAGATTTGTCATTCATCACTGATCTTTATCCTACTACAGGAAATTATTGCTCAAGCTATTTACTTTTCAAAACCTTCAGCCTATGGGTACCTTGCAGTGAAAGATAACCTCTAGCCGAATGAGAACATTTTCTGATAATTTTTCAATTTCCAAAAGCAAACAGATTTAAAACATGACAAAAAAAGAGAACAAATCTGGATTATGAAGCAGATAGCTCGCATACACCCTCTACACATAAAACATTTAGATAGCAAGAAATATATCATCTGCATATTTTATATAGATGAAGCTAGGGAGGTAGAATATTCATAGCTAAATTTCTATGGGTGATGAGCAATAAGTATAGTGTTGCCATTTTCCTTTTATCCTAATTTATGGTTATGTTGAAATAGTCTCAGGCGTACTATTTTGTATATTGGTATACTATTTCCTCAATTATTGGCAATTTTGTTTTTCTTTAAATAGTGGGTAGTTTTGTTACAGACACTGTCTAAAGAGAGTCAAAGAGATAAGGGAAAAAAATTAAACAAGTAAATTATTTGCACTGATCTTCTTTCTTTAGTGTACCAAAAGAAAGTACAAAATTTTTCGAACTTTTTTTTATCTTTCCCAGGTCACTCCTTATCTCTCATACTAAAAGAAACATTTACTGCATTTTATATTTAAGATTGAGTTCTAGACAGTGGCTGAAATAGTTATGACAAGTTTTTCCTGGTCCAGAAATATACATTTAAAGACTTTCTTTTTAATTTCTCCCAGTTGAAGGATTACTTATAAATCTACTCTAGAAAATTCTAGTTTATAAAAAACATAGCCACCATCTTTGAATATGTTTTTGCTACATGTACTCTTATATAAAACGGGAATAAATTGACATTTTGAAACAGATTAAACCACCTATGTTTTAAATAATGGACAGTGATGATCTTTGTTAATAGCCATCAGCCAAAAGCCTGGAATTAGAGCCTTAATATTGGCCACATGTTCATATTTGAAGAACAACTCGTAATTCTTACTTTAGATTAGTATATGTTTCTCATGAACTCTGTTCATTTGTCTTAAGATACTTTTCTTTGATCAAACCTATGCTGATTATGAAGGTTTTGAATAAAATATATTCTGTTATCTGTGATTTCATCCAGTTGCTTAACAACCAAGGGTTATTAGATGCTGGGGATATAATGGTGAGCAAGGCAGTCAGTGTCTGGCCTTTTGAATAGTATATTTGGGTCAACCATACTCTATCAAATGAACTAGTCTCGAGCAGAAATCCACCATATACTTTTAAAGACGTTAATGGTTAACTGTAAAATGTATATTAAGTGTGAGAATAATGTACATACTTTTTTAACATTTAAAGGGCAGTGCTATCCATCATCACAGCAACCCAGCCTAATGCTAGGTCTCCTGTATAGTTAATGTTTTTGATACAGCACATTCTTTGATTTGTGGTTTTGACTTCTTTTATGACACTTTTTCTTTGTGGATCTCAGATGTCAATTTCAGGCTTTTATACATGATCTATTTTTCATAATAGTGCCATAAAACTTTTAAAATGATTTATTAATATTTATTGAATGCCCACCATCTGCAAAGTAGTTTATATGTATGCATGTCTATATATATATATATATATATATATATGGTTCAGGATTGAAGTTAGTAATTTCAGGAGACTAATCATATCACAGAAAATTACTTATCAACCCAGATCTTCTTTATGATAATCAAAACGCATCTGTTAAATTCTTGCCATGCTGTGGAAACATAAGGACAAAAGTGACCAGTGGACACATTTGGCTCTTGTTCACTCCTGATTTTACCTTGCTTCTCTGTGACATTTGATGCTATAGAACAGCCTTTTTTATGGGGGGGGGGCGGGGGGGATCGCTTCTCTTATGATTCATGACCCTCTGCTTGCCTTTTCCTCTTGTCTTCAATTCATTTATCCTATATATATTTCTTCAATGGTTTTCATCTGCCAGTCACAACATCAGGTACTGGACAGAGAGTAGTTATACAGACATAGTCACTTACCTCGTGGAATTATTATCTATTAATGAGATAAATGTTAACGATTCCTTGAATAAATATAAAACACGTTGGATAAGGAGAGGATGCTGTCAGTGTGAAATGAGTAGTCAGACCAGGCTTTCCTGAGGAAGGAGTATGCTGGCTCAGACAGAAAGGACGGGCAGGAGGTGGCCAGGTGAAGAGGATGTTGCAGGCAGAGGGCGTAGCATGTGCCAGGCCCTGGAAGCCACATGAAGTCGGCATGTACACGGAATTGTCTATGACAGTCGCTTGAAAGACCAGTTCACAGGGACCAGATCATGACACGCCTTCGTAGGTCCTACTAAGAATTTTAGATTTCTTTTTTTTTTACTCAAGGTCAAAGGCATGATGTGGCAATAATATTTAAGTTGCTTTTTCTGGATCTTATTTGTTTTTTACTTCTGGATAAACATCTACTCCCATGGCTTCAGCTGTCACCTAGAAACTGCTGATTTTCAAATCTTCTAGACCCATATACCTATTTCCCCCCGGGACACACACCTCCATCTGGATGGCCGTAACTACCTCAAGATGAGGAATGATATTTCTGTCAGTTATGTTTCTGTGAAAACAAAATTTATAATTATATTCTTAAGCTGGGAATAAACTTCACTTGAATTTTGTTTTTAGGTTAAAGCACATGAAATTACTGAGTCAATTATTTTTGGTTTAAAATAATACCTTATTCTTGAGGAAAGTGTACTTTTAAGGGTTCTGTAGAGTGTTCCCATTCATGTTCCTTATTTTTTATTATTTTATTTTTCTCTCCAGTTTGGTGCCTTGCCAGCTGATGTAATTACCTCTTTATCCCTGTCACAAGAAAATGGAAGCTGCCCTCCAGCGCTCCCTCCTCCGGCTCCAGCGCCCTCTACTGGAAGCCTGCCGCCCCCTCCCCTGCCCCCGCCCCCACCGGCACCCCCACTGCCCTTTGGGGGTGCTGTGCCCCCGCCGCCGCCTCTAGGGCTTCTCAGAGGACAGAACTCCCCTCCGCCACCCACCCTGCCATTCGGGTTAAAACCAAAGAAAGAATTTAAACCTGAAACCAACATGAGAAGACTGAACTGGTTAAAGGTAAAACAGAAATAATGGAAGAAAGCATACCGTTACCTAGGTTAAAATTTAATTTTGTTTCTACTTGTATATAACTTCCAATGGGAACCCCGATCAAAGGGACATTAAATAAATAGGATTTTTTTTTTTTTTTTTAAGCATTGAGATAAAGTCCTTTGCCCTCAACTAAGGTTTTCTGGTTTATGAACTTAGGTGGGAGTCGATGTTGTTACAGTGGGATTTGATTTGTAATTAAATTGATAAGTCATCATTATTATGATTGAACCCTGTATTTCTGAAGTGCTTCACAAAAGTACATAGAAGTTAATGATCTTTGGAACGTCTTTATGTTGGCAACTATTGGGAAAGGTATTTCTGATATTTAGTTAGGACACAGGAATTCCGAATCCTGCAGAAGCATGGTTTTCTGATCCCATAACATTGCATCCTGCTCTCGAAGAGTCGTAGCGCGCACAGGCATCATTAAAGATTCTGGAGAAGCAGAACTGAGAAGAAACAAACTTCATTCCATTCAGCTTCAATCCCCAACATTTTCCCTAATAACAGCTTAACCTCCTGCTGAGCTCATATTTCACTGAACACAGTTCGGAGAACAATCTTACAGAGATTACTTCATAAACATTGGCTGGCAGCTCTGGGACGCTGGGTCTGAACGTAGTGATTGGGCTGGGACAGATGAAACACCCGGCTACTTACGAGTCAGTCTTCTCTCTGATTGCAGATCAGACCTCATGAAATGACTGAAAACTGTTTCTGGATAAAAGCAAATGAAAATAAGTATGAAAATGTGGATTTGCTTTGTAAACTTGAGAATACGTTTTGCTGCCAACAAAAAGGTGAGTTTAACATCTTGGTTACTTGCTAATTTGAATACCACGGCCACTTTCTATATATTAACCACTAGAAAGCAATATTTTAAGAGTCCTATACATATTTTTACTTTTTTAATGGGTAAATACATGATCTAAAAAAATGAAATGTTTAAAAAGTGAAAACTTTGTTACAGTATCGAATAAGCAATTTTTAAAATGCAGATTTTCTCTGTAGTACCTTTGGAAGATGTTCTAAATTAGATTTTCATAAAGGAGGCTATTTTAAGAGAGAATTTTGGTATAAGAATTCCTTTTTTTGTCAAAGAGAATAGTAAAACAAAAAATGTGAACCTTTTTCTAGTCAGAATTTTACCACTGTTTAATATTACCGTAACTGTCACATAGTTTAATTGAGTCACGTGGGATAGAAATCAATTTGTAGAGGATCTAGAAAGTTAGCTTGAAACAGAAGGTGTATTAGGTTTTATGATTTTTTTCATTAAAAATAATGGAATTTATTTTTCAAATTGTTTTGTGATAGCTTTTATGGGTTCAGTGTGATTTGTTTTTATAAAGAAACAATTATATTTAAATATTATTCCTGTCTGAAAATGGAATTTATTTTATCCAATTTCATGCTGTTAATTTTAAGTATCATGTAACACTCGAACGCCATGTCTTAGATCAGGGATTACCTTTTAATTTCCAAAAAAGAACCCTTTTACCACTTATGTTTCTGGCCTCACTGAGAACAGAGAGCTGGAGAGGAGTGATTCTACTGGAGGGGCGTGGTTAGGTCTGCAGATGAGAAGCCTTGGTGTGGAGAGAGGAGAATTCTTAAAATGCCTTCTGTGTACTAGGCACCATGCTAGAGGCTTTATATACCCAATTTAACTTGATTGTTACAGCAACCAAGAGATATTGGGAGATAAAAAAAAAAAATCATTTGTATTCCTTTGACATGCTTTTTAAAACTATAATTGTAAATTAGAAACTCTGAAAAAAATAATTGTAGGTTAGAAAGACTAAAAGGTTACTGCAAATAGGGGCGGCGTTCTAGAATTTGTGGTAAATGCTGTGCCTTTACCACAAATTCTGAGTGGCACTGGGAATTTTTTTTTTTTTAATTACCATTGATATTCAATATTATAGAGCATCATTGATCTTGACCAAAATAGTAAAAAAGATATATTTTTTTCTTTGAAAATAGGGATTTTTTAAATTTTTTTTTTTTTTTTTTTTTTTAGCAAGCTACGCTAGGAAAACTTGTGAAGTAAGCAGATCTTAATTTTACTTTTCGATTATGCAGAACCAAAATTTTTTTTTGAATAAGATTAGTGTACTCTTCAGGCAATCAAGAAAAATATATGGCAGTTAAAATGTATATTTACATGTAAAACACTTCAGAATTTCAGATTTCACAATCTGGAATTGATTAGTTTTCCCTTCGCTTTCCTAGTAGGTGGAAATGGAGGCACCTAGCAGCTATTTAAGTAATACTGCCATCCAGCTCTCCCCCCCTCCCCCGCTTTACTCTGATTACTTTCTTAATTAATGAGGCTCAAAAGGGAAACTTGTTAGCATGTCTTTAATTTAGCTGTAGTGTTAGCCCTAAATGAAATAATTGGACCTTTAAAAAATTCTTAAGTCATCTAACTTTAGCCTTGAGATTCAAGGTTACAAAAAAACCCATGTATTTGCTCAGTCTAATACTAGTTATAAAGGTTAAGATGTGGAAATGAGCATTTTCTGAGCGCTCCGAACTTGGCATGCGCCTCCGACTTTGCCTGCGTGCCCCCTCTGCCCTGACCCTCTTCCATTTGACTTGGAGGCTGGCAGAGGCCCATGACTTCTATTTTCTCACCTCAAATGCTACTCTCTCTCTCCTGTGACAGTGGATGATATTTCCATGGTGAACAGAAAAGATGGGAAAGCCCAGGGCTATAACCCTGGGCGCTGCTAACATTTCACAGTGCCAACGAGAGACAAGCTGTGACGGTGACTGTTTTTTGGTTTGGATTATAAAGAATAATTTGTAGAAAGCATTATTTAAAGAGCCTCCATTGTGTGTGTGTGTGTGTGTGTGTGTGTGTGTGTGTGTGTGTGTGTGTGTGACATGACTAGTAGTTAATTATTTTATTGGAAAAGGCTCCTTTCAGAAAAGCAGGATTTCTTATAGGTATTTTCTAGGAAAGATCAGAAAGGAAGGCGGGAGGGAGCCTGGAAAGCTTAGACGAGGCTGAGGGCTGGTGGGTGGACGGGTGGCTCCTTGACGTCTCTATGTTCATGGCCTGGCTGCTGAGGCATCAGGTCCAAATTGAGACATTTACCTGTTCCCCATGTCTGCAAAGCTTACTTTGTATGAATCAATTTTATAATTTCTGCAGAATTGAAGATTAAAGCTACTCAGATATTTCTTGTTCAGTGTAATGTGCAAATATAGTTGCTCCCTATCCCTTAGCGAGTGGCCGGGAATGGAGGTGTTGGCTGTTGGTTGATTTCCATCATTGGTTTGCCTTACAACTTGGCAGGAAGGACAAAAGATTCAGATTACCGAAGAATAGTGGGTTTTTAGAGAAAAACACATACATACACATATATACACACATACATATGTGTGTGTGTGTGTGTGTGTATTTTTTTTTTCCCAGTTGCTCTCTCAACTAGAAACCAGGGCATTTGTGACAACATGGATGGACCTCGCAGGCATTGTGCAAAATGAAATAATATGACCTCTCATATGTGGAATCTAAAAAATAAAAACAAAAAAACACATGGATACAGATTGGTGGTTTCCAGAGGCCAGGAGTGGTAGGAGGGTATAAATTAATTTTAAAAAAGAAGAACCAGGGTTATTTCTTTGATCACAAAGGTGGATGTTCCTTCTCAGGCATTTAAAATGTTAGATGCCAATCCCAGTAGGAATTGGCATCTAACATTTTAAATAGGTAGGAAGCAAAAAGGAGCTGAATCCAGTCATTTAAAGTAAACCTTAAAATTTTCGGTCACATATTCTTTTTTTTTTCATTGCAAAGTGTGGCTTTTCTTTTTCATACAGAAGGCACTACTGTAGGTTTCTGGGACTTTTAGGTTAAGATGATTGAGTGATAGAGGTCTCATACCCCGAAAGTTAGAAATGGAAGAGGGATGACCAATACCTACAGATCACCTGTGGTGTGCCAGTCCCCAAGCTGGGCCATCTTCATGCTACCTTGTTTATTCTTTACCGCATCCTTGCTGATCTTTTTCTCCTGCAAAGCAGACTGACTCGCCACAATACCACCCCGCCCATAGATACAGCAAGATATTCTTGGTAAGAACTTGGACATCTCCCCTTAACTCAGGTTGCCCTTCATTGTATCTCTTTTCATTTTTCAGTTTGATTTTGCTTATTTCATTTTTTAAACTAACCTCCCTGTGACATTTATAGCATTGCTTCAGTGGGAGAGTGCCTCGTGTCATATCTTAAGGAGTACACGAACCTCTCTCAGCCTTCTCCTGGGATAGCAACATGTTTTTCCTGATTTAATTCAATCTTTTTACATCCCTCAGTTCTACATTTTTGAGATATATCTTAGCTTTCCGTATTTTAAATTCTTCTGCAAATAACAGGCATTTTTCCTGATTGTCTTTTTCTCATTTTTCTTTCTTAGCCATTCCTCCCACTCTCTCTCTTTTCTATAGTTGGCTAACACTATTCAAGTCAACAGATATACGTCGAGTGTACGTTGTATGTCAGGCCTTGTTTTTGACACTGGGGACACTGTCATGAGAAGGGCAGACCTGTGCTTGGTTCGCATGTTGCTTTTATAGTTTCAGTGAAACTCCGCTGAGTTTTTAGTTGAAACATAAGAATGATGAGTGGAACAATAAATGCCGTTTTGATTTTTTGAAAAGAACGACATATTTTATGGCCTTCAGCTTCTGTTAAGAATTAACAAGATCATAAAAGAACATTGTAATCTCTCTTTGAAATTTAATCATAATATTCATATACCGAACATTTGGTATCATCAAAACAATGCTAATGACCTGTGTATTTTTTACCAGATTGGAAGCATCTGTTGGTTAATTTTTACAGGCTGTTGGAAAATGGATTAAAGTATACTAACAGGTTATTGGTGTTGGATTTATCAACTAAAATTAATATTAATTACTTTCATTATTCACAAACTGTTAACTTAATGGGGATTAAAGGGCTTTCTGAAAGTATATGAATAGACTAATTCGGTTAGAGTCATTTATTATGAAAATGTGATTCCACAATTGTTAGCTTTCTGAAGTAATCACATTTTATAACAGGTGCATCATATTTGCCTGATAGAGCCAATAAACTGGTTTATAAATATTTCTCAATTGAAGTCACGGCATATGGAAACAGTTAATGGATTACATACTTAGAAACAAATCAGGCTTAGATTTTTGACATCATAGTTCAGTGGACCAACTATTGGGGTAGAGAGCGATTGAACTATGGATTATTTCAGGGACTTGCCTATGTTCAGGATGTTGCTTCGTATTAGAAACACTAATTCTCTGTATGAACAAAAGTGTATAAAAAATATTAAATTTCTTCACAGGCTGACATTCAGGTGAACAATATAATCTATAACAGAGATAGGTTTCTTGGGGATGTACGTTAATAAAGAGATGCCGAAATGCATGCAGCGTGTCTTAAACATCTTAAAGGTTTCTGAAAAGAACATTTGACAAACGCTAATTTAGGAAGGTTGGAGAGGAATTTAGTGGAGAATTAAGTATTTCTCTAGGGATTTATCATTAGGTTCTGTCTGGGGCTGAATCTCAAGAGAACGAAAGACTTAAGGAAATCATGAGGTAGGTCGGGAATGTCTTGTTTCACCATTAGAAAATATTTCATTGTTACCAATTATATTGTACCCTATCTTGAGTTGCTGAAAGAACAGCAATTTTTTTTCTGAAAATTTTTAGAGAAAGGTTGTAGAAGGTGAGTTTATTTAGCCTGGAGCCACAGGTGACTTTTAGGTCCACAAAAAGCTTCAATTACCTTCTTAGTTACACAGTGTATCTTTGGCATAGAGTGATAAAATTGTAAAGGTCCCTGAAAATAGGCATATTTCTTGTATATTGTATAGATGCTATGAGTAGAAAGGGAAGAGGCTTGGACTGCTGTATATTGGGGGCGGGGTGTGTGCGCCCGTAAACATAGCATTTTTTTCCTTTCTCTTCCTTCACTGGAGAGAGAGATGGTATTAGGGCACTGGCTTCAACCGGAGTCACTTGACTAGTGGGGGATGCGATATCCCTTTCATGTTACTAGTTCACCTTGGTTATTTTAATTCTGGTAGCAGTTTTTGGTGGTGCACCCGTAAGCTATCGTCTCAACAATATTGTAAAGTCATTACATTTCATGTTATATACTTTTTTCTCTCAGGATTTCTGGCTCTATCTGGCAAATATGATGCACCTGTATCTCCTGTCTTAGTCTCTCCTTACCCAGGACATGCCTTATTGTCCTCCGGTGTGTACACTTCTCCATTTCAGAAAGCTATTCTTTGTCATGTCTTCATTGCGTTCTGTCACGCAGGACTCCCATTCATTATTAGTGCAGAATATTATTCATCTGAATATACAAATGAGTGCACTGTTTTCACCTTAAAAAAAAATATTTGCAAGTCTAGCTCTTCACTTCCCCTCTTCTCTCCCTCTCCTCCACTCATTCTTCTCCTGCCCCAATATATGACTTACTAGGTTCGGAAGAGGTAGAATCACGTGGTTATGTGGTAACCTGGTGCCATCCTGGGAGCACAGCCGGAGTGGGGTCCTGGCAGGAGCGTCATTAGGACATGCACAGGGCCTTCGAGCTGGATTATATGCTGTAGGAATTTCATATTAAATGATGTAAATTCTTTTGTAGCAGAAAAATATCTGTATGAAAATATGAAAATGACTTTCTTGTATGTTTTATGGCCTTGAACTTCATAAGTTAGATTTTGAAGGAATTATCTATTCATGTGTTTAGGTAAACTGGGTGTTTTTTGTCCTTCGACATGAAATCCTTTGGGGACGTGATATTATGCCTTCTAACGTATTCTGTGCACTTAACACAAGCTATCACATATTTCGTGGCATCTTAAGAAGAACACTAGGTTAGAGACCTTTGGTTATCACAGCTCTAACTTGTCTAACTACGTGTTTAAAAGAGTGGATATTTCAAGGTCTGACGCACTCTAGTCCAGGAGTTCTTAACTTGACACCTGTGAACTTGGATAAGGGAAAGAAAAACAACACGGCATCCTCACTTTCAGTAACCTCTAACTGAAAGTAAGCTATTCTTCATTTGTAGATATAGGCACTAAACACAGCAGTACCTATGCCACTTCTACCTGTGAAGTTCATATATTACTTTCATATCCTGTTATTTCAGATACGTGTATCAAAATATTATTGAAAGTCATCACTCCTTCAGAATTGCAATAGGTATGAGACCTGCAGCTAGATCTCGATATTTAATACATTAATAAAGAAGCATGTTTTGTTAGTTGAGTCCTCCAGGAAGCGGGTACTGAGCTGTCAGAGTGTGGGAGGTTTTTTTAGGGAGCAGAGGCTGGGTAATCATGCGAAAAGTAGGGGAAGCAGGACAGAAGAGGAAGAATCTGAGGTCACGACGAAAATCTGACAAGTTCTCAGCCATTGCAGCTGGGAAGCAAGGAGCTCTGGAGCAGACAGAGGGTGCCTGTTAGGAGTCCCCAGATGGGGCTGCCAGGAGGGGTGTGGCCTGGGCTCAAAGCCCAGGAGGGACCCGAGGGTGCTGAGAGCTTAGTTTGTCAGCTAAGTGCACTGCTTGCAGCCGAGTGGAAAGTTCATTGTGAAGGGGGAGCTGCGTAGCGCATCTCCGCGGCTGCCTTGAGTGGTGGCGCTGGTCCACGCACCGGCGTTTTGATAGCTGCGCTGGAGTATCATTGCTTCCTTTGAAATCCTATGCATTTTATGCATTTAAAAATTATTCCAAGAAGGGGTCCACTTCTCTAACTGCCGATGGGGTCCATGGCTAAAAAGGTTACAAACCCAGCTGCAGCCTTTCTGATTTGTGCAGTGGTGGGAGTGAGGGGGAGGTTGGGGCCTCCACCCAGCCTCCACTGTTCATGTTTTGTTTGTTTGTTTGTTTTTGTTTTTGTTTTTTGTTTGTTTTTTGTTTGTTTTAGTTCAAGGGTCCAATACATTATTTGTAATGAGATATTTCATCCAACTTAGAAAAAATGAAATGGTGGTTTCAACATCAGGCCATCCTTTTTTTTTTTTTTTTTTTTTTTTTTTTTTTTTTTTTTTTTTTAATCCACTGTAGCAAAGTGCATTTCCTAATAAAAGCCTATATCGAATCTGGAAAAAATATGAAACCCCTTAATTAGACGATCACGAAACAACACTATTAATAAAGTTTGCCTTTTTTTTTTTTGGAACAGTTATATTTACTTCATGTCTATCACTTTATTGCTCCCCAAGCAAACACTGTGAAAGAACCAAGGCAAATACTGTGTACGTTTTATGTTTAAGAAGTTCCGCTCTTCAAGCGAAGTTGGGCTGAAAGGAGCCGCCGCTCCCAACAGAATACAGATGCGGCCGAAGCCGCTGCTCCTTCTGCTGCGCCAGGCCGCTTCCCTGATGAAAAGAAATCCTATTATGTTTTATTTAGAGTGTGCTCTTCTTTGATTTAAAATAATTTTCCTCTCATCTCCTGCCACCTTACCGCTGCCCCACAGCGGTTCACCCTCATCCCAGCGATTATATTAAAGACTTTAAAAACTCGCCATTTTTCATTAGGACCGCCTTTCATCATCTGGTACCTCTCTCTCCGCTTCTGTGAGTATTCGAGCTGTCAATACTAACGCCACGCTGCGGCGTGTACAGGAGGAGTGAGGGACCACAGAGTCCACCCTACGAGTAGGTGACCCCAGCTTTGACAGCTGTAGTGTTTTCCTCTATAAAAAAAAAGGGGGAGATAATACCTATCTCACGAGGTTATTGTGAGGATTACATAATGAATATTTTTAAAGCCTTTTTTGCAGTGTCCAGCTCATTGTAATTGCTCAGGAAATATTAGCTGAACTTAAAGTTCGAGGATTCAGGCTCATTTCTACTGGGAAAGTTTCGTATATCACCTCTGAATCTTCCAGAATTGTCACAAATTAAATGACCTCCCTCCAGTTTTAGCTCTGCTTCAAATGAAGACTTGTAAACCGTGAAACTGCTGTTAGCTGACCCGTTCGTTAATAGTCACTCACAAAATCCTTCTGTAATACAGGTCCGTACCATTAACTTTAGAAAATAATAGAGATTATTCTGTATATCTTTTTTTCACATTTGTGTATGGCTTAACTGTCAAATGCTTTATTAAGTTCCTGTGGAGAGAGATCTGTTGAATCAGGAGTAAATGTAAAGACTTGTTTTGGGTTTTATTCCATGACATTCATGATATTTTTCTTTCAGTTTCTAAGTCATTAATAGAGCTGGTGCTCAACAAGTTTTGTGATTTTATGAAATTTAAACATGGACCATTTTAATTTTTCTTAGTGCGATTCAGTTTTAGAGCATTAAGCTGATGACTCGAGAGTGATCATGAAAAGCTCATTCAGTTCTTTGTACTCTTACTGGTTCTTGTTCATAATTCATTATTTTTAACACTTACAGTTTCAAAGAGTAGTGAGGATGGTAAGGATGGTTTAATATAATCATGGGACTGGGCTGCATCCAGGTACAGGAAACCTTTAGTTTATATATGAGTGCCAAGTAGAGTTACGACCTAAATTCTCCCCAGGTTTTGCAAGAAGGTTGATAACTGTTAATTTTCTTAGTTTCATAGCATGCCAGCGGATGGTTCAGAGGAGTGATAGTTTTATAGCCATAGGTTACTTATTTATTTATTTATTTTCTTCTAGATTCATAATGTAAGCTAAGGAAATTATTTTGGTGAATCTCATGTGATTATTGAAATTCTGTGATTTTTTAAATTAAGAACTTCATGTGATATAGCTTAATTCTTGTTTTCTAAACCGGTGACAAATTAAAGAAATATGTAAAGAAATGTCTCTAGTTTATGGTTTAATTGAAATTGAGTATTGATATTTCTCCTTGTCTAATAGCTTGTCATGTAATGGATAAGGGGGAAAAACTCGTGAAGTGGAAAGTATTTATCTCAAAATGATTTATGGCCCCCAAATCTAAGATTGGCAGAGTTTGGGATTTTACATGCTACATTAGTGTATGTGAATAAATCTTTTCTGGTGAAACTGTGAGGAAATTTGCCTGCAAGGAACAGTACCCAGTTTAAAGGTGATTTAAATGAGAAATCTGGTAGATGGTGGTCCCAGAGTTGGTAAACTCAACATCCCAGCCTAGTTTAGCTAACAAAGATGGAAGTTACCATTTTGCTCACAAGTGGGGCTTTGAGGTAGTTTCCTATTGCTGCTCTATCAAATTACTGCAGATTCAACTGCTTAAACAACACAAATTTATTGTCTTACAGTTCCGTGGGTTAGAAGTCTGACATAGGTCTCACTGGGCTAAAATCAAGGTGTCGGGAGAGCTCCATTCTGGAGGTTCTTAGGGTAGAGTTTGTTTCTTGCTTTTCAGCTTGCTTCGCGATAATTCATTAGAACTGCAATAGAAAACTAATACATTCCTCAGCTTGTAGCCCCCTTCCTCTAACCTTCAACCTTCCTCTAACCTTCAAAGTCAGCAGCAGGGAGGTGAGTTCTGGAGTCCATCTCTCTCCCCTGACTTTCTTGATCACAGCCTTCTCAGACTTTGACCTAAGCCAGGAAGGGATCCTTTTAAAGATTCATGTGATTAAATTGGGCCACCCAGATAATCCAGGATAATCTCCCAATCTTAACGCCTGCGAAGTTTCTTTTTCCATGTTAGATGGCATAGACAGATGAGGATGGCAGACATCTTTGGCAGAGGAAAACGAAGGGCTAGGAGGACCGGATGCCATAAAACAGCAGCTTTTCACCACGTACTTGGCCCTGTTAATTTCACTCGTTAAAGTTATGTCAATTTCCTTTAGCCCTGCATTTCCTGTACAAGAATCCCATTTTAGGGTCCTGGGGCATTTCGATTTAACTTTTTAGATCATTTATTCTGTTCCTTGTTTATTGAACTTTTGGATCTTTACTAATTACATGAACATATTTTTGTTGCCACAGTTAAGTGCCTTTCTGGAGTTTTAGGAAAAATTCTTATATCTTTTGAAGTGCCAGGAAAGATTTATTTCCCCTTCTTTATTCAAATATGCTATATTTAATAACATGCACCATATCTACTGTATGTTTTTCAGTTTGTAATATCTACTATTTTATTTTTTTCTGGGAAATTTTTAAATTCTCATCATATATTTTTAACACTTTTTTTTTTTTCCAAACCAGAAATACCCTCCAAAAACCTAAAATAAAGAACCACCGGCACTTAAAAAGCAATTGGTTCTTGACTTTAACTTGTTATTGTGTATTTTAAGAAAGAGAGGCTGGTTCTAATTTAGGAAAAGAAATGTATTGTTTCATACATTATTAACTTTGGGATGATAACTTCTATATTACCCGTTGAAAAATTTAATAGTTTCTTTACCTTAAAGTTTACTTATATTTTAAAATAGAGATTGCTACTCTTGCTTTATGCTCTTCCACAACATATTTTTATCTGAATATTTATTTTTATGTGATAGACTCTGGCAAGAAGGACCTTTTTCTGGCCCAAATATTACTCAAATCTAATAAGCATCTACAAATGGATATGAATATATAATTTCATTACAACCTGGAAAATATATGTTATTATAATTGTGTATTTTACTGGGTAATTTAAAATATAATATATAAAAAGTTTATTTTAATTGGAAAAATTTCATCACCGAGGGAAATCACATTTATCAAAAGATCTAATCCAGCCGCACTTCACACAAAATCAGCAATTTAATTCAATTGTTAGCTCTCAGTTATTTGACAGTCGACTCTTCTGTCATCATATTAGACTCTTTCTTCCTGAAGCAGGGTTCTTCTTCCTTCTTTAATCTTCTTTTCTTTTTCAATTAGAGAACCAATTATTTTTCAGAGTTTCATAGGTCACAGTGGGACAGTTTGGTTCTCTGCCCCCGTAGCATAAGATTCAACCCAGAAGAGCCAAAATAGCCAATGGGGTAATTGTTTTTAAATGAGGGACATTCGTCTTTAGAGCTTGTATGTTTTCCTGTATTAGAATTATCCCTTTTCTTTATTTTACTTCATTTAAAATCTTATCTATCTGTATAAGAGTGGATATGAACTTTTTAAATTGACTGATCATTTATATTTCCATTATGTAATTTAGAAGGTTAGCAATGTTTTCAATACCAGTAGCACGGAAAACAGCAGTTTGTGTCAGCTTCAGTGTGGTCACAAGACTTTTGTAGTAGAGTTTATTATGTGTAATATGTATGTATGTATACGTTTATATACACACACATGTATGTAGGAAAGAATATTGTTGCATAAACCAGATAATCCAAAACTGACCAATTATTGGATTGCTGTTTTATTTTTTACCGTCTTTTTTACTCAGCAGGATTGTTGAGTACAAAGAAGGTAAAGTGATCATCCCACTTTTGTATCTCCGAGGTGTACTTTATCCAAAAAGCTATTTTTGTGAATGTGTTCTTGATGAATAAACCTAACCTACAACCTCAATAAATCAAAATTTCTCATTATTCTTAATTAAATTAGTGCTGTAAGAAGGCTGTTAGAGGGGCGAGGAAAAGAAACCGGAGGAAGGAGCCGACTTGCAAATTAGAGGGGGAGATGAGTGCCCACTCAGCCCGCAACTTGTACCCTGGTCTTACATCTCAAGCTTTAGGCCTCTGCCCCTCTTGAATGTGAAGAGGCTGAGGCTCATGGTAATCAAAAATCTGGCCTTCAGTCTGCGTTCTGAGGAAGTGAGGAACTCACTTCTTGCTGACTTCGTACCTCGTGTGGTTTGCCCTCTCTCCTGTGGGGACACAGGAGGGAGGGGAGGCGGGAGAGCGTGCCGGGGCATCAGGGGACGTCCCTATGCATTGATATAGAAACAGCCATGTTATCAGCTGCCCTGACTACCTGTGTAGCACAACGACGTCTTCTTTATTTTGATCCTTTAAACCAGTGGTCCCCAGCCTTTGTGGCACTGGGGACTGGTGCTCCTAAGAGATTCTAATTCCTGATGGTCCGAGGAGCTGAGGCAGTGATCCTGGCGCAGGGGAGTGGCTGCAAATTTAGGTGAAGTTGCGCTCCCTTGCCTGCCGCTCACCTGGTGCGGCCTGGCTAACAGGCCACGGCCCCATACCGGGCCACGGGCAGGGGACCCCTGCTCTAAACTTTAGAAGCTGTGGTAGCCATTTCATTCATTACATACTTAATTTAAACCTGTTTTTTTGTTGTTGTTGTTGTTCTTAAATAGCTTTCATTTTGTTTTCTCATATTCTCTTTTTTCTTTCGACAGTAATGCGAGCTGCTTCAGATTCATCATCCCCACTAATATCACATTTATCATATCCCACGTGTGCACACCTTCTAAAGCGTTACAAAGAAAAAGGACTGCTCTGTCTGGTATTCATACCCTTCCGTAGTCAGGCTCAACTTGTATTTCTAGCTGTATTCTCACTGTTTTTCTTCTCTGGACAAATTACCCGAGTTACTTCGGTTTACTTTTTCACTAAATTTGGCTGTGCGTTTTCTTGCCTCTCCCTGCGTCTTCATCACTTACTCTGAATGTTTTAATTTGTAGTCCCTACACAGTGTTTATCTCCTGGGAAAATTCCCCATGGATGCTGCAGCCACCTTAACTGAGAACACGTCTTTCACCAGGCGAGGTGCTGGGGTCCGCCCCGGCCTCCAGAGCCCAGCCTCTGCCTTCACGTGGTCAAGGCCTTTCTGTCTGTGCCGGAAGAATGACAGCGCCTTTGGAAACCCTTCTCTTCCCTCCTCCTCTGCTGTCTAACTTCATCTCCCACCTTTCCCTCAGTTCTTCCGCTTCAGCCGCACTGGGCAGCCTCCATGACATCCCAGGTAGCCCAGATATAGGCCTGTCTTGGTCTCTTCCCTGCCTGGAACAGTCATATTGCAGATATCAGCTTAAGTCCCTTACCTCCACCAACTCATGACTCGAATGTCGCCTTCTCAGTGAGGCCTCTGTACTTACCTCCCAATTTAATACTGCCACATTTTCTGAGCCTCCCACCCCCACCCCAATTCTCCCTGCCTTGTTGTTGTTGTTTTTAAAATATTTATCACCTTCTAACATATTGTTTATTACTCGTTTACTAGGTATATGTTTCTTTTTCTCTGCCTCCATTGGAATTTGAGCTCCTTTACGAAGGAAATCTTTCGTTTTCTGAGTTTCCCAAGCACCTAGAAGAATGCCTGGCACATAGTGGGGACCAAATTAATGTTTGCTGAATAAATGAACAGGGTTTCATTTCTTTAAAACACACATGTCATAGTTTCAGCCTCTTTCAGCAAACTGTCTTTATTTTCTTTTTAAGCAAATAGGAATTTTGGAAGGAGAGAATTATTATTTAAATGATCTAGATTCCAATTAACTCTGCCACTGATGACTAGCTCTGAGCGAATAACACACTCTTTTGTAAAATAGGTAAAAAAAATTTCAGAGAATAATTGAAGGTGGTTGAGAATGAGAAAGGTTCAGGATCTAGATTCTAAAATAATTCATTGTTCTTTCCTGTTTTAGCAGCAAAAATCAATGTAAAAGAAAAAGTTTAGGTAAATTCTGCATTATTGTTGGATGGACCTTGATGTCTGCAAAGCAGGAACAACTTAGCAAACAGTTTGTAGCACATTTTATTATTTTTTTTCCCCCTGAAAATTGATCTTTTCTTGGGTGTTATTTTGTGTGTCCGAATTGGTGTGAAATTCACATTATATAAAATTAACCATCTAAAAGCGAATAATTCAGAGGCATTTAGTATGTTTACAATGTTGTGTAACCACCACTTCTAGTTATGAAACATTTTCATCAAAGTCAAACTCTGTGCCCATTCAAGCAATTTCTCTCCATTATCCCTTCCTCCCAGCCCTGGTAAGCACCAGCGTTTTCTGTCTCAATGAACTCATCTATTCTTGACGTTCTATATAAATGGAATCACGCAATATGTGACCTTTTGTATCTGGCTTCTTTCACTTAGCGTAACATTTTTATAGATCATCCACATGGTAGCATGTATCAGTACTACATTTCTTTTAGTGAGCGAATAATATTCCATTGCATGTATGTACTATGATTTGTTTATCCGTTCTTTGTGGGATATTTGGGCTGTTTTCTCCTTCTGGATATTGTGAATAGTGCCGCTAGGAGCGTGTGGGCATGCATTTAAATACCTGTTTTCCATTCTTTGGGGCATAGAGTTAGGAGTGGAATTCGTGTGGTATGGTGATTCTATATTTAGCTTTTTTAGGAACTGCCAAGCTGCTTTCCACAGTGGCTAGATTATTTTACATTCACAACAGTAATTCCTCTGTATCCTTACCAGCATTAATTTTTCTCTTTTTTCTTCTATAGGTATTTATTTTAAGCTTTAAACAAAGTTTACTGAAAACGATTCTTTTATAGAGGTTTGATTAGATATAGGAAAGAAAGTCAACTATGCTAACTCCTCATTATAGAGGTTAATGAAGGCTTTAATCAAGTAGAGAAACCGTAGGATACAAATGATATTATAAGAAATTCGAATAAATGGTGGTATGGGATTCAAAGGTATTCTTATTGGGAAGCTTGGCAATATTACATGAAAGATAAATGCGCTATAGGTTATTCTGTATTATAACTAAATATTATAGTTGCCCCTTGAATAGCACAGGTTTGAACTGCATAGGTCCACTTGGGTTTTCTTCAATAAGTTTATGGTCCGTTCTCAATATCCCTGGGTTTCACATCTGTGGATTTATCTATCCATTGCCGAAATGGTATTTTCGGTCCATGGTTGGGAATCTGTGGATGCGGACCGACTATGCGTTGTTTTGTGCCATTTTATATGAGGGACTTGAGCATCCACAAAGTTTGTTATCTGCAGGGATCCTGGGACCGACCCCTTGGGGATACTGAGGAGCCACTGAAGTTAAGTTTTTGGGGGTTAAAAGTTATATGTGGATTTTCAAATGCATGGGGGTGGGCGCCTCTAAACCCCATGTTATTCAAATATGTTAGTAGTTAAGTAGACATAAAATATTACTTAAACTTTTTATTAAAATTATGTAAAGATAGTTCACTTAACCATTTAAACTGCTATAATTTATTCATTATAAAAATTATATTACAGAAAGTTTAGAAAATGGATGAAATGAAAAATGCCCCACTAAACTCCACTATCCTACTTGAATTTATTGTAGAATTGGGCTGTATTTTCTTTTATTCTTTCCAGACCTATTTTGTTAACAATGTTTATAATCCTGTGTATCCAGTGAATTTCTTATTGTTTTCATACATGCTTTCCATGCCGTTAAATAGCTTTTATAATATCTCGACTGAGCATGCAATATTGCAGCTAGTCATTATATTGCAACAATAACACATACTTGATAATGTTGATTTAAACTGAGGTGCTTAGAAAAGACCTCATGAAGGAGGCAGCTCTACATTCCTGACCCCATAGAGACTTCATTTCTTGTCTTAAGTGTCATTTCTTTGAAGAAATGCCTTCTGCGACTTCCCAGGTTAAGATAGGTTCCTTTGTAATTCAGCCTCACATTGCTCATTATTTTTCATTCATAGCACTGGTTTGTGATTCTAATAAAATTCTTATTTGTATATTTATTTAATGTCCTTTTTTCTCTTATCAGACCATAATCATTTCATGGGCAGAACTGTGTCTTCTCCCTACTGTATTCCTTTCCCCAAGGCTGGTGTCTGATGCTCATTGGTGCTTACTAAGCCTGTTGAATGGATGAGTGAATGAACACACAGTGAGCAGGAGCCGAGTATGAAGGAAATTGCTGACATTCATGGGCTTTGTGTGCTTGGAGAATATGGAGGCTTGGATGCTAAAGAGTAATGATGGAGTGTGTTTCAGTTTCTATGGTGATGGGAGGTGGGTTGTTAACGTCACTGGAAGATGAACCTGAAAGAGTTGTGTTCTCATTAGGGAGGTCTTTATATGCAAAATTTAGGCATTCAACTTTTGTTCTGGGTGTGTGTGTGTGTGTGTGTGTGTGTGTGGACTTTGGGAAGGATTTCAGAGCACAGGATGATTTAGGTTTATAACGCGAATTAGGCTGGTGTCTGTAGATTTTAGACTGAAGATAAATGGCATTTATTTCTGTCCAGTTACCTTGAGATACTCTCATGGATCCCCATGATAGGTTATATTGTGAGTTGGCAAAGGTTTTCTGTAAAGGGCCAAATAGTAAATATTTTAGTTTTTTTGGGCCATATGGGCTCTTTCACAGCTACTCAACTGTGCTGTTTTAGACAAAAGAGCCACATATGGAAACTAAAGGTCATGGCTATGTTCTAGTAAAACTCTATTTACAAAAAACAGTGGCAGACCAGACTTGGTCCCGTTGGACTATAGTTTGCTGAGCTCATGGGTTATATTATGGAGATTTTATTTCAGATAATACTTTTAAATCATAGTGGATCCCAGTGTGGGTGATGTGGTTTTATGATTTCCTTCGAAAATGATCACTAATCTGAAGTAAGACTGGAAAAATGGACCATCGTATTTACTGAGGTTTGGTGATCCACCTCCCAGACATTTGTGACTAAATGTCAAGTAAGCAAGACAGAGAAAGGGTGTTGTAGGAACTAACTTAAGCGGTTTGATCAAGAAATCTAAGCTGGGTGGTGGGGTAGACAAAGTTGTCAGGGCGAATGTCAAGGGGAAACTCCAAGTGCAGAGAGTAGAAATTTTCAAAGCATTATGAGCAGGCTTCTTGGACATGAGAAGAATAATGTGGAATTTTAAGCACTATATCTTGGAATAAGACCATTCAGGAATAGGTCTAATTCTAGAGTCAAATAATTGTGCGAGCAGGATGTTGGAATGAAATAATGGAAATAGAAGCAAGATTCTGATATATAAATTAACAACGAAAAGCTTCAGCTTTGGAATCAGACTGCCTGGGTGGAATCCTGTCTGAATTTTTGACTTTGCATGAATTTTCAGTCTTTTTCTAATTAACTTCAATTTTCTCATCTGCAAAAGAGGGCTAATAGCTTCTTACAGGACTATTGAGAGACAATGTCTGTTGAATGCCTAGCATGATACCTGATTCATATTACCTCATAAATGGCAACTATTAACGTGATTATCATATTAATTTCATTTTATTTGTATTTCATTATGGCAAAGAAGTAGAGTTAGCTGTAGAAGCTGTTATGACTGAGACATTGGACTGGATATTCTCTAAGTTCTTTTTTTATTATATCTTTCCAAGTTTCTTCAGTGATAGTAATTTATGTCTCTGTCCATTTTTAAAGTATGGTATAGAGTACCACTTATTTGAGTAATAAATAATGATGTTATGAGATTTAATAGAAAACAGTTTTTATTAGAAAGATGTGAAAGTCCTCTCTCTATTGGCTAGTCTTTAAGTTAGGTCATAAGTTTAGAGTATGTCTGACCATACTACATCAAAATCGTTTCTATTCATGAAATGATGCAGTCATCAGAGTCAATGGTTGACATTGGTTTATTTCAAAGTAATAAAGTGTTGAGTGAGTTGGACAGTGGACCATGCAGAGTTAAAGTTAGAGGAGACTACTGTTTTGTTTTGTTTTGTTTTGTTTTTTCCTATGACATTTTCTTAACTTTTTTGGAAAACTATTGAACACGAGCATATGACTATACTAATTGTAATGCATTACTGTACCCCGTAATCTATGAGAGTGTTCACCTTTGCACTCTGCCTGTCCAGCTGTTGTCTTGAGCAATTATCAGCAAGTTGTTATTCCGGGATGAGCTGTGTCATGCTGGAAAGTGGGATAAAAAAAATGTTAATGAACATGCATGAATGTTGGTTGATGAAGGTTAAGAGGTTGCAGATATACTCTCTGCATTCTTTCCTGTGAATGTTCAGACTGAGGCAATGGGTTCTGATGAGGGATTACAAACAAATGCTGCTGATTGACAGTTCTTGATTTAACGTTAAAATGGTATCTAAAGGCAAATTCTACGCTTCAGCTGAATAATAGACAGTGTCCTTGACCCCTGGTGCAGCTTCGCGCTTCATCATCAGGTTTATTTTATAAAATTCATGTTTTTCTGTTGTAGCAGATTTTCAAATTCTTTTATTTTGTACTCCACATTATTTTACAGTTGTGCCTGGCGGTGGTGATGGTATAGTTTTAAAAATAAATAAATAACATGTTCACCATGTACTTATGTTTTTAGGATGATAACTTTGCAGTTTTAAGTATGATCAAATTAAAATATCGTGCACAATCGCTGTTCAAGTGGATGAGCGTGGGCCGGTGCTCTGAGCGGACTCCTTGTCTTTGTGTCCATCTCTATGAACTTCTAAATGATGACCCAGGTGCTTGTCCAGCATTTGTTATTTGCTAATAAAAATAAGCAGTATACATATTCCTTAGGAATTTTTTTAATCAATTTTTGTGAACATGGCATTTCATATGCTATAGATTGAACGTGGACTTTAAATACATTTTTTTTAAAAGAAATAACAGTGTAAGGAACAGTATTAAGTAATGTTGATGAGGCTTTTTTCTCATCATTTTTTCCCCATCATTAATAATTCAGAACTTGGCATTCCAACTGGAAGCTGGCTTTGTAAGTGTAAAATGTTATACAAATATTTGTTTTTAACTTATTTTAGCTGAAAGGACAACACATAAGGGTTACAATGCTTTGCATCTTTTAACAGAAATAGAAAAAGTAGGAATGTTTATTAAATTTAAAATTATAAAGTTAGTAGGAACTATAGCAATCATTATTTAATACTCAAAAAACTTGAGGGCTAAATATAATAGACTTAAAACCTTTGCCAATAGAACCATCATTTGATATAATTGAGTTATTCATTGATCACTGAGAAATATTTTTTATATGCTCTGTGGAGACAACTTTCTATAATTCACTGCATTCTTAATGTAAGATTTAAAAATAAATCCGAGTATTAATCTCCATTTTTTATTTTTAAATGTGGGAAACTTATTTGCAAAATTTAATTTACAGGTTTTAAATTTTTTCTGATACAATTCATAATCATTATAGAAAATACTCATGCATTAGCCCTGAATTCTGAAGGAAACAGGACAGGCAGGAATACCTACCCGTACCTCCTGGTGTTGGTTTGACTTCTGCTCTATGGATCGCTATTTTCCTGCAGAAGAGGGCCTTCTTATCGCCCGGCCTTGCAGCTTCGTCCTTAAGGACTACTTCTTGAAGCTCTGTAATCCCTGTTGTATTCAATGCTTAAATCTTAGTGCTCCTGTGGCTTTTTTGTTAGTGAGTGAAATTGGATATATAAATCATACCACCTCAAGGCCGGCTACTTCTAAATACTATGCCTAAGGCTGTAGTTATCTGCTACCAGCAAGCAAAGGCTCTGGGTTTAGTTATCGAATCAGTCATGGCAAATCATGCAGCGCAGGTGACCAGCCAGCTGACAGCCAGTCACCCAAGCCACAAATAACATCAGATATCTCTGCTACGAGAACTACTGTCCTAGCTCTTAGTATACAGTGCTGAGCAAGACATATAATTTCTGCCTTCATGTAGTCTATTTTAAAATGGAGAAGATAGTAAATAAATTGATAGACAAAGAAAACGAACCATAGTTTTTGAATGTGTCATGAAAATAGTGAGCATGCTAGGATGATAGCCAGATTGGAGAGGGTCATCTGGAAGGCCTTCGAGGTCATGACATTTAATCGGGGCCTCGAAAGAGAAGCAGGAATTTGCCAGGCAAAGAACTGAGGGACGAGATCTGTCTGTGTAGGAAACAGCATGGTCAGAGTTTCTCAGGGTGGACAGAATCTGTAATCTTGGGGTCCATGAGAAATTCAGTGGCTAGAGCATGTTATGTGAGAATGGTGGGAGATGAGGCCTGAGGTCTGGACTGTTTGAAAAAGCTGCATCTAAACAGAGATGTTCCGAAGGCTGGATATACTTTTCGAAAGTAAGGAGGAAGCTGATCCTGCAGAAGGAATGGGAGGGGCAGAGACAGAGTTGGCACCCTGTAGAAATGGCTGCTTGCCTAGGACACAGGAATGTAGATGATGGTGGCATAGCTGGCCTGCCAGATGGGGGTGGTGGGTGGTGTTGCAGACTAGAAAGTGGGCTGTAATGAGCCCTTTTTTCCTAACACTCAGAAAAGTTTGTTTGAAACAAATTAATGTTAAACACAAGAGTTTTTGACTCAACTATGTATTAATAAATATATTTAAATAAACCGTCAGAAATCCCATTGCATACAAAGCATGGGTAGCAGTGGGAGTCAAATCTCCTAACTCGTCTCTCCAGATCTGCTTCCTTTTTAGGACTGGTTTGCACTGTATCTCAGAGATGCACTTTGCGATGACAGTTCTTGAAATAAACCCGCTTGTTCTTCAACACCTTGTGCAGGATAAAGCTGGGAATGACTGAAGCTCTTGTCTTAGGTTTATGTGTGTTACTCAACTTTTCCTCTATATTCTATAGAAAACTTATTCCAAACTATATTTTATTTGCATCTATTTGTATATACATTCATGTATTTACATGTAGAAATTGACTTCACGGGGGTGAGAGGAAAGGAAGGCACTCTAATCCTATCCTCTGTTCATTTTTAAGACCCACATCTAGTACTCCTTTCTCCATGAAGATTTCCCTGAGCAATCTAGCTACATGTTATGGTTTTTTATTTTATTTTCTTCTCTGAATCTCTATGCATCTTTTTCCTCAATTCGTCTCATTTCTCTTAGTCATTCAAAAATTTACTAATTCTTTCATAAACTCCCTTTCTGGGATTCTGATTGGCTAGCTACCAAAAGATGCCTGAATTTTCTAAAGCTTTTCGCTTTAAATAGATGATGGTATTATTGGATAATTTTATCTCCGCACATATTATTGCTCCAGTTTCAGTTGAAGTTCTTTAAGGAACTTTTCTGAATCTTTCTATAGACAGTCTCAGTACCTTCTGGTGAATAAATGAATGAGTGAAAGAATGAATGAAACAACTTAAGATTCCCCCATAGTGCCAAAGGGGCTCTTGGTGGGGAGCTCCATGCTGACAGCTGTTGCAGGTCCGGTGGTTGCCACTGCTCTGAAAGGCTCTTCGCCCTGGTCATCCTCTCCAGAAAAATGGAGTATGGTACAGTGAGAATGACCTAGAATCTAGAAGCTGTTTCTAGTCTCGATCTACCACTAGATCATTATATGGCCTTGAAGAGGTCAATACTTCAGGCCTTGTTACATGTCTATAAAATAAGAGTTTATTTTAGCTTAACACTCCAAAAACTATCAAAATAAACTTCAAACATGTTATGTCTAGGCTCAGTAGAAGAGGAACTGTGTTCATGGTGGTAAAGTGAGCATATTTCTTATAAGGGAATGTGATTACCACTTAGACACAGTTAAAAGTAGACACAACAAAGATTATGTGCATACGAAAAACACATAAAGATGTCCACTGTAATATTTTTGATAGCAAAAGTTTAGAAATAGCTTAACTACTCATCAATAAGGAAAATAGTTAAATTATGATATTGCTAAATTATGATACCTATGTGATACACTATGAAGCTGTTAAAAAGAATGTGGTTGATCTGTACATAAGAATATGGAAAAATAATCAGGGATCATTGCTTTGTGAAACAAGTAAAATATATAAAACAATATGTGCGGTAGAAACTTGTTAAACTACAAAAAAAAAAACACCCTAAACCATGTATTTGTATGCCTGTACACGCATCTGTCTGTATTTATATACACAGTCATACACAGATTTTTTATGTGCTAACCTCCAGGAGTAGCTTTTGTGACCAATAACTATTCTTACCAATAGTTTTCTTCGGGGGAATATTTGTAGTGACAGGTAGTAAGGTAAAGGAACCTTCATTTTATGTACTTCTATATAGTTTGAATTGTTTTACAATGAAATTTAACGATTTCTTTTTCCTAGAGAACAGTTCCAGAGAAAAAGAGCAATTAGCTCGGATAGTAAGTTGTCTTTTTTTAATCTTTATTGTATGTGTGTATTGTTTAACTAGAAAGTAAAAAGGTGACTTTGCTTTAGTTAACACCGATGAATCCCCCAAATTGTAACAAGATGTGTGAATCATTTGTTTTAAACAGTCACAGCTTAGAAATGACCTTAGCTTTCCAAAGTGAAAGAAATTTCTGTCAAGTATATTACATACAACAGGGTTCCATTCATTTAGTAAACTGCATTCAGAAAGCAGTATATTTGATAGTTAATTATTCCACATGGTGCCCCTGATCAAAAGGGACACCCATTTGTAATGAAGGGAATCTGTGTAATGGTTATATCTGGAAGAATGTTTGCTCAAGTGTGAGTATAGAAGTAACCGATGAAGTGAAAAGTTGCATTTATCTTCCTCGGGCTTAGACTAGGAGCAGCTTGCGAGAAGCTGAGAAAGCGATGTGAGTATTCACGGAACTAAGTGAAGAGGGCTAAATATGCCGATGAGATTTTAAATTTCATCATCCGAGATCAGGTATTACATAAGTCAGTAGAAGTGTATGTTTCATATGTGACATTTTTCTTGGGCATATGTACATACTGGGAATAAATATATATATTTTTTGCAGCCTTTCTTGCTGACTTAGTCTTTAAAATTTGGCATATAGTATTTGCTGCTAGTATAGATTTTTTTTCGTACTAGAATTTCAGGGGAGTTTTAGATCCAATATGGATTTCTCAATTATTTGAAAAGTCTAAGGTCACGTACCACTTATTTCTGAAAACATGTCCACTGACCCTTTCCACACATGCACATCCTGCATTTACCGCCTGCGAAGTAAGATGCCCTTGTTAGGTGCACTTGCTGTGTGAACATGTCCACGAATCTTCCCTTAGCCCCAGAAGGGCTTGCTTGTCTTTTCCTGCGTCTAAGACTGTCCTTACCTTATATTCTTCATCTTTCCTTTCCTGCCGATAGTGAGATCCTGTTCCAAGTTTTATATAGCGAAAAATTTTGTGAATGCATTAAAATTTTTTTTCTTGGAAGTACCCAGCTATTGCATTTGAACCACGTGGCTTTCAAGACGTTTGTCTCACTATAGATATTAGCAGAAATATAATTTTATACTCAGTGTTGAGGAATGACCTTTTATTCTAAGCGTTATCTTTTCCCCAGAGGAAATAAATGCCATTGATCCTGAACCGGCAAGGCTATGGGGAAAATCTCAGGAAAGAAAGAAATTAATCTCCAGATATCATCTCCAATTATTATCTGGTTCTGCTTTCTCTGCAGGGTAGAATGAATCTTAGTCATTCTGCCTTTAATTCCATTCGATTCTCATGTCATCGTATTTGCAGTTTCTACTGATGGGCTCTAAACGGCCAAGACGGTAAGATTTCCAGGGTGAAAGAAACGTGTGAAAGAAACGTAAGAACGTGAGTCCGGAATGCAGCTCCTCCTGCCAAGCTCTTAGCCTCTCACTCAGCTTCAGTTTTCTTATTGTAACATGAGATTTTTATTGGATGATTTTGTACTATCCATTTTAATTGAGGAAGAAGAGATTCGAAGCTTTTAGATATTCAAGTGATCATTTGATAATATGGATTTGAAATTGTTTCTAGCATGAAGTAAAATAGTCTTAAGAATACGTATATGATTTATTGAAACATTTTAAAGATTAAGAATTTTGACATGCACCAGAGAGTCCCAATTGAGAGGTATTCCTAGATTTCAAAAGCGTTATTCTGGTTAGTGTTTCATTTCCCGTTCTGCTCTGTCTTGTTGGTGTATGTCTTTTGAACATTAACTTTTACTGCCCGGCATTTTCATGGAGCATTTAAACTAGCGAGTTTTTAATTAATAACCTTGGATAGTTTACAGTAAGATCCTTCTCCACTAAGCTGTTAATGCTCGTCTTCCAGTGTCAGGTGGCCCAACATAACTGAAGCGATTGGGTTTGAAGTGAGATTCTCTAAGATTTAAGCCACTGCATTCTCATTAATGAAAGGTTTCTCCCCTTTCCCTTCCACAGAATGGTTCTGTTAAGCATTTTATTTTTTCTTTTTGATAGCATATTTGGTTAGCATGCCAAAACTATTATGTTTATTGGGAGGCAGGCTGGAAGACATTGGGAAGTTATGATTTTATAAAAAGCTCGTAACTTTAAATATGGACATTGGGAGGGAGGTGGAAATGTTGCTTAAGTTCTTAGGAGTTTTTGTTGGGACTTGGGAGAATATAACGTGTCAAGGGATTTTGAGTCCTGTCTTGGCTCAGCTCTCGTTTTTCCTTGGTAAGGTGTATGCACATGGACCCACAGCAAGGAGAGAGGAAAGCACCATTTTATTGATACCGTGGCTTTTGTCCGAATGTGTCAATAGAACTTTCTGGTCTTGAGTAAATGGTGTGAGGCCAAGGCCCAGGCTGGCTTTGTCTGTAGAACCCAGTACTCTATCCACATGCCAGACGCCTTTTCAGGACAAAGACCGAGGAGATGAGAGGGTCAGTTTCAATGCTGGGAAATGTGAGGCTCTCTGAACCTCCGCTGACTCTGTAGGAAGGAATAAAAATAAAAGGCGAGAAGACTGCAGTCCATGCCTAACCTTTTACAATAAAGGGGTCAAAAGGGTCAGAAGAGGTTGGAAAAAGGAGCCAAGATCTTTCTTTCATATAAGGGTACAATGCACCCTCGCTTTCTCACGGTACGTATCTCTAATATCAGAGTACTTGACATGGGCTGCCGTATACTTAGAAATCCAAGAGCTGGGCTGTGACATTCAAGAAAATGGAATGTGATTAGGTTCTTGAAGCACCGAATTGCCCAGGAAGTCAAGTCCTCGTCCTTTTTGGAGAGGTAATCCAGGGAGAGGGTAGGAGAAGAAGAATTCTTTAGCGGCACTATGCCATCAGATAAGCAATCAAACAAACCCATGTGTGTTTGTGTGTTAAGTATGTAGGTCAGGGAACAAGTACTGTGTCTGCCTTTGACCAGCTCCAGGGAAAGAGCCCACTTTGGTCTGGTCGGAGAGTTTTGGGGATACTTAGGTCTTTATCTCTTCATTAAAAAAATAATTTTCTGCATTCCTACATACATTTTCAAATCAAGAAGAAGTCTGGTTAACATTATTAAAAAAGAGTGATTTGAAATCCAGCCTTATAAAGATCTTTTTTTATATTTTTAAGTTGTGGTTAATTAATATAACAAAATTTTACAGTTCAAACCATTTTTATGCGTACAGTTCTATGGCATTAAGTACAACTGTCACTACCCCCCATCTCCTCTGATACTCTGTATGCTTTTAGCACTGACTCCCCATTCCCTTCTCTCTCAAGTAAAGATCATTTTTTGAAACATTTCCCCATTCCCAGTATAGCATGAAACCTGCTGTAACCCCTTCCCTGTAGTTGGAAAGCATACATGGGCATATGGGTTGCATGTAGGGAAGGTGATACATTGGAAAAATTAGGGCTGTGTGTGAGCCAGGAGTTTTATATGGTTATGTAGGATCTACACAATATGAGATTTAGCTCGAAGGGAAGATAACATAGATATACGAGTACCAAAAACCCGGACTAATGAATATGTATTCCTAAATTCAGATACTTGTGTGAAAGAAATTAGCACAGAATAGTTGATTCTAGAAAACAGACCAGGCAAATAGTGGAGCTCCAATTAGGGAAGCCAATAGGAGATCAGAATGATCCAGAATACCAACTGGCATTGTGAAACACAGAGGAACAAAGATTCAATAACTGAGAAATTGGGGAAATGATTTGAATTTTCAACTGATCTATCAGAGATAAAAACTGATTCTGAGGGACAGGATAACCACTTATCAGAAAGGCTGTATAATAAAGGTTGAATTGAATTGAACAACTACCTAGGTATTGCCTCTGTCTCCTCTTTCACTCACACACACACACACACACACACTCATTTTTTGATTAGAGATGACATATATACCCCTTTATGCTAGTCCATAGGTAGAGACAAGTCCACAGTTTTTATAGTAGGGGTCAGGTACCAGAACTTCATTTTTGTAGTATCAAAACAAATGTTAATGCAAAATTTACCTTGATGTTCCACGTGCTGATTAGTTTTTTTGTTTGTGTGTGTGTGTTTGTTTGTTTTTGTAAAAACACAAGATCCCGAAGATACAGACATGCTGTCATTGTAAAATTCTGCTTCGCGAAACTGAAATTCTTCCTCATTATTTTGAAATAATGGTTATTTTGATGTCTCATTACATTTCTTCTATCAAGTTTTGGATAATTACTCTGGCCATTTTAATGAAGTCTGCTGTGTTTTCTTTTTCCCATATTCTAACACACTGAGGACGGTCAAGTCACTATTTAATATGACATTACTTTTTATCTGTTAATATAATTTTTTACTTATTCTATTCCCAAGTTCCTCAGCACTGTTTATACAAATATTAATTAGTTGGCTTATTAAGCCTTTCCATTCTTCAGCATGCTAGATATCCTGAAATATCTGTGTCTTCATTTGGATTTAATCCTTTTTTTAAATTAGGAATGAATACGGAATTCTCATTCTTTTTATAATGGGTTTTTTTCGCCTTCTTTAGTACATTCTTTTATGTATTTATTAGTATGTCACTCACTAACTTTTATAGCCTCTGCTTCGTAATTTATTTTAGCAGATATATATTTCTGCTTTCTTTTTAATTAAATTTATTGACGGTAGCATTGGTTAATAAAACTATATAGGTTTCAAGTGTACAATTTAATAATACATCATATGTACATTGGATTGTGTGTTCACCACCCAATGTTAAATTCCTTCCATCACCATGTATAGATTTCTATTTTCTAATAGCATCAATGGATATAGGAAGTAGGTTGCACTGGCAAAAAAATTAGTAGCAAGATTGTTTTTATAAATATGTGTATTATTCCATGACTAAGAATCAGTAACATTCAGGAAGAATTCATAGGGGGCAGTTACTTAAAATGGGGAGATCTCGAGGCTACATAATTTAGTTATAATTTTATGAGAAGCTGTGATGAGCAAAGATCATGTGAGAATAGGCTTCAGTGTTCTTTTGCCTGAGTTTTTAACTCTTTCCTGATTCCTTTACTTTCCTCCCTTATATCTTTGGTCCATTTAATCAAAGCTCGTTTTAATTTGTAACTAATTATAATAGTTAATACTAAGTTGTATATGATAAACAGGCTTAACTACCTCAGGGTTATTTTTCCCTCCCGTGCACAGATAGTTAAGTTAAAGTTGTTGCATGTGTGACTTTGAAGGGTCTTGATATTTGGTTTGATCTCTTGTTTTTCTGCTACCTAGATTTTTGGTTATTAAGGGGTGTTTACACACAAGAACACCTCGGGGAAGTAGTTGTTTTCATTTGTAGTGGTACTACTTTTGAGATGAGCAAAATTGTTAAATTTCTGTGATTGCAAAGACTTAAGAGATCAAACAGTTTTTATAACATCTTGATTGGTTTTTTATTTCATATAAGGATAAAGAGATAGGAGAAACAAATACTTTTAGGTCAACTATGTAGAAATCGTTATTATTTTGCACTATATGTTTTAAGATTTATATAAAATATATATCGCCAAGGCCTAGTGATCTTTTCTTACCTATAGTAATGGTTTTAAAAAAATTTGTATACAACCCTGATGAAAAGTATGTTAAATAGGGAAATCCTTTTTCATATCCATTGTAAAACTTCAATTGTGGAGAAAAGTCCTTCAAAACTATTTAGTTTGTGACCTTGTCCACTGAAATAGAATGTCACATTAAGGGAAATATGCATCTCTTTGCTATACTTTTGATGATTGCTGTAATTGAAATAATGTATTCCATGAAAATTTATTTAGTACTTTAGCCACTCTTCTTATGTATTATATCATTTGTAGCCCGGAATTGCCAGACAGACATCGTTTTGCTGGTAAAACACTCTGATTAGCTATGGCAGTTGTATATTAATATTTGAATAGAAAAATAGCCTGTTACCCCTGTTTGTTTTCTATGTAGTTAGGTACACAGTTATTTATTTATGTGCTTAGAAATATTAAAACTGGGTTTGACAGATCAGATATGACTAAAGCTACTTATACAATTATGCCTTTCGATACCTAAGCATTTGCTTTGACATTTTGCCAACGGGGTATTGCCTACTTAAAAAATTCATTCCAAGCTTTCAGTTTATTTCTATGTATCCATATCTTCTGTCTTCGAACTGCCTAAATCTTTGAAACCGTATTGTCCTATCATAACCACCAATAGCAGTAACTGTTAAAAATCTATTTTCCTGTCTTAGCCATTTGGCTCTTCTCAAATTCTGCCCCTTGAGATTCCCAGGAACATTTCATTCACACTGTGTGGCTGAATAAGTGAACCTTGTGCAAAGTGGATCACCATTTAAGAGAGGATACTGGGTGCAACTCTAGTGTTTTGCTATTGTTGTGTTCCGTAGCTTTAAGTCTTGCTTATTGTGTTCAGGACACCAAGCATTTTCCTCCCCTCCCCCAGGACCCTTCACCTTCCCACTTACTCTCCCAGGGAACAGGTCTAGCAGGGGAAAATGCCATCAAATGCAGGCGTAAAGCTGGGAGAGTCGTCTTTCTCCTGTGCGCTTTGCCGCTGCGGATTCTGTGCCCCAGAGGCTGCCCTGGGCCTGTGGTGTGGCGGTCAGTGCCCTCGTCTGAGGCAGGTCACAGCCGAGCCCTTTGTGTAACCGTGGACAAGTGACTCAGATTCTCAGTACTTAGGTCTCCTCGTGGAATGAGGTTCAAACTTCATATTCAGGGGTTTTTCTGATTCTAAAGTTTAGATCCTATAAAAATTTGATATTCTTTATTAACCAGTTAGACCCTCCATAGTTAATAAACAAGAAAAATGACCACAATTAATGCAAATAATCTCTAGTTTATTGATGTCTCCCTGCTTCCACTGTCACCCCATTCATTTGATGATTGTACGAGGCCTCAGTTTCATTTCCTAAATACATGATTTATACTTGCTTTATTTCTGTAGTTGAGTTGCTTTCATTGGCTTCTCTCAATATCATAGAGAATGCTTGTTTTATCAAGTATGCTTCCTTTTATCCTCTCAAGGCTAGTGTAATAATCTAATGAATAAAAGGTAAGTTATTATAAACATATAACATGTAAAACGTAGTATCATTTGTTCTGAATGAACACCAGGAAAAAAAAAACGCTGTATATTTAAAAAACAAAACAAAACATTGACATTAAATACATTTAACCAGGAAGCACCAACAAAAATTGAATAAACAATTATTAGTAGCATTCACTGATTTAAAAAAACACCAGGCCTCCCTCATTCGTTGGGGTGATAGGTTCCAAACCCTGGGCGGGTACCCAAAACTGCCCTTAGTACTGAACCCTACAGTGACAGGTATCTTACCGTCCTGCACTCACCTTTCTTATGATGACGTGAGATGATGCAAGGCCTATGTTGATGAGATGAAGTGAGGTACACAAAACAGCACGTAATTTAAAACTGAAGAACTGTTTATATCTAGGATTTTCCATTTTGTATTTTCAGACCTCAGTTGACTATGGGTAACTGAAACTGTGGAAAGGCGAAACCAGAGATAAGGGGTCAGAGGGGATACTCAAATTATGAAAAGAGAAGACTGTAGTATTACCTTTTTTTCTGTCTACTGGATAGTTACAAATTTAGAGCTGTATATTCTAGGACTTTCTGCAGTGATGAAATATTGTATGATAAAATTTATGTGGAATCTTTATTCCTGGAAAAAAAGGTCACATTTTTAATCATTCTGATTAAAACATAATGAAAATGAACTGGAATTAGATATATAACCATGTACCATGGAATTGTGATTTTTAATTGAAAATTTAGTATGAAATGAGATTTTGAAAGGAGATTTTTTATATATATAATTTTGCTGCTATTTTGAAACTTTGGCAATAGAAAAAGAATAAAGAGAAAAAACGTAATTAAAAAAGACTTTGTCAGTTCATGGCTCTCGGCAATATAGAAAGTTTTGTCATCTTTGACTTCATTCTGCCATGAAACCCTTATAAAATCCAGCATATGCCGTGTTAGTGATCAGAACCGGTTTTGAACAGTATTAATCTTCTCTCTCAAAAAAATGCACCCTTACACAACATCTCTAGGAAGTAAGATTAAATGTAGACCTCTAATGGCAAAAAAGCTGGGTCACAAGTATAGTTGGCACTAATAATCTGACGTTATGATTCAGAGTTTTATCTTACTCTTTGGAATCCCTAGTCTTTTAGTGAAGGAGTATTTTGTGCTGACTTGAGACCAGGAGCCCACCAGTGGGTGGGAGGCATATTAAAATGTGCTCTTCTGTCAGCTCTTGACTTGTGGTTAGGCACGCTGAGTCTCGTCCCTTATTCTCTGTCATTGCCAGAAGGGGGGAAGGTCACAGGAAGGTAATTATCCTCTCATTCCCACATCTCCTCTTAGAAGATGCAGGACCTGGTGTCCAGATTCGAAAACAGTTCACTGTGAGACGCTGTGCTCTGGTCCTGCATTTCACAGAAATAGCGTGGGCGCGGGTGACTGAAATAAGATTTTGTGTCAAAACATTATTCCCACTAAACATTCTTCTTGATTCTTGTTTCTATTTAATACACCTGTGTAATTGTTGCCAACATTTAGAGTCTGCTTTGTCGGTGACCTTTACATAAACATTTTCACTGGTTTTATATATATTTGAGGCAGTCCATTATCTGGCTACATTTTTTTTTCAACATTATTTTTCCATTATTTCTCCACATGAAAGATTTTATCCAAATCAGTCTATTAGACTGATTATCTGGTTTCATGTCAATGAAAACACATTTCTCTCATTTTTTTAAAATTCTGTTTTCTTTTAGAAAACTTTGCTTCTTCCTATTCCTTGGCCCCTTCTCCATTCACTATTGTCAGTCACATCTTTCCCCAACCATCCTTTGATTATGATAGCAGAGAAGAGCGGAGAAACCATAATTTCTTTGCATTATTGGTATGCTGATACATTCAGTAAGAGTTTACTCCATCATATTTATCAAAAGGCAGAACTGGTCAACTTGCTTCTGTCTCTAATTTGGAGGTTGAAGTGGTAAAGATTGCTTGGTATACCACCCCGCCCCCCCTTAATATAGTCACTTGATATAGTGACAATTAGTAGAAAGAATATTGGAGTCAAAGTTTGGTGATCTTCATTCTTTTATTTCATCAGTTGCTTAAAGTTCCATTCCCTAAGCATTATTTTTCTCATCATGATTATGATGACAGTTGTAGGAGTAGGACTGTCATGAGAATTATATAACAAAGTGCAACAGAGAGTGTTTAGTGCATGGCCTAGTAGATGTTGAGTGAGTGTTATTTAAGAATTAAAGCTTTCTAGTTTATTTGGCTTTTAGGTGGACTAGAAAATGCTTCACAATGTGAAAGGATACTGGAATTGAGAAACTGATGAAGAAATTAAAATCTGCCCTTTTCTAGGTGATAAAAATAAGAAAATGAAATACATACATTTTCTAAAAAGTAGAGGATTGCTATTTGGTTAGGTTAAGGAAACAAAAGTCCACTAACAAATTTTATTAGCCTTCATCTGAAAATTTTAACCAGTATAACAGGACAAAGACAGGTTTAAATACTTGGGGTAAGGGGACAAATGTGTCATTATTTGCTGGTTCTGGGAAGCCTATGACAGTGAATGGAATAACTAACGGGATGATAACCCGTATCTTCATTATAGATTTCTCTTCTCCACATCTTAACATCCAGCTGTCTCTTGAACAGGACCATGTGGATGCATAAGAGCCCCTCAAACTGAATATGTTTAAAACTGCACTGGTTCAAACCTGTTCTTCATTTGTTGCTAAATTAAACACCATCATCATCTACTTGTTTGTTTAAACCTGAGTGCCCCCTTCCTTCCCCATTGGTCTGCAGGTTTGCTACAAATAGCCATACACATATACGTACATCTGACTGATGTTTATTGAGCACCTGCTATGTTCCAGGCCTTATTCTTTGTGCTAAGGATACAGTGGTGAACTTGCTTTCTAATGAAGAAAGAGAGAGAGAATCAAACTTACAATATGCGAGGAGTTAGTGTTTTGGAAGAGAAAAAAGTGTGAGAGCATTGGTGATAAGGGAATTCCGTGTGGAGATTGTTGAGGGACGGGTAGTTTGCTATTCAATATCAGGTAGTAAGGGAAGCCTTTTCCATTACGGTTTAACAGGACTTTTCTGCTGCATTGTAGTGAAGAGACTACAGATGGGCAAGTGGTCCAGGTGAGAAAGGATGGTAGCCACAAATGGAAAAAGTAGTAGGTGGAGAGATGGCTTATTTCAGTGAATATTTTGGAGTTACAACTGACCAGATTCACTGACGAACTGAATGTGGTTTTGAGGGAAATTATGGAAAGGATGACTTCAAGCTTTTTGACTTGAGCAGTTGCAACAAGAGCATTCCTCTTTTTTGTGTGTGTTTCAACGAAAAGTGCTGGGAAAGCAGATAGGGGGATGTGCATGTGTGTGTGGTTTAGGTCACGATAAGTTGAGGGTGCCCACTAGATATCCAGGCAGAGATATTGGGAGTACACGTTGGATATTCAGGTCTGGAGTCCAGGTGACAGGCGTGGGCTATATTCTGCTTTTGGAATTCATCCCTCATCCCCATCCCCGTGGCTTCTGCCGTAGGTGGGGGCGCCATTGACTGTCATTCAGGTTACTGTACCTCCCTTCTGTCTTGCCCTCTACCGTTACTTTTGCCACTTTTTCAATTCTTCAGCCTGAGATTTTCTTAAAATGCAACTGTTTTTGATGTCTCTGACACACCTAAAACTTCAGAGGCTCCTCAGTACTTGGATAAAATTCAGACTTCTTAACCTGACTTAAAAGGTCTTGCATGAACTATGCCTGATTAGTTTCTGGTGTCATTTTTTCTCCTGCTCAATATTCTTTGCTCTTTTTATTCTCACTTCTTAGCTCTTCAAATTCTCGCACTTTTAGACACTATCTTTTCATTATCTGATCCTTCCTCTCTCCACCCCAAAACCTGCCTGTCTTTTCTCTTTCAAGCTTTTGATTAAATATCATTTATTACAGGAAGACTGTCCCTGACAATTATGGGTTAAAGGACTCCTCTGTTCTCTTGTGGTTCTTAGCAAAACATTGAAGATATATTGATGTATTGTAATTGCTACTTACCTTACATTCACCTCTGTTGGCCCTTAAATTCTGGAAGGCCAGGATGTCTCTATTTTGTCTAGTGTTATTTCTCTATTGTTTAACACAATCCCTTTTAGTTGGTGCGTAATAAATATTATTTGAATGTAAGAACAAATAAAAGGCTGGTTATAAAACATGAATGCAAAATTCAGCAAAGTCTCTATATTTTAGCATAAGTAGTTATACAGTATAATGAGAAAAGGTAGAATTAACCACCCAGCCCCAACTACTTAAAAGTATGACTTAGATGTATTTAGGATACCCCGAACTTGCAAAAAATATTCAGGTTGCCTATGAAGAATACTGTGTTAAATTGAATAATTAGACACATGTCACGTTCATGATTTGGAAGCTCGGAAATTGTCAACATGTTAAACTCTCTAATCTGTTTACAAATGCCTTGTGATTCAAATACAATTCAATTGGATTTTATTTGGGGAGCTTTTAAGTTACACTAAAGTTCATGTGGAAAAATAAATGAGTGAGAAAAGAAAATTTAGAAAGGGAAGAACAGCCAATTAATAGTACGCATCTTAAATCTACAGCCTGTAAGACAGTGATGGTAGCACAGGAGTAGTACATGGAATAATGGAGCAGAATCAGAAGCCTGGAAAAGCAGATATATAATACAAACGTAACGTAAAGTCAGTCGAGAAAGGTGATAGATTATTCATTAAATTATAGAGATAATTAGTTGACAAATACTTTGGAAAATGTAAAATTTGAATTGTCTCACACCGTGTACCAAAACATGTAATTATAATATGCTTTTCTGATATAAAAATAATGTTGTCATATATATGCGTGTGTGTGTGTGTGTGTGTACACATGAAGATGCTTTTTGAAGTTTTTTTCCCCACAATATTGTGATTAATTTGTACATATCTAGTTAAACGCCTTACTCCATTGTTCTTCGTTATCAAGATCTTAATTTTGCAAAGTGACTGACTCTGATCAGAAGTGCAGCCCATGAACACAAAGGAGAGGAAAGATGACAGGATCCGTTTATTGGTTACAACTGTTTGACTCTCACATATTGTTTACTCAGATACTGTGCTGCATCAACAGGTCATATCTTATTCAACATGTTGGGTTCTCGCTTTTTTTTTTTTTTTTTAAATCAGGGATAAGGAGGTTAAATGCATTGGTTGATTTTAGAACACTCAAATAAAATAAGCTGAGTGTCAAAACTTGACAGTTTTTCAAAGATTTGGAAAACAAATTGCAATCTACTCTTCCAGTTTTATATGAGTTATATTTTTAAATAAGCATGGTATATCAAAATGCTTGGGTGCTTATTTTTGTTTAGTATTCTTCAAGCTAACTTCTTATCCTAAATGTAAATATATATATATATTTATAATTGTGTTCTGTACACTGTTCAGAAGATCTAATTCTACTTAAGTTCTTGGCACCCGATGGTATTGGTTTTACATTAGTTTTATTTTTGTTCTCTCTGCCAGACCTTCAAATATTTACTCTGAGTAGTTTTTCTAGAATAAGAGCCATCAGTGCCTATCTGAAATAGTTTAGGTCTTGAGATATCTATTTTATTATTTTTTATAACTATGTGATTTAAAAGCTTTGTATCATTTTTAGATTCTTCGACGATAGAAAGTTCACACCCTGTCCTTTCACTTTACTGTCCCTCACAGAGATTTATTCTTGGTTTTACAGAGAGAAGAGAAGAGGAAGATTTTGAAGAGAAGAAAGCTCTTAAGAAAAAAATTAAAGAACTTAAATTTCTAGATTCTAAAATTGCCCAGAACCTTTGTAAGTATCAGGTTTTAATGCTATTAAATTGGCAAAAACACATTGGAGGTGGTTTCTTTAAATTATTTCATTTTCTTTATGACTTTTTAAATTGTATGTTTTTTTAGTATTTGCATAATAAATTTAAAGATAACTTTCCTTAAGGCAACTTATGGTTTAAATTCTTCGAATTTAATTCGATATTAGAAAGTAAAGCTAAGAAAAGGATTTAGAATGATGATATATCTCCCATAGCTGAAAAGAAAATCACCCTATAAAATCTGTTTTTTTTTAAGTATATAAATAAGAAAAATTATGGAATTTAGATGATGACATATTTTGAAAATATTGGTAGTGGATATTTCTTTTGTACCTCTGAATCTGTGTTATTTGTGATACTTTATCACGCACAAAGGAGTTTGGAATGTTAATGGAAATAAGGGATGATGAGTAAAATGAATTCCATTATTCCATCTGAGCAGTTCAAAGCCTTTTCTCAAAAGTACTGACTGGAAATATTTTAGATTTAATTACTAGTACAGGGAACTAAATACTTGGTATTGAATTGTCTTTCTGAGTTAATTACTGCGAGAGAAGAGGGCAAATAGTTTCGCTCTTCATTTTTAACTGCATCTTAAATGCATCAAAAATAGTTCTACTTAGAACTGAGCTAATATCTGTATGTATTATCTTCTGCTGGTGGCAAGTGGGATGTATTGTGGAGAATCTAAAGACATGAAGAGTTAACATGGCTTTTAGTCTGCCTTTCAGTCATTACATGCCTCCAGTGAGCTTTTAGCAAGTATTGGAACAAAATAGTTCTCTGTTGAGAGGATAAAGATCCATGCTATTGATTAAAGAGGGAGTTAAGTTAGAGGCAGTGTGTGTCAGAGGCAGCATGGACATTACTTTTGTGGAAGTTCTGGATCCTCCTTCCTTCGATGCTCACTGTGGCAGGGTCGTCCATCCTCTGCGGCGTAGGCCTGCTGAGACCCGGAGAACAGTGTACAGACATGAACGCCATGGACCAATACACAATTTTTTATTTCTGCCTACAAATGGGTTGCGCATCCCTGCCTCTTTAAAGTTAGGTGGCAGTCGTGCGACTTGCTTGGGCAATGGCAGTACAGGTGGAGCTGAGGTTAAGTTGCGTGTGGAAGCGTTTAAGTGCCGGTCCGAGAAGCTCCAGTGTTTCCCCTTCAGCCACAGTGGCCGTTAGAGTGGTGGCCGTCATCCCGGTAGGGCCCCAAGTGAGAGAGTCCCGTCGTTCAGGTGTGCGGTGGACATGTGGTCTGAAATAGAAAGAATCATTTAGTTTTGCTTAGCGCTCAGACCACTGAAGTTAGGGGGGGCTATTACATGATACAGATGTTTCAGGGAGTCTTCCCTCTCGAAGGAACATATTTTTAGTTCAAAGCATGATTAGCTTGGATCATGTCAGAAAGTTCTGTGCTCTGTGATCTGAAAGAGGTGATTCCTTTTGAGTCCATTTTACATGCAATATCTTTTACAAACTTTCTCTTTAAAAAGAATAATTTTTTTGATTACAGCTGACATTAGGCCATTTTCAACCCTTCTGTAATTTTTTTGCCCTTCGTTATAGCACACATGTTTTACAAAAGAATTTATTCTACTCCATCGTCTTGACTGGAAGTCTAGATGATTATTGGCTTGAAGAGCGTCCATGACCTGCATTACAAACTCCTGCTCTTGACTCTACAGGCAGCCTCATTAGGGGTCCCAAAGAAATATCATTTTGAATAAAATCCTTTTTGTATGGGTCAGCCATGATAAGTTAGCCTACATAGCCATCTTGAAGTTGAATCATTGACTTGTTAGACAGGGTTCCCTGGTGTTATTTATGCATGACGGCATGTTCTAAGTAAGATTTCAAATTTGATTGTAATCATTTATAATTGCAGATTGCCTTTATGTGCTGGTTCTGTATTTGACTCTCTAATCGTCACTGTGGCCCCACCACGTAGGTGGCAGTGTTGACGTTGTAGGTAGGGGGTTCTGGTGGGTGTAGTAGTTCAATGAGTTGAATAAAATTGTTCGCTTTGAAAATGGCCAATAGGTATAGGTTATATCTATTTCTGTTTAGAGATAGCGAAATGACATTATCATAGACTTACTGTTTTGTCTCGTTTACTTTAACTGGAGGATATATGTCCATTTATTTAATTGTTAAACATGTTTTGAAGAGTAAGATCAGAATGTCCAGGATTTATGCTTTGTCATATTATGATGTAATCCATTCTAGGATATTCTTGCTCCTCTGATTGCAGCAAGTGCTATGATTTCAGCTTTAAGCAGTGTTAGTAGCCTTATAATCTTTACCGTAATTATAGTTCGATTCACAGCTGGTTTTTGTCTATGAAATTCAGTCTTTTGTGATACCAAAGTCTGGGAATAGTCTTATGTTAGTGACAAGACTCTCCTCACTTAGAAATCTAGATGATTTCTCTTAGATGTCTCTTAACTGAGATATTTTATAGAATACCAAGGAAAGGATCTAAAATTCACTTATTTATTTACCTGTTATTTAAAGATGGATTAGATTCCTTATATTTTAAATTCATAAAGGTTTTGGCAAAAACTCTGGACCCAGTATAATATATGGAATTCCAGCCTTTCTAGAGTCAAGGGATGGCTCGGGAGTTTTACCAGGTTTGTATGCTTTAGCAGATTTTTTGGAGTGGGTATTAGAGATGTAAAGGGGGAAACCCAGGGATCTACAAATTAACATAAAACTTTAAATATTTATAAATTTCATTGCAGAAAATATGTGTGGCTGGTTCCAAAATCTGCTCACTTTACACTCCTTCACTGAACTCAAAGCTTCCCACTGGGTTCTATATAATCACATTTTGGAGGATAAGATGCATGTTAGTAAAAGGATTAATTTTAATGCATCTTTTGAAGACTCTAACCGAGTCTCATATTATTCTCAGTAACTTTTAAGTATTTTTAAAAATTTAGGTCTCTGCTTGTCTTCTGAATTGTGTGTTGTGTATTAGGCCATTTTCAACTCTTCTGTAATTCTTTTGACCTTAGTTATAGCAAATGTTTTCCACAAAAGAATTTATTCGTAAACTATTAAAATCTATGTATATAGTTCTCGCTTTCTAAATCTGTGTTTTTAATATGTATGCTATTTTAAATATAGAATAATGCCTGAAAGTAGTGGATGAACTATCTATAACTATAGAGGAAAGTAAAGGAATAAAGTATGCCTACCTGCAAAGTAAATTTTGAACGTTAAACTTTATTCATTCTGTGCTTGATTGATTTTGAGTTTCCCATTTTTGGTGTTAACTAGGAAAAGGTGTGGTGTACTATGGCCGTTAGGCTAAATTTTGTCCATTGCCTATTTTTTAAAATAAGGTTTTATTGGAACTTAGCACATTTATTTACACGTTATTTATGGCTGCATTTGTGCTACAGTAGCAGACTTGACAGAGTAGTTGTGACAGAGATTGTATGGCTCGTAAAACCTAAAATATTTACTACATGGCCCTGTACAGAAAGTGTGTGGCAACTCCCGCTCTAAGCTTATGCCTGTTCTGTGTTTGTGTCAGTCAGAGCTCGAGAGTTCCCACTCTGCAACCCCCAACACTTGGTGTTTCATAGGGACCTAGTGTGGCTTTATTTGTTTATATATTTTAAACCGTGTTTGGGGTTTGTTGAGCTTCCTTGATCTGATGTTTTGTGTGTCTCTATAATTGTGAAAAATTCTTTGACATTTTCTCTTCATATACACGTCTTTCCTGGTTTGTTTGTTTGTTTGGGGTGTGTGTGTGTGTGTGTGTGTGTGTGTGTGCGCGCGTGTGTGTATGTGCATGCATAATTTTCTTTTGGGATTCCAAGTAGATATTTTTTAGGTATCTTTACTAATATTCTATGTCTCACAACCTAGTATTTTTCCATCTTACAACGTGACATATTATGCTTCTCTACTTCTGTCTTTCGTGTCACGCATTTTCTTTAATCCATATGTTGAGTTTGTAATTTCAGTAGTTTTATTCCTACATAGGGTTTCTAAAAGTTCTACTTTTTCCCCCTCAAATCTCTTGTTCCTTTTTTATAATGTCTTTTTTTCCTGCCCTGGGTTTCAAACTTTTATTTCTTTAAACAATTATTTTCTCTCAAGATTTCTGCTTTCTTTCCTTTCAGAACAGCTGAGAAATGCACTTATGATTAAGATTAAAAATATAAATTTTTAGGCATCTCTTTTTTTTTTAGGTATTTCTCTACTTTGCCGTACTGACTAAATATAGAAGAATTATTTCTTCCTCTCTCAATTACTATTTTATGCCTCAGGGGATTCTGTCCTTTGGATTCTTTTATTTAATGTTATATCCTTTTTTATACGTTATTGTTTCCATGGACTAGATTTCTTGAGTGGAATTTTTTTGTTTCTCAGTAAATGGAATCAATAATCTTAAGGATTCTGATTAATCTTACTAAGTTTGCAGTTCAGATTATATCTTAGCAGTTTGCGGTCTCAAATTGTTTGCTCCTGAGGTTTAGTATATTACTTTTTTTTTGGTCATGTTTTTCTTATTCTTTATTTTCTTATTTTTAAAATTTTTCTTATTTTAACATTGTACCCATTTTTTTTACTCAAATCTTCTTGTATTCTAAATAAAGGAAAACAAATGTTCTGAATTTTGAAGCAGGTTTATCTCTCCGCCTTCCTTGCTTTTTAATTGTTTTAAGTTCTTTAATTTTGGTGTTTTCCTTTTACATTGTTATATATCAGTGTTTTTATTTGTTTTCCATTGATTTTTATGATTAAGAAGTTCTTTAACCACAACAGCTAATTTGCCATGTTAAATTTCTTTTAGTATTCCTTCCTGTTAATATATATATTTACAGTCATATGTAACTTGTTTTGTACATCATGTTCAGATTCAGATCGTATTCTCTCGCCATCAATTATTCATTGATTGTTCTTCAAGAGCATCTATATAGTTATTATATATTTGTGTTTTCTAATGTATATTGTGGGATTATCCTTTTATAATTCCATTAATCTCCACCTGTTATAATATCATTTAAATCCTTTATTCCATTTTATTGGGATAGTAAGGATCACACTCATCCATTATTTCTAGCACTGTTATTCCAAATGTTATGACTCTGAGTTCAGGAATGTGTGAATGAAGGTGGTAATAAGAACACAGATGGTACCTTTGTTCTTCAGCTGCAGATGATACATGGTGTCCTCAGAAATCTGGAAGACAGCCTCACGCCAAGAAAGAAGCGGATCATATTTTCTGAGACTTACAAAAAATAGTGTTCTTATTTGAAAACACCTACCGACAAAATGGCATAAGTTCAATATATAAAAGTAGTGGGCTAGTGCCTAGTAAGTTCTGAGTATGTTCGAGAAGTGATCTGTCACTGGAGAGAAGAAACATAATAGTAGAATAAGCTTGGAGGGGCGCGCCAAAAGCATTAAATGTAATGCCGTGTGACTATCCTTACATACCTTCAGTAGCTTTTGAGAAAAATCATTGTGTTAACACTAGATATATGAGGCATCAAAAAAAAATCATGTTGGAATTCTCAGTAATAATATTTTATCTCATCTAATTCACTTGGATAGTTTTCCATGAAAATTTGTTTTCTAATATTGAATATTTAAGTTTTAGTTACATGCAAAGGCTATTTCTTTGCCATAATGTTTGCAATATTTCTAAACAGAGAAGTATTTTAGTGAAAGTGTTCATGCACTGTTTAGTGGTTTTCTTAAAATACTTCTTTTCTGAACTGTTGGGTAGGGCTGGAAGATATTATTATAGATACTAATAAGACATGTTTAGACAAATGTTAACATGCACATATTGGGGTTTTATGATGCTTTTCTTTACAGTGTGGTATTTTTATAGTGTACCAAACATATTTCAGCTTATTTTTAATCACATGAAAATTGGCATCATTCTTATGATAGGCTATTAACTAATCATTAACATTATATTCTACAGTTTTAGAACTGTAGAATATAAAATGTGCTAATGAAACTTTACCTGGTAAAAATTATATTAAATGTTTAAAATCGCTCATGAATTATTTTTTATTTTATAAATAGAACTACATCGCAATTTTTATTCATTATGAACCGCTTTCCCCTCCTCTTAGCCATCTTCCTGGGCTCTTTTCGGGTGCCATATGAGGAAATCAAAACAATGATATTGGAAGTGGATGAAACACAGTTGGCAGAGTCTATGATTCAGGTAAACAAACGGGCCGAGGGCTTAAATTCCAATATTTCGTTGCAAGCTTCTCATTAAGTAGAAAACTGTAAGTGAAGCAAAATTCTTAAACCAAATCATTCAACTGGAAAATCATTGCCGCATAATTAGTTTTAGCATAACTTCTGCACTGCCAGAAGATAAAACTCTGCATCTTCTCTTAACTGCAAACTAAATATAATGCTATCAAAATGATTACATTTCAATTATTTTAAATGACTGTTTCTGAAAGTCAGATTGTTTAATTTTACATTTATGTTTTTGTTACAGTTAAGACTAATGATCTGCTAATTTAAATTTGTGTAATCCTTTTAGAATGTGTTTTTCTTAGGCTTATGTGCCTTATAACATTGTATTATTATTAGGAATAAAAGACTGAGAGAGATTTCTCTTCATTTAGTGTTATCTTTACTAACAATCCTTACTTGAGTCGTTTGTGCTTCTCTGAATACTGGAGATTATTTGCATAGTAGTCTGAATTCATTCAGAAGGCTGGAAGATCTTTTTAAATGGTATCTACTCACAGTATTATTTAAAGAATGCTAGCATGGTACCAAAATTCTTTGCTGAATTCCACATAAGGCATCAGTAGTATATAGTTGATAGAATTTCAAGTTGGAGAATCAAACCAAAAATTATATAGTGAGAAGATATCTTCGGGTTGCTATCTTTTTTTTTTAATGATGAAAGGAAAATGATGTTTTAGCAGTAAAAAGCAAACAAGGATCGTTTGCCATGTCAATGACAAATTAAAATTGTTCTAGACATTTTAATTCATCAGTAAATGGTAACCTTAGAAATTGTTCTTGATTTTGCCTCTCCCATCTTGTCTTCTAAATGTGGTGGTGATATAATCCCATTAGTGATTCGTGCTGAGCTCCAAGACTCATACAGGACCTAATTCAACAACTCTTCTTTAAATACCTTTCCTCTAGCAGTTTCTTTCTACTAGAATTTTATCTTTATTATTGTTTATTATGTATGTGCCTTGCTGTTAGTAGATTCCAAGTTCCTTAAAGGAAAATTTTCTACTTAATATACGCTTATATTTTTATAATGCGTTCGTTAAATGTTTACGGAGTAGCTTTTAACCTGATTAAATGAACATTTTAGAGACCATCATGTGGCTTTTGTTGTGCAGAGATGGAGAAACAGTTATTTGCATCTTAAATTCATGTTCAAAGAATATTCAGTTCCATGTAACTTATTAATAGTCTGGTTTTCCATTACTGCTATAACAAGTTGCCCCAAATTTAGTGGCTTAAAACTATCTCAAATGTATTATCCTACATTTCTGTAGAACAGAAATGCGGCCTGGGCCTTCCCGTGCTAAAGTCCCTGTGTTGGCAGGCTCACATTCCTTTCCAAAGACTTTTGGGAAGAATTCCTGTCTCCGTCTTTTCCAGCTCCTCATGGCTGCCTCCTTCTCTGACTCACAGACAATGTCCATCTTCTGGGCCCGCAGTGTTGCATCTCTCTGTTCCTTTCTTTCTTGATCCTTCATCCCTCTCACTCAACGTCCCCTTCTTCTGCTTCGAAGGACCTTTGTGGTTCCACTGAGCTCCAGAGAATCCAGGGTAACCTCCCTGTTTTAAGGTCAGCTGGTAGAAACCTCAATTCCCTGTTGTGTAACTTCATATTTTCATATTGAGTTCTGGGGATTAGGTGTGGACGTCTTGGGGAGGTGGGGTCATTACTCTGCCTGCTGCACTTACTCAGTGTAAAGCCAGTCCTATGAATTTAAAATCTAGAACTTTAGTTTGCACATAAGCTAAATCTTCAAATATTCTTAAAAAAAAAAAAAAGCACAAGAATTTCATGCTATTTGAAAATTTCATTTTTAAATTTTAAAATGTGTTCCTAATTGTAAAGTGAAGTACTGCCTATTTCGAACTGGGCATGAAAAAAAAAAACATTACTTTGTAAGAATCATCATTTTGGTAGGTTTGTTTCACTGTCATGATTTAGTATGGGGTATCTATTTATGTATAATAAGATGTCAGTATTGATGTAATTTTTCCACTTCGTTTTTTACCCATTTACCTTCGTTTGTCCCATCAGTCTTTTATTCATTTAGCAGTATGTGTGTCTATGCATGTGTGTGTGTGTGTGCGCGCACACATGCCAGCCACGTTTAGGGAGGGCACTGTATTAGGCCCCATCAAACACAGACTTTACCTCTTTGGAATTTATAGTGTGGCAAGGAGATGACATTGAAATACATGGAATTATATTAAAAGATAGCTGATTTAGAATTGTTCTAGAAGTAGATAATGCTTTAGGGGAGTATTAGGTGTGTGTATGTGTGCAGACTAGGGCACAGTATGGAGCGAACGTGGAAAAGGGCAGAGGGGTCGTGTGAGTAACGGAGTGAGAGGCCGTTATTCTGGCAGTAACAATACCCTGAGCTACGTGGGAGAAGCCAGGTGTGTGGGCAACTGCCAAGAGTTCGGTTTGATCAGACCTTTGGATTTGTAAAGTCTATGGAGATAAGGTAAAGGGACAGCCTAAGGACAATTGGGCCTGTTTTTTCTTACAAATCATGATCATTTTATTGCTTTAGGAAGCAAAAATAATACATCGAAAAATTAATAAATTAATTATATAATTAATATTTAATTATATACTACCTAAAAACATTCACAAGAGCCACCGGTTGGTCATGTAAAGATTGCCGAAGAAGTTTGGAGACCTGATGTAATAAATAACTCAAATATTATCCAGCTGTCAACTAGAATGATTTTTAAAAAAAGATAAATAACTGGGTCTTTTGGTCTCATGCAGTTTTAAGAGAAATTTCTACTTATATGGGAAAATCATATACCTGTATTGTTTTTATTCAGTTGGTGATATTAATAGCGAATACTTTTTTTAGGGATGATGTTAAATTGGCATTTTTCATTTGTTTGTTTTTGGCCAGTCAACCATGTTTTTGTTCAAAGATACACAGTGAGTCAAAAACTTGTTCTTTGATCTAACTACGTTGATAATATATATAACATTTTCTAACATTATTTTTAACTAATAACACCTTTGGGAGATTTTTTTCCTCATAAATATGGATAGCATGAAACAGGCTTAATTTAAATTTGTACTTGAATTTGGTCTTGCACAGAATATACTGATACTATATAATTTGGAATTGTGAGCACCAACCACTCTTTTTTTCCTTAATTTTAATATCAGTACACTAACTGGCTATAACACTATTCTAGTCAATTATATTTTGATACAGTATAAACTTTATCTAAGATTGTGTAATCATTTAAGTCCTAATAAGGAAGCATAATTCTGTTCCGTTGGGAGTGTTTCTCTTGTCTCAGTGTGTGACTTGGGAGAGACTCTGCATGAACAAAGGAGCCAGAAAAACCAAATGAACCTGCGGTTTCTGGACCGTGGATGATACAGGCAAAGGGCGTTCCGGCCATGCCACTTAAAAGTCCCTAAAGGCTCTGTATGTGTATCTGCTTTTATCTGCAAGGTGTGTGTGTGTCATTCTGTGTCTTCAATAGCTTTTCAGATTTTCTTTCACATCAGAAAAACTACTTTGTTTTAGAGATAGCTTCATTTTTATTATTAAAACTGCTATCATATTGGTTAAATCTTACAAGAACTGTCATTAAAATTCTCCTGATTTCTATTCTTTCCCTTGCCTTTTAGTAGCAATATGATTATTTCTTTTATCCCTGTGAGTGAAGTGTTAAAATATATTTGACTTTGCCTGAAATTTCTGCCATTTAATTTCCTAAAGCTGAAATGTAATTGATCACATTTATCCAGGTGAGAAAGCTGTTTCTTTGGTATAGGTTCAGTTCTTCTTTCTCAATTATAAGGCTAATCAAATAAACATTCAGTAGTGCTTGATTTGAATATATAATAACTCTGGATAAAGAAGAAGAAAGTTGACTATGTTCAAGATGCAGAGAATGTAGCTTAAGGATTAGTATAAGGGAGATAAAACTAAAGATTCTTTACTGATTTCCTTCCCATAGTTTCTCAACAAATTTTCCTAAAAATTCAAGAAGCACTTTTAGTGAAGATACTGTTTTTTGATATGTGTGTGTGTGTGTATATATATATATATATATATATATTTTTTTATTTTAATTTTTAGAACTTAATAAAGCATCTTCCTGATCAAGAACAGTTGAACTCATTGTCTCGGTTCAAGAGTGACTATAACAACTTATGTGAACCAGAGCAGTTCGCTGTTGTGGTAAGTACCAGCTCTCAATGTTAACTCTCTTCTGAGGCAATTTTTAATAGTTTGCAAAAGATAGGAAAGAAAATGCCAAGCCTTTTCACAGCATCATTACTCACAAACTTTTAATGTCCATGTTTCTTTTAATCTAAAGATATTTGTAGGACATTATATTGATTTAAAATATATATTGAATCTCTAGCCTTAAGTGAATCCAAGGAGTTTTTAAAAAGTGTAAACATGTTTTTTTTTTACATTCTCTATAATGTCAAAATGTAAAATGAAAACTGCACTCCTTATGACTAGAGAGTATATTTATGACTTCTTCTGGAGCTGTGTATTCCAGCATATTGCAAGAGAAGCTCCAGTTTCTCATTTTCATCACTCACTTCAGTTCATCTCATATTTTAGATCTGAAATTAGAAATATCATCCTTTTATTTTTGGCAATGGGGATGAAAAGTGAATATGCTTTAAAAATTTTTTGAGACACCTTGATAATCTTGTTCCAGCCTTTTTTTTTTTTTTTTTAATCAAGGCTGGAGTCAGAAGGGGTGAGAAGACTTGTCAATGTTATATATTCGCTTTTCTTTGCAACTTAAGAGTTTTATTAAGCTTTCTTTCTCTTTTATCATTAAATAACCATTTTGATGTTGGTTACACTCAGTTATCATAATAAGACTTTAAAGTAGTGCTTTATTTTATATATATGTATGTAGTTATTTCTTTTCCTCTTCAGATATCTTATTACTGACCTCCAAGGACACAATGGGATTGCATTTTATATAATTTTGAAAGTTTGAGTTGACTAACCGTAAGGACTGTGTCCATGGCATATTTTGCATGTTGTAGGCGTTTGCTCTTAAACTCCTTCTTGTCTCTTCATAAACTCATTCTCCTCAGCCCTCCCTGCAGCGCCTCCTGCTCCTCCTGCCCCAAGTTCACAAAACTGAACGGAAAACAGGGAGAAAGCAGGTGTTTTTCTATGCAGTCTTATAGTACTTATTATAAAACTGTTAACTCACTGTATTTACAAAAATGCTTTTAATTTTTTTTTTATCCAATTCTTTAAGCTTCTCTTCTTTTTTCCCCATTACTTCGTTTGCTTCATTTTCTTTTGCCTGATCACTTTGTCTTTCTCTTGATCCCTATATAATGTTCTATTTGCAATGGCTTCCATATGAGAATAAGGGAAAATTTGCATTAAAGTGTTAACCACAGATTACAGTTTTGATTTTTGGCCATCTTTTTTGACTCTTGAATGAAAATCATAAAATGTAAAATTATAATTCTGAAGCATTTCCCATTTACATTAAATCTGAAACACATAGAAGCTTATATGAAGATGTCTACTTAACAAATAACTTTTTATGTTACATATCATCACAGAAGTGATTTAAAATTATTTCTGTGTTCTAGCGATGATCACAGAACAATGAATTCAACCTAGGAAATAATTTAGGTTTATTTAAAATAAGTGTAATTATAGAATAGTACACTTGAAACCTATGTAATTTTTTTAACCTATGTCATCCCAATAAATTTAATAAAATGAAAAATAATTTAAAATTTTAATAATAATAATAAATAGCAAGGTTATACCTGTCTTTAAAAACTAGAGTTCAAATCAAAGAGCTATGATATAGAAGCAGGATGCTCATAGGGGATCTGAACATTAAACTATATTTCCAGATACTAGTGCTAAAGGTTATAGTTTTGATTTTAAGACAGAGATGGACCACTTCCTTTTCAGGACATGTCAACTCAAACTTGACCTTGAATCTACACATTCCATGCCAAGTCATACCTGACTACAAATGGAATTTAATGAAGAAAGAGTAATGGTGTTGAAAAACATCTTCTACGGACAGTATGAACAATGCTCTGTCATCTGTTGGTTGTAAATAGTCTATAACACATTGTTTTAAGTTTTGGTTTGTGTAGCGTTAACATTTTTAAATATAATTGTTTAGGTGAAGAAAGAAAGTTGAAGAAAAATTGAAAACTTTTTATTTTATTTATTTTTGTCAAATAGTAAAGTTTTTTGCCTTTGCCTTTTTCCATTTCAACTTTTCACCATTCCCAATGTGGCTGCCCCTACTTCTCCTACTCCCCACGCCCCACAAATGAGAGAGAAACCTGCTTCAAGTTCCAAACAATACTTGAGAACTACAAAAAAAAAAAAAAAGAATGATGGACAAAATATGTGGAATAGTGTGGGCTGCCTGAAGTATTCTGTTCTTCTTTCTAGATTAAAAGCTCAGTTTTAAATTTGCTAATTTATTGAAGAGTGATATGTTTTTAGTTTATCAACATTGCGTAAATAATACAATAACTTGGTGAGTTTAGGAAACTGATACCCGTAATACTGTTTCATGTTAGAGTAACTTACGAAACTATGTTTGTATCATAGATGGACTATTAACTTCGAGGTAAGGTAAACTACAGATTCCTGTAGGACTTCTTTCTATCTTGTAGAAAAACACTTGACTTATTGACTCAACCTAGATTTAAAGTACTAATCAGCTCAACCTGAAAAATCACCACAAAGTCATAAATAAGCAGGTCCTCAGGGGTTGAGATAGCCTTTGCACCCCTAAATAAGGCCAAAGCTTCCCTTTTCATTTGTTTTAACCATACTCTTGAGATCAGCTCTTTCATTTTCAGTTTCTGTAGAGTGATATTGTGATTTCTAGCATTGCTTTAGTTTTAAGAAAAATCATTTCAAACTACAATTACATTACTTGCCAGTCAGTTTTACTTTTATTCCATTATATAAGTTCATTAAATTTGATTTTTGTGAATTACATATTTCTTGGAGAGGTGTGTTTTATTTAAATATCTACCAAAATTTGATACAATAATGGATAAAGTCACTGCAGTTGTTTGCATTATGTAATGAGCTGTATTTCCTCTCGAGAATTATGTAAAACAAGAAATAAAAAGCTGGGCCAGGACACTGGCATTTATTTACATTATTTTATCTTTAATAGAAAGACGCTGTGCAAAAGTAACACATCCCAAATGTGAGCAACCAGAACAAATAAAGAACAATTGAATATATAGGCTATGACATGTGAATTAGAATTACGTTTTACTTTCGTCACGTATTTTACATACAAATTTTCAGTGCCCTGTGTCCTATAGTGTTGTGTACATACAGACTATATGGAAAGAATATGTCAATGTCCATTAAATTGTATATCCTCGATGCTTTCTTTCAACCAGGTTTCCTGTGATAAGAGTTTTGTATCTACTTTTACTTGTTTCTCCCTTAAATTGGAAGTAAAATCTTAAATGCTGATGCTATCTCTATTCCTAAAAAGATAGTTTTAACCCATGAGTACGAGAGTACTTTCATGGTACCAAGGGTTTAGTCGCTCCTCTGTTTTTTCTAGTAATTCAGAATTTTATGGTACCTTCTTGAGCTAATTTTCCTTGCTGTCCTATGACTTGGACGTTGGCTGAGTTGAGCAGGACAGCTCTCAGGTGTCCTAGAGCTGGCCCTGTCCGTGCTCTGTGGCCCAGTGGCGCTAACATGGTGATGGTCAGTGGGCTGGTACCTTTTAGAATTGATATTCAGTGCTATGAATTCAAAGTCTAGTAGTTTAATGCTATCAACTGGTTTTCATAGCTAATTACAGTATATTTATAAGTCCTATGTTTCCCTGGAGATTTTGGCTGTGAAAAATAAACCCTCAAAAAATATTAACAAACTCAATGCGGAGAGACGGAGGGTTCTGGTCAAATGGTATTTTAGAGGAAAGCTCTGGAACGTAGTCCGTCTCTGCATCTTTACGTATGACTTCAATAAGACATTTTATATATTGATATTATTGTTGGTTTAGGTTTTGAGCAGAGGACACTGACTAGTTACTGACTGATGTGCTTAATTTTAAATATTTTTTCCCCTGGACTTTCCAGGACAAAACTTTTTTTGTCGAGAAGTTGGTTTATATTTGGTATGCCCCAGCCTCATGGCTTTATTCAACCTAATTTTCTATCAGCAAGATTAAGAAATGAAAATATACTTCTTAGAAAGTCAGTCATTAGATCAGTTACCTGTCTCTTTTCTCAGTTCCTTCCATCCCTCTTCAGCCCCAACTCCTTCTTCATCCCCAAATATTGCCTATTTATCAAAGGTCGGTTTCCATTGAGTAAAACCCAATTTTAGTTGTATGACTGCATTTAAAAAAGATTTGCAGTGTTTCTTTGATCAGCAAACCATTAGGTTAAATCACTGCTCACAGCGGCTCGTTTTAACTGTGTGAGAAATAAGATATGTAAATATTCAATGGGATCAGAAGATTAGCTAAAGTTTGGAAAGAGGCCTAAAAAAAATTTGCATTTGAAGCTGGGTGCACTACACTCTCTGATTAAAAATGCTAGATTTTTGAGTATTTGTCTCTATATCATTTAATTCTGTTAAGCTGCCTGTTCTTCAAAGCAATCAAAACGTTTACATAAAGGTTGGATTGAACAAACGTCCTGTTTGTGTGTTGTATTTTTATGTGCCACCATTTGGTGTCACTGTAGGGCAGGGCTTTTCAACTTAGTGTGCTAGTAGGGGCCTCCATTTTTTTAATTTTTTTTTAAATCAAAAATGTTATGGGAAGTTCATACATATTTCCCTGCATTAAAAAATGCCTTGTTTTAAGAAGTACACTCTAATATTTTTGTTGTAAGACATTCAAGTAACAAAGAAAAATATTGACTACAATGCAGAAGTTTGTCTCCCACTGCATTTCATGCAAATTATTATTTTGTTGGACTTCCAATCTTATTTCTTTGTATTTAAGAATTATGCATGTTCATATGCACATTTAAAAAATACATTGTTCTGAAACTTTTCCACCATAAGATATATTTTGTAGATTTTTAGGTTTAGAATGTACTGGTTTTAAATTCTTCTGTGGAGTTTCATGGTCCATACTATTGTTTTTTCTTTTAACCATTCTCCTATTGAAGGACGGTTTGTTTTTGTTTTCCTCAGGGTTTTAAAAAGTAATTCTGCATACATCTGTGTATAGGTATTTGAAGGCTGCATGTCCTAGAAATTGATGAGTGCGGACTCTGGGTTTAAATCTGAGAGTGACCTTACTTACTGTCTGTATGATCTTGGGTAGTTACTCATTTTTCCATGCATCAATTTCCTCATTTATGAAATGACGCTACCTTTGTTTCCTGTTGCTGCTATAACCAATTACCACAAAATTAGTGGCTAAAACAGCAGGTTTAATTCTGGAAATCAGAAGTCCAAAACGGGCCTTCAGCACTGCATTCCCACTGCAGGCCAGGGGTGGGGAGGAGGTGGGGGGCTGGATTTATTTCCTTGCTTTTTCTGGCTTTTAGAGGCTGTGCTCATTCCTTGGCTGATGGTCCAGCATCAGTCTGATTTCTGCTTTTGTCATCTCATCTCCTTCTCTGACCCTCCCCTAACTTCTTATAAGGATCCTGGATCCTGTGATTGTATCAGGGTAATTTCCCCATCTCCTTGATTGAATCACCTCTGAAAAGTCCCTTTTGCCTTTTAACATATTCAGAAGTTTGGGGCATTAGTACTTGGCCATGGTTGGTGGGTCACAGGGACAATAATAGTGCCTACCTCCACTGCGCTGTCCTGAGTATTAAATGGATTGATATAATGAATACATGGAAATCATCCTGAGCTCACAAACTCTTTGAAAAATGTTAGCTTTCGTTATTAATAATATTATTGCTTTAGGAAAGAGTCTCAGAATTGATAGGTCAGAGGTATTTTTAATCTTGGTAGTTACAGCCAAATCACCTTTCCAGGAGACGTGTCAGTTGATACTTTTATGAACAATATATGTGAAGATTCTTTTTCTTGCACCATCACCAACCCTTAATATTATCTTTTCTCACTTGGTGATTTTTTTAACTTTATATTTCTTGGTTATTAAATAAGATTGAAGCAATTATTATATATTTATTGGTTATATTTCTTTTTAAAATTGCCTATTATTTACTTTCCTATGACTTTTTTTTTAAATAATTTATTAGAGCTGCTTATTTAATCTGTATGCTACTCCTATGTAAATACTTGCAATTTTTCTTATTGCCTCTCAGTTGTTTTTCTGCTTTTATAAATGATACCTGCCGTACCTTGCATTTTAGAAGTTTGGTTTTATAACTTCTTATAAGAAGTGAATAGAGATAAAGACCCCTGTTACTCATTCAATGATGGGAATATGTTCTGTAGTTAGGGAAAGCTTGATCCTTGTACATAGTGGGAGCATGTTAAATAGCAACTGATTAAGTCTTTACTTTGATCATATAGACCATCTTGTAAAGATGTAAGGTGAAGAATGAAATGACTTTCTTTCGCTGGCTCCCTAAAAATCCCTTAGTTGCTCTGTATAACTTTTACATGGATGCCCAAAATTCTTAGAATAGCATTAGGCCTTAAAAAAACAAATAACAATTTTATCGAGGCATAATAGACATACTGTCAAAAGCACAAATTTAAAATTGTAGAATTTGATTAATATCGACATATGAATACACCCATAAAACCATTACCATCATCAAGATAATGAACGTACCTACACCCGAAAATGTTTCCTCAGGTCTCTTTATAATCCTCCCTTTCACTACCAGCCGTCCAGCATGAGTCTCTGACGAACCAATTCCCGCGGTCCCCTCTTACCTCTGGTCCTGCTAGTCCCCCTGTGCTTCATCTTTCTTTCCTCCGGAGCTTTCTGTGCACCATACCGAGGCCCGTCAGCACACGGTGGCCACCTGATAATGGCTAATCGAATATATGAAATAAGGACGAGATGAACAGAAAGGAGGGAAAATAGATAACCAAAATGAAAAAAATAAAATCAAAGTTTAAAAAACTCTTTTAGGATTTTTTTTTTTTTTTTTAAAGAGAAGCTTAAGGTTCACAGCAAACTTGGGGAGGTGTGGAGATTTCCCGTATACCTCCTCCCCTCCCCGCACATGCGTAGCCTCTCTCATTATCAGTATCTCTCACCAGAGGGGTACGTTTGTTATAATTGATGAACCTGTGTTGACACATCATAATCACCCAGAGTCCGTAGTTAGAGTTCACTCTTGGTTTTTTACATTTTATGGATTTGAATAAATGTATAATGATGTGTATCTATCATTGTGGTATTATACAGAGTATTTTTGTTGCCTGAAAACAAATTTTTTAAATTGCTTTTAAAAATAAAAATGTCGATTATTTTTTTTAGATAATTATTTTAATTTTGTTAAATCGAATCTCTAGATAATGACTTCTTTGTGTGCCAGAATGGGCTAATTCAAAGTAGATCACATAACCAACACTTTTGATCATAAGAGTCTACATTCACACTTTGAAAAAAGTTAGAACTTAACCACCCTCTGAGATTTGCTACCTAACTTGTATTCTTATCAATGTTTTATTTTTCTTCTGATTTCACACCTACGCTGGACATTTTCCTTGAACTTTTAACTAAGAAGGCCATTTTGTGTGTGAATACTCAGGGTACCCTATATGATACTACTTTTGATCTCAGTGATTTTATCTTCTAAAAAGTATTGAGAAAATTGTGATTCAGAATAAGAATGATGGTTTATTGAAATCCCTCCAAAAAGACTGATCATGATAGGTAAAGAACCTGAAAGAATATTTCTACTGAACCTTTGTTTTCCCAAACTAAATATCTTCAAGTCTTTCTTTCATTCTTTAGGTGTTATTTCAAGTGCATGGTAAATGTCCAGATACAAAATCAATCACGTTTAGCAGTTGGCACTTTAAAATTTATCAAAGGATATGGAGTTAGTTAGTATGATACAATTTCTTCTTCAAGAACCCATTTTGGCTTCTTGTAATTACTTCTTCTTTTTCTATTTAATAATTCATCTTCAATCCTGTCTGTCAATGACAAATCTTGCCAGTCTCTCATCCTGCTGCTGCTTTTTGGTACCTGTCCAGTTGTCCAAGGTCCCTCGAATTTCACGATGTTTTAGACAGCACTTTGGCAATCTCTCATGCAAATCTTGCGGTACCCAGGGAGGACATTTGTTTAGAATAATAAACTCTTATAACTGTATTCATGCTATTTAAATCTTAGAGGTCTGCTTCTCTTAAGATCACAAGCATTCAGCTGTTGTTCAGTTATTCTTGTCACATTGCTTTGCAACCTTCTTGACATGCTTCTACCAAGATCCAAGATTTAATATAGGCTCACTAGCACAGATGGTTTTTCTTTCACCTAGTTCAGGGCTTATTAATTTAGCTTGCTTTCAATTATGATTGATTTGTTGCCTGAAATTCTTCAGACATTTATTACTTCTATAGTTTTTCTAATGATTCGATTTCTGCCTTTCATCTTCTTTAGTGTAAGTTAAAATAGTCACGATGCCATTTTAATTTTTAATTAAACTTATTGAAATTTTGTTGGTGTAAGTGGTTAAAAATCACTTGTCAGCTGAAAGATATTTTTACCTTGCCCATCCTATTATTTTCTCGGAAGATCTTGTCTCTCACAGATTTCTTCTTAATTCTTCCTGCACATGGTACAATGAGGTAAATGTTGACAAAACTCTTAAAGGCCATTTACATCTTTTGTTTACATGTTTAACAGGTAGTATAAAATAATATATAGCAGATTTATCAATGTAACCAAATATAATGAAATGCACAGAAAATATAATGAAATTCACAAAAAATATATAGGTTTTTGTTTTGTTTTGTTTTTTAATGGTCAAATTTAACATGACTCCACTGCTAATAAATTGAGTATATATGAGAATTGTTCTGATGCCGATTTGGCCTCTCAGTAGATGATTCCAAGGAAATGGCTTCAGGCAGCAGCTTTTCTGCTAGTGGTAGGCCTCAGCCTTTTGGTATTTCAGAGGCTTGGATTGCCAGTTATTGTATGGACGAGTTGAGGCCTTGAGTTTATAACTACAGCACTGTCTGGCGCGTTTCATTGGACTACCTTGTCTCCTTGGTTTAGCAACGGTTCATTCATTGGTTTGACAGATGTTTGGTAACACCTGCCGTGTGCTGGGTATTACTCCGGGGTCTGAGATAGCCGCAGTGAGCATGTTTCCTACTCCTTATTGGTCTTTCATTTCAGTTGAGGACAGGAACAACGAACACATAATCAAAACTGTAATGTAATAATGTGATATCAAGTAATGCATACTCCTCAGGAAATGGGGTGAGGGCGGTGTTGCGTGTGTGATTAACATGACTGGGAAGGCCTCTCCAAAGAGGTAATATTTGAGCAGACGCTCAAGCGACTTTAGTTAGCTCTGTGGATATCTTGGGGAAGCGTTTTATAGACAGAGGGACACCACAAGCACAAAGGCTTCGAGGGACAGGTGAGTTTGGTACAGTTGAGGCCAGTGGCTGTGGCACAGTGAATGAGGGGGAGTGGTAGGAGGTGACATCAGAAAGGCCACCTGGGCCATGAAGCCATGGTGTGAGGCCTGTGGACTTTATTCCTAGGAAGCCATTGGAGGAGCATTTTAAACAGTGAAATGATCAGATCAATGCTTTAGAAGTATTATCCTGGTAGCTGCGTGAAGAATAGATTGTGGGGCGGGGCCATAAATTAAAGCCAATGGCCTCCTGACATGCCATTGCAATGATCTAGTAATTAAGATGAGAAGCAGGGATGGCTTGACAGGATTGATGTCATTACCACTAGTGAGAAGTAGTCGGATTCCAGAAAATTTTGAAGGTAGAGAAGCAAGATTTCTGATGGGTGGAATTTAGGGGTGTGGGAGGAGTCACCGATGACTCTAAGGCTCTTGGCTCACGCACTTAGAAAGATAAAAGTTTTTGTTCACAGAGATGAGGAAAAGATTTGCAGAAGGAGCAGACTCTCCAAGGGAAGACCATGTAACATGTTTGTAGACATCCAAGAGGGCCTATGAAGTATGCACTTGGGACGTAAGCTGGAAGTTCAGTGCTGGATGTAGAAATCTGGGAGCCAGTCTCATACAGGTGCCATTTCGAGCTGTGGGGACTAAACGAGATCACCAAGGGAATGAATTAGAAATGTAACACGTGTGGCAGGGAAGGGCAAGGCGCAGTATGCAAACTTTACTGTTTTCCTCTATCCTCTCTCTAGAGAGGGACTCAGCAGCAGCAGGGTTTTGTTTGTTTTCGCTGCTGGTTACCACCTCTCTGAGGAAAATTGTGATCCATGGTCTAGGGAATTGTCCAAGGTGATTTTATAATATGACACTATTGCAGTTTGTTTCAAAAACTAAGCATGAGTTGAGGTGAAAGGGCTCTTTGGCACTTGTAGGATGTAATTCATCAGGGACCTTTGGAAAGAAGCCTAGTAGTCATGAGAATTGTGATCATGTGAGTAGATGTGCCTGTGAAAAGAAAGAAAAAAACTACTTTTGCTTCCAAACTTTGTCCTTGTATGAAAAAAAAAAATCTCTAATACATCATAATAATAAGTATATAATGCCTATATTATGACCTAAGATAAAGTTAAAATGCCAAAAATGTGCAGGCTTGTTCCTTGATAAAATAACTTTCGTTTAATCAAGGGGTTGAGTTCATTTAGTTCAAATCTACATCAAAATAGTAATATCAAATCCTGCCATTAAGGGGAAAAATCACTCACATACTAGCAATTGTGTTCTCTTCAGAGTGGGAGGATAAATGGAATTGAACTCTGAATGAATTCTCTTATGAGCTTTGTTACCCTTGTTCCCTTGAAATTAGTAGAATGTCAGCTGTATTAAATAACTCTGCAATTCTTTAATTTATTAGAACTAATAAAAACACAGCATGATCAGAATAATTTGCGATTTCGTTGAGTTGCTAACTCTAGTATGTTTCTCAAAAAGTTTGCATTTTCAACTGTGATTTATCTCGATCCTCCTCACTTTTTTCCCACTTTGTGGTAAAAGGCACACAATTTTGCTTGTATTTCATATAACGTGCACATAAAACATGTGAAAGAACTCGATGAGCTCGAGAAATAGCACCCATGACGGCAGGCATTCTCTTGGGTGTCGGTGAATCCCACATGCCCTGGGCAGCACCTGGCTTGTAAAAGTGCCCAGTAACTATCTGACGCATGAATAAATAACCTTCCCTAAGGTGGCTTCCATTTTTTCTAAATACTGAAAAGCTGTAACTATTTAGCCCTTGGCTTACTGAGGTTTGCCATGCAGTACGTTCCTAAGTCAAACATGAATCTGATTTAAAACAATTTCTCGGTGTTTTTAGATTCCTTCAACCATCATTCATTGCATTTCTAGTCTAATTAGACAGACCTGGGTTTGAATTCTTAATTTACCGTACACGAGCTATGAAACTTTGGGACGCGTTTCTTGACACCTTTGTTTTATTTTCTGTATTTTCAAAATGTCTGTGAATTTAGAACCTGTCTCCTTCGGTTGGGGCGAGACTTAAAGGAGAGCGTGCACGTGTGTAGTCGAGAGCGAATAAGTGCCCAGTTATGGCAGCCGCCGTCAGCATCATCGTGTTTTTATTTTGAATTGCTTTTCCCCCCCCTCATCAGGTGAGATCCAGTTCAGGACCTACTTGAGGAACCATTTCCTACTTTTTACACTTAGAATTTTATCTCACTGGTCTCTGATCCCCTAACATGTCCTTTGTGCGCGCCTTTGCTCCCGTCGCTGCCTTACTGGTTACTGTCTTAGTGCGGGGACAGCCTCACCATCCCAGAGCCAACTCATGTCCTCTCATTTCTTGTCTTGAACGCTCTCGAGCTGTGGTCAGCATTCACCCTGTTAGCGTTGTCCACTCTCTCGTTCTCTCTTCTTTCTTGTGCTTTTTTTCTGACTTCTTCCCTGGCACTTTTCCCATTTCTTAGAACATTTAAATAAGCATCTTCTTCAGATTCTGTTCTCTATTTTTCTTTTCATACCCTCTTCTTTTTCCATGATTTTATCTGCCTCACATTTATCAATGACTCCTTTGGAACATCTTCCAAACTCGTTGCACTTTGACTTTTAAATATACTCAATTTAAAGCCGCACAGCGCAGCCAAGAGGATGAGTCAGGAACATGACATAATGATCAGTACTGACGCATGGACTTCTAAGTTATCAATTTCTACCTCCAGATCTCGTGCTGAGACACGGTGCTGGATGGAGTGTTTATTGTCTTTTCATGGGAATAACCTTCACGAGTATGAGACAAATCACTGAAAAACTGATTAGGATAAGCTTTTCTTCTCATGTGAGTTGATTGGAACCAGACATGTGACCTTAAAAGCTTTCTACCTCTAGATCTTTGGCGAGGTAAACCTAGCTGAGGTCCAGAGCCATAGGAATCCTCTGAATGAAAATCATCCAACTGCAGACAATAATAGTTTGATGATTATTATGGAAAGTGTAATAAAGGACAAAAACACAACAAAACCCCGCAAATTTATTTTAACTATCTGAGATATTACAAAACAGGTTAGCCTTCCACTTGTAAATCATGTCATACAGTGGGATAGCTGGAGGAGATTAAAATATATCGCTACATTAGTTTAGTCTGATTATCTTTTTCGTATGGTATCTGAGACTTGTTTTACTTATTGGATAAAGGTTTGGATAATAGGAGCAGGGAGGGAGATTAATTTTGGGGTTTCAGGTCAGTGATATAAGTACTGTACCAAACGAGCAACTGTAGGAACAGCCAAGTAATTACATGCCAGTGACATTATTCGACTTTTGTATAGTGATGCACAGTTCCCATAGAATGTTTGTATATATTGATCTGCCGTATCTGTCACAACAGCCCCTTCAAGTTACAAAAACTGAAACTCATAAATTTGGTGACTTAACCAAGCACCCCACACCACGTAAACAGAAGAGGATTCAAAGTCAGGGTCTCTGAGTCCGCATTCCATGTTTTATTTTGTTTCTACCACACTCTTATTTCTAGGTGTAAGACTCTTGATCTCTTGACAAGGAAAAGGATGTTTACAGGAGGTGGGGAAAAGGTCGATGAATGCAAAAGGAAAGGTTTTACGAGATACTTTAGTAGCCGACAATGCGTTTTTGCTCAGGACCAGTCCTACTCCTGCTTTCCTTTGCAGAAACCCAATACTAAGCTTTTATTCATTCATTCATTCATTCATTCATTCATTCATTCATTCTCCAGAAACTCAAGGCTCAAATGGGAGGGAAAATGCTCTATCCTTTCTTGAAGAGCCTGGTGAGCGTAGACATTTCTGGAATGTGGACTGCCTTATTGACTCATTCCTCACTTATGGCCCGACCACTGTCTTCACTTGAGACACCTTTTCCTCATCTTCATTTCCTTTCGCATGATTGACAGGGGACTGGCGCTCCGATGCTAAGGGTAAGAGCCCTTGAAAACTTCTCTGGGATACACAGAATCAATTGTGTGATGTTTCGTTTAACTTAATTGCATCGTGGCTCCTGGGACAGACTGTAGTAGAGTTTCGATCCCATATTTATTTAGTTTATTATAGTACTTGTCTACATTCCTCCCCACCACTGCCCCACTTTTCTTTGATTATATTTTTATTTTGTTTTAAATTGTATGTTTCGTTAAACATCCTTATCTTCCAAACCAGACTTGGCTCTTTTGAAAGGGTAAATACATTTATTTTTTTCTTTCTAGCACTGGGTCAATTTCCTGTCTTGAACTCAGCTATTATTCATTATTAATATTTGGTTTCTTCACCAAGGATGGCAATTTTGTATCCAAGTCAACATATTATATTTATTTAAGGTTGGAATAGGTACCAAAGTGATTTTTGCCCCTTCAGTGAAAAGCCGATGTTAACTTCTGTACCACCAGCATCACCATGCCCAAATCATTTGTCCTTTTTGTCCAAATTCCTATCTGCTGGGACAATCTGGTTCTATATGTGATAGATGTGTACTATACCATTCATAGTGCGTCGGCTTACATTTCTACATTAGTTACAATTTAGTATAAATATCAAGACGTTTAAAACTTCTCACAGTTTGTGGCTTTATGCTAAAGCTGTGACAGGACCAGTATTCTGTCGATTTTTTGTTTTTTGATGTCACCTTTTGCCTCTTCCTATAGTGAGGTTTGTGGCATTACCGAACTTTTATGCTGTGGGCATGTGGAGCCCTTCTACCCTGTTTAACAACCAACGCTTCCTGTGTTAAGTCTCTCTCCTTGGAACCACTTGCCACAGTAAAGCACCTACATCATTCTGATCAATCAAAAGCCTTGATATCCTGAAGGGATTTAAGGCTGCAGCAGCTTTGCGTTACGGATTTCCTTGACACTATCTTTCTTTATGTTTTCGTCTGAAGTTCTGACCCAGAATTCTTTAGAGCACTCTGTGCTGTGAATGGAATTAAGCAAAAATTAGTACTGCTAGTTTCGTGACAGTCCTTTCCTTTATTGCTTAATTGTCTCTGCTATTTTCTGTCTTCATTCTATTGCTTTATGTACTTTTTTTTGCCTTCTTTGCTTTTCTAAGTTTTTCTCTTAGGAGGGGCTATGTCTGCTGTGTTCTTAGCCTCTCTCATTTCTTAGTGGATTCTTAGAAACTCCTTTGGAATGATCCATGATTCTGCCTGCAGGCCCTAGTAAAGACCTCTTCTGCAAGTTGAAGACTACTTTTTCCCCAACTTTATCCCCTCTCAAATGCAGTTTTCCTAACAGTGGGCTTTAGATATAGCCTAATCCTTTCTTAGTTATGTCCCTGGTTGGAATCCTGCCTTCAGACTCTCCTTTGTCTCACCGCGTCTTCGGTCAGTATCCACACAGTTCTCTCATTCTACCGGAAGTGCGGATCACAGGCCTGGCCCTCTGGTGTCTTTGGACAAAGCAACAGACATACTTTATTACTGAAGGGCAGAGGAGTTACCTGAAAATGTATCATAGTGATTTGATTTGAATGCTCCCAAAATGCATCCACCAAATCAATGGCTTGAACTGAAGCATGAACCCAAACGCAGAATGAATTTCTGAAAGGCCATTGATTTATTTTTGGAAGTCCCTGAATGAATTTTATTTGCCCTAATGTAGAAACAGAATAAAAACTGCAAACAATCAATACTAAGAAACACAGCAAGGTGTCATTCTTAATGGGTTTATGTTTGGGATAAAAACAGAAATACCTTTGCCATTAATATTCTGGCATCAGAAAGAGAAAGGTTTTATAAAATGGCATGGCTAAAATTAAAGTCCGGGCAAGGCATTGGTCATTTAAGAGTATTTTGGGGAGAGTTGTTATTTTAAAATGAGCTAGTTAGCAAATGTTACAGGAAAAGGCCCTTTGATTCTTTACTACTTTTGAATATTTTAAATATTTTAAAATATTTTAAACATTTTAAATTTAAACTAATTTACAATGTAGAGAATTTTACCTGCATCACTTTTTCTTACCTCCACTACTCCAGCCCTGCCTCCCCAAATTCCCACCCCAAATCTTAACATCCTCTAGTAAGATCTCCTTCTGGAGCTAGAGTCGAAGGGGTCAGCTGCTGGAGTTACATACTCGGGTCTCTCTTTTTGGTTCTCATCTTACCTCTAGCTCCCACTTTTCCTTTTATTCCACCGATCAGTCTTGAACGTGTAATTAACCACTTGCAAGTTTAGAGGATTTAGCCAAAGTGGCTCTTGAATGTAAGTATCATGTTTACGGTGTTCTGGTGATTTCTCACAATCCGTCTTTTGTTAAAGGAAATTCCTGAAGTCAGGCAGGCACCGCCATGGTTAGAGTGCTTTTTTGTTTCATACCTGGTAATGAATGGCAGTGGCGAGCCAAATTTAAAGCAGAATAAACTACAGGCAGTCATTTTAGAACACGATCGTTGGGAAAAAATAAAATTTCAGGGATTCTGGGCCAGTTCATCGTAACTATGTATGTTTTTGTGTTTGCCATTTGTCGATGACCTGCTGTGTTTCAGGCCCAGTGCTTCATGCTTGACTGCACTGTGTTTCCCGCCTAGCAGCTAGCGACCTCTTACTGTAAAACCAAGTGAGATTGTCAGTCCCAAGCTTAAAACACTCCCAAGGTTTTAAAATTAACTTTGTGTAATACTAATGTAACTACTCCAATCTTATTTTGATTAATGGTATCATGGTATGTATTTTTTGTCTTTTTTTTTTTTTTAAAACATACAGTTGTCCCATGCAGCATATTAGCTATCTTGATTTTCTTTTTTTAGTCCAATCTGACCATCTCTGCCTTTTAACTCTAGTGTTTTGGCCATTTTCTTTTTAATGTGGTTATTTATGTGGTGGGATTCGAATCTACCATTTGGCTCTTTTCTATTTATCTCATCTATTCTTTGATACTCTTTTAAGTGGGTTACCTAAATTATTTTTATTTTTTAAATCTATTTTTTGGCTTATCAGCTATTTTTCTTTCGGTTTCTTAGTGGTTGCTTTAGGGTTTATAGTAAGTATTGTGATATACCGTTTTCTGTGATATATCACTTTAGTGTAAAGCCTTAAAACAATACATTCCCATTTTCCTCCTTTTGGCTTTGCACTATTGTTATACATTTTACTATGGCATATGTTTAAAACTGTTAACACATTATTTTTACTTTAAAAAAATCAGTCAATCTTTTAAAGAAATTTTAAAAATCTTTATTTTTTTAAACAAGTATTTTATATCTACACACACACACACACACAGACATATATACCATTTTCAGTATTCTTCACTCATTTGTGTACATCTCGTCTTCTGTCTAGAATGATCTTCCTTTGCCTGAAGAATTGTCTGTAACATTTCTTCTAATTCTAATGTAATTTTTTTTTTATTATTTTGGTCTGAGGAAGTCATTTTTCACCTGTATTTTGAAAAGCCTTTTCATGAGTGTGGATTTCCAGGTGGACAATTATTTTTCTTTCAGTGATTTAAACATGTTACTATACTGTGTTCTCGTTTGAATCTCTGGGCAAGAGTCAGCCATCATTCTTAACTGGTTTCTCTGTACGTGTGTCTTTTTTCTCTGGTTGTTTTGAAGATTTTATCACTAGTTTTGTATAATTTGATTATTTTGTGCCTTGGGCATAGCGTCTTCACATTCTCCTTGGAGTTCACTGAGCTTCTTGTATCTGTGGGTTTTTAGTTCTCATCAGAATTAGACACTTTCGAGTGATCATTTTTCAAATATTTTTTTCTGTTCTTCCCTTTGTCCCCTATTTCAATGACTTCAATTACAATACATTTTTATTATTACACATACATTAGGCCTCTTAAAGTTGGTCCACAACTCGCTGATTCTTTTTATTTTATGTTTATTTTAAATTATTTTCTATTGCCATGTATTCCAGTTCACATTTTTTTTTCTTTTGTTGTATCTAATCTGTTGTTTTTCCCATTCAGTCATCTCAGATATTGTTTTCTTCTCTAGAAATTCAATTTTTTTATCTTTCTTTTTTCTACTTGAAATCCTCAACCTTTCCTCAGCCTTCTCAAACAAATGAAATTATAACAGCTGTTTTAACTCCCCTCTCTAGTAATCCTGCAATGTGTATATTTCTGCATCTGTATTTATTAAATTTTCTCCTGATTGGTTGTATTTTCCTGCATCTTTGGGTGTCCAGTAATTGTGGGTGCTAAACAAAAATTTTACCTGGTTGTACTCTTGATACTTTTGTATTCTTTATAAATATTCTTGAGCTTTATTTGGAAGGCAGTTAAATTACTTGGAAAGAATTTCATGCTTTGTGACTTAAACCTTTCTTACGTAGAATCAGAGTAGCTTTGAATCTAGAGTTTATCTTTTCTCACCACTGAGGCAATAATACCCTCTGACTAGAACTTAGTGTCTTATGGATTCTGAGATTGTCTCACTCTGGCTGGTGAGAGCAGGTACTGTTCATTCCCACCCTGTGTGAGCATCAGGCACTATTACTATTACTCTTTTTGCCTGATTCTTTCCCTGGCTTCCAGTAGCTTTTTCACATGCACACGCTTATCAGTACTCCAGGTAAAGGCTCAAGGGGGAAGGAACCTCTCAAGATCTTCAGAACTTTTTGTCTGTGCAACTTCTTTTCTGGTACTCTGTCCTAATAACTCTAGCTGCTTTGACAAGCTCAGCTTTCCCCCCGCCCCCCTCTCTCCTCAGCTCACAGAGACTTCCTGGCTCTACCTGACTTCTTTCTCCTTGCGCTGCTTTTTGGGAATTGCATTTAGTAACGGTGTGGTCATAGGGTGCCCCTTATTTGCTGTCCCTTTCCCAGGCACCAGTGTCCTACACTCCCGGGTCCAGTGCCTGTAGAATATTGTTACAGGCAGAGGGGATAAGCCCAGTTCTTACTATTACATCTTTCACCATAAGGGAAATTCCCCAAAGGAGCTTCCAACAGTTTTTAAGTCCATTGTGATTTGTAGGATGATGTCTAGCCCTGTTGCTTCAATGTCATACTTTACCACTCCATTCCTTGTCCACCATGTTCAGCCATATTCATTTCTGTCCATACTTCACATTTGCCTTTACTCTCGTTGTTCCCTTTGCTTCAGCTCTACCACATCATTTTCTATCTACATTACCTTCTTATTCATAGCACTGATCTAAAATGACCTTTTCTGTTTTATCATTTCTCTGTCGCTCCCTGTTTGCTTATAGTATACTCCATTTGAAGCAGGTCCTTGTCGTCTTATTTTAGGTATGAAACTTCATGGCCTGAGGTAATGCTTGGCACATAATAAGTGTTCAAGAAATATTTGACACATAAATGGATGGGTAATTATTATCTGACTCTCACGTAACTCCAGAAACAGGCATTGCTTTTTCATAGATGAAGCAGCTTGTTCACTCAGCTAGTCATTATTATAGCTCAGCTGCGAATGTCCTTTAGGACACTTCGTTGTGTCCATGTCACTTCTATTGGTGGCAGTCACTCTTGTGTGTGTTTGGTGTAGGTGCCTACTCAACTTGAAATTGCTTTTAGCAGTTGTTTCTGTATGTTTTGTTATTGGAACAATTTATTTTTAATATTTAAAACTTAACTGAGCTATTATTAGAGACAAGTTTCTTAGAATAGTTACATAGGAATTTGAATTGTTGAATTGTTGAACTTGAAATTGAGTTTTTGGAAATTTTGTTAGTTTATACTTTTTCTTCATTGGGATTTTAAATTGTTTGTACAAAAAATGGGACATCGAAGTCTATAATAGGAATGGGGGGGTGTTGTTTTTGGTAAGGAAGCATGATGCTTTCTAGTCAGACTATAGTATTGAAATTTTATGGCACAATCTGCTTAATTTGTTTCATTTGCAGAAACAAAACAAAACATCATTACAGTCACATACTAATTACTAGCCACGCATCATTCATTTGAAATAGAGCCTAAAGCATTTTGTAGTTATAAGCAAAAAAGGTCTCTTATGATTCATCACTTTGCAAACAGCATTATTTTAAGCTTGCTTTTGAGATCTTAGTATCATCTAGTGCCTGGGAAGCGTTTTTTGTATTCTCTAAATCTCATTATATGAGGCTTACATATTCTAAGACTGTTTTAGAAACATAATGGAAAAAGGAGACTGGACTTCTGGAACTAAGTTACTATAGAGTAAGGCAATTTTATCACACTTGTAGCTTAAGTTGCAATTGTTGTAGATATAGACTGATTTATTTTGTTCCATTCTCGAAGCCATCTGAAAGGGTCAGTAAAATACATTTTTAATAAAGTTGAGTAAATGTTATAGTGAGTATTCTACTCAGTGGACTTTCCCCATATACCACAGAAGTGAATATTTGATGAAAATAGCTTATATACATACTGTTTACATGGTCTCAAAGCATCTCCCTACAAATTCCTTATTTATTATAAAGGAAAAATATAGTAACTCTACATTGGAAAAACTGGTACACATCACCTTAACCAAATATGAATGTATAATATGTATATATGTGTTCCTTTATTTTACATAAATTATAGTATTTTCTAGTATATGCATAGAGAATAGGATAAAGCATACAGGACAAAATGAAAGCAATTGGCTGATCTGGGTAAAGAGTGTTTTTTGTGTTCTTAAAACTGAAATTATAAAAACTTCAAATATTTTATTTATAGTAAAAAAAAATTAGGAATAAATTTAGGAAAAACTGTGTAAACTACTAACAATGATAAAACTGGGCAAAATATGTAAGACTTCTGTTTTAAAACAGTAGACAACCAGTAAAGAAAAATTACAAACCTCGAGAGAACAGAAACTCAAAATTCATGAATATCCAGCTTCCGGCCTCGTCAAAGTTTTCTAATTTTAGCACAGAGAGCGGGAATGTGAGCAGGGGTTGTGGTTTCCTCAGCTGAGAAGGTAGAGATCAGGATTTATGGCTGCTGAAACAGCTGGAGTCTGTAGGGCAGGGAATTCGAGGGGAAGGAATTGCACAGGCAGGGACAGCAATAGTCCACGTGGGGGTCTCCCTTGAATCGGGGGCGGGGAGGGGCCGGGCTATTCACATGTCACAGAGCACTGCCAGGTTAGAGTGGAACACAGGTACTACCTATGTAGAGGTCCAGGGTTCCTGGAAGGCGTTGGATTTCTGCCAGAATGGAGAAATCTTAACAGTTTATTAACTCAGCAATCACACAAACAACTGGAAAGCTTGTGCATACTTTAGGAATGAGGACCACACTCTAAAAGAGTACCCGCTCCAGACCCACTGTAACAAAACCTATAATCAGGTCCTGCAGAATCCTCTGGGAAGAAAGTTTAGAGATTGAGTCCTACCAAGTTGGAGGGGCTGGGGCACTACCTCTTACTTTCCATAAAGCTATAAACTCAAGCCTACATGTTTAAGGTGATCACCCAGTGATAGGTTTGCCTGTAAAAACAAGAATATTCTTCAAAGAAATATTACAACTCAACAGTTGTTACAACACTGCAATATTTAATTAAAAAGTAAAGGATAATAAAGTAGAAAGTATTGTCAAAGAAAACACGTCAAACCCCAACCCAAGTTGGCCCAGATTTTGGATTTCACAGCAAAGACTTTTAATGTGGATATTATGAATGTGTTCAAAGAGCTCAAGGAAATCATCTTCAAGGAATTAAAGGAAAACATGGTCTTAATTAAGGAATCTTTGCAGAGAGATGAAAACTATAAAAATTTACCATATGGAAATTCTCGAACTGAAAAGTTCAGTAACCGAATTTACATATTCAGTGTCGGGGTTTAACAGTGTATTGGAGCTAGCAGAAAAGTCAGTATACTTGAAGGCCAATCTATAGAAATTATTAAGAATATAGGCAAAAACAAGATGTATAAAACATGAAAAGAATATCAAGTACTATTGGCTACCACCCTATCCAAAACACCTGCAATTGGTATCCCAAAAGGATAAGAAAGTGAGATTGTGGCTGATAAAATATTTCACAAAATGAATGGCAAACAAATTCAAAATTGAGTGAAGAACATAAACTTATCATTCAAGAAGCTCAGCAGATGACACCCCCCTCCCCATCCCACCCCCACCCCACTAAATATAAAGAGAAAGATAGCTTGGCACATTCTGGTCAAACTACTGAAAGCTGAAGATAAAGAGAAAATTGTGAAAGTAACTTGTGACTGGGGGGGAAATACACTTACATATAGGAAAACAAGGATGAGAGCTTTTGTTGACTTTGCAGAGATAATAAAAATCAGAAGTCAACAAAAGGGTGTATTTTGAACTGTTGAAATCCAAAAACCCTATGAACTCAAAATTTTCTATTTAATGATACCCTTCCAAAAGTAGGATAAAATAAGGAAATTTTTAAGTGATGTTAAACCTGAGGAAGTTCGTGACCATTGGGCCTGACTTACAGGACATGCCGAAGTCTGTCCTTCAAGCCAAAGAAAGATGATATCATATGGCAACTTGGAGCCACGAAAAGAAATGAAGAACCCCTGAAGTAGTCAATAAACTGTTTTCCTTTTTCTCATAATTTACTTTAAACTGATAATTAAAATAGTGCAGAATGAGATTGATAGTGTACATAGAAATAAAAAATAGTAATTGCGCAAATGATGGGGTACAACAAATGGAATTGTGTTGTAACATTATGCACATTAATTGAATCAGGAGGTGTGAAATGTGAGTAAAATGTTGGAAGAGTGAGTCAGGAAATGAACAACATGAACATGTACAATCTTTACTAAAGAGTAGCTCTAAATAAGCTAATACATAACGATGCATTTTATTAATCTTAGAGCAACCAGACAAAGGTAATAAAAAGAGATATAGTTCAGAAGCCAATAGAAGAAATAAAATGGAATACTAAATATTGATTAACTGAAAATCGAGAAAGGGATAAATGAGAAAGGTAAAAAGCAGAACAGAAAAATGGAAAATAGACAGTAAACAATAAGAAAAGTAACATAGCTACATTAATTTCAGAGAAACTATATTTCAAGGCAAAACATAAGAAATAAAAAGCTACATTACACAATAAAAGTAACTTACCAGGAATAATCATCTTAAATATGTATGTTTCTACTAACAGCATCAAAATTCATGAAGCAAAAACTGGCAGAATTAAATGGAGAAATATATAACTCCCCAATCATGAGACTAAGATTCCTCTTTCAGTAAGGAAAGTGACCCCTCAAAAAAAAGTAATTTGAAAATCTAGATGGCTATTAATCGACTTATTCCAATTAGTGTTTTAGAACACTTTTCACAATAGCTGCAGGATATATATTTTTTTCAAATACCCATGGAATTTTCACCAAGGTAGATCTATTCGAACATAAAATATCAGTAATTTTAAAAAAGTTAAAATTTTTGCAGAGTATATTTCTGTCAAAACCAGAAATAAATTGCACGTTAATAATAGGACATCTCTTTAAAAATTGTGTAGTATGCTTTTAAATTACTTAGGGGTCAAAGAAGAAATTATTTTGGACTGAATTAAAATGAAAACCTTGAAAAAACTAAACTCTCCAATTACCAATATCAATAATCATAGAAGGGAATTCACTACAGAAAATTAGAGACTCATATTATACACAAATGAATGTAAAAATTGTCAGCAAAACATTTTTAAATCAAATGCTGCAACTCATTAAAAGAGTATATTATGACCAAGTAGTGCAAGGTTGGTTGACATTAAAAAATTAATGTTGTTAATCATATTACCAGAAAAAAAAATAGAAAAATTGTATTCAAGTGGATGCAAAATAAAAAGCACTTGATAGAATTTTTCTTTGTTTATGATAAAATCTCTCAGCAACTAGAAATGGAGGAAAAGTTTTTCAATGTAATAAAGGACGTCTGCGGAAAATCTGAAGCAATCCTTTCTGGTGAAAGATTAAATGCTTTTTCATTTATGATCGGAAACCTGGCAAGGATATCTACTCTTATCATTTCTTTTCAGCGTTATAACTGCACATTCTAATTTGTGTAATAAGAAAGAAAGAAATTGGAAATGAGGAAGTAAAATTATCTTTGATTCTTCATGGCCTGATTGCCTATGTGAATGCACAAAGAATTTAGAATAAACTTTGTTGAAGTGACCAATGAATTTAACAAGTCACAGGGTAGTCAGTGTACCAGGCTGAGTTGTATTTTTCTTACAGCAACAATATATTGGAAAATGAAATAGTACTATTTACAATAACATTAAAAACCTTAAAATACTTAGGAACACATTTCACTGATGTGCTTATTTTCTCCATTGAAAACTATAAGATGTTCCTGAGAGAAGTTAAAGAAGCTGTAAATGAGATATTTATAATGATCGTGGAGTAGAAGACTCAGCATTAAGATTTTATTTTTCCCTCAATTGATCTATAGATTCCTAATACACATAAGATACACATTACCAATGGAAATCTCAGCAGGTTTTATTATAGCAATTGACAAAAGTTACAAAAATTCATATGGCATATGAAGGACCTAGAATAGACAAAATCAATTTGGAAAAGAACAGACTGATTTGATATCAAGATAGTAACATTTAGCTTATGGATATAGAAATAAAATTTTTTTTCTAGAAAGTTTAGAAATCACAAAGATCCCTACACATAATTTTCAACAAAGATTTCATGGCTAGTGAGTGGAGAAAGGAACTTCTTTGTATCAAATAGTGCTGCAAAAACTTGGGTATTCTATGGACTAAAACGAACCTCAATTCTGTATTACACCATACGGAAGGATTGATGTGGGTTGAAGTATTGACTTAAACATGCAATGATAAAATACTAAGCTTCAAGAATAAAACATAACATTGGTAAAAGGATTGTAAAATGGTATAAACCACTTTGCAGAGCAATTCGACAATGTCTTATGAAGATACATTTCAGATATTTAGTAGAAATGAAAAGACTCATATAAGAATATTTGTAATATCCCATGTTAGTTTTCACAGGCGGCCATAGCAAATGTCCACAACCCTGGTGGCTTAAAACAACAAATTTATTCTCTCACATTTCTGGAGGCCAAAAGTCCTAAATCAAGGTGTTGGCAGGGTTGGCTCCTTCTGGAGCCTCTGAGGGAGAATCTGTTCCATGCCCCTCTCCTGGCTTCTGGTAGCTGCTTGCAGGCCTTTGCATTTCTTAGCTTGCAGCATTACTGCATTTTCTGCCTCTTCCCCATCACTGCCTTCTGTTTGTTTCTCTTTCCCGTGCATTGCTGTTAAAAGTGGCATCGGTTACTGGATTTAGGGCAGGCCCTAAATCCACTGTGATCTCATCTGGAGAGCCTTAACTTTATTACATCTGCAAAGCCTCTATTTTCAAGTAAGTTCATATTAACAGGTACCTAGGATTAGGATTTAACATATCATTTTTTGAGTCCCTATTTAACCCACTACATACCTCAACTCGGAAAAGGGAAAGGGGAAAAAAGAGAGAGAGAAAGAGAGAAAGAAAACTATCAACCAGAAAGTGCGTAAACCAATTTCGGTATGTTTTGACAATGAAATATTACTTACTAATAAAAAGGAACAAATTGGTGAATCACACTACGTGTGTGAGAATCTCAGTAATTTTGTTGAGTGAAAGAAGCCAGACACAAAAAGTGTTCTCTGTAGGTTTCATTAATACAAATTTAAAGAAAAGGCGAAACTCAGCTATAATGACAGAAATAAACACATTGGTTTCCTATGGGAAGGCGGGGATTGTCTGGAAGCACACATGAAAGAATTTAAAACACCAGAATGGTTCTGGGTTTTATGCCAGCTTTTTAATTCATCAGATATGAAGCTCGTGTGTTAGGAGTGTTTGCTAAGACTGCCAAATTAAATATATTTCTCTAGCTTTACCACTTGCCGACCCTGAGAATCTATAGAACTTTCTGTACTTCCTCTGAAATCCTTAATGGTCCATAATTGATAAGCATTGGTGAACAAAGACAAAGCAATATCTGATGTCTGTAGCCAATTGTCTATTTCTTGGCCAGCTGGAGGAATATACCTTTTTATCCTTTTAACATTTTGTATAATTCTTGGCATTACCTTGTTCCTATGAAAAAAATGTAAAAATCATACCATATGTACTTTGCTTTTGTATAGTTTTTAAAAATAATTTTAGCTTAGGAGTTTTAATATAAGGGCACATTTTAGAAACATTTTTGATATTCTGAGCACTACCCAGGCATAAGGCATTTGAATAGCTATGTTTTTGATGGCTCTTAGGAAGTAAAATGAACATTTCTTTTTTTTTTTTTTCTGAGAATTCTAGAGATTTTGAAAATACTGGCTAACGGTAATGGGTAGATATTTTTCATCTTGTTTAATTAGAAAAATCAAGTTCAAAACTTTGTCCTAAGTGTCTTAATTATATTATTATTAGGTCTCATTCCTTTCCCTGATGTTACTTTCCTCTCTAAACCCTTGCTTTTTTTCTTTAAACCTTTCTTTCACAAAGATGCATTTATTTTTTCACATTCTCCTTGCTAATCACACCTCTCCCACAGAAAGCGGAAGAGTTAGGTGATATGGAAATAGGAGTGGAGAATGCAGTATGGGGAGGATAACAAAAGTGGATCTGGGAAAAAAATACTAAAAATTCAGCAGGAGGTAGTTGGATCTACCAAGGAGAAAGGAAAGAAATGTGAAGTCAGAATAAGTCATGCTCACAGCAGGGTCATCTCTGTAGTGTTTTATCTAATAACTACTGTGAGAAACTGAAGTCCATTCTCACTCATCAAAAACATAGCAGAAGTAGTCTGAGTATCAGATGGTTTTTAAGTTGTGATTATTAATTTGTACATTGTGATGCTCTGAGTAGAACATAGACTTGAATGGCAGTACATTAACTCTAGGCCCATGTCTTACTGGCCATATGACTTTGAAGGAGTCAGTTAAGCTTCCCGAAATGCTGTCTCGTTATTTCTTACTATTAGGTATTTACAAAATGTTGAAGGTAAAGGTTTAGTCAGTCAATTAAGACTGAAACTAGCATCTTTTTAATCAGTAAGTGACTTGTAGTGAAAGAAAGTTAAATGAGTAAGGTTAAGTAGTTTTATAACAACTTTAGAGAAGAAAAACAACGATATGGAGTATATACTATTTTTTTTTTTTTTGAGGTGAAGCTACATAAGTTTTTAGGCAGGAACGAGGGGAAAAACTCAACAAGTTTTGAATAAGTTGGCTCCTGACATATCTCCTTTTTATCAAAGAAACTGCATAAAGAGAACATGATTGGTAAAAAAAAATGCCAAATTGGTTGTCTTTTCCCCCATAGAATAATGGATTAAATTAAAATTATATGTGAGAAACATAACTATAATGAGATCATACGAGAGTACAGCTCTTTAGGGAATTTTTCTACGTTTACCCTTCAGGATAGATGGAGAGAATCAGGTGAAATGAGCATTCAGGGCAGCCAGTGGGACGGGACATCTGTGCCCCTCACGGCTCTGAGTGGCACCCAGTCAGTGCTGGTTGGTTCCTAAAGGTCTTTTCATTTTATTTTGTCTCAGCTCCAGAAACACATATGTTGCCAGCAAACAATTTCGAAATAAAAACCTCACTCAGGGCTCTGGATTTTGCTAGTTGTTAGATTTTCACTAGTCGCTGTTTTTAAGGTTGCTTCATTCTGGCATGTGGCAGGCGGGGAGATCGCAGGAATACTGCTTACTGCTCTCAAAAAATAGGAGTGAAATCAAATATTTTTCCTTTTTTATTCCTTTAGAGTCATCTTCAGATTATAACTCATTATTGTCAGATTCGGGGGCTGTGGATTTACATTGCTAAGACTCTGTAACAGTAGCTTTAAAGGAGATTTCTGTAAAAATGAAATTCTAATTTCCTCTAACATTCTAGTTATTTACTATCTTAAAGTTACTTTTACTATAACCCTCCCTTCTTTTTCTTTTGGACTTTTTGTTACCTTTTAGTATTATTGGCACACTGTAGTTCTTCCTTTTTGCATTCAGCTATCTTTGTCAGTCAAGACAGTTCTAGATTCCTTAGCAAACAAACAATGCAAATCCCCAGTGTTGATAGAATATGTGAAGTGATGAGGAAACTTTCTTCAGGGGTTTTATAAAATATTTTCCCATTTTTTAAACCTTTTTTTCTTTTATTTCATCTGAAAAAACAAACTTTAATTTGATTAATAAGAAAAAGAACCCTCTATTAGCATCATAGATCACAAGATTTAGATCCTCAAACATTAGGGTTCATTAAGATTTTTTTCTTTTTTTTAATGAAAGGGCAACCATTTGGCCTAGGGGGTCGGAGGATGCTAAATAGTAGACTAAAGACGGGAACTAGTTCCAAGTAATCTCTCAAATGTCTTTCTAGCTCAGTAATTTCATTCGCAAAAATACATTTATTTCATATCAGTTAAAATACTAACTTTTTTCTAAATTTGGAAGAAAGAACAATATGAAAAGGACATATCATTTTAAAAAGGTATTGGTCAAAGACTTGTTATTTAGTACTTTTACTGACTTTGCTTTGTCAGGGTTTTTCATAAACACAAGGCACTTTGTTCTGCATTACATCATAGACTTTATCTTGTCAAGATACCTGTCCCTAGTGCCAGGTAGACTCATTACTCATACAAATCTAGGTTATATTTTTCTAGGAAAATTAATTAGTTGGTACTGGCTGCATATGGTTAGCTTGTCAGCAGGAAAGCTTTAGCATATTTGGGGAGGTATCATTCAGCCGTTTAAGCAGCCTATTTTTCTCTGTGCACAAAGTACTACACTAATATACGTGCAAATTAATATATTTTGTACTACTAATGTTTCGCATGGGGCGCTGAGGAATTCCTTCTCCTATTTATTGTGAAATGCTAAATACCTGATTTAGTAATCATGAGGAAGGGCACAGACTGAAAACAGAGATGCCACAGGCTCGTCGTAGACCTTGGAAATGGCCATAAACACGTGCTCATGTGAGTGTCCTTTTGACCATCTAATTATTCTAAAGGATATATTAAATGTAATAGAACATTATACAGAATTTGTGCGATGTAGTATAAATATCTACCATTTGCAATGTTTAGGGATAAAAATTCTAGGAAAAGCGAGTCCATTTGGGAGCATTTTAAAACACATAAAATGACATTATGGGAAGTAATCACTAAATTCTACTTTGTGTGCTAGACAGTGTCCAAATGGAATGATTCATGCCCACGAAGACCCGATATTGCAATAGGGCCTCACTTTGTCTTTCTAAAACTTTATATCTAATTTATTCTCTAAAACTATTAATATGTTTCTTTTTACTTTGAAACATGTCCTTTTTGAGCTTACAGTTCTTTTTACACTCTTCAAGGAGAAAAAACTTTTTTTCTCTACATTGGGGTCATTTTAAGACATGCCTTAACAGACTTTGTAGAGTCCTTTATTACCGATATTAGTTGAGTTCTTAGAATCTGGGCTGTGTACACATAAACATTTTACATATCAAGTGCCTGGGGAGCATACTAGATATAAATTAGATATTCATGTTACTTACTAAGAAACTTTGCATTCACTGTAAGGATTTGGTCCATCTGAACGTATTCTCCCAGGGTATCACCTGAGAGCTAGCTCTTTATTGCTCAGTTCCTGTTAGAGAAGTATGCCGGGTTATAGCGTTACTTTATTAAAGCAGTGCCTGTATTATCCTATTGGATCTAATTCAGGCTTTTGTATAGCAGATTTGATTTTCTTATTTTAATCTTATCATGTTCTGCTGCTAATTTTTTTCCTGACCTTGCCTCAGACTGCTTTTGATGTTTATGAATAGTTTAACAGTTATGCTATTACCACCCCATAAATCTGTTTTAAGTCTCAAATTCCTAATACATTTGGTCAAAGAATTCGTATGTAGCTTAAGTGCAGCATGCTTCCGCCTTCAGGTAAGTGTGTCTTCTCCTCACATGTGTTGCTAGAACATGGGAGAGTAAGTTTAAGGCAAGACCTTGCTCACCCTCTTAGGCCTTTTGATCTTTTGGGCACTTTCATCCCCCTGTATTCTTAACAGGGGAACTTCGGGTCCCAAACAGGGTTAATGGCACGTGACACACCGGTGGCTTTGCAGCTCTTCTCCTCTCCTGTGGTTTCCAAGCTCGAACTCTGCTAATTTAGTGTGTGTCAGGAGCCATTCTACTTTCCTGTGTTTCCAAAGAAAGTCAATTTAGTACAAATTGGGACCTATTTACTCTCCCTCTATCTAACACCTATTGTTTGTCGGCAGTACAGCTGAGGACAGCAAATGAAGAAAGCAAACCCTCTTCACACCTTTCTGAATGTGTTTTAATCGTGACCCAGTATATTTCAGGATTGAACAGGAGTTAGTGATATGCGTGCTTTATTATTCGTGGCCTCTGTATCCTGTTTCCTTTTTAAAATTTAGTTTTTTAAAAAAAACATATGTACATTATTATTTAATTAAACTTCATTTAATTAAAGCTTTCTTTTCATCGAGCACCTAAGTTGTTAAGTTTTTTTTATTTTTATTTTTTAAAGGATGACTCTGGACCCCTCAGAAAAACAAGCAGAGCTTTTCTCTCTTCCTGCTATCAGTTTTAGGGGACATATTGCTTCTTCGGCACTGTCATACCAATAAATCATCCAAGATTACTTGCAGTCCTACAGTACTAAAGTATACCATGCATTTTAAAGGAAATCTGCTATTTTCTTTTCAATCAGATGAGCAATGTGAAGAGACTGCGGCCACGGCTCAGTGCTATTCTGTTTAAGCTTCAGTTTGAAGAGCAGGTGAACAACATCAAACCTGACATCATGGCTGTCAGCACTGCCTGCGAAGAGATAAAGAAGAGCAAGAGCTTCAGCAAGTTGCTAGAACTTGTATTGCTAATGGGAAACTACATGAATGCCGGCTCCCGCAATGCTCAAAGCTTCGGATTTAACCTTAGCTCTCTCTGTAAAGTGAGTTTGTTTGTTTTTTGTTTTCTGTTTTTGAAACACATATTTGCCTGCACACTTACTCTTAAAATGTCAGCCCTGATTACATTATTTAAATATATGTTCATGGTTTTTTTGTTTTTTGTTTTTTGTTTTTTTAATTTTGACGTGCTCATTATCAAGAACTTGAACTAAAATGAACCATGAACCCAAACCCAGAGTGAACAAAGCTAATTTACTCAACCTCTGGGCTAAATCCAAATATTATTTTTCTCTGATCTGAAAATTCAACTGAAGGATTTTGTTTAATAACAAAATTGTGTCAAAAAATTATGCTTTCTCAAACTAATGGAATGGAACTTCAAAATATTATTTAAACCTAATAGTCATTTGACTCAGATACCTGCATATGATGGTATATATACGTATGTATATTGAAAACTGCTTAGGATTGCCACTAAAATCTTTAAGTATTTAAATATTTTTTTGATTTCTTTTTGGGAGGCGGGCGGGGGAAGCAGACTCTAAGGAGAGAAGAATGAGCTTGCTTTATATAAAGGAAAATTATTGTATTAGGAATAAACACACCTGAGATGTCATTGATGATTTTGAAATACTTCTATCTTAATATAATTTCAGAGGATATAAAAATTGAGTAAGTTCAGAGATTTATTTTTTCTGCTGGATTCTTCTACACATTATATCTTCATTCAGCAAATATATTCAATGTTTTGTATAACAGAGCTCTTTTCTAAGAAATGGGCCATAATAGTGCTTTATTGATCTGCTTACAACAAATTCTTCTCAGTTACACATCACAAGAAAAGCTTTCTCTTGTTCTTGACCTGGTAACAGCTACTCTCCCTGACTGAGGAATTTGATTATTGCTCTTGCCAGTTAGGAAGGGAAGGTGAGAAGCGAGCTCCCCTTTAGCTGTGGGTTTACCTAACAGTTAACTGCTTGGTATTTTCATGACTTTTCCTTATGCTGTTTCCCTGACCTAAGCCTCTCATTGGTAGCAATGCCTTGTGAGATTTTCTCTTCCATCTCCATCGCTCTGTTTTCCTCTCCTTGTTTTCTTAGCCTTCTATATTTAGTTAAGGTCTCTAGTGTGGGTGGTGTAATTCATAACACATGTCCTGAAGATTTTGCACATTTATAGAGTACTTTCTTACTCCTGTGCCAAATGTTAAACCTGATCATCTCATTTAATGTTCGTGATTAACATTTACCTAGCATACATGGAAACTTATTTTTTTCACATGTAAACTATTACACGTAATGAAATGTTTTCATGGAGCTATATACAAAAAATTACAGCAACGGAGTTAGACTCACTCTGCAAGCGAGGGCAGTTACGTATTCAGAAAGGAGCAGGAATTTGAGTTGGAGCTGGAAGAGTGAGTGGATGTTCCCTGAGAAAAAAAGGCATTCTAAGCAAGAATCGACAGTGTGTATAAAAGGTTACATCATGGCATGTGTGAGTACACTTAGTTGATCCAATGCAGTTGGAGCCTAGACGGAGAGGAGAAAATGGAAATGAGATAGTAAATTGGTCTAGATCGTGAAAAGCCTCAAATGTCACGCCTTATGGTGAAGGTTTTATGGAGACATGTTATTTCTGTAAGGCGAGCGATGTTATCAGATGTCTTTTAGGAAGATGATTCTAACAGCAGTATGGAGAAAAGTAAGCTACACTGTCTAGTACTGTCACCATTAGCCACATGTGGCTATTTAAATTTAAATTAATTAAAATTTCAACAAAATTAATTCAGCACTGAGTTAGAGGGCTACAGTGGGCAGAGAGATTCTGTGATTGGCTGGCATGTGCACGTGACCTAGGAGAGTGACAGGAAATTGAGCTGAGAAGGTAGATAAAGAAGACGGTGTTGGAGATGAAGGAAAAAGGGGTAGGGTTAAAGATATCCACGAGCTACTGACAAGATTAAAGTAGTTGCTCCAGAGAGAATGAGTTCAGGCTGTTCTGGTTTCTTTTTCCCCTCGTTAACCTCAGTGTCTTGTAAAAACATATCATTGATGTGCCTTGTTCAATTATTTAGCAAATACTTGAATGTCTACTGTGTAACAGTTGCTGTGCTTTGAAATGATGGAGATCCGAACTAAGGGAGTGGCAAAAGCAAAGGGGTTTGAGATGGAATGGGAGATGGGATGGAGGAAAGTGTGCACATTTAAAGGGTGCCTAGGGCATTGTCAGGGGCGGGGTAGTGATTATGAACTTGGAGGCTGAAGAACAAAAAGGGAAGCTAGACCGCCAGGTTCAGGCCTTCTCTGCCAGCGGATGCAGAGGAAGAGAAACAGGGTGAGGAGCAGGCTCGGGGAGACGTTGGTCCCCACCTACTAGTTTGTTTCATGATGCCATGTCTGTCACGCTTTAGATTTTGCATCTCGGAACTAACGTGGACTCACAAAGAGTTGACCTCATGCCCTCCCTTATTCCTTCCTTGAAAGAGAGCTGTCGACAAGAGATTAGGTCTGATTAATGAGGCGGAATAGCCTAATACAGTACATAGTGCGAAGTAAATATTCAGTAAATAACTGTGGAATGAATGAAAACGCAATAGACACAGTGTTGTGTCTCTTAGTTTTTATGCAATCGAAAATAGACATCCTCTCATACTGAGATACAGTCACCGATGCATAGTAATTTTAAAATCTTCTACAAATGCAAGGCTTGCTGTTATTATTTTACTATAGTTAACCTGCAAACCAGTTAATCTGTCTCCAGATAATAGAATTTACTGTATTTTCAGGCAACGAGACTGGATATTTTGATCATCCCTCTTAGGAGCCTTCTGTTGTGTAAGAAACAAAATAAATACTAGAATTTCACATTTTTTATTAGCCTACATGTCAAGTTGAAAGCATGTATTGAACAAGATGATATCTCATCATGTTTGTTATCAGAAGCAGCAGCTTGATCTTTGACAATTGTGATTGAATTTTCACACTGAGTATAAAGCACTTGGTTTGATCATAAGCCCCCACACGAGAAATTCCATATTTGTTTGACAGTAGAAAGACAGGGTTATATTTTAATCTGTTAAACATGCTGGGTAATCCTGTGACATTTAATATGCTGTATCCAAAATCTTTACTTTTAAATGGCCTTTCGCATTTATCTCGAGTATGAAAAGTGCAGGAAAATTCCCATTAAATTATTAACTGCATTGTTTAGAGTAGTTACATGACTTTTGAATTTCATATACATTATATTTTAGTTTTAGGAGCCATATTTTATCTTTGTAATTGAGATGGCTAGCTGTGATAACTCAAAGTTCAGAGAGAAAAGGGTTTGTCTACTTTTATCCCAAAGATTTGATATGGCTTATGATAAATAAGTATAAAAGTAAAATATGAGATATTAGGAAAACATAAATTATAATCTATATTAACACATAAATAAAAATTAAAGTAGATGCATAGGTTTGAGGCTTTCTCGTGGTAAAAATGAAGTGCACATATGGTCACATAACTTTTCATGAACTAAACATGATGGTTTCTCTGGTTAGCCAAAGCTACTACATAAGAAATTTTGTTGTGTGTTGTTACAAAGGAAAAACATGGAGTGGAACAGTGTTCTTATAAATAGCAAATGAAAAAATATGTTATAACTGTCTGCCTCCTCTCCCTGCCCCCTCCTTGCGGCCTACAAATATGTATTGAGTGCCATGTAGGGCCTGACGCTCCAACAGAATCCTTATAGTAAGATACAAATATGATCTTTAATGCTACTTCTAGTTTAAGAAAAATGGAGTCAGTACCTTGCTTTCTGCTAGCTTGGTTTTTTAAAAGGATAAAACTTAGACCTGTAATATAGGAGGATGGATGGACTACTTCTCATTCATAAGAGCCCTTAAACATATGACTAGACTTTAGATAAAAAACTAGATAATAGGTACTTTGAGATTTTATTTTCTGGACCTTTATTGATTAAATGCAAATCTGTATCCTTAGAAATTCCCGCAGCAAATGATAGGTGTTTGTCTAACCAAAAGGCCTACCTAGAAAAATCTGTTAGATGGTTAATGTTGAAGTCAGTTCTCTTAGAAAACCTTGTTGGTAGTGCTACCGAGATATTTTTTTCGTCAAGTGGATCTAACAGAAGAATGAGTTGATCTAACCATTAAAGTTTAACGCCATGTGAAAATATATGAGGTGGTTTTAACTTGGAAATATAAAAAGCAGATATTATCAATCTACATGCCATGGCTGTAACATGAGTCTAGTTAATGTTTACTAATGTCTAATGAGATGGGAGATTTCTGAAAAACAGATCATCTCAATCAATACAACTGAATGACATAGCTATAAAATGTAGCCTTTTGTTCTAGGTAAATTAAACTGCCTTCCCTCTACTGGGATAGAAGGTATAAATTTCGGAAGAGTTTACCAACTGTAATAACTAATTTCTATCAGTATTCGTGCTGTTATTTTGTGGGGAAGTTTCAGAAACAAATAACAGTTGAGTCCACTATAAATTTATCCACAGCATCAATTTATAGGGAACTTTCTATACTCCATGACAGTAGAACATGTGATGACTAATCCCGAAGGAGAAGTCACCAAAAGACGCATAGAAATGGGGCCGTGGGGGTTGGGATTTGGGTGTAAAAGGTGAGGGGTTGGTACGCGAGACAGATTTTTGTCTAAGTTCTCTTTTCTAGTGCATGAAATTATCTGAGCTTCTTTATATTTCTTTTACAAGTACAGGCTAATCAAAACTAGAATAATTTGACGTGAGCTGGGGTGGGGAAGATTTTGAGGAAAACCATTCGACTTCCTTTTTTCTTTAATGCCTCCACCAACTCTAGTGAGTGATTTCTTGAAATTGCGAACAACCTTTCTTGTAGGACACTGATTCTCAATCCTGAGAGAACCCTTTAAGAAATACTCATCATGCCTCAGCCCCACATCACATTGCTTCAGCCTGTATGGATGTGGATCCCGATTAGTGACAATTTTTTAAAGGAGGTCCTCCTGGTGATTTTCATGCACAGATTGAACTGAGAATCACTTTGCCTGTCTTCTGCCTTACTTTTCCCGGAATAGAAAAATCTATGCTTGGTGGTCTGGAACCTCCAACAAACATAAAAACTAAACTAAACAAAACAAAACCTAACCAAGATGAAAACAAAAAGGAAACAGCTCTATCTCTTCCCTTAAAATGAGTGCTGAAGATATTTCTAAAAACTGCTGCTTCTCTTTTGTGCCAAGCTGAGCGCTATTCTGAAAACGAAGGAGAGCAGTGAAAGGGATATTAATTCCAGGTACACAGTAGAACTGGAATAAGTCAATAGCCAGTGCCCTGAGTTATTTTGTAGGGCCCTACCTTGTACAGGTGACGTTTCTGTGAATATAAAAAGCAAGAGACAAATACCTCTACCTGTTACAGGCAGTTCGTGTTTTACCTGTCACAGTCACAGGTTAATACCGTGGCTCTTCGGCGTGTGAAATTTTGAGTCTCGTATACCACCTTTTCCTTTATTCTGTGAAGTTATTTTTAAGAAAGACCTCTGCCAAAGAAACCCATTGTTCCATCTGCATTCAGTGCTTTAGCAGAGTTTTAGAGGAATTTTTATTCTTCATCAGATTGGCAATATCACACCCATAAATTTTGGCACCCTCTGAAAGTAAAGCAGTTTTTGGCCAAAGACTTTCAGATAACAAATGCCATTCTTATTTTACATCCAGCCAATTAAATCACTGAAACACTGACATCCAAAGCAATGTGAAACTAGATTTCTCAACCCCTTTGGACTCATTCATTAACACATTTAATGTATGGTGTGTTCTAAGAAATATTTAATTAGCTTTACTAAGTAGTGCTTTTGGTAAATTTTGTTCAAATTACCTCTATTTGGTTTTTCAATTGCTATTGAACATTGTAGATTAAAATTATTCTTTTAATAGAATTATAAAAAACGGATTGGCTTTACTCACTATCAGTAACTATACCGCTTGCGGGCTGTCATTTGCTGCTCTTGTGGCAAGCACTGCTCACCCAACTTCCTTTCTCTGGAACATGCAGCCTCAGAATCTACCTGAACACCTTGCTCATTGACTTTGACTACACACCAGAGACAGGGCCCAAGATAAATCTTAATTGCCATCGCCGGTTTAGTCTAGTGTCCTGTTTTGGTATATTTTATGAATGAAAAATTAAAAATTAAACAAGACACTCCATTTCTGTTACTCTGGGAAGTTTGTAATTCACTCGTCCTTAATCAAGGGACTCACTGCTTGTAGATTTTTGGGATCAGAGGCAAAGCATGTAACATTATCTCTACAGTTATACTTAGCAAATGTAATTTATGAAGATTTATTCATAGATGGTGGGGATGTGTATGATGATTAAATGGTTACATACCAAAACTCGACAAAGACATTATAAGAAAAGAAAATTTTAGCTCAGTATCTCTCATAAATATAGGTGTAAAAATCCTCAACAAAATATTATGAGTCAAAATCAACAAATATAAAAAGTATTGCAGCCCATTACTAAAATGGCATTTATTTCAGGTATGGATGGCTAGTTTAACATTTGAAAATCAATGAAATTTATCACATTGACAGGCTAAACAAGAAGAATTATTCGATTTTATCAATATATAAAGTAAAGACATTTGATTAAATCCTACAACCATTTATGATAAAAACTCTCAAGGAACTCGGAATAATGAGGAACTTCCTCAAGTTAATAAAGAATACCTACAAAAACCATAGCATCATGTTTAACCACAAAAAAACCAAACCAAAAAAAAAAAAAACAATTTTTCCTCAAAGATTGGGAACAAGGGAAGAATTTCTCCTCTCATCATTCTTGTTCAGCATTTTCCTGGAAATCTTAGCTAATGCAATAAGATAAAAAAAGGAAATTAAAAGTTTACAGATTGGGAAGGAATAAATGAAACTTTGTTCATAAGTGAAGTGATTACCTACATAGAATTCTCCTCCCTCCAAAAAAAAACACAAAAACACAAAAAACCGCCACTTCCTGGAACTAAAGATCAATTACAGCAAAGTTTCAGGACATGAGGTTGACATAAAAGAATCAATTGCTTACCTAATACTAGCAATGAACAACTGGGATTTGAAATAAAGAATATCATTTATGTTAGCACCAAAAAAATTAATACTTAGATATTTATCTAAATACGTACAAGTTTCATAGGAGGAAAACTACAAAACTTTTCTGAAAGAAATCAAAGATTTAGTAAAGAAACATAACCGTGTTCATGGAAAGGAATATTCGCATTTTTAAGATGTCATTTCTTTCCAACTTGACCTATAAATTCAATTCAATCCCAATCAAAATCCTAGTAGGTTATTTTGTGGATATTAACAAACTGATTATAGAGTTTATATGTCTATCTAAAAGACCCAGAATGGCCACCACAGTACTGAAGTACAAAGTCAGAAGACTGACATTACCTGATTGCAACATTTACTGTAGAGCTACAGTAATCAAAACATTGCGATATTGGGAGGGGGAGCAAATGGATTAATGGAACAGCATAGAGAGGCCAGAAGTAGACCCACACAGATCTAGTCAATTAATCTTCATAAAGGAGCAAAGACAGTTCAATGGAAAAAGAATAGTCTTTTAAAGAAATGAGGCTGGAGCAACTGGACAGACGCATGCTGAAAAATATATCTAGACAAAGATCTCATACTATTCAAAACTTAAAATAGATCATAGACCTAAATATGAAAACACAAAACCAAACAACTTATAGACTATGATATAAAAGAAGGTCTAACTGATCTTGAGTTTGGTGATGACTTTTTAAGTACGACATCGAAAGCATGCTATATGAATGAAAAAATTGGTAAATTGGATTTCACAAATCGAAAACTTCTGATTTACTAATGACCCTGTTAAGAGGGTGAAAAGACAAACCACAGACAGAAAATCTTTGTAAAACAAACATCTGATAAAGGACTTGTATCCAAAATAAATGAAAAAGTCTGAAAATTGAACAATAAACAACTGGTTAAAAAGTGATCAGAAGACCAGAATAGATACTCCACCAAAGAAGATTTACAAATGGCAAATAAATGTATGAAAAGAAATTCAACATTATATTTCACTAGGTTTTTGCAAACTAAAACAGTGGTATACCACTACACACCTATCGGAATGGCCAAAATCCACAACACTGACAGTATCAAATGCTGGTAAGGATATGGTGAAACAGGATCTCTCATTCATTGCCAAAAAGAATGCAAAATGTTATGGCCACTTCAGAAGACTATTTGGCAGTTACGAAGCTATACACTGATTTAATATAAGATTCAATAATCACACTCCTGTATACCCAAAGGATTTGAAAACTTGTGTACAAATGTTTATAGCAGCTTTATTCATATTTGCCAATATTTGGAAGCAACTAAGATACCCTTCAATAGGTGAATGTATAAACAATCATATGCTAGATTATTATTCAGGGATAAAAAGAAATGATCTCTCAAGCCAAGAAAAGGCATGGCGGAACTTCAAATGTGTATTACTAAGTTAAAGAAGCCAATCTGAAAAGGCCGCATTCTCTGATTCCAACTATAACTGACTCTTGAATAACATGGGCTTGAACTATACATGTCCACTTATATGCAGAAATTTTTCAATAAATTCATTAAGTGTATTTTATGATTTTCTCAACATTTCTCTAGCTGGCTTTATTGTAAGAACACATATAATGTGTAAAATATGTTAATTGTCTATATTATCAGTAAGGCATGATGGTAACAGGCTATTAGTAGTAGTTAACATTTTGGGGAGTCAAAGTAATACTCTGATTTTTGACCACACTAGGGAAGTTGTACCCCTAATCCGTGAATTGTTCAGAGGTCAACTGTGGCACTCTGGAGATGACAAAATTAGACAGTAAGAAGATCAGTGATTGCCGTGGGTTGTAGGGGGGAGGGAAGAAGGAAGAGCTGAATAGGGGGAGCACAGGAAGGGTTTCTAGGAGGGTGAAACTACTCTGTGCGACACTAATGGGAGGTAGGTGACGTGCATTTGTCAAAGTCCATAGAGCTATGGAACACAAAGAATGAACCCCAAAGTATACGGTGGATATTGGCGAATAATAATGTACCAATATAGGCACATTTATAACAAATGTACCACACTAATGCAAAATGTTACTAATAGGGGAATATGTGTGTGTGGAGAAGAGAGTATATGGAAACTCTATTTTCTGCTCAGTTTTTTTTTTTTTTTGGAAGCTGAAACAGCTCTAAATAATAGTCTTAGATAAAACAATTAAAAGACAAAAAACATTTAATTTAAAATTAATATATTTGATCCATTTATATTAACTAAGTGATATTGAGGTATTTTAAATCTCTTGTGGAATATAGGGACAGTATCGCAACAGTGGACAATATAATAGATAATGCAATAAACTAAAATTTTTCTAAAACACGAAAATACTTTTTGTATTGAAGTTCTGTCTTTCTAAAAACCTAAGAGAAATATATTAAAAATGTAATTTAGGGAAATTTTGTCCATAGGGATATGGTAGAAACCAACGTATTTTAATTATAGAAGTCTACATCATTTAAAGGATTTTCTTATTTAATTTCTCATTCTTATTTTAAAATAAAAATAAATAAGAAAATATGTATGAATGCCATAAATTTCTTATTATCTATTTTACTTAGTATCAGTTGATCTCTACATATCATTACAATCACAAACGTTTTATTATAGGTCTTAACATGATTATGGCAGTGACACATGATATTACGCATCTTGTTTATATAAACATTTTTAATTCCATTCATTTTGGAAGGATGCACCATCTTTTTGAAAAATGTAGTTAGCACAGTGATTTTTTTTTAAATGTATTTTTACATATCAGAAAATATCCATTCTATAATTGTGGTTGGTTCACTAGTGAATTTACACCTGTATGTTGACTCTTCGAAGTTCTTATCTGAGCAAATACGATATATTCCTTGGAAGTTTATATTCATATGCCATTTTTGTGTGGATACCTTTAACAAGTTTAGAGATGCTATTTCATACATATACAAATCACTTTATTCTGTAAAGTTTTAAGAAGAAATCAGATGTTAGTAAATATACTTCTTTACGTCTGTTGAAGGTTAAACTTTCCAGGTATCTTTTTCATCTGAGCATGTTCATATAATATTTTGTCAGCACTGATACATTAGCAATGAAGAGACTCACTGTTTTAGTGATGGGATTCGGGTGCATTTTCTTAATTTTATCGTTAAAACAGTAGAAAGAATGTCCGGTTCTCAGAACTAGAAATGACCTCATGTAGAGGTGGTCCATTTTTAGAGGCTTCCAAGCTAGAATTTCCAGGTTACAGGGCTTCAGTATTTTAAATTGCATTCATGCTCTTTTGTTGTCTGCTACCATTTTTGTCCACTGTGTTTTTGAGAATTTTGTTTCTTTTGATGTATAATAATAAGCCCCACTAGATAAAGATTTTTGTAGAGGAACTGTGTTTTGTAGTGGTTAAGAGCTTTGAATTAAAGGCATGGGTACCACATAGTGGCTATGTGATCTTTGGTACACTACATGATCTCTCAAATGTCTTTTTTCTCCTCAATGATGGATATGATAACAGTTCTTTTCTTACAGGGATGCTGTGTGTTTTAAGCACTAAATATATATGTATATATTTTTGGCTATTTCCTGTCTTTTAGTGAGTGCCACATAAGTAAGAGCTGCTGCTATCATCCTCAGCATTAATACTACTCACAAATTAAGGTCTTCTAGAATGTTCATGAGGCCGTTAAGCTCTCACAGTATTGCCATTTTTCTGGTGTTCAGCAAGTCTACGACATCTAAAGATTCATTGCTATTCTGCTACATACTTAGATTATAGGACGTAATGGGAGGAGAGTTACTAATTTAACATTTCTAAGACATTAGTTTAATTATTCAAAGAGCAAAGGGTCTTTAAATTGTGAAGATCACCAAGAAAATTTTATTTTAGGAATTTTTTTCTTTGTGTGAAACAATGGAATATTCTTTAAATGTCATCCAAATTTGTGCTGAATGTCTTAAAAATATTTCCAAACCTTGCATTGTAGCTACAGAGAAGTTCTACTCTAGACTGACAACTAGGCTGTGATTTATTACAGGATCTGCTGTTAACATTATTTTGTCTGGAATGAACAGAGTGGTTGAAGAAACTCCATCCATCTTTTTGTTTATTTGACGTCTATGCCACATTAAATTTACCTTAAAGAAACAATATATAAATAAGAAATTCTACTTAACAGTGATGATTACTCATCAGGAAGATAAATCTCTTGACAATAATGCAAGAGGACTCCTGTCGAGCAATGTCTGTTAAGTTTAAATAAAGCATGGTTTTTAAACTTAAGTGAATTTCTAAAGCAAATATTTTAGCTTCATTTTCTTTACTAAAGTTAGCATTGCAGAACGTACTCAGCTTGTTCTCTCTTCAGTAGATATTACTGTCTCCTAAGCTTTACCTCTTTCGAATCAATCACTGATTATGTTCGATATGAGAAATTAATAGAAACAGAATGTACCCTTTTTATTGTTAATGTTTACCAAAAAAGTGAAAAGATAGCAAGTAGATAGAGACTTTGACAAATTTACAGTTCTTGTGCTTTCATGCTGTTTTTTGTTTGTTTGTTTGTTTGTTTGTTTGTTTGTTTAAGAGATTTGAGGAAGGAGGATGGTAATAGAGTAATTGAGTCAGGAGGAATACCTTGGCAGAATTATGCAACTTTTCCTGAGAATGTTACATCCTAAATAAAGAACGTCTACCTGGAAGTTAGAGCCACACAGTAGTTCGTAAATGAGGCACCATGCATTGTCAATAAATGGCCTCTATCTGTGTTTCTCCTCTGAACTTCTTTATTATTTGGCTTAATTTCAGATATATTTATATGGAAATTTGAGGAATATTTTTTAGTGTCACAGTTGTTAAATACAGATTTTGGAAGAATGAGAGAATTCTGCTTCCATTTATTATTCAGTGAATATACTTTTTAATAGTAAACTATTACCAATATGCTACTTTCCAGTCAATTGATGTTTACAATAATTCCACAAATTAGTGCTTAGCTTTATGATTGTCTCTGGATACCCAAACAGGTGTTTGACCTGCATACTTAACATTTATTAAACTGGTAGATACTATATAAACTATAATATTTCCAAAATTCTAAATCTAAATTCTTTTGAATAAAGATCAAGATTGATCTAGTGAGTTGTTGTCGCATCATAGAGATGTCTTGATATATTAATTCTAGTAGTCACTGACTGTTTAGCTACATCACAAATAGCACTGGAAGGCTTTTTCCAAGCTTTACTAATTATAGAGGTAGATAGCGCTTGTCTTAATCAACATTTTTACAACTGTGTGTCTAGTTTCTCTGTGAAAGGAGACTGGTAAGGAAGGGTATAAACTGGTGTAACAGGATCTGAGTGTCCACCGAGGGAGGATTCCCCAGGTAGATATTTCCATAAAGGGGGGTGGGGTTGGGACTAAGAGAGCTTCACTATTAGGATGCTTCAAAAAAAAAACAAAACAAAAAGCTTTTATGCTGACTCTTGATTGTACAAGAGAAAACTATTACATTTTTGAAAGTCTGTACCTTTTAATCTCACCTTATCCATTTAAGATGGTAGTATGAATGCAATTATATAGTGGAAAGGTTAACTTTTATAAATTGAATTAACATTCTCAACATATGTAAAAACAAACTCATAGAAAGATTCTAACTGACCCAAGCATGCAACAAAAGAACTTCTCAACTGAGATTATAACTAGGTTCTTCACTTACATTCTAGTGTTTTTTTTTTCTATTAGATTTTGCTACATCTACTAAGTCTACTGTATGCATACTTAATTTTTTGGATTAGAAAATGAATTTAGAATTCTCTTACTTCGTTTAGTTCATATTCTTATTTCATCTGTGTAAAAACTGTGGTTTGGTAACTTGCCCAAGGCTGTGGAACTAGTTAAGGACATGCTTTAACATTACTAGGTCAACCACACATGTTATTGGTAATTAATCTAGCTAGTAATCAAGTCATTTTTTGACATATAAGCTTTCAAAACACTCATCTGGATGTTGTGATCTGTTTTTTTTTTGAAAGGCATCAAATAATGGATTAAATGTTGATACTAGTTTTAAAGTGCCCAGGAACCTTTTTTTTTTTCTTTTTTAAAATTATAGTTGGCATACAATAGTATGTTAGTTTGGGGTATATGGTATAGTAATTGACAGTGGTTTGTGTGTCGAATAGGGCAATGTGGCATTTGAACCTATTCCATGAGTAATCATGTGAAAGTCAGGCTATGTGGAAGGGTAGATGTATGTTCCAGAAATGTGAAAGTTTTTGCATTAACATATAGTGGTGTGTGTTAATACTTATAACAGTGCACAATCGTTCCCATTCTATTATATATTAACTGTTACTTGATATTTTTCTGATAGTGATATAATATTTAGTGATTTAGAATTTATAAAAATATTGCATATGGAGATACATATTTACATCCACACACCTATTTTAAAATGGGAAATTGAGTCTACGGCCATGCTTTCCTGAACAACCCCGATCCCATCTGATCTCAAACTAAGCAGGGTTGAGCCTGGTTAGTACTTGGATGGGAGGCCACCTAGGAACACCAGGTGCTGTAGGCTTAAAAAAAATGAAAAATAAGGGATTGTAAGCTGACAAGGTCCTCGCAATCTGTGAGGTCAACCAAGGGGTTTTTTAAATTTTAATTAATAATAATTAAAATAAAATGGGAAATTATTGGAAAGGCAATGAGTAAATAAGGCTGTGCCCAGTATAGGTAGCCCAAGAATTTCCTTCTCTAACTTAAAGTGAATAAAGAGTGTTTTTCCCCATTTTGGATACTAACAGCCCTGAGTGATTACTTAGTTGTAGGGAACATTGCCAGATTACATATCCATCCTACATTCACACGCAACACCCCTTACCGCCAGCAACTGCACAAAACCTAAGCTAACGCCCTACTCGTTGCTTAGATTTTCGCTTAACCACCTCTCCCTTCTGATTGCATTCCTTTTCAGATGAGGACGGGTCCACCCTTGTCTTCCTTTTATTCTATATACCTGTTCGGGTTTATTTGATCTACCTTTTAGCTTTGGGAGCTAACAGCTTACAAACTGGTGGTCTCAGACCAGTTTACTCCTCAAAGTTCCAGCCCGCTACCCCAGGATTCTCAACAGTTTTTTCCATAGTTTAACATTTTATCACCCCAATGGATAGAAAGTTGTTCTCGGGGAGCAAACGTATCTAATCTTAACTTGTTTTTGTGCAAAACACAGATACACATACAATGCGTGAACAAATATATGGTATATTTATGATTTTAAAATTCCATAGGTATAAATGATTAGGGAAAAAAAAATGCCTTAGAAAGCTCCTTAGCTGGCAATAATGAAAAAAAAAAAAGGTTGAGAAACACTGTGCTTCACCTGTATACGTCTACGGCCTTTATGGACATTTCCACTCGAATGTTACTTAAAAACTTCGAACTACGCTTGTTCAGAACTGAAATGATTATCTTCACCGCCCGCCCCACCCGAGTCTGTTCCTCGTCCGTTCCTCGTCCTTTCTGTCCTGTCTCGGTTAGTGGCATCACCAGGGTTTCTGTGCCTTCTCTGTCACGTTGGCTCCATTCCCGAAGCATCAGCTCAGCTCAGGCTGTCACCTTTCCCTGCCTGGATCATTTGCTACAGCTTTTTAAATTACCCTTCCTGCTTCTGTTATCCACAGCTCATCTTTTATCCACATCGCCCTACAGGGCACTTTCTGAAACGTATGCCTGCTCGTCTCTCATCTGTTTAAAAACTCCCAATTCTTAGGGCTCAGAATCCTATTTCCATGGCATAGCCCGCCTTTCCTTTTATTTTCTTGTCTTTTCCTGTCTTTCCAGATTTATGTCTTTCTACTCGACCTACTTGTCCTCCCCATCAAAAACTTCTATTTTGGAGTCATTCAGACTCCTCAAATGTACCCCTTTCCTTCCTCATCTGTGGCCTTCTCCAAATGCTCCTGGATCTGCCCATGACACTGAGCTTTTGAATTTTTTCCTCCCCTTTCCTAACACCGTGCAACTTCCTGTCTACCAGTGTTCAGTTCAGATGTCATGTCCTCCTACATGTACTTCGTGATTATTTTTACTGTGCTGTTTGTCACACCAGGGTAAATACATATTATGCTTTTGTTTTTCACTAAACAGCTTCTTGAGGCTAGACTATATCTCCAGCTCCAGCAGTATCTAGTTGGCATTCTATAAGCATATGCCAAATGAAAAAATGAGCAAATGTTCAGGGTTATTTTAAGTACTACTATTGTATGGACTTTCAGATTATTCCGTTTTTGTAGATATTTAGCATGTTTTCCCATAAAATGTTTCATACTACATTGGATTAAACTTATTTCTTCTTTTTAATTAATATTAATGACTTTTACCAAACAACAATACATAAAGAATAGCTTTTCAAATATTGAAATATTCGCTTTTCCAAAATAGAGTTAACTAATTTTACAATTCATTTATTCTTATCTACCAAAAAACAGTATTAAACATTATTTAAATAGGCAGATTATCAAAATATGATGTTTGACTCTGTTTTTTTTCTCCCTCTCATTCTTTTTAGCTAAAGGACACAAAATCTGCAGATCAGAAAACAACACTACTTCATTTTCTGGTGGAAATATGTGAAGAAAAGTACCCCGACATCCTGAATTTTGTGGATGATTTGGAACATTTGGACAAAGCTAGTAAAGGTTTGTGCTTTGATAGAAAACATTTCCCTGCTGTGGTTCTCTGGTTCTTAAAGACAGAAAATAATGCCTTTCATTTGAATGCGCTTGCTACTCTGGCAGTGTTTTCATACTGAATATGTCATCTTAAAAATAGAAAGTTGTAGCATGCTTGTTTTATCAGTTGCCATTATTGGAGCTGTGAGTTTAATTTGATTAGAAAATGAGGCCCTGTATCAAAAATACATTGTTTTGCATTTTAAACCTTGTGAATACCTGTCAGCCCCACCTCTGCTGCTGAGCCTGCTCCACTGTTGGCCATCGCAGTGCTCCCTTGATTCAGTGTCATTCACACGTACTTGGGGACTAGTATGTATCTGGAATAAGTAATAGTAATCAGTGTCCCCCGTCTGCCTGAGTCTTAAATCTCCCTCCACCCACCTTCCAGGTGAAGCCATCTTTCTTTGTCCTAGTAGACACCAGACTACCCCAGATTCCATCACTTCTTCCTGATATCCAATTTCTAACCTGCTTCTAAGAGGTTATAAAAGAAGAGGTTATAAAAGGTCATCGATAGGATAGGACTTGGTTAAAATATGATGTAAATGCAGGTTTTGACCACCTGAAGAGTCTACTTTTCATTTGACTGATGTTATGGATAAAGAAAAAGAAAAAAAAACTTAATTGGCTCCAAACAACCAATTTATGACTACATATTTGGATAAATCTATACAAATGCATAGGTATACACTTTGGAAGATAACTCATTGGACTTTCTGTATTTTTCATGTGTGTTGACCACTGGTCACTGGCAATATCAAATTGTTTTGTAATCTGTTTATTTCATTCTTATAACTGGAATTTGTCAACTTGAAGGATACTTTTTTTCATATTATAGTGAATATTCTTTTAAAAAATCACTTTTATCATTCTCTACCCCCTTTAAATTGTTTTTTCTTCTATAAATTGGGGATTCGTAGTGCTTTATCTGCACAATGGCATGCGATTGGATGAGATGTTCTTTGACACTTTCTCCTGAGTTGTAGGTTTCTTTCAAGTGTTTATCTCATGCATCCTGTGGAGGAGGGGGAGTTTGGAAATATTAGTCTGGATTTTTAAGACCAAAACTAAACTTTTTATTTTACTTTTCACTCCTATCTCTTACTGGATCTAAGGATATTGAATTACTTTGCCTTTGTGCTACCTAAAAATGTCCTTGATATAAGAAGATTGTGTGTGTGTAAGTGAAATTTAAAAATGGAAATAATCTAATTATTTTTGTATATTAAATAATGTGAAATAGAGCCAAAGGGCCCAGGGAGGAGAGGAACATTAAAAATAACTCAATGATACTCAAAATAACTTTTAAGTGAGCAGTTCTTTAACTTAGGGAAGGCAACTTTCCTAAAATGAGATTTTTCTGAAATTTTGGACTAGGAATAAATGGGATGAAAAAGAATTGAAAATGGGCATTCTTGATGAATGTTAAACTTAATGAATAACAGAGTGGTAGATGAAAAAAGTGGAGCAAAATACCTTTAATTCTTGCTAAAACCTAGTCGAGTGGTTAATAGTTTATATCGACATTAGGTTTTAGCAAGAATTAAAGCAGTGTGAACGTTTTCTGCTAATAACAGTTTGCATTTCTGATCACGTCACCATCTTTCCTACCAGTTCTAAAACCAAACAGGAAGCCTGAGCATGCTTCTCTTTCAGACGCATTTTTAATTATAGAACTTATTTTTCAGCAGTTTTTGCTCATAAATTAAGTTTTTAAAATACCATTTATCTTGATTCATTCGATTGCACTTAAAATTCTGTTAAATATCCTGATATTTAACTTTCAGGAGGGCTTGCAGAGTTGTAACTTGGTTATTAGATTCTTCTGTTTGTTTTCTCTCTTGGTGTTTCTGTGGGCAGTCTGGGGCCTTGGGGGTTTTTTCGTTTCCATCTGTTACAGCAGAGGCAGCATATGTGTATCGGTCAGCAGATACCGTTAATGTGTTTCACAGGGAGCAGCCAACTTCATATTTGAAATAGAGTAGCCATGACTGAAATAATGTTTTATGTGTAAGTGATGGTCGAGCATGATTTCGTTTTGTGTTCATATTACCTTATTAATGAATGAAACTTTAGAGGAATAAATGTAATGTTTTAGATGAAATAAGTCTGTCTGCTTTGGAGAATTTCAGTGCTCTTATATATCATCTTTTAAAAGTTTCCAGATTTGAAATCTCCTCAGTGAGTTATCACATGAATTAAAAAGTACCTTTGTTTTTGAGACATAACAAATCCTGGCCATTAGGTACTTCTGGATCAGCAGGGGGAATTTTCATTACAACTAATGAGCTTACCCGTATGACAATTTTCAAAAATCTACTTCGTTAGGGCTGCTTCTTTTCTAAGAGATAATGGCTTACAGCTTTTCTGTTGTATTTCAGTGGAAATATTTTCGGTCATTATTGTATTTCTGTATGCCATTGTAATATTTCTTCTCTTTCCGGACTTCTAAGGGTTGAATGCATCTTTCCCTTATCTATACAATGGAAATGAATGAACTCTAATCTACGAAACTCTTACTGATTATTTCGTATAACATGATTCAGTATTAAATTGGTGGAATGGTATTTTATTAATGAACAGGAACTATGGTAAAACTGTGGGGTTTTGGGGTGTATTAAAACCAAGGTAAGTTTACAGTGTCACCCTGTTCAGCTCTGCGTTTTTAGGGTTATCATAGCTCTAAAATATATTTCCATTCTCCCCTAGATAGTCACTCTGAGAAAGGCCATTGTTTCCCCGCCTGTACCTTATTCATTCATTCATTCATTCATTCATTCACTTAACAAGTGTATGTTGTATGATTATCCCGTGTCAGGAAACAGTTCTTGTCTTGCTCCTGGTCCAAGGTTTAGTTTCTATATCTTAGTGCCACTCAGGCCACCCCACCCATATCTGGTTTCTGTCTCAACTGACTCCTCCCTCTTACTCTCCACATACTTTACTTCTCCCGTGCAACCTCTTAAGTTTAGCTGTTATTAGCCTAATGCTGAGTCCTTCTGTTTTTCCCTCTGTATGGCTTTTCCTGGGGTGCTCTCTTCAGTTCCCAAGGGCTTAAATAGCATCATAACGTTAATGACTTGCAAATTTACATCCCAGACTGTCCTCCTAAGCTCTACACATGTATATCCAACAGTTGACTTGCCATTTCCAGCTACATCTCAATGTAGGTCGCAATATGCCATAAAACACGGCTCTTTATTCCTACTCTAGTTCTTAGTATACTTAGCCTCTCCTCTTCAAGATTTATTTACTCACGAAAATCCTTGTTTCTCTGCTTCCATCTATTTCTTTATCTCATTTGCCCTGTCTCTTTATAGCCTTCAGCACTTCAACTGAGAGCCGTGTGGTAGATTCTAAGTTAAATCTATGGACAGTGGCAGATGCCGCCTAGAATGCTGTCTAGTTCTTTCCTTCATTAAGAAAAGTAAGTGCCACCTCCCCTTTGGTGCTTTTTTCCTGGTCCTTCCCGGGGACCTCACCTAAATGTCCGTGTATTCCACTCTTTCCTTAAGGATAAATGCATCGATTTTCCAGAAAATCTTAGAACACTATTTAAGAACTGTTCTAGACTAGAGACTATTCCTGGCACTGCTGGGAATGTAATTAGCTTCTATAGGAAGGCCAATATTCAGTGTGTTAGTAGAGGGGATTCGATGATAGCCCAGTTCTGACTCTGTCATCTGTTTTTTGTTTCTACTTTTTTAGCTTTCAGGAGCATTCTTTTCTATCTCACATTTGATTTTTTTTTCCTCTCCATTTTATAGACCTCTTTGCTTTTAAGACTTTATTTGTTTGCTTTTAGCTAGTAATTTTGTGGTCTGACCCAAATATTTGTCTACTCAAATACATCTCCTGGTTTCCAATTCCTCGTGACTTTCCAACATTTTATGATAAATGCCTTACTAAGTACAAAATGTTTATCTTTTATTCACCTACTGTGAACACTTAGAACACTTAATTTCCAGGTGGCTGCCACCTGGAAACTGCATCGTGTTTGAAAATTTCAAATTCATCTGCTATAACAAGCAGAAAGCATTTTCAAAGGCTTCCATTTACCTCCGTATAGTGTAGGCTTCCAAAAATGCCAATTAAAATGATTTGTGAGATTGATAGATATTCTTTGCATATTCACTACTATTAATTTAAGTGCATTTTGTATTTTAAATGTATATTGTTGATACATAAAAATATTTATTATACAAAAGAATTAACTAACATTGTTAGTTGGAACGATTATGTCATGAAGGTTACAGGTTGGGACCTCATAATTTTGTGAGATAAACAGTTCATTTCATGTTCGAAATCAATTGTAATATATTAAAGTTTTTGAAAATATGCATTAGTGTACATTTCTGCCAATACAATAAAGTAATTTGACAGGACACATTGTTATTAGTGTGGGGCATTTCTATCGAAATAATTTTAAGAAGACAACCATGTAGGATATTGTTTTAATTAAAATATCCATGAAGAGCATAAAAATATATGGTGTTTGGGACTGAATTTTGTCCCTATATGTAGAAAGCCTAACCCCATGACTCAGAACGTCACTGTATTTGGAGACGGGGCTTTTAGAGGGAATTAAGTTAGAAAATGAGTCCTTTAGGGTCCTATTTCAACCTGATTAGTCACCTTATCAGAAGAGGAAATCTAGGTTCAGGGACACCAGCGATGTACACTCACAGAAGACATACTATGTGAAACTCAGCAAGAAGATGACCATGTGCAAGCCAAGGAGAGAGGCTTCAGAACAAACCAAACCTACTAACCCCTTGATCTTGGACTCTAGAACTGTGAGAAAATGGCTTTGTGTTGGTTAAGCCACCCAGTCTGGGGTAATCTGTGATGGCAACCCTACCAAACTAATACGCTACCTTGTCTTGCTTAGAGTTTTTGCCTATAGAATAGTGTAGCCTAGACTGAATGACTTTTTTCACTTTATCAGATCAGTTAAAGAAAGTCATAGCCTTGTTGTGTTGAATGTTCAGTCACTAGCAATCAATTAAAGACTATCAGAGGTTCTTCTACAAACCATGAATTATCACATCTTTTAAATAATTACAAGTATGCGTCAATTCCTTTTTTGAATAGACATGACATATAAATTAGTACATGAATAAGGAAACACTGAGGCATTCTAAATAAATATATTCATGAATATTTACATTTAATTTCAGGGTTAGATCTATGGCATCTCCTAAATTTTATTTTAGAATGTATTCATTTACACTGGAATGCATTACGTTTGGTGGGTTTTTTTTTTTTTTGTCTTTTTTTCTTTATCCCTATGTAGATTTATTTACCATTTATTCCTGTTTTGCTACCCTAATGGTTGTATTTTATTATAAGCAAGTAGCCGATAAAGACTAGCAACGCTGAATTATCTGTTGACACTTTTCCAAAGGGAAGAAATAGATTGAAGGTTTTGCCTTTTTTTTTTCTTTTTTCATTTTCCTGTGGAAATAGTGTAAACATTGCATGTCTCCTGGCTGCGTGGCATTGGTTCTCCAGGTGGATGGTTGAGCGACGAGCTGTGTCTGTAAAGCTCATCGATGAGATTCCTATGGAGTTAGGTCTCAATGATCTAATTTGATGATCTGTAGCCATCTAATAGCTACACTTAGGACTCACGAAATAAATTTAATATTATAAGTCAAATATAAGGAAAGGTAAATTTATTTTTTTAAGAATGTAATTCACATATAGATTTGCATGTACTTAATAAAAGGGCAGTATTTGTAAAATTTTTACATTTGAAAGTTACCGCTTTGAGCATAAAAAGGTATGATGAAATATGAGTGGGCTATTCACAAGATAATTCCAGGATTTCTGAAAACGATTCACAGCACTCTGCGAGTATGGTGTGTGTGCTGGTAAGGAGCCACAAGGTCCAAGTGGTCTGATGAGCAGCATTTTGTTTTAAATCCTGCCAGGTTATTCTCAGGGATTATTTATGTAGAGTCAGCATCAGAAGTTTAAATGGGAGACTTCCATGCAGTACTTTATACTGCAAACATAAACTGTTTTGGAAAGCATCAGTGTGGACTGTAGAAAGACGACAGCCAAAATCCCTAGAAAGATAAAGGATTCTGTAGTCTGACATTGAAGAACGCTGGGCATAGAGGAACTACTTGCAGCTAAAGATTATTTTTTTAGACACCGAGCTAGGAACATTTCCTGAGTCGGCTGCTGCTTGGGCTGATAGATGATGATGAAGAAGAAAACCACATTGGGAAGACCTCTATATCTTTTTGGAGGTTAGCAGACGGAAAGTGGCATCAATACAGCATTAATCTTCTCGAGAAGCTAACGGTTTACAGTGTTTGCAGATTTTTGGCTGGCTACAGATTTGAAATAGCTACTTGAACAGTTCTATCAGTGTCACCTGTGAGCCATAGCTAACCTCAAGGAACAGGACAGGATCCACAGCGACAGCCAGGGTCTCGGAGCTCTCTTAGACTTCTGGTTCTAATGAGGTATTTAGTACACCTCAGTTTTGCAACGTAAAGTGGACAATTACAAGCAGGGTAGATGAGAACATTCTGAAGGATGGCTTAACATAGCAAATCTGTGTACTCTAAAGAAACCTCAGTGGATTGACCAAACACATTTATGGCCATCTGCTGCATCCCATTGTTCGCAAGGTTGACATGGAACTGAATGGGTGAAGAAGCATGCATTTGATCCAATGCTGCAGGTAGAGTTGCCACCTCTTCCCCAAAACCAGACTACGTTTATGCAGCTTGCAAAATCTTGTATTAGTAGGCATATTAGTTTTTAGGGCTGCCGTAACTAATTACTACACACTAGGTCCCTTTTTAATTTATTCTCTCAACTGTTCAGCAATATGGAAGTCTGAAATCAAGGCGTCAGTAGGATTGGTTCCTTCTGGACGCTCTCAGGGAGAAGCATCCATCCCTCCCTCTTAGGTTCTAGTGGCTGCCAGCAATCCTTGACGTTTTTCTGCCTCCGTTTCCATATTGCCTCCTCTGTGTCCTCACTTCGCTTTATAAGGACACCAGTCATTTGATTTAGGGTCCACCCTAAACCCAGGGTGATTTCACCTTGAGGTTCCCTAACCCTTTCCCTCTGCAAAGATCCTATTTCCAAGCAAGTCATGTTCTGAAGTTCTGGGTAGATGTGAATTTCGGGGAGGGGGGGGCACTATTTAACCCACTACAGTCATCGTTGTCATCACTCCCGTAACTGATGGAGGTAAACCCATCATTTTTGAGAATGATGAAATGATTAAGGAAAGTTACACTGATATATGTAGAAAACATCATCATGCTATGAAATGTTTTAATGTTTAAGGGTTGTTGGTGGTGAGCTTGTAAAATACCCTTTTCTTATATCATCAAAGCAAATACTAAAGCAGTTAGAACCAAAATGTATCTATTTCCCTCTGAATTAAAGGAATTTTTATTAACAGGCAGTGACAGTTACAATTACTCCAGTAATTATTTTAGCGGGCCAAGTAAAAATGCGATCCAGTTAGATTGTAGAGGCGTTGTCTTCTGGGAAAGGCTGTTTTCACTCCGAAAATAGATAACTGGGGTTCAAACCCCAGATCTGCCCGTTGGTAGAGGTATAACCTTGGATGAGGTCCTTATCCTCTCTGGGTCTTTATTTCTTACCTTTAAAATGGGAGTAATTGCAGTATTGAATTTAGAGGTTTATAGTGAGGATTAAATAGGTTAATATGAGTAAATACTTATAAAGCTTAGAGAGCACCTAGTAAGCACTGTGTAATATTCTTAACATTTGTCATGGTGGTTGTCGCTGTTATTTTTCAGTGATTATTACCTGTTGACACACATCTCTCTCTGGTGTCATTAATGTTGCAGGTAAACATGAGTCTGAGTAATATATTATTATGGAAATTATATAGACTCAAAAGTTATTTGAATAGATTCCAACTGTTTCTTCATGAGACTTCATGCAAACTTTAGAATACAAGCCCAAGAACTTTGTAGATTTATGTTGTTGAAAACTTTTTTGTACTTTTCTAAAAATTAGAGAATAATATTCATATAGGAAATTGGATAAATCATAAATGCACAGCTCAGTGAATTTTTACCAATTGGACCCACCAGCACAGCAAATGAAATTCGGAAAATAGATTCTATTTTCCTTCGTGTGCTTCAGCCTGACACTATTTTCATTTCATATTTTGAACTTCGATATAAGATTTCTTTTGAAAAAGGGTTTCTACTACTAAACAATCTTTAAAAACAACTAATCTCCAGCAACTCTTCAACAACTTGGAGGTGTTTTTGTTTTGTTTTGTTTTAATGGAGGCGTTTGCATGTTATTTAAAAAACAAATTCATCAGTGAGAATTATTAAGGAATGCCATATAGGAATATGAAATAACACTTAAGATAATCGAGGTAGCCATTGGAAGGCTTTTGAGCAGAAGAGTGACGTCTGACTTGCGTTTTCAAGAAAAATGAGAAGAAAAATGGCAGAAGCAGGTGAAACCACTCGGAAGCTGTAGTAATCCCGGGGAGAGGTAATGTTGGTTTGAACCAGGAGGAGGCCTCAAGGGTGGTGGGAAAGATGGAGACACCCAATCTACTAGAAGATAAGAGCAACAGGATTTCCTCTGTGATCCAGTGTGTGGGGTATGAGAGGAAGAGAGGAGTTGTAAAACTAGTCATCAACCAAGATGTGGGAGCCAACAAGGGGGAAGGTAAGAAGTTCCAGCGTGAAGACGTGAGTTTAAGATGCCTATGAAACGTCAAGGAAAGAAATCTAGTAGGCAGCTGGAGTTCAGGGGAAAAGATCTAAAGGGTAAAAAATCTTAAAGCTAAAAAGGATAAAAAAGATCTTGATAAAAGAAATGGAATTTTTCAGGTCCAGAGATGAACAGTCCAGGGCTGGTCAGGCTGCACGGTCTCCAGGAACCATATGTGAGAACTCAGCCCGTAATTTACAAGTCAGTCAGTCTACCCTCGATATTTACCACGAGACACGTCAAAACGCAGAAGCACCTCCCTCCTGCACACACGCACACAAAACCCTTACCCCGAAGGAACAAATTGGGCGTCGTCACAAATATCTCTCCTAGGGACATCTTCTGTTTATTATTTTTACCACAGTTTTGAACATCTTGTCTATAGAAAAGGAATTCTCAAATTTTATAGGTAAACATGATTTTTCTATTTAATAGGCTTCTCCCAGTGGTAGTATTTTCTCTCCTAAAAAGCTGTTTTGCCCTGACCACCCTCTTTGTAGCTGTGGAAGACAAGGCTGCTGCTCCCCACCCCCGCCCCCCAACCCAGCACGAGGGAAGCCGGTCAGCAGGGTGGCCGGCACCCTGCCCTTGGCTCTGCTCGTAGTTTCCTCTGCTCGCCTCCCCCCTTTCCGTCTTCCAGGTTCCATAGAAAATGGAGGCAGTTCTTTTGCAGTGTGATATTAAGAATAACAGCAAAACCCTCGCTGCATAGGTAAATTAATTGGGGAATGTAAATTATAATTTATCATTATGTGGGGTCCATCAGTGATCAGAACAATGGGAAGAAGAGCTGAGCAGAGAAAGGTAAGACAGGATAAATGGCTACTCGCTTAGCATTGCTTCTTCCAATTTACCTTTTCCTGTGGTGAACTAAGCTTCAATTTATTTTGAGTTTCTCCCTTTTTTCCATTTTGTCTCAGTTTTGAACGTTTTCAGAATAATAATGGGTTTTATAATGGTATTCTAGAAGTTAGATTTTGTTACAGGCCTACTTAATGTTAAGAATTTTTTAATTCTACTGAGGTTTTTGTCCATCCAATTTATTATTTCGAACTTGTATTTGTAAAATATTCTTAGAATCTTATTACTGTCTAAGAAAAATTATTTCATTGGGAGCCTGAAATGTTATAGCCTCTAGTTTTTCTTACAAAGCAATTGAGTCTATGAGTATAGGAAGGTTAATTTAGGTTGAATGTTTGTATTGTTTTATGGTAATAAGTTGTTTGAGCATTCTTCGAAGAAATGAATTTCCCTGGAATGTATCATTGATACTTAAGAGATTTGAATGTGACATTTTAGTAAGCTTGTTAGAAAATAATGACCAACAACTCTAGGAGATATTCACAGTTATTATTTAATTACAAGGGTTTCTTAAATGTGCATAGTAATCTCTACTTTCTTATTTGAAATCTTAACCTGGTAAATTATAGAAGCCATCGTAATACAGAAAGCCTATATTCATGATTGCTTAAATATTTATAGTTGTGATTTTTAACTTTTATTCAAAGCTTCTTTAACATCTCTAGTGTATAATTATCATAATGACAAGGCATTTGGAGACAAGTCTGTGTCTTAGAATGTAAGGTTTTAGATATCTAATCCATTGTATTTTCGCATTTCATTTTTAATGATTTTATTTTGAGGGGTTAACATTAATTCCAGAACCCACTTCTTCAGCAAACATTTGAGCGTCTGTGCTTGTGCAATGTAACTGAAAATGTGAAGATGGGTAAAATATGGTGTCTTCCCTTAAAGAATCCCCAGTCAATTGGGAAAGACACATAAAAAAGATAAAAGTAATAGAGTGTAGTAATCTCACAGATGAGATAATTATCAAGTACAGTGGTTTGGGAGGGCACCTCACCAAGGCGATGGCTGGAGTATTTACACTTTTTAGAAAGCATGAATGGGAATGACTCAGGCGGAGCGGGCAAGGCCGATATTTCCAGCATCAGGTACAGAATGGATGAAGAGGGATGAGGGCAGGGAAAGCGCAAGCCTGATGTCGTCGTTTCGGACGTAACTGTGGCCGAACATGAAGTGGAGCCCAGCCAGGCTGTGGGCGGAGCTCAGCTGTCGTCCTGTAAGCAGTTCACCGCTGCTCTTAAGCAGGGAAGGGGCATCTTTAAAGTGATGTTTGTGTGGACATTTCCATGTGCGGTGTGGAGAAGGCACTGGAGGAAAGCAGGAGAAGTCCAGAGAGAGCGGAGCGAAGTGTTCCAGGTGGCTTGAACAGCGTCCAAGCAAGCAGGAAATTAGACGCTATTTGTCAAGTAAACTATGAGGGACATCGTGATTGTTGAGGCCTGAGGGTTGCAGGAGAGACGAGGGTCTAGACTAGCAGGTTCGTATCACAGGAAACAGAATTCATGGTTCTGCTGCCACCAAGGTGTGCAGATTACAGACGGGCAGGTGGTCGTGGGCAGAGACACGTGATGTCTGAGCCGACAGAGATATTCCATCTGACTAAAAAATAACTGAGCTACATGCAAAAGTTGAAAATGCCTTAAAATTATCTAGTCAACTCTGTTCGATGATGACATGTTTTGTTACTTCTAAATAATGAAAAGAACAAAAAAAAATAAGATTGATTGCTTGGTCAGGAAATGGATAAAGTTGAAAGATAAAAAATACATGCATTGGTCACATACAGACACTCCAGTAAATTAACACCTCTTGGAGGGTGTAGTTTAAACCCTTTGTTGTAGTTCTAACATAAAAAGAATACAGTCACTGACCTCAAGAACTCGACACAGGTGAAGTGTGGTAAAATTATGTTTATTTATATTCAAAAATATATAAAGGAGCTATCTGTAGAAATATAATTGCTGAAAAAATGCATCAAGAAAATTCTTAAATGCTCTTTTGTTTTACCCAAACATTGGATTATATTCTATTAGCCTAGAATTTGCACATGCTTTTCTCTCTTCCAAGTGTGAATTGGTCTTTATTTAAAAACCATCAATGCAAAGTCGATTGTACTTAAATCCTATTAGCCATAATATACAGATAATGTATTGAGAGACTGCCAATGAAGCATAAGTCATGGCTTGGGTTGGGGTTCCATCTGTAGAGTAATCACAGAACCATTTTCTAAGACACTTTGCCTGATCTTTATGATGTCAACCTTAAATGTTTGAATACACCCCCAAACATTTCTAATATTTCATTTCTGAAATTAGCCACTTTCTTCTTAGCCTGATGCGCATGACACTATTTCTGGCATTATGATGATGAAGGTGATGATGATGATTTTCTTTACGTTTTGTTTGATTCTAACATTCTTTACTCATTCAGTCGTTAAGCTCCTCATTTATTACCAAATTCTAAGAACAAATAAGACCTCATAGTACTCTCCATTTCTAAAAAAATTCTTCACCCCGTATTATAGCATTAGATCTTTTATGAATTATCTGTGAGTTTAAAATATGAGGTGAGGTCCATCCCGTTTCACTGATGTGGAAATCAAGCTATTGGGACATTGCTTCAAGTCATGATGGTTGGATGTAGTAACTGACCCACTGGCTGCCTAGGAGTTGGAAAAGGCTCAAAGGATCAGCCACCATGCCTTTCATCTGAGCCTTAAGCTCTTCCTCCATCCCACTGAGAAGCACTCGCTCACTGGGGTGGTTCTGTGTTCCATTCCAAGCAGCTGGCCTCCTCTGAGGGCAGTGCAGGATGCTAGATTGCTCTGAGAATGACCAGAATCCAAAATGTACTCCTCTCACACCTCCTCACAGGTACTGAAGTTCTGGACACACATTTCTGTGTCCACGTGGTATAGTAAACAGTGTGTATTTCCTGGTTTCTGACATAGAACTCCTAAAACCTTTGAAGAAGCTTAAACAATAGTGTGCTTTGTATGCTAGTGAGAGGACGCCACTATGGATGGGGGAGGAGGGGTGAGGAATCCTAGGTAGTGTCAGGACGGGTTGGGGGCTAGTCGTGAGAGCTGCCAACCTTGCGATTAGAGGGTGAGAGCTCTCGGTCCACCTTCTGACCTCCAGGAAAGGGGAGCAGGTGGAGATTACGCTGAATCAATCATGTCTTTGTTAGGCAGCTTTAGTAAGAACCCTGAAGCTACCCAGCTAAGGGAGCTTGTCTTTGTGAGTGCGTTGACGTCCAGCAGGGCGTTGATGTCTGGCAGGGCGGTGTACCTGGAGAGGGCATGAAAGCCCTGTGCCTCCTGTCCCCTACCCCCTGGCTGTCTTCCATATGCCTATTCCTGAGTTGTATTCTCTATACGAAAACTGTCATAGTGAGTATAGTACTTCCCTGAGTTCTATTGAATCATTCTACAAATTGTGGAAAATAAGACGGAGGGGGCATGGGAACCTCAGGATCGATAGCCAGTTTGTCAGAAGGATGGGTGGTCGTTGGGACTTGTGACTGTTGTATGAATGAGGGCAGTTTCATGGGACTAAGTTCTTAAACGTGGGGTGTTTGTGCTAACTTCCCGTACTGTCCGAATTGAGTTGGAATTGGAAGACACTCAGTTGGTGTTGGAGAATTGGAAGGTGTTAGAATGATATATTATGTCATATTTTATGTCAGAAAAAAACAATGCAGCTACGTTCCCTCTCGACGTTTGCCATGTGCTTTTTGTTACAAGGGAGCCCGCCGGGTTTTCATTTGTCCTTTCTCTAGGTCTTTCTCAGATTTAACTTGTGTGCATAATAAAATGGTATCGGCATTCTAACTCACATTTAAAGTACGTGGTTTTAGTCAGTGGTATGTTACCACATTAATTGTTCGTTTAAGAAAACAAAGTAGCATATCTGTCTGTTTACCCATCCACTGAGAATGCTTGCTTTAGCCACATGCGGATTACTTGGTATTACACTAGGCAAGAATATACCAAAAAAAAAAGTTATGTGAAAACCATATCTGTTGTTACAGACAGACAGGTAGATAGGTGTTGTAAAAATAAAATGTCTGTAATTAATAATTTCTGTGTAGCTAAATGGTTTAAAAAATAAAGTCTGGAATTAAACTGCCTGAGTTCAAATTCTGGCTTCACCACCTTTTAATTGTTTGACTTTTACTTCAACCACTCAACTCTAGTTTCGTCATCCGTAAAACGGGGATAATGATAATATCTCTTTCATAATGTTCTTGTGAGGATTTAAAAAATCAATTAATATGGATCACTTAAGACAGTACCTGCCATACATATATATGCACTCAGTAAATTTCAGCAGCTGTTACTATTATTATTATAACTTCCTATGACCATTACACGCTCTGTTATGCTACAAATGCACTTTTTTGAACCTGATTCATAGCATCAAGTGTTTGTATGGCTTATATATTCTTCTAAGCACATATTTACTGATAGCAAGATATATTGGGGACATGAGTTAATTGAATTAACACACTAAATGCTGTCATTATAGAAACATTTATGAATTCTGTTCTCTGAGTTATTGTCTCAACGTTAAGGATCACAGAAAGGGGAAATATGAGTAGCAAAAATCTGTAGAGAAGCTATGTCTCAATTTAACTTCAGACTGGCTTCTCTATAGTGGGAGCCAAAGGTTAAAGTATTATCATTCTTTAGGTGCAAACAACTGTCATGTGGTTCTCTGAAGAGTTCATTCATTGGACTCATTAAACATTGTACCTGAGAATTAGCTTGCTAATTGTGTTTTCAACAAAAATATGTTAAGGTTTTCTTAACAGCTATAAATATGTTAGAATGGCAAATGTTACTTTGTGTGCAAGCAGTTTGAAAAATATATATTACTCCATGTTCTTTTGCAACATTTTCCCCCAACCTCCCTTTTATTCCATTCTACTGAACCAAGGTCGTAAACCATATATTTTTTTTTTTTTTCACACGGTCCCATTGGTTGGGCAATTAAGTTGTTTTCAAGAGTATTTACCTCCTTATGCCTGACTTACACCTCTTCCTCAGGAATAGGTTGAAGCCTGAAAATGGTAGAGTAACTAGAATTATTATATAATTGCAATTTTAATGTCATTTTGTTTATTTCGCAGTAGTGGGATGCAAAAGAAATTTTAGCTAAAATTTATTTGAACCTAAAGCAAATATTCAAAAATTTGGTTTGGGCTACTGTATCTTCTTTTGCTAATTCTTTCCCTAATATCATCTAAAATTGACTATGCAAAGCTATTAGGAAGCGATACCTAATGTCAGTCTCGCTGGGTGGCCAGTTCATTCCGATAGTGCCCTGCTTTACCATATCTTCCTTCATGTGTACTGTGAGAACAACTAAGTCAAAGAAGGAAAATCTTTATTAGACAAGGAAAACACAGGTTGTGCTCGGGGTACCAGTAAAGAAAGTTTGACATTTTCTCCACATGTTATTCACGTAGCCTGATGCCTTTTGTTTCATTGTAGATCAGGTTGGACCATTACACTTTGCCCATCTTTTTCATATACTTGCTGTTCCCTCTCAAAGAGATCACGATTTTGAAAAATGTTAAAATTAGATTAAACTGGGTTTAGTTTTAAAAACATGGTCTTTCTTTGCCTCTTTATCTGAATAGACTGATTATGTTGTATGATGTATAGAGGTCAAGAACTCTAGTTTTAAAAAATCGTTTCTTAAATGTGGTTCGTTCATGTAAGCACTTTCTAAATTTCATCTAATGTCTTAAAGACAATAAATTTCTTTTATTCCTGGATTTAAGAATGGAAAGGTTTAAAAAAACTTAGTGAAATTTACTTTTTCTTTATTATAGTGAATATTTTTTTATTGTAAGGTTTTTCACAAATGTTTTCTTTGGACAGTGTTTTACCTTTTATATATTATAATTTTGTCCTTTCAAGGCATTTAATATACTCTCTTTTAGTCTCTGTAGAGACGCTGGAAAAGAACTTGAAGCAGATGGGCAGGCAGCTTCAACAGCTTGAGAAGGACTTGGAAACCTTTCCCCATCCTGAGGATTTGCACGATAAGTTTGTGACAAAGATGTCCATATCCTTTTGATATCTAAATAACTTAAGTTACTTGTCAACCGGAATTACAAATTATTTAACATTTTAAGTACATTTGCACAACCAGAGATCATTCCGTAGGGCTAAATTGTAAGCTAAACCTCTGCCTTCTTGCAGGAAAATTTATCAAAGTGCTTATCTATCACGAATAATAACAGAAGTGTATTCCATTGATTGCAATTTTTTCTCCTTTCTATCAACTTGGATAATATTTTCTCTCATCTTTTCCCTTCCACTTGCCCTATTTCCTCCTGCAGTTTATAGTAAATTGAAAAGACGAAAACTCAATTTGAGGAAGCTTGAGCCTAAAGTCATAATGTGATTTAGGTATTTTGAAATGTTTCAGGAAGCAGATAAAGATTTTATAAACTGGCGTGATGAATCAGCTTAATTTCAAGGGTTGGTATATATTAAAAATTAACTCATGTTCCAAAAACTTTACTATTTTATTTAGAAATACTACACAGTTCCAAAATCAAAATGAGTTTGTCACTATCACTACTTGTGTAGGTATTCTCCAGACCTAAAATAAAATTGACAGATATATGTGTGCGAATATATATATGCACATACATATGCATATATAAAATTAATAGCGTTAGACTTATGTTCTGCTTAATTTAAGGTTTCTTTTGAATTCAATTATCTTTGGTTTTGCCAACTTTGTGGCTAAATCTCTAATGAGTAATTGAAGTAATAAACTTTATTTCCTGAAACTAATGTCGAGTTGCTTTGCAAACCATTCTGTGGAATTAGAGACTGATATCTTTTGTGTAACCATAAAGTATTACCACTGTGCATTATTAAAATCCCATATGGACTTCAGAATTCTACATGAAAGGATAACCTGCTTTCAAAATGAGCTCTGATAGACACTCTTCATGTTTTATTTTAAACCGAGTTACTTGAAATAAAACAACCACATTTCCTCTTTCTATCACTTTTCCCCTGAGATTAGGCAAATCACAAAATTATTATTTGGCTTGTCATAGATTTTATTGTATATGCTTTCAGCTTAATTGTGAATTAGTTCAATTTTAGCTTTCTTTACTGTGCCATTTGGGAAATATCATAAAAATGCGCTCCAGCAATAATCAATTCAGGCTAATGTGTTTGTTTCCTTTTGTATCTTTCCTCCTCATCCAGTTTCTTCCTTTATGAAGTGGGGTGCCGTTTTCTCTGCAGTGGAGATGGTTGTTTTTTTTGTGTTTTTTTTGTTTTTTAACTAAAAATGAAGTCCGTATTCATCAAAGGTATATTTTCGCATCACCTCATTTGGCAAAGTATGCTTTTTAAAACTAAATTCTTGTAGAGTTCTATTAGTTTTACCATTCTTAGCTTTTTTTTCCCTCATTTTATCATGTTAATATATTCATATTTGACAGTTTATTTTAATCATTAAGTACCGTTAATTGAAGTGCTTATTATTATTCCCTACAGATAGAAAGCATCTTAGAAAAGGTGTTGCTTGCATATAGTTTCTGGTAATATATTGCGAGTATTCTAATTATAAAGGTCAGGTTTCTGGAACATATAACCTAAGATAAATTCCTGAGCTTAGAGTAAAGGTTGTAAAGTCCTCAGCAGACAATCTTAGGACCTATCAATACTTGTTTTCATATGACACAAGAAACTGAATGATGCTAGCTTCTTGAAAGGTATACAGCTCATAAAAAGCATCTAACAGGAAATCAGAAACAGAAAAGATGATGCTTTGTTGGAAACAATTTTTCATTTTGAGTACAATTAGGCTCCATGGACATGAAAGCTACTACATCCTGTCACTAAATATCACAACCTAGAAGCCTCTAATGAACTGATTAGCATTCATGTATCTCTTGGAAGTCAGATATATGAACAGTTGGTGCACTTTGCTATTGACAAAGCTTATGATCATAAATATTCTTTGCTGAGATTAGATTGCACTCATTTGCTTTTCCTCTTAGACATACCAGTTTCAAAGTAATTAAATTCATTCATTGCAAAGCTTTGTTTACTTTAATTAGGACTGACAACAAGTCAGATCTTGAATATTAAATGCATTTATACCAATCTTATTAAAATGGCAAATTGTGAGCTTCTTAGATCTTAGAAAATGGAAGAATTTGGAAACTAAAATGCACAATGAATAAAAAAGTGTTTAAAGTTTGGATTATTAACATTCAAACTTTAAGTTTTAGAGCTTATTAGTTGAAGCACATATCTAATGTTTGGTTCATCAACCAATTCTGAAAGAATATATGTATTATCCAAGTTGTTAAAGGTGCACTTTTACAAGTAGATATTTAGTGTAAACAATTATAACTTAGTGAACTATTAAATAATATGTTAATCGAATTGACTTAAATCATGATACAATTTTGTTACAATATGCAATGTCACTAATAGCGATCAACTATTATATATTGTATTTTTCCCCCATTACACACTCTTTCTTTACATACACTTCTTAATGTTAAAATATGTAAATTCAGGACATCCTTTAAAATGTATGCACAAGTACTTCATAAATACCACATTGACTTTTAATAATAACTATGTTACTTTCCAATTGCTGCAACTGGTCAGAAATATAATTAGAGTTGAATACTGCCACTGTAAATACTTGCTTGAAAAATGTGTACCACAAATTTGAGGCAGGATCATTAATACTGTTTTATGTAGACTATTATATGTGAAATGTACATATAGACTTATTAAATTCTTAACAATGATAAGAAAATGCCAGGATTTTTGTCATTTAGTGCTTGTTCCTTTATTTTGACCTTTAAATTCTGGAATATTTCCTATTTTAAGAGAAAAAAATAAATAGATCGCAGAGCACTGCATGAGCCTTAATCTTTCTGTTTTCTTGTCTTCCTTCCCCCTCTCCCAAGTCTCTTAGGAAAAAAATCATTTTGCTAGACCTTTACATATTTTTGTCTTTATCTCATCTTATGTAACAAGTTACTTGACTCCTGTGTTGTAGTCTTTAAATTTCTTCATTGCAATCCTGCTTCATTTTCGTACTTTCAGTTTTATTCCACTGTATAGCGGTGTTTTAGTCCCTTCTGAAAGTACTACATCGACGCTAAAACTATCTCAATAAATTCCTAGATGGAAAGACTCAACATCTTATCTATAGTCCATGCTTCATGAAGTACAGCATTTTTTAGGTAAAGGATTTCAGTACATTTTTATTTAATTAAATTATGAGTAGGGCATAAAATAGAAGAGTGGGGCGGGCAAAATGTAAACTCGGATAATACATGGTCCATTTGCAGGAGTAGGAAGTTGGGCAACTGGGTGATTTGAAAGAGCAGCTTTTTATTATCTTGAGTTAGTCTCCTCTCTTCTCCCTTTCTTCTTTCTCTCTCGCCTGTCTTCCACTAACCTATTAACAATTTCTTAAGACTTGGGTTAAAATACCCCGCTCCTCATCGTCCACGAATCCTCAGATTTATATTGATCTTTTCCTTCCCTGAAGTCTTACCACGCTCACGGAGGTGGTTACACAGCTTGGTGCTCACTGCCGTTGCGCTGTCACGCCTCGGTTGTTTCACTGTCACCTTCTTAGCCTGTCACTGTATAACATCACAAAATCGTATTTTCTTCGGCACACTTATCACTGTCTGAATATCTCATTCATTTACTACTCTATATGTCATCCCACTGTAGAATGTATGTTTTATAAAAGCAAGATCTTTGCTTATCTTGTTATCTACTCTTTCCTCACATGCCTGGAAGAGGGGAATACAATGGACTTCAATAAATATTTATAGATTGGCTTGCTAGCTGGATCCTGACTACTTAAGATCTATAAAAGATAATAGACATGCATTACCGATTGAAGCTGATCCTTATCAGACGTGTTAATGGAAGTAATAGACATTTGGTGGGAGAAGTACAATAATGAGGCGAAGACAAGAGTAAATAGAGAATGTATTGGTGCTGGGTGGTTTGGGAATGAGCAATACTTGCTGAGTAGGAGTCGAATCCAAGATCTTAGGCTTGCCACTTAGTTGGCCAGCACGAGGTGCTGGTGATTCATCATGTGAGAACACAGATTGGGTTGTCAATGTACCTTTCAAATGGGAAGTTTACAGTGGTTCAAATAGAAACTCATGAGAAGTTGGCCTGATTCTGGGTAAAGGAATAAACAATAGATTTCACAAAACAGTAAGTAATTAGAAAAATATCAATATTTTTGTAATGAATTTTATCAAATGTTTGTTTTTGTGGGGAAGCTCACCTAGTTCTCTAAAGCTCTACAAATATAGGATGTTATGCTGGGGAAAAAAAATAAAACCTTTCTATTACTGAGATGGGCATTACTTCCATCTGTAGTTTAACAATTGGCATAAGAATGCCTATGTGTGATGACAATTTTTTATTTAAACATTTTACCGTTCCTTAATGAGCAACTCATAAATAATAATGTCTAGTCCTTCATTAATGTAACTCTTTATTCCATTCTATTAGATCGTCATTTTAAACTTCTGAGAATTTGGCTATTTCCAAAATTGTTTCAGTTTAATCACAATTTTACCATTCTTGTGGGTAATTCCAGTTATTCAAAGCTCTCCTTCATGTCGTTTGTGAGCAAAGTGTTTCATAGATAATTATAGGAAAATTAACTTACAAAGCTCTCTAGCTGTTAGAACAAGACCATGTAATTTCCATGGTTTTGGCTCTTGGTCTTTTCCATCTCATTTTTTAATAGACTTGTACTGTTTTTACTAAGTATGTCCAGGCATATTTCTGATATTTAATTAACTTTTGAGTCCTACCCAAAAATCTAAAAAATGTTATTGGATAATACTTACAGCTTTATTTTAACCTATTTACCAAATTGATTTTTGAGAATGGGTATATTCCCTGGTATTAGAACGAAATTATTAGGATTTCTGAAGTACCTATTATTTAAAGCACAAAGCCTTATCAGCAGTAATAAGGGCAGAAAAGGAGTAGCTGTAGAACCATACAGTTCAAAATACCCACCAAAGTAGTGTAGCCTATTGTCCAGCATAGCTATTGTTCAGGGAGTCTCTTAGCTCTGCACGTTACATCCGAATTGTTTGTGTGTATGTGCATGAATGTGCAGTCGTGCAATTTTATGAAGTTCCACAGCTTTCCTCAGACTTTTGAGGAAGCCTGTTATCCTTCCTACCGAAGTTTAAGAACGATGACACTAGATTGAAATAAGTCATTGAAACCAATTTAATGCAGCTGAGAAGGTGAAACACAGCATCTAGGGGAGGGGCTGACAACCAGAAACACACCCCCCCCCCAAGAAAAAAATGGGGCAAAAACAAACACTACTAGGAAATTGGACTAGAAGGGAAAACTCACATCATTAATGATGAGTACGATGGACTGCAAACGCTATATACATTCAGTGGAAAAAGTGATCACTCATAACTCTAGTGATTAGAGAAGAAGGCTTCATGGAAGAAGAACATGTAAAGGCAGAAAAAAATTCTCTTTTAAGCAGGAGTTACGGATATATAAATAATCTATGTAGATCTAGTCTCTCTCTGGGGTATAAATAATTTCATGGGCGAGTTTATAGATTACAAAAAAGGGATCGATAGAAGAGATAACTAGTTCACATTACAAATGAATCCCCATGTGTCCCATTTCGTGATAGTTTCTGACTGCATTTCAAATGTGCTTTTATTTACAGAAATTCACCTTACCTGTAACATTTCATGAATATGAATATTTTATAATGCCTCTCACATGTGACTATATTGTTGTTTTTTTTTGCGATTTTGTGATTCGACTTTACAAAATCTTTTGTTCATCTAAGAATTAAACACTGATACCACATATAAGAGCATCAGCCACTGATACTCTTATGATCTAGGTTCTAGAAAGTATAAGGGGGCATTTTGCTATTCAGTCAAATATAAACTGAGTCACCAAAAGATCTATAGATTTTCTTAAAGTTATTAAAGAAAGAATCAGCGCTTACGTTAGAATCCAGACTCTACATATTCTAGTCTCTTCTTTCTTCAAAAATACTATATACATATATATATACATGTATATATATAAAATATGAAAATTAAGCAGAAAATAGTATGAAAAAACATAGGCATAAAAGGATAATAAGTAACCTGTGGGCTGACTGTGGACATGTTACAGGTGAGTTGATGGTAAAATATGAAAATCAAGCAGAAAATAGTATGAAAAAACATAGGCATAGAGGGGTAATAGGTGATCTGTGGGCTGACTGTGGAGATGGGTCCAGGCGAGTTGTGATGGACTGGGATGTCTCGGCTCCTTTGGGGAAGCTGAGTTCTAATTATTAGGGTTCTCCTGTGCCCCCTGGGTTCACCACCTGGCTTGCAGCAGTGCTGCCTATTTCATCCTTGGCCTTTCATTTTTCATTTTCAAAATGAAGGACCTGGATCGCTTTCCTTGTTTTATCCTCTACTGAGGTGGGGAACGCTGATCAGATGAACCATATCTTTTTGAAATTGTGAAGAAAAAAATTTTTTTTAAATAGAAACATTTCATTTTCGGTTTCTTTCTCTTGGTCTGAATGTAGTTATTCTTATTTCGTTGCCGAGTTTTTAAGAAAAGTGTGCTTAAGGTCTGTTTATCCTTTGTGTGAGTCAGAGAAAATAAAATGACTTCAGTAGGTTTAATTCTGCATGTTACATTTCTTTAAATATCCCCATTTAAAGGATCCATAGACAGTTATGATTGATTCTCCGACAGTCATCTTTTCAGAATGTGGTGGACTGGTTTTATATCCAACTGCATCAACAACTTGTCATACCACAAAAGAATTCTATGGTTTGTTTTAAAAATGTGTTCTAATGCCACTGCCACATTTAGTCTTCTCAATCTTTGTATGCTCTGAACCGAGTTGTTATGAGTGAGGAGACACTTCAGTGTTCGCGTATGTGTAATCAGAATTTTAAATCAGGTAATGCATCAGAGAAACTATGTACCAATTTTCCAAAGGAGAAGTTAAAACACGAATTTACTTACATAAGAAGTTTTTAATGTAACTCTTATTTTCAATTCCTTTTAGAACCTAAAACAAAGCTTAAAATGAATAAGTGGACAATAATACCAAGTACTTGCATGTACTATTAAACACTATTCATTTGTCTAAGAATTTTGCATATATTCACTCATTTACTTTTCTCAACAGCCCTATAACATAGATGATATTATTATTTTTTCCATTTTGCAGGTGAGGAAATTGTGGCACAGAGAGATGAAAGAGTTTACCCGCAGGCATGGAACTATGAAGCGTAGGAGCTAGAAACTGGCCCCAGGTTGTCTCTTTTAACTGATGCGCTTAATGCCTATGTTGGTGATTTCAAGTATCATTGAACATACTCTTGAACTATTGAACCATAATTTTAAATCAGATTGCATGATCTGAATAATATAGATAAACAAATTGGAAAAAAAATTTTCCTTGAATTCAGTTGTAAAAGAAAAGTATTAACTATATAGATATTTAACTTTTCTGATAATTTTGCCAGAGTTAATGAGAACTTGAATTTAAGATTTTATCACTGTGCAGTATAGCTTAAATTATTAAAATGGTTAACTTTCAGAGGTACTTTTGGCATTTCGGAGTTGTGTAATAGTAGCTAACAATTAAAACATTGGACTTAGAGAGTTTTTTGATTTTCTTTTCTCAAAACATTATTTTGTAAATGTCAGAATTCCTTAACTATAATAATACAGTTTTGTTATCAGTGCAAAGGAACAATATGAGAAACTTTTAAAGTTACATGGAAACATGGAGAAGCTGTACCAGAGCATGATGGGATACTACGCTACCGATGTGAAGAAGGTATCCGTGGAAGACTTCTTGAGTGACTTGAATAACTTCAGAACCACGTTCATGGTATGTTAAAAAATTTACTTTGTTTTTAAAAAGTCTTTGTATCTATACTATCTCATCTAGTATTAATTTTACTTCATTACTTCATTCCTGTTATCTGTAAAAAAAACCTACCTTTTCTGATGTTGAAAGTTAGCTTTAAAAATTTCAGATTTTAAATCTATTAAAAAAGTGTGGTTTGTTCTCTTTTTGGCTTTCTCCACATTAAGCTATAATCAGAAATTTTGATTGAAAAAGTGACAAATTCCCAAGTTTTTCATAAAGACTCCCCTCCTGGCTGATTACAGAGCATTTCTGTAATAAGTTTTTGGCTATGAATTTGTTTCTTTATACTTAAGATCAACTTGTATTCCGTGGTATAATTCTACCAAATTCTGTGCAGCTCCTATGAAGCTTTTTCTCCCCTTTTCTTTTCTTAATGCACTGTACAATAAGCTACCTGTGATTTGCCTTTGAATGGATTCCTAGGGTTTCCTTTAGATACTTTAATAGGAAGGTCAGATCTTTGATGTGGAATCCTTTCATTTAGGCATTAAAAAGATCTTTTGAAAAGTATTAGGCTGATTAGATGGGGGAAAAAACTACACACGTATTAAAGTGAGAAAGCATTGTTGCCTCTCTAGGGAACTGGCAATAACCGTTTCTACAACGAAAAATTATGTTATTCTTAATAGATAGATAAGTCATTTCTGTATTTCAGCAGATGTTTGAGAGGATTAAAAAGTTTTTGAAGTGTAACGGGAAAAAAGGTTTCATTTAAAGAGTTGGGTTTTTCTTTTTTTTAAATCTCAGGAAAACTTTATTGCTAAATTTATTGGACTTGATTATAATCACTTGGTTATGATTAGATAACCGTTTAATAAAAAAAGTCACTATTTTAAAGGAAAACTCGTCTACAGTAAATAAACATTTTGCTCACAGGTCTAGTTTATTTCCTCCACAAATTCAAAGTGAGTCATTAAATTATATTTTATACCAGAAGTGACTTTGGTTATTAAATATATTCATTATGTGCCTATGTGTATGATTTGTTGATGAATATATTTTAATTTTTATAGTGTTTCGTGAGGCAACGTAGCTTAGTGTCAATAGCAAAGGCTTTTGCAGTCTGAGTTAGGTTTGGATTTCACATTAGTCGTGTGCCTAAAGAACACTGTTTATCTTTCCTGAGCCTCAGTTTTGTAAAAATGGATGGTAATTCCACATTTGTAAAAAGGGATGGTAATTCTTTTCTCATAAGAATGTTTAAATATTAAAGGAGATAAATATCTTAAGTATTTATCATCTCTTTTCGCACATGGTAGTTATTTATTATACAGTAAAGGCTTAACCCAGCAAGCTTGAGTACCCGTACCTGAGCATTCCAAAGAAAGTACTGGCCCTTGGCTGGCTCCTGGGAGATCACCCCTAAGCCTTTGGAATATACTGCCTGATTAAAGTGTCTTTGTATACCTGGGGCCTTGGGCCAAGCTAGATAGTTTATGCTAAAAATGTGATTTTGAGCAAATGCCTGTTTTTGTTTACCTGGGGCCGTATGCCGCACTTTGCCAGTTTGTCCTCTGTTGGGGCCTGGAGGTTGAGTAGCTCAGGTCATTCATGAGGGATGTCCGTGCCTGCATGCCTGACCTCCCCAACAAAAACTCGTGACACCAAGGCTTAGGCGCGCTGCCATGGTTGGCAGTATGTCATGTGCGTTGTCACACGTCGTTGCTGGAACGATCAGACTTCACTGGGAGAGGGCAGTCATGTTTTCATCTGTATTCTTTTGCTGTAATAAACTAACAGTGAGTAAAACATCTTTTCTGAGTTCTGCAGGTCCTTCCAACAAATTACCAAACTTGAGTGTAATCTTGGGGACCCCTGGCACAGTTATGCAAAAGAGTATAAAATGCATATAGAAAATAATACCCGAGAATTTCCTGTGAACCAGTTTTCCAAATGCCTCACCTATATTATCTCTATTCGTCCTCATAATCATACTACATCTTTTCACCGTTACCATCTCTTTGCGGCAAATGAAGAAACTTAGGCACGTTGATGGAACATAGCTAGCTCTAGGTCACATGGGCATACATGGTGGAGCTAGAATTGGAACCTGCACAGACTTCCTCCAGAGCCGGTGCTCTTAAATGCCGTGTCATGCTGCCACCCACACCTGTAGCTTGTGTTTCATTTCACAAATAAGAACGGTGGTTTGGGAGCGTTTCCTGATGAGACCCAGTCAGTGCATGTCGTTCGTAAGTGGTCCAATTGGGATTTGAATCCAGGTGGAATTCCAAAACTTGCTGAAACCCGGCAGGCTTGGAGAGTTTGCGGCATTCTGTGGGTAACTTGGCATTTCTGTTATTCAGTGGTGGGCAGAGGGAGAAACTGTTTAAACGGAGAAGGATTCGAAAAAGGAAGGTAACAGAGTGACAGCTACACTTACTTTATTCCATAGTTCACATGGGTCCTAGAAGTAGCTGCTATCATACACACACTGTAAACCATTACAGCTAAATATTAAAAAAATATATTAAAATTTTTTTTCGTTACAATGAAAATAAGCAGAAGGGAGACTGAAAGGGAAATGCAGTTTCACACGCAGTATATTCTTCCTTTCTCTCTGGTAACTATGGTTGTACTGCTTGAACTTCAGACGCTGTGTCTTTAAAAATACCACAGTGTCAATATCGACAGAAATTATTGACAAATGTCCAGTTTTGTCAGTCTTCTGATCTCTGAGGTTGCCGTTTAATTTCATACTATTCAACTTTGGAAACCACTTTAATTTCCACGAGCCAGAATGAAAATATTAGCCATCGATGCGGAACGAAGGTGTGTTCTGGAAAGCCACATGAACGGGCAAAAAGAGATTTTTTTCTTTTTAAGAAAATACTGTTAAAATCCATTTACATCGTTACTTCGTCTCCTGGCAGTTAGGGATAATCCTGCTCATGGATGAGCAAAATTTGCCATAAAGCGCAGGTCCATCCTGTGTTACGCATGAGGAGCCGGGTTCCTGTCCTCGTTCCACACCCCGTTCCAGGGCGGCAGTTTCTCATGGGGTTCAGGCCGCTCTCCTTGCTGTCCCCCTATGCCTAGAGCACTCCCTCCATGCTTTCCCGGCTAAGTTATCACACTCACCCTTCTAGTTTCTAGTATAATACGTGGCACTTAGTAAATAGATAAAGTTATCAAGGAACTGATACTTCCGTCCACAATGGGTGACATGCTTTAACAGGTAACACATACAATGCCAACTAAATGCCAGGCACTGTGTGCATTCACTTAATCCTTGCGAACAATAAGATGTGGTGTGTGTACTGTTATTCCCGTTTTACAGGTAAGGAAACTGAGGCTTAAAAGAGAGCGTGACTTGCTCATTGTTATATAGCTCACAAGTGACAGCTGAGATTCTAACCCGGGGAGTCTGACTGCAGAGTCTGTCATATATGATTGTACTCTATTACTTCTGTTAAACATAGCCGTTACATTTAATAGATTAACAGGACTGACTTGAAATCTAACCCCCCTACCCCCCAAAAAAGTGCTCACTTTTATTTTTAATAGTAATTGATTTTGTGAATAATTTATCCAAAAATGTTTGTTTTCAGATTGCCCCAGATTTTAAACATTGGCCATTAAAGACTGGCTCACTATTCTTCAAAGCCCTTTGCTATACTTTTGACTAATTCATACAACACTCACCAGCCTTGCTAGGTTGGACCACACAAATAATTTGTAGAGATATGGCTGTTCTCTCTCTCCACCTTTTTATCATGGCTAAAAAAGGAATATATGTTCTAGTCTACTGCCTCAAGCCATGTAGACAAATGGAGGGGGTAGTTTCATGACCTTCAAATGGGAGTGTGGGGAAGAGTTTTGTGATCTTGTCACTTCCTCAGAGGCAGCACTGTTCACTGTGACAGCAGCTCAGCTCCTTCCCTGGGTGGGGTCTCAGCTGGAAATTGATTTGCCGTTGCTGCTGTCGGGTTAATCTACCATAGCTCGTATGCTCCTCGGTTTCTCTTCAGAACCATTGGTCAACTTCCAAGAGCTATGGAGGAAGTCTACACTGATTTTACTTAGTTTTATTTCTACTACCATCTTCAGCAGGACAAAACCCAAAACCGAAACCACTGATAGCGTCCTTCTTGCTAGACCCTTGCTACATGCTTTCCATGTGTTTCATGTAGTCTTCACGCCGTTTCTGCAAGGTGCAGAACGTCACCCACACGGTGAACCGTGCGTGGAGGACCTCACAGCCTTTGTAGAATTGGTAGGAGCTAGAGTTTGGATGGAGGCCTCCCAGGCTCCAAAGCCTGGAATTTTTTTTTTTTTTTAAAAAAAAAAAAAAAAAAACATTCCAGATACACTGCTATTCAGAGCTTGTGTAAGAAAAGTCAAAATGTAATTTTTTAAGTGTTTTTTTTTTTGATAACTTACTAAAGGGAATCAGCACAAGGCACATTTATTTCCTCACTCTTTGTTGTATTAACTTTGTATTTACATTGATGGATTCATGTCGGAAGAGTGTTTGCAGGTCCCTTTTATTTCAAAGCATAAAATCTTCACTTTTAATATTAGAGGCCTATTAATGGCAGAGGTGAGGGTTTAGGTGAGGGGGGAGAGTCAGCACCTTTCTGTAAATAGATTTTTATTTCCTGTAGGACTCTTGTGAAGCACCAACTTCAAACTGGAGGTAGTAGGTGGAACTCTATGACCTCACACTGCAGGCTGAGTAACCTGGTGGCCCGCCAAGCCCCGAGCTTCACCAAATGAAGTTCATGCCTTTAGTGTATGGTGCCGCATAACCATAATCCTCGTTTTCCACTTGCGACTGGCTTTAGGTATTACCAATGTTCCTGTTACTAATAGAGATATCATGGTTCTGCAGGGCGCTTGGAGCTCACTATGGAAGTTTTGTTGGATCTCGCTAGAAACTCCCGTCTTACTTTTTCTTAGCCGACTGCTATAGCAAGTTCATGTTTGTCTTTTGAGTATAAACCTAATATCGTGTCTCTCCTTGGTCGCTGTGGCCTTGAAGCATAGCGTGTGGCCTGGTCTCTATTCCCATTTGTATTCATACCAGAGAATTTTGCTTAAACTGCTTTTGCTCACAGAGGCCTAAATGCGTGGTTTCTTCTTGCACATTCACTTCTTTTGCTGTGATGCGTCCTTTTTTTTAATCATCGAGGGTTCTTTGGCTGTTCTCTTTCTTTAATGAGAACTATCAGCTGTGCGATAGCATTCTTAACTCCTTACACTAATCTCATCTGACACCTTATTTATTTTGCTTCACCATCTAATCTTAGAGAAATACTTCCAAATATTTTCTCCTCTTAGGACTCCTTTGTTATTTGTCCCCTTTAGATAACATGTTTCAAAACAATTTTTCTACCAAATTATGCTTCTTAGGAATGTCATTTTTCCATTTTAATTAGACATATGTAACTGCTATGTAGACCTCTTGAGTTTCTAATTTCACACATTCCACTATAGAATTGATGTGATTACATTTAAAGAAGCCAGATATTTTGGTTCATGTAGCTTTTTTTTTTTTTTTTTTTTCCCCTGAGTACATGCACCTTTTCTATTAGGATTTGAAAGTACTGAGGAAGATCACAGGGCATCTTTATTTAGAGTTGCTGAGACCCTGCGTGCCTGGGTACCCACTTCTACAATCGAAGGCAGCAGAAAGCAGTCCCTGCCTTAAGAAGGGATTACTGTCGCACACACAGAAAGTGGGAGCCTTGTATTGTCTTTTTTTTGTCCCCAGGTTTAGATGTATAAAAGTGCTAAACTTTGCAGTTATTATTTTCTAATCGTAAAGCGCAGTCTGTTCCTCCTTCAGCTTTGTTGCCCAGATATATACCTCCCTCCTGAATTCTCCGATGACAAAGAGAAAGGATTCTTATTTCTTCACATCTTAAGAGATTTATGAATTCGGCCTACGAGAAGCCTTATCCTCTTTGTTTGTTTTTAGCAGTGATGTTTTGCTGTGTACCTCATTATCGGGAAGGCAGCAGTGGCTGAGCGTGCAGGCTCTGGCTTCAGAAAACCCTGGGTAATATGACTGTGGACAAGTTACTTAACCTTACTGAGCCTCAGCATGTGTTTCTTAGGGGTGTTACATTTTGAAGATCAAAACACATAAGATGCACATACCCTCAAAACAAGTTAGCTATCTACAAAGAATAGAAGCATAGTAATTTTCACCTTTCCCAACTCATTATAACAAGAGCGATATTGTAAGTATTTTATCCCTTTTTTATTCTATGCTTCCATAGACAATACTTTGAACCAAATAGCTACCTATTTTTCATTGATAGTTCTGTCTTTAGGTTATTTCTAAAAATTTGTTAAAGTTATGTTTCATCCAGTTAAACATTTGTCATTCATGCTATTTGCAGACTTTAAGTTGATTTTTGGTTCATACAGTTAAAATAATACCGTGTAGTGAACAAATGTGAAATCAATTATAACTCATTTGATCTTGCTGCATGCGTTGATCAAATACAGTTTATTCTTCTACTGAATATTGAGACTAACGCAGCGATTTGCCAAACAAAAATGAATTCATTGAGTGAGAGGGTATTTTTAGTGTAATTTTTTTTTCATTCAGAGGACAGCCAGAACAAATCTCATTTTGCCGAATCATTTAAATATACAAATCTGAGGCTCATCAACTCTAAATGTCATTTCTCGTGATTGCTATACAGACAATGAGGTGACTAACAGGAACTCCAAGGCACTAAGCATTTTCTCTGTGCTCCTTAACTCATTATATCAGAGAAAATAAAATCACGTAGAAGTCCTGTGGTTGGATGTTGAGTCAACTGACGTGATTGTAATAGGACGTATCTTCTATCCTTGCTTATTTTGGTGGGCCTACAAACTTGAAAATTGTCTTCACTGGCACCGTTGTTATTCTGAAATCGTACTTGGAGGTATAAAGTTCCAATCCTAGAACGAATTAATATTCTTCTTATTCTTGGTATCTGTTTAAGGAATTAGATTAATTGCAGGTGCTGAATTTTGGGGGTTTGCAACCTGGCAAATTAATCCAAATAGGTTTTTCTAATCTTTATTCTTCAGGCTTTTCACAATAACAACATCCGAAGACTAATTGGCTTAGTTTTTCTCTTTATTATTAAGATTTATTCTGACTATACATTACTCAGTGGGATAATAAATGCATTTGACAGGTTCTGTATGATTAAATGACTAGTAATTTGTATTTTCCTTTTACATTTTAAGTATATTGTTTGCTCACTGAAATACTATCACTAAAGGTAAAGACTGGGATATTCTAATACAATAATGAGAATAACAATTGATGGAGAGAAAAATTAAATAATTAATACATGAGCATATGTCCATTGATCCCTGTAATTGAAAAGATAACACTAAACTAGGATACCACAAACAAAAATGAATAAAATGGCACATTCTTTGTATATCAAATATACTGGTGTTCTGTGTTGTCATCGTGAGGGGGTTGGGCATACCTACTATTGGTTTAAGGCTACTTTTTAGTGTTACGTTTAAAACATTACGAGGTTCACATGGAATATTTAGAGGCTTTAGTTGGATGTTTTCCTTGAAGAAGTGATTAGCAGTAGCTTTTTAAAAAATGCTGTCCTATTACCAGGCTTACCTTAAAATACTATTCTGCATGGCTGCCATCTTGTGCTTGCTTACCTTTGCCTTTATTCTCATAGTTGGAGGTAAAAAGAATATTTTTATAGTGTATCACTTCAGAATGCAAGGAGAGAGGATGCATTTAATGGGAAAGCAAGTTCTACTTTGGAAAAACCTTCATTATGAACATCTCATACTTTATTAAAGAAGCTATTGAATAGATTGAAATAGCTCATTTGTTTGAGAATTATACAAAGTGAAGGACTTGCAGACAAACTCATAACATAGTGATGATGGGTCAGTAATGTTAAGTCTCTCATGGGCTAGTAAGTAATTTGTTGTTTTATCTGAGACTGACTTTACAATAAAGAGCAACTTGAAGCTAAAACAGTTCAATCATCACCACCTACACATCCTTTGGGACATTCTCAAAGGATAGTGTCCCATTTTCATAAGTTTTATGGTCATAAAAAGTTTAATAACACTTTGTACTGAACGTTAAGATGATAAATTGTTTGTGCTAGGGTATAGTATATCATGATCTCCTATTCTCATTGATAGCATTTTTTATTGGATTTGGTAATACCAGAGAAATTAATTTGATTAATTCTTATGTCATCTAGATTTCTCTCTAAAGCATCTAGCCTGTAATTATTGCAAATAGGGGTTTCTAAGAATAAATGTCTTTTTTTAATGAGGTAATTATAATCCATTGTTTATTTTTTACATGCAGAGGGAAATTTTATATTTGGTTACCAAAGAAAATAATTTTGATGGAAAACTGACAAATAGATCACATATTTTTATATTGTTAAAGACTTTCATGACCAGTATTATTTTAAAAAATATTTTCTTTCATGTTCCAATATAGGAATGTGTATAGGAGTACAGGAATGCATTTTTAAGGATTTTAAAAATATTTTCTATTTCTTCCTGAAAATGTCTCATCAGGAAATTCTAGAAAGCAGTTATTTAGGATGGTTGAGTGTAGCCTCTTCTCAAGGTTAAGTAACTCCTAGAAAAGCATTTAGTGGGAATGTGTTGTACTCCTCTGTGTTTGTTTACTTTGAGAAAAATTAGCCTATGTTTTTATAGTATCAAACACCCACCACTTTGGAAAGTATGTGGATTTAAATTCGGCTTGTCTAATCTTATTTTAGAGACTTGAGACAAAAATTGAATACTTAGGCAAGAAGAAAGATTTTTGACTTTAGTGTAAAGTGCTAAAGAGATCCCTGGCTTACAGAGCTTAAATATCCATTAATGTCGAAAGAAAGATAACTCTGAACAAGAAGACATTTGTAAGCTTTTTCACATTATTTTCCATATAATAAAATCTCCACAAGTTTTCTATGTTACAAAAATATACAGGATATCATCATATGTTTAAAAATGTTGAGTAGGATAGATGAAACTATTTAAATAGGCTAAAACTCAGCAATAGAAATATGAAGTGTGATCAAAAGGTCGGTGTCTGTGGAAGTCTACTTCTGTTTTATACTCATATTTTATTAGAATGTTATAACAAAATAAGACTAATGTATTCTTCAAGTGGGCATATTCGGAATATAAAGTGTTAATCAGGAATGTCTAATTTTAAGCACAAGCATGATTTGGGGGGAAGAAAACACAGAAAATTAAACCAAATCTTTTCTAGATTAAAATTTCATAAAGCATATTAGATTTAGAAATATTAAAAACGATGTTTCTATATATACATGTAAGTTAAATCTTTAGAGGTAAATAACTAGACTTGAAGTCAAGTGTACATGTTGCCTTCCATATCCAATTCACTTCTGTACCTTCTCTGCCAAGCAATCCAAGTGCATTGATTGCATGCTTTGATGATACTTCCTATTAATTCAGTGTACAATCTTATTCTAACATCTTGGAATGGAAAGCATTTATATTCTCATAGGAATTATAAAAATTGGCACTTCTCTAATATAATAGACACGTATAATTGATACATACTGGAAAGTGGGTCTTCCTTGTTTTGTGGCTGGATAAATCACTGTGTGTTTGAAGCATTTGATTCATGATATAGTAGTAATGAAAATGATGCTATAAATTAGTAATAATATAATTATAATAATTGCTAAAATTTATATAGGGCTTACTATGTGTCAGCACTTCTGTAAGCCATTTTCATGTGTTAAGTCATTTAATTCTTACAATATCCCCTAATGTAGGTACTGTTTTCCCCATTTTACAGAAGAGAAAACTGAGACAAGCCACGCAGCTATTTAGTGCTAGGTGGATATTCAGACAAAGACAATATGACTTCAGCTTTCTTTTTCTTAACCATTATACTGTCTTTCTAATATGCAGTGATAAGCTCATACGGCTTTAAAAAGGATAATTTCTCAGAGTAGTTAAATATACTTATTGTATTTTTTAAAACATTCTTGATTGTCATTTTAACAAACTTTTTTGAGTGCTTGCCTAAGACTGATCTTATATGGCTGTCCAATGTTAAACCATTTACCTTCAGATCCTAAAACACACAGATATAAGATACCCAGAAAAATATATAGTGTATAAGAACTGCCACATTATACAAAAGTATTTAAGAAATAAAGATCTATGTGTTGGTCAGCTTTCTACAAGAGCACACTCAAAAAAGTGAATGAAAGGCAATATTCCAATTGATGGATGAGATTTTCCAGATCAAGAATCTGCAAAATAGGAAGTACAACCTATGCCAGTCAGATAAATAAATCAAATTCATTTGAAAAAAACATTGTAGCGAAACTGTGGAACACTGAAGATAAAATCTTAAAAGCAGCCAACAAAAAAAGATGTGACCATCAATGCAGCAATGAGATACAATGACTTCTCATCAGCAGAAGTGCAAGCCAAGAAAGAAAGTAAAGATATCTTTAAGTGTTGAGAAATAAAGAGCAAAAGCTCTTTCTAGAACAAGGGCAAAATTATTTGCGAATAAGCAGATAATGAGAGTGTTTTCCACAAACATCTTGCTGTTAAAAGATCTTCTAAGGCAGAAATTGGCAAACTCCTTAAGGGACCAGAGAATAAAAATTTAAATTTTGCAGACCATACATACAGTCTCTGTTGCAGCTACTCAGCTGTGCCATAGTAGGTATGTAAATGAGTGGGTGTGGCTATGTTCCAAAAACACTACATACAAAAGCAGATTGGCCCACCGAGAACTATAATTTGCTGAACCCAGCTCTGCGGGACGTACTTAAAGAAGCAGCAATCCCCGCCCCCCCCCACCCCCCGCCCCAAAACAAAAGAAAGTTTCGAGAGACAAGATGACATACCCACCATGAAACTAAATGTAAAAAAATAAAGTATACAATAAAACAAGGTAGCTTATTTTGTAGAAAAAGAGAGGCAGGGCTTAACTATTGGATGACACCGTTAAATGAAATGAAAGAGATGCTTGGAATTCGGGTGTTTCAAACTCTGTATTGTTCAAAGGGGAGAAAGGGAGGTAAAGATAGTAAGAACCTTAGGCCTTGTTAATTTGTGTGATGAAATTACAAGGATGAACAGTAAGAGGATAGACATCTAGAAAAATTCCAAACTTTAAGGGGAGAAATAGAACATGAAAGATGTGCAAAGAAATAAAAACAGGAAAAATAAAGGCACGGATAAAGCCGGACAGATAGAAGGTGTAATGTAAGGTGGTGGAAACAAATATTTTATAAATCACAATTAAAAATTTTAAAGACCATAAGATTTGATAGAGAAAATCTAGGCTTATGTTGTTTGACACCTACCTGTAATCCAAGGATATAGAAAAGTTTGAAGTAATAATAGTTAATGAACTGTAAGGCAAATATTCATCAAAAGAAAGAGGGAAACTATGTTATTTACAGATAAAGTAGACTTAAGGGAATATTACTTCATGATGATAAAAAGCATAGTTCACCAGAATAATACATTCTAAAATTTGCATAATGACAAAGCTCCAAAATAAATGTAAAAATTGATAAATTCTAAAAATAAATTGATAGACGTAGTATTATATTAGCTCTAACTTACTGATAAATCAAACAAGAAAGTATTAAAGGCATGGGAGCTATAAACAATTCAATTAATGTATTTGATTTGATTAACACAGAACCCAATTGCAATTAAAGAATACACATTCTTCTCAATCATAAGTGGAATTTTCATCAAATTAATTACATACTAGAGACCACAAAAGACATTTTAAAACACATTAAATAACTTCAGTGTCAAGGAAGAAATCATAGAAAAAAATTTAGACCTGAACAGCATTGAAACTATTCCACATCAGAATTTGAGATGCAGTCATAGTAGTATTAAGAAATTTACATCCTGAGTGCTTATATTAAATCAGAAAGACAGATATTAAAGTAAGCATCTGACTTCAAAAATTCAAAAGGAATTGTATAATCCTAGAGAAAATCAGAGGGAAATGAAGGAATTAAGGAAGGAAACAATGATGAAAGAGTTAATTTTTTTAAGCCAAAATGTGGTTATTTTGAAAAGACAAGTTAATTAGATAAACTTATGAAAGGATTAATGATTTATTTTGAATCTTCCAACAAACTAAATACTTGGCCCAAAAAGTTTTACAAATGAGTTTGACCATATTTTAATGAAATGATTATTCCAAACTAATAGAGTATAAAAAAAATGGCCAGATGTTTAAAGAAATAAACTCATGTCCAAGTTGAATTCATCTCAGAATGAAAATGTGCTCTAATAGTAGAATATTCATAAATATAATTTACCACTTAAAGAGTAATAGATTGAGAAAAATATTCGATAAAATTCCACCCTTAATCATGTTTTGAAACAAGACAACAAACTTGTTGAACAAACCGGTTGACCATTTTATCCCTAAGTAGGCAATTAGGAAAAAGCAGGAACTCTCTTAACCTAAGAATAGGAATTTAACTCCTAGCTAGTACAGCAAGATAACAAAGAAATGAAAAGTAGAGAAAATGAAAATGAAGAAACTAACCATCCACTATGTTTGTCTATGAATAATACAAAAAGAAACCTATAGGAAAATTATTAGAAATAAGGAATTTTATCAATGGAATATTATATGCATCAATGGAATAAAAACTGTATTACTTACAAAATATTAAGAATCATTTTCCCAAAGGTAGCAAAATCTGATTTTTATATATTTTTTTTTATTATAAAGGTTACATAAATTTAGAAAAAAATTTTTCATAATCCTGTCTCACCACCACATATAGCATTTTAGTGAATTCCTCATCTTTCTCATATACTTTTATTTACTTTTAAAATTAAATTTATTGAGGCGACATTGGTTAATAAAATTATATAAGTTTCAGGTGTACAAATCAGTAATACATCATCTGCATATTGCCTTGTGTTCACCACCCAGAGTCACATCTCCTGTCACCGTATATTTGACCTCCTTTACCCTTTTCCACCTCCTCCCTCCCCCGCTCTGGTAACCACTAAACCGCAGTCTGTTATATCTATGGGTTTTTGATTGTTACTTTCAGTTGATATCCTACATTCAAGTGAAATCATGGTTCTCAACTTTTTCTGCCTTATTTCTCTTAGCCTGATAATCTCAAGATCCATTTGTGCTTCGCCAGTGGTATCTCATCTTTTCTCATGGCTGAGTAATATTCCATTGTATATATGTACCACATCTGTTTTATTTAGTCATCTTTCGAAGGACACTTCAGTTGTTTCCATGTCTTGGCCACTGTGAATAATGCTGCATTGAACATAGGAGTGTGCGTGTATCTTTTTGGATAAATGTTTTCAACTTTTTAGAGTAGATACCCAGAAGAGGGATTGCTGGGTCATGTGGCAATTCTATTCTTAGTTTTTTGAGGAACTTCCATACTGTTTTCCACAGTGACTATACCAATGTACATGTTCACCAGCAGTGTATGAGGGTTCTCTTTTTTCTCACAACTTCTCCAACACTTATTATTATTTGTCCATTTGATGGTAACCATTCTGACAGGTGTGAGGTGGTATCTCGTTGTGATTTTGATTTCTATTTCCCTTGTAGCTAGGGGAGTTGATCATCTTTTCATATATCTGTTGATCGTTTTGAAGCTCTCCTTTTATTCATCAATTTTATTTCCGTCCTAGAGAGCAGTGGTTTTCAAACTTTTGACCATAACCCACATTGTAAAATTGTAAAAGGGACCCAAGACTCTTACGTATATGTGTTTTTAGAACAGAAAATCTTCAAAAACAATACTTATCCCTACCGTTTGTGTTATGTTCTAAAATGCTCTGTTCTCTTTCACTTAAAGAGTGACCGTCGCTTGTTTCTAAACATTTAAGAACCAACTGATGGGACCTACCATTTTAAAACTCTTACATATATACGCAAGTAGACATGTACGAAATGTTTAGATCTATATTGTTCATCATAGCCAAATATTGGAAACAACACAAATTCCACCGATAAGAGGGTAAATAATAAAACAATATTATAAGCAATGAAAATGAGGTGCACTTTATACATCAAAGTATGGATGAAACTTAGAAACAATGTTGAATGACAACAAGTCAAAAAGTTTATAATAATAATACAGTTTTCAAAAAACTCAAAGATAATGTTTATAATAATCACAATTTATGGAGGATCATACTCTGTTAGGCTGCTCTAAAATTTACACACACACACACACACACACACACACACACACACATTCACGCTCAATTTAAATTTCCTGGGTTTTGGTCATGTTGGTTTCTCTGAAGGAAAATATGTTGTATAATGCTATTCTGTATGCTTTAACTAGTGTGGCAAATTCTTGTTATTGGGTAGGAAAGAAATTATATGTCGGAAATAATTGTGCGCTCATGGATTTGATTTCCTTTCAGAACACACACACACACACACTCATTAACATATCTCTATATTTTTGTATACATATATTTATTAATATACCTATGTATTTTTACATAGATATTCTAGGATCTACTGCCACCATAAAAAGCCTGTGGGCCTTAGGAACTCAGATAATTATTGATTATGTCTTTGAAACAAAGTCAAAAATGCGACTGAAGTTTCGAAACCCGTTGGTCATTGCTGTGACCAGTAAGCCCACAGATCTTTACGACAAGACATGTGCCAGCCTATGCCTGGGAGGCCGTGCAGACTTTCAGAGAATTTCTTCTGGCATCACATAGTCAGATGTGGTTGGGGCAATGCATTTTAGTTGGCAATTGAATAAACAAAACTAGTCAAGGTTAAGATGATTTTAAAAAGCAGTGTCTTATAGCTTACTGTGTATAGCTCACCCTTAACTTTTCCTTTCTGGCTTTGGAATTAGAATCAAAGTAGCTAAGATGCAGTTGTATTTAGAATAATTTGATTCTCTAATTATTTAGTTTTCCTGTTTCGTGCTACTTTTACTTTTCATCATTTAGAATAAAAGAAAATCCCAAATTACCGTTTGTACTGGAATATTAGTTTTAGACTAAATACCTATTTCTATGCTGTCTGTTGGTATATTTTCAGTTAAAGTTCTTCTAATAGTTCTAATGTCAGAATAAATTATGTCTTAAATGATAGGCTTTTAAATGAAAATCAATAGTGTTTTTTCCATAAAACAAAATAACTTCAAGAACTACTTCAGACTTCATTTTGAAATATAAACATTTGTTAAAGGTCCCGGGAAATAATTTTAATTTTTTATTGCCCAGTGGAATACCAAAAAGGTGTGGCAGTTATATTTGGTAATAGGTAGTCTGTTAAATATTCTCATCGAAATGCATCCAGTCATTAAAGTAGAAACTCCACATCGGAAAAATTTTTGCTTTTATACGTTTCATAAATAAACTACACGGTGTATTTTATATCGATCACAGGTGACTCTTCTTCACTTTCCTCAAGCAAGAAATACAGTTTTGATTTCTGAATATTTTCATTTTCTCCTCAGCCATCCATTCCTCCTACACCATCTCCCTTACACACACATGCATGGGTACATACACACATACACATGTACAAATACACACGCTTGTCTTTGAGACCATGCTTATTTTCTTTTATGTTGTCTTCTCCTATTTTCCTAACTTATGTTGATTTTATAGCAGCTGTTGTCTTATAGCTAGCACTTAACATGTGCTACCATAATATGAAGTCACATTATAGGGGGAAAAAAAAAACAGATTATAGCTTGATTTCAAATCATTCCTCTACCTCGTCCTACTTGCATTATATTGAACAAGTTCTTAATCATTTCATGCTGAATGGAGAACGCAGAATCCGTTTTGTACATTGGAGAGTTACACATTAAAGCAGCTATTATTACAGCTGGCATTTCCTAGCTTAGCAAGAATGTGTTAATATATTTCATGAACCATGAAGAGTTTGAGAATTTACTTTGTTAGCCCGCCACCATTCCATGGATGTTGGCAGAGGACACAAGATCATGGGGTCAGAGACAAAGAACAGTTGATTACAGCAATAGCAGTAGCCACAGTGAACAATTTTGTAGATTACTGAGTCCAAATTCCCATAAGGCAACGTTAAGGGGCCAGGTTTAATATCTACAGAGTACGCAGTAGTTTGTCTTACTAGAGAAAAACTGTGAACTCAGGGAACCCAGTCTTTTTAAAGAGGTAGTAAGACTGCCCAACCTTCTCTGCAGTTTATCATACTGGACATCAAAGAAATCCATTTACTTAAGAGGGAGACACTGTCATTATCTTTCAGGACTGTTCATTATACAAATGTCCTTAAAAAGATTGCTTGAAACAAATGTTCTTGATTAGTAGTTACGTGTGACAGTGCTTAGACTTGCATCGTGCTGCTTGAAAATCTCCAATTGTTTTCTAGTTCCCTTAAAAGAAAATTCAACTGCCCTATCTTGGCCTAGAAGACCGTAATTCCTGAATGAGCAGGACTTAGCAGATCTGCCGGCCGCTGTATACTGGTCGCCTTTCAATCTCTCAGACCAGACCTACCAGTGGCCTGTACATTTGTTCTTCCCCCAGAGCGCCACCTTGCCGGTTCCTTGATATCGAAGGTTCGGCTTGAGTCAAGTCAGTGAGTGAGGCTTTACTGACCATCTAATGTCAAGTAGCTCCCATGCATTCTGTCACATCGCCCTGTGGTTTGTTTTTTCCTAGTGCCGTATTAAACTTTTTGCTGTTTATGGTCTGTCTTTGCCTCCTGCCCCACCTTATTCCATAATGTAAACTCGTTATAGAGCTATGTGTATACCTCAAGTCATTAAATAGTGCCATTTACTACTGAATCTCTCAGTATTTGGTGAATGAATGGGTGGATGGATGAATTAATATTCTCTCTCTGCTTTTTTTCCCCTCTTCTTTGCCATTGTACTTTTCCTTTTATTATTTTAGTTAATATTAAACTTGATTGATTCCTAATGAAAAATCTGCACTATCTTTAGGGTTAACAAATATCACAGCAAAAAAGGAATTAATCCACCCCCAGAATAACATAAGCCATCTACTTGTTAAAGTTTAATTATACACTTTTCTATTTAATATTATTAGTGATAAACTGGCAGTTAGATAACCTGTTTGGATTCATTGGTACTGAGAATACAATCACCATAGGAGACTGTACTATGATGCCATGCTGTTTGTTGGCACTGAGAAAAATCCGTGTTTACCTGCTAATTCCCACTAATGCTACATGAGAGGCATTTCTTGATTTGTATAAAATTTAGGAAATAAGAAATTACCTGATCACATATCTATTGAGACCTTCTTATAGTTCACATGTGTTATTCTTTCTGATGAGCAGAAGGCCTGCCTTTGGAATAACCATTTCTTTAGTCACCCTCATGACACTTCTCTCTATATGAGAAAAATTGTTAAACGATTGTTTGCCGTTACAAAATTTCATCTCTTTTTCACTATTTCCTCAAGTATTTTACTTGTTTTCAATAGTTTACTTAGCAGAGGAGGTATGGCAGATTAATACACTTGCTAGATATTCCTTTGGAAATATATATAGAAACTTTTGATTGGTAAATTAAATGGTTTTTATTTTTAGTTTCTGCCTCGTTCTCTTAGTTGATTCCACTAAGATGCAGGTGCTTTTAACATAACTGTTGTATTTATAGATACATGACATATTTAGCAAGATTCACGTGCTAATCTTTTAAAAGACTGTGTTACTAATATAAGGACTAACAATTATCTAAAAGATATTTAATCACAGTTCTACAGATTGATAATATCATTTTCTTTGTGGAATCACTGTGATTATAATTGATCATTTTTCAAAATCAATTTCTTATAGCAAGCAATAAAGGAAAATGTCAAAAAAAGAGAAGCAGAGGAAAAACAAAAACGTGCCAGAATAGCCAAAGAATTGGCAGAGAAAGAAAGACTTGAACGCCAGCAAAAGAAAAAGCGCTTGTTAGAAATGAAGACTGGTGAGTACTATCAAACTTGCTGTTTATACTATATGTATACTCAAGATTTATACCAGTTACTTTCATAGCAATTTAATATACTTGAGTGAAAAAGGAAGATATGGTTACTTGTTTGTATAGTTAATCCATAGAGCAATTCATTTTTCTTTTGGGCTTTCTCTCCTCTAGTTACTAATTAGTAGTGTTTCTATTCTAATAGTCATAGGTGATTTTGGTTCTCTGGTGTACTCCTGTATTTTTACATTTTTTGACTACTATTTCAATAACTAATCTGTGTCAATTAACTATAGGGAACCGTGGGAAGCTCTACAGGCCAAGTAACTTGGTTTCTTTTACAAAATTTACTAAGGGAGGAAAAAAGTGATGCTGGGGAAACTTGATGATTAAAAGTGACTTGAGAGACATCAACCAATTGCAGTAAATGGAACTTAAGTATATTCCTGTCCAAACAAATGTAGAAAAAAGCAGACTGAAGATTTTGAATGCTTTTCTTACAAACATGACAATGATGTTGTGAATATATGTTAAAGTATTTTATAGAGACTCATGCTGTAATATTATAGGTGAAAGAATAAGACGTTTGGTTTATCAGTGAAAGTAGTCCATCCAGCACGACTACAAAGTAGATGAGCATAAAAGTAAATCAAGATTGGCGATAAATAATAATGGCTAAAGTTGAGTCATGGGTACCGGAGGGAAGACTGTTTTTACTACACTATTTTCTCTTCTTTTGTGTATTTAAAAACTTTTCTTTAGTAAAAAGCTCTTGGAAAAATTAAAAGGAAAAAATAGCAAAATTACAGTTTTACAGAGATGTATATGTATATTTTCCAGAGCTAAAAGATACCACAAACTTAGGAACAGCAAAGGAATTAAGTAAATTGTAGTTATATTTCACCCCTGAAAATTCTGGCTCCTAGCCACTAAGGATTACAGAAGGCTTTAATTAAAATCCGTCAACTTCACTGCTAAATTACCGTAGTTTATAATTCAGGGCTGCAAATTCACCTGAGGTTTCCCCAGGGGTAGACAGAGATGCCTTCTTGCCTTCTTTACGTTCATTTTTACAGACATATTTTATCTTTAATAAAGCAAACTGAGTACCTTAATATATCGCACATGTTGCTTCCAGGGGAAAAAATCATCTAAGTACAATCTTTTTTTATAAGAGTACACTTGAAATTCAGGAAGTCTTCTCATAAATATCTTAAAGTGTAAACAAAAATGGAGATCAGAAAGGTTTAACGTTGATTTTTAACATACGCTTTAGAAAGTCATTTAAAAATAATCTATTGCTGCCTAGTTTACCAAACATTCTGGTATTGGAACATTAGCTCACTTACCGTTGGTTAAAGCGTCGTCTAGATGAGTTACTTGATGGCAGATTGGCGGTACTGTTTGTTGTGAGTTTTGCCCTAGGTTCTATCACGCAGAGCCTCTCAGCAATCCTCTGTTCCATCAGTCTTGAAAGTTACTAGATAGGAAGCAAAGATTTTAATGAAACTTCAAATCCAAAGTATCCTTAATTATAGTTTTATTTAACATTATATATCTCCTGATGGAAAGTTCCAATTTTAAAAATTAATAAGTCTTTTATTTTTTCTAATTTCATTTAATTTTCCAATTTAAATGTAACACTTGTACATCATAGAAAACACCTACAAAGTAATAGGTAGATCTAAAGACCATCACCCATAATCCTCCTACCTAAAGAATCACCATTAATATTTTGGCACTTTTTTCTTTCAGTTTTAAGTTTTTCTGTTTTTTTAATAATAGCTATGTGATTCTAGTTTAGTGTCTTGCTTTACCTTGTTGAACTTTGTTTCACGTTGTGGTTAACTTGTAGTTCATTCTTATTACCTGTGTCATTGCATCTACTGGATATGTCATGTCAGATTTAACTTGCATTAGTAATGAGGTCACGGATCAATAGTTATTTCCATCTAATGTAATAAATACATTTATGTATAAATAATTGAAAAAATGTTTGCAATTATTAGGATGTGGACTAGAAAAGGATAATTATTTTAAGACTTTTGATGCATGTTGCCAAATTGATTTCCAAAAGTATTATTCTAATTTCCATCAACTCTTAATTTTAGTGTATGAATGTACCTTGGCTGAGTATTCTCATTTTTTAGGATTTTTGTTAATAGATTAGAAAGTTGTGTTTTGTTATATTTGCATTTCTTTGAGTACTGCTGAGGTTGGGCATTTTTTCAAGTGTTCTTGGTGTTTGTATTTCTTCCTTTGTGAATGGTGTTGTCTAAGTTTTTTTCTTATTGATTTATACAAGTTAGCTCATTATGCATCAGTATTTAACTTTTAAATATATTTTCTTAGTTTGGCGTTCTACTTTTATATCTTGACATATAAAAGTGTTTCATTTTGTTATGTGTTTAATTATATTTTGCTTTTGTGATTATTTTCTGTCTGTAAGTTTACAAAGTCATCCTTTCATCAATTTTATATCCGCTTCAATTTTTTCTACTTTCCATTTTTTATACTATTCTGCTTCATTTATTATGATTCTTCCTTAATCATTCATATATTTGACATATAGATTTTACTATACTAGGGTCTGTTAATTTTATCAAGACCTCGAAAATTTTACCTTCAGTTATGGTTAATAATTGATTTATGTTGGTTTCAGAAAGGTAATTTATGTTGAGGATGTTACGTTTAAGTATTAAAGTAGATTTAAATATTTTGATTTTTAAAATAAATTTAAGAAAAGCTTTCTATTGTATCATTTGTTAATCATGGAACTCATCTTATTTGACTTATTGGATTATTTTATAAAAATTTTTCTATACTGTCTCTTCCCAAACATCGTCTGCAAATTATTATAGATGGATGTCAAATAAATGGAAATATCTCCTAAAGCCTTTATTATGCTGAAGTCCTTATATGCCGTACATTTTGACATTTTGCAGGAGAGTATTCTTCAAAGGATAGTCTGAGTAACATTGATTTATATAAGTGATATTCAATAAATACTTCAAAATAAATACTATATTATGTGTGAATATTTTAATAGATTTAATCAGAAAGTCACTTGATACAAGATGAGAACATTTGATACAACAGAAGGCTATGAGGAAACAAAGATACTTTTGAAACATTTTCTCTCCTTTAAAAACATTTGAATGTTTTGGAAGTGAACTTTGAATTTTTTTTTTTTCTTGTAGAGTATGGAATTTTAAAAAATCTAGGAATGTACCCCAAATTTCACATTACCAAACCTGTAATTTTCTCATCAAAGTGAAAGACCTATTATAAAATTCCAATGAATGATGATTAGTCTGAATAGTCTTTAGTTTTCTTTTAAACATAACACAATTATTAATATAGGACAAAATATTCAGTCTCAATATAGCTGTTATCACCCCATAAGTCAGATAATTGTCAAATATAATAGTACTTATTTCTTGATAACTTTTTATGTTTAAAAATAATATAAGCAGGCAGTCACTTTCCTTTCCATATTTAATGTAGAATATGCTTTATGTCAAATCATAATTTGTATAATATTTATGGCTTTTTGAAGTAAAAGTTACAAACCAGTATGTCTAATTAGCACATAATTACTGAAAACATTCTTAGACAAAATATCACTTTTTGACACATTTAACAGATACACTGAATATACATTTTTGATATTTGACAAATACCACCTTCAATAAAGACATCGTATTTTTATGAAAAATATAAGTGCTATATGATCTTTCAGTATTTTATTGCTATAGAGAAAAAATGTAATAGCTAGGCCACCTTCATTTCTTTTATTCATCAACAGATAGTTTTTTTTTTCTGTATGTTGGAATTATAGTGATACATAAGAATAAGATCCTGCTATAATGAAGCTGAAAATTCGAATGAATCAGACAACTACATGTATAAAATAATTATAGATTATGAAAAGTTATACGAAGTAAAATAAGACAGGGAAACGAGACAGAGACGTGGGGACTGGGTGGAGTGCCAAGTGGTGGTGACCTAAGTTGGTCTTAGAACTAAGGAGAATATCAGCGTGTACCGAGCTCATTATTAATATACAAGACTGGTTATGTAAAGCTCCTTAGAAATTGATAGGAAAGCCAGTCTCGTGTTTATATACTACACGTACTATGTGTACTCAAATAGTGTCTTTTTTGAACATCTCATTGTATCAGCTAAAGCTTTATGCCATCTTTCTACATAGATATTATATTTTAATACAGAACATAGCCCAGTCGAATACTGAACAGCACTGGGGTTATGAGCCGCCACCCCTAATGCAGTCGAAAATCCGCATCTAACTTTTGACTCCCCACATACTTAGTTATTCCTCTGTATCTGCAAGAGCGGGTTCCAGGAGCCCCGCAGATACCACAGCCCACCGACGCGCAGGTCAATGTGTGCAGTTGGCCCCCCGCTTCGGGGGACTCCCAGCCGCTGATCAGAAACAGCGCAGACTTTTACTGACAGAAAAACTGGCATGAACACAGACCCACAGGATTTAAACCTGTGTCGCTCAAGGATCAATGGAACTGCTCTTTGTAGAAGCTGTCAACTTGGCTTCTTTATAAAAAATTAAATAAATAAAGGTAGAAGTGCCACTTTTTGCATTTAGATTAGTATTTTGTCACTTCTCTGGACCAGGAACTTTTTTAGTTTTATTTTTGCATGTAGGTCGCCCAACCCTGAATGATGGAGGAAGAAAAACGGCTTCACGTAATCCCTCTATAACCCCACAGGAAGCTTCGTTTCGTGTATTTTCGTGACTTTAGTATTTTTACCATGCGCATATGACCTATGTTTTTTCACAGATGTTCAGATTCTTCTTGCACCACCTGAGGTAGTAAACTAATCCCTGCTCTCTCTCTCGGCCATCGTCAGTCATTACTTGCCCTTGGCAAGAAAGCGGGCAATTATTTAAGTCTACTATTTATTATCACTATTATTTCAGAATGCGATTTTTGTGAATAGAACGAAAATATAGAATAGTGGGCTACATTTCCCTAAGAATAAAAATGAAGCATTAAAAATCTTTTTGGCAGCAAAATTCTAAAAAAAGCACAGCATCCGATATTATCATACTGTAGCATTAAAAGGGCATTTTTCTCATTTTTGTTTTCTTTAAAAATGATGAGCCTGAAGGTCTCTTAAATATTCACATTATAGTTTTGGTTATTTATGTTGAATGATTTGATATTTCATTAAACAAACAAGCAAATTACAGTTTTATAATGTCTTTATTTAATCAGTATGTGTATGTTGAATACATTTCCTGAGGTCGATGTTTAAATTTGAATTGTTTTAATTTAGAAGATACCCAAAGTATTAAAGTGGTAAGTACTGACACTAGTATTTATTTAAAGTATATAGCTATTCTTACGTGTAATCATTTCTAGTAAGACAAATAGTCATAGCAATTTTATGTGATTGTGTACAAGTTTTTTGAAACTGCATTTCTGTTTCTTAATCATGGAAACGAATAGGGCATTTGATAATAGAATTCAAATATTATGCTTTAAGACTTCCTGAGTATGTAAGTTGATTCACATAATTTCTAAATAGCACATCAGAATGGCCTTGAAATGGACCCAGTGTTGTATAATTATGTTTTGTGGGGGAAGTAAATAAGAGCTTATTTAATGGAGCAATAAAAACTATATGAGCAGCTTCTATATTTTAGTCTTTAGGTTACAATTTGTTTATTATTTATTAGATTTAAATGTCTCATTTGGTGCAACTTCAGTCTATTAAATAAAGAGATAATTAGCTTTTAGAAATCTGTTGTTTACCCACATGGCCAAAACTGCTCCTTTGTTTTCCATTCTGCAATTTAGAGTAACTAAGCAATTAGGCCTCCATTTTAGAGGAAATGCATATTACATAAATACTACTTGGGAATGTCTGCCAGTCTCAACAGATACGCAATTAATGTGTATACTTGCCTTCGTAAAGGCTTTGACAATTACCCTGTCCTCTACAGATAACATAAAACTTAGATTATTTTCCATAATTGTGTATATTCCAGCTTTATGCAGTAGTGCTTTCAGTTTCCTAGCATTATTGGCAATTGATGCGTATAAATAGGCCAGTAGTTTTAATCTTTTCTCTATTTAGAAGAAGATAACAAATTAATCGCATTGGCTTTGATGTATTTCTCCCTTCTTACCCCTACCTTTTTTGGAATATTCCTCCTCCTGGTGCTGCTGCTGCTGCTGCTGCTACTACTACTACTATTACTACTACTACTAATAATAATAATTATAATAATAATAATAATGGCAACAATATTACTCATATTACTACTACGAGTACTAACACTACTACTGCCGCCACCATTCGTTGATCACATGTTATTTGCCAGGCTCCATGTGTGTTCGAGACTATTTTTATGGAAGGGTTGTTTAATATTTTATACACGGTTGTAGATTTAGCAGACAATGTAGCCACTAGTGTTTTCTGACCAGATGTCATATTTTTAATTATTGTACTTACTCCTTTACTACTGATGATTTGACAATAGTGCAAGAAAACTAGTTTTAGTAATTGATAACTGGCAGTAGATCATACCTATGTGTGAAGGTTGAAAATTATCTTCCGTGGAAACCTTTGAGGGGGACAACTATCTATTTGGTACCGTAGCCAATAGTTTTAAACTAGATAGCTTCTTTCCTCGTGTTGGGAGGTTTGAGGAGGCTTGCCAAATGAGGAATACTTCCTTACTCTAGTTCAGGTTATCATTCGCTTATCCAAAGATTTATTTATCCCAGCTCTCAGAACTAGGAGGATAAATAACACTGGCACCCTTCTCCTCTTGGAGGAGAGAGTTTCAATGGTCTGGATAGTTCTGTGCCCAGCAGAGCTCAGCAGTTCTGAAGTGGCCGGGGAGAGGTCGTCAGAGTTGGAGTTGACCCAGGGTACAAGTTAACGGAAGCCGGGAGTTTACAGCATCCTAGTTGTAGCTAGGGACACAAAACACCTCCGTGTGTTTTACTGGAGAACCAGTACTCTCAGACACCCCACCATCAGCTCTACCATTTAGCGTTTTTTTTTTTTCTTTCCTGGTGGTTGTAAGAGACTGAGACTCCATGAATGGTAGAAGGGGTGTCTGGTGAGAAATGTTTCCCAGAGTCTTGCTAATAGTTCTACAGGTTTTTATTTGTGTGCCGGGATCTCTTTCGCTGGAGGAACACGGCTTCGGTTGTGAATACTCATTCCGAGCCCGGCCTCTGTGTAAACTGACACGTGTCTTCTCTGTGTAGCTATGCAAGGCTCATGCCATCGCCCGCCTCCTTCCAAAAAGCCCCAGAAAACGGAAATTAGGAGAGGAGGCTCCCAGATTTCTTCCGCACAATGTATCTTAGAATTAATTATTATTATTTTTTTACTTTATTATATATGTTATTCTTTGTTAAACATCTCCATAGTACATCCTTATACTTACTGGTTTATTCATCCCATACTTAAAAGCCATTTTCAAAATGATTTTTCATTAAACCTTCTTATGAGTATTACAAACTACATGAGGAGTAGAAAATAAGCTCCAGTTTTTTGTTTAAATTTGTTTTGGAATGAAAGATTTAATGCTAATTATCATAAACTCTAGGGCAAAATAATTTAAATCTTTATATGATGTAGTATGGGTTACTTCTAAGGATTTTACCACAGAAATCTTTACAGTAACATCATTTATTCATAATTTTTCTGTTACCAAGCACAAATTCACCCTGTTTGCATTCTATGGCACAAATGATACCACCGAATTCTTTTGATGTTATTCCAATATGCAGAATGCTATAACTTTGATAGCATCAGTTACACTTATTGTATTATAATTGAGAACTCAGTCACAGTGGCATCTCCTTTGTGTATCACATTGATGACTCCTTAAGTAATTGTCTCCCCTAATGGGTGGTTATTTGCATACCGTCCACTTTCCAAACCAGCCGATGTTGTCACCGTGACCCCTTTCTTGCTGGGTTGCCAATTCTAAGCGCAGTTAGTTACTTGTATTTGATGGGAGGTTGTTCTTTTTAATTTCACAGGTAATCAGTGAGCATTGTCTTATTTTCAGACATAGCCATGAATCTCTCCAGCTTTTAAGAAACTTACCCCTTTTTTTATTACCTTATATATATTTAAATATTATGTAAATCTCTGCTTTTAGCATGTATCTCAAGAAACAGAAGCCTCCAATTATTTTACAGCGATAGAAAGATACACTTTGGACCTCTGGTTCCCCTCAGAGTGCCCAGTCCAACACTTTAAAAAAAGAATTATATACGTTACAGTTGAAAAAGAGGTGAAATTTTTACCATCTCTAAAGCTTAATACTTCTACCTTTCAAAAAACTGTAAAAACCAATTCGACAAAATTGCAACAAAAACAGGATTGCTTAGTGCCTTACGGCAGCAAAATCCACTATGTGTCTAAACCTCTTTTGCAATTCGAAAAGGCAAAGTGCTCCAAAAAAAAAAAAAAAAAAAAATTAGTAACTTCAGTGCCCAAATGCATTTGATGCCAACGCTGACATGAACTGATAGGCAGTCACATCAAATGTGAATATTAATGCTGCAGAAATGGTAAGATTAATTAGAAGATGCTGCCCCAGGTCGTTCTGGGTGTGTGATTATTTTGCAGCATATACACCTGTTTGAATTTCCTACAGTCTGAAACATTATTTCTGAAATATCTTGCTGCAGAGCTTATGGGTAAGAGACTGTGGATTTTCAGTCCTCAGTGGCCACTCTTGCTGTCGAACTGGTTACACCATCCCTGCTTCTCCGCATTTATTTCTGGTGTTCTCTTTGCCGTAAATACCTTTCTTCCATTTAGATTGACCGAGTCTAATAAAATACGATTTAGTTGAGTTCTTGCATTCTACAAAATGTCTTCTCTGAATATTTGTCCTTGATAATAGACAATCTGCTTTTCTCATAAACCATTACATTCTTGCCATGTAACTCACATATGGAGTATTTCATTAACACTCATTTCATTGGCTTTTGTCTTATACTTTTAATAGAGTGTGTATTTTTCAAGAACATGGCCTTCTACCTTCTTTATCTCATAGGGCCTAGCATCCTAGGTGCACATAGCAGATACCACAGAAGACACTCAAGATATGTCAGACAATCAATAACAATTTAACTGGTCAAATGACATCTCTTTCATTTTGTGTTTAGTTTAGCATATTGATACTTATGTGGAAAGTAAAAATATAGGTTACACTGCAGCCCTTGAGCCAAATTAGCCTGAGCCTATGAAATTTTGTAAATTTTATTGGAATATAGCAACACCCGTTCCTTTACATACATCATCTCTTGCTGCTTCGTGCTATAATTGCAGAGTAATTGGTACGCTGACCACATACCCCACAAAACCTAAAATATTTTCTGCCCAATCCTTTACAGAAAAAGTTTGTCACCTCTTGATATAGATCAATAATCAATAGAGACTCTTCTTTGATTTTTATAACACAGAATTAAAAACAAAAGCTGTCCCATTAACTTCTGTGTGTGTATCTCTGTTGCCAAAGCACTCATTTGCAAACTGGCTGATCTTTGTTTGAAAATGAAGATCTGGTAATTAAATGAGTAAAAATATTGACTCGTCAAAAAAAAAAAAAAGAATGGTAATTGGTAGGGAAAACTTAATCTCTCAGCACATTTCTAAGAGAGAATGATCTGATTTGTAGGGCCTTGATTTGAAATGGGAAGTTGTACAGTTGAACTTTCGAAATGCTAGCAAGCGCCTGGCGTCCGACTGTTCCAGAACCCGGCCCGTAACCGGCCATTGTGCTCTTATTCTTTTATCCCAGCTTATAGTCCCCTGTCTTTCTGCACTATTGTTTGTATATCTTTTGAGATGAAAATACCAATGTGTCAAAAGGTCGTAGGGGAAGCCAGTTTTTTTATTTTTATTTTTTATTTTTCTTAATAGGCTGTCTCTTTTTTCTTTCTATTTTGGTCATTTTGACATTAAATCCTTGAAGCTGAAGGAAACCCATTCAGTGGTGCTGCACCTGGTCCCGAAGGTGGCTCAAAGTCTAAAGTGATTATCTCGGCCAGTGAGAAAGGAACTCAGGAGTATTTATTTGACTTTTGATGATGAATAAATATACCCTAGGGCAGACTGGGAAAATTAAGCAGAGAAATTGAATATGTGCTACTTGAAAATGGCATAAGTAGGCATTAGTGTTCAGATGAAATTAGACATTATTTCGTAACAAGATTTTAAGATATTGTTTCCCGGATAGCTTCCTTCCTCGCTATCCAATGTTCTTCAAGAAAATTAGAAGCCACATAATGTGAACGCAGTTAGCATCAAGGCGGCCGTTACACAGGCTAGGACGCCCAAGGCAGGAGACTGTGCCAGACTAGTGTAATAACAGAAAACAGATGATCGTTCTTGGAATGAGATTCCTGTTACCTGGCTAGAGTGAACTGTCACAATAAAACTCCCACCGATAATTATCAACAATGGGTGGAAGTGACAGTAATTTTAGTTCAGTATCATCTTCTGTTTATTTTTAACCTTTTAGTGCTATGCAGGCAAGCACTCTTGCAAAGTAGAAACATTTTGTTGTCAAATGAGCGTTGAATCGGAGGCTCCATCACTAACTCCCAAGAGTGTTGTATAAAGAAAGCATCACTGCCTTAGGAAGCTGGTTAGTTTCCCTCGGAAGTCATTCTACCTCTGATTTTCTGATTTGCCGTCAGTTCTAAAGATTTTAAATGTGCAGACAGTGCCTGTTTTTAACCTAACTGCAAAGTAGCCTTTAACTGTCAAAAAGTCAAGAAAACTGTTTGCTTAGTGAACAAGAGAAAGTATCTTAATCCAAAAGCCAACAAAGCAGTCTTTCTTCAGAAACCTTTTAGAAATAGTGATTCCTATTGGTGTTGAATTGCAATTATGAGCTCATTCCCAATGAATATTTTTGATGCTAATTAGATTGTATTTCCTATTGGATTCACATATAAATAAAAGTTTTTAAATATTTGTAACGAAACAGTGAAATTTTCTCTTGAAAAAGCACAGGGCCTTTTGATAGTAGTCACTACTCAAATGCATGAAATAGTTTTGTTGGAGAAATATTAAATTAGTCAATAAGTAAATAAATTTACTAAATTATTTAATTGATTATCCTACCATTTTTCTGTGACTCTAGTAAGTGCACTCTGATTTTGGCCGTGGTAGATAAAAATATCATCTAAAGCATTCCACTTTGATATAATAGATGTAACATATTTAGTCACCATTTGTCTGCTGTATAAAGGGAGAAGGGAGAGAGATCTTTCCTTCAGCATTTAGCATTGGTAGAATGTGAGGAATTCTCAGAGATACAAACATTTCCATCAGAGTTTTGCCGTTTAGCTTGTGTGTGTGGGCATGCGTTTAGCTTTCTCCAATTTAAGGTCGGCTAATTTTGAAAACAGAAATTCAAAGTTTTGAGAATTTAATGTATTCCTTGTAGAAACTTATCAGGGGCCTCTTTGGCATAAAGGTTTATTAATTAGATGATATTTATCTTTTCTAAAATATAGAAAAAAGAGGAAAATGACATGGAACATTTACTATAGTTATTTCAAATGATATTCGAATTAATGTTCAGATTTGGCAATTAAAAATTTTCTTCTTTGTACATGGAAATCAAACAGACCATTATTTCTTATTAATGCTTACAAAAATAAAAGTCTTTTATACAAAATTAGCCATGTTTAAAAAAATAAAGCTCTTTTAAGCTGCTGTTCCTAATATAGTATCGTTCCATAGCAGGTGTTCAGTGAGCGCTTTTAAAATATTTATGGAATTCATGTCTGTGGAACAAAAATTCCTCAATTTGTACATATTCTATTTGAGTAGACTCAAAGGTAAATTGGCCCAGTCCTAGGACAAGATATGACATCTGTCGAGTTTGTTTTATGTGCTCTTATGGTATTGGTAATAAATAGGTATTTCACAGTCACGACAACAAACTCAGGTGTTCAAAGATGTAATGATTTCTATAAATGCAATTTAATTTCAGACTGTGAGCCACCAACCTACATAATGTTAAAAAAAAAAGTAGCCAATTTCCTCCCTCCCTTTCCCTCTGTATTATAGCTCAGTAATTACAGTGCAGAATTCAGTTATTTATATTTCAACTTCCCTCCCTCATTCTCTCTTTTCCTTTTCCCTAATATGGACCCCAAGCTTGAGAGCCAGATTGGGGCACACTTCTAAGAGTGTGCACTCTTCTTGGTTCAATTGTCTGGGCCTCAAATAGCCTCCTTACTTTTTGACATAATTTCTCCTGTCCAGCTTTGTTAACATGGCGTTTGTTTTGCTCTTGGGTGGTACCCTGGGAGATCTGTTAGATTTCTCTTAGATACCACCTCTGCTCTCTGACATTGGCGAATTCTCACTTGTACTTGCACTTTCTGACTTCTTTTTCTCCCCAGCTTGTGCCCATTGGAAGTTTCTGTGCTTCTCCTACCAGACTCAGCTGCCAGGGTGGCTTCTGCAGCCTTCTTGTGCCTAGATTGCTCCCTGGCCACCTCTCAGGGAACACATTATTCATCTGCCACTCTCACAGTTCTGTATTTTGGACACAAGATGCTTCTGCTCTTGGATCCACCCTCTGTGACTCCACGGGAAAGTCTATCCTTTTAGCCCCGGCTCCTCCTGGAATGCAGAGTAGAGTGCAGGGCTCCAGCCTGCGTGGGATCACCTCCCCTCCCCGACTCCATCCCACCAGATGAGTCACCTTTTCCACTTACATTCCAAGAATGTAGTGTGCATTTCCTCCTGTGTGCACAGTTCCTATACTGTGAATGGTCCTTTGGGCTTCCACTGTCGGTTGGGGGAAGGGAGGGTGGGCTGCATGTGAGCAGCATTGCTCAAACCTCCGTTGGTCCTTTGAATAAGGCGGATATCAAGTTGAACAGAGAGTTAAAATGAGCCAGGGCTTCTAAGCCTGGGAGTCCATTGGGATGAGTAAATTAAGACACAGAGGCATGGAATTCATATTTGGACAGCAACAAATAACATAGCAGCAGGCCCGGGATGATCTTTGGGTGGAGCTGTGGGAAGGGATGAGGATAAATTGGAGGTCAGGAGAGTGCTGTGCTTGGGAGTTTTGCTTCATGCTGTAGGCACACTCCGGGGGCCTTAGGCAGAGCAGGGATCAGGCCGTCTTTGAGAGAGATGGTCCAGTCCAGATGGCTAAAATGCAGATGGATTAGAGGATGTGAGGGGAGTAGGAAGAGTGAGACCAATTAGGAGACTGTTAACGTTTTACAGAATGTAAATGCCGAAGGCCTAAACTAGGATGGGCTGAGCAAAGACGTAGTAGTTTTTGAAAGGCATTTTCAGGGTAACGCCATAGCTGATTGGGTGAATAGGAGAACTTTTCGTGGTGGGTGGATACCGATACTAGCTTTAGCACGCGTTGATTTTGCATCTCCAATCTAGTGCCTTTTTATCCAGGGGGTAATTTTTCTGAAAGGGCTTGACATTGCTTGTGAAACATAACAACTGCACATAAATTTACCTTTTTAATTAGAAGGAAAACATTTTGTGTTAACAAAGGTATTTTATGCATTCTTTTGTAACTGGACTAACCGAGAACATTTGATATCAAATCTAGTTAACGTATGAGGATGAGCTGGGGTTGTCCTCTCTCCTGGAGAGTGAGACTTTTGGGGTACGGGTAAGGTAAGACATAGAACATGTCCCATTATCCCCTTGAAGGAAAAATTTATTTGAAATTGTTTAGAGTGTTTTCCTCACATTTTCGATCAGTAAAAGAGAGAGACATAGGTTTAGGAAAATTTTATGATACGGGAGACTTAGGGAAATACATATGTATGCAGTATGTATGTATATGAACAAACTTTTTTATTAATGAATTGTCTCTCATGTCAATTATTAGTTTGCTATCTATGCTTTCTTAATTTTTTGAATGGAATATATTTAGTATGTATGTAGAACAGAAAAATGGCATAGATTACAGAATCAGTTGAACTTCTTACAGATTGACAACTTCTCATTTTCCCTGACGATCAATCAGCATTTCAATCTATTATGAGTAGGGATCATTAGCATGCATAAACTAGCAGCCCTATGTAGTTATAATGCATCTTTAATGTGTGACATAGTGTAGCTCCTTAGTCTTATAATACAAGATAGAGTGGCCTCCAGTGATCAACAAGGTGCTGAGATCAATTTAACCTGGATAAAACCATTATCCATAACAACTGTCATTAGGAATGACTAACATTTCACTAATTAGCTCACCATTTACAACCCATAAACTTACAGATGCTAAATGTTTATAAACACCCACAGATGCGTGCACAGCTGACTCTCAGTTATCCGCAGAAATAGGGGACATAGATAATTTAGATTCACTTACAATACGAACCCCTCATTTTAGCTAGTTTCAATCTCCATTCTCTTTGGACTTTTTACCACAGTTGTTAATGAAGTAGCAAATTAACTAATCTAATTTCAACTTCTCTTATTGACGCACATACCCCCTTGTGAAAGCATTAATATGTACAAATGTGGCCACAAGGTGGCTGGCAAGAGGGAGAAAATGAGAAGCACAAACTAAGATAAATATATTGAACAATACGTTCGTTTGTAGCTGTGTGTCTGGTAGCAAGTTGCACGTTACAAAACCGCAGCAAGACACCCACTTCAACGGTGCTACGCCTAACTCCCCTGAAACAGTAGAGAATATCGCCTTAAATCTGAGAGAAATGGACACCATTTCCTGTGGCAGGCCGTTCCTGTGTTAACAATCATTTCTTTTCAAATAATTCCATAACTTAGTGTTGATTTTTCATTTTAATGTCAGCCCGTCTGCTGTCTCATAGCGAAGGAGATGAAGAGATGTAAACATCATAATCCGAGTGCCATGAAGTTACTTCTTTACCTTATTTCCTTTGGTCTAAAGAGTCTTGAGTCTTGCTCTTCTCTTGTAGGTTCCATATCTAAAACTTTTGTTCATTCTCCTTCGGGCACTGGGCTGTATTTCACTTGTCCAGGCAAGTTTAAAAGGCGATATTTGGTAGAGTACACCTAGAGCCAGGAGCGATGACAGTTCCACAGACCATTTATGGAATGAACTTTGAAAGGCAACCAGTAACTGGAAGAATGTCTTCTACGTCTTTAGGCTGAGGTGGTCATAAGTTAACACGAGTTGTTTTCCAGCATTTACTTACGCGAGGAGCATTTCTTTATTGCAGCTTATTAGAGAGGAAAATAAATCATTCCTTTACAGCATGTTACAAATATTTCAAGGTGTTTAAAGAAGAAATTATTATAATAGATTAGATAGAAGTCAAAATTACTGTCAAGAATTGGAATAGTTGAAGAATGGGGCATTGAAGAGAGAAATCTTTAACTACTGGAACTATACACTAGATTTGTACCATTTCAGATAAATGCTACATTAGTTTTTATTGTTTTTCATTGAGGAGGATTTTTAAGTGCTAATAGGTTATATATGAATCCTGCTGGATATTTTCTCAGTAAGAAAAGCGGGAACTCAGTGCATTGAGATCTAGAGAACCTTCTATGTATACTTGCCTTCAACAGCTGCTTCTGTCTTGAAGAGGTGGTGCCACATTTGAATTAGTTATCTATAGCAGGGGTCCCCAACCGCCAAGCCACAGACCAGTACCAGTCCGTGGCCTGTTAGGAGCTGGGCCGCACAGCAGGAGGTGAGCGGCGGGCGAGCAAGCGAAGCTTCACCTGTATTTGCAGCCGCTCCCCAGCGCCAGCATCACCGCCTCAGCTCCACCTCAGATCACCAGGCATTAGAATCTCATAGGAGCACCAGTCCCTGGTGCCAAAAAGGTTGAGGACCGCTGATCTCTAAGGCCTGAGTTACCATGTCGAGTGACTGACTGGGCTAGGGTAACCGATTCATCCCAGTTTGCCTGAGACTTTCCAGTTTTATCACTGAAAGTCCTGTGTTCCAGGAAAAAAAACAAGCACTCGTAATTCTCAGTATGAAAAGCTATGGGAATTAAGGAATCCCTGATAGAGAGTGTGAGGAATGGTGTACGCATGGGCAGCAGAAGAGGAGCCGAGAAAAGAAGATGAGAAGGCGTTACCAGGAGGGTAAGTGGAGGAATCAAATTCTTGCATGATGAAGCCCAGGGGAGAGACCTCTTCACAGGAGAAGGGGCAGACCACTGCCACATGCTGCTAAGAGATCATGTAATAAACAGACTGAAGACTGTCCCACTGGCTCCAGCTCACAGGAGAGGGCAGAGGGTTGACAGTGAGCATGGGAAGTGAGACAGACTAAGAAAGGGTACAGACGTGGGGGCGCAAGTCGAGGGTGCCCGGGGAGCGCAAAGCAGGTGTTTGAATTCATGTCACATGGACTGGGAGGAGTGAGGAGAGGATGACGGCAGATCGAGGGGGGAGCCGAGCAGCAGTGCCCAGGGCGAGACGCCAGCACAGCCGAGAAAATCGAGGAAATCGTCGTCGGGAAAGCGCCGTGCCCCGCTGTGCCCCGCTGTGCCCCGCCGTCGTGACGGGCGGGCAGGGGGAAAGGCTGACGTTGCAGTTGCTGGTAGGAAGGCAAGGCTGTTTTCATCGAGCGCTCTCCATTTTCTAGCTGAAACAGAGGCAGCCCTCTGCCCGGGAGGGGCAGTGCTTGGTTGAGAGGCTTGGGAAGCACAGAAACAGCCCCCGTGGAGTGCGGGCGAGAGGCTCCCGCTGAAACTCGGGGCGGGGGGACGGGGGGGGGGGGGTCGAGTGGTGTTAAGAACCCAGCGGCAGTTGGCTCCCACGACGATGCACTTGGCCCTCATCCTGCAGTGTCATTTTTTTCCCACCATGATTGCTTAGCAGCTGGTGTATAGTGCCAAAAAGATGGAATTGGGGGTTTACCAGACTCTGGGAAAGAGCAGCGGAGAAGGAGGGAAGGAAGATGCTCGCCGGTGAGCAATGGGCCCCGCGCGGAATCACGGAGCGCAAGCTGGATGGGCCAGAAAACGGGGCCAGGACACTGGAGACCGCCAGGGACAAGTGGCGGGACTAATGAAAGGGGAAGAGAGGGAGAAGGGAAGGACAAGAAGGACAAGAGTCAGAGCGTGGCGGTTACGAATTTCAGTTATTAGAAGTATAAGGAAACTGTTGCGCGTGGTGGCAAAGTTCAGATTATTGGCATGAGAGCGAGTGATGCGAAGCAGAGAGAAAGCATGGTCCCTGGAGATGCGGAGGGTCAGGGAACTCGGGGTTTGCTCTTGGACAGTTGTTCACAGGGAACCGAATCCACGCAGGGCTTGGCTCGAAGAGGAAGCCTGAATCCGATGACACAGTCTGTTTTGAATGAGAGAGGAAATTTGTGCCTGATCGGATGACAGTGACCTCGAGGGATGACAGTGGTGTAACAATGAATGGCATGTGTCTCAAAGGCGAGTGCTTTTGACCCGAGGGGGAGGAAGTGATAGCCAGATGTAGCAGTGAAGACCCGAGGGGAAACAGGCCTCCCGTCTCCTTCATCCTCACCGTGTGTGAGAACACGAGCAGCATCCGTGAGAAGGGGCCAGTGGACCGCATCTCTCCGGTTTCCAGGTAGAGCCCATTTCCAGTTCAGACGAAAAGGTGAAAAGATTGTTCTCTGGAGGCAGTGAGATGGTAGAGGAGTCGTTTATGCTGATACATGCGGGAGGAAGTAAAGATGAGGAAGGACTGCTTCTTGGGCACTGGTGTCCGGCCTCAGGGTTTTAACCCCGCAGGCATGTGTTCCGTTCCAGACCTCCGCAATAAAGTGAATATCGCAGTAAAGCAAGTCAGATGAATTTTTTTGGTTTCCCAGTGTATATAAAGTTATATTTACACTATACATTCGTCTATTAAGTATATAATAGCATATATCTAAAAAAAGTACCTATATTAATTTAAAGATACTTTTTAATCACTAAAAAATACTACCATCCAAGCCTTCAGCGAGCCATCATTTTTTCGCTAGTGGAGGGTCTTGCATTGTCCATGAAAGCACAAGATCTGTGAATAAAATGAGGTCTGCTGTGTAGCAGTTGCCCAGTGACTGTGTTGTAGGGAGGGACCAGGAAGCCACTGCAGACTGGACTGATTCTATTATTTCCAGATACTACTGTTCCTAAGAGAGGGATGTTTCTGGCCTTTCTCTCTGAGGTAGGAGCCGTCTGTGACCTGCATCTCATTTATTACCTTGTTCTCAGAGAGGAATGGTTCCCAGTGCATTTGAAGAATCCTAATCTTTGCTTGTTGGTGGAGTTCCCGGCTATGAATGCCATTGTCTTTTTGTGCCCCGAAGCATTTCCTAAAATACCTATAAGTGCAAGTCAACAAAGCTAAGGATCTGAGCTCTTCTCAATTATCATCATCACCACCTCTGTGTCAAAAGTCTGTAATGGAAAGAATGTAAGCTTTAGAAACAAAGATGCTGGTTCTAGTCTCCCTCTGCCACCTGCCTTTTGTAGAGCTCTGGGTACTTCACTTTACCTCCTTGAGGTCCTGCTTCCCTGGCTTCAGATAATAGCTACTTTACAGAATTAGAGTGAGAATTAGATTAGAAAATTTAGGTAAAAATGTTCCACACAGGCCATTCAAATGCTGGCAAAATGGCATTCAATCCAAGTGATGTTTTCTCATGTATCTTAATTCATATTTAGATTTTTGTTCTTTTTTCTCATGCATTCCTTCTAAATACAGTTTTTTTTTTTTTTCAAAGATCTGATATATCAGTTTTTATTTAGAGGCTTCTATATTCTTTTTGTCAGCTTTTTATAGTCGAGGGAAGATCTTATTGTTCTCTTGAGAGAGTTTAGCACTTTTTTTGCCTCCAGTTTCTTTGCAATTGTTAATGAGTTCATGGAAAGTTCAGTTGTTTCCCATTTTCATTTCTTTTCTGTGTTATTTGCTTTCTCCGGAAGCATATGTCAATTCCTCCCCCTCCCCCCCTGCCCCCCACTTTCCACTCATTCAGATTTGCCTTATTATCTTTGCCGACTTCCTTTCTTTCAAAAATATGTTTCTGTTGCTCTAATTAAGATTTTTAAATTTCTTCAGTTTGTAAATATTAATGCCTCAGTTTCTGCATCTGATTGAGGAAGGGGTAGGGAGAGAATGCCATATTTGTGCAGAATAAATCTGTACTTCCCCTTTGAAATGAACTGAAAGAATGGTGAATACTTAATACTTTAAATCACAAATTCATGTTTAAAATGAACCTAGAACTTAAATCTAGTAAAACTACTTTGGGCAAAGTTGGAAGCTGTAAGGTGGTGCTTAACTAAGAACATTCTCAGCACCCAAAATGCCAATACACAGATTTCCACTGTTTACTGTCCTGTGTTCTAAGGTATACATAAAACATGCCATCAGAAAGTTCAGTGCAAAGACAGGTATCAAAGAGTAACCCCCGAAATCATCACTGGGCAGTCAGATGGTTACCATCACAAAGTTCATGTGCCCAGTGCCCCCAGAAGGCCAATATTCAATAGATCAGTTTGGAGTAGGAAAGGTTTATTAATTGAGAAGGTGCCAACTAAGAAGATGGGAGCTGTGAACAGTTCCTCAAATCCATCTTAAGAGCACCTCAAGTTCAAGCATCTCTTATGTCAAGGGGTGGAAGGAGGAGCAGGCCATAGGTGGGAAGCTAGGAAGAGGGCGAAATTTCCAAATCTCTTTGTTACCATTGATCTGAGTCTGGTCCTGAGGTTGCTGTGGATCTTTGGTAAACAGTCATTGTTCTGTACACACTTCCCCACCTCTTCAGGAAAGACTCCTTCTGACCTGGGGCTGTTTTTGCAAAACACTCAAGCCTCAAGCAAAATTCCTGTAGCAATTAGCTCATCTGTAGCAGGAGCTCTTAGCCTGAGTCAGAGAGAGCAGAGAGGAGCATTTCACTGTGTTACAGTCTTGAACGGACCTATTGCCTCTGCATTAAGCAATTTCATAGCAGACTGCTTTTTTTCTGAACATCCAGCATGCAGGTAATCAAAATGAGGTATTGAAATCACCTTTAGACTGTAAGTCCCACGAGAACAGGGGCTGGGGCTGGTTTTGGTGCCTGACACATATTCCTAGTTACCTATTTGTAGGATGGAATTGAACAACAGATTTGACAGTTTTATATTTCCAACTACATCTTGGACAAAACTATTTGACTATTCTGCCAGCACCTCAAAATCAATTCATCTAAAACCTAACATCATGTTCCACATAAAACCTGATTTTCATGTTCTTATTTTGGGTTAATGATACCACCATTTTCCCAGTCACCCAGGCTTGACACCTTCACACTATGCCAGCTTTAATCATAGTGAAGTACAATTTTGATTATTTCACACCTTTCAGATAGATTCTATGGCAGTTCTTCAGCCTTTAATCCAAGCTCCCTCGGCCTCTTTTCCAGCGTGCACCATATGCCGCTGTCAGAGCTTGCCTGTCTGGCCCCTCTGGGGCCTTTCTGGGCTCCAGGTCCCCCTCTCTGAGTGGCTCCTTGTGGCCTCAAGTTCATTTATCCCAGAGCTTCTCATGAGAAAAAAAAAAAAAAAGCGTCTGTGAAATCACTGCTGTTCTCTGTCTTTCTTACTGTCTCTTCTTTTCTGATTCTTGGTATTGAGTAAGCATTTCCATTTTCTCTGTCTGAACTCGTATCATTCTTTGTTCAAAAATTTTGAAGAACAAAGCCATTGAAAGTCTTTTTTAAAATTCTTCACTACCATAGGAAATATTTGAAAAATTTAAAAACACTTTCTATTGTATTTTCAACAGGAAGTAAGCAATTGCCAAGCTTAAGTACTAGTCAGGCTTATTTCTCAGAGTAAAGTGAAGATCTCCTGAGTGACAAGCGCAGCGCCTACTCCGAAGTGGTGGTTATGCTGTATAATTAACCTTTCGTCTCTGAATTACCTTTTGATCAAAGGGTCATGGGTGTTCACTGAGTCATATCTTGTTAAATGCCAGTATCAGTTCACATCTCTGTACATATATTTATTTATATTTATATTTAAATAGATACATTCTTTTTTCCTGACGTCCTGTGCTTCTGCAACTGAAGGCATCCGTTCAGCACCCTAGACCCTGTGTAACACATGGTGACAACCTTGACAACATTTTTTTTTTTTTTTTTTTGCCAGGGAGTCAACTCTGGGTTTTAAACTTCGCTTTCTTTGAAGAATAATCGTTGGAGTAGGTCACTGTGAACATACTAATCAGAGTCAGGCACTAGGATACTTACATGGGAAACATGTGTTTAACAGCATTTAACACAAAAAGGATGACTGGGCAATGCCTTTCTTCAGCACCATGTACTGGGGTAACAGCTGACCACGTAGGATGTCAGAAATGTATCCTCTGCTTTGTAGCTGTTAGCATTGAGTGACCATCGAGAGGTCTATATCCAGTGTCCTCATTGATAAAAAGAAGCGATTAGCTTTTTTTCACTTACTATGTTTCAGAAATGGATTATATCAACTACTTAAATTTAAATATGCTTCATTATTTTTTCATATCATAATGTATTGTCATTTATTTGGTCTCTTTCCAGTGGGCATTTTGGTTGTTTCCAACCATTTGTTATTATAAACAACATGATAATGAACATCCTAGGTACGGATGCCCTCACACACATATGAGTTATACACAGGATAATTTGCTTAGAAAATAACTATTTCATTGAATGGTATGTACAATTTTGTTTCAGATAGAGATCCCTGGATTGTATTCCATTTATTTTATATTTGTATACATTTGTATACATTTGTTTTATATTTCCACCAACAATGTGTGAAGTGACCTATTTCCTAATCTTTATTAGTTATTCTCATTTTTTATTATCGTTAGGCCGATAGGTAAAACATGGTATCTCATTGATGTATTTGGACTATCTTTCATTATGAATGAGGTTGAGGTTTATATATCCTCCATCTAAAATCCTGGTTCATGTATTTTTATGATGAGTTTCCTGAACATATCATTTGCCTGATTTGTTGTTTTGGGTTCTTTTAGTGAATAGTGGGTCTTTTTCTTATTGAGTCATAATGTTTTTTATTTTTAAAAATTCCGTCTTAGGGCATTACCTGTGTTTCAATTTCTTTTTCTAGTTTTTCCTTTCATCATTTACATGCAGACTTTGTTCTTATTATTCTTTGGATTTGTAGATATTTAGTATAGTACAATCTGTATGACATTTGGGCATTTAGATTTTTCTTGGGAACATCTTTTCATTACAGAACGAATAACAAATCTACTTTTCCATGTCATCTGCTATACTTTTGCAATTTTATATTTTAATGAAATATTTGAGCCATTTGTAAACTACCATCACCATAGTAGTTATTGAATATTTTCTTATTTCTGATTTGAAATGCCACATTTATCATGTGTCATGGATTGAGTTTTCACGTGTATTTGATATGAATTGCCAAGAGCAGTATGTACTATACATTATTTTACATGCTTATCTGACCACAGAACCACCCTGCCTTCCCTCATAAAACACACACACACACACCATTCACCATTCTGTGGTATATATTTTGGGAAATGCTGTCTTATTGAAGTTTTGTTTTCCTTTTTTGTTTTTAATATGGGGTATTCATTTAATACAAGTTTTTGCTATAACATTTCATAATGACAAACTCATTTATATGGTTACTTTTAAATCTTGTACCTTAAGTATGTTTACATTCCAAAAATGGTTGTGTCCTTTTTATTTGAGAGAAGGAACAGACAAGTAACTTATTTCTTGAATTTTGTCAGTTGTTTATATTAGTTTTAAAAATGAAAGAACTAATAAAAATAATTCCAGAAGAGGGTAAATTAGATATCTTCATAGGTTAAGCTAAATGAATTTGATGCTGGAATAATTTTCTTACAGCAGAATCTAAATCATATGAAATTTGGAAGTTGGAAATTAGTGACAATACAGTATGATTTGTTACAGTATATTTATATTACCACTTTTTCCTGGCTGTTTATATAATGAAAATAGTACCATACGTTATACATGACATCCAATAATGGATGTTCATAAAAGAAAAATTCTTTCTTTTACAAATATCTCTATAAGTCTATTTACTGTAAGTCATGAAATTATTTAGATTTCAGTTTGAATACAGTGTAACAAATAGTATGATAATTATGGTTTTTACATTCAAACCTATCTGTAAAATATTTTTTTTTCACTCAGGTTTTGAAAAATAGACTTATAAAGCAATTAAAAGAATAGCCCATGTTCTATGCCCACAGATCCGAGCATACTCCACATAGCAAGAAGGTGGGGTGGGCGTAGCAACATACGATGACAATCACAACTGTCATGGCTTCTGTAGGTACTCAGAGAAGGGAGAGGCAGAGAGGTTATCAGTAAACGCCTCTCCTGTTCCTGTAAATGCGATGGCAGATGTCCACTCACGCTTGACTGGCCAGAAATGCATCGCATCTCTCCTTACCCCCACCCCAGCTTTGCTGCAAGGGAGTCTCACAAAATGGGGTTTTAACTTTTCCTGTCTCTGTAGTGGAAGCGGACAAGAGAATGGATGTGTCGCATTGGCCAATTAGCGGTGTGTGCCATGTGAGTGGGAAAGGATGGTCATAATAATATTAGAAATAATAGCGAATATTTATCGAGGCCTTACCATGTGCGAGGCTCTATTCTAAGCTGTTCATGTATATTAGCTGACTTGATCCTTACAACAGCCTTTTGAGGTATATACTCTTACTGTCCTCATCTTATAGGTAAGGAAATGGCACACATCTGGTGAGAGCAAGACCAGGATGCAAGCCCAGCACTTTGGCGCTTTGGCACTTTGACTCCCTGATTTTGCTCTTAATTGTTCTATCTGAGGGAGGAGGAGGGATGTGGGACCTTCCTTCTTTGTAAAAGAGTCTAATTTTTTCCTTCTAACTTATAACAGGAAAAATATTTAATTCAATTTTGCAAATAATGAAGAGTAGTGGGAAAAAAACCAGCAATATTAAAACATTTTAATAAAAAATTCCGCGTATATTTGAGCCAGTCATTTAATTACAGCATTAAAGAAAACTGTTCTAATAATTTTATCAGTTACATCCCAATGAAAATTAGCTTTCTAGCTTTTTTTGACTCAAATAAATTTTTACTTTTACATCTAGATTAGGACACATTCAAAGACTTTGTTTAAAACGATTCCTGCCTTTTTACTGTCTGTTTAGTATTTTGAGCTTTTCTCTAGAAGGTTAAAGACTGAACTAAGCTACCAAGTAAAGCAAATGCAGCCTGATTCCCAGCAGCATAGAGCAGGAATTTACGTAATGTTGTTAGAGCAACTGTCGTGTGATTCTTTTAGAAAGAATTGGAATAAACTACGAGTCCATGAATTTTGCGCACCAGCTGCACACTGTCCATTTGCTGGAGAAACTGGGCATTCCTATCCCCACTCCAAATTCCAAGGGGTCCTCCTCCTATCTCTTGCTACTGCTGAAGTCACGTAAAGTGGTGAGACATAATAAGCTAAATGAAATAAGTCTCAGTGAAAACAAATACGAATGACGTCACTTATTTATGGAATCGAAGGAACAGAATAAAACAACTCATAGATTCAGAGAACAGCATGGTAATTGCCAGAGGGGAGGGGAGTGGGGGATGGGCAAGATGGGCGAAAGGGATCAAGAGGTACAAACGTCCAGATACAAAATAAATAAGTCATGGGATGTAATGTGCAGATTGGTGACTACAGTCAGTAATACTATATTGCAAATTTGTTTTTAGAAGAAGGAACCCTTGGTCGACCTCACGGATTGCAAGGACCTTGTCATCTTACAATCCCTTATTTTTTATTTTTTTACGCCTACAGCACCTGGTCTTCCTAGGTGACCTCTCATCCAAGTACTAACCAGGCTCAACCCTGCTTAGCTTCCGAAATCAGATGGGATCGGGCTTGTTCAGGGTGGCATGGCTGTAGACTATATTGCCAATTCGAAAGTTGCTAAGAAAGTAAATCTTAAAAGCTCTCATCACAAAAAAAGAAAAAAAAACCTTTTTTAATTTTGGTGACAAATGGTAACTGGCCTTATTGTGGTGAGCATTTTACAATACATGTAAATGTCTGATCATTATGTCGTACACATGAAACTAACTGTCTATGTTAGTTATACTTCAATAAAATTTTTTTTAAGTGCTGGACCTAGAGAAAGTTACGTCGGGAGATGATGGCACTAAAAAGGGAGAAGCTCTGAAACCACATGCAAAATACACACAATGGGAAAAGGTCACAGATGGAGAACAGTCATTTCTTCCTAAAATCCCCTTCTCGTATTAGTTTGCTCTGTGGCTTAGCCTCAGCTTTCTTTTCTTATCACTGCACACGCTCTTCCTAAGAGACCTCATGACCAACCACAATATCAAAAACGACTACAATGGAGATTCAGTACTACTAAGTCCTTACTACGTGCCAGGCACTCGGAAGCTCTGCAGTGATTTACCTTTAATCCTCCCAATAACCTTGTGAAGTATTATTATTATTCACAAGTTAAAATTGACCCCCCCCCCAAAAAAAAGAGAGAGAGAAAGAGCATTAGTAAGGTTAAGTAATTTGCCCACAGTCACAATGCCTGCAAATTGGAAAGCCAGTATTTAAATCCAGGCTGTTCGAATTCAGGACATGTGTTCTATGTTATTTCACTCTGCTTGTACTCATTCTATAGCATCGATATGACCAATACACTTCTAAGTTAAACCTACTGGTATAACCGATACCTCCTCCCCAGTTTAAAACTGTGACTCCAATAGCCTTCTAGACACCTTTAATGACTTGCAGCTGGCTAACTTAAGAACATCTTAACAGATCAAATTCCTCTCTAGGCTCAGCCCCGTTCTGTACCAAACAACAGTGATTTAGTACTTGATGAGTAGTATCATGATGAGTCCAGTTGACCGAGGCAGGTACCTGGAAACTAGCCTCTCCTTCCTTTTGTGTGACGCATCCATGCAGACCAAGATTTTTCTGTTCCTCCTCTTTTCTCTTCTCCATTCTCACCACTTACGTTCCTTACTGGGGTCCTGCAGTCACATCTTCCCTTGATTTAAATCACTGAAACTGCCCTTATTTTCCATGCCCTCCATCTTGTCTCCTCCCATAGTGATCCTTCTAAAGTAGAAATCTGACCGTGTTACTCCCTAGCTTAAAACGAGTTCGTGGCTCCCTTAAAGATAAAACCCGCACTTCATAGCCTGGCACAGCAGTGCTTGGCGAGCTGCCCCCTGCCTGCCTCCTCGGCACCACCTGTTGCCACTCCCCGCCGGACCCCACTCTCCATCCCTAGCCATCAGAAACTAGTGTTTCCTGTCCCTCCGGGACCCTGCCTCGCACAGCCGGTCTGTGACCTTCAGCGGGGCCTCCCTCTTCAGGAAGTGCTGGCAAACCCAAAGCTCTTCTTTCAATCAGGTGTCCAGGAGACCTTTCATGACCTCTGTCCCTTTTCTCTGTGCCCCGTACCAGGCATCCTTCCTGGGCTGGAGCTCTCCATCATAATACCCCTGTGGTACCATCTGTCACCTCTCTTTGTCCCAGGACCAGACGGAAGCACGTTTAGGTGAAGAGTCCACCTCTTCCTTCATCCCCCAATCCCCTGCCCCCCTCAGTTGTCTTTTCTTGGCAGAAATTTTTTTTTAATTTTTTTAGTTACATTATAGTAGTAATATAGCGTCCACAAACTCCTTAATGAAATATAACAGGCTCATAGCATAATAAGTTATCTTCCCTTTCACGCCATCCTCTATTTCCCAGAGGCAGCCACTTTTAACTTTAAGGCCTTCATCCGCATTTAACTCTTCCCTATTGCTAGATATGCTTAGACGCTCATTTATGAATTTACGCATTTAGACGTTACTAAGTTGCTGAGAAGTGGTTGAAGCTCTAGTTTCCCCTCCTCGCTTGGAGTCTCCTCGTGCACTCCTCCTCCTTGACCCCTGCCGTTGTCACGTGATAATCGTGTCACAGCCGATGGGCACAAGACGAGCCGCCGTCTGTTACATTGCAACTGCCTGCATATTCCTCACCCCGCCGGTCAGTGTTTCCTGTTGGAAAACCATGTCGTTTCTAGGTCTATACTAAATTTTTCTTTTTTTTTTTTAATTTGCCAACCATTTGTGTATACCTGTCACTGTTTTATCCAAGCGCTCTGACAGGTCTGTGAAGTAAACAGCAATCGTTTTTGCAAATGGTCCAACGGAGCAGATTTGCTTTCGGCTCCTTGGGCCTTGTTCCGTCTTCCAGCCCAGTTTTCACCCACGTGATCTGAACTGGCTGCACCGGGGACACCAGTGCCATCCCGGGAACTCTTTTTCTGCCACTTTGGTGTTTGTCCCTTGCTTTTTCTGGATCTCATGTTATTTCGTAGTTTTCTTCTTTGTTTTGCAAAGGCACGTCTTCCAGTGGCTTTCTAAGAAAGAACGACCACTTGCAGGTTTAAAATGACTACTTTTCCTATCCTCATCCTGTTGGCAACATAACCCATTTCTTCATCGGACGTAATTTCTCTTCAGAATGTGAAATCCATCTCTTTTCCGTCATCTGTAATTCAGGTCGCTGTTGAGAAATCCAGTTACACTCAGATTCCTTACCTTTTATGTGACCGATTGTGCTTCGTTTTTAACGTGCTGGACCCTTGTAGGATCGTCTTTGCATCCTTCGTTATCTGCAGCATCAGCGTTGTACCTTGGCTTGGGGAAAGTGGAGTAAAGGAAAGAACGTTCCTACCATGTTTCCGCTTTGTCGTTTTTCTCCTGCTCTTTATAGTCAGGTGGTTCTCAAGACACCGCCTGTTCAGATTCAGTCATGTGCACTTCCTGGGGGCCACTCGCGCCTCTGAGACAAGGGTAAAGTCTCACCCTGTTATTTCCAGGGCCTTTTTCAAGGTCCAGTACATAGTGCTGAATTGATATTTGTTTTCAATACGGAAATGACTTCCAAAAGTGCTACCCAAAATTTTGTCTGAATCCGAGGCCAGAATTTCCAGCTAGCTTCTAGAAGTTGTCTGCAGCTAGCACACCACACTCACCCGCCCAAAAGGGAGCTCAGCATCTTCTCTAACACGTGTCCCTCTCCAAAATCAGTATTTTTAAAACACTTCTCCATAGTTTCTGTTTCGCCAGTCATGGCCCCGGAGAGCTCAGAGGGGGCTGACTCACTCCTTAGCAGCTTCATCCCCACCTGTCCCATCATCCTGGCGATTCTGCTCTAGAATATCCTTAACTCTCCTTTCTCCATTTCTCACGACACTGTGAGATTTTTTTTAAAACACCTTTTACAAATTAAACAAGGTAACGTGTTCCTCAGACACACCAAAGCTTTGACTATTGCAGTTAGTCTATTTATCTAGAAGAGTTTTCACACAGCGGGAGAGAGGCTATAAATATTTTGAATATAAATTGACTTGCAGTTAGAGAAATTGAATTCTAGTCTACAATAAAAAAATGGCTAATTTTTATTTCTCTGATTTGTATTAGAGAAATGCAAATATGAATCATTTAGGTACTTTGTTATTCTTCACTTTTGTCTTTATTTCTGTCTTTTGCCTTTGTGCCTGCTGGTCTTTCTGCCAGGTGTGCTCTTCCCTCCACAGTCCCTGTCCTGGCCAACGCCTGCCTATTCGTCAGGTCGTAATTCACTAGGAAGCCTCACGTCTCCAGTAGTTCATACAGGTCACTCTCATATCTGTCACACTTATCTGTTTCTTAAGAGCAGAAAACATTTCTTGTTAACACTTGGGGCCCTGGTCTCCCTAGTACCTAATAATGGCTTTGTGCATAGTAGGTCCTCAGGAAACACATAGGGAGTGAATATTCTAAATGCATTTTTAACATATGGGAAAACATCTTTATTATACGTCTTCATCTCTAGCAATTTCCCTTAGAAATGATGTAATATATGATTATGTCCTTTACTGAGAATATAATCAAATATACTACGAAAGATTTCATTTATAATGTATCTAAAACAACGTTTGAAACATGTGCAGGTATTTCACAAACTTCCTCGAGTGTACGATAGAGTTCGTTCAGGAATTTATTTCCCTACATTTTTATGTCACTTAGCAGTTTGCCAAGCACTTTCATTTCTGTTATCTCATCTGATCCTCTCATTAATCCTAGACAGGTGTTCTCTCTATTACACATGTCAGGAATGATTATGTAACCAGCCTGGTGTCGCACAGGTTGTTAGTTGGGAGCTCAGACGAGAATGCAGGTCTGCCTGCTTTGGTGTTTTATTCTTTCCATTATGCATGTAAGCGTGAAGGCCAACAGAAGCCATCAGCTCTGGGGACAAGGGCAGGAAGAGAGGTTCCAGGTGGAGAGCGATGGGCAGGAGAGACGGCAGAGAATCACAGGTTTCGTCTTTAGCTGAAGAATTAGGTGGTGATGTTGGAAGTATGAGATGGGATTCGAAGTGCGGCGGGAATCAGTGTCAGGTACAAGAGACAGAGCTGGGACTTTATATTGCGGGAAGTGAGAGATATAGAAAATTTGTGACTGGGGGACTGAAGATCATCATTCTGCTTTAGGGCTTATCAGTAGCATTTGAGATGAATTAGGATTAGGGGGAATCAGGAAGCAGTACGACTTCAGGTAACTCGTGTGGTATTTCAAGTGAAAAATAATTCAGCTGTGGACCGCCAACATAAAGTTAAGTCAGACAAAGTCACAATGGATCAATGCATGAGATACGTGGGAAGGCACATGAACAAAGCCCATCAACTGAATGGATGGATGCGTGAGACGGGAAAAAAGAGAAATGAATGTACGTTGTTCACAGCATGGTGGGAATGTCCTGCCACCTACTTGGCCCCTCTGCATCTGTGACCCTCATTCTCATCATCATTCCTCCCGGTGACCATATTGTACCACACTTGTCATACAGTCAGCATATCTTAATGAACACTTTCTATGTCATACTATCATCATGCCAGGTTTTGGAGATAAATGAAAGCCCCCATCTCTGTACTCAGTGAACTCATAGTCTAGTGGAAGAAACCATCCGGTAAACAACATCGTAAGGCATTTACCGCTATTAAGTACCACATGCTGTCGGGACACAGAAGGCCACCCAGACTAGCCCGCATAGGTCAGGAAAGGACTCTCGGTTAAGGAGAGGAAAGTGAGAGGGACGTTCCGTGTAGAGAGAAGAGCATGTTCAAAGGCCTGGACTAGAGAACAAGGGACTGTGGTCTGAGTTGCCGGTAAGCCTGGAAGGGTCCGCATCTGTGTCCTAGGAAACGTGGGGCTATCCTGCCTACCCATAATATAATTATCAGGTATCTTAACCTTACGACAATATGATTATTTAATATCAGGTACATTTTTAAGTTTCTCCAGTTGTCCTGATAATGTCATTTATAATTTTTTTACAATCCAAAAGCTAAACAAAGATTGTGTGTTGCATTTGGTCGTCATGTCTCTTTTATCTTTAATCTAAATGGTTCCCTATCCTTTTTCCTTTCTTTCTCTCTTGGCCTTTTATGATATTGGTGATTCGTAAGAACACAGTCCAGTTGATTCACAGAACAGTCCTCACTTTGGCTTTGTCTGATCATTTCCTCCCATGTAGATGCAAGTTGAACATTTTTATGCAGAGGACTGCGCAGGTTATGTTGTGTCTGTCTCTGTGTCGCTTCAGAAGGCATTCGTTGTCAGTGTATCCCATCATTTGTTATGCCAAATCCGATTATTTGGGTAAGGTGCTGTCTGCCAGATTCCTTCACATCCTGTTCTCCCTCAGCCTCATACAGACTGCTTTTTATAACGGTCTGCTTCCCTCATATCTGTGTCCTTTTCATATCAATGGAACTCGGTCCTCTTTATGTCTTTGACATCTATTCATTTATAGTCTTTATTTAAAGAAGAGCTTTCTCTCTCTTTATATTTAAGTTATTCCTAATTTTTTTTCGTATAGATACGGATACATGCTTCATTTCTTTTTTACAATGTGTAATAATCCATTCCCATTATTACTGACTCAGTGTTCCCATTGTCCTCCATTTGGCCAAGGCTACCCATCAGTCTGGCTTACCCATCAGTCTGGCTCCTCTGCCCTGTTGACACTCGCCTCTCTGTCTCTGAGCACTTTCTTACTGTCCGGCACACCACTATGCGCCTGGCTCATTTCACAATATCCTGGGCTCAGCCCTGAAATCAGCTATTTCTCTAAGTATTCTGGTTCCTGTTAGTGACTAATTATATTGAGAAACCAAGATCCAAGAGCCAGATGTGCTCCTTGCTGCCGTATTGTCACTGCTTCTGGGCTCTTTCGGGCCACAGCGCTAGCTAGGACAAGAACTTTAAAAAAAAAAAAAAAAAAAAAACCTTGAGCTGACATGATAGCCATCAATCCAATCCAATACTTCATGGTTCTTCCTCTCCTTCTGCCACTTTCATATTTGTGTTTATTTTCCCACCATGGGCACCTCGTTTCTAACATCGGCGTATTTACTCATCTGATCAATCTTATAATACGCACATAATAGTTTCCAAATCACTATATTGATACCTCTACCAACAGCAAACTTACTAAGGAAAATTTAGATTTGCTTGGTAGTTTCTTTTTTTCAATTAAAGTGTATGCCATTAATTGCATACTTGTTTTCTAAAATGTTTTTTTGTGTGTTTGTTTGTTTGTTTGTTTTTACACGAATGAAATATATTGACAACCTTAAATATTTGGCGTTACCTGTAGTTATTTTCAGGAAAAATATAGTTGAGTTTGAGTCCAAATTTTCAAACATAGCTAGTTAGTTATTAATTAAAATATCTGAAATATTTAGCATGTTTTAAATAAAATAACCATCAAGCCACTTTAGAATTAAATTCACATGTAAACAATTTTCAAATACTCTATTTCTCATCCACCTCTTTTTGATTACATAAACAAGGTTTTCTAAAAATACGAGTTAGGACCAGATGGAAAAAGGGGTCGATGCATATTTATATTTATGTATCTGTTTGTAAACTGTAAATAAGTGTTATTTGTATTCCACTGCATTTGTCGTCTCTTCCCTTTAAGGCATTGCATCTCAAAAACAAAAAAAGTTCCAGAGGAAAACAGTTTTCTGTTACTTTAGATATTACTGTATACCAGCCACATAATTTCACAGAGAACACCTACAAATAAACTCTCCCTAAGGGAAAATAAAATCATTGGTGTTTTCTTGTATTTAGGTTGGGCCAGTAGTTTCTTTGAAGCTTTTCCCCCCTGCTTTCTTTAAATAACATTTAGCATTGACAACTATAAATAGCTATAACTATTACAAGAAAATCTGATACTTTTAGAGAGAATTGGCTCTGTAATGACCACATCTTCATTAATGATATACAGGATATCAACTTAAATTAATCATATTGTGTAGCAGTCCTTTATGTTTTTGAGAGTTTTTTGGTTTATTTTTCTTTATGGAAGACAAACTTTTCATGCATAAAGTCTGTAAAAATTCGTAGCGATCATTGTACGTCATCTGAAGTTAGAGGACGATTGTCCTCTGATGTAAAGAATCAGTTGTTGGGAGCATGTGCACAAAACTCATTATACAACTTTGTATAATGAGTTTAGACGGCAGAATATCAACAACACCAACAAAAACACTCCCACACCTGGTTGATTTGAGAGTAGCAGCTGATGCTTTGAAAATAACCCACTTCTACAAGGGAAATGTGATTCATGATAACCTGAGACTCAGGTATGACAAGAACCACGTTCCATCTAAAGTTATTGTGCCCCCTGCTTATAAAAGTGATGCTTGGAGGTTAATCAATGGGACCTGGTCCTCCAGTGGACAGTAACACAGGCACTAATGAGCCAAATCTCATTAAGAGATATTTGATTTATGAGAGAGTTAAAGTCCTATCATATTTTGAAATTGCTGGCTTAGTCCTGGCATCTGATCTTCGTTCCCCGTACCGCCGCCATCGCCAGTTGCTGTGTATGCTCTGACATTGCTATGGTAACCCTGAGGGCTGATGGAATTCCCTGCATCTCTTTCACAGAGGGTGATGAGACAGGAGTGATGGATAGTCTGCTGGAGGCCTTGCAGTCGGGGGCTGCCTTCCGCGACCGAAGAAAAAAGACACCAAAGCCGAAAGGTGAACATTATACTTGTTTCATGTTACTTTCTAGGGAACTATCACAAAGAACAACCCTTTCATTTCTTTTTTTCTTCTTTTTAATTCTTTTAAAGTCATGTGTCAAGAATGTAGTGCCATGGGCAACAACTCTTCAGAAGTTTCATAAGTTTTCTTAATCCTTCCCTTGTGATGACAAATGTCAGAGAGAGAAACATTCCAGTTGGCCAATGTCAGTAGCACATTACAAATCAATGCACTGAACTTAGAAAATCCCGATTAGTGTGACAAGTCTCGTCTAAAGAACCATATGTACTTTATCCCTGCAGAGTTTACAGCAGCATAATTAAATGGGAAGTAAAAGTCATAACATTATTGCTTTGCTTCCAGGATTACTTAACCTTGGAAAAAAGTTTAATACTGTCACACTTCTTGAGATGAACAGACCTCTCTATATTAAGTTTCTTTTCTTTTTTTACAGATATTCTGCAGAGTCTCAGTCCAGTGTCTCAGAGGCCTGTTCTGAAAGTTTGTAACCATGGTAATAAACCGTATTCATAAATTGCACATTCTTCTTATCTACTTTTATCCCGTTGATCTGTGATTTTAGTAGGCTGCCACAAAGTTCTCAAGTTTCAGTATAACTACAATAGTAAAAAATGTGTGGGTGGACGTATTTGCTGAGATTGTGTACTCATATTCTCCATCCTGATATTTTTGTCCTGAAGTAGTATCTAGGATTCTTCTTTCAGATCTCGGGTGAATGTTTTTTTTTTATTATTATTTGAAGTTACCTCACACATTTCTGATCAGTATTATCCAGGGTATCCTTTCAAAACTATTGCGTGCTTATAATACTGTTTTAGGCAATGGATTTACTTTACATCAGGTACAATTTGAAATGTTGAATCTGTTACCTGTCTTACTCTACCATATTTGCCAGTACAGTTTGAAATACTGTGCCCAGCATTTTGGTAAAATCATTTATACAGATGAGCTTCATGTGATATCGTGGACGGATGTGCTAGAATCACTAAAAAGGTAAGTTAACTTAGTCTCTGATATTTTAGAGAATGATTTCTTTCAAAAGTCCCCCTCTCCCTCTTTTCAAGGTGCCAGTTTGCGTTGATTGGATTGTATTTATTTTGGTTCTCTTATCTTCACTGTTATGCATTATGGAGTTCTGCTTACCTTCCTTAGTACAAAAAAAAAAAAATTCGTCATTGTGAACACCATTTGTTCAGAGTGAGACTCATCAGCGTTGGTCGGATTTATAAATGGGAAAATACTTGACAGATTGCGTGCAAGGCTTGTTTTGAGTGCAGATGAGTTAACTTCTGTTACTACCTACTGGTGATTGAGTAGAGAAACTTGTGTCAAATTTTTAGGAGAGCCTAAAAATATGCCGAGGTAAATAAGGTAAAGACATGGAGGTAACATCTGTGAATAGCTGTGTAGATCCCTTCTACTCAAGGTAAAGTGTATGTGGTAGATGCTTAATAAGTGAGAGAAGAGGTTAAAACCTGCAGCAAAATTTTATCGAGACCTTTTGTCTCTTTTTAACAGTATGTTTTTGTTATTGTTTTGCCTTTCTCTAGTCTACCAACAGGAAAAAGGAATAGTAATAAATCAGAGAAATGAGTGGTGTATGATTAATTCCTAAATGTGGGTTTACGATTTAGAGTCATTGTGGCATACTAAATAACGGCAAAAAAAAACATAAAAGACAGTGTTTTCCTGTACCTGACAGATTATTCAATTGCATGGATGGATAAATGGAAACTTGGGCTAAAAACTTTCTAAAAGTACAGAGCTAGTTATTGACACAACTATGACCATAATGCAATTCTGATTCCCATTGCATTTCTCTTTTGATTACATATAGGCACTTTGATTTATTAGTAGTAAAACTATATAAAATAAATAATTCAGCCCACATTATAAGTCATTAAAGAACCACAGCCAACACAGCGATCACGATATGATTATAATGGCATACGTATGCCCGTGCTATGCTTAATTTAAAATGAATATTTAAAGTGTAATGTAGGGAAAAAATATTTAGAATAAATTTGTGCACTGGCCTCAGGGACCCAGTTCTTCTGTTACTGTAATGTTAGTAAAATGTCCAGGCTCCAAATGTTCATGTATAATTACTTATAAGTTGTGATGTTTTGATCCATTTTTTAAAAGCAGATGAGCATCGTGTTTCTATCTTTACTAAAGCTGATATGTACTATCTTAAGTTCTAAGGCTATTGTGATAATTAAACTAGTAGGTTATACAGCAAGCCGAAGGAAATATACCACAAAGATCAAATTCTCTGTTGTGGTATAAGTGTAGTGGATTAAATGTTTTTGAAATTTATTTTCTATTGATATTTCTTGCTGTTTTCCCTTCACATTTCTAAGCAAATAAGAAAAAATCCAAATGGCCAAATTAATCTTTAGGAACTGTATATATAAAGACAAATTTATTAGACTAAATGTTGAAAAGATGAAGATTTTAGTTAAGGGAAGTATCTTCATTGCAACAAGGATCATGATTATTCTTAGAAAAAGATGATATTTCAGAGTTCATTTGTAGTCTTTCTATTTCTTAAAATTATTTTTTCTTTTCATTGAAAACTAGACTATGTGATGAAAATATAACACTTAATCTCTTTTATTTTATAATTTGCTTTTTTGTACTTAAAACTAAGATCTGATATTTATGTTTTCTGTAAGTATGTAATGGTTGATATTCATGTCTTAATCTCTTTTTTAAAGTTTTATAAGATTTTCTGCCTGATGGCTAAATGCCAAGCACTATGTTGATTGTTTTATACACATCATCCCATTTAATCTTTTCAGGAATCCCATCAGATAGTCGTTATTTTTATCTCCATTTTATAGTTGGAAATAACCAAGGATTTAACGGGTCCAATAGTTTACTTAAGGTCCTGCAGTCAAATTTTGAACCTGGGCCTGTGTGACTTCTGAGTCCAAGTTCTTGGTCTCTCTGCCACTTCATGCCCTGAACATAACTGCTGGGATCGGTACCTGTTTCTCTTCCAATCCTTGAGCTGATGAGTCCTGCATGTACATTTTTTTCCTCTTGGGGCATAGGGTCGCACTATTAAGATACACCCTCTCTGAGGTTTTCTAGCCTCCGGTGTGTCTAGTCTCTCATTCCCAGATTGAACCACTAGATAGCACTGTTTTCCTTGTCTGAGGCTGGATTATAAGGGTATACCATCTTCTGGAATTAGGACTACTTTTTATTTCTTTAATAAACTTTGTATTAAAACACATGTATTAATTTTAGTAAAAGTATAGTCCGTTAGATCATAGGTCATATAAGATTTCTATTATAAATATAGATATATACATACGTGTGTGTGTGTGTGTGTGTGGCATCTTTTTTTTTCAGAATTTGAAAATCCTAGTAAAGTATCCTCTGAGACCTTGGGACTAAAATGTTCCAGTACATAGATACTTCAACAAAAGATGCCTCAAGCATTCTACTTTCTATGGGCTCAGAAACATAGAAATTGTACACCCCGAATAACCCAGCCTTCGTGCTGTGCTGCACACCTCTACCAAAAATACTTTGGTTAAAGCTTTTGCTTGTTTTTGGTTTTGCCTGTTAAGGCCTAAGCAGTGTTTGGTATTTTTCTTTACCAAACCTTCATTTATTAATTTAGCAAAAATTATTAAGCACTTGCTGGGCTCTTAAGATATAAAGTTATACTCTCCAAGAAGTAACCATCCTGTTGGCAGATAAGGAATTATTCTCATACCTGTATATTTGCTTAATGCCAAGATTGGGGTAACACACACAGTTTTGGGAATATCAAGAAGTCTGAAAGACCGTTTCAGACTTGGCTTCTAGAAGAACCTGAAACTCACGTTGAGTTTTGAGGGATGAGTAGAAAAGAGGCCGGAAACCAGAGGGCAAGGGCGAGCCAAGGAACCACAGCTGCATCGGCACGCTTTCACGAGGGGTCCTTTTGAACCCCATAAAACTATGGGTTCTTATACATTATTAGCTAATATTACGCTCTTATCAATACCCTAATTCTTCTCATTTTGCAATACTCGTTTCCCTAAAAATGTTCCTGTTCAATGTCTGTCACACTGCTCAAGAGTCTCTCAGGATGGGGACAAGGCCACAGAGGAGGAGATCTGCTTGTTTACCGCCGACCCCGGTGCTTAGCTGGACTGTTGCCTGACACGTGGCTGTTTAGGAAGAATGAACAGACGAGTTTAGGTTTAGGCTCCAATGAAGAAATTAATGTACATTGACCAAAATGAGGTCTCTTAATATCACCCAAATAAGTGGGATTTCATGTGCCAATGGCTAAAAATTCCAACTAGGAACACAGGTAGCGCCTCTCATCACCTCCGTAAAATGCTGTGGCCTCGGAGGAGGTATTTGATCATCCCCAGTCTAGGCTTCAAAAGCTTGTTGGGTCAAATGTGGAGGGTCCAGTTTAATCTTAATTGGATTATTCAGTCCTTAGAAGTGGAGGGTTACTTATTAATTAGATTTTTTTTTCTCCTTCCTTAATCAGCAAAGCGTAACAACAGTAAATGACAGAAAGCATCTGCTAATGAGTAAGGGGCATTTTCCCATTTCTTCACTCAACACAGTGCATCTTAACTCTAAAGAGGTTCTAAAGTCTATTGAAAAAAATAAAATTTCCTTTTAAGTCAAGACGATCAAAGTATTTATTAATGCATTTTTATAGGGTACTGGCACGTCAACCAGCCTGATTGAAAATAAAGGATAAGATAGGGAAGAAGTATATTGAGAGTTTGATGCCAGACCAAAAAAACATGGAGGTTTTTTTGATCGGGAAAATGACAGGTCTGAGCAGTCTGCGTGGAGCTGAAGCTAGAGAGGGAAGAACTGAAAGGACTTTCACTCCCTTGATGCCGACGTGGGTTGGCCGTGAGGAATCGAGAAACAGTTAAAGAACTTCTCAAAGTTCCAGGAAGGAAGCCAGGTCTAGAGCTCTGAGTTAAGATACCCTCACAGAGAATTGCTAAACTGCATAAGTAAATGAGTCCTCTAAAGGAAAATCTTAAAGTCCGAAGAATTGTAAGTCAGGAGCTGCACCTCAGGAGTGCACCCAGGTGGACTGAGAGGCAGAAAACAGATGAGGACAGGAAGGGAGATTGCGTGATCACCGCACCTACGACACACGATGGCTGGAAGCTCACGTTCAAGGACTCGGCTTTCTCATTCTTTTGTTGTTTCTTTCTTTCTTTATACGACACAGTAACTTACCACCGAGCGACTAGCGTCACTCTCTTCCAGGACTTCTCTTCCCCTGTACACCGTATATATAGACTTTGTAAAATGTTTGTGACAAAGTTTCGCAGATAAGAACCGTTTAGTCACACCTTCTGGTGCATCTGCCTGCAATTTGACTGCATCTTCGTTAGATGGTTCTCTTTTCATTAAGTAGTACAGTGGAATTTTTTTCTTTCAGTTAGATGGATATAGAGTAATCAAAAAGAATTCTATAAACTATATGCAATTAAAACCCCTAATGATAAAACTATTTAACTGTGACAAAATAAGATAAAACATAATCAAAATTTTAGGCAAACAAGTATTACACATTTTTAGTGAACATCCATAACCTAAACAAAATCTCGCTATATTATCTTTACACTAAATCAATTCTTAATAGCCTTAATTTGGATTTGATTATCTATTTTTACTCTCCCACTTATACATGGAGCTTTGAGAGATTTTTATAGAAATAAGATTGTATTGCCTCCAGGCACAGCTGCTCTGCCACTCGAAGATTTGAAGTCAGAATTAACTGTGAAGCTAGTTAGATATTTTTGAATTAGCATATTTCTCCACAAAATAACTCTTGAGGCACACAAGACAGGCTTTGTTGTCGACTTACTAAACCTTCACTCACAACCGTCCCTTCCTCTCACCCACTCAGTCTTCGGTCCCCTTATTTCTTGACCTACCTTTTCCCCATGCAGCGAGAATTTGTCTTGAGGCAGAATTATGACATTTGTAAGGTTTTCAGTGGTGTCTACTGAGCTCTAGGTGCCTTAAGGCTTCTTTAGAAACAATGAGGACAGCCTGACACTAGTCCTGGTAGAGAAAACCTTATCCGTGGAAAAAGGGAATGTCGACAACTACCATTTCCATTTCTTTAAACTGTATCCTATTTTAAAGTAGAAAGAGCATAAAGAATAATATAGTAAAATTATACGATTTCGCTAAATGTCGTCGGCTTATTTTCTTGAGAATATTTTTTGTTCTCTTTCTGATGAACTCGTGCCTGACAAATACCCTAAGAAAGGGAGCTATTCAAACACTAATTGTTTTTGACACCCTTACACTTGGGCTTTCAAACAGAATGAGATGCCACCTGTAACTGTCAGCATTAGATATTTTTAAGGAGACTTTTCTAGGCCAGGAATGTAAAACAATTTGGGTGAATTCACATTTTATTCAAACATCAGTGTCTCCTATTTACTATGTAGTCAAGCAAAAGGAAGAAAAGACTCAGCAGGGCTCCTGCCTAAAGGTGTCCTGTGGGGAGATGAAAGAGGCCTTTCTAATTTATACTCCAGGCAGGACAACCTTTTGGCTTAGTCATTATCATACAGACTCTTAAGCAGGAACAGAGCGGGTTAGGAAATTCGCAAGTAGTGAGGACTTCAAGTAGTTTTAAAAGGACATTTATGCAAGAAATAACAAATGGCTTTCACTTAATGAGCATTCACAAATGTATGCTGAAGGCTGGAACCAAATTGAGTGAAAAGGAGATAAAGAACTATTACATAAGGAAAGTAATGTCCTTGACTTGCCTGAAATAGTTGTTATGATTAATATGTCTCTTGTTCTGTTTGTGTTCAATGGTGGACTATAATTATGATCTTTTAAAAAGTTTTGGCTCACTCTAAATTTCCTCCTTGGCTTGTAATGTGGATTCAGAAGCTGGGTTTATAAGGAGTCGGTGGACAGACTTCAGACATTCCTTGAACTCTGTACTTTTGTTTTATATTTTGTGTTTGGGCTTCTCTTTCCAAGCCCCCCCTCCCCATCCCCAGCCCGTGAAAGATCTGTTGGTTTTATCAAATGTCTCTCCCCCTCAAAAAGTAGGTTTAAAGAATAATAATTGATTTTGTTGTTTGATTACTGGTTTGTTACAAGTTTACTCTTTTTCCACATTATATTTTTACATATATATCTTAAAAGGAAACCACTTTTACTGTCATTGTCTGCCATTTGAGAACTAAACTCTCACTGTCATAATCACAAATGTGGAAAACATGTCAAATGGTTGGCAGATCTACAATTACAGTGATAAATAAATTGTTTAGGATAAACAGTCAAGACCCAAGGAAATGGTGCTACCGTGGAGGTTCACTCAGGATACAGGGAGGGGGCAGCGTCATCTCTACCTAGGACAGTCATTGGTCTTACTGGATCCTCGGGCAGGGAGGGGTGCAGGGCTCACCTGGGCCATGCAACTTGGAACAGGCAGGGGGAAGAGAAGCCTGGGAGGGAGCCGTCAACAAAGCCATCAGCTTCAGAAAGTCCAGGTACGGGGAGGATGGAGGTGCAGTTTCAGTAGAGTAGTAGAAACTGAATCCAGACAGCATTGCTCAGAGGAGTTGTGGAAACTCTTCTTCCTGGAAGCCTGGCTATGAAAGAAAGAGAGAGAGAAGGAAGGAAAGAGGGAAAGGAAAGGAGAAGGGAAGAAGAGCGAGCTAGAAGTAGGTGGCTATACTATAAAGGGTTTATAGTTCCATGAGTGGGTTACGTTTGCCTTTTGTGCGACATCGACTTTACCGCCTTTGTATTCCGAAGGAAAGGGGCACGAGGGGGTGGGGGATGACTATTCAGTGAGGTAGTAGTTACCATGAGGTTCTCGAGGGGTGGGATAGGAGGGCACAGGTGTGGAGAACCTGGACAGAAAAAAAGGGAGGATGTACAGAGAGAAGTGGATGCGAATACCGAGTAAGGGAAAGTGGAGCTCTCTCCTGCTAAAATCTGTTTTCTGAGAACTAGGATGCACGGTCTCCTCCTGAAAGTCCCCGACTCTGGGTGGGGCAGGGGCGCCGGGCAATGGAGGACGGCGCATCTCTCTGAGGGATTGTAGAGATAACCGTTCAGGGAGACGCAAAATAATTTTTGCATCAATGACCCACCTGAAAAGGGAGACTTGTTTGCACAACAATAGCAGTCTGTAAAGACGAGTAGCCGAGGTGCCCCGCAGGCCCTGTGACAAAGAGCAGCTGGCTCCCCAGTATTCTAAAGCGGCGGTCCCCAACCTTTTGGGCACCAGGGACCGGTGCTCCCATGAGACTCTAATGCCCGATGCTCTGAGGTGGAGCCGAGGCGGTGATGCTGGTGCTGGGGAGCGGCTGCGAACACACATGAAGCTCCGCTCCTCTCCGCTGCTCGCCACCTGCTGTGCAGCCTGGGTCCTAACAAGCCCCTGGCCGGTACTGGTCCGTGGCCCGGGGGCTGGGGATCCCTAGCCTGAACGTTTCAAAACTGATCTCCAAATGTAACCATAGTGCTCAGTTTGGCAGTTCATATTTTAAAACGGTGTAGTAGTTATTTAGAGAAAGAAGGGGCACCCGGCTGGGCTGTCTTACACGACGTGTGCATCTGCGTTGCGCGAGTGTGAGTGTGTTACACGTGGGGAAGGCACCCTGTGCAGCCGGAGAGCGGTGGCCCTGATGTGCCTGGTTTCCGGCCACACATGTGCCAACTACGGTACGTGTCTGAGTTCTTTTTCCACGAAACAACACGTGCTACTAAACTCATTAATTTGGAGATACCATTAGATTTATTTTTATGTTTTCTTTGCCCCCGTTCAAGGTCAGTTGGGAGTAGCCACAATAACAAAAACCACTTTTCGAGATTGTTACCGGCATTTGAAATAAAGGTTTTGCAAAGTGCCCACCTGACATATAATTGTTATTAAAAAGTAGCAGTAGCTCTTATTCACTATTTGTGAAAGCGTAAAACTAGCCAGAATTTTTAAGCCCTTGTATAGAAGCCCCAAGTGACCTGGCCACACAGTCTGATCATGAAAAATGGTGTGGAGACAGGTTCGAGCTTTAGAGGCAGACGCGTCTTGGTTTGACTTCATGACTTACTAACTGGGTGACCCTAGCAGGTTATTTCTCTTTCGAATTTCCTTTTCCTTAGCTGTAAAAAGAGAAATTGCATTACGCGCTTCAGAGACTATTTGGAGGATTAAATTAAAGTATGTGAGTACTAAAGTACTAAAGAATTGAGTGGATACTCAATAAATAGAATATACGTTAATTCCTCATTTTTTTTTCCTCTCCACCTACCTTCCATAATGCATTTGTCAATAGAAAGTTCTTATAAATTCTTCAGCAGGGTGTCAGTGGTATGCAGAATGGGTATAATAATTCGATTGAATTAATAATTCAATTCATTTTCTTACCATGAGTATTTCCTATACTGCACTGAAAGTGCTTTAAATGGAATGAACTTATTTAGAAGAATAGAGGTGAAAAGAGACTAGACACTTTTGGTTTTAAAATAGAATAATAAAGATATTTTTACCTACCTCCCCCCACCCCCCGGCCCTTCCTCCTTGAAGTGGAGTCACCACAAACCTACCAGGAGGAGTAACAAAACCCAATGTCAAACTCGTACGAAATTAAGACATCTTTAACCTGGAACAACATATAAAGACAAAATATAGAAAGAAGAGAACTGGAAAGCGGCTTATGTATTTCCAAGGCTGCCATAACAAATCACCGCAAACTAGGGAGCTCAAACAACAGAAAGTTATTCCCCCTCAATGGCAGTTCTCGGAGCTCCGTGACTTGCAGCCGCATCCTTCTAATCTCTGACTCCGTCTTCACGTGGCCTTCTTCCCATGTGTCTCCTCACATGGCCTCTCACGGGACACCCGTCATTTGGTTAGGGCTCACCATTCTAGTATGACCCTATCTGACTTTGATGACATTTCTAAATACAGTTACATTTACAGCCACCGTGGATTAAGACTTCAACCTACGGTTTGGTGGGGACACAATTCAGTCTTCAACGGCAGATGACCCCAATGAGAAACAGACTGATTTACTCTTCACAGGACCCAATAAAGGCTCAGGAATTGTAGGTGCGGGAACAGCCGGCAGAAGAAATGACGTTCAGAGCTAAAAATGGAGGGACAGTAAAGGAGCATTTTGACCTCCATCCAGGCAGTGTGGTTCCAAAGTCTAAACTCGTAACTATTAATCTGCTCTTTCCTCCCTCCCTCTCCTCCACCCATCCAGTGTACCACTGAAAACAGGGATTACATGAACACAGAGGAAGGTCTTCAGGAGGGAAAAAAAAAAAGAAATGAATGGCGAAATCCTCTTCCGGCCCTTTCCCACTACTTGGTCCTTAGAACATAGGAGCCACATTTATACTCTAAGCACATCACAGAATTTTCTTCTGAAGATCATGAACAGTCTAGAGAAAGGCCTTCGGAAACTGGCATTTGGGTCCCCTCCCTCCAAAAGTGCTAGTTTACTACAAGAATGTCCCATATACAGACCCATGAGTTAACATACTTACTCACAAAAAGTTTTTCCTCTTAGGTATTAATTTGTGCCAAGGATTCATCAGCTCACCTTTGAGGAAGATAGTTAACATGAAAAAAAGGAAGAAACCAAAAGAACTCTAACTAAACAGAGAAAATATGGAGAATAACAGCATAATTAATAACTGCAAAGATTTCAGTGATGAATAAGATTAGAGGGAGGGAGGGAGGGAAGGAGAGAGAGAGGGAGAGAGCAGAAAAAACCGTAGTACAGTATCTGGAAAAGCATAAACAATAGAGGGTCCTGGGGGAGATCAGGAGGAAAATGGAGAATTGACAGATAATCTTTATGTTTGACCATCTGTACAATTGTATTATAAAATTTTGGAGACAAGTATGAAAGAGTGATAGGCACAAAGAAAATAAGAGGCAATTATTAACTAAAAGAAAAGTGACATGTAGTCATAACAAATGAATTGAATTTGACATAATCTTGAATGCTGTTTTTCAGTTATAATAATATAAACGCTGTGGTAGCTGGACCACAAGGTGGCCCCCAATCATCACCACCACCCCCCCCCCCCCGGTGTTCACATCCTTATGTAATCACCCCAAAAACATTTTTCAGGGTTAGTCTGTTAATAGTCTGTTAGTGTGAATACAGCAGAAATAATGGTATGTCCCCTCTGAGGTTAGGTTGGAAAAGATACTGTGGCCTTTGTCTTGGGTGCTCTGTCCTGCTTTCTCCCTCTCTTTCGGCTCTGGGGAAGCCATGCGTGAGCAGCCTTTTGGAGAAACCTAAGTAGTGAGGAAATGAAGCTTCGCTCCATCATCATAGGAAATCAGTAAGTACTGGCTAACATCGATGAACCAAGTAGCAGCAGGAGAGAAATCAGTAAGGTAGAGAGTCAGGGACAAGAGTGCTCTTTCATGGGAGGCCTTCTGGATTGCCATGTAAAGTAACCATTTACTTCAAAGGCAATTAAAATTTAGAAATATCAAAGCTCTTAATGAGCAACAGGTAGGTAGTCCTGATAGGAGGACATCTCCAAGAGCAGTGAAATTTATCCCTATAAAGATATATCCATAAGCCAAAATCTCTTCTTTCATTCGTTATGCCTTCTTTTGTCTTAAAGTACACTGACTGCCCTACTTTTTCTTTCTTTCCTTCCTTCCTTCCCTCCTTCCATTCTTCCTTTCCTCCTCCTCCTCCTCCTTTTTCTCCTCCTCCTCCCTCTTTTTCCCTTTCCTCTTCTTCCTCTTCGTCTTCCTCTTCTTCCTTCTTCCTCTTTCTTCTTCCTTTTTCTTCTTCTTTTTTTTTTTTTTTTTTTTTTTCATTTTCTCTCTCCCAGTATTGTACATGAACCTGAAGGGGACTCTCTCTGTTCTGGCTCTCAGCTTACCGTTTATATGTGATCTGGCCCCTGAACTGTTCTTTGATGTGCATTCCTAGAGAGGCCAACGATGATGAGTCAGTGACAATAGTGCATCTAGCTCGGGATAATAAATGTGCCTTATGAACAAAGTGCACACTCGTCTAACCTTTTTTTATATATGCTCTGTAGATATTGGTCAGTGATTCTGCAGCCCATATGTCAATACTTCCTTCCGTTGTGACTAATGTGATAGAAAATAATGACGGAAATGAGAAATAGAGAAAATTGAGCAGCACTTTTTTTTTTTTTTTTTTTTTTTACGTTTTACAACAAAAGTAGCCTTTTAGTGCTGCTGCATGAGAACTTAATGGCTAATCTGTAGCCACAGAATCCTTAGAAAGCAAGAGGATGAGATGAAATTAGCATTTTGAAACATTAATGTTATAATCACTGGCTCTTTTGTAACTATGTACATTATACTGGCCTGAAGAAAGAGAAGGATGTAGTTAGTATTGAGAGACCTGTTTGTGCTTTGGAGGGGACTGGTGGCTCCCTCGTTATGTGATTACTTGTTCTGTAGTCTAGGTAAGGAAATACACTTTAAATATTTATCTACTTTAAAAGGGCCTATAAATTTACTAAAGAAAAAGTTGACATGCATTAAGAAAGCTGAATGTCCCATTGACTCCCAAGTAAATTAGAATTTGTTAGTGTTAGCCGTGATGACATTATTGTGATTTGGCAGCATTTGACTTAAACAGTTTCACCACTTATTAGCACTGATATTAGAATAAATGATAATGATCATTAAGTGCTATGTACATTATCATTTAACTAATCATGCTTGCAGTCTCCTCTTATTAGTCAAACCTCTTTTGGTTAATTAGTCAGAGGAGCTGTCTAATCCCAATTTCTAGAGGAATAATGAACATCGAAATATGCTAAAGAAAGTGAGAGTGTATCACCATTTACCTTGTATGTGACTTTATTTACCCTCACCTAGTCCATTATAGCAGCCTCAAGGTTAAAAGATTCTGGCAATTTTTCTATTGTGAAATATGATAATCAGGCTTATTAAATTATCTGTGCATACTGTACCCATTAAAGCACTTTTGCAGGAGAAAAGTGCTAATAAGCTATGCAAATAAAAACAAAAGCTTCATTTACCACCTTTATCCATATTGAAAGATGAACCAATAAATACTGTTTAGATTTAACATTAAAAATGTTAATAATATCTTGTTGTTCAGTTCTGACAAGCCACTAACTCAAAATCTATAGAATTTCGAGGCTACAAATATAAGACCTAACTAAGAAAATTTCATTATCAATCCTTTTATTACTTACTTCTTATTAATATAATTAGCCTGAGGAGTTCTTAAGCTGATGTTGGATAAACCACGAGCAGGGTCTTATTTATAATGCAAAGTATATTTTATTGCTGGGTGAAAAGCATATTTTCATACCTTTTTCACAGTCTTCTCCATGTCCCAAAAGAGAGGAGAAAAGATGGAGAAAAGAATCTTTTAAAATTCACTGTGATCTGTCATCAGGCAACTTTTTAAACACTGATGATGTTCCACTTTGGAAATGTGCAGACAGACATGCAGGCCAGGCCCGCTGCTTGGAGGCTTGTCCGGCACAGTCGGCCAGGGCTCGGAAAAGCACTGCCCAGGAGCTTGGTTTTCCCCGGGGTCTGTGCTACACTTGCAGCCTTTGGCAACAGCATCGTCTCTAGTAAGTCTCAGCCTTTTCATCACTTCTTAAACACTGGTCTTTCTGTTTGCTACTCTCTTGCCAGAAATAGGACGTGGCCTATTACTCTCAATTCTGTTAACCCCCTTTCTCTTCATTCACTGATTCCCTATTCCCTTTCTTCACCTAAACATAAACATGATCCGCTCAGGGTGAGAAATAAATACATTCGGTAATGGCATGAAGTAAGGGAAGTCAGCGGCTCCGGCTACTGTGTTGTAAAAACTTATAACATTTTCTAGAAGTTACCTCTGTGTCTTCCACATCTTTGTTTCAAAGCCAGAAAAAGGGAGGATTTTGAGAGTAAATTTTTATATAATTATTTTGTGATGAGGTTTAACATCAGACTAGTTTATTCTCCTTGTGGTCAAGGTCCATGCTTATGTGTTTTTAAATGCATAATTTATTTTTTTCCATGTTGCAGGCCCAGTAAAGTTAGTCACATGTTCCCCTTCTAAGCATACCTCTAATCCTATCTAGAATTCCCTTATAGTTTGCATTAAGATATTTTTTTATCCCCGTTACTGTTCTCTTTCAAGAAATAGTGAACACTATTTCTACTTTAAAACCAGGAGTAAAAGACTATAAAATGCACAAATTGTCGCCTTGGCCAAGCCCTCTCTATTTCATTAAATAACTCGGCACTAGTTTTGCACTTCACTGAGAGGTTTGGTTTGGTTTTGTTGAATCATTTCTTAAATTCTTTTGTTTCTTCCCTCATTTTTGAGGTTAACTTTATAGTGAAGAATAACATAAACATAGAAAAGTACACAGATCCTAAGTAAGTGGCTTGATGAATGTTCATAAAGTGAATTTACCTCTGTAACCAAAACCCAGAACCAAAAACAGTATGTTAGAAGCAGAGAAGCTTCTTACGACTCCTCCCATTTATAACCTTACATCCCACGCACATTCTGACTGCGGCAGCATAAACTAGTCTTACTTTTTACAAATGTAGTGATAGACTGTGTGTCCATGTTATTGTCTGAAGCCATAATTTATTCATTATTATTGTTATTTAGTATTTCTCTAGATATGTGACAATTTTTTTTCCATTTACTGGTGTATACTTATTTTGTTTTCAGATTTGGGTTATTACAAATAGTACTGCTAAGACCATTCTTATGCATGTCTTGCGGTTTTTTCGGGTAAAGACCTAGGCGTGTAATTGCTGTTTTATTGGGTTTGCATATCTTTGGCCTTAGCAGATGCTGTCTGACAGTTTTCCACAGCGATGTTATCAGTTTATACTTCATCAGCAACTTCTGAGAGTTTCATTTCAACAATTCTGGTAGGATAGCCTGTTGTGGTTTTGATTTACATTTTTCTTATGAGTCACTCGAGTACCTTTTCATATGTTTCTTGGCTCTTTGGATATATACCGTTATGTGAAGTCCCTGCTCAGGTCTTTTTCCTATTTTTCTGTTGACTCACAGGTGGTTTTCATATTGAGAATAAATGGATTTTGACACAACTTAGAATTCAGAATTCTATAAAAAAAAAAAACCCTCACTTTTATAGTCATATAATACTCCAAATTACTCAGATATACCAGTAAGAGACCTAGAATGACAAGTCTGGTCAATATTACATGTTAAAAGAGCAAAGCGTGTTGTAGACTCTGGCACCTGCTTGCCCTCTCCTGCTAAATCCTCTGTGGGGTGCCTGTCCATTGTCCTCTTCTCCTTCTTGTCACGTGACAGCACCTGCGGGCCCCTCTAGCTTCTCTGACTGACCTGCGGACGCTCCAAGAACATCACGCTGGAAAAGCTGACCATGTCTTGGTAAAGACTTCAGAGAAACATTTGTTGAATGAATGGACGCATGCATGAGTGGGCAAATGAGTGCATGTGTGACTCACGAAGGAAAGAATAAATGAGCTCATAACTGGTCCTTGAAGTCAGGCCTCCCAGCTCTGTGTGATGCAGTAGCTTCCTTTATTATGCCCTAATATTTACTACTACTGAGGAAACATTGCCAGAGTGTGGCACATTATGGTCCTAAAATCTTGTGCTCAACGTGTAGCTGACAAACATGAATTAGGGGCAAGATCAAGAATTAGGGGAAGTATAAATTGATGCCATCACCGTGGAAAACTGTCGGGCAGTATCTGCTAAGGCCAAAGATATGCAAACCCAATAAAACAGCAATTACACGCCTAGGTCTTTACTTGACAAAACCACAAGACATGCATAAGAATGTTTTTAACAGTAAATCTGAACTTATATTTAGATTTATTTTATGATAAAAGTTGAGTGGCTTCTTTATAAACTACTTTTAAAAACAGTCTATTATCAATAGAAAAAAATTCTTTATATTTATCTCAAACACATGATTCTATTGTTGATAAGTTTGATCCATATTAAGTGAATAAAATGTATGCTACACTTGAACCAATTGAGCTGCCATTTGGGATCAAATTTACCCATTAGAAGTAAAGTAAATGTTGCATTTGTTTAAAAAACGATGTATTTGAGTTGTCTTATAGAAACAGCTATTAAGAGAGAATATGTTAAAAATACAGAAAAATATAAAGGAAAGAACTTGTATGGAAACATTACTGGCATTGATCTTTCTAATTTTTCAAATACATACATTTTTAAATTCAGACATGCTGTGCACAATAACTTTGTTTTGAATATTTTCCATTTACCATGAAGTCCTCTTGACAATGTTTTGACAGCTGTGTGGTATCTAGTAAGGCTGGGCCATACATTATTTAACCGGCTTCCCTAGTGTTTGACCTTTAAATGCTTCCAAAATTTTTACCATTATAATAAATAGCAGCATTTCTTCAGGACAGAGTTAACAGATGGACAGTTTTAAAGCTCTGTGTGCACTTTGCCACGCTGACCCGGATGTGGTGACGGCATTCCACTCAATTACACTCCTTCCGGCAGCAACGCCACTGTCCGTGCCAAAACCCTCGAAAGCAGTAGGTGAGCCTCAAAAGTTTCGCCAGTTAGACAAAATGATGTCTCATTGTTGTTCTCCAAGTTTAATTAGCATGAAATTGTATCTTTTTCTATCTTTCATTATAACCGATAGAATATGAGAGGCAGGGAGACCAGAAAGGTCAGGGGGGTGGGCAGAGATACTTTTCTTTGTATTTCTTTTCAAACTTTGGTATCCATCAAGGGAAAATTATAAACTTTAATGTTATGTCCTCCATCTTATTTATCCAGTAGGAACAATTATTATTACTGTTTATTTGTGATGGTTTTTCAATGCTGCCAGTTCAGGAGTAGGTTTTATTGATACATGTTGACTATTAATAACAATGATCAGAAAATTAACTTTTGATTTATTGGAGTAATGAATTGAGAGAAGAGGATGGAAATCAGAGATAGATCTAAATCACCATGGCACCTAACTGGTTAAGGCATTACTGGAATCTCAGAGGGACTCACGCCTCCTTCCCAGGGGTTTTGGGTCAGTCAGTAGGCAGCAGCTTAATAGACATATAAAGATGCTTGTGATTAAATTTGCTCTACTTGGTGCCAGCAGAGCCAGTTGAAAGGTAAAGAAACCAAGCCAACCAACTACCTTTTCTTCCAGATGATTTTAACACCCATTTTAATAGATTTCTTTTTACCGAATTTACCACACGAATTCATTTAACAAGAGATATTTCAATAATGAAGGTATTTGTACGTACGATTACTTTGCTAAATGCAATTTTTGAAATTAGTATATGAAATTAATAAATATACTTTATTTGCTTCTAGGAAGAATTCGAGATGGCTTACAAAAGAGACATGTAATAATCATGTAATTATAAGAGAAAATAGACACTTTAAGAAAACAGAAGTGAGTGGCTCCTTAGCTTAGAGCCTTGGTTCTCAACTTTAGCATCTATCTGAATCACCCAGGAGGCTTATCAAAACACAGGTCGCTGGGCCCAATGGGAATTACTGATTCAGCAGGTCTGTGGTGGGCATGCGAATTTACATTTCTCATAAATTCATGAATGCTGCTCATCCAGAACCACATGTTGAGAACCACAGATCTAGATCATCCTGTTTTCGTTTGTTTGTTTGTTTGTTTGTTTTTTGAGTATGTGGAAATCATTGATTATTATTAGTTTTTCTTATTAAATGGTTTACTTTTTGTGAACCATATTTCTCACTATCTGATCACCCCTAATAATAGCCATGTTATTGTTTTCATAAAGCTCTTCGTATGGATATGGAGGACACAGTTGGCTCTGTGGTTTTAGAGTTACCTAGAGAGTTTTAAAATAACACCAATATGAAACCTCAGCTTCACGTTTTCTGATTTAGTTGGTTCCTGACAGGGCCTAGACACTATATTTTTTTAAACTCTCCTTGTGATGCCAGTATTTGCCAGAATTGTAAGCCACTGACAAGTAGAGAGAAAAATAGCTCGTATTGCCAATAGGTAATCGATTGTCTTATTCGTTGCTTGAGTTTTTTTTTCTTTTTTATTCCCCCCATCACTGTGCAGAGGTGCTCATTCCTATTTTTTATCTGTGGGATATGTTTTTGGTTCTTAAGTATGCCATTTTGTTCTTCTCTTAATTGGATTTCATCTGTTTTTGATGAACCATTTCTCTAATCCATCAAGGTCATTTTAAATTCTATTTCTTTTTTCTAAAGTGTTTAACCCCTGCCCAAATAAGTATCATCTGCAAGTTTAATGAGCAGATTTTCAATTTCCTAATTGAAACTGTGCTCATTAAGTTTTAATATTTTATAATTTTATTGCAAATTATTTCTACCATGTGGGTAATGCTACCTTGACTTTGTCCTGGTCATGCACATTTTCATTATCAGTGAACATTTATTTAGTGCTTAGAAGTTGAGTAATATTGAATCAAATTCTGTGACTTCTACATAGTTGAAAATAAGTGTTGGATCTGACTCCATGTAGTTTTAACTCTTAAGAAGAATGTGTATATAACATGAGCTACTTGCGCAACACAGTGTATGAGCATTTAAACATTAAAATTGAACATTGAAAATATAGATCATAGGTAAAGTGGATGTAATGTAATAACCTAACTATGGCTTACTAGGATAGAGAGATAAGATGACTAGCTGCTACGTACTAGCTGTGTAACCTTGAAGAACTTACTTGCTCCTTGAACCTCAGTTTCATCATCTATAAAACGGTATCTTAATCATTCCTGCATTGGTTTGTTGTAAGAATTTAAATCAGGTAACGCATGAAAAATTCTCAACAGAGCCTAACAAATAGCAGCAATTCAAATAGTAACAATTGAGTTAGTTGAGGAATTGATAGAAGGCATTTTAGGTTTGGTTTGACAAGGTCGATAATTCGTAATCCATGTGACACAAGTATGATTGGTCTGAGGTCGGTCTGTCTTTGACTCATGAGGCTAATCTGGAACTTTCAGTTTTTACAAGTTTAAGAACGTTTTTCTGTAAGCAAAGTTTAGATTTTCATTCTCATATGCAATGTTTATTATTGGAAAGTGTGCTTTTGCATATAAGGATAGCTACTAAGTGACAGAGTCAGAACTCAAACACAGGACTTCTGTCTGCAAGTTGTTTATTGCTAAATGGTAGAAACGGAGAGACTAGATTGTCCCAGATATAAGGAATGAAGGGAATAGGAATCTATTTCAGAAAAATAAGGTTCCAAAAAGAATAAAGTGGCCAGTATTTGACCGCTTACAACAATGTCAGACATTGTCGAGTGCAGTATTTACATTGTCTCTAACTGAATCTTAGAGAAGTTAAATAAAGTGCCCCGAATCATAAAGCTGATAAATGACCGAGCCAGGAATTGAACCTAGATCTGTGACAGCAAATTCCATTCTCTTAAATCACTTCAATAAATTGCCTATCTTTGAATGGAATCAGGAAATTACTTTTTCTGGAATGGAAGATGTACTCAAAAATATCAGAGTTAGAGTACAGAAAGAAAAGGCGGAGACAGGAGTTGTGTTCAGCTTCCTGCGTTGTGAGAATATTTGGGAACAATCAGCTGAGAGATTTTCTCTTGAGTTTAGCATATTTCTAAATTAGTTAAATTGCTAAAAAAGAAGGTGTCTGGGAAGAGAGAAGCTGTAGATGGATTAGATGAGGGTTTTAGGAAAAGATAGATTAGAAGGTATGGGTTTAGAAAGGTAGGCAATAATTTATATACTTCTTTTCTCCATCGGTTTACTTAAAATCAGTGAACATCAAGGGTGATCTCTTTGAGCCCATAAAAAAAATAACAAGTTTCTGGTGAAACAATTTTTATAGCACTTTACAGATTTCAGAGTGCTTTTACACACATTATTTTGTTTAATCTTAACATGTTGGTGGGCACTTTTACAATTTGCTTCTATTATCCTAAAATATCCGTAAGTACAATAAATATGTCTGTATCAAATTGGTTTGAAGTCACGACTACACTGGAGTTTCTTTGATGTGTTTATTTCATTATAAATTACAAGTTTAATTATGATTAAAAATAAAAATGTGGGTATTATTTGGAAAATACTGGCCATCAGGCAGCGTCATGAGGATCTGTGCTTTTCTGCCCTCTCATTTTACACCTTCTTTTTCTATCTCAAAAATCGCACGACCACTGCTGCTCAGACATGTTCAGAATGAAGTAATTTTCCCCCATGTAACACAGTTTTGAATCCCAAACTATCAGTTTGATAAAAATCTATATTTTTCAGGCTTGCGTTACCATAGCATTTGGAGTCATTAAAAAAAAAAAAATCTTGGTAATGAATTTTGTCTGAAGTTTGATGATTTGCAGAAACTCTTTATTCCATAAATTAGAATTATATAAATAAATATCTAGTGAATCATGAAAATGGAAACCTCAGATACTGAATTTCTCAGCAAGTCTTCTAATATTTGCTCTATACCACTAGATTGTACTAAAATTAGACTTAGTCGAGTTTATTTGTCTATTTATAAAAACCGTTTTTTAACTCCTAAATTATTTCTGTTTTCTTTGACCTGGCTCGACTGGCGTTAACCCACTGAAGTATGATCTGAACTATTTAAAAAGCTCTAAAGCAGAATTATTTCTGCCAGACCATAAAATGTTCTTACCTTTCATGAATGGCTATCTTCTACTAAAAAAATGTTTACTGTTTTAAGTCTTTTACAAAATGAAGATAAATGGTTACGTAAGTTAAGGGATATATATGATTTCTGGTCTGACCATTTGTATGCGTGTATCAAAACTAGCGCTAGCTAATACGCTCAGTGAGAGTTCAGTTCTCTCTCTCTTAACCTCTCACGCCTGCTCACTCACATCCCCAGAAAATTATTTATAAAATTTGACCAAATTAAGCATCATTTTGCTTATCATATATATTAGTAACTTTTTTCATTTAGATTTTTTCTATTATAGAATTTGTACTCACTGTGATTCTGAAAAGAAACCAAAGCTTTAAAATTACTACATTATTACCAGTGTGATGTAACACAGTATAGCTGAAGGAAAGAAAATACTATAGTGGGGACTCAGTTTTGAATTTCACCTGTGCTGCTTATATACTGGCAGTTACTGAGTCTCCTTCCACCTTGGTTTTATCATCTGTCAACGCACAGAAATTATGTCTGCCTCATTAGGGTGTTTGCAAAAACTGAATTGAGCGGGCCGTGCAAACCACTATGCATTCACTACATGTTAACTGTTATTATTGGTGAGAATATTTGGTGCTGACGTTGTTGGCTGGGATGGAGACTAAACTCGGGAAATATTTGAGTTTGTCCCCCTGGATCGGACCACGGAGCGGTTTACATGACTGTGAGCGGCACTGATCCAATCAGGTGTCTTGACTGCAGAGCCATGTAATGGTAGCCCAGGGAGCTTATGTTTATGTCATTTTGAATAATTTTTCCATTTTACTTGTACTACTACCAAACCAACTTCAAAACATTTTCAGTTTTCAGTTTTCTGCTTTAAAAGTTTACTTCCAAAACAGTGTGATAGACATGCTCCTGTTTTATTTCAAACGATGTAGAAGACCTGTGAGATCTTGTAGGCCTTGATATTAGGATTTAGATATTGTCGCTCTTTCCTACACATAGTTAAAAATGTCTAGAGCTTGGCCGAATAGCCAGGTATAAGGAAGCACATGTTAATTTTTCACTGGTTTTATGCTTTTATGTCATAGCAACTAATTCAGGAAAAATGGATTAGTATATAACATTACTGTTGCAGCTATAAAGTAAGGGCTGCCTCTTAAGGTAGAAAATGGGGAAATCAAGTTAAGGGGAATCTAATCACTCTAATGATTTTACGGGAATTTTAAAAGAATGGATCAATAACGATATTTTGTTTCAGGCTATTAACAGCCAGAACCTTGGCTCACAAAATTAAGAAATCACTTCTTGTTATTTAAACTTAAATATGATGGCAGAGATCTTTGTGCCATGAAGCGAGAGCCTGATCTCCGGCTATTTTGTTCCATACTTGGTATAATACAGTACACTGTTCTCAGCCAAAGCCCTATGTTGTCTGGGCAACTCCCGTTGCCATAGCAATGAAATTCTTTTGCTGGAGCAGGGCGAATGCTAATTGTAGCCATTTGTTGTTCCTTCTGTCGATCCCTTAACTAGCACAGTTGTAGAGCAGCCAGAGACTCTGGGTGAACAGCACAGAGTGCCCCCAAAAGCATCGCCACTGAAGGCAACCGGCTGCTCTGCTTAAAAAATCATTTGAGCAGCCGACAGTGCTGACAGTGCCACTATGTGGGCAGAAGCTCAGCTTGACTCAGACCCTGACAACTGTTGATCTGGGACTTAGAGGGAAAGAGAAGACTGTTTAAAACCTGTTGAGAAGGTACTGATGACATGGAGATTAATTTGACACCAGTCCCTCAGAGATAGGTGCTAGGCATATCATAACAACTGTTTATCCAGGCTGAACTCAGTATCGGAATACCCAGAGGCCTTAGGAGACAGACCAATGGTTCTTCCTTTTATTTCCATCTGAAACTGCATTCCCGTGGCCTAAGGTAAAAATATTCATTTGGTTGGAACCAGCCAATTGTAATTCACATAGGTATTGGATTCCCTTTGTACCGGTCACTCCCTCTTCTCTTTATACTCCCTTATTTTTAGAGACTTATTATTTAACTTCCAGAAATGAGCTGAAACTGAAAATCAACTCAATGTAAATGAGAACAGACTCTTTTTTGAAAAATAAATGACAAAGTAGTATCTACCAATTGTATGGTCTTTCATGCTAGTTTAATCTGAGAAAATGTTCTCAAACCTGGCAAGTAGTGATTCATTGTAAAACCTAATTGCTCTTGGGGAAGAAAAATTGAATGGTAAGAGAAATTATAATGGTAAGAGAAAATGTGAGATACTATTGCATCTTCCATTTAAAAGCGAATTGACCTGCAAAAGTGGTCAAGTTCCTGAGGTTTTTAAAACTAGCTACTGTGTAAACATAGTAATACATTTCAAGGTAGTTTTATAGGTATCAATTTAATATATACACACCCCTTAATTGAATAGACTGAAGGTGCATCCTGGCTGAAATGTTCTTAAAAGTCAGAGGAACTAATATCACAGGCTTGTTATATCAAACCATTCCTCACTATAACTTTGTTTATTTGTATTGAAATAGTCAAGATTGGCATTAAGATGGCCCAAATCATAACTACAGATTTCTCTCTTTGCTGGAGAGCTGGGAAAGAAGGCCTTTCATTTAATATGATTAGATTTTTTTTTTTTTTTTTACCTTGAAAGAACTTCATGTATATTTAATGTTCTTATCACTTGCCTGCTCTTTCTGGGGAGTCAGCTCCCCGAGTTCATTCAGTGCCCTGAAAGAAATTAGTTTCTGATGATAGTGATCATAATAAGTCATTTGCATGCTTCAAACACTAAACAAACAAATTAGTCCCATCTTATTGATTAAAATGCTCAGTCTAACAATTCCAGGGATAAAAGACTTGAAAGTTATTTGTTAAAATTTTCTAAGACCTACTGTTTTCTTTTCATAATTTTTAAGACAAAAAAAAACTATAAATCATGAAACAAATACTATTTTCTAAGTATTATATGCATTTTATTTGTGAATTTTATATGCAAGGTATCTCAGACATTCCTTAATAAGCCCAATGGAAAATTTTAAAAGGTTATTTTCATTAAATCCTCAACTTTAAAATATTTGGCCATACTTCTAAAGCATAACAGATGAGAAAAGAACTCTAAAAAGTAAGAAATACTCTTACTTCCTCAGTCAACAGAGATCAAGTTACTGTCAAATTTGCCACCAGTCATGGCTTCGAGTCCCCTCAAATGATCAGGTCTCTCTTAGGGATCTGCAAAGAAATGAATTCTAAAATATCCTGGCCGTGAGAATGCACATCTATATTTCCTTGGCAGAGAGAATTTGTGTTCACACACAACTTAGCAGTGGGCTGGGTGATAACTGGCAGATTCCCATCATGATCAGGCCACAGAGTAGCCCTCCTGAGAAATAAGAGTAGGGCCTCCATCCTCTTCACCCTGCCGACGTTCTTTTCCTTAACGGCTAGAGAGATGAAAGGCCCCAAACCCGAATATGGGGTGAGGAGTGCTCTACTGTTACAGTGTTCTGAAAGCACATGATATTAACATTAGGACTCATCAGGAAAGCCAGCTCTCTGAGTACCTAGAGTCCCTAGCAACTTTCTTCCTGGAGCACCTGGAGCAGAAACAGCCATTTCTGATTGTGTGCCATAGCCTCCAGGTGTAAAACCCTGCTGCCCAGTGTGTTTTACTGGATGCTTTGTAGGCCTTTGCTTCTAGTGAGGCGACGCGTCCAACACCTGGCTAGCAAAGCTCATTTGGGCCAAGACAGACTAATGTGTTCATTCCCAAACAATTTATAGCGGAAGGTGACAGTCCACAGACTTGATTGGAGTGGGACTTATGCAAGGACTGTCACCAGGGGAAAATGTTGAACATGAGGTAAAGGATCCAGGAGAGAGACGGGTTCCCCTACCCTCAATCTGGTATAGATGGCAGGATTATCGCTTTCTAAAATAAAAGTCTGAAATAAGAATCATTCAAGTGTGAGACAGCTGCCCACTGAGGAGGGAACGTGTCCACAGTAAGATATAACTCAACCCAAGAAAAGAGGTGGTCTGAGTGCTGAGTTCGGTGATCCTCCCCTTCATCTTGAGATTTCTTTTGATTCAGGCCCGGTGGCCCGGCCAGGACCAGATGAAACAGTGAGTGACCTGAATTTTAAAATTCTATTTTAAGCCCTGCTCAGACCACTCACTCCTTGTCCCTCCTTTTAAATAAAGGAAACTCGAAGGAGCTATGTATATCCCGTTACGATCCTCCTACCATACCCTCCAGGAAGATTGATGACTCATTCTAGCAATGCGTAGATGGAAGTTGGCTGATTTAAAAATCTAGCTCTAAAATCTGTACCTTATATAGATATTAGAAGATCCAGTTACTGTTGATCTATGTCAGAGTTCCCAAGACATTATCTGGAAATCCCTCTCTAAGTTTGTGTGCCGCCTCAGTGACCATCCTGAATAATAGTGGTGATTTTTTTTTTTTTTTCAGGTATTGGTGGTTGGTAATATGGGTCACCTTAGCGACCTGTTATTGTATTTTTCAGTATTTTTGTGTTTTACAGTTTGATTCACTTTTCTGGTTATTTTTTCAGTTAATTTCAGCCAAATCTATCATCTTCACAATTTAGCAGTGTCATCTGAATTATTAATTATACCCAGCATTAAGTGATTTGCTCCTAACTAGTCAAAAATGAATATTTCTGTTGATTCTCTATTCATAAATTTTTGCATCTCAGCGTGATTTTTTTAACTTTTAGATGATAATTTAAATTTTTAATTTTTAAAACTTAAATTTGTTTTTCTCTTTCTCGGGCATTGCATGAAAATTAGTCAAGCCAGAAATGAGCACTATTTAAGTTCTAAATTATATATAATGAGAAAAACTCTCTTAGTGACTCTAAACCTTTTTGTTTTTCATAATCACCTGGACAGCATCTTTAAAAAGTAGTTTTATGTGCCTCATTCCAGAGCTACTGAATCATAACTGGTTAGACGCTCAGGAACTGTTTATAAACAAATTCCTCAAAACATTATTGTGTCCCTCTGATGTCCCTGGTTGGAAAAGGAGCATTTTGGAAACAGTGATCTGAAGTAATATTTCTCACTTTTTAAGATCAGGTTCCAATGTGAAAACAAGGCTTAAAATCTTGATGTCGATTCCAGGAATATTCAAAACCAACTGGCTTGTATTTTTCTTTTTGGTTCTTTTTTGATGTTTGTTTTTCTCTAGAAGGAAAATATATTCAAATATTTGAACATAAAAGGTATATACAACAATAAATGATGCTAAATAGGGAATGTTATTATTACTGACTGAAAATAAATTTAAAATCACATAGAATGTGGACAGATTTCCTGTTTTTAAAATTTAAAAAATGTTTTTTTCAAAAAGAAAAAGAACACCCCAGAGTGCAAAAACAAAAAATTATGACTGCAGGAACCAGTAACTAGAAGATTTGTTTTCAATCCATACCCCTCCAGACTATTTACTTAGAGCTCGAAACATACTTTCAACATTAGTGAAAACTGCCAAACAAGCAGAACAGACTTAATTAGAAAATTTCTTCGTTTGAAAAATAATTTTTCGAGAACCCCAAAGTGCACAGAGATTGCATGCATTCATTTTTAATCGGCTCTCTGGTGCCAGGTTCCCTAGAGCCAAGAGCAACTCTAGGTCCAGCCTGCTGTTCCCTAGCTAATAGCAACCCACTATTTCAGTAAAGTCTGGGCTACTGGTTAATGGGGTTATAATGAATGACAACTTACATTTCTATGTGCAACATGTTATAGTATATACTCTTGGGAACTGGTAACCATCGGCTTGCTGGTAATTCTCCGTTGTGCATGGAATATCTCTATTGCACCCACCAGCCATTAGTGAATCTGTTTCTCTCTCTAACCACTGAAATTATGAGGCACCCTGGAGCCACATGTCGCCAATATCTCTTCCAAGATATTTTGTTTCCCCTCTATTGGAAATATCGCTCTCCAGGTATACCAGAAGAAATTGTTGAAACCTTTGGCGTTCTGTTTTTAAAAGATAGTTAACCTGTAGGTTAGGCAATATTCACACCTGAAATATCACTCGCCCTTGCCCCGACGGGTTTGGTCCTGTCTCCCTTCCATTTTGCCTTCTCTTTCATTTTCTTGCTTTGTTCTTGTTAAACATGCTGACAAACCTCAGGCTGTGTGTTGAAACCTGAGGAAAAAGAAAGACAGAAAAGTAACTATGTTATAAAACCCTTCCTTCCTGGCAGGCTAATGTTGTCCGTTCTTATGAAAGCAGCTACAATAAGAAACCTTTCTGGAATAAAAAGGCTCTGAGCCTTACAAGCCGTCCAGAAACTCCACTCTAGTTGTTCTTAACTAAAATGCTTTAGTCTCTCAACATCTTGGGTCATCCTCCCTGAAGGAGATTCCTTTTCTCCTTTGTCCGGGCGCACTCTTCATTTTTGTCAAAGCTCTCGTTCACCTTCTAGGGCACTCCCGCCCCACTCCTAGGCAAAGAAAAATAATCCCACTGCTCTGTGCAGCAGCAGCATGTTCTGCCTCTGTCATTACTTGGTTAGTTGTTGATGTAGTTGTTTCTCATACTGGAATATGAACGCCCAGAGTTGAGGGACCATCTTCTTCATCTTGGATTCCCTAAGCCTAGCACAGTGCCTGGCAGGTACTATGTATTAAGTGATCTTAGTGATTATTGTACCTTAATGTCACCTGTCCCTCGATGGTATTTTCATAGATAATCGAATGGCATCATCAGCCCAGATATTGGATATTGCATCTTCATCTGGTATCAGATTTATAATCATTTTTAAAAGCTGGGGGTTTATTTTTGGTTGTCGCTATTATTTTCTTAACTGATTTATTACATACATGTAGAAAATGCACAAATCCTGAGAGTACATATACCTCAATGTATTTTCTCAAAATGAACTCACCGTATAACCAGCACCACATGGTTTTTTAGCAGTATAGAAATTTACAAGAGAAAAATAAAGAATTGATTCTAACATAAACTTAGTGTAAGAAGCAGTGTGGTCTGCCACCGTTTTACTTGATTGTGTGTGCGTGTGCATGTGCGTACATGTGCGTGCGTGTGTGTGTGTGTGTGTGTTTTCAGACAAGAAAGTGTCAGTGATGCCTGTGGTGTGTAGACATTTTTTTCCTCTATTAAAGTGCTTTTTTATTCTCCTTGTTGCAGTCCCTTGGCAATTTCAAAGGAAATTGAATTTAAATATGCTTTTCTAGCTGCATTTAAATGTATGTAAATGGATTGTAAATAAAAACTTTAAAGGAAATGAAAGTGCTTTACAAATATCCCATTAATTCCCCAAGCATCCCTCCACGACTCTGAAAAAGACAGTTGTCATAGAATCAAAAGGCTAGAAGAGACCCTTCAGTAGATCTGAGGTAGCCATTACAGAAAGATAATTGGTCACTTTTTCTTTAAGATGTTTAGAAGAGGAAACTTCATGCTTTTCTGTGGCAGCCCTCGCTTTGGGCTGTCTTGCAAACCCATGAGAGGTGAGGCAAGGGTGAGAGCATTCTCTTCCTGGGTAGTAAGCCCTCAGGCACTCTCAGAAGGGTGCATCTGGATCGCTTATCCCACCTAACTCCAGTCCACCTAATCTTTATTCCCTTCCTCACTCTGAAAACCTCTCCCGCCTCATCACCACCGCTACCACATCCATAGACACCATGCCCAACACCAGGTACAATTTATCCATCTCCATAAGGTGCTCAAATCTGGCCGTCCTCGCTCTGCGTAGCGCTGCATCTTTCAGACCACTGTCATTTGTTCTATTGCAAGAGCACCCTGATCACTCTCCAGTTTTCTTCCGTCTACTTCATTTATCCATACTGCTACTGCTACTAAAGAGGTCATCCAAAAATACAATTATCATCACGCTCTGTGTAAATTCCAGTTGTGTGCTCAAGCCATCGGCAGTTCCCAGCACACCCACACTTTTCAACTTGTGTGGCTCTTTCATCTTCTAGGAACTGCCTCTGTATTTCATATTCCAACATTTCATTGAGATTAAAAAGGAGGTCGCCCTCTCCGAGAACACTCACCCCCAGATCTACTCTTTCTGACAAGTCTCGTTATCATTGAGGAAGGGTGAATCGAATTGTCAAAGCTGCTTAAATATAAACGTAAAACATGATAGAATAAAGTAAGAACATGACCTGTATAGAGTAGGAATATCTTGATCTGCTCTTTTTACGCATTTTCTCTTTTTTTCCCTCCTCTTAGCATCTATGCTTAAACTACATGCCGGTCTTTTTAGATTACTACTTACATGTAGTTTGCTGCAAATAGAATGGGGAGGAATTGAGTGGGCAAGTGGTTTAGAATGAGTTTGTATAATCTCAACGGAGATTCAAGTTTCTTCATATATTTTCTGTTGATTGCCTTGGGTTTCCTCTTACTTCTTAGCATCCAAGTAGTTGTGGTACTTAAGTCACAGACTTTTTATGATGGAACCTAGTGGTCTTGCTTCTCGACCTGAAGCCGCTTCCCTTGGCTACGAGAGTGATAGGTCACCACTGTTCTCTCTAGTCTCACATCCTGTGCTATATTTTAGTGTCTAGGTCCATCTCTCTTCTACCTCAGCTGTTTTCCTTAATCATAGACCTTTCCGGACTCTGAAACTTATTTTTAGAAAATCTGTATTTTCTAAATTTCTAGTGTTTCTGCTGGAAGTCTGCAGAGGTGTGTGCCAGCGATCGATATCCTCCATTTCAGTGTTTTGCAGTACGCATCTTAGTATATTGTGATTCTTTACAATTTTCATTTAAAATTGAGCATTTTTCTTTTCATTTTCATTTAACCTTTTTCTAGTTTTAGTTTTAATAGTTCTGCACTTGTTATTTTTTCTGAACTTTTTAATGAAATACTACATATGTGCAGAAAAAGGCACAAATCGTAATGGTACACTTGAACAACATGGGGGTTGAGGTGCCAAACCGCATATCTACTCCCTAAAAAACTTAATTACTAAGAGCCTTCTGTTGACCAGAAACCGTACTGATAACAGTCAATTAACACATACTGTATTCTTACAATAAAGTAAGCTAGAGGACAGAAAACGTTTTTAAGAAATCATAAGGAAGAGAAAATATATTCACCGTATTATATAAATGTATCGATACAACCCATTTACATCTTCTGTTTTAGGCTATGCAGTTTGCAAGTTTTTTCAAACTTCTCAAGGATAACCATTCTGTGTCTTCTAAGACCATCCGTTACTTTTGCTTGTTTTGAACTCCATATAAATGGAATATCACCGTCTGTTCTCCTTGCAATATGGCTTCTATCACTCACATGTCTGTTAGGTTCAGTCATGTTACATATAATAATTGTTTGCTAATTCTTACTGCTGTCTAATAGTCCCCTTATTTGAAAAGTGTACAATTTGTCCAGTCCGCTGTCGAAACACATTTGGTTTGTTCCCAGTTCGAAGCTATTCTGAATCGTTTCCTTCTGAACATTCTCAAACATGTCTTTTGGCGTGCATATGTACGCATTCCTATCGCATAGACACATAGGAGTAGAATTCCTGGATCGCATCGTACACATAAGTTTAGTTTCCATGAATCCTACCAGAAGATTTTTTAGAGAAATCTTACCAATTTATATTTCCATCAGCAGTGAATGAAATTAGAGTTGCTTTATATTCTCAACACTCGTTATTGCCAGTCTTTTGAAATGCAGTTTTGTTTCAATCATTCTGCTGGTGTATTTCGGTATTACACAGGGGCTTTAATTTGTATTTCTTTTGATTTGTAACCTCTCTTATGAAGTGCTTAATCAAGTCTTTTGTCCATTTTGGGGGGAAGGGTTGTCATTTTCCGTATTAACTTGAGTTCTTGATACATTCTGGATCCAAGTTCGTTGGTAGGTGTACGTAAAGCAGATATCTTCTCGCACTCTGTAGCTTGCCTTCCCCCTTTGTCAGTGGTATTTTTATGAACAAAAGACCTTAATTTTAATGTAATCCAATTAATTAGCCTTTTCCTTCATAGTTAATGCTTTCATTGTCCTATTAAAAAAATCTTTGCTGGCCTCCAGTTCATGAATATATTCTGTTTTCTTCTCAAAGCTTTTTAAAACTTATTTAGTGCTACCATCTCGAATATGGAGATTTTAAGCTTCTACTATTTTATTCTTTTTATTTATGTCTTTAACCTGTATTTTCCATCTTTTTTCTTACATACTTTTTTTTTACTGCAGTAAAAAATGCATTGCTTAAAATTGGCCATTTTAACTATTTTTAACAGTACAGTTCTATAGCATTAAATACATTTGTGATTATCACCGCATATCCACCTACAGAACTTTTTCATTCCGCCAACTGAAACTATGTCTTCATTAAATGCTAGCTCCCCATCTTACTTACATATTTTTAAAGAATAATACTTTCTACTTTTCTTCTATCCCTATGTATCTGCATACAAAAACATATTTATTTTAAGTCCTTAATTTCTAACTTTTACAATACCTAATTTCTAACTTAAAGTACAAGCTGTCAAAGAACATAGCAAATATTTGAAAATGTTTTACTCTTTGTTTTATATTTTTTTAATTTACATAATTTTGATGTAGCACTATTATTTTGAAACAACACAGAGAAGGCAGAAAAATATTATGTCAGTTTGAGGAAATACTCATGATAAAAAATCAGATACACTATGAATGTGATTAGGGTACAAGTAATTTCCACAGACTTCTTTTTCTGTTTCAGAATTATGTTAATGTTGAATATTACTTAAATGGGTCAAATTCTGGAGCTTAAGTGACGTTATAAACTTTCACTGTTGATATATTAGCTATACTTGAATTGGGCCATAGATTTTATTCTTGCGTAAAATTTTTATCAGTCTACCTAATTATTTTTAATTTATTTAAGATTACATAAACAATTTAGCATTATAGAATGGAATATATCTCTTGAAAAGTAGCATTTAGCAACCCTTTCTTTTATTGCTAGCAAAACTTATAGCTTTGCCTTCCATTAGTGTTCTTCTCTCTGAAATACACTTAAATCTGTAACATTTTCATTATGTAGATAGATATGAGAAACTCAAATAAGTAGTATAATAGCATAAGTGCTCTCAGAATGTTTCTTTCCCTGGTAGGGATGTTTACTCACATTGTCTCATTGTACATTTGTGTCCCAAGCATGCACCCCAAAATATCTGTGTAGTGAGAGGAAATTCAAGAAAAAAAACACTTCCCTGTGTATTATTTCTTTCCTAACTACTCCATAACTTGTACCTGTTCTCTTTCTCTTAAATCGCACCTGCTTAATTGTAAAGTTGTCTAAAAGCTGATCGTGTTTGTCTTATCAGGAATGACAGCTGGTTAAACTATAAAAACGACTTCTAAATGACTATAGAGTGGACACAGAAAGTAACCAGATGCCTTGCTTTCGTACGATTCCAGGTCACCACTGAGCCTCACCCCCTATTTGTTCGTTGTCTGCATTGCCTCTCTCCCTTCCCAGCCTGGGGTATGGATTCCACGAGCTATTCCCGTCGTTTACCGTCTCTGAGAAGATGCCCTCCGTGCTTATGGGGTACATACACCTTCTCTGTTCGTCTTATTCTCTCATTCCCTCTCCTCATCCCCTTTTTATAGTGTGAAAAATATGGGCGGGGGGGCTGTTGGAGCTGGGAGTGCTAGTAATATATGTCTAATACGGATCAAATGGTTTTAACTTGTAAAAGAAAAGGAGGTAAATATTCTTATCCTTGACCCTTACGTACAACTTAATGTTTTTCCCAAGATATGTAAGCTAGAATTTAGCTTGCTTCTACTTCCTTCTGCGGCACTTTTATGTACTGCTTAAATATCCATTGTTTGCTAATTTTACAAATTATAGAAGGACTTGGTGCATGGTATCAGACTTTGCATATGGGAAATCCCAGCACACAGGCTAATTAAATATTATTAGTGCTATCATTGTAATTAATATTAGCAGATACCACATATTGAGTGCTGTCTATGTGACAGGCACTGAGGACTTAACTCTTTAGTGGTTCTGTGAAGCAAGGCGACCGTTGCCATTTCCCAGGTGTAGAACCAAGGTGAAATCACTTGTATACATATGATCTCATACGTAGAGTATGAGAGGTGGGCTGGAAACTCAGATTTTTCTAAATTCACAAGAGGTATCTCTTAAGTGCTGTGCTTAAAATGTATTTTAGTTGTTCAGACAAGGGTATATTTATATTCCGAGGAAACAAGAATATTTTGAAATGATTCTGCAACCTACCCTTGAGCAAGTAGCTAAAATGGGTTTATACATGGTATCGAAAATGTGAATGGTGCATGTCTGCTAAAGTGTCCTAATTACCATGTATTTTCTGGTGTCCTCCATTACATTTTTGTCATGCTTCGCTGGAGTCGTCATGACACTGGGATAAGGAGACTCGGGTTCAAATCCCAGCTTTTGATGTTAATGTTTCATCTTTCCATGCTTTTTTCTTCTTTAAAATCCATTGTAGGTTGTTGCTGGTACTAAATAAGTTCTGTATTTACAAGCTTTTCCCAGAATGTCTGGCCCTGAGTAATATTTGTTCACATGAAAGACCATGATTATATTTCCAGTGCTACTGGTACTGGTGGTATTGACCTCGATCCTCAGAATAGCACTAGGAATTACACATGCTAATGTTAATATTCCTCCTTACCAAATGAGAAAATGGGCATTCAAGAGTAGTTAACTGACCAGCTCACATTACTGCATATGGAGTAAAAAAAATGTCTATTTCTTCCATCCGATGTGGTTTTTCTACTATAAACATGCAGCCTCTAATAGTTCAGCGTTAGAATGCTAAGTACATTCAAAATTCACATTCAAATTCAGTAGGTGCAATGCGATTAGTTTGTTTTGTACAGCACATTATTCTAGAGGATCACATTCTTAACGAAATGCAAATTCAAAACTTCAAATCCCTTTACTAATCCGTCACTACTAACAGTTGTTAATTTTGATACTTTGGACCTGAGCGTGAGGGGTAGATCCTTACGACATGATCAGGAGAGACAGGAGGCCAGTAGGGAGAGTATTTAAACTTCACCCCTGAAATGTTCTTAATACATGAAATTGTATCGCTTCACTGCTGTTCAAAACAAAAACAAAAACAAACAGGTAAACCAGTTTTCAGAAGTGGGAGGGCCATTGTTTGTAAACACAGCCAAGTTTTGGCGGGCAGTGTGTTGGCGAAAATATTTTAGTATACAAAGAGGCGTGTAAGTAATATATACAGTGGTCAAACTGAAGTTTAGGAAGATACATTCCAAGTCAGCCTGTAACAACTCTTATAACAGATACAGAACTGACTTGATCCACAGAATTCCCTAATGTTTCTGCAAGCCATTACATGCAGGAGCAGATTTTTAAAGTGTGCCACTTAAAAATATTTTCACGGATTAATGAGATTAGAGCATTTAATCATAAAATGTTGGGGAATATATTTTCCGGTGCTTATTTTCTTCTTAGTACTCTTAGTATCTGACAGTAGGTCAAGCCTTTCTCAGCCAAGGCCTGTTCCCTCCCCAGCACAAGGAGGGATAAAGCAAGCAGAAGAGAATATGACAATTCTGAAGCAGTTTAGGGATTGCTTTGGCAAGTCAACAGGCTGCAGGCCTGGCCAGTCTTTCTGGTGGCTGCTCTGCTCTGCCCTTCCTCCGGCTTCAGCTGGCCACTCCAGACACTCCCGACTCCATTCGCCCAAACCCTCCTCCTGCTGTGGTCGGTCCCCTCACGTTGTCAGGCCACCTTCTTGACCAGGATCTTTATTAAAATGACCAGAGGCCGTCGTTACCATGATTCCTGGTTCTGGCCAGGGAATTCTATAAGTCATGTCATTTTATAAGCTAAATGAGGGACATAGGTCTTGTCTATCTCTGATGATGGCAGATAGAGTCGGAAGGTGTTCGAGGATGAGGAATTGTTGAAAAGGGAAATGAAATTGATATTTAATGAGCAACCTCCATATGCCTAGTATTTTCTTGTATAGGTTAATTCATTTTGAACTCGGATCCACCTTTTTTGAGATAAAGCTATTTTTACAGATGAGAAAAAGGGGAGGTTAAGAGAGTAACTTACCCAAGGTCATACAACTAGTCAGTCGAACAGAGATTTAAATCAGGCTTTGTAATAAGCACACACGTATTAGGGTTTGGAGCCAGTAGAAATGTTATCGCCTTACTGCGGTGGCCTTTTCCTCTTCCATGATTGCTACGACCTCCTTGGTTTTGTCTCTTTCGTTTAACTGTAGTCCCAGGGCCTGTGTTTTATTCATCTTTCTATGTCTGATGCCTAGTTTAGCATAGAACATGTGGTAGGCTCAAGTATTTTGTTTGAAAATTGCATAGTAGGGTGTTGCAGATTCCCCAAGCGTTCTCTCAATTCTGCAAACTAGATCAGTTGTTTTCTTTTCCTGCAGATCCCTAAGGTGTCATTCACCTCCTCAAAATATTAAAGTGCATGGCCTCAGTCCATGAGTGATAACTTTTTCAGAAAGTTTTATACTTTTATATCTGCAAAGTGCGGTCTTCTACATGCAGTTAATATTCAGTTCCTGTAGGCCAATATTTACTTACAATATCACGTTAAGTTTTTACTTCATTTTTGTAATGACATTGTCAAATTGTAAAAAAAATTTTGAGGTTTTATTGAGATATTTTTGTTGAGACAAAGTGTTGAAACAATTAAAAGCATGACATTAATCTCAAATGATCCGAAAGGAAACAACATTTTTTTCCTACTAAATACAAAACGGCAGAATTTCACAGTATAAAATTTTCTCTTTCAAAGCATTAGTGGTATTTTAGTCAAAATCGAATTAAAGAATGGGAACATTTATGTGATGTGAAATTATGAGACACTTCAAGAAATAAACTTCTGGCATTAGGCTTGTTTAAGAATTATATTTTGAAAATCTGAACATAAAATGGGACCAGCTGGACTCAAGTCTCCGGCACCTTTCTGCATGGTGCAAATGCTGTTGTCTTATGGCAAATGCCAGTAAGAGCAGGCAGGGACTGGTTTGTTGCTTCAGATGAGAAGTGAAAGCAAACAGCTTCTGCTGTCAGTCACTGGTGGTCTGTGTAAGACAGCAGCGGCTATTATAATTGATTTAATGGCTCCGAATGATGAGCTTTAGTGGCCAAAGCGGATTGTGGCGACTCAGCCATGCAAGACATTGATGTGAAGAGGAAGTGACATGACATCTCAGGGGCAAAGTCAGATGATTTTAAGGGGCAGATTTACTCACCAATTCAATAATTTGTAAACTTTAACCTTTGATATGAGATGATGTTGATGCGCAAAAAGAAAATTAGGTTTTTGTTTTTAACAGTCAGGCTTCCTGGTGCCTTTTGTGGGATTAGACTAGCTTTCCTTTTTTTTTTTTTTTTTTTTGAAATACACTCAAGACTCTTTCATAAGTAAGACTTATGGTATTTAGTGTAATGCAGAACTTCACATGTTATATATCATGTCCAGTACTGAGTCATTTAATGGGAATGTGAGTTTTAAGAGGAAGCAAAAAAAGGGAGATTGTTAAGAACCAAATATCTACCTTCATGTATGACCTTGATTTCTGAGTTTGTGGAAGAAGATGAATAAGTTGTGTTTCATTAAATCAAGCAACTTCAGGAACTAAGCACAATAAAAGATTAGAGTTATGATATCGAGCCTCGTTGTTATCTAAATCAAACCAGATTTCTGAATGCATGCACATTTACCAGTCATTCGGACAAATACACAGGAGAGTGTGTGTGTGTGTGTGTGTGATGGCAACTTGGTGCCAAAGTTTTCTGACATAAATGGATTCTGATCTGGGCCGGAAAAGGAAAATGTTTCTTCTCAAGGGCTTATTGACTGGCATTTGCCAACGAACGTTGCAAAGAACCTTGTGCTCATTCAGTGAGGTCGGTGACAGGTGTCGAAGAGGAAAGTGACAGATGCCCCACCTTTGCCCTCTGAACAGCACTCTAACCTGCTGAGATTGCTCATGGAAAGATATCGGGGTGCACACGTGCTTGGGAGTTTGTTTTTCTAAGCAAACATCAGAAACCTAAGGGCTATGATGCTGAAGGTACAGAAAACTTAATTATAATTAAACCCTCATATCTCTGATACCGTTCTGCAAATTTTATCTGTAATGAGCTTATTGAAAGTTACATATATTTCTTATAAGGACTTCTTCCAGAAATTTTCTAGGATATTTTTCAAACTTTAGAATAAGATTATGGGGCACACTAATTACACGCTACTTTTACAATAGGAGACCATTGTCTTCTCAGTAGTTGTACTTAAGATTATGGTATTTTTAAATTGAAAGTTTTTGTGGAAATTAAGTTCTAGCTTTGATGTTTGTTTTGAGAAAAGTTGCCAGGAATCTATTTCTTCCAAGTTTTATTCAGTAATGAACTTTTTTTTTTATTCATTAATGTGGTTATCAATTAGAAGTTTTTCTTAATAATGTCTTTTGGATAAAATTGCATATAATTCAGTAATTCTTAATGAGCAATGATATGAGAAGAAAGACTAGCATCTAAGTGAGTGCCTTAAAATTTCAGAATCTAGGTCTTGAAGGAACTATCCCCAGGAGCTTTCAAATTTTTTTGAATTTGACTCAAATTTAGAAAAACATAATATACCATGACCTGCTACATATATCTGGACATATACCTACTGAAAAACCTGAAAATAAAAGTTTCACAATATTTACGTGTACTTCATTTGGCGTAGTCTACTTTTGTCATGCAATCTGTTCTCATCTACTGTCTTCCATTAAAAATATATTATTATACCTGTCTTGAAGGATAGAGACCTGCAATTTAGAAAATACTGTTCTAATTCTCTCATTTTACTGGTTAAAAAACTGAAGTTAAAAGCGAGAGCTACCCTTTGTCAAAAAAAAAAAAAAAAAAAGTTAATGCAAACACTACAGTCTCCTGTTAAGAAGTAACAGAAACTAAGCTCCAGGCCCTCAAGGAATTTACAGACTAAACATAAATAGAGAAAACACGATTAAATATTTTACATCATTAGCAACCAACCTCCTTAATACCGACTTATAACAAATGGAATTGCAAATAAATACTTTGATTATACTAATGAGAAGAATATGGATAGACTAAAAAGACTTTAGAAACAAAATATTATTTGAACTATATTTTGAAAGAGTGAAAAAAGGTAAATTATTTTTTCCCAAAAAGGATTTTTTTGGGAAGATGCACAGATAAGAAATCAAGACATGCCAGATTTTACAGAACAATGAGGATCAGAATTGGAGTTTTTTAATTCACTTCGGCTACATAAAGACCATTATCCAAATCTAGTATCCCACAAAGATTCAGTGTAGTTTAGCACAGTGGATCAGTTCTCATAACAGGCTTTTAAATATGTTCAGTGACATGAACACCAGGACTCTGCCAGATGATCAGTAGAGACCATTTAGATGTTTAAAATCTTCAAATTCAAGTGAAACCAGCAGAAAATAAGCTAGAAATCCTTCTAAATTTAGGTACAAACATTTTCGTTTCAGCTTTATGAAAAGCTGAACAACCTGACTTTTTGATTCTTGCTGGTTTTTTTTAATAACTATATTAGCCTATAGATAACAAGCCTCATATGATCTTCAAATATGCTAATTATGTCTTTTACATTGATTTACTGGCTCATTCTCTTTCTGAGCTTTTTAACTGGTGATTGGTGTAATTACAGAGCTGCCTCTACTGTGTGAAGGTACAATTTTCAGGTCAGAAATGTTATGCAGAAGTAGGTATGGTGGCTGTGTAATTAGACTGCTTAATATTTATTAAAATGGTGTTCTTTTTTTGCGGTTGTACTGTAGCTTGTTTCAGTGTTCCGAATATTCTTAATATAATTATATGATCAGATGGATTTTCTTTTGAACTTTATGAAACAATCAGAGTTAAACGTTTAAGCTCGAAATATGATTTGCTGTTGTACATAAGATCTGCATTTTCTCCATCAGTGTTTTGTAGTTTAATACTGAGACTTTACTCAGATGTTCTTTGTGCAGCTGCCAGGAGCATTTGTGTTTGACTCAGGCCTCTAGCTATTCCTGCCATTCGTGGGCCTACCCTCTCTCGCAATAGCAAGTAGATAAATGAATGACGTAACAGCTTATTTTAAAGGCTGTGAAAAAAGTAAATGAGGAGGTGTGATAATGAGCAGATGTCTTTCTTAGACTGTGACATTTGAGCTACAAATTGAAGGGAGCCCCTGGAAGTCCCCAGCTAATAATAAAAGAGCTAGGTAGAAGCAATAGTGAACATGTGGGGTCCGGGAAAGATCTGAGCTTGTTAGAGGAACCCACAGAAGTGATGTTGGTGAGAAGGTGATGAATGGATGGCAAGGAAGAACGAATGGAGAAATTAGACAGGTAGGCAAGGACAGAAGACAGTGTTCTTTGAAGGTAAGGTAAGGAGTTTGGATTTTTCTGCTGACAGCAGTAGCACGATCTAATTTTCACTGAGCGCCTTCTAGGCACTGGGAACTGCGCTAAGTGTTTAAATGCGTGTCTCATTTGGTGCAGCATCCTTGTGGAGTAGCTGGTAGTATCTCTGCTTTACAGATGACAGTGTAAGGGTCAAAGAGATAACTTGCCGATATAACAACAGCTCATATGAGGAGAAATGGCTTCAAATGCCAGTAGTCAGGTTCTAGAGCTCACGTTTCATTTAAGTTCTTTTTTAATATATCTTCTACCTCTTTATCCATTTTTATTGTGTTATTTGGTCCTTTTCTTAATTCTAGGAATTCTTTATGTATTAGTTCATAAAGGTGTCAATTAACATTAAGTATTTATAATAAAATTACCTACAGAATTTGTATTCGAAATAGATATGGTAATTCTAAAATTCAAAAAGAAAAAGAAACAAGCATAAACTAGGAAAAAATATTAAAACACAAGAATAACCAGTAGGTTTTAGCTTGACCAGATATTAAAATATGAAGCAACAAACAAGAAACTAGAATATATTTCAACTCACAAGGAATAATTTCTCTTTTATTCTTGTCAGACTTATCCAGTAAGAATCTTTAAGTTTCTGTGTCCTTTTAAAACCACCTCAGGCGTGTTTTAATATGTCCTACAGTTTGACAACATAGTGTCCCGGGCTCATTTTGATTCTTTTCCTTCATGCAGAACTTGGAATCAGTTACTCTCCACAGACACTCATTTTCTTAAATAGCAAAGTGTCAGAGACCAAAAACATGGGCATGAGGGCTGCGTGTCAAATTCCACACATAGTAGTAAACTGGCTGTGTAGGGCCACACAGGGCCGCTTTAATTACAAGCTAGACAAGAAATGCCTTTTTTAAGTTCACAAGTTCAAGTGATTTGTTTTCTCTACCTCACATCTTCCGAACAATAGAAATAACAACCAACATTCACGCGGCTTCTACTATAGCTAGGCAGTTTTTTGCCCTTATGTGTACTGACTGTCATCGCAAAAATCCCTCAAGATATAGGAGTGTATATGGAACAAACTTTAGGAAGAGAAGGCTTAAATAACTTGCTCACGATTAAATAGGTAATAAATGGCAAAGATGGGATTCAGACTCATGAATTGTTGGTCTTCTGCTTGAGGAAGATGGACGAATGACAATAAGGACTTCTATGGGATTTCTCGATCATTTTAGGCAGACATTTGGGGAGGAGGTCGACTGGGTATCAGTCCAGATGCATTCTCACAGTCTTCTTCTTTGGTTCTGTGCTCAATGTGACCTCGTGGGTATGGGACCTGATTGTCATCCCAGCTTCCTAAATGACAACTGTCCTCCTAAGAAACTCCATCCTAGATTTGACCACCAGCTGTTGCCAGGGGAGAATAAACACCCTTGATTACTTCAGGTCACAACAGTTTTGCTAGAAATCCACAGAGGTTTGCTTTGTTTTTGAAGAGGTTTCTTCAGATAGAACTAATTCACTGCTTCCATTGAGAGAGATGATAAGGAATAAAACATTTAATCTAAAAAAAAAAAAAAAAAGACTATTTCTTTGAAGGTCTTTAATCTTTTTTATAGAAAAGGTAATTTGTATGAAAGCCCTTTATCAACTGGGTAATAGCTTATTATCATCATTGATTTCTAACCTCTAATCTCTACTGCATTCACTGGGAACACTTAGTCAATACTCTTACACACTGTTATTTTTAATGTGTTTTTATTTACTTCTCTGCACCTAAAGTTAATTTTTCCATTATTATTATTATTGCATTTTTAATACCCAGTTGCCTGTTTTTCTAAAATGTCTAGTGAGGACAGTTAAGCCATTAGTTGAACTACTAATACTAAGACAGGACAAGTCCAGCAGTCACCCCTCTAATGTGTGAGGAGCCCTAGATCAGCCATCTGGAGGAAGTACTTGAAGGGTTGGGGATTTATCTCGTGAGGTCCTGAAGCAGGTATCTGGAGGTAAACACATAGCACAGAGCCCAGAGAGGGGAAATCAAAGAAGCAGGAGCAGGCATGTAGACCCAGCCATTGACCAAGGCTGATGGCTACCCTGTCGAGAGGTGTTATGTTCAGATTATCTAGTTCTATCAGTGAACACCGTCGTCACACAAATTTAGAATTATTTGATTCATTGATTCTTCTTTTATTGTATGAGCATGCTGGAGAAAACATATAAAGAATTACATATATGTATATATATGTAGGCACATATACATATATTTATATAGAGATGAAAATAATTTTGTACAAAATGCTTTCTTTAAATTTGGTTACATGGAATTATAATGTAATTCCAGAATAATATGCTCGTAAGGTGAAGTTCTTATTTATGTAATAGAACAGGCTTTACAATCTATTAAATATGGCAGCTACTTTTTCAAAAAATTATTCTTCCTTACCAAGTTAACAATGAGGTTTAAGTGTTAATAAGTAACCATAAATTTGTAGCAGAGCAAAGGCATTGGTCATCAAGGCATACAATGCTATTTTTTCCCATCTTTTACATTTGTGATGAGGTTTTTTCTTAAGTCGCTTTCTGCTGTTTTCAAATGGTAGCATTCGTGTTCTAGCAATAATTGTAGAGGTTTGAGTTATTATAAACTTTGAATATCAATTCCTCCCCTTCTGTGACAGTTCTACCACTAGGGAAGTCAGACTTGCAAGGTCTAATTACCGCAGCGTTTTGCTATCCCCAGCTACAATATTGGCAGGAATTTAAGCCATGGTAGAATTCATTGGTGACACCGTTGTAACTAAAAAGCACAGAATCTGTTTTCGAGCTTGTCCGGGATGGAATCAAGTACTGGATGATGTCAAATAGTCTTGCTGTAAGTTCAGAAGTGCCTTGGACGATTCTAATATGAAATGCTAATTATTTGCAATAGAATGTAAATAAGGTGGCACTAAGTCTTATTTGCAGTGACTAATGAAAGCTGTTGTACTGTAATCAGTGAGATACAGAGCAACAGGGCAATTCATTAGGAAAACCACAGTTGACAAGCGGTTAATGCATGCCATTCTGGACCTTTCCTCTCGCTTCTGTTTGCTTCTATTATTTCTTCTCGTTGATAGTAATAAGTCCCATCTGGAAAACGTATAACAAGGATAAAAAGAAACTAGCAGCTAAATTTGCCAAGCTAATTCAAGTATCTACAGACTGTAAGTCTTCCTTAGCTTGTCTTTGCCTGTCAAAAACAACCGCCATATTAGGCTGATTGAAAAAAAATAGTGATTTTGTAGTCAGCAAATTGTGAGAATTCTTCATGGTATCTCTCCAGACTTGAGCAAAACTACACTATGCTGCAAATTATTTTATTTTCCAGATATATATTACATTTCAAAGTTCGGCCACATTTTCACTTCTTATACTTTAGCAGTAGAACACTTTTCACAAATAAAAACACTAAATGGCTTGGCGCTGCTCTCTTTGTCGTAGAGTAGGCCTTGGTAAATGAAAGCATGAACTCTAGAATAGCTTTTCTGCTCTGGGGCTTACATTCATCACTGCAGCAATAGATCAGGGTGCTGCACTGTTTTAAAACGTGTATAGTGAAATTTCTAACTCGTATAGCTATGGAACACAGTAATTATGTTTTAACTCTCATAGGTAGAAAAATTAAAAAGGTGACTTCTATTGTGTATAATTTTTAGGACTGTTCCTTTCACTCACTACCGATGACTACCACAAAATGACAGCCAACTCATTTGATTCCAATATTTTAGGGCCCTATCTCTTACTTAAAAGATTGGAGGTGGCTTGTCTATTTAAAGAATGAAGAAGAAACTGGAAAGTCAGTACTATGATGTTGTTTTTGTTTGTTTGTTTGTTTATTTTTGAGCTTCCTGACAGCCAGGGGTACAAAAAGAAGCAGAGCTAGTTATAGAGTGCCAAAACTTCACCTGCATCTCCTGGTCAGCAACAAACCTGAATTCTGGGTTCAAGGCAATAAAATCCAGGAAATACCAGGAGTCTAAGGCCAATTAAGTTTCATTTACTCTTCGCTCCCTGTTATTTAAAATGCCATGAATTATCCACACTTAGCTCTTTCCTTCTGTCTGGAGGTGGCTATATTAGATCCTTCAACAGGGCCTTCAGATGCTCAGAGTAAGATCATTCCACAGTGGTGGTACATGCAAGGGTTTTCCACAGCTAGGGTTGTCAGATAAAACATAAGATGGTCAGTTAAATTTGACTTACAGATAAATAATCGATACTTTTAATATCAGCACTCCCATAAATGCTTTTTTAAATATAAATATATCCCAAATATTGCATGGAACATCCCTATTCTTAAAAATTATTTATCTGAAATTCAAATATAACTAAGTGTCCTCATTTTTTCATTTTGTTTCACTAAACCTGGCAACCGTACCCACAGTCTGCAGGTAAACCTAGCGAATTATAACAGGAGACTTGTCCCTTTATCACAAAAACTGAAGGCCCACAGTGACAGCCAATCATAGCTTTTTTTTTTCCTTATAACTTTTGTTGAGACATTGATGGGGATAGATAGATCATTATTTTCAGGCAAAGAGAGACTTACCAAAAAAATCTTTAGATGGTATATAATCCTCCCCGAAAAAACAAACTTTTGTGGAGAGACTTGACTCTTTTCAGTGAGCCATGGGTTGGTAGGGAAAAAACTACGCACACACGTGCCTGCGCATGCACACACACGCAGTAGAGTTAAATTAAGTTTTCAATTGAAATAGCTGGAGACATAGCATCTTATGGGAAAGTAGATGGCGGCAGGGCAGGAGTGGATGTAGCGTATCAAAACCCCGTCGCCTCCGGGACCAATGGGGGCCACAGCTGCCGGGACCCTGTTCCTAGAAAGTAGGGTCTCCCCGACTTAGAGAAGCCTAATTCTCACTGCACTTGCTGTTCTTTCATTCTTAGGGTTTTGAGTCATGGATATTATTCTGGAAGTACTTATATTAATAATCTGGACACTTTGAGTCAAGAGAATATTTTAAACTTTGGCCCTTTCTGGTCCTTGAACACATCTCAGTGCCACCAAGACCAAAGTTTCTTTCTGCGTTAGGAAAGCAGAGTTAGCCACCATCTGTCCCTGAACATTCTTTCAGAGGGCTGCTTTCCCTGTGGATCTTTAAACCCTGCTTTGTCCTTTCTCTCCACCGCGAATTAGAAATCCATATCTTGAAAGGGGCGTGTATGCACTGACATACGTATAGAACAGGGTTGAGCTACAAAGACTAGAATCCAGTTCAAGCAGAAGAGTACTTAGGATGGCATATCAAGTGGATTACAGCAGCATTGGGAGGACTGAAAAAACGATGCATATGGGGCTTTGATGAACATCAAAAGCCATAATGCAGGCCACCAATGCGTTTGGTCCCCCCTCTATGATACGGAAACTGTCTGCTCGATTGGGAAGCTGCCGATTCAGCTGCTGGCGCCTGAACCTCACGGCCACTCCCTGACAGGAAATCACGTGATCGGGAAGCTACCACACGTTACTGCTGGCTACAGAACGTGCAGTGCCTGTGATGGTCCACACCAGCATAGCAGATACACATTTTCCTGCCTTTCAGCACCCAGAGAGTTGGTGACCAGATATGAGGATCCCTGCTGATGCTGACTGCTTCCAAAGTCACACTTGCGAGCAAAACCAGCAAAAACATGGCATCTACTTCACTTCCAATTTCTTCATCTTGAGCAATTTGCAGACTGGTCAAACCAAATTACAGCCAAACAGCAAGAAGGCCTTTGATGTGATTTTTAGCTTTCCATCCAGTACAATAATGGAAGTCACTCAGGAGTGGTCAAAATGGACGTTGACCTTGAGTCCACCATAACCAGGACATATGACCTGTTTACTAAGTGATAGTCACATCTTATTAATGTGACTATCTGCTCCCTACAAAAGGGAAAAATTAATAAAAGCCTCGTCATAAGGATCTCAGATGCCTTTTGGAAAATCTGAGGACATTCTCTAAATGAGATCATTATTTCTGTCTATAAGGTCATATACAATTTTTGAACAATGGCAGGATTTTTTTTTTTTTTCTGGTCTTGAATTCCTAAGGACTTTTAACAGAATCTTTGACAGGTATAATTAGATGTCTTATGGACACTGCTTTGACAAGTTTTATATCAAATGTAAAAGCTGCTTTACATAGTTGTGTCTTTTGCCAAAGAAGCTTTTGCCTTTTTCTGTCAAGTGGAGCCTGACTCCTGGAGGGACAGTACCATCTGGCCATTCTTTTGATGGTGCCCAGAAACTGATTTCAGATCTAATCTTCCTTGATTGGTTCCGCTTCGCAAGTAACCCGATGTGACTGGAATTTCTTCTCCCTTTCATTTACTGTTATGTCTGGATCTATGCCGAGTGGAGCGTATTCAAATCCACCCAAGTTGTGTTTTCTTCCTGGTATAACCTTCTTTCCCACGCTCATTACCATTATTTTGTCAAATGAACACAAGGCAAAAAAGTTCATTAAGGTGATGGTGAGAGGCAAATAGGATAGAATTAATGATAGACCAGAAATATTTTTAGGGGTGTTTTACCCATTTTTTTGTCCTTGGGAGGTTTAGTTTGGAGGACATAGAGAAACCCACATCATTAATTCACCTAGTTCCTATGCAGATGTGGAAATATTGGCAAATAACTTTAAAAGAAACTCAAGTTAACAGCTTGAGTGCTGAAGTATGGTTCTTCCTTTTATATTACTTCAGGAGCTATAGTTATATAAAAATCATATGCATTAAATGCAATAAAAATCATCTTTATTTATCAAAGTAACATCTATTACCAAGACATGAAAAATGAAACTGACAACGTAAGTTATACATTCCTATCAATCTTTTAAAAGTTTTATGGATTTGCTCAGTAAAAGGGTCTTATGTACTTGCAAATTCCATTCGAGCTGTTCTGATCAGATTTTCATATAAACTAGTTATAATCATTAACAATTTCTTTTTGGAAGATGAGTGATTTTTTTAATAGAACAAAAAAATGTGTTACAATGTAAATGAAAAAATATAAATAAATCTAAATTCTTCATTTATGTAATGTTTAGAGGTTATTTGTGGACTTTTCAGTATGAAAATTTAGCCAAGTATAAATTTTATAAGTTGTATTCTTTTGGATTGCTTTAGTAGAATAAAAATATCAGAAAAATAATCATGAGAATTGGGGCAAAGTTTCTACTATACTTCTTTAGTAGCGATTTTATGCTCCACCCCACATAAGTACTTTTTTAACTTTCACGGAGATTATTACATAGGCTAGTCAGTCAGTGAATACTTGCAGAGGAAAATGAGTTATTGGGGCAAATAAATACATGGGTTTATAATGTTTGCTTACTAGCTTAAATAACTACCAATAACTGTTCTGCTAAGCTTCTACTCAGAAATTCTAATCTTTTTTTTCTCTGTGTTTGCCTAAAGTCTTCCTCAGTTTTATAGATAACTGTCAGGCACATACGCAGGACAGCAATTTCAATGGTAATGTGTTTTATGACGTTTTATTCATTTGACCAGCATTTTCAAGCACCAACCACCTGCAGAATCCCAGACTAGTTGCTCTCGCTACAAAGGTGAACACAATGGTTCGTGTCCCGATGTACTTCAGAGTTTTGCAGATAAAATAATTGAGGTTTATATCACATGTTCCATATTTATTAACACAAATATCTTAGGTCCAGATTTTTACAGCCTTTTTCCCATAGAATAAGCTGAAATATTTTCATTAGCCAATAACAATTCCTAATATTTCAGACCTGGTATTTTATGGTTTAGTATTTGTAAATTAATTTTATTTTGATTTTTACTAAGTAATCCTTCCAACGGTTCAAATTGAGATTTTTCAAAAGAAAATAGTGAAAAATCCCTCTATTTCTCCTGTCCTCCAACCAGCCAGTTTCCCCTCCCCAGCAAAAAAAATTTTTTTAAAAAAAGTGCATATTCGTTAGGATTAGATTCGCACACATCTAAGAGAAAACTCAAATATCATTGACGAAGACTTCATTTAAACAGAGAAGTGTGAAGTCGTCAGTCCGATGCATGTATAGAAGTTTCGTGGTGTCATCAGGGACTTAGACCCCTGTCGTTTTTGCTTTCAGTTTTGTGACTCTTACCTGACAACCAGAGACTAGTTCTCACCCATATTGGCTATACAGGTGCATAGGTGACTGACGTGCAGAGCGTGCCTGGTGAATCTTCATCCTCTTGCATTTCCCGGCAACCATACGTGGATACAGGATGAAATATTCCTTTTCCTTTGGTCCAGACAGTTTAGTTAAGCCTGGCATCAGTGTGCACATCTGGAGTCCAGTCTCTTTGTGGCATATTTCTTGAGGGGGCATGCTTCCTGAAGCCCACTCGCGAGTGTTGACAGTTTACTTTCCTTGTGGATGGCAACATTTCATCTCACCACCCCTCTTTGGAACCGTTCTGCTGGGTCCAGGCTGGAAAGGATGAGCAGAAGGGATTGTCTCCTTTTATCTATATACTTAACCATCTTTATCCTTTAGTTTCTAATCTCAAGGTCGCTGTCGGTCCAATTTGGCTTATTGGATCGTCTTCTGTCATTTCTGTATTTCAGGGAGGAGAAAGAAGTCAATATAAACCAAAAGGCATGGCTCTATAAAGAGCTTTCCCCAACACCAAGAAGAGATATAGAGAGATATTAAAAGACGTTATCTTTTGACTTTGGAAACTTGCTTATACTGATCTCGTTTCCACCTAGTAGCATCTTAACAGACACATCACAGTAAGCTAATTTATTAAGCACTTCACTTTTAGTATCTGAATAGGATTAAGTAGTCTGTTTTATTTAGGCCAGTAACACTTTGGTGTTTATAATTTATAATGCTTTTCCTTGAATAAAACACTATCCCTGTTTCTGAAAATTGGAATGGATCGTCAAGTGCTAAACAGATTTGATTTTCTTTTTGAGCTATTCAAATAGATTTCAGAACAAGAGATACTTAGCTTTATAATTACAAGAACATCCCATAGTACCGTCACTAAAGGTTTAGGACCTTATTAGGGTGGTTTATGTTCTGTGATATTCTTTTTAAAGAGAGGAAAGCTAAGTGTGAGATTTTTCCTCACCACAGGCAGCATGGTGTCAAGAAGGTGGCCAACAGTGTGACCTTGGCCTTTACGCCTGTTTTTTCACTGTATAACTAGAATAACAATTCCAGCCGTGAAAAGCTGTTATGAGTCTGAAAATGAATTGATATATAAAAGGACCTGGCTTGGTGCCTGGTATATACCAGTTCAGTAACTATTGATTTTTCTTTCTATCGTTAAATGTCCATGTTGTGTGTTTAGTGATTGCTGTAGAGATGATTAGAGATAAAAAGTTTAGTATGAGTAGTGACATATAGGATCATTCATTTTAATCATTGTCTTGAGGGTTACATGAATGAATGTCTAGTAAGGACCTTCCAAAGTATACCTGCTAGTGCTTTGTTTCCCCATCTCCTCTCAGCAGATACCATGTCTGGAAGATTTTACCTTCACATGGTTTCTTTAAAATCCTCAACTATATAATGCTACAGAACAGATGCATTAAACTGATATCTGGTTGCCTGCCACGTGCTGGGAACTTTGTTAAGCAGGTAATTTGTGACTTCTTCTCGAAGTGAATTCTGAATAATTCTTTGAGGGCAGAGAAAATGTTGTGTTCTCATTAACATCTAGATAATAGATGGTTATATAATAAATGATAACAAATGTTGGATGAATGGAAGATAGGAAAACAATCATATGCCGCATTTAGACAGATGAGGGGGGAAGTAAGGTCTACTCTACTCGCCCGCATTTTATAAGCATTTCAGTTGATGAGACGTTTTGGTTAAAAGAAAAATACTTATTTGAGCATTGCTCCTCCTCATCGCATGTCCTCCTTACTCCCAGCCAGCTCCCCGAGGGCCTCGTCAGCCACCACAAAAAGTCAAAAAAGCGTAGATTTCTTGATAAATGAGATAATAAATACACCTCTTATTGAAGGCACTTTAATAGGTAGTCTGTCACTTGAAGAAAGACAGGAAAACGAAGTAAAGGTGTAAATAGAGGTTTCAGATCCTGAAATTTGTTTTCTTTTGAGTAAAATGTATTTTCAGTTTTCATTCAGGGCACAACAGTGTCATCAAAGATTCGGACTCTTTTTTGGAAACCTTCCTCTTTGCTCTCTCCGGCTGTCGTTCTTGGACTGAATGACTCATGCTTGCAAGATAACTGGCTTCACATCCACACACAGCCATGGCCAAAGACACTTGGCTCTGGGGAAGGGCTCACTTCTTTTGAGTCTCTGTTTTCAGGAAGGAAGAATTTTCTCAAAAGTCCTTCAACGGTCTTTTAAGTCTTCATGGCCAAAACTAGGTCACAAGGCTGGCTCTGCCCTGCAGAAAGCCTCTCACATACGGTATTCTAGCTGCTCCCCAACTGTTCGTTCTTTCTTCCAAGTATTAACACACTTTCATCCATCCTCTGCCACCAGGTTTTTCTGCCTACAACACAGATCCGACCAGATCATTCCACTGCTTCATTATTGTTGGTGGCACCCCTTTGCACACTGAACGAGGTCTGCTCCCCACTCCTTCCCCACCCCGGACCGCTCTGCACAGTGCATGCGTATGGTCGCTCCTGCCCGATTCTAGTTCTGTTCACTGTGGAGTATTTGTAAACGTGTTTTAGATCATATTGAGTGTTTTGTTTTGTTTTATTTTTTAGGTTTCAAAAAACAGAGATCTTTAAATTACCACAGATGATATATTATGTGAAGAAATAGTCAGCTGTAATTATTAAGCAAATATTTATTGTACACTTCTTAAGGGCCAAGCTCTGTACTTGGAGTATAGGATTAAACAAAACTAACATAGTCTCTAGACTAGAAACAAAGACTTACGAAAATGAACAAGTAATTGTTAAGTGCAATAAGTAGTGAGAAAGTAGAGAGTGATGAAAGACTCGGTCGCAGGAAGACCAGTCTTACTCTGAAGGTCAGCTTTTCCAAAGAAGCAGTGTTTTAAATGAGAAGCGAAGAAGTCTGCGTGAGGTGCAGTAGGTGGATACGAAGCCAGCTATGTGGAGAATGGATTGGGACAGGCAGGACTGGATTGTCTGGAGACTGGTTAGGAGGCAAATGCAGTGATCTCAACAAGAGATGGTGTTGACTTGGACCAGAATGAAAGCAGTGAGGAGAAAGAGAAAATGTAGAACACAGCAAAGGATCGCACGTGGGGAATAAATATCTGACTCTGGAGTTATTGACTTGAGCAGCTGGATGAGACTGCTGTTTCCTGAGAAGAAAAGATCACTGCTTGGTTAGGGAAAGAGGAAACGTTTGGAAGAGCATGTCAGCAGATGCCCAGCCGACCACTTGCAGAACCGGAATGCAAGCAGAGTGCCCCAGGGGGGCTTCGCCATCCTGATGATGTGTCCTCTGTCCGTCCCTGCCTCTGTGTCTGTGGTCATTACTAGTATATGTAATGCTTTACTATGTTGGCTTATGTTTACACTAGTTTTCTTGACCATACGACTCTAGCCCACTGCCTTCTCGCTGATCCTTGATTTTGGTGTTTCTATACTATTCGCGCCCTTCTCTCTGTGTGTTTCGTTGTCCCGCAAGAGGAAATTACAGGGTGAGTTAGATGATATCAAGTATCGAATGTCATGTAGGGCAGCATCTCCTTCCAGTCGTCCACTGAGTTGTCACTACTGCCCTGTGACCCAAAGCATGGCAACTTTCACTTATCCATCCATGCAACAAACCTCTTTTAGCATGAACTCTGTTCCAAAGGATACACTAGACGAGGCCACGGAGAGAAAACATGCCTTGCGGTTATTAAAACTTTGATCTAAAGTCTGGGTTTTCCATTTATCAAATATGTGCACATGGACCAAAAATTATTCTTAAGGCCTCTAAGCCTTGATTTCCTCGTCTATAAAACAGATACAACGTATCTTGCGTGGTTCTGAGGGGTAAATGATGATAAATTCATATTTATCATCAGCGGTGGCAGTAAGAGCATTAGTTGGTGGTGCGATGACAACAGGTGACAAGAGAGGGAATCCCCGGGAAGAGGTGACACTGGAGAGTTTCGATCTTAGCAGTTTGTAGGGGCGGTGATGGTAGATCCTAAAAAAAAAAAAAAAAAAACTGCCTCTGCCCACTTTGCTCAGATGGGGGATGGGTAAGAAAAGTGCTCACAGCTTCAAGGACTGGCCAGTACAAAGGAGTTTTTAAATTTAGTTGGACTCTATTGTTAGGAAACAAATCACCACACTCACTTAAACTTGGACCTTGGAAAGTATATTTTATGAGCTCAACACTAAATTACTTTCGCAGATCAAGAACACTGACAAAGTGACTTACAAGTGTGCAACAATTTTCTAACCGTTTCAGAAAGTCAAGCTAGGGGTGGAAAGTCTATTAAAATGGAAAGAACAGTGCTCACTTGCATGTACTTTAACGAGTAAGTTAAAGCCTTGCTTCCTGGCCAGGATGCATTGTAGTCATTCACTTACATGCTCTGAGCTTTTTTTGTCTTTTTGACAGAACAAACTGGTTTCGAAGTATAGCTTTGTTCTCCGTAATAAACCGTGTTGTTTACAGACTTTCAGGGAGAATTCAGAGCGCAGTGTGAATATTCTCTTTGTTTTAATTATTTTTGTTGCTTGTTCGTGTGAATAGCTTTGGTGAAAAAAAAAAAGTCAGATAAAACAACTGCTGGTAAACAAGTTTAAGAAATATAATGGCAATAATATGTTGTTGAGCCCTTAGTTTATAGATCAGTCACTTATGCTAAGTTATTTATATTACCTCACTTAGTAATCACAATAATCATGAGGTGCGAGCCAGCATTATCTTCATTTTACAGATAAACTAGAACTTAGATTTCTCCTGTGATCACACAGAGAGAGCGCCAGCATCACACCCCATGTTTCTAACTACGTTACCAATTGAGCAAGTTCTTTACTATTCCTTCTTCCTTAATGTTTAGCAATAATAAGTAATGATTGCATTCAAATTCAATGGATGTTGGAGTCTATACTTTCTTTTAAGCGGTGAATCGCTGTTTTATTATTTCCCTAATCCACTTGCATATTTTAAATTGCATGACCTTTTCAAATTGCAGTTTTGATTATCATTTGTTGTATCATTTTTTAAACTATCTTTAACAGGGAGCACATTTGAAATAACAATAACGAAGAGTTTTTCTTTAAGTCTGTTATGTTTTCAGATATACTATAGTAATTATTTTAGTACAAATTTTCTACCTTCACTGTCACAAGTCTTTAATTTTTCAAAAAGATCAAATTAATAAAAGTGAATCATGTTAAACCAATGAGACTATAAAAGTATAGGCTTACTCAGAAATAAAAGTTATTCATTAAAAATATGAAAGTACAAAAGATACATGCTCATTTAAAAACTTTTTAAGGTACTATTTTGTTTTACATGCATATAGATAATGGATTTTTTAATAGATTTTAATGCATTTTTATGTGTCTGAATATAGTTATATCTAGGTTATGGAGGGACAGGTGATTTTTAAGTTTCTCTATTTTTATATCCTTTATACCTAGCAATTAGGAAAAATCATATAAAGATTTTTTGAATAAATACACTTTTAAATTAGTTTTCGGTTGTCCACAACAAATAGTCTCTTTTTTTTTAATAGACAAGGGAAGCATCGCTTTTTGTTTTTGTTTTTGTTTTTAGGGAGATCATATAAAAATAATATATCTTAAGTAAGATATTAAAAAAAAAATGCATTCTAGAAACAGGTCAGGGCTGTGGTGATACAAATTTGGACATTATTAGTAGGTAAATGGTATTTAAACAATGAGACCAGAGTAGATTACTTTGGAAATCAGTGTGGATAGACATGAGATAATGTTCGAGGACGAAGTCCTGGGACTTGCTAATATTTAGGGTTCAGGATGATGAGGAGGACACATTGAAACACTGAGAAGACCAGGCAAAGTTGACATCCTGAAAGACAAAGCTCGGAGATTTTAGGCAGGAGACAGTGACAACTGTGTTTAGTACTGCTTGAGAGGTGAGGTAAGGTGAGCACTGACAAGTGACCATTGGATCGATTGACGTTGAGGTGACTGGTGACCTTGAGAGGAAAGACATTCTGGGTGCAGTGAATAAGACTAATACCTGATTGGAATGGCTTCCAGAAAGAAGAAGAAAAATTAGAAACTGAGATTATAAGATTCTTTTAAGGAAATTTCCTATAAAAGGAAGGAGAGAAATGGATTAATAGTTGCGGGAGGAATTGGGGTCAAGGAAAGGGCATTCGTCTGTTGGTTTTAAGATGAGAGAAATAGCAGCATGTTTGTTTGCTGAAGAGGACAATCCAATGACATGGGGAGAAACTGATGATGTTAGAAAAAGATAAGTGGGATTGCTGGCTCTGAAGCGTGGTCCTTGAATGAGAGGCTACGAGGTCTGGGTGGCAAGCGGAGGGGTCGACCCCTCAGAGCTCTGACCGTTCATTGGTAGACACAGGAGGGAAGACAGAGTATCTGAGCCACAGTGAAGTAGACAAAAGATGTCACCAGCGAAGAGAGTTCGTGGAAGTTCTTGTCAAACTGGCTTAGTAATTAATTTTCATTCTCTCTCTTCTAGTTTAAGAATTTTATTAAAAGCTTTTTTCAAATCGTACAGTTATTTAAACCACCTTCACAGAAATATTAAACTTTGATATGAAATGTATCATCAGCTCTTCTAAGTTATAAACTTTGGAGAAGTTTAAACTTTCTAGAAATACCAGATTTTCTACTTCAATCCCTTTGATTCCAATTGCCTTTAACGTGTTCACCCAAGTTTAACTTTCTAAAGCCTTATTCTGCAGTTTTCTTCCTGATCTGTGGTAACTGGGAAGAAGTCCATTTTATTTCTCTGAGCTTTCACATTTAAATTGAGGAAGCCCCGTTTTCCAGATATTTAACCAATTTCTAAATTACTTAACCAGGTGCCAGCATACTACATTTAATGTACTGAGTAATGATTAGTGATTGCTGGTCAATCCATATTTTAATTGCTTTTCTCCTCAAGGTATTGTTCTCTTGGGGGAAATTTTCAGCAGTTCAATGTTTTGAGACCAGAAACATTTAAAAATGCATTAAAACTTAAACTTGGAGCTTGGTAGAAACATTTAGCTGGCTTTACTAGGTTCTAATTACCTCTTTTGTGTAATGAATATGACTTCATTTCATGTTAAAGTCTGTTTTCTCAGACAGATGGATAGAATTATTTCCTGAAATTATTGCCACAATAACCGCTAATATATAATCTAATTACTTCCTCGCATTTATCTGTGTGTCAATTCTTTCAATCAAAACACTCCCATAGAAATATGTTATTAATATAATAAAATATTAACATTTTGTTGGGAGTTTCAATTTGAAGAAATCAATTTGACCATATTCTCTAAAAATGACAATATAAATAAATTATCAGTAATCACCTGAGAATATTAACAGGAGGTAAAAAAAAAACTGGAAGAGAGGTGACCTCCCAGGGACTACTTTATTCCTTCTCAGTCGCAGATCTGGTCATTGAGAATTATTTTGTTCTGTGATCTAGATAACAAGAGAAATAGGATCCTAAAGTAGCAACTCATGGCTTATGGACACTTTCGAGTGTTTGTTTATTTTGGCTCCTCTAATAGTTTATAAATAAAAATGTGTGAACCTTTTTCAAAGCATATTAAGAAACATGTTGGACTAAATCATCATTATTTGCAGCCAACTCTGGGTTCCGTTGTTTGTATTTTATTTATGTTCTCACTGTTTCCCTTTCTTTTCCCTGGTTCGACCTAATAACTCCTCCACTGAAAATGTGAAAAGGTGGCTTTTTTCTTTACTGTTGAGTCTTATTATATTTATTCTTAAGTTTAAAGGTGATTCTGCATTATAAGATCTAAAAATACATATACATTCACTCATCTTCTTAAGTGGATACCAGCAGTATGTGAGGAAAACTGACATATTATGAACTCAGCTCGGTACCATGAAACGCAAAACAAAACTGTTTGTTATTAAAGACCCGTTTGACAATATTAGAGCTGGAATGTGGCGCGTTCTGAGCTGTGCAATTACACTTTGTGAAATCTAAATGATTCCACTTACCATACGATTCCGGAATAATTCTCTGCACTCTTAATATTCCAGTTGTTCTTCCAGGTAGGTATCCTTTAATTCTCACCTTTCAGTAGCATTTTATACTCTGAAAATTACTTCTTTACCCATAGAACTGTAATAATGAAACAGAACACTAAAATACTTATTTCCACAATATTTTCACTCATAAATTTTCCAGTTTCTTGAAATCGCCTTCAGAGACAGTTTACAAACCACACAAGGAGTCCCATTAAGTTAAGTCTTTTCTTATTGATTGGAAATGATTTTATGAGGTTTTTTTTTTTTTTTTTTTTTTAATCAAACCTCACCCCAAAGGGTTTCTGGTTATTTTCTTAAATCAAACCTACTTTTAAGGAGAAAAAAAAAATTTTTTTTTTGCACTACTGAAAACAGAAATACTGCAAACTCTGATGGAAATTATAGAAAAATTGACAAATTATCCTGAGCAGAATCAGAGGCGCATCAAGGGAGTAAGTGTATAGCTTTCCACAGAAACTTTTGAAGGGGACTGCGAATTAGAGTCTTCATGTGTTTAAAAATTCATCGTTGCTCTTGTCATGTCAGGAAAGTACATTTTATTTTATTATGTATTTTATTTTATCATGTTCGCTGATCTGCTTCTTTGGAGTAGGGAATATGCTGTATTCATTTTTGAATACCCAATTTTTAAGATACTGTTTAGCATATAGTAAGGGGCCAATAAATGATGGTAAGTAACATAAATAACTATTTCTTAGGAAAACAAATCAGTTTATCTTAAGAATTGCTTTTAAGAATTACATTTTTTTATTCTTTCTACTTTTTTTTTTTTTTTTTTTTTGAGAACTGAGGATGTAGATATGAAAAAGTAGACAAAATCGCCAGCCTTCCTGGAGGATACATTCTACTGAAGAAAAATGATGATAAACAAAAAAAAAAAAAAACATAGCATGTTAGATGATGAGGCGTGAGTGCGGGTAGAGCTGCTGGCAAATCATCATCCATGCCAAAAATAGCTGGAATGCCAGTTAAAACACACAAGTCTTCCAAGAGCTATAGAAACGCTGAGGACCAGGGTCGCTGACACTTTGGAGAGGAGTCTGCCTTTTTGCTGATACCTGCACCAGAGATATGTACTTGCACCTGTGAGATGATACCTGCAGCTGCTCAGGCTGGTGGCTGGGAATCTGGCCTTGGCCCCAGAAAGGGGACAGCTGCTTGAGATCAGCAAAACCAGCCAAGTTTTGGCATTTGCACGGGGCTAGACTGGCAGAAAGGGAGACAGGGTCTCAGCACAGAGTCAGTTTCCACTTTATAGCGTTTACTTTATTCCGAAGCTGTGGTTGATGAGGAATCGCACAAGACTAAAGCAGAAAACATCTTGTTAAGGCAATAACAACCTGCCGGGCAGTCACTCAAAATCTCTAGAGGGTGTGACGCCCTAGGAACTGGGGCAAATCAGAGTAGCTGGTCTTATAAAACGACAACTTAACCCAGGGTCAGTCCAGTCCCTGACTGGACAAAGGTAATCACTCATTCTTCCTAGGAGAAGAAAGTAGGAACCTTCAATATCATCTGGGGCGTTCTGTGTTTTTTGTTTTGTTTTGTTTTGTTTTTTAGCATATCCATAATTCCCAGATTTCAATAAAACATCTTTGGGCATGTAAAGAGATAGGACATATGATGGTTAAAACGTCAATTTAGAAAAACAGAACACGGGATTGGTGAACTGGAAGACATGTCCAATATCCAATCAGAAGCACAGATAGGGAAGAAAAGGAAACCTAAAAGTTCAATAGACACCAGATGCAGGAAAAGGTTTAACCGTGCTGTCCGAAAGACATATGATGGCAGGACATGTGGAACTTAAATAGTCGAAATTAATGTTGATAATACATTTAACCAATGTATTATTTGGACATTCAACGTGAACATATTATTAATCAGATATTTTGCTTTTGCGTTCTTTTATCCATGCGAAGTCTTTGAAATCAATGTGTGTTACCCTTCACCGCATCTCAGTTTGGACTCTCCGTTTCAAGTAGTCCATAGTCATGTTTGGCTATGGCTGCCATATTGGACAGCCCAGAGTTACACATATGTAATTAGGATCCCAGAAGGAAGGGACTAGAGAACACTACATAGTGATGGTGGGGAGCCGGAGGGGGTATACATTGTTAAATAGAGAGACGGGGAAAGGCCTCACCACAGGACAGTATTCGAAGACAGATAGGAAGTAGATGAGGGAGTAAATGAGCCTTGCAGATGGGTGAGGGGCGAAAGTTGAAGACAGGGTCCTGAGACAGGAGTATACTGGTGTTTTTTTTTTTTTTTTTTAACATCAAGAAGGCTGGTGTGTGATAGGATTAACTGGGAAACCAGAAGGAGATTAAGTCTGAGAAGCAAAGGGGCGCCATATCATTTTAAGCCTTGACAGACTTCTTGAAGTTTAGAGAAAAAGAATATATCTGTATATTTTCATGTTTTGTTTATTTCCTTCATATTGGGGGCAGAGAATGAGATGGGATCTCAAAGCGTACAACTTAGCTTTGGTTTCTCGACTCTTACTAGTTTTTAAAAATACCTCCTAAGAGTGAATGACCGATAAGGTCATATAATGCCTTCTTATGACAGTGCCAATAAATATGCAATGTGAAGAATCAGGGAAGTGAGTGTGTTTGAGGTTGGGTTTAGGCCCCTAGGACATGATCAAGCTCTATTAGCATACATTTTTTTAAATAACAACTTTTCTACACTGAATATAATATCTAGCAAGAAAATTAACATGATTATTTTCAGATTTCTTACATTTTATTTTCGGTTTTAAATATTAAAAATAACCACATTCGACTGGTGAGTTAAACATGGATTTTTAAAAAATATATAAATTGCTCATTCTTTAGTATTTGTTAGGAGACAGGAAATATCTGTTCAGAAAGATAAGGCATTTCCTCATGTGACAAATGAAGATTTTAAAACTAAAGATGCCTGAGTGTTATATATTGTCTTCCTGCTCAAAGGTATATAAAAAATGTAATTTCTGTATGAATCTTCCTTCTCTGAGGTTGGATGAAAAGATTAATTATGGTAAAGGAACTATCTTAGAACAAGAAAACAAACAGTGAAAAGAAAAGGTTGAAAAGTTTAAGGACTAGGTTTCTTCAATGATTGATATTAGCTCTAGGCTTACTTAACACTTTTACAAATATTCTGGAGAAAGGCAGTACTTGGTCAAATATCAGGTTTTAGAGAACGCAGAGTTTTCTAGTAGGAGTCAATAAATTGGTGAGCATCCGCAAGGAAGATTCATGCAGCTCTGTGCACGTGGGCAGCTGAGTGTTCAAGCAGGCAAATGCAATGATATATCACTCGTCTTAGAAAATCCTGTGTGTGCGTGTGTGTGTGTGTGTGTGTGTGTGACTTTAAAGCAGTGGTTTTTTGTTTTTGAAGGGTACTCAAATTTCTTTGAAGATCCAATTAAAGTTATAAAACTTTTCCCTAAAAAAAAGCTCAAAATCCCCACAATAAGTCATGTTTCGGAGTAGTATTCTTGAATTAGCTAAAAAGTTCAGAAATAATTTTTCTCACCCTATTCATTCAATGAATGAACAAATATGTATTGAGCTTCACTTATAAAGTTGCTCCTACATTAGGTAATGGAAGTATATAGACAAACTTGGCATCTGACCTCACATGGCTTACACTTTAAGGAAGGAGATAGATAATCAAACGTTTGTGCGGTGATGCATTGACTGCCCCCACACCCACGCTAAAGGGCTGTGGAAGACCCTGGAGGGCTACGTAATTCAGACTGTAGGGGGAAAGCAGAGATTTCAGAGGGCACTGTGAGGGGACATCTAATTAGCATCCAGTGGTTACTTTCAGTCCAAATTTACCCCCCAAATCCAGACACAAACCTTAAATACATGTATATTACATACATTTAGTATCTAGAAATCTGACATATTTTATGATAGGTACAATGGTATTGAGCAACTAATATGAACAGAAGAGCAAGAGAAATTTTTAAATATATGATTTTCTGGACTGGAAAGCAAAGGCTGAGAGAACACTATAACATAGGCATATATATCTATATGTATGTACATATACATACACATAAATATAAATTTATATATATTTTAATAGAGAGCCAATGTTGTATTAAAAGACTTCTTTACCAAATTCTCCAAAACTAGAATAACGGATACATATCCTTGAAACTTGATTTGGGCAACTTCCTTCAAGTAAACAAAGTTCTGTACTCATTATCCTAGAGTGCTACTGGAAGGAAATATTCATGGAAATTAAGATTTTTTGACAAATTTTATAATGATGGAAGTACTAAAATAATCCGTTTTACATTTAATGTGGATTTAACCAGGATAACCAAGAAATCTATGAGGGTAATGAAGACTTCTTGTCACATCAGGTAAACTCTGGAATCTCATTGGACTTAACTCAGAAAAGGTTTTTTTTTATTCTCTTACGTGAGATCCAGTATGGGTCAAGCAACCTCTCGCCATCATGTCGCTACTCCCTCTGGAAGATCACAGTCCCTGCTGAAGGGAAAGAGGTTGGAGGAGAAACTTTGGCTCTCAACTGGCTCATCCCAGCTGTGACCCATGTCACTTCTACTCATACTCAGAGGCCAGTGCTAGTCACATGACCCCAACCTAATTGCAGAGCAGTCCAGGAAATGTAAGAAGGCACATGGAATATTTAGTGAGCACTGTCTGCCACATCCCCTGACGTCACTTTCTTTAGGGACGCTTGTCAGCAAAAATACGCTGTGGCCTAACAAAGGAATTTGTGTGTGCCTGCGTGTGCACCCCTGCGTGTGCACGAGCATCCTTCTCCTCCGGGGTTCTCCAAAGGCAAGTTCCAACCGGAGAACTATCTAGCTACTATTACAGATTTCTGGCCAAGTGACTGCTGAATAAAACGTTACATGGTGGAGAAGTACACTATAATGAGAATTGCTGTTTCCTTCCCTCCATCCTTCCTTAGGACACAAATAATGAGTTAGGCGGGAAGTGGCAGAACCACCACACAAAACAGGGAATGAAAGGGAGAGCAGGTTTTGTTCCCTAGGAGAAAATCAGTTTGCATTTAGACATCTCCAATTTGAAGAAAAAGAAGGCGACATTCCGTACACAGGTAGAAATCCACAACTCAGAAAAATGTTTAGCGCTGAGGTGTAACATTTGGAGCCAGAAGCCTGAGGTCGAAGCCACAGAGACAGGTGAGCTCTTCAGGAGGAAGTACCTTCTTTGAAGGTTGACAGAGCGCGTGAGTTTGGAGCAGTCAGAGGATCAAAGGGGTAAAAGAAGCAGAGGAGCAGTAGGACCTGAGGAGCAGCAAGGAGAGACCAAGAGGTTTGGAAAGAAAAAGAAGAAAAAATAACTCTTTCCACTTGATTTAGAGATTGGAAAACCTGAACGAGGCCATCTTTCTAATTCTGCTCCAACAGCGCATGCAAGGTCACTAGCCACCAGTCCTTCCCCTGTGGGCTCTGCTTCCAAATGCCAAACCGCTCGAAGTCCCTGAGCCACATGAAGTCCTGGAGAAAGTCCAACTACAAATGAAGATGGAGTGAAATCGCTTTCTACTGAAAACATAGAATTAAGCTGAATCTCGGCTTAACGGTTTCTGCAAAGAGTGGGCCACCGGGAACTAAATTAGCAAGTCAGTATTGAAATGCTTGCTACTGAAGCAACGTCTCACATTTTCTCTGTATCTCTTGAGTAAAAGAACCAATTTAGTCCCATTCCCTCCCATGGGGGTTATTGGAATCACCCCTGACTGGCCTCCTTGCTTCCACCCTGTCTTCCTCCGGTCTGTTCTGAACATAAAAGCCAGGGTGAGCTTGTTCAGTTTAGGTCAGATTAGAGAACTCTTCTTTTCCAAACCCTCCAGTGAGGGAAGAGCCCTGCAAGGCCAAACCTTCTGTCCCCCTCATCCCTCTGACCTCACCCCCAGAATGCAAGCTCCCTGAGGCCAGAGAACACGAGTTTTTTTGTTCTCTGTTCTTCCGAGAACAGAGTTTGACCAATAATAGGATTTCAGAAACTGATTGTGGAATGAATGCATAGATATATAAAAGATGATCTCTTGCAGTCATCTATATTTCATTTTTAATAAGAATATTTTAACATCAAAAAAAGAAAACATCATGCTTTTAAATTTGTATAAATTTAGCTTCAGGAATTTTTTTTTTTTTCATTTGGCCTCAGTGAACACTTGTGAGCAGCTTTGCCCTTTGTCCTCTTCCCTACCTCCTGCCGTCCTGATTCTCCTAGATTCATTAATCCTTGCCGTGTAGTGTCTGTGGTACTCATAGGAAATAAGCTAGTTCTAGCTGATTTTAGGGAATAAGAATATTGTTGACTTCCTATTTTTTAAGAAAGCAGAATATGACTTATTGTGCTATTTATTGTGTCAAGATACACAGTTTCTATAGTTTTTCATGCACTAATTTAGCAACACATATTTTTTGCATGTTTGTTCCATATGTTTGTACAACAGATTTTTTTAAAAGATAGATGAAAGGAATCTTTGCTGGTGCTTTTTTATCTTTAGTTTCATTAAATTTTATTTTCATATTCAGATTGCTTCAGCAACAACTGCTGCTTTCTGAAGTTCTGATATACAGAGAGAGCAGGTTGTCATAGGCTTATTGTTACTTTTATTTTTCTCCTTGTCTTCGTTTGGAGGCAGTAAAATACTTTTGTGTTCTTTCTTTAGAAAAACATCATTTTAAGTTATTTTAAGTCCTCGAGAAGACCAATTTACCACAAGGAACCAGAGACGGCAGACGGGAAATAACTTTAAAACCCCACATTAAGCTCAGAGTGAAATTGTAATCAGACAACCAATTATTTAATTTTCTTAACGATGCACTTTATAAATGTCAATGCAATAACTTGTAGGGAGAAAATTAATAAGAGCATGAAACGTATTGATAAGTATAAAAAAAAAAGACGGATCTTTGAAACGATGCTGCCCACACTTCAGTAGTCATAAAACAAGCATTCTCAGTTCATGTACAGTGGGGTATATATAGTTCATTAAACTTTCCTGAGTGTTGAATTCTTGTCAATACATAACAACAAGAGTTCTCATTTCTCTCACCACCTGAATTTAAAATATTAGAACGGGGGGGAGGGGAATCCAGGAGCATTATTTATTTCAAACAAAATTATATGTAAAAAGCAACCATTGTTTGCAATCACAATTAACATCTTAGAATGAAAGCATAATTATCCACTATTTCTAACCCCTTTCTTGGAAATATAAAACCATTAGCACAAGGAAAAAAGTAACTGATAATTAGTTGGATGATTTACAGTTGTTTTTAAAGATCAGGAACGCTAGTTGTTCTTTGCTTTTACCAATAGGTAGTCTGTATTCACAGCTTGTGTAGATGTGAGAACCCAGCTTCCAGTCCACATTTTAGGCCGCTCCAGTTATCAAACACAAGTCACAGTCACTAAAGGGAGGAATGATTCTTAGATCTGTCGCACACGTACAGTTATAATTGTATCACAGCCAAAGAGGTAATACATTCTGATAGCTATGGATGGCAAATGGGCACTTGCACATCTGTTGGTAGTGATATTTCAGTAAACTATTACATACATGAAATAACTTTAGATTTTGCTTCATGAGCCTCAATTCCTTCTTCAAAAACTCTTTCTTCCCTCTTATTTCATCAGCATGTAGAGTACAGTGTCTAGAGCATATAGTGGAGGTGCTGTAATTAATATTTCATTGATGTGTCTGCATTTTTACAACTATCATTAGTTTGTATAGGCAGTTAAGTTCCTAGTCAAGTCAAACGATTCGGAGGTTTGCATGAGAGAATCCAAATATTTTGGGAATGTTATTCCTTAATTCGTTTGAAATACAATTCAAAGTTTGTTTTACAAGTAACTGGGATAGAATTACAAGTTTACTTTTACTTTCTGGAAGTAAAAGCAACTATATCTTAATTAATAATATGGGAAGATGTTCTTGGTTTCTTTGTTAATCATTTACATAAAATCAGGAGTCTACTTATCACATACAAATAGAGAGAACACAAAGCACAGTAGAAAATTCAATTTAGCGTTACAGCGATTACTGCAACACAACAGCTCTTTATCCGTACTAGTATATGAAAGCACTCCCAACAGAGCATCAATTTTCACAGCCATTTAGTAGATTAGAAAGCAATTGTAAACAGCGTCAAACCCACATTAACTCCTGTCAACATCCTGCCTTTTGCTCAGTTGTGGATTCGTTTGAAATAACAGTGAGATCTAAACCGATTGCATCGACATCACAGATTGTATTATAAATGTGAATGGATCCATTGTAATGAGATACATAGCACTATATGGGCAGAATTTGTCCTCCTGTCCTGGTGAGAGGTTTGGGACGTAAGGGAACATGGCATTGCCTCTAAGAAATAAGTCCACGTGATCTCAAGTGGTAATCGTTATCAACTGACAGCTTTTCGAATTGCCCTACATTTTGTATTCTAATATTCTAACATTAATAACCACCTGTTTAATATTCAAAAATCAATCCCGATGATATCAAAACCATTAAGCTATTCCTTAAAAAGTGATTAATAATTTAAATAACGAGCCATATTGACTCAATTGGCTTGGTTGACCTCTGCCTAAAATCATAAGATTAGGCAAGCATCTCATCTGAACAGAAACTAGTGAATGGGGTTAGATACACTTAGACTGGAAATTATTTTGAATGACAGATAAGAGATGCATCCTTACCTTTCAGGTGTCTTTGGTAAGGATTTAGTTATCAGTGGTTTTATTCTGTTTGGAAGATGAGGGTGAATATCTTAGATTCTGATTTTTGTTTTATTTTTTAATGGTAACCAAATTGGGAGGTTTTGATGGTGGAACAAAGAATTCCCTTTAAAGACATGTTTTTGCCCCCATAATATTAGATTAGGATAAAGAGTACCAGTGCATATCTTTTTAATTGCTTGAATCAGCTTGACTTGTCATTCTTTTTTAGATAAGGGTCATTTTATTCTACTGCTTAAATAAGGTCTTCTCGTTGGAATACTCTTATTGTTAAAAGTTTAGTACTAACTTCTTAAGTATATCTTTTCCTCTTTGGGAAGAGTTAAGTGCACGTTTCACTATCAAAAAACCAGGAATCCAGTTGGGTCGTGTGTTGACAGTTCACTTATAAGCAGGTGATTTACTTGGTTGTTGATCTCTTCTTTGTCAAGAACTTTGCTATAACTGTTTTCTGATGCTTAGGAGAAGGGGTAAGTGACCTTCTCATGGAACTACTGTTTGTCGAGTGACATTTACATGCGAAGTACTGGGCTTTGTGCTTTACACACATTGCGTTGTCTCATTTAATACATTCTCCCTTTAACTTGTAAATATTCGAAAGGGACAGGGGAGAATCCTCTGGATGTATCACATAAGTGGTTTCTTTCAAAATACACTTTGTTAGCGAAAGTAAGTTTCAGGAAACAGAATATAGGTTTAATAATATTCCCTCTGGCTTTCCTCATCCCAAACCTAGCCATCACCTGAGTTTCAGTATCATGGAAGAAAAGTATCACTGTGCATATCTCTGACAGAAAGACATTTATGCTCACCTTCAAGTAAATAGCTACACCCAGGAATATTTACTCTCATCCCTTTTTTCCCTATAAAGGGGAGGTTTAATGAGACCGGCCACAATATATCGATGGGAATCCTGTATTTCAAGTCGACGTGACGAAGCCTAACTGGTAACCTATAAAATGTATTCACTGGAAGCTGTGGCAGTGGTTCAAAGTTAGAAAGATGATTAGTATATTCATTTTTATCAACTGTAACACTTTTATGATGCTGATGGAAATATTCTTGATAAATTATTCAATCAAATAAATTTTACATGAGGATTTTACTAACAAGTCTAAAAACTTATTTTCAACTAAATTCAGTCAGACAGATGGATTTTGTTCTCCAGGTGGTTGGATATTCTTTTCTTGATACACTGTTTGGCAGCACTGTTTTGAACCTGTGAATATTTATATTCCAGGGGCCTCTCAATAATTAAGAAAGCCACACTCAGGACCAGATGTTTCAAATGATTAACAACTTTGTCTCATTCTAGAACTATGACATATTTTTTGTTCTGTTTTTGTTTTTAATAACATTTTCTCAAACATCAGGAACAAGGCAAGTGTTTACTACAATCTTATGTTCACTGAGAGCTATGTTAAGGTTAATTTCCTTATTAAACAGAAACGTGGGCATCCCAAGAGCATTATTTATTTTAACAATCAAGTACTTTAGAAGCTATTAAAATTAGCTGCTTTATAATGTTTTCAGTTAATTTTCTTTTAAGAATCATGCTACAAATGAAGAATGACGTAGCTTCCTTTCTAGTAAACTAGACCAAAATCAAAGTGTTATCAACCTCATACACTTATTCTTAGAATAAACCCTGACCCAAGAAGAGATTTTTGATTCCTTTAACAAATAAATCTTGAGCGTCCTGTGGGGGTTGGGGCGGGGGACATGGAGATCACCCATAATTTTCTTGAGTTGTTTCAAGTCTCCAGTCTGTTTTACCTTAAGTAGATTCATTCCAAGAATTATTTTTTTCTTAGTGTCATTGGGGTTGATTATTATTAACATTAATTTCAAAGCCAGAAATATTTATAGGATCTTATATTTGTGCTTTCTCATAATGGCAGGCAAATTGAAGGTGGAGCATTTGGAAACTTGGTTTATGTATAGCACCACAAGAATAATTTAGGATCACAAAAATGATGTCACTTATTTGAAAAGTCATAGTATATTACTAAGGATATTTCTTTATGATAAATTTAGAATGTTACATACTAAACAGATTGTTATTTCATAATTTATTTCAGAAACTACTTTCTTGAAAATTCACTTTTGGCCTTACTTTTAAAATGATGATTATAAAGATCATTTAAAATTCAGATTAGAAAATATAATTTCCAATATACATTATGGTTTCAAGTTCATTTGGCAAGTAAAAAATTCAAATTTGCCACATAACTTTGTAACAGTTTCCTTTGTCTTTTTAAAGAACACTATTTTCACTATTTTGAAGCTCTTAACATTCCTCCCGAATCTTGCACAAACTGTTACTTTTTTCTAAATCTGGACAGTACACAGTTTTCTGCAATTTTTTTTGTTGTCGTTAGATTGCAGTACTAGCATTCTGCATAGTATGTGGTACTACATAAAGGCTATCAAAAGAACACTGGCTTTCATTGTTTCTACAAGTAGGAGAGGAAGATTCGCACTGATAATTCTCTCCATTCTTTAGTCTGATAACATATACTTCTAGAACCGAGTTGTATGATAAGGGTCATCAGCGAGGTTACACTCCTGCTTAATATCTTTCGGTGGCGTTCCATGGTTCTTGGAATAAAATTTCAGACCTCTCCAGTCTCGGTGGGGTCCCTCTCAGCTTCGGTCACTGCATTCCAAACACCGGAGCCTTCCACCCAACGGCTTCGTGCTGTTCCCTCCGCCAGACCTGTCTTGCTAACTCTTCATCTTTCTGGTCTCAAGTATTATTTTCTCGTAGAAGCTTTTCTACAGCGGCCTTGCCTCTGAAACTTAAATCGGGCCTCTCGTCATACTTCAAAATTGTATTCTTTCCTTGCCTTTCATCATATTTACAAGTTATTTGTGTGATGCCTACCTCATCCAATAGCATGTAAGCTCTATGACTAAAGAAAAAGTTGGAGTCAGAGCAAAGACTTTTGTAATCAGCATTTCCCACTTCTGACAGGTAAATTAGACCAAAATAATTCCCAGGGACTGACAGAGAGCCTGAAAACCGTGCCATCAAGGGGAGAGTGCGGCGTGATCCAGGAGGTGCACAGACTGAGGTCCGCAGGCCTCATCGTAGAGGGGTGATGACGGGGTCAGGCGAGTTACGTGAGATGCGTGTACCCTAACTTCATGTTGGGCCTGTTTTCTTGACCCCGCTGGGCCTCAGTTTCCTTGTCAGGAAAAGGAGACCTAACGTTCCATGACTCCCAAGTTTCCAACGTGGAACAGAACAGAGCGCGGCTTGGGCTCCAGTATTCCTTGGTTTCCAGAAGGTGAGTTGTAGTCATGAGCCACGCCAAGGATTGCAGACACAGGCAAGAATATCGCACCTGAGGGTGGAGGAGACGGAGAAGGGCCGAAGGACCATACAACTAGCGAGACTAATTAAGTGACCTCTTTGACTGCTAATCCCCAATGAGTTGTTTACTATTCAAACCCTCTTCGTAGTGCCCCCCGCCCCCGCCCCCGCCCCGTGTCCTAAACCTCAGTCCTCCATCTTCTCACCACATCTCATAGTTAATTCTCAGGATTCAGAAAAATAACTAAGACTTCAAATATGAAAGCTGGTGTTCTTTAAAAAAGAAAGAAAGAACCAACTAATAATTTATCAAAGCTATGAGGAATCTGTACCAAGTATGATTGGGGGGGGGGGGAAGTTCATTCTATTTTTAGCTATCAAAAGCAGAGAACAGAGGGTACTATCAACTACAGCTGGGGTGTTCTATATTCTAAATTCTATACTTGGCTTTTTAAAAATCCTTTTTAACTTGTCTAAGGCTGAATGAAGTATTTTAGTCCTAATGTGTACATTGCATAAGCTTTGCATTGAAGTGTCAGGATTATTTTTAAGTAATGTTTACAAAGGATCAGTGGACCATATCCTTTTGTTTATATTACACATGAAAGGAACACAGTCTACTTAGTCCTGAACACCCTCAGTCAGAGATTTGCAAATAGATCATTTGAATATACAAAAGTTCTCGAATATAAAAAAAAAGTTTTCCTTACAGTGTACTCGAGCTGAAACGTCTTTCCTCTGTCTCCTTCTCGCCCTTCCTCTTCCTTTCTTCCTTCTTTCGCTTATGTTAGTCATTCATACGTTCACTAAAATTGATCTGTATACAGACCGAAATGCCAGGTGAACTTGTATTCTGAATTTTCCTGAATATGTGTCTACACTGAGACGGTTTCTTACATACAGTCCAAAAGGTTATAATTTTGTTAATATAAAGTACATTAATTGAACAGAAGTAAATATACAGAAATAGCGGAAATGTGCCAGTTTTTAAGTGATGATTTTTTTAGCAGAATTCCTAAAACAGTAAATATCATTATTTACTTTTATAATCTTAGATTTGCTATATTTCAGCAAAAGGTAGGTGAAAGTTGATCATAAGACACATGGAGATTAAAAAAGATACTAATGAAGTGAGTTAGCAGAAATTCCCATCTTTCGTACAGAGGTCTGTATAATTTTCTTGATCTAGTCATCTTTCCTTTGGAAAATTCAAGAAGATAAGGTAGTCTGAGATGCCTCAATATGGGCCAGTTTTGCTTATATACTAATTTTGGTCCTTAGTAGTCCTTTCTCTAGCAATGACTTAAGTTTTTTATGACTAAAAAGCATCTGACAGTTCACAGCCCAACTCCATCCCCAGCATTCCTGCCGTCATTTCCCCAAACACACCAGACCCTTTTACATCCTGGCATTTCTACATCCGGCTCCTCCTCCTCCCTGAGATGCTCTCCCCCCATCCCTTATCGACAGGGTTGCACTCACTTGTCAAGACAACACAAATGTTGCTTCCACAGCCAGTCCTTTGGAGGTCCAGTTCCTCTGTCCTCTCTGCCTCTGCAGCATTTTCTCCTCATAGCTCTGTTTTAGCACTTGCTTATAATTTATTTGTTTTAATAATATGCTTCTCCCTGCTAGATATGAGTGCCTCGAGCTCTAAGACCTTCATCTTTGGATCCCAGCCCCTAGCACAATGGCTGGTAGATACATAGTAGGCAGTCCATTATTGTTGCTTCAATGCATGAATTAAGTAACTAATTACATGAAATGTCTGATAGACAATCTTCTACTTGGAAACCAGTTGTATTCCCAAAGTTAATTTTTAAATCAGTTCTTTTGGAACTCACAAAGCAATTTCCCACAGAAACAATGTTATAAATGTTATAAATGGTGGTTGGGTTCCCAGGCTAGCCCTCAAGAGTCTATTTAACCCATAATGTAGCTTAAACACTATGCAATTGTAATGAAAAATAGCAGAAAACAACACTGTTACAAATGCACAGTGTTTTCATTACATTAAGTAAATACAATTCCTCTTCTGTGTAGAAACTGCAATCCAGGGCAAATTATACCAATGGGCAGGCATAACATGACCTAGCAGGATCGCTGAATACAGGCCAAGCTCTTTCACTAAGTTGCCTTATCGATCATTTAATTTTTCTATGCCTGAGTGTCTGCATCCATTGCCCGAACTTAGTGTTCTTTGCCTGCTCCCCTGAAGAAAAAAAAAAAAAAAAAATAGATGATATTTACAAGAACACATTGAAATGTATAGAGCACTATACAAATGCAATGCATATCGTGATAAAAGTACCCACAAACAAAAGAAACTTAACAGAATTACAAACACTTAATAGAATGGAAAATAAGGTAGCAGAGTTGGGGTTTAAACCTCAGCTGGCTCGACCCCAAAGCCTGGGAGCTGAACAGCCACCACATTATCCTCCACAGCGATGAGCTCTAGGACACGTGAGTTCATCCTTCTGGGCCTTAGTTTCCTCTTGGGCAAAGTGACATTTAGATTAAACAGCCTTCCAGTTCCTTTAATCCTAATGTCTGTACTCAACATTATTTGGACAGAGTGGTCACTTTTGTGGGATCAAAATGTCTTGGAGGGGTCACAAATATGGTCTGAGCGTCTTTCATTTTCTCTTCTATAATTAGTTTTTTCGAGCATCACTTGCATACTCTATATCTTTACTGCTTGATAAGATTTTTTCCCTTAGTCTGTCGAATATACCTGCCTTAAAACCACCTGTTCTCCAACATCTGCCTTCAAAATGTCTGTACAAACTAACTTCCGTAACAAAGCATCTTCGTCCACACTTGCAGGAAAGCAGTCTTCTCGTTCCTTACTCAGAATCCTGGGTTCTCCCTTCCTGATTTGCCTAAGAATCTCTCAGTTGATTCTGGTGCAGTAGGTGTGCGTTCCAACCATCTAATCAAACTTGATGTTCCATTAGGACCCATAGGTTTGTCGATGACCATGCTGTTTTTTCTTGCAATGCATTTTAGTTCCTCCATTTGTTTTTACCACACACCTGCACGTCCCAGTTTCCCACCTCATTCCTTCCTTCTGTGTGAAGGAGGGAGGGACAGGACGTGGCCAGCAAGGCCCTGCTGTCTTCCAAACAAAAGGCTTGAGGCTCAGCCCCTCCTCTCTGACTGATGGAATGCCTCCCTCCTCAGGCCGCCAAGCCCTTGTTAGTCTCTGCCCTGTGTCTAAATTTCCCCAGAAAGCGGGTGGTCCCTGAGGAGACTTTTCTGGAACAAAAGAAAGAAATTGGTAAATTCTTGGGGTCTTTAACTTTCTGTAACAAGAGATTCACATTTGTCTCTCCCTCGAGCATTACTGTTCTTCTGTGCCTGAGTGTTAACTAGTGCGTAATGAACAGGTCACTCCTTCTATGGAAAGTTGTTATTGGGTCAAATTCTGTTACAAAAACATTTTCCGCATGAAACGTCCAACACAATTTGATACGAGAAATATTAGTATTAGATGACCCATATTATGTAATTTCTTTATTGTCTTCATATGTTCTTCTGCATGAATATCACTTGTCCTAAATCGTAACATCTCCCAGGAGGGAACTTTGTAGCATTTGTAGTAGATTTTTCCTCAGACGAAGATCCCTGTTGGTCATTTCTGAAGTATCTTAAGACCTGCTGTTACTGCAAAGCTCGGATGAGCCCCTGCTGCCGTGAGGCATGCCTTTACTTAAAGTATTTCCAGGTAGACCTCACCCCTGCATTTCTCCTGCACACAACTCATTTGTCACCTCAGTAACACGAGAGATGAGCCCGCGTAAGCTCTTCTTTTGTCCATGATCCTTTGCAGACCAGTAACAGTACCTCAAACTCCTTGGTGGTATCTAGCTCTGTAGTTTATACACATAGGTGCTCAATAAGCATTTATTGATTCGTTATTCAATTATATATTGACTTATTTCTTAAGGTGAAGTTTTCAACTGATCCATTTTTTGACCTTTCCCAGTTATTGTGGGGTTTTTTTGTTGTTTTTTTGTTGAGTGTTTTTTGATTACCCAGTTGCATTCTTACCGTCGATGGTTATGTCTATAAATAGAAGTCTAGAGACATTTTTAATGTGTTTGGAGAAAGAAACTAAAGTAAAAAGTTCAGATTTTAAAATTGCTGATGAATATTGCGCTAGTGATTAACTGAAGCAAACATATTTTCAAACGGTTTATCTAGCTGAGAAAAAGACAACAATGGAGCCATCCCTTGTGACCAGAGTTTCAATGGCTTCCTTCAAAAATAGTCATTTTAAAGTTTTTGTTTCCTTCTTTCTTTAATCTCTCATGTTATGAATAATATTTAGTTGAACTCCCAAAGCAACCGGGGGGAAGAAAATCTTTGGTGTTGATTTTGGATAAAATATGAGACATTTACTTTCGTGAATTTTAATCTCAGAAGAATTTAACACCATCTTTTGTTCTCTGGTCTCTTGTGTCATTCAAAGATTTAAATTTAAATACCAGTGTGTTTTTGACCACAAGAAAGCCCACAGAAACACCTAAGTATGAAAGTTTTAGTTATGAATATCTATAGAATTTCATTATTCTTTTAATTGCCATTTCAGCAATTCCCTGATGGGTAATAACGCATTCGGTTGTCCTGTTTGTCCTCTATACTCAGTTTATAGAATAATCATCCTAAAGTTACACTACCTTGTAGTTCTTTATTTCTCTGAGCTTTTTATTTTACCCATATTTGCTTAGCAACCAAATTAATTATTTTAAAATTATTAATTATTTCCAAACCTTTTAGATATATCATTTCAAAGCACTAAGAGGAGATGTCAGATTTCTTCCTGCCTTCTTTTCGAAAGGGTTAAAATTCTGTTTCCCATATTTTGACTTAATAAATTTTGACCTCTTTTCTTCCTGTAAATTTCAAAACTCTATTGATCACAGGGTACAGTCATAGATAGAAAATTCATGTGTTCTTTAAAAAATGTATTTGTCGAGGACAAATACTTGTATTAGATCAAAAGTTTTGGCAAATATAACTCCCTTTTATGTGTTTCTTTGGAGTCTAAACTAAGTTATTTCTCTCTGGTTTAAACATGTTGGCTGATTTTTAGACTTGGATGGATTTCGCTGTGAATTGCACTTGGATGTGACTGGAGTACCCAGGAGCTGTCAGGATGGCTCAGTGATTCAATGCTGGTGTCCTGCAGCTTTGACTGTAATCAGCAGATGCTGTGGTATTACCATAAATGTTTTCCTAACTGCTTCTGTCAAAAAGAGAAAATTCTTCCTGCTCCGAGTCTGCTGCTTCTGATTAAATTCAGTTTGCCTTCTTTTGCATAATTAATGTCCCATGATGATCTCTAACCTTTTGTTTTTAATATCGCCTCTTGGTCTAGACTCACTCTTCATGGGGAAGCTCAAGGAAGAGCAGACAAAGAGAAGTCGATGGTGCTTTTACACGAACCCCCAGCGCCTCCATGGCTCTGAAGTTGTCGCTGTTTTATATACCATCACTTGTCAAAGATCATGAGAGGTTCTGGTCTTTGCGGTGTTTTTCGCCGCCGTGCCACTGCTCTGTTCTCCTTCGGAAGGCTGTTTCCGCAACGCTTTGGTGCGCTTGGTTTTGCCTGAGGATGTGTGATGATGAGATCTGCTTCAGCATGTGCTTACCCTGGGCGTGTAAACCGTGATAAACCTCTGGCGCGAGCAGGCAAAAGGTTTCCTATTTTCTGCAACCCTTTCTGTACCTGCAGCCCAAAGTATATCAGACACCGTATTTGCCACAACAAAGTAAATGTACACAAAGCATAAGTACAGCAGGTCCTAGAATGATGTCATTTCGTTCAACGTCATTTCGGTACAGCGTCAGTGTCAAGGCCGCTGGGTGGGGAGGGCGCGTTCTCCTGCCTGCACTGGTTTTCTCCAGGTTCTCTACTCTCTCACACCCCAAAGCTGTGCACAAGAGGCAAATGGGCGTGTCCACCTTGTCCCAGTGGGAGCGAGTGCGCGGTGCAGGGGCGAGTGATAGAGATGGGAGGGTGCCCTGTGCAGGGTGGGTTCCCGCCTTGCACCCCGAGCTGCTGGGAGAGGCTCTGCCACTCGGAACCCTGCACTAGAATAAGTGGATTGGAAGATCATGACCTTGTTTTGATCACCTTTCTTAAATGGACGGTATAGCTCACGTTCATTTCGGTGTTTAATATTAGAAGTGACCGGGTCTTTATTTAGAGTTTGGTGGTGTTTTTGCGACCAGGAATATGCTGTAGGAACTTAACTCTTGCTTTTATCAATTGGCCAGTGGTAAAATCTGTTTCATTATATGTTATTCCAATTAAAGTCACAGTTTCCAAGAAGCTATGGATGATGTTAAGTGAGGGCCAACTGTATGTTCAAATGAATGCCCTGTTTCGTCAGCGAACGCATTTTTTACATTATCTCAGTGGGAAAAGATCCTTGAATTTGCTAGATAGCAGCACCTTTTTTCCGAAGAGCCTAAAGCGCTTCATCATTTTCCTTTTTATCCTTTTAGAACCTATGAGTCCTTCTGCCTGGTAACCACCTGTGAGTTGAATATTTTTTTCTTTTTCAAGTGGAACAGGGAAGTGAATAGATGTCCTTTGTGATGTTATTCTTAAAGTATAAGATTAAAAAGTATACGTGACATCTCTATGGTACTAAATCAGTTCACTACTAACTGGCAGATTTGCAGCTTAGAACTGCTCTGTAATCATATTGCCTAAAATTAGGAATCCATCCGTCGTCTTTGTTTCGGAAGAAAGATGAATGGTTGAGCTTCACGTTTTCTGTGGCTTCTCTACTTTTTTGCCCTGTAGGAGATTCCACTAGCAAATATTTGTCACATTTTTAGTATCTTTTTTCTTCATAGAATGAAAGAATTATAGAAGGGAAAAAGATCTCAGAAAAGTGTTCATTTTGGGACAGATGAATCTGAGCCTAAATAACATAAAGCCACAGGTAATTTCACATTTAGTTTAAGGATTTTCAACTCTTAACTATTGAAATGTCAATATAGATTTTAGTTTATCTCAGATTAAAACCAAAGATGGAAATGTCAAATTAAATATATCAGTCCCCAAGTAGACTCCACAAAAAAGGAATCAATTTGTTATGATCTTGCTATGATGAGCAAAACATTTCTTGTTTTTTCTCACACTCTGCTATTGCAAACTCTTTAAGCTTGTAGCTACTTAGCTCCTCTGCAGCCCCAATATAGTCTCTCTCTTTTTTTTTTTTTTATAAAACCACAAGCAATAATGCTTTTCCATCTCTGTTCATCATCTCTTCATTATTAGCCAACCACTTCTACAATAGCGAGCACTCCCTTTAGCAGAACAGCTGGTCCATGACCCAGAAGACAATGGCAGTGTGCCATGTGCAACAGGAAGACTCTTAAGTTTTTATTCCGTGCCTGCCTTTTCTTAACTCTGTCGCTGGAGAAATCCACTTAACTTTCCTTGTTCAATTTCCCTGTCAGTAAATGGAGATAAGCAATGACCTCCTCACAGGAGGATTAAGTGGGTGCTGTGTGTGTGTGTTAATGTGTCCACACACCTGCTCCTTTGAGACCTGTATTGGATAGGCAAGGAGAACGAGGAAGACACTGGGAAAAGGCAAGAATACAGGAACAAAAGGGCTCGTATTTCATTAAACTGAAGATTTCCATGGTACTTCCTGATCTGTTTCCTCATTCCCGGTGTATTCAGGAACATAATGTGTTAGTTACTACTCAAAAAAAACAACAACAACAACAAAATGTCACAGATGTGTCTCTTTCAAGATATTCTAAGGTGAGAGTGGAAGACAGTCATTGAGAAAAGCACCAGCATTTTAGGAAAATGTGAAATGTTTCTCTCTCAGAAAGAAAAATCTCTTTTCCACCCCAAGTCACCACCCCCAAAAGAACAGCTTTTCATCATTTCTTTCTTAATAACTAGATACCCTGAAATCCTCAAATTTGATTTTAAATGTGTTGCTGTTATCGTGCTGTAAGAGGAAACTGTCAGTCTGTTTTAAATGACAAAGAGCTGTGTTCATAAGCATTTACAGCTGCCATTCTCATCAGATGCATTCAGAGTCTGGATCTCCACCCACCGTATCCCCAGCAAATTAACACATAAATACACATCACTGGATTTCTCACTTTAACCATAAATTTAACAATACTACATGTAAGCATAAACCAGTTTGCTGATGCAGGAGATTACCTTGAAAGTAATAGAAATGAATGTTTTTCCCTTTTTTTGCATTAAAAGAGAGATCTTGGTCAACTGTTTCAGAAGCATCTATGACTCTGTTTTCATCCAGGGTTCTAGGACTTCAGGAGTGTCTTACTAGTCTATCTGCTGTCACCGTCAGAAAAGAGGCCCAAGCACAGCCACTAGCATAATTTGTGATGAGGGGCTCCTTACAAATGCCTTACCTTTTTATGGTGATCTGTACTCATCGAAGAGCTTTCATGTACCTTTTTTTTGGTCATAACAATCCTTTGTATGCTTGGCTTATTTAATCATCCTCAGTAAACAGAGAAAGGTGCTGTCTGCAGAGATTAAGAGAATCATTGCGGGATATAAAAAGTGAATGAGAGAACTAAGAAGAAACCCTTACAATTTTTCCTTTTAGCTGCAGAGTTTGCAACTAACCAGATGAGCCAGGGAAAATTGTTTTTGATTCTCTTTCATGTAAATCCAAAGAACAAACAAATCAATGTGAGCATGCAGCTTGATAAACAAAGAAGGTTGTTCTGTAGCAATAAACTCAGTTAAAACCAAATCTGGTGAGATCTCAGAGAAGGGAGGGAAAGCTAAGCTTGCCTCCCCACCTTGGGGCCTTTAATTGGCCTGAGGACATCATATAGGAGTCACTGAGGCAAAACCAAGAGCATTGTACGGTCTGACAGTTAGCCTCTTGGCCTTGATTTCTTTCCTGGATAATGGGGATATTAACAGCAGCTTCATCGGGTATGGGAGAACTAGCTGGGGAATGTCTGGCGCACTGAGAGGCACGAGAAATGCTGGCATCATCATCCCCATTTGGGTAAGACCCACCGAAAACTTCCTTTTGTAGAATGTACAGTAGAGGAGACAGATATTAAATGTATAATCACCAGAACACAATATGGTTATGATGAGTGCAATGGAGGAAAAGAACGGGGTGCTACGGGAATGCCCGATAGGCGGCTGCGGGCCCCCCAGAAGTGACTTCCTGTGTGAAAGCACTTGAACCTGGTTTCACACCGACTGTGGTAAGAATGGGAAACTAGAACTCCCCGTCTCGTAAGAAGATCAGGTAGAATGGTGACTTCTCCTCTCTCTAATACGAAATCGACACGGGAATAGCAGGACACAGCCACGATGGAAGAGCAGTGGAGGCAGCCACTATTGTCCACCCCGCCGGGAGCAGAAGCGTCTCAAATTCAGGACTTCTCATTACAAAGCCATTCCCTTCTTCATACGTTCTTCAAATCTTGCCCAAATCATCCTTTATGAACTATTTCCGATGTGATCAGCGCCATACCCTTATTTCTATATCGCCTACGTAGCCTCCCTTTTTCTCTCCCTGTCTGTCTCCTGCCTTTTGAGCAGTCCCCCTTATAGCCTAGTTCATCATTTCTCCTTAGAAGATATTCTAATTAGGCCTTTTACCTTCAACATTGTTTGTTCCTTCCTTCATCATCTACTGTTACAAATGGCAATCACCCGACCCAGCCCTAAGCATTTTCTTTTGAAATCTAACACACCCATGGGACTTAGACATTGAGTTTATTATTTAAGGGGCATGGATCCTAATTTTGCTAAAAGTCATAACAGATACAAGGTCCAATAACACATTTAAAAATATGAGAGGCGTAATGGACCACTCAAAACACTTTGAGCGATCTTGCCATTTCTCCTTGTTAAAAAGGGAAGATAATTAGCAAACCTCTCCATAGATAGAGATGTATCGATGTGATTAGACGATAGGACTCCTGAGGGCAGGAACCATGTCTACTCATTCTCTGTGATACCCCTGACACTTTGTCCAGCATAGCGCACTATAAATACTAAGTGAATGAAAGCACATTTTCCATCTTATATGCCAAAAAATAGTAAAACATAGTCTCTGCTTTCTTGAATGTAGAATCGTATAAGGAAATATGGTGTATCTGCATGTAAATTTCTGCTTTTAACACCACAAGGGATGAGAAGAACACAGACCCTGCTCTTAAATAGCTCATGGTCTTGTCACCTGACTCTGAAGTGTAGTAGGGACACACAACGCCATAACACCAAGCAGACCAGGATACACAACATATGAGAGAAGCACAGTGAAAGTTCATGGGCAAGTGACATCACCTTGTGAGAAAGCAGGAGGTAGCATTTGATGAGATTTGAGGGGTCAAAGGTTATTACGGGCGTAGAGTTCACTGCATTAGTACAACTTTAAAAAGTTCAAATACATGTCTCAGGAACTGCTCCGTTTCCTAAAAGAATAGTACTTTCCTCAACCATGGATTACTAGTGAGAGAAATATAGTCAAAAATTTAAATTTTAAAATTTAGATTAAGGCATTCGTAGTTCATTTTATTAAAAAAGAAAATAGGACATCTTATGTCTCTGGACTCTACTTGATACAAATTGAGTAGTATTAAAATGTAAAGTTTTTATGTGTAATAATGTCAAAATACAATAGTTCCTCCCTCGTCGGTTTTCCACTCCACAATTTCAGTTGTCCTTGGTCTCAGCTACCCACCATCTACCGCACTCTGAAAATTTTAAGTGGAAAATTCTAGAAATAATGTATAAATTTTAAACCGCATGCCATTCCGAGTAATGTGATGAAATCTCGCACCGTCTCGCTCCACCTGCCAGAGAATCATCCCTTTGTCCAGCGTATCCGCGCTGCGTATGGACATGAGTCACTGAGTAGCCACCTCGGTTATCAGATCAGCTGTCTCGGTATCACAGTGCCTGTGTTCAAGTCACCCTTATTTTGCTTAATAGCATCCCCAAACCTTTTATTATAGTATGTTATAATTTTTCTATTTTATTGTCATTAGTCTCTTACTGTGACTAATTTACAAATCAAACTTTGTCATGGGTTTGTATCTGTAGGGAAAAACATAGTATATGCAGGGTTCAGTACTGTCTGGTTTCACACGCCCACTGGGGTCTTGGAGCCTTTGCCCTGGGGATCAGGACGACTGTATTTTCTAATGTACTAGCGGATCTGGGCCATAGATTTTGCTGCTTCTGTGAATAACTAGTTATGTTGCATTTTAAGCATAGGCAGTGCTTTGTATAATACAAGCAAAAACCCTGGAACAAATATTCCTGGTTCTGTTTAACTAGGGAGCTCAATCGATGTTTCAGGTATTAGTCAGAAACAAGATCCGTGAAGAGGAAGCATCTCACTGTTTCCTTTGGTTCTTTGTGCTAATATAAGAATCCTGTCTGCTGCTCTTTCAGCATTTAGGGTTTATTTTTTAAAAATTAAAGGACAATGCTATAGTTTGGAGCCCGGAGCTGAGTTACGGAACTGGACTTGAATCCGAGCTTCACCATAACTTGCACCCTGATATGGGGAAAGTTTTTAACCCTTCAAAATCCCCCTTCCTCATCTGAGAAACAGTAAGTCAGACCCCATCAGGCTGTATCATTCACGTGAAACGTCTCATGCCGTCAGGCGCTTAGTAAGCACTCAAACACATTAATATTGTTTTTATAGTTGGTCTTTTGTAAAACAAAACCTGAAATGGGGAGAAAATATCTGACAATTATTTTATTAATTGTAATTTTATTCATTGTAATCTCAAGGCGGTGAGAAAGTGAATATGTCTTTGTCAGAACTAAATCCGAATTCCACCTTTGTGGATCGAAAATTGTAATTTTAACAAATTATTTTTGGTTTGTCACATAGTAAACATCATCGGACAAATAAGGACTGACACACACACACACATTATAATTAATTTTTACTCTGATAAGTAGAGCTCTCAACATGTAAAATAATAAGGTTTGTATATTCCAGGAGAAAACAGACATAATTACATAAGAGAAATAAAATGAGTATTATTGGAAGGTCCGTGAAAATTCGAAACGGACAGACTGCAGAACACATCACTTCTGTGCTCCATTCCAGAAGAGAGGCCTTTTATGTCATGGGATTCCACTAATTACGAAGGTTTCTACAGCCCGTTAAATGCAGCAATTTCTTTCCTCTTCCAATTAAATGGGAGCCGCCAGTAAAATAGGTAGTAGCATTGCAAAATCTAAGACGTTTAGAAATAGAATAACTGGCAAACATATTATTATGCTGTAATAGTTGTAAAAGAATATATTGTGTTCCATAATTTTTAAGTCACTAAAAGTTGTTCAAGATACTATAATGCCCAGTTAAACTTAATGATTGGTGACAGGTGTCACTGTCTGACCTCTAGTGGCTATAGCTTATAGGTGCATCTCAGTTGATGAGTTTAAGAAACGAAATAGCTAGGACTATGGAAAGAAATTTCAGATTCTGATAACAGAGTTCTACAAGCGAATGTATGATTAGCTTCCCTAAGCTTCTACTAGTCTAAATGTTGGGGTACTGCCTCAAAGAACAGTGTTCAGAATCAACTTTGTTCATCTGTGAGTTTAGGTGCTTGAAATGCATTGTTATTCAACATTATTTCATATTTGCATGAAATATTTTAAATAGCGACAGAATATCTATGTATTAAATGCTTGTGTGAATAATATTCATAATGAGAGTTGATGTGAATATTTTCAGATTCAAATTGAACAGAATTATTGTTCTTATACTTCACTGTTGAGTTAAGGATGATGTTTTTGACCAAGAAACAGATTGGAAATGACCAACAATTTGGGACATAAACTCTCCGATTACTGAGCCACTGAACTAAAAACATACTGCATTTAATATGATGCCCCAAAGTGAAAAACACTAAGAACATTTATATTATCTTAAGTTAGAGTAATAAAAAGAGAACATTCTGTCATGTGATAGTAACACAGGTTCCTTTGTCTTTAACAAACCATACTGGAATATTTGATTTAATTTTTCCTTTCATACATTATCTCTCGATTAGCTGAGAATGTCCATCTCAGTAGCTTAATGAACCATAAATTACAGGACATTTATGGTTTATGTGGATCTCCAATAATTGTTTATTTCAAATACCACGTAGATTGTAAAGTTCCACATACTTTAAGGCTTCTTCTGAGCTAACACGTGTAGCTTTGAAGAGAACATACAAGAAATGGAACAAGTGATATTTGCAACATCTTGTCCTTTGTCCATTTTCCTGCTCTCAGCACCTTCTTTAGCTTACCAAGTGTAATGTGCACTAATTTCTTTATTTTCTGCCTGTTGCATGGTCCATTTCTAGCGCTTTGTGTTTCATGTTACCATAGAGACAGGAGGTACTCCAAAGTCCTGGGAAGACGAGTAGAAGCAGGTCTTTAAGGCAACAGTCCCTGCTGGCTCGAGAAGCCCGAGGCAGGAATCTATAGCGGTAAATGGAAAGAGGGAGTCGCGTGTTCCGATCCATCTGTTTGTGTGCATCGGGTCCAGGAGCCACGGCCTCAGCCTACGCTGAATTGAAAACGAGGGCTCCAGGGAGACCAGGTTTTCAGGGCTCTCGGTGCAGCCTGGAACCAAACTTAGCATTTTATTTGCAAGAAAATAACTGCAGGAACATTGACCTATTCCTTTCACTGTTTGCTCATTAAAAGGGAGCAGCTTCTAGCAAGGGCCTTCTGTGCCTGACTTATTTTGCGGATCAAAAATCTCACCTTTAAAATGAGGATCGATATTTTTTTACTCAGCCAAAACCATCAGAAATCAAATTGCAGCTTGAGCACATTATAGTCGTTCCAGAAACGAGCGGTTTATATTTACCCGAAATTCTCACGTATTCCTTCCATATGTTAGATACATAACTCAAAACTTTCAAACTTTCCTCTGATTTAATGAATTGTTACATTATTTCCTTCTGTATTATTTTTATTTCATCAGTATTTATTTAGGAGAAAGCTGCTAAAAGATTTTAAAATTATATAGATTTCTTTCCTCTTGCCTTTTTTTTACAGATATATATTAAAGCTTTACAGGGAAATGAGGAAGAGGAAAATGAAAATCTTAACAAAATAATGTGAAAAAATTTCAAAAGAACAAATGTTTTTTTTATAAATATCTAGTAGTCTAAGCAGGAAAAGAGTTCAGAGAAATTCATAAAACCTCCACACGTCTTCCTAGGTTATTACCCAAGGGCATAGGATGCAAAATTGTACTTTAGCCAAAGGCGGCCAGCGATCTTTAAATCTGTAAATAGAGTGAGGTTGAGTGAGGTTGAGTGAGGCCCTCTGAGGCACGCACTTTCTTCAAGCTGACAGTAGGAGGCAGTAGTGTACTAGCCTGAGCCATTCGCTCAAGGTAATGTCCATGACTCATGCCAGATTTTTTTTTTTCCTATTCGTTTTCTAGAAATACAGGAAACCAAAACCTTAGTAGTAGTTTCAGATTTCATAATGAAACTTGGTGCCATCCATCCAGTATGAGATAATGCTGCTGGGCTGTGACCAGAACAATCAGATACGGCGCGTCTATTAGGATAGAGACACAACGGTGGCGACTCCACACTTGGGCTCCGATTTGAATAGGAGAATGGCGAGAAATAAAGGTCAACCTCGTTTTGGAAAGGAGAGTCACATTCAATAAGTTAGATCCTTCTCATTTTCACTGGTTTACTAAAATGCGTACAGAACTATGAAGTAAAAGGAGAAGAGTCAGTGGTAACCTGGGTTTCCCATGCTCCAGGCGGCTGGATAAGCGCGCCGAAACGTGGGCGTGTCATTCTTAGCATTCGCCCTCGTGACTGTACTTTTAATCCTTTGCCGTGTTGTCTATTTTACCATTCACAGAAGCTACATCAATCCAGATTACCTAGGAACGTACAACTGTTCCTTCCTCTTTATAGGAAACAGAATCACAAGGAAATGCTAAAATGTAGAACATTGCATGCTTTCGCTTGATTGTTTTTTTTTTTTTATGTAGCTAAAAAAAAAATGTTGGCAAAGCATTTTCCTTCTGTAATAACTGATTTTGTTATAGGTTATCTTTTATTTATTGATCTAATTTCAGTTATGTATCGGGGGATTTTTTCCCTCAGTATAAGGGATGTATTTATAACTGCGATTTACTTCCCTGTGTGATTCAAACAGCATGTATTTACTGATAACTAAAACAGTTAGTGTGCGATCTGTGACTAGAGAACAAAGCCAAGATTACTAGTCTGAGCTACCTAAATAAATCGCAGATATACACACAGCCCTACTGCAGAGGACAAGATTCCAGAATACAAACCCGTACAGAAGTGCGGCTCGTGATTCTGATTTCGTAACTTTTGCTCTGGCCATGTGAACTACACATCCCTACACGGTGACCTGTTGGTGAACCACAGAAGTATTGTTAGTAAATCTAGGGAAATGAACAATATTAATTTCCAGTAAGATATGGATTATTCATTCCAATTTGAACTTTTTAAAGTTTAAAAAATTACTTCGTCGTAATTTCTAAATTATTTTTAATAATTATTAGTACAAAATCCAACCTGAGATGAAGTTACTCATTACTGAAATATTCTATATTCTATAAAAATATCCACTCAGAAATGTTACATGTAATATAGCAAGGCTAGAAACTCCAGAGTCTAGATCGGTAGCCAGTAGTTAGATGTGGCTCCTGAGCTCTTGAAATGTGACTAGTCTGAATGGAAATATACTGTGTCAAACACATATTTGATTTCAAAGACTTAGTGCCAAAAAAAGAGATAAAGATTTTATTTATATGTTTTGTTTTGCTTACATGTTGAAATGATAATAGACATTTCATTAAGTAAAATACATTTTTAAAATTAATTTCTCCTGACTTTCTCCCAGTATTTAATGTGACTTCTAGAAAATTTTAAGTTGTTTATGTAGCCCGCTTTTGTGACTCATTACGTTTCTACTAGATACCTGTTCTAGACTCCGTGCTATGTCCTAAGAGGCCAGAAAACACAAAAATACACATTAATCAAAAATGATATGTCATCAGTTTATCATTCAGGTAATGTTATTCTGAAGTGGTGGGTTTTTTTGTTTTGTTTTTTGGTTTTTTTTTGTTTTGTTTTTTTGTTTTTGTCAGGAAGAGAAGGATTAGTATAAATAGTGAAACAAGGTGGAAAAATTATGCTTAGGTTCAGTCACTCAATAAATAATGTATTAACCACTCATTAAGAGGCAGGCACTATTCTAAGTACAGCAGGTCTTAAATCTTCAAATAACATCTTTTGTTCAATGTCATTTTATTATAACATTGATGAGAAAAAAAATCCATTCCTATCTGGGACCTCTGTCTGTGTGGAGTTCGCACCTTCCCCCAAAGTCTGCATGGATTTTGGGGAGGTTCTCTTGTTTCTGCCCACATCCCAAGGATGTACACAGTAGGCGACTTGGCATGTCTGAATTGTCATGGTCTGAGTGAGCAGAGGGGTGCATGCACCCCATGATGGAAGGGTGTCCCGCCCAGGGTCGGTGTCCACCCTGTACCCTGAGCTACCGGGACAGCTTCTGGCCAGTGCCTCCCTGAACTGAAATGAGCGGCTGGAATATAACGCTCTTCCTTTTAACCTTTCTTAAATGTGTGTATAGCTCACATTAACGTTTAGCATTAGAAGTGTCTTGGGTCTTTATTTAGAAGTTTGGTGATGTTTTCGTGACCAGATACGTGCTGTAGGAACTTAACTCTTATTTATATCAATTAGCCTATGGTGAAATTGGTTTCATTATACATCGTTTCATTATACGTTGTTTTGCTTAAAGCTGCAGTGTCTAAGAACCTGTCAGTGGGCGATGTTATGCGAGGACTTACGAGACTTGGGAACACAACGGTGAATAAGGCAGATCCCTGCCTTCGTGGAGTTGACGTTGTAGCAGGTTAGATCAGAGTTAGATGGATATGAGTTTGTTTTTTTTTATTAGTTGAACGTATCACTACTTTTTAGATATGGCTAAGATATACGTAATGGCAGGCTGGGGAGAAGTAAAAGAACGTGAGCGTGTAATTCTGTCGTTTAATGGGACTGGATACACTAGTTAGGTTGGGTTCTTCCCAGAATTTTGAACTACCAAATGAGTATAATTCTGCATGTTCATAATAAAAATGACAGGATCCAAAATGTCTCAAGGACTTAGCACCTAGCGTGGTGGCTAAATACTCACTGGACTAACTATGAATTGACCGAAGCTTAACCTCAAGGAAGAACGGTCGCAACTGTGGCTGTTTGACTTGGCAGAGAGCAGGCGCGGGGAACGTGGTCTTTGCCTTTAAACAGTAGAAGGGCCGGTGAGCGGAAGAAGAATTAAACTCAGTGTAGCCTTAACGGGAAAAAAATCAGTAGGGCCAGGGACTCAGATTTCAGGGACTCAGGGAAACAAACTTTAGAAAAATATAAGGTAAAACTTTTCATTCTTAGAGCTGTTCAAAGTAGGACTCTATTGACTTGTATGATTATGAGGATATGGCTGGAGGTCTTTAAACTTAGGCTTAGAAGGCAACGACTTGATAAGATGCTGAGTGAGTAGAATTTCAGCATTGGATAGTTGATTCTACCAAGTAACTAAGGTCTTTCCAATCCTGAGTTTTCATGATTCTATGAATCAAAATGAAATGGAATTGCAATGGCATAAGTTACTCATTCAGAAAAACACCTGTATCTTGGAAATAGCTAACAAATGTCAAATTAGGAAATATAAAAAATAAAGGCAAATACTTGAACGCACACTATAAGATGCTGCTTAGAAATGGCTTCAGGAAAAGATTCAGGTCGTATAGTGTTTATTTAGCTGGTTATTTTTCAATGCAGCTTCCTAGTCATTAGCACTAGGAACCAGCCTTTTCTCACACCTCCCAAGTGTAATGTGCTCTTTACAGTGTGTCTATTTGCCATGACCTAGTCATGTGCCCCCAAGCCAGGGTGGCCTAAGATTTGGATTGGGCTTGCCAGAGGCAAATGCAAAGTTAGCGTGGCTGTGACAGTTCATGGACTTCTCTACACTTCACGATTTCCTCCTTTATAAAATGGAGTTATTAGTAACTATCTTTTAGCATTGTTGGGAAAAATTTTAAAATAACATGTAAAGGATTTACTATATATATGTAGTATATATTTAATAACTACAATATCAAACCATAGTTCTGTGTTATTTCCTCACCCTCTTCCTTATAAACCACCAGATTAACTTATCAAGTTATTTACTATCTGTCATCTGTTAGCTGACAGGCACTTGTATCCTTTAGAAATATTTACTTAATAGCTGAGAAGCCACACACTGCTGACCATACATGCCGAGTAGCCTGAGACAGCTGTCAGTAACAGAAAGCAGAACGGGTTGGTTTCAGTATGTTGGTATGAAGAGAAGTTGCTTTGGACATGAAGTTTTGGTTTGAAAGTGTGTTGCTTGAAGTAATGGTGAGGCATTGAAGTGTAAGTGCTTCCGGAGGCCGAGGTAGGCGCAGTGCTGAAGCTCTCTCGTTAGGGCTGGAGGTACAGATATGGAAGTCTCCTTCCTAGAGATCTTAGTCAAGAGAACAGAGATAGGATGGAAAAGTGGGCAGAGGACGAAACGGTCACTTGGAGAGAGGCATAGTCATGAGTGGATGTATAGGGAAAGTATTTGCAAAGTATAGAATAGTCATATATAAAGGTCACATAATGATACTGATATTAATTATATAATACTTAAAGTTATGAATAACATTCTATAATTATGACATGAGTGCCCCAGAGTTAGAACAAACTTCATTTGTCACAGTCCTCTAAAAGACTGTCCTTACTTCAGACACCAGCTGGCTACGACTTTGGGGGGGGTTACTATCCCCTCAAGTTTGACAATTTGCTACAACTCCTAGAATTCAGGAAAACGCTCTACTTTGTGATAGATTTACTACAGTACAAGGACAGGTCAGAACCAGCCAGAGAGAGACCACACCTAAGGTAGGTTCTGGGCGGGCTCCAAACATGAAGCTTCTGTTGTCCTCAGGTATACATGACCCCGCCCCCAAGCACATCAGGGTGTGACAGTACTCATCATGGTGTCCGCGTGTGACAATACATATTACTGACTGGGAAAACTCAACTGGGACTCAGCGTCCATAGCTTGTCTTGAGGTTTCATTACGTAGACATGATTGGTAGGTCACATGATTGGTCTTTCTGATGTGGCCGTCCCCCATCCTGAGTCACTCATAAACTAGCTAGGGGTCCTCCATGAATAGCAAAGGCACTCCTATCGCTATGCGAATTTCTAGCCTTTTAAGGTAACCTCCCAGAAACCTGGAAGAAGAATGCCCAAATTTTATCACATACATTTAATAAAGTTGCAACTATAAGAGAAAATGAGGCATGAGAAAATGCCATTGAGTTTAGGAATTGTGAGCTGTCTGATAATTTTGCAGGGAGCAGTTTCAATACAGAGGTACAGATGAAAGCCAAATTGGAATTTGCTAATAATTGGGTAGAAATGTGAGAAAGACAGAAGCAAATATAGAGAAGGACATTCAACTCAAGTAACAAATCAGGAAGATAAGTCGTGGAATGGAAGGGTTTACATTCCTATTCTTTTTAGAGGAAAGAGACTGGACTTATCCTGCACGTCCTGTGCTCAGTAGCCTGCCCCATCTGGAGTTCTGCTAGTCCGATTATCAGTTAGGAAGGCCCAGCAAAGGAAATTACAAAATGCAAGTGCTATCTTTGAATTTTTATTTAAAGGACAGTGATATAGAACAAGGCTGAACAGAAGTGTACATGCGATGAGTTTCCGCCCCCCAAAAAAGTTCTAGTGTAATTGTCAAGTGTCTCCTCTATTCAGAGATCTCTTTTATTTATCATCCGCTGCTTTGTCCGTCTTGTTTGAATTGGGAAAGTAATTATTTATGTTTTATTGTTTTTGTTTCTACGTAATCGGTTCAGTAAGAGTTTCTTGGCACTCCTAAAAGATTATAACTATATACAAAGTGCGCTTTTGCTCTTTTTATCACTTTTATATACTTTCATATTAAAAGGTAAAATGTAATATAAACGGCAAAATGAAGCCAAGGGAAGATAATTATTTGTATCGTCAGTAATTCAGCAGCCACGAACACCTCAGGGACGAGGGCTGCGGGCGGTCAGCACGAACTTCCGTTATTGCATAGATTAAAAACATATATTTGTCACACACTTTACTGTCATGTAGACCCAGTAGTGCTTTAAAAATTGTATTTCTGGGTCATTTTTTTCTCTCGCCCAAATAAAGTCATTGCTAGGGTGAAAACAAACGGCTACTTAGTAGGTCAAAGTAATAGCGAAGAGCAAACGGTAAAAGAATCGTAAGGAGAGACCAAATTTCAGGACGACTGAACAGGTGCAGTCAGTTTAGGACACTAGAGTTCTATATTCTTCCTCCTGTCAAAGCTGCCACAGGCTCACCATTGACCACAAAAGGCAGGAGCTCAATTTTATATTTCATCTGAGAGTTGGCACTTCTAAGAAGCTCATGCCCATTAGAACCACAATGTGATGGGGGAATCAATAGTGACTTAAAGGGAATAATGCCTCTTTCTGAACCATAACTGCTATTTCCTGAAGCAGAGAGGGTTTTCCCCAAGGGCCGTCAGCCAGGGCCTTTGCCGCCTTAGCTCAAGAAGCATAACTATTGGCTGAAACATTTCCTCATTTGGATGCCAAGTTGCGTATAGTCATATTTACTTTTTGTTAGCAATTTTCCTGGGGTTCTCTGTCTTTTGTGTTAAGAAACAATGGAAATATTAGGTCGGGATGGTGGGGGTTTTGTTTATTTATTATTTATTTTTTTTAGCTTTCTTTGTCATCCAAGTCTATAGTCTGCCAAAAGTCATGTGGGATCCAACACTGATGTAATTTTAGGCTTTTATTGTCATTTTTAAGTCCAGGAAGTCCTCTATATTTAAGAGCCATACAACTTTTCAACAATTTTCAACTTTGCATTCACTTTCAGAAAACAAGCTCAATTCTTATAGTAAGAATCATAGGAGGAATTTGATTAAGATGTGAAAACTCACTGATTTCAAAGGAAAATAGCATGTATTCTCCATTATCACAGAAACGTAATTACAAGATGTGAAGCTCAGAGTCCCTTACTGAACCGGTACTGAAAATCACAACTGGGCCTTGGTGATCTGTGCAACACTGACCAGTGACCCCGGATATTGGCAATAGTCCTAGATAGGTCAGGCTCCTCTTCACAAACATCAATATCATAATATCGGCGGGGGGAGCGGGGAGCACACAGCAGCCTTGGACTTAATTCATAAAATACTATCGCAAGCTTCCTCTTTGGAGAATTAAACAATCATTCTACTTTGCCTTAATATTTTTAGTTTCCATTTAAAAATGTGTATTGAGAAGGATCTAAGTTGACAAGAAATAGAAAATGCTTCTTTTTTCTTGATACTCAAGCCTTACCTTTCATTGAAATGGTTCATGTGTCCAGGCATGTAATCTCATATTTGGAACTGTCTAACTTCATATGAAAAGGACAAGCCCGCCAGCCTGAAATTACAATTTATTTCGTGCCTCTGCGCTCCTATATGGATTTCTTTCCAACATGCAGGGTTGAAGCATCTCCTTGATGTTTGAAATGAACCATTTAGAAACTAAGTACATGTTTTAAGTGCAGTAAGTGCATGGTCTTCACTTCAGCCTACATGTAGCCGCCAATAGACTTTGCAAATAATAGTAATGGAAAAAGATACCTGGTCTTGAACCAACGTTATAATACAATTTCTGTATAAAAGTAACTTCCAACTTGGGACCCTCCTCTACCTATAAACATTTTTTTTTTCCTAGTTGCCATGGGACAGGAGTCTCTTCTAACCCAATTTCATTTATCTGCTTCTGAATTTAAGAGGTGACTCCCTCAATTCTACAGTTTAGATGGCCCATGGCAGGGGACCCGGATGGGGGCTGTTGGGATAAACATGAGGGCTGGAGTGAGGAGTTGTCACCTTGGAATTTCTAACAGCTGCAAGCTCATTTTTAAAGAATGCTGGTGCACTTTTATTTCTTCAGCGGCTTCAGGAAAAGCCTCTTTCTTTTTTATATTGTCTTTTTCTTATGAAAGATTCTTTACCGAAAACCACAGAGGGGTTAAATACCAGTTTGGTTTTTTCTCTTATCGCTTTGCCCCTTTCAAGCAAGCTCTTAGCTATTCAGAGTTTTTCTCAAAGGGCAGAAATGCTCTCGCCTGCATTGTTACCCACTGAAGCCTCCAAAGAAGTTCAAAGAGCAAACAGTAAAAGGAAAAGCCAGGCTCTGCTGGGCATTTCCTCCTTGGATCTGGTGTGAGAGGACCGAAATATCCAAGTGGATAGACAATCCCTGTTTTTTAGCGACACACAGTGTATTAGTGACCTAGAAGAGTAAAGGTCAAAAGCATGATCGGAGCGGGTTCGGGAGAAAAATGGGAAGAGAAGAATTGAAACCGTAGGTATGGCAAGTCTGAGAGAATTTTTGTTATACAGGTAGTCAACACCCGAGGTAGTAGATGGAGCAAGCAGGACGTGGAGTCGAAGTGGTTTTTTTCCTCTAGATTATTAGATTGTTGCAACACACTTGCATGCATAAGGGTGCGATCGCACGGAGAAGGCAGCCTTTATGATGCAGGAGTGAGGACACAGCTGCCAGAGAGATGTCCTTGAGCAGACAAGAGTTCCTGGTGCTCGCCTTGAGGGGCCGTCCCCAGTGGGGACGTGGAGGGAGGCGTGCACGTGCCTTGGGCAGAGAGTCGGGGCGGGGCAGTTGGTGGGAGTTCCCTGCTTCTGTGAATGAGTTAAGTGAGAGTGAAGAACACGATGGACATTTGGAAAGAGGAGGAGGTGTGAAATAGTTGCCCAGGAGAACGGAAGAATGTACGGACTAGGGAATCGTAGTGCCATTCAGGCTGTACCTCAAGTTTATGACTATAGGTGAAACCAGGAAAGGAAAGACGTACATGTGTGACCTTGGACATACTGTGCTAAAGTGGTTTATATGGGTGTACTATCTGCTTTATAAATTTATTGGGAGAATTAAATGTGTCAGAAAGGATTCTGAGATATAAGTACAGGACATCGTTATTATGAGACTTAGCTTTGAATTACTTAGCACTTTTCCTTGGCAAAAAGCTTTTCGAATTTCTTTAAGACAGCCTTAACATCTCTAGAGACAATATTTGGCTTCTGCCACTGAGATTTACTCGGTTACTAAGTCTAAGCAATGACTTAACCTCCTCCTGCTTTTACCTCTCAATCTATAAAATGAAGGTGGTAATGTTTAAAGTGCAATGAATGCTTTATAAATAAAGGTGCTATAGATATACAAGCTATTAATAAAATGTTGTTTCAGCCCTTACTGGTACGGTCGCCAGAAAGTTATAAAGGTCAGAGCATCTGAAAAAGTCCTAAGCCTTGGCTGGTAAATGCCTGCCTTGGAAAGCTTTGAAAGAAGAAGAAAAAGACAGATATCTAATTCTCACAAGTACCCTGTGAGGCTGATTCGAACCTGAGACTCAAAGAGGTTGAGTCACCTGTGAAAGCCAAGTGGCGGAGCGTGGACTTCAACCCAGATTTGCTATAAAATCCCATGTTCTTTTCATTTGTTGACATGTGGAATTGGGCTTGACACATGATAGCCCTAGAAGGTACAGGATAATTTATATATTATAAGCCTGTATTTTAGCCCATTTAATCTCTTCTCTGCCATCATATATTTGACTGGAGTTGCCCAGTAGCAGAATAAACTGGCTTATTGGAGATAATCATCACAATGGAGTCATTTACAAGAAATCAAATGACAAGAAAAGAGGAACTTCTGGGGGAAGGAGCTAGTAGGCTGATGAAAAATTTGCATTTGGCAGAGACTGCAGGATTCAGACACTTTTGGAGACAGGATCAGTCATGGGAACTGCAGGAATACCACGTGCCCTATGCTCCTCACTCCAAATACAATGTATACATTGTAAACTATAAAGTCACTGCCCTGTTAGATTTTTACTTTTGAGTAACAGTTACCCACCTGATAGAGAAGGGGATAGGAAAAGTGTATTTATTTTCTTCTAACAGCTAAAAGGTGATCATCCTTCTAAAATTGAAATTGTCCAAGAAAGTGTGTAAAATCCTCATCCATCACTGGGAAGCCCCTGGTCAGAAAATGACAGTGCAGTAAATATCTTCGGCAGCCACCTTTTAATGTACAAGCTGTTTTCCGTTGGAGTTTTCAGCACTCACATAAAACACACTGTCATGAGTGACTGCTTGTGCTCCAAAGTCATTACCATTGGGATAATGGAACATCTCTCGGCGAATAACCAAAAAACTTTAAATGTCATGTCAAGTTTGTTGAAGCCATTTTCAAGGCCTGTTCAAGGTTATAGGAATATCGAGGGTGTCTGTTTATTTTTTCAGAGTTTGAGATCTTTGAGAGAGATCACTCATTAGGCCGTGCAGTTGAGCATCAGTTAATTAAAAGCAAATCTCACGTTCTCTGTGAAAGTCAGTCGGCCAGAGCCATTTTGTGATTGCAACTCTCTCCTCAAAGCCTCGATGAGTCAGCATCACTGTCACCTACCCAGTAAAAGAAAATGCGTATGTGTATGTATTTGACAATTAAATTATGGCATAATTCTGTTTTGCTAGGAAGTTTTAACAACTTGCCAAATTCAATATTTCTTTTAAGCAAAATCATTGACTTTCCAAATTTCTATTAGAAACTTTCTTCCTTGGTTCTGCTCAAAAAGGAAATGAACCTCGTTATTCAAACTGATGCTTATCTTGGGTCAGAGAATGTGGAAATAAGTTTGTTACCCAGTGCATGTTTATTGAACACCCACTTTGCTCCAGGGCCATTTTAGGCACCAAAGTTATAGCAGTATTTAAAACAATGTTCCTGATGTCTCGGGGCTTTCGTTCTGATAAAGAGATAGACAGTAGACAAATAAACAGGTATACGATGTGTCCAGTGTTTATGAGATCTGTGGGATTTAAGGAAATAGAATGAAGAAAAGAGCATAACTTTAAATGTATGGTCGGAGAAGGCCTCTCTAGATGGCACTTGAGCAGAGACCTGAATGAAATACAGAACCAAGCTTTGATAATCACCGAGTGGTGGGCATTTCAGACATAAAGGAAGAAATAAGCATTAGTGCTAATGAAATGCTTGTCTATTTCCATCTTAGTTTATTCTTAACCTCTACGTGTTTATTTTAAATCTACCTCACTTTGTTGAATATTTTTAGTTCAAGAGGAATTGTTAATTGAGAATAACTATTTTAAAATTGTTTTGTAATGTGCGCAGTTCTTGCTTATCACAGTAATAAGTTTTATGCTTCTTCCTTACTGTAGAAAATCAGAAAGTGCAGTCGTCGGAAGGGTCACATTCACACTACAGTATCAAGTGCGACTCGGCAAGGACTCCGGTCGCCAGGGAGCCTGACTGTCATCGAGACACTAATCCGTCTACGGGGAGGAGCCAGGTGGTCGAGAAGAAGGACACGTTCGGTGCAGGAAGCAACAGAATGAAGGAAGCAGAACTCCAAGGCTCTGTTTCTAAAAGCGACTCCGTTCCCGAAGTTGAAGCCCTACTGGCACGATTACGAGCTTTATAAATTAAACTGCCAAAAAAAACCCCCAAAAAATGATTCAGCCTAATATAAAGCCATGCTCAAAGCCGTAACACTTGAAAAAAACGCTTTTTACGTAAGTTTATAGTTTTAAATTATGGTATATATTAGAAAAAGAAAGCTAAATATACATGATCACAATGCTTTTCCTATATACTTGAGGTTTTGACTTATTCAAGATTATAATAGGCTTTAATGGCTTTTTTTTTTTTTTTTTGGTCACCTGGTATTCATGTGTTCTATATTTGGTGTTTAAATTATACGTAATGCTGTAGAGAACAGGTAGGTGGCCATGTGTTCAGCAGTGTGTCCTTAAGTAAAAATTACAGCGACTTAGAAAGATGGTATTTTCTTCTGTTGTCAACATTAAGGAACGTCAAGCGTTGCTGCATGTCCATGTGTGTTATACAGGAGCAGGCTGCTCCCAAGTTGGGATCCACATGCTCTTATCATAGCATGGAAAACATAAAACTGATTATAGCAGAACTGTGAGGAAATGACGGGTAAGCTCATTACCATCATTATCGAATTCATGTTAATTAGACCCTGTAGGAGATTATAAGACCATCAAGCACATTTCCGAAAATGACGTAGTAGGAATGTGTGGCTCTTTGAAAAAAGCACAAGCTTTTGCGTAAATTGCACATACATAGTCTTAAAGTACTACTGAACCTCTTAGCCAGAAGAGACCATTCCTACCTCCCCACCCCCCCAGTAATTATGACTCTGGGATAAAATTGCCATTTTGAAACTCACCAAGTAACAAATTTTTTTTTATTTCTGTGAAATTGCAGTTTCTTTGATCTGACAATCAATAACTTTAACAGAGATCTGAAAAAAATGTTTCAAGGAAAGTTTTTTCTTATGCAAATGTTACAACTGTACTTCATCTGGGGCATCAAATTAACTTTGTTAATTCTATATCAAAGAAAATAAACTTGCTACTTGCACTAAATCGGAAAAAAAAACGCTTTCTTTTTTGTAGTTAGCATACTCTGGATAAGCTGGAAATAAACTGCTCTGCAGTGTATCTAAGCATCTGTTTTGCTTTATTACCTGCTATAAGTGACTACTCTTTTACCTTTGGTTAAAATGCAGTTATATGGAACTAGTCTGGCAAGGTCCACTGCTTTTCATTCCCTTGTTTAAGTTGCTGCCTCCTTTCAGCTCCAACTTAATAAAGTTCATTAATTAGAACTATGAACTGTTTATAGATATTGGGAAACAGCATTGTCCATAGCCAGTGTGGGAAGAAAATGTTCCTGTATGTCTCGCCGAAATGTGCATTTTGCCCTCCCCTTGTAATTCCTGTTTTTCTAAAAATGAATTTTAAAAATCAAGAGCAGTGAAGGGCATTTATATATTTAAGGAAGCAGGAAACTTAACAGGAAGGAAAGAAGTTAAAGAATTCTATTGGGTTTTTTTTTTATATACATATAAGATTTTGCAAAGACTTACACTGTTCACAGACACGACTGAAATTCAGCCAGGTAGTTTGGCTATACCAGGTGACAGGTAAACATTCTGGAAACTTGGAGCTGGGGAGCAGCCACCAGGGAGAAGCAGCCTGGCGAATAAAGGGACGTGAAGATGACAGACTCCCAGGGGCAGAGGAAGGCAGGCAAGTCACCAAATCAGGCAGTCAGCCCCCAGAGCATCTATCTGCAGGAGCTGAAGGACAGCCTTCTAGCAGGAGGGCCAGGAGCCCACGGCTGGCAGAACAAGTCATGTGGCTGGCGTCCTGCCGGTCAGTGGCCCACACTGCCTCACTCGCCGACAGGAGCCTGTTCTCAGCAGGCTTGACTGGGAAGACTATAGCCAAGAAAAAGAAAATGGTCGATAGAGGTAAGCGCCAACGAAGAAGCAGATCATTTTTGTTGCAGATATTTCCTTGACACAAGTATGCATATAACTAGGGTTTGAATATTCATAATCTTTTATCCAACTGGAAATGAAAACTATGTTGATGACCTTTAACCCGAGGGCAGACAGGTCCAATTTTGTGTTTCTGAGGAGCTTGTTCATTTGAATTGGAAGGTAAAAGTCCAATTTGAAACCATTCGATGGCTCAGTGCCCTTGATGAAGACATTTCAGCCAGGCTGATGACAAATCCCAAATAGATTCTCCTCTTCCTCTCAGGTCGGTATAGAGAATTTGGCAAGAACGCACAGACAACTAAGTGATCGCTGAGTTGTCCAAAAGTAAAGGCCTGCTGCTAACAAATTATCCCAATCAAAAAAAGTAATATAAAAAGAGAAGTAAAGACTTACGCTCTAGATGATGGAAGAAGTAAATGCTGTGGCCACCGCCTCCCACAACCACATCAGAATTACAACTGAGCTGTAGAACAGCCATCGCTGAGAACCTCCTCAAGACTAGCTGAACAGAAGTCCTATAATTAAAGATATAAAGCATCAAGTACATGGAGATGGGTAGGAGGGGAGGAGATGCCGAACGGGCAGGTCCCATTCCCAGAGTGTGGCGATTAAGAATGGGGAGGGGAATCTCGGCCACAGAGGTAACCACTGAGGAACGCGGGGTCCCAGCCTGGGACAACAGTGCAGGAAATACAAGTCCTCGTGACATCTGACTGTGAAAAACAGTGGGGTTTGTGTCCTAGGAGGACAGAACAAGGTGGCCGGCTGCTGGAGACCTAGGCGCTGCAGGTCTTAAAAGCCCTGCACACAGATGCACTCACAAACTCACTCCCTCTGAGCCCCCGTGCCGGGGCAGCAGCTGGAAAAGCTCCAGGAACATATAGGAGAAACTAAGTAATCTAGCTTCAGGGTAAGGACTTGCGGCTGTCAGAACAACTGTCTCCGGGATGGAAGTGCTGTCAGACGCCATGGCTCCTTTGCTGAGTCCTCCCCCAACCCAGCCGGCAGACACAGGAGGGCGCCAAATCTGAGCTCTTCATTAATCTGGCTAATGCTGGTCCACCCGCTCTGGTGACCCCCTGCCCTCGCCCCACCCGACTCCCATTCCCTACCTGAACCTCTCCCAGTGGCTTTTCCACACAGGCGGCCTGCTTCCAACTACTGGATGTAAGGATACTGGTTATAAGAAACTTAGGGGAAGAAGAGATGAACTCAGTGAGAACCTGAACAAAGAGAAACTATGAAAAAGAACCAGTCAGAAATAAAATATACAATAACAAATGAAGACTACATTTGATGGAATCAACAGCAGATTGGATGATGCAGAGAATGGAATTAGTGATTTGGAAGACAAGGTAGCAGAAGACAACCAATCGCGATAGCAAAAAGAATTTTAAAAAATGAGGATAGCTTAGGGGACCTTTTGAACAACATTAAGTGTATTAACATTTACATCATAGCAGGACCAGAAGGAGACAGAGAAATAGGTTGAAAACCTAGTGGAAGAAATAATAATGGAAAACTTGCCTGTCCTGGTGATGGAAATAGATGTGTAAGTCAAGGAAGTACAGAAAGTCCCAAATAAGATGAACCCAAAGAGGCCCACACCAAGGCGCATAATTAAAATACCAAAGGTCAAAAACTAAGAATCTTCTGCCAAAAAAAAAAAAAAAAAAAAAAACTATTAGAACTAATTAATGAATCCAGTAAAGTGGCAGGACACGAAGTTAATATTTAGAAATCAGTTGTATGTTTATACAAAAAATAACGAACTACCTTGAAAGACTAAATTTTTTAAATCCCATTCAATTTATAATTGCATCAAAAATAAATAAATTACCTAGGAATAAATTTAACTAAGGGGGTAAGAAAAAACAGAACTGTACTCAGGAAAGTATTAGACATTGAAGAAAGAAAAAAACTGAAGAAGATAAAAACAAATGTAAAGATATGTCATTCTCATGGGTAGGAAGAATTAACATTGTTAAAATGTCCATCTTACCCAAAGCAATCTACAGACCAATGCAATCCCTATCAAAAATACCAATGGCATTGTTCAAAGAACTAGAATAATCCTAAAATTTATATGGAACCATGAAAGCCCCCAAATAGCAAAAGCAACCTTGAGAAAGAATGAAGTTAGAGGAGGTATCACCTGATATCAAACTACTACAAGGATATAGTAACCAAAACAGCATGATACCACCGGCATAAATACAGATACAAAGAACAATGGGACGAAATATAGATCTCACTGCTATCTGGTCAATTAATCTATGACACAGGAGGCAAAAATATACAATGAGGATGAAGGCAGTCTCTTCAATAAATGATGTTGAAAACTGGACAGATAATGTAAAGAAATGAAACTAGACTACCTTCTTATACTATATACAAGAATAAACTCAAAATGGACGAAAGGCTTAAATGTAAGACCTGAAATGATAAAACTCCAGGCAGTAAACTTTGTGATATTGCTCTAAGTAATATTTCTTTTAATATGTCTCCTTGTGCAAGGAAAACAAAAGGAAAAGTAAACAAATAGGAGTATACCAAACTAAAAAGTTTTTTTCACAGCAAAGAAACCCATCGAAAAATTAAAAAACAATCTACTGAATGGGAGAATATATTCACCAATGATACTCCCAGTAAGAATGTATCCAAAATATATAAGGAATTCATACTGCTTAATACCAAAACCACAATCAGGTTAAAAAATGGACAGAGTAATTTCTCCAAAGAGGACATACAGATGGCCAATAGAAATATGAAAAGATGTTCAAAATCACTAGTCATCAGGGAAATGCAGATTAAAACCACGATATCACCTCACACCTGTCAGAATGTCTGTCATCAATAAATCAACAAACAAGTATTGGAGAGAATGTGGAGAAAAGGGAACTCTTGTGCACTGCTCATGGGATTATAAATGGATACAGCCACTGTGGGAAACGGTACAGAGTTTCCTCAAAAAATAAAAAATAAAACTACCATATGATCCAGCAATCCTACTTCTGGGTATTTATCCAAAAAAATCCAGAACACTAATTTGAAACGATATATGCATTCCTATGTTCACTGCAGTATTATTTACAATAACCAAGATAGGGAAGCTACCTAAGTGTCCATTGATAGATAAATGGATAAAGAAGAAGTAGTCCATATTACTCAGCCATACAAAAAGAAGGAAATCTTGCCATTTGTGACCTCAAAGGTATTATATGCTAAGTGAAACAAGTCAGATAGCAGAAGATAAATAGCATGTGATTTCACTTAGATGTGGAATCTAAAAATACACAAACATACAAAACAAACTCATAGATAGAGAACAAACTGATGATGACCAAATGGGAGGGGAGTTGGGGGACCAGGTGACAAACGTGAAGGGATTAAGAAGTACACATTGGCAGTCATAAAAATAATCATGAGGATATAAGGTAATACATAGCTATACCGTAAATAATACCATAGTAACTCTATGGTGTCAGATGAGTACTAGACTTACGGGGTAGTTACTTCGGAAGTTACATAAATGTCTAATCACTATGCTGTACACCAGAAACTAATACATCTTATGTCAATTGTAGTTGGAAAAAAACTACAATTAGAAAAATGGGGGGAAAAAACTTCCTTCTGGTAAATAAATAAGGGAAGCAATCTAATCATGTCTGTATACATGTCCTTTGCGAACATTTGAATATTTAAATATGTCGAAAATGCCTAGTGTTTATATGAGGAAGTAGACATATCAAAAATTCATATCAAAATTTTTTGGTAAATCTGTCTACGGCCATGACACCCTGAACAAGCTCGATCCCATCTAATCTTGGAAGCTAAGCAGGGTCGGGCCTGGTTAGTACTTGGATGGGAGACCGCCTAGGAAGACCAGGTGCTGTAGGCATAAAAAAATAAAAAATAAGGTATTGTGAGATGACAAGGTCCTTGCAATCGGTGAGGTCAACCAACGGTTGCCCCGTCTTAAAAAAAAAAAAAATTTCTGGTAAATCTATATAATACAATTATTTATCCAAGTTCTAAAACTTTTGGTCATTACCATACTATTTATTCAAAAAAAAAAAAAAAAACAGGAATCACTAATGACTTTTAAATGTTAGTTTAGCCACAAATGATATTTTCCTGCATTGAGCCATTCTTATTTTAAAATATCACAGCCCAATGTAGGTTTGAGTTTGCTAGTTAGAAAGTACATCATTTAGGCTATAATATATATCTGTGCTGTATTTCATCTCATTAATTAAACTCTTCATAGGTAAGCACAAGTGGACTCGGAGCACATTCGATGATTAGTTTTGTGGTAACCTTTTGTACAGACGGCAACTTTTGGAAAAGAATAGATCCTAAGGTATAAACTGCTAATTGGAAAAAAAAAATTTTAAGTGGCATTTACTTTTTTTCTTCATATTAATTAAAAATTTTGAGATCCAGGAATTGTAGCTGGCAGTGACCCAGTACCTAATCTTGTCTGGTGAATTGTCAAAAGGCAGCTGTTACATGCTCTTACCAGGCGCGAGGCTTCTTAAAATATGTCCGAGGGCCAAACTCTTAAACCATCTTGCTGTAAGAGCTACTGTTTAGGAAAACACACGGCACTGGAGAAGAACCACAGACTGGACAGCATTTCAGAACTGATTCAAATCTCCCCATAAAATAAAAATAATGGAACCTTAAACCATAAAAACTCATCATTCCTAAACAGAACTTTGCTTTTGAAAATAGGTATAAGGAAAAGTGTCAAGGAGTGTGGGAGATGGTGTTTGAGGTAGAATGGAAGTTAGCTGTGCCTTTAATTAGGGTCTGACTGGACAGGTCTCTTTGTCTCCTAGTCACCGAATTAGATTTGAATATCATGTTTGACTTCAACAGTTCCTACCCTTCAGGTATCTTCAAGAGACAAGAACTTACTTAAAAGGAACCTTGGTTTCTTTCAGGAAACCTTAAAATGATAGTTTTCACCCTCTACCATCCATTTTAAAACTCCAGCCATTGGACCAAAAAATATTTTAAAATTCCGGATATTGCCTCCTTACAATTAATACCGCCAACATCCTCCATGCTCTTAGAGATCTACATTATTATACATTTCATATTTGAAATCTAAATTTTATAAAAGCATTCCGATAATGGAATTAGAAGCCAAATTTCTGGATTATCTCTTCAGGGCAGCTTATTCATCTTTTACAACAGCCTTTAAAAGCATTTTAGTAATCTCTTATGTAACTTAACTTTTTAAAAAATTTTATTATATCTAAAGTTTATGGCTCTCCAATTTTCTCTTGGCACTTTTACTTCATGTTTTTTATATAAGGATTATAAACCTATTCCTAAAAATTTCTCCCTTTTAATAATGGGTTACTAAAAATTTATTTTAAAGATGAATCTCCAAAGAGAATCAATCTAATATCAATATTTTCTATATAATATAAGTGTGATATTCAAGCATGAGACCTATGATAGGAAGGTATAATAAGCAGATTGAAATAAGCATCATGGTGAATAATTTCATGAGAACAGGGCCAAGTCCTCAGATAGGTATATTCTGGTTAATTACTTTCCAGAGTCTGTTTCCATGAACTTGGCTGGTTCAGGTCCATCTTTGCATCCAGAAACAGTAGATTAGCCATAAATATTTAATAACATTTAATTTAATACATAGAATAATATGTATAAAGGCTAATATAGTTAGATGCAGATATATACTAATAATATGGAAATGTCTATTATTTACATCCTTTGTAATAATTTCAAAGCTCAGTATGTGCAAAGCATTCTCTATTAAAATATGTCAGAATTAGGCAACAGAAGTTTAGACTTCATAACTAAAGTACCTAACCTCTGAGGGAAGCTCGCTTTTAAAAATGAGATCTCTTTCCTTCCCTTGTTTCAGGCACAAACACTTGGCCCTTTCACTGCAAAACCAACTGGTTGCCTAATAAAAGCAAACAGGTGCCTCTCCAGTCAGCAGGGGAGAGGGTGTCATCTCGACTCTTTTCCTTTTTCCTTAATGACTTAACAAGAACCATTCTGATGATTTTAAGAGCTGTGACTGACAGCCCACACCTGTAGCCTACCCAGAGCGTAAGAGTCCAATCTGCCTGTGATGATAAATAAAATCTCATCGTACTATTATAGACTGTGTGGCAAGGACAAGAATTAAGGCGGCTTTATAACTCCCGGAGGAATCTGGTGATATTTCTGACGTGATCTCACTCGTCGTTCGGTCCTGCCTGACCTTGTATCGCCCTCCTGATTTATAGCTTGTGTCCATCACCCGCTCCTTCCCACAGCCTCTCCCCCAGAATAAAGGATTGCTGACCTGAAGAAAACAAATCTGATTTTTAAAAATCTTTATAAGAATGCCAGTTAAAATGTCCCGGAAGTCACTCCATATGTGTTCTGCAGAACATTTACTGCTTCCAGCAGATTAAATAGTGTGTCTCGCTCTATGAAGTGAATACTGAGGGATGAAAAGACCTCATCAAGAAGTGTCCACCTTCATTTCTTAATAACTTCTGGGGTCCCTGGATGTTACAGGAAACTTGTATTCACCACGTTCACCAATTTACCACCCACTTTTTTAATGATCGGTTCCTTCATCCTGGCAGACACTGAGGACAGTAGCCTCTCAGGCACTTCCTCGTGAATCTATCTGGAAAGGGAGTTTTTTGATATGTTTGTGGTAGCTTTTCTCATACTCTCCAGAGAATCTTAAAAGTTTCTGTCTGATGAGCCACAGGAGAACACGTTTATGGAAGAACGGGCACACTTCAAGGACACTTAAGCATGAAGGTATCAGTGGCTCATGGGAACGGCAGCCATGCCTGTGGAGACCAGACGTCCTGTTCATGTAGGACAGCCTCGCTGAGGATGACCATCTTTTGGGCATGCCCCAGGTACAGCACGAGGAAAGCAAAGTTAGATTTGCTATTCTCAAAGCTCCAGCTCTTCTTCCTCTGTACTTGAGCCTCTTTTGAGTTCTTTAAATGGTTGGTAACAGCAAAGTGTTACTTCAAGGAGGACATACACATTGTAACTGACATCTGACCTAAAAAGGTTGAAAGTCTGCGAATGGAGAGTTGAGAAGCAAACAGAATCTGTGCTCGCTTATCAAATTGAACCTAAACCACACCTTCCCCTCATTCTTTCAGCCTGAATACCAACCACTCTTACCACAGTCCTGTCTTCAAAGCGAACTACTTCCCCCTATAACGCTGAGATCAAAAGTATGAACCAAAGTCCCTTTCCTCCATCCCCCTTTGTAGAGTTGAAACCAGGCAGTATTTGAAAAGATTTTACAAAGCTCCGAGTAGAAAAGTGGAGGGGTAGATAGAGGCAAGAAATAGGAAAACATCCAAGCTACTGCACAACAGTTCTCGCCCTCCACAGCAGACATGTGCCGCCAGTTTGAGGAGAAGCTGGTGAGCGCAGTCCTCTGGTAGGACAGCAGAGGAAGGGTCTGATGACCCATTTCTGAGGAACAACTCAGCTTTCACAGCTTTGGGTATCCTACAGAATCAAATGGCAACCATTGATTCAGTCCTAGAATTATTTCCCACATATCCACGGGGCTTGTCTGGGCACTTGGGCCTTTCCCAAACCTCAGAAGCAAGCAACATTGGACTGTATGGTGTTGTCAGCCAACACAACACGAGGATCAGCTGGACCCTGCCTGGGCTGACGGGACTGACCGGAGGGTGCGGGTTGGGGCCAAGACCATGCACGATACAGGGAGTCAGGCAAAGGGCAGAAGAGGAAGCGTGAGATCGGAGGAGTTCGCTGAGCGGTATGGGAAGGGCTTCCTCTATGGTGGGGGCCAGAAGCAACACAGAGGCTCAGCACGTCTGTTCAGAAGAAGCCTCAGAGGACAGGATAACTGCCTTTGATCCCTGAAAAGCTTCACATGGAAAAGATAAACTTATTCTATGTGTCGCCAGAGTACAGAGCCAGGGCCAACAGTGGATACGGAAAAGCATGTCAACTATAGAGCGGCCCATCGATGAGAGAGGCTGTCCTTCAAATTTATGAACTCTGAGTTTTAGAGCGCAAGCACGTTCTTATAAGGAACATTGGAAGTCACCTGAATCTAACCCCTTATTCTCCATCTGAAGGGCGAAGTGACAGCCCCTCACACCTGCACCCTGGAGCCCATGTCTCACTACCCTTCGTCCTCCCTCCCTCATCACTCAGCCTCCCTCACCAAGCAGGGGCCAGTCCCCGGGAGGCGATAAAGGAATCGATCACTCAGGTAGGTCGGCATATACGCGCGCCGAAGGGCTTTATCACTCTCAGAATCCGTGTTCCGTGATTTTATGGGATCCTACGTGGACTCCCTAGCCTTCAGGACTATCGCCCTCGAGTCACCACATTTTCTGCTTGCTCATCTCGGTGGGGGATGTTAATAGCTGTCCCGGTTTAGCCACATGCCTGCACCAGGTGTCGCAACTGAAATAAATCAGCCCTACGTTAGAAAGTCGTGGTCTGGAGAGGCAAAGAGCCTTGTGGGCAGGAATGCCGGCTAAGGACCCGGCACACTGCCCGCCTGAGGTGGCGGCAGCTCACTGCCAGCACCAGCGCACGCGGTAGAAAACCTCCACCACGTGGGCTGCACACGCCTGTGCCAGGCGGTGTTTAAGCGTGCTCTGCGTGTCATCTCACTTCATGTGCGGGGCAGCCTCCTGAAGAGGGATAGCTATCAGAGCCATGTTAGCCAGTGAAGAAACTAATGAAGTAATTTCCTCATGGTCACACAGCCAGCAAGGAGTGACCTCGGGACTAAAACCGAGGCATTCCCAGGCTCTAGACACCACGATCTCACTCGGTGCTCCCTCCCTCCCTGCGCGATGTTAAACTGTGTTTGGGTTAAGAGCCAAACGCTTCTCCCGCCCCATGCTTTTGCAGGCCTTTTTGTAGTTGCCTTTACAGATGACTCACCGCTCAGCTTCATTATTTCTTTACAAAGTGCTATGATTTCCCAGAATCTCCAATACCTATATACCAAAGATGAGAGTGTATAAATTGTATAAAATGCGTTCTCATTCGAGTCCCCGTCATCGCTGCTTCTCTTTGAGGGCATGGTATTGTCAAATAATCACACATGTAAATTTAAGGCGAATAAGTTTAAACAGGAACGTATACAGCCTGAGTTGGTCAAAATGACCAACAGTTGACAGGAATCAAGGGTCCTCTGAGCCTGGCCACTCTTCCACACACTGCCCCTGCACAGATGAACAGCTTGTCAAGCTCTCCGTGTTTTGAAGGCTCGGGAGATTTCTGTAAGTGTGGGATGTAAGAGAGATGAGCTCTTCCCAAACCATTAGCCTCTCTGCAAAATAACAGTGTTCATCATTTTTGTGTTTCCCTTGGCTTCCTTTTTTCTTTTGCTTTCTTTCCGAGTTTAGGGAGAAATTGAAGCACAATACATACGTCGTAACTTTAAGAACACTTTTTTTTTTTTGGCCCAAATAATCACTTTCTTTAAAATCAGACTTTTAATAACATCTAGAAATTTTAGTGTATTTGAGGATTTTTTTTTAAAAAAAAAACAAATTTAGAATGTGTGAAGTTTTTAGAAGACTGACTAGTCCACTCATCAAGATATTTCTGATACTTTTGAATGGTAAGCTGTGCATCTTGGAGTAAAATATTTTGAGGGGTTTTTGAATTTCATCATTTGGATGAGGCAATTTATGTTTCAATCATATCGAAACTCAGAGATTCATTGTGGATGAACTGAACCTGGTATCGGCCTCCATAGGTACACTTTCACGTTTTCCATTCTGTAACTATCGATACTGACAGATAAATAATTAAATCTTTTAAGACAACTAAAAATCAAATTTGCCTATTATTACCAAAACATCCCAGTATAAAGTTCTATCTGTCCATCCTTTTTGTTCCACACGGATTGATCCTCAAGCTAAAGGTTGCTAACATTATACCCCTTGCACACAGAACTAACAGCATATACACCCATTACTTAATTTGCTTATGGAGAAAACGAGCCATATTTTTTTAACTATCAGTATCCTATATGAAACTTGGCATAAAGCTCAATGAAATTTACTTCAACTGTGTCGAAAATAATTAATGAGAAATCTGTTTAGTGAAAGAAACCCGAGGAATCCATTAGAGACTGCTCTTGGCTTATTCTTGGGCAACTCTTCTCCTTTCGCTAAAGTCCACAGACGTATGTAAAATAGTAAGTAGATGTAAGAGCCTGTCATAAGCTGTTCGGATGCCAATCCCTAACATTAACGCATTTACTCAATAATGCCAGGGACTATGCTAAATACTGGGGATATAAAGCTCAACAAACAAAAGGAGTCCATGCCCTAAAGGGCTATGTAATCCACTAGGGGAGATAAAGAATGAGTGTGCTTGGTATGGGAAATACAGGCTTTAGGAGGAAAACAGAATGGGAGGCTAACTGAGCTGCTCAGGGAAGTCTCCTGAGTACTCAGGCTGAAGGATACCAGGTAGACCAGGTACAGAGGCTTTGAAGAGGAAGCTAGCATGAAATTTTCATTTGGAGACAAAAATAAGTCTGAGGTTGAGAGAAAACTAATCAAGTTTGGCACACTGCTTCCTCTATAACACACAGACTGATATATATTTTCTTTAACTGTTGGAATTTTTTTTTTTAATTTAACCAAGGTGGTATAAATGTTGCTGAGCCGATGACAAAAGGCAAATAACTAACTCTTACTCATGGTATCACACATACTTAAGTTTTGTTTCATTTTTATAAAAGCAGAATATAATTAGTTTAGGAGGCTTCAAATCTGTATTAGCTTTACATGCATCAAGATTCCTATATTTAAGGTGTTCCAAGGTGAACATCTATTATATTAATTATTGCAAAAATCAGTCTGCACTAAATTATCTTGGTATTTAAGGCAAACACATTATGTTCCTACTTGATACATTTTCAGTATGTACTTTCATGTGATTATTTTAGAAAATAACCATACAATTTGAGATTGTCTGTCACTCTAATATTTAACACTACTGGTATAAAATGCCATTAGATCACCCACATCACTATGGAATGTAAATTCTTTAGAAATGACGGGGAGAAAAAATATGCAAAAATAACCATATCGTCTGATTTTTTAGAGAACTTTTGTTTTTCTCCACGCATACTTTTCTGACAAATACTAACAGTGGTATTTTGTCTAGGATCCACGCACGCATGATTGTATCCACTAGGGAGCTTCCCGGAGTCAGCAATTTTCAAACAATAGAGCAAAAAATGCATAGATCAGCCACCTAATTTATGCTACATCAGTTTTACACACCCAGGAAGCATGAAACTTTAGTACGATCTCACCAAAATCGAATGAGCCTAGCAGAAGCTGCCCAAACAGGCCTGGCCCTTTTATCTCTACAAGCTTAGGTCATGCTGCCTCTGAAGCCACGAGGTGTTTGGCCAGGACAGGGCAGCCATGCTGCTAAATGCATGTTCTGTTAGACAGCAAAGAACCGCAAAAGATGCTCCAAGCCAAGTGTCCAGGAAATCAGGTTGATAACCATGTATCCTCATTCCACTTCAGGAGTAAAGAACTAGGAGGAGGAAAAAGAAAAAAAGACCATAAGCTTGTATGACAAGCTGTAAAGGTCACCAAGGCAATGATGGTAGATCAACTTAAGTTTTCAGGGGCGCCAGAGACCCAGCACTCTGAAATGTGTGGCAGAGAGTGGGAGCGAGGTGCCAGGTGGGCCACCAGCCAACTAAGGGTTCAGGCCAAATGAAAGGAGCCAAGGAAACACCAGCCCCTAGGATCTTAAGTTCTAGTTCAGTGCCCTCTTCCTTAGTAAGTGAAATGAGCAGATTGTCCAGCACCGGGATTCTCAGCTCCTAGATCGGAGGACTTTAGGTCTTACTACGGTCAATGTCTCATAAGTGCCCGACATTAACCCTTTGATTGCCAAGGCCTCCATTTCAAAGACATCTATCCCCAGTAAACATATTACCGGCTACACAACTAGATAAGGAGCCAGGCCAGCCATCCACGAAGGTCCCTTTTAGAAAGAACCTGTGTGACCTGAATAACTCACAACGTGGGTGACCCCATTTCTTCCCATTCATATGCTTTAAATTTGCCGATACAAAGTGAACCCATGAAATCCGAGACACCCCACCCTCAGACACCAATAAAGGCAGAGCCCAGATCCATGTCCCACCTCTCCCTTCACCTCTGCCCTTACCTCACGGTCCTCTGGCATGCATGCACCTGCCCGCCAGCACCTGTGAGTGCTGAACCTTGTTCCTCAAAGTTCTCTGATTTTTTCTTTCTTAAGGACATCCTCCAATCCTCACCATAACCGCGAAGGCTGGCCCAGCACAACATCGCCCCCAGTGGCAGACGGTGGGAATGTCCGTGACCTGCCACGAGTCACAGGCTGGGCCAGAGCAGCAGGCCAAATTCTAGCCAAATTCATCACTATCATTAGACTGAGACCGAACAAGGCAGATTTCTCCTACTCTCCTGCTCCCACTGGCTCGCGGAAGTATCCCTGACACAGGCCCAGGGACATGACATAACAGTGCCGGGCCACCACCATCATTCGGTATTGTCGAGCAAGGATGGAGGCAGAACCACAGCCTTCGAAGACCAGCATACGTGCTTCTATCCATGTGCTTAAAGACCATACGAATGAGGACAGGTAAGCCTCACGGGACTGCTTGTTTATGAACACCACAGAATTAGAGTCCTGGGTAAGACAGAAATGAACTGAACGATGCTCAACCACTTATGTTACTGGACTGGAGCATCAGCCTCCCAGAATGATAACTCAGAAATACAATTGACGTCGGCAGAGAACAAAGCCTCGCCCTCAATTTCTGGGCCTTGAGCTTCCCTAAAACCTCTCCAGTTCGTGCAGCTAAGGGCTACAGGGCCGTTAGAGAATGAAGAGCATCTCGTAAAAAGTGCCAAGAGCATATAAAATAATCATATGGTCAATACAGTCTCATAAAGCTTCCAGATCGTTATAAGAGGGATAAAAAAAAAATACATAAGAATTTGCAACTTTTTTTTGCAACCCCACATTCCTTTCCCTTCATCTCTCTGGGAAGGTTAAGGTATGGAAGAAAGAGTGGAAAATCTGGGGAAACCGTGGAGCAGGATTTACACTGAAAAGGGGACGGTGGGCGGGGGGGAAGGAAAATACAAAGCGATCTCCATGGGGAGAAGCATCTTTGCAGCCACCGCAGGGGCCAGGTGGAGAGGAATCTGGAGGCGTCTCCCAGTGTGCAGCATGTACGACGCCCCGCAGCACTCCTTCCAGAAAAATGTTTAAGAAATATCTGTATCATTTCTCAAGACTACTGGAGTCAGATTTGTGGGACGCATATAAACCACTCGCCTACAGTCGTGCGACATCTCAGATGAGTCAAGAAGAGCAATCGAAACAGCGAGCTTGGAATGTATCGCCACTAAGCCCGTATTAACAGGAAATGTTGGAGAGACTTCTTTAAGAAGAAAAAACACATATCAAAAACAGCAATAAAGAGTGGTAACAACTACACTCCTATCACTAAGTACCTCAAATGGAAATTAAGTGCTCCAACTTAAAAGATGGAGTGGATGAATGGCTAGGAAAACAAGACCTCAACATGTTGCCTATAAGAGACTCACTTCAGATTAAAAGACACACACAGACTAAAAGGAAAGGGATGGAAAAAGATATTGCTTTGATGGACCTAGAAGGTATTTAAGTCAGGCAGAAAAAGATAGACACGATATAATTTCACTTATATGTGGAATCTAAAGAATAAAAAGAACAAACTAATCAAAAACAGACTCACAGATATAGCGGACAATTTGGTGACAGACAGTGGGGATAGGGGAGCTGGGAGAATGGGGTGAAATGTCAAAGAAGTACAAATTAGTAGTTGGTAGACGGTCACAGGGATGGGGAGCACGGCAGAGGGAATGGGGTCAGCATTAATGTAATGGTGAGGTGGAGAGTCAGGGGAGGGAGGGAGCAATTGGGGGGATCATTTTATGAACTATATATAAGTCTAACCAATGTGCTGTATACTTGAAACTAATTAAAATAAATAAATTAAAGCAAACAAACAAACGAAAAAGAGCCAGCTTGTTCTAGAAGACAACTCTTCTGAAATTCCTGCAGCCTATTCCAGAACAGTACAGGCTACTTTGTTTCCATTATGACTGTCGTTTCAAAGCTTTTGTTTCCTCTAAGTATAAGATTAGTTGCTGCTATTTTAGAACTTTTAAAATCACAGTTTGAGCCTGCAGACCACAGTCCCATCCCTGATTGTAACAGACTAAATAGTTCTAGCGGAAAATACTGCTTTTGTGTAACTTTTGGCGTCTGAGATGTACCCCACAGAGTGTGCTTCTGTGTCACGCTGAGTGAAAAGATGAACCATTTCACACCCAGGAGATCAAATTAACTAATGAGGTAAATCTGACATTCATGGGTGAAACACCACACAGTGTTTAAGGATTCATCTGAAAAGGACTTTACTAAAAGTCATTAGAGAAAAAAAAAAATTTTCCCTTCTCAGGCCATTTTGAGCAACTCTTGAGAACATGCTACAATTTTAGTTAGGGTAGGCAAGACGGCGGAAGCAAACAGACCCAAAGTCGCATGGCTCAAAGGTGCTGGGAGCAGGGAACTTCCAGCTCCCTTAATAATCTGGAGTGGTTTGAGGGGAGGGGTGGAGGGCGGAGCAGTTTTAGCAATGAGAAAATAAATAGAATAGTAGAAGAGGTAAAATTATATATATATAACTATAATATATTTAATTTATATGTTATTTATATTATTTAATATATATTATTTATATTATTTTATTTATAGTAATATATTTACTATATAATAATTTGCCATTATAATTTAATTTGCCAATATATTATAATTATATGTATGCACCATCTGCATGTATTAATTACTGAAAGCCCACAATGCAGGGGTGCTCTGTTATAAGGCGACACAGAATTATGCGACAGCAAATGACAGATGTGTTTTTGTTAAAAAGATCTCGTGAGGGGAGAATAATTGCTAAATGCTGACCTGTGGGAAAGGTAATGATAAGAACGGCATAGACGGTGCTTTATAGTTTATAAAGCACGAGCCACCTTAGAGAATTCGGTTGGAGCATTAGAAACCACCAAAAAAATATCAGGGCAACTTCTGGAGAAACGTCAATGGTGGCTTTTTCAGGTCACGGACAACTTTTTTTGCTGTGTCCTGTGATCAGATAGATTTCGTTTTATACCTATTTGGGTTTTTTAGGTAAATGGTATAAATACAAAATAAAAAGAAACCAAAAAATGCCTGAAATTTCACTAAAAATCACTCTTAACATTTTGGGAATGAAATGGGCCGTCTGGTTGCTGTCGTTTCAGGCGATGAGCTACCCTGTTCTGTTTTTCTCCAAGTCGGAAGCCGTGATAGGCGTCATCACCTCTCTGGCTGGTGACACTTCCGTCACAGTCACACCTGGGGCTCCCTCTCACTCCTCCGTGAGATCTTACGTGATTTCAAGGCTTTAACGATGGCAGAGAAACCAGGGAGAGGCTCCGGGTCCTTCATCCACATTTTCCTCCGTCTGCACCATCGAACCTTCAGTTCCTGGAGGTGCTGCTGAGTGTGAGTCCCCAAGCGCCCAGAGTATCCTGCTCTCCAGTCCGAGGCCGCCTCCCTCGTCCGTCCTGCAGGCGGCTTCATTGCTCCCAGCCTGTGACCACCACGCAGAATAGCCGCACGTTGTGTCCAGCCTTCGCAGCCGTTATGAGTTTTGTGTTCACTGTCTCCTCACTTTTCTTTGGGGCTTTCTCATATATATGAATATATGTAACACTTAAACTATACGTACATATATGTCACTTAAATAGTGCATTTTAGTCTTACTCTACTCCCAACTTTTCTCACTTTATTTCTTTATCTGTAAGTTTGGTGGTTATACTCTATTCTTTTAGTTGTTTGTGTTGTTGTTGTTTGTTTGTTTTTAGCTATTTTGATAGTTTAAAAATCTAAAGCTAATTATTATTACTCTTTGTAATTAAAAAACCCAGTTTTCTTTTTTTCTTCCTATGTAGGGAAAAACTCGGGTCTTTCCTACTGTGTTTTTCTCCTTGGTGTCTCCTTTACTACTCACTGTGAACACTTTCGTTCACCAAATGTGTGGAATTTTCCCCCACAACAACAAGCAAATCTCAAACACCAGGTGGGTGTCCTACAATAAACTCAATTCTAATGCTATGTACCCAGAGATAGCATCACATCCACAGTTTAAAGGCTCAGTCCCACAAGACTGCCCTCCACGCCCAACGTGCGTACACACACACGTGCCTTAGGTGCCGTGTGCAAGCCCAGCTGATCACCTGTTCTGACCAGACTGCTATCAACCAGAGGTTTCAAAGACCCCCTCTTTAGGGTTCAATTAATTTGCTAGAGCAGCTCGCAGAACTCAGGGGAACACATTAACCAGTTTATTAAAGGATACAGATGATTAGACACATCAGGCGAGGTCCAGGAGGGTCCTGAGTACAGGATCTTTTTGTTCCCATGAGTTGGGAAACGTCGCCCTTCTGGTGTGGATAGGTTAGCCCATCTGAAGACTCTCCAACCCCCCTACTACATTCCTCATGTTGGAATTATCAGTTATTTACTCCAGCCCCTCTTCCCTCTCTGGAAGATGGGGCGGGAGCGAGGCTGAAAATTCCACACTTGTAATCATGGCTTGGTCTTTCTGGTCAGTAGCTCCCATCCAGGAGTTATCCAGAAGTCCACCAAGAGTCACCTCATTAGAACAAGAAATGCTCCTAGTTTTCTTATCACTTAGGAAATTACAAGCATTTTAGAAGCTGTGCACCAGGAACCAGGGGCAGAGCCTCTATCTATCTAATCTAATCTATCTATCTATCTATCATCTATCATCTATATCTATCTTCTATATTCTATTACTTTCTATTATTTTGCATTCTTACAAATAATAGAAGCTCCTTAAACACTTTAACATCAACTAGACACTTCAAAACTACACGCTTAAGCTGTCCAATATTTCACTTCAATCTTAACTCCATAAATGAGGCATTATTACTGTCTTATACAATTTTTTTTCTTTTGATTTGTCCTATATTTACCAGTATCTTTGCTAATCATTCCTTCTTTATCTCGAACCCTTCTGGAATTATTTTGTATCTACCTGCAGAATTTCCTTTAGTAAGAGTCTATTGGTGGTGAACGCACGATTTTTCTTTGAGAAGTTCTCTTTATTTCACTCTTACTCTTGATAGATTTTGTTTACATATTTTATTTTAGCACAAAGATGATATTTCACAAGTTGCATCTATGCTGTTGGGACATCAGTTATCAGTTTAACTGCTATTTTTAAGAGGTGATTTGATTTTTCTCACTGTCTGCTTTTGAATGTCTTTATCTTTGGGGTTCTACAATTTCACTATGATCTATGTAGGTATGGCTTTGTGTTTATTTAGTCTAAGACTTTGAATTTCCTGAATTTGAGTTTTGGTGTCTCTTTACAGTTCTTAAAAATTCTGGCTGTGTTCTCATTGAGTATTGTTTCTTTTCTGTTCTATAATCTTTTGCGACTCCTATTAGATAAGCACGAGACTTTGTCTATCTTGCGTAGCTCTTAACTATGCTTTTTAAAGTTCTAATTGACACTCTATGTGATACTCTGGATAATTTCTTCCAATCTGTCTTCCAGGATACTAATTTCTCTCCAGCTGTGTCTAATCTTCCATTGAACCCACCTACTGAGTTTTTAATATTAACGATTATATGGCTCATTTTAGAATTCTGTTTGTTTCTTTTCCAAGTCTGCTTGGTTGCCTCCAATCGTCTTTTGTTTCTTTCTCATATCGCTAAGCTTCCCCTTGTATTTACCTACATATTAAATATGTTACTTTGTAGTTTGCGTCTGATAAATCTGATATCTAAACACTTTGCCAGTTTGTATCTGCTGGCTCTTGCTTCTGGTGCCTTGTTTCCTTAATTTTTGACTACAAACGTATTCTCTTTGGAACACTATCTCTGAGAATCTTTGAGGCCTGCTGTTTCCTTCAGGGAATTTGCATGCTCTCTGAGAGGATCCTCACTTGCTTCTGCCAGTTGTGGGGAGGGGAGTCCTGCCAGCTTGAAGCTTCTTGGTTTAACTACATCAGGTAATGAGAACTGTAGTGCAGAGCCCCATAAGGGCTGGCAAATCCTCAGGCAAGAATTTTTCCACTCCGTGGAAATGGACCTGTGCATTCCTCGCCAACGTGGCCACAAGCAAGTTTCCTTGCTATCCATGTAAAAGGGCTTAATGCTCATTTGCCCTTATAATAAAAATGTAGCTTTGGGGATCCCAGTGCAGGTCCCTGATGTATCTTGTCCCCTTACCCCTGCACAACCATCAATAGGAGAAGATGTGTGTCACCAGGATTGGCGAACACTCTCAGGGTAAAAACTTTTCCGGTTGTCACTTATCTCACACAGTCCTACTTTAAGTTCACTTTTGGCTTCTGCAGACTCCTTAATTCCGCCCCCCCCCCCAAGTACAGCAATACATTTGAAGAGCTCTAAAATTTTTTTTTTATCCAGGATTTTTAGTTGTTTTCAGGAGGAAAAAATTTCAGTCTCTCTATTCTACAATACTGCCAGTAACTCAAGTTTTGTCAGTATTCTTTTCCTCCTCTTAAAAGTATGATTTCCTATTTACGTACAATTATTAGTGCATCCTGTATTATTTCATATGTTCTTGTCATATTTAGAAATACCCATACACTTCTCCAAGATTATAAAAATATTCAAATACGTGTTCTAACATTTCCAGTGTTTGTCTTTTTTTCCCCATTAAAATCTTTGATTCCTTTATAATTTGTTGCGATGTGAGTAATGAGGTCGGGAATCTAGCTTTTTTATTTTTTACGAATGGCTGGCCAGTTACGCCAACACCTTCTATTAAATATCATTATTTTCCCTGCTGATCAGAAATACTGCTGTTTTCACAAACTACATTCCTGAACAGTGTTCATATATCTTCTTGTGTGGATTTCTAGATTATTCTCTTGAACTGATCTGTCTCCTGTTCCTGTACTAGTGTTAGTTTGTTTCAATTAGTGACATTTTATAATCAGTTGTAACATCTGATAAATTGAGAGCTCTTTTATCACTTCTGCTTCCCCCCCCCCCCCCAGAATTTTCCTCACTATATTCTTAAATATGTTTCTTCCAGACGAAATCTAGACTTATTTTATCGAGTTCCCCAATACGCCCGTTACATTTTTGGCTGGAACAGCCATGGTCACTGCCATCCTCCTCTTCACATTATTTCACGAATGGTGTCATTAAAATACGGCTGCTGATTCCTTCAGGGCGCAGTCAGGAAACAGACGGCAGGCTTTAAAGGGTTTCGCCGAAGAGAGGTTTATGAAGGGCCTACCTCCAGAGGTGTGGGCAGGTTAGAGGGAACCAACAAGGGATGGGGACACACCTGAGGACGAGCAGTAGAAAGTCGTTAGCACTGCAGGGGCAAAGGGAGAGACCCTGGGAGTCGATCCCATGTGGAAGAACACAGCTACTGCCCAAACCTTATCAAGGAAAGGAGGGAACAGAAAAGGGACAGGGGACATGTACCCTGACGTCTCACATCCTGTCCTCTGTCCAGTGCTTCCTATTACATGAACCCAATCGGAGGCCGGAGAACAAGGAGCTTCAAAAAGTTCAGCCTCCGGCAGCACAGAGAAAACCAGAAAATGGATCTGGCAGGACAAACGGGGAACGACTAGGACAGCTCAATGTATGGCCCACGAGCTTTTATACTCGTAGCACCGCAGTGTTGTTCAAATTTATAATGTATCCACAGGAAAACTCTACGGAAAGTCCTTCTAGAGAAATAACTGACTCATTATCCCGCAGCCATATGACTTCGTGGAAATCAGACGCGTTGTTCCCTGAACTGGTAACAGTTGTTTTTCACCTGCAGTTCGACAGGTTCTAGGCTGCAAACCTTCCTTGTCAGATGGCCAAGTTGACAGAGAACAGCAGCAGGCAGATGGCCATTTTCCTCCATCCCTTCTCTCCACAGACACAGAGCTTCACGCTCCATCTCTTACCGGACGATCTCTCATTAGCTGCAACTTCGAAATGCAGTTTTCTACTTCCTGATTGTCAAACCCCCAAAGATGCCTCAGAAGTTTTTATTTTTTCTTCCAAGAAATGCAGAGCGGTAAATCTTCCCGCAAAGAGAATCCACAGAAGTTAATACACAGTCGTTCAAATTCAAGAGCACCTGGAAAGAGCGCAGAAACCAGCAGGCGAGAACAAATTGGGCCCCTTCCAGGAAAGGTTATTTGGGATCATCACTCTCCTAACTTCCTCTAATTTCTCTATTGGGCTAACCACACAAATCTGTGGTCAAATGCCTTCAGCTCAGAGCGTGGGAAGGAAGAAAAAAAAAAGTGAAATCATCCTTTTCCGGCACTCTGCTGAGGGTCATTTTCCCTCCAGATTTTACCGAAGGCCAAGGAGGGTTCTGAGCATTTGTTCCAAAGAATGGACACGGGCAAGGGCAGCATGAGAACACAGAGCAGACAGACGGGCTTCAGCTGAAGGACAGACGTGGGCCGCAGGGAGCCCTCGGCCCTTCAGTCGTCGCCAGTCATCTCCCCCATTACATGCCACCGGGGTGTATTAACCACGAGGCGTTGTTTTCCGTGGAAGGAACGGCCCCCAGTCCTGACAGCGTGCTTTGGCATCCGGGCACCCCAGTAAATGCAGACAGAGCCCTGTGCTGGCCTTGGCTGCTCTGATAAATCACCCTGTGACAGAGGCCCAGAGAGAGACTCGAGCAAATGAACAGATTATTGAATTTTTTTCAGGTCATTGGAAGTACGCAGACCTGCCCAGGATAAAGAAAGCAAATAAGTCTGTCTCTTCTGTGTCACGTTCTTTGTGATGCAGCTTCTTGAATAGAACAGGGCGGCACCAACCCTAAGGCCAGGCTCACTGGCCCATTAGTACCTCGTTTCTGGTTAATGCACCATGTTGTGGATATATGGGGGGGGGGGGTTGTTTGTTTGTTTTTAATACTTCCAGAAACATGTGCTTTTTGATGTCTGGAGATGGATTTGTCAGGGCCTGATTTCACCTTTCTGAAACTCTTTCCCTCCCGCGGCCCTCTGCTGTCGTGGGTCACTTGCTAAAGCTTTCCTCCTCCTCTCACTGTCTAAACGTAAATCATCTCCAGAGTGTATGCCCGGGCACCATGGCTTCCGTCCCTCCACTTGGCATTGCACCCAAGTCTGCATCCACGACCCCAGACCCTTCGCTTGAACCCCGTATTTTCTCTCGTCTGTCAGACTACACATGTGGGAATCCGAGTGACCATGTCTTCGATACATCCTGTTTCTTCTCTACTAGCCCTATACCATTTTTTATATCCAGAATAAAACCAGAGAGTTAATCTTGCAATTTCCCTCATCTCTTCACTTTCGGTCTTCCTAGGTGAGACTCTTAACGTCTCTTAGCTGGATTCTTACAATAGATTCCTGTACCTCTAATCTCTTCCGGTTTGGTTCAGCAGAGGCTGCTGACAGATTAATCATACTAACAAACCACTTTAATTACATATCTTCTTGTTCCACCTTGCTGTGGCTCCCTACTACCTGTCTAGGAAGTTATGGACTCCATAGTGTAGCATTAAGGGTGCTGCACGAACCCCTAATTAATCCTAGTCTTCTCATTATTCTCTGGGCCAGGGGCCAGCAAACTGCAACCCATGACACAAAGCTGGGCCACTGCCAGCTTTTGTAAGGAGTTTTGTTAGACCACAACAACACCCATTTCCTTGTTTGCATATGTCTGTCAGATTTCACACAATGGCAGGGTTCGCATGTCGCACAAAGCCAAAAAATATTTACTATCCAGCCCTTTACCTAAAAGGTGGCTGCTGCCTGCCTTAGACATATTTTTATAGTGTTAAACCCAAACTCTATTATTTGCAACTTTCTAAACAGTAAGTTCCCAGACTTCACATTTATACATTCTCCGGTCTCCTGGAATGTTTTTCCTGCCCCATCTCCACAATTCCTTCGAAATTCTCCTCAAACGTCACCTTCTTCAGGAAAACTTTTATCCAACTGCTTTCATTCATTCATCATGGTATCACTAGTTCAGCAAATGTCTGGATTGAACATTTGTCTTCTGGGCACTGTGATAGGCCATGTGGACATTGTTAGAAAAAAAATGGCTCTAATGAAGCTTGCCATCAAATGGCGAAGACCCGCATCAAATATGTAATCATTGCATAGTGATTGCAAACTGTAATGAATGGTAGAAAGGAGAGTAAAGGTGCTGTAAGAGAATATGAAAGAGGACCTAATTTAAATGAGAGAATCAAGGAGGTCTTCTTTGAGGTTGAGATTTAAATGATGAGCACAGAATTGGGGTGAGAGTATTCCTCACTCAGGCGATAACTAGGAAGATGGCCCCAGCGCAGAAAAGAGTGTGGCAGGTCCAAGAAACCAAACGTGGCTCAGGTGGCTGGTGCTTACCCAGAAGGCAAAGAGGATGACAAGGCTGAGGGGCACCTAGGGGCCCGAAACGGGGGGAGCTTTGAAGGCCATCTTGGGAGTTGGATTTTTTTATTTTTTTATTTTTATGAAAAACTATTGTATACTTTTGAGCTTGGAAGAACACACTTAGATTTTTTCTTTAGCTCATTTAACTCATGATTCTCTACTCTTCTGTGTAGAGAATAGATTGGAGGACATGGCAAAGTATACTTGCGATCATCTAACTCCCACTGCATTTTGTTAATCCTCTTTTATGACCTCTGTCATCTTTCACCTTGTTTTATAGTTATCTGCATAATACTGTGCACCGTAGTTCCGTGTGAACAAGTCCTGTTGCCCTGCGAGATGGTAACGCACTGCAGATCCTGGATGCTCATCCATCTCAGAAACTTCTGCACCGTCTACCACCCAGCACATGGTACAATAGAAGCCTATAATAAATAATTAAGTTGAACTACCTGTCCAAATGGCCCCGAATTTACAAACTTTCATATTTCTCTGACCCATATAGGTTTAAGGCCAGCTCATTCATTAGTCCCTTGGAGAGGAATGGATTTTCCCCTGGGTAGAGGCAGGGGAAAATGGCAGAAGCAGGACCCACGTGGGGGAAGTTCCAGGGAGCTGATCTGGGCAGGATATTGGGCACAATATGAAAGCTATCTTTTATGAAATTAAGAGTCTAGCTAAAATGGAATCACCTATCTTGTGAGGAATGGGGTCGCTAATCATTACGAGTCTGATCCGCGATTATACGCTGTTGGCCAGAGACGCTATGAACAATACAATAGGTCGAATGGCGGCTCCGGAAAAGATACGCCCACGGCCGAAGCCCGGGAACCTGTGACTATGACCTTATTAGGAAAAAGGATATTTGCAGATATAATGAAGGGTAAAATCAGCCTGGATTATCTGGGCGGGCTCGAAATCCAAGGAGAACTGGCCTGGAAGAGGAAAGATGGAAAGACACTAACACAGTGCGGCAGGCCACGTGAAACGGGGGCAGAAACTGGCACTACGCTGCGGGGAACCGAGGAGCGCCGGGAGCCACCGGAGACTGCGGGAGGCCAGGGCGCCCCTTCCCGCCGCGCCGTCGGAGGGCGCGCGCCGCCCCGCTGGCTTCTGGCTCCGGGACTACGTGAGAGTGCATTTCCCTTGTTCTCCAGTTTGTAGTTAATTTGTTACAGTAGCAACGAGAAACTGATAACAGACAGGATTCCCGCATGGGGAAGTTAGTTTGCCTAGATCCATGGTTTTCAAGCTTTTTTTTTTTTTTTTTTCAGGGGTTACAGTCTTTAGTTCAAATGGAATTTCACTGATACAAACAGAGGTGAAACACGCGGACATTTCAGAGCACTGCCTTCCTGCCCTTTCCTCACACTGACCGTCTACGCGAAGCTACCTGAAGCGGAAGGTCCAGTCCAGCTCATCGGATAGGCTGGCATTTTACCCCACGAGGGAAGACAGAAGCCCAGGTTGGGAGGCGATCCCAGATGGCACGGGCAGGGTGTGGGGAAGCAAGACAGGAGACTGAAGAAGGCCGATATAGGATAAGGTGCGTCGGTGAGCAGGTGGCTCCTGTAAAGACCCCTGGGAGACGGTGTAGGACATGCCTCGGATACGCTCTTCCTCAGAGGCAGGGATGGGGGGATGCTCATCCACTCATTTCAGTTCACCACTGGCCAGGGCTGCTGCAGAGCCGGTACCGCCCCAGTCGTCCTGACCTGCCCTCCTCCCGGGCCCGGCCAAGCGTGCACACAGCGGCAGAAACACTGAGCGCCTCGGGTGCCGGCGGCACAAAGCCATCTGCACATAGTGGAGCGGTGTTAAGTAAGGGGAGGAGATCGGGCTCTGCTGGTCGCTCTGGGAAACACTGCAGTTGGCTTCAGACACCCTGTGTAAGAACCAGCACTGGGTCAGGCCGTCTACACCGCCCATGAGACAACGAGCAGAATAACCCCCCTGGCTCCCCATTATTAATCCTAATCCAAAATGGAGAGCTTGCTCTAAAACGTGCTTCTGAGCAGCTAGTTAATCAACTATAAATAAATCACAGAAAAACTGAGTGTTTGCAACACACTCGTGACACACGCCACATCTGAGCACAGGAAGGAAGGGAATGAACAATATTAATTGTCCAAATAAATCGACTATCTTTCTTTTCACTAAGTTCCCAAGAGGAATAACGAGAAGCAATATCCCTAATGGTCTTTATTGAAAGGCGTTGAGGATAAGAAGCCCTTAAATTAAAAGACACTCAGGGGCGAGATGCCAAAGCAAGATGCAAATACCGGGCAACGGGGAGCGTATCGCACTATGCAGGAGGGCTGTTTCCAGTTGGCGGGGTCCGTGTGTCACAGGACACGTGGAAAACTCATAGGGCCCAGACTATCGGAGGGAGCACAGGGCGGTGTTTAAAAGCAAGCAGCCCCAGGAATCCCAGCCCCACCGCTTCCTGGCGGCGTGGCCTTGAGCCAATGACTCTTCCTCTTGTGTAACACAGGGCCAGCCTAATTCTAATGAGACCACGAGAGTGACGCATGGGAACTAACGCCTACCCGTAGCAGACGCGCAAAACGTTTTATTTACCTGTGCTGTTGGCAAGCTGCTCAAGCCACTGGTTCCTGTGCCACTCGGGGAAACACACCACCAAGAGAACAAGCAGAAAGAATGAGATGTTGGATCTCCCGCTCCTGCAAGGTGCAGGGCAGGGGGAAGGATTTTAAGTGACTGTAGGTTTCTATCGAGACACTCACACCTGGGACATACCTCTCGTTTGAGAGCACATCAGAGACTCAAGAGCCAGGGTAAAATCCAAGTCTACTGAAAAAGGGAAAAACGTCTATGCTCAGGAACGTGACTTCCTGAAAGGCCTGGATTCCTATTCTGAGGGAAAATGTGTGCTTTTTGGTGGACGGGCCTCCAGGGAGAGCTTCCGGCTTCCTACGCAGCCCTGCTCCGCGAACTGTGTCCTGTCTGGCTTTTTCCCAGAGCATTCGCATTCCCACTAACTGCAAAAATGCCCTCCCTCTGAACCTTCTCACTCCAACCCACAGAGCCAGAGGGCGAATTCATAAGGATTTTAAGCAGATGTCGTGGAATGAACAGAAACTCTATTTATAGGATTTTTTTTTTTCTCGAGGAACTTGAAAGTAAAATTTGAGCGATGCCGAAGTCCTCCTCGAGCCATTCCTGTACCTGCAAAAAGGCAGATTAGAAAGATGACTGTCGGCTGCTGAACGGTGTGAAGCGTCTTCAGGCAAAGATCCTGGCGTTCGGGACAAGCTGTGCTGTCAGCCCGCTGGCAGACCAAGGCTCATGCCGACACTCGCTGTGCCTCAGTTTTCCCATATGCAAAGTGGAGATAAAAATATACCTCCCCACAGGGGACGTTCGGAGGATTAATGACACGCTATCAGTGAAGCTCTCTGTGGTGTTATAGACCCCAAAAGGTATCTCCATTATAAAAATGCACAATGCGGGACTATTTTTTACTCTGTGATTTTGATGGCGTGAACAAACTTCGCCCTCCGGCTTTTTTAATATGATTATAAGTCCTTTACAAGAATACAGCTTTCACTCTGCACAGCAGGAGACGTAATATTTCTTATAAATTTAATTTAGAAAACGGCAGGAAAATAATGTTAAGGATTTGCCTTAAACCTACGAAAGCAAGGCGATTCCATTAATACCACACCACTCCGTCTTTAACTCGACACGTCGTGCTTTAAGATGACAGTCTCCTAAGCTCTCCTCTATTCTCAGGAACAACAAAGGTAAACTTGAGATATGGGACACACTTTGTATCTGAATTCCTTCTCTCTGGCAGAGCCTGGTCGAGTCTCTAAAAACCTCCTTAGCGCTTACTTCTCCTTTTGAAGTAGTGTTCTGGAAAGTTCTGAGGTAAGTTTCACAGTGATAATCCAATAATGGATGCTCTTTCCTTCGCATTCTGCTGCCTACCTCAAACTTCTGAGTGCCGGCCGTCACTGGAGATCTGTACCAGCAGGATGTGGAATTGGGAGGCTTTTAGCTTTTGGTGAAGGAGGAAAAGGTGTTCTCCCTGAGGACCGAAAAAATGATTCACCGCTTCGGACAAATTGTCTCTGGTGAGGGGCAGGGGGTAGCTGGATCTCCACCTTCGAAGAGGCCTGTATGAGTTTTCTGTGACTGCTATGATAAATTATCACAAATCCAGTGGCTTTAAACAACACACGTTTATCATCTTACAGTTCTGTAGATGACGAGTCCAGCATGGGTCTCGCTGGGCAAAAATCCAGGCATCAGCAGGGCTGTGTTCCTTCTGTGGGCTTTAGAGGACAATCCACCTTTGACTTTTCCTGTGGTCTCCAATTCTTGCCTTGTGGCCCCCGCTTCCTCCATCTTCCAAGGCAGCAATAATGGGTGAAATCCTTCTTATGTATCACTCTGAGAAGAGAAGTCTTCTCCTTCCCTCTTCTACTCTGCGATACATTTGGCCATAGGGATAATTCAGTATAATCTTGCCCATCTCCAGGTGAGATCGTTAGTGACCCTAATGCCACCTGCCCCCTTATTTCCTCTTATGTCATTTAACATATTCACTGTTTAAAGGAATTAGGATGCAGACATTTTTGAGGTGGGGGCTGTTATTCTGCCTACCATAGGACCCAAATATATTCCCCAATCTTTGCTACCATGGATGGCATGGGTCCCCTGAACTCCAGGGATGGTGTGGCAGAATGTCGTTCCTGGTGTCGGAAGGTGTGTGCCGGACCACTGACATTCCCCACCTCTCAAGTTTCTCACTCTTCTTCCTTATCAGGCCTTGTGCCAAATGCCAGTCTCCACCCCACCAATGGGCGAGAAGCCCCACAAATCCTGATAAGTGCTGAGCTGAGCTTCTCCTGTAGATAACGGTTATCTCCCTACAGTGATCTGAATGCATTTCGGGTGTTCTGAATAGTGCTCGCTGAAGCTCTGTCCTCATTCTAGACCTCTGCCTTACATTTGTTGAAATAGCAACTGATTTATGTTTTTGTGTTCCCGACTGAAGCCAAGTCTGGCCAAGGTTAAATTCAACAACGAGGGGTATTTGTCTCTATTAAAACACATCTATGTGTGTCACAGGCACAATGGCAGGCCCTTTGCATACAGACTATCATTACGTTTCTCAGATGTACATATCCTCAGAGGTAAAATATCTAATCCAAGTCACACAGTCTCGTCACCTGGAACAAACCCAGCTTACACCGACTCTAGAATAATGCTGTGCCCTTGCTTGGGCACCCACTACTTGCAGGCACCCAGTGCCCTCATGCATCTTGGGACACTCGACCACTTTCTTAGTGCCTTTTCTTATCCCTTTCCCTTTATTCCTGGGTTGAAGGTTTTAGGGCAGATTCCTTGGTTGGAGGCAATTGGTTAATTATTCTAGAAATTCCTTGCCCTTGAACGAAGCCCTCAGGGGCAATGGAAAGGGAGTAGGGGTGAGTGCCCACATCCTGACACTTGGCCAAAAAGACCCCTGTGGTTGGCAGGGGTCCTCGAATCATTCTATAGGGCAGTTGTCCATGTTTCGGCGCTAGCTCATCCCATGTGGAAGCAAATGAAGCCAAAGCATCCCCTCTGTGAGAGGCTATAGTATTCAAGGAAGGGAGTGAATTAGATTGACTGGCAGCTAAGGATTAATTGGGTCTGAGTGAGGAAATGTTTGATAGGACAAGGTCAGCCTCTGCTCTGCGTCGGCTGGAAAAAGGACGTGGGGAGAGTGGTGTCCGCGGTGTGTGAAGGGTGGCCTCGGGGTCGGAATGACAGCAGCTCGGGGAAGGCTCTGGGCTGTGAAGTGAAAAACAACCACCAGTATAAACGGCCCGAGGCTCTGATGATGTGCAGCCGAGATGGTCCCGCGCTCGGGCTGACATTCAAAGGACTGAAGTATCACGCGCCTCAGCGGCCCGAGCTACACGAAGGGACGCGAACCCGGATCAGCAACCCAGGGGCTGCCACGTCCTCAGCAAAGTGTTAACAAGCTTTCTCAGTCCCTGAGGTGCGGAGCCTTTGGAATAACGTCACAATAAGGTACAGTGAATGCAACGCATGGGTAGCCCGTTTAAAATATTTACCTCCAAATGAGCCTACTAAATTTCTAAAAGTGCTACATCTCTAGCAGATCCAGTCCCCCTCCCCACGCCGCCTCTCGAAGGCAGATTAAGAGAAAAACACGGTAGATGCACAGGCGGGGGCCAGTCCTGCTGCATCTGAAGAGCTCGGCACTGAGGAACGGCCCTCGCTGTCCCTCACTCTGTGCGGACGTCCATCTTTCAGGGAAGACTTGGGGGCAGGAGGTAAGTGAAAAATGGGAAATTCGAAGTAGATTAGTGATTCGACTCAAAGCACGCGATGCCGCATGGCACAACTGGAACTGCCCTCCAGGGGGTGGCCGGCCGTCCACTCGTCCAGGCGCTGGTCACTCGGTGCGGCCACCGAGCCAGGCCCTGAACAAGAGTCTTGGAGGCCCCAGCATCTTGGAATTGAGTGTTTCCCTGAGAGGAGTAAATTCAGAGAACCGACTCAAGCTAACTAAGCTCAAAAGAGATGGAATGGAAACAGCGTTCTTATTAATATTAACTGGGAAATACAGCTTTACTGGCAGCCAGATACTAATAGGAAGCCACGTGAATAATCGGAGTTTCTTGTTTTGCAGAGAATCATATCAAAAGGAGGTGGAAACTGCTGCCGCGTAGTTCACACATGGCATGAGGCGGCTTTCTAGAACTATCCAAGTTCGTAACAGAGTCAATCTAATGATATTGTAATAAAACTAATATTTATTTATCACTCATACATAATGAGCAGAGGGAAGCCGTGTACATGCTCACAGTTACGGCTCCTACTTTTCAGAAGAGAAAACTGTGGCTTAGAATTGATAACTTGTATTGGATCACGTAAACCACGGAGTGATGGATTTGAGGTTAGACCCAGGTCTGTCTGCCTCCCAGCCCAGACTCTTAACCGCCATTATATACTCCCTCTGCACTCACTGAAATGCTCGGATTCTCAGATTTACTGCCTCTTCCCTGACAGTGTTGGTAAAACACCGCCAAATCCTTGCGCTCTCACTCCCCTTTGTTTCGGCTGCCACGCTGACCATTCCTCTCCGCTAACATAATTTTCCTTCTGCCTTCTCTCTTCTAATTCATGCCTTACACCGCGGCCATGGTGATCTTTCTAAAACACAAATCTGATCCTGTCCCAGCCCGGCTTAAAACCCTTAATTGGGTTCCGCCGGGCACAGAGCAAAATCCTTTGCTCGGGTTTCAGACCTGATGACGCACCTGCCGCTGCCTCTCCAGCCTCGTCCCATCCCACTTTATATGTAACTTTTTTCCATCCTTGGAATCTGAACCTCAAAGCAGTTAATTCCTCTCACTGTCTCTCTGGCTCTCACTCTTCCTGCTCTGTCAACCTCTCTCGGTATCTTTCCATCTCTCTATCCTTTTCTCCTACTTCCTCTTCCTCTAGCCCCTTATTCCCTACTCTTTTACTAACTAACACTCATCCATTCATTCCACAAATATTTATTGAGCATTCGATACATATCAGGCACTGGTCTAGGCTCCAGAGCTACAGCACAGACTAGATAGATGTGGAGCTTCCATTTTAGAGGCAATAGACAAACACGACCCAAATAAGCCTATAAAGAGGGAAGTCCCCAGATTGTGGTTAGTGGCATGCAGAGAGTTAACACGGTGGGGATGTGAGGGTGAGGGGAGGGATCAAGGAAGACTTCTGAGGATGTGACTCCATCCTGTAATCTGAACGATGAGGGAACCAGCTATGTGAAGATGAGAGAGACCAGCCTGTACAAAGGCTCAAAGCTGGGGAGGAAGCAGGTGAATCTGAGGCACAGAAAGGTGGGCCGTGATAGTAGGAACTGATCTTGGAGAGAAAGATAGGAACTAGATCATCTGCCTGTTTAGAGCCCAGGAAAAGGAGTTTGGCTTTCATTCCACATACAGGGTGAAGATGCTTTACACTGATACCTGGCACAAGCTGGTTTCTGATTTAAAAAGTTTACTCTGGCTTCTGAGTCAGAAATAGGTGTTGTGTGCTGAGGTCGAAGGGAACAAGTAGAAGCAGAGAGGACAATTAGGGCTCCACCGCAGTGGGCCAAGCGAGCGAAGATGGACTAGATGAGGAGAGTAACTGTGGAGCCTGGAAGGAAAGGTAGATTCGGGGTGTGTTCTGGAGTTGACTCAGTTTGTTTCTGAGTCATGAGTTGCAGGTGAGAAGTCGGAGGAAGTCTGAGGTCAAAGGAAAGAGAATAATCAAGGATGACTCCTATGATTTGGTATAGGCGACTAAACGGATGGGGTGATGCCTCACAGCTGGGGAGCCCTGTGGAAGAGGCTGGTAAATACCCGCTGTAAGTTCTGTGAGGGCGGAGAAAGGTTTGCAAATAATAAATTTCTGATATATGAGTAAATGAATTTAATTAATTATTTCAACTTCTTTACACTGTGTTCGGGTTAAAAAAATGGCAATGATTGTTTATCGGTTATGTATTTTATTGGACATCTTGTCCACGTATGTATTATTTCTTGACGTCAGTCATTCTCTAATCTTATCTTCTGGATTTTGGTTCTAATTTTACCTTCAGCAGCTGCCAACGTCCTATATGGAAGGCAGGAACTACATTTTATTTGATTTATCACCAGCACCCAGTGCGGTGTCTAGCATGTAGCAGATGTTCAGTAATAATTTATTAAACTACTAAGTTGCCTAAAAAATACATGGAGGCAGACCTCAGCTTTACTATTTAAAAATTGGGGCATTTGGAATGCCAATCTGTCATCTCCCAAATCTGAGTTTTTCACCACAGAGGTGGTTAGATGAGACGACACACGTGCTCATAAGGGGGTATGAGTTAAAGGAATGTATTATTCACAACAAACCAAAATGAAGTATCAAACATTCCTATGACTCTATTTATCATCATCTCTCTTCTTATGGGAAAAATCGCTTACAAACTCCTTGTGCTGAGGAGGCCCCTGTGAACACAGTGATGTTCGGAATGTCCTAATCTTAGAATTTCAAGCTGATTTCAACTAGCTCAGTTCCTCGGCTTTAACGCAAAGCAAAAAAAAATAAATAAAAATAAAAATAAAAATCCTGTTTCCTGCCTTCCACTCATCAATGTGAGTAAATACACAGAGCAGCCTGATACTGCGCGCAAGGCTTGGACTCCAAGCCGCTTTCGTCTCCATTTCCATAATCAGACTCAAGAAAGACTTGGTTATTAAACCTCCATAAACCGAGGTCTGTCGTGGTTGTAAAGTACATGACAAAAACCCAAATGAGCACTTTAGGATGCAGAATGAGCACTCTTCCGGTTGTGATAGAAGTTCAAGTTCCTTCCAAGAGTCATTGTAGGTTTTTAACAGAACGAATAATGAGTAAATATTCCAGTCTTAAGAAAAATTTCTCTGAGAACAGCGAAGTTGGAATGACTAAAAGATCATGCAGGTAAAGCAATCAGATCATAGCTAGTGCTTTAAATTAATCTACCCTTTCTGAAGTTTTTATTTGTCTTCTGGGAGAAAGACAGGGCCATCTTCCAAGTTAGAGAATAGATACCAAGACAGACTAACTGGGTGACTGGGGAATTATATTTTTGCAGCAAAGGGAGAAAACAAACAAACAAAAAGCAGGAGAAAACTTGCTTTCTCATACAGAAAAACAAAACAAACTCCTCTCATGTAGCTGTCTTGATGATTTCGTCTTCCGGCAAACCCCCAAACATAAAGTGCTTCAAGTGCCAATTTGAATTTGGCAGGCAAGTGGGCTGCAAATGATCTAATTTATCTCAATTCAAATCAGCTTAGCAAATTTGGAAGATGTTCCATGAAAATAGGTAACGTGGGAGTCACAAACACATGAATTTTAAAGTCTTTAAGCAAAAGTGACTTCTAGGACAAACTACTTCCTGTTATCCTTCCAGTAAACAGTACACGCAGAAACCCCACAAGGGACAGCACAGGCTACTAGGTAAAAACTCTTGCCGACTTAAACGCTTGGCTCAAAAAATAAGAATTACAAACCACCTGCCTTCTTTTCAGAGGGAGAGAAACTTTTGAAAGGCAACAATCTTGCCGGAACCCCAGGAAGAAGTGGGAGTACAAAGAGAGGCCACAGTGGGAGAACACGGTAATTATTCAATAATTATTGGCAGCGAATAAAATGCATGAAATGCAGGTGTAAATTATAATGCAAGAATGCCGTCGTATCCTAATGGCAGTGCCTCCTCAGCCCTGCAAAGAGCTCTCCTGTGGATTCCTTTTCGGAACCCTTTACTTTTGCTCAGAAAGGCCAGCAGACTGTGGGGTTATAAAAGTCACAGCAAATTGAGCAAGAGAATCGGGGCTCGAGTTGCCTAAGAATCGTGGAACTTCACTTTCTCTTTTCTGAGTTTGGTAATTTTAGGAAAAAAAAAAAAACATAAACGATAAGTAAGCGATTTGGTTCCATAACCTAAAAACAATCACGAAAATCAGCAGCACAAAAAGAAAACCGAGCCGAAAAACGAAGTTTTCAGACATGAGCAAACCGGTTGTTATTTTTTATGGCAATGGGGCCACTGAAAACAAATGCTTAGTGTTAGACAATGCCTTATGCTGGGTTGTTGCTTTATGGTTGACAAAGTGCTTTTATATCCATTTTCTGTGTGGCTCTCACAGCGAGCGACCTTGTTTGGGGCAGAAATTACTAAACGAAACGAGGAGTATACAAGGTGTCTGGCAGATGCTTGGCAGAGTTGGGGCTTTGAAGTGACAACCCCGGGGTGCAGAGAGGTTAAGGGAGGACCCCGAGGTCACAGGTCCTGTTTGTGCCAAAACGATTTCAGATTCACATCTTCGGGTTCCCAGTGCAAACACTTTCCCTCTACCTCATACTGACTTTCTGGGTTCCCAGGGCACAGAGGAGACAACCTGAAAAGACCCACTTACGCAGTAGTTTGCATTACTTCCCTTGGCAGAAGCTGTTAATCGGTTGTAATGTCAAGTGTTTTTCATATCACCTCCTTATTTCATTTCTTTGTCCTCTTCGAGACGTGATAATGGGCAGAAAAATGAGCCATCAAAAGAGAAGAGGGAATTTCAACTCCCACTCATTAATCAGTCCTGTTCAACTGAAAAATCGCAGAAGATTCAAAAGTTTTTCATGCATTCATTTCTTGGTTATCCGACCTCAAGCAGAGTGGCGCACTTATCTGATCTGTGCATCGTATTCATCTGGGCACTCAGCCAGCACAAAATGAGGGTGGGATTTGAAAATAACCATGGGATTAATTTTAGCAGTATGTAAAACCGGAAACCTCAGGACTCAGAGGAGATTTCTGTATCTGAATCTTTCTGCCTGCCCTTAAGTATTCCCAGAGAGAGAGCCTCCAACTGGAGCCTGGGCAAGACTTCAGCTTATCACCGCCCCAAGGACGATGCCTTCGTCTATTTGTCCCATCCAGACATCTTCTAAGCCCCATATCCCTATCCAACAGGCCCCCGGTCATCTCTACGTGGATGTCTCATAGACACCTCAAAGTCAACATCATCAATGAAATTCATCATCTTTCTCTCAAAAACTGGCTCTCCCTCAACAACTGTGTCTTAGAGGATGACCACATCATTCATTTGTTACATTAGCTGAAACCCAAGAGGTCACAGCAAGGTGAGGGGGCCCACAGACATCCAAATGCCGTAGAGTACCGGGCCCTCATTCTCTCTGTGGGCAGGATGGAGGGCCCTAGAATAATGTGGACCTCCAGTGAGAGTATCAGTCCCACCACTCCCCTTCAACCTCCACCTGCTTTATCCCTGCAGCTCCCTAGGTAACAGTTCTCGGCATCTGCCAGCCCACTCCACGTAAGGCAGGGCTCTGCTGACGGCCTCTTTCCCAGTGACTCAGCTGCCCGCATTCATTTATGCACCATCTACGGCTGCTTTTGCCCTGTAATGGCAGAGCTGAGGGGTGGTAACGGACAGCTTACGTTCCACGAAGCCTAAAGTGTTTACTGTCTGGCTCTTTATAGAAAGTGTTTGCTGACCCCTGCCCTAGGAGGACATCAGATTAATGCCCTCATTTCCTACATCGCACGGGACCACAGCCCCCACAAGAAGCCCTAGCCTTTCTGGGCATTATTCCCATGACGGCTCTGTGTGACTCTCTCCTGACGCAAGCACCTACTCCTCAGAGCCCCTAAACTTTGTAGCTGTCTTTTCTAGAACTCTTGACATACAGTCAGCAAAATCCCCTAAATCCTCAGCCTCAAAGCCCCTCTCATCTTCTTGCTCTTACAGAGCCGAGCTGTCCCTTGAGGCTGGTGCCTTCCCTGCAGCTCTCGAATGACAGCCGTTTTCTTTCCTCCCACCCCCTGTACCCCTCATCGCCACTTCCAGACCACCGTTCTTCCTGCCCTCCCCAACGTCTTTGACTATACTGTTTAATACCCCTCCGTTTAATAACCACTTCCCACCCTTCCAATCTTCTCTTTAGATGGAGCAAGAACAGCCATTTCAGAAGAGCTTCCTTCCGCGTCTCACTCCTTGAACCTTTGGAATGGTTTAAAATGTTTGTAAAATATTGTTTGCAAAGCTAACAGGGAAGCAGACATCTTGACCGTTAAGAACTGATGATTACGAACATTCCTTAGAAACAGTAAGCAGCCCTTTCTTCATATCTAAAAAGTAATCCAGTTAACATCATAGAAATTCCTTCCTTTTATTTATGTAATTACTCCCCTTCCTTTTTCTCATTAAAAAAACAAAAACAAAAACAAAAAAAACCCCTCTTGCCTTTATACAGAAACTGGGACGCAGTCTGCCTGAATCTGTGCCCCCTAATTACAATTTTGTGATCTCAAATAAATGTTCGTTGCCTCTTATCTGGACTTTTATTTTTAGTTTAATGCCCTGTGGGCTTCTCTCTTGGCATCTACAACATATTATTTAAAATACTCATTTACACTTCCACCTCTCTTAAACACTTCAGGACCTAAGCTATGTTTTTCTCATCTGTGCCTGTGAAAGCACCAGATACAAGATAGGCCCTCAAAAATATTTGTTGAATGAAAAAAAATCTGTTTGTTTTTGAGCATTAAAATAACCAAAAATATGTTTCACACAATCGATGTTGGAGAGAAGGAAGTTCAAATGAATAGGCTGACAGGGGTGAGTCCGAGGGACGCTCATCCCTGAGGCCCACACACCTGGGTCTCCCTGCATGTTGGTGGGATTTCATAGGATCCTGGGCACAGTCAAGACAAAAGAGGGGAAAAAAAATTACCTCAGTGTCAAGAGATATTTTTAAACTCATTTGAAGAGGTCAATGGTCACAGCTGTAATGGAACCTTCTGCTGAAAGAAAGGGGAATTTTGAATGTCGCTGAACATTTCAAGTACTTTTGGCTGGAAAGCCTTTAGAGGTAGAAAAGGCTTCAATGCCTTCTTTTTTTTTTCCCTCAGTGGACTCCAGCTGTTTGTGAGGAGTGCCCACAGGGCGCCAGGGCACCCACAGAGATAATGGGCAGCTCCGGAGCTCCAGCCGTCACCAGGGCTGGCAATTATTACCCAAGTTTACTGACTGATCAAGAGCAATAATAAATTAAGAAAACGTTTAGCCAGGAGTGAGAAGAAAATCTAAAATACTTCTTTGTTCAGATTTAATTTTCCAAGCAATAAAGTTTCTAATATTAACAGAAGTGGTGAAGTTTCTACATCATTTTTTAAATCTTTTTAAATTTCTTTGAATACCTCATTCCAATGACTAATCAGGAGATGACATCGAAATAGCATGTGACTTAAGTTGTCCCATCAGCATTACAAAGCCAACATTTTACGGATTTGACCCTTTCGGATTTAATTTCCTAATTAGCTTTTAAAAGAGAAGTACAAAGGTTAAAACCTGCTGCCTTTAGAAAATTCGAGTATTTAAAATTCCACTGCCAACCTGAAAACTTAATTTCAAAATTAAACAAAGCAATCTGCACAGAGCATCTACACAAATATCTGATAAAATCTGTTTATAGATTAACCAGACTGAGACCTATGACGAATCTTGCTATGATTCGCTCCTTTTTAAATTCAACATTTTGTGGACGTAGTGTCTTCATGAACCCTATACTAAGGTTTATCTCATGCTGTTTTCAAGGTGCGAAACAGCAATTTTATATATATGTCTGATATTCTATCGGTTGGGGCTCTTCATCGGGCTAACAAGAGATACAGATATTTTCTAACAGTGGTTAGAGAAGCATGGAAGAGTTAATAATGGGGAAGGGTAGGCTTAAGGACGTAATGTCTTTTGTATTCCTTGAGAATCATGTCTATGAAGCACAGTTTTATTATTGTTCGATTCACCAAATTTTAAATATTTCACCAAAAGTGTATTTATTTTTTCCTCTGACTTCTTTAAGAGTTTATATTTAGAAGGCTCCCCAAATCCAGGTTTTAGAGAATGTATGAATGTATACCCACATCGTCTTCTGTGATTTTATTTATATTTTTATTGAGGTGAAAGTTACATAACCAAGTTAACCATTTCAAAGTGACATTTAGTGCATTCACAATGTTGTCCGACCGTCACCTCTATCTAGTTCCAAGACATTTCATCGCCCCCAAAAGAGGCTTCAACCGCAGTGAGCAATCACTTCTCGTTTCCTATTTTCCCTGGCCCCAGAAACCACTAATCTGCTTTCTGTCTCTAGGGATTTACTTACTCTGAAAATTTTGTATCAATAGAACCATACATCATGTGACCTTTACTGTCTGACTTCTTTCACTTAGCATAATATTTTTGAGGGTCATCCATTTTGGAGCATGTACAACTACTTTAATACTTTATGTAAATAATATTTCATTATATAATATACCATATTTAGTTTATCCATTTATCCACTGATTTACATTAGGGCTGTTTCTACCTTTTGGCTGCTGTAAATAGTGCTGTTAAGAATATTTGTGTACCAGTTTCTGTTTGAGTACCTGCTTTTCATTATCTTAAGTATTTTATAGACCTTAGAGTACAGTTTCTGGGTGTTAGTGTAATTCTAACTTTTTGAGAACCTTTTTATTTTTATGTTTAATTTTTAAAAACCTACCTATAAAGTTAGGTTCTAAATGAATTATTTGTAAATTGTCAATTTCACACAAAAAATCATTTATTGAATAATTTATTTCTTATCCTATAAATTTGTAGTTCTATTGCTTTGCCTTAATCTTCTTCCAGAACCAGACATTTAAAAAATTTACTGTAGCTCCAAGTATTTTACATATCTTTTAAAGAAAGACCTCCTTTATCATTTATATTTTTCAAGATTTTCTGGGGCAACCTTGCTTTTCAATTTTTCAGATTAAATTTCGAATTACTTATGACAAGTTAAAAATTTTTTTCATTGCTATTTTAATTGAAGTTGTATTCAAGCTATATATGTTATTTTGGAGGAAATTGAGATTGTATTGTTTAGTTTGTATTACCTTTTAGTCATTATTTCTTGAGGATCTTTCTATAAACTTCATAGTTTTATTTTTAGGGGAGAAAAAAAATCTTTTTTTACCCTCCTAGCTTCAATGGCTGGGGCCCTAGAATAACACTGTTAAAAGGGTAAAAGATTGACAAGAGAAAAAAACCATTTTAGTTACTTATTATGACCAATGATGGGATAAGACTTAAGGATTCAGCCATTGATCAAGGCTTATATACTATCTTATGTTAAAAGAGGAAAAGGGATTTGGGGTTTCTGAGTGGAGGAGGTGGTTACGGAAAGATGAGGGAGGAAATGGGAGGTAAATAAAGGTTGGCTTATGCAGGTAAGAGTCCTTCAGGTGATAAGAATGATCTCTTGCAGTTGTGAAGATACTTTTACAAATGAAAATTTCCTTTGTAAAAATGAACATTTATACTCTTAGGCAGTTGGGGACAGGTAAATAGATTTTCCTGACTTTGCTTTCTCTCAACAGCCTTTTGGTCCAAATAATCCATATGCCAAAAAGGCATATTTTAGAGTGGCATCTTTTAGTACCCTTCACATTCTTGTTGGTATTACATATTTCTTGGTAAGATGCTTAACTATTTTATCTTCTTATTACTTCATGACTAACATCTCGTTTCAGCGATCGGAGTTGTGCTAACATTTCCTCCCAATATTTAGAGACATTTATGTTTTTTCTCACTTGTTAATTCTAGTACATTTTTGGCTGATGTGATATTTTCTCCATAAACCATCTACATAAACTTACATAATTTGTAAGTAATAACAATTTTCTTTCTTTTTCCCACAAACTGTATTTTTACATCTTGTTTGGTGAGAACTTTCAAGACAATAGACTTTATTTAGTTTATTTTTATAACCCCAGCATCTAGAAAAATGTATGAGCTTAATGTGTATTTTTGAATGAAGAAATACATTTTGTTTAACAATTATAGTAGGCATTCTTGCTTAATTCAGATTTTATTAGAAATGCTTGTAGTATTTTACCATTGAGTATGATTTTACTTTTTGGTTTGAGATAGGTATTCATCATTAGAAGAAAATAATCGTCTATTCCTAATTTTTGGACAATTTAAAACTAAAACAAGTAAATTTTTATTAAATGCCTATTCATGGTGTACTGAGATGATTCTACAATACTTCTGACTTTTAAGTGGTACAGTAACAAACTTCCTGTGCAACTTATGCTTGATGATAATGGGTTACTATGTTAACATACTGTTGAATCTAAGTGACTAGTACTTTATTTGAAATTTTTACTTAAAGTTTCAAAATTCATTTGGTGAGTATGAAATTCCTTCCTCACTTTTCTCCACCAGGTGTGGCTTACCTGTTTCTGGAAGGAAAAGAACTGATACTAGAAAGGATAGTATTAGCACAGCCCCTAAGGAAATAGGTCTTGTATTTCACATTGGAAATCAATTTTCATTTTCTTCAAATTTGTGGAAGTCACAAACTAGCATCAGCTCCAATGTCTAATACCAATTGTTAGGTCAAAGCACTTTCACCACTCCCTAATGCCTGCAAACTATTCTTCTTTCTCCCATGGTCATTTCCTTGGAGGAGACTCAAGTATCATAAAACTTGCACTTTCCCATGTCATGGAATGGTTTCATATTTGTTTATTTGAGAAGGTCCAGAACCATTATTTGCATGCACGTTGTTAGCCATTAGGAGTCAAAACCCACTCATCAGAAGTTAGAATAACTGGTAGAAAGAGTAAACAATTCATATACAGAGCACAGTCACATAGGCTAACCTGAGTAGGGTGTTACCTGGCTCACTGTTTACCATCTGATACCTTAACATCACAAATGCGGTGCCAAGAATGCATAGCACCAAGAACACAGAGTGCAGTCTACCCACGCAATTCTTGCTGCTTCAGAGTACAGAACTGTGTTCAGGGCATGGGAAAAATAGCTAGTAACTTTCAAAAAAAAATGTTTCTGCTATAGGCTGAGTGTTTTTGTCCCCCAAATGAAATCCCATACTAAAATGCCCAATGCGATGGTATTAGGAGGTGGGGCCTTTGCAAGGCACTTAAGTCATCAGGGTAGAGCCCTCATCGGTGGCGTTAGTGCTCTTAAAAAAGAGACCCCATAGAGCTCCCTCTCTCCTTCTACTGTTTGAGGACTAAGGTGTTTTTCAGACAAGTTTTGTGACTAATCAGTACTAATCTTGACAGCATTAAGCCAAATATGCATGTTTCAGAATACAGCCTAAAGACAAACAGAAAAAAATTTTCTTAATAACGTGCTAATGTGTGTTATAGAAAATATTACTTCTTTGTAGATAATGTAAAGTGGACTATAAACTAGTTCCATTTCTGTATGATCACAGTGGATTTGGAAGAGGTTAAAATAATATTTGGGTGGCTAAGCTTTCTTTTTTTAGCCATATGGTAGATGGGTTGTGGAAATATTTCTGAGGTTCTCAGGTGGCTAGGATCTGCTTAAGCAAGCTGATCTGACCAAAAGTTAATGCCAAATCCATTAGAAATGGTATTCATGGTGCCTGGCACACATTCTAGGTGGTCAGTAAATAATTGTGGACTAAAGAGATGAATGGATAGTTCTTTTACCAAAGGAGGCAGCTGAACATATTTAAATAAGCATAATGAAAGTGACTGATATTTTCTATCCATTTGTGTAACATTATAGTCTTCAAAATAAAGAACTAAGGGAAAAAAGTCATAGCACATTGATTTCTATGAAGCTACTTAAAATATCACGGCCAGAGACCCTGATAGGGATAGTCCCAAAAGTTATGCATTCGGGTTTATGTTAGCAAATTTCCTTCCCCTCATATCTTCTTAATAACCGAGATGGGGGCAGGAATAGGGAGAGGGTGAAGTGGAAATTCAAAATGAGCTTCAGAGAAGAGCAATAAAAATGATGAGCAGGTTGGATATATGATTATGAGGAAAGGCTGAGGGACTCAGGACTTCAGAGGTGAAAGGAGGATGAGGAAAACTTAATTTTTGTTCTTCAGGGATGTAAAAGCTTCCAGTGAGGAAGGTGCTGGCTGTCTGTCTGTTCTTTATTATCACAAAGGACAGAACTAGTAAAAAGAGGGATGCTTTATAGAGAGGTAAAGGAACTTCATGGTGAGGCTATTAAATATTAGGCTCTATTACCAAAACGAGGGGGAAGGTCAGGTCAGTGATTCTCACGTGTTGCTAATGGACCAGCATCATTAGCATCACCTGCAAACTTGTTAAGAAATGCCAGTTCTACTGAATCAGAAACTCTGGGGTTGGGGCTCAGCAACAAGCCTGCTAACAAGCCCTTCAGGTTTGCTTTTGGCATAACCTGTTGTAAGGAAACAGCTGACTCCCCACTTTGAAAGATAAAGTTAGCGGCTGTATTGAGACAGAGTTTGTAACCAGTAACAGTGAAAACTTCCTCAAAGTAGAAGAAAATTTCTTTTGTTCCAGAAGTTATTGAAGAGACTCCACAAAAATTGTCACCTTAAAAAATAAATAAATAAATTAAAAAACCCCCACCAGCCCAATGTCTAGTTGAGAGAGGTGGACAAACTGAATGATGGTGATGATTAGGGGTGTTCTTACAAAGTAGTTAATGGAGAAATGAGGACAAGAATCGTCTGTCCTAGAGAGGGCGCTGTAAACCAGGCTCTATCACGCCCTGCTCTAAAGACTGGAAAGGCTACAACCACAATTTTCTGGAAAAAAACTTGGTAACGTACATCAACAGTCTTAAAAATGTTCTACCTTATTGACTAATTTAACTCAAGGAAACAATCAGAGGTGTAGCCTACAGTGTGGGTTGCAATCTTGTTTGTATTAGTGAAAAGCTTTAAGGCAATCCTTTAAAATTGCCTTCAAATTTTTTTTCTGTAAATTCGTCAAAGAAATAAAAGTGCCGGCATAGGAAAGGTATAAGTATTCACATAGTGAAAACAAAACCAAAAATAAAACCCCAGAAACAATGTGAATGCCCATCATTAAGAGAATGGTTAACTCTGGTAATCTCCACACGGAATATTACGCTGATGTTAAAAAAAAATGAATGAAATTTAAATTATTGCCTTGGGGAATTTCCATGATACACTGTGAAGTGATAAAAGATAAAGGAAAGAATACATGTTTTTAGTAAAAACAATGACTACTTCTCCATATATGTGTACATGTTTATGATTATTAGCATGTGTGAGTGTGGAAGCAAGCCAAAAACTGAGTTAAAAAATTATGGCTATGATACAACAAACATGTATAATAAGGTCTTGTTTATGTAAAATTATACAAATTTATGTATACTCATCTGCAGTAAGATATTTAAGTCAGTTTGCTAACGGTGGTTTTCTCGGTTGTAAGATTTAAGGTGATTTTTGCTTTATTCCTTATTTTACATATTGCTTGATTTCTTTGTATAATGAGCATGCAAAACAAAACGTACAACTTTTTTATTGTAAAAAACAAAAGTTTCATCAGTAGGAGTATAAAAATGAGCAGAATCTACGAGTTGTCATCATTTAGGAACTAGGCAGCAGAGGAAAAGTTGTGCTGGAAAGTGTGAAAGACCAGATACGGCTTTTCTAGAGAAGTCGTAGATCAGGCTCAAGAGAAAGGAAGTTGAGGAGAGAATGGAGGAGGCAGCAGCTAGAACACAGTGTGGAGCTGGTTTGTGGGCGGAAACGGGCCCTTCGGGTCCAGAGCTGTATGCATTCTGAGTAGAAGGAATCCAGCGGTCTGAAGGACTCCACTGGGACACTGGACTAGCCCTGCCGGTGACTGGGGAAGGTAAGCATTGCGGTGTTTTCAGAGAGCTCTCCTGCTGAATCCTGGCACTAAAGTCCGTAAGACAGACAAGGAAAAGTTGGCCAGGTGGTCCCTGGTTCCTGAATCTGCCCGCTCCCTCTAGTCCTGGGGCACTGGTGACGGGAGACTGGTTTCCCTTCTCATTCGCTTGAAACTAATTTAAATAAACAAACAACAACAATAACAACAAACAAACAAAACACTCTGTCATGGGCTTTCTTTTTAGCACTTACCATGGTTTCTAGTTTCTCATTTGTTGTTGCTATGATCTTACGGGATGTAAAATTTCGGTTAAGCCAATACCCAGTGATCAATTTAGAAAGCACAATCAAGAAGTGATGAACTAGTATCCTAATTAAGAGTAGCTGAGGGGTCAGATAGCATTCTTTCAGAAAAGGCCGCACTCCAGAGGTAGCTATCAAAGGTCCTCCTGTTATCCAGATCTCCATCAACAACAGATTGTTTCCAGTTGGCATGTTTTATGTCAGAAATAAGTTTCCATTTGCATAAAATGTAGCCTGTTGTTTAATGTAGGGAATCTTAGAAATGAGCTATCGCTGGTGAAATTAAAGTATTTAGTATATATTGAATGTTTAATAAATGGCCTAAAGAGGGTATAAGAATCCAGCAAGGCTTGTGACCGTACCCTTAGGAGTTGCACTTAAAAGGTCTGGTTTGTAACCATACACAAGATTCTGTCAGGCGATCAGGGTAACAGAATCCTGCCTCTGGAAACTTGGCATTGTCCTTAAATGAGCCTTTTATGCAAATTAGTGGTTAAAGCATCTGAAAGGAAAGAGAGTGGAGGCCTTCTCTAATCTACAGAAGTTGTATGAATTGTTTTTTAAAATACTTGCTTGGCTAATGGAATTTTATTTAATAAACATCTATTGGTCTGAGACTTGCTTATGGCATAACCTGATGTAAGGAGACAGCTGACTCTCCACTTTGAACTGTTTTGGTGGCTACCATCAGGTATGAAAGACCCTAAGAGGGTCAGCAGGTCAGTTGGCAATGCTTGGCATTCCTCCAATACTCGTCTACCTCCTCCCGTAGGCTGTAAGCTCATCATCTGGCTTATGAACTGGCACCTAGCACAGGGACTGCCACGGTAAATGAGTGGAGAAAATTAGGTGCGTGCTGTGAGTCTGTTGGCTGAGCTCTCCTGCGCCCCTTCCCGCTCTCCTCCAATCTTCCCGTTTAAAGCAAACGAAGTTGCAGGACCTTCTGCGACTGCCCAGAGCACCTCTCAAAGCTCCAAGGGCTCTGACAGGGAAGAGGGGGTCTTGCCAGGCTTAGTTAAGAATTTTATTCTTGGGCCCTTGAGAAGGAGTGCATTGTGGCCGCATGTTTATTCACACTTCTTTTCAGGAGTGGTTGTGGCAGATTGGACAAGCAGAAACACAATAATGCAGTGTGATCCAAAGCGTGGTCTGAGTATCGGATAGCCTAGTCTAACAGGGGTCCTCTGCTGAGTGATACGACTTGGGGCAAGTTTCATCATAAAAACAGTACTGACTTATATAGGTTTGTCGGGAGGCTGAAAGGAGATAACACATGTAAAATCCTTTAAAAAGAGCCTGCCAGGCCTGAAGTAAGCTCTAGGTGATAATTAGCATTTCTCAGTACTATCATTATTTATACCAGGGAATAGAGTGGTGACTAGTGTTTGGGTACCAGGTGCTTATATTTCTAAGTAAGTGTTTTCAAACTGGGAAGAACACTGAATCATCTGGAGTACCTGTCAAATATTTGGATTTTCAGCCCCTGCCCCTGGAGACTGATTCGCAAAGTCTGTGATCTGTAGCCCCAGATTTCCCTTAGGTGATCCTTATGATAAGCAAAATTGGGGAAACACTGCTTTAAGCGAATAAGAAACTGAATTTCTAAGTACCAGCAATCATCTAGTTGATAGTTGGCTTCTGATTAAGAAGCATGCCTAGGGCAGTCTTTAGTACCTCGGGGTACCTTTTGGTGGTGAGAGCTAATTTTCCTTAAAGCTGTAAATTAAGAGTATGGACTTTGGACTAAAATGGTTTGAATCTATTCCTAGAGTGTAACTTCTAGTCTTTCTCAACTTCCATTTCCTTAACTGTGAAATGTAAACAATAACAGTTCCCTCCCCCCTGGGATTTTTGTAGGATTAAACAGGATAATCTATTTTTAAAAAGCACATTTCATCTACAGAGCGAAGGTGCAGTAAGTAGTTACAAATCATAATTAGGATTAGTTGTACCCAGACTTTTCCTTCCAGTGTGGCTGAGAAGATTCTACTGAACCTCACCTTCCTTTTGACAACTCTAAGTTCTAGACAAAACTGAAAACTGATGACCTAAAGGCACCGAGAGTGGACGAAAGTGGGCAGATTCTGGAAAGGAGATGGCCCCTAAAAAAAGGAAACTGTAAAGATGAACTACCCATTTTTCAAGAGAATCTAGTCTTCTATGACAGAAAATCTATACCCTAAAATGTAATATTTGTAACATTAAAGATACAATTCCAAATAATTTGACATTCAAAGAACCAGAAAAAGAGGACTGATTCTCAAAAGATAAACTCTGGGAAGAGCAAGATGTTAGAATTAGCAGACACAGAAGGACATAAAGGAAAATATGTTTGCAATAAGTGAAAATACAGGAAATTTAGGTGGAGATAATGAAGAAGCATTTGGACCTTCTTGAACCGAAAATACAATATCTGAAATTTAAAACAATCACCAAATGGGCTGAACAGTAGAATATAGATGGCAGAGGAGAGTTAGTAACCTTGAAGGTAGATTAATAAAAATTATACAATCTGAATAATAGCAAAAAAAGATTGAAAAATTTGAATGGAGCCTCAAGAACCTATGAAATCGTAGAAAAAGTTCTAAGTTCTGGAAATACTTCTCTTAAACTTCTTTTTTACTGGGCAACTTGAATGTCTTTTTAATTTTTTAATCAAATCTTAACTCTCTTTAAAATTTCGGTGGCTCACAGTAGACCGCTCAGCAAAGTCTAGGCATCTTATTTTGAGACATAGGCTCCTTGTGGCTTCATCTTAAGCTCTCGCCATTTAAATGACACTCCGGGGTGCCCTACGTTTTAATGTCTGCGTGTTTTCTTCTCCACCTCCCCTTATCTGCCTTATGACAGCCTATGCAGCAATAAAGTAACAGATGAAAAACCTGTTCAACTATCACCTTTCTAAGAATCAACCCAGACCATCCCAAGGAACATTAACCATTTTCCCCTTTTATACTGTTGTATTAAATCAAATCTGAAACACACTATTTTCCCCCTTACATGTTATCTGAAATCACGATGCCTTTATCGTTGCTGGTATCTTATGATCACTAGTGGCTAAGCAGCAGTCACAACACGCTTGTTACTTTATGGACATGCTCAAAGTTGCTTATTATTTGTAGAAGCATGACTAAACAACTGCAAACCCTCATTGTCAACAGACTATGTAAGGGAAGCTTTCAAAGAAGGATCGTGAATCTCAATCGTTTGAAAACTTTTGTTGACAACTTCTCCTTAGGTCAAAAAAGGCTCATCACCGAAATCTGCGAATACTTGCAGAAAGAGAATCAGCAACTTGAGAAAATCCTATGCTACAGCGAGGGACATAGACATAAAAAACTCTGACTCAAAAAATATTAAAAAGGCAAACTCTGAATTGGAAGAATTTTCAGGAACACCTTAATAACTTATTTCACCTTCGTTTTCCTTTTATTGTATATACAATATGATAAAATGCTACATCTAAATAAGTTTAAAAGTTTCTTTCGATAAGTATAAAATAAAGATTCTAAGTGATAAGAAAGCATTGTGTCATTATTTAAGCGGCAGTAATGCTCCCTAATGGTACATAAAATAATGGTACATTTTATAAGCCATGGTATCTTAGATTTGATAAAATAAAGCATTTCTGTATAGTCTATTATTGTACCTTTTCTTCAGTATTACATTTATTTGTTTGAAATCTATTGTAATCTATTAGCTCGAAGCTTCTTAAAAGCCAAGTAATGATATATATATATAATCTCCCTGCATGAAGCACAGTGTGTCTGGTATAGGCACAATTTAAAAAAATGTTTTTAAAAATAAACTAACAAAGTTTGTAAAGGAGATCAAGAGCTGACAAAGTCAGCATCAAAAAGAACACCTGGGTCAGAAACGGTCCTAGGTTGAATACGCTCCCGGCACAAAATCTCCTGACTAGCCCCTCCCACTCACTCTTTGTCTACATTTCGGGGACAGTCAATTGTCTCCACACCCAAAACAACTGACTCTAACACTGGCTCTAGGAAGCCTCCAACAGTGACTTTGACAAAAGGGGAACTAGAAGAGTTGAACCCTAGGAGGCCAGTGTGAGTGGGTGTGTAGCCTCACAGTGCTGATGGATGGTCAGTATCCAGAGGGGTCTGGGCCCAGTAGGGGTAAAGGGCAATTCTGAGAGATGCTGGGTTCATGTATCCGGCCTTCAAATATTTTTGGCTTATTTACTCTCCGACTTATTTTTTAACTGACCGCAAAGATCATTGTAAGTTTAAATAATTGCAAAAGATGCAATTTTTGGTATTTTGTAAATATCTACATTTGAATACAAAAATGCTACCTTACTCTTTCTTCTTCATGTACCCAATGGGATCCAAATACCATAATGATTGACATCCACTGTCACCCAGTTTAAATGCCTGTTATTAAGCTCTTCTTTAAACTTAGAAACTTCCACAATTTTATCTCCCTGAAGTTGAGTTTACAATTTCAGGAAAGTACAATATACCAAAAAGACTCTCAGACTTACCCAATCACAATTAATTATACCTATTCACTTTAAATTTATAAGCAACCTGTTTACCCGAGCCCAATGTACACTCAAAAAGGAGAGGGGAAATATAGTTAATTTTATTACATTTTTGCCAGTGTTATATGTTTGATAAAATACTTTTATCATGTAGCTTCAATAATTTATCATCTTAAGCTTAGAGGAGAATATTTTGTTCATTAATGATCAACATAGAGCTTACTTAGAAAGAGCACACTGTCAAATTGATCAACCAGATCAGATTTCCTTTATTTCGGATGTTTGACTTCACTTTTTTGAAAGAAAAAAAAACAAACTAGAACTTATTTTGATACCATTATAGCTTCACAGAAAATTGCAAACCCAGTAGAGAGATCTCATGTACCTTTCACCATTTTTCCCAGCGGGTGTATCTTACATGTTAAAATCAAGAAACTGACCTTAGTACACTGTGTATAGCAAGTTCCACGGCATTTATCACGTGTATATTTTAATGTATCCTTTTCTTGTTTTCACACTTGTCTGTGTATTTCTTAAATATATTTTAGAATTTCATTTTGATTTATCTGTAGCACTTTCGAGTGTATATTTTTTGTAATTTCTTTGTTGTTACTCTAGGTATTACATTATACATACGTAACTTACCAGAGTCTGCTGGTATTGACATCTAATCCATTTGAGTGAAATGTAGAAAACTTACCCTTAACCCCTTTACCCTTCCCCATTTGTATTATAATTGTCTCAACTATTTCCTCTATATTGATAACTATTTAGAGAATATTATAATTTTTGCTTCAACTGTCAAATAAGTTTTGGAAAACATGGAGAAGTCTATTGCATTTACTCATATTTTTATTCTTTTTATTTTCCTTTCTTCTTAAATAATGTTCCAATATGTATATGTATTTTTTATCATTTCCTTTTTGAGAAATTCCTTTAGCTATTCTTTTAGGGTAGTTTTGCTGGTGACAAATTTATTCATTTTCTATTTTCAGAAAATGTCTTAATTTCCCTTTCATTCCTGAAGGATACTTTCGCTGAAACTGATTCTGGTTTGACAATTTTTTTTTTTTTTTTTTTTTTTTTTTACCACTTGAAAAAAAGTTTCACCATTTCCGATGAGAAATCTATGACTAGGCCTTCCCATACCTTTGAGGTAAAGTATATCTTCCTCACTGCTTTCAAAAGTTTGTCTTTGTCTTTAGTTTTCACAAGTTTGATGATGCTGTCTCCTGACATCAGTGTTTTTGGATTTATTCTATGAGGGTTGGCTCAGCTTTTGGGGTATGTAGATTTACATCTTTTGCCAGATTTTGAGTTTTATGGTCTGAGACTCTGGATTTTATTTAAATCTTTTATTTTAGCAAGCTCCTCTGACACCATGTTAGTGGAGGAAGGTGAACACCCGGTTGCTGTCATGCGGGGTTAGAAGTCCAAGTTTCATTAACACTCCGGGAAAGGACGCCGCATTACTGCGGGGTGTGAGTGGAGTTTACGCTCCCCACGTGGCCTCCACTGACCTCATGGGAAAGTGAGCTCGCCTTACCACTACGTGAGTGAAAGTCCTGGGTCCCTATTTGTCCTTCTCTGATATTACCCTGGCAGTGGGGAGGCATAGCCCATCACAGCTTGATGGGATGGCAGTCTAGTTCCCCACTTGGTCTCTGCTGGTGGTAGAAGGGGCGTGGCCTCAGTTTTTCTTTGGTGCGTGGTTGTAGGAGAGCAGTTACTGCCTAAGAGCTTTCTTTCTTGCTAGACAGCCCTTTCCTGGTTTGGGGGCTAGGAAGAACAGGCTTTTAGAGGGACTTTGTTGTTATACTTATTGGTGTAACTAGAATGCTGGCTTCTCTAGCACCCAGTCCAGAGTATATAAGGCAAACAGAAAAACTAGGACACTCATTGCTGTGTTGTTCCATAGGTCCCAAGGTCCCTCAGTAGTCTGCCTGCTTCTTTCCACCATTGAATCTTCTTGGTTTCTATGTAATGTCTAGTGTTTCTACTTGTACTTAGAAGGATGAATACAGAGAAGTGTGTCAATTCCATCTTATCTTAGAATTATGAGTCTCACTGACTTCATTTTTTAATTAAATAAATGTGCCAATAAGTTGATTTTTAGGTATGCTATCAAATTGGTCTGGAACCTAGCATACTTTTATATTTTATTAAAAAGAGGTAGAAATATTAAACTTTAAATAAGATGAAGATTAGAATAAATATTTTAAAGTACGACTAGATAAAGTAGTTTTAACTACCTGATTTAATAACGCACACTAAATCCTGAAAGAAATCATACAGGAGTTTATCTGTGGGCTTTATCTAATCTATCTCAAAAAATTTAGAGTCCTAGAAAACATCCCATTTACATTTAAAAGATCTGCGTCACTAACCCATACTGTTTTGGCTGATGGAAGGTCCTTTATTTTTGGCTGATGGAAGCTGCTTTTTTCCAAGCTAATAACATGTCTTAGGGATGAGCATTGAGAATAGCTGAAAAGAAGTGCTTACATTTAAATACATAAAAAGGGACCATTTTTAGTGTTCAGTATTTCCTACAGATGCTCTTTTTGCCTTGTTCTCAATAGATTCCCCTCATGAATAATGAATTCTTTGATAGTCGTCAAGGGATACAAGAAGTAAAGTCATTAAACAAAAGTTATCATTTCTTCTACTTTATTTCATTTTTATTTTTATTATCATTAGCCCTACTTTATTGCATATCTGCCTGCAGAACATTCGAACAGGGACCCACATTTTTCGTACCTAATGCCCACCTTTATTTTTATCAGGAGTAGATAAAGTAGAATGACTGGAAGCCCTAAGAACTTACAGTGTCTTGAGTAGTAATAAAAGGAAGTACCCTCATCATTTATTTATTTGCTTGTTTTTGTAACGGTGACGATTTTTACATTGGGATTGGGAAGTGAGGCCACGGACTATTTTTGGTAAAGTGAGAAAGGGCTAATGGTAAACACAGGTGCATGCTCAGGTAAATCCTTTTTAGGAAAAAGTATGATTAGAATTTGGGAAACTAGAATTTTTTTTTTTTTAACTACAGGGGGTTTCTGATTCAAGATGGAGACGCAAAAGAATCCTAAACTCACCTCCTCCTACAAACACGCAATCTACAGCTATATATGGGGATATTTCCTCTGAGAAAGACCTAAAAATTGGCCAACTGACTCCTATGCATTGGGCAAATGAGAGAAGAACAGCACCGAAGTGGGTAAGAGAGGCTGGGACACCATCTGGCCATAGTGCCCCACGCCCCCGCCAGTGTGGCAGTGACCGTTCTTAATAATACTGTATTGCAGCATGGTGACGATATTCAATAACATCGTAGTGCATATTTGAAAGTTGCCAAGAGACTAAATCTTAAAAGTTCTTCTCACGAAAAGAAAAATTTTTTTTGTAACTTTGCATGGTGATTTATGGTAACTAGACTTATTGTGACTATCTTATAGTGTATACAAATACCAAATTATTATGTTATATACCTAAAATATACCTGAATTAAAAAGCCTTAAAAAATAATAGAATATTGCATATTTGAATGTAGTCAGAAGAGTGGATCATGAAAATTCTGACAAGAAAAGGAATTTTGTAATTTTGTATGGTGATGGATGTTAACTAGACTTATTGTGGTGATCATTTTGCAATATATATAAATATCGAACCATTACATTAGAGACCTAAACTAATAAAATGTCATGTCGATTATACCTCAATTTTAAAAAAGAATGCTAAAGAAGACAAAACTATAGAAATTTACAAATTCTTAAAAAAGGCTTTGTAGATTTCTAGGTTTGTAAGTACCCCAGTTTTACCACCCCGACACAGATCACTGCTCTGGCATACGGACCTTGCGACGTGAGAGAGAACGAGAGAACAGAGGTGGAATCTTAGGAAGGGTGTCTCTTTCAATAACTGTTACATCATCTATGTGTTTGGTGAAAACCTAACAGAAGTTGTGAGAGATACAGGAACATACATTGAGTGTGAAAACAGAATTGCTTTTTCGCATTGTTTACAATAACCAGACATTCCTTTTAGTGCACTCTCGCTTATTTCTGAAATTTCGACTCTTCATTAACATTGTATCAATGGGGTAATCACCCATTGATAGAGATTTGCAATTAGCCGAAAGGGTACAGAGGTCACTAATTGATTGGCTGAATTAAATCACATGATGAAGTCTTCTCAGGGCTGAAAGTACTGCACTGCGCTCCCTTTCTCATGTGACAAGTTTCATTTTTGCTGATAACATTGGCATTTGTGAAGAAAGGAGACAAAAAGACTTACAGGTTGCTTGTCCAGCAGTTTGAGAAATCCTTAGGATTATTACAGCTAGAATTCGGCTCTGTTGGGTAGGGATCATTAAAATTTTTTAAATCAGAGTCTGGAAGCTGATGGTGCTTAACATCCTTGAGTAGGAAAGAGTGAACTGAAAAGCTAGAGTAGAAATTTTATATGTCAGAACCTATTATCAGCTCCTCCTCTGCCCCCGCTCCCCCCCACACATACACACGCTGAGTTCTCCAAATCTCTCATTAGCTTGGACCCGGCCTAGTGTGGTTAGTTTGCAACTTGTCATTTCTCTCCTTTGCAAAATCTTATGAAAAACTTATTCAAACATTTGAAGGACATATAAGAAGGACATTATATGCAGTAAAAACCAGGCAGCCAAGAGTAGTAGTGGCCATCCCTAAAGATGGACACTTCCGACAGACAGAACCCTCAGCTTCCTGGTACGGAAATAGCATTGAGATTCGGGCTCTGCATGTCTGGATATCACCTATCTACCCACTCTGTTCTGTACCCCATGGAGGAGGATCGCTTTGGGGAGCAGTATTTCCATCTGCCCTGGGTGAGCCCCTCTGAAGCAGGAAGTAGGTGGCAGTACTTAATGCTTTTATTTAAAACATGCCTGGGCCCACATTTGCAATTTTGTTAAGTCTTTTCTTGAAAGTTCTTTTGAATAAACTATAATTAATTTATGCCAGGAGAACAAGACAAGAGAAATTGTGCTTCTTTCCACATGTAATGGCTGAGTTGAATTGATTCTAATCAGTAAATCTGTACATTTGAATTTTATTTTTGTGCATTTCTCAGTAAACCCATAGTAGCAATGAGCTTGGGATGGATGGTTTGTAGAGGTATCTTTTAATAGACCCGCTAGAAAGCATTGAGAAAGTTTATAATAATTGATAATAAGGAGGCAGAAGAGTAGAATATAGTTTCTTAGTGTTTAGAGACCTTAAATTTAGTGTTTCCTTTGCAAAGTCTCTTAGTCACCCCTGACAAGAAGTCTGTGCCATCAGGGATTTGCAGATTACCTGACCCTTCAAAGCTACTCTCAGTGGACTCTTTATTGGCCTGACTGCTGAAGGATCTGGCCTCCTTAGATTCATCATTTGATTAAGGACTCAACAACTTGATTAAGAGGGTATTTTCCTCATTTTCACCTGGGAACTACGAGGATCAGAGAGGCGTGCCCGTGGGTCGTCGCCAAAGTCACTGTCAGAGTTGAGATTGAACCCAGGTCCTCTCAGCGCAGCTGGACATGTTTTCCCTACACTATTCCACCCATGCCATTGATTCAAGCAAGGGGCATAAGGGACCCAGACAAAGGCTCTTCAGAGCTAGTTGACCCTTTGTGTCAGAAAAGGCTGAGAGCAGGGAAATCTCCTTCGGGGACATTCCTCACCTGCCACTGAACAGCCGGTCCCAACTTGTTCCTACAGCCCTGGTTTGTAGAGGGGGGCCGAACTCTAAGTTAGGATTCACAGTCCTAGTTCCATGCCCTCACCCATCCTTTAGAGCTCAGCTTAGCCTTGATTCCCTCAAGAAAACCTACTCTGACACCCAACTATAATGGGTTTCCAGATCATCATGCTTATTGAATCATGTTTACTTATCTGTTTCCCATTCGACTGTAAGATTTGTGAGTTCTCTGCTTATTGTCGTTTTCTCAGTACCTAGCCATATATCTGGAGCTCAAATATTTATTGAATAAATGAAGTGTCACTAGGTCTCTGAATAACTTGGGAAAGATGTGTGGGTCTAGGTCTTGGTTTCCCCTAATGAAAAGTGATGAGGTTGTCCTAAATGAACTCTAAGATCATTCTAGATGTAGCATTTTATGATATTAACTACATGCAATGCATTCTGCTAGAAGATATTTGAACTTCTTGACCTAAATTCCAGGATCTTTTTTTCTGCTTATTCTTGCAGGAAGGGAAAGGGACATTGTCTTATCCTCACTGTTTTCCAAGACCTATGGCACATGCTCAATATACATCCATTGAATGGATGGATCTTTAGTTCCCAATATCCAACATACAAAGACAACAAAGTCTATTTCATCGGCATGACCACTGGGCCTTGTACAGGTGGGATTCTACTCCTCACTCTGAGACAAAGTCAGAATGGTCCAGCGCTGCCTTCATTCAGAGAGACCTAGTTAGAGGTGGTGGGCAAATGCTCATCTCTATTTTAAGCCATAAAATCTGAGGCCTCTAGTGGTTTTCAGTATTCGATTAACATTTCACAGTGGAGGGAATCTGAGATCCCCAGAACTGGAGTGATTTTTCCAGGGCCCCACAGAGTGGCAGAGCTGGAACTTGGTGGAGACCTTCTGACCTTAAGTCTAATGCATTTTCAATCCCTTGTGTTGCTTATAATAAGTTGACTCTCTGGGAGCACCAAGACTACCATTCTGAATATGCATGTCACGGATCACACACAAGAATGACTTACTGCAAACCCATCACCATCTTTTGAAATAATTGCAAACGTGTACTGCCCTGCTCCTTGAAAAGACGTCATCACACTGGCATTGAGAGAGGAAAATGCTCAATGGAACTCAGTTCACATGGCAGCTTTCACTGATACTGTTGAAATTCCCACTGGGAATCAGGAATTTCCTGCCTTTCCATACTTCCTTCAAGAGGAAGTAAATATACAGGCCATTTTCTCTTTAGATGGTCATATTCCTATGGGTAGTCATCATGATGAGTATTCTCTTCGGAACTCCACATACATCACAATCACACTGACACACCCAACCCAAAGATGCCGAATGCACAAAAGGGCCTCGATTGAATTAGCAACAAGGAGGTTAAATAAATATTGTATTCCTGAAACAAAATAAAAACTTAAATAACTCCGCTTATGTAAGAAATGCCGGTTTCCTTCCCCGTGAGGAGCCTCCTCCAGGCTGGCTGAGTTTGATTTCCTGAGCCTGCAATTTCATCTGCTGCAGTTCTGTGGATCAGATCCGTCCTGCTCCATCAGTTGTCAAGCGGCTTCTCTTTGGATGCAGCATAAAAACTATTTTAATAATGGATTTGTTGTACAATGAGGTCCTCTTAAATCTCATTTCGATGGTCGTTTGGAAGCTCGATGTGCTTATAGTCTCAAATCTTAATGTTGAGGAAAACCGAAATCTGAATATTTCCCTATCACTCTGATAAATTTCCACCATGGACCTTTATGGGAATAGCACAATTTAGCCAATGGCCTCTTATAGATAATAGACCAATATATCAGAATTAAACAGCGCCGGGTCCATGCATCTTTTAAAATCATCAAACACAAAGTCCTCCTGGTCACATAAATATAAATGAAAGCTCGATTGTATCACAGACTGCCAGAGGACGGCGTGTGTGATGATAGCCGGCAAGCCGGCGCAAGCTATTGATTCTTAAAGTCAGATATGAATTTTCCCAGCAGTGTCTCCATAGTTTAAACTCTTTAGTTTTCTCTTGTCGGACACCTTTTAAAAATTCTTATCTCTTTCCTTCTGCATGTCGGAGGGAGGGATCCTCCTTAGGAGACCGGGACTGTGCGTTTGGTGTCAGTCCGAGGTCCAGCGTAAGGAAAACGTGTCCTGCGTTCACGGTTCCGTGTGCTGGCACTGTGGCCTTGGGTAGGGTGGTCCTGGCAAGCCGGCGGACGATGCCACTTACTGCACTGATTCTGACGCAAGCTAAACTGCAGATGGCTTTTCTCTGTTTCCCAAGCAAACCCGTAAATTTTTCATAATCCCTTGTCATTTCTCCTCCAACTCCATACAAACTTTATAAAGAGGGTATCCATCCTCACGTGGATAGGTGGAATTGGGATTCACAGAGGGGTACACCAGGCGACATTGGGAGAAGGGATGGCTTAGAATGGTTTTCTTTTCTTATGATCTCAGAAAGGGACATGTTCTGGACCTTGTTGGCTCCAGAATTTGTACTTATTAAATTGAACCATGTGAAATTGCTGACATTCAACTATTCATGACAAAGCAAAAGCGTTCACAAGAAGGGGCTCAGGGAAAATGAGCTGTTTGGGGATCAGGGGGCAGGAGACTGGTACCTGGGTTTGCAAAAAACAAAACAAAACATGGCTTTAGTTCTATTTTTCTAGTATTTTCATATGGATTGCTTGAAGGAAGCATCGATGGAGATTATCAGGGGAGAGGGTGAGCTGAACCCCTCTCAGTAGCTGCCCGTTGACACCGCCTACTCTGGGCTTAGTGAAGAGAAGGCAGTTGAGTGACGGGCTGTGATATAACCATCTGTAGTTAATATTAGTTCAAATTACTTTCAGACACATACTCTTTTCCTTTCCTTTCCCTTTTTGGTTCTTTCCATCTTTCTTTGCGAATGAACTATAGAAGGGAGAAAAAGAGAATTCACCAGGAATTAGAAAATAGCCCCCAAATATATCAGCTATAAATAGAGTCAAAATTCAGTGAAGCAGAATCAGGCGTATGAATCATAAGCTGTGATTTTACTAGTGTAAGCAGTTACAGGCACAGTTTCTCAATATGAAAGAATGCATTTTGGAAATCAAAGAAAACATACGTTGGGCACCCAATGGCAGAGCGTGTGCATTTGCATAGTGCAAGAATCCTGGCTAAACAAACTGTATATTCATGGTACTGACAGGGCACTCTCTCCATTTCTGGGGCTCAGATTGTGTGTGTGTGTGTGTGTGTGAGAGAGAGAGAGAGAGAGAGAGAGACAGACAGACAGACACACGGAGAGAGAGAGAGAAACAGAGAGACAGACAGGACAGACTCAGGACACGGACACTACGGGACATCATAGATATATAAATCTCTTTGTGAGTCCCCTTCCTCTACTCCACCCCTCATGTTTGCTTCCTCGCTTTAATCTTGAACATTCCTTAGTGGAAGGAAAAGGTCCCGGTGCCATGTACTCAGCACAAGAGCACCCAAAGCCCTGAATACAATCGTCTCAGGATGTCAACACTGTTCATTCTACATTTGAATCCTCATAAACTTAAGTACCCCTAGGAAGGATGATGGCACATTAGCTTTTTTGTTTCTATCACTTCCAATATCCACTCCATCACCAGGCGCTGCTGGACTTCATCTCCTACATGTTTTTGAAGTTTTTTCTCTGCTCGCCATGTCTATTACCACTGCCTCACTTCGGTCTCTCATCGCCTTTGTCCTGGGCTTCTGCCCGCGCCTCCCAGTGGTGTTTTGCCCATCACTATTCTAGTCTTATTCCCCTCTAGTTCACTCTCTATGCTTTGGCCGGGGGTGATGGCTCTAACATTCGGAGCTGACCAATTCAAAACCCTTTTGCCACCAGGCAGAGTCTGGATGCCAGTCACTACATGCAGTGGCTCCCTGAGCATCCCTCATGGAATGGTCCCCTCCTTTGCACTGCCCCTTCACACTGGTAATTTTCCACATACAACGTGGTGCTTCACACCTCCTCCCTCTGCTCAGGTCATCTCTTCCGCCCTGAATGACTTTCTCCAAACTTGGACTCGCAGTATTTTTACGTAGTCACACCAATGATGAATTGGGCTTGCATTCTCTCACTCATTGATTCTTTTTCTGTTCTGTTGTAATGGATAGAATGTCAAACCACAAGTGGTACTGACTTTAATTTTACTCCAGGATGAATACTAAGTTTCGATTAGAGGTGCTTTGGGGCAGAATGAAGGCAAGAGGGTATTTCGACTTGGAATAGTTGTCTAAAATTATTCCTTAGAGAAGGGCTCTTAACTTGAGGTCAATGGACCTTTTGTGTCAATGTGTTTCTTTCTGGGGAGGAAGTCTACAGCTTTATTTATATTCTTAAAAGGATTCGAGACCCAAAAAGATTAAAAATCATGACCCCAGAGAAAATGCATGTGTTTATGATACAGTGTATGTCTCAACTACTCTTTTTAGTCTCAGAAAATTTGCTTCCATTTTAGATCATTTCTACTGCATGCTATTTGCAATTGCTTTTTCCTGTGTACATTCCCACTTACGATTCAATTGAAAAATCCTCACTGAAAATTTAAGCCATTCTTTATCTTTTCCATAAAACCATATTATTAATAAAAACAGATGTTTGACAGTCAATAGAGAACGTTTAAGCCTGGGCTTTGAAGCTTTTGAAAGATGTCAGATTACAGAAATAATATTTGCTTTTATCATAGATCTATTACTAAAGATCAAAGTCAGAAAATAAAATTTGTCAACACAAGTTAGAAAAGGGTAAAACAACAACAGCACAGCTATAAAAAAAATCCAAATGTGTTAAAAGTACTGTTCTTATATATACTTAAATCTAACATCACAAGACAAACATAGAGGTATTCAGACTGGTTAAAAGCCTATCAAATGCTTGGTTCAAACACAATATTCTAATAAGACTATGGATGTGAAAGATGATTTTCATTTTGGAAAAAAAAAATGGCCTTAGAGATTGAAACTGTAAAAATTTATAAAGATTGTATGAGGGAATTTGCAAACGTGTCCCTGATATCTAAATGTATACACTTTTGCAGTGTAAGAATCAAAGCTTGAAATTTTTACATAAAGACAAATGAGAGAGACTGATGTTTTTATGCTATGTGATTCTGAGAAATCCTTGGAATCGCGTTCTCTGATTTCCTCAACAGACTGGCGGTAAGACCTCAATGGGTAGCCACTGAGAAGTGTAAGATTGCCTTTTCATAAGATCTGAGCTGAGGACAGGATTTACAGAACGAAGAATTTATGTCAGCTCAGAAGACACAAGTGGATGTGCTCATGCCATGGCATCCACTGGTGTCGCTGTGTACCCTGCCATCTGGAAGCAGCTGGCCCGAGAGCTCAGTGGAACGGTCCATCGGAGACTCAGTTAAACTCTGTTGGGTAACAGCTCCTTGTATGGCCTGTGTATTATTCTACAAGATGTAGGTTTGACTGAATCAAGGACCCATGTCTGGTATTGTTTCCTCCATAACCAGAGCACAGAGTTCCTGGAATCAAGGCATGGGAGTTGGTGTGGCACTATTACAACCAAATAACTCCAACGGTCTTTATTTTCTGTTTGTATCTTTGTAATATACTGGTTTAAGGGTATTAGAAGGCAAGAGAGAAATGTTTCTGTCATCAAGAGATGTAACAGGGTTGGAAGCTGAGATTGCTACCTGGCCGTCTAACATTCCTCTTCCTTCTAAACAAGCAAAAAATAAGGGACCCATGTTAAACTGAGGTTGTTGATCCTTATTACCAATAGCAGATAGGGTTGCTGGTCTACAAAGGAGACAGGGAGGATTCTACATGGGGCCCAGGGAATTCTGTGTGATGTCTCCTAGTTTTTCTTTATTCAGTGATAAAGATAAGAAAACTACAGGCAAGATTATTGAGAGCTTCTCTATTTTGGGAAAAAAGTTTGGGTTCATCCAGCCACGCAAAGGCCCCTGACCAACCGAGGTATTGGATGATGGCAATGGGAACACAGAACGGGTAAAAGGAAATTTTAAAATGCTGCTATAACTTCGTGACATGTTCAGAAATAAGGACTGTTGTACTTACTCACATTTCTTCTTCCCCTACTACAGCCATTCATATTTTATTTAGAGTAAGTAAAGTTTACAAAATAGTGCATAACTTAAAGACTGTCCAGTTGTGAACGATGTAGAGTAGGGAGAGAACTGACTCAGAGATCTCGCATTTGGACCTGAAGGCAGTAGCGGTTGAAACTATGTCTCTCTTTTGGCAGATGGCTCTGTAAGAGATTAAGTGGCAGTATTTCCTGGTCCATAGTTGCCATATTTTTTGCTACTTAATCTCAACTATGAGAAAAAGCAGGTGTATGTTAGCGTTTGAGAGGTACATCTTCCAGTAGACATTTGCCATGGTTTGGGGATGTCCAGCATCTCTTGAAGAAGCAGACTGCAAGCAGAATCCATTTGATAGATGACTGCCCAGGTATTTGGCTATCGCTATCAGCAGTGCCACATTATTAAAATTTTGGCATAAAACTGGCGAGAGTGCTAATGGCAGCCATGGTTGCAGTCAAGTTGAATTTCTCATAGATGTATGAATGGCAGCATCTCTACTTGGCAGGAGACTTTGCTGTTGATGATGATGGTGACCACCTCCATGACTACTTGTTTTTGTAGATAAGTTTGAGCATTTCTCCTGGAAGCTTAACCTTAAGCCCATTTCTCTGTCCCTTTTCTCCCTTCTATTTTATTGAGATATAATTTCATATAATGTTGTATATATTTAAGGGATATAATATAATGATTTATGTGTATATTGTGAAATGATGACCACACTCAGCTTAGTTAACGTCTATCACCTCACAGTTACAAATATTTTTCTCTTTTTAGTGAGAACTTATCAGATCAATTCTCTTAGCAGCACCCTTCAAAAATACAAGACAGTTTGTATTGTAAATTATACTCACCACATTGTATATTACATCCCCAGAACTTAAAACTGAAAACTTGTGTCTTTTGGACACTTTTATCCATTCCGTGCCACCGTTGATAACCACCACTCTGCTATGAGTTGAGTTTGGGTTTTTTTTAGATTCTGCATATGAGACCATACAAATTTATCTTTTTCTGACTTATTTCACTCAGTATGATGCCCTCACGATCCATCCATGTTGCTACAAATGGCAGGAGTTCCTTCTTTTTATCTCCGAATGGTATTCCGTTACATACATTACATTTTCTTGATCCATTCGTCCATTGATGGACACTTTGGATGTTTCCATGTCTTGACTATTACAAATAATGCTGCATTAAACACAGGAATGCAGATATCTCTTTGAGATAATGATTTCATTTCCTTCAGATATATAACCACAAGTGGATTGTTGGATCATGTGGTAGCTCTATTTTTAATTTTTTGAGGAACATCTACGCTGTTTTCCGTGGTGGCCGTATCCATTGCATTCCCATCAACAGTGTACAAAGGCTAACCTTTCTCATTAATCTTGCCAACACTCTCTTGCCTTTTTGATGATAGACATTCTAACTAGTGTGAGGTAATATCTCCTTGTGGTTTTGATTTGCATTTCCCTGATGATTGGTGATGTCGAGCACCTTTTCATTTACCTGTTGGACATTTAAATATTTTCTTTGGAAAAATAACTATTCAGAGCTTTTGCTCATTTTAAAATTGTATTATTATTGTTGTTATTATTATTATTATTACTATTGAGTTATATGCGTTATTTATATATTTTGGATGTTAACCCCTTATTAGATATGTGGCGTATATTATCTCCCATTCTGTAGACTGCCTTTTCATTTTGTAGATTATTTCTGTTGCTGTGCAGAAGGTTTTTATTTTGATGTAGTTACACTTGTTTATTTTTGCTTTCGTGGCTTAAATGTCATATACAAAAAATCACTGTTAAGACCAAAGTCAAAGAGCTTTTCTCATATGTTTTCTTCTAGGAATTTTATTGTGTCAGGTCTTACATTTGAGTCATTAATCCATTTTCAGTTAATTTCCATTAGTGGAATAAGATAAAGTTTAGGTTCATTCATTTGCATGTGAATTTCCAGTTTTCTCATCCCATCCCTCTCTTTTAAATACTCTTTTAAAAAATTCCTTGTTTTATCACCATAGCTTTTGATACATACAATCGAGAACTTTATCAGATGTGCCGTCCAGTGCTCACCTACCTTACAAAACACATTTATTTATGAAACCAATAATTTGAGACATTTCGGAGATTAGGAAGATCCCTGGATCTTGAGGATTATAGGCAGATGAAAATTTCCAGACATTATTATAATGACTATTTTTACAGATGGGAAAACTGAGGCTCACAAGGCTCAAGTAAGTCATTTAAGCAAGGTCCTGTTCTACGTAGCAGAGCTGAGGCTTGCCAATATCACTCTACCATGTAATTCTTTTAACAACCAGAAGAGACGAAAGGAGAAATTGTCACGTCTCAGAGTATGTCACAACTGCATTCTGAGTTCACCGTTGTCAGAATGTATCAATATTCGCTGAAAAGATGTGTCTATTCTCAGTCCATTGGCTGCTGTGATGGATAACCTACTCACAATGGCAACATAATTCTTGGAGGTCACCAGGAATATGGGTCAGAGACCTCTTCCAAGAACCTCCCATGTGAGTGGAATCTTTTACGCTCATTTTTTACCCCAGGCTGGAAGGAGGAGTTCTGGAAAACACGAGTCTTCCTTCTGACCGGTAACACATTTGCAGGGGTCTTTGCTGGCTTTGTTCAGCCTCCTGCTCCCCCTGCTTTTTGCTCTCTGGTGATGCTTTCTCTTGAACCACCTCACGATCCTCATTACTTCTCATTTTCCCCACAGAATGGGAGGGTCCGGGACAAGGTTTTCACACCTATTGCTTAGATCTATTAGTTATTGTGGCTGGGGAAAAAAATTTCCTGCTATGTTAGAAATAATGCCATACTCAATTTATTTCTAGTTACATGCCCTTTCCCAGGCTAAATAATAGCTCTTCTTTGTAGTGTTTGCATCTTTCGAATGATTGCAGAGTTTTCTTTGGTCTTGAAATTGTAAATATCTATCTCCATTAACCTTTTGATTTGCATCACATTTGGTGACTCTCAGTTCAGCTTTGTTCTGTATTCTCAGATATTTTCACGTTGAATCCAGGACTCTAAACTAGACACGCCATTGTGTCTAGTTCCATTAGAGTTGGGAGAGGAGGACCTGGAATTTCTTCTTTCCGTAAGGCAGTATCTTCATATTTACCCTAAAAGCAGTCTTCTTTGGGGTGGGGCATGGTGGTTTTCATTTAACAAAATGTACATGTTCTGCATTGCTTTCAGTTGTTTTCTATCTTACCCTGTTTTTCTTCCCTATATTTTTAACCATCACAGGTTTATTTATTACTATGTTGTCTCTACCGTTATTAGCAACAGCTCTTAATTTAGCATTATCTGTAAACTTCACTTAAGCATCATTTGCTCTTTCTGCAAGGCCATTAATAAAGATGTCGGCCATGGCATTGCGGGAAGTTGCTTCAGCACTTCATCTTCAGGACTAAGTGAAGATGTAGAGAAAGTTTTCTCTGACATGAAATACTGAGATGCTCTCCTTGTTTGCTTAAGTTTCAAGGCCTTCCCAAGTGTCTGCTGAGAGGCAGCCTGCATCTTTAGCAGAGATGGGGTTGCATGCTGCTTTTTGTCATGTTTTCACTGTGTTAAAATGAGTTTTCTTAAATAATAATAAAAAAAAAGTATCGCTGGCTTGTGTTAAATTGACAGGAAAAGTGTCAAATATTTCTAAAAATTTGAAATGTTGATGTTTGGGAAGTCAGGCAAAGAACTGAGAAGTAAGAGATTCGATTCTCAAAAAACTGATTTTGAGAGAGTTTTATTTTCTCAAGAGATGGGTGTGGATAGAAAGCTGCCTAAAGAAAAAAAAGGAAGCCGTTCACTTGCCCTGGTTATTTTTTGAGTAGAATTTAAATTTGTCCTCTTTTTCTCTTTTTATCTGTTCCACTCAGGGCTCTCTACACTATTCTACCTTGGTTTGGGTAACACATAAATGTCCTAAATGCTCTATACAACCTCCAAATTCTTTATTTTTTAAACCATGGGAAAAATCTGTAGGTATAGCAGTTAAATAAGTAAGATTTTCCTCTTTCCCACTTTCCTTTGCCACTCTCCCTTTTTGTCCTTGAGAAACGCAGACACAGATACATCACCTAGATGCAGGTTACCGAACCTTTTCAACTCTCCGAAGTCTGACCAATCGCTAGGAACCAAGCAGAAAAGAAAAGTCTCTGCGAATTCAAAATACATAGTCCATGTATTGAAGTACATTGGTTTTGATTTTACACGATTCCAGCAAGCTGGAGGCAGGATGATCTTTACAGGTGATTATTTGGGGCTCGTTTGCATCCCCTCCACCCTTCCATTTTAAGCAGGTAGAAATTTTGCAGCGTGGGAAGCAGCACCTGCTTAAGGTCTAAAGCATTGTCTGTCATTTGTAACATTTGTCTGGACTTCGGGCTTTCACGATGTTTATCTGAACAACTCTGAGGGAGAGGAGAGAGGTTTACACAAAAGTGGGAAGGTCAAAACAGACCTGGAGCCCCTGCCTACGGGGGTCCTGGGACCTGTTTCCTGGCAGTGTTAGGATGGGGAGGGAGCTAATGGCAGAAAGAGCCCAGAGGTAAGGCCTGTGATGTGCACCTGTGGTCTCGGCAGTACTGCTGTGTGTGCTCTATGCTGAGCGGGACATGAGGAGGAAACATGCGCCTCATTTGCACTGATAGCTGATGATGGGGACTCAAAAGAAGAGCTTGACACACCCTGGGAGAAGAGTCTGGTAATACCCAAGAGCGAATGTCTTGCCAGTCAGACGGCGTGGGGCTTAGAGTTAGGTTTGAAGAGATTTCAAGGCAACCAAAGAATATGGTTACTTTTTCCCACCTAAGTTTGTGGTCTGAGATTTATCATCACTGCATCTAATTATCCAGTTGCTCTATTAACAGTAAACTGAAGTGTCCTGGTATGTAACCTGTATTGTGGACAGGAAGCAACTGTCAGGACAGAATATGGGGAGGCAGAATGGTTTCCTATAGGCAAAGGTGTCAGACAGGGGTACATTTTATCCCCCTATTTGTTTAATCAGTATGCAGAACACATCATCTAAAAAAAACCGAGCTAGACACAGAGGAAGGAGGAGTGCAGGAAATACCAACAGGAGTGAAAGAAACTAGTGAAAGGAATATCAATAACTTATGATGTGCAGATGACACCGTCTTAACTGGCTGAAAGCAGCAATGACTCAAAACCACTTCTGATGAAGGTAAAAGAATAAAGTGTCAGAGTGGGACTGCATTTGAATATCAAGATGATGAAAACCGTGACTACAGAAGAAACACGCGACTTTAACATAGGCAACTAAGACGCTGCAATTGTTAAAGAATTTGCATTGGTCATCAGTTCAAATGGAGATGCGGCCAAGAAATCCAGAGAAGGCTGAGACTCGGATGGGCGGCGATGGAAGACTTAGGAAAAATCACCCCGAGCAAAGATGAGTCATTAGAGACCAAGGCTGATTCCCATGTACTGTGCATGGTCATGAAAGTTGGACAGCGAAGAGGCTGATAGGGGAAAAAAAATGATTCATTTGAAATACGGTGTTGGAGGAGAGCTCTACAGAGACCCTGGTTCACCAGAAAAATGAACAAGAGCGTCCTAGAGCAAAGGAAGCCTGGGATATCATCAGAGGCAAAAATGACAAAACTGAAGTCATCCGACTTTGGGTGCATCATGAGAAGGGGGGTTCTTTGGAAACTGGGGGGACACACAAGGCAGCAGGAAAAGACACCAAATCTGAGATGGAGTGACTCCATGAACCAAGCCACGGGTGTGAGTCTACGGGAGCGGAGCCGGGCTGTTGAGAACAGGACACTGTGTACGTGACGCATTCATAGGGTCGCCAGGAGTGTGAGCTCACTCACTGGCATGTACCATACACACAACGTGGGCGACTAGTTTACTGACGTCACAGAGAGTTTCCACTACCGACAGAGGCCAAAAAAAAAAAAACACTTAGATTTTTGGGAACAGTTAATAAAGGATTGCATTCGTGTTTTAGCTGATATGGAAGAGATTATTGTCCCGTTGGCCCCTTCTCTCCTTCGAGTCGCAGAGCACACCCCCCTCCTACTCTATTTCTCAGCCTCCCTTTTGTCTGGCTATCACCATGTGACCAAATTGGGGCCAATGAAATATGAACAGAGGTGATGTGAGCAACTCTTGCTCCACATCCTTGAAAACAACGCTGCTCGACCTCGTTGCTCTCTTCCCCCAGGCCTGTGGGACTCAGCACCACCTCGGCTTTGGTCACGCCAGGAAGAAATACCTGGGAGGAAGGTGGAAAACCAAAAAAAGGGCAGCTTGGTTCCCCGAGTGACCTTGCAAAGTGGAGCTACCCAACAAGCCTGCACATCCAGATGATGACATGAGAGAGAAACCAGCCTCTGTCTTATTGAAGCCATTGTATTTTGGGCTTCTTTTTGTTACAGTAAATTAGGATTTACCTTAATATATGTCGCAGACACTGATGTTTGCCTGCTATAATAAATCTTTGTCAAAAATATAAATAACGCTAATATCCTCTGTTTAAGAAGTAGAGGTTGGATTATAAAAATTTGGAAAGAAAAATCTGATGTGTAAGTTTCAGGCAATACCATATACATAAACATTAGCTTTGCCCTTGAATTTTACATTTATTATACAATGAGCAGTTCCACCTCCCTGTCCCTCGATGTCACTAAATATTCTTGGGAAACATTCTTTTCAACATCTGGATATACATCATTTACTAACGAACCTCATGTTGTTAGGTGTTTAAATCATTTCCAGGTTTTTGTGTTATTCGTAGTGCCGCCATGAATATATTGGTACGTAAATCTTGGTCTTTACCTTTTATAATTTCCTAAGGATGGAGTCTTAGAAATAGAATATATTGCCATTTCTCTTTTTTCCAAACCTGGACCACCCAAGACCCATCTTCATACAGCTTCACTGCCAAAACTTCTCCCCATTTACCCCAAATAGGAAATATTTTAAAACCAAGTCCTTTCCAAATTTATCTCTAGAATCAAGTGCATTATCTATAACGTGGACCACAGGACCATCCTCGATTAGCGCACAGTTTGCCTTTTACAATGTTCTCTTTTATTACACCTGTACATGACCACTCTGCTCCAGTTCAAACACTCCCTGAGGTCACCTTAATGTTTCCTACCCTCGTGCCTTTTTGCCGGAACGGAACACCCTTGTATCTTCTTTCCCCATTGTCATACCCGACCCATTCTGCAAGATAGCACTTGACACTTACCTCTATTCAGACTTCCTGGAGCATCAGTTCACACGACGTCTGCTCCCACAGGACTGCGGGAGCACTTCTGCTTTTACTACAAATTTGGCACGTACCTCACATGACATCTCTAGAATAGCCCTAAATGACTACCTTTGCATGGTTCTTGAGCGTTTACGTACATGTGCGTAATGTATAAAGAATATGTTTGAAAGTACTTACTTTTTTATAGCCCCAAAAGGTCAGTTCTAGATTCCAGGTCCTTGCAAATCTCCGGCCAAACTGATTAGTGACAGATGAATTTCTGTGCCAAAAGCGACCAATTGTAGATGAACGATAATGGTGAAGAGGGTGACTCCTGACAGAGGAGAGACACAATGCTGGTCATTCCAGAGTGACAGACCCTAGGCTGTGTTCAGATATGCAAGCACAGGAAACCAGGTAAACAGAAAGGAATTCGGAGTGAACAAGAAAGGTAGAGATTAGAGAATTTATTGTGAGAGGGAGAGATTAAGCGCCTGTCTCAATCCTTACCCCATTCCACTTCTAATTTACATGAGGCTCATCCATATTTCCTTTTCTTTTGTGAGATGGCCTGATAATAAATCACCCTTCAGAGTTTTCTTGAATGTGTTTCAGTTTCAATGTGATTTAAAGAAACATGAATAGAACAAGTCCAATGATGGGGTCTAAGGTCTTTAATGATAAAGAGAATATGCTATAATTTGTTGCCTCTCCCGCAGCATTGTCCTATAAATTTCTTTAAAAAAATTTTTGTCTCTTCACAATCTTTTTTATCACAAATGATATTCTTTCCAAAAAAGGCATCATATTATCTCTATATTCTTAACTTCAACATTTATATAGATCTGACTAGATTTGAGTCCAGTTCTATCATTTACTAGCTGTAAATTCCCACTATAAAGGGAGGGGATTATGCCAGAAGCCTTTTTTGCCATTTGGCTTAGAAACCTTGATTAACCATCAGGGGAAGAAATTTGAGTTAGTGGCCTAACAATTTCATTAATAATTTTCCTACTGAGCAAGTACTATGCAGAGAATAGAAATGTGGAATTTTTAATAAAAGCTAAGCTCATCAATAGGGCATACAAAAATATTACTCTATTTGGGACTGGAAGATGTAGCACTCTCTTCAGATACAGTGTGTGTTTATGTAAAATATCATTTAAAGGAAAACAAAATGTAAAATTGGAACGTAATTGAGACAATGCTGCTGGATAAAATAAAATCTAAGACAGATATGAGATCTTTAAGGTAATGCATTACCCAGTTTGCTATAAATGTTTATATTTAACAGATATGTTTATTCGCAGAGAATAATAAGAGCTCTCACATTTATTGAGTTTTTACTACATGCTGGGCATGGTACTTATTACGTGTATTATATAAATCAATCCTCAAGTAGTCCTACTATGTCAATTCGTTAATGTTTTGTATTTTACAGAAGAGAAAGTTAATGTTCAGGGAATAAAATGACCTCCCTAAGATTTGAACACAAGCTACATTCATGCCAAATTACATTACTTCATTTATAACTTCCTTTCAACGTGTAAGAACTAAATTTTATATATACCTTGGTGTTTTTTGCATTTACCTGCTAGTGTAGGACCTCCAGAGCCTTGTAACGTTCAACCTACTTATCTCTAGGCTGTGTCCAGAGGAAGTTTTGTATGCGTTAATGACCAAATTCGATCGGCCACTATGGGGGTCAGAAAATCGAAAGGACTGGCAGGACTCTAACTTATGAAAAATTTATGACAAGGGAAGGATATCTAGCACCAGGAGCAGGAGAGCACGAAGCGCCACTACAAGGTCTAGAACACCTGGGCACAGCTTCTAGGGCCTCTCTCAGTTGCTCAGAATATGCTCCGCCTTGGGATAACCCACCCCTGAGAATGAGATATCTGTCTCAGGAAAGAGGAGGCACAAGTTCTCATGGGGGTCTTTTATATCTCACTGATTGCACAGCGCATTCAGGCTGAGTGACCAGGTAGATCAGGTGGGGACCTTGGTTTATACATTCTCCTTAAACAAGGCAAACAAGCTGGCACCTGGTGCCTCCAGGAAACTTTTGGGCTTTAAGCAACACATTATAAATCATTTGCTAGTAGATTTCATTAATATGTTGGCCACGGGTCTATAGCCTGGCTCCAGACATCCCTAGAGATGCTTGCGAATGAGGTATAACTTAATCTTATTCTTATATATGTGGATTTGTCATTTAAGAAGTTTTTCCCTTGCTCTAGCCTAGCACTATCCAATAAGCTTTCCAGAAAGATGAACATGTTCTTGATCTGCAACATCCAGTTCGGTAGCAAACTAGTGGCTATTGCACACGTGAAATGTGGCTGTTGTAAGGAAGTGAACTTGAACTTTTGTTTTTCACTTAAAGAGCCACACGTGGATAATGGTTACCACACTGAACAGTGCAAATGTAGTCTCTCCCAGTGCTGGACTCAGCTGTATCCGTTGGGCACCATCGTGTCTCCCAGGTACCTCTGAAACTTTCATTTGATGTTGCCTTTCTTTCTGGGGAGCGCTGCCTCTTGTAGGCATTGCTGCCGCTTGCGTTGGATATGGCTGTCATTGGGCACTGATGTGCCCTCTGTGAGGTATCCTAGTGGATGTTCTGAGGTACCCAAGGGAAGTGGTAGGCACTGCTGAATGTCTATCCAACAGCCATAATGTACCCCCGCCTGCCTGCCGGCCGAACCTGCCTTCTCTGCTAGAGACTGACAATCCCAGATTCTCCCTTTTCCATCTTCTTCGCACTTACGGCGTGCACATGTGACCAAACCCCGGTAACTTCAGTCTGATAGAATGTCTGCTTCAGTGACTAAGAAAGATTCCCTCTGTAACAAAACAGGGATGGATGGGTGACATGGGGATCACTGTAATCCCCAAGGAACCGCACAGGGACAATGTGAGGACAGAATCAATGCTTTTATCTTTTCCTTTTTTTTTTTTTTTTTTGAGTCATTGGTCTTAGGATGCCAGTGTAGGAGGAGTTTGGCTCTTGATGACACTCAGGTGTGGCTGAACCAATCCCGGCAATAGCTCCTCCCTGATTTCTCGTTCTGTTTAATGATAAGAATTGTCTCCAAAGGCATGGCCGCACTGTGCACCGAGGTAAGGAACGATCGTAATTGCCAATACCATATTTTACTTAGAATAACTCCTACCGAAGCTTTGTTACTTAAAAAACTTTAAAAGCGGATAGGAGGTAAGAAAATGGAGACCTTGTGAATAACAAACCCTCGAACCCTCTCAGGAGCCTTAACCAAGTAAGACTGTAACTGGAGGGAGACTGAGTCACCACAGGGACATTGGAATGCTAATGGAAGACAAAACACAACATGCAAGACAACAAAAACAAAGCAGAAGTGAAAGCAAGAGCCCGCACGGAGGGATTGAGTTGTCAGAAAGCAGAACGGACCTCTGATTTTAAGATTATGATTACTCATCAAGTTTATCTTTCTCTTTCATCTCTAATGTCTTTCTGCTTTGTCTGTGTAAGTTCACCTCATTTACTTAGGAGAAATTTCTATAGAAACAAACATTCTAAATTGGGAGCACTTCCCAGACTACTTGCTGATCTTTCTGAATCGGTTGTGTATTTTCCCAGGCAAGACTTTATTCTTTGGCACATATGTATGTATGTAGAAAATACCATGTCGCTTTTCATGTCTTTAAACTTTGTATGAGTCTACCGTATTCTATGTCTTTCTGCAGTTTTCTTTGCTTTGCTTTGTTTTGTTTTGCTCGGCATTGTCATCGAGCTTTATCCATCTTCAAGCATAAAAGCTCCACTTGGTTACTTTGAGCTACACAAAACCCACTGGTTAAAAATAACCATTCAGTTATTTTCTTGTAGATGGAAAACTACTCATTATTCTTAAAAGTTTTCTTCTTTTTAAATTGAAGTTTACACATGCATGAAGTTTAAAAGAATCAAACTGTTCTTTAAGGCTTATTAAACGACTTTTGTCACCCCAGGGCCAGGATGCCCAGAGACAACCATATCCAACTCTTATAGCTGGTGTTTCGGTATTTGCCTCTAAAACTCTAAATGTTTGTAGCTCTTGCACAATTTAGATTTTATCTATTATCTTTTGATTTCCCTCTTTAGAAAACAAAGGTTTAGTTCTGTATTCCATAAACACCCGTCTGTACCACGCATTGCCATTCCTTTCAACTTTTCAATGTAGTTCTATTATAATTTCGATTAGATCAATATGTTTATTATACTGAGACTGCTATCAGAGTTGAGTCATACAGCAATCGGTGATTAAATTTTTTTCCTGCGCAATTTTTAATTTCCTTTGGAGTTAATAATCCTTTCGTTTACTTGGATGGTTTTTCGTGTGCTTATAATCAGTGCACACTCAGAACCTTTTCTTGGTTCTTGGTTTCAGGATTCTATGTATTTTTCTTTCTCATTTTTTTTTTCTCATTTTAATGAAGCACACTTACAGCTTCCTGAGAAAAGGTTGATGGAAGGTAAAATTTTTCGAACCTTATTCACTGCTCATCTTTATTTGATAGTTTGACTGGGAATAGAATTCCAGGTCAAAAACAAAACGAAGCAAAACAATTTTTCTTCAGAATCTTACCAACCTTGAGCAATTGCCATCTAGTCTCAAGTCTGTTTATTGCAAGTCTGGTGCCATTTTGATTCTTTATATAAACTAGGGTTAGCAAACTATAGCCAGTGGGCCAGACCCAGCCACTTGTTTTATCAATAGAGTGTTATTGGAACACAGCCATGCTCATTCATTTACATATTGTCTATGGCTGCTTCCATGCTACAATAGCAGAGATGGGTAGTTTTGTCAGAGATAACATGACCTGCAAAATATAAAACATTAATGATCTAGCATTTTGCAGAAAAAGTTTTCCAATCTCTGATGCAAGTGCTGGGTTTGTTTACTCATAAGATTTTGTCCCAGTGTTTTAATGAATCTTGGCTCATGTTCACTCACTGTTAAATGATTCCCACTATAATTTCTTTTATAATTTCATCAGTTCTTTATTTTTGGAGCTTCTATTATTTGAACCACCTCCTTCCTCTTTTTTTCTTTTTTCTTTTTTTTAACTTTGTCTTTTTACTCTAATTTCTGGGATATTTTTGTAACTATTTTCTCAAGTTTCAATTAAAGTTTTTGGTTCTGCTATCATTTTAATTCCCTGTCCCCCAAAATAGCTTTCTGATCTTGTTTCAATATATTCTCCTTTCTTTTTGAGGACAGTTAATTTTGACATTTTCCTTTTTCCTTTGTACCTCTGTCTTCCATGATTTTTTTTTCTTTTTATTTTGGGCTGTGATTTTTATATTCATTGCCTTTCTCATGTGCTGGTGGTCCTCGTAATGTGGGACATAAACTAGTTGCTTAAAGCTTTATGCCTGTGGGTGGGCTTGCCACCATGGGCTTCTCTATAAAGTAATCGGACAGGGACTTTTTCTGGAGAAAGGCCTGGTGTCAATCTCTCTGAGGCCTTTTGCTTGGGCTAGTCAGGTTTTCTAGGGAAGGATTTTCAATATTTGGCCCACGGGCTTTCAACCTGGAGTTAAATGAGAGAAGAGTTTTGGGGCTCTCAACATTTAATAAGTCTCCCCTCCCCCCATTTTAAGAACTATCTCCCAGCCATCAGTTGAGTCTGTGTTCCAATCTAGAGGCCATCTATCCTACACATCATCTTCTGCCTGTAAAAGGGAAGGGTAATCGCCCAGTTGCACAAATGGGGAATGGGGTCCAGGAGGGGCTCTGTGCTGAACTGATAGATGGCTACTCAGTTCCAATGTCCCTTCTGCTCCCCCACATCATGACTCTAAACTCTTGCTTCTACTACAGGATCTAGAAGCCCAGAAACTGAATTCTTAGAGTACTTGCTGGCCAAATTCTGGATTCAAGTCTGTCAAATGAGAGATATGCCTATAAGATTGGAAGGCATAGAAAAGGTGGATACCACATTATTGCCCTCTGGCAGCTACAGGCAATTTTGTTGAATTCAACAAATATGAGATTTCATAGCAGCTTCAGAGTATTTCCTTGCAAATCACCCACTATGATGATGCTTCATATATCTGTGATCATCTCTGGAAGCTTCCTGAATTTCCTGCAACTTCTTGACTCTCTAAAACTTACAGCAAGTCTGAGAAGTAGCCACAAATTTCTCCGACCTGCACTTCTCTTATTCTTCCAACAGTTTTATGAGTGGCTAATTTTCTGTATTGAATCCCTTCCTGACTCGTACAGAGTCTAAGTGCTCTTTGAATGAACTTTCAGCCAATCCTTCTGTTTTTAGCTTCACCTTTACCCTATTTGTAGAGGTAACTTGGTAAATTGCACAACTTTTTAGCTTTCCTTACTGAAGACTGTCTTGGATTTCATAAAGCAATTACCATTTGCTCACATGCTTTGCAGACTCAAAAGTTTTGATATCAAGATCTCCTCTGAGGCTCTTTGTTTTTGGGCATTTATGCCTTATATATATATATGTGTATATATATGTGTATATATACACACACACATATATATATACGTACGTATATATATATATATATATAATTTATGTTTGTCATTTTATAATGGGTTTTGGGCTGAAAGCAGAGAAATTTGGCCCTGCATTCAATCCACCACCATCCTGTATTAACTCCTTCATCCACTCATCAGCAACCTCAGTCCAGACACCACCCTCCTCTCCAGCCTCCTCTTGTACCATATTCTTCTTTATACCAGTTACACTAACCTTGGTGATAGCCCTTGAACCCACCAACATATCTGCTACTTCGGGATGTTTTATACACACTGTTACTTCTGCCTGGTCCATCATCCCCCTCCTCCTCAAGCCTAAATGTGTACCTATTATTTACATCCCCCAGAGAGCCATCCCTGACCACACTTATTTATAAATTAGGTTATATCCTTTTATTTTCACAGAACACATCTTTTTAGAATCACATTTATATTTTAGTTATGTTTATTTATTTAATGCCTATCTCTCCTACAAGAATATAAACTTTATACTTAGCATATCTAATAAGATCTCTAGTAATTAGAGAAAAAATATTTTAAGAAAATTTTCAGACAGAGAACATTTTGTGTTGCCTGGCCTGTCAGCTGTGATAGCAGCATTACCATCCAAAAAGAAGAAATATTATGAGATCAATTTTTTTAAAGACTCTCACCCTCAAAATATAAATTTACCCATTTTGTTTTAATTCTACTATCATCAAGAAAAAAAGAGAATAGGATCAATTTATAGGTTACATGGCTAAGTGTCCCTATGACATGTCTTCCTTTCCTTTTCTTAAAGAAAGCCATTCCTTTTATTTTTTATCCCTTTAGGCCTGAGCCTATAGAAAAATATTTCTTTAATAGTGTTCAAATGAAAAAAAAAAAAGAAAAGTGATGAGAAAATTCATATAATAAAATAATCAACGCAAACGACATTCCATTGTCCAGAAAAAAATCCTCAATCAACTCTCTTAGAATTACTGAATCTGATGAGTAATTGTGGCTTAATCTCTAATTATAAGATCAAGGCACACTGTCAGAAGCACTGCCAACATTAAATAGACATTTTATGGTCCTCATTTGAAGGTGGAACTTTAAAGAAATTGAAAACCATTAATCAAAAAACATAAATCACCCACAGCAAGTATTAATTGAAAATCCCTAAACCTGGTAAAACTAAAATTTATATTTCTCAAATAATATTCATCAATGCTTTATTATACTAGAATCCTTAAGAGCAGGACAAGTTTTGGGGGAAATTTGTAATAATTTCAAATTGTATGCTCATTAGATGATTAGTGTGAAGTTTGCCCACACAGCTAAAGAATCTTTTTTGGGGAAGTGGGGTGGGGTGGGGGAGAAATTTATAGTATTTGTTCTATGGAAATGTATCTATTATTTAAATTCTCTTTTCATGTTATTTTGAGAAAATAATAACATTTTATGTATGCACAACATAGCTGTTTCTAGTTTATGAAAAGTTTTTCTTAGTAAAAAAACTTTTTTAATAAAAAGTTTTGCTTATAAAAATAAGTGAAAAGTATTACTTATTTTACAACAATTTTTTAACAATAATTTCTTCACCTAATTAGACCTTCTAAAATGACATGGCTGGACTAAGCAATCATTAAGGTTCTTTCCAGCTTTGAATCTATTGTTTTCAAACAGTGGCTCTGCCTAATCACAAGCACAGTTGAGTAAATTTCCCTCCTCCGTGTGTTTCTGTGTTTGTCTCTGTCACTCTGGTGTTCTCCCAGTAGACACATCATAGGGCATGCTGATTAAATTAGTCAAATTAACTCTTTGCCTGACTCCATCCTCATTAGGCTAATGAACAGACTCAGGAGTACATCTGTGTGTCTCAGTTGTCTTAGGTCAGAAGTACTGTCACTGGGAGCACCAATGAAAAGTTGTAATTGCGACAGCCTTTAGGAGTTTGTAGCTGGCAGCTCATTTTCCATCCTTTCTCAAGAGGGAGCTTGTGGCTCTGCTGAACAGAAGCCGTATGTGCTGGGCAATCTCATTTTCTCTGCTGGATCATTGTGAAAGAAGGTGTAATTTTGTTTCCTCCCCCAGGAAAGGGTTTCTTGGGTAGGCAAGTGTGAGAGATGTTGAACAAGCATTAATCACAGGGTGGGGAATCCTATTATAACCATAAGGTGCTGGGAAGCGATAGATCTTAATGATAGAGCAGCCGTGTGAGTAGCTGCTCTGCAGATTTCTTTTGATTAAGCGTATGTGTGTGTGCATGCAGGGGATGAGAGAAGGAGACCTGGAAATAGATCTGGGGAGACAGATGAGGAAGAGGAAACGACTGGTTTCAAAGGTTGAGTGTCCTCAGATTCTAAGAGGCACACCTCTCCTCTCCAAAAGATACGACAGGATATTCATTTGACTATTTCATTTACATATTAAGCATGGATTTAAAATTTTTGCACTGACAAAATTATTTTCAGTGCCTGGGTACAGTTATAAAACTTAACACATGAGAGTTGATGGCAAAGGGACCAGCACATGGTAAATGTCAAATGCATTTTTGAACGGACAGCAAGATACTGTGACAATTGTGTTTAGATACTACAGCCATCTGAGTCCCCCTGGGAAATGGTGATGACCCAGGCAATTGCTTTCTCTGGATATGTGGCTGAAGATACAATAATACATCCAGGGGTTGTGGTCCATTTATGATGGAAGCTCTTTGTTGGTTTTTTAGAAGGAAAAAAAAATTGCTATGTCTAACCCTATGAGTACTAGGTGAAGTAGAAGTCTCTCTCTCTCTCTTTGGAACTCTCAGGAACACAATTATATCGCCACGTAAGGCTGGAAGTAAAAAAAAAAAAAAAAAAAAAAGTGCATATGCACAACCAGCAAATGTCTAATAGTCTGGAAATGAGAAAACTATAGAATTCTTCAAAAAATTAGACAATTATTTTTGAATTATATCTTTGTAGGGCACTTTGTGTGAGAGTCTCTCGAACGGCTCAGAACAGTGATCAGTAGATCCCAGAGCTGTGTTTATGGCTCTGCGGCCGCTGAGAAAGTTGTCTGAGCACCAGAGCTGATCTGAGGGACACCGGGCACAATGCCCATGCCAACAAGGTCTGGGCTTGTCCACACTTCGATGTTTTCCTCGCCTAGAACTTGCCAAGATGCTTAGCAGTTTTGGAACACTTAGCTCTATCTTCACCGTAGGGATCAGTCATATTATATGCCTAATTATATGCCCTGGGGATTAGGCATAACATAGGAACAAGTATCATGGGGGGACAAAAGGTTTTGGTAATGGAATGCTCCTTTGTCACCACATGATTTCGGATTTTACTGGCGAGTTTATGTCCTGTCTCTCTATATCCTACTATCAGTCTTACTGTCAGTCTCTCAATCTGTAAAATGGGGATAATTAAGCCATCTACATCATCAAGTCATTGTGAGGAATAAATATAATAATCCATGCAAAAGGCTCAATACTCTACCTAAATATTAACTGCAATTACAAACGTAGCCTACTGGGGCTGTTCCTTGAATCTCAAAGTATTAAAGTGGTTAGCAACAAAACTTTGATAAAATGCAACAATTTTTGATGAAATAAAAATTTTTGTAGCCAAGAGGATGCCTCGTAGTTACTATGGACCTAGGGAACTAGAATGGTTCCTTGAAAATTGATTTCTGCATTGCACTCTTGCAAATTGAGGAGGGATCTTTCCCTATTTTTCTCCACTGGAGGGAAGGGCTATGCCAGCAAAGTGACTTAAGCCCTCCAGTGTAACTGAATTTAGTGACTTAGCTCTGTTAGTGAACACTAGCCCATGCCTACTCAGTGGGCACAGGGGAATGGACTTTTAAAGTGCTACTGAAAGTTCATAGGAGTTTATTGGGTTTAGCAAGCAAACCATACTCGAAGGCCTAGATGTTTAAGAGCACAGAACAAGCTCAGAAAAATGTGAGAAAGAATATTTGATGATATGTTACCCAGGGCCACAGTGAGATGCAGCACAAGAAACCTGGGAAGATTACTCTCCAAGTGTTTCTATAAAACAAACACAATATATCAGAGCAAATATATCGAGGCAGAAGGCCTCCCAGGTTAAACTTGAAGGGAAAGGATTCGTCTGGCAAAAGAAAAAAAAATGTCTTAATCTGAAAGCTGATTGGTCAACAACAGAGGAGGTCAAAGAAGGTAAAGGCGGGCTTTCCATCTCTAGCCCTATCCAGAAGGGCTAGATTTCCTGAGCCTGAGCCCTGACAGCACAGGTACCCCACAGAACTCTGGTGCCTTGGCCACAGCAGCCCTTTGGTTTAGGCAGATTTCGTATCAAGCAGCCTTCTGGTGAGCATTGTCCTACTCAGATGTACCCATGGAGACTGATACTTTTGACTATAAATGAATAAATTGGCATTCTGGGGGCTTAATGTCAAACTTGGGAGCTGGGTGTGTGTGATTCATGTCCCTGAGCCCAATTACCTCTGGATGTATTGACCACTAAATCTCCAACCTTCGTATCCAGGGCCCAGACCCTTAGTTACGACACCGAGATTCTCCCTCTCTGCAGGAACCTGTCTGAGGCCAATTGGCTTTTCCCAGGAAATATCGCTCTATCTTTTTCAAATTGCAGGATGAATTTGACATAACTGTGAAGAGAAATCAAGGCCTTTATCAATGCAGTTAGTGTTAATATTGTTGTTGCCATCACTATTGGAATATTTATGAAGAAGGTATTTACCTTGCCTTTGAATTTGAACTTCTTTCCAAAATCTTCCAAGTACTGAAACTCTACTACAGAACTTTTCCATTTACAGCAATATAAGGACAAAAGCAAGTCTTTTTCGTAAAAACCATCTCATCTACTATTTTTTTTAAAGTAGGAATGTGTAAAGGTGAAGTTTGGAAAACAATAGAATAACCATTCCATAAATTGCTATAACATCTGAGTCTTGAGCGGATACAAAAATGATCTCTGGCACCATTGACCAAAAAATACTATTAATGCCTTATGTTTATACCTGCTTTAAACCTTCTCTAAAGTTCTTTTACTGCTTTCATATCACTTGATATTCATAATGACCCAATGGGGTAGCAAGGAAATGATGATTATTATCCCTGTTTGAAAGTTGAGGAAACTAAGGGAATTTTTTGGTCCTCCCTCGATAAGACATCAAATGGCTGGCTAGGAAAAGAGCTAAGAGGTTAGCGCCTCACCTCTATTTCCTGTGGTGTTCCCCTTAGTGCACCCTACCATTTGCATGTGCTCACTTTGGCTGTTGACAACAATCATGGCTACAGGATAGACTGCAGAACAGATAGTAACAATGCCCTAATCTGCCCATTTCACATCTCTAGATTGTCAGAGCCTAGGAAACCTTCAGCGCTAATAATCATTCAGATTAGTTTGAAGGAACCTACTCAATTAACGTGATTACCCTGACTCTTTATTATGCGTTATTTTTCTACTAATGTCATGGAATCAATTCTATATAATGGTTTCATATTCCACAGCTTTTCGAAATGTTTTGCCAGAGATGGAAGTCTAGTTTGTTGTTACAGAAAATTTTGATTCCCATAGAGGTATCAAATCTGTAATTCTGGTGTTTTCATTATAGTCTCAGATTTAAAAACAACAACAACAACAACAACAATGAAAAACAACAACAAAAAAACCCCACCTTCTCCTTTCCAATACAACTCTTAAAATGGCTATGTATTCTTTGATAAACTCTCTTTACTTTGTTGTCGTTTCCTTCTGAGATTTCCTGTTTTTCACTGATTCCATTCTGGTCGGATGAAAATGCTAAAACATTTTTCTTTTTCATCAGATCCGTTCTCTTGAAATCCCTCTGCTGCCTTTCCAAACCGCATTTAAACTTTGTGGGATTTTTTTTTTTTTTTTGCCCTTTAAGGTTCCTATCAAACTGAATTTTTAAACCACCCTCCCGCCATAAATAAATAAATAAATAAATAAATAAATAAATAAATAAATAAATAACTATACTGCAACTCCTCAATAATCAGCAATAATTAATTCTGACAATGAGAAGGAAAAGAAAATTAAACTACAGCCTGTATTTCCATACCATGCTGAGAAGAATAACTATAGGAAGTTATTAGATTCTCCTCTGTAAATGCTTTAATATAGGACCTGGCAGGTTGCTGTTTCCCCCACCCCCTAGAGATATGAGTTATCTAAGCCAAAATTTTCTATAAAGGTAAATATGAACCAGATAGTTATAAAGAAAGGGATTCAGGGAATGGGGAGAGAGTAAAGAGAAAGCAGTGTTCTGTGCATGCTTGAGCTATGCAATCGTCTGACATGATACTGCCTAGTAGACGGGATTGGGCAGGATTTTTCTACATCCATGGAAGCAGAAGCTCTGAAACTTTCCAGCATCTTCAGAACATGTAATGAATTTGACCCCTGCAGTTCTTGTGTTTGTCCCAAAGAATAAGAGCTGGTGTGTAAGGAACAACCATAGAACAGATCACTGGAGACTCATAATAATAATAATAATAATAAAAATTGAATTTTCATTCTTCTCCCATTTGGGAGATACAGCACTTGTTAAACAAAAATGATCAAGGCACTCTGTAATGCATTATAAATATTTCTACAAGCATTTGTAAAGGATATTGCCTCTGGAGACAAATGTGGTGTTTTCTGTAAATATGGCTCGGGTAAAGACCTGTCAATCTTGACTCACTGATATTTTGAGCTGTTACTGGAAGTCTGGGGCACGTGGGGGATGACTTCGTAAACATCAGTTCATTCTGTACCAATAGGAATATTGAACCTGATATTGAAATACTCAGGACAGAATGATATTTAAATGTCAGTTTCCCATTAGCGGGAACTGAATGCAATAAGCTTCAAGTTTTCAGAATTACTTTATGGAAAATGACATATATCAGAAATTAAATTGAAGATAAAGTATAATTTTGACAGAAGTACATTACAATTAGCATTAACTGGGTTGACTGGTCTATAACAACCCCGTTTACCAATGCATTCCGGACGCATCTGCTTTCTGTAACTGCTCATTTAGGTGGAAGTTCATGAATTTTCTATACTAAGTGCCTTTCCTTATGTTTCTTTTTCTTTCATGTTAGTGAGTAGAAATAAGAAGCTTTCTCCCTTAAAAATATAGACCAGAAAGGGATTAATAGAATGCCAGTTATGTTGTTCAAGATTAATAGATGTTAATAAAATGAGGTACTAAAACTGATAATTGGATTCAGAAGATTGAACTGTGGCAAGGGATATTTCTTAAGTTTTTTTTTTTTTTTAAATATATATGTGTGTGTGTGTGTGTGTGTGTGTATTTTTTTTCCTCAAAGGAGGTATATTAGAGGACAGCCCCGGTATTGGGATCTGGAAGGGCCTAATTTTCTTTGGAAAGTCTCCGTCTATTGGTTTATTAATTTTGTATTCATAACTTTCTTGGAGCAGGGTGCTTAGTGTTTAGATTTTCATCTCTGTTGCAAAATGATAGGGCTCAAAATTACTTGATTTCAATTGATATTATTTTCTTTGGAAAGCTGCAAAAAAGTCAGGATGCAGCAATTATTTATACATTTACCATTTCATTGTTAGTGCCCAAGTACTTTCCAATTGGAACTACTACAAATCAACATATTTGGTAACTTTTACAATGACATGTTAGTAATAGTAACTACTACTATCTTTGCATATGTGTATATATCCATACATGTCTTTCCAGAAAAGAATATTCTGTATACAACTGGAAGAATTTTAACTTTAAAAAATGCTTATAACTTTGATTTTAAGATAGAATGCAAGGAAATAGATTTTGAATTTCAGACCTATCGTCGAGATACTTCGAGGCCTGGAAAATTACAGGCCTATCATTAGCGTACTTATTTGCAGAGAAAATCTCCTTTGACTATTTGATAGATTGAATATTCCTGGACAGTAAATGAGTCTTATATACTTTTTATTTGCCACAGCAACTAGTAAGAGTTCTGAGTATTTTACCTGGCAATCTGTAATCTTCTTGCTTCAAAAACATATTTCAGGTAGATTATCACTGAAGACAACTGTAGAGTAGAATTGCTAAAGATAAAAGTAAATAATTAAAATTTTATAGGTGGGAAGAGAATTATACCTCAAACCTGGGCTAATATTGAATTCTACAGTTTTAGTTCTAAGCCTCCTAAGAAATACAACATGATAGATAAATATTTCTCATTATCGAATGCAAGAAAGTAAATCATTTTGTCAAGAGCAACGGGCTCTTACTGATAAGAAAATCGAAAATGGATTCATCACATGGATCTGTAGAGGGAGAATATTAAGCTACATGAAGTCTATCTTGAAGAGGGATTTTTTTTTAAAAAAAACAGAAATGTTCTTGGTTGATTTTGTCTTATGTTGATACCTAAAAAAAAAAAAATAAAGACTTGCTCGCCTATTATTAAAATGTAGTTCAGCAGTCATCATGAAAAAAAAAATGTGTAGAAAGACTGCCATATTCTAGAAATTAGATGGCTGCCCAGAGAGTTACATAAACAAAGAAGAGCTGGAGAGAATTCAGCATAATAACAGCAGCAACACAAATAAATTCAGGCAAAATCTTCACTAAAAAAAAGCCTCATCCTGGCAAGCAGCCGAGGGATGTTACACTGGGCAGGGTCCTTCCTCAGAAACCTCTCTGCTTCCTGGTTAGGAGGGCTTTCCTCCCAAACTCTAAGGTTTGCTGGTCATTTTATCTCAGAATTCTTCCCAGAGCTACTTTTACTAGGCTCCGTCTCGCTGACCTCACTCTGACCCAGACACATAGTCAAAGAGCTCTCTCTTACCTCAGTGCCTCCCCACCCCAACTTCCTGTTAAGAAACACCCTCGCCTCTTACCTCTCATTTCTGTCCCCCAACGCTGGGCCAAAATACACTTTGTCAGTCCAGGAGTAGTCTCTGCTTACATGCCACTTGCTTCATGAACTCTTCCCTGACTACACAAACCCAGGTTAGGTGTCCGCAGGTCAGCGATTCTTCTCCCTGACTACATATTAGATTCACCTGATACACACCTCCAGCACACCAAGTCCCTGTCTCCAGTTTCAGAAATTGAAACTAGAAGGTTCTGCTTTAACTGGTCCGTGTGAGGCACGGGCACAGAGAGTTCGTAAATTTCCCCAGGTGACAATAATTATGCAGGCACCGTTACGAACCTCTGAATGACCTATTAGCTCTTCGAACTTTCCTATCGTGACGCCTACCAATTCGATTTCATTTCAAATCTAATTTATTGAGCATTTACAATGTGTATAGAACAACTTGGTGAATTATTAGTGAGTAAAACAGGTAAGATCTCTACCTTTACGGAGCTTACAGAAGAGTAGGGAGACGAATACCGAATGAGTTATTCATAAGTTTGATTAAGGAGGACCAGCCGTGCAGGGTATGATGGTCAGCTATGACAAAAAAGGAATTTAGTTTAGTAGATTGAATCATATTTTGCAACTCTTGACACACATCTTATTATAACTGTATCTCTATACCCTTAGTACATAACTTTGCATTGCCCTCCCCCGTGGCCGCTTTCCCCCTACATTGATGCCGAGCTTGGTTGGGTGACTTGTTTTGGCCAATGAAAAGTTAATGAACATCATGGAGCAGAGGATTTTAGTGTATTTGACCTCTTATGTGTCAGTGATCCACCATGAAGAGAGCATGCTCCGAGAAGCCTAGGCACCAGAGTGAACGCAAGTGTCTTAGACTTGAACTTAAGTCACTGTGAGAATTACAGTGAGAACACAGGCTCAGGAGCCTTCAGCCTGAAGCGGAACCTCCCATGGGAGCCCAGCCTAGATCAAGCAAACTATAGCAAACCTGCAGGCCTGTGAGCATGAGGATATGGGCTTCACGTTGTAAGCCACTGAGTTTTGGGATGCTTTGTTATACACCATTACTGTGGCAACAGCTAACTAATATATCAGTCAGGGGTTCAGACCACACTGTACTTGCCTAAATAAATCATATTTATGTTGTTCATTATTGCATTTCCTATTCCTGCCACACTGTGTAATATGTAGAAGGTGCTCAAAAATATGTGTTGAAGGAATGAAAATACAGTTTTTGACCTCAGTGATCTCAAAGGCTAGTAGTGTGAGACAGTTCTGCAAACAGATAGTTACAATATGAAGTGATAAATGCAGTAATAGAGGCACTATGATAGCAAGGAGGTGGAAAGCCTTCAGGTGTGGTGTTACCTACACCAAGGAAAAGTGTCAAAAACCAAGCACTCAGATTTAAACATAATAAGAACCACTTATTTTATCATCAGAAGCTTTTATTAAGCTCTCTGGTGCAAGCTGGGCTACTTTCAAAGTCACATAAATAGACTTATAGTTCCTGCCATGACTCAATAAATTACAGGTTTAAAGATTTTCAACATATCTACTGAATAAAATGAGATATATTATATTTATTATATATTATATATTATAAAACATGCTCCACATTGCATGCAAGGTAGGGTCTAGTGATGTGAAATATCGGAGAGTAGTAGATTGGAATAAATATTTAAATACCTTGAAAAGGCAAGTTGTTATTTTAGGAATCAAAATGAAAACTCGTAAGAAACTGGACAGAGTGATGGGGAGTAAGAATTGGCGGATAGAGGAAGATCACAGTACAGGAAGTGCCTACTTCCCTGTCTCCTACTTTACATTAAAAGGTCCTCTCCAAATAGCCAGTGGCCAACTAGTATATTTGGACTGAGAATTCTACGTGACGTAGCACCCTTTGCAAATGGCCCTTTGAGAACATATTAATTCTTAACTTGATCAAACTTAGAAATGTGTTCTCATTCCTGACTGAGTACTGCAGAGAAAGAGATACTTAAGAAAGGGAAGAAACAGCAAGATATTTCTAAGGGCTGAGGCTCTCAGCATTTGCTAGGGTCAGTTGGTTGGCTTCTCAGTGAAACCTCCTCTACAGGCCTTCAGACCATCATTTATCTTCCAAACCAGTTAATATCCCCTATCCTCTTTCTAACTTCTGAAAAATGTATTTAAATCTCTAATTTGCTGAGGTCTCCCATTGCATTCACCTTGTGCACTATTTTCTTTGTGGATTAATACCTTTTTATTGATATTTTAGAACAAGATTTGGGGGAGCAGAGGACTAAAATGTCAATCTGATATTTTTAAAACTAAAATCCACGACATTATTCATTTTGACTAAAAATTGGGAGACAACCTACATTTCCTGAAATCAGCAAGTTGGTAAATAAATCAGGTGTATGTATACCAAGATTACACGTAGGTGATAAAACTTACGGTTTTGAAGATTATTTAATGACAAGGAGAAATATTTAGAATAGAAAATGGTTACAAAAGTCAGAATATAGAATTCTCTGTAGAGTCTGACCTCAATTCTCTCATTCACATATCAAAATAATAATAGCTGTTAGTATAATTGGATAATAAGATTGTAGCAAATTTACTTTGTCATTCTTTTATGCAAGATATTCAGCTTTTTTTTAGTGTTAGTTTTATAATCAGTAAAATAATATCAAAAAACCTTATGCCAATCTTTTCTTCATATTTTTTAGAGAGTAAATCTCTCTAATCTTGACTATAGATACTTTTATCAATAAATAAAGGAAAAGCAATTCGATTACCATTTAATTCCCAGAATGACTGATTACATTTTTTCAAGGCCTTAAATTCCCCAAATTTAGTTGCTTAAAAGTCTGCAGGATACTATTTCTTCCGGGATTTTTGCTTCTTACCACTTTCCAGATAAATAAGAGAAGGATGTAAAATTATGGAGAGAAGATCTTCAAAATTAAGCATTACTAACACAAACTTTTTTAGGCATCCACTCTTATGCATTCTGCTTTGCAAAACTGGGTATGAAAAACATTCACATTTCATCTATATTAAATGTTGTAAATTACATTCTCAAAAGTCTCTGAGGTGTACCTAACAGTCATGCTAATACTTTCAAACAGCATGACCAAAGCAGGAAGTCGTATCCCTAAATAAGACAGGAGGTTCTGCTTAAAGCCTCACCATGGAACATTTCATTTATTTTGAATCTGTGTGCAATGATTTGTTTATACCTGGGTTTTTCAGATTGCAAGCAAGTTTACTAGATTACGGAGATGAGAGTACTAACATTTTCATCTAGGTTTTTATGTTTCTTAGTTCGAGTGAGAGGGTACCTCTATAGTCAATTACCTTAAAGGTCATGATGGTTTTTTTTTTTTCCCAGCATCTATTGCCCTCAAATAAGCTTCCAGCCATTTCTTCAAGGTTCTGTATTGCAGACTGTAAAGGCGATGCAAAAAGAATGAACTGGGTGGGAGATGGTCATGGCGGGATGCTCAGAGATGGTTTCTTTCATCTGAAACATGAGAACAGTGTGAAGAGGAGCACAAAGACCCCACGGTGGGATGGCGCTTGGCTTTTCCAAGGAATGGGAAGAGAGCCACTGTGTCTGAAGCACAGGGAGCCAGGTGGAGAATCACATGATTGGGACTGGAGAAATGGCTTTTCAATGACACCATTCTTGACTAAGCCAGCTCTCTGGCTTGGGCATTATTGACTCCGCCTCGAAGTGCCAATCCCACGCCCTGTGTTCCTAGCAGCCAATGCCCCGTGCTTCCTCCTGGCACCTTCGTGCCCAGTAAGTCCACATGGCAGCAGATGAGGAAGAGAGCCTGGCATACACTCCTGCCTCAGGATGGAGCTCCGCGCTACGACCTTCCCTGCTGGTTGAAAACAACTTTAAACTCTCAGTTACTTTTTACATGCCTGCCGGATCACCCTGCCCTAGCTTTAGACAAGAGAAAGTTGGAGATAATCAGAAACTAACTAAGACTCATTTAGTAAACATGCAACCCAATTTGTAAAAAATTTACATACTTCACTACATAGGGATAGGATGACTGACTGTGGAATATGGGGGACGAAAAAGATTAATGCCTGTATCATCTAGTTAATTGTAAGTTCCATTAAGAAAAGGCTTATGTCTAGTTTTTTTTTTTTCAACATTGTATCTGTGAAGCCTAGGAGAGTGCCTGGCACATAGCAGTACTTAAATAATGTTTGTGATATTAATGAATAAAAGCTGATTGCAGGGCTGGGACACAGGTACAAGGTGAGCCTGGACTATCTCATTATGTCATTAAGTAAGTAAGTGATAAAAAAAAAATGTAGACAAAACATAAACATACAGAAGTCAGCTCGAAGAGGCTGTCCTTATCTGGTACAATTTTAAGCACAAAATAAATGACAGTACCGCATTCAATAAAATAGGAATTTATGAGTCCATGCTGATAATAATTAGATAGTAAATAATTGGAAAAGAGAGTGCTCTTTCTTAAAGGAAAATTCAGATAGGTAACTGTGGATAGAGTAGCAGAGTTGGAAATTCACCATTTTTCAATTATAATAGAGATCAAGCAAGAATCATGGATGCTAAATCTAGAAGGAAGAGTGTGATGAGGAGTAGGGTGTTTATACATTTTTAATACGACTACCTCCAGATTGCTCACTAGTTGCAGTTGTAACTGTCAACTAGTGACACGACTTAGATTAAATATTCTCTAAATGCAATGTGTGATCTTAGACTAGATCCTGTACTAGAGGTGAAGAAAAAAGTTATAAAGGACTTTATTAGAACATTTGACAAAATTAGAAAATGGTCTGTTAAGGTAAAAAAGTATCATATCGATGGTAACTTTCTTAAAGTTGGTAATTACCATGGTTTCATAAAATCACCACTCTATTCTAAGGAAATACTGAAATGTTGAAGGATAAAGAAGTATGATCAATGCAGTCTATTCTAAAGACATTCAGAAGGGAAATACTATACACAACACACACACACACACACACACACACACACACACACACACACAGAAAAGAAGAGATACAACATATACTACAAATGTTAAAAGTTACATGCCTGTGTAAAGGGTATTGTGCTCTGTATTATTTTGTAACTTTTCTGTGAGTTTGAAATTATTTCCAAAAAGAAAGAAAAATAATAATATAGCAAATACATAAAACAAAATGAAATCAGGTCAGAGAGGTTGTAAACCTCTGTAAACTACTACTGGTCAAATAATGCGAGGAATTTTGACTAGTGAAAATGAGAGGGAAGGGGGGTCTTAAACGCAGGAAAAACAAACAAAACCAGAAGGCTTCAGGAACATACATATAGAGAAGAGAAAGTAAAGACATTAGGGAGAAAAGGGTCTCGTTTAGCTGAAGTGTATAAAATTATAGAGATAGATCAATAATGGTAATTGGAAATGTATTATGAGAGGCTATCTCGAATGTCTAAGTGAAGCTTAGAACAAATATTATAAACAATCTATCATAGTATATGAATAATTATAATAAAAGTCATAAAGGAAGATTATTTTTTTAAGAAGTATAATTTCATAGAAGAAACAATGTTTTCTCAGCTCTGTCTAATCTAAATAAAAATCAACCAAATAAAAAAGTCCAGATATGCTGGTCACCTATTTAGCTACAAAACTAAAACCCAAAGATGCTGCTCAGAAACTTAAAATCAAAAACAAAATAAAAATCGGAGAAAAGTTATTACAGTGAACTTTGGATCCATTTTAAATTCTTTCAAATTTTTCATATTATATTACTATTTGTTAAACTGCTGAAATATTATTTGAAAGGTCTGCATTTTCTAATCATTGGCAGCTTCTTCCTTTTCTCAAGTTACTATAGCCTGTGTGATCAATCCTTTATTCAGCTTTCAAATGAAAAACTGTTTCTCATCTCAAATCTCCCCCTCTTTAGCTAGGAGCTGCTTTTGCTGCATACAAAACACCCTGGGTAGCTAGCTGTGCACTGATTTCTCTACATTGTAGACAGGGAACGCAGTCTGCCTGGGAGTTAACAATTGACCCAAAGAGAGTGTTTCACAAGGTCAAAGGCAGCTGTGAGGTCCAGGGGGCTGAGGCTGGCATGGAGGCCAGGAGCCGTAGGTCCTAAGGAGGAAGTAATTGGTAGTTTTGTGTTTCAACCAAGTGAAGTGGGTAAAGGCTGGATTAGAGAAGGTCAAAGAGAGAATTGGAAGAAAGAAATTTAGAGGAACAGGTGCAAACTTTTGGCCAGGAGGCATTACTTAACCAAAAGAACATGGCAAGAAATAATCAAGGCCCAAGGAGTCAACAGGGGTTGCCGTCTTCTCCCAGGACAGAGTTCCGAGTCTGGTCAAGGTAAACATAAGGGAGATGGCAGAACAACCAGATAAGGGGGTGAAAATAAAAGTTACAGGAAAAGCTACCAATTAGAAAACAGAATTGGAAAAATCTGAATTGGAAAACTTGAGTCCAGCAGAGTATATGATGAAGGGCATTTAAATCCATGTGTCAGAGCGGTTGGTGGATTAGAAGCTGCGAAAAGTTATAAGCAAGACGAGGACAGAAGAGGAAAGAGTGTTCTAAAGGAAAAGGAACGGAGAAGGCATCCAGGAAGTAATATTTTATGATAAAAACGGTGGCTAAGCCAACGAAAAAAGCTCATCACAATGTTCTTTTGTATAGGTGCCTATGAGATTTGTTATTAAAAAAAAACTTTAATCATGAAGTATTTGCTTCATAAAAGAATACATTTAATATACATGTAAAATATAAAGCTAATGCTCAGAAACATACCACATTCCTAAGAACTAGAATGTTATCAACTCTCCAAGAAAGGGAAGCCCAAACTCCTTCCCCTGGCACCATGAAGTCACGTATGTGTGGCTTATCCTCTACTTTTTAAAAATAATTTTTCCACATATGTATCATCGCTAAACATTATATTGATTAGTTTTCTTTCTTGTTGAGCTTTATAAATATAGTACCATAGTACCACTGTATACAGTTTCATGTGCTTTTAAGACTGATGTATATATTTTGTATTAGTTGTTTTTCCCTAAAGGCAAATGCAATAGGAGAGATAATTATTTATTTTAAGGAATTGATTCAAAACGTGGAGACTGGCAAGTCTAAAATTTGTAGGCCAGGCTGGCAGGCTGGAAATGATAAACTTGACAGGGTTTCAATGTTGTAGCTTGAGGCAGAATTCTTTTTTCAAGAAACCGCAATATTGGCCTTTATGTGCTTCAACTGATTGGGTGAGGCCCACCTGAATTATGTGGATATTCTGCTTTACTTAAAGTCTACTGATTATAAACATTAAATCACATCTAAAAGGTATCTCCGCAGCAACATCTAGACTAGTGTTTGACCAAACAGCCTGGGACCATAGCTTGGTCAAATCGACATGTAAAATTAACCATCACATGTTTTAAGATTCACTCTTATTGCTGTGTGTAGTTTTCATTCATTTCAGCTCACTCGTCATTCCATTATTTCCACATTCTCTTGTTAATTGACACTTAGGTGTTTCCATCCCTCTGGTGTTATAAACAAAGCTGCAGTAAACATGTGTGTGCACGTCCCTTTGTGCACATGTGCAAGAGTTCTTCAGGAGTATAGGAATAAAATTGCTGGGTTGTAGAATGTGTAAATTCAACTTTAAAAGATGGTGCTAAACTGTTTGCTAAGGTGATTGTATCAACTTCCATTTCTTTCAAAACATTTAAATAGGTGGAGTTGTGGTTTTCGATATTCGAGTTCTGAAAACAGGATGAGATACATGAAAAGAGTCAGATTCATTTGACGATTTGATCCTTATCCATTGTCTCTCTTCCTTACGTCTCCACGCTTACCCCCAGATTATTTAGAAGCTAAGTGAGGAGTGAAGCAAGCTTCGTGAGGAGTTTAAATAAAGACACTGTAAGCCAGTGTTTTATGCAGCAAGTATTTATTATCTCCTATGTACCCAGGCATTGGGGGATGATGCTCCACCAATGCCTTTTTAACTAAGAGTCTGGAAGGGAGATAGATATATAGATAGGAAATTATAACAGTGCTAAGAGTAAGTATACATGTCAGCATATGGTAAGGGTACATATTTCTAGTCTTGAGGATTGGCGAATGTTTCCTGGGATAAACACTACAGTAATTATAATATACAGGCATTGGTAGACATGGGTAGATACATGTATGGGCAGATCTATGGCTATGTATCTAGTAAGTATTTGAATTGTTATGTAGTGTCAATTGGAGTTTGCACTAAGCCTACCTCCCTGGGGTTGTACATTATAAAATGTTTCATATCTATAGAGAAGTTCAATGAAGCAGTATCTCTGTTATTCATAGTAAGAGATCACTACCATCAAGGTGGGAGAGACAAGTACTAGGGACCTCAGATCCTCTAGATCATTCCAAAGCCACCTCTAAACTTGCCTTCTGGATGCCTGCTGATCTCTTTGAGCAAGATACCAAGAAAGCTGTAGATGTGAGTTTCTTCTTGATCCTGACATAAACCGAACTTAAACCGAGTTTAGGAAGAGGGCAGGGAGATTTTTTGTTCCCTTCTAGCGGTGGCAGAAGGTAAAGACCTCATCGGCTAAATATATTTCACCTGCTTGGTCGCAGGATGTCATGCCCATAAGTTTGCCAAATGATACAATTTACTTCTTATTCTTTCTTCAAATAGTAAGCATTCATTTCCTGGGTGGTGGTTCTTAGCCTGTTGTTTCTTTGCTGCATATTTGTTAACAAGTATATTTATTAAGAATTCAAGATCTTTCCTTTGCATAATTCATTTTCTGTAGCTACTGTTCATAATCAGGTCTTTGCGGTCTGTAATAAGTGTCTTTATAGGAATGCATGACTATAAAAATCGGCTAAAATTCAATACACAGGAACAGTGAGCCTTCAGCCCAGCTAGCAGGAAGATTTATTTTAGCAATATAGCTCTACGGAGGCTGCTGCCTGGTACTTTTTATCCAGCTTACAACATTTTATCTCCTTATGTTGGCCAGAGTTAGTCCTAAGAGTAGGATTCATCTTTGGGAAACCTTAAGTGTCAATAAACTACACCGGTCTTGCAGAGGCCGAGCCCTGTGTTTTCTGAAGAGCATGGCACACTGCCCCAGAAACGCGACAGTTCCTTCAGGCTGTACACCTCACCTGCCCCTCTGTCCGTTTTCCAACCGCCCTCTCCTAGCAGCACTGAACGTCACAGTACTTGCAGTGGTACCACAGAAGGCAGGGGGGATGGGTGAGTGGAGCACAAAGCTGAAAGCAGGGTCATTAAAATGCACTAATCTTTGGAATCCTCAGCGGACACCCCCTGCCCTAATTATCTGGAATGCTAATTGTCAGTTCGATGTCTCTTTACTAAATTCCCTAGTTCCCAGCGGGGTATTAGAGATTTTTCAGAGAAATATCACCCTTCCAGAGAAGACATTTCCAGATACTGATAGTTATTTCTCATCAAAAGCCTCGTTTGCTTCAAAGCTAAAACATCATCCAGTTTAGCCCATAAGTGGACAGGCCATGCACATGTGCACCACGCTTCCATTGGTGGAAGGTCATACTCGTGATCACAGAGCTTCTAATCAGTGGCTTTGGAATTGCCTGCCTTAAATGGGTCACTATATATTTGAGTAACTCATTCAACATTAAAGAGAAAAACAAACAAACAATAAAGGGCCCATAAAAAGACAAAACAGAGACAATGCAAAAGAAAACAAACGAAAATCTATATTTAATATCTTCAGAGTAATAAAAGATACTGCATCTATAAAACAAACACAAGGGGCTATAAAAAAAATCAAGTGATTAGAAAGAGTCCTTAGAATTAGAAATATGATACTAGAATACACAATTCAATAAAAGGATTAGAGGATGAAGCTAAGGAACTCTAAGAAAATAGAACAAAAGGAGACAGAAAATGGAAGAAAAAAAGGAAATTAGAAGGTCAATCCGGAAAGTCTAACATCAAATGAATTAAGAGAGACAGGAAACAACGATGAGAAAATTATAAAACAAATAACAAAATATTTTCTGGACATGTAAATCCTTAAAAAAAGAAAAAAAAAGATTCTCTCTAGCTTCTCTTCTTGGAAGCCTGCTGGAAGGTGCACTCAAGCAAAGTAAAGAGTAAACAAAAAGGAAGATGAATTAAAATAGGTGTCTAACACGAGAAAAGGGAGGCAGGGAAGTAAGCCCTGGGATGGTCTTGGGAGGAGAGGCTGACTGTTTAACCTAGTTAAACATATGGAAACATTGGGAAGATACTGGAGAGAGTTACATAGAAAAGAAGAAGCAATTATTATTGTTTTTATTATTTGACATTAGTTTCGGGTTATACAGTACAATGATTAGACTTTTATACAATTTATGAAGTGACTCCCCAGCCTCCCGGTTACTCTAGCACCCATTTGGCACTACACACAGCCATTGCAATAATACTGACTATATTCCCCGTGCTGTACTCAAGGTTCCTGCGACTTTTTTTTTTTTTTTTTTTTTGCAACTACTAATTTGCGCTTCTTCATCCCTTCGCCTTTTTCACCCAGCCACCCAACCTCCCTCGTCTTTGGCAATCACCAGTTTGTTCTCTATATCTGTGAGTCTGTTTTCATTTAGTTTGTTCATTTCTTTTGTTCCTTAGATTTAACATATAAGTGAAACATATGGTATTTATCTCTCTAGAGTCTGACTTATTTCATTCAGCATAATACCCTCTAGGTCCATCGATGTCATTGCAAATGCTAAGATTTCATTTTTTTTTTTTTTATGGCTGAGTCATATTCCATTGTATATATGTATGAACCATAACTTCTTTATCCAATCGTCTATTGATGGGCACTTAGGTGGTGGCTTCCTTGGCTGTTGTGTATAGCGCTGCAGTGAACAAAGGGGTGCATAGATTTTTACGAATTACTTTTTCTTGGTTTTCTTTGGATAAACACTCAGAAGTGCAATGGCTGGGTCAAAAGGTAGTTCTGTTTTCAATTTTTTGAGGAACCTCCAAACTGTTTTCCATAGTGGCTGTACCAATTCGCAATCTTGCTAACAGTGTACGAGGGTTCCCTTTTCTCCACATTCTCACCAACATTTGTTTTTTTGATTTATTAATGAGAGCCAGTCTAATAGTTGTGAGGTAATATGTCATTGTGGTTTTAATTTGCATTTTTCTGATGATTAGTAACCTCAAACATCTTTTCATATGTCTATTGGAGAAATACCTGTTCATGTCTTCTGCCCATTTTTAAATCAGATTTGTTTTTTTTGTTGTTGATTTTTGTGAGTTCTTTATAAATTTTGGATAGTAACTCCTTGTCAGATGTATCATAGGCAAATATCTTCTCCCATTCAGCATGTCGTCTTTTTGTTTTGTTGATGATTTCCTTCGCTGTGCAAAAACTTTTTAGTTTGATGTAGTACCATTTATTTATTTTTTCTTTTGTTTTCCTTGCCTGAGGAGATATTATCAGGAAAAAAAAATTACTAATAGCTATATCAGAGAGCTTGCTGCCTATATTTTCTTCTAAAAGTTCCATGGTTTTCGGTCTTACATTTAAGTCTTTAATCAACTTTGAATTTATTCTATATGGTATAAGAGTGTGGTCTAATTACTTTTTTTTTTTTTTTTTGCATTTAGCTGTCCAGTTTTCCCAATGTCATTTGTATATTATTGCTTCCTTTGTCATAAATTAAGTAACCATATAGGTGTGGATTTATTTCTGGGCTCCCTATTCTGTTCCATTAATCTATGTGTCTGTTTTTATGATGGTACCTTGTTGTATTGATTACTATAGTTTTATAGTATAGTTTGATTTCAGGTCATGTGATACCTCCAACTTTGTTCTTTCTCAACATCGCTGTAGCTATTTGGGATCTTTCACAGTTCCATATAAGTTTCTAGATTATTTGTTTAACTTCTCTAAAAATGCCATTGGTCTTTTCATAGGGATTGCGTTGAATCTATAGATAGCTAGGGTAGTATGGACATTTTAACAATATTTATTCTTCTTACCCATGAACATAGTCTATGCTTTGATTTATTTGTAGTTCTTCAGTTTTTTTCAATGACTTAAAATTTTTCAAGAACAGGTATTTTACCTCCTTGATTAATTTTATTTCTAGATATCTTATTGGTTTTGATATAATTGTAAATGGGATTGTTTTCTTAATTACTCTTTCTGATAGTTTCTTATTGGTGTGTAAAAATACAACCAATTTCTGAATATTAATTTTGTATCCTGCTAGTTTACTGAATTCATTATCAGTTCTAACTGGTAGAATCTTTAGGATTCTCTTTATATAGTACCATGTCATCTGCAAATTATAACAGTTTTACTTCTTCCTTTTTAATTTTAATAATTTTTTTTTTGTCTAAGAGAAGACTAGGTGTTAATTCTTATTTAAATCCTTGGTAAAATTCACCTATAAAACCATCTGGTCCAAGACTTTTATATTTTGGAAATCTTTTGATTGTCAATTCAATTTTGATCGTGGTAATCGGTTGGTTCAGATTTTATTTCTTCTTGATTCAGTCTTGAAAGATTGTATGTCTTTCAAAGACTATATCCATTTCTTCCAGATTTTCCAATTTCTTGTCATATATTTGATCATAGTATTTTCTCATGATCTTTTGTATTTCTATGGAATCTGTAGTTGCTTCCCCTTTCATTTCTCATTTTATTTATTTGGATCCTTGCTCCTTTTTCCTTGATGAGTCTGGTTAAAGGTTTATCAATTTTGTTTATCTTGTCAAAGAAACAGCTCTTGGTTTCTTTGATCTTTTGTTTTGTTTTTCTAGACTCTATTTCATTTATTTCCACTCTGACCTTTATTATTTCTTTCTTTCTACTCACTTTGGGTTTTGTTTGCTGTTCTTTTTCCAGTTTTTTTAAGTGTAAGGTTAGATTTTTTTATTTGAGATTTTTCTTGTTTCTTGAATTAGGCCTATATTGCTATGAATTTCCCTCAGGATTGCTTAAGCTGTGTCCCACAAACTGTAAGTTGTGTTTTTATTTTCATTTGTCTCTAGGTATATTTCGATTACTTCTTTGACCTCATTGTTAATCTATTCATAGTTTAGTAACATGTTATTTAGTAACATGGTATTTTCCAGTTTTATTCTTGTAGTTGATTTTTAGGTTTATACAATTGTTGTCAGAGAAGATGCTTGATATGATTTCAGTCTTCTTAAATTTATTAAGATGTGTTTTGTGGCCTAAGATGTGGTTTACCTGGAAAACGTTCCATGTACACTTGAGAAAAATGTATGTTTTGCTGCTTTGGGGTGAAATGCATGACTCAGCAGCTGAAAGAGCCTTTTGGGTGGTATGGGAGTTGGGTGGAGTGGGGCCTCATGGAATCACCAGGGTAAAATGAGCAGATTTCATCCGGCCAATGCAAAATCAGGTTTCTAGCCAGTGCTGGATCTGCAGCTTCCCGTAAAAGTCTCAGATCACAGGAAGGCCAACTGCTGTACACCTGAGGCCTGCAGACACCTGAGATTTGTTCATGAAATACTATAGCTCGGGCTATAGTATAGTATAGACTTTTGGTCAGCTACCAAAAGTCTATTTCTACATAAGCGTAATCATACAACCCTTCTTGTTTGGCAAATTGCTTTCTATGCTTAAGCATATATGTGAAAATCTCCCCAGGTCAAGTTTTAAAACATTTTGCTTTTATGAATTTTAAACAATGTGTCATGGTGGGGTTGGGGTGGGGTTGACTCCCACCTCAGATTTGGTCGTGATGACATTACATATGAGGGTATGAAAAGGTTTATTGCTCACATAATGAGGCTCTCTGGGAAGAACAAGGCAGTTTCCAAAGTGATCTGAAAATGGCTTGGGAAGGCAGAGGAAGATTTTATGGTGATTAGGGACTTGTGACTAGGGTAAGTTTTCTCAGGCCCCAACTACTGTTTGTGTGGTTTGAACTGGCTGTAAGTGCCCAAAGAGGGAGCACTGGATTTTCTCATTAGCTCACTCAGATGTAGGGCAGGGGAAAGCGTGCTGATGGGCCTTGAAAGCTATCCCCAGTCAAACATATAAAATGGAGTCAGACTCTTTGTTACACAATGTTTGCTATTCCTTGACAGCTTAGTTACACAGATCCTCTTTACTCTTGGAAAATAATCTCTGCGATTTCAAAAAAGTAGATAAAGCTAAGTGACAGACTAAGGTAATGAATTTGTGGGTTTTTTTGTGTGCGGGTTTAGTGACCTCTCAAACACACTCCTGATGGCAAATGAATGGCAGTGACAAGCCACTGTGAAGCCGGCATGCACAGCAGCATACAGCACCATCCAGGGTCTCCATCTGGAGAGGCTGACGCGCTCATGCTCCTCTAGCTCGGGTCTCGTTTCATCACCTTGCGCAAACCAACCCGCCTCATTCTTGAGAGTCCACGGTGCCAGCGTGGCTGTGCCTAGCTTTCTAATGTGGCCTGGTGTTGCTCGGGCCTATTTTCCGTAAGCCTCTGAAGGACTTTCTCTGTCTCTTTTGTGGAAATGAGTTATATTCCGCTTTGGTCCCAGGAGGAAGGCTCATCATTGGTGTCCCCCATTCCTCTCAAATCTCGGTAGGCACAGAGATTAAAGGTAGAAGGAGGCCTAATATTTTTCCCATCTCAGAGCCGCAGGATTGACTATTGTCTTCTCAGCGAGTGTGAGGGGCTACGTGAGAGTAACCAGAAGGCATGCCGACTGAGGTCTAATCACTGAATTTTGGGTAAAAGCTTGAAAATGGCCTGTTGATAGCGCATAATAGCAGAACAATTATCCTCCCTCTTGCAAAGGATTCTAATTAATGTGGAAACATAAAAGAAAAGGCTGACTCGAGAACAGAAGGTCTAAGGCACCAAGAGCTTGGCTCTCCCAAGCAGCACTTAGAGCGCTGGGAAGTGTTTAGGCTCAATTTGACATTTCATATCAAACAGATTAAAGTCCATGGTTTTTCCCACCTGGCATAATCCTGGCCTGTGGAGGCCACAGTTAACAATTATTTCCCTGAGCCTAGAGAGAATTCCACAAAAGAATCTCTTTTATCCTGGCAAACTGAGGGCGTGCTGTGGCCAGCACTTTCAAAGCTGGCGGACAAAGGTTCGCCCTGCTCTGGCTGAAAATGTCTTCCGTATGACAAGCGCTGTTGTTCCCTTGTCCTCTGCCACTTTCCAACCACCTTTGCTTCACTAATCTCTCTATTTCATTTGAGCTTTTGCACTTCTGGGTGACTTTGCCCTTAAGGGAACTCCGAGGCCTGTGGAGGAAAAGGAAGGAGAATTTTTATGGCTGTATATGTTTAGGGTAAATCAACCAAAGGATAAATCAACATAAGATCCATAGTGGGTCTTATTCCATCAAGCACTTTGGAAACTTGAATTGCTGACAAACCGAAGGGTAGGGGTTTCGTCACTCACCGATGACAATAATGTAGTCACTTCGAATACAGGAAATAATAATCCAAGGGAAACTAACAAATAAATATCGCGTACCTGCTCTGTCCAGGATGCTGTGCCAGATATTAGGGGACACTTAAAGCCAAGTTGATAAAACAGCAGACAAGGTTCCTAGAGGAAGGAGTTCTAAGGCAGAGTCGACTCACTATTATCAGACCGCAAGCACCGGTTTTGCTTTGTCATCTGTAAATGATGGACATACTTTTGCTCAGTCACTTTTCCTAGAGGTAAGTATTTAGAGACAGGTACTAATCCACTAACTATTATAGTTTCTTCCTGGAGATGTAAAATCACAAATACTATCAAATAGGGTAATTTGTATAAATCACAGCACTATGCTGGGAACACAATGTTCCCTTAATTGCTATCATCTATGGTAAGATACACATCCTATCCCTTCTCTTTCATTTATTCACTTGTTTCTTTCCCACTCATGTCTCTCCTACATTCTCTTCCTTTCCCGTTTCCTCTCGATGACTTATCTCGGTGTCATTGTTGGCTAGCTCTCTGAAGAGATGCCCTCTCTCCTTCACTGAGTTGGAAGCTCTTGAGAATTGAACCTGTGTTTCTGGGTTTTTCTCTCTACTCTCACTGTCTAGCACAGTGCCTCACTGGTGGGCTGACTTAGACACACCAGAAAGTCACCCGTAAATATAACATCCTATCCTCAATGGGAATTGCTTTCTCCATTATGTTTTTATCTATTTAAAGCAGGGCAGGACACTGAGCCTAGAGCTCCTAAATGTTACCATCATCACCTCACCCAGCTCAGCATGCATAAGGTATACATGTAGAGAAAAGGAGAGGCAGGCAGAAGTAATGCTGGGTAGTAGCTGCACCTCTTTTCCTGTGTTTTGTGGACTTCAAAACAGATGAAGGCTTTCCTGAAGAAGCTTTGTAGCAAAATGATGAGAGAAGGATGGTTTGTTAGGGAGCTTTCTCTCTGCTGCCTAAACTCAGAAGATTATTTAAAACCATGAACTTCCTGGCTAAGGGAGTGACTACCTGCAGGTAATAATACATGCCCAGAAAAAACCTCAGATGAGAGTGCTTAAGATGAATGAAGAAATTTTCTTCCCTTTTCTGAATAAGAAAGGATGAAAAAGGAAAAATTCTGCATGGAGACATAATTCTTTTCCAGAGAAGGACATACTAGTCATGGTCATTATTCACGGGGTCTAGTGTGTGGGTACCAGTTGCCCATTCTGATGCTCTTTATGAGTCTCTTCCTCCATTTCCCAACCTATTCCAATTACTCACTTCTGTCCCTCTGAAGCTTGCATGCTATTCAGACCTTCAGATTCTAGGTACCCACGTGGTTCGCCTCCGCACCCAATATGTCCTCCCTCTTCCCATTGCATCAAGTGTGTGGGTACCTCCATCAAATATTATCTGTCCCATTCATTCAGGCTCTGGTTGCTGACTTGAAATCCATGCAAAGGATTACTTGGGCCATTTCAGGAGATAGCCCTGCTGTATAGTACATCATTTCCAATTTAATGAGATTTTTCTAGGATTAAATCCAAAGAAGAACCTTCTCATGGTGAGATTTCCAAGCATAAAGCCAGACCAAGAAGACTGGTCAGTCTGAATGAGGAAGGAGACAAAGCTTGAACTTTTGGTCTTCATTTCTCAGGAGCAAAGCTTCAGGCTTTACTCATAACACTCAGCTACCACTCCTGAGATGTGCTCTCATACATGCTGAAACTATTTCCTGGCTTGGGTGTCAGGAAACCCAAGTTCCAGTTTCAGTCTACTGCTGTATAGCAATGATATTCAAAAAAACTCTGAGTCTGAGTTTCTCATCCGTAAAATCAATGTGGAGGATTAGGTAATCTGCAAAGTTCCTTTCCGCTATCGCTCTGTGACTTTCTGACATGTGGCTTCATTGAATCCGACTTAAACATCGTAGTAGGAGATATTCATACAGGACTTAGGAAAGCTGAGTGAATATGAACTGCTAGGGTAAATCTGGTGGTTTCGTCGGGTCTGTGTAGAAGGTAACTATGGGAACAGTCCTTCCCTAAGATGCTTCCTTAATTTGTAATGAACTTCTGTTGCTAAAAGTAGAGAAACCCAGTGCTTACACTTTCAGTGACGTTAAATGACTTCAGGTTCTGTTAAGTTCGAGTTGGCTAAGATCTTCATGACTTTTTCCTGACTTCATGACAATAATGCTCAGCAACAGGTTCACATGGATGATGTCTACTCAACAGTATTTTCCTAATTGTACAGCTGCCATCAAATTATGTTGATTCATGGCTGGATGAAAAATGACAGTGAATAGTGTAATTGTGAAATTTCACAAGGCACTGGCATTTGTGTTTAAAGCACAGAAAAATTCAGCAAGCATGACTACTACAATGGAAGTGCAATTGTGAAGACTTCCTGGGAAAGTTCACAGATTCAAATGTAATTAAGCATGAATTAAACATGATGAGCTACAGGGCTAATTCTAGCATTGCCGAAGCTACATTATGGAAATCCGCTTCAGAAATATGACCAGCTCTTTTTTTTAACATATGTCAGATGCCTAACATATGGTCTCCTAAGGCCTCCAGCATACCTTGGGTGATCCAGGGCAGTCAACGTATGTTTGGCACTGTTGAAAGTCTAGCTTATTGAGCCAAGAAGCTAAGGAACATAATGGGAAATCAACCCATGCTTGTCAGAATCTCACTTCTCCTTCAAACAAATATTATAAATTCAAAGGAAAAAATTGAGGCTTTATAGGATGCAGTACTGTGTTCTGACTTTTCATGCTAATGTAATAAACAACGAATCATGAGTGTAGGCTAATGCCTATTTAAAATTAATTTCTGGGGATGAAAACAAAGTAGAGAGATGAATTTCATAAGCCACACCCACAAATGAAACCAATTGTTTGGCAGCTCTATACCTTGCATGGGGATGCAGATAACCTGGAATACAGCTTTCTATAATACTATATTTCATCCCCCAAACTTCTTTGCATTCCTGTACCCCAATCATTATTTTCCTTCAATCTCAAAGAGAAAGAATAAGAAGCTAGGAATCTGAAAGGCAGAATTCCAGGCTCAAGTCTTCCATTGACCGCCATGGGGGGAGTTGATGGCTTCTTTGGTGTCGGCTACTGTGTATGTAAGATTATCTTCCCTACCTCACAGGGATCCTAAGTGAATGTGATAATGTGATAAAGGCAAAAGTCCTTCCTCTGTATCTATCTACATCTATAGCTCTATCACTTAAATAGAAGATATACTTATGGTTGGCTTTGTTTTCTGGCCACATCCTCAATGGACTAAAGGAGATGGTGATCAAAATGATGATAATAACAACATTGGTGACGACCATTTATTATATTTACTCTTTACCAGGCTTCCAGCTTACTATACCATGCTGTATATGTTTATATAGACAATTTAGTTGTATGACATGATCCTTTCTGAAGTCCAGAACAGAAAAGAGTAAGACTAAAAATGTCTAAAATATAATAGCCTCTCTTTTTAATATTATGTACTTTTCTGGCTATAATTACTGAAATAAAATATGTTTCTCCATTATTGACAATGATTTGTGGTCTTTGTGTTGAAAGTTGTGGCTGTATTCTGCCCCAGCGAAAGATTTTGAGGAACATTAAGTATTTTGCCATTATAACTCATCGTTGCATAAAGGAAGTCTCCTTCACTCAACTCTTTGTTTTTCCCCAAGTCCAGGTACACCAGAGCGACCCCTTTCAATTGGAAAGAGATACATTTAGAACTTGAGAAGCTCATTGCCCACAGATGGTGGAGGAGACTAGTAATGTAAACAGCTTGTAGGCCCGGTTTAGATAAATAACAATGACAGGTTATTAATGGGAGTTCAAAGACATGTCTTGGGGGTTGATGTGAAAGAGCACAGAGATGTCCTTTTGCAGCAGAAATTTCAGTGCCTCTGACAGAGACAGGATCCACCACCTGTAACCCTGCAAGATGATTGTATATTCATGTGGAGTCTTTCTTAAGATGATAAGGGTCAGAGGCCTCTTTTGACAAGCTTTTAATATAGCTGGTTAGGGAGAAGGACTTTGTTGTTGAGCATCTTCATTGCTATCATTTGACCATGTTCTCATCATCAATTATAGAGAATATCAATTAGAACTTGAGTTTCCACTCTGTGCAATGCAGTCCTTACCCTGTATGTGTCTATACACAAAGATTTCAAATAAGTGAAAAAGCAAAGAGAAAGAACCATTCCCAACAGAGATAAAAATAAGAAACAAAGAACGAGATCTCATGGTTAATGTGCTTTTTAATTCTAAGTTGCTCTGCCTGGCCAGAGGTAGGCTGCAAAAACCAGAACTGTGGTCTTTGAACCACTGAGGGCCAAGCTGGCATCTGTTCCTTCCACATTAGCTTGGAATCTGAAGCCTACTGTGCCATACTAAGTTTTCTGTGTCCCTGACTAACACTTAGACACAAATCATCAATCTTCTGCTGAGTATCTCAGCTTCATTTATTTATTTATTGAACATTTATTACGTTTTTACCAGAATATTACCTAATTTTTCTGAGCACTCTCTTTGTATGAAACACTCACCTAAACATTTTGTATGTATTAAATCATTTATGCCTCCCCAAGACCTTATGTAGTAGTTATTATTTATATCCAAATAACATTAGGGGAAATAATTGTGTTCTTTAGATCATGAATCAGTTGTATGACATGCTAGGAAGTTTTGTTATTTTCCCTAAAGTATTCCTTTAAGGAATAAAAATGGAGAACTCTGGAAGATATATTCAAAGGGGGTAGAATAGAGACAATAAGATTAATTAGGGGTCCAATGCTACATTTCAGGAAAGTAATGAGGAGATCCTAATCACGGCAATGAAAGTGGAGACATACATGAGTAGAACTGTTAAGTATTTAAGAGGGAGAATCTCTAGTATGTGCTGACTAATTGGGTGTGAAGGGCAAAAGATAAGAAGAATCTAGATAGATTCTCAGGCTCCTGGATTAGGTGACCTGAGGTGAACTGAGAAGCTATCAGGTACAAGATATATGAAAGAGAGCATTTTTGTGAAGAAGCACATTTCTTAAATTTAGGCTGCATGGAGTTAGAGGTAATTCTGAGATATTCAAGTAGAAACTCTTAGTAGAGTCTTGGACAGAGCAGTCTAGAACTAAGGCGATCAGGGTTGCTACTTGAAAGTCCTCCATATGTAACTGGCTGTCAGTGGCTGAGGTGGGTGAGATTTGATAAGTAATATGTGTCTGGGAGAACAGATAAGGTATAGAAGAAGAGAAGTCAGCAAGAGACTATGAAGGAATGGAGAGAGGAGGGATTAGTATCACAGAATCTAAGAGAAGGAAAAGTGACCAAGACTCTCAAATGCAGTGCGCGAAATAAAGACAGTGAAGGGTCCATTGAGTTGTTGATGGGGTGAGAGCTGTTTCAGTTGTGCCAGGTGAACAGGAGGTGACAAAGTAGAAATATTCGAATATAAAAGAGCCTTTTAAGTCACCTGTGAAAGTGGGGAAAGAGTCAAAGGGATGACTTCATCATTTTAAACAGGGAGAGACTTACTTGCTAAGTAGCAAGGGAGAAGTTGAAGACAGAGGAAAGGAAGGGAGGGTACCGATGGAGCAAGTTCTCTGAGGACTTGGGTAGGCTGTGACCCTGGGTGCATGCAGAGAGTTTAGCCTTAAGGAGCAGAAGAGCCACTTCTTCTGAGGTAGAAAGAAAAGTAAACATTCAGACAATTTTTCAGGTTCAATGGTAGTAGCCAGAAGTTGAAGTGTTTCTTGCTCAATGACTTTTATTTTCTCCATGAAATAGAAAGTGCAGTTGGCTGAAAGTCAAGGTGAGAATGGGTGATGGGAGAGGTAACAGTGCAAAAGATGTTAACATTCGTGAATGGGATCTTAGAAAAGTGACTGGGCATGCTGGGAGCTCAGATGGGGTCGGGGGGGGGGTGTCATTAACTAATAATTGTGCCATTCTAGTAGTTAGGAGAATTTTAATCACCAGACAAGCTATATGAATGGAAAGTAGGTGGTTGAATTGATCCAGGGGATTTGAGGATTTTCATGGTAGGCTCATCCAAGGGGCAAAGATCAGAAAATGACCCATTAAGAGCCTAAAGTTAGAATCTCAGTAAGATTCAAGAAAAATTGACTGAGATAGGGAGGGAGAGAGTCATCCTGGTCGACCTTCAGCCTCTATATTTCTCATTTCCCCTTTTCTCCTAGTTACCAACCCTTTGCTTGGACATAGACCTTGATTCTACGTGCCTGGTTCCCAGTATTCCTTTCCTTAGCATTGGCTCCTGCTCCCAGCAGCTTTCACAGTTCATTCTTCAGGCATTGCCTGACGCCTAGAATTTCTGCCACCTGGAAATCCCTCATGGTGCTCAGCCAGCTCCCTGGGACCAGATCCCTGCACATTGCTCCATTCCAGAGCAGGCAAGCATTCACCACACACCCTGGGCCCAGTGTTTGGCCTCTTAACTCCTTCCCGTATGTGATGTGTTTCCTCTCCAGGTGGGTCACTCTCCTGCCTCCATGTTCCACATGGTTAGGATGTGATATTTTTTTGTGGGAGCTAGAAAAGAGAGGGTCAGGAAGTGACACCTTGTTTTTATCTCACTAAAATATGTCACCTGGAATTGGCAGAAAGGAGAGAAATCAACGTTGAATGAAACATGGAGTCTCCAGCTCTTTGAGGTGGAAAAGATGATAGCATATTATCAGGTAATGCAGAGTGACTGATAAATGGTCATATATTCAAACATTGCTCATATTTTCAAAATTTCTGGAATAATTCCAAGAAATTAGCCCATCTCTTCTTTACATCTTTCCCATGTTTTACTGGACCTGAGAGGGTCAAACCAGAGCTAGACTTGTATTTTATGGATGTCAACAGGCTGCTGGCTCCCTGCCCTGGAGTGTTCTCCTGCTCTCTGCTTTGTATGCAGGTCATACCTGAGAGCCGTTCAGTGAGGTTGCTGCAGGGTTTCCATCTGTCTTGAGCTCAGCAGAACTTCAGGGATCACAATAGGAGATTCACGTGCACTGACAGGATTTTTCTTCCACCTGCTGTTGATGGTTGAGAAACAAGACAAAAGTGAAAATTTTATATATCCAGGCTATTTATTTTTCTATTCACTATTAAGTCAATAAATATTTATCGATCACCTAAGTGCCAGGTACTTAACTCTCCTTGGTGCTAAGGATACTACGGAGAACACAAATAGACATAATTCATTACAGTTCAGTGGTGTAGAAAGACAGTAATTAAACAATCTTCAAAATAAATGTAAAATTTCAACTATGATCAGTGCTATGAAGAAAAAGTTCATTGTGTTTTGAGAAGAGATGAGAGGTACTTGCCTTATTTGGTGGGGGAGATGTCTTAGAGGAAGTGACATTTGATTTGAGATTTGAATGATGGGTAGGAATTAACCAGGTGTAGAGTGGGAGAAATGGACTAAGGTCCAGAGCAGAAAGGAAATGTGCCAGGAACCAAAGAATGGTTTTGGGCTTGAGTTTAGAGAGTGAGGTGAATTGTAGGGCTAGACGAGTCCCCAAAAGGGACCAGTGCAGCATGGTCTTTTATCCACAAGGAAATGGGAAACATTTAACATTTTTAAACAAAGGAGTAACATGTTTGGTTTATATTTGTGAAAGATCACTGACTGCAGCACAGAGGATAGATTCAAGGTGGGAAAAATGGATATTGGGAGAACAGATAAGGGACAACCATAGGAGTCCTGGTAATAGATGATAGCAGGGTGGATTAGGAGGATCGTGGTGGTAGAGAATGAAAGAACTAATAGAACTTGTTGATGAATTCGTGTGTCCAAGTGCAGAGGGAAAGTGAGGAATGATAGATGATTTCGAGGCTCTGGTTTGGGCGACTGTGGATGGTGACGACAGTGTCCAGTCGGAAAACTAGGGGAAAAACAACTTTAGTTAGCTGGGACCTAAAATTAACATAATACAATAATGTGGATTTTTTTTTTCTGTTTCATGCAAAATTTAGAACTTCTAAATTATTATTGTTAATTTGTTAGAAATTTAGAAACAAGTTATTTGTGAAAGTGTATTTATGGGTCATTCTATACCATCATTGAAAATAATTATAGTCAGAAATAGAAAAATTCTCTCTGCAGCAAGAGACTAATATTTGTATAGAAATGCATAGAACAAAAACTTGAAAGGAAGCAGGAATTTAAGACTCCCAGTCATGGACGGGTGTGTGTGTATATGTTTTATCTGTATGTAGGAATATATGTGGGCAGCTTTTAGTCAACAGATGAGCTTATTTTCTTACTACCATATCCATAAATTTGCTACAGTCTTCCCTCACTTTAGTGTCATGAGTATAGTAGACCTTATCCTCCTGTGTAATGATAAATTGGGACAGATTTTCTCCTTATTGGTTTTATGGGTATTTCTTCTCCCTAAAGTCTAGAATAATATTTTTTCTTTAAGTTGCTGTAAATAATCATTGAACTTCAACATTGAGTATTCTAGCTCTTTTATTTTTCCCTCTAGTAAATAGCTATTGTTCTTTCATGTTAGAAGGGGCACTGGGTCTAATTATAGCTTTGCATTTAATTACAAACTTTGCATATGTGTGCATTAATTAGAAGATTTTATTGGGCTTTGTTGTTTATGGCTAGAGGTTGTGAACTACGGCAATCCAATATACCACTTGAGGGAATAATACAAATTTAGAATAATAAAAAGAAATTTATAATGATCATCTCAGGCATCCAAAGTATTGTATAGAAAAATAATAAAGCATAAATACAATCAATATACACAAGAGTTAAGCTCATTCTCCTCTAATTAAAAGGTTTAATCTTGTAAAGAAGACATTTAAAGATCTGGCATAGTGTATATTTGACATTTATTTAGGCTAAGGACCTAAAAGTAGAATCTTAAATGTATATTTAAATGCACCTGCCCTCCAGAGGAAAAGGGATGATGATGTTAGAGCCCAGTGTCCTATGGTCATTTGCAGATGGCCAAAGCAGTCCCCTGCCATGAGGTAGGACATAGGCTATTTGAAGAAGCCTTCAGGATTGAGAATCCTATTGCTACATACACAAATGCTGTAATCTAGTTAGTAAATGTGTTGTCACAGGGCATGAGTTAGAATAAAGGAGATCATATATTCACTTATATAATATATATGATAAATAATAAAATAGATAGAATATAGGTTTATCACTATTGGAGAAGACATTACAAGTAAAAAGGGAAGACTAAAATGCAATCTGGTGTTGGCCCCAAATCAGAATTATCAGTATAAATTCATGAATTTTGATGTATATAGAGCCAGAGAGATACAAAAAATCTGTATTTTTGTATGTATGCATGGATTAGTATACACACAGGTATTTTCTAGCTCTATCTGCTGAGAGGCCCTAGAAGCAGTGCCACTACAATTAAGCAATGAGTACATCTGATGTTCAGATCTTGGTTTTTAAACACCATTCTTCAATAAAAGGCACCAGGGCTTCATAAAGAGGTGATTGATTCCTGGGGTGGGGCAGAGGAAATACAAAATTAGTCTGGATCATCTTGGGGTATAAGGAACTGCTCAAAAAAGGAGCAGTGCTTGCTGTAAGACACAGGAGTCATTCTGAAGAAACTCTTAATAGCCAAAGCTGGAACAATCTGAGTAAGCAAATAAATAATGGAAATATTGGATTATAATTGGGAGTTCCACAAAGAGTGCCTATAAAGGGTCAGGCTCCTTTGAGAGGAGCTGGCCCTAGAGGCCATGAAGAATTCCAAGAAGGAGCTTGAGGATCCAGTAGAGGAAACTGGCAGAAATTGTGTACACTGGGGAGTGGGAAGGGATGTAGCCCCCTGAAGGGGCAGAGCCTGGGAGCAACAGTGCTGGCAGTGGCTAAATAGGATAACGGCCAAGTGAGGTGAGAGGCTCTGGAGCTCTGTGGGGAGCCCAGCATTATTTAGACAGGACAGATTCAAGTGGGAAGACTCGGGAGCTTGGCTGAGGTTGGGTCATAGCAGCTGGAGCAGGATTATTCCATTTCTGTGATTTGGGATGATCAGACCAAACCGCCCTCTTGTTTTCTTCCCCAAAATAAAGCAAGGTCTTTTGGAAGGAGAGTGAGATGGGCATCCAGGGCTGCAAAAACAGGGTGTCTGGTCTGCACCTCTTTGCAGTGACTATATTGGCTCTTCTGCGAGGAGGAGGGGTTTTAAAACGGGGTCTGTTAGACCTGGTTTTCCCCTACATTTGGGCTCTTAAGATCTCTGAGAGCAGAACATGATGAGGAATATTATGAATTATGTTAATTATGAGGAATATGGTCACCTGCTGCTTTTCTTCAAGCTCCGTTCAGGCTCCCCCAGGTGGGGAAGTCTGAATAGCCAGACATCAGGCCTAATGGCTTTCTTCAGTTCCTTTTATTGCTTCAACTAATTGCTTTAGATTATCCTGATTATTTCCAGGATAAACACCCTTCTTATTACCATGAAAACTTGAGGTAAATTTCTTCCTCAGCATTAGAAAGGTAAATTATATAGAGTATTACAAATGTAGGAAGAACAAAGGATTACATAAAGCCACTGGACTCAATAGTTACCTTTCCTTCCACTCTAGGTTACTATAGGAGGATAAGATGAACAATTGCTGAAAAGAAGTTTCTACAAGTCTGGTCCATGGACTGAGACTTTTTGCAGGATTACCTGAGACCAGTAAACCTCTCTAAAATTTAGTAACACAAGGACTCGGTCTTCTAAAAGTTACCCCAGACCACTATTGGTGGTGGTGGTGGAGGGGAAACGGGGTTCAGAGTGAGGATGTTGGTTATCTATCTAGCATTCCCCCTACCTACTCTTAACAGAAACTCACTTTTGTTCAGAAACCCGCCCTCCCCACCTGAATTGTGTGGGGACATGGAGCTTACCTCTAGCAATAAAACGCCCAACTGGTTCAAGGGGTGCCACTTGTTCATTTATTTAACAAATATTGAGAGAACTCTACTGTGTGCCAGGCTTTGTTTTAGGTAAACAAAAAAGTTCCAAATCCTTGACAAAATGAAGTTGACAGCATGATGCACGTGGAAAGGAAATTACAAATAAGAAGGTAAAACATGTGGCAATAAAAGCTAAGGAGGAAAACAAAGCCGGAAGTGGGGTGGGGGAACAGAAGAAAATACTGGAAGATAATGTGAGGGAGTGGTGGCTTTTTTAAAAGGGTGATCAAGGAAGGGCTTGATGAAGCGACATGTTATGCTGTCCTTTGTCTTGCTTTAAGATTAGGTCAATTCTGGCAACGAACCCAGAGGGGAAGTCTACTGGGGAACTTGCAGAAAAACGTCTCCTCACAACAAAGATAGAGACACAGGAAAGGACAATCTCTCTTTACCCCTGAACGCTGCTATAATTGGATGTGATGCCAGGAAGAATGCCTGATGGTTTGCTACCAGCTCGATGACACCAAAAATGGCAGAGTAGAGAGAGAAAAAAAAAAAATTTGGACTTTGATTATTTTCCTGAGCCACAGAATAACTAACCCTGAAGTCTAATCTGTGCCTGTGCCTCCTGTGATGTGAAACAGTAATTTTTCATATTGTGTATGCCAGTTTACATCAGGGCTTCTTTTACTTGCAGCTGAAGTCATCCTAACTGATATAGAGTGGGCCTGGGTAGCTTTCATAGACTATAATAAACCAGTTTGCAAATTCTAAGTAGATAGGGGCAGGACCCAATGATATTGGGTATAGCAATGGCATTTTTTCTGTACACAATCTTAGTTGTAAGAAACTTCTTCAAGTTTCAAGCAGTTGGAATAGAAAAAAAAATGCCTACTTGTTAGAGCTCATTTACCTAAGACAGCGACAAAAGAGATTCCAGGCATCATTCAGGGAATCATCGTCCACTTGCCCTAATTTACAACTGAGTGTGGAGAAGAGCTGTGTGGATGGAGGGGTACATAGGTATGAGTGACGTTTATCCTACAATAGGTAAGAGCGGTGATTCCAGACAGCGGGGAAGCACTTGCATGGCTGTGATGGTGGCTGTGGGGAGCTGGCTGGCCACACAAGCGTGTGCAGTTAGCCCTTAAAAAAGTCTCACTGCAACTGAGAGCTTCTAGGAACAACAATCTTTGATATTATCGCCAAAAGTTCTCAACTGTGGCAGGCAGAATAATGGACTCCCCTCCCCGCAAGATGTCCACATCCTAATCCCCAGAACCTATGACTATGCTGTGTTCTATGGCAAAAGGAACTTTACAGACATGATACAGGTTGCGGACCTTGAGATGGAGAGATTATGCTGGATTATCAGGGTGGCCCAATCTAATCACATGAACCCTTAAAAGCAGGAAACGTTCCCCAGCAGAGTCAGAGAAGTATGACAAATGAAGATGCAGGAGAGAGTCTGAGTACAAGAGAGACTCGACCCGCCCTTGCTGGTATTGAGATGAAGGAAGGGAACCACGAGCTAAGACATGAGGGTGTCCTCTAGAAGCTAGAGGTGGCCCTTAGTTGACAGCCAGCGAGAAACAGAGATGGCAGTCCTATAGCAGCGTGGAACTGAATTCTGCCAGCGATACAAATGAGCAAGGAAACAGATTCTCTCCTAGAGGGCCCAATAAAAGAGCATAGCCCTGTTGACACTTTGATGTTAATTAACCTGGAGACCCATGTCAGACTCCTGGCCTACAGAACTGTGAGATAATAAATGTGTGTGATCAGAAGCTGCTAGGTTTGTGGTAATTTGTTATCACAGCAACTGAAAATGAACACACCCACTGAGTAGTGAGCAGCAGATGAAGCCCTGGACTGAACTGCTGGGTGGAGCGGAGAGGTAGGAAAGGCTTTATAAAACAGAGTGCAGCTTTGAAGTGGCCCAAGGAAGCAGGAGACGAAGGAGTCGGTTTGAGAGCTGGGGCGGAGGACATGGGGGAAGTGGTTAGGCGGTACAGCAGTTATCTATTGTACGTGACAAGCTGCCCCCAAACTCAGGGGCTTAAAATAGCAATTTCCAGGGGGTCAGCAGTTTAGACGGGCTCAGCTCTTTGGCTCTTTCGCTGAGCTCAGTGGGTTTGTAACATGCGTTTGTCATCAGCTTCCGGTCAGCTAGGCTGGGGTTTAACTTGCCAGCTGTGGCACGTGTTTCTTACCATCCAGTAGATGAGCCCAGACTTGTTCACAAGGTTGCCGGCAAGGGTCTCAAGAGCGGCAAGAGACACTTTTCAAGTCTCTGCTTGTGTCATATTTGCTGCTGCCCCATTGGCTAAAACAAGCCACATATTTGGCCCAGAGTCGGTGTATTCGTTTGTGAGGGCTGCCATCACAAAATATCACAGACTGGGTGTATCGAGTAGCAGAAATTTATCTTCTTGCAGTTCTGGAGGCTGGAAGTTCAAGATCAGGGTGTTGACAGGTTTGGTTTCTTCTGAGGCCTCTGTCCTTGGCCTGCGGGGAGCCTCCCTCTTGCAGCCTCTTCACCTGGTCTCTTCTCCGTGCATGCATCTCTGGTACCTTTTCTTCTTCTTATAAAGACAGCAGTCGTATTGGATTAGTGCTCCACCCTAATGGCCTCGTGAACGTAAAAATCTTATCTCCAATTATGGTTCCGTCTGAGGTGCTGGGAGCTTTAACATGAATTCTGGAGAGTCTCAGTTCCGCCCATAATAGCCAGGATGGAGGGACATGTGGCACGGACAGCGAAAGGCTGAAAAACGTGTGAGGCCATCGCTCTGACTATCTACCGCAGAAGGTTATCAAAAGGTGGGGAAGGAACCGAAAACCCACAGCATCTCTAAGGGTTGGCTCTGTTTAAGGTGCAGTATCTTACTTCGAGAAGGAGTCTTCAAACTATTGCTGTGGGCTAAATCTAGCCCCCGACCTGTTTTTGCAAATAAAGTTTTATTGGAACCCAACCATCCATTTACTTGTGTAGTGCCTGTGGCTGGCTTCTGGCTACAATGGCAGAATTAAGCAGCTGTGACAGAGACTGTACGACTTGTAAACTTTTAGCCTGTTTACTATGTGGACTTTCACAGAAAATGTTTGCTAACCCCAGTGACGGAGAATTATAAGAAAGTCATGAATCAGGTGGAGAAGGGGTAGAAACCAGACAACCAGCATCAAGAAACACGGTCCATGGAAGGGACGGAAGGTGGCAGGCACGATTTCCCTTGGTCACTCGAGGCAACAAAGAGCCAGATAAACAACAGCTCTGGAATTGTTACAAAGATGAGTTCTAATGTGCTGCTGCTGAAATTCACTGAAAGTCTTAGACTGCAGTTTCCCACAACCCACCCATCTGCTGCCCACACATCTTTGTCCTTTCAAGTATTACCCAGAGATACCCAGTCAGTCGTCTACAGAGAACAAAGCAAGAGTCCCAGCTCTGACAGGGATTTCCCCTCCTATGATATTTCATACTAAGCCTCATTCACACCTAATTCGAAGGTAGGGCTGCACTTAAAACCCGTTTCACATTCTAAAGCAATTCTGTTAAGCATGATTTCAGCTGTCACATCTTGTTATTTTTGGAGAAGCTTGATGCTCAAAGGTTTGAAACATCCCACGCGCTTGTTCAATGGGCGCCTGATAACTATCCCTGCCCGCTGTGTATGAAGTCGACACCAGTTATGCAGGCGACTACTACCTTAATGACAGAGTAGTTTAGAGTAGTCCACGATGTATTGCAGTCCTTACCTGGTCTGCATGTGGGGCACTTAAAGCTCTTTGCAACTGGTGTGAGTTTGTTGTTGCCGCAAGTGAAGAGCGCAGGGAGAATTCGGGGTATGAACGGAAGGCGATCGCAGGCGCGGGGCTGTCTGCAGTGCAGACGCAGTTTGTAACCCCGCTGGAATCAAGAGAAGCAGGCTTTCCAAACCCTTCCCACGTTAAGCCTTGTTATCGCTGAAACAGACCCCTTGAGACGGAAGTACTGGACGGATCGGCTGCTGATGGCAGCTCACCGGGACCCAGCTCCCCATTCAGGTACATTGATACGCATATTCACTCTACTGGAAAAAAAAATCATCTCCTCTTCTACCCTGGGACACTGCTTCTGAAGGCTCAGAATCTGCTATTTTATACCCACCTGCTGGTACAATATAAGCAGCCTCAATAGACATCAAGCTATGAAAGGCTCTGAGGAGTACTTCCGCGGTTGTGAATTGGTTCCTTGCTCTGTGCTGTTTGGTGACTGTGAGATGGATTGCCAGATTAGCACAGGCACACGGTGTTCATGTCAGGAACGGGGAGGGTGATTTTTTTTCCCCTGCTTCTCCTACCAGCTATTTCTTACCAGTCCCTTTGCTTCCTATGAAAGTGAGGTATTTGTTAATGTCATTTCTTAGTGGAAATCCAAAGGGCACAGTCACCGACTCAGGGCCGATGTGAAGCTGCTCCGTTTCTTTCTGCCCTCATACTGTCAGACAGAAGCCTGGCCAAACAGGCCACTGGCCTATGCGGTGGCTGGCTGGCGGGCTTGTGGAAGTTTCCAGCACAGCAGTTTGCTGTTCTTTCATGTTTTATATCACAAACTAACTAGGTAAACATAGCCACGGTTCCTGAATGCAGGAAGCTGTTTCCAAAACACAAAAACAAGTTAACAAAACAGGTAGAGTACTGACAGCCCGAGGTGCGAGGCCGCCTGCTCCTCCTTGCGGGGCCTGTGTGCTGTAATCTACGTTAACATCTTGTCTTCCGGTCCTCGACCTCACTTTGATTCAGACATTCTAGAAAAGGATTCATTTCTTCTCCATTTCAAAGCTGTTGATCTGGCTTAGAAAATAGCTGCTTTAAACAGAAGTCTTTACACTTGTCTGGGTAAATTCTGTTCCAATTTTTGTTTTGGCCACAAGTCAAAGATAACAGCTGTGCACTTGTGAGTTCACTGAACCCTACGTGCTTGTTGGCTGCATCACCAGCCAGAGGGAATAACCAATAATTAGAACATTTTGGGTCATCTTGGGAAGAACAGAGTTTTCTCATGTTTGGAAAGGTGGTTCGACCTCCCTCTGATTCTCCCAAATGCAGATCTGTCAGTGACCATGCGCGGAGCTGAGTATACAAGCCCGGACTCACGGCCACTGTGTCCTCCCTCTCCCAAAATATCACCTGATAAATGGAGGCTTAAAACTATAATTAATGTTATTCAGCTGCTCTTGAGCTCTGCAACAGGCCTGTGCCATGATAACAAGCAAAATACTTGTGTATTCCTAGCACATCGGCATTTCTGATCATAATGATTTGTGACTCAGACCTTAAAAGCTATGGGGTTTCCTCGTAGTTGAATCAATACAAGTTTACATAAATATATGTTTCTGTTTTCCTTTTGTTCTTGCTTCGGCATTTATGTTTACTTCCTGGCAAGAACAGACTACGGGAAGGTGGGTGAAAAAGAGAAACGGAGCAGATATAGAGATGATTGTGAAGAAATTATTTGGGTGGGTTCTCATTTTTCCCCTGGTTAAGACATTTTTGTTTGTTTCATTTATGAAGGGTGATGTGTTAAAATTTGCGCTTGAAAATTTAAAGTTTATGCTATGTATTTAAAAGTAGCTGTTCATATATTATATCTGACTATAATCTAAAGCCATTCCTGTAAAGTATAATGAATAGAACCATGCATATGTTACATTTGATCATGAACTATAGTCATTCCTACACGGACTGCTCAGGTACTAAGGTATTTGGTGTGCTAGAGCTTTTCATATCGGTGATGAAGATCCTAAAGCAATAGCCCAGCAGTGAGGTAGAGGCTAGTTTGCCACTGTTGCACGGAGCCAAGCGATCATTCACATCTCCCTCCATCAAGAAGACAAGGTTGGCAAGAGATATTTTTTGCTTGATTTTATGCCATGGATGGGAGAACCTTTCACTTCTACTTGAATAACCATAAGGACCAGGCAGAGACCACCATTTTAAAGATCCACCTGTAGAACAGTCCCAATTAGCCAAGCTACAGCCTATCCCCAGAGCGATGCCCTCTGTCACTCCCCTGGACTACAGCCTTCTGTGACTGTGCTGTTTGTGATACATACTCACCCAGCGGAGGTCGCAGAAATCTGAAATTCAGACCCTGTTTCTGCTCAACAAACTCTGGGCCCCAGGGCCACATCTGCTCAGGGTTGGGGCGGCGATATGTCTATATTTTCCATACTGGCTGGTGGCGGTTCTGAAGAGGTTTGTGCTTCTTGGTGTTAGTTCGAATCCAAAATCCTCTACTTGAATCATCCCTGACCTCCATAGTCTGAAATCTTATTTCAATAAGAAAAAGTCAATGATTGTTATTATTGGTTAATAGAGATACATTTTCTATGTCTGGATTCATTTAGGTAAAGTCCAACTATATATACATATTTGTGTGAAATATCCATGTATTTTTCACTTATTTCTTTAAGAATATACTCAATGGCATTTTTTACTGAAAGGGAAAAGTCAGAACTAATTTGAAGGCCATGTGCATATATCATATTCACTCTATTAACCAGCATGTGATCATTGAGATAGATACTTGAAGTGTAACCTAGATCAGGAGTGATATTACTGGTTGGTAACAAGAAATCCTGCCTGCAAAGCCACGATAGAAAAATATCAGTGACATATCCTGATCCCTGAAGATATATATTCAGAGCACAGTACATATCACCAAGCAGTTCACCGTATTTTGTCCCCGAGGGCTGTTTCCTAAGCTGGTCCTGAGAACAAAGGGCTCTGAATAAGCCAGGGCTGTTTAAAACTTTCTTCAAAGATAGAATGTGTGAGTTCAACCAGAGGAGACCCAGAAACACTCATCTTCCCGAAACAAGCCACAAATATGCCGCCACACTCCTGGGTCACATTTCCTGTCTGCTCGGAGCATCCCTCTAGGATTGAAGGCACAAAGGGAAGTGGCAGGGGAAATTCATCGACTCTCCGAGACGGGTTGTGCTTGCAAATTATTTCTGTGTGAAGATTTAGAATCAGGGAAAGACAGGAAAGTGCGACAGAACTATTTTTCCCTCCTCAGCATTTCTAACAATGGACTGATTGGTGTGGGAAATTAGCTGTCTTGCTGAGAGTTAGGTGTAGCTTCATCAATGTATCCACCAATACATTTAATCTGGTCAATTTTTAGTCTAGCGCATTTTCTCTTTTATTCCTCAAAGTGCCTTTATCTCCTTTACTTCTGGCGACGCTACATAGGTGCTCATTTAACAATGAAAAAAGACCTCAGAATGCCCCTTGGAGTGTGTGAGCGAAAATGAATTCGATGACTACAGTGGAGAAAATCTCTTAATATACAGGAATAAATTATGATTTAGTTTCCTGGGGATTGAAGAAACAGAAGCCAGCTTTTCTATATATCTGGTTAAATATCATTAATGAGCGTTACTATTATTATCCTCATTTCATTCCTACGTTGAAGTTACTCTTTCAGACCTACTTACATTATAAAAAACAAGGATTTGGGGATACCAATAAATCAGTAGATATGATATAAGCAGCAGTCTTTAATGATAGAACCAATTCTCTGCTTCTCATTAGTTTTCTTTTAACCTTAAGTCGTTAGTTCCTTAACAGTATTTAGTAAGTGCTGTCTTTAGCTTATAGAAAGAAGGAAGGAAGTATTTTTCAAAAGGCTTAATTGTGTCAAGCACTGGGCTAGCTGCTTTTTATTTGTTCTCTCCTTTAATGCTCATAAGCATTAGGTAGGTAGTGTTTTTATTTTACAGATGAGGAAACTGAGCAAAATAGAAGTGAAAGGGGCAGAAGAAAGGGGAAACTGAGGTTTCGGTTGTGAATCATTTCGATTTTGACTTTAATAGGCTTTCTGATATGTAATTACAGTGGGTCCCCTGCGGCGTTTGGAAGGAGCAGAGAACTGTTTTGTAACACAATTTGGGGTTGTTCCCCCTGAGAACCATAAGTGTACCATTGGATCCTTCTGGAATGCATTATTTCTGAGCCCCAGCAGGAGAATCGGCAAGCAACAATTGTGGGTGCAGGCCGTGGCAAAGCTTCTGCTTCAGGCCTGTGATAGTACAGCCCCACCGAACGTTGTATAAATTGTAAGGACCGACACTTACTAAGCACATATTGAGCCAGACACTGTTCTCATGGCTTAACAGATATCAGTTTGTGGAACCTTCAGAACCCTGTAAGGTCGATGCTAATATTATTCCTACTTTATGGAAGAGAAATCCGAGATCATGGTTGAGGAGCACAGAGGTGAAGCCACTTGTCAAAGGTCATGGAACACTTAGTAAGTTGTGGAATTGGGGTTTGCTCCGAGGCAGACTGACGTCAGAGTCGTTGCTCTTAATCAAATTTGCTTATTGCCTTTCACCCAGGCCTTTCGAAGCTGTCCTTTGAGAAGCTGGCTTTTTGGGATGAGCCTCCTGTCCCCATGACACTTTTCTCAGTCACTTCCTTCTGACTTACTTTCATTCTGGGGATCCTCTTCCTCTCCAGACGGACTTCAGTTCTCCTGAAACCCTGTTTTCCTTTTCTTCTTGCAGAGTCGATAGCCCATTAGTATGGGTTCCTCACCCTTGGGACCCAAATCGTTAGCAACTGATATACTAGTTTCCCTTTCTCAGAGGGCAGGGAGGTCTCAATCTTCAAATTTGTTAGGAGGTGAGTAGAAATGTATGCCATCTGTCCTTTTCATGTACCAAAGAGAAAGAAGAACAACAAAAGAGTTGAATTTAGACAAGTCACTATATGTTTGTCACAAAGATAATCCAAGAGTGGTTCACAGAACTATAGTAGAAGCTTAGGCTCTGGTGTCTGCCCGGGTTACATCTGTACTCTACATAACTAGCTGGCAGAACATATAACCACTCCTAATCCTTGGCTCGTCAACTATAAAATAGGTCTAATTTCTACCTCACTGTGTGGTTGTGAGAATTAATGGTGATGATATGATAAAGTGCTCATCGTGTGCCTGGCAATGATAAGCTTTTAATAAAATATATTTTTATTGGTTATGATTATTAAAGCCTCGAATGACTGATAGACCCTGTCGTAGTGAACACTTTGCTACCTGGCTCTGGGCAGAGTGCTTTGTGCATACTTTTTAGTCTTCACAAACATCTTATGGGACATGGACACCTCTAGGCTCAATTCCCTCCGTGCTTAAACACACATTCCAAAGTGCCATCGCTGGGAAGGAGCAGAGGTGGGATTTGAATTCAGCTTTCAGATCTGGACCATTACATTTTTTCCTGTGGCCAGAAACAGAAGCAAGATGACTCAGTTCCCGGAATCCAAGTTTTCGGATGCAGACAGTTGAGATTCAAATTCCTCATCGCAATGTGAACTTAATCCCTCGGAAGCTCTCTGAGTCTCAGTTTCTTCAACTAGGAAATGGAATTAAGATGACCAACCCTTCAGGGCTTTCTTAGGAAACAAAGGAAGTCATTTGATCAGGTGTTGAGCAGGACCCCCATTTCCTAGCGTGTGAAACATTTGAACTTAAAATGGGTTTGGGTTTTTCTGGACTCCCCACATCATGGAAGCAGAACCATAGGTTTGCTTGGTATAATGAAGCTACCTTAGGAAACAAGTTACTCGGCTTGCAAACAGTAGGGCAGGCAGTATCATTTCATAAAACCCACTTTTTAAATTGCAGGATGTGACTAAGAAACTATCTCTAAATAGAGGAGACATAACCATCAACGACTACTGTCTCTTTCAAAGGTGAACCTGATTCTTTTATGATGTGAAACTGTGAATTAACTCCTTCTGGTTCACCAGTTAGAATAATGTGGTCATGAGTCCAGCATTAAAAGAAGTCAGATTAGGGTAAGTGGAAACCTGGATAAATTTGTAAAATATTGCCCAAAGAGCCCGAGTTTTCTACCCATTTCAATCTTTTGATGCCATCATATGCGTCATTTTGACAACAGGCACAAAAATGTGGTTTGAGCAGGTGAAAATTTTGCCTCCTTACAAGTAATTTTACTGGTTTAATTTCAGATACATAGCAAAGGCTCATTCATAAGATATTTTAAATAAAAATTTTAAACGTGACTAAGGTGGCAAATGAAAAAAAACCTCTCAATTCTCTAAATGTCACTTCATTCGGCAGTGTACACTGTCTGTGCTTCTCCTCGGCAAGTTGGGAAATGAAAAATGTCATGTATACGCAATTGTGACACATTGATTTTTTTCTTTGTGAGTACATAGCTTTGCGTTAAGAATCAGAAAAAAAATATTTGTACTTTGTAGGTTTAAATGCTGATTTTATACCATTTGGTTCATTTGTAAATTGCTAAGAAGAGCATAGAGGTAAGACATCAATATTTCTTTCATGTTTTTGTATTTATTGGTGATGCTTTCTTAAGTATCACCAGTTCTACTGAAGCTGAATTCAGAAGGTAAATCATAATTTTTAGGCATTATTATTTATTTTGAGCATTTCTGGATAGAAAAATATAAAATGTTAAAAACACTTCAAAAACGACTTGATATGTAATTTTCGCTCTTTCAAAAAATGGCTTGATATGTATGGCTTGATTTTTTCTTCACTCAAAATTCCTAGATCCACATATGATTTTTATTCTCAGCTCTTGGTCCTGTGAGATCTCACAGCCCTCAGAATAAATATAAAATATACAATTTTCCCTCTGGGGCCATTTGTAAGATGATTTCTGAAAAGAACAAAAATATTGCTTTTAACAAAGCATCGACATAGATTTTGGAAACTGATTAAACTTCTTTGAAAGTTTTAAGCCAAAGCAGAAAGGGACACGTGAGACGGTAATAGAATTCATCTTGCCAGCCGTATCATAGAGCATTTGCTCTTTTGAACACTAACTTCAGCTGTGATTTATTAGGGGACCAAGTTCATGTCATTGCGCCTGATCTTCAGAGACCTGGCTTCAAATCCTGATTTTACTCACAATTGAAAATGAGGCTGGTGGTCAGGTCCCAGCCCCGTTTGACATGATTGTCAGCCTGCACTCGGGAGAATGGCTGTCTGGAAAAATGGGGAGTATTAACTTGCAAGTCGGGGCCTCAAGTGCCTATCAGTGGAATTTTTATCTGCAGTGAGGCTGGGAGCGGCTGCCCCTCCTGACCCTCTCAGTGGGACACTTATTAAGCTGCCTGACAGAGTAGGGTAGTACAAGCCTAATGTCCTCCTAAGGAAGAATTTGTCCTCCGCCGCCTCTTCCTTTTTTTGTCACAGCTTAAGAAAATGACTAATTATTAAAATTTTGGAAAAGAAATAACTCTGGGACTTGGAATGTCTGTATGAAATCTTAAAGGCAGCCAATTTTGCTTCCTGGCATTTACTGCCCTGTTAAGCTTATAAATAGTTTCCATGTGACTTCTGCTTTAGTAGAGACCTCTGATAAGAGGATGGGGAAATTAGTTTTGTAGAAGTCTGTCAATCTAGGGATAATGTATATGCCTAAGTGTAACTTTTTTTTTTTTTAAATGAATGCTTTAGAGAAGGAGGGTTGTTTTTTAACTCTTGTGGAGAACAACAGAGAAAGTAGATTTATAAAAATTAATCTTATAATCAGAGATAAGACAAAAAAGGCCAATCAATGTAATTAAATCCAATGTTGAATTTTAGAGAATTTTAAAAAGATATGATTAGAGTTTAGTGCTAATTCGTTATCAGATCTCGGGATCTCTACTTCTCTAATATGAGACCGTCTGTTATTTTTGGTCGAATATCTATTTTCTGCAAGAGGGCAGATGATGGTGTTTACCATGGCGAGTGTCTCTTTGGAAAGTGTATACCTTTCATCATTACATAATTGGTGGGTGGATGGGACACTGGAGTGAGTTCATTTGAAGCTAATCTGAGTGAACTTTTTTGGTAGAGAAAGGGGTTGCTTCGTTCGGATGGTCTCTTTCTCCCATGAAAAGTTTATCATCCTTGGAAAAAGCAGGTGTTACCTGGAATGAAGTACGGTTCAGCCCCCCTGTTTTGAGAGACTTTTAAAGAAGGGACCTCGTGATATTAACTTTTATTTAACATAACACTTTCAAAGCTGTTACTGAGGACCAAGGACTATTTGAAAGATTCTACAAATACTGATTCATTTACTTCTCATAACAATGCTATGAATTAGGTGCTATTATTACCCCCATTTCCCAGGTCAGGAAACTGTGGTACAGAGAGGTTGACCTAAAGGTCAAACATCTAGTGAATGGAAGAGAGAGGATTCAAAGCCAGGCAGTCCAGGTCTGCAGTCCTCGCTCAAGCTTGATGGTGATGACTAACTCAGCTTTTCCGCTAAATTGGCCACAGACTGACCGCCTCCCACATACTTGGGATAGGAGGACATTCTACAGATGCCACAGGGGTCATCCTGACAATAGGATTTGCCCTTTTCTGAATTTGGCATGGTGTGCTGGGATAACTCATCTTGTGTGTGTCCATGAGAGTTTAACTTAAAATACTTTAGGTCAAGTTCTCAGAACTGGTTAACCCTGGCCAAGCAGGGCTCTAGGTCAACCAGAACCCTCCATCGGAATGACCTTCTAAGAACAACTGACTTCTAGAGAAATCTATCCTTCCCTACCAAACCCCAGTTTGTGAAAAAAGTTTTTCCTGAACCCCTGGGGGTAGCTGCCCATTATATTGATAAACCTGTCTTACAATGGCCCTTCCCTTGATGATCTCCCTCATAATATGGAAGCTTGGTGAACAGGGTTTTTATGCTTTATCTGTCTTCTTGCAGCCTCTGCCTAGTGAAGTGTCCGATCTGTACTAGGTCCTCGGTGGTCCTCAAAGAGGACTGTTGACTGCATCAGGCCAGCTGACCTTCGCTGCCTGGTTTTCATGGACTTCCAGGCTCGGCCAGTGAACCAGAACGGTCTCCTCTCTACCTCAGGAATAGTGTTTGTGACTGATTTTATGAAGTTAGGAAGTAGCTTTCCTTGTGGCATTATTTGTCAAACAAAATTTAATGATTATTAGAGATCCTGAAATGGAAATGGGGGAGAAGTGGAGTTTTTATTTGGAGAAACTCCCTAAAAGCTATTAAACACCAATTTCACAGAAGGAACTAGGACTTTAAATGCCTCTGAACCCATTTTGTCAACTCTAAGGTGTCTTAAAAAATTAAAATACTATCAAATAAGAGGTTGTTATGTAAGTAGAAGCCATTCAAGAGTAGAAAATCTTCCCTCCTCTTTGTCCTATTTGTGATTTCTAAATTATAGGACATGGCATAGTAAAAAAACTTCCTTGACTTAATGTCCAACATTTTCCAAATAATTAAAGTCTTCTAACCTTGCAGCCTCGCCAGACACGCTCACTCATTCTCATCATTTCTGCTCCCTGAAGCCTTCCAAAGTGGGTGTTTGCGGAGTGGGTTATCTCAAAGTGGGTGTTTGCGGAGTGGGAGAGGCATAAGAGTTGTTGTAGACTATTCTGGAATTAGGGCTCGGAGCTTACCTGATTAATTTTATCTCATGTTATTTAGATCATTGGCTATCAGGTTTCAGATAGCATTTAAAAAGGCCTGTCTTCCTCACTGTCACCTGCGGCAATTTTTAATTTTTATGTGGTTGTTTCTGTCTCCCACTTGCATGACTGTGTGCTCACACACACACACACACACACACACACACACACACACAGACTTTATCCCCTTCAGCTCCTTCTCTCCTCTCCACAGTTTCAGAGTAAAGATCTGAAGATAGCAGGGCCGTCTTACAGACGTGGAAAGAAGAGATAATTGAGGATTAAAATTGGCTACTGCTCACCTTCTAGATGTGTGGCATTTTCTTATCTGCTTGTAGGAGAGGGTTAAGGTTTACTCAGCTAGCGAGGAGTAATTTTCAGGAGTCCAGAAGATTTTCCCGCAGGAGTGGGTTGGACGATTTGCCGAGCGAGCGGCGGGAGAGATCACGAGCAGCGTGGGGAGGGTGTCGGCATTGCTGAGCTCCAGGCGGCGCTGTGCACGTGAGCCGCGGCCTTGCTTCGACTTCCTAAGGCGAGGCTCTTTCTACAACTGGTGGGCAGCTCACTGTTTAAAAAACCAACTTAAAATTTGAGAGAAACCGCATCCTTGACACGATGCCTGCTTTACTAAAGAAAAATGCTGCAGTGTCTAACAATGAATTACAACACTCCACAGCTGCCTGGGCAGGAAATGAAGAAACTTATCCTGGTTTTCTCAAAGTGGGTGTTTGCGGAGTGGGAGAGGGCGTAAGAGTTGTTGTAGACTATTCTGGAATTAGGACTCTGAGCCTACCTGATTAATTTTATCTCATGTTATTTAGATCATTGGCTATCAGGTTTCAGATAGCATTAAAAAAGAATTGAACCATCTAAAATCGAGCAGCATGGTTACATAGATTCCAGATAGTGAAGTAAAAAAACAAAAAGTCTATTTTTGGCAGCGACCAGGTTTCCCTTTTTCATTTTCCCATCCAATGCATGAATAGCATTTAAAATAATTAATATCTAAACTTCCTGGAAGTCGAATGTGACAGAGGTATTACTACAGCTATGATTTTAATAATCACCATTCTAGAAGACAATTGTTTGTATTTTTATAAAGAATGTGGACACAGAATAACTGCTCGTCAAACGGCCCCTCTACGTGCCCTCCACATTGCTTCGCAAAGTTGCGTTTCGCAAACACAGCTAAGATTGGATCCCTGGTCTCCTCTAGGGTACTTCAATGGCTCTCATCGTCCTCAGAAGTGGTTCTCAAACCATAATGTGCATAGGAATCACCTGAAGATCTTTTAAAAGTAAAGATTCTGATGCCTTCGGCCCAGGGTGGGGCCTGGGTTTCGGCATACCTGACAAGTTTCCAGATGTTCGTGAGGCTGCACTTACTTTGACCACACGTGGAGTAGCAGGGGTCTGCAGGGTTGGGCCGACAGTGATGGCAACGCACGCTTAGCTTCCAGCCATCTACCCGGGCTGATTGCTTGTTATACTCTAGACTCTCCAAGTCACTCCAGTCTCTGGGCTTCCCAGGTTATTACTTTTTTCCCAGATACAGCCATGCCTTCCTCTTCTACGCTTTTGGGATAATAAGCCCTATCAATAACTTACTTGCCTGTATTTACCAAATAGCTCACATTCTCCACAAGACCTCTTCAGAATGGTCTCAACCCCACCCAGCCAGGAGAATCACTCTTCCTGTCCTGCTCTCCTCTGGCATTTTGGTCAGAAATCAGTTCTGCAGCTCACCACTGTCTGCTGGGCTATATATATTGAGCGTGTGTCTGCCTCTTCCAATGAACCTGTGAACCTCCAGCGTACAGCAATCTCATTCTATACATCTCTGCTTCTTCTGCAGCAATAATGCACAATTCTCGCATAGAACAGGTGCCAATAAAAGTTTGCCGGAATTGAATGAAATTCACAAATTGTATAAAATCACTTCTCTAGATGGCTTTCTCTTGAATAGCTGAAACACGCTGGCATTCAGATAAACCTCTTCCGTGTTCTTTCCTGAGAGGATATGTCTTACTCCTTGGTAGTTATGGATCACTCCTGGGTGTTTTTTTTTCAAAGGCTTTTGATTTAGAGGATCTGTGAATGTGACTACATGGGCTAAACTTCTTAAAGGGGTAACCCAGCCGAGAGTCACAAAAGAAAGCCGAGACTACTTCTTTTGCCAGGCCTACAAGCCGATTTTTCATTGTTGCTAATGAGAGCCACTTGTGTTGACTTTCTAACGGGCAGTGTCTTAATCCTTTCTCATTCGACTTCTAAAATTAGCTTTATTTTCCCCTGCCTGAAGAATCATGAGATGTGCCACTATTTCAGCTTTAGGTGAGATGACAGAAGAATTGAAAGTCTCTGCCTGGAGTCTGGAAGGACATTTTCCGCTGGGCGATATTAATGAACAAGCGTTTTGATGCAGACCTGGGCTCTAATTTTGGTACTGCAATGTGTTGGCTTTGTTATCCTGAACACACTATTTAGCCGATTTGAGCCTCAATATTCTCATCCCATAATGGGGATAAATCATATCCACCTGAAGGAGTATTGATATTCAATGGAGGGACGTGTATCGATTACACATAGGTGTGTAACAGGTAATGGTGGGTGCTATTACGACCAACCTCCCGACACATCACCAATCTTTCAGCACCTAGAGCCCCCATCCATGTTTATTGATCACATCTCAACTACTAAAAGCTGGGGATGAGAGAGGGGCTCTTAAGCATCCAAGTTCTGTTTCTTTTCGTAGCACCGTGGCCTCTGTGTTGTGCCCAGTCACTGTCCCTTATGAGTGGCAGAAGTGATAACTTCATTGGGGACTTTATTGTGATGAAGTTTTAAATCAAGCTGCCCCTAATATGCCACTTTGGCATATTGATGATTTTGAATTAAAGTTACTTAAGAAACAGCTAACGCAGAAAGTACATTGGGACCATCTTCTATTCCCCCAGAAGACAGGAACAAGATCTCCCATGTGAAAGGCACCCTCCCTGTCCCAGGAGGTAAAGAGACAGACAGGCTGATCACTCGAGATAAAGAATTCAGGACCACAAAGATGATGTAAACAAATTCTGCTTAGATTCATGACTAAGTACCCAAGCCTTTTTTTGTCCTATAAGTTCTTTGTAAATTTATTGTTTCTTTGTCTAAAAAATATAATAGCTTCTGGCTTTGAATACTTCCAGGCCAGTAAGGTCTCATAGGTAAGAGAACTTTGTATATGCAAAATTAAACTTGATTTTCTCCTGTTAATCTGCCTCATGTCAATTTCATTCTTAAAGTAGATGGAAGAAGCTAGAAGGAGGGGGGAATTACAACCTCTCCAGTAACCACATTCCAAATCCATCGAAACTGGGACTTTTTAATCTCCTCTAGATTGTGGACTCATTTCAAAATCTCATGAAAGCTATTAACCTCTCCCAGGGGAAAAAAAAGTGCATGTATTCGTACAATTTTGCTTTTATGTTTTAGGAGTTGATGAGTCCCAGGATGAAAAGTCCCTGGATCTGCTTATAAACTTCTGGTTTCTCATTAGGCGAGAAGCCAACAATCACAGAGCGGAGTTGAGTTCGCACAATGGAAGATCAGGAAGGTGAGTGAAAGCATGGAAAGAATCACTTAGCCCTCCCTGGATTATTTTCCCTGCTCAGGAAAACTTAGAGCAGAGATGGCTACTTGAAGGGAGGTGGGGAAGGTGGTTTGAATACCTTTCCTGTTATTATATGTCTTGTGCTGGGAATTCTTGTCATACAATCATATCCGGGTTTCTGATATAAAGTGATGATCTCAATAAGATTTGCAATGAAAGTAAATAATATCTCAAGTTAGGACATTTCTTTTGTTTTAGATGTTTAAGAGAAGTTGCCCAAGTGGCAAAGCATAGTCTTCACCATTTATCTTGGTCCAGGTGGTAGATCTGTGTGAAGGGCTGACTTGCATTAATAAACATTAACACAGTAGTTGTGGAAACATGTCCAGGCCTTGCTCATCAGTTCTCATTTTCATACTTCCTGAGTAGGCTGGGAAACGTGGAAGGACAGCATGAATTCAATTTAACAGTCCAGTAAGTGCCAAAGAAATAATCGTATATCTGAAACTAAGTGTTTCAAACAAGATTTTTCAGATGGTAAAGAAAAGACAAATCTCTTGTTTAGTAAACAGCAAACACTTTATACATTAATCATCCACCAGACATTAAGTGTAATCAAAGGTTTCGTTTTAGTTCAAATACAACTTATGTTCACCAATTAATTACTTAGCAGACTACGTAGTTTGCATTTTTAAATGAATTTTCTACTTCCCACATGTCTCCTTACAGGAACATTTGACCCTTTGTAGAGAGGCTGGTTCTCTCATCACAGTGTTTTCAAGGCCTCTTGGGGTGTGAAAAAATACAGTTTAAGTACCACCTGCCATATTGGCCTCAATAAGGAATTTGTGAAATTGGAGTGTAGTTCCCATACTTAACTATGTTACATTCTCGTCAAAGAGGATGTGAGTTGAGATGATGTAATTCATGTTTGACCTTTTCCAGAGAAACATTATTATAATGGAGTTATCCTCCTGACCAAGGGTTTTGTCTTAGTGGACTCACAAAAAAAGAGGCTATCATACTAGTAAAGAGACTCAAAGGTAATCAGGCTGGGTCCTCCTTCTTGAGTGGGAAACATTATTCTCTCTTTTCAGATGAGAGAAGTGAAATTTTTTAGAGGTTAAGTGTTCTGCTCATATGCCTGCTAGTGGTGGGGCTTTTGGAGGGTAAGGGGAGAATCTAGATTATCGCCGTCTAACAGAACGTTCTGGAATTATAAAAATGCTTTATAGCCACACTGTTCAATAGAGCAGCCACTAGCCCCATGTGGCTATCGAGCACTCGAAGTATAGATAGTATGACTAGAAAACTAAATTTTCAATGTTATATAATTTTAATTAATTTAAAGGTAAATATAAGCAGCCACAAGTGGATAGCAGAGGTAAATTAAACCTAATTTTAGGCATTTTGAAAGGCAAGGGCTAGGTACCAAAGTCAAAACTGTAGCCAAGAGAATAAAATCTGATGAGGTAACTACCTTGCTGATCGAATTGGTTACTTCATAATGAAATTTGAGGATCATCAATCTACTGGTCAATACCAAGGGATTTTAGTAATTTATAGCATGATAACGTCCCAGAGACATTTAAAAAATTGTATAGCACAGAGAAGAAAAGGCACACTGAGAATCCTAAGGGCATAGATGAGTACCAAATAAAACATTTAGATTTGGGACAAGAGAAAAAGGCCATTACTTATGAGAGAGTTAGGACAACTTAAACAAAACAAAACAAAGCAAAACATCCTAAGGAAAGTGGAGGGAGAAACCACAGAAAATTGTGAAATATAGTTTGAAAACGAAACTAAAAATAGTTTCAACTGTGGCTGTGCATAGGTCTAGAAGCAAAATTATATTTCTTATAATTTCTTCCACTAATTTCATTTTATTTTCAAATTTAACATGTGCTTTAAAAAATTGTAAAAAGAGCACATGAGTTCTAATCTCTTAAACTTTTGACTGCACTTTACAGTATCGGTAACTGTTACGAGCACAATATTGTATAGTAGAGCAGTCCAGCTTTTCACCTTGCTCGACTAAAGCTTTATACCCATTTACTAGAATTCCCAATTTTCCCCTTTCCCTAGATCTTGGCAACTGCCATTCTACTCTCTGCTTTGATGAGTTTAACTACTTTTGATACCTCCTGTAAATGGAATCAGGCAGTATGTATCCTTCTGGAACTTGCTCATTTCAGTTAGCACAATATCCTCAAGGTTCTTCATGTTGTAGCAAATGACAGAATTTCCTTACTGTTTAAGACTGAATAATATTCCATTGTATGGATAAGCCGCGTTATCTGTTCATTAGTTAATGAGCATTTAGGTTGTTTCTACCACTTGGCTATTGTAAACAATGCTGTAAAGAACAGGTAGTATATATATTTCTTGGAGATTCTGATTTCAATTGTTTTTGGATAAATACTCAAGAGTGGTTTTGCTGGATTATATAGTAATTATATTTTTAACATTTTTAACATACTGTTCTCCATAGTGGCCACACCATTTTATGTTTCTACTCACAATGCTTAAGCGTTCCAATTTTTTCACATCCTCACTAACACCTGTTATTATTTATTTATTTATTATTTTTCTAACTGCCATCTTAATAGTTATGAGATAATACCTCACTGTGGTTTTGATTTGCATGTTTCTAATGATTAGTGAAGTGAAGCATCTTTTCATATACCTGTTGGTCATTTCTTTGTCTTCTTTGGAAAAAGTCTGTTTATGTCTTTTGCCCACTTTTAAATCAGGTTATTTGTTTTTTGCTATTGAATTATAGGAATTCTTGGAATATTTTAGATATTAATCCCTTATGAGATAAAGAGTTTGCAAACATATTCTCCCATTCCACAGGTTTTCTTTTAATTCTATTATTTCCTTTATTGTGCAGAACTTTTGTTTGGTGTAGTCTCACTTATTTATTTTTGCTTCTGTTACCTGCGCTTTTTTACATTTATCCAATAAATCATTGCCAAGACCAATGTAATGAACTTTTCCCCTACATTTTCTTCTAGTAGTTTTAAGTCTTAAACTTAAGTCTTTAAATCATTTTGAGTTTATTTTTGCTTACGGTATAATGTAAGGGCCTAATTCCATTCTTTGCATGTAGATATACAGTTTTTCAACACTATTTATTGAAGATATTAATATATTTTCCATTGTATATTCTTGGCATGTTTGTTAAAGATCAGTTGACTGCATGTGCATGGGTTTATTTTGGGGCTCTCTATTGCATTGGGCTATATATCTGTTTTTATGCTAGTACCATACTGTTTTAATTACTATAGCTTTGTAATATCTTTTGAAATCAATAGGTGTATGGCCTCCAACTTTGTTCTTTCTCAAGATCGTTTTTGTTATTTGGAGATCTTTGTAGGCAAAATTAACCAATAACAATTTGTTGCATTTCTATACACTAGCAATAAACAGTGCGAGAGGAAATTAAAATAATTCCATTTAAAATAGCATCAAAATAAATAAAATTCTTAGGAGTAAACTTAACCAAGGAGGTGATTGCTTTGGGTAGTATAGACATTTTAACAATATTACAACCTTCAATCTATGGACCTGGGGTATCTTTTCATTTATTTGTGTCTTCTTTAATTTCTTTGAGTAATGTTTTATAGTTTTCATTGTACAGGTATTTCACCTTCTTGGTTAAGTTTAATTTTAGTTATTTGATTCATTCTGATGTGATTTTAAATGGAATTATTTTCTCAATTTCCTTTTGAATCATCCATTAGTGTATAGAAACACGGCTGATTTTCATTTGTTGATTTTGCTTACAACTTTGCTGAATTTATTTATTAGTTTTAACTTTTTGTGTGTATGGGCAGATTTTCAAGGTAGAAAAGGACAAAGGAGACTAAATAGCTAACATTTCATTTTACAGATGTGGAAACAGAGGTCTAGTAAGGTGAAGTGACTTAGTGGAGGCAATATGAATTAATGGATAGGACTTTGTAGTGAGAAAAGTATAAATAGCATGGTTAGGTCTGTTTTTTATCATCTGTGTATCCTTACTTTGGATAAGATACTAATCTTTCACTGTCTCAGTTTCAACATCTGTCAGATGGGCATTACCATCCTCACAGTAACATTTTGTAAGATCCTTCTGGGGCAGAGAATTCTTGTTCAATAAATAGAAATTAATTGTTATCCTTATTGACAACATCATGGGCACACAAAAGCTAGCTCTTAATTCACTCAGGAACTCAGCTGGGAAGTGACAAAGAGTGTCACCATCTCAGTTTTCGGTTCTCTATCACAACGGTGTTGTCACTAGTAATGTGAAATTTGTCAAATGTGATAGGCTATCCAGTCAACTGCACATATTTTTAGATCCAGGTATTTGTCACTTATTTCTACTGAAATGAGATCAGGAAATGTTCTGTCAGTGGCTGACTGTTATCTGGGTTAGGAGATTCAGAAAGTTATTCCCAGGAAGATGTGAAAGGTATGTTAAAGACTGTTCTGGTGAGAAGACCTGGATCTACGTTAGACATATTTCTGACATGTTGATCCAGGGCTGTTTGTTTTGTGGTTTTTGTTTGCTCATCATAAATGCACCTTTGTTAGCACGAGCCTTGGAGATTATGGTGCTGTCCTCACTGCTTGCAATCAGAATGTCTGTTTTTGTTGCCTTGAACCGCTGGCTCCCCAGCTTAGCGGCTTCCCCATGTTCGCGGAAGTTATGCAGAAAACGTCTATGTTGGCAGCGTCCAAACTAACCCTTATGGAGAATTCTCCATTCTTTGATCTTTTACCATGCTGTTGCTTCACGATGTCAAGAGCCTAAAAGCTTTGGTTTGAATGGTGGCCAGATGCAGGGGCATTCAGAACTGAGTCTGATCCTTAATCCATAAAATCAAAGGTTCTTCTCACTCAGCCATAGGTCCTGTGTGTTGCCTTATAAAATTGGATTATTATTGTCGCTGGAGCACTGCCTTTTCCCTTTATTGGGCATTCTGAAAGCTTGACTATAGGTGTGCCAATAAAATAATGAGACAGCCCCCACTCTCCACAAGCATAGCAGGAAAACTGCCAACTGGATTTGCCTTTGGAAGTCATTTTTCTTCAAACACTTTTTAAACTCACTTTTTAGAACTGTTTTTAAAATGCCTTCTAGCGACAGTTTAACAAAAGAAAAAAAAGTAGTGTTGTTATGTTATAGTCATAGGATATTCATCTAGGCTCTACTGTATTTTTCCCTTTCATTTTTTCTCTTTCCTCTATTTTTTTTTTTTTTTTTTTTTTTGGAGGATGGGAAGTGAGGGAAAGAACAGGAAAGTCAAGGATAAGGAGTCAGAGAGAAGCTGGGGGACTTGGCTGGGGCGCATTCCCAAACAGTTACACGGGGTAGAGCTTCTCAAACTTTAATACGCTTTGAAGTCTTTAGCAATTATATCAAAATGTAGATTCTGATTCAGCAGGTCTTGGGTAGGGCCTGAGTGTCTATATTTCTAACATTTCTGGGTGATGCGCTGCTGCTGGTCCATGTACCATATTTTGAGTAATAAGGACACGGGCGGAGGAGGGCGTCATTGCACCCAGAGGACTCTGGAAGAGACGTTTCAAAAGTTCATTCAGTCGCTCCTCACAAAGCCCTGTCGGGCCGCTTTTCCCTTGTTACAAGTTAGGTCGTAGACTCGAAGAGGTTAGGTAATCGAACAGAGCTAGGGTACGTATGTGGTTCTGGGTGACATGGGGCATCACAGGTGGCCTCTGAGCACCGCTCCTCAGCGTTAGCGTGTGTGCTGCCCTCCTTCCTGCTGACGCTCGGGCCCCAGCAAGGTGCGTGTGTTCCACCCCACGGAGGCTTCGCACGTCAGCCGCCCCCTCCACTCTCTCTAGTTCGAGGGCCTTTGTTTGGCTATAGCCCCCTTCCCTGCCCTCAGTCTCTTTCTCTCTTCTAAGCACCCAATGCAGAGTTGCCAGGGATTTTTAAAGCCCAGCTCTAATCAAATGCTCTTGTTCTGCATATGTGAGGTGCTCTTTGGTTTGACATTCAAGGCTCCTATGACACCATGCCCTCCCCCGCTTCCAGCTCTTTCCTGCACGTCCTCTGGACTGCAGCCAAATGAGGCTGCTCCTATTTGCTTGTATAGACCCCAAACATTCCCTACCTCCCCAATGTTGCTTATTTCATTTTTTTCTTCTGCATTGGTCAACCCTTTGTCTCAGCACATTAAGTCCTTCCCGTGCCTTGTCTGTCCCCCTCAGTAAGATACCAGGGCTCTTGTCTTTGGAAATCGCCCAAATCCTCTCCTGACAGCGTGTTTCTTATTTTTGTCTCATGTGGTACCAACACATTTTTTTGCACAAGCCCATCGTAAAGCGGGATGGGAGGCGGACTTCATAGGCATTATCGTCACTTAGTACTTGCGTGGCCCTCCCTCTCCCTGCATATCAGAGGCCTAGAGACCAGAGCGAGTACTAAACCACGTCTCAACATCTCATGATTAACTTGAGGGATACTGTAAGGTTGAGAACCATGAATGGGATTAGACAGTGAATGAATTGTAAGTTCAGTACTGTTGGAGTATTTAATTCTTAGTTTTGTTTTGTTTTGTTTTTGTTTTTGTTTTTTAAGATTCTAATGAACCAACTAAAGCCTGGAATAAAACCTATGCATTAAAACAATGTGTATTAATGCCCATTCTCAATATCATCTGTAAACTGAAAAATAAAGCCCCAGCTCCTAGGATGCTGGGCATTTTCTGAATCAATAGCCATAGGACAACTAGAACAGTGCCCCACATATAGGAAAGGCTCACCAGATGTTCTTTTCCAACCTTTTGCTGCCTAACGTAATTGCTTGGGACTGCTGAAGGAAATGCTCTGGTCTAGAAAGCTTGTACAGCAGTGAGAAGGAAGCATTTGGTTTTCAGCATTTCATTTAATTGCCAAGTGTAGGAGCATCTTGTGAGGTAGGAAATGGGAAGCCATATCTCCCTGGAAGCCTTTTTGGTATTCTTAGATGCACCAGAAGAGCGGTAAATAACCACTGATAATAACAATAACTCACTAGGCACCATTCTCCTTTGTCTTGGCGCAATGTTCTAGAATGATTGCCAGTCTCGATAGCTATCCCATAAAGCAATCCTCCTACCATGATTCAGTTGAAGAGACCATCACTCCTTCATCTATGATGAAGACTAAAGAAGGAAAACCAAATACGGTGCAGATGGCGGCTATTCAAATCACTGCTCCCCTTCTCTGCGTTACTAGAACTGAGCCTCACATCACCAGCCTTGATGTCAGAATAGAAAAGATTGTTCCCGATATGTATTGACTACAGAGATCCTTAAATAAAAATGTGTGTAAGAATCACATGGAAAGTCTGTTAAAAATGTAAATCTCTGAGAAATTCTGATTCAGTAGATGGGGTAGGATTTAAGAGTCTGATGTGAGCGGTTCTCAGATTACATTATAGTTTTTTAATCCAGTCGAGGAAATTGAGGGTGAGAAATACCAAGTGATTTTCCCACAGTCGTCACATAGGTAGAAATAAAATAGAGCCAGGATTCCAGCCTAGGTCTTTTGACGCCAATCTGCTGTTATTTCCTCTAACTCACAGTTGCCTCCAACTCTCTAGTGTGTGCGTCTCAAAAGTTAATGTACGTGTGGATCAAATGGGAAACATGTCGAAATGTAGATTCTGATACACTAGGTCTGAGGAGGAGCCTGTGAGTCTGCATTGCTAACAGGGCGCTGCTGCTGCTGCTGCTGGTCTGTGGACCTCACTTTGGAGTAGCTAGCATCTCGGGTCGGACTGGACATGCATTGAAGCATTGAACGAAATGAGAGCTGGCGGTGAGCTGAAGTGAATTGGCCTTTTTTGACTCTGTACCCCCTCGTGTGGATAACACAGGATGGAGCAAATGGAAGGTTACTAGATAAATAAGAATAAACTTTAGTTGCTGAAAGCCCCAGGGGAATCAGTAAATCTAAAATCAGATGGTCGGCGTGGAGTAACTTTTGCTTTGCCCTTTTCTTCCTCTTTGGTATGGTTTTCATGGTGATTCGTGTCCCTGGGAAGCTGCTGAGTGACTCCGATGAAGGCAGATTGTTCCTAGTAGTGGCGGTAGCTGCAAAGTATCAGGAAATAGAGAAGATGCATGGGAAGAAATAGAAAAGAAAGCATGGCTGGGATTAATTCTGGATTCTTTAGTCTATGCAATGATCTGAAAAACAAGTGAAATGAAAAAGATGAGAGGTTTTCCAAAACTATTATAAAATTAGGTTATAGAATTGAGATTATTAACTAGGAAAAGAAAAATGGACACAGAATTACCTGCTACTTTCTCTGAAGTTTTCAAGACTAGCTGTTTTACATCTCTTCAGAAAAGAGAAAAGAAGTAAGAACTTTCATTGAAGTAGAAGTATTTCATTTGGCAAAGGAGTTCAGAGTCTCTAACACCTTAAAATAGAATACTGGGGGAGAATATAGACACAACAGCTCCAGAAATTTTTAGGAAGTGATGCTTCCCCTTTGAAGAATTTTATGTACCTATTATGTACCAAGCACTGGAATGGGTAACAGGGATACTGCAATGATAAGATATGGTACCTGCACACAGACAGGTAACACGTAATGAAACTACAACGCAGTGAGTGCAATAGAGGAATTGTGATCAAAATATGAGAGATTAGAGGAGAGACTCACTCTGTCCAAGAAAGTTAGGGAAATCTTCAGAGAAAATGTAATATTTAATGTGAGCATTGTAAGATGAATCAGAAATGACTAAGGAAGTTTGTTAATATTTACTTCAGCAAGTATTATTTATTGTTACATAATATGGGGAGTAAAAGGACATGTCCTATGGAAGCTGACAGTCCTGAGTTCATATCCCAGGCCCACTGCTGCCTGATTGTATAGCCTTGGGAATATTATTTAACCTCTCCGAGCCTGGATTTTCTCTGTCGAATAGCAGTATGGTATGTCCCATGTGAAAGTAAATGAGATAAATAAGAAAACAATAAATGCATGTTTTCCAGTTTTCCAGATATGCCTGGATTCCTGTGTCAACAGGGATCCTAAGTACATTCTCGAACTCACAATTCTTTTCAGTAAGATGTTCCTTTTATAAGTGCCACATTATTTGGTTGAATTCTCTGTTCTAAGATTTCTAGCTATTTCCTGGTCTACATTTTCTCTCATGACACTTGTACTGAATTAAATAGCGTTCCCCACAAAATTCACATCCACACCAAACCACAGAATATGACTTTATTCAGAAATGAGGTCTCTGCAGATGCAGTTAGTTACATCATGATGAGTTCATACCAAAGTAGGGTGGGCCTTAAATCCATATGACTGGTGTCCCTATAAGAAGAAAAGATACCCAGAGACTCAAGGAAGAAGGCCATGTAAAGAGAGAGACAGAGGTTGGCATTACGCTGCCACAAGCCAAGGAACACTGAAGATTGCTGACCCCTCCCAGAAATGAGACAATGCCACGAGGGTGTTCCCTAGGCTCTGAATAACCTTTCCAGGAAACGTGGTCCTGCTGACATTTCGTTTTCGATTTCTAGCCTATAGTCCTATAAGAGAATAAATTTCTGTTGTTTTAAGTCCACCAGTTCGTGGTACTTTCTTACAGCAGCCCTAAGAAATTAAGACAACATCTACATGCCATCCTCCTTCCAATCAGAGTCATAAAGTTAATTCTAAAGTCCCGGGATGGCTTTTTAATGTGTTGACTTGACTAGGCTGGGCTGTGCTTCCAGGATTCCCTTCTCTGTATGTTTCTAATTAAGGGGGGGCCATGAGAGATGTTTTTGCAAGCTTTGGGAAGCACAACCACAACAGCAACAGCTGTATTGTTTTTCTGCTCAGAAGGTCAGGGCAGGGTTAGCAGGTGCTTTTATAGCTCAGACGTATTGGTGCTCATGTGCTTGCCCACCTCATTAGTGTGGGGCAGCAGCCGGCTTATAGCTGCTCCATCTTCCCTACATCCTCCCGGGCCCAGTGTGTTTTCATTCTTAGGGGGAAGGATGCATTTTCTCTTGCAGGAGACAGAGGAAGACACTCTCTTTAAGGGTTCTCTCTTGTCTTCTCTCTCCCCACTTTCCGATCCTCCTTCCCTTCAGGCTGCCCACCCTGCAGACATCAAGCTCCAGCATCAGATGCAAAGATATCATCAGCCTTGCAGAGTCTATTCACCAACTCCTTCAATTGTGTAGGTCAAATCCCTCCGTAAATTGCTCTTCTGATTGGACCTTCACAGACACAGACACCCAAGGCCCCAGGGTTTAGTCTCAAGTTTTCAGGCAAGATAATCTCTCCCTGTCTACAGATGAGATGGCTGCATTTTAAACATCCTTGCACCTGGGGTTCTTGAACATAACAGGGGAAATGTCAAATGGTGTTTTATGTGACCTTACCTTTTGTGGTTTTCAGCTTCTGGTGAATTTAGTGGCTCAGCATAAAGATCTCCCATTTCCTCTCCTCATGTGCGTGACACTTCCTCTGCTTGCTCTATTACCACAGGAAAAGAAAATTACAGTGAGCTCCCTGCTTCCACTCCTGTGGGGAGCAGTAGGCTCCAGGGTTCATATTCTATTTTATAAAGGCTTTTCCAGCCATCATTCGGGAAGACCTCGACTCGACTGTCAGCATGGAGCGTGGCTGTCTGCAGCTGGAGGCTCAGCGGAGAGCCGCAGACTCTGCAGTGACAACCCTTCCCTTCGACCTTGTCCTAGATGTCTTTCCCTAAAGCCAGACAATGTAATCTGAGACATCCTGGTGCTGATGGGAAGAAGATGAATCACAGTGATAATGCGTGTTGAATTTTTTTAAGCTCCCATTTACTTTGTGCGCAAAAGCTGGACATGACATTTGCAGCTGGCTCTACAAGGCAGTCATCCTTGTGCCAGCCCTGAGTACACTCTTATAATATGGCCCACAGTGGAAGCTTCATGCAATTGTAATGAAGATCCTGTAGCCAGAATGAATGACTCCATTCACTGCAAACACAGAACCTGCTATGGATGTTCAATTATATTAGATGCCTCCTGAGTAGTGTAGAAGGGGAGGTGAAATGGTGATGCCACTTTGGGGGACGACAGGCTAGAATGAGCAAAAGGAGCCTTGCTATCCTCAAATCTAGTCAGCATGACGGTAGAATGGTGTCTGCAACATGGCACTCGGTTCTTAATAGGTATTGGTAACAGTCTTTACTCGCTGTTTTTAGGAGGATCCTTCCATAGCTTCTCTTGGCCGATGGGACTAAGTCCTAATTCATTAACCTAGCATTGTGGCCCCTGCTCCGCCTAGCCCAAACTCAGCATCTCTCAGCCACTGAGCATTCCTCTAGAATGCCACTTGCCTGCATATTTCTGTGCTTTTATTTACCCTATTCTTTCTGTCAGAACTTTTCTTGCTTCTTTTCTCCTTTGAGAGCTTCTATATTTTAAGAACTAGCTCAGACATTACTACATTTGACATCCTCGGACAAAGTTAAGAGTTTTTCTAATGTGTTCCCACAGTATCTCTTATGAACCTTTATCATAATTCAAAGCAAATGTCGTGTAATTATTGACTTACCTGCCAGACTTTAAAATTTTGAGTTTCTTGTTGGACTTGACTGATTCGTCAGAACCTAGAAGAGTTCCTGGAACTAGTGTAGCATTTCTTTTTTGAAGAGAGTTAAATAGTATTGGGAAGAGAGCAAATGACTTGGTCAAAGAGCATTAATTGAGGATTTGGGCACCAGTTCTAATTTCAATTTTGTCCATCTCCATTTGACCTTTTAATGGCTAGTCAGATTTGAGTGATACTGACGAGAATGGGAAGTCTCAACATCTTCATGCCTAGATTTCCTCCTTGTTAATTGATACACATGATAGCCACACTTGCTAACTCAGTTGTGTCTTGAAAATAAAAGAATAAAATGTATAAAACAGTAGATTGGTGAGAGGGGGCCCAGTGAAGGCCAAGAGGCTTCCGAAACTTAGGAGAATGGACTTTGGTGTGTGGCTTGTTTGTTGCGGGCTTTCCTGCTCCTTTCCTAGGCTTTTAATATGTGCCAACATTTGGTAAAAATAGTAGCGATTGAGAGGAAGCCATGAGTTTGATATCCCATCAGTTAATGCACTGAACTCTCAGAGAACAGTCATTCAATCAGTGAACATTTCTTAGGAGGCTCCGGAGAGTTACTGAGGGATAGTGTGGCTCTTCGGAAGCCTTTACGAGGGAAGAGATTCTGATTCTTACTGTTCCAGGATGGCCCAGGGTTCCTCTTATTAGAGGCTGACTGTTTCTGCCTCCTCCCCAGGCGTGAGCTGGCATAACCATTTTCTTTGGCAGGTGGCTTCACTATAACCCAGGCAAAGCTAAAAAGCAGGTAAAAATGGCCTCCGGTGTCCTCACATCCCTTTTATGCTCTTTCTCCAGCATTCTTATAGCCTCTTGCTTTTATCTTATAGGATGCAGGGGCCTCATTTTGCCCTTTAACTGTCCAAATATCACTGCTCCTTTTCCCCAAATAAAAAAAGTAGCTTATCCTAATTATGAAAAATGATCACTCCTCTGTGGATTAAAATGTCTTTCTTCTCTGCATCTCCAGGCTTTTACTAGGGTACTATAGTATAATTTCAAAATAGACTATAGTGTTATAAACTACAGAAGAACATTTTCTCCTGTTAAGTTTAATACCTCTGCTAATTAATAGTTGTGGACATCTGCACATTTGATTATGATGTGTATCACCAGAGCTTTAGTGATTTCTTTTATGTCTATAGTGAAAAGATGAACTTCAAAATGCTCTCGAAATGGAGATTGTTAAAATTAGGAAACAGTTCATATCTCTTGGGCAAGTCAAAATAAGATGATCACTGGATTTGGGGAGGGGACATAAGTGAGCTAAAAGGAGCAGATTTTGTTTTGCTTCTGTATTAATTACACAGATGGTCACGCTGCTGAGAACAATCACATCTTAATAAATTATAGTTATACTAGCAGCAACAAAGAAACCTAGAATGAACACAAAGCGAAGGCATCGTTCTTCTTCATGAAGTTCCGTAACAAGAGCTGCCATTAATATAACGCACTTTCAACCAGTCAGGCAAAAATAAAATCTGCTAGTGCAATATGACAACCTTAAATAAAGCACATGGAGTGAATTCACATACAGTCATCCCTTCATATCTGCAGGCTCCTCATCCATGGATTCAGCCAATGGCAGATCAAAAATATTTGAAAAAAAAAAAATTCCAGAAAGTTGATCCCTAAACAATATGGTATAACAACTATTTATGTAGCATTTACATTGTGTTAGGCATTATGAGTAATCTAGAGATGATTTAAAGCATATGGGAGGATGTGCATAGGGTATAGGCAAAGACTACATCTTATACAAGGGACTTGAGCATCCACAGATTTTGGTATCCATGGGGGGAGGGAGGGTCCTAGAAAACAATCTCCCATGAATACTGAGGGATGATCATATCACATACAGAAAAACAAATGAGTTTTCTAGTTATAAGCATAAGCTATTTGTATCTCAATAGCAAAACATAAACCTTTTAGGTGACAGCCTTGTTATATCAGTGACATCGAGAGTACCTTAACTGTTATAAGTCTGTAGAAGTGCCTTCTATGTATGTTAGCAAAATAGACTAAAAATATCCCCCTGTGCAAATGAATGATTTAGCGCTGTTGCCTCGACAGGAATGGTTTCGTTTAAAGCAACAATAACCCCCTGGCATTTGCTCATCTCTGCTTTCTCTCTTTGTCCAGCTTCTCTCTTGATTTTTCAGTTGGGAAGGGATGATAAGGGTCACCGTATTCATCCACTCATCTGATGCTTGAATTGTTCCCGAGGAACAAACGGAAGAGCAGAAGAGCTTGCAGTGCCCTGGCAAGTGACCTCTCTAGGTCACCCATTCTGCCTTTGGATGCTCTTGACTGCTCTGAAGTCTCTCTCCTTTCTCATCTCCTTTGCACTGGCCCTGCTCCACTTACGGGGAATCTACAAAAGAGTGCCAACCCTCCTGAAAACTACGGCCCTGCAAGTGTTCATCAGGTTGCATGGGGCCTTTTTTGTAATGTCCAGACTAAATATTCTGTGTCATTCCATAATTTCTGACATGACAAGCTTTAGAGTCTCTTTAGATTCTAGTCACTTTCTTCCGGTTGTCCACATGCTTTCTTAATTGCAATATCAAAATAGAATACAACACTCTAGATGTGATCTAACCAAGCAGGGGTATAATTCCCCTTAATCTATATTTAAAAGAATATATATATTAATACTGCTTGAATTCAAAGGAACACTTTCAAAGTCATAAGGGACTTTGATTGGAATCGGTAGATGGGTAGATGGGATCTTGAACAACGTCTTCATTCCATCCTGTCCTTGCACAATTGTTTATATGAATCCACATGCCAGACCTTTTATTTATTCCTATTAAACTTCATTCTAAGTTTGATTCATTACTCCCACCTACTACATGTGTTCAAAGAGCTTTGAGAATCTGAGAAAAAGTTAGAGATCATCTAGTCCAATTCTGGCTAAAAATGAAAAGTCGTTGACCTCGCTGAGTGACAGAGAGCTCCTGAGGCTTCATTACATCCCCTTTCCTCTCTTGGTCCTTGATCTCTTGTAATAATCTGTGCTCTCAGCAATATTTCCTTTCCCTTTGGGTTGTTGAACGGTTGATTTTGTTTAAGAGCCTAACTTTAGCTTGCATGACTACTGTACAGCATTACTGTGAAAGATGCTTTCTCTTTTCCTTTAAAGAAGAAATCCTAAAATGACATTCATTTCCTGTCTGAGATCTGGTCTACCCTTGACTTTTTGGGAAACAAAGTTAACGAGCATGCAGATGGGTCAGCACTTACCTCAAATTGCAGTTGCTTTTATAATAAAAGCAATAAAAAAGATGAAGCTCTTTGCAATATCGAGATTTAGGAAATGTTCTAATTCTAGCAGTATCTCCTTGGGCAAGTGAGTTAATCTTTTTGCGTCTGAGTTGTTGAAATGAAAGACACCGATTGTATTTTGTGGCTTCAGTGCTCAGGCTATTTTTAGAAATGCCATAGTTTCCTTATTAGAAAGACAAGTTTAAAATTTCATCATTAGAAATTGAGTCCTTGGTGCAAAAGCAAGAGTTTTCCCATTCAAATACAAATATTCCATGAGACAGTTAATACATTTAAATTAGCTGCTAATACTTTAGAGTACAGCTCTTCGGAAGGTTGTCAATGGGACAGTTAGCTGAAGGAAGCTCTGAATTGAATGAGATTCACAGAACGAAAGTATAGGCAAGAGATAGAGGAGAAATCCCATACCAGGGAAGTACCTAGAATCTGAAGGCCTAATATGCTATGTGGGAGTATCTTGGTAGCTGGAGGTGGACTTGGAAACTGTGAGCCCATGTATGGAAGGAAAAGGACACATTATTGTAGGAACTGGAAGGGAATTAGGAAACCATCCATTTTAATCCTCTTATTTAACGGATGAGGAGACTGAGCCTTGAATGCCTTGCCCAAGGTCACACAGCTCGTTCGTGGCGGGATCAGGTCCCTGATTCCAGCGCAGTGCTTTTCTTCTCTATCATGAAGACAAACTACACAATTTCGCTTGAACTGGCACTGCGCTCAGACTCCTGCATGATGCAAAGTGAGCAGGTTGATGAGGTGGTAGAAGCAGTCCATTTGGGACTAGAAAATGCCTCTCCCTGAGGCTTCACGACCATCTTCTCAAAAAGGTTTGAGTAAATGCATCACTGTGGACTGTTTCCGGAGAGATTGGCAAAGGCCCCTAAGTAGAGTCCTCTTATACTTTTCTTCTGTGGAGGCAGATTGTACTGATTAATTGGACTCAAAGTCCTGGTTGAGGACATTCACAGAGTGATTTTACTACTGAACATGTAGTAGTAGTTCCAGATGAAGACAAATATCACCAGTGAAATGGATCCTAGACGAGTGGTGAATGTTTCTGAAATGATGTGTGGAAGCTGGTGGGGTCTTTAGGGACGCAGCCAGCTACTCGTCTTTGTTCTCTCCTAGGGCACGTGCTGAGTTCTTTTAGTATTAGCATTTTTAGGATTTACTCCTAAAGGATCACCTACTTAGGATTTCTCCTGAAGCACCAAGTTTCCTCATTGTGGCTGAATAACTATTGGCCATCTCCTTCTACCTGCCTTGCTCTAATTTTAAAGGAAAGCTTTCAAGGACAAGTACCTCACAGGGCAGCCTTGTTTCTTGAGCAGCCATCTAGCAGATGCTTCTCAAACACAAAGGTGCTATGAATCACCTGCGCATCTTTTTATGATGCAGATTATAATTTAGTAGGTCTGGATGGGGCATCTAAGATTCTGCCTTTCGAACGAGCTCCCTCCCAGAAGATGCCAATGCTGCTGATCCATGGACCGGACGTTGCGTAGCAAGGCGAAGTTCCAGGGTTGCCTCTGCTTGACTTGGGGAAGGGCTTGGGAGGTCTGCTTCCGTAGACCTTCTTCCACTCCATTCTTAGAGGATTGTTCAACCAGGACCTTCCCGGGCCCCAAGAAAAATTATTGAGCAGTAGCAGTGCACATGGCTCTTTGCACTTAAGCTTTCTTAATCAAAACTGCAATATTTGTGGGCGGGACTATTTGCTTGCACAAACACCCTCCCCTTGCCCACAGTAATTAGGTAATTGAATTGCAAACAGTAATTAGCTGCCTAACTGCCTGCTTGTTCATGCAGGTATCCAATTTGCTTTTGAAATGTGGGCTTATACTGGTGAAAATGGAAGCTGCCGTTAAAGACTGCAGATACAATTAAAAGGCCCATTGAAAACCTGGCCCTGAGTGAGCAGCTGCTGCATGCTTCTCCCTTAATTTTTTCCGTTCTTATTTCGGTTACTCTGATTACATCTTTTTTTTTTTTTCTTTCTGTGACTCAGAGAATCTCAGTTCCATTGTGTTGCTTAAGAGAAGTGAGAGGTGGTCTTGGTGGGCTGTTTTCATGTCTTCGGGATAAAATTCAAACTAAGTGTTGTGCCATAGAGTGACAGCCGGTGTGCCGCTTTCTTAGTGAACTGACAAGCTCGTTTACTTCCTGAGAGCTCGTCCCTGCGCAGCTCATCGTGCAGACAGGTGAGGGCTTCTGATGCCGTCGCTCCCTCCCGCACTCGTGGGATACGTGGGATACGTGCTCCAAACTGTGGCCCAACAAACATATCTCTCTTTTAACCCTGGGTCATTTTCACAACAAAGAGAAAAGCTAGAAATAGGAAACTAGAAATAGGAAACATCTGCTTCTCTGACGAAGTGAGTTTGTGTCCCAGCTTCCCGAAGAAGCCTCGGAGAGGAAATCAGGCGATTCCTGCTTCCCCATCCCGCCATTCAGAATTGTTAATTCTTCTGAAACATGTCTCACCCCCCTCTTCTACCTGCCTTGAAGGTCTACGATTCTGGACGTTCCTGTGATCCAGGCTTGTGGCTACCCGAGCATCAACAGGCCAAGCTCTGCTGGTGTTGGGTATGGTTATCTAACTCGCACGACACCCTGGGGCTCTTCTGAGGCTGCTTCTAAAGGGTGACCCTGAATCTGGGCCGAGCCGGCCCATCTTTATTAACAGGTGAAAGAAAACCTTTGGAACACACAGTTATTCCGAGCATAGGACAACAGAGCGCTTGTTGGCATAGTGCAATCTTTGTCAATTATATTATGATGGCATTTGTTTACTAATGCTGCATGCTGAGTCATGAGCCTTTTCAGTTTTTTTGTGTATTAGTAGTTTTGGCTAGATTTTAGCATATGGGCAAAATTTTTAGGGAGAGAGTATCTTGCACGATACTCCCCCTTTTAATAATTGGCACAAAGATTATCATGTGGTTCCAGCTTTAAAAGATGTCTATAAAAGAAGACCTAGAAACATTTAAACTAGATTGTTGAAATCCATTTAGTTTTAATTTCATTATGAAGTGTACTAAAGGGCCGGTGGTCAAGGCTGTTACTGGAGCTTTCAGAGGTGAAAATCTGAGGTGTCATTAGAAAAAAAATGAAAAGGAACAAAAATCAAGGGCATTTTTATATTCAGCGTAATAGAATAAATTAGGGTACAGAAAACTGTGGCTTTTAAAAATAAAAAGGAAGCAAGTTAACATGTTAAGATGAGAAATTAAAACATTAATGACTGTTGGTCCTATAAAATAAAGAAGTATGGTGTATAATTTTAAGATCCTTTCCCCCTCTTTTATAGTATTCTTCAACGAGCATAATAAAAGTCTCCCTAATACTGTTCCTTATATAGTGAGACTGTAAATATCCCAAGAAGGACTCCCCAGGGAGTTTGATTTTGCTCTGTTTCTTTGAAGAGAAGGGAGTAAGTTTTCCCAGTGCATAAATCTGACCACAGCCTGGCCCTCCCTCTTCTTCCTTCCTGGAGTTGCCTTAGTTTGGCCTTCATCATTTCTCTGCCGGACCATGGTAATTTCACCGAATTAGTTGCCCTCTCATTTTTTATCCTCTTTCTGTGCACACTGTCCATACTGTCACCAGAATTATTTCTTGAAGACAAAAATTGTCAAATTATTCCACAGGCTTCCTGATGCTCAGAGATAAAATTCATACCATAGCATAGAAGGCTATTTACAATCTGGCTCCTATTTCTTCAGGGAGACCGCTCAGCAGACGCCTGCCTGGTCATGCACCCAGTGCCCTCGCCACATTAAACTTCTCGACATTCCCTGAATGTCACATCGTCTCATTCCATTCCATCACTTGGTCCAGTAGACAGGGAATCAAACGAGGGTAAAAACAGGGACCAATGGGAGGGTATGGTCAAGACTCACAGGAAGGGAAGAACTTATGGGCAGATAATTGGGAGTGATTGTACTTTAATCCTTTCAAAGGTTTATTGAGTAGAAAGAACACTTGTCTAAATAAGCTCAGTGCATAGCACTTATCCATATCACATTGCTTTATAACCAACATTCAAGGAATTATATTAGCCTCTTGGCTACAGAGCATATGGAAGTCCAGATGGGTGTAGGTTTTTTTCCCCTTTTCATTTTGTTCAACTTGTGCTGATGATATCAGATTTTCCATCTCCAGAGTCGAAGCTTGTACTTGTAAACTTCGTGAGTTCAGTGGAGGAGAAGGGGAAAAGGCAAAAAAAAAAAAATGTGTTTTATGAGGAGAGGACAGAGTTCACCTTTTCTCTTAACGTCTAGTAATACAGTTAGCTGTGAATATCAGCTCCTCTCGAGCATGGAAAATTCAAGGTTTGGTGCTCTTTAGGAAAGAGTCAATTTATAACATCTGCAGCTTCATGGAGCTGAACGAATTTTTTGGTTGAGTTAAATTTCCCCTTCAGATAATCTACAATCTGAGAATGAAAGTGAGGCTTTTGGAAACAGCATTCGGTCTTTCATTTGGCTACTAAATCTGCCTTCTCTACCCCGCAAGCCCACAGAGCAGGGACCTTCAGTCTTTTAGCAGAGAGCAATGACCTTTGCTTCTGGGAGGCCGGAAGGGGGAGGAAGATGGGGGAGCTCTGCTGATACCGAGATTTCTTTTGTAGTTGGGAAATGTCTCTAATGCTTGTTCCATCCTTCCTTCCTGGGAATCTTGGCACGTGAGGCGAGTGGAGGAGTCCCCACGCTAGGAAACAGGACCCTGCAGGTCCGTAGACGACATCCGCTTAGACCACAATAAAAACGCACATGGACGCCACCTCCTTTCAGTCACGCAGTGTAAGTGAGCACATGTTCACCCACCAATTAGGAGGACACTTTATGTTCGGGTCGCTTTACCAAGAAATTGAATGAAGTGGATGACGTCAGTTTTTTTTTCTCTTTTCTTTTTCAGCCCTCTCCTCTACCCTGTACTTGACAACCATCAGTTTGTTCTCCGTATCTGTGGATCTGTTTCTGCTTTGTTTGGTCATTTATTTATTTATTTATTTATTTATTCCCCCCCAGATTCCACATATCGGTGAGATCATATGGTATTCGTCTTTCTGTGTCTGACTTATTTCACTTAGCATAATACTCCGTAGGTCCATTCATCCATGTTGTCACAAATGGCAACATTTTATTCTTATGCATAGCTGAGTAATATTCCATTGTGTACATTTATATGTCATGTTTTCTTCATTCATCTATTGGAGGACACTTAGGTTGCTTCCGTATCTTGGCTATTATAAATAATGCTGTCATGAACATAGGGGCGCCTATACCTTTTTGAATTAGTGTTTTTATTTTCTTTGGATAAATGCCTATACGTTGTACTGCTGGGTCCTATGGCAGCCCTATTTTTAATTTTTTGGTGAATCTCCATACCGTTTTCCATAGTGACTGCACCAATTTACAACTGAATTAGATGAAACAAAAATTCCCCTGCATCATGTTAAATATAAAGAGCACACGTGCCTAACTGCCAGCCTCCATCTTGTGAAGACCTTCTCCTAATTGGGATTCAGACTCATCAAACGAGAAGCAAATTCAATCAATGAAAAGCCAGTCATGTTTAGAGTTGTCTCCTTTAGCCAGATAAGAGTGCTGTCGATAGATACATCGAGCAATGGGGATAAAAAGTGACAGGTTCAGGATTTATGATAAGCTCGCGCTTCCTTTCTCCTATCTGGAATGAGCAGAAAATCGGAATCAGATGACTTAGACAAGCCAAAGGCAGTGCTTTTGGAAGCACGCAACGTGCCTCACCTGTGACTGTGCTTGTTCTGGAGCTGCCACTAAAGAAGAAGGTATATTCCCTCCCTCGACAGGTCCTAATTACTATCTATCTACTATCATGCCCGGAACTGGAGAAATCTAGCAAATATGATAAATCTCTGCTCTTTTAGAGGTCACTGACTGGTAGGAGATACAAGGAAGAAGTCCGATAGCTGCCAACCTACTTAGAGATACATTATTCAGATAGCTCCTAATTATACCAGACGCCGTGCTAGGCAAAGACCTTAACATCGACCAGTAGATGCCATGTTCTAGTTTGATATTTCTAAAGTGTCGACTCTCACAGTTCACGCTGCATCGTTTAAATAACCATTTCCTCTTTATTTCAAGAGCAGAAGGGAGAGGGCGGCAACCTTTAAGTGCTGAAGGGGTTCACGCTGTCATCGCTATCCATGTTTTGCTAATTCTTCCTCCACTCAGGCAGATCACAGAATTAGAACTCGTACAGTTGAATAAAATTACCTCTACATTTGTCATTCATGCAGGAAGAATGTGAAGAACTTCATCAACGGGGAAGTCATCATCACTGAGCTCAGCACACGATTCCCACCTTGCTCACTATTATGGCACCCTTCCATAATTCATACGTTGAGGTCCTGACTCCCAGGATCTCAGAATGTGACCATGTGTGGAGATAGGTCCTTTAAAGAGGAGATTAAGTTAAAATGAGGGCTTTCGAGTGCACGCTATTCAGTTTTCCTGGTGTCATTGTAAGGAGAGATTAGGTGACAGAGAGGGACACCAGGGGGGTGCATGCTCTAAGGAAAGACCATGTGAGGGCACAGAGAAAAGGTGGCCTTCCACAAGCCAAAGGGAAAGGCTTGAGCCAGATCGTTCCCTTATGGCTGTCAGAGGAAACCGACCCTGCCATCACCTTGATCTGACCCTTCCAGCCTACAGAACGGTGGGAAGATACATTTCTGTTGTTTAAGCTGGGGGTCCCCAAACCCTAGGCCATGGACTGGACATGGTCCGTGGCCTGTTAGGATCCAGGCTGTGCAGCAGGAGGTGAGCGGCGGGCTAGTAAGTGAAGCTTCATTTGTATTTGCAGCGGCTCCCCAGCACCAGCATCGCTGCCTCAGCTCCACCTCAGACCATCAGGCATTAGATCCTCAAAGCAGCGCCAGTCCCTGGTGCCAAAAAGGTTGGGGACAGCTGGCTTAAGCCACACATTCTGTGGTCCTTTGTTATGGCAGTTCTAGCAAACTAGCACACGGGCCTCTGTATCTTTTGAATATTCTGTCATCCAGTAACTGGATGGACTATCTTTCAAAAAGAAAGCAACCTTACCTCTGCCTCCCTAGCTCCCATTCAGACAGGTAAAGTTGTCTGAATTATTCTTCCACCACTTCCCACGACCACCAAACTGGACACATTATGAGCACTCTATTCACCACTGGTAATCTCCCAGGTTCGAGGAATCACTACTAATTTTGTCTCACATGGATTGACACTCTTTAGAAATAAAACCCAAAAAGTCTCCAAATATTTGACATTTTAATATTGACATGCTTTAAGAGAGAGCTTGGAAATAAATGACCACTTCAGATCTGTTCTGGCTCAGTGACCCACAAGCATACCTTGAAAGGACTTTGATCTCCAAGGCTTTATATAAATCCAAACCAGTTAGTATTTCTAAAATACCATCTGTGATTAAATTTCTTTCCTATTGGATGGGGCTGAAAATCACATAGATAATATTTAATAATCGGGAAATTGACATGTAAATCACTATTGTTTGAAAAAGCTCACTGATGCAAAGATGTAATTTTCTCTCTTCTCCCCAAACCAGTAAGAAAGCAAATAACAACCTTCTTGTAGTCCTGTGGTTAATAGATTGAAGATTTGTGTCGGGAGATATTAGAAATGCTTTTTTTTCTGGAGCTTTCTTGTTGATAAAGTGTTAGATAACGTCGGCTTTTTACCGAGATTAATTTCCTCTGCTTAATGACTAATTGTGGCAAAATAGACATGGTTTCAAAATTATGCCTTTTCTATCTGCATTTTTTCCCTTCTGAATCTTAGATTTCAAATTCCAGTTGTGCTAGAAATCATGATATGTCTAATACTTTTTGAAAATTATATAGATCAAAAGATAAAGCATGTTCATAAAAAGCTTTGATAGTCTCCTTCTAATAAACCCCCTTTTAGACATTTTTAATTTATACAGAAAAGTAATGTTCAGTTGGGAAATGCTCAGATATTATGCTTTAAAGCCTTAATTTATGTGATCAGTTTGATCCACATGGTGCATATTAGCCCTAACTTATTGGCAGAGAGAAAATTTAGCTTGATAATATTTTCTACCCTTTGTGAAAAGAAAATATGCTAATTCATGAACCCGGGAGGGGATGTGGGGCTGCTCCGTGCACAGTCACTAGTCCGGTGTGCGGAGTTGCCATGGGTGGGCTAGAGAGACCTTTGTCTATCCAATTTTCTGCCTTTCTGGTCCCTGAGAGACTACTAATTTCTGTCTTTTGCTATAGCTAAATCCAATAGCAACAGAAGACAACATTTGTGTTCAATAGGCATATTTTTGCCAGCTCACATTAAAGAATTCATTATGTATGTTCGTAGGGCTGAAATCAGCCTTTATTAAATATAGAAGCGGACATCATCACCATTCCCTGATGAGAGCAATCGACTCCTTTAATGATTCTACTCTCCAAGTGGTATTGTCAGGACTTTTAATATTTTTAAAGCATTCCTTACTCACCAACTGTTACGGGCTGAATTGTTTACTGCCAAAAGGTGTCGAAGTCCTAAACCTCCAGTACTCGTGAATGTCATCTTAAATGAAAATAGAATTTTTACAATGATCAAGTTAAGACGAGGTCATTAAGGTGGGCCCTGATCCAATATGGCTGGTGTCCTTATAAAAAGGGGACATTTGGACACCGAGGCACACACACAGAGGGAGGATGGTGTGAAACTACAGGGACAACGCCGTCTCCAAGCCGAAAGACTCCTGAGGTCACCAGATGCCGGGAGAGCCGCGATAAATTCTCTCTCACAGCCGTCAGAGGGGTCTAACCTCGTGGACAGCTTGATTTCAGACTTCAAGCCTTCAGAAGTGTGAAACAATAAATTTCTGTTTTTTAAGTCACCCAGTTTGTGGCATTTTGTTACAGTAGCGTGAGGAAGCTAATACACTAACCGACGAAGTCTGTTCTACCAGGGTTAGGATATTTCCACCAATTTGGAATCTGGGTGGATTACATGTGCTCCCATATTAAATAATCATCTTATTTTTTTAAAAAAATTGTACCCCCAGACATTTCTGTCTTCCTCTATTTAATTTTTCTGACACACTGTATATTTTATTTATTCATTCTTGTTGTCATCTTCCTCCTTACTAAGATGTGAACGCCACAAGGGCAGGGAGTGTTGACTGTTTTGCTGAATAATATCCCCAGCATTGTACCAAGTAGATAGATACTCAGATACCTATAAAATGAATAGTTAAGAACTGATTGCTCCCTCATCTCATTCCATTCTATAAAACCCTCAACACCTAACTTACTCTGAATACAATCACTAGACAGAGACCACTTCAAGGAAAAAATAACAGAGGGAAGAGGAAGAACGAAAGGGCGTTGTGTATGAGATGCTGTGAAATTTGCCTAATCTGGGGTGCGTTTCATTTGTAGTTACTAGTGATAGGAGAAAGTGAGGTGATTATTCTTTAGGACAGATCTTTTCATCTTTCATTTCTATTCATCGCTCTACCTTGGCGCCAGCCCATTTCAAGTCTATGAGATTTCAGTAATTTTTGAGTAAGTTACATTTATTTCGTAGAGGATAGCACCGCAATTTGGAATGCCCATGCTTCACTTGAAATTTCTGCTCTTAGATTAACTGATCATAGGGAAAAGATTTATAATCGCTCAGGTTCAGGTTTCTATCAAGTGCACTTTAGCAGGCACAGTGTGTGAGTGGACAAATTATCAAGCCCCATTTTAAGGTTTCGAGAGGGTTTTCCTGCTTGTGAAATGACTATCGCATGGAAGAGTAAGTGTTGTTCTGTAATGCTGGTCCCTGAGGGCAGAGCATCCTGTTATTTGAAGAAGGTTAAGGTATCCCAGGTTGTGCCCCTTTCTCAACCTAGAATGGTATGGTCTGGGCTGCCCAAGCATTTTGTTTAATTTCCTTCAGGGCCAGCCCACTATAGTTACACCTAGACAATCACCATATTTTTATGTTGCTTAGGTTGAAATTTATAATTTACCTATGGGTTATATTTCTAGTCCCAGAACAGAGAAGAGCAATGGCTTGGGATCAGTGTGGCCTTGGGCAAATTATTTAGTCTTTTGAAACCTATGAAAATAAAAAGAACAATAGCTAACCCTACAGGATTATTGTTTGCAGAAAATAATGTATGTAAGACTCAGAAACACGATAGGTGTCCTGTGAGTGGTAGAGATTGCTGTTTCCCCTGTAGCCTGGCAATTTTGATAATGTATTTACTTAACCTACAGGCTCTGGGCAGCTCAAACTTCATCAGAGATCTGCACAGAATAGCCTTTCCTCGCAGGTGTGGGCAGCGAGGGATGCTCCTGATCCAATCCAACTCTTCCACATTATAGATGTGAATGCAATTCTGGGCAGGAAATTCAGGTTGCAGTTGCCAAGGGGAGAAGGAGGGATGTGTGTGAATTCAGGAAGAGGCTCAAAGACTCTCTGATAGAGTCTTCTACAAAATCCCACTTGGAAAACTCCCCAGTGACCAAAAATGCTTGCTTTCACAGTTGCCATGATGGTCCCGAACCTGCCAGGGGCTTTGTGAGTCCACTGCTGTATTGCTTGGGCAGAAATACTTAGTATGTCCTTGAGCATCAACCTCACCTGTTTGTCACAAATAGCACTAACTCCCAGTTTACGGAGGACATGGGGATGTTCATTAAAGCGTTTCACTGGCATGCAGAGAAAAAGGAAATCAACTTGAAAGATAATTTACGAGCCCCTTTTCAGTGTTTGAAAGTACGCCAGCACATCTAGCAGAAGCCGCTCAGGTTTTTATGGATTTTGTGTGATTATTGTCTGTCATTTGGTATGATAACCACCTGTAGTCATTAACTCTCCCTATTCCTAGTGCAGGATCTCAAACATCTGCCACTGCAGTCAGAATGTCCCTCAACAGACTGGAACTTTATGTCCCTGAAATGGGAATTTCATCCCCCATTGTTGGGATTATGCATATGTCTTCTTTAGCCTGCAGTCTGGTGATTCTCAGCCCCAGCTCTGCATTCTTAAAGCAGTTCTCACTCAGCGCCCTGCTTGTCCTCGTAACTGAGCTTTTGTTTTTAGCTATTCCGAGACATGTCTTATCCCTCCTGCTGGACTTCAGGCGTACAGAGGGCAAATCTAAAGTTTCGTGCAATTTTATGTCTCATTCTGCACCTAGCAGAGCGGGGGCTCAGCAGAGGCTTACCGAATATATTTTGCATGCAGTTCTGTAGACATAACAGTACTGCGCAGTCAACAGATGGTTGGGGAAGGGGAAGTAATAAAGAAATCACTTTGGTTGTTTCTTTCAGTGAAATGTTTTCATAAGTCACACATTGGTCAAGTCCCTATATTGTCACAGCAACTCGAATTATCTATACTTAAAGGGTGAAAACTCTGCATTGACATATGCTGGAATTTTTTCTTCCATCCTAAACATAGGTTCTCAAAAGAAAGGATGCTAGATCGAATTGCTCCTGCAAAAGGTTCACTCTGGAAATCCTTTCCTTTTCAGCAGAGTTCTGGGTCTGTACAGCTGCTGCAGCTCATCACTCTCGCCGCAGTAAATTATCCTGAGAGATCACAATATTGAGTCTCAGAGGTTTTAAAGACATTAACATTCTAGTATGATGCTTAAAAAAAAAACACTGGAAAGAAACTGATGTAATTCGACCTTAAAATATGAAAACGTGATCTTCCATTCAGATCAAACAGAGGCTTCATACCTCGTGGGCTGCATTTCCTGTCAATGCCCTATGTGTGTTCTAAAGGATGTATTTTTCATGGTCCCCAAGTGCAACTTAAATCGTAGGTGCTCAGAAGTGTTTTGCTTTCCAAAATCTCCTGAAGGCTTAAAAAATTTTACAAGTGTGAACCACAATATGAATATAATTTACCCTCTAGGTGGCAGTTTTTTGACTAAAGAATAAATGTTTTTATTTTGTTTAGATACAGACATATTATTCTTATAAATGATGAACATTGCGCTTGTGTGTTTATTATACACAGACATGTAGAATTTCGACAGAAAGGAAATTGAATAATTTAGTCCACGTACACTCCGTGAGAGTCCCTGTCAGGCTGGAGTCAGTCTTAGTTTGCACTGACTTTGCTCGGGCTTAACACAGTCTATTTTTAAATAGGAAATGAGATGAAACTGGAGAAACCAAAATGTATTGTTTTTTCTTAATTTAAGATGTAAGTGATCAGGACATCATCTGCAGTAGCTGAGGACAATGCTGCCCAAAGCCCCTTTTGGGCCTTTCAAGACAGCCTCCCTGGCATGCTAATTGACCTCAGAAAAGATTCAGATTAATCTGGAGAACAAAAAGCCTTTTTAATGTCAGGTTATTAGAAATAGTAGATGAAGGAGACTTGCAATATTCCTTTGCTGTAGGTTCAGGACTCCTGACAATGCCCAGTCTGTGTGCAGAGGAGGAAAATAAATGACGTAAAGATATCTTAGTGAGTGAACATTGCCTTTTTGAGCTCATTTATCTCATGACAGAAGCCAGGGAACGAATATAAGTACGTAGGTAGGTGAGTGTCTGTCAGTGTGTATGTGCTCTGTGTGTGTGTGTGCGTGTGGTTTATGGGTGGCATGTGTGAGTGTATGCATATGTGTGGGTGTGCTGCTGGCATGTGCATTATGTGGCATGTTTGAGTGTGTATGTACATATGTATATACCTAATGTGTGCATGTGTAGGATATGATGTGTGTGGTATATGTGTGAGTGCCTGTGATGCATACACCTGTATACAGATATATGTTCTGTGTATATGTGTATGTGGTATGTGCGTGTATGTTTGATGTGTGCATGCATATGTTTGTGAGGTGTATGTATTGTGTGTGTGCTTGGGATATGTGTTGTTTGTGTGCTTACGTATAGTGTATGTGTGTGAGTCTTGTGTGTGGTTTGGTGGTATGTACGTGTACGGAGGTTTACTAATAAATATGCTTCTCTTGAAAAAGAAATGCCTTCAATTTTTATCCCCTCCAATCCATGCTCCTCTTTGCTCCAGGGTTATCTTTCCAAAACACAAAGCTGAGCTTAGCTTATCCCTGCTCAAGGGAAAGAAAAGGAAAAAAAAAGGAAAGAACACATTTTGAAAAGGCTCCCAAAGCCTAGAGAAGGTAAGTGAAGGCCCCGTGTCAACCTGGCCATGAGCTACTTTTCCAGGCTTGGCTGTCAGGGACCAGTCGTCTGGCCCTGCTTCCCCTCTCCATTTCCTGTGCTGCCCCTAGGCGGGCGGGCAGTACGGGGGTTAGGAGAATGCAGGAGCAGGGCCTCAGAGCCTGATGGTGCAGTTTAGGTTTTCTCTGCCATTTACTGGCTTTTGCCTTTGGGCAAGTTACTTGATCTCTCTGAGCCTTAGTTTCCTCATTTATACAGTGGGAATGATGATGGTACCTCTTGTCATTGGAGAATGACGATGCCCTCGTGAGGATGAAATAAGTTAATAAATAGGACGCACTTAGAATAGGGTGAGGTACCCAGTGAGTGCTGGGTAAGACGTCGTTGTTATTTGCATCATCCTCGGGACCCATGCACTGACCTCCATGTATAGTTTTGTTCCTCTGGCAGGACTTTTCCCTTCCCGCACATGTTAAAGTGTCTCCTGGTTCAGCTTAAATGTCATCGCCAAAGCCAGCTATGACACTTGAACCAAGGAAGCATTACAGGTCCGAGGTTTAGTGCTTTGGTGAGGGATCTGAGGTCAAATCCAGCCTCTGTTCTACGTTAACACCTTTCTAAAGTTCAGCTCTCTCATCAGTGAACCGGGTGTATCACGAGGCCTTTCCTTCTGGGGACTGTCAATGTTAAATGAGCGGATGGGTGGGAAGCACGCAGAGGAGCGGTCCTCTCGGGTGTGGCTTTCCTTGGCATTTCTTCCGGACACCCCCCGCCCCCCGCTTGTCCGCCTTGTGCGACACCTCCCCCGTGCCCGTCTAGATCACATCGGTTCTTTTTCCTTCCCTCCATTGCCTAATCCAGTGCTATTTTCATGATTCGCCCTCAGAAAAGCATGTGGGAAATAAATAAATAATGAGAAAAAGGGGAATCAGAGAGTGAATTGTGACCGTCTAGGGTCAGCCTAAAATCCATTACTGTACGAATATGTAATGATATTGGTAAACATTCAAAGAGTGCCTTTAAAAGTCTTATAGTTCAAAAATACCCTGAAATCTTTAGAAGGCAAAAAAGACTCTTAAGAACCTACTTTAATTTGTTTTCATCCCCTATTTCTTTTGTTGTCATGTGGTGAAGAAGGCTGATTCTCAGGGTCATTGCAAATTGATTTTGTGCTGTGCACTTAGAAGAGCTGAAGCAGGTTCTTAGAGTTTTGTTCACTATTTTTGCTCCTAAGAATTTTCATTCTGATCATTGATTTAATTTTTTTCTTTTGGTAATAGCTTTTTGAACTACAACAACAAAAAATTAGTGAATATATTAGCCCTGGAGATAATTGCTATGGGATTTTTTGGTGTTATAAATTTTTGAACAAATAATATAACTCAAATGATTCTCAAAAATCAAATTTGTTGAGTGCAAGAAACATGTTTCTTGCAAGAAATAAGTTTCTGGTAGTTATATTTTAAAATGCCTTTAAAGGTCTTTGTATAATATGTTAAGGAAATTTTCACGATGTTGTAGTAGTAGTCAAAATGTGGAAGGTAAAAGGTAATATGTATAAAATATTATATTTTATCATTTTAGTATATGTAGACCTTAAAGAGAGTGTTTTAAAAACTGATTTAAAAACTATTTCTCACTGTACTGGAAAAAAGGCTTTCAGCTTGCCTGTTCCAACAGTTTATAGCAAAATCCAACAATTGCCTTTGTAAATATCAGAACTGCTACCTAAACTCCAGAGGGACCTAATCTTCAGCAGCCTGAGTTGGTCACTGGGAGATTGATTTTATGAATTGGTATTCAAAATGTTTCTTGCTTTGATAAAATGTAACCTCTTCCTCCACCTGAATAGGGTTCTATAATCCACCATTTTCTCAGATTCTTCAGCTGTTTTTTCAGATAATATTCTGCAGGGAGGCTGTGTCCAGCCATCCTACAAAACAGTAATAAATGGACTGTTTGCCCTTTGCCGTGGTTTAGTCAGCACCTTGGAGAGCAGAGGTTAACGCTTAAAAAAGGAAGTGACAGAAAATAAAGAGAAATTTCACAAGGTGATAAAAAAATTTTATTCCAGTTATAAGTGGGAGATGTATACAAATGCTCCATTGATGAAATGGCTTTTCTTACTGTGTGAAAATTAAGGAATTCCTGGACCCAAACCTCCTTTTAATACCCCCAAACCAGACTCCTGCCACGCAGGAAGTCAATTATCACCATAGCAACCAAAACAAATAGTGAATATTGCCTTAGTCGACAAGGTGGATAAAAGGTGCATCTAAAATTAATTTATGTCTTTGGATCAGACACTTGAGATGAGAGAACTGGTCCATAAAGTACCCAAGAGGAGCTATTAAAAAAGAAACAAAATAAGAAAAGAAACCCTCGTTGAGTTCCCAAGGGAGCTGTGGCTGAAGCATATAAATCCTTTTTGCTCTGCCTTTAAGGAGGAAGTTGTCAATATGTCCTCATTTACATGGCGACTTTGATGATGGCCCCCTGTAAATCTCAGACTTGCCAAGTGATGTTTATTAAGAAGCGATTTCAAAAATGATCTCGTAATCTGTTCTATCATTCATTTGAAGATTTTATTATTATTGTACATCATTCTGAGATACAGAGATGCCCCCCAAATGAAAATTCAGGAGATTTTGAATCTATGAAAATCTTGTATTAAAAAAGTAGGAAGAAAGGAAAAAGAAAACACCCATGCGAACACAGAATCCTCAGGAGCAACTGTGGAGCTGTAAATTTTTCATTAAGTGTAGAAATTAAAAACACTAATTAAACCACTGTTTGGAAAATCACTCCAAATATGAAAAGAAACTTTTCAAGGGGGAAAGAGTGTCTCTGCTTGTTTGTGTGTGAAGATGTGGCTTTTGAAGTGGGGGGGGGGACTCTGGCAGGGTGCCTGGATTGTGGGGAGTCCATTTATTAGGAACATGGCAGGACACTTAGGCTGGGCAGGGTGCCGATCCTCACTGCCTCCTGCTAGGGCAGAGCTCTCCTCCAAGACCGGAATCACATTTAGTGCTTAACCTGACTCAATCTTTCTCTTTAGAGTAGACCCTGTCCTGTCCCTCCTTACCCACTTTCTCCAAGATCAGCTTCCTCTTTCACATGCGACCTTTCGTCAATTCCACAGCCCAGCTGTTTCTTTCTTCCCAGGATCTCTTGTCAATTTCCCTTCCAGCCACTCATATTATTGCACAACTGGATGATAATAATAGCTCCCTAATTTACCTGGCCATCCTTCTTTACCTCCTTACTCCGATCTTTCCAATACAACTCATTGTATTTGGTTTTCCACAAGATCATTTTATTTTTCACTCCTTTACTGAAAAGAAATGACTTCCTGTTGTCTGTCGAATAAAACCCAAATTCCTCTATGTGGCATTTATGTTTCCCCACAAGCTGACCTTAACCTGTGCTCTAACATATTTCCCTACCGATTGCTTCCACGAATCCATCATTCTAATCATTATCATTTACCACAAATGCCTTATACTTTCCCATGTGTCCTTACTTGTGCAATTCTTCTTACTTACTGGAATGGTGTCCCCGATGGGCATTTATTTCTCCCTCCCCAACACAAAGAGCCCCTCTTATGCATCTCTTAAAAGCCAACTCATATTTTACATCCCCGAACACACTTTCTAACCTCCCAGCCCTCAAGATCATCTCATTTTCCTTTGAACTCCAATAGTACTTAATACCTGTGGTGGGCAGAATAACCTACGAAGATGTCCAGGCCTTAATTCCTGCAGTCTGTGATGTCACATTACAGGGCAATAGGGACTCAGCAGGTGTAATTAAGTTAGAGACCGTAAAATAGGGAGGTTATCTAGGATTCCCCAGGTGGCCTGAATCTAATCCCATGAACCCTTAAAAGCAGAGAATTTTCTCTGGCTGCTGTCAGTGAGAGGAGGCAAAAGAGAAGACAGGTGAGATGTGACGGAAGGGGAAGTTAGAGTCTAAGTGTGGGAAGGATTTGACACATTGTTGCTGGCTTTGAGGCAGGGGTCCCACCTGCGAGAACTAGAGCAAGGTCTCTAGGAGCTAAGGGTGATTCCCAGCTGACAGTCAACAAGAGAATGGGCCCCTAGTCCTTCACTGCACGGAACTGAATTCTGCCAACGTAACCCAAGCTTCTGACCTATGGTACTGTGAGATCATAAATTCATGTTGTTTTAAGTCACTAAGTAGCAATGTGTTATGACAGAGCCAGATAATTAGTGCAATATCCTTTCTGTGCATTTCACAAAATGTGGGCTTCAAGAGACTGAGATTTAGAATTTGACTGCTTGGGCCTGAAGCGTGCTTCAGTTCCCACAAAGCTTAGGCAAATTGCTTAACATTTTATGTCCTGCAGTTTCATCATCTCGACTAAGAATACCTGTTATCACTCATGATAATGTATAGGATTATAATTAATATTAAGTTAGTTGTTACATATAAAGGCATTAGAAATATGCCTGGCACACACTAGCATTCAATAATGCTTTGCCTTGTGACTATTTCTATTCATAATATATTTCCACAACTAGATTCTAAGCTCCTGACATATGGAGGAGTGATGGATTAAAAATGGTCACAAAACCATTTTTAATGGGAGAAGGCTGGCTTTTGACTTTGGTTGTCCAAAAGAATGTGGTCGACTTGAGGCTGTGGGCATCTCAAGGGACTGGCATGTTTTACTCTTGCTTCTTTGGATGCTTTTGCATCATGTGAAGAAGTCCAACATCGAAGACCAAGTGGAGAGAGGTCTGACCATCTCTGTCACTTCAGACATCATTACTGGGGCCCAGAGCATCAGAACACCCAGCACAAGCCAAGCCCCCAGCTTACTGTTCCCACAGAGAATGGCAGAAGAATTGCCCATTTTGCCACCCCACAAAATCCTGAAATACAATTGTTGTTTTAACCTGATCTGTTCCTTTTTTGTTTTGTTTTGGCAACAAGTACATAGCTGATACCAGAAGTTATTTTAAGTTGCTTTGCATTTTCTTAAGTAGTCTCCTAAAAACTTAACCTAGAGCCTTGTACATATTTGCCAACTAATTTCATAATTTAAGTAAAATAGATTTATCTTTAAACTGTGTAGTTGATGTTAGGCAAAGATGAAAGGTGTCACTGGCTATGAGAACTAGATAAATGTGTAAGTAATACATCTTTGACTCATTATGCTGATTTTGTGCTAGTCATACAGCTTCTACGGGCCTCAGTTAGCTCATCTGTACATGGGTAGGCTTGTATCAGGGCAGTTCTACAGCCTTGCCCAAACTCCACATTCTACCAGGGAACCCTCTGTTTGTAGACCCAGAAGGGACAGGTATAGCCACGGAGGCAGGAAATGCTGAGTTCATTTCAAGTTTAAAGCAGTTGTCAGAGAGATTGCTGCCTTTGTGGTTAGAAGCCAAGACCCAGCTGTCACTGGTTTATGCGAGTCTGTCTCATGATATGTTTTGTCATTTGTTGGGGAGGAAAAAAATTTGGTGATCTTTGCCTGGATTCTTCTGTCCATATCGTAAAGTACATCACAATTGGCAGGTGGCTGGCAGCCTCAGCGGGGAGAAGAGAACATAGAATCGTTTTCAGAATAAATAGGCCTGTTACACCTTGCCTAATGGCAGTTTCTTTCACATTCATGTTGCAGTAAACACGTGTTGCAGCAGTGCTAGGAGATGCTGGAGCTGACTCTCTGTTTGGTCAGGAAGAAGAAGTAAGGAGATAATTTTCTTAATCTAAACTAATCTAAATAATGTCTTATTCCTCTAGAGAGGTAGTTGATGAATACAAATTATTTTTTTGTTATATGATTACTCCTCTCTCCTAATAAATGCATGCTGTTGATCACAGTAGAAAGGATATTATCTCTCTCTCTCTCTCTCTGGACGCAGCTCCCACTAATGGAGACTCAGTATTTGCTGGGTCACAAGGGTGTTCCATCCACTCTAAGGTCCGAGTATATACAAAGCTGCTGCCTCTGGCCTTCTGCCCTCTGCTCCAGACGCTCTTACTGTGGCTGGTTCCTGTGGTCTCCATTCCATAACCGTGAACATGAACCTTCATTCTTCCTCTTCATCATTCCCACCCCATCTCCTGGCTCTAGTCTAGTGACCTACAGTCGGAGCGACTGACTTTCCATCTTTGAGCTTAGTCACTGTTCCCGGAACTTATACCTTATCCTTGGACGAGGAAGTAAAAGATAAAACATGTCTAAAAATTTATGTGGCAATAGAGAAAAGTAAACTGTCACCTTTCTTAAAAGTTCTCCGTATCTCTAGCCTCTCAAGCAGATGGAATAGATCTCCATAAATCAATGAGATGGAAATAATTTCATTGCCATTCAAGAAACCCAGCAACTTCCAGTATCTTTCATCACGATCATGGTGCACAGTCATGTGTCACATACTTACGCATTGTGTAAGTATGAGGTATATATATATCTTCGGTGTACTTCCCATGGCTGTCTACAAGTAATTATCCAAAAGCTTTAGATTTAAAAATCAGCATGATAAAAATAAATGGTCACTAGGCCATATGCAAAATGTTATGTGTATTAAAGATTATATAATACTTAAAAAGTTTTTTTGATATCTCTCTCTCCAAAGCTGTATAAATTGAGGTATACTGAGGAAGTCGCCATATTCACCAAACTTTAAAGACACAAAACCTAGAGATAAAAATACATTTCAAAATTCTTATAAGTCTTTCTGATTTAAGTACAGGGACCAGAATTACTCTTCCTTCTTAAAAATCTAGAAAACAAGATAAAACATATGAAAAATGATGTTCAGCTGTTGGACCACGGGTAGAACCTGACAGTGATTCCTGAGAGAAGGAAATCAAATGAAGTGTTTTCTATAATCGCCCAGTTTATTGACTAAAAAGAGTTTTCAAGGGACAGAGCAGGGAGGGCAAATCGAGTCAGAACCAGCGGTTCCCACTGACTTCAGGACCTAGAGTTCAGAGCCCAGGAACGACAAGGTCAGGTCCAGCCAGAACTGGGGTGAGGAAAGTAAGCTGCTCACTTTAAGCGAAATATTTAGAGAAATGCCAAAAAAAAAAAAAACTAAATGATCAAGATAAATAATATTTTAATCTATTTTTAAAAACATTAGTGTTAAAAGTCACAACTGACAAAATACAGCATCAAATTTTTAAATAAAGACAGAGTCTGACTCGTAACTTGCATGATTTGGGTTTTCTTGGCTCACCCTCATCCTGGCCTCTGTCAGAGATTTTTAATTTTGATGAAGTCCAGCTTGTCGAAAGATTTTTGTTCATGTTTCATGCTTTTCGTGTGCTGTTTAGGAAATCTTCGCTCATATCGAAGAATTTCTATATTTTCTTCTAGGCAGTTTTTTTTTTCACTTTTGCATTTAGGTATGATTGACATCAAATTATTTTTTTGTTTATGGACTGAAACTGGGGTTTAGATTCTTTTTCTGTCAGCACCATTTGATGAAATGAATATGTTTCACTATTAGACTTCATTGGGACTCTGTCAAAAATCAGTTGGCCACATACATGTGTGTGAGTTTTTTGGATTGTATTTCCATGATCTGTGTGTCTATCATTACACTGGTATCACATTGTCTTGACTGCTGTAACTTTAAGTAATTCTCAAAATCAAATGTCGTAACTATCATTTTGGCTATTCTAGGTCAAATTTGTGTATCCATTCTAGAATGAGCTTATTAATTTCTACTGCTGTGATTTTGACTAGGATTGTTTGCACCTATATAGGTCAAAGTTGGAGAAAATAGACATCTTAATATCAAACCTTCCAGTTTACAAATTTATAATATTATATAGTTCTCTTCAGTCAGTCTTTAATTTCTCTTGTTAAGGCTTTGCCATTTTTATTATGGAGAGACTTTTTAAATTAAATTTATTCATTAATTTTGTTTCATTTTGTACTTTTTTTTATTAGTGTATAAAATATAATTTATTTTTGTATAGAAAAGTTTTACCCCATGATCTAGCTAAATTCACTTATTAATTCCAGATTTTTTTGTAGCTTACTTAGAATATCCATATAGAGAAAATTATAGGGTCTGAAAATAGAGACGATTTCAATTCTTCATTTTTTATTTCAAATTTTTATGCTCTTCTTCCCTCCCTCTCTTCTTCCTTCCTTCCTTCCTTCCTTCTGTCCTTCCTTCTTTTTCTTTCTTCTATATATATAGATGATATATCTATATCATCTACCTAGCTATCATCTTCCAATTGTAATACTTAAGATTTCCTGAGTTCTGTTCAATTTTCTTCAATATTTTCTTTTCTCCTTTTCAGATTGGGTGATTTCTCTTCATATAGCTTTAGGTTCACTAAATCTCTCTTCATCTCTAGTATGCTGTTAGTCCTGTTTTCTCACTTCGCTTGTTTTACTTTCAGTCACACAGTTTACATTTTGTTTAGTTTTTATTTCTCTGCTGAGATTTCCTATCTAGTCATTTATTAAGACCAACCATACTTTCCTTTACATTTCTGGACATATTTTTCTTTAGCTCCTTGAAAATATTTATAATAATTGCTTTAAAGTCTTTGTTTGCTAAATCTTATGTATAGGTTATCTTGGGAATTCTTCTGATAACTTTTTTACTTAACATGATTCACATTTTTTTTGTTGTTGTTTCTTAATGGATTTTATTATATACCAGTCATTTTGATAGTATTTTGTAGAGATGCAAGAATTTTTATTTTGTTTTCATAGGCAGTTCAATTATCAGTTGATCACCTTGCATTGTATAATCTTAGCCCTAGTCATATGTTTTGTTAGGCTGGAGGTTTTCCAACCTCTAACCTGGTGGGGCTCAACCTCTGAACCCTGTCTTTATGCCGATCTTGCCAGGGCTCGCTGTTATGTTTTGTTTGGTGAGTATGGAATAGGGCATGGTCTTTATGTCTAAGGAGCAGCTTTTCACTGTCTTTGGAGGATATCTGAGGTGTTGATGACATTTTAACAAGCCCTGTTAGTATCTCTTTTCCATGTTGAATCCTGCAGTGCTCACTCTCTGGTAAGCCTTGTAAGGTCTCAGTCTGACCATGCACAACAGTCTTTGGCCAAGGACTCGTGAGGAAGCCCACGTCAAAAGTTTGGAATCCTCTGTTTACGCAGCTTCCACCTCTGGGTCCCTGGCCCTGTATATTTCAGCTGCGTCAGCTGCCCCAACTCTGGTCTCTGCCTCCTCAGCTCAGATGAGCTGCCACGATTTGCTTGGGTTCCAGCTCACTGCACTGTCGCTAGGAATTTGTTCCCAGTTACACAGCTGGACAATCATAAGATTCTTATTGTGAGTTCCTTTGCTCAGGGATCTTAGTCACATTGCTTGTGGTCCAATGCCTGGACACATTGGACATTGAATTGTCTCATATATTTGGTCCATTCTTATTCTTGTTTACGATAGGGGTACTATGTTGGTATTAGTTGTTAATCCACTATTGTCAGGAATCATTATAATCTTTCTATTATAATAAAAAGTTCTTTTATATTTATTTGACATAGTATTTTTAAACCATACATCACTTTTGTGAATACACGAAGAACAAAAATATAGGTGAAATAAATTAGATACTTTATACCTAAAACTTCAAATTCTTTTGAGTTATTTTGATGTGAGATGTCAGTGCTTATATCATTCCATACAATAGTGTTCTCCGTGCCATTGAAATCCCTGGTGAAGTAGCAGTCATCAGAGATATCGTGGATACAGTTCCGGACCACTGCAATAAAGCTAGTAGTAATGTTTTTTGGAGAGTCTCGCCTACAATTTGTAAAAAACACATCTGTGACGTGTGACAATAGAAGCACAAAATTCAAAGTGTGCCTGTATTTGACTTTTAAACTATATGTGTCTTAATTGTGAGAAAAATAGAAAACGATTATTAAAAAATAATGTTTTTATATCTTGGGGATGATATTTAGCATGACTATCGAATCAATCACCAGTCTTTACTGTTGAAACTAATACTGGTGTATAATTAAATCAATTAGTTAGTTTGATTAATACAGCTAAATAGAAGGAAAAGTTAATTTTGAATGTCAATGTGGACAAAATGTGTAGAAGAAAGAGTAACATCTACCTTCAAGTATCTATCTTCTGACAAGAAGTCCGGAGAAATGAGTTCTAAACTTGTATATTCATAGTAAACCTGTTGATGTTGTTCTATGAGCTTTCAGTAGAAGCTTCCTTAACCACCTGGATCGAAAAAGATTAGCTTTCCTTTTTTCCATCTGTAAAGCACACTGACATAAGACACACCTCCAGACACAAACCATGCCCCATTTTCCCCCTAAGTAAAGGTACATGTTATCAAGAGTTGGAGGAGTTTGAACCTAACTCTGATTATACCAGTTGCACTTGTTAAAACAATTACATGTTTTAATTAAATATAACACAATTTAATAAAATAAGAATCCCAGCAGAAAAAAAAAGTTATGTTTATAAAACTAACTCGAATGAGTTGGAAAGATTTAATTCAATATGATGTACTTTTTTAAATGTCATTGATTAGGTACAGGTTAGACAAGTGCAACAAATTTGGAATCTGTAAAACTCTAAAAGAGTTCTGTGTGTAGATTGTCTCATAGTTTTTTTATAATTTTTTTTTCACTGTAAAGGAATAGAATCTTTAGAGATGACTGGAAACCCGACTGGATGGCTCGTACTCGAAGAAAAGACCTTGGCCCAACGTGAATGATAGGTAAATGAATATACATATTTTTTAGGTTAAAAATAAATAATTTTGTATTTATATTTTTTAATGGTTCATTGCTTCCACTAAAATTTTGCTACATTTGTCTTTAACACATTGGACGACAGAGCTTCCACTCTCCTATTATTATGTCTTTTTTACAGACAAAAATATCAAAACCCAAACCAAGAAAGATCAAGAAACACGTTATGATCACATAGCCTCCAAGTGATGGATGAAGCTAGAGGTCCCTATGAACAGCAGGTGAGGAAAAATATCTTCGATCTTTATTTGAATTATCACAACCTCATATTGATAAAAGCATGGACAAACTTGGACAACCCTACCAAGAGATTTTCTTTAATGATTCTACACATACTCCAAGTTTCAAGTCTTCTCTTAAAAGCTCAAAAATCAAGATTGTGATGGGGTAAAAGACCTGGAATCTCATCACCAGTGGTGAGTCTGAGATATAGATCTCTGAGGCAGAAAAAAGTGACTCTAGTCCAGTCCAGCATTAATTTTTGGCCTGTCCCGAGGATCTTTCACATACTAAAATTGACTTTAAAAATTTCCTTGTCAGATGTTCTATAATTAATGCCAGTCAAGTTTTTGATACCTAAATTCAAATATCCTTTTAATATGAATGGTCATACTCTGTTGTTTTTATGGCCTTATTTATCTTTCTTGGCCTTGAATAATAATGGACAGCCTTTGGTGGACATCTAAGATCAGAGTCTGACAGTGTAGCGCTTGTTCTGGAATCTTCCAAAAATCTCTCTGTGTTGGTCAGTCTGTATTAGGCATTATCATTCACTTTAACCATAACTAAAATAAATCTGCCATTATTTGGTTAACTTCTCAAAAGAGCTGGCATTGTCAGTTCCTGTTGGGCAGATTGGATTTTTCCATAAAACTGTGTGTGTTTAGAATCCTAGGTGTCCTTATCAGTAGAAATGAACTAAAAATGTATATAAAATAAATGACGTTGATTAGTATACAGTAGTGTTAAAAATTTATATAACACTACAGAATAAAACAGATATCACAAAGGAAGTACAATTTTGCAATATATGAAAAAATTCTGTTTTCATGTAATTTATCATTTGATTTAGGTCAGAGAATTTTCTAATTAATTCCTAATCAATTTTTGGCAAAGTTTGTTGCTTCTACTTCCAGAAGATAAAGTGCATAGCAAGAGTATGCTATTTCTGAAATTTTCCATGTTCATGTGCTCTATTACTTTAGCTCTGTGTTTATCTCTAGGTGTTCATGTACAATGATCTAAATAGAATTTTTAAGATGGATATTAGTTTTTCACAACATACTAACATCTATTCCCAACCGAGGTAATAGGGTCACAGTCAACAGAATATAAACAGCTTACAGAAACATTCATGTTGAGAAAGAACCTTCTGGGAAAATTGAAAGATGGATCTTTTTTTTGCGTGTATTTCCTAGGTGAGTGCCTTGCATTTGAGGCTGGGAGGTTTTGCAACAAGAAGACAAACGACATAGATTAGAACTGATAAGAAGACGAATCTCAGGCACAATCGAACTTTGGCCACCCACAGAACTTTGTTTATTTTTAAAATGGGTTGTTCAGATAAGACATACCTTATATAGAAAAATTCAGTAAATGAAAAGACAAGAGATGAGGATGACTGTTCTCAGATAAGTCTGAAAAACTTGTTAAAGCTTGTTTTATCTTAAACACTTCACTAGGAGAGTACAAGCCTAACGTAGACTTAATATTAAGGTAGGGACTGAGGAAGCTAAACAGGTGTTATCTTAGACTATTTATCTTTGCATGAATTCTTTAGTTATTTTCTTTAAGACTTTGTTTTGATCCCTATGAGAATTTTAGCTTTGAGGAGGAACAAAGGATAAGTTACTAACAAAGGGAACAGAAGTAATTGTATACCTTCTTGACTTTTCATATTTATTAAGCTGGTTTAATTTTATTGTAGAATACTTATGTGTCGAATGGCATATTTTCAATATAAAACCTAACTAAGGGTGAGGCAATGTGTTCTGGGATGCTCTGGTCTTAGAGACATTGTTTTCTAACCCTTCTGAGAGAAACGCCGTAGGAATATTTGCTGCCTCCTTTTCCCCAGAATGCTTCACTTTCTTACAGAGACCACAAACTATGCCTGAGGACCTTACAAGTATTTGTCCACGTCCTGGTGACCTGCCTTTGTTACAGCTACCTCAACAGCATGACCGGCTCATTTTCCTCATTATGTGAAAGAAAATATGTTTAGTCTATACTCCTTGAAGCATGTGTAGCCTCCAGAAATATTTTTGAATAAGTACCGTTTTCACTAAAGTGACATTTCTCCTTGTAGCTCTTTGTTATTCTAGGGGATTGATATCCTAGAGAATTGGCTTTGAGGCCCTTCTGTACCAATCATGCAAACAATGCCCGCATTTAGGTGATCCTAACAGGAATAGCTACTTTTTTTTTTTTCTCAAGGAAAGTTTCTAAGCCACTATTTAAGATCTGCCAACCTAGACACTACTGAAAATTGCTCCTCCTGCTTCAACAGATACAAGTCTGTGGAAAATAAATCCACCTTTCTCTACCTTCAGCCATTCTTGTCTACGCCTATGCTAAATGAAAATAATCTGTGGATTCTGAGACAGTACTTCCTGAGGTATTTACCTCTCTGTTCCCCTCACGGACCCACATCAGAAATCCCTTCCTGAAGCTGGGATTGTTCTTAACCAGAAACCTCAAATGCGAACTCTACAGAGAAAAATGTGTGTTTTTGGAGATGGAAAGAATAACACGTTTACAGAATTTCTTACGATAAAGTGTTAGTCAGAACATTTCAGCATTTACCTAGGTCCTAGAAGTACATGGACAAAAGTAGGCCCTAAATAGTTGAATTCTTCTAGGACCTCAACTGTTCTTAGGGTTTTATCAAATGGTTGAATCCCCTAATGCTAAGAATACTTTTTGAACATGGGCAAAATCCTGTGAGATGCCACTTAGTTCATTGCAGTAGTAATTTAAACACGGCACCCTGCTGACTTGACAGATTTTATGCCATTTTTGAAAGTGCCAAGTTTATACTGAGACACAGGAAAAATCTGGAATGTTATCTGCATGGACCTTAATCAGCACTTCCTCTCAAAGAGACGATAACTACCAATGCCTTTCAAAACCGGGGCTTCTGAAGGTGCCCGTGTCACCTCACCAAGCTCTCAGGCTCGGGGGTCTCGGTTTGCCTCACTGTGTCTTTGCGCTGTGCATTGTAAAGTTTTCACCTCCACTGTGCTATTTCGCTGCCAAGCACTTATCTCAGTGGAGAGAGTCAGTGCCGCCGCCCCCACTAACATTTAATGAAAATAGAGGAAAAAAGTCTCAGTTCTGGTCAGAGGTTTCAGGATTCAGAGACCTTAACACCAGGCTCAAGGCCTGAAATCTGGTCTGAACATGACAAGTCAAGACAAAATGGTCCAATACTTTTGCTTACCAAGGCACTGTTATTCAAAAAGCCTTTTAGAGAACATATTGGTATAACATGGAAGAGGAAAACATCAGGTTAAAGGAGGAAGTATAGAGAGGGTAACTGTTGCATTGTCAAAATTGTTGGCATGAGTTTTAAATAACTTAAAGGTTGTGAGGTCTTGTTTGTTTGTTTATTTGTTTGTTTGTTTTTTAGGCAAAGCAACCCTTGGTTGACCTCACAGATTGCAAGGACTTTGTCAGCTTATAATCCCTTATTTTTTGTTTTTGTTTGTTTGTTTTTATGCCTATAGCGCCTGGTCTTCTTAGGTAGTCTCCTATCTAAGTACTAACCAGGCTCTACCTTGCTTAGCTTTTGTGATCAAACGGGATTGGGCTTGTTCAGGGTGGCATGGCTGTAGACCAGGTTGCGAGTTCTAAGCCTACCTTCGAAGCTTTCTGACTTAAGATTTTGTTTCCTCATTTATTGTTACACCCTCCTTATGATGTTATGGTGAGAAGTAATATGAATATGTTTAAAGTTATTTTTTATTTGAGGGAGGGACAAAAATGTTGCCACTTAAGTGTGAAATAAGAGTTTCTGGTTCCGTACTTTATTTTTCTCCATCTAGGGTGTTGAATCAGATGGAGACTCAAACTGTCAACCCATGAAAGATCTTACAGAGTCCCATGCAGCCTGCATTACAAATAGTGTTTCTGAAGCGACCGCTCAGCAGATATTCAGGAGAACGACCCATGCTTCAAATTCTGTAACCCCAGGATAGTGACCAAGCATTATTTTAAAAAGTCACTAAAAGAAATATTAATTATAGCAGGTATTTTATCCTCCTGCATTGTGTGCTCATTGTCGACCTTTAGATGTGTAGGTTTCCAGAGAGAATGAGCTACGCTTTTGCTGTGTGGGCAGGAATAGAGAATGCCCAGAGTCAATGAATTCAGCCCCACAGTATCAATGATGCATCATGGACTCCTCGTACACCCTCTCTCCAGCTCTCGTGGCCTAATTATACACAATAAATGTGTTTCAGAGAGTTAACTTTTTTGTTCCTACCCCAATGAAAAAACAGAGCATGAGTTTTCTAGAGTTTTTAGCAGGCTCAGTCTCTTTCTGCACTTCCAGTTATGGTACATTCTAGTCATGGACAGTCTCGATCCCAGTCCCTGTAGCCAAGAGCTCAGTGAGGAAATCTCTCAGGGGGACTGGTTTTGGCTGGAGCTTCGTCTTTGGGCATCTGAGTACGCCTGGGAACTAGGTATTGCTGGCCCATACGGGCTGGACCTCTTCTCCCTAGGAAAGACAGCCATGGTTGAGGATGAATTCGGAGTGTTAGGTTAGTATTGGGCAGGACAATTTTTTGTTGTGGGGAGCTGTCCTGTGCCTGTATCCTGTAAATGCCAGTGCCCCCTCTCCCCTGCTGATAGTGGGTGATGGTCAAAAATGTCTCAGATGATGCCAATGTGCCTGGGAGTGGGGGCAAAATCACTCCCTGCCTTACCCAACGCCAACCTGAAAACCAATGAGTTAAGGCATTATTCTACAACACCCTGCTGTTAGTACTTAGAATTTCAATCTCATCTGAGTTAACACATTAGTTATAAATTGCATTTATAATTTGCAAAGTGCTTTTCACATAGAGCACTATATTTAACTCTCCCAGCAACCCTCAGACACATTTGTTGATATTCTTCTTTTAAAGACATAGTAACTGGCTCAGGGCTGGTAAGTGACAGAATCTTAAAGTGACAGGTGACAAAACACTTAAGGTGAAATTTCTGGGACACTCACCCTGGCCTTCAGCCCCCACGTTCCTGTGGTTTAGTTTGTCTTCTATGACTGTTCATTGGATTATCTTATTAATTTATGTTAGAGAAGAAATCTTACGGGTTTCTGGCCTATCTCTTCCATCTGAGAGGAGAAAACTTGACTGCAGAGAAATTAGGTGACGTGCCCAGATAAGGAATATGGCGAAGTCAGGACTTACACCCCAAGTCTCCAAACTTCCTAACCAGTGTCCTTTTTTATTACGTGCTGCGCCATCACTATCACGTGAGTGAATGAAGAAACAGGAGACGGGGTGAGGACTGAGCGATGGGAGTCCGCAAGGAGTCGTAAACATAGCGGAAGCATGATAGTTGGCCAGGGTTAATGTGGCCCTATTTAGCTGTTTGGCTTTGGGGTGCTTGACCTGCGTTTGCCCCCAGGGGTCCTTTAGTCCTGGCGAAGGCATCTGCTCTCCCAGATGCTGCTGGCTTAGCCAACCGTTTCTTTCCCTAACGCTCCACTGCCGCACTAATCACACTGCGAACCCGGGATGGCAGGGCCCTTGTTTCATTCATTCTTAGAACAGAAAGCCTCAACTGCGCATGAGCCCATGAAAGCAATTCATCCTGGCGCCCTTAGCTGATGCATAAACTCTTTGAGACATCCGATGACAGCCTTTTTTTTTTTTTTTTTCTCCTGATTTCGTGCTTACCTCTGAGCTCTGCTCTCCTACCTGGACTCCTGAGGGTGACTTCCACCATAGGAAACAGGACCCGCAGAGTCACCAGCTCCATGTTAGGCTCCCGTTAGGTTCATGTTCCATTGTGATTGAGTCAAGAGCAATCAGATAAATAGCGGTAGGGTCCATTCAGAAGAGGCCTGGAAGGACTGAAAAAAGAAAAAGAAAAAGGAAAAGTTCGACTAGTTTTATATATTCCCAGAGTTCAGCTCAGGGGCTTGAGCCCCAAGTGCTTTCGCTGATGAAATTTGGACGATCTTGAAAGGGTCCCAGGAAGTTTCAATAAGACAGTGACGATGACAAGGTAGGTTCTCCAGTGTTCAGACGGTTGTGGCTGGGCTCTCCCAACATTATCAGGCAGAATATTTCTGCCTTAGAGTGACTATTAGAAGGGGAAAAATTGTGGTGGGAGGAGAGGCGCCCTTTAAGGAATGACTAAGTATCGTGCTTAAGAAGACCGCCTTTCTAGTGAACCTCATCCGCCCCCCAGCTCCCTACCCTCTTTCCTTGTCCGAGATGAAAAACTGTCAAATCCTATAAACTCAGCCGGGTTTGTGGTTTGCGAGGCCGGCCTGCCCGGAAATCCGAATGCTCTATGCTAATAGGACTCTTGTCACACGGTGATCCTTTGTTTCAGCGTCTCCAAAGTCTTTGCTATGCAAATCAAACTACGGGGGCACTATAACATGTAAATCACATAATCTCCCTCACGTGGGATGCATTGACAAAATTTTAAACTCCTGGGCCGTCGGGAGGTAATGCACGGCACTCTTTTAAGGGCATTATTGCGCTGGGCACATCTCCTACCCTGGGCTTTGCACTGCGGTGCCGCTGGCCAGGGGAGTTGAAATCATCAGAGGGCCTCGAACCTCAGAAGTACTGATCCTTTTTGAGGAAGAAAATAAGTCGCTGCTTAGAAACTGCCGAGTTCTGTGTCCCCCTCGAGGGTGGGTTTTTCTTTGATTAGGGAAAAGAATCTTCCTAGAGAAGGCTGTTTGCAGCCAGTTTCACAGGCAAAAGAGCCAGAGCCGGGGCTAGTTAAAGCGATATCCGAGGCCCCGCTGCTGGGAGGGGGTTGGGGGCGGGGTGGGGAACACGAGAGCCAGACTCGCGTGGTGGCTGTGGAAGGCCCGGCTTTCCCCAGCTGCCTGCTGCAGACATGATCCGTGATGTGGGGCTAAGCCACTGCCAGTTTCCTTCCCAGCATTACAGGGATAATGCTAGGGAGAGACGGGACTGTGACCAGATTCTGTTTGTCATGACAGCTGAGATGCTGCTCGGGCAAGATGTGCTTGCTCGTCCCAGAAATGAAGTGTGATTCCATTAAGATGTGTGATCTCTTGAAACAGCCCACCTTGTTTGGGAGTGTGTGGTGCTGGATTTGTTTGTTGGGAACAAATTGCTGAGAACAGTCCTCTGGCCCCTCCAGCGTCAATTTGCACAAGGCTCAGCTAAAAAGCAACTGCATGCAGCTTTTAATAGGCTGGTGCTCTCCCTGTGTATGTTTGAAGGCTTTGACAATCCTACTCTGCTCGTTGCAGTCATTTACCTGGGTGGCAGTCTCCACCTGGGCACCGTTCCAAGACTTCTTTCGAGCCCAGCGTTTAGAACTCAATATACATTTTCCCATAGAAACAGTGGCCGTAAGGCTTCTTGGATAGTGGACAAAAATCGATCAGATCCGAATGTAGCTGAAATACTGTACATTTGCAGTTAGAAGCTAGCAAGTGAAATTAGAAGCATGTATTAGAAATTCGCTTAAAAAAATGTAATGTAGTTAGATGTCCCAAAGCACTGCAAAACTTAAAACCATAAGACCCTTGGCCTAAACTGCCTGGTTTAGTCTGACACTTGGAGGAGCTGAAGCAGAAGTTCCCTTGGAACATTCTCCTAACACATCCCCAGAAATTAAGGGGGAGGAGAAATGGAAAGGGGGTGCTGAACTAACAGGAAAGGGGAGAAAAGGTGGCCATATTGCCCTAAGCCAGACTCTCTCCACCCCCTGGGCTGCTTCTCACATTGTTGGGGTGAGGAGGTGTGTGTGTGTGGGGGGCATCATCCATACCCCCTTTCCAGTCCAAGACACCCATTTCTCCAGATTCTCTGTGTCAGTGCTGAGGGCTTGGAGCCTCCCCTCCCCCCCCCCCCGCCCCCTTGCCCCAGGAATTGCTCTCTGCCTTGCTCAAGGTCTTGGTCCTGTCCTGGGGCAGCCCTCAACTAATAACCTGTCAACTTAGGAATATAAAGCCCCAACCACTTTGCCTTAATTCAGGGCAACTCTAGCTTCAGAGCTCCCTTGGGATCTGCCTCTGTTGTGACACATCCCAGTTCTATTTCTTCTGCTCCCCAAATCTGTTTCCTTCACTTCCTTGAATGTGTTTGTTGATCCTAACTATGCTCTTCTATAAAACTGCGTCCAAATCTCTGCCTCAGAATCTGTTTCCAGTGAACCTGACCTAAGACAGTCAAATAGACAATTAAAATAGAAAGAAAATGGTGATCAGTAGAGACTATTGTTGGTGGTGGAGAGGCTCACAGCTGATTAGAAGAAGAGGGGTACCTAGCAGAGAGAATACTGCTCTAGGGGTGATTACAGCTTTTCTGACGGGGTAGGTGTTTAATATTATTTCTACATAAAGCGGACACCATGATTTGGCCAAAGCCGCCAAAGCAGTTTGATCTTTACCTAAAGAGTTGTAAAGAATTCAAGTGAGCTGGTTCTTCAAAGTTTCAGCTAGGCTGAATGACACAGCTCTGTCTCTGAAGCAACTTGAAAGTCCTTTGCTTTCGTGGAAAAACTCTTGTTGAACTCCAAGCCTGGCATTTCTAAATAGGATGCTCAAAGATTATGGACTACAGTAATGTAGTTCTTAGTTTTATCCTACTAAGCTTTTCCCTGTGCACCACATGCATGTTAAAGAAATGCACAGTTTGCAAAAAATATTTTAAAAATTTCGGAGAGGTAGCCGTCTTCCCCAAATGCTGAGACTAAAGTATGCCCAGCAAGAAGTGGACTCCCAACCATTGTACATTCACAGTGTTGTGGGAGGACTTTGGAGGCCGGACTGGGATCCCGAGACCAGCGTGTAAGTATCTCCCATGCTTGAGTGGTTGGAAGGACACACCTAAAAACCTGGCTGTCAGGCTCCATCGACTCTTGTTTTCGAAGTCTGTTTTCCTGAAGACCAAATATGGTGCGATGCTATTATGGGAGTTCACGAAAACAATTTGAAGGCCTCAAAATGGAGACTCTAACCTGACGTGCTCTGCAGACCCCTACACAAAACATTATTTCATGCTCTGTTGTCTGCCTATTGTTTTCCGGAAGGATGAAAAATGTAAAACTGCAGTGGCGATACTCATCCAAAGATCAGCAGCTTGCAGGAGGCGCAAGAATAGACAGAACTGTTCTGGAAGCCAGAGTGGTTGGTTCGAACTTGAACTTCACAGACGCAGCACTATTTTGGCTGGTCTGGCGATTCAGGGGCTAAGGTTTTAGGAGGCAACCTGAATGTAAACCTGAATTTTAGGGCAGAGCTATTACATGGATTTCTTTAGAGAAAGGCTCTCTTCTCATGACAATATGAGATTATTATTATTTTTTAAAGGGTCTGATTTGGAACCATGTGTACATTGTGACGGTAAGCTGTGGATCATAACATTCTCAGAAAAGGCCTAAAGTCATCATTTATTGAACAAATGTCACTGAAGGCCAACCCAGTGGTGCTGAGCAAATGTTTGAAAAGATGCAGAAGTGGAAATTTGCCTCCAGATAGCTTGTAAATTATTCTACATTGAACAAATGATTCCAGCTATCATTAATTTTTAATGTTTTAGGAATAATATAGCCTTATTATGGATTTCAGGGTAAAATCAACACTTCTCATGAAGGATTATAAAAGACCTATTGCAACTCTGCCCCTACCGATCTTTGCACGTGCTGCGCCCCTCACGCTTCGTGATCCGCTCAGTGTGGACTTGAATGTGTCTTGTTCTCTTTCATGTCTGCTCTTCTCTTTGCCTGGAAAACATCTTCCACTCAGCGCATTCCCCTAGCCCCTCTACCAACTCTCGCTTTGACTTGCTAACTCTTATTCAATCTTTGGCTCTAATATTAAATGCTATTTTCTCTTAGGAGGATTTTGATGAGGCTCTAAGATTGGGTTGGGTGCTCCTGTAATACTCTGTGAATTTCTCATTGTTTTAGACTTCTAAGGCTGCCATATTAAAATACCCCAGACGAGTGGCTTAAAGAAGAGGAATCTATTTCCTCAGAGTTTTGAAGTACAATATCAAGGCGAAAGTAGCGTTGATTTCTGGAGGTCTCTCTTCTGGGTTTGTGGGTGGCCTCCTTCTTGCTGCGTCTTCGCATGGTGGAGAGGGAAAGAATGAGCTCTCTCTAGTCTTGTCTTTTCATGTAAGGGCATTAATCCTCCCAGAGGAAGGGTCCACCTTTATCACCTCTTTTAACCTTAATTACTTTCACAAAGGCCCTGTCTCTAAATATAGTTACATTAAGGGTTGGGACTACACATATGAATTTTGGGGAGACACAAACATTCAGGCCCTAACACCCGTTACATTTCTTTCTGATAGCACTACTCACATTGTAGTTGTGAAAATGTACTTCAGGGATGCCGGTTGCACAGACTACAACGTGAGTGGTGTCCTCTAATGTTCTCACTGTACCGTATTTCCTTGTTTTTATCCTCCTCTAGAACGTAAGCTTCACATGGGCAGATCCATGGTTATCTTGTTTATTCCTGTCTACTCAGTACTGACCACAGTACTTTATAAATATAGATACTCAGTGATCACTTTGAGTAAATGACCTTGACAACCAAAACACAACTGGATCAAAACCATTTGTGACATTTGTTCTATTCACTTGGGGACGATTTATTTGCTTGGATCATAGATTCTGGTGCAAAGCCACATTGGCTGTGTCTTCCTGTCTTATTGCTTTTTTCAATTGGATGTCTTCATCAATTTCACTTTTTTATAGCAACTTACTTTGAAACTATCATCCTTCCGACATGTGGTTTCTTTCCCAACGTTATCTTCCTGCACCAGACTACTTTTTTCTCCTGTGCTTCATGGGTTCTGACTATCTTGACCCCATCCAAATATTTCTGTGAAGAAATAGAGCCAGACCCAGAGAGGATGAGATGTTCCCAAAGCCATCTGGCGATGCAGAGAAGAGCTAAAACTAGAACCTGGGGCAGAGTTTCGAACATTGCAGGACAGAAGCATTTTCAACCTTTTTGGGGATTTCCAGGCTCACTTCTCTACATTAAGCCAAGGGGTGATCTGGTAGGATAGGAGAGCATTGTTGCATGCTGGAAAGAACACTCAGCTAACCATGGGGTATTTGAATACTTACCATGTATTGAGCTAGGTCAAGTGTAACTACTGAAAAAGCATAAGCCAAGATTCCTAAGGATTATAACCATTCGGAAGATACACATTTATGAAAAGTTAATCCACAGTACATGGTAGAATGTGGGAAGGCTGATAAATGGTGGACATAAAATGTCAAAACTGAGAATGACCGTGTCCTGTTCAGTTGCTTTAACTGTGATGCAAAGAGTAACCACGTGATCTACCTCACAGAGTTCTAAGGATTGAGTGAGATTGTTTGTGACTGTGCTCCGAAGCACAAAGGTCAATGACACTGTGCAAACAGAAGGTATTATTTCATAACGATAGCTGTGTATTAATAGCTTTCAACTTCATAATTAGCTTAAGATGAATGTTTTAAAGAGGTGTATGTTTTAATATCTTTATGATGGCAAAATGGAATCTTAAAATATATTTGCAGATCAATGCTGTGACCCCAAAGGGAAGCAAGGCATCCTAATTTTATGGTCCATGTACAGAGCCAAGACCAAGAAGCCTCACAAAGAAGTCTTCCTTTTGCTGTTCGTTCTCATTAGCTGAATTAAATTCTAGTGGTGATAATGCACAAGCCTTTAGCTGCATATAGATTCTACCTCTATATAAGGAAAAAAAAAATACCTATAAATGCAATCATCTCTCCCTTGTCCGCTAATGTAACACAGTAGTAGCTCTAGGACAGTTTTCTTTAGGTGTTTTTGTACCATTTATTCCTCTGGCATGGACTGGAATATGAGCAGCATTTTGTTTCAATAGAGCCTTTCTGTAGCTTTTAGCCCATTACAAAGGGTGTCTCTCTATGCCTGGACATGATCCCACAATAGAAATGAAATAGGCTTTTAAGCCTAGAAAGAAAGGAAAATAGAAGGCCAGTGGCAAATCGTCATTTCATCATTTTGTGGGCAAATATTATACATCTGGGAAAAAGATTTTTAAAAGCTATATGATTTAGTAGTGTCTAAAGGTGTTTTGTTAGGTCAATTGCATACCAGGAATTTCAAAGGAAGGGCTGATAGATCTTTAAATGCCCCCCAGATAAGGTGAGCTTCATCTATCGTACATTATACTTCCCACTCCCTGATCTGGGAAAGGCTTTCTGTCTCTCTTTCAGTATTTAAAATCTGAAATAGTACAGACCCGACTACCCAGGGGTCTGCCTCTTGGCCTGATGCTTTGTCACCACAATTGAGGTAGGCAGGTTGGAAGCAGCGGCTTGTCCCCCAGCGTAATTCATGAGAGCGTGAGGCGGTGTTGTCTGCATTTTTCCCAGAGGCTGGCTGGAGCTATACTCCCTTTGAGTTTCTGCCAAGGCACATCACTAAATAGGAAGGAGGTAAAATAAGGATAAGATTTAACTTCTCCTTCCCAGGCAAGCCTGTAGACAGTCTCACTTCCTATTTTAAAGTTGGAGGCAATTTTATTTGTTTGGACAAATACTATGGGAAATGAATAAGTAAAGTATCAACTGACATGCTTCAGTAGGCTGAAAATAGATCCCAGTGCATGATTTCTTTTTTATTTATCAACCATATGTATTTATTTCTCATTTCATTCTCACGGTCTCCCAGATTAGGAGAATCAGAGACAGCAATAGCTAGCAGACCCAGAGCTTTTTAAAGTTTGTTTTTTGGGGGAGTTACCTCTCAAAACTTTACTTACAAAAAAAATTTAAACCTGTAGAATAGTTGAAGTAGTAATATGAATGTTTTGCACATTTGCTTTCTCCTTTTTTCTCTCTCTCCCTCTTCATTTTTTTTTTGACTAAAGTTTGAAAGTAAGTTTCACATTGATCATAATAGTTCATCTCTAAATACTTCAATATATTCTTCTAAGAACAAAGATACCCTGTCATGATCACATCAGAAGAGCTTAACATTGATGCAATAATGTATCGTAATATACAGTCCACATGCAAATTTTCCCCAATTGTCCCAATTAATGCCCTTTATAGCTATTCTTTTGTTGAATTTAAAATCCAAGAAGGGATCATACATTATATTTAGTTATCATGTCTGTTTGTTGTATGTTCATCTAGAACAGTCCCCTGTCTGCCTATTTTATTAATTGAAATATTAATATTTCTGAAGATTCCAGGACAGATGCCCTAAAGAAAGTCCCTTAATTTATATTTTCCTAAGAATTTCCCACCAAGCATGTTGTCAGACCACTGTGTTTAAAACCTACTACTTTTCCAGTGTGGTTACAACACGAGTTGGTATGTGGTTGGATTCATTTGTTTCTTTGTATGTGGTTTTAGAGTTTGCTTTTGGTAAACCCTTTGTAAGCTGTCTAAATGTCTGACCACTATCCTATATGCCTAAAACTAATATAATATTGAATGTCAACCATAATTTAAATCTAATTTTTGAATAGGTAACACATTTACATGGCTCAAAAGACAAAACGACATTTAAAAATTTATTTGAAGTACACCTGGGCATGCTTGGTGGAGGCAAGTTCCAACGGACTTCTGAAATGAGTTGCATTTTGGTCATCAGAGACTGTATTTGAATTCAGTATATCAGTTATGATGATTTCCAAGGAGACATAAATCGAAATAAGCGCTATTAATTGTCATATATTTATTTATTTTTAAGTAAGAGTTATTTTTCTTAAGGCAGCTAATAAAAGGAGGCTGAACATAAAGTCTGGCCAACAGTGTGGGTTAGAGGACATTCATACAAAAATAAATACAGTGCTCCTTACATTTACCGCCTCCAGATGATTCATCACGAGAAACATGTTCTTCACATTCAAGTACAAATAAACTACTTAGTTCAGTGATATATGCATAGTAAACATTTTTCATTTCATGGAAAGAAGTAAGAATTTAAAAATATCTTGAAATGTGTCACATGTGACGCTCGGAATGTGTGCCACTAATGGATCTGAATACGCAGCATCACCCTCTCACCCTGTTCATCAAATCTCCATTTTTTTGTGTTTGAAATGAGGTAACAGAAATTTCCTTTTGAGTATATTGCTCATTTTACACCCCATATTTTTATAGATTCCTGAAATCAGAGAAGTTTGTAACATTAAGCAAGAAATCAAGCTAAGTTAAGGACATACATCCTTGAGGAATGAAGAGAGCGGAAAAGAGTTGAAATATGCCAAATCCTAATCATGAAATAGCTAAAATAGAGTATATGGCAAGAGCATAACTGAGAAGAAACATTGAAGTGAAATGAATAACAGTAAATATATTTAAAAAGTCATGACAGACACATCAAAAATAAGGATAATTTGGTACCAAGTCGACTTATGAGAAAAAACCTAAACATAATATTTAACATTAAAGGAAAATCATCATTAGCCAAGTAAAAATTCAGTAGGAACACTAAAAATATGTAAATATGTAAATATGTTTTTATTTATTTATTTATTGTTATTTGACAGGTGGCAGTGTTAATAAACAAGAGAACTTACATACATATGAGGCTTGTCTTGGGTTGGCCACAAGATAAAGATTTCCACAGCCACCTACTGGAACCTTGAAAGTTTCGACAGAGGCCTTAATGGGGTCCAGTCACATACACTGTCCCAATGATCTCAATGACACCTTATCCTTTCAGGGCTGCGTCCTTGATAGTGGCTCCCACTGTGGAAACAGTGGGAAGAACGTACATTCCAAGGGCAGGAGAGCGGTGAGGAGCCTCCAGTTGCTCAGGTCCAGCTCGCGGGGTGACTGGTGGTCACATCCTCACAATGACCCCCTTTAACAAAAGTCTGTTAGGAAATAGGCATTTTGGGGTAATGGTTCCCCTCTTTTTTTTTTTTTTCTGTTCCTGAGGACTTGCTGTATCAGCCTGGCACTCGAGGGACTCCTAAGTGCCTGGGAGAATCCTTCTTCATCGTTGTAACGTTGGATTTCAGGAGGCAGAGAAAGCGAAGACCCAGACACAAAGTGAAGAGGGTGCAGGAAGAAAGACCTTCCTTGTGGCAGCCAAAGGTGACTCTGTCTCTTTGAGCCTAAAGGTCATTAATCACCAGCAGGAAGAGAAGAGAAATACAAGGACTGTTGCTACGTTGACATCTCTTATGCCAGACTGTGAGCCACGTGCGGAGCAAGGTCATGAGTTATTGTTTCTCTGTATCCTTGGTATCTCTTATAGTGCTAGGCATGCAGTAGGAGTTTTGCTAAATGTTAGCTGAGTTATTGACTTTCAGTGTGACAGCTGTGGGTGGGTGAAAATAAGAGGAAGTTTGGACTAGTAACAGCGCAGTTGCAAGGACTAGTTTGGGTGCAGGTGCGTGGCCTGGTTGAAGAATGGATGCAAGGACTGGTCTGAGTGCGGGTGCGCACTGGCACAATTGTGTACGGAAGGTGCAGATGGCTATAACCCCCATTCTTCTTGTTTGCTTGATTTCGCCTGGCTAGAACCACCTCAGATCCATGATACAGTGAGGCCCTCATCCTATTTTCAAATATACATTAATATTTGTCTCCCTGGATGATCTGTGGTCTGTTTTTTTTTTCTTTTTTAATTTTTATTTTCCAATTAGAGTTGACATTCAGTATTATTTCATATTAGTTTCAGGTGTACAGCATAGTGGTTAGACAAGTAAATATGTTTTACATATTCTAATTTTTTTCTTTCTAGGTGTTTGATATACAGACCAAAAATGCAGAAATTTGACTAAACTTTTTATTTTTTACCTGGCTACTTAGAATTCTATAGAATAGCCTGAACCACCTCTTTAAATTGTATAAATTAGACACAGATAATTTTTCCTTGTTGGTAATACATAATGTAATAAAATCAGAAGAGTGCCCACACAATCAACTAGTATTTATAGCTATTTAATTATGGAATATAGCCATTATAGATTTATTCAGTAATCAAATTATTTTTGTGTAAATTTATGTGGTAGATATGTGTGGTTTGATGAAATGTCAACCGAAATAAGGAAAGTATTCATATTCCTTTAATGCAGATAAAGGATACAAATTGCACATAAGAGACCTTCTACTTGGGGGCACCGCAGCCCTCAGGGGCAAAGAACAGAGATTTCCTGGCCTTCAAATCCTCCTGAGGATGCCTGGTGGCCCCTGACAATATGTAATTGGGGTGAGGATAATTTCAAGCTCTTTCAAGAAGCTTGCTTCCTTTCCAGAGGGATTGCCTCTTGACCTTGACCAAGGTTTATGGGAACTAAGGCTCCCCATCCACCCTGTCCCCAGCACACCACGTTGCAGACTGCTTGCTTTGAGACTGGCTGAACCATGAGCCAGGTCCCCAGGCATCCTGTGCCCCTAGTAGGTCTATTCCACCAGGCTGTAACTAGTTCTTTCTTAAAAAAGATCTACACAATGGAAAAGTCTGTTCAAGATGATCAAATGTAGTTAGTCTAACTGGCTGAAGTCATGCTAATGATACCCAGGGTCTAGCTTAGAAGTTTAGAATTGATCTGACAGGCAACAAGAGCCATTGTACATTCTTGAGGAAGGGAAGGCTAGGATGAAATTGACGTTTGAGGAAAATACTGATGGCCCCTTCAGAGTGACCCGGAGATGGGAGAAGTGGAAAAGAGGCAGAATAAGTGATATGGTATGGTACCTATAGGTCTGTCTCCCTTTCTCTGCTACTTTTGATTTCAACCATTTTCCCTTCTATGTTACTAGCCTGAGTCAAGAATCTTTACAAGTGATATCACTGGAAGGTAAGAAGCAAAGGAAAATGGTTGGCGGTAGCCAGGTACAAGCAGAAATGTGTAGTGCTAAGGGGCCAGCATATCTGAATGGAAAGATCAGATTAAGTGACCAGTGTTTCTCTGACAGGGAGCTATGGTTATCTCGAACAGTCATGGAGATCGAAGTTATTTAAGAAATGCCTATATCTAACAGAGTGGTGAAGAATTGACTAAGCTTATGGCACATGGTTATTCTTAGAGGGGTTCTTGGAAGAGAGTCTAAATAGACATCTGAAGGGTGCACAACCCATGTATACTACTCAGAGTTGAGTCAGGAGGTAATTTTAATAGAAAGAACTTAAAGAATTGTTCAGTTTTCATTGTTAATAGGTACTGAAGAAAAGCAAAGGCAAAGAGAAAAGCACAACCCTAGATTTATAAGAAGAGGAAAGATATTGGAGTTATCAGCACTGAGTGGCTTGGAGGAGGGCCCTGCAGAGCTGCTGTCCCCAATGGGTGTGATAAAGCTGTTTAGTGTTGCAAGATGGTCTCCACTACTGTAGTATCTGGAACAAGCCACTGCTGTCAGTGTGAAGAAGCATTACCAGAATGACATGGAAGAGGAAAGTAGAACAGCAACAGAAAACCAAAACAAGAACAGGTTGCAGATGGGAAGGAACAACCTTCCTCTAGAGTCCACTTGTGGCAGGAACCAAAAGGGAGCCACTGGCAATGGAAAAGAAAGGATTTTAGAGGCTCAGCTCTAGCATTACCAAACGAAATATGGAAATAGGGTTTGATGCTGAGAGACAATAGTTTAATAACTAGGAAGCCAGGGCCTAGGTGCTAGTTGGTGGGACGGGGTTTGTGAATAGAGCGACCAGAAGACACTCACCATGGGTATTCTTTGACAGAACATGGCTGAAGAAATGATGAGGTCTGGGTCTCTCCCAGAAGGAAGACCTATATGTCTTGAGATTATGAGAAGCTAATGTGAGCAACAAAAATAATGCTATCGGTAGCACCATTTCACGAGCACTTTTTATGTGCTGGGCAAAGGTATACACATCATCTCATTTCCTTTCGCAACCATACAATGAGGGTAGGTATGCCTATTCCTGTTTGCAGATGAGAGTAGTCAAGGAGAACATCCGATATGATTGGCAGATCACGGTTCAAACTCCAGTCTGTCTGATGCTAAAGCTTAGGTGGTAAACTACTACTTGGATTTGATTTATGATTTTTGACTCCATCAAGTCTCTTCCAGACAGCTTCCAGAAACCATCTTAGTTAATTTCAGCTATCAGCATGGGAGAATATGTCTGGGAGAACATGGGAAAAATAAAAATTTGTGTTGAAAATGGAAGCGCTCATTCAAAAAACATCTACTATTGCATGTGGGGCTTTCGTGATAAGCCTGCAAATGCTCCACAGATATTGTTTAAAATAATGGACTGATGCCCTCTGTCTCGTGTGTGTGTGTTCGTGTGTGTGTGTGCGTGTGTGTGTGTGTGTGTGTAGAGGGAGAGAGAGCGCTATTTTTGCCCTTTGCTTGTTCGTTCTGGCATGTTTGTAAGCCTTCCTCAGAGCCTGATGATTTTTGGTGGACCAGTTAACCTTCAGTGTGAGACCCTGAAAGCCTGAGGAAATGTGTTGACAGAGCTTGCTGACTGGGGTCTTCCAGTGGTTAACTGATCTTTGGTGGGAGGGGAATAATCTCTAAATATAGGTACCTGTAGGTTTTTTTCTGTAGATACCAAAGAAATTCAAATTTACATAAAAATTTTAAGAATAGGGAAAATATTCCTATTTTTTTCTGTGCCATTTGAGAGTAAGTGGCTGACATGATATTTTTCTATATTTCATATATATATTCCTTATATATAAGGATTTTTACCTGTATAACCAAACCACATCCATCAAAATCAGAAAGTTAACGCTGCCACCATCTAATCCTCAAACCCTATTTAAGTTTTTCCATAATGGCCTTTATAGGAAGAATCCAGGCCAGAATCATGCATTGTCTTTGCCATCATAGCTCTCAGTATCTAGAAAAGTTCTTCAGTTCTTCCTCAAATTTTATGACTTTAACATTTTCGAGTGTCAGTTATTTTGTGGAATATCCTTCAATTTTGTGTTTTTCTGATATTTTCTCATGGTTATTTTCATGTTATGCATCTTTAGCAGGAATATCGTAGCAGTTAAGCATCTTACTGCATCCTATCAGGTGGCAGTGAACAATTTTGACATGTTCCATTATTAGTGACATTAAGCTTGATCAGTTGCGTAAGGTCCTGTCTGCCAGGCTTCTCCGCAGTAAAGTTACTCTTTTTTCCTTGGTAATTAAGAAGTATTTTGTGTGGGAAGTACTTAGAGATTTTGTAAATTCCTCTTTTTTCATCAAATTCAATTTCTATGCAAGAGTCGTAATTTGTTATTATATTATTTTTTTCATGCTTAAATTGTTCCAGATTTGACCAGTAGGAGCCACTTCGAGGTGACCTCTGTATCCTTCTGACACACCCCCATTGGTCCTTGACTATTCTTTTCACCCTGGCACAAGATGTTTCAGCCTCAACTTTAAGTTTCCCAACCTTGACTCTGGAATTAGCCCTGGTTCCTTTTAGCAACAGATAGCATCTGGACACCATGATCTGCATGCTAGATATGTTCTACGCAGGTTCCAACATGCCATTCTAGGCTCCCTGCCCCACCCAGCCCCAGCAACTCTTCTCATCCTACTCAGCTTCTACTACCCCATGTGCTGCTGCTTTGCCTTCCGTTCTTCCCCATGCAAAGCTACCTATCTGGTTTGGTCCCAGCTACTGATGTAAGGTCCATTTTTCAAGAAAGGAAGAGAAGAGGAACATGTAAGACCCATATTCTAAAGGGAACTCTCAGAGAAATGGATAAATTTCTGCATATTGGAGTGGTAAGGCAGCACTACTATTGAGCTGGACTCTGATTTCGACTCTAAGAATGCCCATGTACATACATAGATACATATATACAGAATGTACAGCCTCTAAACCAAGTCATTTGGTTTTCTAGGTCCTCAACCAAGAAGAGACAATTTGTTCCCACATTTGCTGAATGGAAACATGGCTATAATGAACTTATCAAGAGGTGTCTTGGTTTGGATTCCTCAGAAGCTAACTTAGAGACAAGGATTCAAGTGTAAGTGCTGTATTTGGGAGGTCATCCCAGGAAATACTGGGACAGTGGACAAGTGAATCAGGAAAGGGAATGCAGACAATAAAAGGCACCAAGCCAGGTACCTCTGAGGCTACCTGGGGCTCAGCCCCATAAGAGAACCTCTGTGATATTTATCTATCAACTCCTTGTTTGTCATCGGTGGAGGGTTCTGAGACTCATTAACTCTCCAGACTTCTGCTGATCCTGACCATGGGCTGAGTGTGCTCCCACAGCCAGATGAAAAGCCCTCAGGCAGAAAACTCTGATATTTGCATCAGATAGGTGTTTGCATGTAGGGAGTGGCCTGAGAAACACAGAAGACACATCAACAGAGCATTATGGTGTTTGCTACAGAGGCTGTGATTTTCAAGGCTGTGTACCCAAAAGAGTACATATTATATATTTCAAGGGTATGTTAGAATATGCTATGATTTGTGTTACACTCTGTGAGACTCCAGGGAATCAGAAAAAGCTAGTATATAATATGCATATTGTATATAATAATATAATAACAATAGCTTATAATATCCATATTTTGAGTGCTTACTATATAGTGTTGTAAAATTTTATACAGATTAGTTAATCTTCAAAGCAACTCTTTAAGGCCAGTGTTGTTAAGTATTTACATTTAAGGTGTAAGGAAACTAAGACTTTGAGAGGATTAGCCACTTACTCAAAGTGACGCTCCTGGTAAGTGGTGCTGTTGGGTTATAAATCGAGGCGGCGGGTGGCTCCAGAGCTCAGTCAGTCATTTTCTTGGTTTGCTAAAGAAAAGCCATTGGAGCTTCCCCAAAAGTAATAGAGAGGTCTTCTGAGGAGGAACCACCGAAATGCTCACACAATCAATCATCCAGTGAAGAAACAGCCATCCGGTGATGAGGAAAGCGAGGTCTATAAGCACAAGTAATCAGCCTTGGGTTCTAACTGGAACCCCGGTGTAACATTTCACTCTGAAGAAACCTATTGAGTTCAAAGCATCAGTCCTTCCTGTGGAACTCATTTCCAGCTCCTGGGAACAGCTAATGAGAGACCCTGGGCAAATGCAGCCAAAAACCAAAGGCTGGGAAAACACCGTTTGCTGTTTCAGGCCACTGAATTGAAAGCTGAGCTGTACAAACCATACAACTGGGATCTTTTATTCACTTTTTTAGATTTAAAAATGTTACGATGCTTCGATGCTTGTCTCTTTTGATCTGCACTCTTTTTCTTTTTCTTTTTCTTTTTTTTAGGTGAGGCAACCATTGGCTGACTTCACAAATTGCAAAGACTTTGTCTCAGTTTACAATCCCTTATTTTTTTAAGTCTACAGCACCTGGTCTTCCTTGGAGATCTCCCATTCAAGTACTAACCAGGCCCGACCCTGCTTAGCTTCTGAGATCAGATGGGATTGGGCTTGTTCAGGGTAGCATGGCCATAGACAATCTGGGTTCTAATAGAGTAGAAATTCTTAATATAATGAAGACTCTTATTTGCAACATAGACTCTTATTTGCAACATATCTCTAAAAAATCTAGAAAAAAAGGAAAGATGAGTATTGATTGTCAAGTCAGTCTAAGTTTAATTCTGAATGGAAGAGACTGAAGCTACAGAATAATTTATACTGTACTTTTAAATATCTTGAAGAAATTGACGAACTGTCTTGGAACATAGGAACAATATGATGTGAATATGTTTTTTGGTTGAGACTAGGTCACTTCCTATTTTAACTAGGGAACTCTTGTCTCAACTTTAATGTATATTAAATACTGTATTGAAAAATAGTTGTTCTGAGCTGATGACCATTTTCAGTGTGTGCTTAGGATAACAAGTAGAGCTATGAGTCTGATTAATGTAGATCTGAATTTAAGAGGTTTAGGAGTTTATTAATCCAAAGCTAAAGAAACACTCAACAAGGGGAACAGACAAAAATGACCAGGGAGTCACGAGAATGGGGAGGGCAATACTAGTGTGACATTAAAAAGCTAACATACATACCGCTGTTCACAAGACATAAAGATACCAACCCATTATCTAATCTTTCAGGCCCTGGACTAAACTGCTAAGTAAGTCATTTAGCTCTGGTCATAGCTAGGACCTAAATGGATCAGGAAGCATCTTTTGGTTGTATTTAATCCCAGCCATGTGTTTTATATGAAAAAGAATCAGACTTGTCCAACTTTTTATTTTTTTTTCTTATGGAAGATGGATACATTTTGGAAGAGCAGATCTCGGCATCACGAAGACATCTATCCAGCGTTCTAGATGAGGAAACACTGAAACTGCCCCGGTTCCCTCCACAGATCTTAAGCAATTGCCTTAGCTTATCTGTCAGCCCCGTGCAAGGAAACTTCCAAAGAGTAGCCACTAAAATCCCAACAAAGTAAGGAGATACTTTTAAAAAATAAAAATGTTTCCACCTGGAATCTTTAGATTTCAGGGTAAATAAATTGGTAGATACCGGGTGGATCCTGGGGGCCCAAACCTGAGCTTATTTTGTTTCTGTTTTCATTTCTCTTTTTCCTTCCTTGTCAGTTGAATAACATCACTGCTGATTTTCTGGGGACGTAAGCCTTCCTGATGGCCATTTGTCACTCCCTCCGCTTCCATTGCTGCTTGCTGGCTATGGGTACTATAAAAGCACCAAGGTGAAGGAAAAAAAAAAAAATCAGGAAATAATGTTTATCTGAATGTTCGCTTCCAGAATTTCAACTAAATTTGGAAATCGAAGCCAAGTGGCAAAGTAAAGATTTTTTTTTTCTCATGGATCTTCTAATTGCCCCCAAAAGGCAGCCTTTGGGAACACTGCAGATTTTAAGCATTCAAGGTGTTTTGACTGTAGGCTGATAGTCAGAAGGCAGATGGCAGGGAATCTGCTGGAAGGCTAAATTTTCTCTGGTGCCAAATAGGGCTGAGTGCACGGCAGTTAAGTGGGGTAGCTGTCAAGGAAAGAGATGCTTTTCCTCCCCTACAGGGACAGTTGAACCACACGCTTCCCTCCTCCTCCAGTTCCCGGTTGCCCTGGGCATTTTACTCTGTGGCAGCATTTCACTCCCGAAATGAATGGCACTTAGCAGGGAAGGTGTCTTTGGTAAGTATTTTACAACAGCGCAGGAGTTAACAGTTTCTTTTTTTTTCATTAAAAGTGAGTTTTTGGTGGCTTTGTGACTGGCAGCCTGGAAACTTCTTACTTCCCTTTGATGCAGTGATCTCATAAAGAGTCTCCCTTTCCCAGACATCTGCCAAAGGGAAGGTTACGCTCCTGTCCTCCCTTCCTCCTGCTTTGTTCCCTGCTTCTCTTCCCTCTCACCAGTCAGAAGACAGATTTCTGCAAAATCCCTGCGAATATGGACTGGTGATAGATGCCAATCACGCCACAAACACCGCCACCGAATGACTTATTTACTAAACTGTGTGTGTGTGTGTGTGTGTGTGTGTGTGTGTGTGTGTGTATGAGGGAGTTTTGAAAAAAAGCTGGATGACATGGGAGATAGTTATTCACTCATGAAAAAAGAAAGCATAAAGGAGAAGAGGAAAAGTCATCACCTCACAGCATCGGTGGACATACCAATTGTATTTTTTAAAAAACGCAGATCTGCTGCTGTTAATATTCCACTTTCAGCCAATTAAATATTGACAAGGTGATTCTATCGCAAGGGGGATGATGTAGTGTCGCAGAGTCAGAATGTGTCCTCCTTCAGGACAGGCATTCGATCACACTTATTACTGCTGCCCAGAGCTTACCACAGGGCTTGGCACAAAGAGAGCACTGGATAAAGATTTGTTAACTCGAATTGAAAAAAAAGTTAGTAGATCGCTACATCATGAACTCTGCAAAAGTATTTATGAGAATTAGGCTAGTGATTATATGTAAGTGGAAGCTGATTTATCTGTTATTCTTCTGACCTGCACTTCATTAGCACAATCACTCTTCTGCACGATGATTCACCTGAGACGTTACAAGGGCTTAAAGTGTCATCTGAAGCATCCAAGAAAATTTTGATTATATTTCGTATAATTTTAGCACTTTTAGTCCTAAGGCTATTTTACTTGACTTTAATTCTTCGAAAATTAACAATCCATTAATGGTATATAGGATGAATGGCTATAATCGAGGTCTGTAACTAACCAGGACACCGGACGTGTTGCGATTAAGAAACGTTTTTGGGCCGACAGAGCTGCGAGATGCTGCTGACTTGGCTTTTGCTAGCTTTATGATCACGGGCAGGTGCCTTAATCTCTCTATACTTTGGCTTTCTCATCTCTGTAAAATGGGAAGAATCACATCTCGTCTTTCCAAGGCTGTCAAGAGGATTTTAGGAGATGATGTGTGTGTTGAGTGACAGGTGCTTCGTAATCTTTCAGTAAAAAGTCAGAATAGGAAGAGCAGCCACCCTGGGTCTGTCCCGTGTTCCCCATGTACTGTGTCCTGTGATCACCATTTGGCAGAGGTACTTGGATTGAGGAACCCTGGGTGAGTGGCGCTGGGCAGCCTACATTTCTGCTCAATGGCTTGGAGATTTGTACTAGGAAGGGAAGTATTAGGTGCTGGAGAAGATTTTCCAGTCTTTGACAGCATGTTATTAGTATCGTGAGTTGAATTAGTTTAGATGTATATTTTTCCAAATATAATTTGTTACTTTCTGAGGTGGATCTATATGCATACCTATGTTTCTCCTCCAGTCCCATAGGCAATTTGAGATCAGTTCACTGAAAATGCCATCTGTTCTTTGTAGTCAGAAATAAAAAGAAATCAAGTTTTCAGTATTACTAGGAGATTTGCATTTGAATAATAGGAGTCCGAAACGTAGATACCTAGTTCTTTCAAAGTGTGAAGTTAAATGATTGTGACTTCACTGAGAGCTGGGAAGCAAGATGTTAATATTGTAATTATCTTTTTCCTTAATGAGATGATATTGAGGAACAGGTTTAGTAAAATTTACTGAGTAAGATGCTGAGAATGAAGGAAAGATGAGTTGGCTGGCTTACCGTTCTCTCTCTCCGTGGGGCTTAGGTTGGACAGATGGGGAAGAATCCATGTGTTGTTGTTTAGAAGCGCAGGCTACTCCTTGGAAGGCCGGGCCCCTCTCTGTGAGATGAATGAGGGCTGAAAGTCCGAGGGGACTGTCTTCTGATGACAGTTGGCTTTGTAGGGATAGAACCCTCAGAAAGGCCCTGAAGAATTCTAGATAATTACAGATTTCTCCTCATCCCTCCACTCCTCTCCACCTGCAATTCCAAAAGTCCCCAGGACCACCCTCACTTCTGACACAAACCGCAACTTCAGAGGTCCCCAAGACCCATAGAACTCAGAAAAGCTGTTGCACTCATGGGTGGGGTTTATTATAGTGAAAGGATGCAGACGAAGTCAGCGGAGCTCAGAATGGCACGAGGCAGGGTCCAGGAGACAAGACGTGCAGCTTCCACCTGTTCTCTCCCAGTGGATTGAGTCGACAGTCTCTGTTTCTCTCCACAGCGATGTGTGGCAATGCACACTGCCAACCAGGGAAGCCTACCTGATCCTTGGTGTCCGGACTTACTGGGGCTCAGTCACATGGCCACAGTAGACTGTCCATGTGGCTAACTTTAGTCCCCAGCAGCCTCTAGAATTTGAGCTGGTACCACCAAGGCTCTCCCCACCACAAGTCACTTTGTTAGCATAGATCATCTAGTGTGGCCCAAATCTCCTAGGGGAACAAAGGCACTCTTATCAAGAGAGGACATTCCTAGGGCTTGGAGGTTTGGGCAAAGTTAATCTTTTATTGCCCTTCTCCAAAATGGAAACATAATTTAAGATCCTAGTAAAGAATTCGAGTGAGGTGGCTCCACCAAGCAGGTAGAGGAGTAGCATATCTGATCTAGGTTTGTCTTATTCCTGTCTCCTTGACTTGCGAAGGCGCTTGCAATTGTCGATGACACTTTCTATGTAGGTAGTGTCCTGCTAGAGTTGAGGAAATGGACAAATTCTTATAATCCCACTGCCTTTTTATATTCAGGCATCACCTTATCAAACCATAAAAGATAGCCTGTATAATCTATGCAATTTTATTTAAGGGATTATTTACAAATATTATCTTCCTGATCCTTGAACCAAAGGTAGCACTGGAAACCAACATCCTCATATTTGGGAGAGAGTGTCTATCCCTGCTAGCGTGTGTTAAAGGAGAGAATTCTCCTAAGTGTGCAGGCTCACTCACTCCAATTGCTGCAGAAGGCTCTCTTGGGAATTATCGAGAAAATAGAATGGCTTCTTCTCATTAGTTCACGTTATCTATTCATCTATGTAAGAAGATGTGCCTCAATCAAGGTTTGCATTTTCTATTTTTAGACAAACCTATTGTTAGGATATATTGAGATATTGTCAAAAGTTTATTCCCCTCAACATCTCACCTCTCACTTGGGTCCAGTTTTATACTTGACTTAGGAATCATTAAGTCCAAATGTCTATGGAACTAGGAAAGTAATATAAATGAAGTGTAATAAAGTGTATAACAATAAATACGACTGGAGAGTATGGAAAAATGGAGATTATTGGTCTGCTAGAAAATTCATATTCAGGCAAATAAAATACATCTTTTGGCAGATGGCCCATGACCCATAGCGGTTTGGGACTCCTATAATAAAGGGATAGAGAAGCTAATACCTAAATACTAAAAGGATGGAAATAGAGCTTAACCTTTGGCTTAGCAATTTAAATATTTTCAGATTATGCAATCTGGTTTGATGTTGACTGCAAAATTTAGTTTTCCCATTTTCCAAAGAAATGTAAAAATAAAAGCTAAACAAAGGAATATACTAAATATTGGATGGAGACATCAAGCGAAAAGAATTACCTTTGCTATACTATTTATCTTTCATTTTTTATGGTATGGGCTTATCGTGCTGGTGTTTGTACTTGACCTAGAAAGGAAGAATCAGTGAAAACTTTTGATTTAAAAGTGCCTAAGTTGCTCTGTGATAGGAATAATAGCAATATAAATTTTAAGGTAACAGGAAGTAAATAACAATATCTAATCTTTATATTAAATTCTAGACAGAAAAACAAGAGCGGTAGGATGACCAATGAAGTAACATTTGTGACATTTCCAGTCTTGTTTAAGGTCACACAAAATATATAGTCTGTAAAATATATTTATGAAAAGTAAATCTACAGTTATTTGGTGGAGATTGAAGTAAAGTCCAACTTCCTGTACTTCCAGCACACAGTAGGCATTCAATAAATCTTACCGAAGGAATAAGAAATGCTTGCTTGGTCCTTTCTCAGTGCCAGGTATACTGAATTTTCTAATCATGTGTAGTCCTCGTCAAATGAAAGAACATAAACTATGCATAATAAACAATGGCTACCTTCTTTTCACCTTACCTAAAATAAAAAAGCAGAAAGGCCAGTGTTTGAAAGGAAATTATTCTCTTGATAAAATTCCAAGTACTTAAACTTTTATAAGGCAGACCTCCCCAATAAGATTTTCAGATCCAAAGACTTTCCGTAAAGAATTGGCATAAGCACTCCCAAGCTTGGATGCTTATCCAAACTGAAATTAATCTCTGAACCTTTTGAGGTTTTCTGAGTTCTAAAGAAAACTGAGAAAGCCAGAGAGGGCAGAGAAATCACAGAGAAAAACCAAAAAGAGTGATCATAGGAAAAGCAACAGAGGCCAGAAAGATCGCACAAGTGATGGGAGGAAGCTGAGGAGGGCACAGAAAGGGTTATGGAAATAGAGGAGAAGGATAACAGAGGAGCAGAGGTAGCTTGGAGAGAGCAAAGGATGCCACAGCAATCACAGAAGAGATGTTGAGGGCAGGGAGAGCACTAAGAAAACAAAGCTGAGTGGAGAGATTATGGAGGAGCAGGGGGTGAAATTGTCCACAGAACAATCAGTATGGAGGAGGAGGGCCAGGGAACGTGCTCTCAAGGGCTAGACTCTAATCTCTGACCGCTTATAGAAAAGTACCTTTGTCAGATCTTTCATTTTGGTTGTGATAGTTTGAGACCCGGAAAAGATTTTCCTGTCCTTTTTTTCCCTTTTCTTTTCTTCTCCTATTCCTTTGTTTCATCTCCTCTAACAAAAGAGGTAGGAGAGTAGAGAAAAAAGGTGATTTGATTATTTTTCTACATATTTTGCTGTTGGATTTCCAATGTCATGCTAAATGAGTGGAAGACTCAAAGAGATGAAACTGACATGAAATAGGATATAAGCTATCGCTCTTCCTTCTGAAAATTCAAAGTGAAGAAAGTACTATATTTGAAGAGAAGGAAAAAAGCATGCTTTTTAATAAACGAAGTACTAGTAATAATACAGCAAAATGAGTGAGCGTTAAAGTAGTATTGTTTATTGGACAAAATCCCTTAATTACAGAATAAGATACAACTTGATTGAGTAGGTCACATCAATGTAATTCAATGTGTTACAGGCTACTTATACATGGAGCTTGGAAACACAGAATTTTAGCTGATTTGGCCCTGGAGTTTGCGTCTCTTCCCAATTCAATCCCGTCTTTTACAGATGAGGAAACAGACATCCAGAGAAACTGATATACTGTCTTAAGGCCACACACTACTAAATAGTAAGATTTTAAGGTTTGTGTGAACAAAATTCTCATAAGATGTATAGCTTTTTACACTTTTTCAGGTTCAGAATCATAATTTCTCTATAGGCTATGTTGAGGTACACCGTCAGATGTAATTGAAATTAAAAGCAGAAAAGTAGCTATTTTAGTCTGGTCCCTGAAACAAATCCTTGGTCTTGCTTCTAGGTACTTTAGGTGGGGTGTTGTAACGTGTCGATAAGAGACAACTAACTCTCTTTCTTTCCCCCAGATACCTCCCATGTGTATGCCCAGTACATTGGGCTTTGCGCTGCTTAGTTCTGTTATTGTAGATGTGTGATGTTCATTGAGAGTAGGGTGGAGAGAAGAGGTGGAGTAAGACAGCAGATGAGTAAGCCAGATCTCCCGCCAGCAGGAAAACATGGCGCCGAGATCCGAACAGGTAAAGGCAGTTATCTTCATATTTAAAATTTAGTCTGGATTTTTTTTTAAATCATTATAAAACTTTCTTTTTCTCTAATCTGTCTTACAACTGCTGAACCAAAACCCAAGAGAACACAGACCTTACTCTTCTTCACTTCTTAGAATTGTTGGGTAAGAGCATGCTGCCCCAAACTCCATCCCTATTTTTCATTTCAGACCTTGGTTCTGGATTGATACAATGGACTCTTTTAAAGTGATTTTGCACTTCCAGCAGCAACTAGATTACAACAGGTCCTCAAACTATAGCATTGTTCTACTCATCAAGGTAAAGTCCTCTCGGTTCATTCCAAGAATCTTTATTATGCTATTTCTTTTTTTCTAATAACAATGTTGTAAATTTGTTGAACAATAATCATGTACTGGTCACCTATTAAAGGGGAAGGATTCAAAAAATTTGAAGACAGTCACTTTTTTCGAATATTTACTGGGTAACGAGATGGAGCTATGTGTATTCATATGATTATTTATATTGACTTATGTGCATCTGTCTTTTCTTCACACTGTCATAGAATTTGGTTTCTCCTTCTTCTTACATAACACCCACCGCCCATGGTGTGATATTCAGAATATAATAATTATTATTCTCAGCTAACGGTCCTCTGCCAAGCCTCCCCAATGTCTGGTATGGGCAAGCCAGCTTGACTTTCTTCAGTTACTAATTCCATTATTTTTCCTTTTTTCTCTTGTATTTTTCAGAACAGATCCTATTGGCTATTGTCTTTGATTTTCCCACGTCTAGTTCTTTGCCTTTTCACTCTGAGAATATGACGTCTATGTTACTTCATGAACTTGCAGTGAGGACCAAATGAAATGCTATATAGACATTTGAAATGTAAGTATGGAAGGCATTACAGGCAGATATCATTTTCATAGAGTTGTTTCCTTTAGTGTGAAAGTAGGGAATATAGGCAATTTACTTGTGAAACAAGGTATAGATATATCATTCATAAATTTGGGACGCAGAAATGTTAGCAATTCTATATGTTTAATAACAATTAACAACAAATTTTAATCAAGCCAACAATCAGCAGTAGTAATCATGAAAAACAACAGATAATAGAAAAGCAATTTTGCTTCCTTGTTCAGTGGACCAGAGATATGCAATTAGATGCAGGTACCACGTAAATGCGCATAATTCACGATCATCTGCACTCAGTTACCCTCACAGTCTCAGGAAATATTGGCAGGCAGGAGTATAGATTTTGGAGCAAGACTGTCTAGTCTAAATTTGACTCTTTTGCTTACTAGTTGAGAGAACTCTCTGCCCCTTGTTTCCTATCTGTAAGATGGGGTGATGGCAGTAAGAATATCTCACATGTTGGGTTGTTGGAATGATTAAATGAGTTATTATTTATGAAATGCTTAGAAAAGTACCTGGCATAGAGCAAGCACTATGTGGTTGTTAGCTGGAATTCTCTATTACCAAATTACCAACTTATCAAACCATCTAACGGAGGGTGAGAGGTATAGCAACCACTCTGGGTTTTGCTCTCCACGACATTTAAACTCAGGCTCTTTGTGAATTTGTAGACCGTAGGCGTTTGTCTCACTTCCATCCCTGGTTGAGCTTTCCTGGTGAAGACCTCAGATTTGGCTTAGTGAATGGGTAAGGAGCAGCAAATAGCAGACTCATTTAATCAGTGGACATTGTACAAGATGAAATCAAACTCGCCAATCGGTCAAGCGCACGGGCGTTGGAGTCACTCCTGAGTCCTTCTCCCAGCTCTGCCCTCCGCCAGTTGTATGGACAACGCCTTCCAGTGTGGAAGGTCGCGTGGCTGCGGCCCCCTGGTGCGCAGCCCTGAGCGCCCGCAGAGATGCCCGGGCACTCTGTGCGGGGGTTAGTTTCTGTTCCGCTGGGCCGACTACACGCGGCTCTGTTGTGTTTACCTCCCCGGCTTTGCTTTAACGACTTGGAAGAAACAGCAGATTTCTATTACTTTTTGCAAATATTTTAGCACTTACTGATTGTCATTCGCACAGTTGTTACATCGATAACAAAGCGAGCCTGAGCTCTGCTTGAGCGGGGTCTGTTCCCAGAAAATAGCCTGTCTCTTTCTTCTCTGCTTCATCTGCCATGTGTATTTCAGTTGTTAATTGGAGAAGGAAATGTTTCCAAGTTTTCTTCTCCCCTAGGTATTGATCTTTTGGGTGAACATAAAGTCTTAACCCCTCAAGCTTTATCACCATGCCTTCTCTACCTTATCAATTTAAATGGATTTAGCACGTATTATCAGTATTTAGATCTGACTTTCTTTTTACTTCTTTCTACTTTAAAGCAATCTGTCTAGCCGCAAACCTCTTGTTAGAAGAGATTATATGATTGTTTTTAGGTTTTATAATCTGTTTGAAGAAGTGGCTGCACACTTGAGAATTTAAAATGATCTCAACAGGAAACAGCTTCTCTGTTGAAAACTAGATTTCTCACAGAGCTGCTTTTTCTTTCTTCATAACAAAATTTCCAGATTTGATCACATTGCTACCAGGTCATTTCGTTTTATTTAAATGCAACAACACAAACATCACTAATCTGGTTTTCTCAACTTCATTTGCGTACTCGCTGTCAACAATGATTTTATCAGCCATCAGAATCTAATTGAAATGGCAGTGCTGCCTGTAGTCATCCAATAATTATAAAATAAACAGACTGAGAATTCAGATGCATTGGAACAAAAGCCATCAAAGTAACATAAACAGGAGAAAAGGTAATTAAAGAGCTTTCTGTTTTCAGTTTTCAACATTGCAGGTTTATTTAAATGCAGCTCTAGCAGGAGAACTGAGGTAGATTGATTGGCCAAACTTGTTGGTTGACGAGATTCTGAAATGTGTCCCATTAAAAGTGCGGTAAGGAAATTTAAAAGCATGATAATCATAGCATCTGAAAAGCATGCTTTACTTTCTCCTCGGAACTCTTGTGGTGACGTGCACATGTGACAGTTAATAATAGATGACAAAAGGCACTGCTCTTTATCATCTGAATACCAGATCTTTAGAGGCTCGGGCAAATAGAACAGTCTTCTCATGGACTATAAAACCGTGACGTCAAAAAATTGCTCAGCACAGACTGCAAATCTGCACTTGGGTTTTTCACCTGCTGGAGAAAACACAAGTGCCTAACCGAGGCCGTAATGCACGGATGCAAGCATTTTAGCAATAAGAGATTGAAACTTTTGAAAGAGAGGTAACAAAGCCCTAAGAATAAGCCCTGGTCATGAATGTATATATAGGGGCTGGTTGGCATAGCAACTATTTCTGAGAACCCTGGTGCTGCTTAAGTAAACAGCTGAAGCACAGAGCGTGCCTCAGCTAAGCTGGGTCCATCTGTAGTATCAGCATGTGAGGATCAAAACAGGAACGTTTTCTCCTGTGAATCAATGATATTTTGGTATTTTCTCTTAATATCTCTATTGTTCTCGGTGCTTCATGGCAAGCCTCTAGTTCTCTCTGTGTTTCCTTATGGCCATTTTGTCGAACAATTTCAACACCGGCGAGTTGGAGTTGGGTTTGGGATAATATAAAAAGGGGCTAAGCTCAGGATCTTTCATCTGTCATTTGCCAAGAATGGCCAAGAAAAATGAATTGATGGTTCAACAGCAACTCGTTATGATGATCCAACAGAAACACTAACTGCTGGAGTTTTTACTTTGAAGTTCAGCACACTGGCTGATTGCAAGCGTTTTTGGAATCAGACAAACTTAGCTATAGGTTCTGGCTCCACTATGAAAAATGGCATGACACTGGGCATATTACTGATCCACTGGGCATGGCGGTGACCCTTTCCTCAACTATTGTCTCATATGCAAAACGAAAATTGGTAATAAATATCTCGTGGGTATTTGAGGATTGAATAAGATATTGTATTAAATACTAAATGCAGTACTCCAGAAATGGCGGTGCTTACAGACCAGGCTGGGTTTCTACCCAAGGGTATTTTAGAACCGAATGCGTTCAGTGCCCACCCTTTTCCACATGACTGTAATAAATCCTGACTTGTCTAAGCCAAGTGTAGTGGCCCAGTTGCCCTCACCAGCGGCTGATTTATTGTGGATGTGTGACCTAGTTCTGGCCACTGGCGCAGGAGGGAGTTCTGTGGACAGGGCGGTGGGAAGAGATTAGGCATACTTGAGATAGGGTACGAAGAGGCCCCCAGGAGTTTCAGGGTTACTGGGCAGACAAGAAAACACAGTATGAGAATTTTTATGCACTTGTAGGTGGACACCTGTAGGTATTTCGGATTTGGGAGTAACAACTGGAAATTTCTGTTTGGAGCTGTACTGTGCAAACCATTGCTTTTAAGCATTTTAAAAGCACACACCATAAAGCTTTGAAAAAATATGTAGTTGAATAATTAATTTACAAGTCAGTGTCTTGTCTCTTTGGAGAAAGGATACAACAAAAGAACTCCATCTCTTGGAAACTTTCGAGTTCTCTCTAGAACTCCTTTCAGGCATGGGAGGGAATGTAAGTGAGGGTTATCACTGGTAGGTCTTGCCTTGCTTGGGGCCATGCTCCACCGCACATTTCTAATGGGGGAGGAGAGGCTAAGAACCAACAGTGGAGCTGATTTGAGTTTCTTTTATTGGTTTCAAAAGAACGTGTTTCCTGAGAAAAAATGAACTGAGAATCCTCGAGAACTTCTGAATATCTGGAAAAGAATTCTGAATGTTTTATATTCAGACTCCCATTCCTTGAACCCCCTCATAAATCTTTGCCCCAAAAGTAGTCCTTCTTAGTCCAGAATGATTTATTTTTTTCTTGCTTTTACTGATCAATTTAAAGTTTTGCGCTTCCAAGAATTTAGAGTGTTTTCATGAATCATATCTTTTTCTGATTATTTTAAGTTAAAATTTTTCTTACTCTGTAAAACTCAGAACTCTACAAAGAAGGACAAGATAACGAAGGATGAAACCTTGCCTCTGTCTGCGAGATGAGCGTTCTCCTTGTGAGTTTCACTGAATAATCTGGCACTAATATGATGCATGATATTGTCTTGGCGGTTTATTATTTTGAGGCAATAGAACATAACACATCGGAAGGAGCTATCTTGATCTATTATATCAAAACTCCACAATTTATAGCTCTGTCTATTTGGTAGTAAAAAAGACACTCTCTGAGAGCTGGAAGGCTTGCATGCATATGGAGTCATAAGAATATGGTTCTTAAAAATATTTTGATATCATCGTATTTGTATGGTATCTAATTAGGGTAAAAATTCCTTTGTTTATAACTTTGTATTTTATATAAACATTCAAAATATGTATATTTGTTAGATGTACATTATTGTATTTAATCTCTACAATAATCCTGTGAGGTAAGCTCTGTGAATTCTTGATACAGAGAGAAAGAGCCTGAGGTACAGAGGAAGTTAGATAACTTGCCTAAAGTCACATAGCAAATGAGCGGCAGAAGGACTCAACCCCAGGTGTGTTGATTCTTAATGGCATTGCTTAATTTTTTGTTTTCATCGCCGTTTCTATGAATATCTGTGACTTGGCATAGGGCTAACACTCTATTCACATCCACTGGTAATGAAAATGTTTGGAGACTCTGTCTTCACCCAGTTTTACAGCCATGGCTAAAGGCTGGTCAGTTCTCCTCCTCAGAACAAGTGGTTAGGTCAACATCTCAGCCATGACCCTTATGAAGCTTCCACCATCCAGGGCTACTATGCACCCACTCACATCACCCCAGGGCAAGATACAAGGCAACTAGGGTAGGGAAGCCTCAAACCTGCAAGTGAGGAATTACTCAAATTAGCCCATCTATGAGAAGCCTAAAACCCTAGCTTACTCCACCTTTCTTTCCAGGCTTAAGCTCAGTCCTGCTGTGGCCCTGCCTGGTAGCTGTCTCTCATTCGGAGTTGAAGTAATAGAGTTTTGCCTTTCATCTCTCTGCATTTCATACTGTGTACTTGAAGCTAATAATACAATTTAAAAAAGAAAAGACTCTTAAATCTCATACAACATCAGTTTGGAATTTCAATTTGTCTCTAACCTTTTTTAGTTGAATGGTGGTACAACTGCAAAAGCTTTGGATAGAAAGACAGGTGACTGGGCTTCTGCTATAAGCTTCAGACGGCCTCTAAGCAGATTTATTTAACCTCTCTGAATCTGAGCTTTCTCATCCACAGAACAAGCAATAGCCCTCAGTGCAATGGTTCCTATAATGGGTTGGCATTCCATCATTTTGTGGTATAAACTGGTATGGCCAACGTACAAGGGCATCTGGGGGCAAATCGAAAGAAGAATATTCAATTGGAAGGCAGTGCCTATGTTCTACAGATGTGAAGCTTTCAGGATGGTATTTCCACAGTTAAGTCACGATAACATGGTGAAAGAGATCATAAAGAAATCCTTTTGTCAAAATGATAGAATAGGACACAAAACTGTACTGTAGCTCATAAAACAATAATGACCAGTATCTATCTAGGCTAGTTGGTCGCCCATCATTATAGCCCCAGAAACTTGCCCGTTACAAGGTTCTGAACGTCATGTAACCTATGAATTCTGAGACCGTTTGTTAAAGTTCCTCTGAGATTGTGTGTGTGTGTGTGTGTGTGTGTGTGTGTGTGTGTGTGTGTGTGTTTCACTTGCGCGCTCTCTCTCTCCTTTTATTTTATTTTATTTTTCCTGGCCAGGAACTTCAGAAGCTGCTGAAGCTGCAGATTTTGGTGTCATTGACCTGCCTTCCTTCTTTGTTTGGCGGTTGATGAATCCTTGGAGAGAAGTGTCTGCAACCCTGATGGAGAGCCAGAAAATAGAGCGTCTGCGAATGGCAGCCCCTGGATGCCTGATTTTTCTGAAAGATAGGCTCTTGATCAGGCAAGCAGGGACTTAATGATTTATGCCTTTATGCTCAATTCCAGATAAAGTTAGACTGTATCCTAAAGCATATATAGGAAGAAAAGCTATTATAGCACTTTTCTTGCCGGTGATAAATTCTAAAGAGAGAGAGAGGGATGGAAGGAAGGAGAGAGGACGAGAGGGAAGGAGGGAGAGGAAGAGAGAGAGAGGGAAGGAGGGAGGGAGAAAGAGGGGGGAGAGAGAGAGAGAGAGAGAGAGAGAGAGAGAGAGAGAGAGAGATCGATTGATTAAATAGCTTATATTTGAAATGATCTCCAAGTATCAAATCTTGGCTACCTGGGAGTAATGATAATAATAAAAGAGGGAGTCTTAAATCATTCGAGTGGTCCTCACTCTCTCCCACCAGCCTTTGTTTTTATTCAAGATTGAGCTCAGGGTTCTCTGTTGTATTTGTATTTTAGAACCAGATGGATGAAAAATAGCATTGCTAAGGTTGGGAAGATGCGTCTGACTTTTTTTTTTTTTTAACCTCTCATCACCTCTTTTTTAAAACAAATGATTGTTTTTAATAATCCAAATAAGAGATGGATTTAAGATGCCTCCTTGGGATTAGAAATAAGGCTTGGTACAGGTGGAGAGCCGTTTCCCTGAATGGAATTTTCCATAGTAGAGCAGACCTTGATACTCTATGCTGAAGCCCTCAGACCTCAGACCATTTCTGTGGGGTTTAGCTAGATTTCAATGTGCTCTTCCTTCTGACAACAGACAGTTGCAGCAGTTTTGGAAGAACTTGCCTCAGGCTACTGCAGCTACTCTGCCTGCATATTCAAAGAGCCTTGCAGAGAGCTGGAGTATCTGGGGGCTTACTTGGCCGCCAGAGGCCCTCGGCCAATGAATGACTCATGTAGAAATATGGAAACTCATCTCCTCTGCCGCGGGACAAGCTCTGAAAGATTCATTTAGATTCCAGACTTTCCAGGCAGGATCTTCTGTGATCATTTGAAATATTACCCTAGGTTGGCTTCTTCTCTTTCCTGTCTTGCTCTCTTCATTCCCTCAGCAGCTATTTTGAAAGCACTTTCATAATGCAAATCTTATCTCAAGGCCTGATTCTGGGCAACCTGACCTAAAACACAACTTTTCCCTTTTTCTCGAATTCTAATAGCAATCTCTAGGTGGTTGAACACTAGTAATAGATTATGTCACATTTCTTGCTCTCTTTTCACTTCAGTGAGATTCCGATCTCGCTGATGGTGGCTCTCCTACCTAATGCCTATTATTTTTACTCTGTTGTTTTTTGCCCACATCTATTTCCAAGAAAGTGTTAAGGAGCTTTACAATAACTGAGTAGGTAGAATACGACTAAAATCATTGGACAGAAGACAAAGAATGGGAACTAAAAAATTAAGGGTGGGGAGAGAAGTAAGGCCAACTTCAGACAGAAAGGAAATGAAATCAAGACTATTTAGCTTGTACTTCTTAGCAGCCAGGACAAAGATAGAAACATGATTTCTTTGGTAGTTTTCAATGTTTAGCAGTATGACGTTGTTTTGGTTATATACTGCTGTGTAACAAATTACCCCCAAATTTAGCAGCTTGAAACAGCAAACGTTTATTATCTGCCTCGGTTTCTGTGGGGAAGGAAATGGGGAGCAGCTTAGCTGGATGGTTCTGGCTCATGGTCTCCAGCTTCAGTCAAGCTGTTGGCAACAGCTGCAGTCACAACAAGGCTTGATGGGGCTGGAGAATCCATTTCCAAGCTCATTCGTGTGGTCGTTGGCAGGCTTCAGTTCCTCACTGGCTGTTGTCCAGAGGCTGCCCTTCCTCACCACACATACCTCCTCGCAGGTGGCCTGAATGTCCTCACGACACAGCAGCTGGCTTTCGTCTGAGTGAGCGATCTGAGAGAGAGAGGCAGCCAAGACAGAAGATGCGGACTTTTATAATGGACTCTGGGAATGATAACCATCACTTCTGTTCTATGTCATTGGTCTCACAGCTCAACCATAATATAAGGTAGGAGGGGACTAGACAGTGTGGGAATGCCAGAAGGAGGCCTTCTGGAAGGATGATGACCATAAAGTTATCACATATATTCATTTCTCCTGAAAGCTGATAAGAGTAAAAACAAACAAACAAACAAACAAACAAACAACACAGTTCAATGAAGGACCGTGTGTGTGCATACTTTTGTATTCCCCATGTGCTTTTTATATAAAGGGTTCTCAATGAATATTTATGGAAATTCAAAATCTACTAGTATTCCAGAATGTTTTATCCATAAAGAAGAGTAAATCAACTAAAACTATGGAAGACAAAATATTCTGTATCAGATACTGACTGCATTGACGCCGATTGGATACTTGTAAGTCAATCTTTCGGAAAGGGTCGTAGGTATGTCACTTCCTCTACATTCCTAATGTTAACAGTCTAAAGCGACTCCTTGGATTTCTTCAGCAGCTTCTCAATGCACCTTCCTTTGTCTAAATTCTCTTCATTCTATATCTCACTTTCATCATGTTGTTATTGCTTAATGACTCATTACTAAGAGAATAAAGTCCAATCTCCTTGACTTTTCAAAAGCAGAATTCATCTATGCAAGCCTCTAGTCCATTGTTTCCATCATGAGCCCTTTACCTCGGCCTGAAAGTATTCTCACTGTATTCAAAAATCCATGCTAATTTTTAACTCTTAACTTGTTCTTGTTGCTGTTTCACCTACTGGAAATTTCTTATTCCTTTATTCGGTATCTCCAAGTCCTTGTTGAATCAACTACCTCAGTATATCTTTATCTTCACCACATCTGCCTTAGTTGAAAGCCTCGGTATTTCTTAGATGAATTATTATCTTAACTGATTTTTTAGTTTCTAGCTTCTTTCTGTTCCAAACCATCCTCCATATTGTTGCATTGTTTTTATAACATATCACACTCATCATATCATTTCCTTGCTTAAAGTGAAGAAATACTTTGAGGGCTTGGCACTTAGTAGGTGCTCAATAATTGTTAATTGCATAAATAAAAGGTCAAGGTAAATTCCCACTCTCCATTTTGATGAAGTCTTCGTGCCATTCTGCCTCTTACTTTGATCTTTTCCTCTTTTAACATCCCGTGATTGTCTGTTTTGTCTGTATCACTCATTGTGATGTTCGGCAATGTGCTTCCTCTGATTATCACTTAGCTCTTCTCTTTCATTTATCTATTTATTATTCTTTTATTAATTCAATACACACATTCCTTGAGTACTTACTGTTTGCCACACACCATGCTAAGTCTTGGAGGATACAATGATTCAGAAAACCAGACAGACTTTCTGCTTTTGTGGCTCTTGGAGTCTAGTTGCAAATAACGACAAGATTAAATAATCCCACCAAGGAGGTTATGACAGAAAAGTGCTACAAAGGAAGGGTACGCAGTTGTGTGAAGGCACATAAAACAGATCAGACTCAGACTTTAGAGAGGTTCCTCTAAGGAACTAAATTTTGAGCTGAGATCAAAACAATGAGTAGAAACCAGAGAGCAAAGAGGGCTGGGGAGAAGGGTGAGGGTAAAAGAGAATGTTTTAAGCAAAATGATGCCATGCATAATGATCGTATGATGGGGTAAATGTTTAAAGGAAGGCCATGCTGATTGGATCCAGAAACAGAAAAAAAGACATTAATGGAAAAACCAGTGAAATCTGAATAACATATGAAGTTAGTTAGCTGTCATTTAGCAATGTTGGTTTCCAAGTGTTGACGAACATCACAGTAATGGAAGATTTTAACATTAGGGGAAGCTGAAACTCAGTGAGCAGTATACAAGAATCCTCTACTATCTGTGAAAATTTTCTGCAATTCTAAGATTACTCCAAATTAAAAGTTTATTAAATACATAATAAGGCCAGAATGGAAGTAGCTCAGTGCATAAAGGAAGAATGGTGCAAGAGAAGGCTGGAAATTAAGACCAGGCAAAATCTTCTGGGGACCTTGTGTACCATTTTAAGAATGTTGGTCTTCATTTTGCAGTAAGGGGAAGGCCGTGATGGTTTTAAATTGTGGGTGTCAAAGTAGAGCTGCATTTGGTAATATCACTAGGTTGGGGAGAGTGTGGAGAGTGGATTAGAGGGTCACTTGGGTGGGTGAAGGAGGCCAGGTAAGATATTCTTACAGATAAGAAGTGAGTTAGATTAAAGTGGGGCAGACTCTCTTTAGTAAGAAATATGTTTTTGGACTGCATGTATCTTTTATTTCTCTTTAGTGTCTATCACAGGATTATGCACATAATGTCTACATGATACATATTTCTTGAATGAATCAATGAATAGGTAAATAGATAAATTAATAAAAAAGTTTAACAGCCCTTTGGCAGTTTTATGATGACCCTGTCTGAAACCGTTGGGCTCTGACTGGTGATTTCTGACATAATCAACAAGTTTTTCTCTTACTTTCAAGAATCCTTACTCCAGAAATGGATGATTCCTTGTTTTACTTTTAGAATGCCCAGTGCTTGCACAAAGGTTCAGGAAAGAGCACTGAATGGAAAAGCACAGGCTTAAGATACACTTTGTAAGAGAACTTGAAAGTGTTTGATTCTTGGAAATGCAAGAAACAGGTCAAGGTATAGTGAGCCATCTACACAAATGGCTTTTTCTTGTGAGCAAATTCACTTTGCATATAATGTATATTTTGATCTTTTGTCAACAGAAGAAATTTTAGCTTTTTTAGAGACAACCATAATTAGGAGTTCTGTACCATCAGGAGGAAAGTGTCTAATTTCCTGATGGATAAAGGAAGCCTGAGGAAGGGTTGTAGAGTATGTATGAGGAAGGCACCACACCAAGAGTTCGGTTTGCTCACTTCCCTTGAGATGCAGCACGTTAGGCAGTAGCAGGTGGGTTTTCTGCTAGCCTTTCTCACTCAAAAAGACAGTGCAGGTCTTTTAAGAACCAGCTCCTGAGCTAATAAGTTGGAGGATCAGGAGGAGACTGCTGAGTTTCTTTCAGCCTCGAGGAAGAAGAAAGTAAGAATGATTAACGTTGCAAGATGATCTCAGCCAGGCGACCTTGAAGATCCCTGTTATTGTCCTAGAATCTTCGTTCCAACATTTGTGCTCAGTGTTCAGAGAGGGCTATTGCTACCCATGTTCGCTTCTAACACATGACCAATTTTAGCCAATGGAGTTTATATCGTGGATCTCAGAGGTTAATCTTTTCCCTTTCTTGTCTCCTCTCCTTTCCAGACATGCATTCATTTGACTGGCAGCCTGGAAAATTGAAAAATGCCACAGGGGTTATTAAGGTTGAAATCGTTTCTGCACTTTGAAGCTGTGCAAGCTAGTTATTGCTGCACCTATAACATCCAGGCATCAGAACAGCACGTATTGTTCTTGGCTTGGCCGACACAGGCAGTATCAGCTGTAACACTCAGATAGAATGAAGGGGTCTCAAGATGTCATTTCTCACTCTGAAATATATCCCTTTGGTCGATTAAAACAGAGTCCCCGAAGTTATTAGAATGTAGTCTGTGTCTTTGTGCACACACGTTTGATTTACTTTTGTTCTTATTAAAAGGGTAAGCCTAGAGAGAAGGAGAAAAGAGAATCTTCTATAATCCATATTTTAATAATTGCCTGAGTGCACATTTACTCTACAGAGGCTTTCTGTTTCTGGAACTATTTACTTGGCTCTTTTACGAAATGCGTATTACTTACCTGGCCTGGTAGACCATGACACAGCTTCTGGCCTATCATGTAATCCTGCGGTTGGCTCCCCGTGAGCCATTATGGTGTGTTGAGTCTGTCTGTAGGATGGAGATATTATTTTAATGAAATTTTTTCACAATAACGGTTCCATATTGTGTAAATTGTATTGAGCAATTACGACGTTAATATATAAATACTAAGAAAACCATTGGGAGAAAGTTACTGTGTAATTGAGATAGCCTCTTTTCCAATGTTAATAACTTCTTCATTATTTTTTTCCATAAAAATATTGAGAGAGTTTAATTCATGTTAAAAAAAGCACATAAACATTTATTCAAAAAAAAATCATTTCACATCCCTCCTCAAGTCACAGGAAATAACGCCACCCCTCCACCTCCATGCATCATTTACACAAGAAAGAACAGAAAAACACCCCAAAGCCAAAATACCCCACTGTGACAAGAAACTTCAGAGAGATTCTTCAGGAGAGAGAGTTTGTTTCTATTTAGCTTCAGGGCAATAATCTTTTTTTACCAGGTTGCTCTAGGCAAACGATTCAATATTAACAGTAATGCTTGCTTATGACTAAGAATAGGAGAATGGAAAATAATCTACAATAACAAAGCCCCTGATCATAAATGTGAACTTAACATTCTTCAAAAATTCCATATAGTCAGCCTACTGCTCTATTGGTCCTTGCAGGAAACAGAATTCCACATGGTTCAAATGAGAAGGCTTTCAAGGTAACTTATAGGGGTATGGGGGCTCTGATAGAATGGGAGTTCATGGAGGGTCGTGAGGTGCTCCACTCAGGGACCAAAAGCAGGAAGCCATCACCACACCCAAAGCTGAGGGCCCAGGGGAGGAAATGGTGTAACCGGAACCCAGTGAGCACTGGAACTGAGGAGGGAGGCCAGTTGTCAGTGGTTGGGCACAGGTACCACCGTCTATGTGATATGGAAATGGAATGAATGGGGAAGGAATATCCCAACCTCTTTCCTCCTGCAGGCCACCTCTTGCTGCTACCTCTGCTGGCCAACCCCACCTGGAAGGCAGTCAGCAGGAACCCAGGAGATGTGGTAGGCGGGGGTCGCCTCCTGGACACTCAAAGGAAGGAAAGGGCTGCAAAAATGGAAACTATCCAGAAGAGTTGGTTTCTGGATTACTAAAGAGTTAGCATTATTGATGTCTAAAAAATTGAATTACTATTAAGGGATTATACTTTTTACCCTTCATGAGGAAGAAGCTAGAATGCCATTATTTTGTTTCATGTCAGGTAAGAATTTTGAAATGATCATCAGCAGGTTTTTTTTTTTTTTTTTTTTTTTTTTTGCTTTGCAAAACTATCTGGAAATTTTAATCTAATAGTCTACTATCTAAGTTGGAAATGAGAGATTTCAAAGGACTTTTCATAGATAGTATCTCATTTAACCCAAACTAAAGGCCTAAGAGGTAGGTATTATCAAATTTGTTTTATAGATGAACAGACTGGAGCTCAGAGCATAAAATAAATGTTCCTATATCCTAAGTCTGAATTAGCATCATGAAGATGCAAACTTAGGTGCCAGGTCCTTTGTATGACACCACAAATGCCTCTTTCAAGATAAGAATGTCATCAACTTGTGATCACAGAGAGGCTGCAAAATGAACAGAACTGTCTGTACTCCGCAGAAAACTGCATTTGCTGGGGACGTAGGGCCGTCACATCAGGTGAGCTCAGTCTCAAGAAGTAAAGGCGAGTCCAGAGTACTACGTCCGATGGAAGAAAATAGCACATAGAGAGGTGCAAGGAGAAGGTTTGGGAGGTGGAGACCAGAAGAATGTCCCAGGAGATGGGAAGAAGAAAGGAGTCGGAGAGGAGGGTAGCTGGGGACAAAGTCTTAAGGATGTAAAGCAAGACTTCTCAAGAGTTAAGCAGAAGGCCATAGCTTTCCTCAAAGCATTGTTCATGGACCACTTAGATCAGAATCACCTGAGTGACTTATTACGAGGGTCTATGCTGGGTCCCCCTCTGACTTACAGAGTCAGAATCTATTTGAGGGGAACTATGCAGTTTGGCATTTCGACGCGTCCTCTCCATTACTTTCCTCCCACCCCTTGTCGCCTGTGCACATATAGAGGTTGAGACCTTCTGATGGAGAGCAAATTTAGGCAGCTTGCCCCCAAAGAGCTCTGGAACAGAACTAAATATTTGGTCACAGCTCAGTTTGCTGGCAGGGCTGGGCATAAGCCACCCGATTACCCATCTCTCATTCTAATTTCTCTTTCTTTGCTTCAATCATAGCTTTTGAATAAGCTTTTGAAAATGTATTTTCAAATTTTATGCTTTAATAAACAAGGTATATTAAACACAAATTGACTTTTCAGACTCTTATAGTGCCTTGAGTTAAATATTTTAAACATCGATTATGGTAAACATTAAAGATGCAAATGTACGAATTGAGAAATTGGATTGAAACCGTTTGGGTGCTAAGACTGCTTTTAAAAAGTAGTCCCTAAGACCAGCAAGCAAGCGGTCTTGTTATTTAATCTCATTTTCATAAAATTAATGCGAAGAAGAGTGACTGCAAGACCGCCAAGGTGAGATAATATGGCTGCCTCTTTTTTTGCAACATTATCAACTGAAGTCATCTCAAAGATGTTTTCTAATCAACACTAAAAACTTTTTTTTTAAATCTATTATCCTTTGGCAGCCATTCAAGATGTTATGTATTGTCTCAGTACCAATAACATTTCAACTTCCTTTCGACTTGTTTTAAGACTCAAGTTTTTGGGTGCCAGATATCTGAGGTTATATTGTTTATGCTAATATTGACTTTCATTGTTTTCAGCCAAGGTTTTTCTTGGTCATTTAGAACTGCATTCTTTCAAATATGGATGCTCCACCTGCCTACCCTGTTATACCTTCCTTTCCACTTGGAAACCTGTAATTTAAGTCATCTTTTGTACAGATAATATTTCAAATCCTGTTTAATAACAGTTTTAACACAGTGACTGAGGCTAGCTAGAACTTAACTGTGAATCTCTAGGCCACGTCTACAGATTGGCCTTGTTGATTTGTAGAGAGGCACAGATACTTTGTAACTATTAATCTTAGGTTGAGTTTGTGCCAATTGCAGAATATACTTTTGTTTACTGCAACTTAGAATGACACACATATTTTTTATTTCCCTAAATGAAGGTAGTGTTATTGATTAACCCCCAAAACAAGACATGTGGTTGATTTTTTTCCTCATTAGTGGGTCATGTTTAAGGTAGAGTCTGTATTCTCTTGTGTTGTTTTTCTAGCAATGGTTATGGGTTTGAGTCGATCCATTTATACTATGGAGTAGTCCCCCTTGGATTAACAGCTATGGTTTTGATTTGACCGGCCAGGGTGGAAACTTCAGTCTATAGATGTGGAACCAAACCAAAATAAACAGCTCATTACAGAATTAATTCAAGAGTTTGACCTCATTTGCAACATGCTCTACACCAGAGTTTATTTGTTTTAATCTAATGGCTATTTTTAAAATTACAGTCTTTGTCTGTGGGGACTTTTCCAGAAAATCCAGCAATTACTTTTTTCAAATATCCATTATTTCTTCAGGGACATATTTGATAAGAAACAGAAGAAAATATAAGTGTTATATATTTTGGTGTAACGATAACACAGAGCAATCTCTGTAGCAATTTCCTATAAGTTCTTATCAAAGCAATTTAAAGAAAACAATAGGAAAGTGAAAATTAAATTTGATCACCTTTTTAGAAGAGATGGGTTAACAATGCCAAATTATCAATTTTATTGACCCCACACCACCTTCTGAACTGACCAGTCGTTCTGTTTCCCTGTAGTTTCATCTCAGCGTGTAACTCAGAGCTCTTTATAAGCCGAGAGAACTTAACAAGTGTTAACACTGGACCGGGCCATTACAAATAAGATAGCATTTTTATAAGACCTGATACTGATTTGAGTATTATTAATTCTTGGACTGATATAAAAAAATCACTCAGCTAGTCTTCTAAGGTTTAATTACATATATGCATGAGTGTACGTTGTTTCTCATACCCAATTTTCTTTGCCTTCTGTTACACTATTAGTGGAAAGCAGATGTTTATTATATTTCTTTAATATGTGACTAAGTAAAGATATGGAATGGAACCATTTTCTTTTGAACTTATGCCTAAAACATTAAACTATAATAATATCAACTCTGCAGAATCTGTTTAAAAATAGGAGCGACTGGGGTGCAGTATTTCATGACTGAACGCGAAAGCTTTCATACTAAAAGAAAGCCGGGAGGTGGGAATAGTTGAAAGACTCCAAATGCATCATGTCTGAAAAAGCCAAGAGACAAGCTGAAGCTAGAAAGACTTTTAAAAAAAATTTTTTTTATCATATTCGTTTCTTCTTTCCATCCATACAGTAAGAGTACTATTGAGTTCTTGCCTGCAAATCTGTTTTCATACTATTATGAATTTTTCTATTTTGTATTCTTTATTCTTAAGTTGATCATACCCTAAAATTAAATAAATTAGAATACAGACTAAGACTTTCCCCCAAAGTTATCTTTACTTGCACTATTGCACAGAAAAACAACAACAAAGAATGTGATGATTTCCATCCGCTCAAGTTGACAGTCATTGCTATTTTTCCTTTTTCTATTTACCACTTGAAATTTTGGCATTTCTTCCTCTATATTGATATGAAACAGAAAAGCTTGACATGACAAGAAGTTGAAACTATTTATATATTTCTTTCCTTGTGGTTTAAAACATGCACAGGTCTCTGCATTCAGTGGTTTTCAACTGAGATTGATTTTGCCATGCATCTCTCTCTCTCTCCTCTTCCCGCCAAGGACATTCAGCAATACCTGGAGACACTTTTGATTGTCATAACTTGAGGGTGGGCGGGGCTACTGGCATCCAGTAAGGAGAGGTCAAGGATGCTATTAAAAATTCTACGATGCACAGAACAACCTCCATAGCAAAAAAATGACCTAGCCCCAAACATCAACAGTGAGGAGGTTGAGAAAGCCTGTTTGTTCTAAAACAGCTCCCTCCAAAACCTTGCGTGACCCTCGTATCCATCCTAAATCTGGCTCGTCTCTGGCTTTCCATTGCCAGGCTTTCACGGCGTATTCACCCATTTTCGTTACCATGGGCGGTCCCACTCCAACCCACTATTGGCTATAACACAGTTTTATGATATTCAAAGATTTTTAGAAAAGTGTTAAAATCTCACCTTCTTTAATAGTGAAATATTTGATCTTTCTGGCACATTTTTTTTCTGACTTTTTTTTTTTTTTACATCTACAGCACCTGGTCTTCCTAGGTGGTCTCTCATTCAAGAACTCGCCAGGCCCCACCCTGCTTAGCTTCCGAAATCAGATGGGATCAGGCATGGCCGTAGACTTTTCTGACTTTCTTATGCCTCCCTTACCACTCTGTTTTTATGTTCTTTTGGGTCTCCCTTTCATATTCCTATTCTCTAAATCATTCTCACCTTCGACACCCTCTCTCTCCTGCATTCCTGTGTGCCCAGGCACTCCTGAGTCTACAGTGGTTATGTGCTTTTCACGAGGCAGCACCAAGCTCTGGCTGCCCTGTTCTGGGATGGCAGTGGCCTGGTGAACTGTCCTGCTGACTCTGTGTCCCTTACACCTTGGGAGGTCCTGGGCCTATGGAGTGTCATCATGGGGACACTGTAGCGATAACGATGGGGTCGCACCACCAAAGCTGGCTCTCTTTCACAGAACACTGCCATGTGTGCTGGACACTTTGCAAGGTGCTTTTCACACATTATCTCGACTGGGTAGACTTTATCAATCCTACTGTGTGCAAGAGGAAGAGAAGGCTCAGGACAGTGGCTTGCAGAAGGTAGAACTAGGAGGTATACCCAGGACTGTTTGGTTTAAAGCTCTCACTCTTCCCACAGGATCCTCTTGCCTCCATGTCTCACACATATTTAGGGACCTCTCAGCACACCTGGCTCGTCCAAGGTAGAGCTTGCTTCCATTCCTTGATCCACAAAAAAGCTTTCAGATAACCAGAATGGTTTGAATCCAACTGACCTGCTGTCCTCAAAGCTGGAAAATATTTCACTGGCTTTTCCTCTCTTTTTTCTGAGGCTAGAATAGAATTAGTTTTATCCAACGTCTAGTGTAAGTCAGTAATTACGCTCATCGCTGGAGTTCTTGGCTAGTCCCTCAGGATTCCGGAGTCAGGGTGGTTGGTGCCCAGGGAGAACCACAGGCCCTGCCGTCTGACGGGCTTGGTTAGGCACCCGGCTGCTCCTCCCTTACAAGCTCCTTCTCAGTCATTTCATTTCACGTTTCCATTCCTCAGACCGCCTACCTTTCAAATCAGGAAAGTTAATACTTCAAATCACAGGGTCGCAGGGAGCTTGGAAAGACCCAAATGCATAAGACTTTATTGAGAGGAACTAAGCAGAGGGTAGAAGCCCCTTCGTTCCCTCTCTCCTCCATTCCAGGTTAACAGGACATGGGTACCCAGCAGAGTGTGCCTGTGAATAAATACGACATCCACGAACAAGACAGAGTGCCTTGGTGATACATGAAACAGATGTCACTTGTTTGATGACAAACCAGAGAAGAGCAAGGGTGAACTGTGGAACTTCAGCGAGAGAGTCTTTAAGTAAATATGTTCTATTCTCATAACCTGTTTTTGTAGTTTTGCTCCGGTGAAAGTGGTTTCTCTCTCCTCGCTTAACCTGCGTCAGAGGATTCCTGCATGCAGCATGGCAAATCACTGCCAAATCCTGTTTCAGAGATCGCTGCTCTTCTGTCACGGGTGGAAATTTTCCAGTGCATAAAAGTGCGAAAGTGTATTATAAAGGTGTGAACACTTTTGTAAACAAGATATTCTAGATGTTATTTCTACCCACAATTTACTTTTGTGAGCCTGTGTTTGTCTCTGTGTGTGTGTGTGTGTTTGCTTTGTAAAATCTTTCAAAATACCATCCAGATAGTTTCAGCCCCTCCAGCTAATTTCTCCATCACCCGCGTTTTCTCTCGCTTTGTTCAATTGTGGCAGGCACTGGCCCTTGGTAGAGAAGCAGGCATTTCCAGCCTCTCTCTGCCAGTCATTCTGGAGACTGGAAGAACTCAAGGCTCACTTTATCAGACTCCCTGTGTGGCCATGAGGAACAGCTCTGGCCAAAGAGATACAAGTAGAAGCCTGCAGAGGGGATGGGGGCTTGGGGAAAGCTTTTACTTTTCCTAAGAAAAGTGGCATATACTATACTACACATACCGTGGGTACGACTCATTCCTCCTTTTCTCCTCTCCCATCCTCTGTCTTCTTCTTTTTATTCTTTCTTTGCCTTTTTTTTTTTTTTTTTTTTTTTTTTTTTTGGCCTTGAATGGAGTTATGGTGCCTGGAGCTGCAGCAGCCATGTAGTATTCAAGAGGAAAGGCCAAGAAAATCACAGGAATTCCAGCTTTTATCTTTCGAAACTGCTGAACTAATACCATCAGCTGCTTATCTCCAGACATTTTGTTATGTGAGGCAAAGGAATCCTCACTGCTTTGAATTGCTGTCCATCACATTTTTCTGTTACTTGTGGCTGATTACATTCTTCTGGGGTATCACTGAACAACACATTCAATTCACCTGTGAATTCTCGTACACCTTCTCCATCAGTCGCTCGTCTGCTAAAAAATCTCCTCTTTCTTTAAGGCATGAATAACTGAATCCACATCCTCATCACAATTATATTCTCTTCTTTTCATAGTACTTCATGAACACTATCATCGAGCATCCTTTTACTTCTTGACCTTGCACAATTAACATATTGAACCTTACAATAGGAATACCTTCAATTTGTTGCTATGTTACCTCGCAGAGATAATATTCTTCTTGTTTTGCTTTTTTGTCTTTGAGGCATAAGGTCTTCTGGTTTTCTTTTCTTTTTTAATTCCCTTAAGATGCATTACACAGAGCTCTCTTCTCTTTCCACATTTCAGTAGGTATTTTTGATGGATGGACATACCGCACATTGAATTCTGCCAGCTGCTACTAGGCAACCAGACAGGGTGTCAGTGTGTGGTGGTATTCACACACAGAGCTAGGCCTAGATGTACTTTCATAGTGTCACTTACTTCAACTGGGAAAGAGCCAGAGTTATAACTAGCTCTGCACCCCCCTCCTCTTCTCTTGCTCAGAACTGCTTTTCTCAATAGCTCCCCACTGCAGGATCCCTTTCAGAGCGCAAACCCTGAACATTTATGTGGCATGTACATTAAGAGAGTTCTTTTTTTCAAAGTGCAGATCCTTTCTTCTTGATTTGGCATCTGACTGTGGTTATTTCTATTATTAAACATCAATGATTCCTATTATGTAACAGTAGTTATTCAGAATGAGAAGGTAGAATGTAAAGTAATAAGGTACCTTCAGCTATGCATTGCTTTATGGTACCTGGATGATTTAATTTTTTTTTCATGTTTTATTTCTAACTGTCCCTATTATTTCCATTGAATTGCACACACAGTATTTCCTTTACATACACGTTGATCTTTTTTTCTTAAAGGTAAGCATTGAAAAGGGCAATAGATTCCAATCCTTTGAATGTCTACTTGTTTTCTTTAAACGGATACTTGAAAACCGTCATTAATTAGAAACGAAACAGCACCTCCCACATTCATTTCGCTCCTCTGTGTCATCTCTGACAATCACGAGAGACAAATATGTTTCCCCTCATTACTGGCGCCGTTCAAGCAGTAAAGCTTAAAGAGAGGAAAACGTGAACAAATGTAAGGACGTGGGAAATCAGTTAAATATAGTCTTGGGCTAACACGGACAATGATTCAAGTGTAAGCAGAGACAGGAAATGCCCGATGTCATCCCATTTTTCTTCTATAATCAAGAATTTGAAGTCTTAAATAGCTTTCCTGTGTCACTTCTTCAGGAACTGATCTAATATCCTTGTTTCTGATTTGAAAGCGATAAGGGGAAGACAGAGAGGCTGCCTTTTTTTTTTTTTTTTTTTTTTTTTTTAATTTAAAAGGAATGCAAGCTGGGAAAGACTAGAAGGTTGGAATGAAGACTGTTAACACATCTACAAAAACTCTGAAGTTTTCTTTGTGAACTCGGCGCGGGGCTATCCCACTCTTGTCCTGCTGATTTATACACAAATTTAAATTCTTGATGTTTCTTTTTTTTCGGTCTTCCAGCTAGATTCCCACTTGAAAGGCAGGAGAGCTGCTGGCAGATGCATTTGATGCACAAGTGCACCATGAGATGAAAGTGCCGTGGATACAGAACTGTTATCACACCCCTCGCAGTCTCATTTTCGCTTGCACCTCAGCTGTATCCTCACGGCTTCCTGACAATCCACTTGATTACAGCGTGGAAATGTCTAGGTTCAAAGTCGGGCTCATGTACTAATCTACTCATGGAGACGTCTTCCTTCCCTCTCTTTATACTGCTTTGTTTTGACCTCTTTTAATTAAAAAAAAAAAAGAGCAAGGTCTTTTGACTTCTGAATTCTGTATTCCACTCACTTTTGCTGTTGATAAATGGAAATGTCACAGCAAGGCTGCCTGGAAGTGTGTTGCCGAGGAGAAAACACTGCTGACTGGAAGACGTATCGAGGCATGTCTGCCTCAGACATCTGTCTGGGGATCAAAGCATAGCAACCCACGGCAGCCAAGCCAGAAGCTGCTGCCATCACCTGTTACTGCTCAAGCAACATGTCTTTGTAACCAAACCTCCCTGCTGCTGTCTCTGCCTTGCTACACCCAACCATCTCCATCTTTGTAAACATGGCAGGGGCACAAGTCGTGGACACGGAACCCTCCTCCCCAGCTCACCTCACTTGTAGCTCTCAAACGGGTATGTGTTCTTGAGAAAATGGTTCTCAGAGGGAGTGGGTGTGTTCTATTGTGGGATCAGACATTTTAGAAGTCACTAATAATAATTTCTGTCACTACATATGGAAGCTCGGTTACAGAGTACCATTTCATACAGCATGCCATTTGACTGTTGTGCAATTCCTCACAGGAAATATAATTAAGGTGGTGTTATCATCCCCACTTTAAAGATGAGAAGATATCCATAGAGAAGTCATTGAACTAGTGAACTCAGGACTGGAATTCGAGTCTATTGGTGCATGCCCTCAACCATGCCGCTCACCCCCTCATTTAGAGTAGTGATTAATAACCTTTTGGAGGCCAATGATGTCTTTGAAAAGCAGATAAAAATGATAAACATTTTCAAACAAATATGCACATATATTTCTACTCACAACATTTTGTATAAGATTAAGGGGTTTATGATTAACTGTACCTGAGTTCTGGGCCCTGATCTGGAGAAAAGCAGCCACATTTGGAGATGGGGAGATGGAAACAAAATTGAGTTAGTCTAGGCCACCAATCAAGCCTATCAGGGTAGGGGAGCCATGCCCAAAAAACCAACTACCTATGGATATCAAGAATGATTATGTAATTATTACTTTCTTGAGCCATTATTTATATCAGATGTTCTGCTAAGCACATTTCAGAGATTGTTCATCTCGACCTCATTGCATCTCTGTAAGTTAGGTGCTTTATTGTCCCATTTTCCAAAGAGAAATTGAAGTTCAAAGAATGTACCTAGTGTCACAAGGTCATTGAGCTTGTCAGTGATCGAGCTGGGATTTGAACCTGTACCTCCAGATGCTGCCTCTTTATCCACTATACAAACCTTCTCTGTGAGTTACAATATGGAGCCAACCACATGGGTTTTGCTGAGGTCTGTCTGCATATGATTTAAACATAGCTGTGCTGGGCAATGAGCTTACTACCAGCCTTGTGCACACAGCACCTTTATTGAGGGCTCTGTGTTCTCTGCCTAGGACAAGTTCCTTGAAATATTGCATTATTTTATTCTTTATGGTTTTCAATTTACTTCAGTGCTGTCCTTCCTTTGCATTGATATGGTTTTTGTAGTATCTATCTACTGCATTTTATAACTGGGATGATTTTTCTCTAAAACTTAAATTTAAATCCCTTGGGTGGGAACCACATCTTTGTACACACCGTGTATTCTAGAGTAGCGCTTCTCGAAATTTATCATGCTCACTAGTCACTTGGGGGTCTTGATAAAATGCAAATTCTGACTTAGCAGGTCTGGGTGGGGACCCTGGGTTCTGCATTTCTAACAGGTTCTTGGTGATACTGATCCTGCTCATCCATGAATCACAATTTGAGGAGCTATGTTCGAGAGCATACAATGCTCAGCGTCAACCTATACAAATAGCAAAGAATGCAGGAGGCGGGGCCTATCTATGTTCCAGGACCAGGCTCTTACTGTGTGCCGGAAACAAGAAACGGTAGATTTAAATTCTGGTTCTCTCACTATCCTAATTCAAGGATGACAGAACAGTTAATCTTATTTCGAATCATGTACCTCCTAAGGATGTTTTGGACCACACGTATAGAGGTGGCCCATAAGATTATAATGGAGCTAAACATTCCCATTGCCTAGTGACCCTACAGCCATCACTGCGCTGTAATGTCATAGCCCTGGTGACATGCTGTAGTAACATAGCGTCGTAATGCACCCTACTACTCACTGTTCTGTGCCCGGTTCAGTCTATCGATAGCAGCGCAATCCTCTAGAAACGCCTGGCGGCACTCGCCTGGGCCCAGTGAGCTTCGCGCAGACGTCTCCTGGCTCCAGACTGAGGTTACACGTGGACCGACCCGTCTGGATCTCATTACATTGCAAGACGCCCTTTAGCAATAACCGTCAGGAGGTCTTAGGGAAAAAAAGAAGACTTTATTTACTTACGGGCCCTGGAGCGTACAAGGCATGCGCCGGGAGGCACACAGCGAGGTCGCAGGTAGGAAAAGCGAGAAAGAGCGAGGCCCGGGTTCTGCTTTTGTCGGGGTCCCGGGTGGAGACCTAGGGTTTCACAGCCTTACTCTTTACTGGTGAATTTTAAACCTAAGAGCGGAAATTTAAAATGCGGCAAGAGAAAAAACAAGGAACCCAAATGGTCAGTTATTGAAATTAACCAAGATCTAAAGCAGAGGAGCCCGGGTCGGGGCAGGTGGCCTCGCTCTGTATCTAGTCCCGTGGAGGGGAGGGGGCACTGTGCTTTTCAGCTTTCCTTGAAGGAGGTGCCTCTTTGAAGTGGATCCCGTGGCAACCAAAGCTTAAGTCAGGCACTTGAATCGCACAAGAAAAAAAAAGTCATTTATACTACAGTTACGCATGTGGTTGTGGTGATGTTGGTGTAAACAAGCGTGCCAATCATGTAGAAGTATAGCACATACACTTACAGTAGTAGGCAGTACATCCACGTCTGTGTAAATCTGAAACATTGTTTGCACAGTGACAAAATTGCCTAATGACGCATTTCTCAGAAGTATCCTATGGTTAAGTGACACATGAGTGTACTGTCTGGGTGGAGTAAGGACATTTATCCACGATTAGTATGGTATATTAGAAGAAGAGTGGTTCAGAGTTAGGCATATATTTTAATCCTTTCACTGCCCATAGTTTCATGGCCACGTGACATCCATTTATTCTTGAGTGAGTAAACAAACTTTTATTGAACACCGCTCAAGTACCAGGCAATTGGGCTGAGTACTGGGAGCATGAGGGGCTTGTGGGCTTATTCCAGATACTGGAATCAAGTAAATGAAGCAATACAGGTGAGCGTGGTGAGAGCTGTGATGGAGAAACTGGGCAAGCTGTTTAGGGAGAATAGGAAATCACATCTAAATCCAATTTTGCAGTAAGGAAAAGTTTGGAACATGAGTTAGTTAAAAAGGAGGGGGTGGCATGGTTGATGAAATAGATTTTGCAGGAAGGTTTCAGGGCTTTGGACCTCAATTCAACTTATGGCTGCAAATAACTGGGTAAGTCATTTAACTCTTTAAGCCTCAGTTTCCCTGTCTGTAAAATAGTAATAATAACTGTAGCTTCTTTCTAGGCATTATATATAAGGACTTCACATTGAGCACCTGGCACAGTGCCTAGCGTGTGTGAAAACTCTTCAGATCGATGCTCTGGTAGAAACATGGAAGCATGAAAGAGCGTGTTGCGTGTGCAGATCTGAAATTAGTTCCATCTGGCTGTGATGAAAAGCGAGAGGAGAGAAATGGCAGGTGGCGATCACAAGGAATGAGCTTAGAAGTCTTTGTCCTGAAATAAGGGGTTTGAGCAGGAATGTGCAAAGATGGGAGTGATGATGGGGGTGCTAACAGGTGATGTGGGGGCGATGGGTAAACAATTCCGGACAGCTTTACTTTCCCCGTCTGTGACGTGACAGCTTTCCTGACTTTAGATCGAGCACCTCTCTGCGGAGCTAAGTGGAGCCAGTGGCCTGAGGGCCCGGATTCTCTCAATGGCTTCCTCACTTGGCTCAGGTATCTGATTTTTGCTCTTTGTTCTCTTTGGCTTAAATTTCTGATTCTTGTTGCTTGACTCCCAGGTGTGTCACCTTTGGCCACCTAGACAAGGTTGTCTGTGAACGCACTGAAAGCAAAACCTGAACTTAGAATATTGTAGGTGCTCACTAAATGTTTAGAAATGTTAAAGGTACGAAAAGTGGATGTTTAATAAGTTCATCCTGAACACCTTTTCTGTAATGGATCATCCTCAATTTGACCACTGCTTGATTTATGCTTGTTTTATTGTATCTAATTCAACTAGACTCACGTGTCCTATTCTGAAAAATTTTCTCCCAATCCTAACATGAACCTTTTTTTCCTGAATGGGGTATGTTCTTATTTAGTAAAAAACTGTTTATCTCTTTTGGGTTCTCTCTGTTGGTTTTGCTGTAGTTCTTTGTCTTCTCTCTTTCTCTCACACACTATGTTCACACCAGGCTTGATAAGAAAAGGGTGACATATTCAGAATTCACTAATTAGTATGTGTGTGTGGTATGTGGTGTCTAGGTGGAGTCCAAAATGTTTTTACAAAAACGAATCCATAATTTATTTGAACTTGGCCTCAAGGCAACGTGAAGTTTTGGTTTTGTTCTTTCTAGGTTTTCAAACTGACTGGCTGCCAAGGTTTCAGCGGTCTGCTTGTAAAGATTTACTGTAAACTTTGTTCATTTAAATTGTGAAAATAGACTTCCCTGCAGAAGGAAGTCAGAGATCAAGCTGGATGCAAAGAGTAGTTTGTGTAAAATGAAAAACTCCAGATAAAGGAATTCACTCTTATTTTTATCCTTTCTGCTTGTTTGGCCGATGGCCACTCCTGGGGACTGGTTTGCTTCCTACACTTCCATTGCCTGACTCATCTACACATCCCCTCCAATTATGAAAAAGAAATATCTGTATTTTAGGTTTTATTGTCTCTGTGAAGCGAACAACCTGGGTTTTTTTCTTGCCAACTTTCTCTAAAGAAATGATCAGGTAAAAGTTACTTTTCCTAGCTGACTGCTGAAATCTTAAATGGAATTATGCCAGCCTTAGAGTTTCAAACTGGGTTTATGAATGGGAAAAGTAAAGAGGATATAGGCAAGTCTAAGAAAACTAAAATTAGCCCTTAACACAGAAAAGATTTTAGTGATCGGGTAACCTGAAGTCCGCAGTAAATTACTTCTCTCCTTTTTGGATTTCTAGCAGTGCCCTGACAGCCGTGTGGCTTTTTCTTACTGATCATACAAACATCAAATGAGAAATTGGCACTGTTCAGGTGACAAATTCAGCTTATTTATATTTCTAACTTTACTGTATTATTTTTGAGTCTAAGATATGTTAACTTCTAAAACATACATGTCAGATAACTTTCTGGTTAACGGAGTGAAATAATTCTACATGCCATTTTTAGAGAAATGTCATAGCTTCAGTAGATTTTCCTTTTCTACTCATTTTATTCCTTTCCACAAGTTATTACTGAAACTAGTGTTCTTTATTAGATAGAAAAAAGAATAAATTTTATTAAAACTTCATACAAAATTTATGTGAAAAATTGTTCATAAGGAAAAAGTATAGATTTTTTTTTCTACAGTAGCTATCAGCACAGCTTTTTTTTTTTTTTTCCCATAGACCCAAGACCAGCTCATATGTCATCAACCTGAGTGTCGACTGAGAATGCCCTGGTGTGTGTGTGTGTGTGCGTGCGCGTGCGTGTGTGCGTGTGTGTGTCATAAGATACTGAATTTTAATTTATTCCAGAAAAATAAAGACTCTCAACTCAAAACCAAACTAAACTTTTTTATGTAAAATCATCTTATGTAGTTCAACCAAACCATTAAATCATTGTATAAAATTACTTAGTTCGATTTTTTTCTGTGGCACACCTCCAGGGGTAGTGCTTATGGTTTGTTAATTTAGTGTGCATAGACTCAAGAAGCAAAGGTAAAAGAACTTTGTGGTGTGTGATCGATCCTACCCTGCCCTGAAACAAAGGTCAGATTTCTTCTTCATCTTCGTCTTCACTATTTGAATGAGTAAATAAATATGCGTTGATTGGCGAAGATAGAAGGGAGGATCATGTAGAATTTTAATGCTTTCCCTTTGCTTACTAAAACATGTTTCAATTTTTTTTTTTGAAAATATATTTTCTATAATGTAACTGCCAGTGCTTATGCAAATATTGGCTAAACCTTAATTTCTTTTTTGAATACTTTTCACATCTGGTCTTTGCCCTGACTTTTTATCATTTGAGTTTACCAGGCTTAACCTCACTGCAGACAATATTCTCCCCTAAAATTGCTGTGCCGTGGTAGACTGATTATCATTGCATAAATATCATCTCCAGATAAGATTTATTGACTGCCCACCCGTGGAAGGCACTGAACTAGGCCTCGCAATAAATGTTATTGAATAGCTTCCACCTCCGTTCATAAGTTCTGTGCTGCTCAAAAGTAAGGAGAAAATGCCCTCATATCCTTTTCCTCTGCTGTACTCTGAATGTAGATTTATAGTCAGATTTCTTCTTTCTACTTTGTGGTCTGGAAACTCTCATTATGAAGTAGTCGTTTTTTCCATAAACTTTTTAGATCTTCGTGAGCTCTCTTTTATTACTTTTTCATGCTCATGTGCTCTGGCATCAAGGAGCCCTTACAAGGGATATCAATAGTCCTATATCTTGGTCATTATAGAAAACAAGACTTTTTCCCCCCATAAAATCAGAATTTGGTGCAAATGTGAATCATACCTGAAGGTCATTCATTTAATAAAAACATTTATCACTATCCATCTAATTGGTAATATTTCATGTATGTTTGATTTTAAAACTTAATATGGTGTTTAGATACATTTTAGGCTTTTAGAGCAGTAAATAAATTGAGTTTAAAAGAAAAAAGTTAAGACAGGGTTCATAATATTAAATGTTTGCTTGAGCTCAGCAGCATTTAGAAGATATAGTAAGTGATTTGTGCCAGAACATTTTGGATGTAGATAAGTAATATACTCATAGATGGCGTTTTAGAGAAGGACGTGGGGACATTACCTTATTCGCCCTTTTACTTTCAGAGAATGTTACATTCAAACACTAAGGGCTTGGCACTGAACGGACTGGTTCAAAGCATGGCTTTGTCTTGCTTTATTGCATGACTTTTGACAATTCAAATTTTCTGACCCTTAATCTTCCTACCTGTAAAATTGGAGTAGCGGTATCTATCTAGGAGGTAAATATCTGTCCTCAAAAGATAAAATTCAGAAGGATATGAGGAATTATCCAGTGAGTTAAACTAATACGGTAAACTTGGTTGGAAATTTCAGCTACTCAAACTAAGTTTTTACTCTAATGTCACTACACCTTATTCCACCTCCAGCCAGCCTCGTACATAATCCATGATCAAATCCACCTAAATTAATTGTACTTATTGGAGCAAGTAAAAATTTCAGATGCCTTTAATCATTAAAACAAGTCTTTAGAAGAACGAACACAATGGAACTCGTCATATTAAGAGTTGGCTATAACTTAGAAATAGCTCCAGTCCAAATAGAGCTCAGTGTGACTTGTAGACACATTTCTAAAAGTTTTAATCAGCACAGTTTTATGTTTCTCCCAATTTTTCTTAATATTTTAAACTTCCGCCATGATTCCTATCCAGCTATGGTTGTGGTCTAGGGAAAAATGAATGTAGTCCTTTTCATACCTCCAGATGTAGACTCTTCCGTTTGTTCTCTGACAGTACCTGCTGTAGCCTTGATTGTGAGTGACATACAGGACACACTGGGCAACTCCATTCTCCCCTAAGGAGCAGTGTCGTGTCATGGAAAGTACATTTGATTAGTTTCTTGTACACGTTGTGCTGCGTACTTAAAACAACAGCAGTGGTAGTAAAAGGCATCAAGTACCTTAACAAGATGGGCCTCAAACACTTTCCTAAATAACTTGAAATTCAACATAGAATTCCAAGACTTCCAAAATAACTCACAATTAAGCCACAGCTCTCTTTAGGCATGAATAATACCAGAACATATCTGAAAATTGAGGCTTTAAAAATTTAAGTACCAATTTAATTTCTCTGGTCTTTAGAAATATGGTTGACTAGACAGCAGACATTCAATTTCTTCATTTTTCATCAGAGCAAGCTATTGACTCTAAGTTCGTTGATACCCTTGGGGGCAGTATTGTGTGTAGAAGGATCATTTAGTAGTTAACTTGATTTTAAAGAATAATAGTCACTTGATTAAAGTTAGGGATGTAAAAACCTCATTCTTCCTTATGATTTTTGGTTCATTTTACAAAATTTATTATGTGTTTGTAAGTCTACAAACTCATTATGGTCTCTGATTAACACTTGGGTCTGTTTGCAAGTGTATATACCTTTAAATTTTCAAAACTTCATAGATTTAATATTGTCTTCTTAACTGTGTCAGTGATATGATTGACAAGTCTCAATACTTTAATCATTTTCTTATGAATCTAATAAAATTATAAATATGGAAACTAAGTTCTTTTAAACGATCTGATACTATATAAAAGCTAAAATTTCTACTTAAAACTGCTAATATATTTAACTCAGAATTATAAGATTAATGTGTTACTCTGATAAGCAGAAACCTCTGGAACTCAATACATATTTAAACTTCTGAATATCCACTGATTCATTAATACAAAAATAATAGTACCATGGGTGTGATTCTAGCCTAAATCTTTGCCTTTGATGCTGGACATCTCAAAGTACTTCACTTGACTAATAGACATCTCAAACTTAACGTATTCAAAACTGAATCCTTGATCTTTTCCTCTAAATATGCTTCAATTGCAATCTTCCTGTACCTGTAAATGGCAATTTCATTCTTATAGTTGCTTTGGAGAAACATTTGATTCTTCACATTGTCATCTGGTCCTAAAATCCTCTTGACTTACAAAATATGTCCAGAATCTTACCACTCTTATGACCTTCATCACTAGCCCTTTGGACCAAATCGTTACCATCTCTTGCGCGTGTGCGTGTGCGTGTGCGTGCGTGCGTGTGTGTGTTTAGATTTAAAAAATTTGAGGAGAAATTCACATAATATAAAATTAACCATTTTAAGGTAAAACAGTGGCATTTAATATATACATATTGTTGTGCAGTCATCATCTCTGTCTAGTTCCAAAATATTTTCATCATTTCAAAGTAAAACCCCATACCATTAAGAAGTTACTTTCCAAATTCTCTTTCATTCAGTCCCTGGAAACCACTAAGCTGTTTTCTGTCTCTATGAATTTGTCTATTCTGTATAACTCATATCCATGGAATCATACAATATATGTAAACTTTTGTGTTTAGCTTTGTTCATTTTGCATAATATTTTTGAGGTTCATTTACGTTGTAGCATATATCAGAACTTTGTGACTTGTTATGGCTGAATCATATTCCATTGCATTAAACACTACGGTTTGTTTATCCGTTCATCCGTTGATGGACTCTCGCATGTATTTTTGTATTAGATGTCCAACTGATTTCTCTGCTTTTATTTTTGACCTCCTACAGTCTTTTCTCAGCACAGCAACTAAAAGAGAAGCTTTTAAACCATGTCAGATTATGTCACTCATCTGTGCAAATCCTCGTGTCACTCTTTCGTTCAGGCGAGCATCTAAAGTCTTTATAAGACCTTATGAAATTTTTAATACCTCCTTACAACTGTTGCTTCTCATGTCCCTTGTTCTACTTCACACACACCATTACTCACCCCTTTATACACTCTGTTCACACACTCTGTGAGAGTCACACGGGTCTCCTCCTAAGTCTTGCATGTACCAGGCCTTCTCCTCCTTCAGAGTCTCTGCATTAGCTGTCTCCCCTACGTACCCATCGCTTACCATTTCCTCTCCTTCAAGTCTTTGTTCAAATGCTTTTTATCACCTTGTCCCTTGCCATCTAATCCAGATCCTTAACGTGCTCTGTATTTTTCAATAGCACATATCATATTACCTTTTAGCATACTGCATAGTGTACTTACTGCCTAGAAGCAGACAAATTCTATTAGAATGAGATCCTGAGACAAAATTTGAGTAAAGGTAATTTTCTTTCTCTCTTTCTTCCATTCCTTTCCTTCCCTTCTTTCCTTTATCTCTTCATCTTTCTTTCTTTCTTTCTCTTTCTTTCTTTCTTTCTTTCTTTCTTTCTTTCTTTCTTTCTTTCTTTCTTTTTCTTTCTCTCTCTCTCTCTCTCTCACTCTCCTTTTCTTTCTTTTCTTTCTTTTTCTTTCTTTAGTTTAATAGCTTTCAACCAATAAATGCAGAGAAAATGTAAGCAGGGCCCTGGAGTAATCGATTCTACTCATTTATTATGTTTATTGTATTTATCCCCTGACTAGAAGACAAAGTTACAAAGGTAGAGACATTTTCTGTTCTGCTCACTGATGTATACACAGTGCCCTGGCTCCTAGCACATAGGCAATAGATACTTTTCAATGAATGACTGAATGATTGTCTTAAATATCTTATATTCAATTCTAAATATGCATAGCTTAAACAGTGTTTTCTTTGGGTGATGAAATTTTGTCTCAAACAATTTTAGGGGTGCTTTCTCAGGAATGATATTTTTGGTTGTCTCTTTTGTTTGCCAAAGTTATTAATGATTATAAGTTCCGGTCAGGAGGCAACTGATACTTTGTCTGTGATGTAGGTAGAATGGACTGACCCATTAATTGTATGTGTCAAGGACTTTAAAACTTACAGCCACAGCTAATCATATACTCCACAAGTCAGATTATTCTATAGGTCTCTCTCAGATGGTTACACTTCTTGATTGAATTTTGTATCTCTATAACTCTTAAAAATATACAGAAGGTTTTTCCTTCTCAAGTTAGAGATACCTGAACTTGATAAAATTTTTATATGTTGGTTTTTTTTTATATTTTAGTATTTTAACTCTTAAGATATTTTTAAAAATCTGCTTGAATTTTGGATGTTGGACATAGCTTCCAAGATTATTCAACTAAAAGAAACTTATTATCAAATACAATTTTATTTGAAAGCCCAGTGCACCAAATAAATCTTGAGATGCTCTGATGGAAAAACTGTAGGGTTTGAGATCCTGTACTCTTGAAACCACCCGATCACTGTAGAAGCCTTGGAGGCACAAAGCAGGTCCACAGGAATGGAAGATGGCAGAGACTCATTCGATCCCAACTTTCCGATTGTCTGTGGAATCCACTGCCTCTTTTGGGCTCTTCTTTGGTCTTAATTATATTAAAAACATAAAAGCAACCATTCATAGTATATCTGCTGTGTGTAAGACACCATAGTAATCTGATTTATCTTTAACCTTCATAGTCATCCTGAAGCATAATTAAAATTATTCCTATTAAACATGAAGAAACAGGCGAAGAGTTGTCAGTTTATATAGTTAGGAAGTGGCAGAACCCATATTGGAACCAATCCTGTCCTAAACCTTCCTAGGTGTAAACAGTGCTTTGTCAATTAGTAAATGTTTATTGAAGAACAGTGAGGAACCAGTGTCTTATATAAACAATGATACTTTCTTTTTTTTTTTAAAAGAAGGCTCAAGATCTAGATTTAGAAAAAGCACTATATATTTTTTTGACTCGTGTTAAATTCACAAATTCACCAGTATTTTATATGAGAATTAAAAAAAAAAAAACGTTTTGGACAAGAGCTTTTCTCTCCAACATAGGAATTTTAATGAAAATATTTTTTGAACAGAAAGGGAATGGTCATTTATCTATGCAATTCTATCCACAAGGGGCAGATAAATGAACCCGTTATGAAAGCATATAATTTGTTTCATATGCCCTTATAGGTCCTTGGAGGAGAAGAGCAGAATAGCGGGGCAGGTGGGGAAACAGCCCCAGTGGAACTCGTGCTGTTGTGTACGTGGCGAAAGGTGATCGGCATGGGAGTTGGAACAGGAAGTCCTATCTCAGCTCTAGGGCCATTATTTTGGCGAGAAATAAAATACGCTTTCAATGAGACTAGTTCAGGTTACAGTAGAGAGAGAGGAGAGAGATTGGGAGACTGAGAGATTGAGAGAGAGAGAAGTTATCAAAACATTGAAGTATCTGGAAGCTATAAGGGCAAAAAGAAATTAGTTTTAATCATTGGAGTTTTACAAGAGGCAGCATGAATGCAATGTCTTTTGCAGGTAGACATTTTTCTTATTCCATGAATACATCTTTGACTAATGTTTCTGTAAGTGACACAGTTTAGGTAGTGGTCATAATCATAACAGTGTTCTAGATTGCTTTCCTGTTCCTATTTCTAACTGCCTGTTCTTTCAACGAGAGCCAAGAGATGCAAAATTTGGGGATATGGTTATGTAGCCAACTGCCTCTATTAATAAAATTGATCTATATTATACAGAAATTAAATATTCCCTTAGAAGTCCCCTGGTGTGATGTTTCTAAAGCAATGCTATGATTTATGTAGATCGTATACCATATCAGAGTTTAGGAGGATTTAATGTAAGATTCTGTATTCTGAAAAAATTCAGAAAATCATCACAAAAGATGAAATTCTATAGAGTTTTCAAAAGTCTCGAGAGAATCTTCTTTAGCCTTTCACAGTATATGTCCTAATGTTTATGCAATTCATGAAATGTAAAATTTTCCTTATTCTGAATTCTGATTTTCTCCTTCAGCATCATAAGATTATTTCTTTAGTCACCAACTAGAATCATAGTGATACTTAAGCTGTCATCCTAGTTCATCCTGTTTAGTTCCTGCCAACTCTATAGTGTGTTTCTAGATAACCAAGGGGTGGTATAGCCTATGGAACCCTGCAACTAGACTTCTAGCATTCAAAATCTTAACCGTGGGGCCTTGTGGGTAAAATGACTTACCCTCCCTGTACCTCAGTTTCTCATTTATAAAATGAAAGTACATAGCTCTCATCATTGTTAGTGTACTGAGATTTGATAAGGTTAGTGCTTTGTATATAGTAAATTCTCAATAAAATCATCTAATATTTTCTCTATCCTTTTATTCTGAGATTATTTTTGACAAAGAAGAGATTCAGTGATTCCTGGAGTATATAACTTCAAGCTGCTGGATTTCCTGACCTATTTCTTTCAATTTGCTCTTTTAGTAAGTAATCTAGCTAGATGTCATATAGACCACGAAACAACTATAGTTTGACGGCATCTTCAGCCGTGTACTCATTAATCCAAATCACTTTCAAAAGACTTCATATGCTGATTATTTTGAATACATTTGATGACTGGGACTCAAGATGTACCATTGAATCATTGCCTGCCTTTCTATGTGCTAGAGATTTTCCTTTGTTTACTTCTTTTCTGTTACACCATTGTCTGAAACAATTGGAATCATTTGTTGTTGGTTCTGTCATTACCTAATAAAAGCAATTGGTCCCTATCTTTTTAGATTTTTTTTCCTTTGTGCATTTAGTTTTATAGTGATCATGTTCTCTATAAGTTAGTCTTTGGCTTTGCTTTTGACCAAATATAGATTTAGTTCTCTCAATCTCTGAAAGCAAGTCTAGTTTTCTAAACCTCGTTTTTGATAGTTTGTCTATCTATCTATCCATGTATCACCATCCATATTAATCAACTTTTCTTTGTTTTTGTTCTTGTGAGCTTGATACAACTTTTTGTGCAAGAACTGTACCCCAAAGTACAGGCGTTTTTCTAATTTCAGGTTTAACCAATAGTGTTGAGAACTGCCATTGCTGAAAAATTAGCTTGCTTGTTTTACATGATATGGCTATTAATGCAATCTGATATAGCATTTGCCTTTTGGTGACAGTGTTACACTGCTGAATCATATTCAATTTTTCATCCATTATTTCTTCCCTGGTGAATCAGAGAACATTTGTCTTTATTAGCTTTCGCAGTATTGATTTCCGCCTTTTCCTTCTATTGATATCAAACCACATTTTAATCATATCTTCCAAACTGGATTTGTGTGTTTTAACATTAAAAAAAAAAATAGAAAAAAAGTTTCTTTAATGAATTTAAGCAAGCTGTGTTCTGTCGCATTACATTGCAAAGTACTAGGTACATAGACTCTTGGGAGGCAGTAGGAAAAACTCATAAATGATTGACGCTGATTTTTTTCTTCTGAAGAAGTCTTCATAGATATAAATTGCAAATGTCAATCACCTTAGGCTATTTTACTATGGAAAGCTAAGTCAGGATTTTATATTACAAAGTCTGTAGAATGGGCAGAATCATACTTCTCGTCGACCAACATTATTGAATGTCTATCATATGTAGGACTCCATCCTAGAAATGATGTCAAAAAGGACAATTTTGTTTTTATGGCAATTTAAAAAATACTCCTAGAGTATATGAGTGTAACGGGGGCAATTTCAACATTTATTTTTAGCCAATTAAGTGCTATAATTATACAACAATTACAGAATGTAATGCTTTTTCAAAATATAAACACAATAATGTTATACTACGTACTCCAAATCAGTTCCTTTTGTTTCTATATTTGAGAAAAGAATCCCTTTTTATGAAATAGTTGGCTATTTATAACTTGGCCATTAGAAACAAAGTGTAATCTTGTACAAAAAAACTTCATTTAACAAATAATATATAACATTAAATAATTGAGTAGGCTCCAAGTTACCAGCTAGCAATTTACATCTCAACAGAAACAAAATATTAGAATGTTTCATGACTGAATTACTACACAGAATGATTAATTGGATCAGGTGTCTTTGACATATGACTTTGCTTTCTTTATGGCCTCATTTATTTCTGACCTCTAACGGGGTGTTTCAGTCATTGTAGATACAGGCAATTCATTTTTCCTTTTAAGAAGAAAATATCAAAATGACAACCCTTTATTTTTAAATGATCAACTGCATTGTCCTTACTATTTCTAATGATAGCTATTTGTTGGAAGTGACTTTAAAAGTTGGTATAACCTAAAAAAGAATATTGGTTCTATCAATTCCAGCTGTGAAGATTTTTTCAAACAGGAAAAGCCTAATTTGATTTGGTTTTCCATTTTTGATATTAAAATTCATGGAACTCCACAGTAGTCTCAGGTGGGCTCAGTCAAGGTGCATAGTAAGCTTGATGCATCATTGTAAAAATCTGATACTATTTCACAGGGCTGTCGCAGGGCATCCAGTTTACATTTCACAGACAGGACACATGAGGCAACATTTCTGATTCTTTTGAGTATAATTTACTGTGCACCTTGAACTCTGGACCTGTTTCACGATCTAACAGCAGAGTTTCTGGGCCAGTGACTAAATCAGCTGTAGTGCTCTGCATTTGGAGACAAGACTTATGATTTACAAAATTTAATAAGCTGGACCCTTGTCACATTTCCCCCAAGATTCTACTTTTATGATCACTGCCAAGAAGGTTGTCAAAGGAGCATATACTCATTGGCATAATGAAACTTTACTTTTTTTTTTGTACAAAAGCATATAGATATACTCCTACTATTGGTCATTCATTAACAATGAATAAATTCAAGAGTGTTCCACTTGCCGGATACAGTAATACATTAGTGACTTTTTTGTATTGCTTTATGGGAGTGATATTTCTTGGGTAGTATTTTTGTGAATGTCTGCCAAACGGAGTACAGACGAAGGTCAGATGACTTAACAGTTTCTCATCTGCACACTGATGCTTTAAGTCAAGGTTATCCATAAGTCAGAATCCCTTGTCACAACTTGAAAGTTTATCTTTTGTGTTGAGGAAACACACAGTGCTTTATTTCGATTTCTTTGTCTTTATTTTCTTTAAAAGGTACAACTGTTACCAGCTTTGCCTAAGAGGTTTCTGTTGTATCAGCCTGGATCGTGTTGCTTTGTTATATTGAGATGGCTCTTTGGGGTCAATTGTAGTTTTCAAATAGGAAAAAAAAAAAAAAGGCACGGATGACTCTTTCATTGAAATAGGTTCTAGTCTCACCAATCATGCTTTAATGGCCCCTGGGGCCCTGGTTTGCCCATTGTGTGGTATCACTAAGTGAGAAGACTACAAAAATCACAACCAGATCCATCTGGTTTGGTTAATAGTCCCTTGGTAATTGGCATACCTAGTGGTTTTATTTGCTATTGAATAAAATTATGCTATTCATAACATTTGAGTTAGCAGTAGCCCCAAGGTTATTCTTTTGAAGGGATATTGTTCCCTATGGGATCATGTACAAAATATTATGTATCTCCATTGTTTTAGGCTTATTCACCTTTCCGTTTAAAGACAGATTTCCTGATACCAATATAGCCACATGCCCCCAGTCTTTCAATGGGTTTGTCTTCTGTATCCTGTTTCCTGTCTTCCATTGTTCTTGTCTCTTTTATTTCTCCCAAACAACGTCTTGTTTCTGTTACATGATTCACATTCATGTAGATTAATTCTACAGTTTTTTTTTTTTTCTATTTAGATCAGTCTTGGGCGAATTGTATCCCAATTACAAACATATACATTTTATACTATTTGGGAAGATTGGCTTAAATATAATGATAAATGTGAGGAAAAATAGGTATATTCTATTATAACCTGCCTGCTCTATTTTCTTTCCACTACAGGGAATTTTCGTGGGTGCATGGCAAAACAAATTGCAATCACCTGGGTATTTTCCACTCTAGTTCTGTCATCTTGAATGATAAATGCATTTATTTTTTTTTGGCTGAGAACTAATATTTCTATCTCTACCTATCTATACACATATTTTTCTATACGCTTGGACAAATGTTAAGCGACAACTAAAGAGAACAGGTTGAGACTATTTTTTTTTCTGGGATCAAAGAAAAAATGCTTTATGTTCACATTTAAACATTTAAGGCCTGGGGTAAGACAGCTTTTAAGGTCAACCAGAAAGGCTGATTGCCCTCTCCTAAGCATCTATCAACAGTCCTTGGAAGAGCAGTCGGTACCAGCATAATTAAACACTGTGCCTTCTCTGAACAGAATCCCTCTTTGGCATCACGTCACAACTTGTGCTTCAACTGGAGATTTTCAGGTGGTCTATGTTTTGCTGCCTTGAATTCCTTTTATCATTTACTCACAGTTTTCAATCCCTTTTTTTCCCCATGTGTGCTGGAAACGAGGACAGTCAAAACTCGTAGAAGTTCTGCATTCCTCTGGTGCTCTCTTTCCACAGGGAGAACAGTTGCCCCCCTGCTGGATGGCAGGCAGCTCCCGTCCAGGGTGTGCTGAATTTGCAGGTCGCTTGTGGCTAGACTGTGACATGGCTTGTTGGGGATTAAGCATCCGGCTTGACAAGCAAAGCTGAGAAGGGACAGATAAATTGGACAATGGCTTTTACCAGCAGGGGCTGCTGCAGAGCAAGAATAGTTGGGCTGTTCTGGTTAATCCAAAGGAAAATGTGTGAGAATGTTCGTTCAGCTGGGGCAAGAGATGTGGGAGAGAGAAAAGAACAGGAGATCATGAATACAATTAAAATCGGTCAGGGAAATAAAGAGAGCGTGTGTGTGTGTGTGTGTGTGTGTGTGTGTGTGTGTGTGTCTAGCAATATATAACACAAAATTCTTGGGAGAAGAAGAATGAAGCAGTATCAGAGAAGTTCAAAATTAGTAATTTACATGGCAAAACCAACATTTTTTAAAAATTTGAGAATCATAAATATTTTTGCAAACATTGCTAGAGATGCCGATTTAAAACTGCAGAAATGACTCCCCGCATCACTCTCACCCCCTGTCCCCAAAGAAAAACCACACTCCTTGAAGATATTGTAGTACATCTTCTTCAGGGGAGATGCCTACTCAGAGAAATAAATCAAGTATTTGTATACTTGCCCATCGTTTGTTTCTCCAAGACAGTTTTCTGTGAATTGTAGCGCCTTAAAAATATATGGCAATTGCACGGATGGGTAACACATTATATACTTACTAAAGAAAGTTATCTGGAGTGTATGGGCTTCTGCTGGCATGTCATATTCAGAAGGGGAAAATTCAGCTACATTGTCTTAGAGTGGGATTTTCCTCTGTGTTTGGAATACTGACAGTTCTGAATATAAAGATGCGTTCCTGGTATACCTTCCCCCCACTCCAAAGGTTCAGAGCTGAGTGAAGGTATAGGAAAGAAAACACCAGGATGCTATCTGTTGACCGCACATCACACAATATTGAGAAGAAGTGGTTCTTAAATTTTCATTCCGTGTATAGTCTAGAAGAGCTTTATCTATTTATATAGATCTAGTCTTTGTAGCAATCACAGTGTTCTTTAATACAGAATTCTAATTCTAGTAATAAAACGAGTAAGGGGAATGTGTACATGGAATGAAGAAGTTGGAACACCTGTTAGCAGAATCTCATGGGGGAATACTGGTTCTAATAGGAATGCATTTGCTTTACCCAGTGGTTCAGGAATATCAGCTAAAATGTCATGCTAAATGAAGGGAAGGAAATGGAAAAACTGTTGAGTTTAGCTTTATATAAATACTGCAAATACTTAGGTATGCATTGGATTTTTGATATCTAATTTAAACTAGTATCGATCAGAATTCTTTTAAAATGACATTTGGTACCTTGAAAGTGGTCCAGAAAGTCTTTATGAAATGATATGTTATCATTTCTTCCAGGTAGGAAGAAGGATTAGCTGAAAAACGGACTGAAAGCTAATGCATGAGTGAATCAGGTTATAAAACTGATACTATCTATGAAAGTCCTCAAGAATTCAGTTCACTTCAAGGAAAACTTATTTAGCATTTACTAAATGCCAGGTACTGTTAGAATTAGCAACCATTAGAAGACTAAGACAATTTCATTGACCTAATGGAACTTAAAGATTGTTGGGAAAGATGTCATTGAATTTCTAAACTGTAGGAAAAGACCTGTGAAAGAGATAGCCCTGTAGTGCTACAGAAGTTGAGGCCGAGGTGTCTGTATCTGTGCTGGGAGTATGGTGAATACTGAACGTAGACTGGGAATGAGACAGGCTTTCTGGAGAAGATACCTAAGTTGATTTTCAAGGATTAAGTGCAACTAACTAGGAAAATGGGTCTTGTGGTTATCTTAATGGGATCATTTGTATGTTGTAACATCTTAATTTTTACTATTTCTTTATGTGACTCTATCTTATTTTTCAGAACCTCTAAATAAAATCTCTCTAAGGACAGCCTGTCAGTCAAAGGATTCAGTCATTCAACAAATTATTTTATTAATTTAACTTATTTTAGTGAGCGAGAACCATATATTCATTGATAAGCAACTAGTGAGAATCTACTACATGCCACTGTTCTCTGCACTGGGTTTAGACCTGTGTGATAAAGACTTTTTCTGCTCTCATTAATCTTATATATCATACTACATAGGCTTAGACCAAATCTATGAACAGCAGCTCTCACAGTTTATAAAACACTTTCCTATGCATACTTTAATTTTTACAACAGTTCTGTAGCATAGTAAGCTGTCTGCCTTCTCTCCTGTCCTTCGAGTTAGACTGTCTCACTTGCATATCTGTGAAGCATTAAGTGTGAATCACAGGACCCCAGGATGACCTCTCATCTAGGGTGACCTCAACATGATCCTAAACTTTGAATTTTGAACTTTAATTCTGTTTATAGACTCTTGGTCAAATTTAACATATCAAATTCAATAAATATTTGTTGTTCCCATGAGCTAAGCCCTGTTTAGCATTGGGGATACCATCTCAGGGAGGAAAAAAGTCATATAATCTGAAGTAAATGTATAGTTACATTCTGTGATAAACTCGTGAAGGAAAGTCACATTGTGCAATGGGGAGGTATAACGTGGTGGGGAGACAGGAGAAGGGAAGGTAGGTTAGTGACAGGTTCCAGTAAGAATTTGTTCATGTGGGTGTTTAGGAAGAGTGTGTTGGAGTCAACTAAGAGAAGTTTTATGTGCATGCATGTGTGTAAGACAGATTGATTCCAGGAAGAGGAAAAAGTGTGAACAAAAGTAGATAGGTTGATGTCATCTGTGTCAAATGATCAGAGGGAGACACAGGTGTGAGGTGAGGAGTCTGGAGAGGTAAGAAGGTCCCAGGTCATACATCTCTTAAGAGCCAAGGGAAATACTGAGGAATTTTGAGTTAGAGGGTAACAAGGTCGGGTTTGAAATATTGGGCTGGTTGCAGTGTAGAGAACCAATTGGAAAGAGTCAAGAACAGATATGGGAAAACCAGTAAGGACAGCAGTCTAGGGGAGAGATGGTAGTAGTTTGGTCTGGGGTGGTAGCTGTGAGAATGAAGAGAAATAAGTGAAGTGCAGAAATATTTAGGTAAAATCTTGGGGTTTATAGATCATTAGATGTGGAGGTATAAACTTGACCCATGTATTTCTGGATTGTACGAATGACGTTCACCGAAAGAAGGAATGCTGTTTGAAATCCAGGTTAGGAATGAGAGAAGATCTTGAGTTCATTTTGGGGCATCATGAGCTTGGAGAGTTCTTTATACTAATAGAGGTTTTAAGTAGAAAGTTGATTTCCTAGGACTAGAGGCCAGAGGAGAGAGCTGGAGTGAATATAAACAATGAGAGTCATTAATATATAGATAAGTCATTGAAGTTACACTCATGGAAAAGTGTGAACAAAAGTAGACAGGAGAGAAAGAAAAGGGCTTGGGAATGATGCTACCAGTAGCCAAATATTAATAGCTGAGGAAAGGAAAATGGATCAGGGAGGATGGTTAAGAAGAAATACACAAAACAAAATAAAATGAAACAAGAGAATGCAGTCCTGTCACTCAGGCCAGGGAAAGAGAGTTTCTGGAGCGAGGGAGTGACCACTGATATTGAATATTCCTTAGAGATCAATTAGGATGAAAAATGAAAATGCCGGTTGAATCTGGCCCAAGGTTGGTTGATCATAATGAGAACCAAGGAGTCCTTCAGAGGGTCGATGGGCTGGGAGCCAGCTGAAGAGGCTGACGGCAGCATTGGGCAATGAAGGGGAGGTAAGAGAGAGATGGGAAACTGAGGGGAATGCAAACGATTTTTAAAAATAGAAACGATCCACTTGAGAGGGAAGCAATGACAATATAAGAAAAAGAGATAATCAACAGGAGAAAGAGAAAGGTTCGTAGGAAGGCAGGCGGGAGAAAATCCATAGTGTGGGTGAATGGATTGACCTAAATCGGGAGGAAGGGCCCTCCTGCTAGTAAGAGGAGGGATTGGGGGGGATGTAAGCCGTCTAAGGGTCTGGCAGGGAGGAGCGATGGCATTCTCAGGTGCTTTCTCTTTTCCCTCTTAAATGGGGCCGTTACATAAAATAAAGATGGCAGTTGGGGCTGGCATGTGGCCTCTGTGTTGTTGGAAGTTTAGTTTTCCCTACAGAGTTGGACTTGGTTCGTCCTTCTGGCTTTAGATATCAGGAGTTGCTTTCTCATGTACAAATCTAGCCTTGGAAGTTGGGGTGAGCTCGGGGGTGGTCAGATGACCAGGGAATCGAGTAATAGCTGAATTCTATTTCAGGCTAAAGTTAACATTCCCAGTGAAGGAGAGATGCAAGTAAGAAGTAGTGGAAAGGCAGGGGAGAGTGAAATTATATTGCCAACTTGACCTGGGCCAGACCTCAGCTCAAAGCATTCTGGGAGGCTAGACTGGAGCACATGATCCAGAGGTCGAGAGCCTTGCCATGTCCACCTCTTTCACCCCCATCATCAACACAAACAAACAGCAAACCTGTATTTCAGATTTTCACTTATTTCAGCTGACTCCATGTAAGAAAAGGGATGTATGAGAGTACGTGTGTCCTCAGTGCCTTGGATAAGCTGACCACAGGCCCAACATGGGGCTCGAGTCCTGGCTTAGGTGATGGGAGCTCTTATTCCAAGACGGCCTCGTGTGTGGGGCAGCATCCAGAGACTGGAGCCCCGATCAGCAGCCCTGGAGAGGTCGCACGGTCTTTTATATCTGGGACATAAACCCAGACATTCTTCTTGCGAATGGAGTACATTTCACTTAATCACACAGAAAAAATGGTCCACAAATATCAAGTTTGGTGGCCAGTTCTGGTTTAGGGTAAATTGTTTCCTAGTTAGAATAACGTACTATGCTTTCCCACTTACTCGGTGTTAACCCTGTTTTTCAGTGACAATAGCAAAGAAAAACATCTTCCATTGACCTTGTTGATCCAGATGCTACTACTGTTTCTTCTCTTCTTTCATAGCCGAATTCTTCTGGACACTCCATCTGCTTTCTTCCTCTTCTCAGTGACTTCATCAATCCCCATTGTCTGCCTTCTCCCCCAGATAATATGCTTAGAATTCACCAGTAACTTTTCAATGATTGAATTCAGTTTTTTTTTTTTTTTTCCTTAGTGCTGATTACCATTGATGGTTATAGAATCAGACTCTACTCAATTGGCTTCTGTGGCAGTTTATCCTTCTCATCCTGTGTCTGTCTAAATACTGTCCTGCTCAGTCATGTCAACCTGTTCCTTCTCCTATCCTACATCTGAAGATATTTACTAAAGCTCTGCCCTCAGCCTCTATTTCCTCCCCGTTTCTTCCTGGAAGACCTTTTATGATTCCAACTATCACCCCTAGGCAGATAGATCCAAAATTTATTCCTCTAGTCCTGACATTTCTTCTGTGCTCTAGGCTCATATCGCCACCTAAATTACACAGAGATCCTACTGGGTGCCCTGCCACTGTCTCAAATTTAATAGGTCTAATGCTAAATCAATCATCCTTTGGACTTAGTATCTTTTTCAGTAAAGTGACTGATTCATCTATCTGGATGACAGCAGAGGTTCTCAAATCCGACTGATCATCAGATTCATCCCAGTGTAGAATTCTGTACTCGGGAGTCTAAAAAGCTCTGCAGGTGTTCCCGGTGATCAGCCGCGTTGGAAGGACTGTTCTAGGGAGAGGATCATCTTAAGTCATTGATCTTATTTCCTAGGATGTCACAAATTTATTCTGCACTCTCTCTTCCTGCAAATAAGCACTGTTATTTAATAGCAATGCGACACTGGGAAAGTTGCTTCATTTCCTTGAGATTCAGTTCTCTCACCTGTAAAGTAAATATCAAAATACCGATGGCAGGTTATTGTCATAACGAGTGATGTTAGGTGAGTAAAATATGCAGTTTAGTGACTTGTACACATCAGGGGCTTTCTCATTTGCTCGCCTCTACCTCTATCCTTTCTAGTCCATTCTTCACACCACTAACACGTTGATTTCCTGTAAGTGTCACTTTTATTTCGTCACTCTTCCTCGTGACCTCAGTGGTTTCCCGTTACCTTCAGCCATGATACTGAGACCCTTAGCAGTCTGTGGTGTTTAACTACCTTTAATTTTTGATTTACCATCCATGTAATTCAAAACTTAGAAACGGATGGCTTTCTAAAAGTATGTGTTAGTAATTTTGAAATTCGGGTCAACCCCCGCCCATTGAACCACATTAAAAACTCATTATCTTGCAATGCTAGTGCACAAAAATGCCCTTGACCCTTTGTAGCAGAAAACCATATCCTTGTAATAAAAATGTTAAAAATAGTGGAAATAGCAGAAAGCAATTCCACTTCACAAGTATATTAAATACCTTAGCTACATGTACTTCTCTAACTCAGGAACTTCTGGGCAAAGGCCCCTGAGCGATTCAGCCTGGTCTGCAGTGGCTCTGAAACACAGTCTCACTAAGCTGTAAATGATTGATTTCAGATCATTCTTTGAGCTGATAGCAGGAAGAGAGAGCGCATGAAAAATTTGGATGCCTGGATTGAATCAGAGGCAGTAGCAAAAATAACTTAAATGTCTTACTACCATGGTTTTATTGTTTTAGCCTCCTTCAATCCATGTTGGGTCATTTACTTTTTATATTGTCAGGTACCTTGTCACTTTACTTTTTATAGTTCACCTTAATGATTAGGGTTGAAATATGCTGTTTTTAACTATTTGAGGGTAAAAAGACTTTCCCCAGAACTTCTCAAACCTAAGCTACCTTCTAGATAGTCACCCTAATAAGTAAGGCGATGTTAGGAGATTGTATTAAACATTCTTGCATTCTTGTTCTAAGACTACATCTTTTTTTTTTTTTTAGTTGCTATTTATTTTTCCAAATTCTGGCTCTTTCATAATTTATTTAAGAATGTTCCTACCGATGGGCATTCTCCCCTCCCCCAATTTTTTATTATTACCAACAATGATATAAAGTACATCCACATTCAAGACGAGCCTGTGAGTGTTTCTTTAAAATTGATTCTGGATATAGAGACAGGAGGGAGGCTCTGATGTGGGCTTGGACCTCATCACTGTGCAGGAACAATGCTCATGTTCCCCAGAGTCACCATTAGAGAAAAGATTCAGGTGGCAGAGTGAGGAAGAAATCGAAGGTGAGAATTTCCTTCTTATATTTACTCTCTGTCTACTTCTGCAAAAGTTTCATATTTTCAAAGTAGAAACTTAAGTTGAATTTCTCAATCAAGAATGGTCAGTACAGGAAGCTCCGGAAGAGGACACAGTGACACTTACTGAGCCCTCTGTCTGGTGGCCTTTCCCAGACCCAAGGGAAGAGAAGTTTTTCCTTCTCTCAGAGGGAATGAATGTGTGCACACACAGACGCTAAATTTAACCACCGAATTTGCATATAAAAGAAGTATTTACATGATAAACTTTGCTTTTCTCAGGGTGTGACTAGTGGGGCCTCTCTCTTTCCCTGGAAAGCCTCTTTCTCTGTTACTCTCTCTCTTTAGCTCCTCCCCTCCCTCTCCCTTCGTTCTCCTGCCCACTTGTAGACCTGGAGTTAAGACCTGGAATGTTTGGGTGGATTCGCATTTCAGAACTTAGGCTACTGTAACTTTGCCATATATTTTGAAATAAGAACGTGTGATGCCTCCATTTCGTTTTTCGTTCTCACCATAGATTTGGCTATTTGTGGTCTTTTGTGGTTCCATGTGAATCATAGAATTGTGTTTTTTTTTTTTTTGTATTTTTTAAAAAATTGCCATCGAGATTTTGGATAGAGATTACACTGAGTCTGTAGATCGCTTTAGGTAGCATAGACCAGGGGTCCCCCAACCCCCGGGTCACAGACCAGTACAGATCTGTGGCCTGTTAGGAACTGGGCCACACAGCAGGAGGTGAGTGGCCAGTGAGCAGAGAAGTTTCATCCGTATTTGCAGCCGCTCCCCGGCACTGATATCACCGCCTCAAATCATCAGGCACTAGATTCTCATAGGGGCACAGGTCCCTGATGCCCAAAAGGTTGGGGACCGTTGGTATAGATCTGTGACAATATGTCTTTACATTTATTTGTATCTTCTTTAAAGTCTTTCATCAGTATTTTATAGTTTTTAATACTCAAGTCTTTCCCTTCTGGTGCAGCTGCTATGGAAGTTCCTCAAAAAATTAAAAGCAAAATTACCATATGACCTTGCAATCGTACATCTGAGTATTTATCCAAAAGAACTGAAATCAGGATCTCAGAGTTACATTAGCATGCCCATGTTTATTGTAGCACTATTCACGATAGCCTAGATGTCCACTGGTATATGAATGGTTAAGGAAAATATGCTGTGTTTCAGCCTCACATGGAAATTCTGCAATGTTTGATAACATGAATGGAACCTGAGGACATTGTGTTATGTGTAATAAACCAGTCACAGAAGGACAGGTACTGCATGATTCCATTTACATGGCATATATAAAATAGTCAAATTCATGGAAGCAGTTAATGGAATAGTAGTTGCCGGGGGCTCGGAGGAGGGGGAAATGGAGAGTTACTGGAAGTTTCAATCAAGCAAGGTGAAAAGCTCTAGAGACTGGCCTTATAATGCCGTACATATAGTCAACAATGTGTATTGTACATTTAAAATGAGTTAGCGTAAATCTCATGTAAAGTGTTCTTACCACAACAAAATAAAATAATAAAAAAAGATGCTGTTGAAAAAAGAGCTTAGGTGAATAGAGAAAGCTGGCTAAGTAACTTGGCCTGCCACTGACTAATTATGCTGACCCGATCGAGGGACTTAGTTTTCCAAAGGGTCAACTTCTCTACCTGTAAAGTGGAAGTGCAGGAGCCTCCATCACGCAGGGTCACTGAAGGAACCAGATGAGACACTCCGTGAGGTCATGATGGTTTTTATCTATTGTCCAAAGCTCCTGCTGTGACTCCTGGTGCGTGTTTAGTACTGGGAACATATTCTGATACTTATTTTTACTGGTATATGCATTAGTCAATACCAAATTGCTTTCCCTTTTGGTATAACACATTTATTCAAGAAGGAAACAAAGGAAGCAGAAGAAAAGAGCAGAATTATTGACAGTTTCTCCTAATTCCCTGAGGTCTGATTTTACCTTCTGTGTTTAGGGCTCTCTTTTACTTTTAACCTACAGGCAAGGCAAATAAACACTGTTTACAATGTCCTTACAATATTTCCTTTCACCTCCTCTCCATCAGAAAGGCCATAACAATGACCAAAGTGGCTTGCACAAAAGGAGACTGTTCGTGGAGAGTCACATGTCCATTAACTCACCCAAAACAGATTGGGAGTTGTTAAGGCATTGTTCTATAAGGAGGGCTGCTTATCTGATTTGATCTGTCTATTATAAATATGACATTCTTCCTCCTCAAGTGAAAATGGCTTCGTTTTTTTCCCTGATAGACATATACATGTTCTTTGGGGGGTGGGGGGGGCAGGGAGGGAAGAGTGATGAGATTAAGTATAAGAAACCATTCACAAGTCTATTACCTGGAGATTCTTTTTATTAAAAGAAAGTATTTCACTCTACGAATATACCATAACACTTCTTACTAGACTCCTACTGATATTTAAATTGTTTACAGTTTTAAAAAATAATAATGTACAACGCGGTGATATATATTCATGTACACCAAGTTTTTCCCATATGGTCAAATCTTTCCTTTCAATAAATTCTTAACAGGTGTAATTTCTCAATGAAGGTATGCATTTCTAAAATACTCTTAATATATATTTCTAACATGTTTTAAATAAAGGCAGGTGCCAGATTGTAAAAGACCTTGAAAGTCATTTAAAGGCATTTTAGATTTTATGTGAGAACAAGAGTGAACCAGTTAATTATCAAAAGCAGGAATGTGACATGGTCAGACCTGAATTTTAGGTAGCTGTATCGGTCAGGGTTCAGTAGCCGACAAATGAACAGTCTTTACCCAGCTTCAGCAGAAAGGGATAATAGGGTATTAAGCAGCTTACAGACTAGTTGGAAGGTCTGGAGAATCTGGCTCTAGTCTGAGGTTCCATAAACAACAACTGCACAAGTCACAATGCCATGCCAGCTGGCCAAGGAACTGCTGTGTTTGTGGTCACCACCTCCCACTCAGTAACCAACATGCTTTGGTCAAACTCAAGAAAGCTGCTGAATTAGGAGCTACTGCTGATACTGTGGCTTGAACCTGGCAATCTGAAAGTTGGGGACCAGCTGGACATCAGAGCAATTTTTCCCAAAGCTAGCTGCACCTCAGAATCTCTTGGAGTGCTTTATGAGGTACTGGTACTTGGTCTATACCTCCAAAGACTATATTGAATTGACCTGAAGCAAGGCCCAGTCATATTATCCAATATAAAACAACAACAAAAACCTCTCTAGGTGCAGAGCCATTGCACAAGGACCCGCGTAGAGGTGGCACAGGACAACCAGTCTGCTTCCCTGTGAGTTCTCTCAGAGAGCTGTGTGACTCTACTTCATCATACTTACTTCATTCCCCTCACCTGGAAGATAGGAAATTCTGTATGGGAAACCAGATTGAAGGTTGATTAGAAAATGTAGTCCTTCAACATATCAGCCTCTGTTCATGTTGGCAGGAGGGTCCAAATGGTGTCAAGGGATCTAGTCTGTAGTATTTTCTACAATCAGTCAGTGTAAAGATAATGAAGAGTGTTAACTCGCAAGATATAATATTTGTCATGAGGAGACCAGCAGGGAAGAAATAGAGGTCTCTGTCATTAGTTCAGGTAATTAATGACCAGGGCTGACTTATGACACTAATAATAGGAAAGGTGGAGGATCTTATTTAGAGAAGAATTGAAGAGAGAAAAGAAGGTGGACTTGAATATTTAAGACATGTGGGTTGATGGAAAAGGAAGAGGATAGCAAGAATTTTGGCTTGGGTAATTTGTTGAATGGTCAGACCATTCATTTTGGGAGGAATGGGTTAGAGTTTAGCTGGAGAATGATAAATTCATATTTAACTGTTTAGCTTTAGATGTTTATGGATCATGAAGATGAAGATGTACAATAGACAGTTGGATAGCCCCATCTGCATCTCAAGAGAGAGAACTGAACAGGAAGTAAAGATTTAGGCATATCTGACCTTTAGATTTTAATGACTACCTGGCGTGGATGAGGTCACCAGGGTTAGGATCAGGAGTAGAATGAGAAACATCAATATTTAAAGTAAAGAAGGGGAGAGAAAGAGAAACTTACCCAGGAGAGAGGAAAATTAGTAGTGTATGGTCATAAAAAGTCAAAGAATAGATATATCTTCAACGAGGATATACAAATGGGTAACAAACACATGAGAAGATTCTCGGTATCATTAGTCATCAGGGAAATGTGAGTCCATACTGCAGAGATACCACTTCTTGCCAGCTAGGATAATTATAAAGGTGGGCAATAGCAAATGTGAAGGGTTGGAAAATTAGAACCCTCATACATTGCTGGTATAGTCACTCTAGAAAAACAGTTTGGCAGTCCCTTAAAAGGTTACATATAGAGTGACCACCTAAATCAACAATTTCACTCCTAGGGATAGACCCTAAAGAAATTGGAAACAGGTTCACATAAAAACTTGTACATGAATGTTCATAGCAATATTATTCATAATAGCCCCAAAGTGGAAACAACTCAATGAACATCAGTTGATTCATGGACAAACAATATGTGACATATCCATTGATGGGAGACTAGTCATCCATAAAAAGCTAGGAAGTTTCGATAGATGCTACAACATGGAGGAACCTGCAAAATATGCTAAATGAAAGAAGCCGAACACAGAAGGCCACGTGTCCTATGAGTCCCTTTATATGAAATGAACAGAATAGGCAAATCCACAGAAGCAGAAAGCAGATTAATGATTGCTAGGGGAAGAGAGAATAGGGATTGACTACTAATGGGTACAGGGGTTCTTTTAGGAGATGATAAAATATTCTAAAATTAGATAGTAACGCTTGATGCACAACTTTGTGAATATACTAAAAATCATTGAATTGTACTCTTTAAAAGGATGAAGTTCATGGCTTGTGAATTACATCTCAATAAAGCTGTTATTTAAAAAAAACTCAAGGGAAGAGAGCATTCAAGAAAAATATCTAGAGGTCAAATGTCAATTGCTGTGAAAATGTCAGGCTTCTATTGCAACAAGTTACATTGAAAAGAGCACTTCCAGTTGTCTGGCGAGGGTGCAAACCATAATGAGGTGTAAATGAGAGGTGCAAAAATACAGACTGTGATTTTAGGCGACTCTTTCAAGAACTTTATGAGGAAAGGAAAAGAGAAATAAGACAATAACTTGAGAGAATAATAAGAAGAAAGATAGAATTAACTTCGAGGCATCGTTTTGTTTTCATTTGGGCAGGAGAGCGGCTCACGCATGAGCCAGTGCTGATAAAGATCAGTCGGATAGGACAATAGGAGTGAGAGGCAAGAACACATATCCATCCCTGAGAAGCGAGGGGGTCGGTCTCGGTGTTTGAGAAGGTTAGTGCGTGCTTGAAATAACTGCTTTGCAAAAAAAGGAGAGTGATGACTGGGAAATAAAGCTGTTGGGTGGCCCTGAGGGTCTTATGGAGACTAGAGGCCTTGAGTATACAGGATGATACTGACCGTGCTATTCTCTGAATAGCTACCCTGTCCTACCGACAGTGTGCTGAGTCGTGTGCCTTTGCATGTGTGTCCGTGGTAATCTAGGGCTGGAGCTTCATGGAGTGAGGACAGCGGAAGTGCAGTGGGGTACAAGGACTGAGGATGTTGGCGGCGATGTGATTAAAATGAAAGACCGCATGGTTTCAGATAAGTAGGGAGGGAAGTGAGTTTCAAAATACGTTAATAGAGAAGAAATTCGAAGAATGAAGTGATTGGAGGTCTCGGTAACATCAAATAATTATAAAAAGTACTCTGAGGTATTGCATGCTTCCTCAGTAGCGTCATGCTAAGCGTTATGGGTTATAGTATCCTCTCAACAACAATTATTCTTTCCATAAAAAAAAAAAAAAAAAGCTTAGCGAGATTAATAAACTAGCTCATGTCCATACATTTCTGAACATGGCAGATTTGCTACTAAGTCTACAGTCTTAGTCTAAGTCTACATTTGCTCTAACCTCTGCAGAGGTTTGCAGCTACAGGTATTGTATAAGTAAGTAGCTGAGTGAGAAAATTAGAAGGATGGGAGCTGTGGTTATTAGATTATAATGTTTAAATTTAGGAAATCAGCCATGAATATTTCAAGTGATGACAAAGGAACAGGGCCCATCCATGGGACGTGGGTCATAGAATGGTAGGAAATAAAATTAGGGAAATAAAGGAATGCTTGAGGCCTGCTTCTGGATATATTGTTCATACTTGCTCTACTTTCTTGGAATAATGGCAGAACTTGGAATAGAGAGGGAGACTCTGAATTATAGACTAGGAATATTTTAGCAAATGAAAAACTAAAGGAAGTTCATGCTAGACAGTGTTTCTGAAAAGAACAACATGCTACAATATCGTGGGTGAGAAATGATTTGGAAGTGGCAGTGGGGACCATATCCCAATGCTGAGATTTGTAAAGTTTAAGAAAATCAATAGACTCTCCTGGAGAGAGCAGGAGCAGAAGAAGAACTGGTCTCAGAGCAGACCGAGGCTTCAGTTTAAGGCAGTGGGCCTTGATTTTTTTTTTTTTTCTTTTTGGATTCCTTCGAAAAGCATTTGAGAATTTGATGAAAGCCATAGACTTGTTTCTAGGGAACTGCATGTAAATACACATATGCATAAGATTATATACAGTGTATTCTATTGAATGGAAAATTGATTTCTTTTCAGAGACAGAATGTAAAATCAATTTCTACAAATCATTGCATCTTTCAGTCTTGTCTTTTCATGCAAACAACAAATGGTCATTTCCTTAAAAATTGACATAATTCCAAGTTATGCAACTTTTAAAAATAAGTTTTACCGTGCTTTAAAGCAAACCTTAATGAAAAAGTAAGGGTTATTTACAAAAAGGGGAACTAAAAAGGAAGAGAGAGAGGGAAGGAGAGAGGTATATAGCTGGACTTTGATGTGGAAAAATTTGCCCAAGGATTACTTGGACACTTATTTTTATTTTGATGCTAAGAAATGTGCAACACCCTGGCTTCGAAAGGTTGAGAAGTGGAACCAACGCTCTCGTGGTTCGCTTTGCCCAATGAGGGTAGACTGTGTAGGCAACTCAGAGATCATCAAAGTCTCTATGTTGGGTCGTTGAATTCAGGTGACATCATTTATGTTGTCCTCCAACCAAAGAAGCTCCCTTTAAGAAAGACTATGACATGACTCTGTAGTGTCAGCAGAAAAACAATGAATTCGTGTTTTGATTCCAAGGTCATCTGAGTAGAAGTAGCATTAAAAAAAAAAGATTATTTAAAAAAATTTTCGGATATCATAGTTTTCTGCTTGCAGAGGCATAAAAGCTTTGTCATTCTCAATACTAGATTGTGGGAACGGTTTATTAACATTACATTTATATACTGCTCTGCTTCCAACATTCTTTGCAAAAGTGAGCAGCTTGACCGGAAATGCACAAACTTCTGCAGCGGTCTCCCTGACAATGAAGGAGGGCCCCAAGTAAAAAAACATACCACATTAATGTGGCCAAACATTGCTTCCAAATAAGGCAAATCAAGAATGGATCGTGTTCTGAAAAACTGTTCTTGGAGTTTTACCTCTTCTCTTACTCTCTCTCTTTCCCTGTCCCTCTCAAAAACAAAACAAACAACTTCTCCCCTGCAAAAAATGTGAAATATTTATTCAGAGGTTAATTAGATGCTTCAAGATTTGCCCTGTAGAAAATCAGAAAACTTTGGCATAAAAGTAAAGAATTTCACATTCTGCTTTTATTTCCTGATGAAACCTCAGGAAAAACTGGTCAGTCATTCACTTTCTGATGAAGTTAATAACTTTGTGGAAAACGAAATTCGATGCCAGTATATACTGATGGAGGCAGCAGTGAGTCACATGGACATATGGAGCTTCTTTATTCAATAAGCTGTCAAAAATGTCAAGCACACTTCACTTGTTCGCTTTGCCTAGAACATTCTTCTTGCAGACATCTGTGTGGATCGCTCACAACTTCCTTCATATCTCTGCTCAAATGTCATCTTAGTGAGGTCCCCTGATCTCCTTTTGCAAAGTGGCACCGAGCTCCCCCACCCGCAGCTGATGTACCCTACACCACACGGTGTTTTCTCCATTCTCCATGGCTCTTATTAGCAGATGACTTCATTTATGCTCGTCTGTTTATTGTCTGCCTCTTCCGCAGGGGTCTGTGTGCCACGAGGGCTGAGCTGCGGTAGTCTGGTTCACCTCTCTCATCCCTGGCACCTAGAAGCATGTTAGGCACTGATAATATAAATACGTTGAGTAAATGCCCCATCCATGCAGAGTACAGGGGTTTGTCTGAGAACCTCCGGCAGAGGAGGGTTTCTCGTCTGTCCCAGTTGTTGCCCTTCACTGCTCACTCCTAACTCGGGCTGGGGGCTTCTCGGGGGACACTGCTGGCCTTTCCATCACCCCTTTGCCTCGGGCATAAACAGAGCCTTTGTTTCCTTTGGAAGGTTACACCGAGACCGGTTTTACTGAATTCGTGAGGCTTTCATGAGATGATTTTATAAGAGTAGAAGAAGAGGATTTCATAAGAGTAGGAAAAGCAAACTTGGAACTCCCCTCACTTGTCATCTTGTCACAGGGGCTTTGCTGACTTCTTCCCATGGCTCCAGCCATTCCACGGTGGTCACAATCAGTGTGACCTGTTCTTCCTCAGTTCAGAAGCATTTCTCCCACCTTCTCCCTTTCCTCAACCTCAATTCCCCCATGAATCCCAACCCCAAAGAAAACAAAAGAATAATTCATTTCTCTGGCTACATAGGTGACAAGTGAACGTCACCTATCATTAAAAAATGAAACAACAAAACAAAGCAAACCTCTCAAAGCAAGACAAAACAAAAAAAACAAGTCAACAAACTCTCATTGCCCAGAAAGACACTCTCAGATTTCTTCGTTATGTTATGTTACTTGTGGTTATAGTACACAAACTCCAAAGATGTTAGTCTTCCATAAATAAAGTGATTATTTAAGTTTTTCTTCTACCTTGATTCAGGTTTCCCTCCACCACATCCTTCGACCAGAATTTCCAAATAGTTGCAGTTTCAAAAACACAGTGATATCTGTGTGTTTCTCTGTTTCTCTTTTGTCTTAGGAGAGTCACCCTGGCTGAATGTGGAACCGAAGGTAGCGAGGGCAATATCAGAAGCCCAGGAAAGATCGCAGTAATCGTGGTAATAGATGACATTGGCTTGGACAAGAGTGATGGCTGTGGGTACAGAGAAGTGTATGGATTTGAGAGATATTCAGGGGGTTCAGCACATAGGAGTCGGACAGTGAGTGTGTGGAATGAAGGGGAAGAGACACTGAGGAGTCAAGGATGGATCTCGATTCCTAGCTTGGCGAATTTTCAGTAATGTTCCAGTCTCTCTGATTCTAGTGTTTTAATGAAATCTGGGGCCGCAAATTCAAGGTAGACTTTTATATTTGCTAGATTCATGCTTTTATTCATACAAGCCTTTCAACGCAAGAAAAGATTGTGGCATTTCAAAGATAAAAGCAAAACCAGAAGATATAGAGGCATGCTTGTAGTTTATTACCTTTGAGATTTCCTGCAAATTTGTGCTTAAAGTAACAATGATAGATCTCTTTAATCATAAGGTGGAGACATTTTAAAAAATGTGGTTAATAGGAAACAATTCTAAACATTATGTTTTTAATGATGATTGCATGTTACTTGATCATACGCACTTAAAAACCTAGACTTCTTTTTATAAGGGATTTCCTTATAGTACAACAGCATTTTTTTTTTTACTAAGACGTTCCAAATAATAGGAAGAAAACTTAAAAATTAATCTTTTTAAGCATATCACTTACCCCTTGAAACATCCCTCTTTCACAGATGGCATGTCAGAACTTCTGAGTTCAAACAAATCAAGGTGGAAGATGAATTGTTTAAGAAGAGTTTGATGATGTCAGAGTTAATCAGAACAAGATTCCCGAGAACAGAGTTGAAAGATTTGGGAGGGACCGGAACAGTGGGTGTGGGTTGGTGAGAACGAACAGCAAGCAGTTTGGGGATCAGAGGACTGGATGGATAAGAAGGCTGATCACTAAAGATGATCACTGGAATGTGAACTAGCTGGTTTGAAGGTTGACACACAATTGATCTTAGCCATTCTCTCACTGATGGGGAAATACATCCTTCTCTGAAGATACCAAGGACTTGGATTGGTTGCAGCTCCAAAGAAACTTGTGGATGGGAACTCCGGCCCTGTAGGAGTCAGCAGTATTCCATATTGATTACTTAGAGTCTTGGTTGCAGCCAGCACATCTTAGAAGCATTTCAGAGTTGTTTAACGTTTATTTTATTTTAGCCTCAGTATTTTTCACAAGGAAATGTAAAGAAAGTTTAGTGCTCCTTGTTTTGCGTTTATCTAGAAACAAGAAAAGTAGAGTCCTTAAAAGAAAACCAATGGTATTTCCCTTTCATGTCTATTACTGAAGTACCTTATGGAACACATGTCACTTTTGAGTCTCTCTTTATTCCAAGCTTCTGAAAGTGATTACACCTGGTTTGTCAAAAGGGTCCAGACATTTTCTTATCTCTTATACAAATTATGTACGTTTCTTATGTCATTTCATATAGTGACACTGGATTATGTTGTTCTGGTTTTTCTCTGCCATGGTTCCCTGTTCTTTCCCTCTATATACTTATCGTAATTTAACAAATTAATATTTGCAAATTTGGTTTTTATCTTTCTCTCACTAGACTATAGATGTCAAGAGAGCATTAATCACACCTGCTCTATTTCCCCTTGTATCCCCAGTACCTAACCCAGTACCCAGCATGGGCAATTGCACATCCAAAAAGTTCTTGATCGATTAAATGTGTCCTTAAAGGAATGTTTTGCAGTTTTTCTTTACATAATTTCTATGAAGAAAACATTCAATCTGTCTTTATGGCAGAACATTTTCTCACTTTATGGGGGAATCTGACCATGACTACAAAGAACAAATTGTGCAAGATGGTTAACAGTACATGTGCAAATAATTTATAAAGTAAAAGTAAATTATTATTAAGATTACATGATTTTCTCTTTGGTGGAATAACTAAACTTCTTTGTTGCTGAAAAGAGAAAAAGTCAGATGTCAGTAAATCTTGGTTTCATTTCTGGATGTATATGTGACTTTGGGTAAGTCATAAACTATGAGCTTAAAAATAGGAAACTCACATGATCATATTTTTCCCCCCGCAGAATGTTATGAGGATAAAACGAGATAGTTATACATACATATATAGTAAATATTTTTACTAAAAATAATAGTGTATAAACATATATAATTATTTCTCTTGATCTGGCTGTGTATACAGTTAATATTTAAAAGATAGGAGATGACTACATAAAAATGATAAAAATCGTCATGGTAACTATTTATTGGCATTTTAAATGTGCCAAGCATTGAATTGAATGCTTCCCGTATATTTTTTATTTAATTCTCACAAAAAGATACTATGTTTTTCCATCCCCTCCTCCACTCCTCTCACTCTCTCTCGAACTCACTCCGTGAAATAAAGTGCTGTTCCCACCACTCCCTGCATCTTTTCTTTCCTGGGTCACCCGTGGCCTCAGTGTTGACAATACCAAGAGTCATTTCTGCCCCCATCTCAACCACTCTGCAGCATACGACAGTAGCTCATTCCCTCTTCCCTAAAGTACTTTATTTGCTCACTTCTAAGAAACTACCCTCCCATAGCTTTTTTGTGTTTTCCTCATCTTCTTGACGTCTAGATATTGGCAATTCCTCGAGGTCAGACCCAGGACCTCTTTTCCATTTTAATACGCTCACAGAGAGATCTCACTCAGTCCTCAAAGTTTATTTATACTCTGATAATGCCCCAATTTTATAATCCATCCTTGACCTCTTTCCTGAATGCATACTTGCTTTTCCAGTGGTCTACTGAATATTCCCACATGGCTACTTATTGGTAACTCTAAATAAACTCTTTATAGTTCTCCTTATCTGTTTCTTCTTCAAGTTACTTTATTCACTCAGTTACTTAGTCTCAATACTTTGGAATCATTCTTATTTTCTTTCTTACAACACACATTCAATTTATCAGAAGCTACCTCGAGTCTACGTTCAAAGGCATGGATCTGACCACTTTTAGCTGCTACCAAGTGTCCTCTTTCTATTTTAAACCACTGCCATTAGAATTAGCTATTCTAATTGCCTTTCTTGGTTGTTCTCTTGGTTCCCTTAGGACCTGAAGAGATCCTCTCAAAGCATAAATTGGACCCCTATTTAAAAATGTCCAATACCCTCCCTTCACAGAAGAAAGTCCAAAACCCTACCATGGCATCAAATTCCTATATAATTACCTTTTTAATTCAACTCACAGGTCACTGAGCACCAGCCTCATGGATCTCTCTGATTTTTCTCAAGTTCACCAGAGTCTTCCAGACTGGGGATGTTCGCATTTGCTTTTCTCTCTGTGTAGAAAGTTCTTCACATTGATCATTGCCTCATGCCCTCGGGTCTCTGATCAAACGAGACCTCCTCAGAGGCCTTACCAGCTCCCACTCTTGTCTGATCACTATCAGCTTCTCCAGAACTGTTTCCCTTGGACAATTATTGCTATCTGAGATGATATTTTAACTTTTTAATTGTAAGCTGTGTGAGGGTAGTTCACTATAGTATCCTTTCTGTTTAAAACAGCACTTGCCATATGGCTGTGTAAAATAAAAATAATTTTTTTTTTTTGATGGTTAATCTGACTTTCCCTTCTTCAATAGCAAAGTTAACTGAGAATTAGTAGTCACGTCACTTCATCAAGATCACATAATTAGCAAATGGTATAGTCGGGATTTTAATACCGTTCTGAAGATAAATCTTGACTTCTTTGATGAAGGATATTTATTTAGTTTTTTATTTAAAATTTGCATGAAAATGTACACATAGAAAAACAGAAATTTTAGGCCTTTAACTTAATAAATAATACAAAACTAAGTGTATTTATGTAAGTAAATCTTGCACTTTTAGTTACCATGTCATACTGCTTCCTTTTTTTATAGTATACTGTTTTCACCCAATATGTAATTTTCTTGGAAATTCAAGATCCTAACATTTCCATAAACATTTTGCTATCATTATCAAAATATTTGTACGCGCGCTCACATGTCAACATTTGCTGCCTTTCCCAGGATTTAAGGTCCACACACATCCACACTCATCAGCTTATGTTTCAACTTCCCCGAAGGAAGATTTAAAGAGGAGAAAAACACCTTCCGAAACACATTGATGCAAAAGATTGCTAAAAACAATCAATGGCACATCACTGACAGTTGGGTAAATGTACAGATCTTTAGAATTTCAGACTGTAAAGTGAAAGCGGTATAGTCAGGTGACTTTTATCTTTTTGATCCCATGTCCAAGTTTCGCATAGGCCGGAAGCGATGCTTAAACCATAACACCCTTACAAGAGGAGATATCGACTTCGGCATTAGAGAAGACGTGGTGCCAGTTACTGCAGTGAGATTTTACTGATTTTTAACACGAGAAAGATTTCTTGAAGGGGATATCTGGCAATTGTCTTTTTAAAATGCTAAATTTTTCTCCTCTCTTAACCAATTACTCCATTTTTATTTTGTCCACATGTAAAGAAAAAAAAAACTTGAGCATAGAAGGCAAAGCTCGCAACAGATCAGTTTTGTCTAGAGTTATGTCAATGTCGTAACGTTTGGATGAAAGTTGGAAAACCAGTCTTGTCGTCTGATGCCAATAGTGGAATATTTGAAAATCTGAAAACATTTTAACTTTTGTCTGAAATATAATAATAGTGTTTATGGAATCATGGTTCTAGTACTACTACTAGTTGTGTGACTGTACATTACTTACGTTGTTTGTGTGTCAATTTCCTAATGAGTAACCTGGGGATTATACTAATACCAGTCTCATGCGATCTTGCCAAGGGTCAGATGAGACCATGTTAAGTGCTCAAACAGCGTCTGGCATGGTGTGAGGGCTCAGGAGTTGTCAGTGTGTGCGTGACTACTAGGTCAGCGTTTCTCATCCTTGGTATTGTTGATGTTTTGGGTTAGATCTTTTTTGTTTTTGTGTGTTGGCCTGTGCATTGTAGTGTTTAGCAGCATCCCTGCTCTCTACTTACTAGACACCAGAAACAGCCCTCACTTCCCCACCCCCGCGAGCTCTGATAACCGAAAAGGTCTCCAGACATTGCCATTCGCCCCTTGGGTGGCAAAATCGCCCTGTGTTGAGCACCGTTGTACTAGACAAATGCTATATGTATTTTATCTCTTAATTTTTACAACAAACTATGGGATAAGAATTTAAGAACCTTAAGTATTTGCCCAAGACCATAGCTGCTGACCGTGGGAGCTATTGCTAGTCTATGCCTCTGCCTGACAGCAGAGCTTTGATAGTCTGTGAGTTATGCCTTCAGTTTTGGGGTTGTTGCTATGTACAATGCCAAAAAAAAAATCAACATGCCTTTGCATTTCTGCTTTTCCTACACCAGAGCCTGTCTGGCTTTACAGCCCAATTTCCTTCCTCTTTATGACTTGCTGTTCTTGTCTGCATTGAAGAATTCTGTACTTTTCTATTAGAACCCAGCTGATGATTGAGGCTTCTCATCTCTACAACATATCAATTGCATTCTCAGCTTGACATTAAAGCAAAGTTTCCACCCGCAACTATCAACGAATATAATCTGCACCACTGGTACTTGTCAGTGAGAGTAACACTGAACCGACTTTTGCTTAACAATTCTTATAAGCTTCCTTGAGAAGAATAAATTCAAAGTTTTACCTAAAAAAAATTTGTAATACTTTGAGGACAAGGTAGAGAATAAATAAATAAACTGGTAAACCTTCCTTTGCTTAAAAATTAAGAACAGACAACTCCTAAATAGTGTGTGAGTGTGCTGATTGTGGCCTTTCCTAGACCTTTCGTCGTCATAGGTTTCTAAGTTCTTTCTGTTTTTAATGATGTAGATTTGTATTCGGGTAGGTGGAGGCAGAGAGGGAGGTTAATTTGCATTTTTCCACCCTTACCTCACTGGAGCCATCTGCTACATTTTTCACTCTTGTGGCTCCGTAATATTAATATGTTATGGATTCTCTTAGGCGTGGTCAACTCCTTGCTGTTTCTTTTCTTATTTTCTTTTCTTTTGGCAACCAGTTAATTATCATGCTCAGAGTTGGGCCCTCAATTCGCAACTCTTCTCACTTTCTGTGTCCTTTCAGCAATCTTACCCAGTCGCATGGTTTTAGATACTGTTGTTTACCAGTGGATTCCCCCTCTGTGTCTTTAATTTCGGCCCGCGCCCTGAGCATCGGACTCATCAGTGCAGTTCCCAGTTGAGCATCTCTCCAGGAATGTTCCAGCCATTTCTGTTCCGCATGTTCTCTGTAAATCGGCTTCTTTTTCTCAGTCGGTGGCACCACTATCCACTCAGCTGCTCAACCTAGACTTTTTGTATCTTAGAAGTTTTGCGATCTCATCTCCATGACAAGCCCTGTTAGTCACCAGGTTCTGATACCTCTACCCCTAAATGTCTGTTCAGTTCATCTTCTTAAATATTTTCTGTCACCGTCATTATCTTTCGTCAGAACTGCTGCCGTCCCCTCTCCGCAGGTCATCAGGACAAGGGAACATGCAATGCATTAACGGGACTGTGAGACCTCTTCGAAGCGCCCGCATCTCTCTGTCACTTTTTGTTGTCGCCACCGGCCTTTCATTGGGTCTCAGACAACACTGAGTTGTTTGTGGTTGTCTATACCTAATACATTGATTTCCACTCCTCTGCTTCTGGATTGCCCTTTCCCTAATTTCATTCAGAAAACTTTAGTTAAACTTTACGTTCTCTCCCTGATAATCCCCTCCACCAGTCCTCTGTTACAGTTATTCTGGTTACTCTTCCATATTGCTTCATAATTATTAAGTTCTCTTTCTTTACCTCTGTATATCTTTTGTACGCACACAGAGCCTACTCTTGAGGATAGACGTAGTGAATACTCCGTAAATGATTGTCGAGTGAGTGACTGTCAGCGATCTCACTGAACTGGTGGCAATCTACTTAACGAAAAAGGGCTTTTAAAAATAATTATCTCTCAAAACAGTGAAAATATTGCGTGATATACCAATGGGGGTTAGCCCTGATTCTTAAATTAAGTAGAAGACTATTACTTTTATTCACCTAACATCCTTTAGTAAATGTTTTTCTGGTATGTGACAGAGATCCTGAGCTGTCAAACTAGATGTTGGTGGAAACCTCTTACGTCATAGGGAGCAACGTGTGGTCGTTGGGATTAAACTCTGGATGGGAAAGTGGGATGTTGGATCCCGGGCCGGCACACTTGGTCACCCCTCTTTGCTCCAACGTGTTGTCCTTGAAGCTATTTTCTTTAGGGGAGAAGAGTAAGGATGGGGGGAACGTCAAAAGATAAAGAATGTGTGTGCTTTCAACTTTTTATACCAAACGCACCATTTAAAAATGGTAGATATAAAAATATAAAGTTGAAAAACATGTAGAGAGAATAGTTTTTCACATTACAAACATAATATCTGACTTTACTAAAAGATCATTGCAAAATTTACTTAAGTAGCAAGATCTCAGTGAATTAAAAAACGATGTGATTAAAAACTATTCACATAACTTTTCAGAAACAGATTGGAAGTATTAGAAGACACCTGTTTAGATTCATAAACATATACTTCCTTGTTAGTGTTTATGTTGCTATGAATATAATCAACATCCCTTTTCACTGTTGTTTAAGTGTAATTACATTTATGATAAACGCTATATATTTCTATATGCATTCATGGTTGTGTGTATGTTCATGCATAAGTAATAACAACTCAAAAAAATGTTCTGCATATTTATAAAATGTCCCATTAGTGTTAAAAACAACCTCAAGTAATAGATTTTTTGTGGCATATGCAAAATGTGCAATCATTTAATGTGTATTATAAAATAAGATTATTGGAGTTTATAATGTTTTGTTATTGACCAGTTTTAACCAAAACCTCAAGAAGTTTCATGATTATTCCCTTTGTCAAAGTGTCACGATATGTATACAGTTGTTAACAGTGACATAAGGATGTCGAACTTGACTCAGGTGGATCAAGAAGCCATTATTCCTCTCATTTCTACTCATCTTTAATGATGAACAACTGAACCTGACAGTGTTATTGTGACACATTCAATCTACGAGACCAGGAGAGCTGCCGTTTATCTCACTGGGGACATTAGCGTTAATGAGCTGACTCCCACATTGCCTGGCGCCGGCTACGGGTCACATTTGTGTGAAGGCCCCTGTCTCTGGGGTGAGCCATACCTTCGCTATTTCCCAGACAGCAGCTGGTTGCGGGATCTCACATCAGTGCGAACCGAATGCCAGGCGCCTGCGTTGTGACCTCAGGTCTGGGAAGGGAAGTGTGGCGTTGCCAGCAGAACCCGTGCCAGTTGCCCATCCGAAGCAGAAGGAGTTACACATGGCACGTGAGCAAACGAAGTCGTTAGACTTCCCCTCGTCCATATATAGTCAACGGGCACTGCTGCCCCTGCTGTTTTAAATCAAGATGAAGAAATTCAGTGCGGCACACAGTTCCTTCTCTAATAGTATAAAGATGTCTGCTGCGAAACAACTAGAGTGTATTCATTAAAACAATTACTTTGATTTTCAATCATGTACATTCTCTGAGCTCCTCTAATATTAATAATATTTTTTTATGTAAGTGTTAAAGAGGGAGGAAAAGAAAATTACCATATTTTTTTTTTAATGCGAGTGCTCTCTTTGTTCTTCCTAAGAAATTAAGTTCTCAGAGCAAGTATGACCCCGAAGAACAGTTCTTAACAGAGAAATATGTTACCGCATTACTATTTATTGAAATTTTTAAAAAGTGGTTCTGATTGGCAGAGATTTGCGTAGTAAATGTTAAATAGTTTTACTGCCTGCGGAGCTCCTGACCCTTTGCACTTTTAGTCTTAGATCAAGATAATATCTGATCGGTTTCTTAATTGTTGGCAGTCTAGAACAACGCCCAGTAAAATTTCTTCCTGCTTTGAGCAAAGGATAAATGAATTTGGAAAGGAATGCAAGTACCTTTTAGATTTGTGGCTACCTAATGGCTGAACATACAGTTGAAAATTGAAAATTGATAATTTGCCTTGTTTCAGGTGAAAAGACAAGGGAAAATCCTGTTATTTGAACTTAGTTTTAAAAATAAACTAAATTATTTACTTGTTGAAATACAGACTTAGACTAGATTAGAAATACATGTTTTGAGGTGACATGTTTTTCTTATTTCATACCTCAGAAAAATAGTTGCGTATTCATTTTTTTTTTTTCTGGTACAAATAGATGCATTCTTTTTGCTACTCTTATCATTTGGAAACAAAACCATTGAAATAGCTAATTTTTTTTTTTTACCCCCAAAGGAAATAGTATTATCATTAAATTCTGGAAATGCATAACTGCTGAAATAACATAGACATATTCCATTGTATATAAATAAGCCAATTTAAAGTAATTTGGTAGAGAAAAGTATTGCCTTCTTAATTTTTTCCTAAACACTTTGTTTCATTGTAAAATGTACTAGGACTTACATGTTTTAATATTCTTTTTCTCTTTACGTCCGCCTCTGGGGTTTCAGTCCAGTAAATTCAAAAATCATTGCCTTTTGGGGATTTATTGGTATTTAAAAGCAGATCTCAACATCTTACAAATTGCAGTTGTAGTCTGTGTAAGGTAATGGTCAATAAATAAGGGAGAATAAGAACACTAAAGCTTGATTGTGAGGAAAGGAAAAAAGCTTACTACATTCTTTCTAAATAAACAAAAAGGCATAATTGGAAAAATTCATTTTTATGTTTCCTTACATTAGATGGGACCACTGAGTGAAACATTCACTGATGAATTACTCCTGTAATCTGTGTAGGAAAAACAGCTACTGGCAAATTAAAGAGTCCTGGAACAGAGCCACGAGAACTAAATGGCTAAAAATGAAAACAGGCAAGCATTGGAGAGTATTCTACAGAATACAGATCTTTCAACACCTCCCCCTTTTCACTGGTTAATTCATTGTCATGGAAACAGAATTTATCAAAATGTTCTTGCTCACTCCCAGTGACCCAGGGAGTAGACTTACAGAGCTGGTGAAAGGTAACTCAGGCTGAAGCAGTTCTTACAAATGATATGCTGCAGTTCATAAATTGGTGAATTTCGAATGGTGCCATTGTGTCGGTTGGACAGGTTTCCAAGTCTCAAAGGGTTCACTTTTTTGTTTGTTTTTAAAAATCTGCCAGGCAGAGAAACGAGGAACCTTCACAAGGGATTGAGCTTGGATGGCTGACCCCATGCAAAATGCTCGATTTTAAGTTTAAACTCACCTTTTCCTTTTCCCTCCTTCAACTCCCCCCCGCCCACCCCACATCTAAAGGATGTTCAAATCCACTATTCGGTAGCATTTCTTTGGTCTGTTCTTCTGCCTCGGCAGCTCTCCTAAGCTCTTTTCTGTAGCTCAGAGATGTAAAAATCCTTCACCCCTCATTTCCGCCATCTCCCCTTATCTCTAGTGTGTTGGCCATCACACCTGACCGATCTCGGGACAGCTTTAGGCTGACACCTTCGCCAGACCTGTGTTCACCCCATAGGGAAGTGACTTCTTAGTTTTAGGAAAGTGACTTGAGAAATTATCTAAAAAAAAGTGCCATTTCACTAATAAAAAAATATATATATATGTATACACACACACACGTATGTTTGTGTGTGTGTGTGTATATGGATGTATGTATATTATATATATTATATATGTCTAATTATACATAATATATAATATATATGTCTAATATATACCTATTATGTGTATATATAATATATATATATATTAGACATCATCCATGTAGCTGCCAAATTCAGGGAAGGTTGAGTTTTTACTTTATGTTTGCAATTAGTGACTTGTTGTCATGGAAACCACGCTTCAGATGATTCTTGGACTTAAATGGCTGGATGTGATCAAGCAGAAGCCCTCCCCCATTTTTAGGCTCAGTAGTCAATGTCTCTCTCTTTGGTTATTCTGATAACAGAATTACATAACACATCTATAGACATGCAAAATAATAGCACAGGGCAACATCAATTAAAGCTGAATATTCAATAATTCATTCTTTAATTAAGGCTCTTTCCTCTTTTCCTGAAGCTGTAACCTTTCAAGTGTTAAAACAGACATAAGAACTAAATCATTTAGTAAAAGAAATCTTTTCTAATTAGCAGTTTGTGATACACTAATGAAGAAAAACAAGATTTGAAATTCCTGTTTGGTTTTGAATGTTTCATATAGGAAGCAAATTGAAAGCTCTTCCTTTGGAAAGTCTGTCTATTCAAGGTGAAATAACTGTGGTTTGAGGCTTTTGCCTGTTTATGTGTTTCTTTTGTCTCGGAGTGAGGGAGGATTGGGGTGTATCATGGAAGCAGCATAGCCCACTTGTGGTTCCTAGCAGCCGGAAATAATTCATCTCTGTTGAGACCGCAGGCGTGGTAGCCATGTCTGCATATGTGACTACCCTGTACTGGAGATGGGGAATGAAAGCCTCCAAACATCAGAGCAGTTCATCTTTAAAAAGAAAGAAAAATCAAACACTCAGACTCTCTCGATTTATTTGCTGACCTCTGTTTGAATACAGAATTCACCACTCTTCAGAAATACTATTATGCAGCGTGGACACTGAGCTCTCTGTGTGTGCCTGGCTTGCTCTACTCTCCAGGTGTGGAAGTTCACTCCTCACCCACCTTCATTAATGCTAATTCATGGATAAAAGGCCTTGAGGGGAGGGAGCGAAGTCTGGTCAATTTTTTTTTTTTTTTTTACTTTAGGGGACATTCTAGCTTTTTCATTTTTTGCTAGCGAAGGGTAAAGTTGACTTTGAACATCTTTTCAGTGAAAACCAAGTGTAAATTCACAGTAAATTTTATGTACCTGAGGTAAAAACAAACAGTTGCATTATGTTACATGAGACGTGTTATGTGATATTTATGTACAATGTTTGTGTGTGTGTATGTATGTGTATGGAGAAAGATACACACACATATGTTGATGAGCCCTAAAGTATGGTCACAATGTAGTTCGTTGTATGAAAATATAAGTGAAATGCTTTCACCGATAATCACTAAGCCAGACAAAAAATGACCTCATTTTGCAGTTAGACGCCATTACTTAGTTTAGATAAATCATCTAACCTTTTTGTGACTTAGTTTCTTCATCTTTAAAATGGGAAAAGTGTCTAACCATTTTCAGTTCCCACAGACATGTGGGAACTGAAGACCATTTGAGTCTTGAGGCGCTCAGTATAATTTGATGAATTAATAAATGACTGGTATTTTTTTCAAATTGAACAGTGACAACTGTGACGGGTTTTTTTTTTTTTGTAAGATAAAGGTGTTATAGAGAAAAATATTGAAAATATTTGCCTCTTCTCTCATTAAAACAAAACAAAACAAAAAAACCAAAAAACAAGTATCCTAAGAAACAAATTAGGATGAAATACATTTACAGCCATGTAGCAGTCAGAGGATAGGGCATGTAGGTTTTGTGGGACCAGAGAAGATTGGTTAACTTGGGAACACTGTACAGCTGCACATTCTGTGTTCGTTTCTTCACGACAGATCTCAACTAGGAAAGCCGTAAGTATCACTATTGCTGGCCAAGAAACGGTATGCACAGAAGACGAAGATAATAGAAAAGATGTAACACACGAGCCCAGCTCTTTTAATTTTGTGACCAGTGAGAGTTAAACAAGAACAGGTTCTTATCTTTTATCTTGTAGCCTTTACTCATATCCAGCCCTCTACGTGGAGGTAAATCACTCTCTTCCTCCCTAAGAAAGATGCTCCCGAAGGTCAAACACAGTCAACTAAAAGGAATGATGCTGGTGCCTGGTGCCTTTCCCCCGCTGTGGTGTCGTACAGAGAAGTTAGTTGAATATGATTCCTTGAAAACCAGTGAGGAAGCACATTGATATTTAACGTAAATTGAAGTGAAAAGTAGCACTAATAGAATCCCGAGCTTTCTTCCGACATTGATTTTATCTGTTTCAGGAAATTAACAGTCCGAATCGAACCGAGGTAGATGAAAAATACATTTCTTTGAGTATTTTGTGCTCTTGAGGGGAAACCGACAGACACGCACTTACATACACCCCTATGTTTTAGCTCCCACACCTTTCCGTCTCTGTCTCTCCCAGATGCATGCTTAGTAGAGGCTAGTCAGAAATTTCATGAGACAGGCGACACAGTGAAAAACTCAAGGAGTGGGCCCATCGAGGGCATGCCCAGCTGCTCTTAAGAATGCCAGATCAATTCCTGTCCTCTCTTTGTAGCTGTCTGCTGTGGTCTATTGCGAGGGCTCTTTGGATCAGGGGCGGTCTGGTCCTGGGCCTGAGGACTCTCAGAGGTACTGTGGGACTGTCATCAGCAGTGTGACCTTTCACACTCCCTGTCCCCCCAGCGGTGGTGGTGGGTGGGTGACATGGAACTCAAGGAGAAAAGGTTATATTGAATCAAAGTTGCCATTTTCTTTGGGAACTTAAATTTTCTTTTCACACCCTGCTACTAAAATGCCTGATAATTCAGATAAATTCATAATATACCGAGATACCACCTTGCCAGTAGTCCTTTCCAAACATGAGCTAGGAAGCCGCTTCCTGTTCTGAATTCATTTTATCACGTGATCTGTCTGCTTAACTCAGATGATTAGAACAGGTCATATGTGGTCATTTTATAGGTTGGCCAGCAGCCCATCAGGCGGTGTGATGAAGAGATTCTGTCCAGTAGGGATGCTGATGCTGGAGTGATTCACCCATTCAGGATTCTCTCTTACTGAGTAGAATTGGGACACAGAGGGACACAGACAATAAATGGATCACAAAGCTAAGAGACACACAGAAAGAAAGCAGCAGACACACGGCGGTAGAAGCCATGGAAACAAAGGACAAGGTAGAGAAGAAGAAAGTAGTGAGAAAGCAGACCAAGCCACTCACGGCGGAGAAGCCATCTGTGAGAACAGTGACTGCTAGATTATGTTCTGTGGCCTGTAGCGTCGCCATAAAGGACAAAAGTCATTCAAATCCTCCATGACACTTCTTCCTTGACAGTGGAGATGCTTTCTTGCACTTCCTCATTTCCCCTTGTAGCTTCACAACAAAGCCCTATAACTTAAAAATTCTCAGCTGGAAGTACTTCAAATATTTCTTCTGTTCCTTTCTCCCTGCTTCTTCGGGTATTCTTATTATGTGTATATTATACCTTTGTATTTCTCTCACAGTTCTTAAATATTATGTTAAATTTTTTTTTTTCCATTTTTTAAAAACTTTGCTTTTCAGTTTGAGAGCTTTGTACCGACATATCTTCAGACTCTGTGATTCTTTCTTTGGCTGCATCCAGTCTACTGATGAGCTCATCAAAGGCATCTTCATTTCTCTTACAATGTTTTTGATTTCTAGTGTTTCCTTTGATTCTCTCTTACAGTTTCTACCTCTCTGCTTACATCGCCCATATGATTTCTTTGATCATATTTGACCCGTGTACTTGAAATAATCTATATCCTCCTTTATCCTTTGCATGCTGTCTCTTTTTTTTCCATTAGAGACATATAGTTAAATCCCAAGTCTGATGATTTTTAAAAATTGGCCGTATCTGAGTCTGGTTCTGATGTTTACTGTTTCTTCAGCCTGGGTGTGGGGTGTTTTTTTGTTTGTTTGTTTCGTTTTGTTTTGTTTTGTTTTTTGCCTTCTAGCATGCTCTGTATATATATATATATATATATTTTTAATTGTTGAAAGCCAGACGTGATGTATTGAGTAAAAGGAACTGAGATAATGAGACCCTTAGTATAAGGATTTCTCTTTACCTGGCCAGGTCTCTTTGTACTGTGTGCTGTAGCTGTAGATGTCAGAGTCTAACATTTCTTGTGGTGTCCTTGATTTTGTCTTCTCTACTGTCTATGGGTTTCCCTAATGTCGCCTCTGTAAATAAGGTCTGAGCCATATTGTTCTGTTTAGCTGTGATCCTGCTGCAGTTCAGGAGCCCTGTGGCGTGGTGGTAAGATGTGCCTGTGGGAGTGGCGGAATGGTTCTGTCTAAGTTTTTTCGCACCCCTTGCCTGAGACAACAGGACTAGAGGGGGCTGGAACTGGGTATTTCCCTTTTCCCAGGTCTGTTTGGCTCTGGGAAACCGACCACAAGTCAGGTAGGCTCTGGTAAAAGAATTTTCCTTAAGGTAAGTGTTTGTTAAGAAGAACAAAATGCTCTAGGCATATTTCAGAACGGTTATTTTTCCCCCTCCCCTTCCAGAATCATGAGGAGATTGTCCTCTGGTTTCTCATTGAGTACTTGGTGGGGCTACTGGAAGAAAAACTCATGAACCATGTGAGAGTGCCCCCAAGCCTGGGTCTCCAGGAGATTTTCTCAAGCTAGTCCCTGCCCACGCCTCAGAAATTAGTCAATTACCATTTAAGTATTCCTGGTGAGTGCTGGCTCCAGCCGTTTATTTTTTCTTCCAGTAAGCTAGGGTTCCCTGTACTTGCCTATCTCTCCAGGTTTGGAGATGGTTATTTGCTCTGTGACTCAATTCTTATGGATCTAAGAAGAGCTGTTGATTTTCAGTTTGTTCACCTTTTTTGTTATTGTAAAGATAGGAGCGATGACTCAAACTCTTTACATGTTGGACTGAAAACTAGAAGTGATCCCTATCACTTGAAATAACTGAAATTCCCCTCTGTCTTTTGCAACCTATACAAGTATAAAGAGCAAACATTGTTAAAGCCATGGCTTAGGCCTGTTCTCACTCTCTCTCTCTCTCTCAAGCTGGCCAGAAATGATCTCTTTTGTCATATTTGAAAATTTTCATATTAGATGTTCAAAAACTTGTCTTTATTCAGTATGAGCCAAGGCAAGTTACTCGACTCATTTCTTTCTCAATTTCTTTATTGGAAACAGAGAGAGAGAGAGAGAGAGAGAGAGAGAGAGAGAGAGAGAGAGAGAGAGAGAGATATCAAGATAAGATCAAGAGAGATCTAATATATAATCAGATAACCACAGAAGAACACTGGTAGGAATTCATGCATGGATAGTACCTGAAAAATGTGGAGTGCTATATAAATCTAAATAATGTAATCTCGTATGCCCTTTAGATTATATTGAAGCACCTTATGCAGAGTATTAAAAAACATTTAAAGGTGGTATAGTATCATTTTCTTCCTTGAAATTCCTCTCCCCACCTCTCAATTTTAGACATGCCATTATTTCAGATAACTCTCTCATGTCTACAATTTTACAGGAATAATTTATGGGTGAGTATACTCTTGAGAAAGTATTTTCTTATTATCAGTTTTGACAATAGACCTGTTATATAAAGGGAGTCTTCGAAATAGAAACGATAATATGAATCATCATTTTAACAATGTAATTTATATACTACAATAGAAACTCCATCATTTTCTCTTCATTTTGGTATGTTTTATACAGTTTTGGTGTCTATACTCAGCACCTCTCACTTGTTGTACTAATGTAATACTGGCTGCAAAGGATCAACTTACTAATTCACGCTTATAAAAAAATGAAGCATTTGCCCTTAAATTTATATCATCATTATTGCTTTGCATTGTCTTCAAAGAGAAAAACAAAGAACAAAAAACAAGTCCTTCAGAATTGCAGTGTTATTTTTCCCCTTTTATTTATTTAGCCAAAAATTTAGCCTTGAAAGATCACCTATCACACAGTCCTGGAGACATTTTTTTTCTGTTTGTTTATTTTGTACCGTGTGAGGGGTGGAGTGGGGGAAGATGTGTGTAAAGAAAAATAATTGGGTATGACAGGTTATTTGACAGTTTGCTAACACAAATTAACCTTTTAAGACTGGCTGCGTGTGAACATCTAATTTTACTCTGGCTCGACAATACAGCCTCAGTCTGTGCGACCGTCTTAAAGAATGTAAAGTTTGGAGGGCGGCGGTTGTGGATGTGATGACGCTTCTGCTCTGTTCTGAGCGCTGTGAAGCTTTCCATGAAAAATACAATGTTTTTGCTTGGCTTGGGATCTGTCTATTAATGTGTTCATCTCAGAGCCATCTCCAGAGGAAATGAGTACTTTGGGCAAGAAGGCCGTTTTTCCTTTCTCATTTAATGGTTGAAGAAACTAATGCACAGTGAAGTGACGTGGCTAAGGCCAGGCAGTAAACTCGAGATCAGCACTCACCGTGCTCAGGTTTAAACCCTGTTGTTTCACCATTAGCCATTGTCTTAGTCAGTACGGGATGCTATAACAAAAGCACCGCAGGCCAGGTGACTTACAAACAACAAAAACTTATTTCTCACAGTTTTGGAGGCTGGAAAGTCCGAGATCAAGGTGTCAGCACGGTCGCCCTTTGGTGAGGGCCGTCTTCCTGGTTCATCGCCCTGTGCCTTCTTGCTCTGTCCTCATGTGGTGCAAAGGGCCAGGGGTCTCTCTGGAGCCTTTTTCGTAAAGCGCTAACCCCCTTTTGTGAGGGCTTCACCCTCATGACCTAAGTAAGCATCACCCTAAGGCCCCGCCTTCTAATAGCATCACATTGGGCATTAGGGTTTCAAGATATGAATTTCGAAGAGACATAAAGATTCAAACCATAGTAGCCATTTTGCTTGTAATGTTCTTGAGTTCAGAATTAATCCCCTCTGTATCTAAACCTCTAGGGCTCATTATCTCCCTCTTAAGGTACCCGCCACAGTAGAGATTCTCTATTAGGTATTTATGTATGTCTTATCATCTCTCCTAGTCCTTGGGGTTTTTGACTACAGACAAAACCTATCCTCACTCTTCTATACAAAATGTGAAAAAAAAAAAACCCCATAAGGTTAATATTGAAAATAAATGATCTTCCATATAATAGTTGTATAATTTAAGCAACTGTTTATTATATGCCATACAAATGAGAATTCTAAATGGTATCCTGTGATCATATTCTGATACATATATGTGTATATATGTGCATGTATACACATACACATACATATATATGTAACGAGATACAAATGTAGTATTTGTAATGAGAAAGAAAAGTACAAATATACTTAAGGGGAATTCAGTGAAGGACATGAGGAAACTTACAGATAACACTTATTTTTTCCTTCTTTTCCTTGAGCAGGAAGTTTCTGGGACCAGACGAAAGACTTCTTAAGGGTGAATGTGATTTAAAAACAATCTCTCGTAGCATGTAGCAGAGGAGAATATGAGTCCCGGAGCTCGCGGAGGCTTTATCTCAATTCCGAGCATGCTTTGCTTGCCTATTCCTTCCCCAACCCTCTCTAGGCACATCTGTCTCTAACGTCAACAGCATTAACCTCAAATAACCCAATCTCATCTTCTGCTGATCCCATCCCAATTCACAGGTGAAAAACTGATCTCACCACCGTGGTCATCATCAGCTCTCCTTTTTCTGGCATGTCAGCATCCGACCTCTCCACCCCCTGACAACCCGGTTTGAAGAATTTGAAGTTTAAACTATATTTCATCTCTGTACCTTCCCTATATTGGTAATAAAATAGGTTGGGTGGAAGACAGATTGTGAATGAGAAACTACGTTTCTCCTAAACTGTGAACCTGGCTTTACACTTAAAAATCTAGCCTGAAAAATGACTTCTGCTCTCCTGGTACAGGGTAATCGTGGTTCCCGACCATTTTCCTTTTGCCTCTTTGACATAACGCCAGTTGTAGAAGCAGAGAAAAGTGGGAGAAGTTCCTTACAGAGCGTCAGCCCTAGGTGTCAAACCCAGAGATTAGTTTCAGCTTAAATTAACAATGCCTTTGTTGGTCGGCTAAATTCTATTTTCGTTTTTTTTTTTTTTTTTTTTTTTTTGATTCTAAAAATGACAGTTTTAGGTTACCTTTATTTTGGTTATGATTACATCCCGTGTGTCCACTATATTTGATTTTAGATGGAAACCAGGTGAACTGGATATTGCGACACTGGTGCTAAAGATCTCATCGGTGTCACCAAAGTTTGGTGAGTAGAGTTTGTCCGAAGTATGGTAATGAGAGGATAGATCCAACTGAGCAGAAATAGACTCTATCTAGTGGAGAAATTTACAGTAACATTTTACGTCGATATCATTTATGCCTACTCAGAAATCCAAAATCTCAAGAATAGATATTTACCGACGGTCACCGGGGTATGAATGAAAAATGAAAGGACAGATGAGTTGTTGTTATCGTGAGGATGTCCTAAATGTCATTTGGCCTCATATAAGAAATGCATTATTTAGTTCTGGTTTAGGTCATACAAATTGCATAGGTATAATATATAGCAAGAAGGAGAATTTCAAAAGTTGGAGTATGTATAACGGGACTCTCATTCAGCCAACAGTACCTATGAGAAGTTCTTTACTTGCTTTGTTTCAAAATGCATCATCTAGAGTTAGTGAAAACATCTGGGAATAATGATTACTTCGTGCCTGTATTTGAGTTACAGGAGAACATTTTTGGCAAAATAGAAGTTGTTACATAATTAGGAAGGACATGGTCGTATATTTTCGAGGTACGTAATAGCAAGGAAAGGAAAGGATCCTGGGAAAGTAGATGGTCAGCATGTTTTCATGGCTTGAAATCCGAAGGGCAGCTGTCCCAAGAGGAGTGCGATGATTGAAGGCTTACCGCTTATAAGGTATCAGACGTATTGAATATAGCTCTAAAGATGAGAGCTAGAATGAGATGATGGAAGCTAGAGGAAAACAGATTTTCAGCTCAATGTAAGAAACAAAAGTCTAACTTTCAGAACTGTCCAAAGATAAAAATGGGCTGGCGTGGGAAGTAGGGAGTTATTCATCACTTGATGCAGCCAAGCAGAAGCCGGGTGACTTCTTACCTAAATGTTCTAGAGGAGAGTTGAGCATCAGATGGATAATTGGACTAGGTGATTTATGATTCTTCTCAATACCAAAATGTGCCAATTATTGACAAAAGCGCTTACTATAGTACAGTTCAGTTATTTAACTTCAGTGGTTCACAGTCCTCTCACAGTAAGTATTTCTTTAAATCATGCACGTTATTTTCTTCCGTTCCGTTAATAATTACTAAAACTGTCAATTCAGACTTCTGATTGCCATCATCTTCAAAGTATACATACTTAGTTTCTACTGAGTCACCTGCATACGCACTTCACCTCATGAGGCACAACACTATAATTGTAGTCACCTCACTGTAGTCACTTAAACAACTTGGGAATTCTTCCCCCGCAAAAATCAAGACTGGAGACAGACGCTGGCCTCAAAGCTGCAGAAAATCACGAGAGACCCAGTCTTATTATATCTTTTTATTCACCATCCTTATAATCACGAGATGACTGTTGGAGCTATAGCTATCCTACCTTCATTTCAGGCCAAGAGAAGAAGGACGAGAGGCAACACAGATTTTCTGGAGTTCCCTTACAGCTCAGTGACCTCCTCTGTGTTCAGATGTGTTTGGGAAATGTAGTTCTTCAACCAGGCACACTTCCCAGGGGTCTCTTACTAAGCATGAAAGGGAGGAAAGTGGCTTCCAGTCTTTGTCACAAGTATCTCATTTCGCTTTTTCATAGCTGGGCAAGCAATGACTGCTTTTCTTAGTAGATACAGTTTTCAGTGACATAGAGCCAAGATTAAGCAGATTTTTAGATTTCCTGAGAGGGTTTATAATTTAGCATCCTTAAAAAAATTATTCTCTATTCATTCATTAAGTATTTAAAGGAGATCCCGAACACTTAGCCAGGAAGGGAGACGAGGAGAGCAGCTGCTAGGTGGGCCCTGGCGTTCTTCTATCGGTCTGAAAAAATCAGCACTGCCCCCCCCCCCAATTTGTTCACCTCTCAGCAAGAGAGAAGACCTGTAAGTAATGGGACTTACCCTCCTCTTTCAGTAGATAAGGCTCTGAATCTACTCTTTTGAATATGTCAATGTATTCACTTATCCAGTAATCTAACAACTCTGTTGAACAATCACTATAGATAGATAGTGTTCTAGGCACTGGGAAAATGGCAATGACTGAAATGGACAAAATCCTTTATCCCAGTGGTGTGCATGTTTAGTATCAAGGGTCCCCAATCCCTGGGCCGTGACTGATACCGGTCCATGGCCTGTTAGGAGCTGGGCCACACAGCAGGAGGTGAGCGAGTGAAGCTTCATCTGTATTTGCAGCAGCTCCCTGGTGCCAGCATCGCCACCTCAGCTCCACCGTAGAGCATCAGCTGTTAGATTCTCATGGAAGTACTGGTCCCTGGTGCCAGAAAGGTTGGGGACCGCTGAGTATCCTTCTTGAGAGGCATCCTGGGGAAATTTTTCTCTCTTTACATTTCACGCGACGTTTGAGTCGCCTGCCATTACAGATTGGCAGTTGTAGCAACTCTGGCTGGCCCACCCTTTCACCTGGCTCTCCACTTGATGGTGTAGCTTTGAGGGTCAAGGGTACAGTTCACACTCTCCATTTCCCTCTATCCCTGTCTCCAGCACAGTCCTTATGCACCCCCTGGGCATTTCCAAAACTCATGTGTGTGGAGACAACATCTGATCTCCTTTAAAGGGCCGTAGCCTCCAAAATGACCTCTGTCTCCTTTCCCCTCCCAAATTCCCTTAAAACAGCGCTCATGTCCTGACAGGGGTCAGGCAATTTGGTTATAGTATTTTGTCTTGTTTTGTTTTTTAAGTTTTTAGTTACTGATTGCTTGCACCTCTGTGCTAAGTGCTCATTGAAACCTCATAAGAAGTCAGTGTAATCAGTGTTAGTATTTTCATTTTAACAATTAGAAAATTGAGCCATAAAGAGAGTAAAATACATATTCCAGGTAATTGAGTGGTTTGCTAGACTCTAACTCAGGCGCTTCAGCCCCCGGAGTCCTGTTCTTAACCACTGCAAGCCTCCGTTTCAACGTTTCAGTGCCTGGTGCGCTGAACTCCCTCTGAGAGCATTTAGATCATTATTTCTTTAAAAATGTTGCCTATTAGTGTAAGTACGTAAGTGATTTAATGTGTGTAATACACCCTTTTCTTTCACCAACATATTGTTCTGCAATAATCTAGTCTCCAGGTGAAGACAAATAATAGTCGACATCTCTGTTCCTTACTTTTTCTAGGAAGGTGGATGTCGAAAGGTTCTGAGAAAAGAAAAGGATCCAGGCAAAATTAAGATGACTGGAGGTAGTAGAAAGAGTTGGCTTTAAATAGGACGCCTTTTGACATCAGGAACAGTGAACTGAACTTAAAAGGAGGAAAGACGGAACGGTGCCAAGAGAGAGCATGGATTTTAGAGAGAGATCGCTCAGAGTTTCTGTCTTGTCTTCACTACTCACTAGCTGTTAAAACCTACGTTATTGTGTCATTCCAAATGCCAGTTTCTCCATATTTCAATGCAGAGGATACTTGCTTATTCTTCATATTGTGAGAAGGAGGGATAATATGCTTAGTAAATTTTCATTTAATTGGCCTGTGGTGGGGCTTAGAGATTAGCATTTTTAAAAAATCATGTGGAATTTCAACTAGTAAAGGTAGAAGGAAGTGAGGAGATAAAAAGTCATTATTAGACAAACACCAGTCATAATTGTCTTAGACCAGATCTTTCAGTGGATGTTAAAATTAGTGGGCAAAAGTTTGAGGAGAAACCAGTGTGCATAGTTTCAAGGTATCTAGATAGAGTTAATAAACTACTCATTAGTAGTAGTTTGCTATTTTGAAAGGTAATAACTTTGCGGTGTAGAAGCCCAGAAGGTGGGACTTTAACTGTTATCAAAGTTGGTACCACTGGGAATACCTCGATATTCCGAACCTCTTGATTTAATGGATTGAGAAGAGATATCACTTCCATGGTATTAACACAGAATGCATTGCTTCATTCCACTCACAAGAAAACAGCAGAGACAAACCCAAAATGAAGGATATTCTATTAAATAACTGATCAGTACTCTCCAAAAGGATCAAGATCATGAAAGACAAAGAAAGATTGAGGAGATATAAATTGGACAAGACTGAGAAGAAATATCAGTTAAATGTAATCCTGAATCAAAGGGAAATGGGTGGAACGACGCGTAAAATTCTAAAAGGACCTGTAATTTAGTTAACAGTATTGTACCAGTGTTAATTTTCTGGCTCTGATAATTGTACTATGTAAGGGGTTAATGCTATGGGAGGCAGATAAGTAGAGTACTCTCTACCATTTTTTTTGCAAGTTTTCCAAGAGTCTAAAATTAATTCAAAATGAAAAGTTGAAAAAAAAAATGCCTCCAGTGATACTAATGTGTAACCAAGATTAAGAACCTCTAACTTAGGATGTAGTAAATTCCCAACAAATGATAGTTATTACCAAACCTGGCTAAATGTCATGCACGACCAATCAGTTTTGCCGTTCCAGAAGCACGGTTCATTTTTTTTTTTTTTAAAGTTTTTCTGACCTGAATTTGTCTTTCTACATAGTGAGAGCTGAATATATTCAAGTAAAAGATGATGTTGAAAAATATAACTAGTCAAAGGGACTTTTGCATGATTCAACTTTAGGAGTTGTGTGTTTTTTCTAGATAACAAGGGAATAAGGAACACTGCCCACTTCCCTGTCAAACTTTTTGCATTAAGAATGTAAGTGACCTTTACCCCTTCACTACCCTCATTTTAAAGCCCGAGTTCTTGCTAATTTCGTGATTTTTGTTGAATAAGACGATTTTCTCTTTTCTTGTTTCTCCTAGGAAGAAAAAAAAACAATAGTACTTGTTAGTCTTTGGATGTTTTCTAGGGCAGAACTATCATCTTGGTTTGATTAATAAGGAAGGAAGAAGAGTCAAGGAGGAAACTTCTATTTATTTTTCAGGCCTGAATTTAGAAATTCAGATTGTTTCTCTTATGTAGAAACTGTTGGGTAAAGGATAACTATTTTCTTCAGCATATGTGACCCACTAGAGAGTTTTTACTTGTATAGGCAAGACTGTTCAATTTGTAAAGTTTGATCATTTGGAATAATAATTACACTCAGTTTTATAACAGAATTTTAAGTTCTTACTTCTTTCAAAAAGATCTCCAAGTAAAGGACCAGTTGCTTTTGTGTTAAAGTCAGAAATTTTAAATATTTTAATGGAAAAATAGTCAGGTGATAAAGACTTAACCCATGGAAGCAAGGGTCTCTAAAGCCACTAGTTTCAAATGTCATGTGGTTATCTGCATTGGTGGCTTAATATCTTCGTACTTTTTCCCTCCATCTGCAATGGGGCTCATACTAATAATTTCCTCATCACATCGATATAAGGAGCAATAAGATAATTTTTTTAAAAAGTGCCTAGCATAGTACTTGATATGTAGTAAGTACTAAATATATGTTACAACTTCTTTTTTTGTTTGTTTTTGATTTGTTTCTGTTTTTATTCTAAGAACAATGAAAAGAAAATGTAAAAATCTGTACCCAGTTCTGGTGCAACCCCTAATAGTGTCCTGTACCTATATATCCCTGTCATTCAGGTGGGTATTTTTGAGTGGTTCTTGACATACATTTGGAGTTTGAAAATTATTGCTGAATAAATTAATATAGTCATGCTTTTGCAAATGCCTTTGACTCCTTGAGCCCCCCATTTCTCCTCTTCTTGACCCTGTAATAATACATATTTACTCGAGACCCTGCACCCAGCTTCTCTTTGGATATCCCCCACGCCTCTGAATATTACTGGAGCAAATTACATGGCTGGGCTGATTGGTTTCAGTTTAAATTATCAAACACCTCAAATGGACCTTCAGCACTCTCCAGAAATTGTTTTCCTCAGTAACTTTGCTTCCTAGCAAGATTTTAATTTCAAATTTTCTCTCTTTTCACACCTCCCACCCTCTCCTTCTTAGCTGAATACCTCATTTCATTTTTCATTCAGAAAATAGAAAACATTGAACAAAAACTCCATCTGCACACAACTAAATTGAGAAACACAAGTTCATTTGCCCCCATCTCTGTTACATTCCTACCTGTTATCGTGGAGGCCAGTCTCGCCCTGGTGCCCTGAATCCCATCCGATGACCGCCAAGCACCTTTTCTGATATACGTTCCCTTTCTACATCTTCAGTCTTTCCCTCTTTCCTTTATTGTTTCCATGCACATGTAAACATGTCCCACTGCTTTCTATCTTAAAATATAATCTCCCGCCGATCTGACATCTCCGTCAGCATTGCTCCATTTCTTCGTTTCTCTTCACAGCCCAACTTTGTGAATTATCAAGTCTAATTTTCTGTCTCTACTTCCTCACCTTCTATTTGCTTTCATTCCACTCTGATCTGTTTTCTACCTTCATTTTATTGAAGGTGGTGGGTTTGTAGTTTCACGGATTTAGTTAAATTCAGAAGGACGTATTTTAAAAGCCATTTGGCCTTAAATCCAAGACACATCTTCTAGTGTAGATCCACCAGTAAGTGATAATTTGCTTTCTAGTCCAGACTCCCATTCAGATCTTAGAAGAGGAAGAAAGGAAGGTCATTTATTGGTCCCTGAAAACCCCAGCATCATTATGAATTAGCCGGGAACATTGAAAAATAGACAAGGGCTAGAAATTGGGACTCGACATAATATAGAGATAAAGTTTTCTGAATGACTGGTTATTTGGCTTTAGTAAGTATGGATCATATTGAATTTGACCTTGGTTGGTCACAGCAGCTAAATAAGGCTGATGCCTCAGAAGCCAAAGATAATTTTGGTTAGATGAGGGCCTCGGTAAACACGGGGTTTATGGACAGGTGGGGGTAGCAGATGCTGACCTGAGCTAGGCAGGTGCAGCTTCAACCTAAATGGCATAGTCAATGTGTGGATTAGATTATCTGGAAAGTCATCTGTCATTCTAATGAAGATCTTTCTCAAAACAAGCAGAGCTTTAACATATGGAGTGAAAGTAATTGGAGTTGAGGAACTCAAGAAATTGACAGAGAATGTGTTAGATGGCAGACAAAAACGGAGAGCAGGACCCTGAGTCAAAATAACAGTGTAAATTTGGTGGAGATTTCCTACAGAAGATCAAGAACTATTTTGTATGATTTTGAGTTATTTCTACAAAAAAAAAAAAAGACTTTCAGAAGAATTTTGGTGTTTAAAGTGTGCCAGCTATTTGGAAAATGTACTCAAAGGAATTATCTGAATCACTCCATTCTTAGGGTACCGTTGGCTCCACCTCTAATCCCTGTTGCGAATCCTGTTGCTCTTTGCCGTTTCCACTGCTTCGGCAGCCGCAGGCGTCATCTCTACCTGGGGACTGCAGTGGCTTCCTGGTCTCCCTCATATGCTGGCTCCTCTGGAGTCCATTCCTCTACACAGCAGTCAGAATGACCTTTCGCAGATGTAAATCTAATCGTACCACTCTCCCGCTTAAAATCCTACAGCGGTTCCCATAGCAATCAAGTGAAAATCCATTTTACCAGGATTTACAGGGACCCTACATGATCCAGTCCCAGCCACCCCTTACCATCATTCCTCCTGACAATTATGCTTCAGCTACAATCCAAGATCATTCTTCTTTCACAGATTTTGCACGTTTTATTCTTTCTGCCTGGGAATACTTCCTCTTCCTTCTCCCTCTGCTTTCTCTATCCCTTCTTCAGACTTTAGTTCAAATGTCATCTTTTCAGAAAGACATTTCCTGATCTCCTTATCATAAAGCAATACCCAACCTCATCCTCTCATCTTGTCACCTTCTAATCCATGACTTTATTTTCTTAATTCCCTAACACTTATCACTCTCTGAAATGATCTTGTTTATGTATTTGTTTTTTGTCTGCCTTGTCTCACCAGAATGAAAACTATATAAAGACAGGGACTTTGGATTATGGTTACGTCTCTAATATCTAAAACCATGCCTGACAGCCAGTGAATTAATTAATTAATTAATTAATTTTGAGTGTGGGTTATTAAGCTATTTGCATCTTGACATCAAACTTATCTTTCTATATTCTGTTCCATTCAGCTGGGGATGGGACCCTACAAATCACATTTCTCCCTTAGGGTTGGATCCCTCTTAGTCTTTGCCAATTAGGAACAACAGAAGAAAACTACAAGGCTGGGGAATAGAAGACTTCCTCTTCCTTAGTTTTCTGTTGCTCTCGTTGGCATTGCTGCAGCAATGTTCCTTTCTGCCAGGGACAGTTGATTCAGCAGCAGTTGGCTCCAATTTGCAGATATTCACATCGCTAGAACCAGACCCATCACTCTGTCAAACTCACCAACATCATCCTGCAGCACCCTTCTCAAAAGACTAAGTCTCTGCTCAATGGAAACCTTCTTCCATGCCTATAAGCCAGCACTGTCTTATAAGAAAAAAAAAATGCAAGCCATATAAAATTTTAAGTTTTCTAGTAGTCAGGTTATAAAAGTAAACAAACAAACAAACAAAAAGTTGAAATAAATGTTATTTAACCCAATATATCCAAAATATTATCTTTTAAACATGTAATCAATATAAAAGTTATTACTGAGATATTTTACCTTCATCATTAGTCTTTTGAATCTGGTGTGTATTTTACACTTTTGGCACATCTCAGTTCAGACTAGTGACATTTCAAGTGTTCAAAGCCGCACGTGGCTGGCCGATGGTTACCGTGTTGGACAGTGCACCTTGAAGTTCAATGTTCCCAACATCTCCCTTTGTTTTCTAGGCCTAGGGGTGCTGGTTGCTTTCTGACGTTGCCACCTCTGTGATACCTTCATGTTTTTAGTTTTATAATATCTAATTAATAATTCTTGTAAAAATCCTTTTTATCGAAATAACTGGTCTGCTTTCTGTTCCTTAATTGGATTCTGTCCAATATTTTTGTCTAATAAATGAATAATGCTGCTGGAAAGATGTTATATCTTAGAATGCTACACAGATGATATGGTTTAATGAATTTGGAACAGAGCACTGCAGAATGGACATGCAATGTGACATCTTCTCATACATGAGTTGGGGAAATTAGAGCAGTCCAATTTTGTCACTTTTTATCTCTGCTCCCTATTATACCTCACATCACAAAGAGAGATGGATTTGGGCCAAGGTTTTTACAAAACCATGAGATGGCTTTTGGAATTGTCCATGCACAAAACCAAAATGAGGTATAATACCTTTGCCTCTAACAATTCAGGTAAATTTAAAAATGTTTACCTATTATAGGCTTTGTTGTTAGCTGCATCTACGTAAAGCTTAGATGATTTAGGTTTAAAAGAAACATTAAAAAAAACTAACCATTTGCTTGATTATAGAAGTCTGGAAACCAATTTAATTGTATTCAACTTTTTGACTATATTGTGCCAAATTGTTTTATTGTGTGGGCAAATACAGCTTTGGTGGTCCATGTATTTTATATTGGGAATTCTGAATGTGAGTGAAATATTTTTTTGCCGTATGCCAAGAGTCAAAACCATATCTCCATTTGGTTTGGCTAAATAATTTTTGTAACAGCAAGGTGACAGCATGGGTTTAACTCTGACTTCATAAAATCAAGGCAACAGTTTTTGCCCCTAAAATGAATTGGGGACTAAAGGGGTCTTCTCCTAGCTCCTGTTATAGAATCTAGGAATTTTATTTTCTTTTGACTTATCATGTCCATTCTCCTCTCTTAACCTCTGTTCTTTGTCCTCTTTTTCCTTCTCTCATTCTCTGGCATTCTACTGCTGTTTTATCTCTTTTATCCACTCAGATTATTATTCTTTTGTTGTCTAAAGGATATGCTTCCCTTTTGGGTTTGAGGAGCATGGCCAAGCCAACACAGCTGGAGGGTGTCTTTTCTTTTTTTTTTTTTTTTTACAACCTTTCCTACTCTCTGTCTTGTTGCGTCTGATCTCTCATCTTTCCCTTAGACCTGCTTCAATTTATATTTCTCATTATAACTTTCTGTAACTTTTGCCTTTCTCCAGTCTTTTCCCTCCCATTTATATACATTTTCAGCACATTTTTAAATCAAGACTTTTCTCTTCAAGGTAGTATGTGAACTTCAGTTAATCCTGAGAGTACACTTTTTTTTATTACGACCACTCTATAAGGCAAGAAGGAGTTTGAGACTTTTCCAGCTCCCAGAGGGGTCAATTTAGTGTCTGAACTTGAAGTCTGATAGGCTTTATGCTTAGTTCTTTATCAAGATCTGGAGATAAAGGCTCTGTCTCTCTCATGTAATAGTTACCTGAATTTAGACAGTGCCCTTTTCTGGATCCAAGCATCTGAACACGATTTGCTGCAGCCTCATGGTGTCCAAGGAAATAAGTGCTTGCCAATATACCTGTTTGCTAACCAGAAGCAGAATACATCAAATAGGATTTAGTCAATGCGACCAAAACAAATGCAATAGTCTCCCTCTTTGTTTTTTTAGTTTTTATTTGGACCTTGCAGGGAATCTGAGTTCATAAAAGAACTCTGCATGTGTACTTACTGCAGGCAGATGCCTGTTTCCTTGGCAGAGCTGCATGGTATGCAAATCAGTGGCTCTGGGAGATACACATCTCATAGGCTGAATGGATTTTCTGTGGGCCAAAGGGCATTTACAAATTAATTGCAAAGCTGCCCTTTGTCACTGTTGTGAAGGAGGTTAGCAATTTGCCCAAAGTCACATTGTTTATGAATGCTGAGCCTGAGAGGAGAGTACCTTCTCCAGAAGCCTTCCCATCACTCTACACTTGGCCTCTGATTTCTCCCTACTTGTGAGTCATACAAACTGACTTGCTGCCAGGGCGATTCCTGTTGCAACTGGCAGCAGTAAATGCATCGAAAGGAGTGTAGTGTCTTACCCACCGCCTAACTCTGCTATCGAGTGGGGTTGGCTATCTGGTTCCACAGAAGGTTGAATTTCCTTTGGTGTGAGAGTAATCAGGAGACCGGCTGTGCTTAGCTATTTTCAGGTAAAGCAGTTAAAGCGTTGCCTCTTTTATGAGGTTACACGCCTGAGGCCGTGAGTGCGTTGTGTAGGGGAACTGCTGAATTGCAAAGTGAGTGGTGAGAGATTTCTCTATCCCCTATTGTACCCAAGGCATCTGTATCAGCTCCCTGTGGCTGCTGTAATAAGTAACCACAAACTTGGTGTCTTAAAACAAGAGAAATTTATTCTCTCACAATTCCAGAGGCCAGAAGTCCAAGATTAGTATGGACTGGGCTGAAATCAAGATGTCCGAAGGCCATTTCCCTCTGGAGGCTCTCCAGGAGCATCTTGTTGCTTGGCCCTGCCGGCTTCTGGTGGTGACTCAGGGGTTCTTCGGCATGTGGCCACATCAAGGCACTCTCTGCCGCTGTAGTCACATCACCTTGTCTGTATTAAATCTCCCCCTGACTCTCTCTATAAGGTCATCTGTGATTGCATTTACTACCCACGGGGATAATCGAGCCTCATCTTTCCATCTCAAGATCTTTAACTTAATCACATCTGCAAAGCTGCTTTTTCCAATTAGGCAAAGGCAGCAGTCCCAGAGACCCTCCTTCATTCAAGGTAGAGAGATAGATCAAGGCGGGTAATTGTCTTATTTCTAATTTCTCAAGAAATACTGTTTTTAAAAAATGTTTTGTCTCAGAAATTTAAGACAATTCCTTTCTTGAGGGATATAGTGCCAGTGAACACAAGTTAGAGGAACTTAAAATACTCCAGGTGTTTGTTGTGTAGTTCTGTTATAATGGTTGGAAAAGTCTCTGGTTTGACTATATGCTTATTGTGCTATAGCCAGAGATCGTAATGTTAGGATATTGTTTTTCCCAGATCCAACCTATCAACAGGCATTTACTGGATATGTGCTTTGGGCCATTCAAAGAAGGAGCTGTGAAAGAATGACATTCCCTTGAGTGTCGCTTGCATTAGTTTGTGACGTGGGGTTTGAGAAGACTTCTTTATGAATGACCTCCTGGCCTCTTTTCCCTTGTTGCATACTGATATTTCTAGTATTCCATGGCATTCATATCTTTTCAGAAGACTGTTACTTTTGTTCCCTTAAAGGAGACTAATCAGGGCAGTATGTTTAGATTTTTCAGTTATTCCTCACAAAGTCTTTTTTGTTCCTATTGTTTTCTTTCCCTTTTTGTCTGATGGTTGACATAGCAGAAAGCAGACTGAATGATACTTGGAACGTTTTGAAATTTGCCTACGTTTATCTTTGGCTGAGAAGTCCCTTAATAGGGAATTATACTTTCTTCATAGATTTCATGCAAATGTGAAAAGAATTTTAATCTATTCTCAGATTTTGGAGGATAAAATCCTAAAGTCTTATTATTAGATTTGAGGTTGTTTGAATTGTAGGTTTAAAGTAAGAATCATGGGATGTAAACTCATATGGAATAATAATAATAGAAACTTCTTTTGTTTTGAGCAGAAACAGGAACACTAAATTTAGAAACACATCGGATTCACAGAGGTATTTATAGGTGGTTTATAAGCTACTAGAAATTTATATATGGAATAACTTCCATCATTGTTCTTATCTTTTCAGATGTTTTTTCATTTAACTTCTCGGGTGTTAATGTTGAACATTCCATTTTCCTTGAGCAATGAAAAAATACCTGTAAATTAGGCAGGAAGTTTTATTTTTCCCTATCCGTATTTTTAGACCATCAATATAAATAACTAGGTGTAGCCCATATAGCAACCTTAGATGACTCTTTAATATTATTAAAATTTATCCACATCTTTTCAGATCAATTCCACTCTCTTGGGTTAGGCCATCATCCCCTCTTCCCTAGGTTGTCAGAACAATCTCCAGGCTGTCTCTAGTCTTATCTTTTTCCACACTAATAGGCTGTGGTCTTTCTAAACCGCAACCTATGTAATTAAAACTCTTTAGTACAACCCACGGTCCTCAAGATAAAATCCACACTCCTTAATTTGTCATCACCATCTATATTATAAGAAATATTTGTAAAAACCTTCCTGATATGCCTTTCTTTGCTTTTGCAGATGCTGTTCCCTCAGCAAAATCTCTTTGTCCTTTGATTCGTTCTCCATTCCTCTCCCACCCTCCTTTGCTAGGTTACTCAGTTGAGCTATGACCTACACGTGGAATTCTCACTAACGACCTCTCCTCCAGGTTAAATTAATTTTTCTTTCCACCTACTTCCCTTATTATACCTTGATTTTATTGTAGATTTTTAAAATTTACCTGCAAAGCTTCAAGACAAGGAATGTGTTTTGCTGACTATTGTGTTCATATGTAGGCATGCAATAAAGATTTATTGACTCAGTGAAGAGCCCTAGTCCAATAGGTTTATCATGAAAATGAGAAGAGACAAGGAGAAGATTGAGCAGATGCTGAGTGGAAGTGTCAGCTACCTTACATATTTGCTATCATTGAGAGGAGCCATAATTTTCTTTCTTACACTTTCTTCTCCAAAGAAACAAAAGTGCTGGAAGCAAGAACTTTGCAGAATAAAGCTTCTTGTTTTCTTACAACTTACTTATATAGTACTCTAAATTGGTCTTAATCAATAGTTACCTGTTGTCACCAAAGCTCTTCCTTTGGCTTTGAACTGATTTAACTAGGATGGTTTTATTTTTTAGAAGTATTTCATGTTTTCTTGTTTATTCCTACAAGAACTTTTTGAAAAGTCTTTGACTTTCATAAGAGAAAGAAGAAAATACAGTTGGATTTTTGGAATGTGTTGTATTTCATAATTATGACCGTGACCATGAAATGCAGCTGCCTTAGGAAAAGTCAGCAACCAGGCAGGGTATTGGAGGGACACGACACTTTCAGTGGTGTACAGAATTGTCAAACACTTCATAAACACAGTCAAATGTGGCCTTGCCTACTTTTTATAGTTGCATCTTTTAATTAAATAGTAGACCTTTTCTGGCTTGCATAACTTCACAAGCCTTAAGCCAAAGTGAAGAAAGTTAAATATTTAATAAAACACGGCTTTTCCTAAAGGATTTGTTTTCACTCTGTCTCCTAACAACTTAAAATACAATTTAGAATGAACCCTCTAGTTATTGAATTATTTCTGAAGGTCTAGTAAAACAAAATAATTAGCAGGAAGAAAGAGGAGTAAATGTTCAGCCTCTGTCCACTCCACCCTGTGGATATATTGGACATTATTCAATGAATGTTTTCTCTCCTTTTCTTTCTTTTTCTTTTTCTTTCTTTTCTTTTCTTTTCTTTTCTTTTCTTTTCTTTTCTTTTCTTTTTTCTTTTCTTTTCTTTCCTTTTCTTTTCTTTTCTTTTTTCTTTCTTTTCTTTCTTTTCTTTCTTTCCTGATTCCTACTTCCAGACATAAAGACTCATGCCTACCATTAAGGAACTTAGCATTTATACGGAATGAAGGAAAATAAATTACTATTATAAAGCAGTTTGATAAATACAGTATCAGAGTTATGCATAGATACTATGGGAAGAGTCTTCTACTCAGTCTGGGCCCAGTGATGGAATAAAAAGAGAAGAAAAGATTAAGATTAGTAAAGACTATTTGAAGGAAGGGAGGCTGATATTTTGAAATATAGGTAATATATAGGAAATATACCGAAGTGGAAAAGAAGAACGAAAACAAGGGGACAGAGACAGTGTGTAAATGTGAGGAGAAACAGCTAAGAATACTCAAGCATCTGTGAATGGTTTGGTATACCTGGAATTAGAACTTGCATGAGAGGTAGGTAGGAATTTGTAGGGCTGTCATAGCCAGGACATTAAGTTGGAGAACTAGGCAGAGTCAGACATGGAAGGGTTTTGTAGAGGTCCAAATGCATTCTTGAAAACTTAGATTCATTGCTAGGCATTGACTGTTAAGAGAGAAGAAAATGTTGAAGAAGACGACAACTCCAAGTTTCTGACTTAGTACGTAAAGCAAGGGAGATTTCTGTTCTTTTTACTCTGATGGAGGTTTAGCCTTTGCAGGTGTATGCTGGGAAAGAAATTCTTGCTTCTCCCTATCTTGTTTCCTTTAAGGAGAAGGATTGGTTATTTCAGCCTGGCCAGAGTTCGATGCTCATTGGACAGTTGTTTATTAGGGAGTGGAGCTACCATCTTCAAAATAAGTAAACAGGCAAGAGACCTTTCCTTCCTTTGTTCTTGTGGGGAGGGGTTCTATTCGGCATCCTGTCTCCATCTGGGCTGTGAAGCCACCCTTGACGCTGACTGGGAAGTCAAATTAGGGTCAGCCTGGTAGACATAGTACTCTGTTTCTCACTTGGCTTGGGTTGAAAAATAAAAGTTCTCTTGATTCTTCTCTAGTACAGTGTCCTAAAGCTTACTTTTTTTTGTTGTTGCTCCTCACTGGTCAAAAATAAAGTTGGTGTTTTGTCCCCTTTGCCACATATATTCTTTAAAGGCCAGAAACTTGGAGCAGAGACTTGGGTTCCAGCTTCTAACGAGTTATTGAGCGCTCTTCACCAAGATAGGAGGTCACATTGTTAACCATTTTATCCCTCCGTATCTTTTCTCCACCCTCCCTCTCCTTCCCCAGGTGATGGGGTAATATCCATCTTCACACGTGCTCTCACATCACCGGAATTCTTTCCTCTCCCTCATCCCCGAGTTGCAGCAATTTCATCCTTGAAACGACACGAATGAATCACTTCATTTCTATTTCAGTCCTCACAGTTCTGATTTAGGCTCCCTTATTTCCAACTCAGATGACCACAGAGGCCTTTGGACCAGTCTTTCCCTTTTCTGTTCCTTCTCACAGCTTTCAGAGTTTTTTTTTTTTTTTTTTTTGGTGCATGCATATCTGATCATATCATCCTGATGCTCAAAAACTTCAAATTCATTATTGCTTACAAGAGCCACCTTCTGCAATGCGATGCCCACCTACACTTGAAATGGTGCAAAGGAAACTGGTTTGGGTAGCAGAAGATGGGTTCAGCTCTGGCTGGATCTAGTTATCCTGTTTACTGTGTATCCTCCTAAATTTTGGAAGTTACTCTAACTACTTTTTGTTTCTTCATCTCTAAAGCGGGAGTAGAGTGAAATGTCACAGGTCCTATCCAGTTGTACCTAACTTGGTTGCCACATTTTGAAATTCATAGTCTCATATTTTGCAAATAACTCTTGACTTACTGCCAGCGGGAAGCCTGTAGTACTGTAGATACACTGGGCACTTGCACTTTTACTGTGGCTTTGCTATCACGTTTGTTTAACGAGTACTTCCTATTTCACTGATTTCCCCTGTTGAAGCCCTAGTCATCTTTCAACTCTTAGATCAAATTCAGCTTGCACCGTCAGTCTGCTCATGACTCACTTCATATAGAATGGATCATTCCTTTGTCGGTGCTCTCAGAGCCCTGCTTATAAATCATTTAGGCTATTCTGCAGTTGACCATGTATCTGTTTCTCTCTCCCCAACAGACTAAACTCAATGGGGAGGGTGCATTTTTGTGTCTTTGCATCTTGGGACTTTACACAGAGTAATGTCCCAGTAGATAAATGTTGCGTAACTGAGTGGACTCGGTAAATATACTATTCATTAAGTAGTGTTTTTCCTGTGGTCGCTTTGGGGATTCTCATCCATCGGACTTGAATAATGAATTTCCACCTAAATTTTGGAAGTTTTCAGAAATCACATTCTTAAAAGGCAAATATTAATTAGCGAATATACTCTCATCTTTAAATTAAATTCCAGAACAGAGCATCCAAAAGGTCCAGAGCAATGGAAGAATACTTGGGGTAAGCATAGCCTCTCACAGTAAAATTAATGAACAACACCCTCTTGGCCGTATGTTCTTTGCACTTGTCTTATAAAATTGCTAACAGTATATTTGTACTTTATAACTCTCCAAAGATGATTAAATAACTCTCTTGTTTTCTCAAAATTATTTGTGCTAAAATGACCTATTATCATGGAGATAGGAAATTGCTTGGTCACTACATTCTGCCTAAGCTCTTATTTTAATGTGGAAGATGCTGGCCATGTTGATGATTCCTCACTCTAAATACTCATCAAATTAGAGTACAAAGCTCTAATTTTCTTTGTCGGCAGAGGAGGGTGATTAATTGCCACCTATTCAAAAAGTCTGTTAATGGAAAGAAAAAGAAACCAGCCCAGTGTGGTACTGTGTCCTCATTTTCTTGGCCAGAAGTGCTCATCGGGGCACTTGTCTGATTTAGGCTCTTCAGATGTGGAGATAAAAACTTCAGCTAATTGTATCTTTAGAATGGCATAAACACTTGGGCCTTTCTGGGTTTCAGCAGAGAGGTTCAGGATCGTCGATGACGCTTGCCATCGGAAATTGTCTTGTCACAATCGGAGTAATTTTCCATTTAGGAGCCTCCTGTAGCAGCTAAACGCTGGCAGAACGCTCCAGTCCCCAAGCTTGTCACGTTGTGGCCTTTGTGGCACTGAGGGTGAGGAACAGGGTCGAGAAAATCTTCTTATATCTTAGCAACTAATTGATTTAGTAGGATTCATGACATTCAACAGACATCGTTATTACTTGCCTTGTCTTGTCCTAAATCCATCTCAGACCACTGTGACATGAAAATGCAATTTCTTTTTGGAGCTACTTAAGTAAGCCCACAGTGTCTAATAATGTCCAGTGTACTTCTTCTGCAGTTTTGTGACCTAATTTGAGTGAATGACATGCATTTTGGGGGAAGAGGGCTGATATATGGATAATTAAAAAAAAACAAACAACACAAGAACATTCAAAAAGAGGCTTTATTTTGAAATGGGAGAATTACATAGTACTAAGATTTCACTATGCAAATAAACCAAAATAAAACTATGCCATAAGGTGTTTGACATGCACAGTGTCATTTAATGAGACATAGTTATCCTAGTTATTTGAACTGCTTAAAAATCATTGTTAGCACCTATTGGGTGTCTTCCAGATTTTACAGCTAGTCTTTGCACAAACAGGACTGCATACTGGTCAGAATAGATATACTGATGGCTCATTGTCTCATGTGGAGTTCTTTCTCCCCTTTCTGCATCAATTTTAAATAAATTTTCAGAGGTGATTCAGGAACTAGCATTTTGTGCCAAAGCCCCTTTACTTATGATTCTGTGTTTAAATATTGGGAAAAAGGATGTATAAGTACCCGAGAAAGCTGGCTTGAGAAGGAACTAAGTAAATGGTGTATAAATGAGAAAAATAGGAGATCAGATTTATCCAGTGAGATGAGAAGGGGTTATTGCATGAAACATCAGATTATCAGTGTTAGAAATAACCATCCTGGTTGCAGTGTTGGATAGGGTAAGAATGTGAGGTATAGGGAGAAGGAAAGTATTCTAGGTGCAGTGCTCACAGAGGAGGCTGCATCCAATCATACATTCACATGGAAAACACATTTCCATGCTGATTTTTTTTTTTTATGTCATATTTCGGGGCATTGCCACATTAATCTAAAAATACAAATTTATCTAAGTAGTCTAACCTGTACAATATAAGTGTTGTCAAATTTTTCCATCACTTTTCCAAACAATTTTCTCTTTCCTGGAACACACAAAACAGTTTTGTGGCGGTTCCCACACGTGGAGTTTGTTGGGAGACATCACTCTTTTGTCTTGTTGGCTGCCCTTAATTACTTTTTTATTTTCCTTTGGGCTGCTTTTTCTTGTTGAGGATAAAGCAGGAACTTCCAAACGTCTAGGAAAATAAATGTGTTCCTGACTAGTTGCCCAGTAGAATAATGTAGCTGAAATTGTTTTTTCCTATGGTTATTAATACTGAATTATGCTGGGAAAATGGTCTAAGATCCTATGATGAGAGGAGCTGTATAAATATGAAATCACAGTGTTAAACAACAGCTGCATCCTCAAAGGATATTGGAAATTTACTTATCTAGATTTAAATATGAGAAAGAGCATGAAATGTGTTAGCTTTTGAGATAGGAGTGTGGATAAATTTGCAGGTTCATATATAGTGATTATTTGAAGTCTATTCTGATTTATCCGGCCAGCTCTTCCTTACTGGCTTGACAGTAGATTTTAATATACTGCATTTCTTTCATGTGTCAGCCCCTCTTGGGAGCTATGCCATTAGGTAGGAGGACACAGGGTTTGCCCTGCAAACTGCTGACCTTCGGTAATCAGGAGCATCACCTCTGCTCTCAGAGACCACAGGTGGAAGGCTCAATGTGCTGTTCCAAACCCTTTATATTTAAATTAGTAATTTTAAAACATTTTATTAGGAAAATTTTCTTCCATCTTTCATCTTCCCTTTTTCTTAAATACCTGTTAGGATGAAAAAGTGTAGAATATTTATTCAGGGTTATGCGAGAGACCCAGCAGGGAAGGCCAGTGCTTCGAAAGGCCTGCAAAAGGGTGGTGACATTGTCCTAGGAACCATCACTGGAGCTGTCTCCTTTTTGTCCCGTGGTTATGAAACCTCATGGACAGCACCTTCATATTTTTATTTTTCCAGTTTATTGAGATATAATTGGCATATAACAATATAAGTTTAAGGTGCACAACATAATGATTTGGTATATATAGTGAAATGATTATCATAATGATTTTATTTAACACCCATCAGCTCATATAATTATAATTTTTTTCCTCCTTGTGATGAGAACTTTTAAAATCTACTCTCTAGCAACTTTCAAATATACAATACAGCAGGGGTCCCCAACGCCTGGGCCGCGGAGGGGTACTGGTCCATGGCCTCTTAGGAACCAGGCCATATAGCATGAGGTGAGTGGCGGGTGAGTGAACGAAGCTTCATCTGTATTTGCAGCCGCTCCCCAGCGCTGCCATCACCACCACCTCAGCTCCACCTCAGATCATCAGGCGTTGGATTCTCATAGGAGCACTGGGCCCTGCTGCCAAAAAGGTTGGTCACTGCTGCTATATAGTGTTGTTAACTTCAGCTGTCATGTTATGTGTTACATCCCCAGAAATTACTTATAACTGGAAGTTTGCACCTGTTGGCCACCTTCACCCAATTTCTCTACCTCCCTCCCCCAACCTTCCGCCTCTGGCAACCACCAATGTGACACCGTCTTTTAACAGCCACCAGATCTAACCTCTTGTACTCACTCCTCTCTTCATTCCCTAAGCCATCACATGACACCATGGTGACATAGGGATTAATGGAGGGTACAGGGCAAAGCAAAGAGAGGACAACTTAGGTGACTGTCAGCTTATTTCAGCATTACATGTATCTTTCTAAACTCAGTTTATGACATGGGAAACCAAGAATAGGTAACTTGGGAGAAGGAGGGTTAAAAACCCACTGTTTCTGAGACATATTCACGTAGGGTTTGCTATTCAAGATGGACCATGGTTAGCTATCTGCGATCTCTTGATTTTCTGAAATTCCTTTTTGGGGTAAGATTGCCAAAAATAGCAAATAAAAATACAGTAAATGAAAATATTTCATGGGACCTAATATCCTAAAATATTACTTATAGTTTAAAATCCAAATTTCATTGGTTATCCTGTAGTCCATCTAGCAATTCTATCTGGAAGACATTATCCCTAGTTTCCTCAGGTTGAGTTGATATGTTAATAACTCAGAAAACATTTTAATAACCAAAGGAGACCAGCTAGATCAAAGTAGGAAGTTATCAGCCTCATAATATCTCCTCCTTCCCAAATTGTTTTTGGTGAATATTTCACGTATCTTTTGAATAGAACAGTCATACATAATTAGGGCTTCCTTTAAACTCTCCCTAAGCCTCCCAAACTGTTTCCCTTTCTTTGGATGACCTTTGCTTCCACTGCAGAGGGAGGTGGAGACCAGGAGGAGCCATCACTATTACCTTTGTAGTCTCTGCAGCCTGGAGGGCTTGTTGACATAAGCCAGGAAGGGACCAGAAACACTAATAGTAGCAGATTCTACACAGGCCCACGACAGCAGGGTTTAGGAAAATAGCTGTGCCTTAGGAATCATACTGCCCCTCTGCAAATTCCACGTTTCTGTCCTTAGGAGTCTAGAACTCTCTAAGCATCTGAAGACGAGCCCACTGGCCTGAGCGAGAGCTCACTGCTAAAAGGGAGAGCTCATGGCCGTTATGTTGCTTGGAGCCACGAGAGCTAATCTCATTATACCCTTTACTCTTGTTCTCATCAGTTACCAAGAGAAGCCGGAAATCCCAAATCATTCCAGACCCTCATTCCCATTGCCTCACTTGTCATCTGAACCATTTTAACTTTTCTAGAACAAAGAGTCAATTAGCAAAAACATCTCTCTGTCCTCAGCCTCTTCTGTGGAAGTCCCTTTCACTTCCCTTGGCCGACTAAAGCCCGGCTGTCCTCTGGTGGCGTGACTGCCCTTGGAGGTCCCTCGATATGTCCGTTTTCTTTCCCATGTTCCTTGTAGAAATGGATGAACAGTGGGTTGGGCAGTTTCCTTGCTCGCTTTAAGTGCCTCCATACCATTTTTTATACCCTCTTCTTCCCTAAAAACACTCAACTTTTAGTCCCCTGTCATCACACGCCAGGGCAGTCTACCGCCTCATGTTGCAGCCGTCGGCTCTGCGACCTGTTCCCGTTGGTGGCCCCCGCCCCTTGGAGGTTTTAGCTTTCTGCTTCTCACCCCAGTACCCCTGCTGTCACGCCTTAGCGATTTCAGAATCCACGTATATGATCATGTCAGTGCTCTGCATTCCGATTCCCGTCCTTCATCCAACTGCTTTTATTGCTATAGTCTCGATTTTTCCCGGTACCCGTATGCTCATCTATTGCCTCGGTTTCAAACATCCCATTAACTGATTACCTTGCACCCCTGTCTTCCCAGCTTACTCCCCCAGTTGCAAGAACCTTTCAACGACTGCCACCTCCTCCCCAGTTTCCCACTTCCTTTCCCCCTGTCCCTAATCTCCTGCTCTAATTCCTTCTCATGCTTAGAATCCGTGCTCAATTATTATACTCTTTCGCTTGAAAATAATCTCAGCTCCCTTGTCTCCCTTCGCTGGACTCGCTTGGCTAAGTCACAGCCTTGGTTAAAATAAGCTTCCTGAGTACGTCTGTGATGGAACGCAACAGCTGAAATAAATGGTACGAAATGCACAGTCAGGATGACGGTTTTACTTCAAACACAGGATCATTGCTTTCGCGGCTGACTGCGATGCTGCCCCCCGTCCTCCCAGTCTACGCATTCTTCCCGTCTCCTGCGTTACTGTGACGTGTGTTCTTCTTCCTTCTTTCCATCCTTCGAAGCTTCCTCCACCACATTCTAACTCTCACCCGACAAACCTGCTTTCTACTTCCCTGGTAAAATAAAAGCAACCAGAAGAAGCTTCCACACGCTCTCATCACCTGTCTTCATGAATCCATATTGTCTGCTTTCTCTTCTTTGAGACTGTAAATGAACTTGATATTCCTGGCTAAGGCAAATACCCTAGGAGTGATTAGACCCCGTCTGCTGAGACAACACGTCAGCATTTCTCTCCTTTCTTTTGTAGCTCACAGTCTCCCACTCTGTTGGATTATTCTAATCAACTAGCATACTATTATTTTTCAAGTATTAAAAAAAAATCCCCTCGTGGCCTCTCATGACCACACGTCTTCCTTTAGATATTGTCCTATTTCTCCTTGAAAATTATCTATGCTTGCTGACTCCCTGCATCCAATTACTCTTCACCTTTCTCTTTTTCACCCATGCAAATCATCTTTCAGCCCTGACTAAACCATTAAAACCAGTCTTATTAGGGTTGCCTATGATTTCCTTATTGATAAATCTGAAGATTATTTCTCAGATCGCGCCTTACTTGGCCTGTCAGAAGCACAACATAGATAATCACTTTGTCTTTGAAATTCTTTCTTCATTTGACTCCCAAGATTCCATGTTTACTTAGTTTTCTGTTTACTTTTCTAGATACACATTTACTATGTCTTTGTCTCTCCAGTTTTTAAATATTGAAATGTACCAGGGCTCATTCCTTAAATTTTTTCTTTTTTCTATTCATTCTCCTCTACTCCAGTTTCCATTTCATGGTTTTAAATACCATCTGCACGCTTTTGATGTCTATATTTATGTCTCCTGCATGCACATTTTCCCCGAACTTCAATATTCAAGTGCATCCAAGTATTCCGCACACACAATGCTTACCTGATGTTCTATGTGGACGTCTAACAGACATGACACATTCAACGTTTCCCAGATAGATCTGCTCATATCCCCCACCACCAGATCTGCTCCTATCACCATCGTCCATATTTTTATGAATAGAAAATTCACCTACGTACATTTTCTAGCTAAAATCTTGGTGTTATTCTAAACCTCTATCACCCCCTGACACTCTACATATGATTTGTCACTAATTCTACTGATTTTACCTTCCAAAATGTATCCTAAATTTATTCCATTACAACTCCTGTCACTTGTTTGGCTTAAGGTCAGGCACCAGACTCCCGTTGGCCCTTTCGGCCTGTTTCAAACCTGGCAGATAGAGATGTCGTAAGGTCCGTATTAGCTGTTACTTTGCTCACGTGGCCCTTCATCTCCCGGCAGGCCTTCTCTGGCTTTACCTCCCACTACCGTTGTCCTCATTCATTCCACTCTGGCCACACAGGCTTCTTTGCTGTTGCTTGACACAGCCAGGCACGGCTCTGCCTGAGGGCCTTTGCACTTGCTGTTTCTTTATCTTGAAGATTCTTCCCTCCGCTCTGCACCTGGACAGCTCTTTTGCTTTATTCAGATTTTCACTGAGGTCATTTTCTTAGTGAAGCCTTACCTAGCCACTTTAAATTTCATCTTCTTGCTTACATCCTGATACTTCTTCCCTCTTTACCTAATTTATATATTTTTAGACTATCTTACACTTCTATGAATTTCTTTGTTACTTTGTCTAGCTTCCCCACTAGAATCTAAACTCACTAAGGGCAGGAATGTTAGTCTGTTTTATTCTTTGCTATGTAACCTCAGTGTCTTGGCATGTAGAAAGTGCTCAAATAGTTACCGAATAAATGAATAAAAATATGAACACTCAAATAGAAGATGTTCAAAAATCTGTGAGGCATATACAATGTGTAACATTGCGGATTTTACTCACTTTATTTCTTGATACTTTAGGGATGTAAACATGTTTTTTCAGAAGACTAGGGAAAGAGTTTTAGACAAATGTTAGTATTTGGGATCATAGCTTGGGGTACAAGATTATTTTAAGGGAATAAAGGTTGTTTTTATGGAGTGAATAGCATTCTAGGAGCTAAAGCTATTAGAAAGAAAAGGCAGACTGTTGTACATATGGTAAACATTTAAGTAAAGTGCCAGAGAAAGGAGGGAAATTTATAAATAAAATGACCAGCTTGCTTAGCTATAGTAAATCATCTTGTATATTGAAAAGGACCAGAAGTCATAAGATGCAAGCGTCTAAGCAGAAATGAGGCTTGATTTCTCATTTTTCAAAAGGAGATATTAATATCTGCTCTTCCCTGACTTCTGTGGAGAGCTTCTGTGATTATCAGATGATATGGATGTAGAAATGTATCATAACTTTAGAAATGCTGCACGAATGCGAGAGGTTACTTTAGAGCACCACCACCAAGAAATGATCGAGCAGGGAGCACGAAGCAATCAACAGTCGACAGAATAAAACCCTAATTTACCTCCTGGCGTGTTGTTGGCTAACGAGGAGGGGCATGGTCTGCTGGCTCGTGGTGCATAAGGAGTTAAGGCAACTGATTTGAAATCTAATGGAATTGCTGTGTGCAGTTTGGAGGCTGCTCCCTGGGACTCCTCGGGGCTAAAATGTGATTGGAAGTGGAGGAGGGACTGAAGGAGTAAGTAGGTTTCAGGAATTTGTGCACAATGTAAGCAGCATCTGGCAGATCACTTTGGTGGGCATGAATTTCAGGAATGGGATTACCAGAGAGTTCATGATCAATGCCTCGATATTGTTTTGTTTTTTGTTTTTTTTAAAGTGAATGACAAAAGATGGCGGGGCAGCACAGAGCAAAATCAAAGGTCACGAGTTCAGAGGTCGAGCAGATCCCCAATTTGGCTAACAGGAGTGACAGATCCTTGTAAAGCCCAGAAAATGTGGCAAATCAAAATACCCTGATTCTGCCCATGCCCAGGTCTCACTACCTTTGTAGTTACGAAGTTTTTCCTCATTTTTAACCTCCTGCAGCAATTTAAGCCTGTCTCCTCTTTTATAGTGGTCATAAAATTATTCAGCTTCCTTTTAAAATACAGCTACTGCATTTGACTCTGTGATCTCTTGCAGCACCAAATTCCACTGTGTGCAGAAGTATTTCATTTTATTGGTTTTTAAATTTTCTTGCTGCGCCATTCATATGAGTACTTATTCTCATATTGTGCAATGGCATTTTAAGCTTGGAATTGATCACTTTGTTCCTCGTGTAACTTTCCTCATCTTAAATGGTGCAATTAAGTTCCTTTCTAAATATGCTCATTGTCAGGCTGGAGAAACCAGGTTTCTGAAATCTTTCATTGCATGTCAGTTGTGCCAGACACCTCTCCTCCCTCACAGGCCTAATCTAGACCTTTCCACTAAACACACTGCCCTGTACCCTGCAATCACCACCAGGTAGCAATTGTGAGATACTTTGAAAATCGCGAGGTTATTACCTGACAAAATCTTACATCCAGGGAATGCCTTTATCTCCAAAGAGACCCATTGTTCTTAGCAAGAAACTCAGCACTCCAGACGGCATCCACCCTGTGAGGAGGAATGTGCATGTTGCTGTGTGTTTGTGCGTGGCTCCGAGAAAGGTACTCACCCCATCTTTGTGCCCCCTAAAAGGCAGAGGATCTGAGGATAAGTAGAAAGTTCTCCTGGGTTTTGTGGAAGAGAACTGTGTTTGCTGTTGCTGCAGGCTCGTCATTTCGAGTAGCCAACCGAAAGCCAAATAATAGAACCAAATAAAATAAAACAGAACATTGAACGGTTGCTAGAGGCAAAGAAAAGTGTCGGTCCAGGCTTTTGTGATGGCTGTGCTTCAAGCATCAGCTCCGCTCAGATGGGCTTCTTACGCGGTGTAATCTGAAGCAGGCAAAGCACCGATGCTGGTTCTTCTTAAATATTCACAGATTGTAGTGGTTCTGCACACCTTCTTTTTAAAAAGAAGAAAAATCCTGCCAAAGGGGTTCACCATTTATTAACCCTATTTGTGGCTTGGCGACTTGTCCATGTGGCTCCTACCTCAGGGACGGTTTGACCAACTCTTATGGACCTGCCTGGTGAAGGTAGGGGATCTGAATTTCTGAGGACAGCAAGACTGCTTTGCTGTTATTTAGTGGCAACTCTTCGGGGATCATGCATGGCACAGGCTTTTCAGATAATGCATGAAGCACAGAAGCATCAGCTGGTATTACATTTCAGATGTGCTAAGGGCCAGAAATCAAGATGAACTTGGCAGAAGTCACACAAAGAGCCAGTGCTGGACTGTGAAATGCAGGGCCAAGACTAGGGTGAGACTCGTCCCCACCAGACCGTTTTTTCGACCCTCATACACTTTTGTCTTGGGTGCCAAATTTAAGGAGGAGCTAATAAACTTGACAATCAAGATAAAGGATATTTCAATGAAATAACATAAATCAAAATTAGTACAAAAACATCCATGCTGAACGGAGTATCAAAATATTCAACAAAGACAGTACCATCGTAGTAATAGATTTTTTTTCCTTTCATGTCAAGCTCCAATATCGGTTGGCATGATACTGCTATAATGGAACAAGCCTCCTCAGCCTCCATTTACTGGGACATGAAAACATCTAACTGCTCTTGACTGTGTAAGGCTTATTCCCTGGCACGTTTGTTAGGATTATCTAAGGAGTGGTATTGATGTTTCCAGAAAACTGCCAAACACCTTGAGTTTTATACTCTCGTTTCCCTGGGTGTTATAATCCTATCAGCATCATTGAAGACATTACTCAGTGGCTTGAAATGGTACTATTTTTGTGGTGCTTGTTCTCAGGCTTAGATCACTAATTATATTGAGTGGCGATGCTTTTGTGTGCTCTTTTATTGCATATATATTTTAAACCACAGGCCCAAAGAAAGAAAGAGAAGAAAAAAGAACATATGCTTTCTATGGAATTTTTGTAGACTCATAATGGACAATATTTAGAGCTCAAGAATTATGGGTCACTTACAATTCTGATTTGACTCTGCACTGCTACACTGTGGAGAACAGAATATCCTTACTGGGGTAGCCTCGTCATTCATTCCTCTTCTCCTAAAGACTGTTTAAATTGATAACAGTCACAACAAGGCAGGATGAGGATTAATATAACTGCTCTTTTTATGTTTAGCACAATTGCAGAATTGGACTTGGCCTTGAGGACTAACTGGGTCTTCCTTTTCCATCCTCACTGTCTTAAATTAATCTTCCCAGTTACAGGAGCAGGATGGAGGAGGCTGACTTACTTTATTCTTTCTTGGTAGCCCGGAGGTTGACAGTAAATGTCCAATGTTTTCAGGTAAAGAGAGCTAAGAGACTGGGTCACGAATGAACAGAGACCCTCCCTATGTTAACTTCATCTGATAGATAAATGTGGCCAGTGCAAGTCATATTATTACCAGAATTAGTCACTGAAAGAGCCTAAAAGTGCAGGCTAGTAGATATATTTTCTGTAGAAGACAGAGAGAATTGATGAAATAACCAATTTTGTAAGCCTGGTTACTTTCCTTAAACAAGAGCCATGTACTTGCTTGAGATCACTATCCAGATAATAATTATCAACAATTTCAAGGGTCATGATTATCAACATGCTGCAGAAAAGATTAGGTTTCTCTCTTAGAGGTAAAGCAAACAAAACAAACTACAAGAGAAATTAACAGTGGCTTAGACAAGATAGAAATATATTATCTTGACATAAGTCTGGAGATTCAGGCCTGGTATAGTGCTAGGATACATTGTTCTACTGTTTGTGTCTTCCCTTCTTATTGGTCACCTTGTAGTCAGAATGGTTAGTCCGGCTTCTGTCATCACATCAGCATTCCTGGAGAAGAAACAAATGAAAATGGTAAAAGGTAGGCATTAGTTGACTCATAAAAAATATTTGGAAACTGCCGTTTGATTTCTGGTTGTATCCCATGTCTAAACTTAGGCCCATAGTCATACCTAGCTGCAAGGGAGGCTGGAAAGTTGAAGTATTCTGGGTAGCAGGTATCCAGAAAAAAATTGGAAGAAGTCAATATTAAGGAAGAAGAAAGAGCAACTATTGGGGTACAACTAAGAGAATACAGTTTGCCTCAGAACTTTGGAAAATATGCAACAATTACTATGGCATTAGCTCATAAGTCTTCATTTCTTATTGAAGACCGGATCACCATTTTTGAAGGACTAGGTTCTCTCAACAACAGCCCAATTATTCAATCATTAGGTGGTTGAAATTTTAAATGCATTAATTTTTATGTCCTGTTTTTTATCTTTTATCTTTAATATGCCTGTTTTTATTTGATCACTTTATTAGCACATGATTATGCTGAAATTCTTGCTTTATATTTATTAATGATCATCTATTTGATTACTTCTCTTTGTTTCCTTTAACTTCATCTTTCTAGGTAATATTAGGTGTGACCTGATTACTACATTCATGTAACTTATAATTGAACCTTATTCACTTCTTACTTTGCAGATTATTTTAAAAGATTCCAAAGCATTATAGAAAAATATCACACGGATCTACATATATTTTTATATGTTAAACATGAAGAATTATACTTTGCTATTCAATGAAAATGTATAAAGCTTTAATGGAAATATATTAAACATAACATCATGTTTAAATTATTATTGCTTTAACAATAAAAATCTTTGTTCCTACTAAAGACAAAGAATATTAAGTTTAAACTTTCACAATTGTTGGCATTAGTAAATTTAGCATTTATAGTTCTGACATACTTTCTAATTATGGATGTTTGGATCCTTCAAATATCTATAATTAGAGTGAGGAGAAACACATATTCATCTTAAAGACATTAAATGATATTCTCCTTGAAAACACCAATATGATTTTCTTTGAGAGAACCCTAGAAAACTATTTTTAATAAAGGCTTCAATGATTCTAGGTTTTGATTAAAAGTGTGATTGGGGGAAGCACTTTTAACCTTCATTGTGTGTCAGATGACATACATAATAAAATTAAATTACAAGTCATGTAATTGAATAAAAACAATTTCTTCATATAAACTATTAATAGATTACCTAAATGCAACATAGTTTTTAAAATGACATCGTGTATATAGTTGTGTTCATAAAGATAGGTACACTAATCAAAAGCCGTACAACAACATTAACAGCAAATCCAAATACAAAGATATTGCTCTGGATTCTACGTGTCATTGAGTGTCAAAAACCACCAATCTTTTAGTCTTTTTCTTGTACATCATTCTGTGCATCTGATTGGATTTTATTTCATTTTCTGTGTAACATTCTCCACTGATATATACATATCATTGGCTGCTGTATTGGGGTTCAACATCTTTCTGGGTATCCATTGTTTCTCCTTCACATGGAGAAATTTCTTGCTCTGAGTTTCCAAACAGATTGCAGCTTGTCTCTGTCCACCAATATGAATTCAAGTTAAATGGCTGCTAGGCTGGAAATAGGATGAATCTAATGCACTGATGAGGAAACTTAGCTGCCCAGCATTGGAAACTCAGTCATTGGAGTTTGTAATTTTGAGGACTGTAGAGTCCCGAGGATGTAGCCAATAAGAATACCAAAGATGTACATTATTGTATCAATTTCATGGAGGCCAAATGTCTGTGTAAGATAATATCTCTTCTAATTTAGTGACAGGAGAGACAATTGTGTTGAAAGCTGCATAGTGTTTATGAATCTCCACCTTTTTGCTAGAAGGAAGCAATTCTTAAACAACCAGGTGAATAGAGAGAAAATTGTCTGCTTAGGTAAAAAAAATGATATATTTAGTAATTTTGGAATGGAGCAATATTAAGACATGATGTGAATATTCACTTATTAAATTCTAATGACCTAATAGTTAATTGTGTTAATGAAACCTATTAGTAAAGATGTGTTGGCAAATTCCTTCCTTTGAACCTTGGCTTGACTCATTATTTTGGTCACCACTATGGCCAGAGTCTGTTCTGTACTATTGTGCTTAGTCTATTCTTCATAATTAATGATAATTAGTAAATTGGCAAGAGGTGGGGCAGTCAAATAGAGTTGATTAATATTGACATGACCTCTACTTGTCAAAAAGCAATATTCTCTGTGCTTCCTGATGATGGATTTCCAGTTTCAGGAGTCCTAGCATAGTTGCGCCTTCCAGGATTACCTGGGTAAGGGTCGTGACTCTCTGTCAAGTCTTTGCTCTTCAAACATACATGGATATTTTATTTTTAAGTGAAGACTCTCTGTTAAGGGTACGATCTATGCTAATTAAAGTTATACCAGTAGACTGTAAATTGTGACATTGCATTTCAGATCAACAAGATGAGGACAATGAGATTTTTGTCTTGCACAAATAAAAAAAGTTTCAACGTCAGATTGTAAGGCTAGTCCAGGAGGCTTAAGCAAGTTCCTTATATCTTGTGGATCTTATTAATGTTCCCTCTGGATAATTGCTGCTACATAAGCTGAATTTATCTGCCAATAAGAAAAAACTAAATCAATACAATTGGCCAAAAGAAAGAAAGCATATCATGCTCCTGACTGTAGAATTCATTGCCTAAATTGATAACAAGTAAGTAAATAACACTGCAATACAGCCAACTAGGAAGTAAAAAGAAAAAGAGAAAGCCAAGTGATCTGAGCAAACTTCGGTGCTGTTATTTGTTGCTTTGCTTAGCACTGAGCTTACAAAGCCAGACAAAAGACTTAGAAGCTGAGGTGAACAGCACGCTAACATCCTCAGTAGTGCCAGCGAGCTTTGGCTTCAGTTTTGAACTTTCAGATCTCTTGTTTCTTTTTTGTATTAAGTGCTTGTAACCTTTTTCTAATCGTAAAATTAGACCGTTGTTAAGTAATGTTAATTTGAAGCCATCTTTTACAATTTTGCTCTGTCAACATTTTCCTATTTACAAAACAATCAAGGAATGTATAAACATGAGGGTGGGCAGCATGAATTCTTGTTTTCCTCAAGAAAGAAAACCTTTATAATCTGAGACTGCTACAACCAGTATTTATGGTACGTCCTTGATAAAAGGAGTATAAGAACAATCTCAACAAAAGTCTGTCTTAAGGCTCCAAGAACATTTCTATTCTTGCCTTGCTTGAAAATTTCTAGTAGGTCCTCTCTGAACACTTTTTCATTGTTCGAGGGATTGTATAGAACCATTTCAGTGTTTTGGGCTTTCAGAGATTTCCCTTCTCAAGAAGCATCTTGTCCTGAGGGAATGTTTGGAGGCCATGGCTGTATTATGAAAAGAAGTGCTGTGCAGAGAAAACGCACTTCATGATAACTTGTTGGCTGGCGATGCCAGAAAACAATTCTGAAAAATGAATATTGCTTCTTTGTTTTACTTAATTTTTCTTTGCCAGTGAACTAGTGACCAGACATTTAAGCTATATCATTAGGACTTTCACACAGGCGCGCGCGCACGCACACACACACACACACACACACACACACACACACACACAGCTAATTGAAGATATAATCATGGTTCTAAGTGTAATTTGCCATCCCCTTCCTAGCGTCTGTTGGTGGCCACTTTGCTCCAGGCTATCATTTTTATTGCCAGTGGGAGTCAGTGGTAGGCATAGAATTATTGCCTGATAATGACACCATTACTGCATGTCACTACTATATTTGGACTTCGGGCTATTTGTAACTTGTTTGATTCCCAGCACAGAGCTGTAACTGAACAGAATATTCTAAATGTGCTCATTTGTTATCCAGATACCATAGATCAAGGTCAGCTGGGAAGTAACAGACAGTATGTTCAGGGCTGCTGTAAACTCATGTTGAGTTATGTCTGTGCACCCAACCCAACACCACTCATTCTTGGCAATTTCAGATGCCATAGCCTCTGTACTGGTAATTTGTGCATAGTTGTAATCGAAAGTAGGTCCAGTAAAAGAAGCCATATGGTTTGCCGTTCAAGTCTGATGCATTTGTGAAGTAACAGATGCAAAATCGAGCACACCTGGAATTCAGAGGCAGAAGCCCTGACAGAGCAATCTGTTGTGTAGCACCATATATGCTTGAGGATTTGTGGGGATGAAGTCCCTACAGAAATAACCTGCCTTGATATAACCCACATCTTAATACATAATCTACATTGGCTGTTGGGCATTTATTTTTCACGGCTGGCTACATTTATACTTGCATTAGTTTTCTATGATGATTGAATAAATGTGGTAGCAAATAGTTTACTTGAAGGAATGAAAATTGTAGGACATACCATTTGAAAATGTAAGCTGTACTTTAGCTGTATTGTTTTGCAATGTTTTAGTAGCGTCTTTGTGAATATAGAAAATGTACTTACATATGGTGGGTGGTACGCATGGTCATTGCTAAATTTTGTGTAACTAAATGTGGTGGCTTCTTTTGCATAATTTTTGTGTTCTGCTAGTTGTGGGAACACTTCTAGTACAGAGATTGACAGTGTTGCAGAATGTCACATGGATTTTACATACTAGATTATCGAGGTCAAATATTATTGTAAAAGCTGCGTTCAAAGGCAATTAGGCTGAGGCACAATCCAGTTCTAGTGAATTTAGCAATTAAAAATCCTGTTCATGTTTCTATTGTGTTAGTGCAGTAACCCTGACTGATCGACAGTCAGTGGGCAGTACAGGCACATAAAGACATAAATCCTTTGTGATTTAGAGATCTATAAAAAAGGCTCCTTTGGTTTAGGTGGTATGGTCAACATCTGAGCTGTTGCCTGGGCTATATTAACCCCTCTTAGAAGAAACTTTAGGGTTTTTTTTTTTTGTTTGTTTGTTTTTGTTTTTTTTTATCTGTGGGAAACAATAGAGAAAAAGCAAAGATAACTGCAGTACTCAAAAGATGTTCTTCTGTACCTAACAGTGGTGTTAGGTTAGGGGACTGTCACTGTGTAGATTAAGAAATGGCTACTTTTGACATTTTATATAGTATATGAGAATTGTAATAGTGTCGTTATTCTTCAAGAATACTATATTCTAGTAGCAAGATGAAAAAACAATTTTTTAAAAAGGTGAAACTCAGCAATGGGCTTTTTTTGTGTTTGGGGTAAAATTAAAAAACAATTCTTAAAAATGGAGAGATGTTGAGAAAAACATGTGGGTCAGAGGGACAAATCTGTACAGGTCATGCAGACTTTGTGGAAGAAGAAAGTGTAGGAGGGAAATGGCTCAGGATTTGCCATACTTTAACCCATGCGTGAGGACAGTCAATAAGAAAAAAGACTGACTAAATGTAGTTCAAGTTCCTGATCACCGTTGCCCCATTGATGAAAGATACCCATTCCTGGTTGCCTCAGCAATAGGGCATTTACCTTATGGTAATTGCTTTATAATTAGGAACAAAACATGCACATTTTTAAAGGGGGACACCTAATTATCTCTACTTTAGAGAGACTCTAGGGGTAATTTGGGAGGTTTTTATCCCACAAAGTATGTAATTAATGGAAAGAATACTGCTTTTATATAAATAGATATACAAGGTTGATGCATAAAAGCATCTGCATCGATCCATTGCCAGTCCTACCCACTGTTATCCTATCAATATTCTGTGTCCATCTTACTTCCTTAGTTTGGACTGTCACATGACTGCTTGGGAGAAAAGCCAAGGAATCGGAAACTTCAGGCTGGGAAAGGCAGAAGCTCAAATGCTTGGGGTCTTGGGAAGGGTTTGGAAACATATAGGTAGCTACCCCTTCAATTGCTCCCTCGTCCCTGACATCACAGCCATGAAATCCTGCATTGCCCTGTGTCAACTTGGTGCATGCTTTTTTTTTTTTTTGGCAGTAGTATGCATTTCAAATATACTTACAAGGGCATATATTTTATTTCATTAGTAATTATGTTATATGATACCACTATGTCTTCAGCAGCTAAGAAGAGGGTCAAGGTTATTTCAAAAACAGTTTTATTTGTTTAATATATATGTCACTTGTATAGTACTCAGTAAATGCCAGGCATTGTTCTTCATACTTCATCAAAGTTAACATACTCTCATAGATATAGTTAGATGCATAATTTCTTGTGCGGCATGGAAACATTTATTTTGCCTTGAATAATTCAGATTACTGAAAAATTTATTATGTATATGTTGAGAAAGAGGTTCAAAATGTTAATGGGGAGAAATCTGACCTAAAATTCACATTCACTGTGGTCCATGGTTCTCAAAGGAGCCTACCATGGGCTGCAGGCGACTGCATTTACAAGTCTTCCCGTAAAGGTCTGCCCATTCATTTTTTATGAGGGAAAGAGGATATGTCCTTTTAGTAGGCTCCCAAAGGCATCTGCAACTTACAACGGCAGTGGCGGTTCGGTGCTTAGCATCCGTCATCATCTCTTCTTTTTCAGTTTAGGCTTATACAAACAAATTAAGTATTTACTGTGTATGCAGAATGCAAATCGACGATATTGGTGTAGAAGGATTGAGTTCCATTTCCTTTCTTAAGCCAAGAATAGCAACAAGAAAAAAAGACGTAAACCCTTTAAAAACTCATCCATGCAATGAGGATAGAGACACAGACCCAAAGTGCAAAATATAAAGCCTAACTCCCGGGTCCTTGATGCCTAGCTTGAGATGAGAGTTTGCTGGGATCTGACCTAAATCTTCTGCAATCTAGAGAAAGTACAGATTTCCTCTGAAGTGTCCTGCTGTCGTGGTGTTTGCATGAAAATGTGGGAAGATAAGAAACCAAGTGCTGAACAAGAGAATTTCTGGTCATGATCAATGCTCTAAACAAAATAAAACAAGATGAGGATGGGTGGTCAGGGAAGCCTGTCTGAGCGATATTCTAACTGAGACCCGACTGACAAAAAATGCCAGCCTGGCAGATATTGCAGGGCAGAGTATGCTAGGAAGAGGGAGAAGTAAGTAAAAGGAACATGGGACAGGAACGATTTTGGAGGGAAGGGTCATCGTGGCTGGCTTGAGCCAGTAGGAGAGGTGGCAGGAAAATGTAAATATGCCCTGAACCATGGTAAAGTAATTGAATACAACTAAAAGAAATCAAGAGGTGGAAGAATTTGAAGTAGACTAATTTCTTTATCTTTTATAGCAAGGTGTTGGTATGTACTTCTGACGTGAACACATGTTGTTAAATAGTATAATGATTCTAATGTCTTAAAATATTACAACTAATTTCTTAATATTTAAAATATTGATATCTCTGTAGTCAAGAAAAAGTTTAAGTAGGTCAACATGCTCTTCAGTTGCATTGTCTCCCCCGACCCCAAAGTAACTTAAAGAACATTGATATTTATTTGTTAAAGAAACATTGGTATGGTTCCAGTTGTGTAAATTATTCTCTTTACGTTTTTCTTTCCTTCCTTCCTTCCTTCCTTCCTTCCTTCCTTCCTTCCTTCCTTCCTCCCTCCCTCCCTCCCTCCCTCCCTCCCTCCCTCCCTCCCTCCCTCCTTCCTCCCTTCCTTCCTTCCTTCCTTCCTTCCTTCTTCTGTAGACAGAATATACATGAGATGTCTCTAATGACATTCATCTAATAGGAATAATCAATATGTTCACTTGTTACCTACTTGTTTTATTCTTAGTTTTAGGTATGAAATATAATTTAATTGTTATTCACATTCATATTTTGTGTTTTTTTTTTTTCTGTTGCAATATTTGCTTTTACTGTCTTCGGCCTAAGATACGCATTGAGTGATTTTGTATATGTGTTTATTTCTCGCTTCTTTTCTAGCATTTAAAAATTTTACCTCAGATCTTTGATCATCTTTTATAAATTGCAGTTTTTAAAATTTTTTTTCAGAAACACTGCAATAGGAATAACTTTATCAAGATATTTCAAAGCCTTTTCTGTACTCGTGAATTTGAACACTTTCTTCCAGCCTATCACATTAAATAGAATCTTATTATTTTTGCATTGATCTTTAATTTCTTTCTACTGGTGAGACCAATAACCTAACACCTTATGATAAATTTTAGTAGCTAATAGCTATTGATATGACAGGTTTAAAAATTACTCTTGCTGTTAATCAATTTTTCTTTGGATATGGGAGTTTTGGAACTGGTGGCTTCTATTTTTGATATATTCCATTTAATAGCATTCTCAGAACAGTTCAATAAGCTTATCTTTAAGTTTCAATATAAGCACACTTCTCAGATAAGCATTTTTGTCAGCAAATTAGTTTTTAAAGCATTTATCTAATCTCTTCATTTTATCTCATCTTTAAGTTACTGGATCCAAGATTGGTCCTTGATCTCAAAGACTGGAGGTGAATGCTACAGTGGATTGTATCATTGTTCCCAATTCTTCACTCTCTTCCTAGTATAGGGTTGTACATTCGTGACTTTTACTATATAACTTTGCAGTACCTCACGTAGTCCACTGGGTGAAATATAATTTTTTTTTGCCTGTTTGACATTGGACCTGGCTATGTGACTGACTTTGGCCAGTGAAATGTGAAAGTAAGAAGGAGCTTTAAATGTATTGCCATTTGGTCTAGTCTTTTGTGCTTCTGCCGCCTGCCCCAGGTATTTCTTACCTTAAAATGATGAAGAAATGTAGAACGGACCTGAATTTGACCCGCAGCCGGAGTCCAATCAAACCCAGAAGAATCTGGGACCAGCCAAAATCGGTCTAATTGCAGCTTACACATAGACCCATAAAAAAAAAAAAACAAACGCTTATTGCTATAAGCCACTGAGATCTTGGAGTTGTTTTTCTGCAGCATTAGATGATGAATCTGGTCATTTTAAAAATGATATATTATTACTTATTTTCTGGCCATATAAACACAATTCCTGGGAAAACTAAGATTTTCACTTAGCCGGCCCCATGTCGTGATTATAGTTGTAGTTCTGCCACCCACTATCTCTGGGCCCTTGAAACATTTTCTGACTCTCAGTGAGCCTAAGCTTTCTCTTTTGTAAAACTTGGAGAATAATATTTTCCATATAGTATATGTGAAATCATATCACATATGTGAAATCGTGACCATTATTTAATAGTCAGAATGGATTTATTAATGGAGCATAATTCTAAAGCATGCTCTTTATCACTTTATAATGTGTCCTTACCCAGGCTTTTCGAAAATTAATGCAAGTGTCATCATACAAATAATTTTAGATTGACTAAATGCAGACTTTTGGAAATAAATTTCATTTAAAAAAAAAAAGGGCTTACTAGGTTCTATGTTCTTTATCACTCCAGCAGTACATATTCATAATGCCTTTGTCAGGGGGGCAAGTCAGGCAAAGAAATGTCAAAATACTTATTTTTGTGAGTGACATGACAGTGAAGATGAGACCACCTTCATTGCAGACCAACCCATAACCAATGGGGAGCAAAGCTGGGGGTGAGGCGAAGTTGGGAGAAGAACATGGGTCACAGATTCATTAAATGAAAGAGAAGTCTGAAGCAAGATAACAAAATTCTGCACAGATGAGCATCAGTGACTGGAAATAACCATGTATATGTTAGGTAGTCATATACAAGTTTCTGTAGAAAATGCCACCCATTTTCTCTGCTGTTGAGAAAAAAAAAAAAGATTAAATCGAGTGAGTACAAGTCAGTAACGTCCAGCGTGACTCGGTTTCTCAGGCGATCATGTGTACTGGGTGACTCTTGCTTCGAGGACTGCACGTGTGAGGCTAGGTGACTAGGTGAGTGCAACAGATAGGGCCCTGCGTCCACGGAGTCTGCTTTGCCTTTGCCTGGAGACACAAAGCCTGTCTTTTAAAAGTTTGGTTTTTTTTTTTTTTTTTTTTTAACCTTTAGTTTCCGCCCTCAGAGTTTAGAACCATAGCGTGCTTGAATTTGCTCCTCCCTCTGCCCGGGAGTCTCTTTTTTCTCTTGGCAGCCGACTTTGTGCAGCTGCAAACCGAGAATTGTTATAAAGCTATAGAAATGAGTGTAGAGCTAGAGAGGGGACATTTACGTGGGAACTGGGAGGACCCAAAGGAGCGGGCACTTGACGGGGAGGGGGAGTAGCATGACATCTCAGAGAGAAAGGGTCTTTGCTTGTTGGAAGCGAAAGGAGGCCATACAGCTGGAGGGTGGATTATGAAGGTGAGAGCCAGGCCGCGTAGGCTTAGGGGTAGCGTGGGCCACCTAAAAATGGGTAAGGATTGTGTTCGAAGTGCAGCGGGAAGCTCCAGAAGTTCCTGTAAGGGAAGGGGGGGGGCACACATAATTAGTGTCTACTTTAAAAATCTTACTTTGTTATGTGCAGAATAGATTGGGGTTGGAGAAGAGACAAACAGTAAGAAAGTAAGGGATCAGTTGCAGAAATCCAGGGGAGAGGGGCAAGAGACCCGGAGGAGGAGAAAGGCTGTGCAGATAGAAGTGGGAAGACTGCAGAGAGATTTTGGATGAAGAGAGATTTTGGATGTAAGCAATGACTTAGAGGGAACCCTTAGAGATGACTCTAGGTTTCTACAAAGTAGAGTAACGAGTGGTCAAAGGAGATCGTTGGCTAGATTTGTAGACCAGGATGCTGGCTGGTCTACATGCCTAAGTGACTGGTCAGGGATAACGCTGGTTTAAAGAGGGGCTTGGATCATAAAAACTCAAGTACAGATGGTGCTCAGGTGGCAGGTGAGACGCAGAGGAGAGAGGCACAGACCGGCAGCCGTCTGGACAGGCCATGTTCACAGGCTGTACTTAGCTTAGAGGCCTGGTGTCACCTTCATGTTTCAAAACAGTGCTCGGTGACCGAGGCAGGGCGGGAGCATCACCGGGGGAGACAAAGCGATGGAGTGAAAAGAGGTTTCAGAATCAAGCATGTCTGAGAAGCCGTTACCAGGTGCATGATCTTGTGTGAGTAGCTCGAATTACTTAAACTTTCAGAGCCTCAGGCTCCTTATTTATAAAATAGGATGAAAATATTTACCTCGTATGTTTGTTATGGAGATTAATTCGAGCAATGTTTACAAAATGCCTTGCATATAGTAGATGCTAAAAATGTAGTTCTCTCGGCCTCCCTGCTGTGTAAATTAATTCATATCGTTTAGAGCTCTCACTCATTCAGCTACGTAAGTAATCAGATCCTGACAATAAAGGCCTTGGTTCTCGTCCAGCTTCCTCCAAGCCGTGGAGTGGGGAGTGGAGAGGTGGGAACGAGAAAGTTGGAGCTATCAATTGTGATATATTCTAAATCACGTGGTAGCGTCTAATCCATACGTCGTTATATACCATAGTATGTGGGGTTAGAATTTTTAATTCTTATATCTCCACAGCGACTCTCTGAGAACAGCATTATTTAGTTTCTTGCGTAAGTAAGGTCACTTTAGCAGAGTTCTGGAGACTTGAGCAAGGTCATGGAGCTTCTGCCAGGAATGCTGGGATTAGAAGGCGCTGGGTCTCACGCTTGCATATTTTTTCCTCTACATTGTGCAGTCTCTGCAAAGGACAGGCCTCTCTGAACTTTGTCTCCTAGGCCTTACTTAACACAAGTCCTGATTCCCAAGGGAGAAAATTAGCATCATTCACAAAATAATTTTATTTTATTTTTTTATCCCTAGGGCAGACAAGAGGGCTCGATCGGTTTGGGAGGAGTTATTTGAGAAAGGAGTGGTTTGGGAGAATTTACCTCTTTGAATGTGGAAGAGCTGAGTCATTCGTTCATGGAATTTAGTCAGACTTCTTTATCTTAGAGATGCGAGATTCTGAGTCTCTGGAAGGTTGTTTGACACTCAGCTCGTTCAGCGAGCAGCGTTTCAGCCACTTCAGTTCAACAGCCTCTCAGTGTTTCCATGGCGCCTCAGCTGTCTCATTAGAATATTTTTAATCCATGATTCAATCCTTACTAGCAGCAACAATGATTTTTCTCAGCGACGTGACCAGTGAAAGACACACACGCGTGTGCGTGCAGCTGCAAACACGTGCGCGCGCACACACACTCACCTCTTCTTAGATACCTAATTAGCATCTCAATTTTAATATGATCAGAATACAACTCAATGTCGCTGCCTCAGGTCAAACCCACCCGCCTTCCCCTACAGTCTGACCGTTCTTAGCAAATGGCAACCCCCTCGCTTCTCTTTCTCCTTGGACATTGACAGCCAGGGGTGTGCCAGTCACATCGCTGGATTGTCACACCCTCCACCGCCACGTCCTGGCCTCGCCTTTTGCCGGGAAGACTCCAGTAACTTCCCGAGTCGTCCTGCTGCCCTCTGGCCACCGCTTCTTATCCCCTCGGTCCCTTTCTCTTCAGCGGAGCCTCGCCGTCCCACCTGCAGGCTACACGGTGGCTTTCTTTGCCCTGCTTGATCCAAACACTGACATCATGGCCCAACGTGGTGGTCACAGCCACGCTGACCACCTTTCAGTCCCTCAAACATGTGAACAAACGGTCGTGCCCGGGTTTTTGCGCTTGCTCTTCTTCCTGCACAGAACCGTCTTCTCCCAGATAGGCAGTAGCATCTTTCTACACCGTCTGGACGTTTCCGCTAAACTAGCAGCTTGCGGGAAAGTCTGTCTTGACCACTTGTTATAAACTGGCAACACTCTCCCCACGCTTCACCTCTCTTTCCCCCACGGCGTTCACCCCTGCTTAACATCGTTTGTGTATTGTTTTGCTCACAACCCTCTCCATCCTGCTTTGCATGTCCCACCCAGGAGGACAGGAGGATTTTCTCAGATTCGCTTACACTTAGAATAATGCTTGACTTAAACTAGGGATTCGGTTCTTTTTTGTCGAATGAACAAATTGATGTTAATATTTGCTATGGAGCTTGGTGTTCTTGTAGATTAGGTCAAATATCTTAATATTAACTTCAACTATTTTTTTGATTGCTCTTATAACTGCTGACATCAAGCTTCATTATAATTAACTGTATGGTTTTGGGGAGAAATAGTCCCAATTCAGGGCGATAGCAATCTCTACAATAAAACCTTATTATTGACAGGATAATATAAACAATTCATTTCTGGCAAAAAAAAAATATTGTGACATAAAACACATCTCCTCAGAGCTAATTTGTGTGTGTGTGTGTATACAATTTTTCCTTATTCCCATGTAATGCTAAATTCTGCCTCATTTATTTTATTTGCTTTAAAATTAGTGCTTATTATATTTGGGGAGTTGGAACTGAATAAAAATAAAAACTCTCTCCAAAGCTATCAACAGATATGTTATCAAGAGTTTTTATCTATTTTTTGTAAATTTTAACAAGCAAAGAAACAAGCAAGAATTCTTTTTTTTTTTTCCTGAGTTAATTCCCATTGACCATTGTTCGTGCTGCAGAGGGGAAGCCCAGCACTTCCGCTTGCCTGTCAGACAAGTGGAGGGTATCATATCGAATTTCGAAGCATGTGCTCTTGACATTGGATGTCCACTGTCAGTGTGGAGAACCTGCACTAGCCACATCTCGCCTTGTCTTCTGTGATGTGACACAACTAATCTCAGAGCTGAACTACTTGAGATGCTTGTTACCGCTGCAACCTCAATGAATTTAGAGTGGTAATCAATTAACAGTAAATAGGTTTCTTTGTCAATTTGGAAGCATCCCAATGAAGGTAAAGAGAGAGTGGAATAAGGTGATAAATGATTTATGGCTGGAGAGGATCCCTAATTCCTCCTGCCCACTTGTAGTTTCTAAATTCTTTTTTTGGGGGGAAATATGAGACCGATAGCCAGGAACCTGGGACACAAATTAACTCTGTTTAAGAAAGAGGTTTTTAAGCGTAAGAATGTGCCTGTCTTGCTCCTTCAACCTGGATTTTATACAAATGCTGCAATCGCAAAGGGCCACTGGTCTGTGACCCTCTTGAGGAGCTCTTTGCCATTTCTCTCTTGTTATGTTGCTTTTTTTCTCTTGATCTCTCCCACAGGACTATTTTCCAACTCGCTTGCATCTCCTTTTGTACCGGCGAAGTGCACGTGCCAGTGTATAGACACGCACAGTTGCTGTTTGATCCCACTCCGGTAACTCTTTTTCTCTGCCTCGTAGGGGCTCATCTTGGCTAGACTTTCCTTTTATTAGTATCTCGACAATGTGGAGATGGTGATTAGAGCATTGAGGGCTCTGAGGCTTAGATGCTTTCTAGAGACTCTTGCCCAGGGTGGATATAATTTTCCATTCTTTACCTGTCTTCCTTGCTCTGTTCTGTCAGGATGGGGATAATGAAGGCTTGTCTTCCTGGGCTCCATTGCTGAGGCAGCGGGGAACCCGTGGTATGTTTGAGCAGCTTCTTCCTCACCAGTGACATCTGCACATAGTGAATTCACTGTCTAGCTTGCCCATTGTCACTATGCACCAATGAAATCATTCCTCCAACCAGGGAGCCTGGCTGTTCTGCTCAAGCTACTACCCCCTCCCTAGAGCTTATTGCTAATTGTTGGCTAGGGCTCTCCTCTTTTAGATGCTGCTAACCCCTTAACCTGATTTAGATCCCACTTTTGATCTTTTTTTGTTTGACATTGTCCTATATGGGCTTCCCTTATCTGGAGCTCTTATACACATCACATTGAGAACTGCCTCTATCTTGAACTTCCTCAACCCGGATACACCTGCCCTTCTCCCTTGAATGAGATCTGTAGATATAGACTCTGGTCTCAGTTGAAAAAATGAGAGCTTCCTGGTCTCCCAGATTGTGGTGATTTTGTATACGAGGAGTGGAACAGCTTTTATGTTTTTGTTAATCCACTTATTCCAAGCTAGTTTTAGTAGCTGAGAGCTTTGGAGATTTAGAAGTTGGACTAGGTCTAGGTGGTAGTGCATGTCCAATACATAGAAATCATTAGCTCTAGAAACAGAGGTGGATTGATGTGAAGCTACAGAATCTTAAGTTTCAGGGTCTTTGTATGCATCCCTTCTGATACCCTTGGAGGGGCTCCAGCAATATGTTCACAGACACATATGATTTTGTACATTTGCAAAAGTAAGATATTTTAACTGCAACTAATGAAAAGCCCTGTCTTTTCACTCCAACTTCCACTCTGTTATAGTTCCACTCATGTCTGGTGGCCTTGGCGTGGGCCAGGACATTTTTCTGGATATGGCTAAGAGAATGTTAGTGAGATGCCTTTAGTTTGGGTATATTTAGCAATTACTTCTGTAAGCAAGCTGTGGCGAGTTGGGGCTGCCTTGAAGGCGCACAGCCCAGCTCAGATCTCCCTCCAAGAGAACATGTTGGCATCCTTCCTCCAGCTGCCACACCTTCAGATCCATCACATAGTAATGTCAAAGCCACGCCCTCCCTTAGGCTGCTCCCAACCAGTGACCGAGCTTATCCAGAGTTCTGATGCTGGACTGTCCTGCCCTGTGCTGAGTGGGCAGGCTTCGCCACGCAGCGGAGGAATCCTCGGAGCTGCACTGCAGTCTGAGGGGTCTCCTTCCTTCTCTCTTTCCTTGCACAGGTGTCAGATCTCCATCATGTTTGAAAAGGATCTCTGTACTTCTGTACCCTCTCTTATCTTCCATGGATCTTTTTTCCCTTTAATAAATCCCTTGAACATCTAATTCTATCTTGGTGTCTGCCTCTCAGAGGACAAGAACTGACAAAGTTCAAGGTTTCACAGCCTACCCTGTGTCAAATCTTTGTTTAAACTGGGGCTTGACTGACCCTGATGCTAATGATTTTCACACTATACTGTCTTGCCTTTCATACGCCTAGTGGTTCATCAACTAACCTCTGATTCCTTAACTCAGACTTGGTCAATTAATCTCAGTCACTTGTCAGCACTGGACAATATTTCCCACCCTTCTTCCCAACTCTAGAGCATTTTTCTAATGTTCTCATTTACTGCTGCCCTACCTACATATTATACTCTTTCCAAACAGACCTTTGCTTATGCTCTTTCCCGTCCGAAACAGCTTTGCCCAACTAGACCTGTGCTTATTTCTAATTAACTTCTTGCTAATGCGATACGAAAATCTGGCATTGACAACAGCAACATAAAACTCATAATATGCCACCACAATGAGGACATCTGTGGCAAACTGGTAAACAAGTGTCATTCATTTGAAGAGCAATTACGATTAATCATTCCAGAAAAACTGAAATGTGCTGTAATCTTAGAGGTCATTTATGAAAGAAACTTGGTATTTTCAAATATGACAACAACCCTAAAAGTTTACATATTACCAGCAAAAAGTTGTGAAACCTATACAAACTTTTCCAAAATACTGAAAATAAAAAAAATATTTTTTTGAACGATGCTAGAAAAAAATAATTATCCATCTGCTGTGGATTAAATTATGTTCCCCTAAAATTCGTATGTTGTAGACCTAACCCTCAATGTGACTGTAATTGGAAATAGGGCCTACACAAAGATAATTAGGAAAAGATGAGGTCATGAGAATGGGTTCATAGTATCCTCATAAGAAGAGACCCCAGAGAGCTTGCTCCGCCACCGCCATGGGAGGACAGTGACAAGGTGACTGAATGCTAGACAGAAGGCTCTCACCAGAAACCAAATCCTGCCAGAACCTCAATCTTAGACTTTCCAGCCTCCAGAATGGTGAGAAAATAGCTTTCTGTTGTTTAAGCCACCCAGTGTTTAGCATTCTGTTATGGCAGCCTGAGCAGATGACTAGGACACTATCTTTCTATTCTTTCCACGTAGCAGTGATTCTCAAATGGGTATAATTTTTTTCCCCCTGGGAATATTAAATAGTGTCTGGGGACACTTTCGATGGTCACGACTCGGGGGATGCTCCTGGCATCTAGTGAGTAGAGGTGAGTGCTATGCTTAGGACAGCTCATAGCCCCTTTCCCCTCTGCCTGCTTCCAGTAAGAATCACCCAGCTCAAAATGTCAATGGTGCCAAGATTGCGAAAGCTGAGAAAACTTGCTGTCAAAATGACATAAAATCTTGTCTTATGAAGAGGTGATCAAAGAATATATAGCCAATTATAAGGGAAAGTATTAAAGGAAGCTACTAAGCAGGTAATTAATAAACATATTTTCTCAGTTTGTGATTATTTTAAAAACTTGTAATTTATATTTTGTTCTTTTACTAAGAAAAATTTGATTTTTATGCCCAATTTGGTATTCCGTTTTCAAAGATAGCCCTCAAAATATTATAATTTTCAGTTTCCAAATCCTGAATTCATCTGGTTTAGAATTACAATTAAATGCTCACATACTTCACTAGTAAATTTTGAATTCACTGTGATTCTGGATCTCAGCATTATAATTTACTTTTGGGGTATAGTCTGACAATCTAAAAATGCATAGTAAGGTCTAACGAAACAGAACATTTTTATAAATGGAATAAAGTGCTGTTATTATTGTATATGTAGGCAAGAGATTTGGCCTTTCTCACTAAATCCTCTTTGCCCTTTGCAGAAGATTTTCCTAAGCTGTTAAAATATAGAGCATTCACATATTTATCCCAGAGTCTCTTCTTTAGCGATGTGTATTCACATGGGAGTCATCCATAACTTACCCACATAATTCACCCTCTTATATCACTAACTATCAACTCATGACCATTTTTAAAATGCCCAAATACTTCCCATCCTCTCATTACATCAATTAGGATCTGTATCAGTCCTCCACTAGACAGCTGAACAGCTCCCTATTTAGATTCCCCACATTCCTACCTCATAGTCTACATGGCTGGCAAATGATCAGTCTCCGTCAAGTCGTCTTCCCATCTGACCATGGCAATTCATGTTAAAACCATTCAATGGTTTTCCATTTTCATTTCCATTTTTAGTATAAGAAGTTGTTCTTTAGGAGAGACTCGATGTGGAACAGTGTGATCCGATTGAATCAGGGAAAAGGGCCAGAGCCTTTCCTTCTTAGACCATCGACTGCCCCTTGCCCTTCTCTGTGGTCCCTGGGGCACTTTCATGATACCCATGAATGGTTAGAATGACTAATAATTTATACACCAAACAAGAGTATGTCTGAGAGGAAATGACGAAATTATTGCTAATTTTGCTGATGCTTTTCTAAGTCCCTGCTCCAAGGGATAATGCCTGGCACAAATTATTAGCTCCAGACACTGAATACGATGACAATATTATGTCATCATATTACAGGTTTGATTCTTGAGGAAGTAGACTGTGAGATGGAGTTAACTTGTAGCATTGTTAAAGAGCACCTCGGGGTAAACACCTGTGAAATTGAAGGAAAGAAAGCAGGATTGGGCAGAGGAAGAGGCCGAACTGCGACACAGTCCCAAAAGGTGAGTCTTGATGGCTAGCTCTTTATCCTCCTGCGTTGGATGTGGGCCATCCCGGAAAAGGTGTGACCATGGGTTGAGGTAATCCCTAACGGGCTGAGAGCCAGCTGAAGGCTGTCTGCTGATAGCACTACCAGCATCTGGGCAAGTTCTTCCTTGAAAGGAGAATCTAGGCAGCAAACCAGTGTTACCACAATAAGCTTTCAGAAGCATAGATTGTTTTTGTGGATGTGGATGAGGATTCTGGTTTGAATCAAGTAACCAGCTGATGGCTGCAACAGGGTGGTTCTGCAGTTGTCAGTTGGGGCTCAGTTCAAAATGCAGCTCGCTCGCTCTTGTGCGGGCAAGCGCTCCCTCCACTAAAGGAGATAAATAAAGACCGGAAAGAGAACGAAAGCGCCAGACAAGAACTCCCTCCCTCCCTCCCTCCCTCTCCCTCCCTTCCTCCCTCACTCTCTCACTCTCTCCCTCACTCCCTCTCCCTCCCTTCCTCCCTCACTCACTCCCTCTCTCTCTCACTCTCTCTCTCTCTCTCTCTCTCTCTATATATATATATATATATATATATATCATTATGTATATACTGATATAATAAATTTATATGAGTCCTCTGAAATTTTTGCTGCGATCTTTTGGAGATTCCCCGGATTTGGGTCTTCATTATTATTATTATTTTTGGTAGAGTTTTTATTACTATGTTGGGATATACATAGACTCTTAGTAAATTCCTTTTAGTGTGTCCTAAGGCAATTTTTTAAAATAACTTTTTTCTTCTCAATTCTTTGATATCTTAACAGATAATATAAAATAAGCTTTCACTGCATTACAAATATCAATCTAGCAGTCATGGTGAATAATTTTAAAAGTATAATGCTATCATAGATTTCATAAGATTTTACTTAAAATTTCCAAATGTATTATATGCCTCTGTGAAGTTTGCCTGAATTCCCATTTTGCCTATTTTTATATTTAGCTATTAAGATTATGCAAAAATTATAAAATAAACTGGAAAGCTAATCATGTATTTTTCTTTTCTAGAGGGGTTTATATGGTATGATGTCTTTCTGTTTTAATTTGGCACATTTTTTCTGAGTGATTCACTAATTAACTTTTAAATTCCTTTCATAATTTCTACCTCCTCAAGGTCAGTTTTTAATTATATTTCTTAAAAAATGTATATTTCGTTAATATTTTCAAAGCTTTAACACGGTATTTTTAATCACATCTGGATTGTACTGTATATACTTTCTCATTCTAAATTTGTGTATTAGAATTTTACTTTAGATTTTTTCGGAAGCAGTTATTTTGATTGATTTATTTTCAAAGAAACTCCTTAGATTGATTAATTCTACTTTCTAAATTTCCTCTTAAATTGTTAACTTCTACATATGAAAAGAATTTGTTTCTTCTACTTTTTAAAAAATTGCTTTGTTGCACTTCCTAATTTATGAGATTAAAAATTGAATTACTTTCTTTTTTCCTTTCTCTTTCTTTCTCTCTTTCCTTCCTTCCTTCCTTCCCTCCCTCCCTCCCTCCCTCCCTCCCTCCCTCCCTCCCTCCCTCCCTTCCTTCCTTCCTTCCTTCCTTCCTTCCTTCCTTTTTTCAATAACAAAAGCACTTAACATTAAGAATAGTGTTTTGAGTAACTGGCCACTTTCTAAGTGTTTGGTATGCAGTTTTATCATTAATGGTACTTTAAAAATTTTCTATATTTATTATTTTTATTTTTTAATATAAACTATGAGGTTAATAAATTTTCAAATATTTGAAATTTTTTGTTTAATTTTTAATATTAATTTTTAGGTTTTTAAAAATTTTTTGTACTGATTTTAGAGAATGTGTATGATGGAATTTCTGGAGTTTTCTTTTAAGTTTATTTGTACTTTTTTTTTTAATTGCCTCATAAAAGAATTGTTTTTGCAAAAGTTACACGAACACTTGAGAGACAAAAAAGTGTGTGTATTTCTGTTTTCCATATAGAATTCATTATAAAGATGTTAAATAAACCTTATTCAGAATTTAGGATTTTTCACATCATTTTAAATCTTATTTACTCATTAAAGCCTATGAATATTGTATTATAATCTCCACCTCCTATTGTGTTTCTATTTATTTCTCATTGTATTTTTAACAGTTTTTGCTTTATGCATTCTATATTACATTGTAAAGTGTAATTTTTTATGACTCCAGTATCATTATTGCAGATTGTATTTTCATACAAAAATAAGATTATGTATATTTTAATTTTTGTTGAAGTCTACTTTTGTTTTTAATATAATTTGGCTGTATTTCTTTTTCCTTGGGCTTAACTGCTGCATTTTGTCCAAATTTTTACTTTTAATATTTCTTCATAATTTTGATTTAGGGAGGCTTATTATTTGTTTTTTACCTAGGTCTAAGAGTTATCATTACAAATGTTATGTTTGACTTTGTCATTATGTTTGGAAATTTCTGTATTTTGTATTTTGTTGTTTGTATGTTTTGATTTTTTTACAATTATTTAAAAATGTCTTTGTCATATGACACGTGTCCATTTTAATTTTTTTTTTTCGCTTAATGATTTGGAGGAAAAAAATTCCTAAAAACAATATTTTAGAAGTTACTTTTAAAATTTAAAATGATCTTTTTGAACATAAATTTTGCGATGATTGGTGTCATGAATGAACCAGAAACCATTGCCACTCTTTTGTTATACGAAGTGCCTATTTTTATTCACCTTCTACTGCTTTGCAGGTTTTTTCATAGGATATGGTATTTCTGAATGAATGGATATTATCAAACTATTATAGATTAACAAGTAATATTCTTTCTAAATTCTTTTTCATTTTTCTTTTTGTCCTGTAATTATTATCACATTTAATTATGTTCAGTGCCTTTCATGCATCCTTTTATGCCACAGGCTTGCTTCTTGGGTCTCTTTTTGATCTAACTTTTGGACAATTAACATTTTCAGGGAGAATTCTGGGAGATTCCTTTGTGAGCTTGTACATTACTAAGAATAATGTTCTCCTGTCTTATTATTTGAATGATAACTTGTCTGAGCACAGGATTTGGTGGCAATCCTTTTGTTTTTCAAAACATTTAAGTTGTGTTGTTTTGTTTTTACCTTTTTTAGACATGGCTTTTAATGAAGCCCAGGGCCAGCTTCAGAGGTTTTCTTCTGAAAGAGGTGACTCCTGTGTGTCCTGTCCTCTTCCTCAGGGACGCGGGATTTGCTCTTGTTTCTTGAAATTCCCAACTTTACCAGAATATATATATTAACAAAAGGAAAAAGAAAAAAAGGTAAGCCCTTTAGATCGAAGACCTCAGGTCTTTCTTGAGATGTCTCCTAGGTTCTCTATATAACTTAGGGAAACATTAGGAATATTTTAATCTATCAATAAAAACAGAAGAACATTTTACTTTATTAAGAAAGCTTTATGCTTTTATATCATTTATCATTTATTCTGCCATAATTATTGTTTTTTTTTTTTTTCAGGAAATAAGTTATCCTTTCCTTATATCTTTATTTTCTGTCCTCCATTTTAATTATCTAATTTTTCTTGTCTTGTCTTTCTGTTGGAGGTGGTCATCGAGACGATGTGACCACCGGTTGACCCTTGAGCTGGGTGATAGGAAGCTGCTCGCCTCGTCTCCTGTCCCAGCACTCTCTCCCCACTGTTTCCTCCAAGGACACAGACTTGAGAGAGCAAGGTGTGGTTGAGACCATCGGGACTGAATGTGTGACCAAATCCAGGTAGGCCTCCGTGTAAACTTTTAAGGTTCTGCTGGGCAGGTGTGGAGATCTACTCAACTTGGGACACTCAAGAGAAGCCTCGTAAGTAAGTTTCCTTGCTTAGGAAAAGTGCCATCTACCAATCTGTGGTGGCCGCCTCTTTTTCCAGTTTCTCCTTGCCCTCTTTGAGTGGGGGCCAGTGTGAACCAACACCTTCTGCATTCTTAAAGTGCTTCCTAACTTTGTTGCCTATTGGACTGATTTAATTTTCTGTAATATTGCTTCTGATATCTTGCTCATCTTTTTATCTTGAGATTGCCTTGCTTTTAATAAAGACATAGTGAATGAATAATTTAATTTTATTGCAATTTTATATCATTACAATCTTTGCTTCTTTTTTAAAAATCTAGCTCCCAGATCCAATCAGTTCCCTTTCTGGCAAACTGTTAACATTATATTATTTCATAGAGTCCATTTCATTGGGAATAAAAATCAGATTTCTGCAAAAACGAATCTACTATTTTACTATTTCCTATAATAGATATATATTTTTTAAGTATGCTTTTCTTTTGCATTTTTAGTACTTATGTCCTCTCCCTTCTTAAAATGCAGATTATTTTCATAACTGCCATGCTTGTTTTTATTTGGTTTTGTTGTTTTCTTTCCCCGAATGAACAGAGTGTGTCCTATTATGTATGATATTTGCCCGCAAACGATGTTGATGGTTTCTCTCGGGTTAGCCTTATTGCCCATTTTGACAGCTGTTGGAACTGTCTCAGATTTTAACCTGGAGACAAGTGTTTAGATGTCCTTTCTGTAATATGGTTCAGCTGGCCTTGGAGGGATCTATTTCCTGGTCCAACTGCATGACATTGCTGTGATTTGGGGAATAAATCCCTGGGTAATTGAAGCAACCTTTAGTTCTTCCTTTGCCAAAGACAGTGAAAAAATAATCAACAATCTTCCTTTTGCTCCCAGATCCTGTAAGCTTAGATCTTCTCTATAGATGCATTAATGTCCTTGGAGGTCAAGCATGCATTTTGATAAACTTCTCATCCCAGCCACATTTTTAATGTTTCTGGGAATTACTGTCTTGCAGTAGGTAGAAAGGGTGGTACTGTTTTCACATGAGCATTGATCATATGAACATGTGCAGCTGTTGGCCACATGACCTGGCTATACCAGAAAGCAGACACATAGCTGGAGTCTTCCCTCATTGGTCGAGAATGTCTCCAGTGAGGCAGAGACAGAGGTCAAGTGCTAGCAAGGCCGGTACTAGCTTTGCACTGAAGCACGAGCCTGCCAGTGTTAACCCTTTGGTTTCTGACTCATGGGGAGCCCTGAAAGATCCCGGGGGCGGGGGTGGGGTTAGGGGTGGGCAGCTGGGACTCTCAGGGAACCAGAGCAAGTGGCAGTTCATCAAGCAGCTGAGAATTATTTCAATATTTCATCAACTTGTAAAACATCTTCTAGCATTTTTTCCTCAGAAAGATGCATTGTTTAGTTACAATTACTGTTGAATCATTAATTAGTTCTAGTCTTTAATGGGAATAAAACTTTGCATCACTTTTTGAGTTTTCAAGAGTACTTCATTGCGGGATATGATGGGGGAGATAAGTCATGGAGTATTATAACTAATCTATTTCACAAAGGAGGAAATAGAAGCTCAAGAACTTTGTCTACAGAAACATGGCCCATGACTAGGATCTTTATTTCATTTATTCTCTGCCTCCTGCCATATTGAAATCTTGTATTATAAACCTGCCTGTATGCAGCTGATCTTTTAAGAAATAGAACTCTTGCTAAATAAATTCTAGTTAGGAACTGTAATTTTGAACCTCAACTTTGTTACTTAGCTGTCTGATCTCGAAGGACTTGCTTCTCTGAATTTAAGGTTTTTTGCTTCTAAAATATACCACCTAGAAAATCAAATATGATGAAGGGTGTGAGAAAGCTTTGTAAGTTATAACTTTGAAGTGTTGTTTATGAAAGCACGTATATTTTATAGTTCCTATGAGATTTAAACATCCCCGATGTTATGTGTTTGATTTTCATTTAAAGAATAATTCATTGTGTATAATAGGTATTATACATATTTGATCATTAAGTGATTGCCTTTATGGCTTGTCAGTCTGCTTTTAAATGACTGGAATGAATTTTCCTCCCCTAATTTTCAGATACATTTTATAAAATCTAGAAAGAAATATTTAAACTGAGGTTTTCGCAAATGTATTATTTATTTTGAGCAGGGTTAATGCCCTTAAATTATTCTTGATTATTTTTCCTGTACTACACTTTCATTATTGGAATTAGTGTATGCTTATATGCTGTTTTATACTTATTATACTTATTGCTTATCTCATCAGTGTTAAATGGCAAGTTTCTTTTATCGTGTTTTACCCTTGTTTCCTTTCTTTACTGCAGTTTAAAAAATCTAGACATTCTTGACTATAAAGGGAAGAAAAGCCTCTTTTATAGAATGCCTAAACATTCTTTCTGTTACGAGCATGCGGTTTCCTTTCTGCTAGTCATATGAAAAAATTTACTGATTTCTTTAAGACAATGAGTGCCAGATGGTACCAGACCAGCAGCGCAGGACGTGTGCGTGTGGTGGAAAGGCTACAGGACCTTCCAGTCCACCTCTAGATGACGTTTCTCCTTGTGTTTTCTCACTGGTCTCTGCTGTTGTGGCAGCTCTGGCTTCGGGGTGTGTTTCTCCCCTTTATGTTTGGGCCCCCAAGTGGGCACCGGTCATTCTTTTAATTCTGCATACCTTATCTGTGGAGGGATACGCTGGGTGTTACGAGGCGCTGGCTTCCTGGTTCCAGGCGAGCTCAGCTTGGGCTCTCTGCCCCGTGGGCCCTGTGTTGAGGTCCATGCCTCACCCTGAGGCTGCTGTCCTGGCCAGTCACTGGCCTCCTGACCCTCTGGCCTCCGCCTGTGTACATCAGAACATCACAATCCTCTCTGAGTAGGAAGATGATCTAATTTACCACCCAGACCAGGATGCTTATGAGAATAGAAGACCTTGGTGTTAATAATTTCACCAGGATGATAAGAGTAACCTGGGGCTGTCCTCGGCACATTGGGGTGTGTCGTTTCCAAAATGATAAGAGAATCACATATAGTGATGAGCAGGAGGGGAGAATTTGAGGAGGCTGTTGTTTCCTGAAAGAATAAGTTGATTTTTAAAAAAAGTAGGACTCATCTCTGCGGAAGAGTCCAATAACCGCTTAGGTTCAACCGTCATAAGCACTTTGATGTTCCCATTTAGGAATAATTATTTTATCTTTCTATGAGAACAGGCATCTAAGACTTGAAATTTGGCTCGCCACATTTCTTCTTTCAGAGGACACACACAAATTCAAGAAATTTACATTTGAGTATAGATATTTCACTTGTCAAAATATTAATTCATACGTTTAGAAAGTATGGCTTCACATTCAGAGATATTATTTATTAAGTGCAGTTTTGCCACCTACTTTTAGCTGGGTCTGCTAAATAGAAACAATGTTTCTCTTAGAAATGCGTGTCTCCACCCAGCTTTACTCTTTAATTCATAGACACTTGTGCTGTTTAAGTTGCTTGCGGTACTTCTGAATAAAATCGTACCTGAAACATGAGCAAAGCACTGAATCATTCCCTTCCGATTTCCATCAAATGCTTCCACTGTCTTCCTCCATTCTTCCCCTCTACTCCATACAGACCTTTATCTGGCAATAGAAAGAAAAAATACATGTTATGAGCGTTTCGGAAAAGGATTCGATTCCCTAACATCAGAGCTCCACCTCCCCTGGGACCTCATTATTTCTTTGAGGTTCTTGCCCTGCAAATCAGGTCCATCCTCCTGGCCCTCCGTCCTGTTTTTTCAGCCCTCTGCTCTCCCATCAAATTCATCTAGATAGGTGGAAGGCATTGTTTTACCCAGCTCAGGCCAATTCCCCAGTCATGTAATTGTATTTTTCTAATGTTTGAAACAACATGTAAAAAAAGTACCGGATTTTTTAACATAGAAAATAAACATCAATGAAGACAAGAGGATTTTGGAGTTAAACATTTTTTCTAAGACAAGAAGAACAAGGGGACACACGGATTTGGGAAAGTTTGATTTTCTGTTAGGTGCAAAGCAAACGAGGCAGGGGAAAAAAGGCTGGGGGTGGGTGTTTTCTGACAAATGTTGCCAGCAGCCTGAAACCAAAAGCACACTTACAAATCCTGTCTGCTCAGGTGAGAACTTGACAGATGGCACCCGAAGGTAGCTTGGACTTGCTCCGACCGCCCTACCCTGTGGCTTCTGACGTTCCTGCTTCTTTTTCCAGCAGCCCGACAGCTGAGGCAGTGTCTGGACGTAACACAGCACTCTCATCCACTGTTTCCAGAACATTGGTACCTGGAGGCCATCAGGAGGCTTGTTCTCAGAGGAGGACATTTTTTCCTTCTTGTTACTAGTAGTGCAGAACTGCTTCTGCTCATCATTCTCTTTTAATCTGGCCCAGTGATGAAAAAGACCTACTGGGGCCACCTGGCAGGTGAAGAATCCAGATGCTAAGCTCCAGGATTAATTTTGCTAGCACTGGCATCTGGGACTCAACTCTTTTCCCTCGGCCAGGCTGGCAGACTGGGTTAACCCCTTGCGGTCTAAAAGGCTCATTTGATGTGTCAAATTAGCAGTCCGGCTCAGCAGGTAGGAAGAGCCTCACTGATGCTATTTAAATGCAGGGGTCTGTATTTAAACACTAGAACCTTGAGGTTTATTAGAGCCTTTGCCTATGAGGGACCACAAATGAAAACAAAACAAACCCAACAGTTCCTGGAGATTTTAGGGAGACCGAGTCACGCGCGTGCCTTTCTAAGCCATACTTGCAGAGTGTATTCTGAGCAGGGAATGCCGTTGTCAATGTCTGTCAATGGAAAGGAAAGACAGAGCCTAGAAAGATGCTGCGCTAAGTGGGAATGACAGTGGGTCGGAATATTGCTTCAGAAAGCAATTAGATGCCCTCCCCATCCCACCAACACACACACACGCACACGCACACGCACACACAGACACAGACACACACACACTCACCTCTCACCCCCTTTTCATTTGAATTTTGCTTTTGTTTGGCGAAACTGTCTTCTTTGTCCCCAAAAGCCAAGAAGAAGATTTACAGCCTGACTCTGCCTCCTTGAAATCTCGCCTCCACCTGGTGTTTTTTGTTGTTGTTCTTGCTCTCGTTGGAAAGTTTACGACTGAGTGTCTGCAGCAACAGTACTTTTGAAAGGGGCTCTAAATATTAAACTCATTTCAAGTGTGACTTGAGATTCAGGCACACTGCAGGAGTGGCGACAATTTATTACTCTTCAGAAGCCCTAAAGCAGAGTAAATATAGATTTACCAGTGATAATATGAGAACAACAGATCAATTTGATTTTAAGTAAATCCTTCCCCCTAAAAGCCAGAATTTGATTAATCCATGGACGCTTCCTGGAGTCACCGGGAACTAATTGAAACATAGATTAGTTTCTCTTCTCCCCACAGTTAAATGTACCCAGCTGCTGAAAAAGGGAACATTCTGAATTTTTTTTTTTTTTGGTCAGTGCTGATTGTCAGTTTTTTCGTAATTGCTTACCCCAACTTTAAGTGTTATGTCTAATTTCAAAACAGTCAGGAAGCCTGAGACAAGTTATTCATTATGTATGTAGGAAAAACAGCCTCATCCAACAGTCTCATAATGGAATTTTGAGGCTCCATCTCCGGCTTCGGTCCCAGCCTGTGCATAGATGGCTGTCTGGAACTGCTCTCGTGAACCCAGTAACCCGTATCCAATTTATTCTGCTTGTGTCCTAGGGATAGAAAAGCCCTACAAATTCCAGAGAGATGTGGTAATACTTTAGTGCCATGAATGTCAAAGTACTACTCTCGCTAGTACTTCAAATTTGCTGTCTGCTTTTCGCTCTGAGTCTCTCAGAGAACTTTTGAAACATTTATGTGTTTCACAGATATCTGTGACTAGTAGACATCAGCTCAGACAGGAAGACGGGGGAAAAGAGAGGGTAAGGACATCTCTGACGGTACCGGGAAAGTCAATGCCAAGATGATCTAGAAGTAAATATCCATGCAGTCAATGATTGAGCCATGTATACAAGAACTCAAGTTCACACAGACTTTATAAAAGTTTAGCGATGATGACCTCTTCCATGTTATAGATTATAGAGCACTTCTCTATGTATTCTTGAATTTGATGCCTGAACAATTCTAGAATGAGATTTGATTCCCATTTTCAGGTGAAGAAACTAAGAAACAGAAAGTGACCGATGTCAGCTAGGAAGCTGTATATCTAGTGTATTTGAGTGTACCACCCAGGTCTTTTGAATCACTGCCCAGTATTTTTTCCTCTAGTTTGGCCCATTAGTAAAGCTGATGTGGGAAGTTGAGAGACTGCTTTTGTCTATTTTTAAAAAGTGTCTACTCATTACAATAAGTTCTTTAGCCAGGGAACTTTTAAAAAAAATGTTTTTAAACATTGAGACTTTAGCTTTGTTTGTGTTCATGGCTTCTGTCAATTAATTTACTGTTTTTCTCAGGAAATGGCCATAATTTCACTTATTTGAAGTAATGACAAATGGCAATGATACTAACTCTAATAAGTCAAAGGGTTGAAGATTGTCTGTATAATGGCAAAGATCTCATATTTATGCCCATATTTTATTCTGGGGAATTTGCTAAGCATCCTTTTATAGGGCTGTTCTTGAGAGTTAAGTAGGTATTTTCTGAAAGTGCCATAAAGTTCTAATTCTATTCACGTGAAAAACAAAAGGAATGATTTATGCACAACTGCACATAAATAATGTGTACTATATTCCTATATATGTCAGAAGCTGTCTTGCTTTTAATATTGCTTGATAGAATTGAATATGCGTGTTTTTTAAAGGTCTTTGCAAAATAAATAATAGGTCCAGGTGGCTTTTGTTCTGTTATACATTTCATCATGACCTGGAAATTTCCCCAAATCATGTTGCTGCCCACTTTTGTAGGTGAGATATGGGGTGTAGGCTTTGCTTTTTTTAAAAATGCCTTCATCCTGAAATTTCTCAAGTGAGAAAAGTAATTGTAGGAAAGGCCTGTAGAACTGTGCTTTGACTATCACTAGGAAGGAAGTGTCGGGGAAAATGTTGACTAATGAATTTTTCCCAGTGAATTATGAGGCTTATAATCAAGACTTATCAGTCGACTGCTCCATCAAATCTAGTTAACTAACAATTTTCACCAGTATTAATCCCTGGCTGGAGTTCAGTGCTTTGAATTAAAGCTCTGACCCATATAGGAAAAATAAAATATAGAAAGGTAGTCTACTTTGAGAAAGATTCTGACTCGAAGTATTGACAAGGCTGGGCCTTCATAGGCCAACAATTCAGAAAGATGTATAGACTCTGAATTAATTTCCAATGACCTGTATGCTTTGAAATCTCTACTTCACTAAGACTTGTTAGAAGAAGAAATTGGTTTAAATTATGCTGCCTAAGTGAATGGGAGAAACTTGAGAGCGAATCTGAAGACATAACCTGCCTTTTACCCTCCTGTTGAATCTCAGAGGGTATTGATAATCTATATCAGGAAAATGATGAGTATGTGATGGGGAGAAAAGTGTGGCTTTTTCTAGATAAGGGCAACCCTGACGAGTGATCCTACCTTGCTTATATGGATTATAGCAGGGCTCATGTGTGAATTTCCTACCTTGTATGTCAAAGGCCAGTTTAAATGCACTGGCTCCATGACCCTGCTCTAATTTTCCTCAATTGTAATTTCTCATCCTTCAAATCTTGTATAACATTTCATCTGTATCTTTCTGATGACCTTTATCAGGCTCACATTTTATTATGATTATACATTAAATTTTCTCTCTTCTATTTTTTAGATCCGAAGGTAGGTTCTGTGTCTAATGTATTTTGAAACAATAACGGCACTTAATCTTGTACTTTACAGATAATGTGTTCTCATTATATATTTGTTCAGTGACTCAATGGATTTCTGTAATAACTGAATCGTTACAATTATTTTCCCCTCAAAATGAATTTCATAAGATATAACCAAAATTTGAAAATAATTATTTATCAAATGAGATACAAATATAGGCATGATATGTCCATTTGTAATAAATACATTCTAGGAAAGTTTAACATGTTTTAGAGACAAATTTAATTTCCTTATTTATTTTCAATCAAAAACCGAATACAGAATCCTATGGGGAAATTGCTTAAGAGTTGAAAATGTATGGCTGGATAAAATATTATGAAATATATTTTTTCCATATTTTTACATTGCTTTATATTTTTTAGTTATGCTGTGTTATTTTTTTGGCAAAGTCTTCTTGCACAGGATAAATTTTTTAGAATCATATATTTGACAAAAAATAATTTTCTATTGAAATAATAAATGTTTCAAAATAAATGTTGCATGAAAACATGGAAACTCTGATTATATTAGATGAGAGAAGAGAAGTCTGATTCCATAAGAGGGATACTCATTTTTTATGGTGGGGGAGGTAAGAAGTAAATTGTAATGGCCTGCTTTCTTTGGGTTATTCCCTATAGCCATAACTTACGTTGATTGGCTGTAATTCAGCTTCGTCTAAGTTCATATGTTTTTACAGACTACCTGAATATTTCAGTGGCTTCCACAAATAACAGTTCTTACTGATGATATATGTCCAGTATGGTCATCCATGGCTCTGCAACATGTTCTCTTCATCGGGGGACCGAAACAGACAAAGTAGCTAGCACCTATCTGGTCATTTAAAAGCATTTCATATGTCAAAGGATAAGACCATCACTCTATATCAAAAATAAATATTCAGACATTGAATTTATGACTTATTTAAGTGAGGGAAAGCTAAGTGGACCAGGCATATACTCTTCCAGCAAAGCAAGAAACTGTGTTAAGCTTTCGGTAAGGGCGGAATTTGGGCATCAGGATGGGAGTGTGCCGACATCACCTGCGGAAGGACGGATGCGACAGTGAGGCTGTTGTCGACTGTTTCTTTTATGAGTCCACTCCCTAGTGGGGGACCGTTAGAGGCAGAGCGCTGCCACTGGTGGGCTGGTGTTCCTGAGCAGTTGTGATTATTACTGTGGCCACCAAATCATCATTTATTGATTAAACTGATTTAAAGAATTCTGGTTTTTACCCATTTGCATGGCTCAGAAGTTTTTTTTTTTTTTTTTTTCTCTATGAGTGTGAAAGCTTTTATTATTTTAGTTTCCCTTGGCAGAAAAGAGAATATGGTGGAACCATGCGAAGGCTTTCATAGCTTCTGCTCGGAAGTGACACATGTCACATCCATTCGCATTTTATAGGTCAAAGAAAATCACAGAGACCAACTTAATTATGATCTCCAATCAATACACAGGTAGCGGTAGAAAATATTTTGAGCTGTAATAGGATGTACTACACAGGTCGAAGTTACGATAGAAGGCAGATGTGGTGCACTTACATCAACAGAAAAGGTGCAATGTTCCTTTTAAAACAAAGCCAAACATCATTACATGAAAAAAACAAAATCATCTGTTAGGTTTTTAAAACCATCTTTTTGTAAAGATCTTCATTCGTGACTGACTGATAGCCAGGAAATCATGTTTATCAATGTCACAAGTTGTTTTTAATGTGTATTATCTGTAGTAAATTCTAAGGAAAAAAGATATTTTATGGAGCTTAACTTGAGATCTCATCTGACTTGCAAGAAGAAAAACATGACCTGCTGAAATAAGGCCCTACAGAGCTGCGACAGCAACCCACCAGAACACCGCTTGGTCATCTCACTTCTTAAAATGCCTTCACGGCTTTTCATGGGCTGGAGGGAAGAGTCCAACTTTCTAACGGGCATTCTAGTTTTATTTATTTTTTTAATTTCATATGAAGGTGATCTCTGGCAATGAATTTCATAAGGAATTCCATTACTATTTTATAGTCTTGCTGAGTCTTAGAAATCACTCTAACATACACTCACTTAATATCGCATAAACCTTTGCTTATAACTGAAATGAAAGCAAACTAGCCTGCCGTGGCTGTGAGTCCAGTACAGGTCAGGGGTGGAAACTGGAATTCGCCTCATGCCTGGTGTGCTGTACATTACCACCTGTCAATCTAGACAAATTGACCTATTTTTTATTCGCCCTCGATACCTTTGGCTTTGGTTGCTTTTTGCCTTTAATCATATTATCCCATGTTTGATAGTCTGATGAATCGAATGGTCTATAAGTGGGTAGATGAGACACTGATGTTTCATGTAGGTTGACTAGCAAACGAGGTTTGCCAATATTGAGCAGACATCCTCTACTAATTCACTGGCCATTCATTAAGTTTGAGAAATTTTTCTGAGTTTTATTTCACTGTGCGTGTGCGCGTGCGCGCACGTGTGCACACCCATGCACATGCATTTAAGACTTTGTTTTTTGGAGTGGTTTTAGGTTCATAGCAAAATTGAACAGGAAGTACAGAGAGTTCCCGTATACTCCCTGTCCTCATGCATACACAAGTCTCCCTCATTTCTGAAATCCCCCGCCAGAGTGGTGTGTTTGTGATAACTGATGAACCGACATTGCCATACCACAATCACCCAAAGTCCACAGTTTACCTTACGGTTCACTCTTGGTGTTCTACGTTCTAAGGGTTTGGACAAATATATAGTGATATATATCCTTCATTATACTATCACGCAGAGTAGATTTACTGCAATAAAAATCCTCTGTACTCTGCCCATTTTTCCCTACCTCCTCTCCCAGGCCATTTCTGTAATGTCATTTCATTGGAATCATGTGATATGTAGCCTTTTCAGATTGACTTCTTTCACTTACTAATAAGCATTTAAGTTTTCTCTATGTCTTTTCATAGAGAAAACTTAAATGCTTATTAGTAAGTGAAAGAAGAGAAAACTTATAATTCGTAAGTTTATAACTTAAAACTCAATGGCTGATTTCTTATTTTGCACTCAATAATTCTCCATTGCCTGGACGCACCACAGTATATTTACCCATTCATATACCGAAGGGCCTCTTTACTACTTCCAAGTTTTGGGGATTCTGAATAAAATTGCTATAAACATCTAGGTGCAGATTCTTATGTGAATATAAGTTTTCAGCTGCTTTTGATAAATACCAAGGAGCACAACTACTGGATCATATGGTAAAGGTATGTTTGGTTTTATAAGAGACCACAAAACTGCCTTTGAAAATGGCTGTACCATTTTGCATTCCTACCATCAGTAAATGAGAGTTCCCATTGCTCCAAAACATCTCACTTGGTGTTTTAAAGGAAAGATTCCTGTAATTTCCCCAAATTCCAAACCTATCTTCAGCTCATGGGCTCCTGAGTTATATACAAATCTATAGACACGTCTAGTTGTACAGACATACATCGACAGCAAGTATGTGCAGGTATGTGATAATAGCGATGGTGATGATGACAATGTCTGACTTTTACTGACCGCTCCGTCTGTGCCTCGGCTGCACTTTGCATGCCTTATCCCTTTTACTGGTCGTCACAATACTCTATATGAGATATAAACTCCAGAGCCAATACTTTTAGTCACAGTGCACCTGTTTTGCATTGCAATGAATTGTGTGCGTGTGCCTGTGTGTGTGTGTGTGTGTGTGTGTGTGTCTGTCTGTCTTCACATGTTCCTATAAGAGAGATGGAGGAAAAATAGGAAGAATGAGTCCAACAGATTACCTGAAAAGGTATCAGTTCTGTATACGTGGTGGAATCAGATGCAGCTCATTGCCTACAGCTCTGCCATATAAACTGGTATTTAGCAAAACGGGGTGCCAGGTTTCTTAGGTTTTATCAGTATCATCTTAATGACGTAAAGCAACTTTCCCATACTTTTTCCCTTTGCCTCTCTCCTGAATTATTCTGGGCTGCTTCTCCATGGTACACAAATTGCTGAACCAATCTAGTCTTTGCATGATACGCTGCTGATGTCCTCCAGACACTACTATGTGAGTTTAAATTACCCATTGCCGAAAAAATACTCGCTTTTCGTGTCGAACAATGTGTGGGAGAAACATGCTCCACTTTCGCTTTATAGATGGATATGATGAATTGGCTCCGTAAACATAGTACTTAGCATGAAAAAAAACAGTTTTCAGATAAACAGACTATTTTATTCTCTTCATTTTTCTTCCCTGCATATTTTTTTTTTCTCAAAAGTGGATGAAATATGTTTTCTTATTTCCTCACTTGGCACTTTCTGGTTGGTTTCTTTTGGGATGAACAGGCTTTACCTTCCCAAGCAGAACAGTGAAAGGAAGGAAACCAGTCTCTGCAGCAGCCCAAGGGGATGGAACAAAGTTAGTTGCTTGGTGGAGGTGGTCTTTAAGTAAAGGTCAGATAAAATTGTACTGGAAGCTTTGAGATTAGCTTCAAGTGGCTGTGTGTGTTTGGGGGGCGGGGAGGCGGTGGGGAGGGTGACCTTATGAGAATTGGAGAGAAAAACAATATTCTGAAGCAAAGACTTTTGTTCCTTCTGATTCGTCTCTTCTTCATTCTGAGAAATATAAAATACTGACTTGCCTGTGGTTCTTTTCCTCTTCGTTAGATCATACGAGGTGTGCCCTAGGGCGTTATGACAAAAGTTTGTGAAAATTTGGAAGAAATCGAAAGGTTAATCCTAAGGCTGCTGTAAAAGTTATGACAAACAGAGCGACTTAAAAACAACAGAAATTTATTTTTCTCACGGTTCTGGAGCTTAGACGCCTGAACCCAGGCGGCAGCTGTTCTTGCTGAAGGTCTAGTGGATGGTCATGATGGCCTCTTCCAGGCCTCTGGTGATTGTGGGCAATGCTCGTCTTTCCTGGGCTTGTGGCTGCATCGTTCCTATCTCTTCCCCTGTTGTCACATGTCCCTTTGTGTCAAAACTTTCTTTTTTTCTGAAGGACACCGGGTTTTGGATTAGCGCCCACCCTCATCCAGTACGACCTCCTCTGAACTCGATTACTTTTGTAAAGATCCTCTATCCAGATGTGTTCACATGTACCAGGGGTTGTGACATCAGCATACCTTTTTTGAGGGACACAGCATCACTCATGACAAGAAGAGAGGCTGTAGAGTGGGGAAAGCGCTAAGTGTGTTGGAAAGTCGTCACCAAGTATTGGGTTGGTGGTTAGCTCTCCTCATAATTTTCGTAAACTCCCCCGCCCATGTTTTTAAGTGGAAAGTTGAGGGTTTTTTTTTTCAATCTTATATTAAGTGCTATGCAAATGCAGCTTTCAGAAAAGTACGCTAGTTCTTCCTCCCAACCCAATGGTCAATCCCAAATTTTTCTGGTGGAACATACAAATTATGGAGCCACGTCTCAGGTTTGGTCGTGACCTCTACCACTTCCCAGGTATGTGCCTTTGAGTTCTGGTCCTTCACCTTTCTTAGAGTCCATCTGATAAATAAAGATAAATTACACTCTATCTGATCAGATTAAATGATATAATAATACTATAATTCTAGGATGTGTAATAGGAGTATTTGTTTTGCCTCAGAATTGATAATTGTTCCCTGCAGAGTTCAAAGAATGTGAATAAAAGTCATTGTTTTAAACAAAACACCAAAGTTGGGGCCAGTTTCTATAAGCTGTGAATCTATATTGCTGTTCCTAATCACTGCAAACATAATGTCTCACGAATTCCCACCTCTCTGTTTCTGCCCTTTCCTAGCCTCCCATTATGAAAGCAGAAGACTGGAGAAGAGATCGGGTTTTGGGGAATGCTTATGTGTCATGTCATTAGGCTACAAGAGTGTGGCTAAGTCCCTCACAGCCTAAGTTATGTGAGGCTATGTGTGACTCTTCTCTCTTCTCTGCCCTGAGATGCTCAACATCCAGCAGAAAGACTGAAAAGTAGCACTAAGTCCCTCCCCCTGTTTATAGCCATACCCTTTGCAATGTGACTTTTCAGATTCTTCTAACCACATGTGAAATTCTTCCCTCATCTTTTTTAAAAATTGTGTTAAAATATATAACAAAATTTACCGTCTTGACCACGTTTATGGGTATGGTTCAGTGACATTAAATACACTCATATTGTCGTGCAGTGATGATCCCATTCATCCCCATTGCTCTTTTCATCTATGCCTATTAAACAATAACCCCCCAATTCTCCCCTCCCTCAGCCTCTGGCATCCACCATTATACTTTCTGTCTTTATGATTTTGGCTACTCTAAGTACCTCATATAAGTGGAATCATACAGGTTTTGTCTTTTTGTGACTGGCTTATTTCACTTAGCTTAATGTCCTCGAAGTTCATCCAAGTTATAGCATATTGCAGAATTTCCTTCCTATTTAAGGTGGAATGGTATTTCATTGTACCATATTTTGCTTATCCCTTCATCTGTCGCTGGACACTCTGATTGCCTCAATGTTTTAGCTACTGTGAATAATGCTGCTGTGAACACGGCTGCACAAAGATCTCTTCAAGACTCAGCTTCAATTCTTTTTTATATACCCAGAAGTGGAATTGCTGGGTTACGTGGTAATGCTATTTTTAATTTTTTGAGGAACCACCATACTGTTTTCCACCGTGGCTATACCATTTTATATTCCCGTGTACAGTACACAGGGTTCCAGTTTCTCATGTCCTCCCCAAGACATGATGTTTTTGATAATGGCCATCCTAAAGGGTAGGAGGCGATATCTCATTGTAGTTTTGCTTTGCATTTCCCTAATGATTAGTGGTGTAGACTGTATTTTTATGTGCTTATTGGCTATTTGTATATCTCGTTTAGAGAAATGTCTATTGAAGTCCTTTGCCCATTTTTAAATTGGATTGTTTTTCTTCTCTTGAGTTTGAGGATTTCTCTGCATATTCTGAATATTAATTCCTTATTAGATATATGATCTGCAAATATTTTCTCCAATTCCATGGGTTGCATGTTTAACCCGTGTGTAGTATTTTTTGATGTCTATTTTTTAAAAACTTAAACGAATTTCAGTTTTTCTGTTTTTTCTTTTGTTACCTTGTCTTTGGAGTCATATCCAAGAAATCATTGCCAAATTGAGTTTCTTGAAACTTTTGTTCTTTATTTTCTCCTCAGAGTTTTATTTTTTAACGTCTTATATTTAGGGCCTTGATCCATTTTGAGTTTATTGTATATGATGTTAAGAGGTAAGGGTACAACTTCATTCTTTTGCATTTAGTATCCAATTTTCCCAGGATCATTTTTTGAAAATACTGTGCTTTCCTCATTGAATGGTCTTGGCACCCTTGTGAAAAATCATTTGATCGGATGCATGAGGATTTTTTTCTGGGCTATTTTATCGGTCTAAATGTCTATCTTTATGCAAGTACTACACTGTTTTGATTACTATAGTGCTGTAGTAAGTTTTGAAATCAGGAAGCATAAGTCCTTTTGTTTTGTTCTTTTTTATGATTGTTTGGGCTATTTGAGACCTCTTGAGATTCCATAAGAATTTTACGATGGGTTTTTCTATTTCTACAAAAAATATCAGTGAGCTTTTAGTGGAATTGAACTGAATCTGTAGATTACTTTGGGTAACACCGACATTGTAACAATATTAAATCTTTCAATTTATGAACCTGGGATATGTTTCCATTTATTTATGTCTTAATTTTTTCCCTTGTGTTTTGTTGTTTTCATTATATAAGTCTTTTTCTTTTTGGTTAATTCCTGAGTATTTTATTCTTTTTGATGCTATTATAAATAGAATTGTTTTTGTAATTTCCTCTTCATATTTCCCGCCCTTGCTCCCATATTCTGTATGCAAGATGCTCCGGAAACACGTGTAAAGATTGCTGAAGATGGAAGGTGGATAGCTACCAGTGTCCCATGTGGATATCCAAGCTCTACTAAGAGCTGAAATTGACCAAAATTAACCACAATGTACCCTCTAAGCCTTCCTCTGGAAGTTGCAAGCCTTTAACATATTGAATAGTTCCGAAGTAGTTATTATCAGACAGATTCTGCCAATGCAGTTGTCTAGACAGATTCTTGGTGCTTCCTACTTTGCCTTTTCCCCATAATCTTTGACCACTCCTGTCCCTACCCCCACCTCTTGTACATGGGTCGGCTTTGTCATTTGCTTTGGGGAATAGAATACAGCAGAAGTTCCCAGCCTAGGCCTCAGGAGGCCTTGCACATTTTCACTCTCCCTTTATAATCCAGCTGTCACCATGAGAATAAGCCCAAGCTAGGCTCTCCAACAATATGAAAGATCTTTAGGGAAGGAGACCTGGGTTGTCCCTGATGGGTTCATCCTAGATCAGCCAGTTTCCAGCCAACCCACCAACTGACGGAGATATATGTGTGATTCTAGATGAATTCAACTCAGCCTAGACTAGATTAACAGAAAACGCCCAGCCACCCTTAGACTTGGAGAAGTCATAAACGGCTGCTGTTTTAAGTTACGCAGTTCTGTGGTGGTTTGCATGCAACGATATCTAACTGAGGCAGAAATTGACATCTGGAAGCAGAACGTTGCCATAACAAAATCCCAAAATATGTCGTATCGATTTTGGAACAAGGTGGTGTGCGGAAGTTGAAAACAATTATGACCCTTGTTGTGCAGAAGCAAAACTTTGCTAAAATTGTGGCCTGTAGTAATTTAGAAGGCAAACACCGTTCCTAATGCACTTTTGACTTGATCAAGATGATATCCAGGCAAATGTTGAAACTTTCATCCGGTTGCTCTTAGCTGCATATGATAAGGTAACCTAAAGAAACAAGTGAGCTAAAGAAAAATTGGCCAATTGACACAGAATTTAGAGGGAATATAGAGAACTTTCTTGGTTGGATATAAAATGGTATCTTATCTCTAGTCTTTTTTTTTTTTTTTTTTTTTTGCCAGTAACAGATTCTCAAATTAAATAAAGCCTGGAGACAAAGATCTCAAATTGCAGTAAGACTGTGAGATCTTTACTACTAAAGGATCACATTTTATATTCCCAGTACTGCATTGATTTGTTCAAAAAATACTTACCGTTAGTTTATTATGTATTTTAAATGTACTAGAATCTAAGTGCATAAAGATGAAAATACATGTTTTTGTTCTTACCGAATTTATAGTCAAGTGGAAAAACAGGCAAGTGAAAACAAATACAACATGATAATGCTTGCAATGGAGGGATGAAAGACTGGTATAGTGGGAGAAATGAAATGAGCCTAAATTTCTGTTATTTTTTTTGCTCTTCTGCAAGTCTAAAACTTTATTTTTAGGAAGAAAGAAAAACAGGAGTAGAGGATGAAGGAGGCAAAGAACAAAAGAAGAAAATGTTTACTCGAAGCAGAAAGAAACCCAAGATAGTGAATATTTACCTATGTCTGGAAATGTTTTAGGCTTTCTGACATATTTACTCATTAGAAAATATTATAAACTATTATTATTGTCACTATAACTGAAAGCTAGAGAAATTACAGACCTTTCCCAAGGCTATACAGATAATATTAAGTTAATAGTAATGATAATAAACCGTATTGGTTAATCAAATACTAGCTATAAATGTTTAACATATATTTTTTAAATTAAAATAAGCAAATCCAGGTGTTCTCCATTATCCATTTTGTATTTTAAACACAATAAATGATATTCCTGAAATATCAACAGTCTAAAGTCCATTTTGGCACAATATAGTCTTAGTTACAGTCAATGAGAAAAAGACAGATAAATCTTAGCAATTTCAAAAAAATCCAGAAATTTTTTATTTGTGATATCACTATTTTAAAACATTTTGAGAACTTCTGCACACTTATCAAATCCATACTTAGTCTACTTTGAGAGTTCAACCAGCCATTGATAATTGAATAATAAGCCAGATTTTTGCTAATAATATATCTTTGCTGTGCTTAAGTATTCAGCTGCCACCAAAAGCAATCTGTCGAGGATAGCAAAAGTACTATGGATCTGAAATATAAAGATATCCACAGTAAGATTGGCTGGGTGGTGATGTTCATCTGAAAAATTACATATTAGATCTCTATGCCCTGTCAAATATTTAAGTAACAAATCAAGCAAGAGAGTCTTTGTCAGGCTCTTATTTGAAACCAGATGCACCCTTGACTTGTGTAACCATCTGCATATTTAATCTTAGATATGAAAACGTCATATTAATTATAACTGCCCTATTAATGGCATCAGGTTGTTTAGGACATGAGGTGGTGAATATACCTTTCAGTGCAGGTGGTACAATTCCTAGTAGAACTATAATAATCACGGCAAGCTGGACGATTTATTTATAATTCATCTTTAGTGAAATTCATTTCATCAAGAAAGTGTGTAGCTACTTCAATCATTAGAGAAATCACAGTCCCCTTCATTGTAGTAATTTTTCTTTTTATAATAAAATTTTTTCTTATAGAAGAAAAACGACTTTGCTGTAATTGGTTTCTACTATACTTTATTCTTTTATGCATACACCTGTCTCCTTATCTGCATGTCTCTCAGATTTAAGGCTGCAGCATTGACTCTTGTGCGTGGTGGTATTTGTGATGCACTACAGATTGAATTGAAATCCTTTGAACTCATTTAGGCTGTGACATTTTATGGCAGATTAATTAAAATGATTCGTGGGGACTTTAGCCTCAGTGGGAAAAGTGAACAGGTTTCTGATGTGAAATTCTCCCCTTGGCCTCCCTCGCTTCGTGCCTGATTACTTCCGCATTATCTGCATTACTGTGTTTCCTTTAAAATTATTTAAGATCGGTATTTGGATTGCATGCATAGGTAATTTACTGTTTATGGAGAAAATCAAAACTCTTGCAATACCAGGTGTTTACAACCCAATATCTGTCCTTGAATCAAGGGACACGCTAACTTGCTAGGAATGGAACATCACAAATGCTGCATCAGGCTCTGTTGTTGTGATTTGCTCTAGCAATGCTTCAGCCCAACCTGCTGAAAAGTAAAAAGTGCAGAATGCCTTATGCCACAGCACCGGGTTGCCAAGAATATGCCACCTAGGAACTGTTTCCCACCGGAAGTTCAAATTCACAACAGGTTATGTGAAGTTCTTCAAGTATCTTTTTTTTTTTTTTTTCCAAACTGGTGGTATCTTCATGTAACATCTCAATCAGGAAATGCCAGTTACCTCCTGTCTCATTATTTATGAACATTTTAGATTCAACTGTAATCATTTAAAAAAGTTCTGTTTGTTTTAGGCAATCCAATAAATATATGAAATATATTGCATAGAATAGTGTATTAAGTAAGATGAACAGAAAGTTAACTCTTGGTTACTTCTTTAGATGATTTTTCAGTCTTTTTCAAATTTTTGTGCTCTTATTTTTTTCCCCCTTATACAGTTCTGCTCCCATTTAATTATTTTGCTCCTCATTAGCTCTGGTAGAGAACTGAAATTAGACTATACACCTACTTGTTAATGGTTCCAGTAAAAAGTGTTCTAAGAGTGAAGGGAAGAGATAGAATCAGAAAGTCTTAAGAACCGAAGGGATGTTTAGAAAACATACAGTGCAATTCATTCATATGGATAAGAAATTTTAGAATTCAGTGTTAGATGGCTACCCTAAAATATTGTGAGAGAGAGCATCTTGGCAAAAATCTTGTAATGAGTAAAAGAAGATTTGGTGTTATGTAGAGTTTTTATTTTTTATATGCCTATCAAAAATCGAGGTTTGAATAATGATTTTGGAAAGTCTAATAATATATCTTATTCGTTTCAGTAGCCTATTTTTGGTGAGTACTGTAATAATTATTACTTAATTCATAGATATAGAACTATGGTTCATAATTTTTACATCACTTACCCACTTTTTATATATTTTAGTGGATACTGGAATTCAGTCTTTGGCTTCAATCCAAACTTTTTTCTTTGTACTATGTTGCATTTATGATAATTCAAAAATGAAAATAATTATACACTTTGGAATTATATTTGTTTTTCTTTAATTTTATCTTACATTAATGACCCCTTTTTTTTTAAAAAAAAAAGAGTAGACTATCATAAACATATTTATGTTTCAGACTTAAAGTTGTCAATTGACTCTATTTCTGTGCTTCAGATAAATGTTACTGTCATCACATAACACTTTGGACTTTAGTGTGGCTCAGCCAACTTTGACACTGTCTAATTCAATGCCCTCTCTCCAAGAGACAGAGCAGAGGTTCCGTAAAATCCTGGAGAAGCTGATTTTAAGTTGTTAATAACTGATGGCCTGGGAGAGTGTCAGGCTTCTCTCAGCCCCAGGAGGGGACAGTCCATTCCTGTGATTGTCGTATAATTGTAGAGTCAATGTGACTATTGGTTCTATCTGTACTGTAGGCCTTCAAATGCTAGCTCTTTCATGGGGTTCATTGGTGTTTTTTGCAGGACTTTGGTGGTTTAGTCACTGATCTGGTGGCCTCATTTAGACACAATCTCTTTTTCCTTTTGTCTATATAGATATCTATATGCCCCAAGGCCTCTTGCTTCTAAGTTCTTCTTACTCCAGTTAGTGATGGCAAGGTTGATTTAAAAGTTCTGATTACCTAATGTGGCATCTTTTTGACTTGTGTCAATGTTATGAATGTTTGAGCACAATTTCCTGGGAATGTAAGCTATTCCTATGTAGCGTATCTCCCCTGACCATTTCCTGGCCACATAAAGTCCATTTGGAGCTTAATCACTTTACTACCTTCAGAGAGAAGGCAGGGACCAGTCTCCAGTTTGGGGCTGATAGATGGAGCACCATGATGGAAGAAATAAGTTAAACATTCCATCACTATAAACCTCACCTTGAGAAGAAAGGGGGAAAGAAGTAGTTATTTTATGATTTAACTCTCCTCAGGAAGACAAACCTCCCTTCCTGCAAAAAGTTACTTTTTGGAGACTTAGTTAAACTATAAGATTCTAGGACGGTAAATCAAACTTCCTTTTGACATGACTATAGAGAATTTAGCAACTTTTATTTTTAACAGATACCCATTTTGACAGATATCCTTGGACCAGTTAGTAGCCCTTAAAGAGATGAAAGACATCTCAATCATTACTTTATTTAGATAGTACTTCGATAAATAGATAAATGGATAGATGTGCATTATGCAGATATACAGATTATATATTCCTATTTTTTGATAATTAGGTCTAAATTACTCTTAATGACACTTGATAATGGTATTTATTGTTCAGGTATAGAACCTAAGAATAATTGATCTCTGGCACAGACGATTCTCAAAACAATTAATAAAACTAACACTAAATATTCGTATAATAAAAATAAAGATTCTAGGACTCCACCACTGTTGAATTAGAACAGGAGGGAACATACTGGAATCTGCATTTTAAACAAATATCAGACATGATTTTCAGGCAGATGAAGTTTGAGGATCACTGATGGACGCAGTGGGGAATTGCTGATGGCTTTTGAATAAGAACGAAACAGGAGACAAGCAGTATTTTTATACACCAAGTAGATATGGAAGATGGACTAGAGGAGGGAGAGAGCCAGGATAGCCTGACAAAGACTCCAGGTAGGGAGCCTTGTAATTGTTCAAGTAAGAATTGGTGCCAACATGAAAGGAAGTGCAAAGATAAGTACGAAAAACATGATGAGTTGCTATGAAATGACAGCACAGAAGGCGTTAAAGGTGATTCCTAGCTTTTGAGCTTGGATAATGAGAACACAGATACATACACCCCTCTTCACAGTGAACATAACTGCAGAGGAGGATCGTGGCAGCTGCTGCCTGTAAATCCACGCTGATCCGTAGGAGGCTTCATATCCCACACGTGTGAGTCATGCTCTGTTTTGGAGTATGTGTACCCATAACAAAACCCAGGCTTTGCTCCGCATGTGGCATCTCCCGACAGCGCTTCTGACTTAGAAGCACTGGAAAAATGGATAAAGCTTGATAACGCTGATGCTGCCATGCTTAGGTTGGTGTTGGGCTTACGTCTCACGTAGATTTTATCATCCTAGGTAATGTTATTTCAAAGCAGGTTCTAACTGGTCATAATGTAAGTTCAATCTTTCCCATTTATATGGTGTTTTACAAGATTCTGTCACGTGAGTATGCTCTCTACTCTTCACAGCAGTGTCCTGAACGAGACTGAATGGGAATTATTCTCATTATGTCCATGAGGAGAGTTCCTTATGTGGCATACACTTTAAATCCCAGCCTCCCTCCACCTCACCTTCAAGGGTCAGTTCAGAGGTCACCTTTTTGTAAAGTTTACCCAATTCCCTCTGACAATCTTTTATTTTACCTGTGTTCTAGAACTTGCTACATTGATGTTATTACTCTTATTTCATTACCCTCTAGTTATTTATTACTTGTTTCTCTGTCTCTCTGTCTCTCTGTCTCTCTCTCTCTTTCATCAGACTTTGGGCCAGGAGGGCATCTGTGCACCAATGCTGAAATTATGTTTGTTCTTAGCTAAGTAAGAACAGAGATGTCAGAATTGAGAAAGTCTCTACAGACTTGTCCCATCAAATTCTGGTCAGAGGGTCAGTGTATTCAGTGGGCACGATCAGGTTCCTGTCATATCGTGTTTAGTCTTAAAGTCATGGTGTGAACGAGGCCCAAATAGTCAACGAGTCAGGGAAGACGGCCATTAGAGAAGATGGAAATAGAACACAACCCAGGATTTCTTGATTCTTGGTCCTGAGGGTTCTTCCCTTAACTTGGGCTGTTTTATTTTAGTCAAGGTAGTTGTTGCAGGGCTCTCATCTAGGCTCCTTTTAGATTATCCATTGTATTTTAAAATCTTTCTAATTGCATTCCATGAAATGTGCTATTCACTAAGTATGTTATACACAATTCTGATGCGCCTTTTCCCTTTCATCCGTTTAGCAAATGCAGTGAATGAGCTTTATTAACTCTAGCATCCCACAACGGCCTCCATTGTCATTAGCTATGACATTTTACATTTTTTTAATGCCTTTTAAGAAAGCATTCATAGCTGAATCAGTTTTATCTACAGCTGAATTTAAAATTCGCAGGTACCATTTTCAATGCATTGTGATAGTGCAAATAGGCAACATTTACCTGATTCCCTTCATCCTCTAATTTTGTCATTCTGCTGAAAAGAGCTGCTGATTGTGTCGGGCATGATTTGCTCTATATAAAACCACGCTGCTTATTGCTCGTGATTCTATCATCCTCCGGATTTTGATAAATTTCATCTCGTCGGGCCTGTTTTATTATTTTACTGTTGATATTAGACTTACCAGGCCATCATTTTCAGGTTTGCTTCTCTTGCCTTTTGTCAAATGTGTACTTGACCTTGTATACTCTGAGCTTACCTCTCCCTGTTATACAGTTGATAATCCGGTGACTGAAATTTCACTAGCTGAGACTTATACAATATATTAAGCATGACTGTAGCAGAAAAGCCCTTTTGCAATGTAAACATTGTGGGAAGTACGACATATCTTTAATACTTCAGTGACAGTTAGTTTTAATCACTTCATTTTATATCGAAGTGACGTCATGAGGGCACAAAGATCCTTCAGAAAAGCCCCTTTTAATATGGTGCCAGAACAAGAATTAAGTACAAAATAATAATGTACATTAAATTGAGAAAAAGAAAAGGCACTTGATTCACAAATCAACTTTAGGGCTAGTGGTGCTGGAAAAACACATGTAACTATAAAATGTCTATTTTTCATAAAAGGGGTACGGAGTCTCTGTAATAGTAACAGCTAACATTTAGCAAGCCCTTATTACGTGCATATTCTCATTGAATTGTCCCGATAAGCTTATAGGGTAGATGCTCTTACTATTCGCCTATGAGAAAACTAAAACACAAGAAGGTCGCTTGTCCTTTGGAACAAAGCTAAAAGAAGGGGACGGGGATTCAACACAGGCAGCCCGACAGCAGAGCCCGTGACATTCAGGACAATGTTCTGTGCTCGAGCTGGCGGTGACAGAGTTAATGTTCTCTTCTGGGTTCTTCAGTTTCTGTGACAGCCTTGGGGGTAGTCAGGCTTTGATTTTGTACTTACACAGCCTTGTTCTGTTTGGTTTCCTCTGTTTGTCATTGGTTAATCATAGCCTCTCAAATGATAATATGTAAAATGAAGAGGGGAAAGATGGGCTTACTATATAATGGAGGTGATATTGATGAAAGCCTATGGAAGAAATTATAAATAATTAAAGCTGAGTAGGCATTCTTTCTATGAAAATAGAGAAGGCAGTGAAAATTTACTAATTTAAAATAAACGAATGCAAATTCTTTGTGGTATTTTTTGGAGAGGTAAGGAATGTTAACCATGTTTTCTTAATAAAAACAACAAATCCTTATTTAATAAGTACCTAGAGTTTGAAAATCACCATGCCGGATACAGTAAGATATCTCGAGAAGTAGAAAAGCTAATAAAATATTCAACTCAGTCCTGGTTAGGCATAGTTATGTTTTTTCATTCACCTATTTTTTTATTCATTTATTTAATAAACACTCACAAGAATCCACTGGGTGCCAATTAGCCACAGGATATGTACTTCCATGTAGTAAGAAATAAAACAGAGTTATGTTGCATTTATCTCCAGAAAGAGCGATGGTGCATCCGGAACTGATAAAGGACTATCTAAACATTATATAGTGAATGAATACTGATCGAGCCTTATAATGTATTTCTTATATTGTGTTATCAATTCAGATTCTTACTTTTCCTGAACATATATGTCATGCCGTGAGGAGGTTTTCATTCCCATGAAAAACATAGAATTTAATGATCAATTATTGCTGAAGCATATTAAAATAGGCCCAGTGATAAGGATGGTTTTAGCGAAAAAATATTCACTATGTAAATATATTGGAAATTGTTCCCATGAATGTTGGGACTAGGAATTAAATACCTCCTGTACAATTTACTACCTAGCAAAATAGCATGCTTTTCTTAGAAATATGTGTTTAATTTGATAACTCAGGACTGAGTACAAATGAAGAGGCTATTATCAAGATGGAAAAGGTTCACCATAATTTTCAACAACCTTATTTATCTTTTGTAAATATTACAATTTGATATTTTAAAATTTGCCTGTAATGCTAGAAAAAAAATTTTGGCATTATAGAATCATATGTCAACCTGATCCATTAAAATTATGCCTGGAACCTTAATTAGGAACCTAAGTATAATTTTCTAATGTGTGAGATTTTAGAAAATTAGTGTTATTTATTTTCATTTTTCTTCTCCACAGGAGTAGACAGAATCCATTTGTATAATTACACTGGTCAAGATAATAAATTATTTTTCACGGTTTTTATAATCCCCCATTATTTTGTTTACATGAATAAGCTTATTAAGACATTTTATTTGTAAGTAAAAAGACTCCCATAATCCACTCTTTACAGCCTCCATCTTTTATTCCCTTTGTGAAAATATAAAGCTCTTACAGCTGCTTTAGAGATATAAAGAGCTCCGATTTGTTTGAAAAAGCTTCAGTGCGCATAGGCAATGTTTAAAGAGGCTTTAGCAAAATAAAAAGTAGAAAGCTTTTAAAGTAGTTGTAGAAATTCTGTCAACTGAGAAGCAAGTCCAAGATGGCAGTGCATATCAAAAAAACCATCCAACTTGGATCATCAGTTGCTTCTTGAGGTTGTTCTAACAGCTGGGGTATTCTTGTCATTGACTAAGTTCCTTATTAACCAGAGGTACACTCAGACCTGTATTCAGGGTTCTCCAAAAAGTTTTGCTAAATAACTGCGATGGTCCAAATTAAGGAAAAAGAAGTGACTATAAGTGCTCTGTTACGTATATTTTTCCAAACAATGAAAACTGATTTCTAAGATGTTGGAAGGCCTTTTTAATCATCAAAGGAAACTAAAAGTATGTTGTCATGTTTTCCTTTCTGTACTGAAAATATCCCTTTAGCTTTGAAGTATTATTTCAGTTCTCTCTGAAAATATTATATTACGCATATGTAAGGTTTTGACTAACAATGTTAGTTTCCTTATTCCATATTTATGAAATATTTTATGTTCTGTGCTAGATGCTGTGGAAGATATAAAAAGTTTAATAGGCAAAGTCTCTGCCTTCAAAGAGAGTATGCTCACTTCACGTGAGAAAAGAAACAAACATATACATGAATAATTAAATAGCAATGGAAAGAACTCTAAAAAAACATAGTTCCTTATGCCAGAAAATACAGGTAGCTACATGCAAAAGTGATTTACATAAGCATAGCAATCTTAGAACATCACAGTAGGACACAGAAGTGGTCCTACCAGAGAACATTCAGGTTTGACGGAAAAAAATCAAAATTTTTTTTGGTCCTGCTACTTACAAATGGACTTACTTTAATTTCCCTGAGATGATTCCTACCATACAAGGTCCTTTTAATCATTGAGAAAATAAAGGCCAAGCATTAGGCTTAATAAATTTGAATTTGCCAAATTTTTATCGTTGTTACGTGAGACAACATGGATATGTGAAGAACCACATAGACTTAGGGGCTTTGTATAATAGTCTTTCTTTGCCAAGAGCAGCAGTAGAGGAGAGAAAATGGAGGTGGATGGCTTAAAGGTGAATACTGAGAAGTATTAAGGAAGTGAAAAAGATGGCCAGATGACAGAATGTCCTGTATGGCGCTACTCAGAATGTGTTTGGTGGACCGACCAGTGGTAGCTCATAAACTACTTGTACTGAGATTAGTACAGAAATTAAGAGTTAAGTTTTTAGAATTTTTATAGTAATCTGATAGATAACATTGTTGATTTAATAATGAAATAAGAAATATTTTATTAAAATTTAATAATAAAATATTTTTGTATTTTTTTGTCTTCATGTTTTTTTTATTTTTCTAGTAATCTGTTTTTATTGAATTTTACATGTGTATCAGTTTGCATTTCAACTACTTGAGTTGAAAAACTGCACTAGTAAACAATTTGATTTCTATTAATTGAAAGTTGGTAGTTAGCACAGTGATTTTTTTTTTTTTGACTAACTGCACAATTCCTCCTGTTTTCAATTATGATGTACACAATATTTTTTTTGTCAAAGTGATGTTAGCAGTTGGTTCCTTGAGGATTTCACAACACCAGCCTGTCTATGGCTGCATGAATGAAGGACTTCCAGGAGGCAGGGGAAATACAGATAATTTGTGTCAGTGTCATAGATGAGATGAAAAACTTGTGAACAAATCAGGAAAAGTTTAATAATGCAAAAAAAGGGCATAGCGATCATCCAACAAACAGCACTGAGGCAAATCCCTCTAGAATATCTGCAGGACTATGCACACATTGATTGAGCCTGGCGTGTACGACTCAGGTAAACACCAGCCGAGAGCATTTCCTGCCCTGATGACTTACGCAAGAGTCTTAGAATCTGATAAATAACTTGGGGAAGTGAGGACCAAAGAAAATATATCTGACGTTGTAAGTGAACCGGGTGAAGAAGGCAGGAAAGACATCTGCAAACAAAACCTCTGTTTCCTGCTCCTGTTTCCTGTTAACTTCTGGCTGGCTGCCTTTCCTTTGTTTGCATGCATGTGCGTGTTCACGTGTGTTCGTGTGTGTGTGTGTGTGTGTGTGTGTAAAACTAGGCACAATCGAATTAGACTCCTAGATGTAGACATCAGGAGTCCAGGATGAGCTGTTTTTTGATTCGGTGGCTGAAAATCAGGAAGGTTAACAGTAAACACTTAGTCTATAGATTGCAAATAAATTGTCAATGAATGCCTAATTTTACTCCTTTCATTTCAAAGAAAAAACATAGTTGGCAAAATAACCTATTTGTCTATCAATTCTACGCTTACATTTTAAGGGATTTTCAATAATTTAAGAAAACATTTTTTTATTTTTTACCAGCGCATTTATTTTATTTGGAGATTTTTCTTAGGTGTCCTTCATGAATAAATAAAGACCAAAGGCAGAAAGACTTAATTTCGGGATCCCCAGAAAATTATAGTAGCATTGTTCATTTTCTTAACTTTTTGTTTAGAGATAACTGTAGATTCACATGGAGTTGTACGAAATAATATAGAAAGTTTTCATGGACTTTTCATTCGATTTCCCCCAAAGATAACATCTTGCTTAACTGTAGTACACTGTCACAACCAGGAAATTGCAATCTGCAGAGCATGTTCGGATTCGTCAGTTTCACACACACTTGTGTGTGTATGTGTGTATATAGTTCTCTGCAATTTTATCACATCTGTAGATTTGTGTGACCACCACCACGGTCAAGATATAGAACATTTGCATCACAAGGATCTCCTGTGCTATCTTTTTATAGTCAAAAACACTTTGTCCCCCTTTCTTTCCCTAATCTTTTGAAAGCTCTAGTCTGTCCACAGTCTTTCTTATTTTGTCATTGCAAGAAAGTCATATATGTTTACTTATTACTTTGCGTAAGATTTGCGATTGGCTTTGTTACTCAGATGACTCCCTTGAGATCCGTCGGGTTGTCGTGTGTATTGAGTTCATTCTTTTTTTTTTTTTTACTGCTGAGTAGTATTCCACGGTATGGCATACCATGATTTTTATGTCACACATTGAAGGACATTTAGATTGTTTCTTTACAATCTTTTCTTTATGATTGAAATACCCTCCTCCATTTTGTTCTTTTAGAAATGTGCTGCACATTTACAAAGTGCCCACATGTGCCAGGTGGTTTGCTTAACCTTTTTCACGCAGCACCAGTTTATTTACTGAACAACTCCAGGCAGTGGGTGCTCTTCTGATCTCCACTTTACACATGAGAACAGCCAGGTGAACGTAAGTTCAGTAGCCTGCCCAGGTCACAGTGCAGCAAAGAGTAGAGCTTGTGTGTGAACTCAGACGGTCTCAATCCACACCTGAGATTTGATTTTTCTCTACTTCCCATAGTAACAAATTAAGTGCAGTTAAAGTTGTATTTTCAATTGCTCTTATTTTGCCCAATGTATAATTTCATATATTTGTACATAACTTCTGAATACATAAGTAAATAATGAAAAGAAGTATCAAAACATATCTGACATATAAATGGAAAAATATTTACTTAAAATGTCTACTTCTGACTCCTGAATCCTAATTTTATATCATCATCTCATGAAGAACTTTATTAAGCAAAGAGATTTATAAATGTTCATCCATCAGACTATTCTTTGGACTCCAGGGCTAAGCAGAAGGTGGGTGGGGAAGGGGAGGCATGTGTGGGGAGCAGGGGGAGATGACTAAGTGTAGAATGTTGACTTGATGAATTTATCTTCCGCTCTGGGCACTATCCCTTCACTGGTCTCTATACTGTATTGGGCGATGTCTCCTATATCAGGAGGGAAGGTCATCTCGCCCTGAGATCCCTGGAGCTCTCTCCAGGATCCAAGGATTAATCCATCTCTGAACTCAAGGTTTCCTTTCAGCAGTCTTCCTAGCCTGAGGTACCAGCAGTGACCTTAATTCTTGGGTAGAGTAGCAAAGTGTAGGCGATGAGGACAGAGGTCTCCACCGACCCCTGTGAGAGGGCACACGTGAAACCGAGGCAGCACGTGGCCCCGGTGCGTGGGCCAGGTACTCTGAGAAGCCGCATAGTTACAGAAATGGCAGGGGGGCCACCACTGGGAAGCTGAGGTTTGTCATTTCTGTAGAGTAACTGGATAGCCTTTTTTTTTTTTTTTTTTTTTTGGCGATTCCAATAACCGTAATCCGAGGCTACGGCGGGTGAGGGGCGGGGACTGAGGCAGTGGAACTTCGACAGTCGGATGAATAATCTTGCAGAAACAGCGCTATAACTTGAGGGGAATGTGGGGCCCACTAGTTCATGTCACATTCCTGAGCAATGAATCCCAAGGGAGCGAAGGGACCAAGATGGATGTCGCCAGGTGGGGTATGGGGGGTGCGGTCAGCAGCAGAGGAACCCTGGCCGAGTCTCGCCTTCTCTTGTTCATCCCTTTTGAACGTTAAGGATTTCAGTTGCCCTAGTGAGGTCTTATGTTCCAATAAGATTTATAACAGAACCCAAGAGGTGTGTGACGTTATGTAAAAGACATACATAAACATACGTGGGGCCAAGAGTGAGGGGACCTCAGCTCTCGCTCTGGTTTTGCAAAGTCCTTTGAACAAGTTATGTTGCCACCACTCAGGGTCTTCACATACAAGGTATGAGACTAATTTTGAATAATTTTGCAACATTAATATTGTGTAATTTTGCAAAAACACACTAAACATTTCCATGATCTGTTGAACTATCATGCTTCATTATAGTTATTTAAATTCAGCAACTCACATTTCAAAATTATTTTATTAATGTTTTATTCTGAAAATGTGTATATCTTCAGAAGATATATATACACACACATGTGTATGTATATATATATATGTATGAATATATATATATATATGAATACATATATATAATTTCCTTATTACAAAGTATATAAGGAAGATTCTCTTGGGGACATGCAGGTATTGGCTTTAATATTCGCTTTACTTAAATCTACCCCATTTAAAATACTGCTTTGTATTGTTTTGCTGTTTTCACTCATATTTAAGCTGTGAAAGCAAGAGCTGACAGAAAGGCAGGGGCGATGCTGTGTGACCGAATGCTGCTAAACGAGGCAAATCCATTTGCTTAACAGGATGGCCTGTATGCTCAGGTGAGTGGGAACAGGAGAGTGAGATTCAAACAGGCAGGCAGAGGTCCCTGTGTCCCCAAAATGCTTGCTCTTCAATATGTTGCAAATTCCTTTAGAATAGACATCCTTCCTTAGGGAAGAATTCTCGTATCCATACCTAGAGGAAATCTATTGGGGGGCTGATGGGGAAGGGGGGAGATGATGGGGAAGGAGCAGTAAGGGAAAGGAGATGGAGGTGCCACCAGCAGGGGTCAGGCTCTTCCTCTCCTTCTGCATTGGGTATTCAAGAATTCCCAGCTTGAGGAAACCACCCCAGGAAAACCTAGAACAAAGTGCTTCTGTTATCATTCCATCTTAACCCAAGATATAAATTGCCACTGATGAAAATTAGCTTACAGGGAAATTACTCTTACAGAAGAAATTCATTTCATTAAATAAATCAAAGTGAACAATTATTAGTTATTAATTCTCTAATTAAAATAAACAATCAATCTGAATAAAGGCAATATCTTCAACAAAATGCTTCTTTTATCACTAAACTCATTTCACTAGTTTTTTAAGTGTCGAACCTCAACAATATGTCTTTTGTGCTTATTAAAAGAATACCTTTGACATGCTTTTGTTTCCAGATGCTTTACATTTCATTTTGCTGATTTTGGCTAAAAAAAATCTCTCATAAGCAGTCATTTTTTTTTTTCACATATTAACAGGTATTTTTCTTTTTCTTTTTTTAATGCTTGGTGGATATTTTGAAAAGCCTAATGAACAAGTTGTAATAGTAAATTTTGACTTTGGTTTCTACTTCTGATCATTCCACCACTTAGAAAAGCTCATATTAAGAAGAAAAGAGAATACACAGGAATACTTCTATTTATCAAATTGTCAATTGTTAACAGTAAAGCTAGCTTATGTTGATATAATATTTATAGTAAACAAATTATCAGTTCATCAAAACAACCCATAGAAGAAGTAGAACAACTGCTATTTATTATTCTCATGACAGATGAGGAAATAGAGGCTCAGTGAATCGAAGGACACTGACTAAGGCGTATGAGTCGTAGGGGTTCTGGAAGGATCTTGACATTTCGATTTGTGATTGAGTTATCTTGTTTTCATTATTTATAAATTTATTTTTAATCACTAAAATAAATGGGAAATAACAGTGACCGCTTAGGACCTTTCGAAGCAATGGATGAGAGATACTGAGAGGAATCCTCGTAGTGGTACTTCTAGAATCCTACCCCTTGATCATTTCAAGAATACACATAAAATGGAGAGGAGAGAGCAAGTGACTTTGGCGAGAGAAGCTGCTCTTGTGTGGCTCCCAGTCTGTTAGGGAGGGCAGGAGAGGGGTGCTGCTGCCTCCTCAGCCTCGTGCCTGCAGGGGTGGGGTCAGCTTCCAGCAGCTCAGAGTGTACCAGGTGGCGTCCTTCCATTCCCGTCTCAAGTGCAAGAGCCAGGCAGAGGGGGCAGAGTGACATTTCTGGTTCCTTAAATCCCAATGGGGCAAAGGATTAGAGTGCATTCTCAATGGGTTACGTGGGGCCACAGGAGAGAAAGAGCTGATTAAAATTCTACCTAACCAGGGCTGAGGGATAAATAAGTAGAACACAGGACTATTATTCTATGAAACCATGATAGATATGTTATATGTTTGTCCAAACCCATACAGTGTGTAGTAACACCAAGAATGAACCATACCGTGAACTACAGACTCTGGGTGATGATGATGCGTCAGTGCAGGTTATTTGGTTGTAACCAATGTACATTATGGTGGGGGACCTTCATAATGGGGGGAGGCTATGCATGTGTGTGATATGGGAACTCTCTGTACTTACTCTCAATTTTTCTATGAGTCTTAAACTTCTCTAAAAAATTAAGATCTATTAAAAAAATAAGTCCTGCCTAAGAGGACCACTTCAGAGTATGAGGGAACCAGCAGCAGGAGGAGCCTAAATGCCAAGTTAGCAATCTAGGAAGAAGGAGCAGGAAGCAGGTAAATCCACCCCCCCCCCGCCCCCAGCGCCCTGGTTCCAGCCCCAGCTGGGGTGGGAGTAAGGGGCGTTTCATCTTTGAATGCGGAATGTAGTGTGGATTAATGTATTGAACTGGGTACTTTTAATTACTGATCAGAGACCATTAGTTTGTAATTTAAAGAAATTGGACTTCCTTTTTGTTTAAAAATGATCTAGGTTATTGATTTAGTGCATTTCTTTCCATTTTGTTTTTTTGATACCGTGTGCTTAATTTTCTATTTTGCTTTTATGTTTTCCTATGATGAAATTATCATAAGTATTTTCATGCTGTTATGTAATATTCATAATCATTATTTTAATGACAGCATTGGGTTCCCTCTATGAGTGTCATAATTCGTTTCCTTTTTCCTGTGCTGTTGGACACCCAGGCTGTGTAGAAAAATTTTAATAGCCTTATTTTAAGGTCGGTTGGTTGCTTGTTTTTAGGATATGGACATATTATCCTTAAGATTTTTATGACAATTTATAAGTATTCCTTATAATTATAAATTGCTCTCTTAATTGTAATTTCAAACCCCAGTGTTACCAAATGTGAATGAGAGAAGATTTCTATTTTACCCAAGCCAATTGTGGTTGGTTACCTTTTTAGAAAAATTGCTCATTAAATGGAACACAGGTAAACATTTTTCATTGTGGCTTTGACTTATATTTCTTTGATAACTAGCGGGGCTTGATGCTTCTAAAATTAATTTTGTACACGAAAAGTATAACATCCTTTGTTTTTTTTTTATTAAGCATATTTTTTTTCTTAAATATGGAACAATTAGGAAAATATTAAGACTCTAACAGATACATGGTAAAATGATATAAACAAGCAATTAAGGTAGAATTATAACTGTTGAGTAAACATGTCAGAAAGTGCTGATCTCAATAGTTATCAGATTAATGCCAATTAAAACAGTAACGCGGTCCAGTATAGGGAGCCCAGCTTTGGACTGGGACCCCCTCGCTCCTCATGGGCGGACCTCTGCAGCCAAGATCTCCCTCCCAGTTCTCGACTGTCGCATGTGGGTGTCGCTTGTTTTCCGTCTCTGCCCCTTCTACCAGTCTCGTCGTGAGTTCTTTGTATTCTTAATCATAGGAGTTCTATGAAATCCGTCTTCAGGTGGTTGTCAGGGGCGGTTGTTTTATAATTTAGCTGTAATTTTGTTGAGGTTTTGGGATGAGGCGAGCACAGCTTTTACCTACTTCGCCATCTTGACGGGAAGTTCTCTATATGTATTTACTTCTTAGTTTCTATTAACTCTTTTACATGTAACAGTTTTTATATTTCGTGGAGTTAAAAATGGGACTATTTTCTCTTTTTCTGTATGTTTGTTCAATTAGAAAATTAGCGTCCCTTTAAAAATGGATAAATACTGAGATCAATTATCTCTGATTTCCTTTACTAAAAGTTAACTTTTTAACTCACCAGAATGCATTATGTTGTATGATATGAACTGAAGCTATGCACAAACACCTTTCTGCCCTTGGGCATCTATGGGATGGTCCTTTCATCATTCCTTGATGTGTGATGCCTCCTTTATCATATGCAAAGTTTAACATCTTTTCAGTCACCCTCTCTGTTGCAGTAATTTGTATGCTTATATGTAGAAAAGTAGACCAGTGTTTTATATGCAATTTCTTTTTAAATATATGGTTTTCTATTTTTCCTTTGAAAAATTACAAAGATGTTCTTACCTGGTATTCTAACAGATGGAGTTTAAATTATTTCCTCAATTTTTATTCCAATCACATTAAACTTTTGGACTAATTGGTGGAGATTTAACCCATTCCCGTTTAGAAAGAAAAAGTGCAGCTCACTGCCAGCATTAATTTAATTTTACATAAACACCCTCTTTGAGGCCGAAGTAAATCTGACTGGTTTTCAATGTGAAAATAAAATATAAAAACTATTCTCGGAGTTATTTCTAAACAGAACTCGTCTCTAATTCTAATGTAACAGAAATGTATACAGTGATCATTATTTAATAATTTTTGTGTGTGTGGTAAATTTCAAAGCATGGAATAACACAAAGAGAAACATCTAGGATTTGATATTTTCAGCGACTGAGAATTACTATATTTTGTAAATGGAAATACCACTACTAAGAACAGAATGCTATAAATAGCACAATGTCATTTGTTTCCAAAGACTATCGACATAATAGAGTGATGCAAAAATAATAATAAAAGTGAGATATTCCACGGCAAACTTTGGGGGTAAGTTTAGGACTGCATTCTGCGAGTTATCTCGGGGTAAATACTGTAGCCACAAGTGCCGCCGGCACGTATTCTCAAGGCAAACGGGAAATGGGTTAAAATCTTAACACTGTTAAGAAATATAAAAGAATAATGAATATACTTTTTTCTTAGATAAAAATTTAAAGTAGTTTTTCTACAGTTTTATTCCTGTAGATCATTTACTTTCCTCATTTGGGTAATTCCTACTTAATTTTTGTTGTTGTTGTTGTTGCTATTTCAAAGGGAGATTCTTGAATTTTGTATATAGAATAGGAATAGACATTTCTGTCTTTCTGTCTTCCACTTTGCTGAATTTCCTCTACAAATTACATTTTTCAATTGACAACTTTTCTAGAGCTTCTGCATCATGTCTCTTGCAACTAACGAAAATATTTCCTTTTTCTTATGCTTTCACTTATTTTTGGTTCAGAATTTATGAAATTGATAAGAATTACTTAAATATCATTAGTTTTGAGTTACAAATCTTAGTTGCTTTGCAATTGACTTAAAAAGGCTTTAAGACTTTCCCTACTGAGTAGCTTACTAGTTTTAAAATATAAATGGGCATAATATGTTATCAAATACTTTTTTGGCATCCCATTAAAGGGATAATATCAATTTTTAAAAATTTATTCTTTTTATGTGACAAGTTTATAAACTTTATCCACTTGTCATTCCTCAGATGAATGTCCTTTGGCATCATAAATCGTGGGCTTCTATCCTGGTTGTGCAAAGCGATCATGGAAAACATCAGTGGCAAAGCGCGGTAAATTTAACACAGGGTTAATGCAAGGATATTTACGATCAGAGAAGAATATAGCACAGGCAAGTCACCCCAGATCTCACTGTTCCACAGTTTAAGGTAGCATAGAGGGCTCCTGGTGCACAGTGGCTCGTGTGACGTTAGATAGAAGCCCTGCCCTAGGCTCACCCTATGTATTCATGCAGAGGTCAAGGAACATCTATACAAGTGTGTAAAGATGCAAGCTCCTGCTCTAGAAGGGACCATTTTAAAAAAGGGGATCCCTGGAACGTAGTGGCTGATATCTGCCCCTTCTTCCCTTAAGGCCATTCAGGTCTTCAGAGCTAGCTCTCTGCTAAATTATCAAAAGAGAGAATAAATAAGCTAGAGTTATGTAGATTTGTCTCTCCTCTGTTCTCTGTTACTTCATTTACAATTTAAGCGTCTATGTTCATCAAAAAGATTGGGCTGTATTAATATAGTCATGTTTTTTTTAAAAAAATACATGTGCTATGTAATCTCGTATTTTGTACTGCATTTCCTCTGAAATAATAGTCATTTAAGCCAATTCCAAAGCTTGGGGGGTATTTTTGTTTGAGCCATATGATTAATTTTGAATTTAACTTTATTATAATTGATTCTAATTGTTTTTCTGGGTCTGACTTGTGTTAATTCTATACCCTTTTTTGCCAAGTTGTTTTTTTTCCCTTTCTTGTGTTCTATTGCATAGAAAATATTCTGTATTTTCTTTTTACACTAATTTGGAAAATGAAGAATTTCTTTTAACTTTATAGTCGCAAATTTAACAATTTTCTAGACTTCTTAATGTGTTTGTGATGCACTTATGAAAGCAACAAATTACAACTTAACTCCATTTTATGGAAAAGTAGGAAATATAGTACTTTTGCTCTTTCTTATTCATATTTATGTACTTCTTATTTATTTCATCAGGGGTTGCAAGCCCTGCTGTTTAAGAACAAAATAGTCCTTTCATTAAAGCATATTTTATCATTCGTATCCTATGTCAATTACCATAATTACACAAATTATTTAGACTGAACAGCGTCAACCTTTCACCTAATAATGTTTAGTGATTTCTAAACTTTTTTCTCTTGATAGTTTCAGCATGTACTACTAATTCATGTCTATTCTACCACGACTTTTCAATGAGAGTTTTAAATTTGATTCATTTTCATTTGGTAGTGATTAGTGCACTAATTACTGTCTTTAAAGTAAGCTTTTTTACGGAAGTATCTGAGTGTGTTTTCTGAAACACTGCAGTTTTGAGGCTGCCATTCTGCCCTCTGCCCTGAATGCCGGCGTGACTGGTGACCAGGTTTTTTGATCTGTCACCTCTCCCTCCATCTCCACTGCCCAAACCAGAAAGTCCTCTGTTGTTTTATGCAGAGAAAATAACAAACAAATGGAACTTTCCAGATTATACATTCATTATTGGAAGTTGTTGTTGTTTTTTTTCCCCCCAGTATAGAAGTTTTCAAGGTCACCTTTCTTTTCTGGGAATTCGAATAATAAAGTAAAAGTGAAACATATTACTTACTAAATTTACCATAAACACAGTGATACTTCTTAGTTTCTCTTGGTGTCAGGCTGTTTTTTTTGTTTTGTTTTGTTTTTTGTTTTTTGTTTTTTGTTTCATTTTTTTAACCCTGGAAAGATCTTTTAAAATGATAATTAACTTTGATCTATTCTTTTTTTTTTGCCTTTGGAGATGACTGTTATTTGTGGTTTGAATCTGTCATTTAACCTCCATTTTTATTATCTTCTCTCGTTTTCCTATGGCTTCATTCTGAATTGCATGATTACAACACAAGCTTATCTTTTGCTTCTTAAAAATTTATTTTTCTTCTGTGTCGAGTCTGTCATTTAGCGCTTCCAATAGAGATTTCATTTCAATTCTTAATTTTTAAAAATTTATGTTTACTCTTTTTTATTTTTGTCTATTTCATAGAAGCATACCTTTACACCTCATTGAGAAACATGAGTCCAAAATTAAACTTTTTATTTATTCCCTAGAATAAATTTCTTTCTGGGCAAAGATTTATTGTTAAGATCATTTAAAATTATTTACAGTACAGGCAGAAAATCACATACGTACAGTATAACAAATTTTTAAAATTTAAGACCATATAACCATGATCTAGGGCAGGAAAATGAACATGGACAAGACCCCAAAAGCTCTTTGCAGGACCAACTACATAATTTGTAGGGTCCAGTGCAAAATGAAAATGTGGTGCCCCTTGTTCCAAAATTGTTAAAAATTTCACGACAGCAAGAACAGGGCAATAAATGAGGCACAGGCCCCTTCTGGTCATGCCTCTCTGCACAGCTGCACAAATTGCATGCATAACTTTCAAAGATGCTGTGAGGAGTAAATTATGTGTGTGTGGCCAGTATATTGAATAGGCATGGTGCATGGATTTTAATCATAATACAGTTTTTTCTTGTCTTGCACATTCAGTAAGGGTAAACTTCTGCTCCTGGAAGAAAACTCTAGCAAGACAATAAAGAAGATTTTTAGACAAAACACAATCTTGAAGAAACTTTAAGTCACAAATAGTATTTCAGTTAAATAGTTGAAGTACCTAATCCTGTATAAGAATTGGAACTCTTTTCTAGCTTAATCTTCCCTTCCTTAGCTTGAACCTACTTTGGACTGGAGACCTATATTGTGGAAGGTGATGTCCTTTACCTGTACTCACTTGCTGCTTTTACAGTCTTCTTGGGGTTAAGTGGAAGAAGAGATCGAGAGGATAGAACAGTATTGCGTAATTCTGTGACTTAAATTGTTGGTCTTGGTAGATCATCCAAGTTGCCTTTCTTTTCTTGTGATATGTTTAATGGATGCTTCAGTTCAAAGGTTGTCTGCTGGCTCCTCTCTTGTACTTCCCTAAAGGATGCATCTCAGTCCTGTGGTGGCTCGTGATTCCTTCTAGGCCACCTGATACCCAGCTTTGCTATTGTTACATGATGTAACAGTAGTCTCTATAGACCTTTAGACTGTTAGACAGGACCCAAGTGAACCCATGGCAGTCTTTTCTCCCATGTGGCCCAAATCTGGTGCTATGGGAAGGCTCAGTGCCTCCAGCTCTGAAGAACTCAGGGAGACAGGCCAGACCCAACACTCTGATACCCAATTATCTAAGCCAGCTCTTCTCCAGCCATCCACACCAACCAGACAAGGTTCAGACATCATTTCACAGTCTGATGCGTGCTTGAGTCAGGCCCTGGTTCTCTACAGTTCCTGAATGTTGGAATTCTCTGGTCCCATTGAAGACTATTTTGTCTTCCTCATACCATTCTTCCCATCCTACTAGGCTTGAGGATAGAAAAGACTCCTAGGAGGACAATAGCGACCTCCAGTGATACATAGCAAAATTCCGACAATAACACAAAATTCAGTTCCCGAATTCAAATGGATAAACTGTGAGGTCATGATGTAATGGGCTTAATTAAAAAATAATACCTTAGGTAAGGATATAATGATAGGAAAACTGACACCATATAAAACTGACCCTGCACTGTCACAAATGATCAAGAGTCCTTCATGTACTAATCAAACTAGCATCATGTTTTGGGCATTTTGAGAATGGCGAGCTAGGTAGAGGATGGGCGCCAAATGCCAATAGTATCAAATTTACATTATCTTTGGGTGCCTTATATTTCATAGCATTTCTCATCAGTTTCCTCAAGTCCCTTTCTGACTGCTTTTGATAAGCTTCAGGTCTACCCAGGAGTTATGAAATAGGTTTTCGTGCAACCCTTTGTAAATCCTGCATAATTTGGAATGGGTGTTATTTTATTTTCACTTTGCTATCTGGTAACTGCCTATTAGAGCCTCAGCTCTTTTTATATCTTGCAGCATAGTATTTTCAGAATACTCAATAAATAGTAGGTATTTGTATTCATCTCTAGATCTTATGCAATTTTTTTCCTACTTACTCATCCTTGAAGGAAGAGTAAGCCACATGGATTTATTGGGAGAGCTGCTATAAACCAGTTCACAGTTGACCTAGGTGGAGAAGGTATTCCTTAAGACCTGAAGCAGGAGGAAAGTTAATATGTATCACCTCTAAAACCGTGTGGTGTGCAGTAGATATTTTTTAAATGTCATTTCTTCTTCGGAATAGAAAGGGACTCATGGATATCCTGGGGAGAAAAAGATGGGGGAGCTTTTAGTTATGCAGCTTGATGAATTCCAAACTTTCTGTATTAAGAGGCAAAAAGAAACTCCAAGTAAGAGACTTTATATGAAACCTGAAGGCAAAGTATGCAAATTTGATCTGAGGCTACTAAGCTTCCACCCTAAGAGGTGGACCTCCAAGAACAAGTTAACTTGAATAGCTAGTAGAAGCAGAGAAGTGAAATTAATACAGCAGGGTCCAAAAAGGATCTTAACTTATGAATAAGGCATATGGAGAACTGTGGCAAACCCTGGAACACGGCAGTTCCTTGATTTGGTGGTGGTTGTTGATGTGCATAGAAGATTCTTTTCAAGATGGTTTTATGAGTATTTTAATAAAAAATTTGAAAAGAGGTTTACGAGACACCCCCTCTAACATTCTTCTCACATATCAGAAGCTAGCCATTCCTTAAAGAGAGAGAAATCAACTGTTGTATCATTATATTTAATATTGACATTCACTCATCAGTTTATTGCAATGTTTGCTTATTTAATAAGTAGTTCACGAGCCTTTATCATGTCAGACACTTTGTAAGAACTGGACATGCAATTATGAGCGAAAACAGGTGAAACCCTTTTCTCTTAAAGCTTGCCTTTCCATGGGGGCAGTCAAGAATAAAGAAGAAAATACATAAATATACAATATTTCATTTTATCATAAGTGCTAAGAAGAAGAAAGTCAGAGGAAAAGGATGTAGTGGGGAGTAATAAAGTTAGCAGAATTATTTGAAATAGGTTGGTCAAAGAAGTGATATTTTCCATAGAAAAATTCTCAGATGACCTCAATAAAGTAAGGAAGAAGGCCATGCAGATATTTGAATAAAAAGGATCAGGCAAAGGAGCAAATGTCAGTTCAAAATGTTAAATTAATGATGCTATTCATAGAAGTAATAATAACAGTGACAGCAGCAGGTACAATCTGTTAGGTGCACACTATGTTTTCATCCATTCTTCTACACGATTTTGTTTATGCTAATATAAGTTTTTTTAGATACCCTAAACGGATTTATTTGTGAATGAACAGAAGGAACTATTCAGATGTTTACTTTTCTTTTTAATTATGTTTTAAAAAATTAATTTTAGATTCATGTACAGTTGTAAGGAGTAATAGAGATTCTGAGTACACTTAATCTGGTTTTCTCAATATTAACATTTTGAAAATTGAAAGTCTAGTAAGACAACCAGGATATCAACAGTGATACAATCCATCGATCTTGCTCAAATTTCACGAGTTTTACATGCACTCATTTACGTGTATGCCTATTTAGTTTTTGTGCAGATGTATCACATATGTAGATTGTGACTATCACCACCTTAGGATACAGATAGTTCTTTCACTGTACAAACTCTTCACGCTGCTTTTCATAGGCATGCTACCTCCCTTTCCACTCATTCTGTGAGTCCCTAACTCTGACTACCAATCTGTTTTCCATCTCCATAATTTTGTCATTTCAATAATGCTACATGAATCAAACCTTGCTATATGTAATCTTTTAGGATTGGCTTTTTTTACTGAACATAACTTCCTTGAGACCCAAGTTATAGTTCAGTCCTTTTTTACTGTCGCGTTATTCCATGGTATGGATGTGTCACAACTTGCTTAACCAGTCACCTGTTGAAGGACGTTTAGATTGTTTCCAGTTTTTGACCACTACAAGTAAGCTGCTATGAGCATTTGTGTACATGTTTTTATATAAACATGAGTTTCATTTCTCTTGGATAAATGCCCAAGGGTGAAATTGCTGTGTCATGTGGTACATGCATATTTAGTTTTGTAGGAAACTGCTAAACTGTTCTCCAGAAGTGGTTGTATGATTTTAAATTCCCAATAGCAATGTACGAAGGATTCACTTTATCTGCATCATCTCCAGAATTTGATATTGCTATAATTTTTCATTTGAGTTATTCTAGTAAGTATTACTTTGTTTTTTGAAAATTAGTGTTCAGTTTACTGAATTTATCTATTCAAAAGACATACTTAAAATGTTGTCTAACAAATTGTCTAACAAATGAGAACTTTGAAGTACTTAAAAATAAAAACATCAAATTGTATACCTTTAATATATACAATTCCTGATTGTCAGTAGGATATGAGGTATTTCAATAAAGCTAAAAAAGAAAAAAGAAATTAAAAAGAAAAAAATGGGAAAAAATAACCCCCAAAGTCTTATAAATCTAACAATTAAAGTTTTAAGTAAGGTGAAACTAATGTCTACTTAAATGTTCTAATATGCCACAGTCTTATGAATCTTATTCAAATTATTATAAATCTAACAATTAAACTTTTAAATAAGGTGAAGCTAACAATTCTTATAAATCTTATAAATCTAACAATTAAGCTTTTAAATAAGGTGAAACTAATGTTCTCTTAAATGTTCCAATATGCCACATAATGGCTTTCAACTTGTGATTTTAAATTGAAATGTTACTGAGTTTACACATGTTAAATTGAATTTACGGTTTTTTAACAAAGACACAAAAGTAAGTGAATGAAGGAAGGGTAGTCTAAAAAGAACAAATGGTACAGGAATAATTGGACATCAATACCCCCCCAAAAATGAACCTTGACCTACGCTCACATATTAAACAAAACTAAACTTAAAATGGATTATTATGACCTAAATGTAAAAGGTCAAACTACAAACCTTTTAAAAGATAATACAATAGAATAGAAAATATTCATTACTTAGTATTAGGCGACAACTTAGACATGATGCCAAAGGCACAATCCATAAAAAAAATCAGTAAATTGGAATTAATCAAAATTAAAAACATTTGCTCTGTGAAAGACCTTACTAATATGATGAAAAGACAAGCCACCAAGTGGGAGAAAATATTTCCAAGTCATATTTTCAAAGAATTCACATACAAAATACATACAAATACTCTCTAAATGCAAGAACAAAAGCAAAGCAAAACAATTCAGTTAGAAAGTCGGCAAAAGAACAGAATGCTTCAACAAAGAAGACGTATAAATAGTAAATAAACACAGAAATGTATTTTACATTACTAGAAATTAGAGAAATGAGAATGAAAACATTATGAGATACAGTGGAAGCGGGAGAGAACATCCTTGCCTTGTCTTAGCAGGAAAGTGTCAATTTGTTACCATTAAGTATTATGTTAACTGCAGAATTTTCGTAGATGGTCTTTCTTCTTTTTCCTATTGATATGTCAATTACATTGACTTTCAAGTGTTGAACCAGCCTTGCATACCTGGAATAAATCCCTCTTGATATTGGTATATAACTCTTTCTATATACATTGTTGTATTTGATTTATTAATTATTTCCTTGAGGATTTTTTTCTACATTTTCCTTTTTTTATAATGGTTTTATCTTTTATTATTATTATTATTATTATTATTATTATTATTATTAAAGTAATTTGGCCTCATAGAGTGAGTTAGGGAGTATCTACTCTGCTTCTGTTTTCTGGAACTGATTATTGAGGCTTGGTATTATTTTTTTATTAAATGCTTTGTAGAATTCATGAGTGAAACCATCTGGGCTTGATGCTTCCTTTTTTGGAATGTCATTAATTACTGATTCAATTACTTTAATAAATATAGGCCTATCTAGGTTATCTATTTGTGTGTGTGTGAGTTATGGTAGTTTATGTAATTTAAGGAATTAGTCCATTTCAAATAGATGATAAAATCTGTGGCTCTAGATTGTTCATAATGTGACCTTAATATCCATTTAGAATACTTTTTTATTTCTAATATTGATAATTGTGACTTCTCTCTCCTTCCTTGGTTAGCATGGGTAATAGTTCATCAATTTGATTAATCCTTTCAAAGACTTAGTTTTTGATTTTGTTGGTTTTCTCAATTGGTTTCCCATTTTCAATTTCATTAATTTCTGCTCTAATTTTTATTATTTTCTTTTGCCTGCTTTAGGCTATATGTCATTAAATCTCAGCCTTTCATTGGCCTTGTGTCTTGGTTCTGTTAATTTCACAAATGTTTCTCCAATAGTATAGCCACTCTCCCTTCCCTCTGCAGCCCTGGGCTCTTACATCCACCCCTGGCTGGAAGGCTCAAAGGGATGAAGTGGGAGGGTTTTCTTCCCCCTAGCAGAGATAAGCTTTCAGCATTGTGTTTTGTCGGAGTTCTTTTCTCTGGAGAGTAGGCCTTTATACAGAGACTGTTTCAAGCATGCTTTATAATATTACTCATTCTCTCCCACTACCAGCGCCTCAAAGCACCTTGCAAACCCAGTAGATTTCCTGGAGGCAGGTTGCATGAACATGTGGATGCCTTCCTATGACCATGGCCACCAGGAGTTTCTCATTCTACTCCAGTCCATTCTCTAGCAATTTGCTAAAATTACCCTTTAATTCCCACCAATTTATAGCTTCAGTGGCTTCTGCTCCGGGTATGCAGATCTTGGTTGATGTATCTTTCTAGATGTAGCTGGATTTCAGAATGGCACTCTGTCCAATAACCTCAGTTCTCTTATAGGTCCAAGAAAAGTAATTGGTTTTCAGTTTGTTCAGATTTCTTGTTGTGGGAACGGTGTTGACAACTTTCATTCTCTTCTCACGTCAAAGCTGAAACCAGAAGCCTCCACTGTTTTTACTTTGAAACATCTTCATATTTAATGCTAAATCTGTCCCTTTTGAAAGATGTTTAGTACCAGGAAGAATATTGCTGTCAGATAACTGAGGTTTCCTACTCCATGAGAATTTGGCCTATAGTGTGACCTGGAATTCAGATATCCAGGGTGTTCTTTGTACTAACTGCCCCCACATAACACTCCGTCTTTATTAGCAGAAATTGTATCCTGAGCTTCATATTTCAAAAGTCCAATGGTCAAGTAACACAAAACTTCAATTTAGCTTCTATCTTGACAAAACCATGGAAGTCTGCCAATTTTCCCAAGTTGATCGCTTCATTAGATTTTGCATTTTTTAAGTCTCCTAGAATATTTAAATACCTTAATGAATAGGTCTAAATGTCTTAACTTGACAGGATATGTAAATCTGTTTCCTGCTTTAGGATAAAAACCTTAGACCTTGATTGAATCCTGTGTTCTCAGGATTCCAAACTGTTATCAATATTGAAAATATCACTAATTAGATTTGGGATATTTCCCTTGGTTTTGTTTGATAAGGTCACAGTTTATAAGGTCAGTCTATGAAAGTTCAGTCCTTTCTTCAGTTCTGTAAAGAAATAACACTTTTTATTTCCGTATAAAAGTTGGATACTTGGAGAAATTAAGTGATATGTTTTTCAAATTTAATAAGAGATTGGATGAATAATAGCCAGAAAGATTCATACCCTGATATGCAATGCATTATGCATCATGGGCTATTGAAAAAAAACAACAACAGGGTTGTAGGAAGAGAGAGATCCATTATATCTTTTGGGGGAGATTTGGAAAGTATGAGACTGTCACTACTGAAAAGATCTAAATAAAATTTTGCATCTCGATGCATAAAAAACTTCATCTCTAAAAGGTACAGCAATGTAGCTCTAGTTATAAGTATTTAAATGTTTAAATGCATATGAAATTTTAATTTAAGAATTTGTCATTAGAAAATGTTTTCTAATAGAATTTATCCTCAGAATTTCCATGTGTGAAACAATTTTTTTTTTTTTTTTTTTTTTTTACTGGTTGGGATGGTAAGAGGAGGGTTTAAAAGATGTCAGCTCCTTTATACTTACTTGAATAATATAATATCCAACAGTAATGAGCACATCCAGAACCCAGATTTGGTTTCTAAATACCATTCCCTACTCAGAAAAATCAGACATTATTGGGAAAATGATTTACTCAGTCTGGGACAAGAAAAGTACATACTAAGCCTGAATTCCTCATTCTATCAAAAAGTGATTAAGTACTCATAAATTTATGGGGGCATTTCACAAAGACATAGGATATGGCTTAACGAAATTCTCACTGGCTAAATTTTAAACAATTTGAGTTTCAAATGGATTCTGATGATGAGGGATTATAACACATTAAATGAAAAAGAATAGAAGAATCCATGATTTCAGAGATACTTCCCCCAAAATAAGGAGGTGGGGAAATAAAGCAAAGCTCCTTTTTAAAGAAGAATGCTAGCTAATCAATAAAGAAATAGACAGACTTAAAAAGTATTATTTTTATCTAAAATATAATAATTATTTCAGGCAAGTCTCATAAGTAGATACTAAAAACATTGGGCGAAATGTCGAGGATCAAGATACTCACACGGTGATAACATATCAGCAAACAGCTTATTTATGATTTACAAAAAGAAACAGCTGTGCCTATAATGAAGTCAGCAGACACTACACTGACATTACCAGTACTGGGACAAACCAATGTCACGTGCCTCCTGATATTATGCACCAGGAAGAGCGCAGAACCACAGACTGTAATATTCCAACTCAAAGAGTTTAAAGTGAAAATAATCATGAGGCCACCCCAAACAAAACCACATATTATAGGGCATTCTACACATAGGCTGGCCTAGATGCTTCAAAGAGGTCAGTGCCGTAAAAGTCCAAAAAAGAAAAAAAAATGTTACTTTTAGTAATTAGAGGATACAAAGATGAGACTTTTATTTTTTTTTATCATAACAGATATCTTTTTAAGAATTTTATATTAGTGTCAGGTATACAGTACAATGGTTAGACTTTTATATAATTTATGAAGCGATTTCCTCACCCCCTCCCCACCCCTCAATTACTCTAACACCCGTCTGGCACTACACACAGCCATTATAATAATATTGACTACATTCCTTATGCTGTACTCTACATTTTTGGTTGGGTCACTTCATAAATGTAATTGATAGAGTAACTGAGGATATTTGAATATTCACTCAGTTTCATATTAGTTATACTCACAGTGTGGCCCTTAACTCAGCAGTGCCAATCAATGAATTGTTTTGTCCACAAGGAGATAAGTACAAAAACTGAAAGTAAATGGTTAGGTAATTCTATAGTAATTTGACATTGGTGTGGTACACAGGTGCTTTTAGTAATTTTATTTTACTAAAGTATTGTTCCTCAATTGACTAGAAGTAAGGAATACTGATCCTTCTCTACAAATAATTTGAGGAACACTATATTAGCTATTATTGTTGTACTGATGTATTATTTCTTGTGTGTGGTAATATTTGTCTGTTTCCTGCCTCTTAGTAATTACAAGGTGTATTTAGTATGATACGTGCAGCTTACTTTCAAGTGATTCAGCCAAAAACAAAGAAAAAACTGAGTGTGTGTTAGTGTGTATTTGTAGCCATAAATCACTGTGGCAAAATGTTAACGCTGGTGAATTTAGGTAAAGAGATTATGGTATTTATCGTACTATTTTTATGTAAGCTTGATATTTTTCAAAATAAAAAGGAAGGGACAAAAGTTGTCTTGTGATGAAGGACTCTACAATCCACAGACCCTTGGATTTTTATGGCTCTCAAAATATATCTCACTTTAAATAATAACTTTCTGTTAGCTCATAAATTCATTGTCTTATTTAAGAGTTGTGGATTTTACAATAAATAAGCTGTATAATTTCAATGGTTTATTAATTATTATAACATAGGACATAACCTCCGAAATGTATAAGGATAAATATCAACTATGATCTAGATATAATGCTCTTAGGAGAAATAGTAATTGAAATTAATTTGAAGGTGTTTCTCTAGCTGCTTTGCTTCTGATATAAGTTGCTGTTGAACCCAGAATTATTTTTCTTGTAATTACTTTTTACAAATCAGTCTTCCCCATGATTTTTATATAAAATTTTATATTATAATTTGCTTTATATTTGGTTTCTCCCAGCCTTCCTATAAGGTAAATTAGAAAAATTTTTGCTACTAAGTGGTAGAAAGGTTGAGTTGTATTTCATGCTGAGAGGTAATTATATAGGCAGAATTTAAAGGGTACAGGCTTTGCAATATTAGCCAATAGAACCATAGCAAATGAGAAAGCACATTTTAAAATCAAATTTTGATTTTTCCAAAAGAAAATATTGGTAATACTACTGGTTTTATTTCCTTTTTTGACTTCGATTATTTAAAATCGAATTTCTTATTTCTTACTTAAGATATTCCATTATATGTTGTACATGGTGGGCACCAGGGTCCATAAGACAAGGTCTTTACCTCCCAGATAGTCATTGTATGTGAAACCAGAGATTTTATAAAGATGAGCAACAAAGTGTTACGTGCTATGAGAGAAGTTTGAATTAGGTGTAAGGGGGGACGTTCAAATTTCCCTGGGTAAGGAGAGTTAAGATATCTTTTACTTTTAATAATATTATTCATTAAGATAATTTTTAAGAATTATTCATACTTTTTGAAGAAACACGAATACTTTCCTCGATGACTAGGATAGTGTCTAAATGATTTGTGTTTGACTCAACTTTCTAATATTATAATGTTGGCAGCCTAGGCCAAGACATTAAAAACCTAAAACAACATTAAACAAAATAGTCATAGTTACAATGCTTTCTCTGCTAGAGTATAATAGCATCATCATGTTTATAAAAATACTTTGCTGTGTGTTTTTAGCATAGTGTTGCTACCCAGGATCTTCCTGATTGTACTGTCTTGTTTCTCTTGTGGTCCATTCAGCCTTTATTGATTCTTGGTGTCAGGCTTATATTATTTGAAGTCTTTTGACTTATTCACAATAAATAAATCTACACATTGCATGCCCATCTCAGTGGATGCTGTTTCTGGTATATATCATATTAATGTATTTCGAGTCCTCTTTAAGAAATCAAACATGTCAAACCTAACCTTACAAAAAGAAGATCCATTAAAGGTAACTATTCACATTTCTTTTGATTGGAGTGTTGGCACAAATCTGGTACATACAGGGCTTGCAGATATGCTTTCTGATTACATAGGAGGCTGTCCTAGTAGGTGTGGCTGTCACTTGAGTATAAATAAAAAAATATCATCAGTAAGAAAGTATGTTCTAGTTAAAAAAAAGAGTTTGTAGGAACTAATTGAATAGTAGCATTTTTAGAGTTATAATTTAAGTCCTATTTTCATATTGCATGAATTTAAAAATAATTGTAAATATTGATATTTATTGAAGATTAATTAACGCAGTTTGTTTTTATGACGATAACTTGTGAGGTCTGTCTGTTGTCTCTTTTTATCCTCATTTAATTCTTTACTTTTTTCCTTTGTGGGACATTTTCCCTAATACTTTGTGTGGTTTAGCGATCTTTTGCTATATTTATTCAAATATATTTGGGGACATACAGGGTTAGTATAAAAAGCTTTAAAAAAAAACCCTGATACTATGATTCGGAAGTTAAAGTCTTTTAAATCTGGCTCTCTTTTAATTTTTATTTATTTTTTTCACACTTTTGCTTTTGGTGTGATCAAATATGTGTCAATATTTTCACTGCTTTTTGGATGACTGTAAAACTTTATTACAGAGGTGGTAGGAGGGGGTTCGAGAGAACATTCGCATTTAGAACATTGATTACATTGATTACATTCAGAGGTTAGCTAATATTTGCAAAAATAGAAGAATTAACCAACTACCCACTAACACAGAGAAATTTATGTCTGCTAAATAGTTTTATATTATATGTATTTTTCTTGTTCAACAGTGGTTAAATACATCTATATTTTCCTTAAGAATCACTTCTTTGCAACAGCTGTTCATTCTGATACCAGGTTATATTGAATGGTTGCTGACTTAAAAGGTCTTGCAATAAACTTTATTATATACCTAATGAGAACTGACATATTACTACTGAGAAATAGGGCACCACATCAAAACATCTAGATTTGTGCTCGGATAGATTTGCTGAACTAATGCAACCTCACTGTGAACCAGGGCTATAGTGTTTTCTGGAATAAAGCATTTCCATTTAACTTTAGATATATTTTATGATTGGAAGTCATAAATCTTGGCATAGCAATAAAAATAAGTTTATAAGGAGAATTAAAAATAGCAGCAGGGATAACCAATCATCATTCAAGAAGGTTTTATTATTATTATTTTTTAATGTGGTCTTTGCCGTGGTCTGGCTATAACTGTGGGATAAATTGAGAGTTGGTGAGAGCTGTGAGCTCCACATTTATCTCCCAGATATTTGCGCTAGCTGGTCTCATGAGAGCAATAAGTTTAATCATGGGGGTGTGCGGTTTGTTTTCAGTGTATTCAGGTTTTTACACAAGATTACAGGCGATCACCAAACCATGATTAGCCTGGTCTGACAGGTTGACTAAATGACTTCCCAGAGGGTTGGCGTGGTTGAACTAAATTCTTTATGAAAATGATTTTTCTTAACATGTTTAAGTAATGTTAATAAAACGATTCTAAAAGCTGGCTCATCTTAATGTGAGTTAGAGAAGGCTCAGGATGAAATTGGAGAGAAACGCTCCTACACAGTCATTTTTCTCTCTTAGGAAGGATTTTTGGACGGCTCTAGATTCAGTGTGTTAGAATTGCCAGGATGCTGCATGGCAGCCAAGACGTCCTGCAACATGTGGAAGAAAAGATGATTTTTTTTTTTTTTTAGGTGAGGCAACCCTTGGTTGACCTCACAGATTGCAAGGATTTTGTCAGTTTACAATCCTTTATTATTTTTTTATTTTTTTTATTTTTTACGCCTACAGCACCTGGTCTTCCTAGGTGATCTCCTATCCAAAGGACTAACCAGGCTCGACCCTGCTTTTAAGCTTCTGAGATCAGCTGGGATTGGGCTTGTTCAGGGTAGCATGGCCGTAGACGAAAAGACGAAATATTGATATCACTTTTTTTTGATGTCTAGAAAAAGAATAAAAGAGAGTTTTTTTGAGAGGATTGTGGACGTAGAAGTGCTTTTCCCTTAAATATGTTATGTATGCAGAGAGAACCAGAGGTGTGCTCATAATCTTGGGCTTTCAAATTGAGTCCAGAGAAAATAATGTTTTTAAATAACGAATTTTTTGGCTAATTTAACTTTGATATTAAGTGATATGTTTTGTTTCGCTAGTGTCGAGGAATACTTTGCATAAAAACCTGAATTTATTCAGTGTGTCATCACACCTTGCCCAGAAGAATGAGTGTTTTATCTTCCCTAAGTGAACAATAATGTGGGCTAGGGGAAAGGTGATTGATTTGTTGAAAATATAAAATCTATTCGATTCATTACAGATGCACAAGAAGGAAACACGAGCTCCATTGAGTCATTTGCAGTAGGTTTTCCTTTGTTTTAGTAATTACTAAAAAGTAACGGAAGTGTAGCGATACAAATCTTCCTATCTCTTATGAGAGTTGTACAGAATTAGCCATGCATATGGGCTCATTTACCCACTAAGCAGAAGGAGACTACACTTGGTTTCTGAGTGGAAAGTCATACTAAGCAGATACCAGCAGTAGCCACAATGCTGAGTGAAGGGAGATGAAACCTACCTTTACGAGTACCCCTACTACAGATTCTACAAGTTTTTTTCTCAGCCAAGAGACAGAGCCTTAATTTTAATTACTAAGCATTGACTTTCAGCAAGAACATGACTTTCTTCATGGAAATATTACAGGAAGTAATTAGTGATATTGTGCATGCCGGGAGGGCATGGTGATTTTATGTGTATGGTTGTTTCTTGTTCACATTGTCTTAAGAATTTCTTTAGTCATATATTTAAGAGATTTAGCATCGTCAAAACTTTTTTTTTCAACAATATAATGATGAAGACCTCATGAATTTCCGTTTACCTCATATATGGCCATTGTTTATTGTTTATGTTTTTTTTTTTTTTGTAAGTCATCAGAGTAAAATATTTACATAGACAAGGTGGCGAGTAGCATAAATCCAACTCTCAAGTAGCACTGGGGAAACTGAATGTCAACTCTATTTTTGAATTGAAAATTTTGGTCAGAAATCACCATTTCATTCATTTCTCACTATTTTCCTCTTTCTTTTCTCCTTTACACACCAGTCATTTCCAGTTACCATTTTTTTGTCCCTATCCCTTGGCTCATGCTTTATCCCTTTTCATAGACTGTCCTCTTCCATATCAGGAAGTCTCAAACAGGAGCTTTAGCCTACTGAGCTGCTATGATTCTATGTATCGCCTTATACTCTTTTATTTTTATAGGGCTTTTAAATTGCATTGAAACCCATAAATGGTTCTGCTTTGATTTCTCCATGCATCAAGCATGAAACAATTCTGAGTATTTTCATTCTTTTCAAAGAAAACACATTTCATAAGGCATTAGTGAGAAATGTGGAATTTATCAAAGAATTCATAGGCAAAACTGAGGAAGGGTTGAATATTACACATAGCAAACATTTCGCCACCAAGTACCCACCAGCCATCTCTCCTCTGATGCCAGTCACAGTATCTTCCTCTCTTACAATCTTCTTCCAGCCCCCAAAATGCCTACATTTCTTTCCTGTGTTAGATAAAATGTCATGTAGTTGGTTACCAAGTCTACAAATCCTGGCTGTCAGCCCAGACTCTAAGCTTACTTATTAAAACATTTCATGAGCAAATGATGGGCTCTCCTTAAGATGCTCTCTCTCTCCAGCTGATAAGAAAAACAAGGTTTAACTGCATATTGTTATTACGTTTTAGGTAGTGATATTACGTCTTTCTTTTACTAGCCTGTATGCTTCACAGAAGCAGAAAAATGTGGCATTCAGCTCCACAACACATTTTCTTCCTAATGTGTCCCTTGTCTCAGTAAATGCTCTTGTAATTTACTCAGTCCCCTAAGCTAGACATCTTTGATTCTTCCTTTTTTTTCATCGTGTTCCTGGTGCACATTCTAGTTGGTCAACAGATCATAGTTATATCACCTTCAAAATTATCTTAATATTCTATTCCTACTGCTCTCATTTTAACTTTATTATTGTAATAAGTATCTGTTGGTCTTGCTCCCTCTCATATTGCTACCCCTGTCCACTGCACTCTCTACCTTACTATCCATGGTTTTTTACAAATACTTCATATCACCAGAAAGAGAAAGAGAGAGAAGGAGACCCTGCTGCGTTCAGAATAAAGTATGGTCTGAAGCTCTTTGCATAGTATTTCAAATCCTTGGCAATTTTATCCCAGTCTGTCTCTTTGCCTTGTTACTCCTCTCCATTTACCACATTTTCCAGACCCAGTGAAGCGTTCACATCAAGTCCCTAGTACCTGACACGCACACCACTACCTTTTTCACTTTGCTTATACTGTTTGCTATGCCCAGAATATCTCTTCCTCAGTGTCTTTACTTCACGAGCTCTGGATCGTCCTTCAGAGTCCAGCACAAATTTCCGCTTCCCTCTGAGGCCTGCCTGCACTCTTCCTTCTACATAGAAATAATTAGATCTTCCTGTCCGTAAATTGTATGGTGCATTTTCTTATTATGATATACTTATCATGCTACATTATGCCTTTAATTATTTCCCTAGTTTCTTGCCCATTAACTAGAAGAGCAGGAAGTGGGATTTATTTATCTTAAAACCTCTCTTGCCACATCAGTACTTAGCAATTATTAATTGATTAATTATTTATGTATTCATTCATAATATGTTTTAGGCAGTAAATGGAATTGTAGGTACAATTCAAAATCACAACTGTGAGAATTCCCCAGAAAGAAGGGTCAAGGTGTTATGAAACTTGGTCTATGCTGAGAAGATTTAGTTTTAAAAGGCAACATAAATGATAATGTCAAAGTGATACATACACGAAGATGTAACAGTTGAGTAAGAATTAAGTAATAACCATGAGGTTGCTTGGTGATGAGTATTTAAGTTCGGGGGAGCAATAGCATGTGCTCCGAAAGGATGGAGCATGTCTTGTTTAAGATGTGGAGGAAGATTCCGTGCCTTGAAAACAGAAAGCAGATGGAGACGATGAGAGAGGGAATGGAGAGATGAATCACATTTTAGGACGCGGAAACGATATTTAAGAAACTAGTGGAAACCCGTTTCAGGGTTTCTAGGAGAGGATGACATGATTAACCTTGCATTTTGAAAATGATGTTCCAATTACAAAATGGAGAACAGATTGGAGGGAGGAGGCGAGAATGAGGGCAGAGAGATCAGGCAAGATATTGTAGAGGTAGGAAGAACTGGTTGTATTTTAAGAGGCAAAATTAGCCAGATTAGGTATTGAGTTGGTTAAAGAAATAATGAAGGGCATATTATGAACGATGCTTAGATATATGTCATGTGCAGCTTAATGAGGTGGTACCATTCAATGAGATAGAAAACATAAGAATAGAGAGGAGTTATGGGTACTGGTGGTGAGTGGGGTAGGTGTGGCAGGCTATGAATTTGGTGCAGTTCTGAGGGGCCTTTAAATATCCTCGTAGAGGTATTAAGTTATGCTCAATGAAACACCCAGGGCTTGAAATAAAAAAAAAAATGCTGAAACTCTTGGAGGGCAATAATTAAAGCAAATAGCATGAATTAAATTACATGGGGTGGGCGGTGGCTATTATATTTAAAGAAAAGGATCGAGACCAAGGCACCATTTTAAGATCTGGCAGAAAAAGTTGATTATATAAAGGAGACAGAGCAAGAACGGCCTACTAATAAAAAATTACAGATGCTGAGGGCAAAAAGTGTTTCTGAAAATGGATAGGGGAGTGGGCATCAAGTAAATAGCAAGTAAATATCAAAGAGATGTATAGTAAATAAGTACCAAAACTACCTCCTGGCTTTAACTACATTGGATTGACAAGTGATTGGGAGAGAATGAAATATAGGCATTATAGAAAGGTTTTTTTTTTTTTTTTTTTAAAGATGTTTTGTTCTGAAGTGAGGAAAGAGATCCAGTTTTTGCTAGAAGGCATGTGAAGTCAATAGAGGATTTTGCATTTGTGATTTTTTTTTTTTTTGGTATTTATTTTATGGAAGAGAAATTTAGCTCGCTTACTTGCTGATGGGAAGAAATGTTAAGAGTGAAAGATTAGAGCTTAACATGCAAAAAAATTGATAGTCTAAAATCCCGAGGAAGTTAGTAGGATGAGGCTGATGAAAACAGAGCTGGGAAATAACAGATTTAGTCACAACTTAACCTTTCCAGAGGCTGAAAGATTTGACTGTTGGCTCAGTTGGGATTGATGTCAATTCTGACAATTGTGATCTCAGTTTATCCTGCTGGGGTTTTGACAATGCCAGTAGCTTTATACTCTACACCTCCACAGCTCTGCCTGTTAAGGCTTCAGAAATGGCAGAAGCACAGTCTGTGTATGATGCTATGATTCCCATCAGTTAAGGTTAAGCAGGCTTCATATGTACGGTAACTATAATTGAACCTGGAAGTCACAGAGTCTACATTACAATTTTGTCTTGATCAATCCATTGTACCAACTAACTTAAAAGCCAGTTGTGTACTCTTTGGCATAAAATACACAGACACACACGCATGTTCTTTTGAGTTAATAAATTTCTTCCATGATGCTGAGTCATACCTATGGGAAATGAATTTGTGTTGCTGGAGACGAGGAAGAAAATTTCTAAGTAGTTATCTTCTGCATCCACATTATTACACTACGCATAATGGAAACCATTGCTGAGCTCAGTTCTGATTTAACCACAAATGCCACAAGCAATGATATACCAATTGCCTCCTCTCCAGTAAGTTATTGCTCAGAACCAAGCCTTCCACAGACATTCATGTGAACCGTCTATGCATTAAGCATACATTTAAAAGAGGGGAAAGTACATCGCTATTCTCAAATAAAGTGATTGCATTATGCCTGCCACACTAAACGCGCACCTTCCGCAGTGTTTGAATAAAAGCTTTGGCTTTAAAACGTAGCTGGTCTTACGGAATGATGTGATATTTAAAAGTCTTTAAAGGTGTGTAGCACATGCCAATTTTCTGTTGTAACATATCCAAGAGCACTTACGTTGCCGGGTAAGGGGACCAAAAAAAGCCATGGTTAAGAGCTCACATTATTTTGCTGGATCATTCCTAAGAAAACAATTTATGATTCAGGAGACGGTCCCACATTTCTCTAAGTGCTCCTAGTTCTAAATTAAATCTCTGCTGCCTGGGCACAGCTGCCTCTGTGTCACTGATTTGAAGGACCTCAGATTGACAGACATTCTTTCTTTCTTTTTTTTTAATACCTCAGTTGAGTTTGAGGAAAGTGCAGACAGCAACCTTATCTAAACTGACGCAATTGCGCCTCCCCACCCGCAAACAATTGGCTGAACGCAGAACGCAGATAACGAAAGGCCTTTTGAAACAGATTGTCGAAGGAGATTGCCCAAGGAGACTTGCCAGATTTCTTATTGCTTAACCTTTCACTCCGTGTTCAGTCAGCAAGAAGAACCCATCTTGGTAATGGTTTGACTTTGCATTTTGCCTCAAACATTTCCATCCTTGTTTAACTCAAGGTATATAAGAGATCAGAACATTTTCAGTAAACCTCGTTCTCCACATCTTTGCTTATGGAGTTTTCACTGCAGAGACAAGTCTGTGCTAAGAACTGTACATCTGGGTTCATAGTTTTTTTCCACCACAGGGAGGAAGCTATGAGAGTTGTGCGACTTTGAGTCTAGAGTGCCTATAATCAAGATGACCAGGTTGATCAGCTGGGTAGTTGGAGCAGTAGAAAACTTTTGAGACCACTGGCTTTTATTCTGCAGTTACATTTAATGTAGATTCACGAGGTCAAATGTGAAGAAGCAGGGATTCTTCTGTGACCCTTCGGAGGTCTGGGTGGCATTATCTACCATCTCTGCAGCTGCTCCACTGAGCAGAGAGAGAGAGCCTCACACCAGTCTACTCTCTTACTGGTTGAAAAATGATTTTTGCTAAGGAGAAAAGAATGCTTTGTTTGTGAAGGAGCACTGTGGTCCAATGTGTGTTTGTCCTTTTAAATTTAATTTGGTTTGTTCTTTAGGAGGGCCTGTAAATGCTTCAGGGGTATAGAGATGGTTTAACCCTGAGTGATATTTGTCATAATAAAGTACTATCTTTCTGAAGATTCTTTCACCACTGGTGTGACTGCAAACAAAAACAAAGTGGTATGAGGATGAATATACACAAAATAGTCAATAATATCTGTGGCGAAGACTACAGCATAACTGTGTTCTTAATTCTTTTAGGTATTATCCAACACCTAGTGAGGAGTTAATTTCTCTCTGTTTCTCTTCTTTTTATTCTTTCCTTTGCTTTCCCATTCTATATGATCAGAATAGCACCTTTTTTTTTTTTTTTTTTTTTTTTTTTTTTTAATAGTAGCATCTGAAAAGATTGGGAAAGAGACCTCAGATTTTTAAACGGTTCCAAGGAGCCGAACTTGCCTTGTAGTGTTGGAGGGTAGAGGATGGAAGATGGAAGGCAGATAAGGGGCAAAGCCAGTCCATACCTTCAGTATCCTCTTAAACTGGAAGGATTCCTTCTCAATTTCTCTCCTTCTCCCTCTCCCTTTCCCTCATTAGGCTTTGCTTCAACTTTGGTTGGAAGCAAATGAACAAAATCATAGAACTAGCCAATAGGAAAAACTAGCCAGGTAAAGGTCACTTGATCTCCGGGTCGGCTTGTGGTAGTGTGGGAGCCTGTATGTGTGTGCACGGAGTATGGTAGATAGACATGTGTGGCGAAAAGGGTAGTGCACAAGGCAGCTTGCACATCTTAACCCCCAGATTCAGCTATGTATTCCTGTAAGTGTCATTCAGTGACCGCTATAAATGTTTGTGTGTGAGTCGGACAGACAGATAGATAGACAGAATAAGTGTGTGAGAGAAACAGAACAGTAATGTGTAGGGGGAGATGGAGGAAGCAGGCGGGGTCAAAAGTGGCCCCTAAGACAGAGTCAAACGACTTGTAAACATTCCATGCGAATTGTTGTCGTCTGCTCAGCGTGAGGAATTGAATAGTAATGTGTCTCGTCCATGATCCATGGAATGGGCCCTAAACTAAAAGACAGACATGGGCATATATTTAAGGATTATTCAAAGGGAATTACCCAGCAAAATGTGGGAAACTCAATTTACTTGTGAGAGGAACAGTAATTACAGTGAAAACTATTCTGATTTTCCAACATCTCTATATTACGTGGTTGGAATGCAAATGTTTCTGCCCAGGAGAAAGAAATTGAGAAGGTGGAAGCAGTAATAGGGAAATAAAGCTTCTGTTCTGGATCAACCTCTCCCAGACTGGAAGCCAGAGTGTTACTCGAACAGGCAGGACTGGGAGAATATTGGTATGCGAAAGGCATGCATAACGAAGAAAGTCAGCACAGTCACTTCTGCTTACACTTTCCTCCATCTAGAGGGCATGTGCCCTATCTTGCGGTCTCTTTGATCGTTGGCATAAATTCCTCAAGTTGCAATTAAAGTTCTTTATGTCTGTTTAAAAGCAACAAAATAGGAAAGTTTGATGACAGTTATCATTTCAAAATATATGTCATGACTCCTTAGTGAATAGCAAAATCATTTTACTGGGTCTCGATCACTATTAAAAAATAGAATAGTGTAAAAAAGAAAAAAAAAACAAAGAATGCCTTGGAGCATTGAATCTAATAATATTGTTTCAAGAAATTTTTGTTGTGGTTTTCTGTGTGTGGAGTGGGTAATGATGTGGAATGTATTTTTCACCATATTTTCAAGTATTTGAAAGCCACTGATCTTTGGTTCACAAAAAGACATCACTGTTGAGTATGATGGAGGGAAGGAAACAGAAAACCCAAACTCTTGATGGAGAATCAGATTTGAGTTCCACTCATGGATATACTACTAAATACCTGAGTAACTGTGTTGGTTGTCTTTACTCAACTATAAAATTAAGCATTTAATCGAATGATCTCCAAGACCCCTTCCAGCTCTGAAAGTGAGACATAATCTTACTTTTAGCTTGGTGGCTGACATGGTGATGAATGAAGAATTGGTCAGAAATTAAAGATGTGAAGCTGCATTTGCCTTGCTCAAACTCCATTCATTCTTTAACCAGTAGAGGAGGAGAGCCCCAGCCTCTATTTTATTATAATAGATGAACAGGAAGACTAATAAAAAAAATTCTACATTGAAAATCCAAACTCTTTATACATAAATTTTTATATCTGACTAATAAGACTCTTGGTCACCAGAGCCCAATTTTTTTATTTTTTTAATTTTTTCATTTTTTTTTCCCACTTAACCACCCTGTCACTGTGGTTGAAGCAGGCATATTGATTTGCCCGACATATAATCTCAAGTCCCATGAAACAAGGGTTCACAGCCACTAGAGTTTCTGACTCTGGAATTTACTTTTCATTTTTATTCATTGAGCACTCTCAGTTTTGTCTTTAAAACAGAAGTGAAAACATAACTGTCTGATAATGAATTTGAAATCTCTTAAGAAGAACATATTTTAATGTGTTTTGCTAATGTCGAAAAATACAACATCACTGTCTACTAAAAATGTATCGAGTTCTTATTTTTTTAGTTATGCTTCTGAGATTTAATATGGTAGGCATAATTTGTCTTTAGGTCAAGTAATTAGGATTTATTTTACTATTTAATGTCTGTCTTCTTAAAAAAAAAAATAAAAGAAGATACTTAGTCTTTGAAAGTGGGGAATGGGAGAACAGCAGGAAGAAAAAACGATTATCAGCAGGACAAGAAATACTGTGCCAGTGCCCTTTTAAAGATGCATCGGGGAAGCAATTCTTTTGTCACCATTTAAACGTTCCTTAAATGGAGTTTTTGTATGGTAATAGAAATAAATCCTAGTCACTCTCCCTTATTTGAGCCTCTACCATGCAAAATCTATCATTTGAGAACACAGATGGATTTTTATTTTTGAAAGAGCTTTACTTTTGGGGGGAATCAGAGGTCTATTTGTAAGAATAAGACAGTTAGAATTTTACACGTTATGGCACTTTGCCTGATTCTTTCCCTTTATCCTGAAACTTAACACAGTTGTCAAAAGTTATCAACTGAAAACATGAACACAATACAGCATGCCTCCTCCATACTCAAGGAGATCATGCATTTAATACTAAATGTTCAGAGGAAGAAAACATGGCAACTCTTTTGGTCACATAAGTATGTGGTTCAGTTATTTCTGTGTTCTGGCTTAAGTCAGACAACCATCTCTATAAAAATTATCAATTTCTCCATACTTAGTAATTTCCTATGCAAGCAATTGCAATGTACTGTATCATGGACAAGTAAATTGTGTGATTAACGAAGACTTTGCATCACAGTTGAAAAAGCATAGATCCAAACTTCATTCCAAATCGAGGCTTTCATTGATTAATTAAATTAAATCTCTTTATCTGAGAACATATTAGATTCTACCCTTCAGTTTGGCTCCAGAAATATAAAAACAATTACAAGATGCTACTGTATAATATTAGGCTATTATTCGTGATTGAAAAAATGAAGCAGAATGATAAGGCATATCTTCTCTCTGTAGGTCTAGATTTTATCTTATTAGTACTGTGTATATATTTTTATAGAATCTTTCAATGTGTTATGTTTGTCAGTTAATACATGGGAATATTTTTTCCTATTTACATGTAAAGAACTTGAAACTCAGTCCTTGCCTGATGAAATTTCAAAAAAAAAAAATGATATACTTAGATCATTTCCTACAAATTCTACAGCTACAAATAAAGAAAATTCCAATTACTTTCAAAACTATCTCCCCTCGTATTAGATTAGAGAACCACTAATAGCTTTTGAGCATGATTGTCTAATATTTTATTCAGGTCTTGCTTAGAAACACATTGAAATCATTACCTGACTTTTAAGAAGGAGGAATTCTTTTTCCAATTAAAAATAAACCCACTGGCACACCCTAGCTCTTATTTCTTTTGCCTAGAAATACTCATTTGACTTTCAGATGAGGATATAAAGGGATATCAACCAGAGAAAAGTGATGTTCCTGGAGGTGACATTTTTCAAAGTTAGTTTGGGCAGTACTTAGCCACAAAATTAACCTTTTAGTTTTCATATTATGGTCAACAAAACAAAAAAAATACATATCACATAGCACTAGCATTTCACTTTCTGTTTTCCAGGGATCATTAATTTTATTTGTAATAATGGCAAGCAAAACTCTGAAAACGTCAAACTCAGAAAACATAGCATGCTAAAACGAAAGTTCACAGGTGTTACTTTTGGAAATTCTAAGCTAACTTAGCACAATTAGTGACAAATCAGTATGTCTCTATTCAAGTGAATGATGAAATCCTAGAACATAAATTGTTGATAGACACACTAAACCTTAGCATGGTAATTGGTACTTTGCAATTAGAAGACACTAAAGGCAAATTTTAGCTTTAAAATATGAGCCCTAAAAAGATAAAGAAAAACAGATGGCTTAATATATTTTGTAGCACTTACTGAACATGGGCGGAATTTCAAGCCTATACAACTTGTTCGAGAAAGTAAACTTTTATTAATAATACGTAACCCTGAATTTGTTGTTTCCTTCACCTAACCCCCATTCAACTGGATGTTTTGTGTAACATGAGAAGAATCAAAGAAAAATGCAATGCAAATTATCTTGTTTATTGCTTTGCCAAAACAGGTAATTTCCAATATGTATTTTGGAGATAATTTTATAGTCTGGAATGACATAATCTTATTCCAGACTTAAAGGATGAGTGCAGTGTCTTAGAAGGCTGAAAGGGCACAGAATATGTGAAAGGCTGTTTTGGTGCGCAGGACTCTGCTTTGTTCTGGAAGACAGATGCTTTTGTATGATCAGTGACTATCCTATACAATTCTTGAGCTTATTTTTGATTTTCATACAATCTGGCTCATTTTTGTAGCCTAAAGATATACTGCAATTTTTCAATCTCACAGTTGATGGAATAACACTGGAATAGTTCTATTAAGTTTTGTTAACAATTTTTTGGAATCTTAGAATAATGTAGTATCTCAGTATGACATTACAGGTCATGAGAAATTCCAAGTCATCCCATCGATCACTGAACACATTTTAATGGCCTTTTGAGCAGATGTCAAAATAAAATTCATAGCCAGGAATATTCTTTCAGTGAATTCTATTTTGAACTTCTGATTAATAGTTAAAATAAAATGGAAAACATTTGAAAAATAAACAAATGCATAAATACTCTGTGACCATAAATTGCTTGAAGCCAAGCTCTGAATAGATAAACAAATATTTATATTTAATATTACATTAGTTATATACATTTTTAAATATGTAGTCAGTCAGTTATTTTTTTTCTTGCGGGTTTCTTTCTTAATGTTTTTATTGTACTCTATCTCTGATTCCTTGAAAGTGATTTTTATTATCTTTTTAAATTTTTTTTTGTCTTCTACTGTTAATATCCCATTAATTTAAAACTTGAGAGCAGCAAGGCTACTTTACTAATAAAATTAATTGTGTTAGTTTTGTTATGAACAACACAATATTGGTTTACTTTCTTTACTTTTAAATCAATTACAATGTTTTAATGATTTATAAAAATGCAAGAAAATATAAAATTGTTCAATATGTGATCTTCCCCAAGTTTCAGATGGTTTCATTGTAGATCAGTGCATTTTACATATGTTTATTAATGAAAGAATCAATGTCCCTAGGTCCCTCTTTCCCTAGTATAATGATAAGGTAGAAAAATTAAATAATATAAAGAGAGGGGAAGGGGAAAGCTGAGCTGCTTCATGTGGTAATGAATTCTCTGTGTCGAGAAAGTTTGAACATAAGCAGGATGTCATCCCAGGAGCAACATGGTAGAAAAGAATACTGCCGAGTTAGGAACGAGGCGCGATGTCTAGTCCCCTTTTTGAATTTCCACGATCCTTTCAAATTCCACAGCTCACTTTGGGGGTAATTGTTGTTCCTGTTGATGGTGTGTATTCGAAGAGACTAATGACTGAGAATGAATGAAAATAAAATGCTTTGGCCAGCCTAAGGTCAGTGCGGCATTGGTTTAAATTTGAACATCTTTATGTACAAGTAACAACACATTAGGGGAAAAAAAAAAAAGCACATCGAAGATAAAAGAAATTTACTGTTTGAGCCAACAAGAAGTCTGCAGGCAGCTTTACCCCTAGCTCAATTCGGAGTTCAGGGTGTGGGCCTCTTTTGTCTTTCTGTTTTGTCATCCATAGTTCATGAGAACTCTGTCTTCTTAGTCAGAAAGAGGTTATAGCAGCTTCAAGCTCCATCTTAAGGCTACAGTGTATCAAAAATATGAAGAGGGGTTGCAGGTTGGGGCAGGACCGAGCCTGGAAGCTGTTATCCTAGCGCATGTGCTTTCGTCCAGGCACTTTCCAGGAGGCTTATGTTTGGCTCTGTAGTAGTTTCCAGGAAAAACAGAAAATTAAATATGTTAAGGTTCTAGCATCTTCACCCTCAGAGCTTAGGGGTTTGATATTAGGGAGGAAAAGGCTAGAAATAGCTCTCGGGTAGAGGACAAAAGCGTCTTTGATGAGTTACAAGAACACTGCAGTTCACCAAAGAGATTCTCAACGTGATTCCTAACTAGAAACCGATCGCTTTCATCAATAGAGTTGAAAAATATTCCTGTGATTATTGCCAAAGATGTAAATAAAAGACCAAGATTGTAGAGATTAGAGACAACTGTCAGAGGAAACATGTCAGAAGTAATCTTAGAGTTAGTAATTGTCAGTACAATCTTTCGTTAATATAGTTCGTAGCTAAATGACGTCGCTGTCAGAGTCATGCTTCAGTCTTTTCCAGTGATTTTTTTTTTTCATTCAATTGTCTAGGGGTAGGTTGACTGAGAATTCTCTCAGACACATGAAGGCTTCCCCATCTAAGCTTTTTAACTCTCTGCATAGTTAGTTCTTCAAGTCTCCGTCCCTCATTTTTCATTCTCCTCTCTGCCTCTGTGTGTGAGTCCGATAACCAATGCTTAAGTAAAATGAGCGAGAAGGAGTGGGAGAGCAAGAAAGTAGCTAGAGATTGGATGGGACTGGGTTTTTGGAGCCAGAACTCTGAGATTGTGTCGTCTTTTCCCCAGAAGCGTGAGACAGCTGTCTACTGTGTCAATGAGTCAGGAGGAAATTCGTGCCAGCAGGTGAGGTGGTGACTGACGGATGCCAAGTATTAAGTGAGACAAAAATATGAGGGGGAAAGAAGAAAAGGAAGGAGAGTGTGAATGGCACTTCTGAAGGACAAGTAATGTATTTTTAATGGCTTTTCAGAGAACCGCCACTTGACCTTTCATAACGCACAGGGATGGCCACTACCAACCACGGAATAACTTGTCAAGAAAAAGTACTCTTTAAAAATGCCACCAGAGAGCCCATCTCTGCACCTTTCCCCGACAATAGCTCCAGCGGCCTCCCCACTTACTGTGTGAGCATGGGCCCTGTCTCTCCTCTTGGGCAGATTATGGGTAGCCATTTCTTGTGAAGGTTCATACACTAAATTTTCCTCAGTGTGGCTTCATAGCTTTCTCTCCCAATTATTGTAAATAGTTTGATGCTTTGATGTCTTAAAAAAGCTTTCTTGCTGGGAAGAGACATTGTTCCAGGATTAGACGATTCTTAGAGGTAGCAAGGAACCAAAGGTTGCATGTCATAGATACACAAACAAAACAATTTAGAGCCCCTGACTCTCTCTGCCCAGGCACCCCTAATCTTATCAGGACCAGGGGCCAGGCAACTTTGGGGCCATACTCTATAGCCCAAAGCCCCCCAAAACTTCATTAGAGGCTCTGGTGTGTAATTTCCCCTCCCACTGTTTGCCTCCTGACCTCTCTGATGCTTCCCCACATGGCCCTGCATGGCATGTAATGCCTTCTATCTCCAGGATCTTTGAGTGAAACAAACTTTTTTTTTCCTGAGCTTCTGTTCTGTCTATGCTCGTGGCTGCCACCTAACTGGTCATGTCATAAAAGAATACAGAACATCCACCCCCAAATATTTTCACTGTGATATAACTCTCCAATATTTAAATTAAATGGTGGGATTTCAGAGCAAGCCTTCGGCTCTGCACATGGTGCCCGACCTAGGGAAAAAAGCCCTGGAATTGCAGTGTTATGTTGGATTTCTAAAATAAACCACATGTGCTGAAATTCATTTTATTAATTCATGTTGCTGCTTACTGCAGCTGCTATTTACCAACCAGAATGGGAGTATTTAAATATTTTAATAATCGGTACTGCCATAACAATGCATTCTGGCTAACATCAGCCCTGGATCATCCACCCTAGGTAAATATGGCCCAGAGCCTGATCCTCTCCCTGCAAAACAGGCCAATGAGACCTCTTACGCAGTGCTGCCTTTGCAGTGATAGATAATATGCTTCTGGATTTTGATGTTTTTGTATTTCTTTCAGGCTTTTTTTTTGTTTTTTTTCGCTCAATAATGGGATCTTAGCTTTTTATGGGTGCTAAGAGGAGTGAACTGGGTCAGTGTTTTATTTGCTAATAACTTTACAAAAGCTCTATAGAATTTTGGACACTAAATGGAGAGAAACCAGATACTAAAGTATAAATATTTTATTAACAGAATATAATTTAATCTTCAATTTATTTTGATTTTATCATTTTTTAAGTAAAGGCTGTTAATCTTCAGTTTTCCCTAAACTCATCTTTTTTTGTGTTGTTTTAAAACATCTTTTTAAAAATTTTTCAATTACAATTGACCTATTAGTTTCAGGTATAAAACATAATAATTAGACATTTCTATAACTTACAAAGTTATCACCCAGATAAACCTAGTACCCATCTGACACTATAAATAGTTCTTACAATTATTGACTACGTAACCTGTGCTGTACTTTATATCCACATGACTATTTTGTAACTACCAATTTATACTCCTTAATGCCTTCCCCTTTTTCATCCATCCCTCAGCCGCCCTCCCATCTGGCAACCATCAAAATCTCTCCGTGTCTATGAGTTTGTTTCTGTTATTTGCTTGTTTCTTTTGTTCTTTAAATTCCACATGTAAGTGAAATCATATAGTATTTGTCTTTCTCTGTCTGACTTGCTTTACTCAGCATAATACCCTCTAGGTCCATCCATGTGGTTGCAGATGGCAAAATTTCATTTTTTTTATATAGCCACCTAATATTCTAATGTGTATATATATATACCATTTTTTTTTAATCCACCTATTGATAGACACTTAGGTTGCTTCCATATCTTGGCTATTGTAAATAATGCTGCAACAAACATATGAATACATATGTCTTTTTGAATTAATGTTTTGGGTTTCTTCGATTAAATACCCAGAAGACAAATTTCTTTGTCTCCTCATTTTGGCTGCCTTCCTGTCTTTGTTTCTGTGTATTAGGTAGAGCTGTTATGTCTCCCAGTCTTAGTAGAGTAGCCTTCTATACTAGAAGTCCTGTGAGTCAAGTGGCACCGTCTCCATGGTCGCCCGAGCTAGGTGCCCCAGAAGTATCCCTGTGTGAGTTGTGTGTACCATCCAGTTGTGGTTGAGTTTTGATTGCTGTTGTCATGTCAATGAGAAGGATTGCCCCTCAGGCTGACTGAGGGTGAAGACTGGCTCTGACTACAGTGAGGATGCTGTGCAGGTGCTGACCCTATGAAGCAGAGTTCACTTAGCAGCGCTCTGGTGCCTGCCTGTTCTGCCCTTTAGGTGTGTCACTTTGTGGAGGTGGGTGTGTGGTGCTCTGGTTTGGTCTGAAGCTGGCCACCAGGTTTGTTGGTTCCGGAGCTTATTGTGAGGGGCTCTGATGCAGGCCAAGTTCAGCTACTGACTGTGTCCTGCCTGGGCCACTTGGTATGAAGTACAAAGTGATCTACAAATGTTTGCCACTCATGCTGGGCTTGTAGATTCCTGAGATAGTCTAAGCTGTGAACTGAGGACAACTTCCTCTAGTGTCAGGCTTCAGGCCACTTAGCAAGAGGTGTAGGATGTGCTGATGTCCGATGGTACTTGTTTAGTGTTTGTGAATCTCTGAAAAATTTTAGGAAAGTCTGTAGCATGAGCCAAGGCAGGCCATTCATATGGAACAGCCACTGGAAGTAGCTCGGGTGGGCCCAAAAGTTGGCTTGGATGGGGTCTCAGGGAAAATCCAGGGTCGGGTGAACAGTGTTACCTAGGCTGATGGAGACTCAATTATGGCATAATTGCTTGTGCAGATTGGATGGGGGCAAGAGCTCAACAAAGGAACAATGGCTTCTGCCAGTATTTCTCTCTGGGAGAAAGCTGCCCCTACAGACTTCTCCAGAAGCCAGACAATTCATTTTCTCCCCATGTGCCTCTGACACCTTTTGAGCTACTGCCCAGAGCTGGAGCTCACAACAAGTGAATCCATCAGTGCGTAAGTCCGTGTATGGGCCCTTTAAGAGGAATGCCTGGCACTCCAAGAGCCAACCGTGTCACTTAGCCACAAACTTCACAGGTTTTCACAGCCAGAAATTATGGGGACTTCTCTTCCTGGCACTGGAACCCTGGTTTGGGGAGTCTTGTGTGGGGCTGGGACCCTTTACTTCTCAGGGGGAACCTCCACAACTGAGATATCCCTCCTGATTTTTAACTACCACATGTAGGTGTGGAACCAGCTTGTTCATGATCTCTGCCACTCCTATCAGTCTCACTGTGGCTCTTCTGCATGTCCTCAGGTGTAGGACTTTTGTTTAGCTAGATTTCAGGCAGTTCTCAATGATGCTTGTTTGGTAGTTTAGTTGTAATTTTGATGTGATCATGGGAAGATGTGAACACAGCATTTACCTACTCTGCCATCTTGACCAGAAGCCCTAATCCCATCTTTTTGATTAAAGGCTATCTAATGAAGAACAAATGTAACATTATCCCACCACATACACTATAATTTGTACAAATAAAGCCAATGTTTAGTTTCCAAAAGAGTCAACCACACAGATCCTATTCACCTTCCAAAATATTCAGAACCTGAGGGAAGAGAATAAGGCATAGTAGAAAGAATACAACTTTGAGCAACAGAGGTACCCAGGTCTGAACGCTGCCTCTGCCACTTTCTTGTTCAGTGAGTGCAGAGATTATTTAAATTCTTTCAACCTCCGTTTTTTAATTTCTTCCTTATTCAACCCTTTTTATTTGTTATTTGTTATTTTAAATATTTTTATTTATTTTAAAATTGAGTTATAATTGACATCACTCAATCTATATGCCCTGCACTTGCTTACCATGCTTGAGCAGCATAAAAGAATGTCAGGTGGTACCATGGACAGATCACGGGCCACAGATGAGTGTCTGTCTACTTGAAAAAGACTGCAGACTGAGAAAGGAAAGACAAGGGGTTTAATCTGGCAATTCTAAGTGGGGTCACGAGGTTCACATTATTGAGTTAACTGTATGTGAAAGGTAAGGAGACCCTTATCCTCCTCCCTTTTCCTCATCTACACAAATAAGTTTAGTTCACTACTTTAAACTTAAAGGTCTTCTCTCCCATGGGCCATTTTGACTTTAAACTAGATGAAGGGACTCCTCATTCTTGATCTTTTTTCCCTGTGCTCTGCTCAGCTGCTCTTTTGCTTCTGCTCATGTTTCAGCCTAGGTTTTCTTCCTTTGAAGGTGTCTTAGTAAAAGAGTTTTTGAATTTTAGAGATTTTTCTCCTCTACCACTGTTTCAGTTTTATTTTTTTTCCCTGTGTCCAGGAAGCTTTATACGCTCCCTGTGAGCACTACTGCTCCCTATGTCCACCCCCACCCCCAGCAGATACCACTGCCAGAGTCGGCAGGTAGAGGTGCAGAATTTGCTCTGTCACAATAACAAAAAATGCATTTCTGTACATAGAATCTTCATATTCGTATCCAGAGATGATCCTACTTTTAGTGGTTTAAATTTAAATTAGTGGAATGGTGTTTGTCTTCTCAGCCTTTAAAAAAATGTCTATATTATATCAGAAAAAAAACAGCTGACGCTAAGTCATGTTACAGTAGTGAAAAAAATGATACTGGATGTGGCATTAATTCAAGTTGTGTTATGCTTATTGCTTATCTACATGCTTGGCAAAGGCAGTAGTGGATCTGACCTCACAAGGCCATTTGTGTGAGTGCGTGTGTGTGTGTGTGTGTGTGTGTGTGTGTGTGTACACATGTACCTGTGTAGTAAGAGTCAGGAGTGAATATACACAGAAGCAGGCAACTCAGCGAAGGAAAACTTGGTCTATATCTAGTTTAAGCTGTACGGGGTGAGGAGTCCTGAATCCACCTTCGGCTGCGAACATATAAGTGCCCCTGCATGGAATGCTCTGTCAAGGGAGGAGAAGACATGAAATCAAACGTCATGTGTAGCTCAACTCAGATCTAATTTCTGATCATTATATTTCATATTTTTTTTCTCTAAAAGTGTATAACTGTGTTTAATTCTCCTTAAGTACTAATGGCTTTTTTAAAAAAAGTTGCCTATATTATATTTGATAATTCACGGAAGGGCATAATGCAGCAGGAATCTTTAATGCATCGGGTTTGATAAAACCAGGGAATTTACTCTTGTGGAAGCAGGGATATTTAAATGGATTTTTTATTAAAAACCTTGAAGTCTTTGTATATGTCTTGACCTTTTACTGACTAGTACTCCTACTTTAGCGTGACAGGGTAACTGATACCGGGTTACCCACACGAAGGAAACACAAAGTGAACCCCATAAAGAAACCCTACCATCGCTTTCTCTTGGAGGGCGTTTCCAGCTTGCAAAGTAGGGAAGTGGAGCCCAAACAGAGCATGATAGTCTTTCTGAATTTAGGAGGCAGAAATTGGAGTTCAGGGCTGCTAAATGGGTCAGAATTTGTAGAAGTAAAGACAAGGAGAAAGGTGCTGTGCAAAGAAGGAAAGCCTGCCAAGGAATCATTTTTATTTTATTTTTTCATCAAATATTAAGCCGTGAGTGCATATTGCACACTAGAGAGCTATAAATATAAGTAAATGTAGGCTGTAAATAAACTGTAAAATAAATATAGGCCGTGGAGGTCTCACATTTCTGAGAGGTGGGAGTTGCAACCAGTCGGAGCCTTGCTGAACACGATGGGCATTCAATGTAGGTCACTGTAAGTTTATATCTTAGGAGTAGGGCTACTCTAGATTTAGAATAAAGAATAATATAAGCTTATCCTAAGAAACAAGATGACGATCCACTGCCAGAATAACATTCAACACTCTTTAAAGTAAGATTAAAAAAATAATCTTCTCTCAACTACATAGCATTAATAATGTTTATCTTAAAACATTGCTACATAGGCATAGTGTCAAGAAATTGTATGCTCCACAGCCAGGGGGTGGAAATTGTAGTAGAGACAGACCTAGAGATCACAGAGATTTTGGAATTAGAAGGCAGAGTTTAAAACAGAAATTTATGTGTGTTTAATTTAAAAGAAGGAATGAACATTATGAATAGTCAAATGGGAAACCCAGTAGAGAAATAGAAACTTAAAAAATTGAAATCCTGAACAGAAAAATCCAATAACAAAAATGAAAAATTGATCATTTATAACTCATAAATATTTTACAAATCTGCTTATCAAAGCCATAAGACAGGGAGAAAATATTTGCAATTTATATATCTGACAATAAACTTATGTCAAACTATGTAAAGAACTTTTATAAATCAATTTTTAAAAACCCAAACAGCACATTTTAATAAATGGACAAAAGACCCAAACAGATGTTTATGAAGGAAGATAAACTAATGGCACATGAAAAAATGTTCAACATGATTAGTAACTACACTTGTGAAAATTGAAACCACAATGAGATGCCAGTATATGCTTGTTAAAATAGCTACATTTTAAAACTCTACAGCCAAGCTACCCTGAACAAGCCTGATCCCATCTGATTTTGGAAGCTAAGCAGGGTCGGGCCTGGTTAGTACTTGGATGGGAGACCACCTAGGAAGACCAGGTGCTGTAGGCATAAAATATAAAAAATAAGGGCTTGTAAGCTGACAAGGTCCTTGCAATCCATGAGGTCAACCAAGGGTTGGCTCGCCTAAAATAAAATAAAAAAATAAAATAAACTCTGACAAGACAAAATATTGACAAGTACTGATAGCAATTGAAGTTCTCATACATTGACGATAGGTGTGTAAAATGATACAACTAATTTAGAAAACCAGTTAGCAGTATGTGTTAAAGCTGCCATTACATTATAACTCAGCAATTCCATTCCTAGGTATTTATCCAAAAATAAAAATAAAAATAAAAACATACATTGACAAAAATACTTGTATAAGAATGTTCATAGCACTATAAGAATGTTCATGGCACTATTTTATTTATGATTGTTACAAGCTGTAAATCAAATATTCATCAACAAATGAATCGCCGAGTAATTTAAATTTATACAATAAAATACTAAGCAGTAAAATGAAAGAATTACTGACACATATAAGCACATAGATGATTTAAAGTACGGGAAAAGCATGTGCATATATTATATGCAAATACTACTCTATTTTATATAAGGGACTTGAGCATCTATAGTTTTTGGTATCTGCAGGAGGTCCTGGGATCAATTTCCTGTGGACACCAAGGGATGACTATATTATTTATTGTAATAGATTTGTGGATTACACAAGTGTATCTACTTGTCAAAACTTATCAAACTATAATATTTAAGATCTCTGCACTCTATTGTGTGGAAATTGCACCCAAATTTAAAATAGAGGTACATTTTGGATCACTTGATTTCTTTTCTTCATTTTCTGATTTCAAATGAATTTTGCCATTATCTGTTCCTATTTGAAATCTGTGGGCTAAATACGATATTTAGTTTTTCACTAGTTTCTTTTAACAATATTGTACCATACAAAATAATTTATTTAAAGTCTTAGGCTAAAGTCTAATCGATATACAGACAAATTCTACTAACCCACCTAATTACAAGATAGCAAACAGCTGATACACGACATAAATTTAGACGGTGATGTATTGTAGCCCTCATATAAGCTCCAAGAATTCAATGTTAGACTGGAGAATGATTGTAACCTAGCAGTTTGCATTAGGAAATGTGCACTCACATATACAGTCACTCAACACGGATTCTGCAAAATTGCCAAGAGTCACAGTCCTGGCATTTTCATTTCAGATCACTTTAGCAGTTTTTACTCATAGGTTCTGCTTCAACAAATGCTGCCACCCCACCCCCTTCCCCCTATTTATTTTGGTACAGCCTTAAAAAGAAACAATCTGACCTCAGAATTTTGCCAGAGAGAAGACAAAGGGACAGAGAAGGAGACTTTGTTAACAATTTTTTTTTTTTAAAGCTTACAATAAAAGGATAAAGAAAATTGAACCAGACACCCTGGTTGTCGTAACAAGTCAGAGATAGCTGCCAAATACGACCACCCTACCATGACACGACAATCTGGACAAATGCGTCTCCTGGCTGCACCATTATTGGGACGGTATTTTTGTATACTCTTTGATCTCCAAGTGTTTCCATTATAGCTCCCTATTTTTAGGAGCTAATAGCTAAGCTATAATAATTTGCCTCAAGCTGGCATACCAGGTCTCAGTCAGGGAATACATTTAGAATAATAGAAGAGTACCTATTTCAGATGCTTTTATTGTGTGTGCACATGTGCGGGTGTGTGTGTGGTATTCATATAATCTAAAAATGTTTGCTGTTGCAAAAATTATATTTGATAACTACTTGATCTCTAAAGTGATATAGTCAGTTTTCTTAGCCTACCCTAAATACTAGAAAAAAAAAATAGTCACTGAAAAATATATTTTTGGGGGAAGAAATGTGTTAATTCATATTCATTTCTATTAGCTTCAGTACCTCGTGGGTGTTGGATGTGTTCACTGTCAAGAGCAGAAACAATTCTATTTATTGCACGTTCCATTGTCTTCACAAGCCTTCTGTAAATGTGATTTATTCTAAAAAAGAGTAAGTTAAAATAACCGTAATATTCTAAACAACGTTCATGGAATACCAAGCATCTCTTGAATGTTCAGCTTAGGAAATAGAATTTTATGAGTTTCATAGAGTTGCAGTTTTCTTTTTTTTTTTTTTTTTTTTTTAAGGGATCTGTCTTTTTGGAGAAGTGAGCTACTTGTCTACTTCTTTAAAGATATTTTATTGAGCATTGATTATTTCTGGATCTCTGTGATGCCCAACAGCCTGCCTTTTCGTCAAACACTGATCTTGCATTGTGTAGAATTGGCTATGTTATCCCATGGGTATGTGTGTGATGCTATGGGAGAAATCCTTACACTCAGTTTCCTCAGATGGTCTGGAGAAGGGGAATGAGACACAGTGGTGAGAGAAGGGAGTCGTACTGGAACATAATTAGAATACAAACTCTTCAGTAGTACCAGCTTTATGCTGCTACTCAGGGGTTGTACATTGTCTTTAAACTTAACCCAAACTGTGTGCGATAGGTATAGTTTCTCCTACTTGGCAGAAACTGATCTTCAGACAGAGAAGTGTCTTGCCTAGGGTCAAACCTCTAGTAAAGGAATATTAATTTGCTGCCAAAGGAAAACATTAATAATTAGTAATAAATAAAGAAATTATGCTTCTTTTATATGATCAATTTTCAAGGAAATACATTTTGAAGAATGCATTTCTGTGGAAAATTAAGCCCTAACACCGGAGAGAGATCAAGGCCTACCTTTTCCCTAAGGTTCACTTTTTTCATTTATTCGAAATCCAAAGATGAGTTGGATCAGAGACCTTAGAAACGACCATTGCTCCCACTCGGGACACGAATGACATGCATAGTATTCAGCTGATATTTTTTGGTTTTCATCTTGTCTTTTCGGCACTGTTGGACACAGTTAACCATTCTCATCTTTTTGAAACACTTTTTCCCTTGGTTGTTAATTCCTCAGTTTCCTGCAATTGGCTCCTCTACCTCTCCCATATTGGAGTTTCTCAAAACATTCTCTTTTCATTTCTATTCTCTATTATTGATACCCTCTGCCTCATCTTCCATCACTTAGCCTTTTTCCCTCGGAACTTTGTCCATGTTGAACTTCTTTCAGTTTTTCTACATGCTAAGCTTTTTCCTAAGGCCTTTACACCTTTTCCTATCTACCTAAAATTATTTTTGTCTTTCTTTGTGACACTGTCCATGACTGTGTATGCTGGTACTGTCATCTAATTTACTACCTTTCTTTAAATCAATTACCTATTTTTTTACTAAAATTAACATATTAGAAATGAAGTTTAATATTATAATAAAATAAATGAAAAAATCATAATTGTTTGCTATAATTAAAAAGTTATTAAAAAGAAATACATCGTATAATTATTAATGTCATCTGCATGTAACTACATTTTGAGATACAATGATGTACTTATTTTTCTCTTTCTGTCCTTTTTTTTCAGAGGTTTTAATTACATTGCTTTTCCAGTGGTCAACTAACCTTGCATTTCTGGTACAAATCAACTTGATTATGATGAATTATTTCTTCTACCAATTGCTACGTTCAGTTTGCCAATAATTTTTAAAGATTTTTGCATCTGTGTTCAAAATGAGGTTGGACTATATTTTTATTTATACTCTCCTTATTGAGTTTTGATATCAAGGAAATACTGGTTTTATACAATGAATTAGAGTTTTTTCTATTTTTCAGTTCTTTGTAAGTGTGTGGGATTGTAACAAATTTTTCCATAAATTTGCCAGTAAAGTCACTTGGGCTGGAGTTTGTTTTGAGAAAGTTTTATGTTACTGGGTTAGTGTTTTTTATTTATTTATTTTTAGTCTCAGTTTTTAACTATTTCTTTTGACAAATTTGTAAATTTTTTTTCCTCAGAACTTTTAAAAGGTTACTTCTGAATTCCAAATTTACCAAAATAAAGTTGTTTATAATATACCCTTACTACCTTTTCAGTATCTGTAGGATTTTATTTATGCCCTTTCCTCTGTTTTATTCCTGATATGAGTTAATTGTCCCTTCTTTATTATTTTCTTGAAATATCTTCTCATAGGTGTATTTTTAAATGATATTAGTCTTCTAATTTTTGGCTTTATTTGTCTTCTGTAACCTTTTATCTCATCATCATAAATGTTTGTTCTTTAATATTTTATTTCTACTTGTTTGCTTTTTTTCTGTGATTTCTTGAGATGAAGGCTTAAATTATTCCATTTAAGCTATTCTTCATTCTTTTTCTTAAAATATATGCTGCACTTTTCACATTTTTGATATGTTGTATTTTTATTATCAGTCAGTTCAGTGTATTTTCTTATTTCTCTCTTGATTTCTTTATAGCATATGTTTTCATAATTTATATGGGAATTTTTTTAGTTATATTTTGATTATTGGTAGTTGGATGAGAACATGAACGTTATGATTACCTTTCATCTTTACTGGTACTTGCTTTTTAACATGGAATATTGTTCAGTTTTTATAATTGTTCTAACTATTTTTATAAGAATTTAACTTATACGGTTTTGGGTGCTCTGATATCCATTAAAATCAACTTTTTCCTCTATATCTTTCTCAGATTTGTATGTGTAATCTCTCACCTGCCTGTATATTAGGCTCTTTCTCCTTGTAGTCCTGTTAATTTATAAATTTATACATTTCAGTGTCATCTTATTAATTGCTACATATTTTAAATTGTTAAAGTTAGTTGGTGATTCTTTTATCATTATTAGTTAGTTCCCTTGCATTTAGTGTAGTAACTTACATATTTATCATACATCTTAATTCTTTATCTTATTGAATTCTTAAGTTTATTGCTTTATAGTGTAAGTATTTAGAGATGCCTATAAATAATTACCACTTTATTCATGCTTCACTTCTTGCATCTCAACTTTTATTTTGGGGGGGCGGGGAGAGGCAATCAGTTTTGTTCTGCCTGATGGAAACTCCTCATTTACTTTCCTTTAGACATCCCTTTGTTGGAATAATGGGACTCTTTGATAGCTGTCACAGATTGCCAATAGCTTCTTCATATTTCAGAGGCTAACCTAAAAGCTAAGCAGGATTGTTGAATACATCTAATGTACTAGGTGTCATGGTAAGGGTTAAGGATGGAGCAATGAATGATAAAATCAAGGAACTTTAATAAGTGGGAGGTAGAACAATAAAGCTAATTGTGATAATTGCTATGAAGGATAAAATAAACTGTGAGAAGGAGAAAAGTGGGAGGGGTGTTTAGATCTACTTTAGACCAGTTAGAAAGGCATCTCAGAGGAGTTGACTGGGCTCGGATCAAGGAGCTCTGCTGGCTAAGAGTAAAAAATGAAATATTCTAGATAGAAGATAGAGCTTGGCTTCGAAATATTTGTAAGGTGGCTGACTTTGGGAGAGGAAGGAAGTTAGAGTGGGTAAAGTGTAGTGAGCAAAGAAGAAAGTAAAGTTTCATTGGCTTGGCAGGGGTCAGATCACGAAGGGCTTCCCAGGTCTTGACAGTAAGTTTGACTTTTATTTGTAATGTTTTTGGAAGCAGTTGGAGGATTTAAATAGAAGATTGATGTAAAGGACACCTTATCTTTTTAAAGACCACTTGTGCTGATTTGTAGAGTAGAAATTGGAACATGGAAGTTGAAAGATAAACATGGTGGTGTCTTTGAATAGGTTGGTGGTCATAGAGATGAAGATACTAGGATGAATTTTAAATGTACTTTGCAATTTGAATGGATACAGTTTGCTGATGTTAATGGTGATGAATCCTACATGATTTTTGAACTTCGTCATTTTCGTGCTTGAGACACGGGTAAAATATGGTATTAATTATTAACATAGATTAGAGGAAATATACAGTAAATGAGAAATTAGGGAAATTTAATATTACAGTTTTGGATGGGCTGAGTTTGAGGTGATTGTGAGATGTTGAAGTCCAGATGTCAAGTGAGCATTTGGATGTGGGAGTCTAGACCTCAGGGGGAGCCTTGGGTGGGACACAGAACTCTAGGTGTTGTCAGCAGTAAGTGTGTTTAAAGCTGTGAACGTGGATGAGATCACCTCGAAGGCAAGTATGTTGAGAGAATAAAGAGAGCTGAGCCTGAGCCCTGAGGAAGTTCCATATCTAGATGGATACAGGAGACAGATGGCTCAAGGAGAGAGGAAACTCACAGAGCCATGGGAGCCAAAGACCTGGGAGTACTAAAAAGAAGGTCCCCCCCGCCCCGCCCACTGGAGGAGCGTTTACTAGGGTCATTCTACAAATGAGAAGATGGAGCCCCTTCTTTTTAACGAACTTAGGATCAATCACATCACAGTGTTTACTCCGATTCTTGAACTTCTTAATCCTGGGCTCAAATGACCAGGCAATTGGTCTTACTGAGGACATTTTGGAAGCAAAACAAAAGGTGACTTTTAAACTTCACTTCAAGAACAAATAGGCAATGATAGCTTGAAATAAATAATACAATAGTAATTGAAAGTGTGTTCTAAAATTGCCTGAAAAAAATAGACATTTCTTTCGTTTTCCCCTTTTAAAGTCAGCAGGAGAATCATTCTAGGTTACATGATGTTAAAGGGACGAAAGTAAATCTGCATCAGATTTCTCCATAGCCTTGTTGGTCATAGTTAGATCAGTTTGGGTGATGGTTACCTTTAAATGAACAGCATCGGGAATACCACAGTTTTTAGCTGATGTACAAACTGCTTGAAGACTGTGCTTAAGTAGCGAACACCTCAAATTAAGCTTTTATAAAACTGTACCACTGATCAGAAATGCCAGTGCTTAGGGGAATATGTCTATTGTTGGTCCGAGCTTTAATTAAAAACTATACTTTGTTTTCAATCCAATTTTGGAAAGAATACAGGAGAAAGAGCAAGATGTAAATTTTACAATGCCTTGGCAATGTATCCAATTCTCAGCCTAACAAAGAAGCTTATATGCAGAAAATCTTGTAGGAATAAAATATGTAAAATAAATAAAAAGCTTCCAGTGCTTAATTCCAATCTTCTCTACAGCAACTGCAGCTGCTGATAAGACACCTACTCAGAGTAATGATGCATAATGTGAAAATGCAATAACCCAGACCTCATAAGTACGGACAAATGCCATCTTTTAAAAGGGAATGGTTGCAAATGTGAAGTGCAATGTGCTGAGCCATTTTCAAAGGTATTTTCATAAACACGGCAAAATGCCAGGGTTTGGTTTTTTCCAACATGATGGGAAGGGCACGGAATGTAACTATTATAGGAGCATCCGGCATTCGTCCACGTTGTATCATATAAACGTCTCCGTACTGTCGACTCATTATTAGTGGCGGTTTTAATGGGAATATAAATATTACAAAGTGTGTTTACTACAGATAAATCATAGGGGTGCTGAAGTAATTTGCAGTACTAACTCTCACTTTGGATAATTATAGTGCCCCTGAAGAATATGTTTATGGATTACAAAGAAGGGGATTGTTAAGAAGAAAACTGTTTTGGGTCGGTGACATTCTGAAAAGAGTAGGGGCTGATCCTGTTTGGGACTGGTATAGGAACGTGTAAGGACATTCATGAAAGAAGAGTTTGTGAATCTGTGAGAGAGAGGGACCACAGTAGTTTCAGTCGTTGGGCTAACTTTATTCAGTCGAATTTCATGCACATGACTTATGTAACTACAGAAATAACATAAGAAATGATTATTTAAGATTATGCTGATAGTAAAGATTATAATATTTTATTGCACATTGAATTCTTGCTTACATTTTATGCAGAGGTAAATTAGACTGCAATGTTGTTTATCTTTGTTTTATGAAGGCTATTTTCATCACAGTATTAAAGGTTATTATTGGTTTACTTCCCACGTCCTATTTTATTGGAATAAAGTGATTTGCAGCTTTCTTATTGTCCTGAAAACCAAGAGACACAGTAAACTTTAACCACAATAAGTTAACAAAAATAATTAAACAATCATATCCTAGGCTTTGGAAGGTCATGATATAATGAGATTAAAATTTCTCCCCTTCGGGTATTGTTCATTTGTAAACTAATCTGGTTTGGTCTTCTTATAAATGTTCTGCTGATTAGATTAATTTTCTATGAAACATAAATTCCTTTTCCTTTTTGACAAGCTAGTCAGAATCTGCCAGTTTGGTGATTGTTCAAGAAAAAATGCAGCACAGAAGCAAAAAAAAAAAAGATGCTGCAGTAAAGGGAAATGAGCATAAAATTAGATTTAGCTGAGATCGAGGTGTCTATATTGTCATTTAAAAGGAAATTCAACAGCCATTTAGTGAGTTTTGTGTTTAGGTTGGAAAGCGAGTAGCAGCTGGATTGAGAGAAACAATGAGTTTTTCTTCCTCTGGCTGCTGCTCCTCCTGCCTTCTGCAGGGACTGGTATGCGTGTGCTGTGTGGTGCACTGTTGTACGGTTGGCTTTCTTGGTTCCATGCATGAGTGCATCCACACGTGTGCACTGGTGCAAGCAGACCAAATAGAGTCCCTAATAAAGAGTGTTACTTGAATAAATTTGTTATTTATGTCGCTCGCCTTGGTGTTAGCTTTCTCTCAATATCTGTCTTTCCTCAGAGAAAGAATTTAATCGCCTCTGCCGGGCAAAAATATTCACATCTTTTACTGGTCTTATTTCCTAGCTTTCTGACTTCGGTCGAAATTTGGAAAGCCTGGTGTAGTTCCGTTGTTATAATAGATATTTTGGTTCTTCCACTTCTTATCTCCTTGAAATTTGGTGTACTTAAAATGGCTTCAGAGCTCTTGGTGATATCTCATCTACAAATTTTATTTCACAGCTTATCCTCCTCTATCATTCATTCTTTAAAGAGCGAATGTCAAGAGTAATGCTAATTTTCTTAAGGAAAGAGGCTCTGAGGTCTTAGCCTTTTCACACGTGTTCTAATTCTCTTCACGTTCAAATATGATACCCTTTTCCTTTAAAATGGTTTCAAATGTCAACATGGGGCAGTTAAATGTTGAGAACTGAACTTTTCTGTTTTATTAGTGTGCAGATGAATGCCAGCATACTTGGTTGGAAAAATAGCTCCTTAAAAGCAAATCAGATTTTACCACTGGTTAGCGTTATAAATTGGGTTCGATCTCCTTAGGAAAATAAGAGATTGAGACTCTATTAAAAACTTTGGATGGCGATAGAGGATTTCAACATTATATATGCTAGACATCACATTATAAAGCAGTGTTGAAACTTTTAGAAATTACTTTTTTCACCCAGTTTTTTTTTTTAGTGCTTCTCTTACTCTAGCAATGTACTTTTTATAGTAAATAAACCTAAATCCTATAAATTTTTATGACGCTTAAGTATCCTCATATGCATACATATGACATCTAAGATAATTTTCTTCCATATTCTCCCAACACCCAACTATTGTGTTCATTATAGATCATTATCTCATTAAATTCTGAAGGATACCATCAGCTAGTAAAATTTTGAGATCGATTCGTGGTCAACTGGTAGCAGCATCCCCCTAGTATAAGGAACATATAAAAATCTTTACTTTGGAGCTTCCAATTTGGTGAACAAGAATACACCTTCATGTCAGGAGAGTGATGCACTCCGGACTTTGTGGGGATAGACGCTCCTGTGCTCAGAATGCTTCCAGACCTCACCCCAGGTACCTCTTCATCTGGCTGTTTATTCATATCCGTTAATATCCTTCGTAATAAACCAGCTATCTAATTTACTTGGCCCAGGAAAAGAGCTCAGAAGGCCAGGTGATTCAGAAGCAAAGATCAGAGTCATCAGGTGGATAAGGTGGAAGGGAGAGAATTTCTGAAAGCAGGATTATAAACAAATGCAGAGCTAAGAATAGCCTGATGACCTTGGCTCATGTGTATAGCCATAGCAGACAAGACTCCTGGAGGAACAGAGCTATTACACTTCTATGATGACATAAGCCATGGAATAAAGATGATTGAGCAAGAAGACAGAGGAGCCTGGGAACTTGATGTCATTCTTGAGCAGTGATGCCAGCTCTGCACAATTTACCTCGGGACCTCCGGTTTAATGAATTGCATCATCTCTTTGCTGTTTAACCCATGGGAGTAGACTTTTTATTACAATGAATCTAATTCTAACCGATGATACTGGCTACTTAATATGTATTAGCACCTATTATGTGCCAGTGCAATTTCAAACACTTTATGTACTAACTTTTTTAACTCTCGCAGTGACCTTAAGAGTTAGGCCAAAGGTTCTCAAGATGTGGTCCCTGGACCAGCAGCATCCACATCACCTGAAAACTTGTTAGACATGCAAATTTTGGGGCCTGACTTCAGACACCTGAATCTTAAATTCTGGGTCCAGGTGGGGGCTTAGCAGTTTGTGTTTTAATAAGACTTCCAGGCAATTTTCATGTATGCTGGAGTTTGACAGCCTCTGGTATAGGAGGGTGTTGCTCTTATCCCCATTTTAGAGATAAGTAGACTGAGCTGAATTTAAGTCATGTTCCCAATGACACACTGCGAGACAAGACCAATTCCTAGGTCTGTGTCTGTAACCATTGTGTTGTATCCCTGTTACCCATCACGTGTTGAGAAATCTTGCTCTAGGGAAGTGGTCTTCAAGAATTGAAAACAAACCCTTATGAAAAATTATGTACTTCCATGTGTATTATTTAAGTTGACATCTAAAAATTTCACATCACATGTTTAAACAATTGTAAAGAATACGATTTCCAATGTATTGTAAGTTGTGACATTTTAAAATGCATTCCATCAGTTTTCTAAATGTAGCCAGTGGAATCTAAATACCATAGTGATTTAAATCTACTATCATCCATTTAAAAAATAAATAACCTTTTCTTTAACATTGAAAATAGTCTTTACATCATTTTAGCCCCATCTACCTGTCCAAACATGTATCACAATGAATCGCAAATGAGATCTAGGGATATGAATTCAAATGGATCTCTACTACCACGTGTTGACTGTAGAATCTGGCAAGTTATTTCACCTTTATCAAGCTCAATGTCATCATCTATAAAATGACCATATTAATACTTATTTTTCAGGAGTTGTGAGGATCAAATGAGATATAAAATACCCAGCACAGACTCCGATAGTTAATACGGGCTTAGTTTCCTAGGTATATATTTTTATTTAATTTTTAAAAATTAACTCTCATAACTGACTTAGTTGCTTTCTATCTCCTGCTTCTGATCTTTTCTGACTGTGTATGTCCTGAGTTTTCGTTCGCCTGACCTTAAAGGAACTCATCTTAGATTTGACCTCTTTGTGCTCATAAGAGTGGACCTTGGGCTCTGTTGGTGCTGGGGCTGGTTGCTCGTCTTCTGAGTTAGGCTCCAAGGCGCCATAAGGGGACTGTGTGGAGAGGGCACAACAGTCACGAGGAGCCAACAGTGTGCCACGACCTGACATCCGTCATTTTATTTAATCCTCACAGTATTTCTAAGAATGGGATAATATGTTTCCTGTTCAATTCAAATCATAGAAATATTATGTGTCAGCACTGAATTAGAATGCACATCTTTCCCAATTAAAGTCTGAGAACTCCCTACTATGTGACTTGGAGGTTGGTCTCAGAGATCTGTAACTTCAAAACCGATAACTGTACCTTGGAGGACCATGAAGAGAATTCTAGCTCTAAAAATGCTAAATCGACTGTGGCTCCACTTCTGTCTGCTCCTCAATTCGCCGTGGGTTTGTTGCCTGATTTATGCCATAGATTCTATAAATCTCCACCAAATTAGTCTTCTTGAGCATCTAGTCCTTTTTTTGCTTCTGAGTCTTTGCTTCAATGATCAAGTTGTTTTTCATCTTGCCCACCATTTTCTGGGCCTCAAACACCCATTGAAGACCAGATTTTGGCTTCACTTGGCAGCCTGAGACTCCATACCCCCCCATATGGTGGAGATGAGAGCTGTAAGGTCTATGACCTTTACTTTAGCATAAGCTTTCTAAAATCAATTAAAAAAAAAAGAAAGGATTCCCAAGCATTCCTTAAAATTACAGAATATACATTAAAGTGTATTTATAGTAATAATATTTAGTTGTCCCTTTATTGATAATAATAAGCTAAGTACTACTGGTTAACTGAGCTGTGCTTAAGAATTATTTTTTAGATTAACCGTGGCTAATTTACTTGACTCAGTGTTTCACGTGATTCTCAACTATTGTTTGTGACTCCGAACCTTTAAGATTAAGTAATTTTAATAGATGTTTTGTTCTGTGGTTAAAATTTGAACATGATAAGTATTCCCCATTTCCATATCAACTCATCTCCTAAGTCTGATAAAGTCTGAAAAATTACTTAAGTCTGAGTGAAGCTGTATGGATCAAACCTTTTTCCAGGTTTCTAAGCTATCCTTGTATACTGGAATACTTTATGAATTTGTTTTTCATACGAACCTTTCTCATCTCTCCATAATCGCTTGCCGAAGGAATTTAACAACTTTTTTTTTTTTTAATGACTTTCTTTAGAATTATAATGGACATTATTTTTTATGGTGTAGCTGTATATGGCCTGTGACTGCTGGCAGTTGAGAATGTGGCAAATGCAAGAGACTAACCTGTGCTCTCGCTACAGGTACAGGGGGAAAGGGGAGTCTGAGATGTAGACTTGATAACCAGTGGCCACGCCAGTGGAGAACAGCAACACTTGTGGATATGGCTTCTCAAGAACATATATGTGAAGACCATCCTCTGGGATTTTATGGAAAGGAACCAAATGGGAAGTGATAAGGTCATAAGTCTGGGGTCTAGCATCAGAGTCAGAGGAGGAATGGTAGGTGCGAAGCTGTTTTCTTAGTAGGATTGAGTTCTGAGCAATACACTGCAGCCCTAAACCAAGGAGAAGTGTTTGAGGAGTGTGGGCGAGGTTGAGTTTCAGTAATGCATCTCAGTTCTCAGAACAGGGCACAAGGTAACTTGAGGCCAAATTCTGCACTGTCAGGCCAAATACTACTAGTTTCAAAAATCCCTTCAAAAATCCCTTATCTCCCATGAGTCCTGGAGATAAATCTTCATGTAGAAGTCAGCCATGGGCAGGGGAGGCAAGTGGAATATAGGAATAAGGCTGGACCTAAGCAACATTTTTAATTTAGAATGTAGTTAAGTACAGTTAACTAGTTTGTGGATAATCATAAGCAAAGATGTTTCTTTCCTACCTCTATATGGAGGTACTGTTGGTGTTCTACCTAAATCCTTGAAAACTCCTTTACTGCCCAATGCTGCTCCTGCATGTTCTATGCCTTCAGAGCATTCAGTCTCGGGCTGTAGGAGCCATTTAGCCAGGTGGCAGGGCAAACTCTGTGGTGTGATTTATGCTCTAAAGTTCCCTGCATGATCAGACTGAGCTGGGCTACATTTGAAGATGCGCCTTGTTTGGCTTCTTCTGCACTGCGTCTCTGTATCTCCTGGAGGAGCTTCCTTAGTGAATCACTTACTCCTGAATCTTTCTCTCATGTACTGCTTCTGGGGAATCTAAGTTAAGATAACCCATATTTGTGATACTTCAGGGAACAGTGAAAATATAGGAACATAGGCACTGTATCTTGGAGAGTATTAATTGTACATTTGAGAACGTAATAGAGGAATGAAATTTGGATGCATCAGCTGCTTTGTTTTATAGCTCTGCAGCTATACGACATTGTTTTTCCAGTTCTTTTTTTTTTTTTTTTTCGTGATTGAACTGTCATTAAAATACCTTAATCTAAATCCCGATCTTTCAGTCATTACCACAGATTAGCATTCAACTTGATGTTTGTGATATGCATCGCAGCAGCTTCGAAATAGACTTTCCCCCTTTCAAATAACCTCATTTCATATAAAAAGAACCAAGAAATGTCAGTTTCTTGGTATTTTGTACTTACCTTTGTATTTGATAATCCTCCCATGTTGCAGCACTGTTGTTGCTGGCTTATTACTGAAAATTTAATAGTATTTAATTAAAATCCGGAAACGTGTTTTCAATTCTATTACCCATAAAGTGTGGGGGGTGGGGGGAGTGGGAAGGCTCATCTTTACCGTTTGCATTATACTGAAAACTGTTAAACAGTTAATCTTCTTGCATAGTGGTTCTGTGCTTTTAAGAGGATTACATTATTAATTGTTTAATTATTCATTATGCTGCATTTTGCCATTCAGTACAAAAGCTTTTTTTAAAAATTAATTTAATGTTTTATCCTTCTTAGCAGCCATTCTTTGTACTGGGTTCTCTGTTCTTTCATGATAGGATGTCGTCGCAAAGAATCAAGAGGATGCTTTGTTGAAAGCTAAGCCTGTAGTTGTAGCAAATAGATCTTTTGCCAGAGCAATGACTCAACACACTGCCAGGCAACTGAGTCCTACTGCACTCCAGAGACTGTGGTTAGAAATATGTCACCAGCAGGAGCATCATTAATAATAATTGGAGGAGTGACAGTCAGTTTCTTGACCTCATTGAGTGAGGCAGGGAGGTCAGTGCTTCAAGCAGTTCATCCTTCAGGCATGGCAAACTATTGGGAAGACCTCCTCTTTGTTATTGCTGGCATTTTTATTTAATCCCATCATTTTCTCCTCAGTCTGGGCAGAAGTACAAAAGCTTCAAGCAGGCACAGTCTGGCCCTTTTTCTTTTTCTCTTTGCCAAAAGTAACCTTGGCAGTTGATGTGTAGGGAAAAGCTACCACACCCCTTTTCCATAACTGTGTTTCTCTCGTTCTTTCTCCCTTTTGCTCTCTTTTCTTTTCCTTTTCACATTTTTCTTGGGGTCTAAAGGCCAGGAAGGAAGAGTTACCTTAAAAAAGTCTGATAAAAGTAGTCCTGTCCATTTCTCAGTGCTGATTGTAGAGATGGTTTATGAAGCAAACTTTCTGCACATGGCAGTGCACGAGCTCCACCAACGGTGATCAGCCTGGCAGCTCGCTGCTGGGGGAGAGCTTGGGCTGATGCTAGAGACTGTCACAGCCAGTGAATTTCATCTCAGGCACCACAGAGGGACCTTTATAAAGGAAAAACACCAGGATTAAAAGGAATATAAGGAGCGTGGTTTATATGTCTGATTGTACATTCGAACATTAAAACATATTTGATTTCAGGCAGAGAATCGTCATGATGTTATAACAAAAGACAGATGTTAAATTAGCCAGTGAATGTGTGAAAGGATACTTACATACTCATCGTGTTAGTGCTATGCCAGGCACATAGTAGGGTCCTGGAAATGCAAAATACAACACATTAGGCATGGTCTCACATTTATAGGGTGCACGTTTTTGGGAGATGAGAGATGGAGAAAGAAACAAGCCAAAGAAAGAAGAAAATTTAAGATAGTGATAAGAAAAAGAGAAGAAATTCAATGAGGTGAGGACACGTGGCAGTGGGTAGCTGCTTTAGATGTGGTGGTCAGGGAATGCCTCCCTGAGAAGATGTGATATAAACGTTCATGGGTATTTCATGGAAATTTTAAAAATGATCAGTACAAGAAAAAAAAAAATACCGTAACTGTATATAATGATAGATGTTAACTAGGTTTATTGTGATCCTTTCACAATATATACAAATATTGAATTATTATGTTTTATAACCAAAACTGATATGCTATATGTCAGTTATAGCTCAATAAAAAGAAGATTCCAAATGTGGTAACTCATCAATAAAAGGGAAAATTCATCACTGATATATGTTTATCATCATTCCAAAGTGATGATTGCTTTTCAACAAAAATATTAGATTAATGCCTGTTGACGAAAGAACGTCTAACTTATAGAAAAGTTTTGTAAGTTTATTTGAGACAAAATTTTAAGGGCACACACAGATGCAAAATCGCAACACATTGAGAAAGTGCTCCAGAGAATGGCAGTTCTACAGTTCTTTTTATGTATTTCAAATCACAGGAGAAATCAGGAAGAAGGTACATGAAATCTTTTGGTAGTAGATTAAGGAGGCTGAAAAAAGCAAAGCAGGGAAATCTCTAGGACTGGATAAAAAGCAAAGCACACAGCAATGGCATGTGGGCAACAAGATGACAGTGAGGACTTCTGTACTCTTGTGCTCTGGTGTTGACGATTGTGCCTTGGAGGTGTCTGTAGAATAAATTACTTTGACATTTCAAAGGTATGTTATCCTAGGTGCATGAGGTCAGCGACTAGGGCTCACCTGAGATAAAGATTGGCCTTTGCTTAGGAAGCTGTAGGCCTGGGTTGTAACCACTCCCTGTAGCCTGCCCCTTAGGAATTTTTATGTTTGGACCATCCAGCGTGGTGGTTTCTTTCAAGGCCTGCCACGAGCCTCCCACCCCACCCGCCCCCAGCTTGTCAGCTTTTACAGGTGGCCCTTTTTCATTCACTCTCCTAATATACTAGGTTTGTGGTTTTCCTTCTTTCTGGCCTCCCTCCCTCCCTCCCTTCCTTCCTTCCTTTCAAAACAAGAACAACAAAAACCAACAACCTGATCTTAGATCACGGATCCTATTTATTCTGTAAATAAGTAGAGTTTTATTTCTATTGCACTTTAATTAATTATTTCTTATAAATGACTATCTTATGAGAAAGTTAGATTGTCGTGTAATGCCACACCCTTTATCTCAGTCCAGAGAACACGCACGTGTTCGGGGGCTTATGGCACCAGTGTTATCGCAGTGACAGCGTCTGTTTACATTAGGTGCCCTGCTTTTTCTCTCATCACAAATCGCTTTATCTTAAAAGCCATGAGTGGACTTAACCATTACCTTCAAAGAATCCGAATGGTTATGGTTACTCTTTCTCTTTATTTTCTTTTTCTTTTTTTCTTTTTCATTTCCTTTCCCCTTGACCATCATAGGGATATAGTCAAGAGATCCCCGAGGTCACGTTGTAAGAATTTTATGATTTTAACTTTAGAAAACCAAAGTTTATGACAATAGATATCAAGAAACTTTAAGGATGCACATTATCAAATACAATAATTTAAAATCTCAGTTAATGTGAATTTTATATAAGAACACCAATACTTGAACATGTGAAGTAGTGGATTAATTTATATATTAATAAGTACCATTGTGAAAACAAAGGAGATTATTGTAAGTTTACAGCTGAGATTTACCTTATGAATATTTTTACCTTTTATTTTTATTTTGATGGACTGACATATACATGTTACAGGAAAAATTATATATTTAAATGTATATGTTCTGACTTCTTTCTCAATTGTGTCAATTTAATTAGTTTATTTTTCAGGGGTTGAGATAATTACCTCTACAAGAATTTAGAAATTGAGTTTTCTGAGTATTTTTTGGTTAATCTTATCACCTGTATCTTTATCTTTAAATGGAAATAATAGTATCAACAAACCACTTCAAAGTGCGTTTTGATTATCAATCAGAAAATCTGTCAGGGAATTGTTTGCTAAATAAAGAATTTTCTATCTAGCGGTTGGTTTATTGCTTAACTAGAAGGGAATTTAATAAAAGAATTATTTTATTTAATAAATAATTTAATAAAAGAATTAGGCGGGAGAGCCTAAGGATCTTTGGAGAGAGTTTTACCCAGATCCAGTTTCATTGCATTTTCCCTAGGAGACATCATTTAAAACAGCGGTCCTCAACCTTTTAGGCACCAGGGGCCAGTGCTCCTATGAGAATCTAATGCTTGATGATCTAAGGTGGAGCTGAGGTGGTGATGCTAGTCCTGGGGAGCGTCTGCAAATACCGGTGAAGCTTCGCTCGCTCACCTGTTGTTCACTTCCTGCTATGTGGCCCAGTTCTTAACAGGCCATGGACTGGCACTGGTCCACAGCCCAAAGGTTGAGGACCCCTGACTTCAAACACTTCAGCGTATTCCGTGTTATCTATTTATTACTACAAAATAAAAGTTATTCTGGAGTTGAGCATTGTACATGGAGGAAAAACCCTGAACATATGATAAGAGTGAAATTACTTAAAACACATATTTTTCTAAGAAGAAAAAAAAGTAAAATGAACTCTTTCTTTTGCAGAGTCTTTAAGGAGAACACAATGAATTATAGGAGTTTTTACATAAACATTTATTTTCATTGGAAGGGAGTAGAATTTTTCAGGAGAATGTCATCAGTGTGAGGTGGACGTGGGCACAGGTTGAAAAGGAGGAAGAAACATAAGAAAAACTATAGAAAACAATCAGTAAATTTGAGACTTGACCTCAAGCTGTTTATTCCAATTACAATATAAATTATGGATCACATTAATTAGGATTTTCTTTCCTGTTTCTGTCTGGTTCGTGTTTGTGCACATAGAAGAATTTTCCATACTGCTCAGCTTCCTTTACTTTCCTTTTTTTCTTTTGAAAATCGTTTTATAGAATAAGAGAGTTACTTTTAAAAAGGATCTTTTGTTTATAATCGTGCATCTCACTTTCCTTAAACAAGGAGTTAGAGATTGTCATTATCTACAACACCAACCAAAGAAAATAAAATAGAACAAAAACTAGGTGATTTTTTTTTGTATCGAAATTCTGATTATATAGGCATATTTTAGTGCAAAATGCCTCTTTTTAAATAAGAGAAGCTTTATCACATTTTTTAGTTTTCATCATTGAGACTTGCAAAATTAATGGGTAAAGGAGAAATGTTCTTTAGCATCAAAGAAATCTCTAATGTCAGATTAGATTTTAATACACTGAGTCATCCTTCTCCAAAGAAAGATCCTCTCAACCTTTGGCAATGCTTAGAATGAGACAAGATTATTTGGTAATTTTTATTTTGGTGTTCTGGAAATCCGAGAGTGTTTCTTTAACTGGAATCATTATGATAGGATTAGATAAAAATTCCACTTAATTTCCTATGATTGAAATTTCTAACTAATGACAAAATTTTGTTTTGGTATCCCAAAACAATGACTAGGAAATATTTACTTATTCATCGATCATTTAACTAAACATAAACAATTTCTAGGCAATACTGACAGTGGTAATGTAGATATTAAAATAAAAATTAATACTCACATTTTAATTGAGAAAGAGACAAAGAATAAAGCAATAATTATAAAACTATGAGTGCATCATGAATGATTAGGATGTGGCAGGGGTGACCTGGCAGCAGCCAAGGGGGACCCTGTCCTCAATCTGAGGCAGAGCTTCTCAGAGAAACATGTATCTAACATTTCTTCAAGAATAAGAGGCAAAGAGTGAAGTGCTTTTCGGGGATGAGAGAAGCCTGTGGAAAGGAAAAGTTTAGTGGAATTCTGAGCTGCATCTGGAGAAATTCCAGCTTCGGTGTGAAGGGAAATTAGGGTGTGAGTGGCAGGTAGCTCTAGAAGGAAGCTAGGCCTGGGGAACTTAGGTTTCACTCTCAAAAAGATGGCTGGTTAATGAAGTATTTTAAGCAAAGCATAACCTAATCAGATGTGTGTCATTTAATGAGAGCACTTTGGCAAGGCTGTTAGGGGAAGAGGTGGAATGGGAGGACCGAGGTGGGGAGATCTGTTAGTAATGCATCCCTTAATTCAGGAGAAGAGAGGTGAGAGCTGGAACCCTATAGTTTTAATAGTGATTGATACACAAATATGGCATTAGGCACTATTAATGACATAGAATTAACAGGAGTGGTGATCAGTTGGGAATAGAGGATAGAATAAGAGAGAATTGGAAAATAATGAATGGTAGTTCCAGTCACGGAGAAAGGGAACACAAGAAAATTGGTAGATTTTAAGAAAGAAAGAAGTAGATTCTGATTTTGACATGTAGGCCTTGAGGAGCCTGAGAATGACTCTAGAGTAGACATGTGTAGTAGCTAGTTGAGAGTCAGACAGAATTTTAAATGAGAAATGGAGATATGGAAGTCAGTAGGACATGAGTGGTCACTGAAGCTGTGATTGCATTTCATGATTGTCTAGAGGACTGTTTCTCCAAGTCGGCATGGGGAAATTGAGGTGGGGAAGGTCAAAAACCTAGTATTTATAGAGAGATTTTTGTAGTGCTAAAGTAATTTAAAATACAACATTTTTTGAATGTTCATAACAATGTTATGAAGAGGCATCATTGTGCTGATCTTTCTCCCTTTATGATGAGAGCCGGGGCTCAGATAAGTTGAGACTTCCATAAGCAGCAAAGAATAGATCCTGGTCGCAAACCCAGCTTCATCTTTCGCCTTTAGATTTAATATTAACTTCATTGTATCAGAACTGCATTGCGATCACACATAGCTAATTTTACCTAATGTCTTTTCCATGTGTTATACTCATGACATTGCTGAAAACTTTTCTCTCCTTCTGTGCTTTCATGTAGACCAAAGGGATATTTTGTAAGGTCAGTATTGTGACAGGCAAGAAATAGCAGCTGAGTTACAGTAACATTGCCCGAGGTAATTTCAGTTGGTATTTTTCAACTGATGTAGTCAGAATGGAACCATTTCACATTTAAGATAGTGGAAAATACAACATTAACCATACTGCAGTCCATTTTGCCAATGATTTAGCTTCTGTTTAAGACTCACTTGTAGTGGCAGGTTGAGTATTTTAAAAATTGATTAAGGTAAAGGAGAAAACACAAATTAAAATACCACCATCTAATTTACTGTCCATTCAATCTTATTGAGTCAGAAAGTTCTGTCTTTGGAGAAGTATCTGACAAACTCTCATGTTTACAAAGGATGGATAAATAGTAGAAGTATATGAAGATCTTACATGCCTTTTACAAAAGGATTCAGGTAATTTCCTAATCCACAATCTCCTGAAAAAAAAAAAATAGACAATCTCTGAAATAAACACAAATGTCTTAATAAAGGGAAATGTTTGTTAGAATTAGCATAGGGTTAGTGTCATGGGCATATATTTGCTAATTTTATATTCTTCAGACACATTTCTATAAAGACACTTTAAAACTCCCTACTGCTGTTTTCTGGAAATTTCTATTTGAAAGAAATAACAATTCTTAAATTCCTTTGGGTAGAAATAGAGCTACCAATTTATTCTACTGCATTTTTAGTAATGTTGCATTTTATATGCAAAATGATAGGTTTCTAATATCGGTGAGAGGGCAAAGTAGAATATGATTTTAAAAGATAAGAGAATGGCTCTCTTCTAAATATGGCTACTGCTTAAGTACAGTTGGCTGATCATAAAATGTGCAATTCAAGCTTTCATATCAATATTTCAGATTGACAGTACCCTTGGGTTCGTGGAGTGAGCTTCATTTACTGAGAAGTCATGGAAAGTCATGTTGATTGTCTGAGCAGGTGGCTGTACTTGAAGGATAATGCTAAAAGGAAAGAGGATGAAAAAGCTAGCTCTTATTATGAGGAGTCCGCTACAGTTCCCTAACTGATATATACAGCAGAGGAAAAATTGGAAACAGACCTCACTTCAGATTCTATCAGGTTTTAAATATTTCTGCTTTAATGTTGTCAGTGTTAGTTCTTTAGTTTCACCAAATACAAGAAAATGGTGTAAGCAATCTCTTTTGTGGAAGAAAACGTGACCAGTTATACAATATAAGAAATCCTGCTTGTAATTCTCTTCCTTATCCCTACCACTTATATCTTACTGAGCACAGGCAAGGATTTGTGTATTAAAAGTGACTCGAGTGATAAAATGTTTGTTTATTCAATTTCAGAAAGAATGCTTGTTCTTCTGTGGCTATAGAGCCAAGGATTATGGTAATATGTTTCACATATATATAGGCAGAGTACCATTAAGGCAATCTCTAGACGCTCAGTTCTCTCAGTCACCCAGTAAGGCTGAGCAAGGGCTTGTGCAATATTTTGTAGCCATATTTATTGCCATATGGCCATTTCCAAATTACATTGTGTTGTAAATTGAGATTGTCTGAAGGAGTCTGGCAAACTTCCAACTTGGGAATACCTTTCAAGAGGCTGATGCTAATGGGAATGTGATCGTCTGGTAATGTAACAGCATTAATATTGTTTTTATCGAGTTAGCTGGACTGCTAGCTATTGTGTGCTGGAAAAAAAATACAGTTTATGGTACAATGATCTAATGTAGCTATCTTGCCAGACATCTCTCTTGTTAAGCATGTAATTCATCTATTTCAGGCTGTTTGATTTTTTGCTATGTTCTGAACCACTTTTTGGCAAAGTTTCCACATATTGACATTGAAATTAACATGTAAAGAGAAATGCATCTATAAATTTATCTTATTGTTTAGTTACCTTTATGTATTTTATGGTTACTATTTTTATATGTGTTCAGAGAACAAAGCTATTCTTTAGGTCATTTTTAAAGTGTGGCGTTTTGAATAGCAGTATCACCTAGAAATTAACTACAAATGGAAATTCTTAGATGCAACCTCTACCCTACAGGATTAGAAACTTTAAGGATGAGGCCCAGAATTCTGCATTTTAACAAGTTTTTTATGTGATTCTGATGCTCATCCAAGTTTGAGATTCATTGCTTTAGACCCTTATTTTAAACAATTATTGAAACACAATAGAAGATGAACATATAACTTTGGAGTTGTAAATGTGTCATCATACATAATACTTTCCTAGAAACTTCTAAGATGAGATCTCAAAATTCCTTAATTACATAATTACATAAACCAGTTAAAATACATATCACATTCTATTGAAAGTTATAGTTACTTTCATATTTATTTAATAAATGGAGAGAACAAGGGATGTTAAAAAAAAAACTCATTTCCTTAGTGGCATGAGGTAAACATTACAAGAACAAAATGTCTGATTTTAATCAGTTGTTTGCCAATCTATTACGTCCCTATGGTTAATACACAACAGAATTATATATAACAACACAAAACAGAATTTCAGACACACAGGCATTTTTACCGTACTTGTATATAACTCAAAAAGTTTCAGCTGATAAAGTTATAATTGAAAATGAATAGTTTTAGAAATATAAATGTGTATAGAAAATAACTACCAAGTAAACTGTCTAATAACAATAAAGCAAAATATGCTCTATTCCTGTTCTTTTGTTTTTTCGCTCTCTCAGTCACCTGTGCTCTCATGTGGACACCAACTCTAGAAGTTGGTAATGACTAAGGTGAGAGACTGCTGCCCTTCAGCAGAAAAAAAGTTCATCTGAATTAAACTGAATATAATAGAATGACCTTCCAGGGATATTTTGTTTGTACTTTTTTGATAATGTTCCTTAGCTGAATATGATTTTCTAGAGCATCAGCAAATGTATTCTGCATTCTTTCCTAAGTTTATTCACACTGTTGATATTTTGTAATATTTAAGATCTTTAGTTAGTTCGCTGACAATATCTTGTGTGATAAGGCACATCTATATCAATTCTTTAATGAACATCTGTCATGAATACTAAATGTGTAGGAGAAAATAATTGATGGATTACCTTCCTACCAGGGCCTGCAGTGTTGGGTTTTATGATATTAAAAAAAAAAAAAAAGAAAAGGAAAAAAAGAAATTATTAAGGTTATAAGTCAGTGGCAAAGCAGGAATTACTGCTCAAGGACTATCAATTTTTGGATGTGAATGTGACTTACCACACATAAATTTTCAGAAAATTTGAAATATTTATTCAGTCAGGATATAGATTATCTTGAAGTTACTGATAATTATCTCCAATAAATTTTGGCTACTGCTGAAGCAACTTGGGGTGCAAGACAGAGGCCAGAGTAGCCACAAGTATTAACAATTGTATAATGTAAGTTTGATAATTTATTTCTGAATCAACTTTATTTAGCTACATATCTACCAAATTTAGCTACATGTTCACCAAGCTATCTATTAATTCTTTTAAAATTAATTCATGCTTAGCAGCTATTCCAAAACTAGGCACTCCCTGTTATTGTAGACACAGATGATATGTCACACATATCAGAAAAAAAAATGACATTCGTAAACTTACATTACAAATTATTAGCCCTCAAAATTACAAAACCTATCAAGATATTAGTTGCTGAAGTTCCATCTTAATTTAATATCTTTTTTTGAAACTGGAAATCAAAATAACAGTTATGTCACTGATTTCAGAGATTGCCCCCAAACGTAGATACTGGATACTTCAAAAACTCTCAGTTGGGGGTGGGGGAAGGGAGAATAGATGGATTGAATGATTTTAAAAATAAAATGGTATTATAAACCTTTGTTTCTATCATATAGAGTTTGTGGGTAGCCATGTTTGTTAAGTATAAAGCCATAATCTATCTCTTGCTGTAAGGAATAAAAATATATAGTGTGGAGTATTTTTAAAATAAGTTACATCTCTGTAAATATTTTTAGAATGACATTTCATTCCTACTAGTCCACTCCAAAAATCTAGTAATTATGATTAGACCCTGGGAAAACATGAAGCTATTTGAGGAAAGGTATAGAAATAGTTCATGTATACATAAGCAATCCTTAGGATTCTTGCCTTTAAATTGAATATACTGGCAGATTTTTTAATAAACATTAGTAACACTATTAATAAAATTGTTAAATTTGTTTATTAAAGAAAAAATCAATAAAGTTATTATTTGACCTCATGCATAGGAACCACTGATCAACCAGAAAGTTGAAACATTTCTTTGTATGTGGTTCGTTTTGGGATTGTCTGCAGAAATACATATTTTAAGTTGACTTTAAAGTAATACTTTAAAGAATTTAAACACAAATATTTTCTGAAATAATAGGGTAATATTACATTTTTTTATTCATATGGGCTTCTGAAAATAATATGTTTAAATTGAAAGTATTGCAAGTAACAAAATTACTAATATGATTTTTTTGATACCAGAATTGAACATTTAATGCCATTTTCAGTAAATGGTCTACACTGCTTGAGATTTTCAGAATTTTGCTCAGTATCCCAAATGTTTTCATATTTATATGTCACATAAAGAGTAAATGTAGGATGAAGTGGAAATAAAAAAGTTAAGGCAAGTGTTAAATTATTTCCTGTTTATAATTATTCTCATGTAGACTTCTTCTCAAGACAGACTTGGAATTCCAGTTTAGACTTTCTACTTAAAAGAAGTTGCAAACACCTCATTGTATGCAAAAATCCTGTAACCTGCAAGATGATATCATGGGCTGCATTTCTATTGTTCTTTGGTTTACAGGGTTCACATCTCATACCAAAGAAGAGGGAGTTATTGCCTAAGGACATTTGTCGTGTGCCATTGAGCACTTGTCATGTATAATGTACAATGTTAACATATAAATTCATTTCAGAAGCTGTCATTCCACAGTAAGGCAAACATTTATTCAAATTATGTCAGCTCCTGTTGAATGGTTAAATTCCTTGTGGGTCCAAAATGTGATGCTTCTTTTTAAAAAGTATACGTGACACAGATTTGGAAATGTGGAAACGTTGAAATTTGTACATGATACTCAGATGTGCAAAAAGTTCTATGTAACTGATTCAGACTTTCTAATAATTCCTATCCACAGAATATTAGATAAAATGTGAATTTACTAAGTAAATGGATCTGAGTCTCATCTAGCTTAAACCCCTCTCTTTCTGGATAAAATATTTACAGTACAGAGCCCAACTCTGTTTCAGAGATGTTTTCTCCTTTGTCTGCTAATTCCCAGACAAAGACTCTGGGCTGGAGGGAGAGATTGCTGTGGCTTTTCTCTGTGTGTGGATGGAAGGCTTGGGTCTAAGCTGGGCTCTTGTGTGGCCTTTTAGGTTCCTTGTCAGCCTCTGTGACAGATCTTTTGTTTCATCTGCTCATTGGCCATCCTGCCAACATTCCACACAGCTGAGAAACCTGGTGACACTTGGACTATGTCCTGAGCTGAGTTGGCCTCGCCTAGGCTTTCCTCGTTCCTGTGAATTCCCAGAGTTTCACTCAAATTCTGTCTTTTTCCTTGGGTTAGGCTCTTCACCTCTGCCTCTTGATGTGAATTCATCATGATCTTTACCGCAGCACCCCGTGGTAGACAGGCTAGCTCATACCGCTCAGCTGCTTCCAGTGTCTCCCGCTGGTCTGTCATGTCCCACGGGAGACAGGGCGCTCTCAGTGGCACTCATCTCAGATCTTCCTTTCTCTGCATATACATCATCCTGAATCTTCTGCGAAGGGGTCAGTTCATGTTGGTGGGAGCCTCTAGGTGGTGTCTTCTCAGTATGGCAGGAGATCCCTCCAAGAACCTAAGCTCCTTAGATTACGTTCTTTCTAAACTACCTTAGTGTCTTTTTACCGCATCTCTTTTCTACGCACACATGCTAGGATGGCAGAAAATGAGGATTAATATTGCTTTTTTTGCCCTCCACCTTTGAAAAACACTGCCATTTCCTTCCCCTTCTTGCCTTTTTTTTTTTTTTTTGATTTTAAAGACTATTTCCTATCTCATATCTTTCTCCCCTCAGAAGGAGGTATCTAATTACTGAGAATGAAACTACGAAAATATTAAAAATGTTATACTCATTTTTCACAATACGGAGCTGACATAAATTACTGAATTATGTCTTAGGGGAAAAAATTCTCTAGTGCCATTAAGTTGATACATATTTATATAGTATATGTTTTAGTTTGATAGTTATGGCCCAATCATAAGTAAAGAAAATTTTGTGCTTTTGAAATTTTAATGAGAAAATTTCAAGATATCTATGAAAAGATGCTTTACTAAGACTTATAACTGTGATAAGTATATGCCATTTGATAAAGTTTTGAAAAATATTTTTAATAATGTTTATTTGATGCTTTTTACTTTTCACTGTATTATCCAATCTTCACAACATTATTGTGATGTAGGTAAGTTAGATGAGATGTTATTATCCCATTTTATAGATGGGGAAATTCAAATTAAAAATGATCAAGTGAGTTGCTTTATATATCACATGGCAAATTGGCATTTGTATTGGAGCAAGGAAGAATATGCATTCCTAATTCTGCTTCTGGTTTGGTATTCTCTACTTGAAACTATGTTCAGAATATTTTATTTCTTGAGGAAATAAAAAGAGAGGAAAAAGAAATCATCTTTTATTTGTTTTCTGAAAAAGAGAATCACTAATATAGATCTCCCACATAGAGCTTATGTATCTGTGCAAAGACTTTTACCTACCAGCCCTCTCTCCAAATGCAAGTGGGCTCCTTCCCCATTGTGCCAATAGCCAGCCCTGTCCTGCTTGCTTCTCAGCCTTTCTCTCTGGACATTCTGATCTCCTCTGTTTTTGACCCAAATACTGTTTACAGTATTTGTTTATCACTCTTAAGTGATATGTCTTGTTACCTCTCCAACTCTGACTTCCATTCTTCTCTCCATGATCATGTTTAATATTGACCTCGATTGCTATCTTTTCGGTTCCTCTGCTCACACACTTGTCGAATCTACTCTGGTCCTTGATGTCCTACAAGATTTCTCATGGATTAATTCTTCTTTGCTGTAATCAGGCATAAATGTAAATCAGTGAGAAAAAAGTTTGATTGTATGCCTTAGATGAATTGTTAAACTTATAGGCCATATTGACCTGGATGACTGAATATGATGAGAATATCCAGCACTGATTTGCCTTACTATAATCACATCTTCTTAGCCCTCTTTGGTCAGAGCGAATCTTGGAAACCAGCACATTATTCAGAGAGAAAATAATTAATCACAGTGAACAGAAAGGAGAGTGATTAAATTTTGTTTATCACCCTCTATATCAGTATCAAGGCAGGAAACAGATGGCACAAGGAGGCGACAGTTAACTAAAGGGTGGGCGAGATTTAAGGGATCTGGCAGGAGATGGTGTGGTCAGCAGCTTCTACATAATTCCCACTGGCCTTAACCTTGTGATAGTTACTGCCTTATGTATTCTCCTCATGGTAACATTGTTTGTAACCAACAGAATATCTCAACGTTGAGAATATGCCAATTCTATGCAGACATTTTATGTTCTGGCTTGTTAGAAAACACTGTCCCTTTGTGGCTTTGATGAAATAAATTGCCATGTTGGGGAGATCCGCATGGCAAGGAATGAAGGTGGCCTCTGGTCAGCAGGCAGCATGGAACCAAGGTCCTGAGTCTCATAGCCCAAAGGGAACTACATACATGCAACAGCCATGTTGATGAATCAGAGTAGATCCTTCCTGAGCTGAGCCTTCAGATGAGCTCCATCCCTGGGCAATACCTTGAACGTGGCCTCCTGGAGGGGATGCTGGTTTAGAGGAGCCAGTTAACCATGCCTGATTCCGGACTCATAAGACTTTGAGGTAACAAATGTATGTTGTTTTAAGCTACTATGTTTACAACAATTTCTTAGGCAGTAATAGATACCTAGGATAGATGATTAAAGTTGGCAGCCACTACCACCCAGAAGTCTGAAGGAGGAAGGGGGCAAGGTTGTTATCAGACCCTGGAGAGTGTAGCTATATGGAGAAGAGCTGTGGCCTTTGGGGGAGAGATAACCAGTCAAAGCAACAAGCAGGATGGAGCTGGGGGGTTAAACATCTGCCTTCACTCTCCCGGTGCCCTTGAATTCCCTGTGGTACTTTATTTTGACCTCAGTGAACCACTTTATTTTGACCCAAGTGATCCACTTTATTTTGACCTAACTAAACTGGATGTGAGCAAAAGCCCCTTGTCGGAGCCATCTTCCTGAGTCATCCTCCCGGGCATAAAGCAGAACGGAGAGTGCATCTGCTTCTTAGAGCAAAGTGCCACATACCAGGTGATTTAAAACAGGGACTGATTATGTTATGGTTCTGTAGGTTAGAAGTCTGAAATGAACGTTCCAGCAGGACCAAGCCCCCTCTGAAGCCTGGATGGGGGCAGTCCTTCTTTGCCCGGTGGTTTGCTTGCTGGCCATCCTCGATGTTCCTTGGCTTGCAGGTGTTTTAATCTCTGCCTCTGCCAGCACATGTCCTCCTCTCACGTGTCCGTGTCCTCTTTTTATAACGGCATCAGTCATATTGGATCAGGACCCACCCCTAATTCAGTATGACCGCACCTTGAACTTGATTACATTTGCAAAGACCTGTTTCCAAATAAGGTAACATTCACAGATACTGGGGGTCAGGATATCGATATATCTTTTCGGGGACCACGATTCATTCTCTAGCAAATGGGCAGCAGTGCATGTCTGGAGGAGTAAACGGAAGAGATAAGCACGTACTCCATGAAGGACAAAGTATGTTTGGGTATTTATTAATGATGCTGGCTTATCACTGATAAAACGATTTGAAAGAGCATTTCCTCATCATTCTTGAGGGCAGATTTTTATACAATCTGTGCTTTTTGAGGAAGAGCTATCAAAAGAGTGTAGCCAGTGCGGGCTGTCTGCACACAATAGACACAGAAGACAGGTTTGTTACCTTTATTGAATGTACCACCCTGGGCTTCGAAATTGGCATGCTTTTTATAAATCTCCCAAAACCAATAAAATAAGACTCGTGCAATTTTGAAAGTTGCGGGAAGAGATACCTATGGTGCTTACAGTAACTGTGTCTTACAGGCCAGAATATCTAGACTTGCGAGATGCATTTTATAAAGTATCACACATTATTCCAGCTTTACATTTTTTTTTCTTTTTAATCTTGCTTATTGAGATTGGGGATAATAATTCTTAGCAGGAACAAAGTTTCATGGATTTCGTGGCTATATTTTTATTTTTCATAAACCTTTTATGGCATTTATAGAAGAGCATCTGCATTTCAGCCACTGTATTTTTATTCTGAATAAACTCTAAAAAATGTTTTCTTAGTGAAAATAACTGGATACATTTCAGGAGTAGAAAGAGAGTAGCATTTTCAAATATTAGGAGTTTCCATATTTAAATTTTAATTGCTTAATCTGGAAGACAACTTTAGTGATTTAAAGTTGTGGTGAAAGGCACTGTAAGCCTTCAAACCTACAATCAATTTACAAAAGTATGCCAGTTCTGAATTTATTGACCATCTGTCAGTCTTCACTCACTACTAGCTAGCTGTCAGTGTTTATTATTTGATGCACTCTGTAATGAGTCACTGCAGGAAACAACCCATATCTCCATCACAATGACTAATGAGGTCCTTGTCTATCACTACCACCTCGGCCATCATTCTTTCCTTCCAGGCATGGGTAAATGGCCATCCCTGAATCAAGAGGAGATTCCCAGAGCTATCTCAGGGCACAAAGTTACTTATGTACTATGCTAATTTCGATTGGCATGTAATAAATTCAGCTACAGTCGGTTAAAGCTCTTCTATAATAGTGCTTTTCAAAAGTAATCATTAAAAGGATATTATAAAAATTCAATAATAACTATATAGAGTGTGCATGTGTGTTTATGTGGTTTTCTTTTACACACAACACACACACTCTCTGTATAGTTATTATTTGCCTATAATGTGCACTCTGTTAGAAATAAGTAAATTTCAAACTGACAAGGCGAAATCCTGGGATGCTGCTGGCTCTGATCTGGTTGTTGTTGTTGTTGTTGTTGTTGTTATGTATCTTAGTTATACTTAAAGCATGCGGGTGGCATTCTCTTAGTGAGACAATCTGTCACCATGGAAGGGCATGGACACTGGAGGCAGGCAATTGAGAATCTGCCACAGATTCACTGTGACACATTGGACACCTACCCTTCTTTGACTTTGAGGATCTTCGCATGTGAAATACAGATAATGTTCACTGCTTGGTAGGCTCGTTAGTGATATTAGCTGATATGATATTGCAAAGCATCTGGCAAACAGAGGCAGTCAATCAATGGCATTGGCAGAGCAAGACTAGAGTGCAGAGACCAGGGAAAAAGAATTTAGAAAGAAAACCTGAAGTCTAAGTTTCAACTTGGTTAACCTCCAGTTCTGTGATATATACCTTTTAGAAGATCAAGCTGCTGTAGTTTAGGACAAGAAACCCTAATATTTAAGTAGAAATAGTCAATCATCTGATAGTTGCTTTAACTTATTTTAAAGGAATCAAAAGGACTTAGGAGAGAGGGCAAAACAGGGACACATAAATGATGATATCTATCTATTATCTAGTATCTGTGTATTTATGTATCTATCGGTATCTGTCTACATGAGTATGTACTTGGAATGTGTCTACACATGTGCATTATTCTTAAAATAGAAGCAGAGTTATCATGTGGGAGATGGAAATCATCCTGGGAGACAAAAATTAAAAAAGAAGAAGAAACAGGTATGATTGTCCCTGGACGAGCCATACCATATCACCAAGACGACTGTAAAGGGTATCTTTACATGGTTTGAACTATCAAGACATCCCTAGTTTTTTTAGTAATATGCAACACAGACCCTGCCTCTAGATAAGTAATCGTTAATACCTAGATGTACATGCACAGAATATAGAGAAGACTCATAAGCAGGTAATGAAAGCTGCATGACAGAAAAAGTTTGGTCCAGGATGAGAATGTCTACTTATTTTGGCAAGGCTAATTGAAAATCAGATGTAGAGTCTCTAAGTGGGGAAAAAAAATCAAAATCAAGTATTTGAGGTAAAATAGTTCTTTTGTCTTTGCATCCCAGGATGAGCTGCCAAGTTCTGGTGTTAGGCTTATCAGTTATTACATAAGCCTGGATTTGGGGTGCAATTTAATGATTTGAGTTTGAGTTATTTTGTCATTCACTTTTATATCCCGGGCCCTGGGATTATTTCTATTTTCCTTTATGATTATATCTTTCTTAAATTTTCTTAATATTTAAATGGGAAAGATTGAGGTTTTTGGTTGGTGATACTTAGCTAATACTATTTTTCTATCATATAAACCTCTAAGAATTAGGTTCAAAATTACTAGAACCAATTTTACCTGAATAGATCCAATAGTTGGCTTAAACTTGTAGAAATGCCCAATATAGAAGGAAAAAATAACCCATTCCAAGAGAAACTTATCGCGAGGTAGGGAGATCACCGGGCTAGTCTGCCGATTCTCTATAATCAGATCTCAATGTCTTTAATTCACCGGGGCCTAGACACGATAGTTTCGCTGACCCAGTAGTATAGAAACTTGATTTTCGTCAGTATTCTAGAGACATTCGAATGTGAAGGGGTTGGTTCGTAGTAATCAAACTCACATGAGAAGAAAATATTCACCAGAATATATTTTTCTATTATCGTGAGAATTGTCAGATGGGTTAGAATGCTTGTTTACTCCCTGGATAGAAGCAAATTTTTATGGAAGCAAAGTATAATCACAAGGTAGTCTGGTGATAAAAGAAAAAGGGAAAGAAAGATTTAGTTGAGTAATACAAATGTTTACTAACATAAAGGAAAAATGGGCACACTACGTATAATAAAATCTAATGATCTGGATGTTGATAATTTGAATTAGTGATATTTTATTTTTGATCATGACTAATATAGAATTAATTATACTTTAGGCTAGACCTAAGTTACACACACATAATCTATTAAAATAACAGACAGGAAATTAGGTTTAATATATATATTAGGAACAAGTGGTTTAATATATATTAAAAACAGAACATCATCATTTGAATATAATGTACTAATTAGAAATGTAATCAGATTTTAGAAATATAATCAAAACAGTTTTCTATAGAATAACAGAATTTTTGGTCTTAAAGAAAACTCAAGAGATTATATTATCCATCTCTTTCCTTCAGCAGGTAAATAATTAGGGTGAGTGATCATTATTAACTAACCCAAGATCACATAACTAATTAGTATTGAGCTGGATCTGGGCGCTGGGTCTTCTGACTGTTAGACTACTGGAGCTTTACTCTGTCTACTTATTCAAATTATCTCTAATCTATATAGGCAGCAAAAAAGCATCTAGCAGGACCAATTAGTTTGTTTTAATATAAATATTTAAAAGCTAGCAATTTAATTTTTTAACAATTAATACGTAATTAAGACTTTTCACTAATTTCTCATTCAGTCTATAACAGTAAAATTTTGCTTTACAACCCAAAAGTGAATAAATCTCTCGTTATCATAAAACAGTAAATGTGATAGTTAATTCTATGTGTTAATTTAGTTGACTGGTCTCAGGGATGCCCAGATAGCTGGTGAAGCATTCTTTCTGCGTTTGTCTGTGAGAGTGTTTTTGGAAGAGATAAGTATTTGATTTAATAGGCTGAGTCAAGACATTCACCCTCACCGATGTGGGTAGGCATCAATCAGTCCATCGAGGGGCTGAATAGAACAAAAGGCAAAGAAAGGGCAAATTTACTTTCTTTTCACTTGAGCTGGGATATGCTTCTTCTCTGGCCCTTGGACACCAGTGCTTCTGGTTTTCGGGTCTTCAGATTTGGACTAGGTTATACCACCAGATTTCCTGGTTCTCCAGCTTGCAGACGGAGGATTGTGGGATATCTTTGCCTTCATAACTGCATGAGTCAATTTCTATAATAAATCTTTATATATATATATTCTCTAGGTTTTGTTTCTCTGGAGAACCTTGACTTACATAGTAAACTTTTTATATTTTCTAATGACTGATTTGGCACTTTATTGTATTGTTCAGATAATTAGTGTTGGGAATTAGAAGTAAAGAGGTATTACAAAAACCAAATATAGAGGTCTGGAGGAACAAAAGTATGAATGTATTAGAATTTGGGGGAAAAAAAAATCCTGAACTTTCAAGCACTTAGAAAAGCACCTTTGAAGAAATTTCTCTATATATTTTCTTAGTGATAGTTCTCTTCTGAATTCTCTACTATTGCACCAATAACAAATCTCAGTAAAAATATAAAATTACTTCTTCAATTTCTTTTGAGTTTTACAGTGAAGATCATTCTAGAGAGTTCTTTAAAAGCAGAGTGACTTTAAAAAGAAAGAAAAATAGAAGCATTAAGAGTTGTTAGTGAATATAGCTCTATACTGTTCTTTTACTTCTCAGACAATGTTATTTAACTAATCTCGTTCTTGGGTTCCATTCTCCTGTTTCCTATTCGAGATTGTCAGTTTTGTAAGAATTCAGTGTCCTTTGTGCTGGGGGTTTAGTGCAGTTCTAAAATTATGTTTCAACTAAATGCTGTCTCAATGATGGTTACCTAACTTGTAAAAAGATGTGTATGACAGATAATGACATTCTCCTCTGATGCCTAAATTGGTGGTTTCTCTTTTCCTCAGTTGTTAGATAAATCAATTAAAGCTTATTCACAATTAATAATAAATGCTACCATAGGATTATGTCTAAGAAATGTAGAGGGGATCAGAACATCATCATTCTGCAACCTACAAAGGAATAATTGCTTTAGTACAAATCATCATTGCATGATGAAACTAGTGTAGAAAAAAAGAAAAATGGAGCGAGCAACAGGAAATTTACATAGTCTCAAAGATTTCCTCTCAAGATTCCTTCTGATCGCAAACGGAGAATGAGTAATTCTACAATGGAAATGCCTGGCACACCACCTTAACTAACGATCGAAGTTAATGTCACCATTAATGTCACAGATCAACTTCATATGCCTCATGATATGATGTAGCAAGAAGGACATATCAGTCTTGCATTATTTTTGTCAAAAGGGTATAAACGGAATCTATTTGTAAAAAAAGACCTTGGTCAAACCAAAATTAAGGAACATTCGGCAACATCATTGGCCAATATTTTTTAAAATGTCAAGGTTAAGAAAGACAAAGAAAGAGAAAATTTTCCAGAGTAAAGAAAACTAAAGTGCTAAATGAAATGTGTGATCTTGGATTGGATTTTGGACCAGAAAATAATTTTTTACTAATTTTTTTTCTATGAAGGATGAATGAGACAAGTGATAAAATTTGAGTGATGTTGTAGATTGATGATATTGTACCAATGTTGGTTTCTAATTCTGATAATTCTACTGTGGTTATATAAGAGAATATTTTTGTTCTTAGGAAATACATACTGAAGTATGTAGGCGTGAGGGACTTTATGTCTACAACTTTCAAGTGTTTTAGAAAAAATTACATTATTAATTATTAACATTAGAATATTACATATAGTATAATTTTCAGGATTATAGTGAAAGGTTTATTAGTATTTGCTGTACTATTTTTATAACTTTTAGGTCTTAAATTCTTTAAAAACAAACAGTTAAAAGTGATTGCATGGTTGGCATCTAATAGACTGTTTTGATGATAATTTATTTGACTAAAATCACATTTATCGAGTGCCTCCTATGGAGCAATAATTGTGGTGGGTTTCCTGCGAAGTATTTCAAGTAGTCTTCACATGACCCTGTAAGTAGGGCATTGTTATAACAATTAAATAGCTGAGAACACTCCTACTTAGGGAATAACCACTTAACTTGGGGATGTGTTCAAGTCACTTAACCAGAAAATAGCAGACACAAAATTTGAGCTGAGTTTGCCTAGTGTCATCTCTAGCATTTTCTCTACTATCCCAGACCATCAATCTACATTGTAGCAAATTACTGCATCTTCCAAGAGTAATGAATGGCTTTAGAGATAAATGTGTGGAGATATATATCAAGAAATGGTTTTAGTCTCCTGGCTTATAATGTCAACACATCATTGAAACTGTAGATCTCAAAAGTTGGTGAGTGCCTTGGATACGAACTATCTTCTCTTGATGCCTGTTTTAAAAGGATCTAGAAGTGTGTCAGGCACATAGTAGTCCTTAGTGGATATTTGTTGAGAAAATAAATGAACATGAAACACAATTTTGTTGTAAGAGATATAGAAACATGTTGGAGAACAGGGCAGGTGGGTTATCAGAGGACTTTGACAATAAGGTAAGAGTTAAAGGATGTAGAGAATAGATGCAGATTTTTATTTGCAGTGCGTGGAAATAACTTCCCCCTCTGTTGAGTAAGTACAGAGATTGTTTTGGCAACGTGTCTCTTGAAGGAGGAGTAAAGAAAGATAAACAAACCCACCTGGAAAACCCATGACTCTCAAAGGTAGGAACTGAGACAACAACCTCAACTTCCACAGATTGCTGAGAAGAGAGGTTGGTTTTGAGGTGAGAGTTGAGGGGAATTACTGGGTACTCTACATGCAGTGGAGTCCCAGAGAATTCTGGGAAACTGAACACAGATATGAAGGGTCACTCAAGGGGTTCGATTTTTCAGGGTAGCAAAAAATATCATCACTGGTTGGCAATGTGCTAAATGAGTTTGGAGGTCAAGAGAACTCAACGATTTTAATTATTTGTTTGTGTTCTCTTCCTTCTATATCTGACATCTCTTTTCTTCTTGTTATTTAAATAAAACCTCGATACAGTTTTAGGAAGTTAATCGTTCAACTATTTGACAAAGTGGGATGAAGCAGGCATGGTGTAATATTATTTGCCTGTGAAAGCTTATGAAAGGTTGAATGCTTGGATGCGTTATGAATGAATGAATTCCAATCACGCCGGATACAATTTAGGCCTGGGCACAGGCCAAACCCTCTTATTGTTTTTAGGATGTCACTCTCTGGCTAGTGTGATAAAAAATGACTACAGTCCTTATCACTCTTCTAGCACTGGGCAGCTACAGTGGACATCAAGTCATTTCACAAAGCGGCTGGTACAGTGGCTCCTACATCAAGACTATTTCCTGCGGTTATCCCATGCACCCCAATGTAACCTAAGCTCATGACCACATAGTCCTGGCCACCTCCAGACAACAGTATGCACAAGTTCCCAGATATGAGGCCTTTCGGTCCAACTGGATCATGTAACTGTCTTATTATTTCTGATATCAACTTAAATAAGCGGGAAAAAATACAAACTTTTCAGTTCAACTGAAATTAAATAATTAATTCATGATAAGTAATGCAGCTACCTTTAATTCAAATAGTTAGGGATTCTCTTTCTTTACTAATTTTCTAGTATTTCACTGTTGGAAACTTCAATCAGTAGGCACAATCCTTTATTGAATAAAAGATTCTGACAGTAAAACCCACTAAAACTAGCTTTAGTGACATCCAGTATTTTCAGAAATGAAGTGGGAAGTATCACCACTTAAAGACAAAGTTTTCATGAAATAGTAATGCAATATACCATTCCAGTTTTCTCAATAATAGTAAACTCTGGGTACCAGTTTAGTAGTGCAGATGCAACTCAGTGACATTATAACATGGGTGACACCGCTGAAGTTAATAGATTTCTCTGTTGGAGAAAAAAAATTAAAGGAGCAACAGATTCTGAGATATGTTGTAGATCCACTGACTTGGCGCGAGCTACTGGTCTTCACTATGCAATTAACTGGTTTATGAACTCAGTAAATTCCTATTTATCTGTGTTACCCATCAGTAAAAAGGTTGGAGATTTTATAAAATCTCAAGATACTCCTACCAGGTTGTGAATTCTGTAATTTGAAGGATGTCTTTATTACGGTATAGAGTGGAAAATGATGGAATGAGTTTAGCATTTTCACCTCTGAAGGTGCATAGTTACCTTCTCTCAATATCCCATTCTTTCATTTTCCCAAAAGATGCCATACAATAGAGGCCACTGCCAGCATTGTAAGATTTGGAAATATCCAATGCCTATCACCATCTGGTCATCCTTACTCTGCTTTCTGACATCCCATCCTTTTAAGATGATCAAATAGATAAGCTCTGTAGACCAAAATGCTTACCAGGACTCTGTTTTAATTTTGTTGTTTACTGCATTTACCCAGATTTTTTTTAAGTAGATGATTATTAAAATCAAATGGCATTTAAAATAATAGAGAGCAGTATTGCTGGTTGAATTTTAGACATTGTGACTGATAGTAGATATAGTTTGGAAAAGATGCTTATGCCTGTCTTCTTTGAACCTTGCTGTAGGTGGGCTGACTTTTAATCTTGCTGTAGGTGGGCTGACTTCCTCTCCTGTATTTGTAAGGCTATCCCTAACTTACACTGTCTCCATGGCTTTCGAATTGTCGAACTTACTATCTGATAAAGCACTGTAGGCAGAGAGTTCTGCTTCCTTCTTATTGCTTGATTCACAATTTCACTGTGATATTTGTTGAATGTCACTGAGTTGTAAAGAAATTTTATATGGCAATGTTTACAAAACGATCAGAAATGTTCTATTTAGTAGATACAAACTATTCTCTTATTCATTTTTTTTTTGTGATGAGTCATAGTCTTCATTTAAGAAGGTTAAACAAATGTGAATTAATGGAAATCAAATACAATTTGATGATGATGATGATGATTTTTTATTTTTATTTTTTTAAGCAACTGACTCTTTCCCTTTGGCATTTGCTTCTGAGAAGTTCTCATTACATATTTTTAGCCTAAGGTCTGCTGAAAATCATTCCAGCCCTTTAGAAATTCTGGTGTCAAATCCTTCTAGATGTATATTTTAACACTCCAGCCTTGTTTGAAACATTTATTCCCTTTGGACCTTTCAGTGTCATGCTTTTAATCACTTTGCCTTGAAGAACTTGCTTCCCCCCCCCCCCCACCCCATTCGTTTGACTAAAAGCCTTGGGTTTTTATTTTATTCTCTTTGTCCTTCCCTGTACAAATCACTTCTGCCAGTTCCTTTCAGTATCAAGGGGATAAACACTATATCAGATAAATCCCTCTCCCCTTTAAAATACAGGACATTTTTGTCAGGGGGTGGTGATGGCAATGAGTATTGAGACTTACGAGGCAATATGAAGACAGCATCTAGGTTACTCATCACCAAATCCTTCCAACCTTAAGATTTGTAGAAACTTAAACAGAGGGATAAACTCTTAACTTTTCACATATCTACATTATAATGAATAATGATTAAGTGGGAATTTAAAAAACTTTACTATTTCATGTTTTTATTCAACTTCTTTTGTAGCACTGGAAACATTTCTGTATTCGGTAAATGAAGCGCTCACTCCATCTTTTTATTTACCTCTCCCCCTTAATTCAATCATTCCAAATCTTTGGGCTCGTTACCTCTTTTCTTTGGATATCGATATATTAGATTAGAAAACCAGTGGTTTTTCCATTTTACTGGTCTGACTTTGCTAAATGATTACTCCCATTTACAATTATCCCAATATTTCAAACCAGTTACATGTTCTTAGCATCTCCCCTGAACTTGTTCTTTTCCTTTGGGTTTCGGATGCAGTCAGTTCTTCAGCACAGAAGTACTTTTTTCATGTGGCAGAAGGGACTCCTCTGGGTGGGGCATGCGTGAAGATGGATGACAGTTGGACACTTAAGCAGCTGCTTGATGGCAAATGGAGGAGGGAGGCTTCAAGTACATGGGCACAAGGACACAGTGAAGCAAAACTCAAGCAGCGAGGCATGGCTGTGAAACCCTGGGACATGTCAGCAAGGCCCACTGCAACAGGAAATCGGGTTCTCATTTAGAAATTCAAAATAGCAGCTAACTTTACTGTGTCTGAAGGCAAGTCCTTTTAAAAAAAGACACATTAACTACTTGGTTTGCAGTCAAGGGCAATTTTCTGTTCACCAGATAAGCAGCCCTGGCTGATTATCAGTTTCCTTAATTCCAATGGTAAAATTTATTTCAAATGATTTTATAACCGAACCTTTAGTCTATTGTAAGGTTACAAAGTCATTTAACTTAGGGCAGGAAATGTTCTTACTTACAGTAGTTTAGTAAGGATACATCTGACACAATGATTTTATTACCTTATACAATTCGCAGAAAGATTTGGAAACAGCTTTAAGGCATGCAAACTTCATGGAATAACTAGCCCAAGCATACCTAGAGTCAGAAAAAAGAAATAGTGTATGTGAACTCAGATACTAAGCAATTTGACATTCTAAAACATTATATATAAAATTTAAGATTTTATACACCTAGAGCTAAAATATAGGGACTGTTATATGAAATTTAAGACTTCAGAAACTTGTTTATATTTCCTGTATTATCTCTAAACTAACAGCTATTTATTTATTCAAAGCAGATAGTTATGGAGTATCCATTTGTACGTGACAGTGGCTGAGCATTTAGTGGGATAGCATAATAAACAGTGCTAAGTTTTGTAAGGAGCTATTTTATCTCTTAGAAGATAAAAAACCATATCCCTATAGTGTGGTATAAGAGGGTTACAAATTAAAACCGCAAATGTGAGCTAGTAATAGGTTAGCATTTTGGGGGACAAAGTAGAGTTGAAGAAGTGAGTAAAAACTATCCCCCTTATGAGAGCGGCCAGCACCGTTACGCAGATGTCACGAGGAGCTAAAGAGTGCCTCAGATTTCATGGTTTTGGTGAGTACTATCCACAAAAGGTACAAAAAGCCTAGGATTAGATGACTATATACAAGGGGTTCACCTTCTAGAAAGATGCAGAAGACTGTAGGAGCCTGATGAAATCCTTCCGTTTTATGAGAAAATCTGTTATTGGAGAAATCAAAGCAGAGACAGTTGGAGTCATTTATAGGTAAACCCAAGGGAATATAGGGAACTGCAAGATACATTTACTGCACCTGGGTGCTCTCAGTGCAGGCTCCCAGATAAGCTAGCCACCCAGGATGATGCAGAATTCTTGGGTTTTCAGAACTTGGTCTATGATTTTAATTCCTGGAGACCAAGCATACTCACATCGGGTTTGGTGATGCTACAGAGAGTTAAAGACTGTCTCTGCTAGGAGAATGGCTGCAATCTGATAGAACCATGTGGGCATCCTGATAGCCCAATTAATCAAAGTAGGCCACCTTCCACTCACCTCTTCTTGACCTACAGATGATGTCACACGCACTTGCAGGTTTTGTTTTATGGAGACCTTCTCAGCTCAATAATATCGATGAACACTGGATTTTAATTTTAAAATTATTATATCCACATCAAAATCTATTTATGTATGTTCCTACCTACATACCTCTATCCATCTTTCATCATCTATCTGATTTGGCAAACCTTTGCACAATAATTTTAATATATCCTTAAAGAGATAAATTACTAGATTCTGAAGAGGGCAGGCATATTTAAATTTTGATATATATCATGCAGAATCGCTACAGAAGTTTTACCCATTTGTTTTTCAACCAAAATATCTGATAGTACCTGTTACCTATAAAGTCATGATAATTAATTAATTTTTCTTTTCAGTCTTTTTAATTTTGGACAATTTGATAGGTAGAAATACTATATCACTATTGCTTTAGTTTACAGTAGTACCCCCCTAACTGTGGGAGGTTCTTTTTAAGATGCCCAGTGGATGCCTGAAACCAGATAGTACCAAACCCTCTATATGCTGTGTTTTTTTTTATGCATGTGTATCTACCTATAATAAAGTTTAATTTATACATTAGAGATGAACAATAATAACTAAAGATAAAATGGGACAATTATAATATAAACTGTAATTAGATTATGTGAATGTGGTCACCCATTTCAGGGGATCCTGTATGGGCTCAATGCTTTCTGGCACAACACATTGCCATTAACTGGGGCATGTTTTCCGTTCATGTTTTCCACCTATAAATTCAATAATTTTTTCATCTTGACCAAGAACTTACCATGCATTGTGGATGTAACTTTTGTGGTTTGAGATATGACAGAAAAACTAGCACTAAGTTCTTTCTCCTTCACAATTTCATTCTTACCATAGACTTAGCAACCTCAGCATACGATATTCTTTTTTTCCTTATTAATTTGAGAACTTTCTCCTTTTCACTTAAAAGGAAGCACTTTACAGTTTTTCTTTGGCATATCCAAATGCCAGCATCACTACTCTTGTACTTTGTGGCCTTTACTAAGTAAAATAAGGGTTATTTGAATACAAACACTGTGATAATTTGACTGTCGATCTGATAACTAATATAGCTACTGGGTGACTAATGAGCAGCAAGTGAGTACAGCCTGGATATACTGGGCAAAGGGATGATTCATGTGCCACAATTTAAAACTTATGAATTGCTTATTTCTGGAATTTTCCATTTAATATTTTTGGATCATGGTTGACTGCCAGTAACTTAAACCACAGAAAGTGAAAGCATGGTTAAAAAGGATATTATTGTACTTTTTTTTCTGGTAGAATATTTAATACTCACGTACGTTTCAAATATTTATATGCCATTAATTCTTTTTTTTTTTTTTTTTGGTAAATTTCTAGTTTATAACCTTCATTTTTTTTCACTATTAGTGTACTTATATATTGCCTACAGATTTATAAGTGCACTTTATAGTACAGAGATTAGGGTGTTTGTCAAATAAATGCATTCATTCAACAAAAATGTATCGAGTGGCTTCTCAGTAGGAGTCTAGGAACTATGCTAAAAATTATATTAATTCTCTGATTATTGCAGTTTAATTTTGATTATGGTATTTTTAATCATACAGAAATTTCAGGAACATTTACTAATCTTTTCATTAATTCTGGCTTTGTTCTCATGCTAGAGTCATTAGTTTGTTACAAAAAATTATAAATAAGTGTAAAACTAATAAGCTTTTTTAAAAAAGAAAAACTTCCTAGTTTTTCAATAATCGTATTTATATATTATATATTTATGTGTTTAATTCATTTGGAATTTGTTTTGTATTGACTATAAAGTAGAAATACAGTTTTTTATACTAATGACTTTTAAGTCGTAATTTTATTTTTAATAAAATTATCATCAACCATATAAATTATTATCTGGTCATATGTTTGATTCCAGGCATAATTAAGATTTTTCGATCCTGTATTATTTTATCCATCCATGTATTTATCCATGTGTCAGTTCCTCACCATTATTTGATACCATTCTATTTAGACATTTTAAATGTTTGATTTGACAAGGATATTTTTTTCCTTCCCGCCCTCCCTCCATTCTTCCCTTCTTCTTTTTCTCATTCTTTCTTTCCCTCCTTTCATTCTTCTTTCCATTTTTTCTTTCTTTCTCTTTGCCATCTTTGGCAAAAAGTTTTATTATTGGCCTTATGCTCATTGTATGTTTAAAAATCTTAGGATGATTTGTTATTTCTGTGTGCTCCAGAGCATTTTTAAATAGCAAAAAAATTATATTAAAATTAGTTTTACCATAATTTCCTTTTCATACAATATTTTGTTTGGATGGGGTAATTATCTTACAGATTCCCAATTTTTTTCAAAGCTCTTAGTATAATTGGGTTTTCTACATCCTTCTGAGTCAGATTTAATTTTTTTTATTTTTCTAGAAATCATTTATTTTATCATATTTTCAAATTTACTATGAGAGAGTTGTACAAAAGAGCTCGTACAGATCTTTGATTCTTGAGCAACTGTGGAAATATATATATTTGCTCTTAATTTGTTTTTTTATTTATCTTTTAATTTTGTATCTGTTTTAAAATTTACAGTTATTGGAGTTCTTTCGTATTCCTTTATATATGTAAACACTTACAAATATTCAAAGACTTAGGACATATGAGTACCTTGTATTGGACTGTATCATTGTTTACCAGTATTTACTGCCCCTTATATATTTCTCTGTTCTGTTAACTATAGATGTGGTCATGTCACTTGTGCAGGTAATAAAATACAAGAAGAATGGGAGTCATTGTAGTTGACAACCATATGACCTAACTCACAATTTGCCTTTTTTTGGGTCCTTCTGCCATGAAACGAGCCATGTTTTAGATGGAGGCCACTTTGTCAGCCTGGATCCTGTGGCGAAGATAATGTGATGCAGTCATATTCTGTTGGTTAAGAGCAAATCATAGGTGTCACCTACACTCCAGGAGAGGGCATTATAGAAAAGCTTGCATCACTGTGGGATCATCCTAGGATGTGTTTACCGCTGAACTTTAGTTAACTGATTCTGTTAAGGGGTAATATATACCTACTAAGGAAACCCTTGCTTTATCCTGAAAACTAGTTATAGACATCTAGAATATTTTATTTCTAATAGAGATTAGCATGGGAAAGTCTTAAGGCGACTAGAGTTCAGATGCCTATAAATTAAGATTATACCTCATGGCATTTTCATAAATATATCAGAGAACTGGTTGTGTCTTGATATTTGAGAACAATGTGCTCCTGATATATTTTTTTAATTTCTGATATATATATTTCTTAAACTGTTGAACAATATTTTGCTTGAATGTCAATGGACATTTAAGAAAGGAGTTGGTTAAATCTAATATCCATTGTTCTGCTTTAGAATTCTGTTTCCTCAGGAGTTATCTCCTGCTTATAGTTCATATAGAGAAAAAAAAATTCATTTAGTAATCACTTCCCATGTTATAGTAAAATATTTTTTTTGTGTAAGCAGATTTAAATGATATTTATTTCTTTATTTCTTTATGCTAATAAACTAGGAGAGACTTGCTGGCAAGATCAACAGACCTTCCAGACCATAGTCCATGTATATATGAAGTAATCACTGTAAATTAGGCCATACTTGCTGTAATTTACCTTGATCTCCAGGCATGTTTTTTTTTTTTCCTTTTATATTTCAATATCCCTTTTTAGTTTCTTGGTCAAATGAATATTGTTAAACATTTCTCCAGAACTTTAAATTTAATCTTAAGGTTCGCTTTGAAACAAATCCTGACAATTGTCTTGTGTGATTGTATATAATTTTATCTATAGATAATTGAGAATAGTGGAGAAAATATTGACAAGAATGGGAACACTGGTATTTTCTCCCTTCTTTCTATTTCTATCAGAAATGGTTTGTGTCATAATGATAAATTTAGACCATGATTTCCAATAGAGATACTAGTTATCTTCTTCAGTCCTTTGCTAACCTCTGGTATGCAATTTAGTTATTTAGAATGCTTCTCCGTGTTCAGATGTCTTGTTAACATTTAAGTCATTTCAAAGCAATGTTCTGTTTCTTGAAAGTCAGGCAAAATTCTTCCAAAGATGTGACAGTTTTTTTTTTCTTGTCAATAGATAATAGATGAGATTGTAGTGACAAACTGTAAACAGAAAAGATAATGTCGCAAAAAATCATATACAAGTTGTAAGAAGAAAAAAAATTAAAATTTAGATCTCTTTGAAAGTTAAAGATGAATGTTTCCAAGTTCTTTCATTGTTTTTGCTCTATTTCTCTTAAGAGAGCAATGCTTGAAATGGACAGGTTCTTATATCCTAATTGTTTCTACCTTTTTTCTTTTAAAAAGAATCACTTCTTTTCATCTTATTTCAAGCTTTCTGTCCTTTATCATTTTAAATCATACCTATCTTACCTGTGTTATCTCAGGCAATCCTTGAGGCAATTCTAGCCACAATGACTAGGTATAGTTTGTAGCCATTAAACTTTTTCTTAACTTCCACACTTAGAATTTCTGTTATTTCTGGGTGTGCCTCCAGTGGCCACTGGTACTGAAATCACCAGATAATGAGAGAGTTAGACAATCTGGTCATTAGGCTCAGGATAGTCTCAGGCTTATCCAAGTCTTTTGAAATTAAAATCCTCTTTTTTGTGAGTTTTCCTCTGCCACTGCCCAAAGTCCTAAGCTACCCTTCTCACCAGCAGCTCCATGATGCTTTGGAAGAGTTTGCCCTCGACCCAGTCTTTTACTTTTTTGTGTCCTTTTCAGCTTTTCCATCGCACCCGTGGAAATACTGCTTCATAGTTACTATTCCTTGTTCCCTATCCTCTTCTCCAAGGGTCTATCTGCCCCTTTATCTTAACAGAAAGAATCCTCTTCCGTGATATCTTTTCCTCTGTAGCTTTTTCAAGTAAAGTTATTTTTTCAAAATCTGAAACCCAGGGTGAGATGCAGAATTAGTGTCTTTGTCACTTCTTATTGGCATGTCAATACATTTACCGCTCTATCATTGTCTAGAAAGTACTGCTCTTCTTACGTTCACACCTCTTAACTTTCTTCTTTGCCTCACGCCGTCAATCACCAAACTCTCAGTCACTCTTCCTCGTTTAGCAGACACTTGACTGAGCTTTTGGCTCGCAGTTCTCCTCTCATTCCAAGGCCTGCCATTATTCTGAGTAATTTCATTATTCACACAGAAGACCTATCCAATTCAAGACTGCTCCTTTTCCTCACTTCATACCTCCATAGACACATACATTCAAGCTACTTCACACATGCCTTCCCACAGTCACACCCTGGACCTTTTCATCTTCTAAAATTGCTCCACTTCCAAAATCACTAATCGGATCGCCTAACTTATGATCACTTTTTCTCTTTCTAGTCTACACATGGCTCCTTCCACAATCGACTTCCTACATTAGGACTGCCACACTCACTGAAATATTTATTGTAATAAAATAGCCCATTTTTACTTCCTTTCCTTCATCTCCTTTCTTAATTTAATTTTCAGTAATAATCTTACCATACCTGTACCCTAAACTTCCTTACTCTTCTCTCATTTTTTTAACCCTCTGGAGAACTCTAAACAAGGATAAGCCCTACTATGATCTTCCTTCTGGCCTCCCTGACTACCTGGGTCCTGGAGGCAGGCGCATCACAGAGAAAGTATCACTGTAAATTCATGATCACTCTCTTCGGCTTGGCCTTTAATCCTTCCCAGAAATTCATTACCCATGGAATTTTCTTTGTCTCTTCTAATTTCAACAAAAACTATTTCAGCTCTTCCCCACCACCATCAAACTTCATAACGTCCACATTTTCTTTCAATTCCTCAATAAATGTCTTTTCTCACTATACAAAAATGTAGAAGTCACCTCTAACTGCCCTGCTGCCGAATGTACCAGTCTACCTGCATTATTTTCCAATCTGTCATCCTTCTCTCCTCCTCCTCCTCCTCCTCCTCCTTCTTCTTCTTCCTTCTTCCTTCTTCTTTCTTCCTTCTTCCTTCTTTCTTCTTTTTTTAAATAACAGAGAAGTTTTTTCAGTGCCTGTTTGAGACCAGAACTTCCGATCTGTTTTCATACCCTCTTGCTATCTTATCTTTTCAGGAACCTTACACTATCAGGATTCACTGTCTCTCCTCTCCTCCCCTCTCTCCTCTTCCTCTCCCCTCCCCTCCCCCTCCCTCTCCCCTCCCCTTCGCTTCCCTTCCCTTCTCTTTTCTTCCTACACCTCCCCTCACTTCTCTCTTCTCTTATTTTCTCCTCTCCCTTCCCGTCTTCTTTCCTCCTCTCTGTGCTCTGTGTGTGTGTGTGTGTGTGTGTGTGTGTGTGTGTGTGTAATTTGTACACACACACACTTCTGAACACACTTTTAAAACCTCATTATTAACCTGTTTTCTTATTTAAACTAACATAACAACAACAAAACTTTGTTGTTTCCCCCGCTCAAAACAAATAAAGGGCTTCTTAAGATGTGACACATGGCTATTAATGATCATATCTATGTTTATCTCACCAATTTCAACTCACTCTTCCCTGCTCATGCTGTACCTTATAGCATTACAGAATTGTTTTCAGTACACACACACACACACACACACACACACACACACACAGACTTTCAGTAATTTAATGGTTTTGGGTAGCTGAACTAAATCATTTGCTTTCTAGGAAATTTGGTTCAGTTTCCCAAATAGTCACGTGAAGAGTATTTTATTCATTGACATATGGATTATTTATCAAGCCTAAAACAACTGCTTTCTCAGTTACTATCCCTATCCCCACCTCATTTCACCTCACAGAATGATTATTTTATTCCTTAGCGTTGTGGGTTGCGGAAAGAATGGGCATTTTCAAAAACTTCCTTAGTAATTCTTTATTGTTCTACCCTACTAAAAAATCACCAATATAAACTCAACCTAATGGATACCAATATAGTGGAACGAAGTAGAAAAAGTAATTTTTACTTGCCAGCTAAATCTTGCCATCTACATTTTCCTTCCATATTAGTTTACCTTAAGTAGCTGCCCCTCTGCTTTACATCAACTGCTAAGATTAATTTATTAATTACACAAATATCCATAGAATGTCTGTATAATATGATAGTGTACTATGTGCTGGTAATACAAATGATGAGAAAAAGTACACAGTCTCTATTCTCAGTGAGACTAAAGTCTACTAGAGGAGTCATATTAATCAAATAATCAAGTGATGATACATAATTATGACTAGAGATAGGTTTAGTGAGGGAAATAATCAGTTATGTAAGGAATATATCACATATATCTGATTTATACTGGGAGTCAAGGAAAGCTTCCTCAAAAATAATTGGCTATGATACTAAGGATGAATAAATTAACACAGAGAGAGGGAGGAGGAAGATGTTCCTGACAAAGAAAAACAGTGCATACAAAACCAGGCAGTGGAAATGAACAGGCAAATCCCAGGGAATCAAGGTCAATGTCATGAAAAGCAGAGACCACAGTGTGAGAACAGAGACCGCAGAGGTAGCAAGGAGCCAGACAATTGGGGTATTCCCAGCAATTATAATAAGTTTGGTCCCTTTATTTCTAAGATCAGTGATATCTCATTAAAATATTTTTACGCTCGGTAGGTGTCTCGTGATTGGTGTTTTAAAAATTCTGGTTGTAGTACAAAGGATATATCATAGGGGAAAAGTAAGATATGGAGAGAACTGTTATTGGTCAATTCTATATTCTAGGCTGTTCTGGTTAATTTTATGTGTCAACTTGACTGGGCTATAGAATGCCCAAATAGCTGGTAAAACACTATTTCAGTGTGTTTTTGAGGGGATTTCTAGAAGAGATTGGTATTTGAATTGGTAGACTGAGTAAAGAAGTTCTCCCTCACCAACGTGAGTAGGCATTGTGTGATTTGTTGAGGGGCTAAGTAGATATTTACACTCTTAGTTGTCAGACCTTTGGATTCAGACTGGACTTCCATCATTAGCCCCCAATTCTCAAGCCTTTGAACTTGGACTGAGACTTACAGCATCAATTTCCCCATTTCTAGCATCTTTGGATTCCCACTGAATTAATCAGTGGCTTTGCTGGTCTCCAACTTGCACATTGCAGATCCAGGGACTTCTGTGCCTTATCCTCTTTCTTTCTTGTCAAGCTTATTTTCTTCTACTTGGCTCTTAAACCTTAAAATTTCTTAAGACTTAATCTAGAATCGCTTCTACCCTTACTCAGTATTCTTTTTTCTGAATAACTTCACCCATGACATAACCTTAGTTCTCAAATATAAAATGATGATCTCTAAATTATATGCCTTCAGCTCAGTCTTCTCTGAACTTCAGACCTACCTGACTGCCAACTTAACATAGCTGCTTAACTATCCCAAAGTACATCAGATTTATCAGAAAACAAAATTAAAATCTTTATCACCAAATTATTGCCCATTTTTGTAAAATGGCTCCTTAATTTACTTGTTAAACAAGAACACTGAGAGCGATCCCTGACTCCTTTACTCGCTCAACTACCATGTCAAACCCACTCTGCTTTCTTTTCTAACTATTTCATGACTCAGTTTGCTTTATCTTCAATATCACCATAATAATCCAAATTACTCTTGTCATTTGCCTATGTATTAGGGTTCTCCAGAGGAAAAAATCAAATACATATACATATATTTAATCAAACCTATATAAGTTTTTATAAGAATTGTTTCCTGTGATTATGGCTTGTTAGTGATAAAAGGAGGAATGGAAGTGTTGGTATTCCAGAGGTGACTTCTGTATATTTTGCTTTAGTTAAACAAGCAAAGATGAGGGTCTATACTTGGTCATTTGCTGTAAGAAGGGAAGGAATTCAAAGAAATATTTTAGTGAATTAGATTGTTAAGAGTTGGTAATAGACTAGATGTGAAATGTTAGGAAGGAAAAGGAATCAACAGTGACTTTAGATTTCTCCTTATCTAACTGGGTAATTTTTGTAAATTTGACATTTAAAACATAGGAATAGAAAAAGACTGAGAGAGGGAATGAGTATAATGAATTCAATATTTGATGTGTTGATTTTTTAACATCAGAGTTATTAAAGTATAATTTATATGAAAAAATAAACATTTTGGGGGGGCGTACAATTCTGTCAGCCTTGAAAAAAATATATTTAGCCACATAAACACTACCAAAATCAGGTTATAGAAGACATTTATCTCTCATTATGTTCACTCATATCCTTTTACAGTAAATCTCTTCACTGACATCCAGCCTCTGGAAAACACTAAACTGTTTTTGTTCCCAAACTTTTGTCTTTCCAGAATGTCAGAAAAATAGAATCATACGGTATATAACTTTTTAATCTCACTGCCTTCACTTAGCCTGTTGCTTTTGAAACCCATGAGTGCTGTTCTATGTATTAGCAGGGGTTTTTTTTTTTAAATTTTTTAATTTTTATTTTTTATGATGAGTAGTATTCCATTGTATACTTAGGTTACAATTTGTTTATTCATTTACTAGTCGAATGATATTTGTGTTATTTCTAGTTTTTTAGTGATTATAAATATACTATAAACTTGCATGAAAAAGTCTAAACTTAGAAAAATTGAGGTTAGCTGATTAAGACTTTAAGAGCTCTCTATCAGCTTATGGCGAATACATAAAACCTATGAAGTATGTGCGGAGTAAAATGAGTGAAGGACCAAAAAGGAAATCCTTAGGAAATCACCTTTTAAAAGGCAGACAAGGAAGACGAAGTGCCGACAGAGACAGAGAAAGGATAATAGGTGTAGCTTACATCATAAAAAGTGTAGGATCACAGAAACCCAGAGAGAAGAGTTATAAGAGGTCAAACAGTTTTTAAAAAGAAAGAGACGCAGAGAACGTCTCATGAGGAAAAAGCCAAGACAAAGTTAACCATGGCGAGCTGAGTTGGGTAGTTCTATCACCATTAAAGAAACAAATTTAAAATAATTTCATGCGGGGAATCGAGCCTATCTTCAGGTTTAAATATCTTCCAGTTTAGAAGATTGCCTTCAAAAGTTTTGTTCATCTACCAGGACTACTACCTTTGCTGATCTGTCTTTAACTCAGGTAGGTGAAGGTTCCAGCAAAAGGGGTTCAACGAAGTTGAGAATGAACAGAAAAAATGATTTCTTTAAGAAGACTGAATTCTTCTGAGAACAATGCAAATAGATTTAGACGTGCACACTCGCTCAGTTAAGCTTTCATTTGAGACGAAAGTCATGGGTGACACCTTTATTACAGCTTTGGGAGAGATCCCGAGCAGGGGACCCAGCGAGGCCAGGCCCGGCTTCTCAACCAACAGAAACTATGACATGACAAGTGTATTCTTTTAAGCTGTTAAGTTCTGGGACAATTAATAACTAATATGTGTCCTGACTCCACATTCAGTGAAGTCATTTTGGTAGCTCAAGATTGCCCAGGGTGGACATTTCTGACACTAAAATTGGTCAATACTTAGGGCTTTTACTCTCCTTGGAGAACTGGTGGTTAAATATTTACTAGCACGTAACCGCATATAAAATCAAGAATTTTAGAATTCAGAGAGCAGGGATTCCTTAGATAGGTACAAAAGTTCAAGAATGAAATTATGTGTCTGGAGAAGGAAAAGGATTAGCCTCAGAAAGCTTTTGAGCAGCAGGCAAAGGGCGCCAAGAATAGAGATTAGGAGAGAATGGTAGATGTCTTACGCGCCTCAGGCTTGAGGCCAGAAGTGATCTCTTCAGGTAGGTGTGCAGGCTGAAGTGTGAGAATACAGTGGCACGTACTCAGCAGTTATTACATGGAACATGAACTGGTGAGCAATGTAATATCCTTTCTCTTTTACTTTCCAGCAAGTAAAATTATTACTATTAAATCATCATTTTAAAAATAGCACTGATACATAGCATTTTACTGACTGTAAAACTCTTCTTTTTTTAAAAAAAAAAAAAAAACCTGAATATTATACAGAATTGCCCAAATTGAAAAATCTAGACTAGAGGGTTAGTTCAGATTAAAACAATAAAAAGCACAAAATGAAATTAGTAATTGGGATTTGTCTAATAGCAAATAAATATGCCACGTTCATTTAGAATTGCTTTTCTTTAATGTGGGATATTTTAGTTTAGATTCACATGTGTACCCTTAATGATAATTGTGAGGTAAACTTCACACTGCTATCTTTGTATTAAAATTAGAGAAGCATTTTGGTTTTGCTGCAGTTTTGTTTATTAATTACATCTACGTATATATGACTCATCATTTGTGGTAGCAAGCTGTTACTTAAAAGATTAAATGATAAGATGCTCTAACGAGCAAGGGATAGAATGCGGGGGCAGCGTTGGTATACTGATGTATTGATACTCAGGGAAGCAGACTGTCAGCCAGGCAAGAAGTGTCAGTGATGTCTGTCAGCGTGAAGTAGAATTTGGTATTCAGAAGAGACATTTTTCAGTTTCCAGGGTAAGAGGAAGGTGAATGTGTAGTAAGAAGACGGAAAAACTCATGCCACAGGCACTGGAGAACTGGCCACATTATAAATATGGGACTGAAGCCAGCACAGGGGAGAAAAGTGGGGGAGAGCGTCAAGTTAGACTCAGGAAGACGACAGAAACTCGATTACACAAGTGAGCTCAAGGCTAGACCCAGATTAACGGTGGGGGTCTGGGCTGGCTGTCGATTCTGTTCTAGAGTATTGGAGAGAGCTTCTTTCCGGTCCATGAGCTGTAACAGCCAGGATTGTTCTTCAAAGAGCGAAGCAAGCTGACGCTGCAGAAGAGTTCAGAGTGCTTAGCAGTAAAGAAAAGCATATGGTCAAGGACAAATGAGTTTCATGGTCTCAGTCTGAGTTTAATTATTTGCCTGCTAATGATCGTTACACCTTATAACATTTTTTCGCTTTCATTTCTATGGGCAAATACAAATTTTGATGAAATATGAGCAAAAGTCACTTTTGTCCAATATTCTTGAAATTTTAGGACATGCTATCTTTGAAATATAAATTTTAAAACACTTCACGGCCTTTCTGTTGAAATAACAAATTCAGTAGCAGTCTTTTGTTTTTAAGTTTTTATCTGAACATTTTGAACTAAGTACTTTGGACTGATTGATTCTTGGATTTAACGGCTCCAGAAATTTAATCAATATGTTCTCTTTTCCCCTCTCATCATTGATGAAGCTGGTAAAAGAGCCTGAAAGGACATAATATTGGTCCCAGTGACACATATAAGACCCTTCCAATCAACAAGATAAACTGTTATTTGTCACTACTCTTTAATAACTTTTTAAACAGCTTTCATTCATGTGTTAATGCCAACATACAAAATAGTGTTTATTTTTCAAGTATTACTTCTTGAGATACCCTGTCAAAATTAGTCCCTAAAATTAAATTTACTATCTCTAAAATATGGCTTCTAAAATAATTAATCTAGTCAAATAAAAATATGCTTTCTCTGTTTATAAAGATTTAAAAATGTTTAGATATCAAAATGTACATTAGAATATAGAAACAATTTTCACAAATATCAACACCATTTTGTATATAAAACAGTAAAAGGTGACTTTAATAAAAAGATTATAGATCACAATCATGATAAAAATACAGACATTCTAATTTTTCATTCAACATCCAATCCATTTGATGAGCTTTGTAGTTGAGAGAAAGGAATCTTACGTAAAAGGTTTAGACCACAATTAAAAAATCAGAAAATTATTTCAAGAATATTTTCTAGATAATAGTTCTTATGAAGACCTCTTTCCTGCAACATGTTTTTCTTTTTCAATTGTTTAAAACCCCACAATCCTTTTAGGCAACACCTAAGTAGGTAAAAAGAAGCGATATGCACAGATAATTTTGGTATTAGAAGCCAATTAGCAACTGCATTTCTGAAGAAAACTGGTGACAGTGGTAACACCCAAGAGTAGGCCTTTTTTGATGTTTTCTCTTGTAGGTAGAATAAGCTTGATATTGATTGCCAATAGACATTCACTGTTGTTGTTGTTTTTTTTTTAAGAACTTACATAGTGCCATCTATCTGCCACTAGTCTAAGCTGACTTATACAGCCATTTTATGAATAATGGCATTTTATTTTAGAGACACAGTTTACTGGTTTGATTATATAGTCAAGCATTAGTCTATGTTCAGCTTTATTGTCTGTTTTTAAGGTTTTAAAAATACATTCTTGATCATTTTTCAAACTCAGTGCTATTTTAAGACCAAGGTCCTTGCTAAAATTAAAAAATATATATATAATGAAACGAACACTCTCTGTCGTTTCAAATGACATTATTTTCTATGAATTATCCTAAATTATAAATACAGCTTTTTATTTTATTGACAAATAAATAATCATATCCAAAAATAAATATGAAGCCTGTGCCTTGGAAATTATCTTTCCAAGATTTTTATGGCTGCATGTTTTCCTGTGAATAAGCAATTTATAACCAGAAGAGATTTTAAATATTAAATAATTATACTGTGTTGGTCCATGAAGTTAAAACTGCTCCTTCAAGCAGGAAAGAATAAGAAAAACACATTAAGAGAGGAATTTGATAATGGAGAAGACAGTAAAAGAAGACTTCAAAATTTTTCTCATCAAATACTTTAAGCCTCAATATGGGTAAGACCAAACAAGAAAATGTTTTCTACCTTATAATAAAAACTCTTTTGTTTCAAGACATCTTTTCATGAATTGCAAGACAAACAATACTAATGAGGTACGTGCCGATTGACTGGAAAGTTCTCACTTGGTTAAGCTGGCCAGTTGCACTGAGTTTTGCCTCATTGTCTCTAGCACAGGAAATTGCCAATAACCAGAAAAAAAAAATCAAAGTAAAAATTGGTGCTTATTAGACACTTGGAGCAACGTAGGTCAGGCTGTCAAGAGCACACTAACAAGATGATCCAGGAAAGACCGCCAATTTGGTGGTGCAGTGTCTTCTCTTCGTTGCTAAAGCTTTCAGAAGGCTTTAAAGCTAGTTGGAGTATTGTCTCAAGATGGTTATAGGCCCAGGGTTACCCTTTACTATCTCCCGTTTCACTTTTTTTTTTTTTTCTGTACTTCTCTGTCAATAAATATGAAACACTCTTACACATACACAGTGACATAAAAGAAGTGGATATATTTTTATCCATTTCTTTAATAGTAAGCAGCACTAGAACGGAATACTCTTTTGTACACGTTTGTCATAGTCTTCTAAGGCTTAGCACTGCGGGGAAAGTCGATTTGGTTCAAATACTTGCATTACCTTGTGTGATGTCAGGCAAGTTGCTCAACCACTCTAAGTCTCAGTGTCCTTATATGTAGATTAAAGGTAACAATATGCACCTTACCAAATTTTTATGAGGATTCGATGGATAAAAAATACATAGTGTTGGTTAGTTCTAAAGTCAATTGAGAACACACCTCTTATTGTTGATTATGTTGTCAGTTCCCCTGCCCTAAACTTTATATTCTAAGTTGGCAAAACATTTCAAGCACACAAGATCTCACCTCCAAGTACTAAAATACTTAAACACAAGTGTAAAGCCACATGCAACACATTAAAATGTAGAAGACCTACAGATGAACTCTTCATCTTTTGACACCCACTTCAGACCTAGAATGGAATAGAGATGAGTTCTTTGGTTTATCTTTACAGATTTTTCCTTTACCTGGGATTTATCTCTGTAATCTTAATACGCATAGTTCATTTAACTTGTTTTATAACACCTTATGGCTTGAATGTTTAAACAAAATTATAAAGCGTATGGGAAGTGTGAGATGTAGTTGAAATCCATTTGTGACATGTGTTATAAGAGTTAGGGAAGTGAGAGTCATGTGATTCGCTCAGGAGACGTAGTATTTTATCTCTGGTATAACATTTAGAATGTTCTTCAGCTGCTGAGAAAGTCACACAGAACGTGTGGCTTGCCTCTCGTTTCAGTAGTCAACACGCGTACGACAGTACCACGGCCTGAGTAACACTGAATGCCTCGGTTTCACAAGGGTGTTATACTGCTGCTCCATAAATTTCACTGATTAAAATACTCTTGAATCGGATTGTGTCTAATTCAACAAGTAGCCCCATATTGCACCTACGATTTACATTTCAAATAACGGCATTATGCTGCCAATGATACAGCTTAGGCAGGGTTCTTGTTGGGGCAGGGGAAAAACACAAAAACAAACATGCACCACCACAGCATAGTTTCATGAATAATACTCCCATTATGTAATATTGCTCATATTTATAATCAAATTTGTGACATTTTAATGCCGCGTAAACTTTGTTGATGTATATGTATACGTCATATTTTTCAATTGAATTTATAAATTGTCAAAAATGTTAATATTTATTCAGAGCAAATGATTTTTTTTTTAAATCTAGATATAAGGAGTTAAATTTTTTAGTTATATTGGTACTCAACAACTTCACCTTTGTGTAAAAATTAGTAGGTTCTGTCTGAGGAACTACAATGATTAATACCTGATAGCAACAGACATTTTAAAACATTAATCCTGGGGTTAGAATTCAACCAATATCAAATGCAAGGAGAAGCAGCCATGCCTGAAAAGTAAGCAATAAAGAATACTATCAAGAAAAAATTTCTAGTAAAAACTTCAATTTTAATACATCGAAGAGCATATAATTCAGATTATTTTTATTTTGTTTACCGACAGTTCAAACTAAATTACTTACTTAATTTCTTATCTAGGAAGATAGTAATTTGAAAGAGGGAGTCATGCAAAACATTTAAATTGTAGAAGCGGTCGCTAAAAACGAGAAGCCTATTGCAGAATGTGTAATAATAAATGCATTCAACAAATATTAGTTGTGCTTCTACTGCATAAATAGACTGAGATGCAAAGATAAACGAACATCTTTGGCCTTAAAATAATTAAGAATTGATTAATTTTGTTTCTAATCTTGTTTATGGAAAAAATGAAAATTCGACGCATGAAACAAGTTCAGTTTTATTATCTGAACAATTTTCTTAGGTAAATATCCTTCTAAGAATCAGACAATTTAGATGATAATACACACTTATTGTCTACTACTGTAAGTGACAGTGGACAAGGCTGCGATACTGAACCTTGACTTCATTTCGGAGAAATTTTACCACATTTCCTCGGATACGTAATTATTCCACGTCTGATACACTTGTCATAATTTTAAGTCTATAACTCCTACAAGTGAATTTGTCTTAACACTGCATCTGCCCATCCATTGTGTGCATCGCTTCGGTCATCTCTCCTCGCTGTTTCTATTTAGTGCCCGCCATGTTCCAGGTACCCTATTGTTGAATTCTAAAGAGGACATAAGGATGAACAAAATACAGTTTCTTTTTAGAAGGTGTTATTAATTCTAAATATGGAGACTAACAAGTAAATAATGCACTATAAAAGCTATAATGGAGATAGAAAGGAAATTACTGATGAGAAAGTTGGCATAAGCATCTCTACCTATAGCAGCTGGGAAAAACTTCGTAGGAGATGTGAACACTGAGCAAGGTACTGAAAGATGATTAGGAGTTTGCCAGATGGAGAACAATTGGAAAGAGAGTATTCCAGAGTACGGAACATAAAGAGTTTTGCAGTAATGGGAAAATTTACAAAATACTGAGAAATATGAAACTTTTGTTTAGGTAGAGAACCTAGAAGTATATTTAAAAAAATAGCCAAGGGCATGGATTATTTCACATGAAATGATTAATTGGATCTGTGTATTGTCAATAGGGCAGACATCAAAGAAATTATTAGAGCTGTCGTCCTCCAGACTTATCACTTTGGAAAAAGGCCCCCATCAGTCGCCTCTCTAAGTATTGAAAACTGTTATTCAAATTATTGAAAATAGCTAATGTCAACTTGTTTCCTCTGGTTATTTTTGTTGTTGTAGTTGTTGTTGTTACACAGAGAGTTTTATCAGCTGCCAAGATACTCGTAATATCTTATGTTGCCAGCACACTTATCCGCTTCCTAGGGAACAGATAATACCAAGTAGGAAGAGGTTGTAAAATGTGAGGGTCTTCTCCTCTAAAAAGAGAGAAATACTCATGAATACCTAAAATAATAAAATTGGTAGATAGATATTTATATGGGGACTACTATATACCAAAAATGATGCAAAGTATAAAACTATACACTTCTAGAGTTAAAAAAAAAAAAATTACGGTCATGACATCTTCTTCCACAATTAAGAAATTTTCTCACAACATTCTGCAAATGCTTAATCAATATTTTATCATTTCCCCCATGTTCACCTATTTTAAGGAAATCCATTTACCAATCTCTATCACTTAAATGTCCCCCTTGAGTTTGGAGAGAAAAATGAGCATTTTACTTCCATAGGTCAGTTAAATGATTTCTGAGTATTTGCCAGCACATATTATTTTTCTGGTTTGGTTTGAGTTCCCCTCACTAGCACAGAACCAGAATAAGGATTCCAGTTCAGGAAGTCCATTGGGAAGTGATCCCAGTAAGACTGATAGAGAAGTGGGCACATGGGACAGGAAGGAAAGGAAGCCAATAAACTTGGTGCCAGCAAGCCAGTTATTCACCACTGTGGACAACTGGAGCTCCATCCTTCTGGGAGAACGCTCCAGAGTTATCCCATTTGAGGGACACGGAATCTACGATTTATGTCCACTGACTCCCCTTTTGTCATGAGTTTAGGCCTGTTTTCCAGGGCTTTAACTCTGTATCACTTCCGGCTTACACTGCCAGCAGCATCAGCCTGATTCCTTGTCAAGGAAGAAAGAAAAATCAACTTACAGGGATGAATGCTGAGCAGCCGTGGGTAGGGCACTGACATGGATTCTGTCATAAGTCTTGCTGGGTTTTTATCTAAAGCCTATGAGCCTGTTGCTTTTTAATTAAACAGTGGGCCAGTTAGATACAGAGATTGAATAATTTTTATACTGTTGCTATTAGTAAAGTACAAAATATGGGCTCTGCTTTTTTTTTTTTTTAATGTCTTCTTTGCACGGAAATGTAATCTGTCTCTCCTTTACTCACTGATCCTAGTTTTGACCTCTGGAAATTTTTAGAATAAGCCTACTTTCCTTTATATGCAGTAGGCTTTTGAATAGTTAAAGATTTTTAAACACACTTTCCAAGCTAAATATTCCACATTCTCTCAACATCTCTGCAAATATGGGTTTGGGGACCCATCCCCACTTTGCTCCCAGTGCCTACACTCTGCTGAGTTTGTTCTATAAACTAAAGGTGTAGAAGGCTCACCCTATAGTTTTTTTTGGTTTGTTTTTGTTTTTGTTTTTGTTTTTTTGGCGGGGAGGCAGGGGACAATAATCAACTGCTGGGTCATATTGATGCCATGTTTACTTAAATGTCTTCCATTTTTTCCCTAAAACTGCAATACATCGCAGTCTCTTTCAACTGGAACTTTTATATTTAATTGTCAAATTAAACAGGGATATGTGAAATTTAAATGAAAACTTTAAATGTCATGTCTCTGTTATCCAAAAAGTTAACCATCCCACTGAGATTATTGCATCCTGACAATATTCTAAATGTGGCTTCCATGGCTGCTTCTGATCTGGGACTGAAAATACTTCCCCGGACAAGACAAGGGATACCGACTAACACATACTGCTAGAAGTTTGTTTCCAGATTGAACATAATCCATGGTCAGCTCTTTTTGGCCAAATGTGAGACTACCCGTGGGTACCGTTGTTGACTATCATGTAAGAAGGTCATGAGAGATTCTGTCAAATACCACCTTCCCAAATCATTTTGTACTGAACCCCATGGCTGGGTCTTCTCCACTCATAAAGTGTGCTGTATGTTCCTTACTCTCCCTTGTTTGTAATGAATTTTTTTTTGTTGTTGTTAATTCAGTTTTTACTGAATGGAATGTAAGTCATGCAAGAAGTGACCTTATTATGCAAATAAGACTATTAAACGAAGATGCAAAAGATGTTATCCATTCTTCAAAATATTTAAAAATAACATAAAAAAATTTGAGGATACTGAAAATAAGAAACATATACAAAAATCACTAAAAGGCCAAATTTATGCTAGTTAAAGACACTCGTTAAACTTGTGCATTATAATAAACTAACATATAGAATTTGTTGCTGCTCATTGTCTGAGCACAGCGAGTATTCACTAGTTTGACTTCTTTTTTTCCTTAGTTGCTACTCATAGTATGACTCCATGGAATATATATAATCTTGTCATTCCACAGAGTAAAAGTTTCCTAAGGGCAGGAACTGAATCTTAATCACTAAGGAGCCTCAGATTCTTCCTAGCATAGCATCTGGCACTGATAATCTATTTATTCAATAAAGATAGAATAAATTAATGTTCATGAGCGTCTTGGGTTGCTAACTACAAGTTGTACCACCCCTACCACTAGCCCAGATAGCTAAATTAATAATCCTGTTGAATGGACTTCTCTCATAGTTTTCATCTACATGTTGGAGTGTCTGCTAAAATAATTTTGGTTTTGGCACGGTAGATATTAAACTGGCAGTATTTAGCCAGCAGGCTTAGTAGCTTATTAAGGCAGCTCCTGGAACTTAATGAGAAATCCATGTCATCAGCACAGAAGTAGGTGCTTGTCTTCCTATTTCCTGTGGCAGGAAGGTATTCATTCAGATCATTTTAAAGCTGTCTCAAATTATTTTGAAATAAATTAAAAAGAAATAGGGCCAGGACACAAGTCCTTTTCTTGGCTTTTGATTGCAATTTAATGTTGAGAGTCTGTTCCGACCTGCTCTGATTCTCACAGTGGTTTTATGGTTCAGACATTGAAGGGACCTGCATAGCCTGAGATCTGTGCTGAGATCACATGGTGGCCCATAGTGATTCCTGTCTATAGAATCAAAGACTAACTGTAGATCAATACAGCTGACAAAGGCTTACATTGTTCTCAAATATTTTTCCCGGTCAGGTAAAAATCTCTCCACAAAGCACAAGGTGAAAAATAGGGTAGATGTTTAGCAATGGTCAACAATAAAATAGCTTTTTCTGAGACCCACATTTCTCATATAAAGGGTATTTTGTTGAGGGACCCAGTTCTACAGCATTCCAAAGGAAAATTCTCCCCAGGGAGTTCTTCATCCATCCTTTCTAAATTAGAAGTTTTCTGAACATACTTGCGATTTTTAAATATGCTCTGAGTAAAGACTATTCTCTTTTCAAAACACATCTCAAATTATTTAGATTCATCTATATAAATCCTAGAACCTAGCACAGCATCTTAGTGCCCACAATTAACAGATACACTTTATCTGTTACGATTCCTTGAGGTGTGAGAAAACCCCTAACGAAAACCAGCATTAAAACAGTGTATTGGCTCACTTATCTGAAAAGTCCCACAGTATCGCTAAGTTCAGCCCAAATCTAATTCAGTAACTCAGGTGATGCTGCCTCTTTCTCTTTCTCTGCTTTCTGTGGTGTTGGCTTCTGCTTGGTCCTCATAAAATCTCACTTCTTGTCTATTGAAGTGTTGCCCCTCTCTGTGCTTTTCCACCTGGTCCCTTCTTTATACAGAGATAAATGGAACAATCAATCAATTTCCAGTGATTCTCTACACTGAAACCATGGCTTTAGTTTACATTCTTCCTCAAATGAGCAACGGTTACTTGACAGTTTTGAAGTTCTGTTAGAGCCATGACTTAGCTGTTTCTGACAACTATTTGTTCATAAAATTTAACTGAGTAAATTTGAAGATCTAATTGGCTTTATTAAAAGATTCACCACTGGTCAGGATCTCACCAGCAAGCAGAGAGATACTCTGAGGGGTTACACAAGGTGGGAGGTGTTTATAGAAGGGAGGGTGGGACAAGAAGGTCAGCAAGGAAGGAAAAGGAAGTTCATTGGAGGAAAGTAAGAGTTTAGGTTACAAAAGCTTCTCATTGGCTGAGCTACAATGTTTCCATTGGTTGGGCATGTTGGTGGGCTAGAAGAAAATCTTCTTTCCTCCTGCTAGAGTACTAACATTGTAGTATTTTCTGTCTGAGGGTACAAGGTATGTATGTCTTTATGGTTGGGGTCTGTAAGTGAATTAACTCATGCTGAAATTGAACCTGTTTTCCTGTTTGAAGTAATTGACAATGAGTGTGAGAATGTTGTCTACAAGCCTTCTGATTCTAATTTTAATTAAGGTTTTCTTTATTAGTTTTCACTCATTTTGTGAAGTGGGGAGAACCATTATTATTGTCTTCCTTTCAGAGTTAGGGGCTTAATTTCTTGTTGGGAGGACGTAGTTAATCAGGATCTAAACAAGGATTCAATAAAGTTTCTTATCCTAGACCATACGTACTTTCAGCTCTACGATGTACATCTAAATTGTTTGGAAAATGAGATGACACACTGTACCCACAGGAGCCCAGTCTGTGATTGGGGTTGTACTGATCTGGCATATGCTGGTAATGAACCTGACTGTTCATCTAATGACAGCACCTCCTGTTTCACATTGGAAAAGGTGGCTAAAAATAAATAAAACAAAGATAACATTGACAGATAGTACTTTAAAGAAAAAAGAGATGAAACACTAAAAGGAGACAAAGTGAAAACACAAAATTCAACTGAACAGACAGAATTTCCTCAAAGGCCTAAGTTAAGTCTTTTGTCTGGATTTAAAATAGTTAAAAGCCAGAAGTTAGTGTACTGCCAGCCCAGACTGAGGGCTATTGTAGCGATCAAAGGCTGAGGTTGCATGGAATTTTCTGATCTGCTAACACCAAACATTTGTAGCAAGTGAGGATGGAAATCAAGAAATAACCAAAGGCACAAAGAAGAGTAAGGTTCTTTTTACAAAAGTTAGAAACTTAATCAAAGGTGAAAGGAAGAAATGTAAGCTCTAACAATTTTACAAATTTGAATTTCCTGCAGTTTGAAACAATTTAATCTAATTCTTAGGAACAGGGTGACCATGATTAAAATATTGTTTAAGAGTGAAAGCATTACTGGCTCTCAGAAGAACACTCTTTTAGGTGTATAGGACTTAGCTGATGGTGGTTTCAAACCCTGGCTAGAAAGCGGAAGCATTTGGAACCTCTGTTAAAAATGCAAATGCTCTGGATTCATCCCTGAAGATTTGAATGTAGTACTTTGAGAAGGGGCCAGGAAGAATTGGAAATTTTTAACCTGGGTCCTAAGAGATTCTTAGGAATTGGGTCTGTTCTTGACTAGTGGGAAGTTTGGATTAGGTGAAGTCTCACTTATGACAAAGAAAGCAATATGCAGAATGGCAAATGCCTATTCTAGTAAAGGGATTTGGAATTTGGAATTGAGATTGTTCTGTGCAGTTCTCAAGTGACTATCCATAACGTCAACATATGCAAAATCTTTGTTAGCATTTTATCTACGCTTTAAATAAATTATGACTGTGATAAATGTCTATTTTTTTTCCCAGGACATTGATTTGTCCCTTTTATCAAATGCTATCAAATGTGAAGGCAAATGCAATGTGTTGTCATTGTCGGGCACCCTGACAGTCTTAGCAACATGTTAACGCTTTTACGAATAGAGCTTGATGTGTTTCTGTGTTTATCTTGACCCTTACAGCGACAGAACTTAATAGTACAACTTAGGATGTATATGGCTCTTTTCTTTTTCAAAACGCTTTAGAAATATTAACTAATTTGTGCCCCTTTACACAAATGTTGCACAAACTTTATTACTGCAGGGGAAGAAAATCTGTCAGAAATCTGCTCTGGGAACTGTCGCACAGCATGCCATGGTTTCTGCAGGTTCAGCACTTTGTCAAACTGCCAGTGGACACTGACCGGGAGCAAATACAATTTTGTAAGAAATGCCAAGAAAACCCCAGAGCCGGCAGAATGGAGGTTGCGGGAATCGGAGGTTGTAGGCTCTACCTATGCGGATATAGCCTTCATTTGATAGTCTATTTTTTTTTTTTTTTTTTTTTTTTTTTACAAATTTGGTATAATAAGTGTATTATATGGTAGCTTCAAGTCCAAGTCTGAGAACTGTTAAGGTCTCATTACAAAGTCTCATTGACTTTTCCAAGGAGAAAAATACTTATATATTTAAATGAAACTTTTCTTTCAACTGAGTATTCTTGTTCTTTTGTTTTAACCGTCATGCAAACTGATCTGAAAGTTTCCATTTTGTGGGGGGCTACTATAAAATATTCTAGAATATTCTATAATATAGACTATTGTTATTTTCTGTATCCCCAAATTACCTTTAACTCTCCGTCTGGGTTTAAAGTTGTGTTTCTATCAAACTGAATCATATTTCCCACAACTTCTGTCTGGCTCATGCACAGCCAAATTCATGCTCTAGTTTTATCTTTAAAAACCTCTCTAGACCAATCTTATAGAAAGGTGAAATTCGAATGATATATGATTTTGTAGTATTTCCTTTGTGTGAGTGTTCTCTCACTAATACATTGATTCATTTATTTATTTGGTCAGGCAAAATTTTTTTATAATGAAATGATATATACAAGATACTTAGCCCAGTTGCAAAGTGAGTACTCAGAGAAAATGTTTCCTATTATAATTTTCTATTATAGTTATATATAATATGTAATGGAAAATATTAAGTGTCTAATAGGTGACTGTCACTATTTAACTTGCATTATTTCTTTACACTTGTCCATACTCCTGTTATTCTTATGTAAAGAGCATTGGGCTTGAAAAAAATTGTTTAAACATCTGGATAATATTCACCCGCTTCTATATCTTGGATCCTTCTAAACCTGGCTAAATTATGTCCTTAGTTTTGTTATTCTACAGATTACCCAGTCTTAGGGTGTGCGTTGATTCTCTTAAGCAACCTTTCACATTACCTACAATGAGCCCTGTTGCTTATCCAGCGTTCACTGATTTCTTATTTCTTTCTAATAACATCTGGATTGCTTTAGAACTTTTTCTCATACTCGTGTGTTTCCTCCAAGGCTGATTCTATTTATTAATCTAAGTGGGCATCTTAACTGGCGTAAGCCAGTCAGTGCCTGGAGGTTAGCTTATATCCTTAAGTGGCCCAATTGTAGTGAAGAGAAGGACAGTTTGGAGGGAGAGGCTTGTGGATCAGAACACATGCTTCCCAGTGGCTACTGGTGGCTGTTTTCTGACAGTAAGGGTGAAACTTTAGAAGGAAACTGACCTTGTTGGTGAGGGAAGAAATAAATTCCTGGATAATATCTCTAAAGCACTAAATCAATTAATTCTAACATAATCTATCTTCGGATTGTTATGGCTGAGATAACTATATCATTGAGCCAGTCTGAGTGGAGGTGTTTCCTTCTTGAGCAGAAGACTTTCTTATGGCTCCATTGTGCAACACCCCTAATTTCAGCCTCAGTGATATGACACGTGACCTCTCCTAAAAGACCCCTCTAATCTCAGCGGCCTCACAATGTGGCATAGGATTGTAGACTCACAGGCTAAGGGATCTTAGTGTCATTTCATCCAATCACATATCTGATATTTGACCCTTTTCTATATAATCCACATGAAAAGGACCTCTGAACTATACTATTATGGGAATACACATCTTTTCAAGCTGATACATTTTATCTTTGAGAAAAAGAGTTCAAAAGATTTTCTTTAGTTGAACCAAGATAGATCACTATGGCAAAACTTTTAATAAATTTTCATTTAATCTTCAGAACCACCATATGAAGAGAGTTATTCTTCCTGCTGTTGTTTTTATTATCCCTATTATAGAGCTGAGGAAACAGAGGCTTAGAGGAGTTAGGTAAATTGTCCATAGTTACAAGGCCAATAAAGATTGCAGCTCATACTTTAATTTTGTCAGATTCCTAAGCTAAGTGATGTGCTCTGTAATTATTCTCTGAGTGTGCTTTTAAACCAGTGACTAATTCATTTGCTTTTTTCTTTTTCTTTCACAGAACTTTCATCACTCCATCCCTTTGTAACTCTGTTTGAGAATCTTTGTCAGTTGCCTGCTCACCAGTGATACACTGTCCCTCACCTTTTTTCAATCACAATTCTAATAACTTGGCAAAATATTTTTGGTATAATTTATAATAATATGAAGATAAATATAATGTAAATATAATTTATCTCAGAAGATGACAGTTGAAAGAAAAGCCAGGGACAAGATCTAATGACTTCACACTTGATCTGAATCATCGCAGACACACACACACACACACACACACATCAGAAAGGGTGTAAGTGTATGTGTATATGTGAGACAGGGAAGAAGACATCATGAGTGACTGGGAGTGTACGTGTGAGTGTGTGGGTATATTTGAGTGTGTGTGCGTGTGCACAAGTAGGTTGCAGTTAGCAAGAATCACTTTTAACCCCATCTTTTCCCAGTTTCCATACTTGATATGTATATCCAGAGTATTCTAGGTTTTGCTGCCCAGATATTGTTTTCATATAGAAATTAACAAATCAGTAAATCTTAAACTCCTTGGCGAGGTCAGGAGAGATTCAGAATTAATTTATCACTCCTATACCCTAAATTAGTATAGAAGTGTCAGACTATTTCTACAGAGTGGCTAAAATTTCTACAAATTATTTCTAGAAGCAATGAGCATTCCAAGTTTTCAGGGTCCATTTTCAAAACCAGGACAGCTTGCTGAGCCAGCCCTGCTGGGTCTCAGTACTTCTGTCTGTCTTCTACCCTCTGGAAGGGTTTCCCCCACACTGCATTCCAGAGAGCTCTACTGCCAACACTGACTCACAGTGTCAGTTGTAAAATTCAGCTCCTCTGGCCTGCACCTTGCCTCGTTTTCCTCACATGTTTGCCACTTTATTTTATATGGGTTAATTCTTCTCATATCCCCCGTTTACCTTGCTGCCAAAGCAGGTAGGTGATTAATGACAATTCACACAGCAAATTAGGGCTAGGGTTTTAGGGCTCATCCAATGCCCATGGGATACTAGACCTGAGAGAGTTCAGTGGTGATTGTGCTGCATCCTACTCAATAGTAGGGTAGGATATTCTGACATACTCTGCCCTGGTCAGGCTTGGCTCAGTTATTTTGTACGGACAGATAGATTGAACTGAAAAAGGAAGTCTCATAATATCAAAGTTTAATTTCATTTTATTATGCAAAGATAAAAAAAGTTCTGGTTAAAATGACTGAAGAAAAACAGAACATATCTGTATCTATATCTATTAACAAAGCAGAGGCCTTACCTGACCCTGTCTGAATATAATCTTCATCATCAGCCTGAAATAACATTTCTTGATTATTTAGGACATTCCAGATATTGTGCTAACCACTTTTATACATTGTTCTGTTAGTCGTCTACCAAATCTATGAAGAAGGAAGGAGGTTTAGGGTATTCGAGTTCATTATCCCAGGCTGAATAGGCGAATAGTGACCGAGCTGCTGTTCAGCCCAGGTTCTCTGAATACAAAGCCTATGCTGAGAACGTTGCCTTTCTAAAGTGATTAGAAATCACTCCCTGACACATGCCATCCTCACTTTTTGTTCTTGCCTTTAGGATGACTATCTGCCATTTGGACCTTCCGGATGCTGTTTGGGTAGGATTGATATATCTCATATTGAATTCTTCTCAGCTTCAGGTTATGTGCTCCACCTGAACTCCTGTTCCCTTGGACAGATTTCAGGCTGATCTTTTGGACTCATGCCCATACTGGTCAAGACCCAGAGTCAAGGTCCCCTACCTTTGTTCTTTAGTTTGGTCCCTTAGCCTACTTGGGGCCTTGAACATTTGCCCTCTGCCTAGCCTGGCCAATCTGCTATTGCCTAAGCAGTGACTCTGACAGCATCCTAACCTGCTACCAGGATTCCGTCAATTCTACTAAAGTTGTTATCAATTTTCTTTACTTACTAAATAAGAGTTTGCTACCATTGTTGCATATTAAAGTGACAAAGTTAAATCAAATCTAGGGGTAAAGATAGTTTCTGTCAATAACACTTGCATTGACGCACATTTTCAAAATAGAATGTGAGAAGAAAAAATAATGCCAAGTAATTGAAAGGAAATGTTTTATTCCTGATTTACTTACTTCAAAATGTTGTTTGACATTTATAATCATCTGCTCCATGGAAAGAAAGAGTGCTATATGTTATATCTCTGGCTTATTGGTCCTTTCTGGCCAGCCTTCATTCCTGAAGACTAGAAACCCCAAATCTGAACAAGAGAATGTTGCAGAGTATGTGATTTGCCCATTAGCTAAGCTTATATATATATTTTTTATGTAGATGTTTCTTGGAGGTAAAATAGTGTGTAGGGTTCAGATCACCTCTTTTTATATTACAAGATATCCACTTTTCAGCTATGACACTGAATAAATTATTCATCTTATCTGTGCCTCAGTTTTCACATTCGTAAACTAAAATTAAAAATAGCACCCATATCATGATGCGAACGAAATGTCTAAATTTCTTAGACAAACGTCATGCACACAGAGGTATTATTATTTTATTAATGTATTATTTATGAATGCTTATTATTACCAATATTTATTATTCATTACTAATTTTTTGGTTAATATCCTTGCTTTGAGCTCCAAATGCATTGCCCTGCTGCCCATGCAAAATCATCAGTGACTGTAAAATCAACACCCCTTTCCTGAATACATTCTCTTTTCTCTACACCTTCTACATTTGGCGGAAATGTGCTTTACCCCAGTGTTTTCTCTTTCAGTAAAGAACCCTATGATTCATTCAACAGCTCATCCTAAAAGTCTAATTGTCATTCTTGCCAACTCCCTTTGCTGCAACACAAAGCCTTCGATCCAATTATCCATTAAGTACTGCCCATTTTACTATGCAAATAGGTCTTAAATCCATCCACTTCACTCACTACTACTATTACCATCCTAGTCTACTACTCAAAGTGTGGTCCATGGGCTAATGCCAGCCCACAATCAGTTTCTTATGCTCAGGGAGATAAACATTGAAATGTAGAGTAACCATTTAGAAAATTTTAATGGAGATCTGACATCGTGAGAGATTAGAGTATGCAATCATATTTTCTAGTCCTTTTTATAGTATTTTACAAAATCATCGATCTGTGCTGAATTTGAACAAACAGAACGTGGGCGCATATTACTCTTACACTTTGAGAAGCACCAGTGACAATCGGTGCCACCTTCCACTGCCACTACAGCCGTGCCTCCGAATGCTTCTCCTCGTCCCCACTTACCCCACTTTGATCCAGGTCTTGCTGGAGCTGAGGGCTTTGTCAAACATAAACAGTTCTATTACAATCCATGACCCCTTACTTCTCTTCAATAACCTCTCACTGATATTAACAAGAAACCAGGACTGTTCATCCAGCATCACCTGCCTCTGGGCTACTTATCTAGATTCTTCTTGCACCAGGGTTTCTTCTCACCTAAGAGCAGTTACACTGGCTCTCCCTCGAGCCTTCAGACATGCTGTTGCTTCTGCCTGGCGTGTCCTGTGCATCCTTCAGTTCTCACTAAAGCAAGGCTTTCTCACTGGGCATTCCCTGAGCCCCAGAACAGGCAGGGTCCCACCCTTGTATGGTTTTACGTCATCCTAGAGATTCCTTCCGTGGCTTTCATCACAACTTTAAATAATTATCCCTGCCACATAGTCATCAAAAGCTAATGCAGACCTTGCCCGCTTCCAGTAAATGTGTATCCATGATGACAGTGGGTGCAATACTGTATAGTAATTGAGAGCATTCTGCTACCCTCTTAGTCAGTCTTTTTGTTCTGTTCAGGCCTTCAACTGATTGGATAAGCCCCACCCACATGAGGGAGGGAAATTCGCTTTACCTAGTCTACTGATTCTAACCTTAATCTCATCCAAAAACACACTCACAGACACTTTCAAAATAATGTTTGCACAAACTTCTGGGGACCTCATGGTCTATTCATTAATATTTATGCATAGTGCTTGGCACAGAACGGGAGACTAGCAGTAGTGAAGAGCTTCACCTAACAACATGATGTTAGCGTGTATCAAAAGAATTAATCAAAAACAAAGAGAGTAGGCAGTATGTGCTTTTAAGCTACTTTGTTGAAGGAAAAGTATTCCGCCTTTGGAAAAGCCTCAGTGAATTATTGTATATGTGCCTTATTTAAATATCGGTATGTCTCACTGGCTGATCTGGCCTCTCTATCATCATTAGTTCAGGCCTAACTCTTGAGCCCATCGAATCAACATTTTCCTTCTTTGTTCTTCCTGCGCAGCTCTCAGGTATGTCCCCTTTTTCGCTCAGCTCAGGCGCATGTTTTTGTCTCTTGGACCAGATTCGAAGTGCTCTCCTGTCACATTTGTTGTCCCTTTTTGTTCCTCCCCACAGTTGCCTGAGTACTTTCCTAAAACAAATCTACAACCATGCCACTTCCTCGCTTAAACTTCTCTGATAGTTCTCCGCTGCTCACCAAATGAAGGCCCAATACATTGGCATGGGATAAAAGCCTTCAAAATTCTGGGCCCTGCCTTGGCTCTCCAACTAAATTTTCACTTTATGGACACCACGTCCAGCTCCACTGTGCTCATTCTGACCTCTCTCATTGGAATCTTCTTTCTCTCCTTCTTCACTTAACAAATATCTAGCCTTTAACATTTTGCTCAAACATGCTCACTTTCTGCTCTCCCATAAAATGTGACTTGATTCTTTGTATATTTTATACCTTTTAGTACATTTGACAAGAACTCTGTTATCTGTACATTGTATTTTAACACTGTATTCTTAATTACGAATACATGCGTTATTTTTGCGTGCCGGTTTTGAGCTTCTCCAGGATAAGGACTGTATTTTGTTTATATCTGACCACCCTTCTCTATCCTAGATATCTCTGCATAAGGAAAATAGCATGTAATAAATGTTTGCTATGTGTGTGTTGAACATTTGTTCAACAAATGTTCTGGACTTTCGTATGCACTCTTTGTCCTATTTTTCTTTTTTCTTTTATTGACTTCCCTTACTGACTAGCCTGGCACTTTCCTCTACTTACTTCATTTCTTTGATTACTGTATCAATCTGATATTGCTTCTGGAGGCTCCCCAAAATGCCAGAACTTGCATTTACCAACCACCTGCCAAATCTTCCCATAAACAGGAGTTGGGAGTGACAGGAATAAGTTCCAGTAAGAAAATTTTTCTCTGGCATAGAGAAGCGATCCTTAATATTGTATCCATTGTGCCATCCGGAGCGTTAGAAGCTCAGAAGCACCTTAACACTTTTTGAATTTATCTCGCTCTGGACGTTAGCACAGGCAAAGCGTGCGTAGTTCAGTAAACTCGTGAAGATACAACTTATTTCCTCTTCTTATTTGTTGACCAGAAACATTTAGGCTATAATAAAGAACAACAAAAAAAAAGAACATTTATTTAAACAAAGGATTGCAATCCTGAAGGTGCAGATTTGGACACCCACTCAGATTATTCTCGGAAGAGAACAAAGGAAGGTAGAGATTATAAAGGCAAAAGCTGCTAGCACTGTTTCCACTTAGGTTCTCCATGCAAATGAAAGATGCTGGCTAGGTTAACAGAGATAGATCAGGTCCAGGATGCAAATAGGGGAGGCAAAAAACTACAACTGCTGTTCTCAATTTGGTCCTCTATGTAATTAAAGGATGCTGGCTGGTGAAATGGATTGGCTTCTTTCAAAATGAAGAACATAGATGATCTAGTTGCCATGCCAAGGGGGAAGTAGAGTCTATATGTCCATGTAGCGTTCATTGATCCAGGATGTTTGGGGCTCAGCCTTGAGCTGAGCTTAGTTACAGGCTAGCTACTTAATGGCTGTTCTGAGAACTGAGGCACAAGACATGCAGAGACCCTACTTCCTCTGTGGCCTCCTGACTCTTTTAAGTGACTCTCTTAGCAATGCTTGTTCCATTTTATTTTCTCTATTAGCACATTGATTAGCTTATATTTCACAACGTGTAAATAAACATGGTGATCACAGTGGAAAACTGTGAAGGTAATAATTTTCTCCCTCAAAAATTCTGTGCAAGAAAGTAATAATAATAAAAACTGACATGTATTGTGGACTTGCTAGATGTCAGGCACAGTATGCTGGCTGATTTGTATACACTGTCTGGTTTTATAAACACACTAAGCCCTTGAGGTGGACAGTATTAAGATTCCCACTTCATAGAGAAAGGGCCTGGTGCTTAGGGAGATTAAGATACAAGTACCTGTTATCTTGAAATCCGATTTGTTTTAAAACTAAGTTTTGACAATACGCTTGTTCTGCTATCTTTTGAGTATCTACATTAAAGAAGAGAAGGCAACTCTAAGAAAAAAATTTACAATTGCCGTGAGATTCTAGTTTAGGAACAGAGTAGCTTGATTAGAATTGCTGATGATGGGTTAAGAGAGCAGAAAGATTTGTGTCACGATTTATTTGCTCACTAAATTAGCCATTCAGGTCTTTATATGAAATGTCAGCCTTTCTCAGTATTATACATCTTTCATGTTAAGGTGCTAAGGCAAGAAAAATAATATCATCTACAAGGATAGGAAAAAGTTAATTTTACTGCAGCTCTCTTCTCTGTAGAGCAAGTTCCTTGATTTAAGATCTGAGGCACTTCAAAAGCATTGTGAATTTGGAGAAGTAATACATCAGCTAAAATCTAGAGGCTTAAGGCTTACATTCCTTCACCCCATCAGGCTCTCTGTGATATGTAACAGAAAGTGTCTTTTTATTAGTAGAGTTGATAAAGTAAAACTTTTCTTGATTAATATTCTCTTGCAAAAATCAGTTAGTGCCACAGATTTACACTGCAGATTTGCCATAGCGGTTCTAATTTCTTTTGTGCTGAAGATTCAGCTGATACAGGTTTTATTTAATAAGGATAATTGTTGTTGAAGGGCTGAGTTGGTTAATATTCCCGAGGTATCTCTGCTTGCAAATCTAGAAAACTTAGAGTCTCTGATACTTGACAATGACCTTCAGTGATATTATGGGGATTTTTACAAATCTCGTTCATAGAAATGGTTCAGGGTGCAGGCTGTCCTGTTGTTTAAGGCAATGCAATGTCTAACAAAGGTACATTCCAGATAACTGGATTAAATCCTGGAAAATAACGTGAAAAGTTCTGATATTCCAGTTAGCTTTTCAAATTGGTACTTTGTAATAATCTATTAGTGAATATATTTAATTTCATGCGTGAATCAAGTTCATTTATTTTAACCTCGGTGAATAAAGCATTTTCTGGACGTAACTGTCTCATCTCCATAAAGAAAACTAACACTATCGAAGTACCATTTGTTGCAAAGGGACAGCTAATTCACAGGTGCTCCACAACAAGATTTCATTTCCCAACATCGATCACTTGCTTTTCTCTTCATTGTCCAGTCTTGTCTCTAGTCTGCTCTCTCACTCTCTAACTGTGATCATTTTTTCCTATAGTTTTTTCTGAAGAAAAGCATGTTTTCCCCCCCCCAAGGACAGATTTATAAAAGGAAGAATCATTAGTTCTTCAAAGGAAGATTTTATTTTAAAATGAGTTATTTACAATATTTTTGAAAGATAACCAAAAGCTGCGACCAATTATATTAAATCCTTAAATCTATAACAATAAGGCCAGAAAAACATGTGCATTAGGCAAGAAAACATGACTCTTTATTGGTGAATTCAATCCAAATTGGATTTGTTTTTATTTTATGGGATCTAATATTCTCAATGTAATTGTTTCTATTGTATTTTCCAGGGAGATCAAATATATTCTTTCAGAGAGGAGAAAGTCTTACATTTACCTTCCAATTTTTTTCATTTAATTAGGACTTGAGATTCATTAAAGAAAGAAGCATTTCTTTGACACTCAGTACTCAAGGGGAAGTTCTGGAAGAGGTGTCGTCTGTATTATTTCAAAGGTGACATCACTCCTGTGTTGTAGAGGCTGCCGTCTTTCCATCAGGCCACCTGTGTCGTAAGTTTGTAATAGGCATGTTCTCTTTTCCCACTGAACTCCTTGAAGCATTTTTCCTCAAAAGCAGACTGTGTAAATTAATTACTTACAGTAATCTTACCAAGCCAAGAAGTTTTTTTAAGTGCTGATTATCCATCCATGGTTGAATCAACCTCTTTTGAACCCCTTCAGAAAACTGATAAAAGCCATGACTTTGTTCAAGTATATAGACAATTTACATTTTTTTGAATACAATTTCAGAAAGTCTGTGAATCCTTTGGAGGCTATCTTGGGACTCCAATTAACAATCATCATTTCAGGATTTTGTTCAATCTGGAGTACCCTAGGAACTCTGTTCTGGAATGTTATTTTAAAGAGAATGAGAAGGAATCGAAAGGACATCGATGATTCATTAGTTGATGGTATGCCAAATGACAATAGCTACTAGTTACTGAACACCTACTATGTGCCAGACATACCTGCTTCATGCAAGGTTTTCTTTTTTTTTTTTTTTTTTTAATCCTCGCAACCATTTCTGCAAGTTGTCAGCATCACCCACATTTAAAAGTAGAGTTTCGAAGACAATAAGGAGCCCATTTACAGTCAGGCAGTTAGCATGTCTTCAGCTGCAAGAAAGAGAACACCCAACTAAAATGTACAGAGTAATAGACAGGACGTCTGTGCATAGGTAGATGCTGGCTTTGAGCAGGGCTGCGCGGCATCAGGGCTCTGTGTCAGGGCCTCAGGTGCGCTTCTTACTTTCTTCTCATGTTCAAAAGATGGCGGCCTCAGCTCACAAAGCAAGGCACTTTACCAAGCCAGGAAAGAAGGAGAAAGAAAAAGACTTCCTTAGAACAATAATTTTCAGAATTTTTAAAATCAGATTTTCCTTATATCTCATTGATTAGAAATGAGTCAATCCCCAAATTATGAGGGAGAGTGAAGAAGTTAATACTTGTCTTAGATACAGTTTCATCCCTAAAGAATGTTTTACAATATCTGGAGACATTTTTACTTGTCACAGCTTTGGACAGAGATGGTGTTATTGGCCAGTATCATATAAGAGTTCATAATATTATGTGTTACAGTTTTATATTTTCTTTTCCAGTGTCCCACACAAGTAACCAATCTTTTGTCTAACAGGGTCCCTTTTTAGTTAATATTGAATATCTGATAGAAAATTCTTTGGCATCTTGTAGAAAATGGGAAGGCTTGGTTAAGACTTGGAGTTTGCTGCCTGAGCAAAATTTTCCTACCTAAACCATACCAAAAAAATTTTATGAAAGTATATACGCGAGACTCACTACATTTTTGCTAAATTTAATAGATTTATATTAAATAATAGAAAATACACAGCATAATTTTTTTTACCACATACAAATCTCAAAAAAAAAAAAAACAACTTAGAATACAGGTTTTATTTGATGATGCTTTAGCTTTACCGTAATTGTATTTTTTGCAAATTTCTTTTTAACGTGGTGTTCAGGAAATAGTTTCTCTGAGACACCTGTAGTAACCCCGGCTAAAATGAAAGTAGAAAAATGAAGGCTCAGAAGCATAGAGGGTTTTTAGGGCAATGAAACTACTCCGTATGAAACTATAATGGTAGAGATGCGTCATTATAAATCTGTCCAACCCCATAGAATGAACATCATCAAGCGTGAACTCCACTGTTAACTATGAACTTCCGGTGATAAAAATGTGTCAGTGTAAGTGCATCAGTTATGACAAATGCACCGCTGGTGGAGGTGGGGCAGGATGTTGATAATGGCTAGGTGTGTACCTGCCAGGGCGGGGGCGCGGGGTGGGGGGATGGGGCGGGTACGGGAAAGCTCTGTACTTTCTGCTGCTTCATTTTGCTCTGAACCTAAAACTTCTCTACAGTCAGTCTATTTAAAAAATGAATAATCAATCATAAGTCAGCTAATATAATAAGTGGGGGTGGGTACATGGAGACATTGCAGCATGCTCTTTAATCATGAGTTTCAGAAAGGACGGCCCATTGTCCCAAGGTGTTACTCAAACCAGCTCCAGATAACAAAGATGAGTACAGATGTAGAAGATTAGTAACTTACTGATCTCATTATGTTATTAGAAAGGAACAACTGCTGGTCAGAAAAACTTTTTCAATTTAAATGGTATATTACTCAGATATTTCTAATTCCCTTGGATTTTATTCAAGGACTCTAAGTTTTTGAGTGATAATATTAAACTACCACACTTTTGGTTTTTGTTTTTCCAACTCTTAGCCACTTTAGTTAAATCACAAAGCTTTAGGCCATAAGAAGGGGGCTGTCGTGAGGAGCAGCTTCAATGTGTGAGTTCCTGAGGTTGTGGGTACCTGTGCCTATGTTTGGCAGACTAGTATGTGAATGCATGATTGAGTTGATCTTACTGATGGAGATTTATTTACATAGTATTTTTATTTAGGGATTTTAAAAGACTTGTTTCTCTCCTTTTTTGACAATCATAAAAATCAAGCTAATAAACGACAAGAAAAATATTCCAAAACTGAAAAGCAATGCCGGAAGACAAACCAAAGTATAGGCCTTGCATGCAAAACTTGCTGCTTCTTGTAAATCATGTCTTCCTGCTCATTTCGGTGCGTAAAAGTGTATCATAATTGTGGAGTGTTTTCTGAGCGCCCTCTGTAGCAGGTGCATCTGTTAGGATTCATGTAATGTTTATAACGGTCCAAGGAGGTAGGCTCAATTATTTATCCCATGATACAGGTAGAGTAACAGAAGCAGGATAAAGAACTTGCTCAAATTTATTTAGCCAGCAGCTAACTGCTGGAGCTTTGTTTTGAAACAGGGCAAGGTCTGGCATTAGATTTTTTTCTTAACTAGTTTGTTATGAAACTGAAATGTTTGCAAAGTTATCTTTGACTTTCTCCTCTTCCTCACTCCTTCATGGCTGGTTAAGCAATAAATCCAGTTAATTTGACCTTTGAAAAGTTTCACAGCCCCTTCCATCAATCTCTATTACCCTCTTCCCAGTTTTCATGTTTCTCACCTGGATTATTTATTTATTACTAGAGTTTCATGTGTCTCTTTCCTCCATCTTCCACTTTCTCAAATCCATTACGCTCCCTGCTGCAGATCTTGAGGAATTGCTGGAATCATGTCACAATTACACACAGTGCTCAATAGTGCTCCCCAACCTCAACATTCTAATCCGGACTTTCCTCGACCCCAAAGATCTGCCCCCAATGAACTCTCCAGCTTTGTGTCACACAAACATAAGGGAAAAAATATCTGATACTCGTTCAGATTCCTGAACATATGACTGACATTGCATGGAGGTGCTTTTTCCCGAGTCTGCTTCTACTTAGATTTGTTTTTTACTGCTTTATCTTTTTCAAATTCTACACAGTCCTTAGAATACAAATGGCACTCAACAAATATTGGCTTGTTGAAGGAGTGACAACTGAACTCAAACGCCCTGTCCTTCATGAAGTATCTCCTGAAACTGTCTCTATGAATCCACACACATATTTTCTTCTCTTTGCGAATTCCTGTGGAACTAATGGCTCTCCCCATTTTCAAAATGTGAACATTCTCTTCAGAAGGCAAGAGAGGAATAACAGAAAAATTTCTAGTAATCACTAATGTACCCTCGAATTATCCTTATTATTCTAAGTGCCTGTGGTATAAAGATAAAAATACTGGAACCGTAGTCACATTTCTTAAATTTGAATACTAGTTTTAACTTTGAAAGTTTCCTGAGCTTCAATTTTTTTTTATAATCAATAAAATATATCCAATAATATTTTTTTTATCACAAGACTATTGTGAAGGCTAAAAGAAATGACTGAATAAAACATTTTACATGTTGTAAAGTGCTCCACACTTTCAAAGGAAGGTTGGTATTCTCAAAATCAAAATTTTACTAACACTCTCGAAGGCCTGCTCTGGGCCACACACTTCACTCCTTTGATCTCATCTCATCCTGCCAATAGCTTCAGATTACTATTCTTGTTTTACAAATATGTACTGTAAAATCAGGTGACTGACTCAAAATCACCAGGCTATAAGGTTAGAGCACTCGCGTTTAAAATCAACCTGCTCATTTTAAACCCCGCGTTCTTTCCACCACCCGCAATGACTGCCTTCGCTTGGCAAATGCGGAGTGGGATGTAGAGGGTTGGAGCATGAACTCTGTCTGAAGCCAGCAGTGTCTGGGGTCAAAGCAAAGTCTTACCATTTCTGAGCCGAGTGACTTTGTCCATGTTCTCAACCTCTCTTTGGCTCAATTTTCTCGTTTGTGAAATGAGTTTAATAGAAGTAATATCCCCATAAGGTGCTTGCAAATATTAAATGAGTTCGTATATCTGTCTTACGTCTGATTCCCTAGAAGCCGATCTTGAGCAGAATTTATCATACCAATAATTTATGAAGAGAGATCTCAAGGAAAGGGGTGTGTGTGTGTGTGTGTGTGTGTGTGTGTATGTGTGTCAAGGGGAGAGGGAAAAGTTAAGCAAAGAGGCGCTGTCAGGAAGAAATTAGCGCCAGCCTCATCCCGCCGGGAGCTGTGGACCACAGATTACACCCCAGGATTTGTCCTACTTTAGGTGAGGGATGAGCTTCTGCATATCCCTGTCATTCAGTGTTGGCGCAGTTCGCTTTGCTGCCGGGTGGGGGCAGTGTGTAGACTCCCAGGCTCCTGGGCCTGTGTTCTAGAGAGGGTATATTGTGTGTGTGCGTGTGTGTGCGTGCGTGTGTGTGTGTGTATGTGTTTTGTTTTGTTTTGACAATTGGCCAGCTTTTAGCGGCTCACAGTCAAAGCATATGGCAGCTAGGTGTTGGGTGTGCAAAGCCACTATCGCAGTTCTGGGCATCCCACCAACAGAATTCACTGTAACGTACAAAGTGCTTACAACTGTATCTGGCTCACTGTAAGCTGCCAATAAAGGTTCGTTTTCATTGCATTATTTTGCTCGTTTAAGTCTTCTCATGTTTCATATGTTTAAGTTTGGCTTTCTAACCGGAATGTAAGTTCCTAAGGTCACCTACTGTGCCATTCGCCTGCAGTATAAATCGATGCGTTCTGACGGCCACCTCGCAGTTCTGATTTATGTCTGGCACTGAGGGTGGGACCTCTGCCTACTTTTTTTTTTTTCTACCCAAATGCCTGCTTTTTATTACAAAATGTAATAATAAATTAGAATCTCTTCTATTTTGGGGGGGGAAATCTTTCCTTACAGAGTTATGTGTGAAAGAATATAATTGTATTTTTATCTGTACCAGACACATTTTCTGCTAACTTTGTGCTCAATACAATTCCCCTAAATTTGTTATTTTATTTGTGAACCGAGTTTGTCAATATTTAAAGTGAAAGTTATTAGACAGGGCAGACATACTCTTATTTTTGCCAATGCCGATTTGTCCTGGAATAATTACTTTTTAATATCGAAAGCAATTCAATTGATCAGGATATTGATCTTGTTCTCATTTTTGATCGCCCTGCCATTGATTTAACATTATCACTGGCTTACCAAGCAGGGTGGAATACGAGGTGTCTTGTGCATTCATCTTTGTTAAAAGATAAATGCATGAGACAGGCTTTAAAAGCTTTTTAAAGTGCAAGATGCTGGAACTGCATTTTCAATCTGCATTCCCTCCTGCTGTTTTATGGAATTTATTGAAAATGTGCCTCTTAGAGGTCAGATCGTTTCTTTCTCCAAGTGGAAAAAAAAAGATATAAGTAATATATTAAAAGGCCTCTAGGATAATATCAAGAAATTAGAGCGACCTTATTCTATATTCAGATACCCCTCCTCTTGAATATTATGACTCATCAAAAATAAGAAACACAATTCTTCTGTTTCCAGATAACTTCAGACTTTTTCATTTTTAGGTTTTATTGAAACAAGAGGATAAAACACTTTGTTTTTTATTCCTTTAAATATTTTCCCTTCTGTCAATCTTCTTCCATCTGGTGATTTAAAAAGCCGCATACTGAATTAAAAAGCCTTGAGAAACTCTTACTACCTTAACTATTTTGAAATCTGTTAGTTGACTGAAATGGTTCTCAATTCTTCTGTTCCTGAACATTTTAACATATTAGTCTTTATTAGTAAAACGTTCTCCCTATGGACTGTATTTAAGATATATCATCTATATGTTGCTTTCCAATAAATGTAACATATATAAACAGTTGGTGTTAGGAAAAAAAAAGGAGGACATGGAAAAAATGACAATGTTTTTTAAGGCTGTAACTAGTCTAAATTATTTATTGTTCTAGTTTTCTAATCTACAGATATACAATAGATCTTTTTATGAATGAGATAATATAAACACATATATTAATTTATTCAGGCCTGAGTGCTGCTCCTTATTTGCACTTCTAATCTACAGATAAGTCCTTAATCATTTCTGGTCACAGTTTGATAAAAATATTTCCACCTTTTTTTGATTGCCTATCTTTCAGTCAGAAGCACTTTAGTAAATCTTCCCTAAACATGAACAGTTTGCTTTCATCTATGCAGGAAGAGTCCCCTTTCATTTACTCTAATTAATTGTTAATAGATTGTTCTCTCTTAGTTATTAAAAAGTAATGGTAATGATTCAAGAGCCGCTTGGGAAATGATCCTGTTTTTAAGTATTAAAGATGAGCCTAGCATGAAAAGTCTGTAGAGTAAATAGAAGTAAGAGAAGTCCTCAGTGGGGACTGGGAGTCATTGGGAGCTTTTAAGCTGAGGAGCTTTGTAAAGCAGTGCTTGCCAGGGTTCTGTCTGGTTGCCAGGGAAAGAGCTGTATGTAGATAGAGAGGTGAGTTTCATGGAGAATATACTAATACAGGTGTAATGGGGTATTAAAAGTGGAGATCTTTTCGTCTCATTTTTGGCATAAGGTCCTAAGACCGAGAACAGTGGCAGCCAAGTACCTACAAGATTTGTTTGTAGGACTTTTCAAGGATGTGTCCTCACACAGCCTCGTGAGCCCTGTCTCCTCTCTCAAGGATGGATAAAGCAGGGCTAGGGACCAGTCAGGAGGGCAATGGCGTTTTTGCATAGGACTCTTCTAGAAGCATCGTGACTCTGGAGTATTTCTTCTTTCCAATCTAAGGCGCTTCCATTCATTTAAGCCCAAGGTGAAGAGCTTCAAGCGGACATTTTGAAGAGGCTAATATTTATTCTCTGGGGTTGGAGGGGTACAGGAGGATGTTTTTATATATATTTGAGAAACCTTAAGATAAAAGGTCATGGGCTATCAGCTTAAGATGGCAGAGTTTTGAGAGAGTGGAGAGATGAGGGAAATAAAGATACAGATAGAGAAAGAAAGAAAAATAAATAACTAGATAGATAGATTGAGTGATTAGTTCTGGGGTGCCCTGAGAGTGCCTGAGGTCCCACAGGGAAGGAGGAAGTGACCTAGCAGAGCAGTGGAGCCACCCGAGGCCACCTGAAAGACAGGGCTATGGATGACTACTCAGGGGAGTCACTGCAAAAAAGCTGTACAACACACAGCAAGCGTCAGTTTTGAATGCCTTCCGTCAGGCGAGGGCCAAACATTAGGCCACCACAGTACAGGCTGAACCCTAGAGGGGCCTGCAGTGGCAGCATCAGTTGAAGGAGGAGCTGGCTGACGGAAGAACAGTGAAGTACACCGTACCTTACATCCCGCCCCATGTTTACGGATGTGGAGCATCATCAAGCCGGTGGAAAGGGAAGCTCCAAATGAAATCAGACCTTGGAATTGTGGTTATTACATTGAACTGGAATAGTTATTAACAGAATTAAGTGTTCTCATGAATCAAAGCAACTGAAAAGCTATTTAACTGGACAGGTTTTATTGAGAGGCTAAAATAGAATTGATCTACGGAGTGAGTATGAAGGGAAAATGGGAAAAAGGAATTAAGTGAGTTTGCAAGCTTACCCCATCTGATTTAAACTCAGAGCCAGGGTCAAAATAGTGAGAATGAAGTGTAAAAATAAACAACGTAGAAATTATGAGTAACAATAGATAACAAGTAATCAATGCTCGATGTGGTCCAGAAAACCATCTCATTTAATCTTCACAATAGTCCTGTGATATAGAAACTATAACCGCATTTTAAAATGCGGAAAACTAAGATGTAAAAATAATCTGACTATAGCAGCACAGTTAAGTGACTTTTTTTTTTTCTTTTTTGAACCCAGCCTGTGATGCCAACGATTACTAGGTACTGACACTAGTTTTTAAAAAGGAAACCACGGAGTTTGGTGAAAGAGCAGATGTCAAGAGGGAGGGAGAGAGACAAGCCCATGGGACTCGGAGGTTTAAGAGGCAGTCTGGGTAAATAAACATTGATGCCGTCACTATAAATTACAAAATATCGAGGGGTAATAAATGTACAAATGAGAAGGAAAAGTTTGGTTTCAAACATAATTTTTTTAAAGGCACGAGGGGCAGGTGTCCATCAGGGAGGAAGAAAGGTGGACTAAGTTGCATAAGGGCAGAGACGAAAACACACAAGTGGAAGATATCTAGTTATAAAGTAAATAAGTCATGTGCAGCATGGGGAAAACACCAATATCGTGATAACCTTGTATGGTGACGGATGGTCATTAGATTTATTGTGGTGATCGCAGAGTATATAAATATTGAATCGCTGTGTTGTATACCTGAGATTAATATAACATTTATATGTCAACTATAATTTTAAAAAATCATGAAATTTTCCTTTTAAAAGAAAGAATCCTTAGGAAAGTAGTATTTTCGTTTCTTCCAGGGGTCCACCCTTGCATCGGGCTACGCGGCCCCTCATCCATCTCTCAGGTGGTGCCGAGGGCATGCACAGCTGGCCCCATGCACTTTCCACTCTGTTTTATGACAGATGTCTCCGTTACGTGTGCTTTTTCTAAACGACCCCGAGTTCCTTGAAGTCAAGGCCTGTCTCTTCTTCATCTTTTTATCACCGGGTTCATGTAGTAAGGCAATCAGTGGATACGTGTTGAATAAATAGGGAGTAGACGAATAAGTGAACGTGAGACAAGTAGTGGAGTGGTCTTATTGAGGAAGATAATAGAAAACAGAGACTTGAAGACAGAATTTTAGGAGCTGCCACCGGAGGGGAAGTAGTGAAGATAAAAAATAGATGTCAGAGATCAAGTGGGGACAGTAGGACAGATCCGGAAAAGGAATAAGGAAGAACTTTCAGAAGATTATTTACAGTACCATGTACTTCAGAGAAGTCAAGGAGATTGTAGGCTTGAAAAACCCCAGGACTTAATGAAGAACTGGTCACCTGTGATTTCCAGCAGTGTGGCTACTGTGGACTGGTGGGGACAGGAGTTAAGGAGCTCGTAGAAAGAGGGACATTAAAATGACGGAAGAACATATATACAATTGGTGAAAGATATAGAGAGTAACAGAAAGGTAGCTCGGAGTAGTAGATCGGTTACTATCACTCAAATGAAGGGTTGTTTACTAATTTGCATGTTGACTAATTAAAGAGGGAGAAATAAGCATGTTTAAACATAGGGGAAGAGCCATTATAGCGGGATAATGAAGATGCTGCCGAGAATAGAAAGTTAAGTAAAGTCATATTAGTGAGAAATAGTTTTTTCTAGCTTGGCTTATTTTTGTTCCTACTTAATACCCTTTATAGAGGAAACAGTAAATCTGAGCAAAACTAAGGCTTATGAGAGCAGTGTTCTGTTAAGTGTGACTGACAGTGGGTATTTATCACAATTTATCACTTAGCATCTTGTAACCACTTTCTCTATATTTTGTTAATTCCCTACATTAGAAAACAGTACTGATCTTCCCAGCCTCAGTGGCAGGTGGGATGAGGGATTGTGATGAGATTCAGTGAATCAGCTATACCTGAGCTCAGAGACACCTGAGCATCAAAGAGTGCCGCACGGACTCCGCATTGCCGCTGTCTCTAAGCAAAGGCGAAGAGGCGTCAGGTTCTAGCTGCATCAGTGGTGATGGTTGTAGGGATCATGTTCTGGATTTGGAGCAAGATGTCGTTCCTTTACCAAAGGGCAGTGGATCAGCCAGGAGTTCTGCAATGTGACTTGCTTATCGGTGCCTGCCAATTCTTGGCCTTTGAGAACTTACCCCACACTCCATGGGGCTCTGTTTCTTTTCTGTTTGAACTAGAGTGCTAACCAATGATACATACTTCTTCCCAACCTTAGCGCCAGAATTTTGAAATATATAATGAGGCAATGTTGGTGTAAACCAGAAATTGATTCTTAACCGTCAGCCATCCTTTTCCTGGTCTTCACTCCTGCTACTGATGGTGGTAGAATTGGGAACTGAAAATTTTAAATATTATGGGGAATTTAGGGCCCAGGAAGTAATATGTGTGAAATAATTTTTATTTTATCAAAATGTTTTACTTAATAAAGAATACAAATAGTAATAGTTATTGCATAAAAATTTTGTTTACTATTTCTTATTTGCTAGAAATTCTTTCATATTGATAGTATGCTTTATTTTGCTTTCTTCTACAGTATAAAAGCCTGCATTATTTTGTTTTGTTTTAAATTTCATGTCAAAGTGTCTCAAGCCTTCTTAGTTCTTATTATATGGAGGTATTAACATCTGTATCCTGGGTCTTGCCTGTTTGACTAGAGAGAAACAAAGTATAGTTTGGATGCTTGAGATACAAAGGCCTTTGGATAACACTTATTTAAAATACTTGCATATTCCACGTACATATTTTACAAGCTCCTTCTCAAGGCACAGGGTTACTCGATTTCAACGCTGCTTAGACAGCCTTTCTAGCTACATGATATCATTCCTTGGCTATGTAGCTCATCTTCTTCAACACGGGCAAAAGTGCACATCTAGGCCCAATTGTTGCTCACTTATTTATTTATTTTTTTTAATTTAATTGCAACGTCTTCCTTTCCTCCATCATCAAATTTACCTTCTTTCATCCTCCAGTTCTCTCTTTTTTAAACATTATTTTCAAGAGAGATACAAGTGACTTTTAATGGACTCTGATGTAATTATGTGTGTGTGCACGTGTGTGTGTATAAGTTTAAGTCTATGCCTATATCTGTGTCTAGGTATATCGTGAGATTAGGTATAAATTTCTGATTATTTTTCATTAGAGAACTGTTGAATATCACACTCAGCAGGGCTAGGACAATACTTTCAGTTTGTTTTATACTGAACTCATTTTTCTCGTACTATATAAAACAAATGCCCTTCCTCTGTTTATGCCGCATTATGTTTGTACTACCACTGTCTACGAGAAATGTCACTTCCTTGTTTCACTATTTGCAGGACATGTTTGGTTGTCACTTATGCATTCACTCAAAGGTCACAAAAAACAAATTTGATAAAGGTCACAACGTTCCATTGCTCTTCCTTTAAAGGTGCTGATTTGGTTAGTGATTTTAAGCTTTGTTGTAATCTGAGAAATAGAAAATTATTTGAACCTTGAATTACATGTATATTAACTAATTTCTTTAATCAACAGAGCTTATTTAAAAATTACTCTTTTATTTGGAACAAGAATGTGATTAAAAAAAAATAAACATAACATAAATTGTGTATTTCATGCACCTTACGGGGTCCAAATGTGAGAATTAGAGAAACTTGAAATACATCTTTTTTCCCCTCGTGATGACGACATCAATGTTTAAATAACTCCCTATCCATCAGGAGCTCATCAGCTGAGGATCAGGTGACAAGAAAGAGTTTTTAGACAAACTTTAGAGGGTCTTTGAATCCTTTGAACCTACATAATATTCTTTTCCTTTTATGGGAGAAAGGCCATTCATAGCTTTCATTATATTTTTCTATGAGTCCTTGTCTCAAAGAAGTATGAATCAGTGATATACTATAAAATACGAGCTGCAGAATGCCTTAAAAATTCCCCCAAATATCTTTCATTAGTTCATTTTATCAAGCATATCCAGAATTTTTGTTGAAACCTTAGAGAATCTTAATACACAAAACAAAAACATGTAATTTCCTTATATTTTCCTTCTCCCTATCTCCAGTTATTCTATATTCTGTCGGAGGAGAGAGCCGGGAATGCATATTTGGTTAAAGCATCGATGCTGCAATCTAAATGCATGGTTTTCTGGCCAGCCGACTTTCTCTTTTGCCCTCGTATCTTCTGTCCTTGTGTAGTTAGAATGATGGCACTATCCCTCACTTTTAATTGAAGGATATTTATTACTTGGGTTGTGAGAAGGAAGCAGATCAGCCATGCGGAACAATATAAAGTTCATACTTCCTGTATAGATACCTATACAATGTACGTCTATATTTCAATGATTCAAGAACTTATTTTTAGATATATTTCCATATATACCCTGTATAAATTTTACATACGCAATCTTATTTTTATTACTGTATTCAATGTAGTATTGTAAATAGACCCCCCAAATTATTTTAAAGAGATTTAAAACTGGGTGATCACTTACTATGGTTTAAACTCTGAATTAGATATTTTACATAGACCAATTTATTCACTATTTCTAATAATCCTATGGTATAGATGTTATTTCCCTAATTTAACAAATGAAGCAACAGATTCAGAAAGTTAAATTTAATGTCTTGTGTGATATTGCTCAATGTTTGAAATATATGAAAACTAATCTGAGTTGGGTTTTTTCATTAAAAATTATTTGAAAAGTTTCATTAAACATGAAAGCCAGCAAAAAGATATTCACTGAATCCTCTTTATATTTTCCAGAATTAGTAATTAACTGAAATTTAATATGTGATAATGTAATCTTGAAAGAATAAGAACATTTATGGGTGATGGTTTAATTTGAATACAGTCATTAATTATTTTAAGGTATAAGATCACCAGTTAATTAATTCTAAGTTTTCTCTTTTTTCCTCTAATTTTTGTCTTGCACTTCAAAGCGTTTCAATGGTGCTACTGAAATTTCAACCTTTTTTGTGTGTGCTGAGGCTGTCTATGATTTGCAGAGAATTTACATGCATTCTATTAGGAAGAGAACTATTGTTTCGTAGAGCAGGTGAGGGAAAAGGTATCATAGCATAGGACATGTGAAGAATGAAGCTGTGAATAGCATTCTGCCTTTGCTTTGGATAGTGTTGGTGCCGTCAGAAAGAGCAAGAGGAGCAGTGACTAATTTTACCTACTAGTTCACAGTTTTATCACATATATCTTTGTTTGCTATTCTGTGACTTCAACGAATTATACTTCCACACCTTTTCCTGGGTAATTACAAAGTATATGCAAGTTAGATGATGAGAGCTATTATAATCTCGTCAGTGTGTTTGGCTAAAGTCTTTTTATTTAATGCTTTTTTTGCGTGTATGTGGAGCCTTTTCAAAGGACTGCGTCTTTTAAATATTGTAATTCTTCATTGGCCTAATAATGGGAAAAACACCAAAAAAATTGGACTATTTGGGGAATTTTTTTTAGATTTAAAAAATAACAGTTATCACAGAACTTCATTGAATAATATCTTTCGATGCTTTCACAGATATTTTCAATGTATTTTCCTGTTGATGATGTGAAATTGTAGAACGTTGTCTATATTCAGATACCTAAGTACATTTGAGAAGCTCATGCCAAAATTAGTTAACAGTTGTTACTCATATAGTTTTAAAGAGCATTTTTAAGCTCAGCATTTCAGACAATAATGTGGACTGCAAAGTTCTTCAGCTCAATAAATAACCCACACTCCTTAATATCATATATAGCAGCAAATATTGTGAGAGCTCCTGGGTAGGAAAAGGAACTTTTTGGTTCCTCAGTCCCACCTAAGAGGAGTTTAAGATATCCAAAGGACAGGAAAGATCCAGAAGAAATCATTTTAGGCTAAGTTAGGGAGTGACCAGATAGAGTAAGGGATTTCAAATAGAGCTGCTCACGACCCTCTCTAAGTTGTAGAATTTGCTGCCTTGCTCTGCCTCCGGTTTGGCTTCAGTCTAAGCAATGACTTATCTGATGTCATCTGATTTCGGCATTTTTTTTTTCTTTGTGATCAAGTCTGCCAACTGAGTAAGATGTTGAATCTAGAGCTTCATGGCTAAAGTTACTAAATCACTAACTCTAATGGCAGTAAGGTGCTCTGAGTTTACAAAATAGAACCTAAGAATTTTTTTCTTTTTATAAAACTGTACTGTGATAAACCCCATGGTGTATCCATTCTTATTTACTGGTGCTTTTATTTTTATGACACAAATCCAGGAATTGGATTGCTGGAATGAAATTCAAAATGTACATTTTGACGTTTAGCAGATGTTGCAGGATTACTTTCCAAAATTGCTGCAACAATATAGAATAGTCTCTCTTTCATTCTGATCCCATTCAGCATTAGGTGCTATCTTTTTAACTTAATTCATATTTTCCTGAAATCAGTAAAGACTGAGCATGTTTTCATATGCTTATCAGCCACTTGGATTTGCTCTTCTGTGAATTTTCTACTCATATGCTTTTCATTTGTGTCTTTCAGGTTGTCAAGCTTATTGAAACCATTTTTGCAAAATTTCATTATGCATTACAGATATTTAGTCTTTTATCTGTCAGCATTGCATTTTTTTTCTAAACTGGCATATGTCTATCAATCTTGATATATTTTTTGCATAGAAATATTTTTTATAACAGCTGCATTTTATTTCTTGGTTTGGAAAGATCTTTTCAACTTCTAGGTTATTGAGTCTCCTCAATTTTCTCTTAAGATTTTTTTCGTTGTATCTAAATTTGTTGGATGATTAAGTAGTTTCCATTTTGTTTGCTTTTATAAATGGCAGTGTGTTCTAAAATAAGTTACAGTGCACATTCATGGTAATTATCCCCAGACCTTAAAATAGTTAGTTATTAAGCAAACAAAACAAAACAAACAAACGCTCAATCATAGCGACTTCTTGAACTAATGTATTTAAATATTTTTGACAGCTATCTTGATCAAGTCAATGCTAGGAGACTCTAGTCATTACTGCATAAATAAAATACTCAAGAAATTTTATGACATAGAATTATCTCAAATGGGAATGAGTTACCGAATTTGGGGAAAGATAAGAAATAAAGATATATCTGCAAATTTTCTTTTTCTATGAGCTCATTGTACTTCCTGAATTGATCTTATCTTACTGTGTCAGAATAATTGTTCTATACTGTGGCATCCCTTCCATAAAGAGCTAGGTTATATTTTTTGTATCCTTAGTGACTAGAAAAATATATGAAACATAATGAGAAGGTAGTAGATATTTGTTAACCAAATTAATAAATGAGTTAAAATTTAATCAGTGACCAGTTTTGATACTAATATAGTAGACAAGTATCTGAGGCTTTTGAAGACAACAATTATAAACTCTGAACAAATTATGAACTGCAACAAGTATTCGAAGGCACTGGAGAGTGATTGAAATAGGTAGAAATTGAGGTGACTTGAGAATTGAGACAAGGAAATTACATGGCTACTTTGAAATTATATAGGTTTTCATTAGATGGAGGCTAGAACTGAAGCAAACTGCTTCAATCTTTAATGGCTTTTCAAGGGAGGTTGGGGATTCCAGGATAGCTAAAATGTAAGGGGGGGTGGTGCTAGAAATGAAGAACCCATAGAAAGGACAGCTCCAAAATCTATGTGTATCCTCCACCTAAATCCACTCAAACCCTTAAAAAATACTCCAATTTACTAGCCAAAAACAACAACAAACAAACAAAACAACAACAAAAACAAAACAGAAAAAACAAAAATACAAAACAAAACCAAAACAAACAAACAAACAAAAACTCGGAAGACTGAAAGAAATGGGCAAAGATTTTAACTGCAAGGGGAAGAGAGTTTGAAATTTGTGTACATTCAATTTTACTGACTGATAATAAGAAAACAATGTTTTTATATTATAATAGAATCCAGTGTCTCCTCAATACATTTTCATACCATTTAAACAAACATCACTAGATGTGGGGAGAAATGAGAAAATGTTATTCACAGTCAAGTAAAAAAGCAGTGAATAGAAACTGATAATGGATGATCAAGGTGTTGGAATTAGCAAGAAAAAATTTTAAAAGAGCTATTTCAAATATGTTCAAGGACTTAAAGGAAAATATACTCATAATGATAAACAGATGGGGGATTTAATTACAGAAGTAAAAATTATAAGAGAGAAGCAAATGGAAAATCTAGAAATTAGAAATACAAAACTGATAACGAAAACTCACAGGATAACTTCACTTATAAACTGAAAAGAGCTAAGGAGAGGATTAGTGAACTTGAAGGTGGATAAAAATATATTATTCAACCTGACAGGAAATGATCGTTAGAGAAACCAGATGAAAAATCAGTAATGGTACAGATATAAGCAAACTTTCAACCACCTTGATCCTAATTATATTTATAATACATGACATCTTAAAATTTATAATATATACATTTATTCTGTATAAAAGGAATTTTCACCATGATAGACCATAGTTGGAGTTCTAAAAAAGTCTATACCTTTCAAAAGATTGTAATCATATACATAGGACAAATAACCAAAAACAAAATATAAATCATTAATAAGATATGTGCAACTGTTTTAATGTTGGAGATTAAACTATAAATATCAGTAACATATAAATTAAAAAAAATAAAGGAAATCAGAAAAGATTTCAAACTGAATGATAAAATGCAATGTATCACATATGAAGGGAGTTACTAAACCATACTTACAAGGAAATTTATGGCATTTAAGTTTAAAATGAATTATTTGGTTTTCCAGTTTAAGAAGCTAGAAAGAGAAGAGCAAATTAAACTCAAAATAAGTAGAAAAAATAAAATGATAAGATAAAAAATTAATAAAATCAATGTCAATGGGAATCTAAAGTAGTACAAACAATATTGGAAACAATTTGACAGTTGCTTATAAAGTTAAATGTATAGATACCTTGGGACTCAGCAAATGCATTTCTAGATACAGTCAGGTTAGCTATGATGCTTATTTAAAAAAAAATGCAAATTTGATTCAATTATATTGATATATTGGGAAACAATTTGAGCATAACACACATATTTTACTTGTTTATGTTAAATTTCGTCTATGAGAAACGCTGCGGAAAACACTAAGTTCAGCTGAACTGAGCTGTGTAGAAATATATAAATACGTATGTGCATATCTTAAACAGCTGCTAGCTACTTCACCATTCGTCAGTGTGTTATCCACATCTGGTCTCACATCTTTCTATTTCAAATAATCATTCTTCCACCACTCAGAATCACTCATTGTAATCTTTTGAATACCCACTTCTACAAGCCAGCTTTATCTTTTTCATGGCAAAGCGACATATTGTAGTACTTGTATTCTTAACCATTAAGTGTACGCTGTCTTCATAAGGCGCCTTTCTTATTGTTTGTGTTTTGGTGACAAAGATTTTGAGCGTCATGCTCTTTACCTCATTTTCCTCATAAGCCCTGTACTCTTTCACTGGACAGCTTTTCATAGCATAGTAATTTTTAAGAAAACATGTGACGTTGTAGCAGAACCGACTATATCTAATAGAAATGACAAAAAATAACCACAAAGCAATCATTAAAGAATATGCATAAAATATCATTTATAATAGTAAAAAATTTGAGATATTTAAAATGTTTATCAATGTAATAACAGGAAAAAAAATTGTATATTTACATAGAGATTACTACTCAGTAATAAAAAAAGTTATTGATTAAGTATAATAACGTATAAATCTCATAGATATTATGATGAGCAAAAATGATAGATACAGAGTAGTGCATAATGTATGATTCTAATGATATGAATTTCCATAGAAGACAAAGTAATTTATGCTGCCTAGTGGAAGGGGCAATTATAGAGGAAGGCTGCCAAGGAACATTTTGGGATAATGGACATGTTCTATATCTTATGAGACTATTGTAGTTACATGGGAGTATGTATTCAAATGCATTGTTTAAAAAGGTAACCCCTTTTACTTTCAAACTCACTAAGTTATACCTTTAAGATATATACATTTTTTGATATATATTTTATACACATACCCCAAAATAAACAAGGACTGTATTAAGTTTGAGCCCTAGTTTGTAGGTTTGTTTTTTGTAGGGATATAGATTAATAATACTGAAACTGCTCTCTTTATATTGTAGGCTTGAGAAAATCAGTAATTGTTTTGGGAATAATGGGAGTCAAGGTTCTCAGTGAGAAGGGAGTTACAAGAATGAAAATGTGAAAGATAAGAATGGATCTTGTGATTTTGGATTGAATTTGGATTTATCATTACGAACTGCATATATACACAATTATATATACCTATATCTGTATCTTTATCTGAATCTCTATATATCTATAGATATAGATATAAGTGATTGAGAAGCAATTATAGACGTGTGTATAAACATGACTACCATGTGTATCCTAATATTGTCTGCTGAGATAGCCTTGAAGTAATAACATACCAATAACTATGAGCTCACCGAATGACCAGATCTCAAATTCAAAATGTCATTCACCAATAAAAAGTGTTAGGGAGACTTGATTAATAAGCTGATCTCAGGGCTTGGATGAGGAAAGTACAGACTAATTCTGGAACATTACCTTGCATAAGAAAAAAAGATGATAACATATGAAAGGAATATTGAATTCAACCCCAAAGACTCTCGCAACCAAATATAGAAAATTGAGCATTAAAATCTTAATAGTAACGGGGAATATCAATGGAAATTTCAATGGAAGTATCAGTGATGATAATGAATTAGATAATTATTTGACAAATAAAATGATAGTATCAGTAATAACAATAATGAATAAAATAAGAATCTATGACCCATATTAACATCGTAAATAAGTGAATGAAAAATGAATAAATGTGAAGAGAAAGTTATTTTTTACCTTAGTAAGCCAACTAATAATTATGAGAAAAATGCAATTAGGAAATCAATGAATGCTAAGATTAGTGGGTGAAAATATGAGAAAGAATAGGATATTTTCATTGTCTTAAAACATACCCTACACTCAAATGATTTTTTGATTAGAAAAGGAAAATATTAATGTTACACTAGAAAATTTTATGAGTACGACCTTAACCAGGTAATCAAAGTTAATATCACCAGTATTGGAAAGAACTAACATCAGGTGCTTTCTAATACAGTACACTGTGGTATTTCTTTTAGGAATGTGTAACCTGAATCTAGACTTGAGGAGACATAAGACAAAAACACATCAAAAGATATTCTGTAAAGTCGCTGGCCTGTATTCTTTAGAAATACCCAAGTAAGGAAAGACAAAAACTGAAGAATTCTTCTAATTTTAAAGACAAAGGAGAGATGTCAACTAATGATCTGAATTAGGTCATTGACAAATTTGAATACAAACTTTGGTTGAGGGAAGAGTATTTCCTGATTTTGATAATTGTACTGTGGTTATGTAAGGGAGTGTCTCACTTTTGAAAAATATACGTTGAAGTATTTCGGAATAAAAAAACAAGATACCGCAGGGAAAAAGGAACCCTCATACACTGATGGTGGGACTGTAAATTGGTACAGCCACTATGGAAAACAGCATGGAGATTCCTCAAAAAACTAAGAATTGATCTACCATATGATCCAGCAATCCCTCTACTGAGTATTTACCCCAAAGACTTGAAAACTCACATCCAAAAAGATATTTGCACACCGATGCTCATAGCAGCATTATTCACGGTGGCCAGGACATAGAAGCAACCGAAGTGTCCTACAATACATGATTGGATAAAGAAACTGTGATATGTATACGTAATGGAATATTACTCAGCCCTAAGAAGAGATGAAATACTGCCATTTGCGACAATATGGATGGACATCGAGATAATAATGCTAAGCGAAATAAGCCAGACAGAAAAAGTTGGAAATCACATGATATCACTTATATGTGGGATATAAACCTAAAAGTGATAAATGAACAGGACAAACAGAGACTCGTGGACATGGACTGTAGACTAGTGGTTACTACAGACTGCTGAGTAGGGGATGGTGAGAAGGAGGGAGGTAGATGAGGTCAAATATGTGGTGACAGAAAGAAATCTAGCTATGGAAGGTGAAAGAAAGAAAGAAAAAAGCAAGATACCTCCAATGAACTCTCAAATAATAAAGGAAAAAAAGTGTATGTGTGTGTGTTTGGAGAGAATGATAAAGCAAGAAGTGGGGTAAGTTGTAGCCGTCGAATCTGAGTACAAGCTGTATGAGATGTCCTCGTACTATCAAACATAACTTCTGTAAGTTTGAAATTGTAGCCAAGTAAAAAGTTACCAATATAAAAACCAAGGGCAATAGGCATAAAAATAAATGTCTTATTTTCTTTTATAAAGCCAGTAACCTTATCACCAGAAGCCAATGAGTTTCAAATAATTATTTGCTAGAAAATTGAGCATGATACATAGTAGCAAGTAAAAGTAAATGAATAATGAGAGGGATGGAAGTGCTTTTGTGGATGGCTGTGAATTTCAACAGCAGTGCTATGTTAAGAGCCCTTTTATTTCTCAGTTGTGAATTATCTCTCCCGAATAAAACCATTTGTTTTTCAATAGTTTTTAAAATTAATTTTGTATTCAAAATGCAATCTCATTCTTGATTAAATTGAATAAAGGGAAAGATAAACCTAAAATCCAGCTTACAAGGGTTGTCTGGGACTGGTAGATGATTTCAATTCAATGTCTGCATTTTAACTGCAACTTCATTTGGTTTGGATCATAGACTCCCAGGGTTAAAAGGAACCTTAAAGGTTATCTTGTTACCATCCTCATTCGGTGCTTAAATTTCCTGTTCACTCTTTTTGCCAAGAAAAATATGTTAATATTTCTCCAAGTTTATTACTTTAAAAAGTAAAAGTGTATTTAGATTAATGAGAAAAATGTTCTGTTTTTATTAGACACAACCTTTTTCTTTCCCCGGGAAAAAGTTAATAAAATCTGCTCCTTTAAAAAAAAAAAATTCTACTTCGCTAAGAATAAATCAGTAGGAAAATACTTAGATGAACATTTATAAGAGCCACTATGATGCTGCATTATGACTGTCATGAATTTTTGCTTCAGTATTCTACCCTGGACTAGCTTTCTCTTTGTTTTATATTAAAAGTTAATCTGCTCAGTTCTTTCTTGGTCTAGTTTTCTTATCCAAAGACAATTATGCTGAATTTAAATTTAACATCATAGCTTCTTCGTGACACTATTTTGTTATAGTTTCTGGGGAGCTTGGGTTAGTTGTTCCTGGGATATTTTATATCTACAGTCTTTAGTCTTAGTTTGTCAAATTTAGAGCCTGAATTGTTAGGAAAATATTCATCAGAAATTAAAAATGTAAAGCAATGGTGCAGGATTGGGCATTAGGGACCTGCTGAAGTTTATTATATCTGTTTTTATATCACTATTTTTCCTTCTTTCTTCCTCTTTGTACAGAAGCATGCCACATCCAACTTCTCAGTTTTATTTTTTAAACTATTAAAAGTAGCTAATGAGTTTAAGATTCTTTTCCTCCTTTAATCGCATTTATATTCCTTCTATTTTAATGAAGAAAGGCTGCCAATTACGTTAACTTACATTTCAGGCTGTAGGTATTTTCGTCAAGTACATGAGTGAGTGAATCTTTGGTATTTTTTGTTTGGACTTGTGATTCTCCCTCTTTTTCTTTAGATATTCTCATTCTTTATTTCAGATTTTTTTCCAGTAACTTCCTTCTCCTAAGAAAGAGACCCCAAATCAATCACCTTTAAATATAATTAATAATTATTTAAAGTGTTATATACTCTAAGGCATTAAACATTTTAATGAGATCAAAATTTAAATTAAAGGTATGTATTCTTTCAGCCATGACTAAGTAGTAGGTAGGGTAAATACTTTCGGTATCAGTGATAATCCTGTTTATTCTGAACATATTGACTGCCGTTTACTCCGCTTTTACAAAAAAATAAAAGTAAAATAAAATCATCATTATCATAATCATAATAATACCAAGAAAAATTGTATAATCAAGCTAATAATTCATTAAAGTAGTTGCCACTTGGAGATATCTAACTTAGGTTTTTGTCATATAATACTTTCAAAGTATCTTCTTATTTTTAAACACAAAATACATGAAAATACTTTTTTGAAAGATGCAAACATTTCAGAAATAGATTAAAACATCTAAGTTTTATTCAAATCTCCCTACTCTTTTCTCCTCCCATGAATAATTTGATACTCAAGTTTAAGTATATTTTCAATGTATTTACTTGCATGACTTCTTTGACATATAGAATTATTTTTGAAGTATAAACTAGAACATACCTTTCCATATTGCTATGCATTTATCTTTTCATATAAAAATATGTCTTGGAGATCTGTCCATGTTATTAAAGTTGCAGAATATTCTATATTAGGGATGTACATAAATCTCTTTAACACTTTTTGAAGCAGGTGTTAAAATACAACAACCAAAACCACCAGAAATATACCTGCAGTCAAAAACATATATAAGTTTACAGAGCTTGCTGCAGCTTGGGAAAATGAACCTCAGAGCATCTATAGGTCATTTTGAAATAAGATAAGCTTATTTTTTTTTATGTTTAGTTTTTAAAAAGTGCAGGAAGTGGCTACTTTTAAAATTTTTAAAGTTAATTCTTTTTTAAGTTCAATGAAATTTTTGTATCACCCTATTTTTAGTATATAGAATATATATACAGTCATACATAAACACACACTTATATAAATTATATTATTATAGTATTAATTACTCTATGCCTTTTTTTATCTACGAGATTATTGGGTTTTATTTTTACTTCCTTTTTCCCTCCTGCAGGTGACTTGCTTATCTAATATATTAAATCCAACAACATCTCAGGCTGTGTCATAATGCTGATTGTTGGGCGTACATATTTCCAAGAAATACTATTTCCTTTGGCATGTACATTAAATTTTTCTTTTATTTCAGACAACATTTCTTCTCTTTGTCTTTGAAAATGTTGTCTGTTCCAATTTTCTGTTAGTCTAACTTCCAGTTCACAGATTATTTATGAATTCGATGATGCTTTTGTGAGTCTGTAGCCTTTTTAATTGATTTGATCTGATTGTAGAGGTGAAAGTGAGGTCCTTTTCTTTGTAATTAGCATCTCGATCATTTATTTTTCAAGGCTTATTGGATTTTCTAAAACTGTTAAACTAGGGAATGATGGCATTGGTAATCCCAATTTTAATTGGATTACTCTTACTTCTTTTGAGTTACAATATTTCCCTTATTGATAGATAACATTCTTCTGATCCTATTCACTTTCCCTTTGTTTTAAAATTAGAAATTGGTATTGCCTTTTTTTCTCTCTTTTTCTTCTTTAATGAGCTAATGTAAGAATTTTATTAATAAATTTCCTAGTATAACCTTTCATACATTCTGGGTTTACTAAATGGATTATGGTGTATTAGTCTTTAAATACACTCATTTTATTTATTAATATTTTATTTTGGTTTATAGATGTCATTAGTCTATTGTTTTCTTTTTAGTTGCACAATTAACCAGCTTTTGGGGTTTGATTATGTTAGCTCCTTTTGATGGGCTTGAAATCTTTTCATCTTTTTTTCTGTTCAGAACGATATTCATAGATGTAGAAATTAGCTGTTCATTTAAGTTCAGTAAAATAAAGCAAAGACCTTTTTACTTTCTTAAATGGTTATACAACCATTCAGGTTTTTACTCCTTCTGAAGTTAAATGTTAGTGATTTTTTTTCCTCCTTCTTTTTGAAGTCCATAAATTTTATCCAGTATGTCACTCAGCACTGTTGAACCTAGATCGACATGATATAATGTTTCAATCTATATATTCAGGTCATCTTTTATTTCTGGAAATTTTAAAAATAATATTTTAAAATATTAAAAAACATTTAAAATATTAAAAAATTTTGCCTGTACCATGTTCTTCCTCATCGAACACTTTCTTTTGAATCTTTGTTCATTTTGACTTTTATCAGTTATCTTTTCCCAAGTCCTTACTGTGATCACAACTGTCTATATATCAAATTTATTGCATCACAGCCTAGAAGCTAGGTGTCTCTCTGAGACTCAGGGTGGAACCCTTCCTTGCCTCTTCCTAGCGTCTGTTGGTATGGGGTAACCCTTGACGTTCTTTGGCTTGTAGCTGCATCAGTCCAATTTCTGCTTCTATCTTCGCATGGAGTTCTTTCTGTGTATCTTTACATCAGCTTCCCTGTGTGTGTGTCCATCTCAATGTCCTTTTTATAAGGACATCAGTGCCCACCTTGAACTCACTGATTACCTTTTAAAGATCCTAACCAAGTAAGGTCACACTGTGAGGAACTGGGAGTTAGAACTTCAACATATCTTTTGGGAGAACATAATTCAACCTATAACACATGGTACAGTTGACCTTTAAAGCAGGAGATAGACAAGACAGGCTTAATGTCATCATATGAACCCTTAGAAACAGAGAACTTCTGTCCGGTGGCAAAAGAGGAAGTCAGATATTTGAAGCAAAGGCAGGATTAGATGTAATGTTGGTGACTTGAAAATGAAGAGGGCCATTGTTGGGAAATGCAGACAGCCTCTAGGAGCTGAGGGTGAGCTCTGGTTAGCGGGTAGCAAGAAACAGGACTTCAGAAGGATAACTGTAAGGGAATGAGTTCTGCCAACAAACTGGATGATTTGGAAAGTGAATTCTTCCCCTGTGATTTCAGATAAGATCCTAGCCCAGTCCATGTCTTGGTTTCAGCTCTATGCAGAGAACCTAGCTTAGTCCACTCAGACTTCTGACCGTGAGATAATAAACAAGATATCATTTTAAGGCACTAAGTTTGGGGTGAATTTTTATGCAGCAATAGAAAACTAATACCATAAGGTATAGAGTGCTATGAGCTCCTCTCTAGAGTGGATGTTGGCACCCAGAACCTTTTTCTTTTTAACATTTCATTTTACTCTGGTTAAGTACTCAACTCTCTTAATTAAATTTTAAGTACACAATTCATCATTGCTGACTGTAGGTACAGGGCCGTAGAGCAACTCTTGCTTAACTCAAACTTTATGCCTCTTGATTAGTAACTCCCTATGTCCCCCTCGCCCAGCCCCTGGTAACCACATTCCACTCTTTGATTTTTTGGATTCGAATGTTTTGGGTACCACATACAAGTCGAATCATGCAGCGTCAGTCTAAGTACTGGCTTATTTGACTTAGTATATTGTCTTCAAGTTTCATCCATGTTGTCTCACACTGCAGAATTTTCTTTATAAAGGCTCCATAATGTTCTGTTATCCATTTATCTGCTGATGGGCATTGAGGTTGTTTTCGCTTCTTGGCTATTGTGTGAATAGTGTTGTAATGAACACAGGAGTGCTAATATTCCTTTGAGATTCTGACTTCAGTGCTTTTGGATAACTACCCAGAAGTGAGATTACTGGATCATATGGTAGTTCTATTTTTTAAGTTTTTCGAGAAACCTCTGTACTGTTTTCCATAGCAGTTGTGTGCAAGGGTTTCCGTTTCTCCACATCCTTGCCGATACTTGTCTTTTGTTTTTTTTTTGATAACAGTCATCTTGACAAATGTGACATCTCATTGTGGTATGACTTGCATTTATATGATCTGGAACAACTTTTAATATGCTTGTTGGCCATTTGTATGTCTTTTTTGGAGATATGTCTATTCAAATTTTTTGTCCATTTTTAAATTAAGTTCTTGGATTTTGCTATTGAGTTACAGAAGTTATTGAAATATTAAACCCTTATCAGATTCATGATTTGCAAATATCTTTTCCCAATTCATAAACTGACCCAAGTTTTTATATATAGCCTTTAATATATTGAGGTACATTTCTTCTCTACTTAAATATTAAGTGTTTATTATTAACAGATATGGAATTTTGTCCAATGCTTTTTCTGTATCTATTGAGATGATGTAATTTTTTATCTTTTATGCTGTTACTCTCAGGTATCACATTAATTAATTTTCATATGTTTAATCATCCTTGCATCCCCGGGATAAAGCATACTTGGTCCAGGTGTATGATTCTTTTAATTTGCTGTTGGGTTTGTTTTGCTAGTATTTTATTGAGGATCTTTGTATCTATACTCATCTAGCCTATTTGCCTGTAGCTTTCTTTTCTTGTTATGTCTTTGTATGGCTCTGAAATGAGGGTGATGCTAACCCATTAAAATGCATTCAGAAGTGTTCCCTCCTCTTTAGTTTTTTGGACTATTTTGAGAAGGATTAACATTATTTTTTTTTAACATATTGGTAGAATTCATCAGCAAAGCTAATTATTCCTGGACTTACTATTGTTGGGAAGTTTCTGATTACTTACAATCTTCATACTAGTTATAGATCTCTTCAGACTTTATTTTTCTTCATGATTTAGCCTTGGTAGGTTATGCGTTTCTAGAAATTCATCCGTTTCTTCCAGATTATCCAGTTTGTTTGGGAATAATTGTTTAAATGAGTCTAGTATGACTCTTTTTATTACTGTGGCATCAGTTCTAATGTTGCCTCTTTTATTCCTGATTTTATTTATTTAAGTCTTCTTTCTTTTTTCCCTTAATTTCTTCGCCTAAGTTTTTGGCAATTTTGTTTATATTTAAAAACCCAAGTCTTGGTTTTATTGAATTTTGTATTTTTTTTTATTCCCCGTTTTGTTTCTGTTCTGATCTTTGTTTCCTTCCTTATACTAACTTCGAGCTTCCTTTGTTATTTTAAGTAGCCTCTTGAGATGTAAAATTTAGTTGAGATCATTCTTATTTTTTAAAGAGGGATTTATTTTAATAAGTTTCCTTCTTAGTATTGCTTTTGCTACATCCCATAAGTTTTGATATGTTGTGTTTTCATTTTTATTTGTCTCGAGATATTTTTCTAATTTTCTATTTCTTCTTTTGCCCAATGGTTGTTCAAAGTGTGTTTTTTTAATTTTCACATATTTAGAATTTTTGGTTTTCTTTCAGATATTGACTTCTTGTTTCACTCCATTGTGTTCAATAAAGATACTGATATAATTTTAATCTTTTAAAATTTGTTGAGATTTTTTTTGTGACCAAACATGTGATTTGTCTTGGAGAAAGTATCATGTAAGCTTACAAATGTGTTTTCTACTTCTGTTGGCTATAATTTTCTGTATGTGTATTTGTAAGGTCTAGCTGGTCTACAGTGTTGTTCAAGTTCTCTGTTGATCAATTGCATAGATATCCTATCTACTATTGAAAGTGGAGTATTAATGTCTCCTTCTCTTATGTATTGCAGTTTATTTCTCCTAAAGTCTGTCGATGTTTGCTCTATGTATTTAGGTACTCTGATATTGGATGCATATGTGTTCACAATGGTTGCATCTTCCTGGTGGATTTACCCTTTCATTATTATATAATGTCCTTCATTATCTCTTAACACAGTTTGAGTTAGTCTATTTTGTCTGATGTAAGTATAACCATTATCTCTTTGTATGCAATTTTCTTTTGGTTACCATTTGCAAATAGTATCTTTTTCCATCCTTTTACTTTTAAAATATTAGTATCCTTAAGTCTAAATTAAGATTTTTGTAGACAGTATATGGTTGGATGTTATTTTTATTAAATCCATTTAACCACTCTATGTCTTTTAAGTGGGGAGTTAAATCCATTTAGTTTTAAAGTAATTATTGATAGAGAATGATTTACTATTGCCATTGTGTTGTTTTCTGTCTCTTAGTTCTTTTATCTTTTCCTGTGTTGCTATCTTCTTTTGTATTTTGTTAATTTAAAAAAACATTAATACACTCTGATTATTTTCTTTTTTCGTGTGTATGTAACATCTATAGACATTTTGTGTGAGTGTGTGATTAACTTTGGGCTTTCATTAAATATCTTCTAGTTAAAATGAACTATTTTAAACTGATAACAATTTAGTTCAGTTGGATACAAAACCACTCTACACTTTAACTTCTTTCCCATCTGTGTAATTGTTGTCAGAATTTGAGTCTATTCATATTGTAAATTCTTTAATATATATTTGTTATATTTATTTTCAAAATACTTTTATTGTTTAATCTTTATACTAAAATTAAAAAGCGATTTACCCACCACCGTTACAATAATACAGTATTATTTTTGTCCATATATTTACCTTTACCTACAAGTTTCATACTTTTTATACTGTCATGTTGCTGTTTAGTGTTCTTTCATTTCAACTTGACGAATTCCATTTAGCATTTCTCATAAGATTGGTCTAGTGTTGATGAACCTCCTCAGCTTTTGTTTTTCTGGGAGAGTCCCCATTTTTGAAGAGCAGTTTTGCCAACTATAGTATTCCTGGCTTGTGTTTTATTTTCTTTCAGCACTTTGCATACATTATGCCACTTTCTTCTGGTCTGCGAGGTATCTACTGAAAATTCTGCTTGTTATTTGATTTGAGAGTCTCCTGTGTATGTGACAAATTGCTCTTTCTGGTTTCAAAATTCTCTCTTTGTCTTTGACTTTTGACAGTAATTATATTGTGTCTTGGGGTATATTTCTTTTGACTCATCACAATTTAAGTCTTTTAGGCTTCTTGAATCTGGAAGTTCATTTCCTTCCCCAGATTTGGGGATTTTTAGCCATTTTTTTTGAATAGCCTTTCTGGTCCTTTCTGTTTCTCATTTCCTTCTGAGACTCCCATAATGCATACGTTTGTCTATTTCATGGTGTCAGATACGTTCCTTAGGCTTTCTTTTTCTTTCTTCTAAAGTTTACTCCTTTATATTATTTCCAATGACCTGTCATTGAGTTTGCCTATCCTTTCTTCTGCCTGATTTAATCTGTTGTTGAATTTTTCAATTCAGTTATTGTGTTCTTCAGCTCTATCATTTCTGTTAGATTCTTTTAAATATTTTCTGTTTGTTGAAACTTCCACTTTGTTCATGCATTATTCTCTTGGCTTCAGTAAGCATCTTTATACTAGTTATTCAGAATTCTCTTGTCTTTGTTTCATTATGATTGATTTTCTGAGATTTATCTTTTTCCTTCGTTTGGAACATTTTGCCTGATTCTTCATTTTTCTTGACTCTCTGTTTTGTTATCTACACCCTAGACAAACTCAGCACTTCTTTCAATCTTTACAGACTGGCATGGTGGGAAAAGTCTGTCATTAATAAGCTAAGCCTGAGATTCTGGGGGTTTCTATCAACCTTTTCCCTTCCAGAGAGAAGCAAGCAGTTATGGTTTCTATCTGCTTATTCTGTGCTGAGCTGGGTTTGAGGTGGAAGGTATGGCATCTCTCAGTCTAAACTACCATATCCATTCTTCTCCAGGCAGTTGGACTGTGTCGGACCTGTCAGAGCTCCAAGATAGATACTAGTTCTTTGGGCAGCTGCATAGAAGTGAGGGTGTTGGATGCATGGATTGACTTTCCTTCCCCTGGGGGAAGCTTAGAGCTGGGTGTTTTGTTGTTGTTGTTCAGTTGACCTGAAGTAAGCAGTGGGGGGGATCTATCAGTCCATACCATGGTCTCTATTCTCCCTCAAGTGGCTGCACTGTCCCTTTCCAATAATGTTCCATGACTGACAAGACCAAAGCCAGTACCCTGAGGCATCCTCTCAGAAAAGTTAGCTATTGGTTGGCTACAGACCAACTCTTTCTCTCTTCTGGGAGAAACCAGAAGCTGGGAGTCTGGGTAGAGATTCTGGTGAGAGGGTGTCCAAAATATTTCTAATATCTTCAGTGTGTCTGGTTGCATAATTATCTGGGGTACAGGGGCCTTTCAGTTTCTGAATGTCTCACAAAAGATATCTGTCCATAAATTGTTGCCGAATAGGTGTGTTCATGTTAGGAAGGAGGCATAAGTCTTCCTGCTCTACAATCTCTCTTTAGGTTTGTCTTTCTCTTGTGTACTGCTTCTGGTGAGATTTTCATTTCTGTGATAGTTTATTTTTATCTCTTAATTATTTCCTAATATCTACCTGAAGTAAGTTGACCTGAAGTCATACTTTTACTCATTTGTTTGCTTTATTTCTGTTGTTTTTCTGTATCTGCTCTAAATTTTTTGAGGTATTCTTTTTAAAAAGGTGGTTTGTTAATTAAAATATTAATTTGCCATACTGTTTGATCATAATTGTTATTTCTTCTAGACAGTATTTTATTCTTTGTGTTAGTCATCTGAAATTTTTTTTCTACAAAATGCAATTTTCTCTTATGCTATAACTAGGTGTTTCTATGTTGTTTCTTTTTTATAAATTTATATGTATTTTATTGAAGTAAATTATTGGACCAGTACTTGCAGGAGGATCACATGGGGATCAGGGTAGAACCATGTTTCACACTACGAGGTATTTATTCTGGTTCACAGTGAAATTTTCTTGTAGCAGGGTTAGGGTATGTAAATTCTTTTGGCTTTTATTTTCAGCTGGCGCATGGAGATCAGAAACTGTAGGGCTGCCAACAATGCATATCTTCCTTTATCTGCCTTGCTGACAGACTGCTTCCTGCAAATTGTCTTGTCACTGCAACTCCTCATTCAAGCTGACCTTTCTGACATCAACTTGTTGCCAATTTAGGTCCAGAAAACTTCCTGCCACCAGCTTGTTTTTATTTTGTAAATAACAGATTGCTGGATTTCTCCCAACAGTATATGCCATATCCCTTGGAAAAGTACACTTTGCTGGCTTTGTCTAACTCTGCAACCTCAATATTTTCTTTCAGCATATTTCTTTACTTGTCTTTGACCTTCACTGTGTTTAAGGTTATGGATACCTTCTGACTTCTCAAAGATTACTTCACATTGTAATATCTAAGGATGGAAACGGGGAATTCAATTTTTGTTTTGCTACCTGAAACTAGACAACTGAAATTTTAAATTTAAAAAACTATATATAATATATATAAATATATGTAAAAACACTTTTATGTATACATAATTTTACATATATACAATTTTATGGACAAAATTTATTTAGGAATCCTCTAAACACTAGATATGTAGATTAAGCACAATTATTTCCTTTCCTAAAACACATTTTGAAGAATTAACTTCTAGTTAAATTTCTGTAAATTGAGTTATAAGGCTAAAGACCAAGAATACTTAAGAATGAATACAGATTGATTTTATAATCTGTAGAATCTATAATCTCCATTCTCTCATGTACACTGGTTATTATTACATATTTAAATATTTACTAACTTCTAATCAAAATGTTTTCTTGAATTTAGATTTCTATTTTTTTAGTTACAAAAATATATATATTTTTCATTTTAGTAGACTTTTTTTTTGAAAATTGACTTTTCAAATCTTTTGTCTTTTTCCTTTTCTGTTTTTTTCTGATAACATTTTAAGACTTTCTCTATTAAGAATACTAATGCTTTGCAACCTGTACTATAAGTATATTTTCCACAGGGTTTATCATTTACATGTTAATCCAATTGACATTTGTTCAGTTTTTAAAACTTAGATGTCATTGATCTTTTTCTTCAATATTTTTATACTGAGTCTATGGCAAGATTAGTCATCACTGATAAAAATTAAATAGGTTCTTATATATATGATTTTTTTCCAACACACTTATGGTATTCTCTTTAATCCATATGAATTTATACATGATCAATTTTTATGTATTTGTAACATTTATTTAGCCTATTAATAATGATGAGATATGCTCATATGCTTGGAAACAGAAAATTCTTCCACCTTAATGTTTATCTCTTACATATGATCCAATTATAATTGTTTCATATTTTTGCTAGATTAAAAACAAAAAAAAATGAACATATAAAAAAATCAAAAGCAAATAATTAAAATTTTCAAGTAATAAAAGTGTTTTTTTCAAAATACTAGTTTTAGCATCCATACTTTAATATTGATTTTTTAAATGGATTTATCCTACAGTCATTGACACATAAGTTCCAAAGCAAAGCATTCTAATATATTTTTCAACCTTGTTGGCCCCATGCTGGTTTTCCATAATGAATTTTACTTCCTTCTTCATTGTCTATTCTGATCCAGCAGTTTTAGCAGATACATGTGGATCATCAGGCTCACTGCCTTTCCACTGGCGTTAATAGTGCATATAGATGTGATGTGATTGCTAAAGCTTTTCTATAAACTGGTAAAAATGTCCTGTACATTCTATATAACACAGACCTAGCTTTAAAATATTCACCCAGCAAAAGTGCTTCAAAAAGACATTACATTTCACCTTAGTGCAATCAGGAGGAGGAAATTCACAGTTAAAGATCAGAGTTGCAAAAGTAAAACACAATAGGACGCTGAACAGATAGCATTAAGGTGGCACCCCATCGAGACTAGGTACAAGAAGCTTTGAGCTCTGACTGTAAACTTGTGTTGACATTGCACAGAACCTACATTTTTATTGCATGAGTTTTCTGATGAGAATTTTCTCATTTTACACCATTTAAATTAATAGAAAACCTTGCTGTGCTATGCCTGAAGCCTCTTGTATATCTGTTCAATGGAGCTAAACCTGTGATTCTTTTAATTTATTTTTAATTTATAATGCTTGAAGACATTTCTGTTTATTCCTCTCTTTTCAAGGTTTTTAAAGGCCTCTGTGAGAATCTCCTTGAAGCATCATTCTTTCAATAAGATAATGACTTATCTCTCCCAATCATTGGATTTCCTGGATGTCCTGAGTTATCCTCATTAGATGCTTAGCTTAAAGGTAGTTTTTCACACTTGAATTTGTTGTAACATGACCTCTATCCACTGCCTGGCCTGGAGATTCTTTGACCAGACCACTTAACTGGCTCCACTGTTGTCTCAACACACTTTGGGCTTATACGTTAATCATTTGATGGCTTGACCACCTGACCTTGTCTTCCTCTTCCCTATGAGTTTCTCATGTGACTGGAGCTCCTTTTACCAACCTGATTTTGTTCTTTTATCAAACCCTGTCTATTGTCTGGATCCACTTTTTCTTTAATTTTCTGAGAAGTTCTAGTCATAAATCCTGGCCCTTCTGACTTAACCATGGATCTAGCGGCTTGTCTGAACTCAGCATTTTAGGCCATTTTGCCTGCCTAATACTTTAAGAAATGGTTTCAGATCCAAAAACATCAGACTACTGAATTCGTCAATGGTAACGATGAGTTCTTATGACATTTCAAAAATATTTAATGGTCTGATGAACATTTCAATTTTATAAACTTCAATTCAGTACATACTGATCTGAAGTTCTAATTATTTTCTCTTTGTTTAGAAAAATAGGAGACAAAAATTATTACCTACTATAATTTAGTATAGAAAAAATTCAGAAAGTGAATATTATATGGTGAGTGGAGAAAAGAAATATTAAAAGAATTTATTACTATATTTTGGAAATGTCTGTATTGACTGCACTCCTGAGGTCAACAGTAGCCCTTATTAGTTTAATTCCATAATTCAGACAAATTTAATGGATTCTCACACATTGTTCAAGGTATCTTCCTTCTGTTTTTTTTTTTTCTTCCTTTCTAGCTTTCTAAAATTTAGTTTTCAGGCTTGTTTACTTTTTAAAGGAAGTTTCATATTCTTTGGAAACATCTATGTTTGTCCCTTTGACAACTGCTTACCATATTTAAAAAATCACCCTTTTGGTTACATGTATGTTTATTTACGACTCAGCCAAGAAGATCTTAAAAAGTTAGGGAAGTTGTAATGTTTTTTTTTTTTCCAGATCCCATTTGGCTGTGGAAGGCCATAGGCAATCATGGACCTACAAGCCATAGCATGTTTTTGATGTTATTTATATTTTTGGTTATAGTTGTCTTTCTCACACATTTTATTTTGAAAAATGCTCTTTTATTAGTGTTATGTGGTCCCCTTTAGAAGCCTGACACTTTTGCTATCTAAAAGCTATTACTGAAATTTAAATTTATATATATTTTTTATAAACATCCGCAAGTCTGTATTCACCCTGCACTATATAGGGGGATATTATATATATTAACCATATGTACTCTGTGCTTTCTCAGTTAAAGACATATGTTAAGGAGGAGACATAAATTATTCATATATTTACTTAGATATAGGACGAGTTATCAACTCTGAAAGCTGAGGCATTGATAGTGATTAAGGCTTTGGCACCTACATTATTTTTAAAGTAGATGTAAGCGGAGGGATTCAAGTATAGTAACCTAACACAACCTTTTATAACCTCTTGGTCCCCACAGAAGAAACATCATCAGCATAGTTGCTAGTTCTGGCCCAAAGACTGAGATTTTCTTACCATAGCAAGGCTTCTTTCCACATTCTGGTACTACTGGCAATCATTTTAAGATTTTCTCCAGTGACAAAGTATTGAGGTTCACTGATGGGCAAGTGAAAAGGAAATACCAGAGAATGTTATTGAGCAGACAGAGGAAGAAAAGCATTAGCTCAATAAACTCATCTTTATTGTTGCTTGAAATCATAAATGTGCATGTGTATGTGTGTGCGATATGTTGTTTGTATGTATAATAGTGGCCAATGTGACAACAAAAGACAAATTCTTTTATAATCAACCAATAGATGTGTCATCTGAGAGCTGAAAAGAGCTTCTGGCACATCATGGTAGACTGGAGAAATGTCACCCCAGGGGCAGACTCATTGTTTGTAAGCATTAAGTTAGACAAAGGCACAAAGTCTAAATCTGGACAAAGTCAAAGTTCCCAGAATTAAATATTGTGATATTGGGAAATGATTTATGCTAGGAAGACACTTGGATTGTTATCAACAAATCCTGACAAAGCAGACCACTCTGCTATAGAGGATAAAGTAGATCTTGCCAAAGTGAATTAACTGGCCCAGACTCTGTAAATAACCATTTTCAGATGACACATGTATTTTTAGCAACTTGACAAACCAAGGAACTAAACTATAAGCCAGAAAAAAATTCAAGACCAGTGGACAATTAAATTACATAAAGAATATTTTATATTTAAAACAAAGTCAGACGTAGGACCTTTACCTCTTCACGTGATTTTTTGATAATTCTCTCAAATCCCAGACCTACGTCTGGAGTCCTGAATGGCCTTTTCAGCTGGGTGGAGGTTTGCTGACATTGCTAACGACATACACCAACGCCACTCATCATTTTCGCCCCACAGTTTAGCTCCTCTTCCTGATTTCTTGCTAATACTTTCCAATATTCATTTTCAGTCACACATCCTCAAGACCTCCAAGGGATCTTTGATTTATCTCTCTCCTTTCCCCCATCACCAATGATTCATCTGGGGCTGTCAGTTCCTTCCCCCTACTGTCTCACACTGTATTTCTTCATGTACGTTACTACCCCAGCCCTAGTCAACAGTCTTATTACTGCTTACCTAAACTACTGCTATAACTCTTTCCCCTGCCTTCAGTCTCGCTTCTAATCTTCTCATTCTGGATTTGGCTGCCAAATTAATCTTCCTAAAGTCCAGCTTTGATTATGTCACCCCTGCTTAATAACCTTCAAATTTCTATCTTTGACTACCAAGTAAAGTTTAAACTTCTTTGCCTTTGACATTACGATCTGGGATTATTCTTATGGGGTTAGCATTCATAGTTTTGCTTTGCCGAAACTCTAGCAAAACTGAACAATTCAACATTCTGCAATCATGCCTGGAAGCTTTTTTCCACCAAATGTTTTAAGAATTACTTTTTTCTTCTTGGAATATTTTTAGTGCTATTCTTTAAAACCTCTTCAGCTTTCAGTGGGAGCTTCAGCTTTCACTAAAGGATCTTGGATACATAGTCTAGAGGGTTCTCTGGAGCACATGTGAGGCCATCTGCAGGAAACTAAGTAGAGTCAGAGGTGAAAAAATAAGGGAAGAAGATGCAGTAGTAGGGGTGGAAAACTAGGGGCAAGTAAGTCTGAAAAATCTAAATTTGAATCTGATTTTTCAAGTTATTGTGAATTTATGCTCATCAAGGTACATGATAAAACACACTGTATATTTTAATTTTTATATTATGCATTTGTTTCTTATTAATTTACACACAAATCATTAAAAACACCTTTTGCAAGAATTTGTAACACCCACAAAGCACTCTAAAAATTTCAATTACAGCTGACATTCAATATTATTTTATTTTAGTTTTTAGATGTCCAGCATGGTGCTTAGACATTTATATAATTTACGAAGCAGTCTTCCCAATAAATCGAGTACCCACCTGGCATCATACGTAGTTATAACAATATTATTGACTACATTCTCTCGCTGTACTTTACATCCCCATGACTACTTTTAACTGCCAATTTCTACTTCTTAATCCCGTCACCATTTTCACCCAGCCGCCCAACTCCCTTTCCCATCTGGCAACCCTCAGTTTGTTCTCTGTGTCTATGACTGTTTCTGTCTTATTTGTTTGTTTTGTTCTTTAGATTCCACATATAACTGAAACCATATGGTATTTGTCTTTCTCTGTCTTATTTTACTTAGCATGATACCTTCCAGGTCCATCCATATAGTCGCAAATGGTAAGATTTTATTCTTTTTTTGGCCGAGTAATAGTCCATTGTAAATATGTCCCGCATCTTTATCCAGTCATCTATTGATGAGCACTTACCTAACTTTCTTATCTTGGCTATTCTAAATAAATAATGCTTTAATGAACACAGAGATGTATATATATTTTCAAATTTGTGTTTTGGATTTCTTTGAATAAATAGCCAGAAGTGGAATTGCTGAGTCATAAGGTAATTTTATTTTTAATTTTTTGAGGACCTTCTATGCCGTTCTCCAGACCGGTCGTACCAAATTTGCAATCTCACCAGCAGTACACAGGGTTCCCTTTTCTCCACGTCCTCACCAGCACTTCTTGTTTGTTGATTTGTTGATTTATTGATGATAACCATTCTGACACGTGTGAGGTGATAGCTCATTGTCATTTTAATTTGCATTTCTCTAATTACTAATGACATTGAACATCTTTTCGTATGTCTATTGGTAATAGTTTATTACCCTACCTTCTCAATAGTAAGACATATGATATAAAAGCCTCTATTTGTACTCTTGTTCTGGGCCTGAAAATATTAGAAATAGGCCTGCTTTTTAACCATGAAACTCAAGGTTTAAGCACAATATCTGTCATCTGATAGGTCTTTACTAATATTCATTGACTATAGGAAGAAGTCTGCTGCTCTTTCTTTGAAATTCCAGAGCACTTTTTTTATATATCTGTCCTATGGTGCTAATTACAGTCATCTTCAATTTTTTTTTTGCATTTTGTTTATGTTTTGGCATCCACATGCTAATCTCCATGAATGAATATGTGTGATACTACATGTCATGTCGCTTGCATAAAAATGGAGGTGAAAAAATTATTTATTGGATAAAAAATATAAACCCAGAGTTTGCTTTAGGAGAGGTATGTGGGTTCATAGGATTTGAGCTTAGGATAGTTTAAAGGTTAGTAAATTGACTCTCGAAAAGTTAAATGACTTATCCAGGGCCCATGACTATTAGTATGAACTGTGGGGATAGATTTCAATCATTTTGACAACCTCTCCAAGTGCAGGCTGTGTTAAACATTACTCAGGGACTGACATTATGAAAAACATGGCATTAATAGCATAAGTATCTGTAGCAGTGTCCCCTTTCATGAATGCTACAGTCACATTGTGAAGTAGAATAAACTCAGATAAAGATGTTAAGTTTATAAAGACTGAAACTTTCTAGAGGAGCTTAGTTTGTTCACATCCAGATTTGACATACATTGAAAATGTAGCCAAGTATACCCAGTGTTGACATACAGTTTATCCAGAAGACAGAGGGATCATGTCACAGTTGTCTTCATAAAGCTTTAGAACTAATGTCATTTAGAACACCTAACCAGAATATTCGTTTGTATAGGGCATTACTGTGAGCAAATACTGTCAGGTTAAAACTAATTTCTATAGCAATAAGGCACTTGAAAAAAAAGGTTTACAACACTAAAATCTGTTTAAGTATATAAAACATGACAACCCTAAAATTCCTTTAAGCACAGTAAGCACAAAGCCTTTGTCCTTGGGGAGATATATATAAAATATCTGGGAATTATAGAATACCTATCTAACGGGTAGTGTGGGAAAATATAATGTTTCAAATTGTAATGGTCTTCGAGAGGTCTTAATAGCGGCCCTACAAGCACTTGATAAGTCACTTATTTAGTACAAGAAAAACATAGTCATACTTTATTGTTTCAAGCTGTTACCAGGCGATTAAATTGTGTGACAAATGTGGACACATTAATTGTATTAATATTTTATGTTTAACTTGTGGTAAGTACTGTGCTAATCAATTGAAGGAAACTTGGTGGTTAGAAGACATGATAAGCCAATCATTTCCAGCAGGGACAGTTCCTTGTAGCAAGTTGATACTGTGACATCACTTAGCCTAGGAGTTAAATATAAATATATAAACTGAATTTTACTATTTAACTTCTAACATCTTAGTTCAGATATTCTTTCTCTTTGAAAATACTCATACTTAAAGTAGTAGGGGCATAGACTTAGAATTGCTTCGGAAACACGTGGAAGAGAATAGAAATTATGTATCTTGATCCCTCACCTGATTGGATACTTTAATGTCATTCTTGTCTAAAATGCAGTTTTGAGATCAGCCCATCTTGGAAAGCAGGCTAAATCTTAGCTGTTTGTTACTAATTTTGGCTGGATGATGCCCAGGTACATTAAACACCAGTAAACAAAGAAAAGTAGATTATACAAAGGCATGCTCACATTTGCGATTTCAGTTATTCGAACACACAGATTTGTAAGTGAGGTGATCCCAGACTGTGCTTAAGTAGGAGGATTTTGAACTCGGTATGACTTGAAACGAGGCCACTGCAGTGCCAGGCGAGCATGGCGATGACGGTGTGGAACGGATGCATTTCCAGGGCGTGTTTACAGCACACCTCGCAGAGACGGCGGGGCGGCCCAGGGAAATGGAGCAGCGCCCTTCAGGGACGTGCGAGGGCACTGTCGCATATCGCCGTCACCCGGTTTCCAGCTATGTAGCCGCTACCCTGAGGTCCCTGAGCTCAGCTTGCTAACTCAGGTATCAAACTGCACACCTGCTGGGAAGTGGTTACACAAGCCTCAGGAGGCTCCTGTGCAAATCTAGGGAACTACTAATTGCCTCTCTTCCCATCTAACTTAGACACCTGCTTCCTTTTCACTTGGCTGATCTCCACCTATGCCTTGAGACTAATGGCTTTCATGTGATCTCATCTCTTTCAGTTACTCTCCTGGTATTGCAATTAAATAATACCCCGGTATGCTATCTGCTATAGAGAGGAATTCAACATCATCTTTGGGTCTGATTGCTCAGCATTTAGATATCAGAGCAACAAAAGACTTCTTTATAAGGCAGAACTCAAGGAAGTTCAAGTTTAGAGAAAATAGTACTGTCTGTTCATCTTAATGTCTCAAAGATCTTATGTATTGAACTTCATTATTTAAAATTAGATAGTACTAAGTAATGGATAATATACTTCTGCATATAATTATTTCACATGAAATATGACACAACATAAAGAACATAATAAAAGTGATAAGTACTAACCTGGACACATAATTCTACCTGTGCCTGAGTGTTGTCTCTTGCTGTAGACTGCCTGGATTTGAATATCCCCTCTTATTGATTAGCTATATGATTTAAGCAAATTACTTAACATCTTTGCAACTTAATCCTCATCTGTAAAATGGCAGTAATAATAGTACGTATCTCATGGGGTGCTCCTAGGTTAAATGAGTTAACATATTTAAAATACCTAGAAAAATGACTGGCACATAGAGAATGTTAAATCATTTTTTTAAATGTTATCATTTTGGTCTTTTTTTTACTCTACTTATTTTTCCTGGTAATGTTTTTGTATAGGTGACAGTTTTATTATATTTTGTTTTAATTGTGTAATTTTATAAACAGTTCCATACTCAATCTGTTTTTTTAGACAGTATTTTAAAAGGCTAAAGAATTTCCAGTTGAACATAGGTATTGTAACGTATTTAGCCATTTCCTGCTTGCTGGTTATCTAGATAGTTTCCTCTACTTTGTGGCAATATACAATGAATTGATATATCTCTTTGTACATAAAAAGGTTTGAACGCTTGAATTAATTTGTAGAAGTGGAATTCCTGGGTTAAGTAGTATAAATATTTTTAAGATTCTTAAATGTTTGATTTTCTAAAACGTAGTGGCACTTTAAGTTGCCACTTGCTATATACAATCATTCAAATTTAAGTGAAACCTAAATAATACAGTGGCATATAGTTTAATTTCTTTCTCTATTAGTAAATAGAAAAGTTTGAGAAATTCCTTCCTATATTGAACAAACTATGTTCCAAGGGAGGACTATTCTGAATAAGATGACAGTAGGTAGAATGTTCACATTGAAACTTATGTGCATTTCTCAGTTTAAATAATGAATTTCTTTTTCTAGTATAGGGTGCACAAACTTGAAATTTCTTCTGACTTATTTCTTCTTAGGACTTACCTGTATTAAATGATTTTTCTGCTATTGTTGTAAAGATTTGTAACTGCCATTTTAGAATTCTTTAAAAAATCTTCTTCAAAATCTGTTCAGTAGTTAGTATTTTTATGTAGTTATATTGCATATTTTACTTCTTTATTCAATCAACAGATATAGCTTACTTGAATACTGATGGTTGCTAGAGTCTTAGGATACAGAGATTAACAGTAAATATTCCCTGTCCTCAGATAACTTTCAGTCTAATGAGGGAGAGAGACAAATAAATAGGGGAGAGAAGTGATCAGTAGAGGATGTCTATAGCAGGTGATCTGAGACCTGAGAGATAGGAAATTATCTAGTTAAGGAAGGTGAGATGAGAGACATTCACAAACGAGATGGCATGCTATGTAACTTTATGTCTTACAAAGAAGAAGTTGTTTCTATTTTATACTAATGTATTGTATTCAAAACAAAAAGTAACTCATAATTGTCCCAAAATTACGTTAGCACACACTACAGATTATACTGAGTCTTATAGGGGTTGTGTTATAACAGATACTTTTAATCTTAACCCCTCCCATTGACAAGATTGCTTTCCTAAATGGAAATGTGGGCAAACAGGAGCCTACTAGTAATGTCTTTTGGTAGTGAGATTCCATCTGGATTCTAATCTCCCAACTCTCAATAACCCTGCTGTAAATCACCCCTCCTCCTTCCACTCCCACAGACCTCCCATGCATCAGGTAAGTACAAGTACGTAATATTTATCCTAGGTTTGGAAATTGATTCTCAGTCTCTATTGCATTTCTTACTATTATGACCTAGGATGAGCAACATGTTACTCTTGTACTTTAGCCCAATCTAAGGTTCACAGTTGTAGCAAATAAAAATGCAGAAAAAAATAAATTTAAATTTCAGATTATAAAATAATCTTTTAGTATGTATATGTATTTTGCAATGTTTAGGACATACTTATACTAAAAAATTATTGTGTATCGGAAATTCACATTTAAGTAGACATCCGGCAGTTCTCATCCCATCCTTAAGCTGCCCATGTCATGGCTCCTTCTTCTTGATTCTGCCTTCCAAGAGCTAAGTCTCCCATGTGGAAACCCGCACTGGATCCATCCAAAGTCGTAACATAGAGAAGAGGAAGAGTAGTGAGAAAATACAAAAGAAAGTATCCTTTGAGAAAGGAGGAGCTCCCCTACTTCATTCCTCCCTCCTTCCTACAAATGGTTTTTTTTTGAACAATAGAAGTGGCTTAAACTGTACACTACTCGTATTATCAAGGATATATTTTCTAAGATTCTTTCTCTTGTTACAACTGCAAAGTAAGCCAAGATAGTCAGAGAGGTGAAATGAAAGATACCTCCCTAGATTGTTCATTGCTAAGAAAGTGAAAAATAACAGCCTTGAATAGTCCCCAAAGAAGTGCTGCTCTGCTAAAGTGTAATATCTGGGAATTGCTTGACTTAAGTTGTAGGCAAGCAGCATGTGTAAGACCCTGGGATATTCCTTTTGACCTCTCGCAGGGTGTAATTGTTGAGAGAAGTGGGAATCACAGTTATAAAGAGTCTTTACCAGTGACACATCCAGGGTGGCCTAAATCACAGAGGCGGGACCATGTACCAAGGACCAAGGGAACAAAGTCAGACAGAAATCAAAGTATGGCATTATGTACCTGAGCAGTGGGTGGGGTTACATGGCATGAGAGTCTTTACTTGTATGTGACCTAACTTTAGGGCACAAATGTCCTTTAAGTTTCTGAAGATGTTTAAGTACAAAAGGAAGAAAGTCTGTATTCACCTATCACCCTGAGCAAAGATTTAGCAGATGAAACCACAGGTGTTTTACTCAAAAGAACACAAGGGGAAGACTGGAGTCAGTTAAATGTTTCATTTTTTCCTCATAAAATAGGACATTTCTAGACCTTTATAGATTTTATAAAACATTCAGTATTTCAAAGAAAATTTTCTATTGCTCTATTGATTCTTAGATATTTATACTTAACTCAATTAAGCCTAACCATTTTAAATACACTACAAACTGTATAATCCTGAATGTAGACTTGTAAATACTTGAACAATTTTATCAATAGCTTATTGCTGGGGTCTTTTATTTATTGCAAGTAACTGATTGTATGCTCTATACTCTCATTTCTTATGTAAAGAAAAATCTCAACTATGCAAAGACAGAAAATTATACAGTACAATGCCTTGTGGATTTCAAGAGAGGAAACAAAATTAAAAGCTCAAAGTCAAGAATCATAATATAAAAGGACTTGTAATACATATTAATACAAAATAAGCATTTTGTTGAGTCTAAATAATTGTTACAAACATGATATTATAGTAATAATTATTTTAAAAATAATATCGTGTCACTAAATTAGAGTGATACAGATATGTCGTAGAGAAAGGCGGAAGAAATCAAAAGAGGCACCTTGTTTTTGGTATTGACAATCAAAGATATGTAGGTAGAAGTGGATTTTTAAAAATTTTAAATTGTTTATCCTCCATGTCCCTTAAACTTTAAAATAGTGAAGAAATATGCCATGCAGCAAAAGACAGAATAGAAGGAATAAAAAGAAAGATGTTATAAGTCTCATGGGGCATATACAAAATTTATTATGGTGGATCAAAAACAAAATCTCTGTACTCTTCTCAATATTTTCTAACACTCAAAAGTAATACTAAACTTTAAACGAAGTAAAACGCTTAGAAATGAAACGTCCCCTCTGAAATAACTAGTCAGTAAACATGGAGATCGAAACCAGCATTAATGACCCTTGACAGGCCTTTTGTTAATGTTATTTTCATTCACATGACTTTCGTAATTTTATGGAGTTAATATTAGTCAAATATAAGATGAATGTGCAAAAATCAATTGCTTTCCAAATCACTGGCAGCCCTTGAAGATACAATGGGAACCACTGTTTTTACTTAATAGCAACAATAACAACAACACTCATATATTATTTAACCTGACAAGAAAATGGGTAAGACCTATAGGGAGAACTTTATAAAACTTTTCTGAGAGAGATGAAATATTTAGGTAAACAGAGAGCTATGCCATGTTTTTCAATGCAAAGCTTGAATAATGTAAAGATAACTTTTCTTTCCAAATTAATGTGTGAGCTTATAATGGAACAAAATGCCCTTAAAAAGGAATCAGCGTCTATATAATTTCCGTTGCTTATATCATTTGATTCTACATATGATTCTTCTATCAAATAGAATCATTAAAGATTTTTCTGTGATCATATATTGAGCAATATTACCAAATCATTAAGCAACAATTGTTCTGCCAGTTTAAAATGCGTGTTGAGGGGAAATAGGGATCAGAAACCCAGGAAGTTCTCTCTTGCACGAAAATTAAGAAAGATATGGGATTTCTGTTAAGGGATGATTTGCCCAGATGATAATTAATTTGATTGCTTGTACATGTTGCTTAAATCTTGCCAAAAATTAAGCATATTTTATTTTAAAGAGCCTATTAATGAAAGCCTGTAGTTCTGTCACCAAGGGAAGCGGGTAGGATGATTGGATCGGGTGTTTCTTAATTGGCTCGGGAACACCGACTGTGACCTCACCGTGCACTCCTGGCCCTTCTCCGGAGTGGACAGCAGTGCCACCCCAGCAGAGGTCAAGCAGGTCTTCAGTGATCTGAAGAGCTTATCTAAACCACCACTGTCATCAACAGCCATGCCACCTTGAATATGTCTGATGTCCTCTGATCTTGGAAGCTAAGCAGGGTCAGGCTTGGTTAGTAATAGGATGGGAGACCACCTAGGAAGACCAGTGCTGAAAGGCTGGGAAAAAACAAACACTTCCTGTTTTCTGCAGGCCTCTGCATATAAGAAGACCTTGTCTCTACGGTAGAGAGGGAGAAAGGAACAGTCTCATAATCTCATTTTTCCTACTTGTCCACTGGATCCAGAATAGCCTTGTGTTTTAAGAGAATGTGTGTGTGTGGGGGCGTCAGTTGGGGTGGATGAAGAAAGACTGTGCTTCTGTGTAGCCAGTGTCAGGCGAGCTCTCTGAACACCCGAACTGAAAAGCCTTTGGTGCAGAGACTCACAGGATTACACCTAGGCCTCTGCTTGGTATGTGCTAAATGTCTCCTTATCCTCTGACTGAGCACCCTCTGTGGGTTTGCTTCATCTGTCTTATCACCACGCGGTTACTCACTATTCCAGTTGTCTGTTTAGTTCGTTTTTTTTTTTTCTTGTGTGCTGTTCCCCAATAGATTCTCACCCTTTTCAGGCAGGAAGCCTAACTCGTTCACCATTGCATCCTCAGCTTCTGACAACGTGGGCGAAACAGAGTAGGAAACTCGAGCATTTAAACAAAGAAGTGGATATGCATGTAAATAAATGATAAAGTGATATACTAGTTAACAGATGGTATGGATAAATTTGGCTGTTTAGAGAAACAAAGTAATGTTAATCACATAATCTCACTAAACAACGGAGATTTGTAATCTGGATACTTGCTACAAAGACATACAAAATGGTGGATAGATTGCCACCAGATTTTGAAAATACATTTGGTGTAGTCTGACTGATATTACGTGTTCCACATGAAATTGACCTAGTGGAACCCTGATGGCATTGAAACCTGGCGTCCCTCAGGGTCAGAGAAACTGGATGAATGAGGTGACCACTCACTGAACTCCTGAGGGACTTGCCACATGTAGCAAGGTGTACTGAACAAAGACATTAACAGTCGTTTGAGTCTCCAATTAAATGTCACTAAGACAGAGGCCCTCACCTGCAGCAGAGGTTTGTCACTGAGATGCTTTTTGCTTGGACAGCTCTGTATAAGGAAGCTCCCAGGGGAGTGAACACAGTGGCGTCGGGAAGCAGGGGACCACTTCCTGATGTCCTTGCCGAGTAACCCACTCGCTCCCTGAGCGTGAGTGAGTCCTGCAGTTTGCTTCTAACCAACAGAATGTGGCAAACGCTTTGGACGTCAGCTTCATGATTATATTATGATATATGGCAAAGGTGATAGGATGTCACACCCAAGATTATGTAACATTATGAGACTGTTTTTGTCAGTCCTCACTCTCACTCTCTTTTTGGCCTTGAAGAAGCAAAGTGACTAGTGAACTGCCTATGGCAAGGGCCACGTGGGAGGGAGTGACAGATGACCTCTTGCAGCTGAGGGTAGCCTCTGTTCTATAGCAGCAAAAGATCGAAAGCAAATTTCTTCCCAGTTGAGTCTTCAAATGAGAAAGCAGCCTGGCCGACACCTTCGCTGCGCCTGTGAGACCCAGAGTGGTGGACCCCATTAGGCAGCATCTGTTCTCTGACCAACAGAAATTGTTAGAGAATAAATGTGTGCTGTTTTTAGCTACTAAAATTCAGATAATTTGTTATTCAGCATAGAAAACTAATAGAAACTGATTAACAAATATGCTTATTGACTCAGAAGTCACCGAGACTCCTAAGGAAACCAGCTATGTCTTTCTGTCCACTCCCCCCCAAAAAATGGTGATTATTAAATAAATTAAGATACAATTAAGTGACTATTCAGAAGCATGCACACATTGAAAATTTAATGATGTTGGAAAATGCTCACTATGTTAATAAGTTAAAGTAAAGCTCTATAAAATAAAAAATAACTACAAGAATATTCACCAAGATAATAACTGTCATATCTAGACCATGGTCTTACAGAGATGCTTATTTTTTGTCATAGTTTTTCCTAAAGTTTTCATATTCAGAAGTTTTTTATACAGACAGAATAAATATCTTGTTTTTCATTTCATTTGGTCATATATTAATAAATTCTGCATTTGGTTAGTGAGATCCATGTCTCAATCCTCTCTTTGGAGAGACAGAATTAGACAGATGTACTGGGCAACCTTGAACCTGTCTACTGGTTGGGAAGCCCAGCTCTGCCACTTAGAAGTACTGCGAACTTGGCAAACTACTAATTGCTCTGTTTCTAAATTTTCCTATTTGAAAAATTAAGATATTATTATGATAGACTTACCTTATGAGTTTGTTTAAAAGATTAAGTAAATTAATAGATAAAGGATTTATATGTGTGTTTGACAAATAATAATCAACTAAAAATTGTTCTCACTATCTTTTAAAAAGCTTTCAATCACTAAGAAGTGAAGACAAGGATTTCAGGTCCCTTCCAAATTTTCATTCTCTTTTCAGTATATAGCTTAAAAATGGTGAATTGCAGAATATATATATATATCATATATATATATATAATTTGGCTTATATGGATACACACACACACACACACACACACACACACACGTATGTGTATCCATATAAGCCAAATGATATAGGGTATATATTATGAGAGTACTAGAGATTGTCATCTTTTGACATTTATTTGACATTTATTTTCCATTCTAGTTTTCTCTTTATATAATAGAATCATAAAAATTTGAAGCTGAGAGAAACTTGGGCATTGTCTACTCCGTTCTCTGGTTTTCCATTTCTACTTTGCAAGTATAACTGGTGACAATAACTGTGAGAATGTTAACAATGAAACTATCAGAAAGATCTGCTTTTTATTTTATCCATATGATCCAGGAGTTAATCTTCTCATTCTTTCTCTTTCTCTGTCTCCCTCTGTCTCTCTCTCTCTTCTTTCAACTCTCCTCTCCCCGCCCCTCCCCTCCCTTGTCCTCCCCTCCCTTCGCCTCTCCTCCCCTCCCCTCCCCTCCTCTCTACCTCTTCCCCTCTCTCTCTCCTCTCCCTCTCTCCATACCTACATACAGTGAATATTTATACTGTGTTTGTTTTCCATTTTTTTTTAGTTACAAGCTCACTTATCAACAGTGTCAAAGCACTTCCTTTCTTGGCTTCTTCCTGAAGGAAATGTTTATTATGAATTTTTAAAATCTACAACCAAAATAGGATTTCATAAAAGAAGTGCTGACAGAAACTTATTTATTCTCTTGAGAATGCAACACTGTGCATAATAAACATTTAGTAAATTGTTAAACAGCATATGATGAAATGTTAACATAAATAAAAGAGAGTACTCAAATGAATTTTCATTCCTTTTGTTTTCCCCTTGCTGAGCCATTCCAATAAATAAGAAGAAAATAGTGGGAGAAGTGAGAGTAAAATTCACAAAAAAGCATATGTCCATGCCCTACTCCAGTTCTCTTTCTTCATGTATGTAAGAACATTTTTTTTTTCAGTGAACAATTACAACCATCACTGTAACAACAACAAAAGCAAAGCAAAGCAAAGACTAAAGCAGTTTTTAATAGGCACTTAGCAAAGCTGTGGATGGCTTTGACTACTTAAGGAATCTCTGCATTTGTAGTAATAATATGCTATCAGACAGAAAGGAGCCTTTTTTTATGAGCAGAGTCCTTAGAAATAGCTCCCATGACGGTTTACTGGAAAACGAAACCAGTGGGTACCACTTGGCGTATTGACACATTCGTTGAGAAATATAATTTAAGCATTACCTTAAATAAAACATGGATAGCCTTTACAATTAATCAAATGCTCAAAATATTTAAAAACTCTCCTTCAGAATTATATTTTTAAATTCAATGGGCAAAACTCTGCTAAGATTTCAAAAGGAACATGTTTACAGAGGTGCATTTGCAAAATTTTCAGGATAATAAGCAGCTCTGTTGCCAAGCACAGTTATCAGTCATATAAATCTAATAATTGCTACTTGGGAGCCAGCATCTAACTTTTAAACTGTCTCTCTCTTTTTTTTTTTTTTTTTTTTCCTTTTCAGGGACATTGTTGGTGAGAGTAAAGCTCCTATGCCATAAACTTACTAGTGTTACCTTTCATAAGTTTAGACGAGTTTAGCTCCATTGTATTTCTACATATTTATATTCACATATTTTGGTTTTTATATTTCACAATTTGGCTCAGAGTCCAGTGGCACTCAGTTTAAGAATTCCGTTGCGATGGATCCTAGAGCTCTTTTTCTCAAAACTCTGGGAGGATCTTTCTATTTGAGAATTTTTAACTCAGATTTTAAAGAGTGCATTTCCTTCCTTTGTTGCTGGTGAGGATGTTACACTTATTACATTCTGAGATCTGGCACATTTTTTTTTTTTTGTAAGTAACAGCTATAGTTTCTAAAACTCTAATAGCTAACATTTTTAAAAAATGTGAAAATTTAATAAATTCTAGGGTGTACACGTGATTAAAAAGACACCGTTTTATGTCTTTTGGAAAACTCCCAACTATGAAAAATGGCTTTTCTTGACACACTGTCAATCAGATGCTCACATCCCTGCCTCACCAACCTGCCGGCTGAACTAGCACTTCTTGTTCGTCAGGTCCTCTTCGCGATGTGCAGCCAAGAGCATTTTCTCTGATGGGAAATAGATTTTTTTTTCTCTCAAAAATTTTAGGAAGGATTTTTTTTCCTGTTAAAATGTATGTGCAGGATTTTTCCTGTCGTGCATCTTTCTTTCCTAGCGCTCTGGGCTGGCATGGATTCTATCACGCAGACAGGTGGATGGTGCTTTCCAGAGGTGGTAACATGAGGCAAGAGCGTAGGCTGCAGCCTTTACCACACGCCAACTACACAAAATTTAGTGAGATGTATTACCTGTTTGAATTTTCATGTCTTCATACATAAACATTATATGTTACATGCGCCATATATAAGAGTACACATAATAAGTATCTTACCTATTACCACTCTGTCTTCCCTTTCTTTTTTTCTATAGAACAATTATCTTCATTGTATATACAAAAAAAAAAAAATGTTTTAGAGCTAAAATACTTTTTTTTTTCCTGTGCAAATTTTTCAAATTTATTTGGATAATATCTATGAGTTTTTATTTTGCTTTTGAACACTAAAATAATTTCTATTCTTTTTTAAAATATGTTTCCTGGCTCAGTTTTCCTTGGATGCCCAATACCTGACTAGTTAACCATAAGAAGGGACTAACGACTTTGGAGAGGTTTCTTGGCAACGTGTGGTTTAGTGTCTTTAGACTATAAATTTACATGCCCCTCCGGAAACATGAGATTATTATAATAACTTTTTCTTACATTTCTCATAAGTGAAAGAAATCATAGGGAGATATAGAGAAAAGGATAGCATTTTTAAAAGAGACCCCGAGGAAGAGACCCACTTCATCACTAGGAAAGAAACGACAGAAAAGCATCCCTGGGTTAGAGACAGCTCAGTTGCTTAAGAGTAATTCATAGACAACCATTGCAAAGTGTAAGCTGTCAGCAAGCAGAAGATGTATAAGGTATGGTAAATGGGAGCAAGACTGCTGATCCATCATTTACAATTTAGTAGGCTAATATCATTCTTATATTCTTCTTCGAAATATTAAAAACATGTATAAAATGGATCTAAGTGTCATTCCACTGTAATGTAGTTCTGCAAATTCAGGTTGATATGTACCTGGGGATTTTATTTACTGATATTTTGACATATGAGATTTTGGTTATTGCTGAATGAAAACTTAAACCTATTGAATTCAAACAGATTTAGTATGGCTTCTTTTTATACTGATCGTGATTGTTTCATAAACATGTTTTGTTGTAGTTTTTACATGTTCCTCTTTTCCTTAGGTGCTTCAGAGTGAAGTTTGACGTTAGATGTTTGACTCAAGAGAGGCTGTTAAGAAAATGATTAAAGTCAGCTGAAATTTCTTGCACAGACTACAGTGCCTAATTAGGAATAAACTGGAGAAAATTGTTTTGGGGTGCAGAAATGTGCTGACTGTAGTAGATTATAAGTTCTACAAATTTGGGGACCTTTTTTTTTCTCTATATCCTCAGAGATGAGAACATTGCTAGGTACATGGTGGTGCTCAGAGTATTTTTGTTAAATATAATATTCATGTTTGATGTAATCTCCTAGATGGTGTTAAACTATATTTCTTTAATGTAATGGAAAGGGATTTAGAATTATGGAATACTACTACTTCATTTTAAAATGAAGCTCAGGAATTTAAGATGATTTTCTCTAGGTCACATAACAAAGCCTAGCTTAAGCTTACCTAGTACCCAAATGTAGCGGGGGTTGGAGGAAAAGACTTAGGAATCTTTTTTCAACAGGGACGGAAGAGCATCTCTGGGGAGAATACACCTAGGGAAAGAGGTCCCCAGGCATGATGTTCATCCCCTAGAAAAGTCCTGAAACACATTCTGGGTCCAGTGTGATGGCTCTAATTTGAATTTGACCCCAGTCCAGCCCCATAGATTCATGGGAGAGAGCCAGAAGAAAAAAACAAATGAGTTGACTCTAACTAAACTCCATATAAACCTTTGGAACATGGCAGTGACTTGGGGTTACCATTAACGGCACACCGTATAACACGGTATTACACAAAATTATTTCATTAAGATCATTGCTATTATAGTTATGGGTAAACTGAATTGCTTAAATTGCTAAATACCACAGAATATAAATATATAATACAGCCAGTGTAATTCATGATTAATTTCCAATTGTAAAAAATATGTAGAATAAGAGTGCAAAAAATGAAATATATTATCAAATATGTTCAGTGATTTATTGATTTAAAAGACACTGCTCCTGCAGAAGATCTAGTGTATTTCTTTTTCATTTTAGAGAAATACGCGTTAAAAAATGGATTGTTATTGAGAAACACTGTATAGTAAATATATTGAAAACAGGTACATGCACACAGATATTTTGTAGCAAATGAATCTCAACAGATAAATTGAGATATATTAAGATATATTTACTATATGCTTGTCTGTGTCATCCCTTTTTTAAAAAATTATTTTTTGGCAAAGCCATCAATTTGATTTCACAATACAATTAATTTGACTTAAACTTTAAAATTATTATTTACCTTTTAATGTAGAGTTTCAGGAAGGGGTCAAAATTGCAAAAAATATTTTGCTGATAGTGACTGGCAAGCAAGAATTGAATAAAAATTGTCTTTTCCAACTTCTATAAGTCCATAGATTTGAAAAATAATTTAAAAAGCAAGCAAATTTTTGCTGATGTTAGAAACAAAGTTTATTGAATGTCAAATTAAAATAGTATTAAAAAACTCTATCTGACATAAAATAATGTTTACTTACTGTTGCCTATAAATTATATCACATTTTGGGCGCCATCCTTGGTGCATTCTCTTATATTATTTAGAAAAGGTGTCTCAAATTGTATATGAAGACTTTGGAAACATCATTTTGTTCTTTTTCTAGGCCCTCAAGAAAATTATTTATACAGTTTTGAACATTGTTTCCCTCATGGATTAAGTGAGGCAAGTGAGAAGGGAGAGAAAAATGTAATGAACTATTAATGGACCCTGCCAACACACTAAATCATGTTAACTGGGAAGGTGTATACTTGTATACTAGTGCAGCCACTCGGGGGCTCCCAGGAAGAGCGGTTTTATTTAGATTAGAGTATTAATGACACTGCATTAATGAATTTTTATTACAAATATGTAGCAGATGTAGCTTCAAGAGATATGTTGTAGAATATAGGAGGTGTTCATTAAAAAAAAAAGTCTCTCCATCGTGGGTCATTCTGGCCCTCACATTGTTATGAGAGAAAAGTAGCCCTGTAATGGATGCCGTGTGGCTCAGGCTCTCTCTCACACCTCTTCGTTTCTAAAGTGGGCATGGTCATGTTACTACCGGAAGGTTTTGTGAGCAGGGGTGCCAGGGCCTTATTGTGATGAAGTCTCATTACCATATCATCTTTAACATCGCCACAGCTGTGCTAACTTTAATTACTAAACCCTCCCCTTATAAATTCAAATCACTCCTTTATCTTTATTAACCTCTGTCCTAAAGCTTCGATCCTCATCATTAACACTTTCATTTTAAATGCCAAGATATGCTCGGCAGTAGGTAAGAAGTGTGTATATACGATTCTAGTTAAATGTGTATTAAAATATTCAAATATTAGAATTCTGTCATTCTGAAATTGTTCACTGAATGTCCTTGCTGTTTGTGCATGGATCTGGCATCATATCGATGAATCAGATCTTATATTGTCAATCAACAGTCTGCCCCTACATGGGTTTGACAAAACATGCATCTGAGGGAAGATGCTTGACTGGCAGCAGAAAAATTGCCCAGTACCAACACAGAAACCCCACTGTTATTTGAAACTTAACTGCCAGAAACTGATTAGGTTGTCACTGGAATTTCCCCTCAGGGCCAGAGCCTCATAACTAAATTTATATTTTAAAGAGCCAATATTAGAAAGCCAGAAAACTCTGAATTCAGTCTCTTAATTATGTCTTAATGCTAGTAAAGCCATGTTATGCTCTGGGGGATGGGGTGGCAATATCAATTTTAGTCTAGAGAAAAAGGTAAAATGGTAGCTGGAGAAAGCAGTTGATGTACAAATATAAAAGTAAGGGATCTATTTTTAAATGTGCAAGTAACAGCAGATATTAAATTAAAAAGACATTCTACACCTGCAAAATATATCATGTCCTGAAATTCTTAGAGCTAAGTGAAAAAATCACAAGCCTGTAAGTGAAAATTAAAGAAACTATGCCATTAAATAAACTTTCTAGAATACTACTAAATGAATTGTCAGCAAAGACGACGGTAAGGTATTGGCAAGACTGTCTTAGTCAAGTTTAAAGTGGGAAGGAACTGTCGATTCAGTATGTATGGATTCAGAAGAATAATTAGAGGGGATTTCTTTAAATTGTCTCGACTTGCGTCTTTTTGTGTATGTTAACTTAACATTCTTTCCCTGCCTCAGTGAAGTTTTACAGTCCCAAGCAGGGGTCCATATTTAAGGCAGGGGGTAGAAAGAAATCACAGTAGGTTGAAAAAGCTCATGATCCATTTCCACAGCTTAGCCTGGGGTAAATAGCTATCCTGTGAGATGCCACAGAGGAAGTTCAGAACTGAATAATTTTCTTTAGAAATGAGAAAATGGTAGGATGTTTCCACATTGTTTTTAGGCCATTCATTGGGAATCTGTTTATGAAACAATTTTGTAGATAAAGAAAAAAATAGAGTGATGCCTCTCTGGAATAATCCACTAGGTAATTTTTATAACACTAGGGAACACAATACAAACATTAAAGGTAAATATTATGGATTTCAATTTAAATCAATAGCCTGTTTTCATCTCAGACTTTTCAATAGAAGTTGTAGATATGGTTTACATTTCCCCCATTGAATTATGCTTTAGTTTTCTTTTTGCTCTCAGATCACTTTTTCACTTTACTATCGCTTTCTTCAACAAATACAAACCACCTTGATATTCATTTGATTCTGCTACAATGGACACCGAAGTCCTGGCATAAAAAGAATTCTGCCTCTGCAAAGCTCCTGCAAATGGGAGACATAGCATGAGTTTGAGAGACTGAGATAAATTCAATGTTCCAGATATGCAGAAAATTAAGATGCCTTATTTTGAGAAAGACCATCTGTCATGCACCCTAGGCATTTCTGCCCATTCACTGTGACAAGTTAAGTTGTTAATTTGTGAGGGAAGGAAAATCTAGACCCTTTCTTGCTCTTCAAACATTAGAGATTCAAAGGTAAAAAAAGAAAAATTTTTAGAAGAGAAAATGTCTGGTGGAGATATATAAATTTTAGAATTATATGGGTGGGAATTGACATTGTGAACATAGATGTGATTGCCTTAGGAGAGAGTAAAGTCACAAGAGAAGTTTGGGATTTGAGTAACTAATAAATACAGGCTTGGTAGGGGTTCATGGACATAAACAAAGACAAGGAAATAGAGACCAGACAGGTAGGAGATAAAACGAGAGAATATTGTTTCATGAAAGTCAAAAGAAGGGAATCTTTAAAGACAAGTATGTATTCAATACTCTTAAAGTAATATGAGAGTAAAAATGTTTATTGGATTTAAGAAGATGAAGAAGAGAGATATAGGGTGTTACTAGAGGGAACATAGGTTGAATATAAGCTTGTTGAAATATTGGGGAAGGAGCTAGTTGATGAGCTGTGGGTTTTACACCAAGGGAGGGATGGAACTGGATGGGTGCATTGAAAACACAGGTTAGGGAAACACCCTCATGTAGAAAGAGAAGCCACTTGGCCATTATCATAGGAAGAAAGGAAAACACAATGGGTGTGATAGTGTAGAATTTAACGTTTGTGAGCGAGAAGATTATGTTTTAATAGCTTCATTTTCTCTCGGAATAAAGAGGCAAAACATGTATAGATATGCATTGGGCCTTAAAATTAAATCAAGTGGAAAAGCTTTAAAAACATGTTTTGATAGAACATGAATGTGTCAATCAGAGAATTAGAATAGCATGGTTTGGCAGTGTTGAAACCTCTTTCAAGGTCATGGATTAATAATAAAATTTCATGGGTGAGTTTCTCCAGTAGCATTTGATTTTGAAGGTAGAGAACTTTGCATACAGCTGGGTTTAGCTAAAGCAGTGATTTTCAACAATGGGCTGTACATTAGCGACACCTTAGTAATTTTTAACAATCCTGATGCCAGGCCACATCTTAGACCAATTTAATAAGAATCTTCACTTGTGAGCTCAGGCATCATATCTTTATAGCTTTCTAGGTGATTCCAATGGAAGCCGAAGTTGAGTAACACTCATAAAAAATAAAAGTGGTAAAGGAGTTTAAATGTGAGAGGCATAACATACTTCTCACGTTAAGAGGTAAGTCATATTTGAGGCTCTGGCTTCTGTAAATAAAGGCCCTGAGGGAACTCTCCAAGTGTCTTCCACAGATAGGAAGCAGTCATCCAGTGAGCTTGCTTGGAATCCAGGCTAATAAAATAAAACAAGGAATCCAGTAAAAATTTTGTCAAAGACAAAACAAACAAACAAAATCGCCTCAATTCAGATGTTTAGTGTTCTCCAAAAATGATCCACAATAATTTATAGCTTTAACTTGTGAGTCATTCTGGTACCACCATCACCATCAGGGGTTGAGAAGTGGGGAAAACAGAGACATGTTGGTCAAAGGGTGTACATTTTCAGTTATGTAGGATGAGTAAGCTCTGGAGATCTAATTTACATGATATCAATACAGGAATAACTTACAGATATTGTAAGTTTGGTTCCTGAACTTGGCAAAGAAACAAATATCAAAATGCATGAGTCAAACAAATATTTTGATTTCCCAGTGCATATAAAAGTTATGTTTACATTATACTGTAGCCTGTTAAGTGTTCAGTAGTATTATGTGTAAAAAAATATGCAGATAACTTAATTTTTTATTGCTAAAAAATACCACCATCTGAGCATTTACCAAATTGTAATCTTTTTGCTGGTTGGAGGGTCTTGCTTCAAAGTTGATGGCTGCTGAGTGATCAGGGTGGTAGCTGTTGAAGGTTGAGGTGACTGTCACAATTTCTTAAAATAAGGTGATAATAAAGTTGGACATCTATTGACTCTTTAACTTTCATGAACAGTTTCTCTGTAGCAAATGGTGCTGTACAATAGCCTTTTACTGACAGTAAGATTTCTTTCACTATTAGAGTCAATCCTCCTAAACTCTGCTACTATTTTGTCAACCAGTTTATGTAATATTTTAAATCCTTTGTTGTAATTTTTCACAGCATTTTTACCAGAAGTCGATTTCATTTCAAAAAACCACTTTCTTTGCTCATCCATAAGAAACAGCATTGGTTAAAGTTTTATCATGAGATGGCAGCAATTCAATCACATCTTCAGGCTCTACTTCCAATTCTAGTTCTTCTGTTATTTCTACCACATCTGCAGTTACTTCCTCCATAGAAGTCTTGAGCCCTCAAAGTCATCCATGAGAGTTTGAATCAACTTCTTCTAAACTCTTGTTGATGTTGAGATTTTGACATCTTCTCATGAATTATGAATGTTCTTAATGACATTTAGGATGGTGAATCCTTTCCAGAAGGTTTTCAATATGCACTGCCCAGATCCATCAAAGGAATCACTATCCGTGGCAGCCATAGCCTTATGAAAATTATTTCTTAAGTATATTTTGGAAGTCATAATTATGTCTTGATCCATGGGCTGCAGAATGTTGTATTAGCAGGCATACAAATAACATTAATCTCATTATCCGTCTTCGTCAGAACTCTTAGGTGACCAGGTGCATTGTCAATGAGCAATATTTTGAAAGGAATCTTTTTTTTCTGAGAAGTTGGTCTCCACAGTGGGCCGAAAATATTCAGTAAACCACGTTATAAACAGATGTCTTGTCATCCAGGTTCGTCGCTCCATTTGTAAAGCACAAGCAGAGTAGATGTAGCATATTCTTAAGGGCTTTAGGGTTTTAAGGGAGCACTGGCTACAACTTAAAGTCAGCAGCTGCATTAGCTCCTAATGAGAGAGTCCTCCTGTCCTTTGAAACTTTCAAGCCAGGCGTTGACTTCTCTTCATTAGCTGGGAAGTTCCTAGACAATATCTTCTTCCAATATAAAGCTGTTTTATCTACACTCAAAATCTGTTTTTAGCATAGCCACCTTTATTCATTATCTTATCTAAATCTTTTGGATAACTTGCTGCAACTTCTACATCGATATTCGCTGCCTCACCTTGCACCTTTACCTTATGAAGATGGCTTCTTTCCTTAAATCTCAATGACCAACCTCTGCTAGCTTCAAACTTTTCTTCCGCAGCTTCCTCACCTCTTTCGGACTTCAAAGAATTGAAGAGAGTTAGGGCCTGCTCTGGATTAGACTTAAGGGGATTTGCGTCTGGTTTGATCTATCCAGACCACTAAAACTTTTTTCATGTCAGAAATATGGCTGTTTTGCTTTCTTATCATTCATGTGTCCTTTGCATTCACAACTTGGCTAACTCTTTGGTGCAAGAGGCCTAGCCTTTCTGCCTGCGTTGGCTTGCCTTCCTCACTAAGCTAAATCATTTCTAGCTTTTGATTTAAAATGAGAGACATGCAACTCCTCCTTTCACTTGAACACATGTTAGGGGTATTAATTGGCCTATTTTTAATATTGTTGTGTCTCAGGGAATAGGGAGGCTCCAGCAAAATGGGAGAGACAGCGGACGGCCAGTTGGCGGAGCAGTCTGAGCACACACATCTATCGATTAAGTTCGCCGTCTTGTTTGTGGTGCCCCCAAAACAGTTACAATAGTAACGCCCAAGATCTCTGGCATAGATCACCATCATAAATGTAACAGTAAGAGTTGTAAATATTGTGAGAATTACCAAAATGTGACAGAGACATGAAGTGAGCAAATGATGTTGAAATAAATGACACTGATAAATTGCTCAATGCAGGGTCGTCACGAACTTTCAAATTGTGAAAAAAAAAAAAATGCAATATTTGTGAGGCCCAATAGAGTGCATTGTAATTAAATGAAGTGCCTGCAGTTAATAACACTACCTTGTATACTAGAAATTTGTTAAGAGAGTGGATCTCCTTATAGGATCATGTTTGATCTTACACATCACTTGAAGATATTGCATTTTAGCAAATTTTGATCCGAGAGCATCCACAATAATGTAGCACACATTTCCCCTCATACATATTGCTTCAATCTCACTAGAATCATAAGATACTGGTTAGATACTGGCGTTATAGTACAAATACCAGTTATGGCTATGACATGAATACTATTATGTCAATCTACATTTTTGTAAATGTATGTTGAATATTTTCCTCATTAAATGAATTTTTCATTAAACAGTATTATCAATGTAGTCACCATTTTAAATGAGAAGCCCCTTAAACTTTGTTTATATTTTTTAATTTCAGTTACATTTTGCTTTAAACCTTATTGCCAGAAACTTTAAAAAAAATTGCTGTTCCAGTTTTCAGCTTGAGGGAGTATAATGTGGTAAACAAATAATCCAATATCTTTCTGACAGTCTCATGCCCCTAGAGTGCCTTAAGATTACAATTCAGAACGTCAATTTTAATGTTACAACATTATAAAGCTAGAACACTGAGGATCTTTGTAATAACCACAAACTATGTCTAAAGTTTATTTTCATTTTTTTGTTTTTAGTTAAAATACAGGCCATGCTATTTGTTTGTTTGTTTATTTTTTGTAATCCAAAAAGAGGCAAGACTATTCCACTCCTAGGTGTATATCTCCAGGTGAAATGAAAATACGTCCACAAAAAAACTTGTACATAAATGTTTCTAGCAGATTTCTAGTGGTCAAAAAGTGGAAACAACTCATTTGTCCATCAACCAATGAATGGATCAACAATTTCTGGTATATTCACACAATGGAATATAATTTGGTAATAAAAAAAGAAATGAAATGCTGATATATGCTACAACATGCATAATTTTGAAAACATACTAAGTAAAAAAAAAAAAAATAGGTAATAAAACACCAGATACTAGATACCGTATGATTCTGTTTATATAAAATATTCAGAATATTGAACTCCACAGAGATCGTGAGTAGATTAGTGGTTGACTAGGGATGGGGGTGTTGGGAATTGGGAGAAAATGGAGAGTGACTGCTAATGACATGGGGTTTCCTTTTGGCTTAATGAATATGTCCTAATATTAGATAGCAGTAACGATCATATGACTGAATATTAGAAAAGCCACTGAACTGCACAATTTTCAAAGGTGACTTTTATTATCTCAGTAAAGCTATTGTTTAAAAAAAAGTAGGCAAGTTTTAAAATTATCAAGGATTTTTGTTAATAAGTTTAATTCTGTGTAAATATACTTCTTTTTCTTATTTTCTCTTTGGCTTGTTATGGCTAGAATAAATTACAGTTTCCCACAAATGATAAATTTTTAAAACTTTCTTTGATGTACTATGCCTAAATTTGCTTCTGACTCATCCGTTCCTCAGAACTCCCGCTTTTCTCTATCAATAGCTTCTGTCTTGTGAATCACTCTTCTAAAAGTTCTGTCTCTGACTTTGTTTTAAAAATAGTCTTCTGGAGCTATTGTAAATGGTTTAGTAATAACATTTTTGAAATTTTTATTACAGAACTCTGGGTTTGCTATTTTAAGTACTGTTTTTCCCAGGTTTCTCTGTAAATAAGTATTTCTTTCATCTTCTACATTTGAAATATATTTTGAAGAATCTATGTCTTTACTACAGGGTAAGCATAAAGCCCCGAAAGAACCTATTTCAAAAGAAATAACCAAGTTAAAGATGCTGCATTCCCAATTTATGATTAAATGCAAATGCCTCATTAGAAGCAAATCCTTCATTTAAAGTTATTCACTAGAATACAACTCAAACATTCAATATGATTAAAGTTAACACACTAAAATATCTTATTTAGAAATATTTAATGGGCTTAGAAAACTGTTAGATCAATCAGCTTCTACCTCTAAATTTTTATCCTAGTAACACATGTCATTCTCATTGACAGAATATCCTTGCTTATCTTAACCAATCTATTTATATGATTTTCTAGAATTATATGGCTCAAATTTTAGCTCATCTAGGATAACTTTACAGATAAACCTGTCTTCATGATGTCTTAATATTATCCCATTTAAATACTGAAGCACACAATTTATGTGTTATTCACTTGCTTGAACCTTATAATATCCTCACTGTAATCATTCTTAAAGTATTTTACACATGTATATGCTTTGCCTTATTATGAGGTTTTGAGTATTTCAATGGTATGCTATATGTTTTATTTGTTATATATTTCATAGAGTATATGGTCATAGCTATAAAATGGTCATTATATACATACTAGATTATTTAAAGGGCAGATATATAAAAATATGTTAAAATAATGTGTGTTTAACAAAATACATTTCGCCTCTTATCTTTCCAGTGACTTTATAACTATTTTTCTTAGCGTAAGCATAACAACGGAAATACCGAGGAGGTCTAAAAAAAGATGGGACACCAAATAGTACGTGGCTGCTCAAAAGAAGGTTTTCTGTATGATCTTAATTTACTTTGTCAGAGAAAGCCACCACCAAAAAATTGAATTTTAGCTTTGGCAATATCCAAGTCATCATTAGCGAGTGCAATTTCACTATTGGGGAAATGATAGGAACCACCGTGGAGTTGCTAAAGAGAAAATCACCAGTAGAGAATTTGTGTGGCTGGGCTTCAGTGTCAGATGCTGAGGGGGGAAAATGTGCTGTTCGTGCAGCATTCCAAACTTACATATGATTTTATTCCTTTGAAAATCGGAGCGAACTCAGTGCAGAGAACGGAATCCCTGGTGAGCAGATGGGATGGAGTCCGCTCCACCTGCTACTGTAACTCCCGGCTTTCATTCATCTAGTAACTCACTCCTTCGCAGAGGACTTCCTGTGCCCCGCACCTTCCCCGAGGTCAGGGTTACTGCAATATTTTTCTCTCTTTTATGTCTCTTTAGCTTTTGATGAAATGAATAATTATTAGTTCTTGAAAGTCAGATAGCTGTCCATTGAAAACGAATTAGGTTTTGTAGAAAGACTTAGCTAAAATTTAGTGAAAGGGAGGTTGTATTTTTATAGTGAAAGGAAATGAACTGTCAGATGAGGTCATGTGTTTTAGGCTATACCGGCAGATTTTTCCGGGAAACTTTTATGTATAATCTTCATCACATTTCACAATCAATGTCTTCGAATCATGTTAGCACGTTTTATTTAAAGGGCTTTTTCATCCAATTGAGTTATTTATTCTAAGACCTTATTGTACCTTGCATTAACACATTCATTATTCTCTACATGGGTTTTGTTCATTACATTTCAACACAATGACCCTTTTTGTCTCCACTGTGTCCTGCCCACTGTGATACCTGCCATCCTGGGGCAAGCCTGTCTTTAAAATTTGCTTTCAAAGCAGACCATTGAGGGTACAATCACTCTACCTTTTTTGCAGTTTGATATTTTGTAATTTAAAAGTTAAAAAAAAAAACTCTTTAAGCAGAAGTCACATACTTAACAGGATATCTCTTTTTCACCCTTAAGGAAACTGAGTTCTGCCATGTGTTTGCAGCCTATGTCAAACTCGCTTCGCAGTGTGTTTACCTTTTCCGATTGATTGCTTCAGGAATGTTTCCTTTTCTCTTTCCGAATGTCTATAGTTATTCCTTTCCCAGTGAACTACTCCAGTGAAATCTTTTCAAATTCTTTTCTACACTCCCTTCCACTCTTCTCTTCTCCTGGGTAAGAAGAAGGAGCCATGGTTACAAATGGGAGACTAAAGATAGGAATGTATCCCATTAACAAAAACCTCCAGTTAAAAACCATTTCAGTGGTGACCAAGGGATTGTTTCCATATTGCATCTCTTAAAGGACATTGGCCCAATGTTTCTTAATGTGATGAAGGCATTTTTTTTTTTTTTTGCTGTTGTTCATCTAGTTTCTCTGATGATCTGCACACTCTATCTTAAGGAAATGCTGCAATCTAAATTAAAAAAGAGAGTCTAATGACCTCTCTTGGGGGAAAAAAGAATTAATCAGTAATTTAAAAGTAGTTGAACTATATTTGGATGTGTTAAGCAAATATATATACATATATACACATATATATGTATATATAATCTTAATGAAAAATAGCAGGATGCTTTAAAATATATTTTTCTTAAAAAAGTTCTAACACAGCTCCAGATACATGTTTTGCACTTCAGTTTTAAAGGCAGAGATGACCGTGCTCTATGAGTGAAAATCAAAAGTGAAATTCAGAATCTGGAGGCCTACTTGCTACAAGCCCTTGTTCCATGGGACTTGAGATTATACATTGGACAAACTAATAGCCTGCTGATCTCAACCTCACTGAGTGACAGGAGTCCCATGGTGACAAAAGATCTAAAAATATATCAGGCTTTGGCCATTAAAAGCCTTATCAGCAAGTAACAAAAATCAACAGAGCTTTAGGATTGCCAATGCAGGGATTTAAAAAGGCTCCTAGCAAAGGAATATTACTAAACATCCTGATAATCTGTTGATGTACAACCCAGCCCGCCCCTGTCGCCACTTTCTGGCTGAGAGCTTTAGGTGTCGAAAGGCAAAGTGGTTGGGGGTGGGGCGGAAACCTCAATACTGAATCATGAGGATCCTCAGTCACGCTGAGGCACGAGGTAAGGAGACAGGCTCCACACCTCTCTCAAAGTTTGGCCATCACTCTGGGGTAAGCAAGTAATTAGATTTTCATGCTTTTGAAGCAGGCTATATATATTTTCATATTCTCTATAGCATCTCAATAGCTAATCATTGAGTTTAATAGTGTGAATACTGATAGAGCCTAAGCATTTCCCATTAGTACAGTGAGTAGATTCATTCTTTGTGCTGTCCCCCAAATGCCTCTTGGCACACACACAAAAAAACTTTAAGGTAACAAGCGTACATTAAAATATTAAGTCATTCCTTGTGGATTCTGTTTTCACTGAAGGGATATAAAAACAGTGTGCCAAGGATTCACTTGGGTAGCACCAGTAATTGTGCAGTGTTTTCTGTTTGCATTTCCTGATCTGTATCCTGATGGATTCTTTAAAGCAGTGACACATCGGAAATCTGTTAATGGGCTGATAAATGACCAAAGACGGAAATTATCTTCTAGTGTAGCCTGTCCATAGGGGGAGGTAACAATCAGAGATGGCTTTCTGTTTATTCTGCCAAGGCGGCCACCTTCCTAATGTCTTCTCAGATTTAAGTGGAGATAAGAATCCACCTATTTAACTAAAGAAATAGGAAAAAGAATTTGCCATTCGATGCTTAGAATAAGATACTTAGCTGGAAGGCTGGAAAGAAGAGAGAAATAGGGACAGTGGGCAAGACAGATGAGAAGAGAGTCTAATGGAGCTGGTGATACTGAAAATATGAAATATAAACCAAGATAAACAATTAAACATTCCATCTATATAGCTTCTGCCAGACTCAAGTAATCAGCATACAGCATCAATAGAAGAGAAATAGTGAATGAACCAATTAATAAAAGCTTTTAAGACACCTCTCTAGACAAGTTAGTTAACAAAATTTTCTAAAAATAGCTTCATGACTACATAAAGGAAACCCTTATCACACAAGTAGACATTACTCTCTCTCTATATATATATATTTTTCCCCTTTAGTTTAGGGTATTTATAATTGCTCTCTCTATTAATAATTTCTGTCAAGAATCTGGTCTGCAGTCATCAGTCTGATATACAGTAATGACTGAGTGAGGAAAAGTCAATGGAATCAAATTAGGAAGTAAATACAAACAAACAAAAAACCTCACAAAGAAAGGATGAAATGCAGTTGAGGATTTCCTAATGATTCTAAATGAATTGGTCCCAAAAATGATGATATTCTCTATTTTCAAACAAGTGTCACTCTCCTCTAACTGCTTCCTACTCCATTCCTTACATATATTTTTTTCCGAAATGAAAAGATAAAAGGCAGCCTTAATGGGAAAAATCAGTTACACAAAGGCAAACCAGCCTGAATAGGGCGCACAGGGTGAGGATGAGAAGAAACTATTTTGTTCATCATGGTAACATCAGAGAGACAGATGAGCTTCAAGTTTTCAGCAATGGAGGCTGAGTTTCTTCTCCCTTCAGTACCATGACTCACCTTTCCATATCTGTCCCAATAATAATGCTGATTTATTTTCAAAATATCTAAAGGTAGTTCTCATTTCTTTTAAATACATAAGTGATTGCCTCTTTCTGCATAGTAGGAATCATCTGATAGGCAATATTTCCAAAATTCAACAAAAATAATTCCTTGACAATCTTTCCTCATCTTTTGGCCCCTATTTTGCATATCTCTTGCTAAGGCTGGCATTGACTTAACTGATTTTGTGTTCTAGAGCTAGAACTATTGACAATCAGAGAAATGATTATCCATAACAACTCATTTTGCCAGGGTCTAACAAGGAAAGGAGCTTTTAGGACTCTGATGGTGCAATACAGTCTAAAATTTCTAAACATTATAAAAATGTAATTACTCTGATAATATTTGTTTGCTTGATCCCGTACAGCCCAGTTGAGAAAAACTTGCTCAAGGCCACAGTACACTCAACCATACTATGTCATAAGATGTGGTCAGAGTAGAGAGTATTTAAGATGTTTTCTAACTCTAATATCCTATAGCTGGTCTTAAAAAAAAAGTGTGTGCATTGTTCAAAGGGAAGATAGTGAGGGTGTGCCTGGAAAATAACTATTTTAAAAAAAGAAGCCCACTTCAGTATTCTTCAGTATGTTATAATCATTAAAAAAAAAAAATCAGATCTTTTCTTTTGGTATTAAAGTCAAGATGAGTATATCCTTCAGAATGCTTTACTTTATGCTAAGAATATAACATTAGCACATTCCTAAGATGAAAGCTGTTTTCTTAAAAAAAAAAAAAATGCAGACCTCAGCCTTTACTATATCTGGAAAATAACATATACTGTATATTCAACTCTGTTAAATGTCTGTGAATGTAAAAATAACTTTCCCTCAGAGTACTAGATAAAAATGCAAAAAAAAAAAAAAATTTACAAACTTAGTTTGACTCTGAATAGTAGTAAATGTATCCGACAATCTTTAAAGACTATATTCATCAAATACCATTGCGAGCACTGCGAGCACAGACATGAATAGCAAATATTCCTATGATCTTTCAATGGTAGCACAGGAGTTTTGTGGATCACTTTGTCAAGTTGTGACACACCACCAAGGTTAACAGTTCAATAGAAAACAGTCTTAAGCAGTCAGCTACGAAGTGTCTGACTCTAAGCCTGTGTCTACCAAAAAAAGAAAAAAATCAAACACATGTTTGGAAAGTAATAAACCAATGCATACCAGAGTGGGCATTAGATTCTTCGTGAGAGCATCATATAAGCTCAGCCAAATTTTCCATCGCCATTATTTTAAAAATATACCTATTTTAGCCTATTTATTGGAGAAATTAAGTCGCATGGGAATTTGAAAAACTAATAACACTGCCTCTATCTATGAAGCTGAAAAGTAATGCATAACATTGCCAACGAGAAAAAAAGGCAAATCTGAGGGTGAGTGAGGGTGATTGTGTTTAGATTATTAATTTCACAAATAATTTTTAGTTTCAAAAATATCGTTGAAATTTAATGCAATTAGAAGAATATGGGTAGGGAGAGACTATAGTGATGATTGTTACAGTGTATCAGAAAAGACTTGTTGTCAATAAGCAGGGTATTAGGACCATACCTCTGTTCATTTCATGCACAAGATATCCATAGGTATATGAAGAAAGCAACTTTATTTGCATAAAAAGTGCTTCACATTACCTGGAAAGATAAAAAGAACTCTTAGCCCTTTCATGCTAGTAAATGCATTTTGTATTAAAAGACAAAAACAGCCACCACTTTCTGTATTCTGCCTCTTGTTCCTTCCTTTGTTGCCCAGGACCTGGACAATGTTAATGAGCTTCGTGAAGGTATTTTGGCTCACAGAATACATAATCGAAAATGGCTGGGCACAGGTTCCTGAGAATGCCTGATTCCAGAACCCTAAAACCCAACCTGATATCTCACCTAAACACTAGCAGTGAGGACAATTTATACCACATCAAGAACTATCTAGAAATAATCAAGGTTTTTCAACTTTCTAAAGGATTGCCTACTTTCTGTTTTTCATATTAAGTGTGACTCTAGTTGCTAACGATGAGTTTGGGACTGTAAGGGCAGTGGGCACTTGGCTGAGCCTTACCGTACATGTGTGTGGAGGTGCTGGTGGGTGTTATTTCCCTCTGACTCAGCTTCCCTCTTGGCTGGGAATAGCTTTGGACCACTATCAATGAGTTTCAGCTTGAAGAAAAACGATGGTGATTCCCATTTTTGAGAGAATGATATTATGTCATATAGTCACATACCTATTTGAGGCTGTCTTCACACATTGGTGCTGATGGGGAAACGTGTGTTTGTGTGTGTGGATGGAATAAATTAATCTTGTGCTTTTCATGTTATTTTTCTTATTTTCAAATTTTCCAACCTCTTATCCTTAGACATAAAAATATGTTTTGAGCAGCTTGAATTATGATGATAAATCTGAGACTTAGAAACTCAGAAACAAATATCTTATGTAGTCTCAGAATCTAGATCTTTTGTCTAGTATCTTTTTATTTGGGGGAGGGGGTGTCAAAAGCAACCAAGGCCCTTGAGCAAACTGTGAATCTCTGGTCCCCTGTTATTGCTGCTCTATCTTGCCAAATAACAAACTCAAGCATCACATAATTTTAGTGGAATTTAAAATCACAGGATTGTTACCAATTGAAATACAGTCCTTAGGATAATGAAAAAGATACCTTTCAAAGTTTAATATTTGTGGCTCACTAAATGATGTATCTGCCCTTTATATGTGACTATTCCCTAATATCAAAAGCAAATTACTTATTTTGATAATTCATCCTATAATTTACCACTTGAGGGTGGATTACTCTGAGTCAACTGCCATAATCAGTTCATTTGTATTTTATAGGCAAGATTTTAAAACGTAAAATTCATCCTTTTCAATGATTTGATTATTATGGTCAAAACAGTTATGTTGGTTGGCGCAGTGAAAATGTGATTATGGAAAACGTCTAACGTAGTCCCTTTAAGAAAATACATGCTTTTTGTACCTTATGATTTCACAGAAATTTCAACCAGATTCATGGCCCCAAGAGTAACAGAATCCAGTAATTTCCTACCTTCATAGGTCACCGAGTTTTACAATGACCACAAAGGCAAGAAAAGCTCATCTTCCCCATAAAACAGGCTGCGATCATATACATGAATATGCTCTTAGAAATTTCCATATTTTCTGCTGCAATGTCCTTCTTATTAAAAGAGAAATAAAGCGAGCCTGCTTGTCAAACATACGTGTAGCCATGAATTAAATGAAACCCTGACATTTCATATTTCACACTTTTTATGTGTGAAATGAATTTGTGTTGTGTTGTTGTGAATGCATAAAACATTTTAAATATGTATGAAAATATCCATATGTAATTTTTTTTTCTTTTCTAAATCTAAACAGCCTGTTGCTTTTCAATTTTCCTGTTTTATAGTAGAAAATGATTGTAGGCCTCCTTAAAATCACTTGGCCTGTTTCTTCTTTTATGACTTTTTTTTTTTTTACCTGCAAAGCCATTGCTGTTTGAGACATTAAAAGTTTATTTTTGGATGTAGCTTTATTTTTCCTTTGTCTTCTGTAGAAACTGCTGAGTACTCTGTAAGATAAAAATGAACATTAATCCAGAATTTTCAACCAAATAATATCTATTATCTCTGACTATTTATCCATTTATTTATCATGTTTCTATACAGCTGTATTTCTTGATTTTTATAAAGAAGGATGTAGAGATATTTTTGAAGCTAAATATTTACTCTAAATCTACATATATGTGTGCATATAACTTAGGTTCTTGTTAATAACTGTATTTTACATATACTCTGAAAGGTGTTTGATGTAATGCACTTACTTTTTGAGCAAAACATAATGACCGCCATCATTACGGGGCACTGTAATACAATAAATTGACAGCTTTGGGTAATGAAAGGTTGGGGAATTTTTGATGATTGCTTTAGCTTTTGGGAGGTCATTTTCATTCTTGCTGTGCTGAATCATTTTCTTCAAGCTCTTTTCCCACCGACCAGCATATGTGCTTAAACTGCAGTATAAAGGATTTATGTTGTGTGTGAAGAACTGTCAGATTTCTCAACATCATATCAATAATAACAGCAAATGCTTAAATGCCAGTATGCATCAGATACTAAATCTTTGCCTAAATAAACTTATTTAGTCCTGACAGTTATTCTATGAGGTAAGGAGTATTATACTTATTTTACTGATGTGGAAACTGAGGTATAGAGGGATTAACTAACTAGTCCTATGCTTACAGCTTGCATAAGATTTGACGCAAGTCAACCCAGAATCTAGCTCTTAACCTGTTTTCTAACAGTTAATAAAGGGCTTTGCCTTTGGTTCTTGTTGCAGTTCTCTTAGGCAAGCACATTTATCTTATTTCCTCAGTGTGGAGATGAGGACGCTGGGGTTCAGAAATACATAAACACACTCAGTCAAAGGAATACTGAAGCCCCAGGTACGCGTTGCCAACAGCAGAGGGTCTTTTAGGTTTGGGGGTAGCATAAAAACACTTTTGCCAAAGATGGTTTAGTTAATCCATCTTGCTCCCTTCAAACAGAATAAATACTGTACTTCCTCTCTCTTTATGTGCTTTGTAGAGCTTAAAAATTCATTTTTAGAGATAATAAGGGCTGCCCTTTCTATGACTCGAAATACTAATGTCACTTAAGGTTAGGGCTGGGCGAATAGTAGTAGCATGGATGACTGTAAAAACCTAGCCTTGTCTTTTTATAATCCTGGGGTTCTTCCAACCAGTTAGCACATTTTTTCACTTTTCCTTTCTTTCTGCAATGTGAATACAAAGGTGACTTCCTGTTTTGTTTTGTTTTAAATATATTCTTTCAGTTTATTTATGTATTTCAGGATAAAATTTGCATTTTAACCTTATCCACTACTAACTCATGACTCTTGATCATGTTTGCTTTAATTGTAATTGATTGTTCTTGTAAACTTGTAGTTACAAAATTTGGACAGCAGACTGAGCTTCCTCCCACTGAATGTGTTCATTTGGTGGGTTCCACCTACCTTTTCAATTCTGATAGAGATCTCAGAAATTAACTTAAGAATAATTTGAAGTAAGTATATACACACACACACGTAACACTTATATATCTCAAAAAGATCTATAGATAGAAATCATAACAGGTAAAGCATTTATTTTTCCACATGAAAATCATTAGTGTCCTCTACAATATAAACTTATCATCAATTCCATGTTTCGTCCCCTGTGAAGGCAGCCAGGAAAGCATAGCATGCAACCTTTTGGGCTGAACTGAGTAGAATTATCAGTGAACGTCTCACAGTAGTTCTTTCTTCTTAGACTATTTTTTTAAAGATGGTACTATGCAATTTATTATACCTTTAAAAATATAGGGAGGAAAATATAATAATTGTCAAAGAATTTTTTTTTTTATTGTTACATCTTTTGATATTGGTTATATTTTATTGAGTTCATGCTTACACGGTGCCAGGATCTTAGAAACCATATCAGGAAATCTCATTTGTGACAATGTGATGGACCTTGAGGGCATTATACTGAGTGAAAAAGAGTCAAAATGAGAAAGACGAACACTGCGTGATCTTGCTTATATGTGGGACGTAAAAATAACAACGAACCCATAGATGTGGAGAACAGATTGGTGGTTGCCACAGTGCCAGGGGTGAGAAGTGAGAGTGTGCACAAAATGAGTAAAGATGGTCAAAAGGTACAAACTTCCAATTATAAGACAAATGAGTCCTAGGAATATAACGTACAGCGTGTTGCGTATAGTCACGGCCGCTGTATTGTAAATGTGAAAGTTTCTAAAAGAGTAAATCGTAAAATTTTTCATCAAGAGATGTGTAGTGCTGGATGTTAACTAAATTATCGTGGTGCTCATTTCACAGTATATATACATATATCGAATCATAATGTCATACACCTAAAACTAACACAATGTTATGTCTATTATATCTCAATAAAATAAAGTAAAATAATAATAATAAAAAACTGTCAAACCCATAGAAGAACACAGTAGAATGGCGGTGTGAAAGTTAAGCGCCATGAATGCGTTGCAATGCGAGGTAACAATCTTGTATGCTTGACATTTGCTAAGAAGACAGATCTTACATTAACAAAGTGAATTTTAATTTTATTTTCCTCCACTTATTACTGGACAAAACAGTGACAAAGCTGGCTTTTAACTACCTTATGCACAGAACAATTTGGCAGGTGTGATGTTTTCATCTTTATGAATATAGATAAGCCAAAGAGGCTCTGTAAAGATTCTTAAAAACCATTTTAGAAGAACTCATTAGGATGCTTGTGTTTACTAACCAGCAATCAAAAATGCTAATGTGCAAAGGGCCAGGGAAAGCAGCTTTAATTCATAAAATCTAGTGCATTAAAGGAAATGATGGCTTTCTGATGGAATTCTAAAATATAGCCTGCTCTCAGAAGTTTTTGATTATTTAAAAGTAAGCTTAACTCCTCTTAAAATTCATATTTCTGCAGAGAGCTTTTTCAGTTTCTTACACCATGGGAGAGAGACTGGACAAATTTAACAAACATTTAAATGGGAGGTAGATTTTGTTATTCCAGCATTGCCCGAAAGCTTCCATACAACAAAATGCTCCATGTGCATTATAGAACAATATAGCCAGGCTGGATAATCGAGGAAAGGGAACAAGAGAATAGGACTAACTAGGAAACGGGGTGGGGGATGGTATTAATGCTTTTAAATGGGGAATTCAGTGTGATTCTTTGCTGAGCCTGATCTAAAGTATTGTATTAAAGGATTAAAAACTTTTATTGCATTAACAAAGCATCTGAATGTATAGCCATCTGCATATAAACCAATATGTTTGGATCCAACCTGGCTACAGTCTTGTCATTCTGTGCATAGTGTCATTGACTGAGTTTTCTGAAGGGACACGTTAAAAAAAAAAATGACATCTGTACAAATCAAAATGAAGTTCCCATTTTCACCTCTTATGCAATAATATTTATATTATTTATAATTCTGACTATTCCTCAGTATTAGTCTTAAAAATGATGATTACATGAGTTGAGTATAAACTCACACATAAACATTGCAGATACTGAGGCTAATAAAAATAAGCCTGCATCTGGTCTTATCACTGGGTAAAGGAACTATGAGAAATTTTTGTTTTTGGTTTTGTTCTTGGTTTTTGTTTTTGTTCTTGGTTTCTCTTCCTTCTTACATTTTCCCTGCCTCTTCTTTGTGTTTTTGTTCACTTTTCATTCCCTTTTCTGACATGGAAAGTCACAGTTCACATGCAGCAGAATCTAAGTCATCTAAAGCAAATCTGGCCAGAAATGTGCTGTTAATGAAGGCTGAAAAAGTGAGCATGGTTTTTACCAGTGAATCATCAGTGCAACAATGAAGTCTAAAGATTCTATTAGCATTACAGAAGCTCTCGGGGAGCAATCTAATTTTTTCTCTCGAAAACTTTCTTAGTAATACAGAACCTTGATTATTCATTGAGATTGGTGTAGCGGAAGCTCAGTGTGATGATCCCTGCCCCACCCCCCTTTTCTGGTTTAGTTTTCTTAAAGAACTTTTATACTATTCTATTTACAGTTTCTGTCTCCCAACTATTCTAAAACACATCTTCACTGAGTGCCCAGTATGTGGCCATCACAGTGCCAGGTGGCTTCTAACTCATTCATGGGTTATGTGAAAGCATCCAACTCTCTTTGGGAAATGTACATCTCTTTCTTTCTTATAAAAGTACTGTTTAAAAGTAAGTCGTTCGGAATTTTGAAATTTAACAAATTAAATAATTTTATACATTTAAAATTGTATAAAGAGTGGTTAGATACCCAGGATATATCTGACAATTTAACTGACATAGTATATGTTCGCACTAAAATATGGTAAAAATCAGTACTATCTTTCTACTTCCAGATACAGTTTTGGCTCCATACTCCTTCTGGCCCCCAGAAGTTTATAGAGGGATAGCAAACAAGACTGGCAGTCTGAGAGGCACTGACATTGAATTGTGCCGGACTGATTACTGCCTTTGTGTTAATACAATGGGAGAAAGAAGCAGACAGCCAGGAAATGAGGGAGGGAGCGGAAAAATGGGTGTACTGACTTTGTGAAGGAAAGGAGGCATCGGTAAAAACGTTTTAAATTTCATATTGTCTTGATTACATTATGGTCCCTGACCCTTTTACCTACTTTTGATGAGCTGTCATTTGTACATTTCCCCGGAATGTGCCAAACATTTGGGGAGTGAGAGGAGAAAAAAATGAGTCACTCCAAGATTCTCTGACTCTAAATTAGATAGGGCCCTATTTGCTTTGAATATGTAGCTCCAAGGTGATATATTGAAACAGCAGAAGGGGTGAGATTTAAGTTACCTAGGGATTTCTTTTCAAGAGCAAATACAATTATTAGGAGCCAGGATCCTGTGAAGATTTTCTTCAGCTTTTTCGATGTGGTGGGTGTGTGTGGAGAGCAGATTGCAAGCTGACAAGGTCTTTGCAATCTGTGAGGTCAACCAAGGGCCGCCTCACTTCTATGAACTCTCCTAAGAATGGAGAAGTAAGAACTGCTAGGAGAACAATGTGGTGTTGAGGGATATGCAAACAATCACAGCAGGGTGTGAAGGTTGCATGGGGATAGTCTTAGTTTAGTTAGCAATTGTATGCAACTGTATAAAAGCAGCTTCCAAAAATAAAACTGGGCCATTGCTCCACCATCAGTGGACAGTGGTCCTTCTGATCCCAGCTTTCTGTTTTCTTTCTGTATCTCCCACTGTTCCCACTCAGGTTTATTTTCCAGGGCTAGATGAGGCAGGATTTACCACTTGCTGGACGCGGCAGGTGGGAGGGAGGAATCTCCCTGAAGAGAATAGGATGCTGGGGAATAGTTTCACTGTGGATGTGCACACCTGCACACACAAACACAACATGCGGGCACACATGCTCTCTCATCCAGCCCAGTTGTTTTTGTGGCGAGGATCTGTGATAGGCAGCTGTTCATTCTGCCATCCCAGTGGCTGTTGCTCCTTCTTCAGTCAGAACCTGACTTCTTGTCGGGGAACCTCTCCTATTTCAGTGGTGGCGACCTGACTCCTCTTTTTCTTCCGCTGGCATTTGCCGTGAGAAAATGATCCAAGCTGGGCCAACCTACATATTCTATCCCCAACTGATGTGATTGTTCAGAGATAAACACATGCTGCAAAGCCTGGCCAATGAGGTTCAATTCTGGGCTTTTCTTTTGAGCTTAAAGTAGAGATATTTTTCCTAATAGAATTCTTACGATGATATACACAGGGAACTCCTTATAGGGGTCCCACCTGTAGACAGAAGTGGCATGAGAACCAGGCCATCCAGAGAGAAGCAGAACAGAGAAAGGGGAGAGTATTTGAATCTTGAGGATCTTGTCAGAGACCCTGGATCAAGCGATGCCTGAAGCCAGCATCCTGGATCTTTTGGCCATGTGAGCCAGTTAATTACTCCTTCTTCCCTATTACTCGAGTGGATTAGATTTCATTCTCTTGCAGTAGAAAAGGTTCTGAGTCATACACACTTTTGGGGGATTTTCTCTTCCGATGGCTTTTCTCCCTTGTTTTCCAGTTGCTATTGAGAAACCAGCATAGAATTCTTTAACTTTTTTATTACTTGCATCTAATAAAGACTTTTCCAAAATGACTTTCATCCCTCAGGAAAATAAAATGCCACCAAAAGAAGGCAAAGTTCATTAGAGGAGGCTAAGCATGCAAAAATATATGCTTACTTTTCAATTAGCTTAACGCCAAATACTTTTTATCTTATATGATGCATGAAGAAGGAAAAGCAATTTGGAGATATGCTTCCATCTTATAGTAGCTTTGCCTCTTTTCTTCTTTTTTGTTATGTATCCATCACCTACTATATAAATGAAATTGCTCGCAAGACATCCATGACTCAGATTCACTAAACCCACCACAAAACCCATTATCTTTCCTCCAAATAAAGTACTCCTCCTGTTTTCTTTATTTCAGTTTGCGCTTCCATCATTCAGCTTTTCACCTAAGCTAGAAACGGGGAGTTAAATTTGACCACTTCTAGTCTCACTCTCTGTCTTAGTCAGCATGGGCTACTACAACAAAATACCAAGGACTACTAGGTGGCTTAAACAACAAATATTTATTTTTAAGTTCTGGAGGCTGAGAAGTCCAAGACCAAGGTGCAGGTTAGACTCAGTTCCTGGTGGGAGCTCTCTTCATAGCTTGCAGATAGTTACTTTCTTGCTGTGTCCTCACATGATGGAAAGAGAAAGAGCTCTGGTCTCTCTTCTTCTTTGTACAGAGACACTAATTTCATCATGGAGGCCCATGACCTCATCTAAACACCATTACCTTCTAAAGTCCTCATCTCTAAATACCATCACACTGGAGGCTTCAACATGTGAATTTGGCAGAAGACACAAAAATTTCAGTCCACAATATCCTCCCCACATATATATCAAATGTGATCCACAATCTTCTAATTCGTATATACTACATGAGTTGATCTGCTCATCTCCATCTTTATTACCACTATTCTTACTCAAAACCCACATGATCTTTCACCTCAATAATCATAATAGAGTCCAATTTGGTCTTGTCACCAGTTATATTTCATCAAATTCTGTTGTCCAGATTAAAGCCATCATAACCTATCTAAAATGCAAATCTACTGAACAAGACAAACTCTGTCTGATCTCGGAAGCTAAGCAGGGTCAGGCCTGGTTAGTACTTAGATGGGAGACCACCTAGGAAGACCAGGTGCTGTAGGTGTAAAAAATAAAAAAAAATAAGGGATTGTAAGCTGACAAAGTCCTTGCAATCTGTGAGGTCAACCAAGAGTTACATCGCCTAAAATAAATAAATAAATAAATAAATAAATAAATAAATAAATAAATAAATAAATAAAATGATAAAATAAAATAAAATAAAATGAAATGATAAAATAAAATAAAATGCAAATCTAACCATGTCAGTTTTCTACTTAAAATTATAATTATTCAGTGGATTTCAGAAATCTTGGTACAATATGGTAGACTTACATGGCTTAATCTGTGTTTATGTGTGTAGCCTTTTGTGGTACCATTTTATATTCTATAATTCATGCCCGGATAGTCGTGGGATACTTACTACTCAAACATGCAAACACCCACGTGCGCGCGCGCGCACACACACACACACACACACAGCCTGCTGTTTTTACATCTGTGATGAGTGAATGCTTTTCTTGTGCTGCAACCTCATTCTCTCATGACCTTCTTCATTGGCTAGCTCAATGATCTTCCTGAAATCAGAGAGAGATACCTTCCTTCCTTTCTGTGGTCCTCTAATTCTCTATGCATATCCACTCCTTCTACTTATCACTCTTTATATTACCATATTAGAATTTTGTTATAGGACTGTTTTCTCCTCTAGACTCCCTGTTCCTTGAAAACAGAATTCATATAACACTTTAATTCTTACCCACAGTTGCTAGTATAATGTCCAACACAAAGTAAGAGTTTACTGAAGTTAACTGAATCCCTAAGTCATAATTTATCATGTGAATTAATTACATATGTGGTCAATTATTTGTTTTTTTTCTTTTTAATTGTTCAGCTTGATTAACTTTAAATGAATCTCACAGAAAGATAATTATTAAGCAGAAATGTGAGCGAAGCCTAACTTTGACCTTCAACTGAAACATTAATTAGCACTTTGTAGATCTGAATTGTAAACAAAATACCAGAATTATAAAGTAAAAATGAATTTAAAAAAGGATGACTGGATCAGATACCAAGCTAAGAGGAGTGAAGGTGAAAATCTTATTAAAGAGAGTTGGTATAGCCCAGAGAACCATGCATTACAATAAATAAGAACTTTTCAGTTCTTTTGGATCTCTTTTTAGTTTGGAGCTAAGACAATTTCACAAATTTATTAAACCGCTACCATGCTTTGCCTTCAAACATTTTTCAAAGCAAGAACGTAATTTGAACAAATAACTTCTCTACCGGCCTTGTTATATTCCGCTTTCACCTCAAATCTAAAACAGCTTTTATTAAAACGTTTAATTTTATTGATGCAGAAGAGCACAGTGGGTACAAGCATGGCTTCTTGAGACCGATCAGTTCTGAGCCTTGCCAGTTCCATCAATTTCAGCAAATTCTCTCAATTTAGCAAAGTTTCAATTTCATCATCTGCAAACTTGCGTAATAATAACACATACTTCCTAGAGTTGTTATAATGATTAAATGATACAATGAAGGTAAAGTTGCTTAATGTGGTCCATTGTGCATATATACATTTTCTATTATTATTTTTTAAAGTTACATGATAAAAATCAAGTAAATGTGAAAAATCTTGGCTAACCAAGTTAAAGAGGTTTGTTTACTGTATAAATTCTCAGAACTTTTAATATACGAATATGCACTTTGAATTTCTAAGGAAAAAAATGGTTTATGTAATATTTTTCATGCTTGTATGACAATTTTATTTTATTTATTGTAGAACACAGAACTACTATTTTATGCAACTCACTTAAGTAGTGCTGCTTTAGGTGAATATTATTAAACTAAAATAGAATGCAAAAAGAAAGCAAAAAGGAGCCTAGAGAAGACAGGGTGAAGGCAAAAAAACAGTGTATAGTTATTAGCTTAGAGCAAATAGATTTATTAATAAACTTCTATGTTATTCTAACATACTGGCTGTCTTTATCCTAAGGCCAACTAAAGTATTAAAGTTTCTAAGGTTCATCACAAAACTACATCACATTTATGGGTATTCTCTGCAGGAAATATAAGTAGACATTCAATTGTCCAAATGTCAAAATTGGAAAATTTCTTTGGGGGCAATAAGATTTAATTTTAAATGCAATTTAATGCAATGCAATTCTTAAAATTTTTTTTTTATATCTTTTTTCACTCTCTCTTTCTGTTAGCTTAATAATGTTAAAATTTGTACATAACTTAATTTTTAAGGGTGTATCAATGCCCTAAGAAAAGGAATGATTGTTCCTAATCTATATTAGCATGACATGGGGACCATTTTGCCATAATAAAATGTTGCCTCAGAAGCATATGCCAATGAGCTGCTTTTATTTGTTAGCCATATGATTTTCATAATGCTCCATTCACCCCTTTATTTTCTGTGATCCACACATTTTATAAAGCTTTATCAAAAGGCAAGACTGAAACACAGGATATTGGCTACTGAGTTGCAATTTAGCAATCACATAACAAAGGAATTTGATGGAAATACAAAACTACTCATTCTTATAAACTACGTTATTTGAGCTCAAATTATATTGCAAGTTTTTAAAACTAGAATTACATACGGATTATGAATATTTGCTATAGCTACTTCCTTACCTCTGGTACTATTAAACTGAGTAAACAAGGGCTATTCAATTTCACTATTTACTAAATGTTTATGGGCCACATACTGAGGGCAAACTATGATTTTAGGAGTTGAAAATGATGCATATATGAGTAAGATTCAGAAAAATAGAACTACAAAACAACTATGTTAAAAAATACAAATTGTAGTAGAACATAGGAATGGTATTTGCATGGCATTTCATAAAACAAAAGATCAATTTATTCAGAAGAATCAGAGGACAGGTATTCAGTGGGTATTTAAAGAATGCAAAAGACCCCGAAGAGTGGGAACACTGGAGAGGGTTCTCTAAGCAGAGAGAAGACCTTGTCATATTAAGGACAAATTGCATTTCTCTATAGTGGGAGAAAGGTATTCTTGTCATAATATATAATATATAATATATATAATATATATTATATATTATAAAATATATATATTATATATATTATATTTAATTTTAGGTTTTAACAAAGTGATGTTTTAAGAAGTACCAAAAATAATAAGATTGCAGTTTATATTATAAAGCCAGCATTGGCGGCATCAAAGGTTGGCTTGTGGGGTTTGTGATCATCATGATCTCTATTGCTTTTCCTAAACCCAATAAAAAGACATCATAATTTAAAAATGGGAGTGTTTGCTCTGCAAATATAACTTCAGGTAAATGCATGCGTTAGTCCTACTTTTCAACCTCATTTCTAGCTCCTTCTATGCTGAAATCTCAAAGTCATTACTGAGTACCAGGTTACTTTCTAACGGCAAAATTTATGTGAAGTAAAAGATAACGATGAAATTAGCCACTTCTAGAAACTTTCAATTTAAAGAATTCAAAAACACCCAAAATGAAAAAAAAAAAAAAAAAAAAAAAAGCAGCTAAGCTACGAATCCTTTGCATGCCTTGCAGCTGTGTAGAAATTAAGGCGAGCCCAGTGCTTTGCCTTCCCCGTGTTCCCATGGTTTCTCGTTAGCAGGTATCAAGCCATATTGAAATGATTTGGCTTTTCATTTAAAAAAAAAAAAAAAAGCTTCTCAAGAGCAGGGGTGGTCTTATTTGTCTTTATACTTTAGGTGGTAGATCATTGCTTAATGCGTAGCAGTTGGTGTGTAAATGTCTTGTAGACAGAAGGGAGTTTACATTTGTGTGAAATATGAATATTTACAATTTACTGATATTTTATCGTGCTATATATGAAGAGCCTACTGTATTAAGTGCTTTTCATGTCTCGTCTCATTTAATCTTCAACAACCTACTGATGTAGCTACTTATGTTATTGCCGGTGTTCAAGGTCACAGTCCCAGTGGTAGAATTGGGATCCAAACCCCGCACTTCGACATTAGAACTCTAGTTCCGAAAGCCCTTCTGTATGCTCCTTCACAGATGGTTAGATTCTGAACACTTGCAGGGATGGGAGTCTTTCCTTCCAAAAAAACATTGTTAGACATCTGAACAGACGTCAGTTTCCACGGGATCACCATTTAGCACTAAGGGAAAAAAGGAATAGATCTATATTCCACAACACAACCATTCCAGATCTATCTTCTGTGAGTCTTCTTTTCTTCAAAATAAGCATTTCCAATATCTTCAGTGTCATTTTATACATCATAGTCTTTAAAGATCTAGTGTTGTTATAATTTTTTAAATGAGGTCATACCTTTGCTCAGGAACACATAGTTTTATAATTTTATCATGTGCAAACCTACTAATATAAATTCTTGGTTCCATTACCCTCTACTATACCTATGCTTACAGCAATTTACAAATTAATTTTTTTACAATGACTATAATAAATGTTAGCTCAACAAATTGTTGTAAAAAGTGAAAAGGATTAAGAAGCATGGATTGCCAGTTATAAAAATAGTCACGTGGACATAAAATACAATGTAGGGAATATAGTCAATAATACTGTAGTAAATACAATGTATGATGTCAGTTAGGTACTAGACTTCTTGGAGTGATCACCTCATAAGATAGATATTATCTAATCACTTTATTGTATACCTGAAACTAATATAATATTGTATATTAACTGTAATCGGAAAGTAAATTTAAAAAAAGAATTGTGAAAACAAATGTCATAATTTACTTGAATAAATTTTAGAACCATATTAAATTACTGCATTAGTGATATTTTCTCAAATTTCATTTATTAGAATTTTCTCAATTTTGCTTATGAAAGCTTTTTTGAGTTATTCTTCAAGACTAGTTTCTTTGTATTTATTACAATCTTTCATTTGTTGATAAGGTTATTTTTTTCCTAAGACTATTTCTATTGTTTCTTTTAAAAAATGAATTAAGCTATGAGGGCAAGACCGATTCACTGTTTCTTAAACATGTCTGGATGGCTTAATTATCAAAAACATAATGGAATAACTTAAGTAGCCAAGTGTATATGAAAGGAAAAAAAATAGGTTGAGGTTTCAAAATATGGTTGCCATATATGATAAAACAAACATTATACTCCCCCAAGACAGAGTTCTAATAACTTAAATTTGAAAGCACTGATTTGATTCTATTGCAGTAGTAAGAGCTCAAATATTTCATGATCTAATGTCTAGTTAAGCCCTTGCAGACAAGACCTTTTTTATAAAAGTATCATTATTATTATAGTATGCACTAGATCTCTATCTCTCTCTTTTTAAAAAAAAAAAAAAAAAAACACCAGAAAGTTTAGTTAAGATGCATTTGCTATTTTATGACAATTGGAATAGAGAACTTATGAATACATATCTTATGACAAATATATGGCCAGATTTGTCATTTGTATTCAAGTCTATTGTATACTCTACTAACAAAATATTGCTTTCAACAGAAGTATGCGTCATGCTATAAATCTAATGTGGTCCATTGGTTTAGCAGCATTTGACAATCCTTGATATTTCTCTGAAAGATTTCTCTGAATTAAGACAAATGGTATTTCTCAGATATAGCCAATTTTACTATCTCATGCTTTATTTCTAATGGATTAAAGATAACTCAAACAATTTGAAACTCAAAAAGCATGTTCTGCTCTGAAGAAAGTTTTCATGTTAAGTGTTAACTTAATATCTCTATCAGCCTTAGCGAGGAAATGTTTCTCAGATCACTTCTATATATTAAAATAAAGAAGAAAACAGCATTTTAAATAACGTCAGGTTTCAACCCCTCTTACACATTTATTCATGCCTAGACTGGTTTTCATATGGATCACTGGAAACCTTGCTGCAAAGAAAATACTTGAGAATAATCAATGATGATCTATTACAACTTCCCAGGTGACTATATCACTTTTTTTAAACGTACTAATTCCTGTAGGATACTATTCATTTTTAGAAGAAAATTTTCATTTTTATATTAAAATATTTTCAAATCTGTCCTTTTTTTCTGTATAGTTCTCAAAAGGAAAGGTGCTCTAAATTGTGGTAATTATGTTTTAGAATTATCAGATGTGGTGGGCAATGATATTAATGTTGCCTCTAAGATATTCTTCCATGAAAGTTATTTTTTTTAAACTTTATCAAAGAGGAGGCACAGCAACCAGCCTTCCAGCCTATACTGAAATAGCAATTGCTGACAAGCTTGTTAATAATTCAAAAGTCTTTTTAGTGAATTATGTGTATGCTTAAGTTTTAGTTTTTTAGAAATATTCAAATATATTACCTCTACTTTGGATTTTTTTAGTATTTTTTATTCCCTCTTATCACAAAACAGACTACTTTCGAAACTCATGCCAAGCAAGTCCGTTGAAGCACCTTGCTATTTTTACTTTTCCCTGGGTAGTTATTTTTTTATGGCATCCAAGAAACAGTCATCTCAGCTAAAATGGGGTAAAGCCTATGGCCAACAAAGAAGATAGAGCTTTAATATTTTCCTTTTGTGATAAAAACCCATGTGGTTTACTTTATAATTGGACCAAAATTGTCTATAATTTTGATCAAACTATTTATACTCTTTACCTCAAAAGCACAGACATAAAAATTAGAAAATTAGAAATTAGAAAAAAACATAGAAAAATTAGAAATTTGTTCAGAAAACTAATATAGCAATTAACTGTGAGTATTGTAACAGTCCAAGTTGGGGCTTAGTAATGGAAATTATAAAAACAGCAATTTCCTCATGTACAAGATGAAAGTCAGTAACATATTCACAGTTTTATAAGTATTAACTGAAATATGAATAGTAAAGGGTGTTAAATAGATCAGGCCCTCAATTTCTTTGTTCTCCTTTAATTTTTCTGAATTTTACCACTTGTTCATAAGTGGAGTTGTTATTCTAACTCAAAGATGATGAATTAAAGGTTAAAGCTATTTTTCTTATCCCTATGTCTATCCAATACATCCTAATTTCATGAAAATCAGGTTTTTTTTGTATGCTTTCAAGGCAATAATGCCAATTAAAAGAAAACTGTTGTCCCCCCTTTCCCCCTCAGTTTAAGTAGGGATGAGAAAAATAGTCTAAAGAATATAGGAAATACTTTATTTCAGAAGTTATTAAAATGCTTTTTGACAAAGCAATATTCTTTGAAATGTGAGCCAGGAGCAGAGGAAGGATATCAACACTCAGGGCTGCAAAGGTTTTAAACCAGTGTTAGAGGAATACTGGGGATGGATTTAGTTGGATTATTTCAAAATCTGAAGCATTTCAGAGAATTTGATTAGCTTACTCAAATTAGATGTTATTTATCTTTGATTTCATGTATCTTAAACTATGCAATTTTTTTTTTTCAATTTTCATACTGAAACAATTTAAGAAATTGGTCACTTAAAATAAGAGTATATATTGACATCAACCAGCCACAAGAGGGAAGTCTTGGCTATATTAGAAGTAGTGTACATATAGGGAGGGGTTCATTTTTGCAGAAAAACAGAAATTTTTTAAAAAGATTTTATCCTTTTTTTTTTTTTTTTGGTATATCCTGATACTATACCTACTAAAGAAAATTACTTGTAGTATATATCAGACTTTACAAGTATAGAATAGTACTTTTGTCACTTAACATGTATGTTTTCCTTAAAATACAAATCAGTTGTTCTCTGTGAAATTAAATATAAATCTACATTAAATATATGTTATTATCTATACATTTATATTTTATTCACATAGTACAATTCATAAAAGTAATTGTCACCAAAGTCTGAGCTGTACACAGTGTAGTATCCATTAATTCTCTCTGTTATTTATTAGTGGCATCTTTGAAATGAATGAATTCTGACTCTATTTCATTTTCCTTGAGAATCATATTTGTGTAATTATGGAACTTGGAATCTCAAATATACCTTGGCTATGAAATGAAAAAGATAAAGCATTTCTTAATAACATCAACTATTAAGCTATTTGCAAATTCATTGTGAAGAAAGCCCTGAATTAGATAGATATTGGGCTCTGGAATGAAATATTTTAATTGAAAAGATATTTGGTTGAAAGTATTTGTTTGGATTCAATATTGGATCCTTTAATTTAAAGGTATTGGGGTGACATTGGTTAATAAAATTATATAGGTTTTAAGTGTACAATTCAATAACACGTCACATGTATATTACATTGATCCTTTCTGTTTGAATTCATAATCACTCACTAAATAATAAGCCTTACACAGTACACTAAGATAATGCAATCATCATATAATCTACTGAATAGAATGTTGTAGTGATCTGTGGCAGAACATGGAACATAAAACTCTTAAATTCTGACTTTGGTTTTTACTTGTGACATATGCAATAACTACTAAATAGTTTTTACTATCTCTGTTTTATCATTCTAAAAAGTATGTAATTTTGTCCTTTAGCTTCTCCATTGTAAAAGGTGGTAAAATTTTGTAAAACCTGAATACTTCTATTCTTATGGGTAAAAAATATTGCAAAGACAATTATGCATATAGAACATATATGAATTATGCTATTTCCATATCCATTACTATGCTCATTTAAGTTTGTATACTTCGAAGTTGTAGATATTTTGAGTATATAAAGAATTTATAAGTTATTTTCTTAAGTTATTTAGGGATAATTTATTCTTAGCCTAACTTCTAATAACTGGTTCAAGTTGATCAGTAATCTGGAGGTAACCCAAAGTAGTAAGTGTTGTGCCTTTGGTTAGGTTTAACTTCATATCTAAGTGCATCTTTATACTCTTAATTGAAAATCATAAAATTGTTTTATTTAAATAGTGGATAAAATGATATTTTTTTGTAATACAATAATATATGACATATTGAACATAATATCATAATCCCTCATGTTTAAGTTCTGTTTTGGCTAAGATCTTATTCAATATTGACATTGTTTTGATAATGTGAACAGTTTAATAAACTGAAGTGTGTCTATTTTATTGGCATGCAGCAGCTCATCAATTCCCAGTGAATGTAGAATGAAGTCTATTCTACTGTCAAAACTTTTTTTTTTTTTAGCATTCAATTAGCAATCGCTCATGTTCTCAAAGACTTTGAACGGCAGGACAGATAGACTCTGTTACGCTTTCCTTCTGTTAGGATGGATTACTTAGAAATAGTCCCACTGTGATTAGGCATTTATTTTACAGTGCAAAATCTATATTGGGATCTTTCTTAACATGACTCTGAAGTTCGTTTCCATCATCAATCAAGAAATATAGAGGTAAAGAAAGGACATTTGGAGAGGACATAGAATATATAAGCATAGTTATAATGAGTCTGCCAGAGAAAAATGCTTTTGTGAAAGAGGTGTTTTATCTTAAACAGTATGTGGGGCCAGATATATGGAAATCTTATTTTTGTTTTAGATCTTCAAAATTAAAGTTAAACCATATTTAATGGTAGAATAGAATTTAGTATTAATAAAAGATATATTACCATTATATTACCAATTTAGATGTTAAAGTAAACAGAATTTCAGCTTCCAGGCTATGGTTACATAAAGAATTATTGAGCAGAATAAAGGATGTTTTAATTCTCAAATTGCTATTCAATTTCTAGGGATTAATGCTTTCTTATTTTTCTTCTTATTCCCTGAGTATATTACCTGAATGTGCATTTGTTGAGACCTCGGTAAATTAGTATTCTGAGATATGTTTTATTATCAAACAAAATCAAAGCTTTTTTCTTGAGTGTCATCTGATGAGTATCTTAATCATGTATACTAGTATTTTAAACATTTTTATTATAAGGCAAATGATTACTCTGAGTTTAAGTAGAACCAAATGTTTTCTTTATACTAATATATCTGGTGCAATACAGGACAAGTTTTATTTTATTACTATCTGTGAACTGAGCTTGGTTTCCTTCCAAAGTATCATTGGTAGACTCTCATCCCTATTCCAAACTTTAATAGGAAATGAAATATTTTCATCTTTTTCAATAAAGAGGTCATTTATGAAAACACATTTTTCTTTTAAAAATCAACTACAGCTTCATACTCACACATAAACACTTTTTATCTAAGCATTGCTAAAAATCTCAAGCCATGGCATTCTTCCCATTTTACAGTCACTACATATGCCCAATAAACCAGTGGACTAGCAATAACATTTGGGTAATCTTCATATATTAGGAAAGTAAGTTTTTAATGAAGACATTAATTAAAATTTCCAGAAATATTTACTATTCGTCTATTTTAGGGCCTCATAGATCTGAATGAGTGATCAACAAATTTAGAGCATCTAACCATTTATGAAATGTATTCTGATGAGACTTGTAAAGGGTTGTTTCTAGGCAACACTATGAAGAAGGAAAAATTTATCGGTCTGGGGCTCTTTCTTCCATTTAACTAATGTCTCTTTAAATCCTTATGAGACACATATTGTCATGTCAAATTATAATTCAACACATCAGAGATTAGCCAGGAGGAGAAATTTTGATAATATATATTTTTTTAGCGTTCAGCCTCTGAACCTTTCTTCTGGTTCGATGAGTGTGCCCACAAACTTGTTTGAAGGTAGCACTTCGACTAAAAGCCACCTCCTTGCTTTCTGTGATCTCTGGAAACTACAGTTTGAACACACAGCTTTCGATCGGCCAGTCAGATGATCCTGCCCCAAACGTTAATTAGCCAAAGTTGTTTCTGTTATTCAAAGCCATGAATACTGGCTGGACCTTAGATTTAGAGATCCAATTTTTTTTATCATCATCTAACCCAGACCGAGAGTAAATGGTGGCATTATTAATGGTTAGATTATGCCACGACAAAGGGTTTAAACCAGGACTGTCTTAAACTGCAACAGGTGGTACCACATACCTTCCTTTAACTGGATACCCAAACTCTTAGCTGACACCAATTTAAAATATTAGCCTCCTGGCAGAATTCAGGTTTTACCTTGTGACTCTTGATTTGAAAGGCATCCAATATTTGAGGAATTGAATCTATAAGGGTAATGAGGCAATCATCAGGGTTGATATTTTAGAGTGAAAGGTCTCTTATGAACTCCCTCAAATCATATGTAGCAGACTGCTTATCCAAATGATTCATAAGCCTCTTTCTGGGGGTAGGGAAATTCCAAAGAGAGCCTTTTTCCTCTTCAGAAATAATAATGCTTTGCTTAGCCCACTTGCTCTGTTAGTCATCACGTTTCCAGGGTGACACAACAGTGTTTCTTGAGGATTTCTTCTTCACCAGGCTGCAGAGCTGATCATCTGGTGAATAGGTAATTATGGGCTGAACTAGGAACCATGCCGGGATGTGAATGTCCTGTAACCACACAGTGTTTGCATTGTAACTAATGAAAACTCCCTTGCCTAATATAACCCAACTTAATTACCCATAAAGCTTCGGATAATTTTCACTTGACCCTAAATTTTGTACATTTAGCTGCTTCTCTACCCAATGCTGAATGATAACAAGAGAGTAGTGAGCATGAAGGGGAAAGTTCGCTCCCTCTGCAATATGTCATTATGCTGCATGGTATTTTAATCAGAGAAAGTCAGTTGTTTCAGTAAGGTCTCATTTGCTTACCTAATTATCAGTTGTCATTTGGAGAAGAGCCAGCACAAGAAAGAATACTTGAAATAGTTTTGCCATTTGTCTCTTTTGCTTGTGTTCATTAATTCCCTTGTACAAGTTGTATCAGCATCCACTGTAAGGAAAAAGAAAGATAGTGAGCTACTCTAGTGAATGAAGGAAACCAAAAAATGTGTCTTGCTGGACTGTGAGTCCCAGGACAATGTCTTACTTACCTCTACATCTCCGCAGCCTGGTGACAGGCCCTCAGCATAGACAGTGCTCAGGAAATATTATGAAAGTATTTTAATAATAGTGGACAACTGTCCATAGAACAGTTTACAGATCGTGTTCTTTAACATCCACTATAAGTGATCCTTTCACAATTTATCTTCAGCCACAATTCAAGTACCATGGAAAGCACCTTTAAATCCAAATGAAGATGGGAAAGAAAGAGACGTCCATCAATGCTGTGATTAGTAGACACATGGGTTCTAACATGTTGAACACTGGTGACCTCTTGAACTACAAAAGTGATGGAATTAATAAAAGAACAAATGAGTAGCTTGAGAGAGTCCTCAGAGATGAGAAAGAGATTCCATGAATATATTTTGGTTTTGGTGAAACTAAAGATATCATTCATATCCTTCTGGAGAAATTTGGGATCAACACCTTTTATGAGATACTCATTGAGATCCTAGGACCTTAGGTCTTTGTTAAAAATATGGTTTCAAGTACAGCTTAGTGACCTATCCTGATTATTGCTGAGGTTGATGATGAGAGTAAAACTTGTATCTAAAATTATGATCAAAACTGTGTCTGAATATGTCCTTCCTTTTACACAGTGTGGTTTTTTGCACTGACTCTCTCCATATGCCCAGAGGAGACATGAAGAAATGAATAAGAATGTCAGTAATTACATTGAGCAAATGGCCTGCAACCAAAAGTCAGACATATTTTTGCCAGTTATTGTTTGGAATGTTGACAAGATACTGGGATCCAAGCTCTAAAATGCTTGGAAGAGGAACATAAAATCACCCACAATGTTTTTGGAACTGTATTTCTTTGAGGATTGATTCTATCCTGCCACCAACTCATCTAAGAGCTCTTAATCTGCCCTTCCAAGATGACTATGAAATTAGCATATTGATACTGTAATATGAGTCAGATAAAGACTCACTTGCCAGGACTATGTACAGTGAAGCATCTTCGTCCTATTCAATGTTCGAACTAAAGAAAAGTTTGTCAACATGGATTTTGATTTTCGAAATGAAGCTATGAATGATAATAAGATGGATGTCAATGTGATAAACTGTCACTTAAAGCTGTTTGCTGCAGCTACGTGGCTGGTGGTGGATTCACAACCTATCATGGGAATTTCAGATTTTACTGGTCACCATACTGAACCGCCCAGTCCATATTTGTACTGTCCCTGTATCCGTGCCGAGTTCTTATCTCCCTTTCATTGCTGGAAAGTTGCTAAGCTTAACATGAAAGACTGACCTCCTTTATGAAAAAAAGGTGGACTCAGAGTTTTTAAATCTGATGATACTGTCATCATTATCGAGTGACAGGTAATATTCTGTGCATGGAGCTCATCTCTGATTGGTCTTCCTAGGATGCTTCCTATACATGATATGAGACTAACTATACATCTAGGTATTTTTATGTCACATTTGACAAAAAGGTTATAGGAGGTTTCCCAGAAAATTCTGAATGGCTAATAATAATGGCCAATAATACTATTAGAAAATGCGTTGGGAAGAAATGCTTGGTAGATCACTATATTTTATGTTTATGCCAGTTTTAAATTACTCATTCTTAAAATCAGATCATGTTCAGTGGGAAAAATTATTGAAAATCTGACACTGAATTTTGAGGCCAATAAAACAAAATATATGATTTTTAAAGCACTAATTTTGACATTGATGACAACAACAACAAAAAAGGTTGAAAGTGTTCTGATTGCATGCCTATTCAGTAACTTTTGTGTAATGTGTTGAATATTTCCACCCACTTAATAGGGAACAAAGTATAAAATCACATAAGAAACATTATCACAGCGCCACCTCTGTAGACAGTACGTGCTCAGGAGTCAGTGACTGAATTTAGGAGACTGTATTACTCTCCTGTATCTGGAGTTGCTTCTTGAGGGTCAGGTTTGTGATCTGTGGATAAGGTAAGGGACTAGGGAAGAGGGAGAAAACCAAATACAACTGTTTGTGTTACAAATGCTCTGATGGCAAACAGGAAATGTTTATCTCTAAAGACTTGCAATCTGACACCTGTCAAAAACACTAAATTTTTTTTTTAGGAATAAAGTAGGACTAAATTGATCTCTTATCTTGGAGGTTCCTGAAAGGAAGAGAATACAAATATAGCTTAAGTCATTTTGCTATATCTTGCTGAGTGTGGAATCCTCAAAGCTGTTGTATCACCTTTTTTAAATGAAATTAAATGATCCCTTGAGGTTAATAGGAGTAAAGAGCCTTAAAGATTTTTTTTTTTGATAGAATTTTTATAGACTCTTTAAAAAGTATTAAACTCAACATTTTTTAATGTGTGCTATTGTCCAGAAAAAGAGTTGAAAACATAAGAACAAAAAAACACATATAAAAATTAAGGAAGAAATGAGAAGATAAACTTTAGATAATATAGGATAATGATTTTGAAAACAAAAAGCAAAATGTTTTGTGCATTTATTCTTTTAATGCACTTTAAGTTAACTTCTGTAAGTTCTGTCTGGTAAATGCTGAGAAAGTAGGGCAAGAAGAAATAAAGGCTCACATAGTCAGGTAGGGGAAACAAGTAGAGATTAAAGGATCATAAAAGAAAATGGATCTTTCCAATTCTAATAATGGCTACAAAGGTACAGTAACTGGATCTTGGCTGTTGTATCCAAGGAGAGTATTGACCTGATCTGAAAGTCAAGGAAAATATCCCTGAGGAGTGAGAGTGGAGGATGAGGTCTGATCAGAGTTATGATAGACCAGGTGACAAGTTGGGGGAAGATAACTGAAAGTGATACATACGACATGACAGTGAACACCACATAATGAACCTTTTGAGCTAGCATTATGTCAACCAGAAAAATTGAGAGCCAAAATTTTTATTCGCAAAAGTTTTACTGTTTTACATATTTTTACTAATGCTAAAGCTGAACAGAGTTTGTATGAAAATTGAAGGTGATATTTAGTAAAGACTCAACTGTATGCGACTCTGACCTGGGTTTTGCAGGAACTTATGAATGCAGTTGGGCAAAGGGATGAAAATCAAACAGGTAGATATAGTTCTTGATCTGTGGAGTTTAAAAATATATACTACTTGATGAAATTCATATAAGAAAATGCCTATGAGATATTCCATCACATATAATACAGTTATGTTTTTTTTTTTTTTTTCAAAAAAGACAGCTAAGATTGAAGTAAAATTATCTTTTGGTTTAATTACTTTGACACTGTCTTTGAAAGCAGTTTGAAAATTCTAAATTCTAATGCACTATACAAATGCAAGGATGAAAACAAAAATAGAAACTGACAGCTCTAAAGGATTCTTACTTCTGTATTACGTTTCGTATAATGGTGCTTCCCACTATACTCTCAGTGTGCAGGTCAAAAAAGATAACACTATCTTTGGCACTTAATTCTCATTCTAGTGGTTATGAAATCCTGTCAGTTCTACTTTTTCTTTTTATGTTTCAAGTATACAGTACATTTGTTAGATATTTATATAGTTTATAAAACGATCCTCCTAATTGCTCCTTCTCTCCTGTGATTTTCCACCTCTACTTTCTTAACAGCTCTACATTTCATCAAAACAACTCAATTACCAATTCTACCCTTTTACTTTAGGTTCTCACCATTTCTTGTGTTCTTGTAATGCTCACTCTCTCACTTCATTTGTTTTCCCTTAATTTCATTTTTTCGTGCTGTGACTAGTGTACTTCTTCAGAAATAATATTCTAATATTTTAACACTGTGCTTGTATCTTTCAGAAGGTCCCTATCGAGTTTCCTTGGTGAAGCATTTGTGGCCCTCCATAACCTGAACTTTGCAAACTTCTTAAAATTTATAGCTACAGCATTTAGAACACATGGTTCCTAAGATTGCTGGAGAAGGGGAAGAGAGAACGTGGAGAACGAGCACCTATTTTATATGCCCAGGATAACTGGTGACATATCACTTCCCCTCATATTTCACAGATGGAAAATCAATCACAAAAACCCTTCTAGATGCAGCACTGTGGCAACATTTCATTTTACTAGGCCCATAGCTATGCTACATTTCCCAGTATAACAATATCCCCAGTAAGAGAAAAAGGTTTCATTAGGATACCATATTTTCTCTAGCACAGTACTAAAATTTTAGTTTATAATGAGAAATTACTTTCCAGCAATGGGAACATATATGTTTGCATTATAAGCATATATTCTTCCTACAAGTAAGCAATATGTAATATAATATTAAACATTATTTAGAAAAGTCCATGGTGATTGAGGAATTGAAGAAATAAAGTTTGATTAATAAAATGTTTACTAATGGGACTAAAATAACTTGATGATTCAAATAGAGATAATTTTGCTAGTAGGACCAGAGATAGTTCAAGTCTGTGGAAAAAGTATCTCTCCATGCTGGACAGAGCTTCAAGGTATCATAGACTGTATTTCCATTTGTGATCCTTTTCTTATTTTTTTTTTTCCACTACCTACAGCACCAGGCCTTCCCATCCAAGTACTAACCAGGCCCAACCCTGCTTAGCTTCCAAAATTAGACAAAATCAGGCACATTCAGAGTGGCATGGCCATAGACTTCTTTGCTTCTTTTATAGACCCATCCTATCCTACCCTCATCCACGGTGCTATGATAGTCTTTTTTGAAATATGCTAATGGATTTAATCATGTCACAGTAAAATTTTGCTGACCTGGGATCTACTCTTTTGAAGATAATTATGTAATTATGTATATGCATGATTATATGTTCATTTTAGGGGTCATGTCTCCAAAGAATATCTTCTATTTCTCATCCAAGGTTTTAGAGATTCCACTTTATTGACCCCATATACTAAGAAAGTTTTTTAAAAAAATCTTTTTGTAGCAGAATAAGAGTCACCAGCCATGGTGTGCAAATCTGTTGAGGTACTTTAGGGAGTATCAGGACCTCACTTGTACCTCCGAATCATCCTATATATATTGGTCTACTCTGGACATATATGCGGAGAACTCTTTGTTACCTATGGAAACAGAAAACAAGTAAAACAGTGGTGGAAGAATTTTATGCTACACACAAAAGAAAAGGAATGAAAAGAAAAACAAAGTCTAAGTATATTAATAGATATTACTCATGGATATTGAGGAAAGCAAAAAGACATAATAAACCTAAAATGTAGACTTATTTTTTACCAGATGGCTGTGTATTATCAAAAAAGATAGCAATGATCAATAGAAACCAACATAAGTTCATTAAGACTAAATAATGTTAAATTATTTTTTTTTATTTTGTTATGTTTCCTAGAAAGACAGCTCAAGTAAATATAATAGAAAAAAATCTAGCATTATTATTATTTTTGATGGCCTCTCAGATTATCTTCATGGACAAAATGAATGTATGTTAGAGATAGGATATTATATAAATTTAAAATTGGCATACTCAATTAAACATTTATGCTAGAAGAATGATGGAGAAAAGTTTCTATAAGGGTCTGTCTCCACTCCTGCTCTAATCAATGTTTTAATTAATTATTGGAATGAAGACATGAGAAGAAAGGTTTATTCAGTTTACTGATTGTCCATAACTATAATTCAATGACTCAAATATTTATTAGGTACCTATTATGTTTCTGGCATTGTGTTAGGAGAAAAGCTAAGATTGACAGCCTATGAAGGCTACTAAGAAATTTTAAGTCATTATAAAATCAATATGAATATCTGAGTGGTTGTTAAAACAAGAAAATACCACCTGAAACTACCTGAGTAGAAGGCAAGTAAAACATAGGAATAAGAAAAGTAGACCCTGGGGTCAGACTACTTGAGGTTTTATATGGTCTCTATTACGTCTTAGCAGTGTGACTGTGTATAAGTTAATTTACCTAAGTCTCAGGTTCCCTATCTCTAAAATGGGCTAATATCTACTTTATGTTTAGTTGTGAGAAATAAATGAAATGAACCATGTCAAGTATTAAGGCACCATATGTGGAACAGGGTTATCAGTAGTATATGCAATTATTCTTAATTCCCTACTCAGATCAAGAGATATACATACTGAACCAGGAGACCTGAGGATTGTCCCAGTCTCAGTCCTTATTTTTGATGCCTGTGACACTTTTAATCTATCACTGGGTGATTATTCTTAGTTCTGGGTATTTCATTTTATTAAGGGTATTGATAAAAATGTAATCCCTTCAAAGGAGGGGGACCGAGATGGTAATAGAGCTAGTAATCATGCCACAAAAGAAGTATTTTGAAATACGCAAATTAATTAATGATTTGCTTTGTTCCAAAAATTATTTTAAATTACTGAAAAAAAAATGCATACAGTCCGATAGGATAAAAATAGCTAAAGCAAGTGAGGCAAAGAGGAAAGGATAATAAAAAGGAAACAGGAACAAATAAATGAATCACAGTTGCATTAAAAGATGAAGCGGGAAATATTTAGGACCAGGATAGCATACAGCCATCACTAGAAAATGCTTCCTTTACCTTCTAACTTTCCAACTCACCCAAATGCCCCCACACCCATAACCTTTGACCCCACTGAAACATTCCATCCTTTAATATCACAACTTATGACCTATCAGCCTGTCTCTTTCTTTCTCTATTCTGTAGCTTAGATTGTGTGGTTTTTATTATAATTGCTCACCTTTCTGTTAGTCATATTCCAAAGCCAAACCAAAACCCGGGGTAAACCACAGTATTTGTCTTAACTCAGCTTGCTAAGGCAATTTCACAGCCACATAGGCCAGCCACACTTGAAATCAATGATCATTAAGTCTACTATAATTTCTTTATTAGCTTGATCTTTCTGCTTAACTATTTCATACATACTCATCTATTATTAAAACTCTCTCACCCTCTCCCTACTCTTAGTTTGTTCATACTTTACTTAGGGAACCCCATATTTCTTATCTTCCTATCACTCTATGCATAAAGCTACCTGCTACTGAAACCAGTGTCTCCCTTTTTTTCATGTAAACATGAAGGGATTTCCATTGTTTTCCATCACTTCAAGGAATCCGTGCCTATGGATATGATGTCTTCCTAGTACGTCAAAATCTCTATATGATGTTTCCATCAATATGAAACAAACTTTAGTACTTCATGTTCTTTAAAAAACCCTCCATGAATGAACAACCCTTTTTAGGTATTTTCCTATTCCTACGATTATTTTCAATAATCTAATTCCCTATTTCTGCCTTCACGCTCTTCAGAGTCACTGAGAGCCTCTCATTTTACCTAATTCAATATATAGTTTTCCGCCCTCTTTAGTCTCACTTGGTGTTTCAACAACATTTGGGAGATTTGGTTACTCCGTTTTGGAAAGACCTAAGAATTCCTACATTAGACCATTTTCACGCATTCTCCCCTTTCTCATAATTGATCTCTCTGTCTCCTTCACTGGCTCTGCTCTTTGCTCAGCTCCTGTATTTTGATGTTGTCCTAGGCTCAATGTTGAATTCTCATTTGCATCTCTCTGTGTGCTTTCACTGAGGTTTTATTCATACCTGTGTCTTTAAATAGCATGTCTATTGTGATGATTCGCAAATTTATATCCCTGGCACAGATATTACCCTTGAACTTCAGTCATATGTTCTCAGTTGCCTACCTGCCATCTCCATTAGAACATCTCAATGCAGAAAAGAAAAAAGAAAAAGTAATTGGTCCAAACTTCAACTCTCCATTTCAACTCACCATAATACCTTTTAAAACCTGTTCATATGCCAGTCTCTCAGGAAATGATTCTCAGGGATCACTCTTTATTCTGCTCTTTATCTCACATTCTACCCTAATCCAGCAGCAATTCCAACTCAAATTAAACCTTTAATCTGCCCACAAAAAAAAAAAAAAAAAAAAAAAAAAAGGAGGGCGGGGCTCAGGACAAGCATATAAACGCCTAGCTAGAGACACCTGCGAGCTACAGCCACAGCTGCAGGGAGCGCGCCAAGGTGGCGCCTCAGCCTGGAGATGCGGGCCCGGCCTGAGGCCTGCCCTTGAGGCCGAAGCTCCTGGACAAGCGTGTGGGCCTCTTGTCCAGAAAGACTTGGCTTGTGTTTCAGCCTGTCTGTGCCCTGGGGCGAGGAGCCTGCCAAGAACAGCCTCTTCGCGGGACCCAGGAGCCACTGCCAGGCGTTCAAGGTGCATCCCTGGGCCACGGCCACAAAGACCCAAAGACCGGAGCAGCACGTGTGGGTAAACGCTGCCACCTGAGAGAGACTAGCGTTTTAAGGTGAAGCGGCTGGAGAGCACAGAGGTGGTGCCCACCTGCTGGAGTGAGGCCGAGGGAGAGGGTAGAGATGGGGCTTCTTGGGAAAGAATAAATTCGAAAAACAAAAAACAGTGCCTGACGGCTGCAGAAAGCAGAAGGAGAGCACAGCCCTCTTCCCTGGGGAGCTCTCAGCAGCCCCCCCCCCCACCCCCCGAATACGTGTCAGGTCGGACGCCTGCTCCTTAGACCCGTGGCTCCAGGACAAGCAGACGTGGTTCCTTCCCGAAGAGTCTGGCGCCCACCATCAGCTGCTTCCCCGCCGGCCCCTGCGGCAGGTGAGTCCAAGGGCCCAGCCCTTCAGGTGTTTCTTAGATTGCTGCAGACTGTGGGCTCCTGGGTGGGAGCCATGTTGGCTTTCAAAGCTAGCTGTTTTGGGGAGCTCCTCTCTCTGGTGTGGCTCTTCGACGTTGGGAGTGCTTGGTGTGCGCCTCAAACCCTTGGCTCCTCAGGGTCTTGCGTTTCCTCCCACTAGGGTCACCGTGCTGAGGGTGGGTTTATGGCAAGGTTGAGTCTCAGCCTCCTACCTACCTCGGCCTGGGTCTTCTCTCAACATCTTGATCCAAGGTGGTTTTCCAGTAGGTGTGTTTGTGGAGGAGTTGAGTTAGGGTTTTTGGTCGTCGCATCTTGAACTACAGCCCAGTCTTCATGAAGAAGTTGAGTAGAAAGACTGCGGGGAGAGTGTCTCCCCAGCATACAGAACAGGCTCCTGCCACATTTACCCTCAGATGATAGTACTCTACCCTTGGGGTGGTTATATTTATATGTAAAAAACACACACACATATATATATATATATATATATATATATATATATATATAAGAAACTGAAAGTGGTTGTTAGAAAATATTCCACCAATATAAATGTTGAGAGAGAATTATGACTGGGTGGTTTTGAAAGAAATAAAAATATTTTGATAGATTTGCTGAAGCTTTTGATGGAACACATGCATGTGAATGTATATTTTAAAATCCAAGAGCAACTCATAGGCAGGGACAATAGGATATATAAATTTCAAATTAGGAAGAAAAACTAAAAAGAGTAACAATAATAAAACTACATTACACATCATAGAAGAGACTTTCAAGTTCAGCAAAGTAAATATACAGATGAATACAGCTGTAATTGCTTTACTAGATCTATATCTAAAATGAGACACAAAAATCGTTGAAAATAAGAGTGTGTCAAAGATATATGTATCAAGTTCAAACAAATTGACAAGAGTATGAATTTTAATATCAGGCAAAACAAAACCTAAGGCAAAAAGTGTTAAATGAAGACATATACTTATAGTACAACATATGTGCATATATGCAGGAGAAAGAGACAAAGAAACTAAGAGAAAGAGAGACACATGGGTAAAATTAACAAATAGCATGGCTGATTCTGCCCCATTTTATATGAATGAACATATTCTCGAAATAAGCCTGAGATAGGAGACTTATTTAGTTAGTTGTCCATTGCTTCTCGAGCTGTTTGTCGCTAGGGTAAATATTTTTTCTTACTTAAATATACATTTAAAAAAATAGAAAATAGAAGATGACTTTTAAATGCAAGCCATTAACTATTCTATGCTGATCATGAGACCCACTGATCTGTTCCAGTATTGTTCTGTAGGTCGTCAAACTGGAACATTTAAAAAAATTTTTAAAAAATAATACTGACTCTTGTTAGTTTTTATGTTACACAATACTGTAGATTCTAAACCCTGTGAAAGATATTGTATTACTATATGTCTTTATGTGCACTTTTGAAGCCACACTAGAACACATATTCTTATAAAATTCCCAGCAACATTTTTAAAAAGCCATTGTAAAAAAAATATGATCACAAAGAAAAACTAACTGCCAATATCATAAATCATTTTTAGATAATGCTGCAATAAGTAAATAAATAATAATAAAAGGGCAAATGCTACCTAGACTCTAAAAGTACGCACATGGGCATTTAAATAATGCCCTCCAAGAAATGGTTAAGTAAAAGAGAAAATTAAAGCAGACATTAGAGATTGTTAAAAATGAATTGTAATGTAAATCTTAAAGTTTATAGAAGGTGATATTTAGAGCAAAACATATTACTTAAATGTATTTACTGGATAATAGAAAAGATTAAAAATAAATACATTTTAAGTCTTTTGAAGACAAAAATAAACCAGCAAGTGAAACTTGATGGCAAGAATTTTCCTGGTGGAGGAAATAGCCAGAGTAGAGGCCAAAGGGTGGCTGGTGATTAACAATGTGCTCGTTATAGTCTAAGCACAGGAAAAAAAAAAAAAAAAAAAAAGCCAGAGTGTCTGTGTCAAAGATGAGCCAAAAGGAGTAAGACGTGAGATTGGGGGCCAGTCTCGTATAGGATCTTTTATGCTAAGATACCGAGTTTGTATCTGTTATGAGTGTTGGAAGACATGGGAGGGCTTTAAGCAGTAATTTGCTGTGATTTTATATACTCTGTCATGTGAAGGAAGATCAGTTAAGAGCAATTTACAGTAGTTGAGAAGAGAATTAATGGGGGGCTCGGAGTAATGTACCAAGAGTGGAAGAAGAAGTGAATAGATGCAGCATCTATTTTGGAGGCGTAAACGGTGAGAAAGAAGAAATCAGATTTGACTGAGATGGGGAAGTTTTTCAGAAGGGCAGACATTTTTGGTCCTGATATGTTTATGATACCTAATGGATACAGAAACTGATGTGTTAAGTAGATTTTGAAAGTATGAGTCTGAAATGCACTTGTGAGATATGGATGGGGATATATATAAATTCATAGTAGATTTTTAGTACATGTTGATAAACGAGTGCATCTGCGGATATCTTTCTTCACGATGATCACAGATCAAGGTAAGTACAGTGCTCCCCGCTTACCTGGGGTTTCACTTCCTGCGGTTCAGGTTCCTGTGGTGAACTGTGGTCCGGAAACATTAAATGGAACCTTCCAGAGATAACCAATTCATAAGTTTTAAATGGTGTGCTGTTCTGAATATCGTGATGAAATCTCCCGCCATCCTGCCCCATCCCCCCAGAACATGAATCATCCCTCTGCTCAGTGTATCCACGCTGTGTACACTCCCTGTTCATTGGTTTCTTAGCTGCTGCCTGGGTTATCAGGTCACTGTTGTGATATTGCAGTGTTTGTGTTTAAGCAACTGTTATTTTACTGAGTAATGGTCCCAAACTGCGTGAGCAGTGAAGCTGATAATTTGGATATGTCAAATAGAAGCTGTAAAGTGAAAAGGTGTGTGTGTATAGGAAAAAAACATAGTATATGTAGAGTCTGGTACTCTTCATGGTTTTAGGCATCCACCGATGGTCTTGGAATATATCCCTTGGATACAAGGGGCAGAGGGCTACCAAAAGGACAGCTTGTAGTACATACTTTGTTGTATAATACCTTGCCTTTTATTGATTTTGACATTCAGGATTCCTCTGCTTTTGGGGTTCTGTCTGAGAGAACTACACTCACTAGCAGCCAAGGTCAGATAGGAGATGAAGTGCTGTTATATCTATCGCTGAGCAAATTCTTAACTTCTGAGTTAGAGCTGTGATAAAAGCTTAATTGGAGAACACTTCTTAAGCCATAAGAACTAAACAAGACTTCTTGATTCAATATCATTACCTTGAATCTAACATGGGCGGGATTGTGTCCTGGCCCTCCGCAGTTACTTATAAGAAAGGTGGAGAGAGGAGGTTGGTCAGAACAAAACAGTCGTTTGGGAGGAAAATCTGCCTACATATAATCTGAAAATTGCATGTGGCTCATGACTTATAAGGCGTTAGTTGTAAAACATACACCCAATTAATATCTCAGGCATTGGCCGCTCAGAATTGTAACAACTCCTACCTTGAAGAGGAAACAATAAAAGGCTGTGAGCAGAGGTTTGGGTATAAGGGAAGAGGCACCTGATAGATAGAATCTTCTAAAAAGGTATTTTTATTTTATGATTCTATAACAAAAGAGTAGCAGGAGAATTAAAGGAATTAAAACAGAAGCAGTTCTAAAAATTTTAGGAAATACTTTTTAAAACGATGTATAATTAACCTGTCAAGTGCTTTACCTCACATATTATTCAAGCAAACAGCTTAGAAATATTGCAACGACAATGGAATGTAAATTTTTTTTTTGAGGACTACTTATGTTATATATTTTTATGTTCTACTTGTGTTATATATTTTTGTTGTGACAAAGCCTCAAAATATAAGAAATATGAATAGCCTTTGTGGTTACATTAGCATAGATAAAATTATAAGGGTTATCAATCTCTATTCTTTATGATATCTTTTTATTATCATTCATAATATAAGTGATAAAGACAATTCTATAGAATACTCATTTGGTATGAGAAGGAGTGCAAAGGTTGAGCAGTGTGGAATATTTTTCTGACCAGCAAGAGATTCTCTTGAAATTTGTGATTCCCATTTTTAAGAATCTTCAAAGATATTTCAAAATAAAATACCAAGTATAAATGAACTAAAATAAATCTTTTTTTAGGGCCAAAAGGCAGGTATTGAACAGAATCTTACATACACAAACACTCCCACATAAGTAATTCCTTTAATATGATGCATGTGTCTCTTTATGATCTTTTTGTTGCATTTTGGTCTCATTTCATCTTTCCTTACATACTTCATGTTCCAGCTAAAGTACATTGCTCACAGACCTTCCCAGTCTAGCCGCTCTGTGCCCAATTTTCTTTGAATAGGCCCCCTCAGAATATCTTGTATAGGCTCAGAATACCATCCTTGCCCCATCTCCCTGTCTACACTCCATTTTATTTGGCTAAATTCTGCTTGTTTATGAAGATTCTGAAGCTGAAGTATCACATCCCACGGGATGCGTTTCCTGACCTCTCTAATCTGTGTTAAGAGCCCTCCAGTAGATAACCTTTACATGCTGCGTTTCCTCAGTTATCCTGAGCATCACACTCCAGAGCTACATTGACTTGTCTGTATCCTCATCTACTTTGAAAATGGACTGTACGTTCTAGATCTTGATATTCTTGGAACCTTACACAGTGTTAGTCACATGGTAGGCACTCGGGAAATATTATCGAATGAATGAATGCCTGATCAAACCATGTTATTTTTAGAAAATTGTCTTAAGAAAAAAAGTTTTTCAAAATTGTTCATCTTAGAACGATGATATGTAGAAATTTGGTTATAATGAAAGGAATTATAGTGAAAGACTTAAGAAATACTATCTATATTCACATATAATGTGTGTAAACGTCATAGATATGATTTCAAATATTTATAGAAAGTTATATTTTGATATTTAGATGATTATACAAAAATTAGTTTATTGTTTATTCAGATATGAATTTTTCTTCATATTTATTTTTTGAATGATTTCAGAAAAAAATCAAAATATGCACTGAAAAATGTTCATTATTATCAGCTAGATAAAATAGTCTTTTCATAGAACAGATGCAATTATCAAACAGAACTGTATTCATTATTTTATACCAATTATCACTCAACTTATGAAGCAACTCCTTTTGGTGTTAATTTTATTGTCTTGATGGTTCGTTATTTCTCTCTTTTGGCTCTCAGAACAAGACCATAATTATTACTCTAATTGTTTCTCTCTCTCTCTTCTACACATACACACTACACCACACACACACACACACACACACACACACGCACACACACAGAATTTCAGTAAAATTTGTACATGCTATTTATATTTGCTGCCATTTATCTGCATTCTCTTCTCTGTACACATGCCCATTTGACACATGTGTACATCTAATGAAATTGTTCTCCACAAGGTGTGAACATATCTGTAGCTAGCCCTAACTGGTTATTGAGCTTTCTGAATCTGAATCTCAGTGTTTCCATCTATAAAATAGGGATAATAATTACTGTACTATCTATTGCAAGAGACCATATGAGGACCTAGTTATATAAATATTGTTATATAAGTATACTAAATTTTAACAATTTTGAAACAGCGGTAATTGCTGCATCTTGATGTGTCTTCAGCAACTGCAATTTATCATCTAGAAGGGACACTATCATCAAGAATCAGATTCTTGATACTTGCAAAATAAAGCTGGCAAGAGTGTATCTCTAAGCTTCTCCATTTTTTCGTATATTTACTTTCCATTTTTTTTTAATATGAGGAAAATTTTATTGCTCTTTCCCAGCACATTTGTCTTAAGTTCAAATCATGAGATCTGAGGATATCTACGTACTTTCCTTTCTTCACTTGGAATAAAAGTGTTCGAGGGAAAGGATACTAAAATGAATGCCAAAAGCTTTTATGTTCCAAATGATTATGATTATTCTATATTCTCCATGATTTTTCTCACCTAAATACTCATATTACAATTAATTAAAGCAGAGTTTTTTACTTTGGCCAATTAAAAATACCAAACCTAGGAAGGCATATTAGCCAAGTTAAAGCTTCTAATTTGTCCTTTGGCTGATTATTGGATAACTCAAAATGATTTGTTGTTGTTGTTGTTGTGTAGTGAGCACATTAGAAAAAAGTTTGAAATAAATGTTTTGGCAAAGATGAAATGTTTAATAGTATGCTTATCCAGATAATTATAATAATTCTCCAATCCACTTTTTATTGGTAGATATAGCCTTAGGCAAATGTGCAAAAATTGTTCTTATTTTTTTTTCCTGTTTTTCTATCTGGTAGAAATAAAATTAAAAATATTTATGACAGCAACATAAAGACTCAGTGTTTAATATCTGTAGACCTTAAAAAAAGGCAGTTCTCATTTGCAGCCTGTGAAGCTAGAGTATGCATCAGGAATTCTTAAATCTGCTAGAGGTGATGGGGATAAAGTGGAAGCTTCTATTTCTAAGCTGTCTGAGTCCGCAATTTCTTTGGAGACCTTTTAAAAGTGATTCCGAAGTGATTAAATTGCACTTTCAGGAATCTATAAATGCAGTTTGGATATTGATCCTCTCAAAATAAGCACCATTTGGTCAGGCCTGAAAGTTTGGCTTCTTTCTCTACATAGGCCCAATGCTAACCAATGAATTATTTGGGCTTTAGCTATGTTCTCATTATATGAATGCAGAATATTTGAGTGAAATTAGTTCTGTTCACTATTTTTTTAAATCAGTAGTGTCAGGAAAATTTTTAATGAGTACTTTTCCAGTCACACAAATAGTAGCACACAGATCAATGAGCATCATGCAATTCGAATATTGAATTCACCCTTTGAAAGGGCCTCAGAAAGTTAACGCATTGATGTGGGAAAGCTTTAATTTCAGTTGCCATTAGATGAACACAAGATCCAAATGTCAAAAGCTCCTTTGCAATCGGGAGTGCAATGAAGTTAAAATAGCCATGGTCATCGAAGTGCTGAGTTCAGGAAATTCCAGGAAATCACAAGAGTCCTTGGAAAAGCCAAGAGCAGTTGGGTCAACATTAGCATACATTGTGTGAATAAAAGGCTGCTCTTATTCACTGTTATGTTCCATTTTTTTTTAAAGTAAAGATATATTTCAATTAAAGTGCCAAGATGATATTACTGAAGAACATTTGAATAGCTCCTCTAACATCTAAGATTAAAATCAGTTAACAGAGCTAAGCAGGCAGTTTAAGAGTCTAGATTTGAGGCTAGGATGTCAGGGGTGAGGCTATCAAATACATGCATAAATCATGAACTTCTGTGTCTGCAGGTGTCATGGCACTGCAGAGCTGAAACCTGTGATAATAAATGAGCAAAGAAATAATGGCACAATTTAAATTGCTGAGGAGTGTAATTTTGCATTCAGGAGGTTAGGCTGGAATTGTGAAGATGGTGGACGGGGAAGAATTGGGTAATAAAATTTCAACCTGAACTTTTAAAATCGTCATTCTCAAGATACATTAATTGCTTTTTAGTATAATCACTTTTCACTTAGTGGAAACTCAATAAATATTAGTGAAATTATTTACAATGATGATGGAGGGAGAGGGGAAAAAATTATCCTTCTTACCCTTCTAGGTTCTTGGCTGAGGACCTTTTAACAAAAGCTAGATTAACAAGAAACAAAACAAAACAAAGAAAAACCCACAAACGAGTGTATTAATAGGTATGTCTCACATATGGGAGAAACTCAGGGATGAGTAAACTCCAATTGGTGATTAGCACTGGAATTTAAATACCATCTTCAAGTAAAACAAAGGAAAAAGAGTGGGAGAAGGCAAGTTATAGAGAGGTTACTAGAAATAGTATGGTAAACAAGGGTGAGGTTTGCTGTGCATATTACAGATTAAGTCTGTGCCTTCTCCGCTGATAAGAGTTGCTTGTGATTTAGGGTCCCCCTTCTCTTCCCGGTACAGGGAAGGAAGGGACGCCCTTATAAATGGAGAATACCTTTCTAAATGTAAATTTTCCCTTACAAAATGGTAGCATGCTTTTTAAAGCTTCTTCAGTATCTGCTAGTTTTGAAAATAATCATATCACAGTAATCTTTATGCCACAGAGGCATATTTTGTGGTGGCATGTCTGGTGTCCTACAGCGACAGTCACAACTAATATCACTAGTATTTATTGAGTATCGGGATGACCGAGGCTTCGCTCTAAATGCTTCTTATGTGCCAACCCATGTAATCTTCACAAAATATAAAAAGCAGATTTATTACTATCCACACTTTAGAAATGAAGAACTTTGTGAATTTAAGATACTGAGCTATAAAATGATGGAGGTTGATATAATTCTACAGCTCATCCTCTTAGCCACTATTCTCTAAGACCCTTCTGTGAAATTTAAAGTTGTTTTGTTTATCTATTAATTTTGTATTCACTACTCTAGGTTCCTAACTTCAGATTTGGACAACTGAGCACTTCTTCTTTTTTATTAACAGCTTTGAAGTCCAAGAATTTTAACTTTACTTCATCTCTATAGTTGTCAGCTTCAACTGGGAAGTTTTTGTTATTTTACCACATTAATTAGTATAATTTCTCCTCTTTGATGACCACTTAGTTATAAGAATGTTCTAGAAATTTTAAGGATAAGTTCATCTTCTCTTTTATGAATCTGATTGGTCAATTCAAGGAGAATATTAATGTGCTGCTTTTTTTAACATACAGTAAGAAGAAAAAAGATGGATGTTTGTTGTAAATAATAAAGCAGCTCAGGTACAAGCTATATAAAACATTGACGTAATACATTCAGGTAGGAATCAATTGAACTGGATTCAACAGGAAAGAAAGTGTCAATTTCTCTAGTGATTAAAAAGTCACTGTGTCAAAAGGCTGATGATGTTATATGCTGGTCAGGGAAGTAAGCAGTAATTAATACTTGGGGTCTTTATACTGAGGCTCATTGGGCTGGGGTACAGCATCAAAATCATTACTCCTAAGCAGTAATGCTTAGGAGTGTATTTATCTTCTGATGTGGTTACAGTTTATATTCAACATTAATTGCTAATGTTTGTCATTTCACAGCTTATTGATTGGTTGTTCTTTCTTATTAAGATATGAGTTACCAAGTATTTGCCAATACACTCCGTTGTTGAAAGTTAAAAAGAAATTCCCTCAGGAAATTGCAGAAAATGTGACTCACAATTATAAAACTGGGTCTCATTATCTAAAAAGTGGGTCTGTGATTTCTAATGACTTTACTCTCCAGTTGTGTTAGGATTTTTATACGAAGCGGCTTGTAGCTGTATGCGAATTCAATAACTAACTTCACCTTTCTGTTATTTTTCACTCCTAGTTTTTGTCATTATTTAATCTAATTCCTGGTAGCACTAATTCAATGCTGTTTCCTTCAGTAAGCATTTATTAAAGTCCATTGTGTATATGACACTGAGTGCCATGCTCTCTTACTTTAATTATTTGGTCAGTCCCAAATTCTTCAAACAATAATGTCAATACCGCTAATTTCTTTAGCTATATTGTCAAATTAAAAAACTATCATTCCCTTTACACCAGAAATTCTGTAAGCAATGTATTCTTGATTACTAATCATGTGTCAACGACTGCCCATTTCCCTTGATACTTCTTGCCTACCTACTATTAACCATCTAAAAGGATAGTTGCAAGATACAAACTATGCTTAGATTCAAGTATGTTTCTCCCCATAAAAGAGCATCCATGTTAATCCTAGGATATCTTACATCTCTGCTTTCTTTAGTCAACCCAAGAAGTCCAAGTCTTCCGGATCATTCAATATTGTCACATTTCTCTCCTCGTTCTTTTTGAGTATCCTCTTATTTGATTCAGGATCTGACCCCTCCCTGTCTCAACTGATCAAACTCACCATGCTCTCTGGAACTCACACTGACAAAGTAAAATCTCTTGTTGTATAGTTGCTAGGCCACCATTAACAAAGTATCATGAACTGGGTGCCTTAAACAATAAAAATTATGGGTTTGTTTTCTTTTTCAATTCTGGAGGCCAGAAGTTAAGAGATCAGGGTGTCAGCAAGGTTGGTTTCTTCTGAAGCCTCGCACCTTGGCTTATAGGTGCCCATCTTGGCCCTGTGTCTTCACGTGGCCTTCTATCTGTAACAGTCTGTGTCCAAATTTCCTTTTCTTATAAGGATACCAGTCATTGGATTAGGGCCCAACATGATGACCTCATTTTAACTTAATTACCTTTTTAAAGACCCTATCTCCAAATATAATTACATTCTGAGGTATTCGGGCTTAGGACTTCAAACTACAAATTACTGGGGGATATGATTCAGCCCATAACACCTTTATACATAATTTCTTCTCTGAGCATTTTTTTTTTTTTGCCTCTTTCTATAGCTCAAATCTAGATTTCTATTAGTCACTGCTTCTCTACAGATATTTGTTTCTTTGTTCTTAATTGTAGCTTTGGCACATAGCTGTATACCTCATATAAAACAGAGCATGGAAATGGAGTAGTTGTTTTCTTCTCATGGTTATAGCCTTGACCTTATTACCAAAACTTTAAAACCTTCAATATTGTGATTTTGCATAATATATTCTTAGAGAGCTCATTCTAGAACTCACATTTCAACAGTCTTCCACCAATAATGATTATCAATTAACCTGCTCATTTTCCCATTGTCTCTATCCTTCATCTTATTTCTTCTTACCTCAACTCAGTTCCCCTCTCTTTCTGCTTACCTGGGCAAACCTAATTCTTATAACCCAACCATTTTCTGACTGTTGATTAGAATTGGAAAAGATTAATAAGTCCGGAGGCATATTCCGTTGTGGTAACAGTGCTGCTTTAAAGTCAGGACCTTAATTTGAGTTGACCCTCATAAAGCCAGGCATTCTTACACTGTTTGGTCAATTCTCTTTTCCACTCTCTGAGTTAATGATTTTACACTTTATCTTCTCTCCTTCAATCTCCTATAATTTTTCACTCCTATTCTCACTTCACTGATGATCTTATTCAGTTTTTTTAATTGAGGAAAACAGAAGCTATTAGAAGAAAAGTATAGTGAACTGAATAATATGCCCTCTCCCTCTTCCAAAGATATTCATGTCTTAATCTCCAGAACCTGTGAATGTTACCTTATCTGGCAAAAGGCACACTGCAGATATGATCAAGTGAAGGCATCGAGGTGGGGAGATTATCCCGGATGTCCATGTGGGACCAGTGTACTCACAGGGGTCATACAAGAGGATACAGTAGGAATCAGAGTCAGACAGTAGCAGATGTCACCGTGAATGCAGGAGGCTGGAGTGGTGTGAAGAAGGACCTGTGGAACACAAGACCTCTGAGCAAGGACACTGATTGTCCCTGACCCTTCGGAAAGAAAGCAGCCCTACTGAGACCTTAATTTTAAACATCTGACCTTCAAAACGGAAAGAGAGTAAATTCCTGTCATTTAAAGCCACTAATTCTGTGGTGATTTGTTACAGCAGCAATAGGAAACTAACACAAAATCTGCTTTGGCTTTTGATTCTCAGGACTGCTCAATACCACACATCGGCCGCCCGATCCTTCTTCTCTTTTGTTTCTGTCTCTGTCCATTCCTTTCTTTGGCATAAGATTTGATCACCTACAACCCACTTCCAAGCATTTATTTCTATAATTTAACCCTCTACTTTGAAATCCACTAACCTTTCTCTAAGATCATTTCTACGGACATACAGATATGTCACAATATCACCTATTTTGAAAAGAAAATTCCATTAATTCATTTTTCCTGTTTTCTTTATACTTTTAGTCACCTACTTGGCGTCTCATTTTGACTTCTAATGGGCATTTCAAGTGTAAACTCATGTACTTAAAACCGCTCCCCTAACCTACTCATCCCCCAACTCCCTTGAATATAAGCCGATTCCCCTGTTGACCCAGTTCTGGCAAAATGCCTAGAATCAGCCTTGATTTCATACTGTCAGTGCCCACATCCGCCACTCAGCTAGTTCTTCCTGCTTTAGCTTTTCTCTTTCCACATCTCTCAGTATTTCCCACTCTTCTGGTTCCTTTAAAACACCTTAGCTTTTGAGGTAGCAGCGACTTTTCTTTCTGTCTGCTCTCCATTTCCGCATCCATCTCAAGTCTCCATTTTGGCCTCCACCTGGACCTGGGATCTGGATATACAGGATAATTTTCATCTAATTTCTTTGATTCCAGATCTGTGCATCCAAAAAAAAAAAAAATCCATGGGAGTCATTTGTAGTGTAATTACAATCAGACAGTAGAGACTAAGACTCTTTTTTGTATGACAGAGTATTAGAGATAGGACAAGAGGCTAACCACCTTCTTGTATAAATAGCCCCATTAGACTCTAAATATTTTAATGAGAATTTCCTCCTTTCTTCTTTCCTTCCTTTTTTTTGCTACTTCTCTTTCTCTGTACCTGAAATCTTCATCCAGCTTCATTCAGAGAGAAACAAAACACAGAGAACAGAGTTACTAATAACTTGGGCTTAAATGGCAACAAGAAGACAGGAACTAGAAGTGAAAGGAAAGTATTTCTTCCCGCAATAAATATTTATCAAGCTCCTACTGTATGCTAGACATTATTTTGTTGCTAGAGATAGAGTGAACGACAGAGTGCTTGTGCCTCGAATAGTTAACAAATATTAAAACAGTTCAGAAAGTGATAATATCTCTGAAGAAATGATGATATCTGGCAAAGGATGGGGTGGTGCTCTTTTGGAAAGAATCGGTAGGATGCCTTTCTGAGAAGGTGACTCGGAGATCTGAATGATGCGGAACTACCTATTCCTCAGAGGAAATACGTTGATGGGTACAAGGACCAAGTGAGGTGTGTTTCGGGAAGAGCATAAACTCACCGAGTAGAGTCCATTAAAGAGGAGAGTGGAAGGACAGAGGCCAGACCACAGATCATGATGGCTATTTTAGGCTTTGGCAAAGAGTTTGGATTTAATTCCAAGTGTGATGGGAAGCTACTAGATGGTTTTAAGGAGGAAAATTACCTGATTTACATTTTTAGTATTCATCTGGCCTCAGCATGGAGAACAAACTTTAAGAAAACACAAATGATTATAGGGAGATGCATTAGGAGGCTTATAATGACAGTTCAGTTGGAGAAGATGGTGGTTTTGTTCTAAAGTGGTTATGTTTAAATGGCAGAATGAGAAGCCTTTGTGGATTGACAAGATTATAGAGAAAGAAGAAATGAGGAAGGGAGTGCATGGAGTTTGGGAGGTGGATGTGCTCCCTGAGACCTCAGGTACGAGTTGCCACTCACAGAATAGGAACCACTTACATTTTGAGAATCCGAAGCAAGGGCAGATGTCAACATGAGAGAATGATGGAGATATTCCTTAATACACTGGAGTAATATCCGTATGAATTATAATAGTTTGAGTCCAAAGTAAATACTCTTTTTATTTCATCCTTTTGGGTTCAGAAAGTCTTTTTTTGACTATGAAATACACAGTCAGATGTTAAAGACCAATGGGTTACTTTTGTAGAACATTTGTCTGAATTGGTGAAATGCCAAACACTGGGACCCTGGTCACTGTGTTATTTTAGTCATGCTATAAATGATACATGTTCTTTTATGAGACCTCATAGGCCTCTGGAAACTTGGTTAAAATAAGTGGACTCAAATCCTATTCCAGCTTGGGCGAGAATAAAGCAGTGTTTGGCTAAATTCCCCAGAGCTGGCCTCTGGGTTAATAAACATCATCAAATAGAAGTCGAGTGGCAAGGTAGATAATAGTTCCTAGTTAGTCCCAGTTGTCAGGGTCCTGATGGGGAGAGGTGCTTTGGAAGTAAATCTATACAACTTTGACTTACCTGATCCCCCAGCATTACAGAAAAGAAAGAGAAGATTGCACAGAAGGTTATACACTATGAATCAACGGTATTTATCCCATTAATGAGATATAAATGATAAAATAAAAATGAAACAGAGGAGTGTAGCTGCAGTACCCCAGGCATTTTAGGGAATAATTTGAGGAGAGTCACTTTGTCATAGGTCAATGATTTAGCGAGCAGATAAAAGAAATGCTAAGAAATGGCATTATATTGGATTCTCAAGTTTATATCTAGTCAGCGTGGTATCCCAGAAATCTAGGAAGATATTATATATTTGGGGTTCCAGTCACTAAATACACAGCTAGAAGCCAGATATTCTTGTGGCCCGCTAGGGAGACAGCAGTTTTCAGTATTAGTTTTAAAGAATATCTTCCTATTTCTAAGGAAGATAAGCAGACAGCTCTTACTTGTCATGAGTTAAAACCATTTATTTATTTATCAGGTTGAAAGTATTTTTTTTTTCAGCATCTCCATAAGCCTTGCCACATTTCAGAGATGTTGATAGAAAAATAGACATATGGACTGTTGGCGGGTGAGGTGTGGTTGATATATGCATTTTTGGAAGCAGTTTATAAGACCATGAGAAATGATTCTTTGAGTTTTAGACCACAGTGACTTTACTGCTAACTGTTGATTGTAATATAATTCTAGGCGTACAGGCCTCTGGAATAATTTATTGAGCAGGAATTGGGTAGGAGTTTCCCTGAGCAGACATTCTTAATTCTTGTGAAACAACTAGCAATTGTTTCTGAATTTAATTTGCTAACTCCAATAAACAATAATACCTGTTCGGAAGGACTAGCGGCAGAATGATATCAGGGGAATGGTCGGAGAAAAGAAACTCAGAGTTTGCCGTAGTCACAGACAATTTGACAGCAAGCCGAGACACACTGCTCATTACACCAGCGCTAAAGTGGGCTATCCCAGACGTATTTAAGATTCTGTGGAAAGAATGCCATTTTAAGTGTCGAATAAGATGATTGCTTTACTTATGTTCCCTTATCAATGTCAGATTAGGCATAATACTGGGCGGTAATTCTTGGTAATAATAATCAGTATTTATGGTTTCTGAGGAATGAACGGAGAGAACATATGTGTGACTAGACGCACTCTCAGTCCCTGGACACCTTTCTAGTGAGGCACTGTGAGTTGTTGGGAAAGGCCAGGAGGATGATAGCCTAAAAGTGACAGCAGCCTTGCTGAGGTAACTGAAACCCTACCCTGGTATTCCTTTGTGCCAGCAGTAGATTGGCAAAGAGCCTCGTGAGTCAGTTTGGAGGTGCAGGTAGTGGTGAGTGGTGGGAATCATGCCCGTTGGGTAAAGATGTGAATCTTCTGAGATACAGGAGAGCAGCTTCGCCTTGGGAATGTCACATATTGTTCCAAATTAACAGAGTATTGTATCAAACAGTGTTCCTCAAGTAGCAGTTTGACCCACTCCCAGAAAGAGGACATTTGGCAATGCCTGGAGACATTTTTTTGTTGTCACGACTTGGATGCAAATGCTACTGGGATTTGGTAGGTAGAGGCCAGCATTGCTGTTAAATGTCCTATAATGCACGGAACAGTGTCCCCCACACCACCACCCCGCTCGACCTCCTGGACATGTCCAATATTGTCAAGGTTGAGAAACTGCTTATAAATATTACAATGTTCCATAGATTAGCTATGTTTCCACCCCACAATCTATCCCCAAAATAATAACCCCATAATAAAAGGTATGATGACGAGATGATGGAAGGGAACACATTTTAGAGGTCTTCAGGATATCTTTCTTTTTCCCCAAACGAAAAGAGTGTTTCCATCTACCACTGCAGAAAGCAGAAAACACTGCCTAACGAAAGGCAAAAAGGGGCAAGAAAGACTACAGAATGCTTCAGAATATTGCTTTGGAACTGTTCAGACAGTATCTGTGCAACATCCTAGTGCCTATGGATCATTTAACTCATTATTCTATGTGTATCTTTCTCTTAAGTATTTGATAAAATAATAAATAACTCCTTTCTCTAGGGTTGGCCTGATTTTTAGTTATTTTAAATAAGCCATGAAGCATATATTTAGGACAACAGAAAGCTAGCAACCAGTGGGCATCCTATAGTCTGGACATTGCTGAAATGTCTCCTAGATACAAGGGCTGATGGTGAGGGCAGCCAGCCATTACTCCGTTAGGTATTTTGAGGCAGTTTCAAAGTCAAGTCTCTTGTTTGTTTTTTTAATGGCAACAGTAAACAAAGTCTGTCCTACATTTAGCCAAAATATTCTCATATAAACTTTGTCAACTTCACATATTATACTCAATTATGTGATATTCATCTTAGAAAGATATATACAGATTTTCTGGGAGTTCATTTGAGAGCCAGAGTTTAATCTTATAAGTGATGTTTCATCCTTTTCCCCAGATATAGAAAAAAAAATCATTAAATATACGATATGGTTTAAGGAGCCATTGTCTTTCAAAGAATATTTTAGCCATGGATTTCGTAGACCACCAACGTAGAATTAAAAAAAGCCTCTGTTTTGAATTTTGTTTTTGTGATGAAAGTTTTTGTGGGTTTATATTGGCTGCTTTAATTCATTTATAGTAATAGAAAGGTTTTACAATATGGGGATAGTCAGTTGCTTAGAATAATAAAGGCATTAGATATTTTAGATCTTCTTCAAGAGACTGAAGATATTTATTAGAACTTTATTACATAGGCTAGAAACATTTCATAAAGAACAAAAGATCTCGATAATGTCTGAGGCCATGCATAGAGGCTCTCAAAATTGTGTCACCTGGTTTCTTAGCCCATTTGTTGATGTTTAGATGAGAGCTCTGAATTATGCTACTTCTGCTTTGAGGTAGGACAGAGGAGTGAACAGGAGTGGCATGTGGCACTCCATGTGGAGCTAAACCCAAGAAAAACACGAAGGACATTACTAGTTGGTGGATGCTTTAACTCTGAGAAGGAGCATTATGCCCTCAGGTGTGCTGTCAGGAGCTCTAGGCTTGGGAAAGCCTTCCAGTTATTGCATGTTAATAGAACATTGAAAGAGGATTGCCTATTTGATAATAGAGAAATAAGAGCCTGCCAAACCATAAGGTGCAGCTGGGCTTGGCTGTGGTGATTAGAAGAGCACATCATAGAAACTTCTGTTGTCTCGTGAGAGGTGGGGAGAAAGCGAACCCACAGAGCTGTATTCTGGACCAAAAATAAACTTTGCTTTGAACCATGGTGTGAACTGTGGGGTGATCACACACAGAGAGGGCCTCTGAGACCAAAATGTGAAGTAGTAACAATGTGGTCCCTCAAACTTTAAAATTTGCCTTATTAGGAGGAAATAAAAAGACCTAGATAGGAAAGAAGAGGCAATCCCAACTCCACCTTCCCTGGGGAGCAGAGGGAGGAGGCTGTGCATGAAATACAGTGTGGGGTCGGGCCTGAAGTAAGGGGGTAGGTCCCAGAGTGGAGATAGTGGTGGTGAGGGTTAGAGCGTAGCAGATAAATTGTCTAATGCTTGGTGTTTATGATTAGTTTGTATATTCAAAGGGTGTGGGGTGGCCAGAGATACAACTCCGTTTCTTGCTGCCTTACCATAAGATATAGACAAAGAGAGAAGATACATTTTGTAAGTAGAGATGATAAGTTCAATTTTAGCCGTATTAAATTTGATGATCCTAAAGCACATCTAAATGTAGGTGTCTGGAAGACTGTAGACAATACACCTCTGAATGTTAAGAGAAAGATGCGGGCTTCCGGTTTGCTAGAAATGGTGAGCAAAACGTTGGGGATGCTTTTCTAGAGAGAGTGCAAGAAGGAGAGTGGACCCAAAACAAAGTGCACTGATAACACCGGCCTTTTTAAAGTTCGAGCAGAAGAGAGGAAGCCGAAAATGAACCTAGAAGGGCAGTCAGAGACAAAAACCAAAAGAGGCTCCAGGATCACAAACATCTGCGAAAGAAAGAAGTTCAAGAAACAAGGAACAACTCAATAGGGTCAAATGTTACATGAAGGTCAAGTAAGGTAAAGAATAAGTGTCCCTAAATGTGAACTTCGATGGGGTAAAATGTAGAGGATTGGCAAAGGTAGAGATCAGATCACTGAATGTGAAGTGAGGAAGAGGGAGCAGTGTGCACACACAACGTCCCAGGGGCCGAAAAGGGCGGAAGAAAGTCCCTGGAGGAGAACATGGCGCTGAGGAGAATAATTTAGGTTGGGAGATAACTGGGTATGTTAAATGTTCATGAGGACTAACCAGCAGAGGTGCTATGCTGAAGGCACAAAAGAGAATGAAATATTTATTGAGAAGCAGGATAAAGGGTAGAAGTGGAGTAAATCAGTTTGCCAAATTGAGTAAAAAATAAAGCAAAAAGCTAGAATGTACAGAAAAATTTGAATTTCAGATAAACAATATTTTTAGTATAAGTATGTTCCAAATAATGCAAGGGACTTATACTTAAAAAAATTCTTATCTGAAATTTAAATTTAATTGAAAATGCTATTTTTTGTCTAGCAACCGAAGAGAGGCCAATCACAGGTAAAAGATTAGCTATATTGAGACAAGTTTTTCATTGATAAGATGTGGATTATATTTAGGTTCCATAACAAGAAGTTTTACAGTTTCTGCTAGTAACTTCTGCTTTATATGTGATGTGGGAAACAGGCCACTGGCTAGGAGAGAGGCCTGGTGGCTGTATCATAGAGTTGGGGAAATGTAGAAGGTGTAAAATAACCACTGTGAAAGAATAGGAGAAGAAATTGACTAGGAAAACATGGAATTATTTGCAGGCACATCGAGAGCTTAATTGACATTTAGAGACCTTGAATTGATAGAGGTACCAATCCATGCAGGTGAGTGCTATTAATCTGCTGAGGAGGGTCGATTGGCAAATGGAATTGCCAATACTGAGAAGAGGGTAACGGAAGTGCTGGGGCGTGTCATCTAAGCCAGGCAGTTGAGGGCAGGTAAGGGAGAGGAGGAAGTGAAGTAGAGTCGAAGGAATGAACGTGGTATGACGGTGAAAAGAAAGCAAAGTAAGGAAGTAAGAGAATCAATGAATGAGCTAAATGGAGGCTGCAACATGAGAATGTGATGTTAGATTTAGCATCTCAGGGGTGTAGGTGTTCCGGGTAATGATAAATTCCAGTCGGAACCATGGGTGGGGGGCACTAAAGAGGAGTGGAGGTGAAAGTTACTCGAGTTGCAAAAAGTAAAACCCTAAAAGATATTAGGGAATTAAAAAAAAAAGGAAGCAAAAAGTACCTCTTAGTCCTAAGGGACTATGATGCAGGTAAATGGACAACGTGTTCATTCATTAGGGCACCTAGCTGCTGTAACCGAAAAGCATCCATAACTTTGAGGTTTAAAATAAAAATTATTTATTGTATGCTCATGTAACAATTCCAGTCATCAGCTCTCCTGACTGGCTTTCCTCCAAGCAGCAATTTAGGGACCTGGGTTCCTTCTACTTAAGATTCTATTACCATTCTATCTGGTGATTCCCACGGTTTCCCTGAACTCATCTCCGCTGTAACCGGAAGGACAGGGAACAATTTTTGGAAGATTACACATGGGAAGTTTTTAATGGTCCAGAACTGGAAGCAACACTCGACACTTTTCCTACACACATTGACCAAAATGCTGATATATGGTCATACCTAATTGTGGCTGAGAGGTGGAAAAAAACGTTTTTTGATGAACAGGTAACCAGCCTCTGCCACAGGCTTCCACTTGTGAGCATATCAGAGCAAATAGTATCTTTAGAGAAAATATATTTTTACTTAAAGAAATGTGTTAAATAAAACTTCCAGTGAAACCAGAGGTGTGAGTGGGAAGGTTGGGGAAGGAGAAGCCCTGTGAGGGAAGGTTCGGAGGAAGGAAACCCGGACTATTATGGTACAAGCATGTGGAAGGCACGGATACCAGGAGGTGTTTGCCTCCTACTTGTGGATCGGAGTAACTTGGGTGTGAAGTCTGATTTGCTAACGAGGTTCTTAAAGGAATTAGTCTCTATTCTTGTTGACTTCCATACTGTTTCTAGGAACCTGGAAGACCCTGGCAGAGTTTTGGGTCAGTAGTTTTGTCTTCTGACCTTCAAAGTACTGTGGCACTGGATAGAATTTCAAAGGCTGGGCTCTGTGCCTCTGAAATACTTTTCACATACTCCACCATATAGTGCATTATTTTAAATCTTCCGTAATGTATTCTATTGCACTCTATTACAGTAAGTGTAATTTTATATAATGGCTTACAATACTGTCCTCCTTTCCCAATGTATATATCCTTTAGAAACCTCGATTATGTCGGTATATAATTTATAGTTGGTTAAATGTAACATTTGTGGCTACTTCTGTAAAAATGGACATCTAGCCCTCTCAGGGTTAGAAATCTAACTTCCTATTATAATTTTGTTCCAATGGGAAAATAAGGTGTGAGTGTCATTATTTGAAATTACAATTCCTTTTCTAGGAATTTAATTTGCAATAAATTTGAAGACTATCTTTAGAGGATAATATGGTAATAAGATGGTATTAAAAAGAAGGCAAAAATTTAACTCACTGTAAGACAGATTATTATTCGTACTTATGTTAGTTGAATGAGAGGGAAGAAATTTATCAGTTTTTTTTTTTTAAGAGGAAAGTCATACAGTATATGTAGTACCTTTTGAAATCAAATAACAACATAATCTTTTTGAGAAATTAAGAAATGTATGTAATCATGTATTCATTATCTTATCAGTCATGAGGCATTACTATACATATAATGCTGTCCACATATGAGGTTCTTTGAGCTTTTCACAATCTAGTTATAGAGGACAAAGAATGAGAGGATAATAGCAAACTATTAATCAAGAACAATTTGAAAATAAAAACAAATAAAAACTCATATCCCACAAACACCCATTTCCTAAATTTTGAATGAATAATAACTAAAACTTCATTCTCTCTAAATATATATTTATCTTCTTTATTCATTTCCTCCTCTCAATGTCTTTGCAGACTTCTTTGTCTTAATTTTACCAACTGAAATGTAATTGACCTAAATAGATTTCTGGCTGGATTTGGATCTTTCCTTCTTTGTAGTAGCTGATGTTCATAATCTGTATATTGCCTTCTCCACATATTATGATTCCATAAATACTTTTTAAAGAATGTAAGCAAAATATTTAATGAGGGGGAAAAGCCATGCCTATGTCTTCAGTAAAATCTACACTTTGATTAGCCCCGTGGATTTTTTTTTTAATGTCATTTAAAAAGGACTAATGGAAAAGAAAGTGAATGGAAAAATAGAGATTACATACAGTACAAGGATAGTTATATATTGAATTACTCATACATTAAAAGAATAAAATGAATACTCTTCTTGTAAGACATAGATAGAAAGTCCAGTCTTAAAAAAAAAAAAAAATGGAGCAAGCTGAGGCTGATCCTCTGCCTCTTTTCAATTGACTTTAAACCAGTACAAATTAGAATAATTAGAAGTTAAGGAGCTAAAGCCCCTTCTTATGTGATTTGCAGTACACATACTATTGTCAGAGAACCACATAAACAGCTGAGGAAGCACATCCACTACGTTGGAAGGCCACAAGAATCGGAACGGCCTGGGAACAATAAATCACTAAGCAGAGCTAAGGCAGCAAGAAGTGAAGGGAAGGATGCAGGATGTCATTGATACTGAAACACCAACACTGGGAGGGAGAGAGAGAGAAATTAAAACAACATGATTATAAATAAACTTAAATCTAGGACATCCTTGATGTATCATAAATTGAGTTGATAAAAGAATATGCTTTGGATTCATATAGATCTGAATGGTAATTTCTATTTCCCTAAGCGTATATATGGTACTGGATAGAATTTTGTTTCTAAATATTTTAAAGCAGGACTTCTGAAAGTTTTTCATCTGAGTGCTATTAATGTAGATGAAAAAGAACTTTCTAGGAGAAAATAAGTAGAGTCATGAGCATCCCACTGCTAGAAATTTTTTTTAAAAGCTTCCGTTTTATCTCTTAAACTCATCAGAAGCATTGAGGAAAATTTTAGTCTTTTCTTGATAATAGGTAAAGTTGCCAAATGTAGCTAGCAGCATGTTTTTGAGAAGTTATTAATAAAAAATATACCTTGATAAACTCAGTTATTTCAACTTCTCTTACCTTCAGTTTATCAACAAAATGAGATAATAATCCATCTCTTCTCACACAGACTATACCATGTGAGAGTTATAAAAAGAGCCAAACAAGATAAATGTTATTCAAGGCAGAATTTCAGTATATACTGCAGCTATGAATACCTACATTTATTCTACACATATATATATTATATATCACAAATAAAATTAACTCATGTATAATTATAACCTTAACGAGCTTGACAAAATTACTAAAATTTAATAGACTGAGAAAGTTCATGCTGCAGAATGTTTTTCATATAAATTTTCCCAGGTTAGCTAAAAACAAAAACAAAAACAACAACAAAGTTAGGGTGTATATTTAAGTGCTTATTTGGAATCATATGCACTTAATTTGAATAATAATGTAATCGTTTATGAGCCATGTGACTTTAGGCAAAATATTTAACCCTCTAAACCTTGATTTCCTCACTGTTAGAGTAGAATTATAAACAATCTATGTCAGTCTCTTTCTTTGCTCCCAACACATGGTAAATATTCAGTAAATGTAAACTTTTATTACAGTTGAGAAATCACAGATCACAGTAAAAGCATGAAATGAAAGAACGTATTTAGTCCTGGTTAATTTATTCCTTTTTTTATTATTATTATTGTGGTAAACACACACACACACACACACACACAGAAACACACCATCTTAGCCATTTTTAACTGCACAGTACAGTAGTGTTAACTACATGTCTATCGTTATGAGACAGATCCCTGTAACTTTTTCATGTTGCAAAACTGAAACACTATTCCTTGAAACGTCTCCTGTTCTCCTAACTCCCACTGAGCTAGTGGCAACCACCATCCTGCTTTTTGTTTCTAAGAGTTTGACTACTTTAGATATCTCATATAAGTGGAATTATGCAATATTTATCTTTTGTGACTGGGTTTATTTCACTTAGCATAATATCATCAAGGTTCATCTACCTTTTATCACATGACAGGCTTTCCTTTTTTAAGCTGAATAATATTGTATGTGTATTCCACATTTTCTCCATTCGTCAGTAGACATTTAGATTACTTCTGTCTCTTGACTGTTGTGAATAATACTTCAGTGAACATTGGTGTGAAAATATTACTTTGAGGTATTGATTTCATTTTCTTTGGAAATATACCCAGAAGAGGGATTGCTAGATCATATGCTCGTTCTTGTTTTAAAATTTTGCAGAGCCTGCATACTGTTTTCCATAGTGGCTGAACCATTTTACACTCCCATTCACAGTACACAAGTGTTCCAATTTCTCTACACTTGTTGCTTTTGTTTTGTTCTATTTTTTGTTGTTTTTTGACAGCAGTTATTCTAACAAGTGTAGTGTTAACTTATTGTGGTTCACATTTCCTTAGTGATTAGCGATGTTGAGTATCATTTTAGATACTCATAGGCTATTCGTATACCCTCTCTGGAAAAATATCTATCAATCCCTTGCCCATTTTTGTCATTTTGTTTTTTGGTTGTTTGGTGGTTGTTGTTAAGTTGTAGAAATTCTTTGTATATTTTGGATATTAAGCCTTGTCATGAATCTGTCAAATTAACACTTGTAAAGTGGAGCACAGGGTACCAGATTGTGGACCATATTTCTAGAACAGACTGCAAGAGATGCTGAAATAGAGGAGTTTATTATTGGAAAATACCTGACAGGCAAAGTGCAGACAGAGAAAAAGTGATAGGACTTGGGAGCACCTGCCTTCATTAGGGTGTGTGGATGGAGTAGTTAGAGGTTTCTGGGCTAAGGTAGAATTGTTCAATTTAAACAGAAAGTGCAGTTCTGGCAAGTCCATTGGTGGGAGGCAGGGGAGACCATCTCTCACAAGGGTTGTCAGGGAAGTCGTATCAGGAACTTGCATTTTCTTGGGACTGTGAGGGCTGCTCTCGAGGCAGTGCACTTGCATGAGGGCTCTAGTGTCAGTTTAATGTCCTCGAGGCTGCTTGGTCAAACCAAAGAGAGAACAAGGCAACAATACCAAGGGGTAATGTAGCTAAACTCTTCACAACCCCTTGCAGATATATGGTTTACAAATATTTTCTCCCATTCCATAGCTCGCCTTTTCATTCTGTTGAATGTTTTCTTTATTGTGTAAAACATTTTTAGTTTGAGGTTGTCTCACTTTTCTACTTCAGCTATTTGTTGCCTGTGCTTTTGGTGTCATATTCAAGAAATCATTGCCAAATCCAATGTTGTAGAGATTTTCTTCTATGTTTTCTTTTAGGAGTTTTATAGTTTCAGGCCTAATGTGTAGATCTTTATTTTGAGTTAAATTGTGTATATGGTGTAAGGTAAGTGTCTGACTTAATTCTTTTGCTTGTGGATATTCAGTTTTCCTAACACTGTTTGTTAAGGAAATGGTTCTTTTTTTTTCATTGAGTCACCTTGATACCCTTGTTCAGAATCATTTGACTACATATATAAGGATTTATTTCTGGTCTTTCTATTCTGTTCCATTGGGCTCTATATCTGTCTTTTTTGCCAATACCCTAGTGTTTTGATTACTGTTTTTATAATGTTCTGAAATCAGGACGTGTGAGGCTTCCAGCTTTGTTTTTCTTTCTGTGGATTGTTTTGGCTATTTGGATACTTTGATATTCCATGTAAATTTCAGAATTTTCTTTTCCATTTCTGCAAAAAATGTCACTGGGATTTTGTTAGCAGTTACATTGACTCTGTTGACTGCTTTGGTAGTATGGGCATTTTAGCAATATTAAGTTTTCCAATCTATGGACACTAAAATTCCATTTATTCTTAGTTCAAGATTTTCATTACAAATGAGATTCATCAGCCCAGAAAAGATTTTAGATCAACTGGGGAAAAATAATGCACATATTTTATATTAAGCTTAGAAACTTTCTTTGCCTTTTACATATCGTCTCAAAATATGATTGTCACTTTACTCAGAAAGTAGACTTGTGTGATGTATCATGATTCTCTTTCTTTGTCCTGAGTATTCTTTCTAATAGATCTGTACTTGTCAACCCAGCAGATAATCTCAACTCCTTTCTCCCTGCTGATATAGCTGAAATCCCATCACAAAGGTTGAAAGACTGGCTGCTCACTTTCTCAGCATCCCTTGAAGCAAGAGCTCTAGTAAGTTATTCAGCCTTAACCAATAAGGTACAAAAGGTGAAAATTCTAGGAAAGTTTTCTTCCTCTATAAAATACCCACCAAAAGAATTCCCTTGCCCTTCCTTCCAACTTTTAAATGTTTCTTTATGAAGATGTGATTCTTGGAGCTCTGCAGCTTTTTCCCAAAGAACTCTAACATCATTGCATTGTTAAATTAGCCAGATCTACAGTCGTACAACTCCAGGCTTCCTGCTAAGTGAACTTCGTTGATGCATCTCTTTGCTTTAAGTACACCAAGTTGGCAAAAATATTCTAATTGATATAGTTCTACTATCTGATTGTTAGCATAACGTAGTGCTTAGAAAATGGGGTCTCTGTGATCTTGAGCAAGTTTCCTAACCCTTATGTACCTCAGTTTTCTTATTCATAAAATGTGGATAATAATTATATTTACCTTATAGACGTGTTACAAGGATAAGTGAAACAAAGTGCACGAAGCACTGAAACTGGCATGCATAAAGGGCTGAACAAACAAGAGCCGAGCTGGTGTCATCTTTATTCTCTGTGTTGTCCATCCTCCTTCCCCTTCTCCTTAAGATAATTTTCTATTCTATCTTCCATTTCTCTTTGCCAGTTCCCTCTCAAACCTACATCAGTTAGTCTTTCATTCCCTCTACTCCATATCAAAATCACCAGGGACCTTCACATTGCTAAACCTAATGGTCAATTCTTGGTCTCATTTTATTTGACATAGCAGCAGCATTAGATGGTAAATCAACCCCTTTTTCTAAAATGCTTTCTTCATTTGGCTTCTGGATCATTAAACCACTCTATTTTTCTGCTACTTCTTCAAATGTTTCTTTGATTTGTTCTTTATCACTCTCTAAACCTCCTCTCTTACCTCCCAACCTCCGGTTCCCCCCTCAAAAAAACAAACAAACAAACAAACAAAAAACAACAAAAAAAAACTACTTCTCTTATAGCCATCCTCATTTCGTAAATGGAAGCTCCATAGTCTAGATCTCAAAATAAAAATTTCTAGATTCAGCCTAGACTTCTTACTTTAAAATTCTGCACTCCAGGGGTCCCCAACCAGTACTGGTCCTGGCCCGTTAGGAACTGGGTCACACAGCAGGAAATGAGTGTCGAACAAGTAAGGAAAGCTTCATCTGTATTTGCAACTGCTTCAATCAATCATCATTTCATGCCTAATTATTAGAATAGCTTCCTCTGCCTTTACCCTACTATTGTCTATTCTCAACAGAGTGGCCAAAGTGATCTTATTGACATGTGAAGTGACAGTGTCACACTTATGCTCAAAATATTCTAATTTTCCTACTGCTAATCAGAATTAAAACCAAAGTTCTTAAGAATAATCCGTATAATATATACCCAATAGCCTCCCACTCTTACATTTTGCTATTCATCCCTCGGTACTCTATTCTAGTCACTATTCCTTAATTATATCAGGCATGTTTTTCTTTCAGGTTCTTTCCTTAGAAAGCTCCAAAGCTGACTATCCCATTTCCCTAAATCTTTCCTCAAATGATACTCTTTGAATGAAACTTTTCCTTTCTAAAAATGTCTCCATTCCCAAAACTTTATTTCTATTCCATGCTATGTATATTTTTTCTTATTGGTACTCATCAAAATCTCATATACTAGGTATTTTGTTTATTTTCTTGAATATATTCTGCCTTTCCTTTTTAGGAATAAGTTTCATGAGACAGGTGTTTTCATTTTGCTCACCGTTGTATCCTCAGCAAATGAAACATTGATTTTATATAGTACACATTCAATACAAAAATATTTGTTGGATGAATGTGGTGGGGCAAGAAGAGGACTATTTTAATCTCCTCGTTACTTGCAATCGAAAATGAAATCCAATCCCTTATTACACACAGCTTCGATATGGCCAATCAACACCATTAAGTATCCTTATGAATACAGAAAGTCAGGGGAATGACTATTGATTTAATTCATGCCCAAGATTATATGACTTCAATTTAAATATAACAGAAGTTGAAAACTTTATCAAGATTCTTCAAGATGAAATCTGGGATTTGAATGAAACAGACTGTATATGTTAGGTTTATATTCAGAAATAATAGGCTCACTTGATTAATTGCTAGTTGTTATAATCTATAGAAGTTGCTAAATAATATATGCTAACTAATCAATCACTGTAAGCTTATGTAATTCAGCAGTGTAAGGAAATGATTAGCTCTCTGCTTGGTGAACCCCACCCTATAGGGTATTTAAAACACACAGCCTGATTCCATGAAGTCAAGGGTGAATAGAAAATCTGCCATTTGGCCCTGTTGAGACAGTGAGGGGCGAGATAAGGAAGGGTTCCTTTGGAGTATTAGGCTTCCCTTTTCCTGGCCCTTTTCCAGAGAGAGCAGGCTTTTCTTGGAGCTTATTTTTGTCTGCCTTTCGGCAGTTCTGGGTTGGCAGCCTCTGGAGCCCTCTGTCCGGGATGTATGGGAGGCAGTAAGGAAAGCCAGGAATACTGTGCCATGTCATTCCTCCAGTTCTGTGGTTCCCAGGCAGTTCACTTTCTTCTCCTCACCTTTCAGAGTACTTCTTTGCTTGTTCGTTTTGTTATGTATGGGGTTTCTAGATGGAGTAAAAGGAAGAAATGAGGCTTATTTAGTTTTTTAGTCTAAGAAAAATCAATTTGCAAAAGAGTAGAATTTCATTAAATATAAAACACTTATTCTTATGCTATTATACTATGGATGTTTTCAGCAATTAGGTGGATCAGAAGTTGTTTATATGTTCATTGATGTTCTAAAAATTATTGTCATGAATTTTCTGATACTCGGAGGAAATCTTCATTTCTCCTGGTAACTAGATCTTGACTCCCAGCTTCCTTCCTTAGAGTCTAAAAAAATGAAATAATTCTTATTTAATTCCATTTTAAACTTTCAGAAAGTACTGATTTCAAGGTTTTACTAAATATATTCTGTATCAAATGTTCAACATTTATTTCGTTTGTATTGTATCTTCTGTGAGTTTTTACAAAAGCAAACTTCTATCATTAGTCCTTTTAAACTGATTTACTTTTTTAAGAAAAGAGATATGTGAAAAATAAGGGTAGTAAGAATTTTTTTCTCTCCAAAGTTCTTTTCAGTGAGAAGGTTGAATTTAATAATATAACTTTACATCCTCATTTATTTTGAAATTAAAATAAATGACCACTAAGGACATAAAGCTTCTGAACATGGTTTTTCAGGATAACAATATGAAGAAACTTTAAGGATAGTTTTCTTATATACAAATTAGAATTATAATTCATACCTTTAATCCCAAGAATATTATTTTTTGCAGTAAAGAACTAAAAATACTTCCAATTCATGTACTATCATAGTTGAATTCTAGATGTTTGAAAGATTCATATATACATAAATATGAAAAGCATATTAAAAAATCAGTGAGTAGGTCATGAAAACATGACATAAAATCAAGGAGTGGAGTCAGGGACTAAATTATTAAAAATCAGATATGATGGTAAGAAAATTCATCAAATTACTAAGATTTGAAAACCTAATTGAGAGCTGAAAATGTAATACTTAAATGAATTACAAACTATATTGAAAGGAGCAAATATCTTTATGCTAATGCCCAGAAAAATACCAAATGAACTTCTTGACCCTTGCATTTTCTCGACTTTGTATTAGCACGTTTTCAGTGTCCAGAATATTAATGCTCTAGAAATTAGCAAAGGGCATTAAATTATAAATATAGAATTCATTTTAAGTATGAAAATATTTTTGTATCGTTTTGGTAAATAGTTATTCTAGATATTCTAAGACAATTCTTATTTAAAATATTTTGTCCAGTGTTGTTCAGGCCATGTGTTATTTACCTTAGTGTAGAAAAAAATTCCTTTTAGCTCTTTTTTTTTAAAGTTTTTGAAATATCCCTCTCACCGCAAAATCTTTGGGTGACATTCAGAAAAAAATTACATTCCTGCAACATCTGCTAACAGACACTGAAATTCTCTCCTAAAACATTACATTTTATTCATGAGTACAAAGAAAACCTAACATTCCTCAGAACCAAAACTATCATCATCTAGACTTGACTATATTATGGATTTAAAAACAAAAATATTATTTACTATCATGATTATTCATTTTTAAATGCTGGTTCTTTATTCTCCGTGTCACATAGGATTTTTTAGCAAACTATGAAATAAATTTAGTGGGTCCTGCTCAGCATTTAAGAAAGAAAATATGATAGACAAATGTAGACTAGAATGGAAGAGAATAAAAATATACCAGAGTTCATCACATACAGTAAGAGAAATATAATTTTACAAACATTGAATTTATAAATTTACCGAATTGTGATTTAATTACATTATTTACTATGTTTTCAAAAAAAACTAACTGCTGGAAGACATGGAAGACTAATGCTAGATATATTTCCGTAATGTTTATTAGGGCTTAATATGGTGCCACATACTCTACGAAGCACTTCATGTGCATTCCTCTTACTCCCGACAAGAACCCTATGAAATATGTATTATTTGGGGGAGTCACAAACTGAAGCTTAGTGAAGTTAAGATGATCAAAGTTATACAGCTAATAAATAGAGGGCAGTTTCAAACCCACAGTTAGACTGCAGGTTCCATGTTACATATCACCATGTTGTATGGGTAGCATAGCAATTCCTGAATAAATGAATGCACATACTGATGTACACCTGTTTGCCTCATGGAATAAGTCATTTTTTTTTTAAATGAATGAAGACACTAACAGTTCTGGGCCATGAGATTTCACAATTCCAGTTAGAAAAAAAAGTTAAGAAAAAAAAGGCTAAGTATGACATCAGCGGATTGCAGTGCACTGTATTCTGAATTAAGCAAGGTGTTAACCAAATTGAAAATATCTAACATTGGATATTAGTAATGATTAATTCAGTATTCATTTTTCATTGTTAAAAATAATACTCATTACCTAATACATAGACAATACTGTATGAGAAACTTTTGGGGATGTGGGGAATACATACATTTCTCTTTTTATATCAGTACCATGTCTTATTTCAAAAAATTTGAAGGACAGTACAAAAATGTGTGTGAAAGTATCAGTAATACTCTTTTCTTTATGTGGATTTTATTCCATAAATAAGGTGATTTATAGAAAGAAATATTAGGTGCAGTAGGCTCGCTGAATGAAATAATTTGATTAAGGAACTTATGGCATAACTAGTGAAGCAGATATACAACAGAGACATGTTGAAAATAAAATAAATATATAAATCACCTCAGTATTGTGATAATTATAATCACTCTCTTAAGAATGATAAAACGAATTCTGCCCTAAGAAAGTACATAGCCTTAAACAACGTAAACTCTCTAAGTTTTAAAATTTCTCATCCAATAAATAGAAAAGTTATTTAAAGTAGGCAACTAAAATTTCTTTTTGGTCAGAAATTTTTCAATGCACTAGCCATTATGACAGGAAGAAATAAAAAGGCAAGAACCAATGGTAACCCATGGAGATATAAATTCACTCTTGCTCCATCGTCCGCCAGCAGGTCTTTCATGAGCTGCTTTCCTTCACAGGCCCGCCGGCTCCCTCTTCCTGCCTGTACCCATTTATTCCAAGTTGTCTGTTTTGCTTTGTTCTCCTTTACTCAAAGATTTGCCTTTTCTGGGTGAAATGTGAAATCTACTTAAATAAACTCTCCTTTCTAAATTTTGTTCTTTGGAAGACTGAGTTTTGTGAGGCGATTCTATAGAAAGAAGAAAGTAGAGACAGAAAAAAGATGAGGCAAAGACTACATGATTCATGATGTATACATCATGGAGCTCGTGGGGCCCCTGAAGGCCAGGTGCTCAGAACCCCTCAAGGAGGTTTCATATACAGGCATTCCAGTCTCGGGAGAACAATCTCCCCTCCCCGCAGTCCTGCAAGCCTAGCACAAACACAGTAGCATCACTGAGCTTCCAAAGGTTGGTAGACTTGTCCATATTAGACGTAATATTTAAGGCCGTCTTTCCTTTCCTAGGACCAGTCAGCCTTCTGATTGCTCATGCAACCTAATGGAAAAAGGGTGAGTTGCTGCAGTAACACTCTGGATTTATGTTGATTACATTGATATTTGTTGATTTATGTTGATTAAAAGAAGAAGAAGAGGAGGAAGGAGGAGAGAAAAAGAGGAGGGAAAGAAAAACTAAAACAGTAGCATTCCATTCACATCTGAGTTTTGGAACAAAGATTTATATTTGACATATAAGGCAATTCAACCCAAGCTATAAAATTTTGTGTAAGTAGAATATGCATCATAAATTGATATTAGCCACTGGAATTAGAGACAACTGATTTGGAGAACTATTGCAAAGAAGTAAATGTAAATACTCAAGTCATTGCAGAGGCAAATGTAGATACTCAAGTCATTGCTGACAGGAGTTTTACTAGTGGAGTGGGGAGTCTGAATTTAAAGATGATACAGAATGAATAAAAGGATTAGGTAGAGTCCTGGGTACCACCCAAAGTACAGCTTACACATAGGGGTAGGCAATGCGGACAGCCATTCCCTGTGATAGAAATGATGACATAAGGGAAATGAGCCCTGAGTATTACAGGAATGTTTCAAGGTTGGTCACAAAACCCTGCTCAGTGATATAGAGGTAGTGACTTATTAAGTGCCTGAGAGCTATGGCTTCTGAGGCCATTTGATCTTCTAAGAGCAGAAGTCAGATTTTAGTGAGTGTAGTCCAGTAATAGAAAACCTTACAACAGATTTGAGGGCATACCGATCACCGCAAAACCACTTTTCAGACAGGTAATGGAAAGAAGTGTATGTTAATTTTGAGATTAAAGATTTCGGTAACGTGAATATCGAACCAGATAGCTTTTTATTGTGTAATGTGGAAGAAATCTAGTCAGAATTGACACTAACAGATACATAAGCATGGCGGGCTGCTACGAGCCACACTCACTGAACTTCCTGATCTCTTCAGAATTCCTATGGCTGACAAAAGCAGTGGAAGAAGAAATACTGTCGGTTGTCCTGTGCAAGGGAGACCAGGAAAATATCTATTTATCTATTGGTGCTAGCATCAAGTCCTTAAGGGCTGGGGAAAGCTTATCTCAGCTGTGAAAAGCCCGGGCTGATAATTTGCAGGATCGCCAAGAATGAAACCCCACTGCAGTACCTTTCAACGCTTGTTCTTTCAAGTTCCCCACACTTCCAGCACTCCTGCAAACACAAATCATGGTTATCTGTAATACCTCTTTTCCCCCAGTGTGTTTATTAGATGGAGAACATTTCTTTTCCAGCCTGTGATTATATTGGCTCCTGCATAGTTTCTGTACATTGCTGCAGAAGTAGCCATAAGGCATTTATTGTTTCCTGTGTTGCGGGGAGTCTTTCTTAGCTCTTCTGTGAATGAAACTGCCTGTGTCTATGAATCAGCCCTCATCTGGACACATTTCGAGTCAGGTGTGATTGTTGTTCTCTGAAAGAGTGTCCCAATGGCCGGAGCCACCTTCACTTGGGACTAGACCTCAGCTGACCTTTGCTCTATGCCCTTAGGGAGCCCTGCCCCTGTTACTGGCACCTCTTCTCTGGCAGGGACTCCTGATCTTTCTCATAAGGAAAATTAGGCTGATAAAGTATAAGTATTTTTAGATAAATGATGTAGCAATATTGGCAAGCCATTTATGAAAACCTGAGACTGTCCAGTAGACACCATTTAAATCACTTGATTTCATTATAATATAACAATTTGCCATAACAGCAGAGAAGCTGTGTAGATCATATTTCTTTAAATCCAGAAAGTCTTAATTACAGAGAAATATTCTTCCATTCTGAAGGCTGCGATTAATGCTGCAATGGCACTCTGCCTTGTCAACTTTAGAGTGTAGGGAACAGTTCCAGAAATACAGCAGACTTCTTGGCTGTGCCTCTTGTTTATGAAATACTTTATACATTGACATTTAGAAATTTCTGTTTACTTGATCTCAATTGGTCATATATTACATAAAAGAAAATTAGAAATGATTATAACTTTTCCCAAGTCAGGAAAAATTCAATATCTAGTGCATTCTGATTTTTCCTGTGCGCCACTGAAAAATACATTTCTAAATTTCAGATGCCTTTCTAACTATACGACTGGTAATGATGATGGGCTTTGTGATTTTCTAGCAGAAACCCTGATTGTGATGCAATTCAGTCATTTACCCTTATGTTATGATGTTTTCTAACAGAAATATAGGTGATCTAAACTGCTGGAAGGTGGACTCGTATTATGTGTTACCTTTCTTTAGGTAGATTATTCTGAGATTCTTATTAAGAAAAAACCACAGTAAGAGGTTATAAAAGTAAAGACAAAGTAAAAAATATATAAAGTCCTTGAAATGGGCTATAGGTAGAAGATGGGGATTTTGAGGATGAAGTCAAATACAAAGATCAATAGTGATGAAGCAAGGCATAGCTAATATGCCATTTTTTTAGTCAAACACATTATACAAGGTAGAAATTAAACTTTTGAGGCATGTTTTAACATTTTACTGTTCAGCTTCATCAAAACAACAAAGGGAGAAATATATAGCAATAAAAGAACTGTAATATGATTAGACTGTCATCAGCTAGATAATTCTCATGTCAGCCCTCCAGTAAAATGACAGTGGTTTTAATACAGTAATTATTTGGGTGTGATATGGTCCTTATTTCAAAAATTCATTTTTTATTTAGCCATGTACCTCTTATGGATAGAGTGGTTGGCTTGACACTGTCTCAGTCATATGCCTTTGGATCATTTTGTTTGTGGTTTGTAGCAAGAGTTCCTTGTCATTTCTGTATAGTATTGAGACAGGGCAAAGCCTTTCCATTTTTCATTGCTAAAGGAAGTACAGTAGTAGTATGGCACTGGTTTAAAAATCTTATTTGTAAGAATAAATCACATTTGTTTAATTTTTCTGCCTCAACTGGTCTTGCAACATTATTTTCACCCTCTGAATATGCTTTTGCCATTGTTCTATACTAATTTATTTAAGGTAGTACAGTGAGTACATATTAATTTACTCAATATATATTCACTAATAACCTATTATGTGTCAGGCACCTTTCTTCATACCAAATTGAATATAAATATCAGATAAAGATCTGTTGGGTGACTTCATTAATGCTGACTTAAAAAGATCCTTCATGCTTGTGGTTAGGAATGAAACAAAGAAAAGCCACTTCTTGAGAGACATTTCCATTTCAGTATATAGGCGAACCATTGGGAAATTTAATTTGTTTCTGATAAATCATAATTAGAATTATAGGAAGAAAAACCTACAAAATTTAGGACCTACAAATGGTCCTAATAACATGTTACATTGCAAGAACTAATCAGCTTAACAACCTCTACAAACAATTTTTCCAATGTTTTATAGAGCTGTCAAAATTGTCTTTCTGAGTTTGACTTTGGCTCAGTTGTGGATACCTGCACTCTAAGATTTAACCTGCTCGGCAAGGTATGGCTGTCAATCTGTCAGAGCCACATAGCTGACCATTCTTAGGGTTCTATAATAATCCATTATCTTAGGGAGAGTGTATTATATCACATGAGCACTACATTTGTGGAGTTTAATTCTATATGTTTCTCATCTATTATTTAAAGACCATAACAAAGAAATTACTATTTTAACCTCCTATTTCTCACAAAATATCATTAGTTTATTTATGTTAGGTTAACATTCTCAAGTTCTTTTTAAAGTAGGAGTTCCCATTTTATTTTGTGATTATTTTACTTTATTTTGTTTTGGCTTTATTCATGCCAACAATATTATCTGCTTATCTAGTACCTTCATTCCAAGTACTGTGTTATTCCTTTGAGGATGGTAAGGATAGGCCTTATTCCCCGCCCCCCCCCCAAAAAAAAAATAAAGCAAGGTGAAAAAACCCAAATATGAATAGACTAGAACTAGTATTCATAAAGCACATGGCATGTCACAGGGCACCCTCATGGTTGACTTTGAAACATAGTTAGGATCGATCTTAAGCTTCTACTTCTTGACTTTTTTATTATGGTTTGCCTTGATCGTAAGTTTCAAATATCAGGATCTGCATGTACGTGATTTCCTTTTTTATATTACCATGTGCATTTGTCTTAATTTATTGTAATTAAGTTATGTACCTTTTCCAATATGTTATGTGCTCCCTCAAGGCAGTGAATGTCTCTATTATGCTACTGCTATATCCTTTATATGTAGCGTAGTGCCTGCAAGACAGTAAGCCTTGAAAATAATGTGTAGAAAAAGCAAATTAATATCTTAAAAATGATAATTATTTTCTCTATGGATAATGAGGATAATTATGTCAAGGATCATTATTACGCTCTCACCAACTTAGATATATGTTTTGTTTTGTTTTTCCTAGAATTTAAAGTCCGTAGGACAATAGATTAAAAGCATTTTTCCCTTGGGAAAGTAGACTTCTTTTAAAAAATGTGTGTGTGTGTGTGTGTGTGTGTGTGTGTATACATACAAAGTATTGTTAAGTATGTTTTACAAATACACATTTATTTGGTTAATACATTTGGAAAATGTATTCCATATATCAAGTATTCTTGAGCTTATGCCTATTAAATTTAAAACTGGATAATTGAACACTTGAATAAAATAATTTGATATTAATTTAGATAATTATTACAAAACTATAATTGAATGTAGTCCAGAATATTTTTTTCTAGGAAAAATTGACAAAATATAACAGGCACAAAATACCAATAGACTTTAAATAAGAGAACCTTATATTTATAAAGCATTTTTCAGTTTATTAATCACATTCCTACACATTTTCTCATGTTATCATTAAAAAAAATTTATGGTGAAACAGGACTCATTATCCTCATTTTACAGAAACTGAGTCTCAAAAAAAAAAAAAACAATTCATGGGAGGAAAAAAAAAAAAGCTGTTGAGTGGAGCAACCATGGCTCAGGCACATTTCTGCTGTTTTCAAATCCCATCATTTTTCTACCAAGAGGTCTTGTGTATCAGGAGTAGATATTCTGAAGAGGACCTAGTAGACAGGGTAAATACCCATTTTTCAGAAGACAAGAAAAAGGAGATAAAAAGTTTAAAATCTACCCTAAACATAAGGCCATACCGATAATCTGTTTCTGAGCTATCACTAGCAGTAGTTTGTGCTTCTTCATTGCTTCACTTTTATCATTTCCTTACCTTAAATAGATGCTTATTCTTGATTGACACATTTCTCAACTCTGAGATGAACGTTTTTAAAATTGAGTTTAAGAATTTTCAAACAGTCATCACTTTCTTTCACATCTTTTGTGAAGTCTTCCCTTAGCTTCAACCCCACGTTCAAACCTAAGCTGGGGATTCCTTCCCCTTGCCGATGGAGTAACTCCTGTCGATTTCCAGAGCATACTTACCAATTATACTTCATCTGCATTTCTTATCCACTTAACCATAAGGTCTTGGGATTTAGTTTATTTAAAAATTAAACAAACAAGCAAACAAACAAAAAACACAACCAGGGACTGTACTAAATGCTGAAGATGCAAAACTGAGAGCAACCATCTCTTTATCTTTGAGGAATTTAAAACCTAGTAAGGGAAAACAGAAAACAAACACACAGACAGATCATCCAGTGGAATGTGGAGTGTGTTGAGATAAAGACTGGAACTAAATCTTTTGTGGACTCTGTGGACAGTGGTCAGAGACTACTTGATTTCTCAATAGGAATGCCAAACTGTTAACTGCTCTCTATAGGCAAAGATTCTACATCTGTTTGGTGAAATAAAAATAGACTGCTGTTTTTTTTCCTGAAAATCAAACTAAATGCATTGATTGGCAATAGAAATAGCCAGACCATGGAGGCTGATTTTTTTTTTTAAATCCCATCTAGTTGGAAATATCCATTGTTGACCAGTATAAAACTGGCTGCACAGCAATTGCAGGTAACTCTTAAGTGTATTGATTCCTTGCAGGAAAAATTTATTAAATATATTGATTAATATATAAATATATTAATCTCTAGAAATTATAATGAAGAATTATTAGATAGAATGCAAGATTTGTATTTTCCAAGAGATTTTTCCAAAAGGTGATCCTGTTATGTCAATGCTTCAGTAGCCTTTGAATCACTTTAAGCAAATAAATAACATTCAAATTAGATTGTATCTCTATCTGTAATCTACTTGATGCATCAAGAATTAGAAAGGTGCAAGGAAGTTTGAACCTTGAGAGTTCTAACTCTGAAAAGCCTCAAAAACTTGCTGTTCCAAATTTCCATGAACAGATGCTAGGGAGCCTCAAGTAAGCTCACTAGGACCTTGTGCCTAGCCACGGGGAACTGCTACTTAGAACTGCTATTATCACACATGGAACCATCTCAGAGAGCTGGCAGCATCCCACGGACATGAATAAACATGAGAGATGCCATTTCATAAACAGGCATAAGCATTTGCGAACACAGCAGTAGGTCTGCATGTCCACACTTCTCTTGGTGATTAGAAGAATTATTTTTATCTTTGTGGCCATCCCTTTTTACAGTAATGACTTACCAAGTTTTAATAGGAAAAAACAATTCCACATGCTACTTTCTATTGGCTATTTCTTTAACCTCTGTCTCTACTCTAGAGGAGCACATAGCTCTGTTTATGTTAATTTCTTATTAAGGCTTGAAAGAGTCTAGCAGAGCACACCTACCTGATTATGTCAACACTGTCAGTCACCCATCAGCTCCAACTAGCTTAGCTGATAACCTGTATATACTAAGTAAGGCACTAGTCTTCACTCCCTTTATGGCTAGAATGCAAAAATATCTAGCCCTATTGTATTGTCTACTTCATTTTTATCTTTCCAATAATTTCTATTATCTCTACTAACTCTACTCTCCATCCTCTAGATGAAAAAAAAAAATGAATGAAAAGACAGTTCCTTTTTTTATTTCATGAATAAAAACTTTTCTAAAGACAAACATACACTTATAGTCTATGAGTAAGTTGTATTATAGTGCTTATTCCCAGGATATTAGAATTCTAATAATCTCACAGACAAATTGTTCTAACCAAAATAACATCTCATAAATTTGATATATACTTGTGTTGAGTGAAAGTTGACAGTATATATTTTCCTTATTTTATATATTTTATAATTGTATACTCTTTTAAAAACATTTTTTATCTATCCATCTATGTATTATTGCAAACACTGTATATACTAAATCATTTTAAAAATGTGGATATATATGCATATAATGATGTGTACATTTTATATAATTTGTGTATATAGATATAGAATTCAAAGGAATATAAAGTTACAGAAACAGATAGAAAATCAGATGATTGCTTTAATTTCAACCATTATTAACTCTGTACTGTTTAAAACCCCACCTGTAAGCTGAGTAACATAATGTAAGCCAGGAAGAAGGTGGATTTGTATTTATTATATCACTTTATTAAGGTTTATGTTCCTAAGTGAGAATATAGGCTATTGCTGTAATGAAATTATTGGTGTCTTGAAGCAAATGCAGTTTTTGCAATAAAATACTTGATTGGTGCAAAATTTTCAGACATAAAGAATAATAAAAGATTGAATATTAATTTATCTACTACCGATAACTTTATAGCCTTACAGGGCATTTGGTCCCATCCAGAACATCCATGGAGGCATTTGGTTCATGCCAAATGGCCTTTGATATTTGGTTCTGTATAAAATGTCCACATTTAGAAAACGTCCCTGGATGCAAATGGCTCGTAACACTCATTTCTACTTTTGGTTTACAGGATAGATGCATAAAAAATACTATCATTGCTTTATTAAAACATACTAAACTGTGTTTATTGGTCCAATAATTGTGTTGTGGCTGTGTTGCCAATAATAATGCTTCTTGCCTTGGTATTCTAGCTGGTGATGGAACATGGGATGAGTCGATGGGTGGGCATGGACCAAAGTCCCTGCGGATGTTTCGGACAGGACCAAATGTCTGCTAATACCTTGAAGCCTCTGCAAGCTACCCAATATTTTCCCTGTCACCATAACATACAGGTGTCCTCCAGTGTAAATGATATATTTATTATTTCCCAGAATTTTTTATAGTTTTACTTTATGTATCTATTCCTAAACAACGTATCGCATAGTTATCTATTTTTGATCTTTATGTAAATCAAATTGTGCTGTATATATTCTCTCATAACTTTCTTTTTAAATCATTTTGGCTTTTGGGATTGAGTCATATTAATATGTAATTGTAGTTCCATGACATTCACTGCAGATAGTACGCTATAATTTTTACTTATCCATTTATTGTTGATGCACTTTTAGATTACTCTTTCTTTTTCCCTTTTTCCCTTTTTTTTTTTTTTTTTAATGCTGCAATAAAAATCCCAGTGCATTTTTCTGGGTATGCATACATGAGTGAAATTGCTGATTCATAGGCATCCAAATGTTCCACTTTATTAATTGTAATATTCAGTTGTTTTCAAAAGAGGCTGTATGCACATTTACACTTCTACCACCAGAGTATGAAAATTTCTTTGTGAAATTTCCTGTGTTCAGCATTCTTACTAAAACTGGCTATATGTTTATTTATTTAATTATTATTATTTTTTTTTGCCACTGTTAGGGCATAATTTTATCTCATTCTGATTTTAATTTGAATTCTCCTGTTTACAAATGAGGTTGATCATATTTTCAACACTTGAAGACCATTTATTTTTCTCTGAGAGCAACTTCAAAACTTATTCCTGTTGTTATTTATTTTTATCCTATTTATTGTAGGAGTCTTTATTATTGATACTAGTCCTGTGCATATATCTTCTAGAAGTATCACAGTTTTTGGCTTTTATTGTTAGTCTCCATTTTTAGCATTTTTTGATTAATAGAATTCTCAATTAACTTATTAAATTTTATCAATATTTTTCTTTGTGGTTTGTACTTTAGTGTCTTGAAAATCTTTTTTAATATTCTGTAATGTTATAGAGTTTCTACGATATTATCTTTGGAAGTTAAATTTTGCAAATTGTGTGTGGTAGGCATCATTTAAATTTGACTGCTTTCTGGCCTAGTGTATGTTCAATCTTTTAAAATCCTTGAAAAGAATTTTCATTCCCCAATATCGTGCAGTGTCCTATTTGTATCTATTTTTTTCAGGCTTGTTAATTGTTACTCAAGCCTCTGTTATTCTCACTGATTTATTTTTCTATCTGATCTGTAGTTCACTGAGAGATGTTTGCTAAACTTTTGTTACGAAGGCTGATTTCAGTTTTCCCATGCGGTTTTGTCAGTTTGCTTCACGTATGTTAAAACTATGTTAGTTGATATAAATAGATTTGAGTTATCATGTCTTTTTTATGAATTGAATATTTCTTGGCTATATCATGATCCTGTTTATCTGTGTCCTCTATGTGGCAGATTGTGTCTTAGAAAACGACTGCAGCAATAACTCTCATGCCATGTGATCCTCTCCCAATGTTGCTTTGGCATTCCTTCCATCGAAAGATAGGTCATGGTTTCTCCTCTTGAATCTGGGAAACTTGTGATTAAGGAGGAAGTGATACTGTGTACCTTCTAAGAGCAGAATATAAACGCCAATAACACTTCTCTTCATCTGCCATGCTGTGAGGAAGCCCTGAGTAACATGAGGAGGTCACATAGAGAGGCCACAGGGAGGTGAGGTCTAACTAAGCTAATAACAGCCATCAACAGCAAGTCGTGAGACAAAAGACTTTTGCAGATGATTCTTTTTTTTTTTTTTTTTTTTTTTTTGCCATTGAAACATCCCCAGAATTTGAAACTTCCTAGCTAGGGTCCAAGATACTGGGGATCGGATAAGTTGTCCCTGTGCGCTGTTCGAATTCCTGACACACAGAAGCAAAACAAAATAATGTTTTAAACTGTTATTTTGAGGGCAATTTATTTTGCTTCAATAGATAGAACAATCTGTTGTTCATCATTAGTCACATCATTTTTTTGGGTCGTTATTTATGTGATATGTCACTTAAGATTTTGTTCAGCTGCATGAAACCAAAGACCCAGAGTGCACTGTGAGGTTATTTTTCCCTCATGCGTAAGAGGCGTCTGGAAACAGGCAGCCTGGGGCTAAAATGGCAGGTCTTCAGTTACCATAGAACAATACTCTTTCTCTCTTTCTCTTATGTCATTTTTAGCATGATGCTTTAATTTTCACCTTCACCTCATATCCGCATTCCAGGCAGCAGGGAGGGAAAATGGGAGGAAGTGCAAAATGGGTCTTCCTTCCAATTGAGTGAATCAATTTAAGAGATTTCCTTGAAGCCAAGTTTATGCTTCATTGGCTACACCTACTGCCAATGGAGCCAGGAAAATGCAGTTTTAAGTTTGACAAATTGCCATTCTGAAGAGAATCAGTGTTCAGTTACTAAGGAAAACTGTGAGAATATACTTGATGTCATCCCTACTATAACATTTTTTGCTGTAATTTGTATACCTTTTGCTTTTACTCTAGCTATATTTTTATTATTCTAGTATGTCTCTTATAAATGGTACACAGCTGGAGTTTTTGTAATTAGAATGTTTTTGTATTGTTTTAATACATTTGTATTTATTGTGATTAGATTTATATCTATAAACTCATTTCTTGTTTATTTTCTGATTTTTTATTGTGAATCTTTAAAACTTTAACCAGCATATAGCCTTATCAGGGGTTAAACATGATCAATATCTTTACATTTCTCTGGAAAGGTGCAAGGACTGGAATAATTTAACTCTGTTTTAGTTATATGCTATTTTTGTTTACTTATCGTTTTAAACTCCACAACTTAGATGATTCTGATATTGACTCAGATTTATCCAGATGTCTTTCACTTTCTTTCCTCTCTATTCTTTGTTACTTTTTAGATTTTATTTCAGAGATAATTTTCTTTATTCCTAGCATACATTCTTTTGGAGTATCTTCATATTGTTTCCATGTTTTGTAGACTCTGTTTTGACTGACAGCGGATTTCACTCTCATTCTTAAAATATAATTTCATGAGGCAAATAGGAAAATTACATTTACTTTTTTTTTCATCATTTTGAAGGCATTATTTCACTATTTTCTGGTTTTACTATTACTTTCATTATTGCTTTAGTTGTTCTTGGTGTGGTTTGCTAAAGAAATAACTCTCTACTTCATCTTTTTTCATTCAGTATTTTATTTCAGCAACCACTGTACTACATATGAGTCCAGGTTCTAAAGATCAAATGATAGGCAAACCATCATTGACCCGATGAAATTTAGAAATTTGTCAGAGGAAAAGAAAATTGAGAGACAATTTAATTACAGCAGGAGAAGTGATATTTATGATGATGAGAATCCAGTGGTAGCACCCATAATATTCTCTGGTGATGTAGGCTTTTTCTGGCTCTCAGTATCTTAAACGTAACTGTCTATATATATAAGCAAAATGAGCAAAATGATAATTAGTTTGTCGATGAGGGGTGAGCGTACAGGCCCATGGATTTGTCATTTTATCTTTGACACCAAGATATATAGTAACAACAAAGATGTTTTCTGACAGAATTATTTAAAAATAATTCAGAGGCTAATGTAATTTTTGAACTACTGTAATGTTACAAATTTAAATTTAAAGCTTATTTTAAAGACTCTGATCAAATATTGATGATAATGAGACTGGTTCTGAGAGAACCAAGAAACAGCTAGTGCCAGCAGAAATAAAGAAGTACTATGGCTAGAGAGAAGATCTAATAGGTGTGCATAGTGACTAGTATAATACTGAAGTCTGTCTGATGGATTCTTTTGACTGTAGGTATATGAGCTGACCTCTCCTTGCTCTAGAATGAGGAATTTATTGTAAGAAAATGAGACAAGGACAGAAATCAAAATAGAGTCCAGCCTTTCTGTGTTCACAGCATAAAATTGGAGAGAGCTCTTAGCAAAGGATGGCATTCTCTCAAAGGCAGATTCTGCTTGTGATTCTTTTTCCTTTCTCTCTGATTTCTCATCTCCTGTGAATGTCCAGCTTATTTCTTTCATCTATTTTATTTTCCTCTTTCTTGCATTTAGGTTATCTTGATTGCTCTTCTCAGTCATATCTCATAATGATTGCCCCAGGTTCTTACACATCATGGCATCTTAGAGCGCATTACTTTTGCCACTACTGGAAACTGGCAAATTTTATCTGCATTTTGTAGTCAGTTATTTCTGGGAGAGGAGATCTGTGTGGATCTGCTTATATTGTTGAACCAGGTCACAACCCTATTCACTGGTCAGAATATGGATCAATTTTCCATGACCAGGTTTCCACACCATATCTAATTAGTTAAAGCCAGGGTTTAGGAAAATAATATGGTATGTAAACCAGCAATGCAATAAAGAGGCTAGAAATACATTTAATATTTTATGTGTATGCATGTATGTTTCATTATTGGTGGCTCTTTGACAGTGAAAGTTTGCTATTAGATTTCAAAATGCTTACATATGCACCTGCCACTCGATGGCAAAATGATTCTAATGTTCTTGTAAAAAAAAAAAATCTTACCAAGATTAATAGAATTAAGATTGAAAGTTGGTTCGTAATATGAAGGTTATGTCTATAGTCTATCACTCACCAATTATTTTGACCTGTTAATAAGTAGACAGCATGATGACTTCTAAATCCATGAATATATTTTTTTGATATGTTTTTAATAAATTTTACATCTTTGAATAGTTTAGATTTACCAAGTTATTGTGAAGATGTACAGATTTCACTTACTCTCACACTCAGTTTTCCCTATTATTAACATATTGTATTAATTAGTATGATACATTTTTCACAATGAATAAGGCAATGGAATTGATACATTAATATTAACTAAAGGCCATAATTTATTCATATGTCTTCATTTTTTTCTCAGCTGTTCTTTTTCAGTTTCAAGATCCCAACAAAGATACTCCATTACATTTGACATCACATCTTAAGTTCCTCTTGATTGTGACTGTCTCTTGTTTTTCTTCTTCTACTACTTAAAAACATGTTTTTCTAAGCCGTTTTTTTAGTTGTTTCTAAATTCTTATTGATAGAGCTCCAAAAAGTGGTTTGTAAGTCTATAGAAAGGTTAAAAACTTAACTAATTCTGTAGCTTAATGGAAATATGAAATCATATGCAAAACGAAGAGCCAGGGTAAAAATAGCCACAGAAAATAAACTATTATTTTTAAAAAGAATGACATTTAAAGCCCCATGATACTAATATTCTTACTGAAATTGTTTTACTTTCCACATCTATTCACAAAATTTTACTGATAAAATAAATTATTGCTTCATTTAGCCTACACTTAAACAAAAAAACTACAAGGCACATTTGTTAAAAGTTTTTTCATAGTTTTAAATTTAATTATCTGAAAATTATCAATCATTTTATTAATCAATACTTGATTAATGCAAGGCCATTTACTAGCTCGTTTACTCTGGTTATGCCAATTATGTGTGACATTTCAAAAAGAAAACTGTTTTCATCGTGATACAATTATTTTCCGAAGACCAACAAAATATCTATTTCTTATAATTCTTTTACTTATTGTTTTCCTGACTAAATTCATAGACTGAGAAGAACCAGATGGTAATGGAAAATATACCAGTGGTTGTCTCTTTAATTGGTATCTTAAATTGTTTTTCTTTCTACTTCAGAAGAATCTATATTTTATTTATTTTATTGCTAGAAGGCAAAAAAATATATAATCTTTTACATTTTATGACGCTTTTACATTCATTTCTCATTTGAATCTCACAAATATTCTGTGATGTAAGTAAGGTAAATACAAACTCAACATCTCCAGGGTCAACTCACCTTAGAATGTAAGTGGAAGCAAATAAATATTAATACACATATTTTACTGGCTCATTCAACTGCATTTGCAAAACATAGGACCTCCATATCTTTCCCTGCACAGCCCTTCCATTCCATTTTACCTAGTGCTTCTTGATGAGGTGCAATCTTAAAACATCTGGAGAAAGGGAGATGCAATTTTGATACAGATATATGAGATACACTTATTATCTGATTAATCGTTCTTTGAGGTTTTACATTCTATCTGCTTTTCCTTTTGCATCATTCATTTCTTAATTTAAAAGTTTTTTATATAATGCCTACTGCGTGCTGGCTTTACTTTATACATGATTGTTTTAGTGTTGTATGATAGACTGGAAAAAGCCAACCATGTGACGAGGTGGGAGAACAGAGTTCTAATCGAAAAAAAACAAGAAGTTCTAAATCCTAAGAGAGAGAAGTGTTGTGCTCTTCAGTATTTCCAAAGGAATATGTGGCTGCAGCAGCACAGTGAAGGGAGGTGTTTCCCCTGCAGCAGTTTGAGGAGACCTTACCTAGTCATCTCCTCCGGATGGCCCCACTTTCAGAAAAAAGAAGCAATAATGATTCCTATAAGCGCAGTCATGTCAAATTTTCTGAGTTCCAATCATACTCAGATTTTAGTTTTTTCTCTAATGTAGCATATTCTTTCAAGGTCTTTACTTTGCTATCTATCTCCTCTACTTTTCTCTCCCTATAGAAAAACCTGGTTCATCTTCCAAGACTAGCTAAGTGCTCCCTTCTCTGGGGAAATACTCTTGACATCCCAAACTATGAACTCCCAGAGCACTCTGTAAATATCCTTTTTATGAAACTTATTACACTGTAATCTGCCCCACCCTTCATTATAAATTTGTCAATGAAGGGACCTTGCCTTATTCATTTTTGTATTCTTTTCCTTCCCACTGCAACCACTTGAATTATTTATAAAATAATTATTCACTGAATATATAAAGAATAAATTAATGATCAAGGTTAATTGTTAGACAATGAATTTTAAGAAATGTTTAATATTTGATTTTAATTGAGATTAAGACAAACTGGCAAATGAAACCACAACATAGTACAGAAGAAATGTATGGCTGTAAACAAATTGATACCAGTGGACTAACAATAAATGAATATTGGTTATATTTTTACTGGATTTATGGAGAAAGACACAGAAGCGTACTAATGACTTAGCTACTTTATCAGTGGGTGACAGAGGAAGGATGTGGCTGTTTTATGTCCAAATATTTGAATCAATTACTGTTCTTATTCCTCTGTAGGAAGAAAGAGAGAACATTGACCATTTTTAACTTACACGGTATTTTAAATTTTTTTTTTTTTTTTTTTGAGGCAAACCCGAAAGCACCCATTGTAAAAAATAGATTCTAAGAAGCCTCCTGGCTGGAGTTTTAGTGTTTTTCCAGGTTGGCACCTCTCTTATTGTTGTGGAGCAGACATTAGGATGTTTGTTCAGTCTTTAACATTTTTGTTACAGCATTACTGTAACTGCTAATATCAACTTAATTTGAAGAAATTAAAAATAAATTTTAAAAGGGAATGAACAGTTTTCACAAGTTTAGATACATGGCTAATATTACTGATGCAAGTGACATGGGTCAAATGTTTTTAAATTTTTTGACTATTTCCAGAAAATAAAAAGTCCAACTACTGATGTGTTCATGATCAGTCAATTGCCTTGAGAAATAAAACTTATTTAACAGACCAGGCATTTATTTAAAGTCACTTTAGGCTTTTAAACAAAGATGGATTTTATGAATAAACAAAGTATAAGTCTAATTCGAAAATCTAAATTAGATATGGAAACAACCCAAACAGCTATCGACAGAAGAAGGATTAAAGACAATGTGGCATATACATGCAATGGAATATTTTTCAACCTTAAAAAAGGGAAATCCTGCTATTTGTGATAACATTGATGAACCTGGAGGACAGTATACTAACAGAAGGACAAAAGCTGCTGTATTTCACTTACGCGAGGAACTGACAATAGTCAGGCAGTTAAAAGCAAAGAGTAGAAGGAGGTTTGCTAGGAGCTCGGGGCTGCAGTCGATGGAGATTGTTCAATGGGTATAAAGTTTCAGTTATGCTAGATGAAAAAGTTCTAGAGATCTATTGTACAGCATAGTGACCATAAAAATGCCATGTAATATTGAAAAAACAAACAACAAAAAAAAACAAAAATTAAGTATAAGTGAAATTTTCAAATAAATGTGACTACAGATTTAACTATCAGTCAAACTATATTTAGCTTCACAGGATAAAATATTAACATAGATAATGCCTAGCATAGTAAAACGGTAATATTTCTTGCAAACTGATACTGGAAACTATTTATATATGTATTCAAGAGCCTTAGGCCTTATAGGAGCAAGATTTTAAAGTGTTGAAAGATCTGAATAATGATGCAAGAATATCCTTTTTCTCACTCACATGTTGCCATTTTTCAAACAAATCTCAGAAAATGTGCGTGAGCTATTATCAGTTGTTATTATGAGCTCGCACTTCTGAAAGTAAATTGAGGTGAATGTTCCTGAGATTTTAGAGGGCGTGTTGAGAGTGATGAAATGATATTTTGCATTGATTCAGTGACCTCTTTTTAGGTCCCCGGGTCACCATGATATGTGACAACAGAGACCAGTAACTCCTTCGTACTGTAACCCCATATGTTGGAGTCCTATGTTAGTTGCCACCACAGGAACTTTAATTTGACCTGGATATACCTTGCCACATTCTGTCTTCAGTTCTTCTTCATCCTCTGCATTATTAATTCATTTCATTGTCCTTCACCTATATTTTGCTTACCGAAGTTAAAGCATTTTCATCCTATAGTAACACATTCAATGAAGGACTTTTGTAAGTTATAGAAATATAAGGAGAAAGGAAACTATCCATTCATAAACTCACCAGGTAGAGACGATTGCTACATACATTTTGAAATGTGTAAACACAGTTTTCAATGAGTGCATAATATTTTACAGCATAGTTGAGGCATAAAAATTTAATTAGCTTTCCTATTCTGTTTTCAAGTTTGTACTAATCTAAGTAAAAGCACAATATCATCTTTATGCCTAAAGTTTTTAATGATTTCTTCAAAACAGCTTCAAGAAGGAGATGTGCTAAAATGTATAATATAAATGTTAAAAAATTAACAAAAAGCATTACTTCAGTGCCCACAGAAATTGTCTGAATTTATACTCCATCACTAAATGATTGCTAGTTTCATAAAGTCTTTAAGAGACTGAATATCACAGAATTTAATTAGTATATAAATAAATGATTCTACATTGTTTCAATTAACATTAACACTCTTTTGATCAATAATGAGATTGGACATTTTATAATATGTATATTAGTTATTTATATTTCCCCTGCTTTGAATTTCTTTTCCTTTATCTGATGGATCTTAAGAGTTTTCGTTAATAATTGTGTGACTGGCTTTAGATTTTTGGTGAAATCTCTTGCATTCATGTTTATTTCCTCATGCATATTGATACCTATCCTTTCTTAGGGTAGTGGCTCCTAACCTTTTTGTCACCAGGGACCGGTGCTTCTATGAGAATCTAATGTCCCATGATCTGAGGTGGAGCAGAGATGGTGATGCCAGTACTGGGGAGCGGCTGCAAATACAGATGAAGCTTCGCTCTCTAGCCTACTACTCACCTCCTGCTGTGCAGCCCGGTTTCTAACAAGCCACAGACTGCTACTGGTCCACACGCCTGGTTGGACCAGCATTTCACATGCTCTGTGAGAAAATAAAAATATTTGTGGGATCTTTGTCTATAGTTGGCTGAAGTTCACCTCAAAGCAATCATTGTGGGCATTACGCATGTATGTTGTAGCCTCTGAACTCTTAGGCAACATTTGAACTCTTATCATGTACTATCTCAACTCATTTTTCAAAGATTTGCCTAATTAATATATCCCTAGTTTTTTTCATGTCCATTTGCAGACTCTTTTTTGATTTTAATTAAATATTTCATATTTATGTTAAATCTTATAGTTTAATTTGTTGTCTAGTGCTTGTTTTTAAAGTCATTTTTTCATTTACATTCTATTTTTTGCATTCTAAATATCAATTTCTTCATTAGGGCAGTGAAGGGTTAGCTTAAATAATGTCTTAAGTACTATACATTTAAGGTGTTCTGTGATTTGAATTTTTTTGTATAGGAACTAGCTTTTTCATTTCTTATCGTCTGGCATTATGTAAAATAGAAGTGTACACATTAAAGAAATACCTCTTTATTATAACACAAAACAATAGATACTCATTAACTACATAGTTACTGCTGCTTACCCTTATGATCCTATACATGCTGTGCTCGGTTTTGATGTATATACACTTAGGTTTCTTTAATCTCCTTAGATATAAATTTTATAGAACCTCTCATACACTTTGTTCTCAGAATGTGTTCAATAAATGCTTTTCGATTATTGGTAGGAGGACAAGGAGTTTTATTATGTTAGAGTGCTTATAATAAATGGCATAGAAGTAAAAATTAACTTGAAGTATGAGGCAGAGATTAAGAATTAAATAAATTTTGAAACATTCTGAAACGCTAAAACAACTTACCTTTAGGATATTTAGATTATAGAATAGTTCTAATCTAGCTATTTTTTTTTTATCTTGGGTAAAAATATGAACTAAAAATAAAGTGTCCCTTGCTCATCTCCTGAATTTTCTGTAATTATTAAGATAAACAGGATATATTTATCCACTTTTGGGGTCTTGAACAAAACATTTATTTAGTAAACTCAATACTGTTTCACACTGAGCCTTTCTTTGCTCTACCTGTCATTCATTTATGGCTGTAACTATTTTTCCAAATCAGTAATATTTAGGACAAATTTATTCATTTAAAATTATTACTATATTTTTTCTGTCTTTCAAAATTAATGTATAATAAGTTGGGACATATAAAACATAGGCGCGAGAGAGGAAAAATATTTTCCAATGTGTTGTTTTCCTTTACATGCGAACGTTTTAAAAATCAGATTCAATGAGTTAGAAATTTTGTTTTTAATATAAATTATTTGTAGTATATCTTAAGATAAACAGAGCTTTTAAAATTGATTTATATGTTGTCAGAATAGAGGAATATAAAACCTTCAATTAGAAATTGATGAACCGGTAACAGTAAGTGCTATTACTTTCTAAAACTGCACAAGTGATCTTTCTGGGTTATAAGTATAGCTGTGTTCAAAATATTCCTGAAAAGTACAAATTATTTAATTATTTTTTAGGATTGAATATGGCCATGTTTACGTATAAATATTATAACGTGTGTTTTGTAGACTTTAAGCTCATAATTTTTGTTTAATTTCAAAACCTTTATATGACAATTTGTTGTTTTTACCATGTGCATATTTTAGATGGTTGTATACCACATGTATATAAATGTGGACAGACAGACAGACAGGGGGCATATAGTCCTACTGAGAAACATAAGTACCTCTCCATCTTGGGGGATTTTTGGATATGAAACACTACTTGCTTGCCTATGAACCTGTTATGTGCAGATTGGCAAAGAAATCCCACCTATGTACAAGGAAAAAATTAATTAAGACTTGGAACTAAAAAGCAAATTTCTTAAACCTGGGATCAAGAGTTTTAAGACTATCTCCTCGATAGAATTATTTTAATTTAATAGTTGAATGGACAAAAGTATGTGGGTTTCTCCTTTTGTCTCTGCAGTATCGGTAGTGCCTAGGGCAGTGTGCCTGATACGAACTAAATGGAAAAATGAATGAATAAATGTAGTGTATATAAATATATCTGCACACATGAATATCAATGCTTGAGACCAGACTAGACCTTTAGCTGCAACAAGAAGAAACATCCGGTTTTTGTTAACTAAGGTACTATTTGAAGACTAAACACCTTACCTTTTACTGATAGGCATTTATGACTGGTGAAAGCTAGACGATTTACTTCAAATGATTCAGAAGTATAAGTAGAACTAACATAACTGAACGGTCTTTCCCCCTACTCTGGGAGAACGAGCTTCAATTCCATCTTTGTCAGAGACAAATACAGTGTATCTTAGTTATTCTTTCTTTTGTTTCTACCCTGGCTGTCCCTTCTGGAGGCACCTGTCACACTGTATTCAGTTCACTCTGCATTCTGTTCATGCTTTGAGCTAGCTGTAGGGTATCTGCTTAGGAGCAACTAGGGGTACTCCCAGTAGGGACCAGTTACACACAGAAAAAAATGAGGAGAACTACCCACAGTGGTACTGACTTCCAACAATTTTACAGAAGCGTGAAGATTTACAGTAGAAAATAAAGCACCTCATGCTGGGTCTGGCTCCAAGCCTCCTGGAGAACCTTCCACTTAGGCAATCTCTTTTATCCTGAGAGCTTAGTGTTCTATCCAAATGAGTTTAAGTTTAATATTAACAAATTGGATTAATTATTTTTAACTGAACTGTTAACTACCTGCAGTGACTTTAGAAAAAAAAAACAAAAACTCCCAACAAGTTTTAGGTTTTTGCTTTTTTTTCCAAGAGAAAATTAAACAAAGCTGTTCACTGAATAGAGTTTCCTTTGGGAAGGACCGTGGACTCTTCTTCCAAGGAAAAGCTGGAGCAGCCAGGTAGGCAGCTTATAGGCAAGCACAGTTTCAAGAAAAAGAAATGGGAAGGATCCGAGGTCCCCTGCAGCAACAGGGTGTACTTGTCATGAAGACTTCTTTCCATTATGTTGTTTAAATTTCTAATTTGGTAGCCATCAAATGGAAGCATTGAGATATCTTAATTGAGATGTGTTCTGCCAAACTCCTCAGGGCATATCAGTATAAATATTTTATTACAAAGAATTCAGGGCAAAGAAAATCAATCTGGTGGGTTTCATTTTACCCACTGGTGTGGCAGTATTCACTTAAAACTAATTGTGGTCAAGAATTAGTTTATTTTATTCAGTATCATGTCTGTGCCGTGCCATAGTCACTCTTCTAAAGATCAAAGGCTGTGATTTTAAAATTATAAAATATTGCATTCATGACTATTGACTACAGATTTATAATCTTAGTAAAAATGTGAGAATGTCTATTAGCACTTTTTCATTTCATATGATGTTAGAAACATACTAGACTTGTCCATTTTTTATCATAATGATAGTGTTAAATATGATTTTGTTTTATTATGCTGAGCACATTCATTACATAACCATACTTTTCTATTATTCTGTGATGCAGTGGTGGTCATTTTATTCTGCTATGGAGAATGGTAGCTGTATTTTGTTAATTGAAATCTACTTAGAATACTTCCAGCTGCCGTCAGCCTAGGAGAGAAGCTTCTGTGGTAGTTGAGCAGTGCTAGATGAGTATGACTGACCGAGAGACTTGGCGTTCCTACTGGCTTAACTAAATAGACTTTAGACAGATGACTTCCTGACTCTTCTGTATCTTAGGGCGTTATCTTTAAAAATTTACATTGACTTGCAATTGTAAATTCTTTTTCAGCCCCTTTAAGAAATAAACTTTCCCTAGCTTCTTGCCAGTTTTACAACCCAGGGACCTGGGAGCCATCCCTTTGAAATCTAGTCCTGTAATCATCAAAGATAGAGCCCTGTTTCTCAGTTTCTATGGGGAAGGGGGAGAAGCCTAACTTCAATAAGGTAATCCACATTTGGCAAACACAGATAATCTAATTATGTTCCATGCTCCTGGCAATATCTACCAGTCCTTTTCCATTATTTCATACTGGCATTTAAAAATCCTCTTCACTTTTGCTTCAGAGAAGTTATTCAATCTCTCTCTCTCCTATTGCAATAGTATTGAATAAATTCTCTCTCGACTCAAATTTAACTCGTTTTGTACAATATTTTTTAACATAGCAAATTTTGACAATTAGTGTTATTAGAAAAACAAATCATGAATAAAATGTAAAAAAGGTAATGTGTGCTCTGCATGCAGAAAGAAAACTTAGCAGATTACTTTTACACTATTAGATTGGATAATGATAATGACAATACAACAGTGATATCACCTTTCCACCCTGAAGAAGATATATATTATTATTATTATTATTATTATTATTATTTTATATTTTTATAAGACAATAATAATGTTTATATAGTTATATATTTACATATAAATATGTTATATATAAATATGTATATATAGTTTCATTTTCTAAAATGAGGCATTGAATAAAGGTCCCATGATCGTAGAGCCAAAACATTTAAAAAAATGCTAATGTCTAGAATGCTAGACACAACAGTTTTTTTCTTTTTAATGTCTTCATCAATGACACAAAAAATTTTATCAGTCATTAGACAAAAGGACTGCATCTAGGATACTATTCTAGCTCTTTGTTAATGATGCGCACTAGTGGCCCTGAGACTTAGATTGAAACATACTATCAGGGAGCGTTTTGGTGATTGGATGCCTGTTTTCTTGTAACCATTTAAGGCTATTTGCCTGGTTTGAATACTGCCTACTATGTCATTCTTTGACAGAACTCTACGTTTTTGAATTTTCTGGAATTAACACAGGTTGCTTTGGATAGTTTACTTACTCCTATATTCTCCTTTCAATTTGTTCCTTTAGGGAATGGCTTGAGCTTTGCCGGGTTACTTTCTGATTCTCTTGGGGCTTGTTTGAAATCCTGTTTAGCTTTATATTTAGATATTTTTAGTGAATAACATTATTTAGTGTCGTGGCCTGCAGTGTCATATATATGCAGACGATACTCAGATATTCTTTCCCGACCCTGCAGACTTATGAAGTGGCTCGATGTTTTGCATAATTATCTGTGTGATATTCAAGCATGGGTGTCTTCAAATTTCCCTGAATTTAATACAGATAAAATTGCATAGCTACTGATCGGTTCTCTAGTATAAATGTTTAAAATGTAATCTATGCTGGTAACCTCAAAGAGAAGATTTTCTTTGCTCTACAATCATGATTTTGACCTTAGGATTACTGTAAAGGGGTGTGTGTGTGTGTGTGTGTGTGTGTGTGTGTGTGGTGTATATGTGTGTTTTACTAACCATGTAATTTTTTTCTGTATCAAGTAAAGACTTGTCACATTATGGTTTTCTGATTCGGAAGAGTTTCTGCCACAATTTACAATTACTGACCTCCACTTGCCTCCTTGCAGTCTGATTCTAATAGATTACAGATCCTTCCACACTCTACTCTTTGGTCAGGGAATCTATTCTTTTATGCATGAGAGCTTTAAAATTACTGTTGATTTGTAAGGTTCAACTAAAAAACTTATTTGTTTGATTTAGCCTTTTAAATATTTATTGTATCTTCTTTTATATTAAGTCTGCATAGCACATTGGGATGGACACATGAAGGACACTCATAAATGTAAATTGAGTTGATTGATAGGCCATGTGAAGTGTTTGCAGAAAGTATTATTTTATAATGAGAAGGGCTATTAATGAGTCCATGGTGATCCCGAGTTGTGAATAAATGTATATCTAACATATCCTCCCACCAGGCAGCCAAAGAGTGTACAACATTTTGGATACTGCATTAAATAAATGGGGTAGAATAAAATTCCCATGAAATGGTCTCAATTCATTAGTCTGGTAAAGTTTAGGTATCACTTTAACTAAAAGGGTATTCTGGATGATAACTGGCGCTTTCTTCCAGCCCTTTAAAGAAATGGGGCTTTACATTCCTGTTTGATAGCCTGAGAAAGTTGAATTCGTTAAGTTTGCATTAAATAGAAAAATGCATTTAATTGATAGACCATAACATAGAAATATCTGAAAGTAATACTTCCCTTGCAAGATACAGTTCTGAGATTTCTGAATCTGATCAAGCTTTCCTCTTTAAGAGTTGAGAATGTAAATAAATGCATGTGTAGGTTAGTGATGGCTACTGGGATTGGTAGGAAGCAGGGCCACGAATGATTTGCAGAGCTCGTGCAGACAAGCCTTTCCAAGCTTCCCGACAGGAGTTACCGATACACCAAAGAAGTTTGGGCACTTCTTCTGTTTTCCAAGAAGAGCCTGGGACCCTGGAATACCACCATTTTCACTAGACTAAAAGATCCACCCACAAAGTAAAAATGCAGAACTTGTTATTAACAAGGCAAACAGAATTATATTTTTTTTGTCCATGGTGCAAAAACAGTTAGACCTCAGTACAGTTGCACTTTTGGGTTTGCTCATCATTTCCTGTGAGAGAAACTGGAAATGATGAACCCTGTCCCCAGCCGACAGTGTTGAGAAGCATGGTCTGAAAAATTCTTGTATCTTAGGTGCTCCACGAATGGGATCTCGGAGCAGTTATTTATATTTTGTTTAAAAGGTCCTGAGATTTATCTTGCCGCATTTATTTCTCATAGTTACATGTATTACGTGAATACTCTCTGGCATCTGCTTTGTAAGAAAGAATAAATTTTAGGGTGTTTTTAAAAAAATTTTACCCCTCTCCTTTCTCCTTCTCCTACTTTCAAAATGTCATTCTTGTACCCCCCCTATCAGAGTCATCTGTTGATCATCTAAACTTCTCACATTCTTATTTTTTGATATGGCTCCTGAATGAAGCAGAAACAAGTGAAAGAATTTTCAGACCCGGCAATCATTCTTCACCAAACTAAATTTTCTTTATCTTGATTTGTGCCTTAGTATAGCCTTATCTGACAGGGTCCTTTGATATAACACATTAATAGTATACTGTGGACCCTGAATATTAAAGTTAGTTTATATATTCTGTAGCATTGTATACTGAGCCAGTGAAATATTACAAAAACTTTTTTTTTATTGCTATCAACAAATGAAAGGAAACTTAAGAGAAATTAAGTTATTTGCCCAGACTCGTAGCTAATAAGAAGTGTAAGCCAATATATATATTTTTTCAACTCATGCTGCCTCCACAAAACTGAGAGTCGAGGTGAAACTGGTACTTCGATAGCAGAATATACATTAAGCATTTCTCATATGTGGTGCAGCAGTGGTAGGGATTTCCACTAAAATGATTCAGGGTACTCACTTAGGTTTTTAACTGTTTCCGTCTTTGATCAGGACTCAGGAAATCTACATATGATTAGGCATTTATATGTTTCCTCTATTAAAACCATTTGGTACTCAAAAATTCCCTAATAACCATATGCCCCTCAAATACCACCAGGATAGTGAATAATTATAATTATGGTTTATGGGCCTTTCATGAGCTGATCCCTTTCCACACTCGTCTTTCAATATCACCATCTTCACACCATAACTTCCTGACAAATGAGCTTTTTCTTATTCCTCTTATCCGTACTCTATTTTTCTTCTGAATTTCTTTACATGTCTTCTCAATCTGAAGCGTTCTCGTTTCTCTATTCTTTCCTTAGACTGGTTAACTCCTAATCATAGAAAAACCTAGCTTAGCTTGGGAATTGCGTTATTCTGCATGACCACTCTGATTTATCATAGCTGGGTTAGGTGCCCGTCTCAAGACCCTGTATTGCCAAATATCATAATTGTCTCTTCATTTTTTAGATTTTAAACTTCCTGAGGAAAAAGATTTGTATCCTATTCACCAATGTGACCTTAGTGTACATTATAATGCGATGGTAATAACAGATATTCAATACATATTTTAAAGTAATTGAAGGGGTAAAAATGGAAAATTTCCGATGAGTAAATGTACCAATGCAACCCACAAAAAGCCTTTAAACTCCTAGAGATCTCATTATTTGATCCTGTCCCCTGAGAAACCTCCTGACTATGGCCCCACTTAGGAAATTAAGCACATCCTGGAAGTTAGGCTTCCCTTCACGATGATTCTGGCTAGACCTTTAATTTAGGAGAACTCGACACTCCAGGGTATAAAAGAAGAGAGTGGATAATGTTTATTCATCCTACCAGTCTAAAATTACCATTTAAGGCCCTACTTTTCTGTTCAGCAACAGGATACTTGGAGTTCTTCTCTCTGTTTATATACCTTAGCCACTCTTCTTTAAAACAAAATAGGTATAGTAAATAAAATGCTTGAGATGAGAAATATACACGGCCCGCAAAAGGAACAATTAACTTAAAAACATTCAGTACATTACTTTCATATTCAAAAATTATTTCTAAAACCTGATAGTAAAACAAAAAGGACATATGTGTCTCTAAAGAACCAAAAATGTACGGACAATGAAAAAAAATTCATCTTTTTGCCCCTCAAAAATCCTAAAAAATAGCCTGAACATTTACCTTTCACATATATTCACGAAGATGTGTTACATATGTTGGAGGACAGCACATCCGGGTGAATGCGTGCTAATCTCTTATTATGCTATACTCAATAAGCAAATCTTGAGATAAATCTATATATAATAAGATAAATGAATTTATTGGTAGATGGGAGGTATAGGAAATCAAGGCAAAGAACTTTAAAGAAGTTTTAAAGCTTTGGAATGGTACCCAAAACTTACAGAGGCAGAATGAATCCAGCACACAGTACTATATAGCAATTTTGAAATTAAAATTTAGGCTGGGCACACAAATCTTACTAGTTCCTGCTCTCCTACATCGGCCCATTTTCCACATAGGTGTTTCCTGCCTTGCTTGATGTGAAGTGTAAGGTTTGATATGAGAAGTTTTGAGATTTTAGGAAATAAATAGAAAAAAGAAAGGGAGGAAAGGAGGGAGGGAGGGCAAAGAAAGGAATATTTTCCTCTCAGTTCAATCACTTATAAGGACCCAAAATGCCATTTTATGCTGGGCTCCTATCTTACAAATGGCTCTGTCAGAGTTATATGATGGGATAATTTACCTCATCCAAATTAAGGAATGCTTCAATATCATTTAAATGCACATAGAGGAAAACCAATTTCATAGTACCCTTTACGTGGTATTTCAAACTAGCAGATACCCAAACTTGCTGTCATATTACTGATCCATTAAGGGACTATGGCATTTAAAGTTGTTCATTCAGAAAATTACAATTTGAAGCAGGAAATGAATGAATTATTACATTATCATCAAAAGAAAATGTTATACATGGAAACCAAGAATCCTGGGAAAAAGCCAAAGCATCTGGGCCATTTATTATTATTTTTTATTATTATGAATAAAAGATTTTAACATGTAAGATGGTTTTCCACAATAAAAGTATCCAAAAAAAAAAAAAGTAGAAAGAACAAATCAAAACAAAAATTTCCTATTAGAAAAATCCTTTCTTTTTCTCTCTTTCACTCGCCCCTCTCCATTGAAAAATCTTGAGTTCTTTGTTTTGGAATAGTTTAAGGGGAGAAGAGTACATACCCACAAATATATTAGTGTATATTCGGTACTCACAACATTATTTGCGTCTCTCCTTATTCAGTCAGTCAGTTTATGCATATTTAATATCCCCTTCCATTTTGATGCCTATAAAACAAGCAGATACTACCAGCACACATGGGAACAGGATGTCTTATGCATATACAGTGTTTACCTGAAGACAAAAGTTTGGATGTAAACTTGGAAAATATTCATCTCATTGAAATGCAATTTGTAAATTTTTCAGCAGTTTCATGAAAAACTGAAAACTATTTGAGAAGAATAAATGAGCAATTTCACACAACTCTAGTTTGCTTCCTCTTGTTTCTTGTTTTGCTCTGTTATGCATGGTAGAGAGTCTTATAAAAAATGCCTTATATTACTGACCCAGCTCTTTCTGAAAGTGGTTTTGTCATCCTTCAAGTCCTTAAAGAATAGGTAAAAGTAAAGCTATGGAAGTGTTTGCATTGAGAAAAATGAAAGTTGAAAGGCACAAAGAAGAATTAGGAACACATGGACTGTGGATACTGATAGACATTCAACATATAATGAACATTTCAAAATGAAACTTCTGTGAAAAGAAATAGTCTGTTTTTTGTAGAAAAGGAAAAATATTAGAAAATAATTGCTAGAAGAAATCGAGCAGATGTAGAGTTACTAAAACATACAAAGGTGGATTATAGCCTGTGAAATCCATAACTGAATTGGTAAAGACATTACTTGACATATTTAACCTAACAGTGAAAAATGAAAATACATTATGTCCTAATGAAATTTAAGAAAATGTTCAAAATTCAATGGCAAATAGACTTTAACACAACCTGATAGAAATTTTCACTTCAAAAGACTGTTTTTAGATTAGATTCATTCTCTCTCTCTCTCTCTCTTTTTCCTGAGTAGTGAGAATAGTAGTTTTCAGAGGGCTTGGAAATTAGCTTTAATTTCTCCCCTCAAACATCAAGGTGTAACCCTGTTGAAAAGAATCACTGTAGATGAACCATAACTTAGGCTCTGACTACAAGGAAAATGGTAAAAGGACGATTTTTCACATACTCTAATGTTTCAGCCTGTCTCATTTTTTTGAAAAAAAAAATGAAGCAGGGTGTGATAATTTATTGGTATTATCCTATTCTATATTAAAACCACATGTATCCAATCCCTCCCAAAGCAGTTATACCAATCAGATCCCACTGGTCCATGATTTGGAAATAAAATCTCCAGTCTGCCTCAGTAAGGGGTGGAGGAAAGGGAGTACTCGAATGCCATCTCAAAGGGAGTTGCTCTTGCCTTCACTTTCCAACCTTCAATGCCAGAGGAAGAGAAGAATCAAATCTAAAAAGTGATATGGGAGTATGGTAAGAGACTAGTCTGTTCACAAATTTTGGACTATGGCATAGAATCTTAGTAGGAAGCATAATCACTAGAATGTGACTCTATTCTGTTAGGTCAAATGAAACATATGGATTTACTAAAATAAACACCGGGAGTAAAGGTATTGATTTTCTCCAATGATGTTTACAATATTTTCACATTTGTTATGATGTGAATGTGCCATAGGAATTTATGTTACATGGCATGGATTTAGGTTACAGACCAATTTTATCTATAGTTTTAATAATAAGAGTTATTGAATGCTTACTATATATTATGCTCTATTCTAAGACTTTCATAAATCTCAAATTAGTAATTCCCGTAATAATGCTGTAATATGTGATTATCTGAATTTTACATATTTAAGTATGGAGGCACAGGAAGATTCAGTGATGTGGCCATGGACACAGAGCTAACAGGGGCAGGCCTGAACACTGAACCTAGGCTGTGTGAAGCCAAATCTGATGTCTTAACCTTGCTTTGTTGCCTCTATTATGTTAGTCTTATTTAAGATTTACTAAAGTTCTATGAGTTAAAACACTTGACTCAATCATTTGACTAGATCATTTTAAAGGATCTCAATCACATTTGATAAACTATGTTGAATCTGTTAACGAAGAACATAATAGCTAGTACTGTAAACTACATCAATGGAATTTTACGTTTCTCTACCTACACTGCACCATTTAAATTATTTAAGTTATTATATGACATTGGTTGTGGTGATAAAGAAATATTTAGGCACCGTTATAAAATATTCGAATGAAGCAGATATATTATATAGCTATTTGTAAACCGTTAATTGTGTAATGACCTTTTGAACCCTACATCAAGCTCTTAGTTTTATAGACACACACAAAAATTATCTCTAGTTCCTTAGGTTTCAAAATTTACAAGACACATGCTGAAGGGGCCATATTTTACACCAGTGCTAACTGTCAAGAACCTCTTTAGATCACTATTTTATCCTTTGGCAAAGATCAATAGAAGTCACATATTGTGCTTTTTGCGGGCGGAAGTGGGAGGAGATCATTGATGGACATGATTCAGAATCACATGCCGTGTGGGTATTTGGGAATCACTGGAACAATGAAAGTGGCAGCCTGTAAAAGTTATTTAGATTCATTTGAAAAGGAAAATGGCAGAATTAGCCATTTCACAAGACTGGACTGTCTTTATAGACATTTTAATGGCTGTCCGTGATAAATGTAATTTACATGGGATTTCTAAATATTTGTTTGAGTGATCTAAGTAACTTGTATATGAAGCCTATGCTTCTATGTATTCCAGTGCTTCCTAAAATTTTTAGAGCATAATGAAATTTGTTGAGTAATAGTATTTGAGTGTTTCCGAGAGGCCAGGAGAGACAGTCTTTTAAAATGCCATAAACAGCAACAGTTAAATAGAATTAATTCATTGTAGGAGATATGAACTCTGAATCCAAGATGCATGTAATAATCCTTTCCATAGTTTGCTTAGTAAAAATTTGTGGTTTATTTCCTAGGCAGTGAATTAATTGACGTTAGTACGACCTGAACACAGTATTGTCCCATAATAGACACTCAAACCACAGGTCTGATACGTGGTAGTCACAAAAAAAGGTTTATGTTAAATGAATAACCATACATATTTATATCATATGATATATAATATAAATTTTTATTGACATTTTCTGTTTGCCAGGCAAAATTCTGAGACTTTACAAATGTTATATCTGAGACAGGTGTTGTTAGTCCTCTTCTACAAATAAATTTCAGGATCAAAGTTTCCATGTTTAGTAAATGCCTTCCTTACCTATGGTTTACCTCGTTTCGTTCCGACCCAGTTTCTTTTTGGCATTGAACTTGTTTGTTATTTCCTCTCACTTTTTACAGTTTCCTTTGTATGTATATTTATAGTGTATGTGGACATGAAAGAATATTTTGTTTTTATTGGTATGTTATGTTAATGATAATATATGCCCACTAAAAACTGCTAAGTCACATTTTAAAACAAATTGACAGAAAGAAAAGTGTCAGATAATTTAGCTTGCTACCTATTGGAGATTACATAGCTCAAAGACACAAGAGTGGCAGGCAACTAATTAAAGCAGAACACAGCTAATAGAAGGCTTTCAAGCCCTTAATACACCAAAGAGAAGACATGACACCATGAAATAGATGAAGCATAAACAGCTATTTGCAGTACATTTCATACAAAATAAAAATGAAACACAAGGAGACCCATCAGGGAGCCACATTGCAGAAGAAAATGCTGTTAGTGGAGACAGTTGAGCCCTGGCATCGAGTGCTGTGTTGCAGTGAAGCTCCATGGGAGCTCGTCGAGAAACAGCTGCCCCCTGAAGACAGCAATGCAAAAACAATGGGCCGGACATTTGCTGACAGCAGAAATCCCACAGATCATTGTAAGGAAGACACCATCGAGCCAAATGAATGACTCCGAAGTCATCTATGGTTCCTTTTGCTGTGCCCTCCAAGTGGCCTTCCCTGTAATTGTTTTAATTAAAAAAATGAAAGCTGAGAACACTGAAAAGGGATCAAATGGGTTTCGACGCTTCACAGGAAAGACGTTGTGATGTGTTTTCATAATCATTCTTACTGGAATCAGGAAAAAAAAGTTAATTACCTCCTCCAGGTAACTATTAAACTTAGATAACTTCTAAAAATAATCCTATGATTATCAACTACTTAGCAACATGTAAGCAAGACAACGAATATGGTTTATATTTCTGGGTGTGATTTAATATAAAGAATGCTGAAGTTATGGAGGAAAGCAATTAGATGATCAGATAAGTATTGACCTCTGACATCTTCATTAACTGTCTATGTTTATATCATTAACTGTCTATAACTGTCTATTACATATTTCGAACATTAACTTCTCATCTGATAACCACTGATGCTACACGTCAATTTTGTATTTGTCAGTCTTGTTAGAGAACCTAGTATGAAGAAGTTTAGAAAAGTAAACCTTGAAAGACGTTGGGACAAAGCAAATTTTGTCACCTCACATGTTTTGTTACTCTCGTAGTAAAATGGATTTTTAAAAAAGCACCCAGCCTACTCCGAAGCACAGTTTTTGCTTTGTGAAAAACACTGTAATTGTTAGCATTTGTTAGAAAGACTAATCTCAAAATACATAGAAACACACCTGTGGTAGGGAATAATGATACACAATTATGTCCAGGTCCTAATCCCATAAATTTTACATTATATCACAAAAGAGACTTTGCCAACTTGATTAAGAATTTTGAAACAGGGATATTATCCTTCATTATTTTCCTGGGGGTCCCTAGTTGCAATCAGAATTGTCCTCATAAGAGGAAGGCAGAGGAAATTCTGTTATGTAAGCTGGAAGGTAATGTGATGGCTTCCATAGAAAGAGAGGTTTGAAATGCCATAGTTCTGTGGACTTTGATGACAGGAGAAGGGGCCACGAAGCCAGAAAAGGCAAAAAGCAAATTGTGACGCTCCAATTTTGGCCCAGTTTCAGGCTTCTGGAATAGTAAGAGAGTAACTTTGCATTGTTTTAAGACATCTAGTTTGCGGTAATTTGTTCCAGCAGCCATAACAAGAGAATACAGCATAAATATTTTTTACAGCTCTATTGAGGTATCATCGACAAATAAAACTTAAAGTGTACATCATGGTGATTTGATAAACATTTATGTGGTGAAAGGATTCCCTCGATCTGGTTAATTAATGCATGCATCACCATCACCTCACGTACTTATCATTCTTGGTGGTGGTGGTGGTGAGAACATTTAAGTTCTACTCTCTTAGCAAATTTTAATTATATAATACAGTGATATTAACTATAGTCACCATTTTCACATTAGATCCTTGGACCTTATTCATCTTATAGCTGAAAGTTTGTATACTTTTACCACCCTCTCTCTATTTCACCTTCCTCTCAGCGCCACCCCAGCCTTTGGCAATCTACTCTTTACTCTCTAAATGTGTGACTATTTTTTTTTTTTTTTTTTTTAGATTCCACGTGTAAATGATACCATGCAGAATTTGTCTTTTTCTGTCTGGGTTATTTCACTTAGCTCAATGCCCTCAAGTTCCATTTATGTTGTTATAAATGGCAGGATTTCCTTCTCTCTCATGGCTGATTAACATTCCATTGTGTGTGTGTGTGTATGTAGATAAATAGATAATCTCACATCTTTTTATCCATTTATCTGTTCAAGGACACTTAGGTCGTTTCCATATCTTGGCTACTGTGAATACTCCGGCAATAAACATGAAAGTGCTTTCACATCCTGTTTTGATTTCCTTTGGGAATATACACAGAAGTGTGTTGTTGAATCATATGGTGGATCTCTTTAATTTTTTGAGGAACCATATTATGTTTCATAGTGGCTTAACCAATTTACTTCCAACAACAGTGACAAGGGTTTCTTTTTCTCAATCCTTGCCAACACTTGTTTCTCTTGTCCTTTTAATAACAGCCATTTTAACAGATGTAAGGAGGTATCTAATTGTGGTTTTGATTTGTGTTTCCCTGGTGATTAGTGATGTTGAGCATCTTTTCATGTACTTGTAGAACATTAATATGTCTTTTATGAAAAAGTGTTCCACTGCCCATATTTTATTTGAATTGTTTGTTTTTTCCTATTGAGTTATATAAGTTCTTTATGTATTTCATATATTAACTCCTCATCAAATATGTGATTTGCAAAAATTTTCTCCATTTCAGTAGGTTAACTTTTCATTTTGTTGATAGTTTCCTTTGCTGTATACAAGCTTCTTGGCCGATGTAGTCTCACTTGTTTATTTTTGTTTTTCTTGCTTTTGCTTTTGGTGTCAAATTCAAAAAATCATCATTTAAGACTTGTTTCAAGGAAATGACCCCTTATATTTTCTTCTAGTTTATGCTATCAGGTCTTTTGTTGACATCTTTAATCCATTTTGAGGTTATTTTTGTTTAGTAAAAGAGAGGTCCAGTGTCACTCTTTTGCATTTAGCTGTCCAGTTTTCCCAATATGATGTATTGAAAAGATTATCCTTTCCTATTGTGTATGCATGCTTGGTTTCTTTATTGTAAATTAATTGATCGTATTGGTTTATTCCTGGGCTTTCTGTTCTGTTCCAGTGATCTATGTATCTCTCTGTTGATACTATACTGTCTTAATTACTACAGCTTTGCAGTATAGTTTGAAATTAGGAGTGTGGTGACTCCTGCTTTGTTCCTCTTAAGATTGCTTTGGCTATCTGGAGTCTTGTGGGTCCATACAAATTTTAGGTTTTTTTTTCCTATTTCTGTGAAAAATGCCATTGAAATTTTGATAAGGATTTCATTGAATTTATAGACAGCTTTGAGTTATATGGACAATTTAATTGTATTCTTCCAGTCTATGAACACAGACCATCTTTCCATTTTTTTGTCTTCAGTTTCTTTCATCAATATTATAGTTTTTAGAGAGATTATAGTTTTTAGAGATATTATAGTTTTTAGAATGTAGAGATATTTCACCTCCTTGGTTAAGTTTATTTCAGATTTTTTTGATGCAATTGTAAATGAGATCATTTTCTTAATTTTTCTCTCTGAAAGTTTGTTGTTACATAAACATGCACCTGATTTTCATATATTGATTTTACATTCTGCAACTTTGCTGAATTTATTTATTCGAACGAGTGTGTATGTATGCATATGATCTTTACCAGTTTCTACATATATGATTATATCATTTTACTTTTTCATTTTGTTTGGATGCCTTTTATTTAAGTTTCTTGTCTAATTTCTCATTGGGGCTTTCAATACTATGTTATTACAAATAACAGTACTACTATTGTGTTGCTATCTGTTTCTCTCTTTAATTCTGTCAAAGTTTGCTTCCTATATTTGGGAGTTTGGACATTTGGTGCATAAATATCTGTACTTGTTATATTTTCTTGGTGAATTGAACATTTTACCATTGTATAAGGTTTTTCTTTGTCTCTTGTAACATTTGTGTGTATGTGTGTGTGTGTGTGTGTGTGTGTGTGTGTGTGTGTGAAAGTCTACATTGTCTGATATTAGTATAGCTACTCTTGCTCTTTTTTGGTTGTCATTTGTATGGAATACCTTTCCCATCATTTCACTTTCAGCCTATGTATCTCCTTATATCTAAAATTTGTCTCTTACAGCCAGCGTATGGTTGAGTTCTTTTTATTATTATTATTTTATTATTATTATTATTCATTTAGCCAATCTATGTCTTTTGAATGGGAAGTTTAATCCAGTTACGTTTGAAGTAATTACTAGTGGAGAATGACTTACTATTGTCATTTTGTTAATTGTCCTTATACATCTTATAGCATTTTTGTTTCTCTTTACTGCTTTCCTTTGTGTTTCATTGATTTTTCATAGTGTTATGCTCTGATTCCCTTCTCATTTTCTTCTGTGTATGTTCAATAGATATTTTCTTTATGGCAAACTTTCAAATATATGATATATCTTAAAGTTATAGCATTCTTCTTTAAACTGATAACAACTTAACTTCAATTGAATACAAAACTCTACTCTTTTTCAGTTCTACTCTCCACCATTTAATTGATGTCACAAATTATATCTTTATATATAGTGTGCATGTTCATATAGATTGTTAAAAATTTTTTTTTTGTCATTTAAATTCTATGATCTGAAATTACAGTAGTACTGGCTACTATATTTGTCCATGTATCTGCCTTGACTGGAGAATCTTATATTTTCATATGGCTTTGTGTTGCTGCCTACTATCTTTTTTTTTTTTTTTTTTTTTCCCAACTAGAAAGACTGCTTTAGCATTTTTCGTAAACCCCCACCTGCTTTTGTTGACCTTGGGAAGTCCGAAATTCTTTTATTATCTTTGAAGGATAGTTTTACAGATACAGTATTTTTGGTTGACAAGACAGCCTTGCAGAACTTTTGGGATGAGATGAGGGGCCTAGCCCTCACACTTGCACAGTGCACCTAGTTATTGTGATGATGGGAAGAGATGTTTGTGACAAGCCTGACGTGATGAGATCATGAAGAAGCCCCGGTACCACTTTATGCTGGCCTAGTGGGTGGGGCCACAGGACTTCAGTTTTGTAGGTAAAGCCTTCTGATTACTGTCATTGTAGTTCATCCAAGACAGCCAGGGCTTGCCAGAGAAGGTGTCAGGTGATTGTTGAAATAAACTTGAGGAACCAACAAGAGTAATAATTAAAATAAGTGTTTTAATTATATAATATATTATAACAATAAGAAAGGTAACAAACATCTATAATATCTGTGTATAAAACAGGATGCAGTGGCCGTGGGGTTCAGACAACAATCCTGTCAACATTCTGAGTCAAACAAGGCAGAAACCAGTCCCTTGGGCAGTGCCCAGACAAGCTAAAACATTGGTTATATCGTTCATTCTTTTGTTTCCATCCTGAGGGAAGAACCTGGTTGTGAGCGGCTTCCTTCCAGTTGGTCTGCATTATGTCACGTCGGGGCAAGAGCCAAACGAGCATGCCTAGTGCAATACATTTTCCTACCCTTTTCCTGAGATCTCATCTTGGTTTTACAATGGCCTGGGCACTATAGATTCTCAAGTGATCTCTGGAATTCTAACAGAGTTATCTTAATCTCTAATTTTTGTTAACTTGGTGTCTCTATTGGGGAAGGAGAACAGCTTCTTAGTCTACCAGCTTGTAATATTTCTGAGAGATGTCTCTTTAAATGGTGTCTTCTAACTGACTGTGTTTTCTTGTCTTTGTGATATATAAAATAGCAGTGTGTTTTTCTTTAAAAAAATGATTTAGATTTGATGAAATACAGAAGTTATATGACTTTAAAAACCTCAGTTCCTTCATCTGTAAAATGAAGACAATAAATTTAGATCCAGCTTCATAAAGTTAGTGAGGATTCAGTCTGATCATCTGTGCAACAAGTACTGTTAAATAGATGTTCAGTGAATGTGCCCTTTCATTCTGTCTCTAGTCTTCGGTGGAAAAATTACATAAACATATATGGTTGCACTCATAATCACCTCTGTTATTAGATTATAAATATTCTAAACAATTAAAAAATACTACTAAAATAGATTTTAAGTAAGTCTTCAGATAGAACTACAGAAATTTCCTGTATATTTGACTTGAAATAAAGGCATTTCTTCCAGGAAGATAGGTTCAGTGTAGGCCAAGCATAAGTCTCAGAAATGCTGTTATTTACAATTTTTTTTTTTTACACCTTTGCTCTTTCTGTGTATTCTATCAGAAAGGAAGGATAGGTTTCATAGTAGTTCCTGTGGATGTGGTGGGAATTGACTTACCTTAACAAAAATTGAAATTAAGTATTTTATTGGATGAACTATATTCTATATTACGATTAGTTCAAAACAAGGCAATTTGATAAGCAAAATTATTTAATTGATAAAGTTAAGGAAATGTCAAATTCCATTAATTAATTTACAAGTAAGCATAAGTTAAATGATACCCTTATAAATAAAGTAAAATTAAGGAATTATAAATAATTTTAACTTTTGGAATGGAAAATAGTTTACACAATAGTTTAATTATATTATTTAATTATAGTTTAATTATGTTATTTAATTATAACAAAATCTGTGTGGCATATTTTACAATACAGTTCCTGAAAATATTTCCCTTCCAATTTAATCACTAATTATTTAGAAGTGGAAATAATCACTTACTTGAATAAGACTGCTTTGTAAGCATTGTATGGATAGTGTTTTGTGGCCCCATAACCTAAGTTAATATTAAAAATTTTATTGCACCCCCCCAAAAAAGTAAAATTTAATATTCTTTAAATGAGAGTTGTTTAGAATCTAATTTAAAATGACTAATGTGCATGTACCCTTTCATGCATCTGCTAGATGGAAGAATTATGGCCAGTGGTAATATAGTTGCCTAAAATCCACACAGTGCCTGTGGCTCCCACAAATCCCCCACCGCAGTAGTTCATTCTCTGTCAGTGGTATCACTCTTTCCCTAGCTCCTAAATTCAGTATCTTCAAGCCATCTTTGATCTTTATCTCCTTCCTATATGATCAATAATTGACTATTTAATAACGGACCAATTTGTATTTTAAATGTCTCCAGCATTAGTTTCTTATTTCTCTTTTACCTGCCACTGTTTAAGCCCGGACTCATGTATTGAGTTACTATAGTAGCTGTTCGATTAGCTTTCTTGTCCAGCCTTCACCTTCTCATCGTTCTTGCATCCAGTGACGCAGTAACATTTCTAAATTACTGTTTTCATCATGCTATTTCTCAGCTCTGAAACTTCTTATGATTGTCCTTGTGGGCTAAAATCCAAATTCCTCCGTCTGGCATGAAATCTCCTCCACCAGCTGACCCTATTCTCTCATTTGACAAATATTTATTGAGAGCTGACCATATGTTTAGCATTCTCAGTCTCTTATAACTGCAAACACCCTGAAGGATTTTACCTTCTGGTTGAAGATTAGTAAAAATATTCAAGATAAGTTAAATAACAGAGCCAGATCGCAATTTAAGAGTTACTATAAGACAGTGTGTGTTAGTGTGTGTGTGTACTTGTATATAAAAATATTTTACAAATACGTATGATATGTTTTGTAATGGATTGCAGTTATTGTAGTTTATAATTCATATGTAGGTATGTTTTCTTTTAATTATCCGAATGATAATTAGAAATAGAAATTAATGTCAAGAAGAGAAAGGACCATGCAAGGTAAATAATATATTTTAGCTGTATAATCTGTGGAGATAGAGCTGAGTTCAAATATGGCAGATTTATGGGTGGTTATTTTGCCTATTAAGTCAAATGTTATAAAAGTACTATTTCCCACTATAACAACTATAAGTATCATAGTATGTGTCTAACACATTCCATCGGGTACTGTGGCAGAGGCAGTCTTGTGAGTTCCCATATTTCCTCTTCCTGGACACGTAGGAAGTCTAAATCTATATCACCTGATCTTCCTTGCAGTTAGACTGGGCCACGTGGCTGAGTTCTGGCCAAGGTATGTCAATAAAAGTGAAACCAGCCCTTTTTGGCTCTGGCATCTTTCTTTTCACGATTCTTAAGGGTATTTGGAAATTCCCTGTCTCTGATGGCTTAGCTACCAATGTGGAGGACTGTTTGACCGGCTTTAGACTTTGCATGTGTAAGAAATCAGATGTATTTCATAAAGTCATTGAAATTTCTAGGTGTTTTTATTACTGAGGTATCCTGACTAATGCAGACATACTCTGCATTGTACACAGATTGTTACTAATGCTAGCCGCAGCACTGTTACTTTATTCTTATTAAAATATGTTAAAAAAAAACAAGCTAGAATTACATTAAAACAAAGATAACCTTGTATATATTTTAACTGTATATATATATATGTTTGTATATATGTACATATATACACCTATTTGTGTGTAAATATATAGTGTTATATATCTACATATATATGTATGTTTCCATATATATACATATATGTATGTAGATGTATGAAAATTAGTATAAATATATGCATATAAATATAAGAAAAATCATGCACAAACTTCAAAGCCATTATAATTAGTAAACTACTGAATTTACTTAATGCCATGTACTTTATCTATGTTAACTCTTAATCCTCGCAACATTCCTAGAGGCATGTATTAATTTATACCAATTTTGAGATGAGAAAACTGAGGCAAAGAGAGGGTAAATAGCTTGATTATAATTTGTATTTTTAGAGACACGTTACTTGGGACATGCCATATAACTGAGATGGCTAAAATGCGAATGAAGAAGCTAATGATCATCAATGATCCTGGAAGTCCTTCCAGCATACATGGCTGGCTCTTGCTCATTTTTCTTATGTCAAAACTCTCTGGCCAAACTATCACTGGCTACTTCTTTGCTCACTACTATCACCACCCTCCTGACTTTCTCACTCTGATTTTCCCAGGGTGTTTTTTTATTATTATTATTATTATTATTATTATTATTATTATTGTTTTTTTCTCCTTTTAATAAGATTTAAAGTTTATGGTGGCAGAGATCTTAGCTTCTTTGCTGGTTTCTCTTTCTAACACAGTGTCTAAAAGATAGTATTTTCCCAATAAATATAGTTTAATTGAATGGATAAACGAATGAACAAATTAATGCTATATTTTGGCAGGAGTTATTAGGTTGATTTAAGTTTTGAACTTTATAGCCCTGTGAATTGGGAGGAACTGGAATATATTCATGACAAATATAGAGGATTCCTCTTTACAAATGTCAAGCTAAATGTAGAGGTCATGCAAAATTTTGTCACACAGAAGTATTAAAGTTAGTAGATATCTTTGGAGCCCTGGAGGCAAGAGGTAACATAAACCCTTATTTTGCTGACAAGGAAGCAGAGGCTCAGAGTTTCAGTGACTTGTCTAAGACCCCCTAGTTGATTATGGAGTTGAAACTGGGCGATCTGTTTCTTAGCTTAGCAGTCTTACACTAAGCTTATACTTAATCGCTATTGCGAATGGAGTATTCATTTTGTGGAAGGGATAGTAAAATGGCTTAATGAAGATGAGGAGAATGTGAACTGAATCATAAAGAATTCATACAACTTCTCTCTTTCACAGACCTTTTTCTGTTCCCCTAAAAACATTTCTTTAAGATCATTGTCTTGAAACTCCTTGTCCTCAGTATTTTGTATATTTTCAAAAATTCACATTCTTTTTAGATTAGCTTTATCTCGTACACTTCAAATGTGGCCCCTCTTTGCCATTTCACTAATACGCCCTGACATAAGCTTTCACAGCCTCCGATCTCCAGTCTAGGTACTGCCAAGTGACCTTTTTGCCTATTCTACTCAATATGAAAATTCAGGTCAGTTTAAAGTTTCCGAAGTGCAATTGTAATTTTCCATTTAAAATCCTCAGCTCTTCCCTAAATATATAAGTAAAGCTCACAATTCTTAACAAAACCTGCTGTCTGTAGCCTTCTCTCTATAGTTTCTGGTCACCTTCTCTCCCACAGGTCCGGTCCACAAACATTCCTTTCTCACCACACTGACCATCACTGAGCCATCCCATGCCATCTTGAATAATGAAAATATTATAAAAGTATGAACCATCTTACTTCCATGTGGCAAAGCCTTTTTATTAAAGCTCAATTCAGAAACCATTTCCTAGATAAACCTCTTTATTGCCTGTCCCTTCCCCCATACCACACTGCAAAACATCTCTTCTCAATGGTCTCTTTGAGTATTTATACAATCTATCATAATGCTTTTTACATTCTACATTGTATTTCAGTTATAGGTACATGGTCTCCTTTTCTAAAGGGTGTTTATAGATTTATCATTGTATGTCTAGAGTACCTAGTAAATGCCTATTTTTGAGCAAATACATACTGTGTAAGTAAAATAGCTTGTATTTCGTATTTCAGATTAATTCAAGATTTTAAATGGGGAAAATACAGCATGGAGGATCTTAAAAAAAATACAGTAAAAACTAGTTTGAAATGCAACACATAAATATAAATATATTTTAAGAGGAGCATACCCAGAAGTATAGCTCATGATTTAAAGGTGATCAAGAACAGTCCAAAAAAGCAAATAATCAATTATGTTTTTGAGTCGAACCCCCCAAAACACATCAATATTTATTAAAAGCAAATTCTACCTGTAAAGGAATAGTTGAGGAAATGGTAGGACACATTTCTTTTTCCAACAAAAGGACTTGTTATTATTAAGCTATTAAACTATTTTATTAATAGCGTGCCAAGTATAATGTCATTTGAATAAAATAGTCAAGTTGTGTTTTCCTTGCAAGTGAATAAGTAAGTTGTATCTAGTGAGTTGCTTGATTTCTTTTTACATACTTAACTTGTAAAAGGGTTCATAATTAATTTAAGTAACAGAAACTTTAAGATGTCTAGTTAATTTTAAAATACTTTAGACTTGAATGCACTCTTTAATGAGTATTTAACTCTATAATGGTGAGCTTCAACTCTAGATATCAGCCTAAATTTGTATATTTGTAACACTCCAAAAGATTAAATATATACACAGATAATCCTCATACTAAGAAATGGATATCCTTCCATGTGATAAAATAATCCACAAAGTAGAGAGTAAAAATATATTCATGGCGGATGTTCTTGAATAATATATTTAAAAGACATGATAAGGTGCACAAATCAGCAGTGCTATCAAGCAACATTTTGTGGAATCACAGACTTTCAGAAGCTCTTTTAAAAAAAATTAGAAGACATCTTCTTCACAGTGAGTTTGATACTTCAAGCTCTGCTACAAATTGTTTATACTCCCAATTTTGTTCTATATTTTTCCCTATTCTTTGAATATAGAGAAGTGTAAATGCACTCAACTTCTTCATAGCTGTCCTGTGTTCACTTAGATTTCTGACCTCCTTGTAGAAAGTTGCCATTTGGTGCCTGTATTGACTAGAGCTCACCCAAATTACAAATGTAAACGAGAACATCTCATGACCAGATTCAATACAGCTTGCCTGTTTCATCTTTCAAATAGAAAGGTAATTAGCTATTTAAACCTGTGCTTTTGACACTACAATTAATAAAGGGGCAACAATTTTAAACATTATTAGCTAGAAAAGTTTTGTGCTTTACGAGAATAAATATAGTTGAATATTATACCTACAAGTTTACTTTGATCCCTAATAAAATTTAATTGTTAAGTTCATATTCCTAAAGTTATGCAAAAATATAGGGGGAAGCATATCTTTTTAGGAAGATAATAAAATATAAATATGCCAGACAGACTTTTTTGAGGGGCTGAGGGAGTCAGACCGGCTGCAGTTGCTCTAATTTTGTCTGTTCTTTGGCAAATAAACAAAACCTAAATGTATATAGATATCTCTCTTTGCTGAGCAATTTTACTGCAGCCTATAATTGCACCACTATTAGTGATAAATTCTGATTTACAGCTTAATTGGCCAGAAGTGAATATAGCCTCAAGGTCATTGCAGTAAAGAGAGCAGGAACTTTAGGGAGTTACATAAGTTAACCAGGAGATTGTCTGGCACGGTGAGTGCAGAAATCTGGTTAAAATATTAGAATACTACATGAGGTCATATTGTGCAGTGCTGACTCCATACACATAACACAAAAGGTCAATTTGAAGTGCTCACAGAGGTTCCATAATAAAATATTTTACATATAACAATAAGAGTCTAATTTTTTTTATAAGGGAAACCAATAATTATGTGATGTCACATAGGATTAAAAATGGACCAATTAAAGCTTTCAAGAAAGTTAAGCTTTAAAAGAAATGCAATAGAAAATTGGAGAAAATGGAAATAAGGATTTTAGCCACCTAGTATTACATATAATGCTCATGCATTTGAGAAAGCGTTATTTCTCCACAAAAGCTCAAGATGTTGTCAGTGATTCTGAATATCATAGAAGAAATAATAACAAAGGTATACATAGATACATTTGAAGCATACTGTATCATGAAGTACAACAAAATATGTGAAAAGCACCTTTGCTTGTACATGAAATCAGAAAAAAAGAAGGTAGATCATCTTACTGATCAATGAGAGATTGATTTTCAACTGATGTCCAAGTCATGCAAATTTGAGTCGTGATTTATAAAAGAGAGATGTCATGTGAAATTGCATAAGATTAAGAGTAGAATGAGCCTAGTCCTCAAAGAGATGAATAAAGTGAGAGAATGTAAGCATTATTAACTGCCTACAATTTAAGAAACACCCAGAAAGCTAACAAAACTTACACTATTAATAGTATTGCCTGTCACCAGGGACTCTAGCATATTTGCCTTGTTAAAAGGGGCTTTAAAACTTATTTAATAGTATCTAAAACTAATTATTGTTACTACATTAAATATGCATTATGAATTAATAATACAGTCCCCATTTAATAAAGCACAGGTTTAGAAGTAGCCTCTTTTCATTGGTTGCACATATATGAATTCCCATCGTAGCTATACAAAAAGGAAGGAAATGCCCCGAAGGGAGAAAAAAATGTGTTGATACTGAGCAAAGGCTAAAAATACATGTAAATGCTGACATTCTTGGTGGTGGGTGTTGACAGATGGAGGAAGAAAACCCCGATAAGAGCCTCCAGGAAATGTAGCAGTCACTCCGTGGCCATGGGCAGAATCTGGAATGGTGTGCCACAGGAGAAGGACGAGAACGAGCTGTCTGGAAAGTGTTCTTTGGATACTTTCATGAGTTGAATTCATTTGCGTCATGTACAGACTTTGTTCTCCCTTGAGATAAACTATATTCATAAAGACTCCAATAAACCTACGAAATTAGGAATTTATAGGAGATTATTCTGAGATTTTTGTTTCTTCTGGGGCTTTCTTTTTACCACAAGAACTGGCTGTTAGGGGCTCAAGAGACTCAGAAAATCCCATTGTGAAGTGAATCTGTAGGTAGATAGTAAGGATAGATACATGCAAGAAAGGTGGGCAGCCACGTGTAGTTACCAGCACTTGGGCGTCGCTGGAGCCAGGAGCCTGGAAACCAGTAGTGTTATTCCAGGCCGCTCAGGAATCCTCCGTAAGTCCCCGTTACCAACATCCTCCTTGGAAGAAGAGTACACATTGCGAAGAAAATCGTAAAGGAATAACGTTAAAACATAGAATGTGAAAATAGGAAGAATTAAAGTAAAGATTAGTATAACAGGAAATCTTGAAGAAACAAAGTGATGAGAGTAGGAAAATAATAGATTTGATTACGGGTAAATGGTCAGATAAAAGATTAGGGGAATAAAGCAGATAAAACAGGACAAGTGAACACCTGAGGTAATAATCCTATTTCTCTCCCAGGCGTATGGAATTTTTATAGTGCTAGGCTGCTTCATAGAAGTGCCACGGGTGGTGATAAAGTCATAAATAATTGTAAAGTGTACAGTGTTTTGTGACACCCATATGGGTTTCCATATTGTTTCACTTCCCAGAAATTGAACGGAGATTCATATAGTGAGAGAACTCTTAGTTACATGCATCTGAGGGTTCTGAAATGCATAAACTGCGTGATGTTGATGCAGGCACTTGATCCCCGACTCTTATTTCTTCTCCTGTAATATGGAGTTATAACATCTGAAGTTATATTATTTCAGCATCTTTTCTTATTCCAAATTTCTGTGTTTTCAAACACTTTCTCTCCTCATTTACTGTGTATGTGTGTGTGTGATCATCTCAGACAAGTACCAAATAGTTTATGACCTATGTTTTCTTCTAGGAGTTTTATGATTTCAGGCTTTACATTTAAGTCTTTAATCTATTTCAAAATTATTTTTGAATATGGTATAAGAGAGTGGTTCAGTCTTTCTTTTCTTTTCTCTTCTCTTCTCTTCTCTCTCTTCTCTCTTCTCTTTTCTTTTCTTTCTCCCTGCCTCCCTCCCTTCCTTCCTTTTTTCCTTCCTGTCCTCTCTCTCTCGTTTCTTTTTTTCTTACATTTTGTGTGTGTGTGTGTGTGTGTGTGTGTGTGTGTGTGTGTCCAGTTTTCCCAACACCACTTGGTGAAGAGATTGTAATTTCTCCATTGTACAGTTTTACCTCCTTTGTCATAACTTAATTGACCACATACGCAAGGGTTTATTTCTGAGCTTTCTATTTTGTTTTATTGATCTATGTGTCTCTTTTTTTGTTGTTGTTTCAGTACCATACAGTTTTGATTATTATAGCTTTGTAGTATAGTTCAAAATCAGGGAGTGTGATGCCTCCAAGTTTGTTATCCTTTCTCAAGATTATTTTGGCTATTTATAGTCTTTTGTGGTTCCATGTAAATTTTAGGATTATTTGTTCTATTTCTGAGAAGAATATCATTGGTATTTTTATAGGGATTTCAATGAATCCATGAGATTGCTTTGAGTACTATGGTCATTACAACAATGAGCATGATATATCCTTTCATTTGTTTGTGTCCTTTTTAATTACTTTTTTAAATGTCTTACAGTTTTCAGAGTACAGGTCTTTTATCTCCTTGGTTAAATTTATTCCTGGGCATTTTATTATTTTTGATGCAATCGTAAATGAGATGTGACCGATTGTTTTTGATGGAGTGATCATATAATGAAAACGATGAGAGCATAGATAAAAGACATCTAACAAGAGCCAAATTTATATACATATAGATATAAACGTAGCTATAGATCAAACATATAACTATATCTATATCCCTATTCTCCCTATATCTCTCTCTATATATGTATGTATTTATATATATATATATATAGGCATAAATAAAGATAAAATATAGAGATAGAGATATATAGAGATATGTAGATAGAGGATAGAGATATAAATAGCTATATTTAGACAGATATCTATATTTATATCTTTATATCACTCCATCTAAAACAATTGGTCGAATCTCATTTACAATTGCAATATATCTATATTTACATTTTATGTTTACATATGTCTATATATATAGCTATATATATGTATATATATACATATATATACACACACACATACTTAAATATGATAATACTGCACCTGATATTGAATATTAAATGAGTGAAGCTGAGCAAGTAAATACATGAAAAAAGGAAATCCTCAGGAAAGGAAACTGCATGTTTTTAAGCAGGGGAAATAATTCATTTGTGCTTTAGATCAATTGCTATGGTAATGTGGAGAAAAGAAAAGATAATGCTGAAGAAAGGAGATCATGTAAGGGGTGTTTTACAAATTATAGTGACTATATGTAAAACAGCTTAAACATAGCAGGGGTTTGACAAAACAATAGTCTGCAAGCCTGGGAACTGAAGGACTCTCTCATTTACCCTTGTGTGTCTGGTACAAAGCATAGAAACTGGCACACAGCAGTCACCGGCAAAATGGCTGGTGATAATAGATGTAATATCTGCAGCACAAAATCGAGCAGCTGTCAGGCTTTCATTATTTCTTGACCTAATCATGTAGTCCTAAGATGATAGAATAAAGCAGAGAGAGGCTTAGAGGTGTACATTTTAGATAGGGCCAAGAGAAAGCTCACTGAGACAGTTCCCTTGAAGGAACTTAGGAATGTAGCCATGTGGATATGAAGGGTGAAGTATGGAGAGCATTCTTGGTAAAAGGAGCAGCAAGTGCCAAGGCTCAGAGAGAGAACGTGTCTGGCAACTCTGAGAATGGCAAGTAGACTGTATATACCTCCAGATCAAGGTGATGGGACGTGTGAGAGAGTGAACAGGGACTCGGGGAAAGTAGTGCTGTTGGGAGACGTCAGGTTTCAGTGATGGCAAGGAGGTGAAGGGAATTTTCATGGAAGTGATTGAGGAAAAAGTTGATTCTGCTGAAACTTGACTCTGAGTTTCGGAAGGCACAGGGAAATGGTTTCAGTAAATGGCATCTGAGTAAGATAAGTGAGAGAACAAGCACTGTAAAGTCCTTTAAAAATTAGAGTCCAGAGGATGGGGGATGATCTTAAAGTCCAAGTCCTGTAACGGTGACTTTCCTTAACAGGGGCCTGGGCTCTGATGAGCTTACTCCTCACTGTCACATTCAGACACTAATGCAGAATCTGTGCTAGTTGAGGGAGGGAGGAAAAGAGAGGGACGACCCCCTTGCCTCTGTCAGCATCTCAAGTGCTGCCAAAAGCATTATGGAGTTCGTACTTTTCACAAAGAAATCTAAGGAAAAACAAAAGGACAATAGACATCACATCAAACCCAGCCTGTATTAAATGGTATGACCAGTATTGCCATGTTGGATGAGAGCCAGAGCTGACAGAATTTACTGAAAGACGGACTTTATAGTCAGAGAAAATTTAGTACAAGCCAACCAATCAAGCTCTCTTTGAATTCTCAAAAGAGGACTGAGTTTGTAAAGTGAGAGGTCGTTGCATATCTTGCGCAGGTAATCTCTACTGGGAATGTAGGTCAATCTCAGTTAATTATTTTTAAGAGCTTATAAGGGAATTGCCATCATATTTTAGCAATCTGATTAATTGTTGAGAAATGTGTTTTAAATCCCTGTAGAAAATTGTTTTATTTTAAGACAGATTGAAAATTATGTTTTTGGAATAAAGTGGGTTTTTATTCCTCAAGCAAATCTTAGACTTTTGTTTTGGGAATTACACATTATCTGGTATGACTTAGGTTTTAGACATATGATTTGAAAGCTTTAGTCATCAGATTACTTATGTTCATTTCCTATCTTCGTTCTTTAAAATAATGGGTCTATCTTATTCCACAATGTATGAAGATTGTCTCAGGAATTAGTACTTTTGTTTTGTTTTTGTTTAAATTACAACTATTTTTTGGTAAGCAGTTCAAGGCTGATGAGGATAACATAAAGCCAGAACTCTAAAAAGCAGCTTCAATAAGTAAAAGAAAACAAAACTAAGTCTCTAGAAAAGGTTAATAATTCTTGTCTGTAAGTTGTTCATCATACATGTATGCTCATGTACGTTAGTTGGCTTTGAGTGGCTTAATCACTGCAACCCTTTGAATGAGAAACTATCTTCTTGCTTTTAGAAACTTGGTCGGAACACTACACTGCACTCTGCACTATTCTTGGATGAGGAAAATCTTAGTCCGGAGGTTATCAGCCCTGTGCATTAAGACTCTTTACATGTTATTTGACTTTGTCTCTGATCTTAAACCTGGTGGGTTGAGGAAAGGAATGAGCCAAATAGATAATTACTGCATTTTTATTTAACTCAGGCACTGTACTATCTACTTTCCATGCATTATCTCAAGCAATCAACCAGCATAGACAGCATGATTCTAGAATCTATGTTCTTAGCCCCTAAGTTTGGTTTCCCCAATATTATTCATTTACATGGCATCACTTCGATCTATGCTATCAACACAAAATACCTGTGATTTTATTTTAAAATTTGGTGTTTTTCTTTATATTGATTCAGTATTAAAATCACATCTTTCACATCAGCAAGGATGTCAATAAAATCAATAGTTTAATATATTAATGATGGTTCTTGATAAATGTTAAAATAAATTGAATGACTATTTTAAATAAATTTATTCAATAAATATAAATTACTAAATGATTAAATAAAATATGTTCCCTCATGTATCACCTACAATTACCTCTCGAGTCACCAGTATCACATATACCACAATTTGGGAAATATCACTGTGCTATTCTGCTCCTGCCCTAAGGGTATAGCTTGGAGCCATAGGACGGAGGACATGGGATATACAGATTTTTTTTGCAACAGATTTCAAAAGAATTTGAATCACAGAGGATACTTAAAATGATCCATTAGTCGTCGAAACATATCAAAACATGCGTACGGATTTATGTTGTTTTCCATTGTTTTTAATTTCTATTTTATGTGTTTTACAGCACGTATAATATATAAAGAGTTATATATCATTTATAAGTATGCGATAGAGAGAAGTATAATCAAAATCCATTTTGCTAACGGGGTAAAATTGAGAAATATAAAGTCTCTTACTTAGTACGCAGGGAATTCTACTGTCTCCCTTCTTCCTCCACACTATGTCTAGCTTCATAGCTTTTGCTTCGAAAGAGAAGGATCTGGATGAACGTTGTCATCTCTTTATTGGTTTTTGAAAAAAATTCATAATCCTTAGTACTAGTAGATATTCAGGAATAAGGCATTTTTATATGGCAATAAAACATTTTATTCAAAATTTTATTGTATAATTATATTATATAATCTGAAAAAGAAAGCTATTAAGAATCCAGAATTTTGTAATTTTGAAATTCCAGAAACTCAGAAAATAAAGTATAGTTAGAGGAAAAGATGGTACCCATTCTACATATACACTCTGAAATCATTATTGAGACTGTTGGTAAGAAGAAAAAGTTCAAGTGAATATTAGTGCATGGGATGACAAAAATGGAAAGAATTAACATACCACCATTCTTAAATATTTTAATGAATAAAAATTTTACCGGTCAGAGGATATAAATTCTTTGGGATTAGGGACTCTGTGGTTTAAAAAGCATATGAATGCATATGCATATAAAGCGCCAACAGCTACTCAGTAAAATTCTTCTCAAATGTAAACTATTCATGTTCAGAACTGGCTGCAGGAACACACATCAATATGTCTAAAGAGAATCACGACCATTTGAAACTGTTCCTAGCTTGAGGCTGTTTTTGGACATTTTCTGCAACTCAGATGAGGAAAGTTGCTTTGACTATTTTTAGGCTAGAAGTATCAATAAGGTCATTTTAAAGACATTAGTCTAAGTTTCTGTAATTTATTCATAAATTCACAATGTGGTTATTGATATTACATATTCATTTACTTTATTTTCTTATTTGTGCCTGTATGACCCTCAGAAGACTCTCAATGTCTATTCTGGTTCATAATCACAGCTAAGCAGATGACCATAATACTTCAGTCACAAAGGGACTTTGCCCAAGATTGGAAGTTTCTGCTCTTTCTTTGAAGCAGTTTGAATAACAACTACATTTTCCATTGTAGCTATACAATGTATTTAGGAAAACTTACTTGGACACATTTGGGAGTTAAAGCAAGTGTTACATTACTGAGCCTAAGAGATCAGTGACCATGGAAGAGAGGGCACTGGTGGGAATTCAGAAATCGGAGAAGTAAATTAGATGTTAGCCAGGGGCTGAGGGGTGGGGGAAATAGGGAGAACTTGGTCAAAGGGTATAGTCTTTCAGTAACAAAATGAACAGGTTCCAAAGATCTAATTGATGGCATAGTAACTATAGTTAGTCATGCCGAATTGTGTACTTGAAATTTGCTAAGAAAATAGAGCTTAAGCAGTCTCACATATACACACACAGGTAACTGTGAGGTGGTGGATGTGTTAATTAATTTGATTGTGGTGGTCATTTCACAGTATATATGTAGATCAAATCATCAGGACGTACACTTTAAATACATACGATTTTATTTGTCAATTGTATTTTTTAAAAAAACAAGGAGGAAAATTAGAAAGAGATTGACATCAGAAGTGTGGATTTTCATTTGCAGTTTGTCCGTGTTACTTCCAGCTTTGTGGAAGTGTATGGCCCCATTGATATTCACAACATTACATCTGAGCAACTAAGGTCCTTAATTGCTTTGCAGTTTGCCACAAGCAGTGAAGGCTTTAGTAAACAAGGCCCCGGAAAATTTGCTATGGTATGGTCTGCATTTTTATTGCCCCTTTATTTTGATTAGTTAAATCCATTTTACAGTTGATACAGTTAATGGGACTAATTCTCTTGATAATTAGTGTAAATCGCTCACTTTTAAAGTTACATATCTTAAACAAAATCATAGTAAATAAACAAGTTACTCTGGGTAGCCAAGGTTCATTTAGTAAATTGCATCTTATAGCATGCTAACTGATTTTATAGTAGACTCAAATAGTCTAATGAGAAGAAGTTACCTTTTTAATTTCCCACCTTAAAAAAAATTAAATATACCATATTTACATACTTACCAAAGCTATGGAGAATAATAAATAATTAGTATAGGTTCCATGAACAAGAATTTCATATAAACTTATGTTCCAATATGAAGATTTATGCCATATTGATCAGTAACTATTAAACTGTATATCTTTAATCATTTTATATATGACTAAAGGCAATACAGTTTTAATGAGTACAATATAAGGCTTCCCTGAATTTGCTTTTTTTAAATAAAAAAGTTTATTTTAGAATAATTTTACATTTACAGAAAAATTACGACGACTGTACAGAGAGTTCCCATAAAGCTAGCACCCATTCTCCCTATTCTTTTTGTTTTTAAATACCTACAGCACCTGGTATTCCCAGGTGGTCTCCCATCCAAGTACCAGGCTCGACACTGCTTAGCTTTCATCGCTATTCATGGCATGTTGCACTAGTGTGGTACATTTGTCATAATGAATGAACTGAAATTGATACATTATTATTCATTAAAAGTCCAAACTTTTTATTTCCTTAGTTTTTACCTAATGTTATTTTTTGATTCTAGAATCCCATCCAGAATGCCACATCCCACTTTATTTAGTCATCGTGACTCCTTAGGTTCTTGTTATAGTTCCTGAGTTTATTCCTTAATTTTTTGATCTTAAAGAAATTATTCATGTTCACAAAAATTGTTCTGGATAAGAGCACCCTATTGATTTATAATTTTTTTCTGATGACATGAGATAAAAATAATTCATATCTGAAAGCACACTTTTAAAAACTAATAACACATGTGCATTTATTACTGGCTTTGTGAATCTCCTGAAGATGATGTATATTAATAATTCCTACTCCATTTGGGCAAACCTTTGGTTTATATAGTCTTTTCAGTGGAATACCTGCAAAATACATGTGGGAGATATCCTTTGATAATTACTCTAACATTCCTACTATAAATTCCATTAAGTATATCTTTAGGATAATTATCAGACGACTTTAATAAAAATAATATTTTAAAAGGTAGCATTTAATACAAAACAAAACTGATTTTTACATTAATAACCCCCAGAATATTGGCACAAAGATCTGTAATAGTTCGCTGCCTGAACGTTGGGGCTCATGTTAGAATTTTAATTGGATGGTAGAATATTTGAAACAGAAGTCTCAGTTAAGGTATGCAGTAAACATCAACAATTAGTTTGAAAAGCCAAGTAAGACCTCAGATTTAAGAGATCTAAAAAGGGGTCAAAGAAGGAGTTTAGGAAAATCCTACACTAATTATTCTGTATATAATTAGATCAGTCAATTTGATTTTGATAAAGATACTGGGTCAAGTCAATGAGAATTGAATGTTTTTAACAGATAATATTGCTAGGACAACTGGATAACTTTATTAGCTGAGGAAAAGAATAGAAAATACAAGAAACCTCGATACCTGCTTCACTCTGTACAAAAAAAAAAAAAAAATCTGATCATAGATCATGTAAAACTCAGACCCATAAAATTCTTAAAAAAAAAAAAGAGAGAGAAGATAATAGCTTTGTGTTTTGGGGTAGAAAAATGACATACTTAATTGGGCAGAAAAATCACTAACCATGAAGGAAAATAACTGGTAAATGAAGTGCCATCAAAATTAAAATTTCCCTTTCATTAAAGGATATCATTAGGAAAATGCAGTCTATAGCACAGAAAAATTATTTGCAGTAAATATGTCTATCAACAGTCTGTTTCCCAAATATATATAGAACTTAAAAAAAAAATTAACAGTGCAATGAGGAATCCAATACAACATGCCAAAAGACTTGAATAGGTACTTCAAATGTCCAGTAAGCACTCAGAAAAAGTTTTCATCATTAGCCGTCTGAGACATGCAAATTAAAGCCACTGTGCATTGCACACATGGTAGAATGGCTAAAATAGAAAGGCTGAGAAACAAAACAAAGAAAATGCGAGAAAGACATGTAGGGCTAAGCATTTCAGAGATCTCTGTTGGAGTAAAATGGTAAAACCACTTTGAGAAATATTTGGCAGCTTCTCATGAACTTAAGTATACATCAGCCCCATTACCCACCAGCATCTTTCCAAGAGAAGTGAAACTGTATGTCCAAAAAACAGAGTTAGGCATAATAGTCAAAACCAAACCATCTACAATGGCATTGGCAGGGGAATGGATAACCAAATAGTGTTTTATCTGAATACATAATATTACATATTAATTCTTCCCATCTCCACAGAAGGAATAATTTCCCTGCACACTCACTATCAAAGTTATGCTGGATGATCCTTAGAAATACCTACTGGAAACCTATTCTTTACAAATCAGATTTGCTTACTCATTTTATTCAATTTTTAACTTAAATTACATCAAAACACAAGGAACTGTTTTAAACAGCATTTTCCTATAAATATTGGTAACAGTTTTTGTTAGTTTTTCTGTGGTAATTAGATTACAACATATGCGTGGTCAGTCGCGCTCCCTATCCCGCTGTTCCCCGCTTGCAGTCTGTGTGAGGATGCAACTTTGAGAGACTTCCCATGAAAACCAGTTATTCCACTTGCCTCTTGAATGTTGCAGTATCCATAGCATAACCATCTGCAATCACAGCCTGTGAAACAATTGCTTTATTCCATCAAATGTGTGTGGACTCTGACCTCCCTGCTAGCCATTGTGTTACTGGGAACCCTGATTATATCAATAAGACAGTGCACATCTGCATGAACTTAGGAAAGGGAGTAAAAGGACATGAACTAAACTGCAAATGCTGGTACCTTGGGGTGAGAGAGGAGCTGTGCAGGAATGAGGCATCAGGGAATAGAAGCGCAGAGTAAGAGGACAGACTCAATTTCCCTTATTATATAATTTACTAGAAAAGATAAAGGCCAGTTTGTTTTTTTATTTTGATTTTTTTGTGCCTTTACCATCTTTGCTGAGAAGTCTTCCTCAACTTATCCTCTTAAGTGGGACCTGTATTTCGCCTGTGATAGTTGGGATTATTTTTTGGCAAATGTCCGTTTCCTCTCCATCTTACTATGTGTAGAATATATGCTTCTTTAATTCTTAATGTTGAGTTTGTTCATATGACTTGGTTTGGTTGAAGGAATGAGAATGCAGGGGCCTTATATGCGGTGGCTCAGTTGACCTCGGCCGTGATTCGAAGAGCATGCTATAGATAACCCTTTCTCGCCAGCTTGGACACCAGCAAAACAGGTGGAAAGATCTCAGATTCAACCTGTAGCCTGGAGCTGAAGCCCACCCATATCTACAGCCCGAAGGGAGCATAGCGCAGCTGAGTCCAGACTAATTACAATCAACCTGTAGACCACGTACGTGAGCACAGACGCTTTTTGCTGTGAACCATTGGATTTAAGTGTGCTCACTTATGCAGTGCTATGTGAAAATAGTTGACAACTACATTCTGAAAGACACTGTCCAAAGTACTCCATATTTCCCATACCCATTTTTTTCTGATGTTGAAATAACATAGTGCATGTAAAAACATATGTGACAAAATATATATATATAGTGAAGTAGTGTTTTTACCATAATTTTGGATACAACATTCATTCTGCTTTTTCGGGCTGCTACAGACATAGAAACTTCATGAAACATCCTTTTCTTTTCCTATCGTTTTAGTCATTTAGTCATTTTCTAATTGCCTTCAAGTTGCTCTTTTATAGCTCAGAGTTCTGGAACACTCACTGCCTCCTAGGTCGCAATGTTTAGCTCTCTCGTTACGACACTCAACTTTGGGCAAATTAAGCGACCATGTTGATGGTCCAGCCAGTGTCTGTGACTGCCTTCTCAACTCTATTAACCTTTATCTCCAATTTAGACGGATACTGTCACCAACTTGACTGTGACAGTTTTGAAGTCTTGAACTCAAAAATTTATATCTCAGACCACCCTTTCCCCCTTTCTAAATTTGTGCTTCATGATAATTTGTTCATTCAAATAGAATTCATGTACTGTTTTATGCAAAGTGTCGAAAGAGATTAACTTCATAACTAGTACGTACTCATTACCTTTTTATTGTTCATTTCTAACTCACTCCGCTAACTGGTACCTGAAAACCGATACATTTTTTTAGTCCTACTGCTCCAGTAATGGCATGCCTGTATTCTCTAAGGTGGTGTACCCTGAGGACAGACGGTGTTAGCACCACCACAGACACTTTGCCTAAGAATTGCTTCAAAATGACTTCAAAACTGCATCGCAATGCCTCACATACAGTAGACGTTTAATAAAGATGTATTATTTACATACCATATCCAAGGAATCTGTCTAATAGGATGGTTTCTGGTATTGTCAACTAAACATGAAATATTTCAAATTATTTAAAAGGAAAAATAGTACTCACTTTCATAAATCTGATGACACTGATTTCAGGTCACAGTTTCAGAAATAAAATATCTCATCATGTTTTCTAGTTGTAGAAATAAATTCTGTGGTTTTAGTATTTCATCTTGGTCAAAAATTGATGGTGTGTGAGAGAATTACAGCTCCAGAAGAATTGATTATCACCAGACAGACATATTAACAGAGACAAAATGATCTGTTCACCAACTCTACTGTCTCCATCAGTGACCTTTGAGGAAAGGCAAAATAGCAGGATATTTTTTCTATCTTTCTAAGTTGTCCTTTTTATCTCCAAGTTGAGGCAATACTGTAAAAAATATCACGGTACATATTAAAATGATCCTTAGATGACAAGGAAAGCCATTTATTTTCAATGCATAAGTTAATCAGAAGATCAAAATATTTTTTTTTCCCTTTAGACTTAGTGCCAGTCTTGCTTGTCAGTATGACATTCTTACAGAGAAGAGAGGTTAGGTCATTTTAAAAATAGTAAATATATGCATGAAATATGCTTTCTCATGTATACATGCATACCTATGAAAGAACATTATTCAGTAGAAACTTTACCCACTTTTGAATTAGATAAAAATTAGGACGGACCTTGTTTGTGTTAAAATGCTAAGTTCTAGTGTATGGTATGTATGCCCTTCCTTGACGATTCGGATGTTCCCTCACTAAGCATTTCTGTGGCCTCTCCTACAACTCTCTACACTTATAGATTCCCCTGTGTTACATAAGAAAAAAATGTTAAGGTTGTATATAAAAGACTCTGTAGAGTCTTTTGTTCTGAGTCTCTGCTGTATTTAACATAGAGCTGGGTGTGGTGTCCATCCTGAGAAGGACTTACTAATAATATATCTGTTCTTCCTAAGTAGAGAACTGCAAAACGTTAGGAATTTTTAGTGCCTGGAAACTGGAAACATAGCTTTACTAAATAATGTCATAGCCAATTCAAGCTGCCAATGTTAGAGCAGTATCTATCCATATGACCTCATTTAGTCAATTCAGTTAAAACATCAAGTAAGAAACTCAGTGACAAAACTCAAACACACCAGAGACTGCTGATTGCTTTCTTTTCAATTTTTTTTCTTGAAACTGAGGCATCGTGTAGACATAAATTATTTTCTGTTTCTTTTATGCATTCCTATTATATCTTTGGCTTAGCAAGTATATGAATATATGCATTCTTATGTTCAAATAAGATTTATAACTGGGGAATTACATTTACAGAAAATTATACCTTCACCTCTTCGGGCATTGAAAAAAATGTGAAAGAAAGAGTTATAAATTGCCATCTGAAGTAATAAAGAAAAACCTCTTTCTGACTATATTACAATTTGTGACAATAACAATATTATTGTATGTCAGAAATGTTTCTATTGGCAAGGATAATATCTCACCCCAAATTCTCTTGAGGAAAGCTGTAAACTCTCTATTAACTTGAGAAACTTTTTCACTGAAACTAAATTAGAGTAATAAACATATTACCATTTACCTTAAGTTCATAAGTTCAAATTTCCCTTGCTGGTTTCGATTGGATTTGAAAATTTAGTGAATGTTATACAACCTCAACAGAAAAATCTTTAGTTGTAGTTTTATAAGTTTTTAACTTTTAAGATTTTATAAATATAATAAACATATAAAATATTTTTAAAATTCAAAAAATTTAGAGGGAAATGTAAAGAAGCATAATTCTACTTTCTAAAGATAACCATGTTCATATATTTCTGTCCAATTATTTACAAAATTAATTTTATTCATGTTTTTTACTCACTATTAATAAGCATTTTTATAATACTAAAACTCTTCCAAATATTTAATGAGTACATAATGTCCTACTATATGGATGCAATATATTTCATTAAAAATTTCCCTTATTTTTGTACATTTTGTTAATTTACTAACTGCAATGTTATAAACGCTAATGTTATAAACAACCGAGATGGTTAGAGGTATAATTCTGGTTTTGATTTATGGATGAATAATATGATTATATTTTACTTATTCCTTTTATAAAATCAAAATTATGTATTTATACAGAGAATCACATAGTTCTAGAAATTGTATTCTCAGTTTTCCGAAATTTCAAAATAACGTGCCTCGGTAGGTGTATATTTTTTTCTAGTATGTAAAGTAATATGTGTCCTTTCTTAACACACGCATTAGCTCTGGAAAAATGTTTTATTTAATTGGTGATTTCCTTCTCTTCTTTTATTCTGTTTTCTCTCTTTCTGGAACTCTTTATTGGCTAGTAATCTAAGTTTTCTTACCTTTACTCCTGTATTTTCTTTCTCACTTCCTTTTTTTCTTTTGTTTGTTTGTTTGTTTCTTTTTTTTTTTTTTTTACTCATTTTTCTGGAAGATTTCCTCACCTGTAGGTTTTGAACCTTTTACCGAATTTTTCATTTCAGCTATCATATATTTAATTTCTAAGAGAACTATATTTGTTCTTTTCAAAATAGTATTTCGTTCTTGTTTCAAGATGATATTCCTGCTATCATCTCTCTGAGATAACATTTTCTTTGCCATGAATTTATCTGTTCATTATCTTGGGGGTTACTTCTTGAGGAGTTACTTGGTTTGATGCCATTGTATTTTTTCCACTAGAGTTAAAAGTTGCGATGTATTTATCCCAATGTCGTGTGAGGTTAGGCAATCTAGGGAAACATGCTGGGGGTTTTAACGTTCATTACACATATTTTCCATGCTTCTTTATCTGATGTAAACAACCTAGAAACCTCTATTTTGTACTTCTTTAGAGAGAAAGGTTCCAATCTCTTCGGAAAAGTTGGTAGTTAGGTGATGAGAGACAATTGTTAAGACCATTTAGAGGTGAGGTAGCGTTCCGAGAATGGATGTAATAGCTTTGTAAATAAATTTTCAGCCAGTCCTCTTTATTTTAACCCCCCTCCTTTCTAGGTATCTGGATACATCCATTTTTGAGAATTTTGGCTATTTGGCAGCAAAAATCATGTTGGATCTCAGCTTTCTCCACAGTCAGCATTGATTGACTTTTCTCTCATCTTCTAAATTTTTCATCTTACTTTCCAGAATGTTGCTCTTCTCTACTTTACCACTTTCCTTGACCTTGAGGCATTTTTCTTTTTTTAAAAAAAATCCTTTTATTTTTGGTTTCTCTAAAAACAAAATTAATGCCCATGTCCTCTACCTCTACCAAGAAGTCAAAAATGTTAACTATTGATACTTTGTGCCAGTTTTCTTTCCAGAAATGTGCTATTTTACATTCTTTCTAGTGGTATACGAGAGCTATTTTACCTATTTCTCAGTATCCTTGTCAGCAGTATTATAATTTTTTCTTAATATTGTCAATTTGATAGGCACTGAAATGGCATAATTTAAATATAGAAAAACTGCAAAAAAAAAAAAGTCTAATCTAAACTCTTCACTATAGAGACAGTGATAATAAGTACTCCATAAATAAGTGAAAGAATGAGGGTGACTGAGGACCAGAGATATTTAGTAATTCTGAGTAACTCATAGACGATCGATGGACTTTGGTATGACTACAGCTGATTAGACTTCCACTTTATTCTATGGTCTAATGAAGAAGGGATTTCATAGGTAGAATAATATGAATCTTAAACCTGAATGGGGAAAATTACAATATAGTTTCACTATATTGTAGTTTTAATATTATTTGTGATATTATCACCAAAATGAACCATATACTATATATATTTATATAAATTTCCATTGTGGATTCTTTGAAATTCTTAGTACTTTACTTAGTACTTTAAAGTTACAGAATGTACAGCATGGTGATAATCGTTTATAATTCTATATTATATATTTGTAAAGTGCTAAGAGAATAAATCTTAAGTTCTCGTCACAAGAAAAAAGTGTAACTAAGGTGATGGATGTTAACTAAACTTACTGTGGTAATTATTTTTAATATATATATATCAAATCAATATGTTTTACATCTTAAACTAATGTTATATGTCAATTGTATTTCAATACAACTGGAAAAATTACAGTAGTTATTAGTTCATACACTAGATCTCTTTATTTAATGGGCTAACAAATTCCATATATTCTTTGTTATAAATTTATTTTAAAAGCATCTTGCTAAACAGTTCCATATTATTTTCATCACAATCCTATGTGTTTTTTTCTATGCATTTAAACTAACACAAGAAATAAGAAATTTTACATAGATGAAAGAAGTTCTCTTTGGAAAAATAAGCAGTGGATAAAATTTTAACAAGTGCCCAAATTTTAGGCATGTTGTGGAATAGTTATTTTGCTCAGATAATGTAAAGAAAATTGCTAAATTTTTAAACATTTGACTTTATATCTGTTTTAGTTTATATTGTTTATTTTTTAAAAATTTTTAGTGTATTCTTTTTGTTTTCTAACTATAGTCCCATCTTCTAAAACAAGATATAAAATTAAGAAATACTTTTCAATGCCTCACTTGTTTTGTACATTTTTTTTTGCTAGAGTGGCGAGGAATATTCTAAGGAAAGAATAGAATAATTTGCCGTGCTAATTAGGCCATTGTAGAACTTAATTTGCTGTGCTGTAATCACCATGTTTTTCACACTTGTTCAATGCAAATGTGAAGTAGAAAGAGGAGGACTGTACTGAGGAAAGTAACCAATAGTCAATTAGAAACGTCTGGTAACAAACACAAAGTTTGATGTATAGAGTCAAAGTTTGCTTGGGGGAAAAAAAAAAACGCATCCTCAAATATAGATCTTGACACTAAAATGCATTCCCACGTATTTTTGGTAATTAAAAACAGTAATTCTTTAAAAGACAAGAGATGCAGTTAGACATATCAATTAGACAATATCCAGATAAAAATGATAGAAACTTTGCTTTTATTTTAATACCTTTTTTACTTTCCTTCAAAGTTTAATGAGTGACAAACATTGGGCTGTTGTAATATACACAAAGACAATAAGATCCAAATCCTGATATTAAAATGCTCAGAGTTCTGGTATAGGGAACAGACAAGAAGATTAATAATAAATTTTATTTAATGTGATAAATAAAAGATATGTATATCAAATATATTGTAATCTAAGATAAAGATGAATAAAGTTTTCTCATTTATGGTAGAAAGGAGAATTAACAAAATATTTTCACTTAAAATTATTTGAGATGGTTTACAAGTTGAACATATTACAAAATAGAAAATTTGAGGGAAAAACTAAACAAAACATCTTAACTCAACCAGGAGGTAGGTACCAATGGAGATTAGCTAATTATCACAGTTTTACTTTTTCTGTAGCATAGGACACCAAAGGAAATCTGTTTATTTAAATTAAATTTTTGAAGAATATGCCATGGGATATTTATTTGAAAGATGCTCCTAGAAAATCTAATCTGTGTAAACAATGTTGAGGAAATATAGCATAGAGCATCCCTAGCTTTGAGACTACACATATTAGATTTACTTGAATTTCTACAGTAGTGAAAACTGTACTGTTTGCAGATGACATCTATTAACACCTGAAAAAACAATATTTCATGGAACATACTTTGGAAATACTGGTTCAGTTGTTTTCACTTAATAACACATACAATAAACTCATATGTTTACATGATCACATTTTCCAGATTAATAAATAGTTTTAAATGAAATATCCAGAATGAAGTTTTAAAAACTGGAAAGAAATAGATGAAATAAAAATCTCTAAGGAGACAAGTTAAGATGTCTCTTTTATTGTACAGTTTTGTTTTTATTTTCTGTGATGCAGTCATTCCTCCGTATCCTCATGGGACTGGTTCCCGGTCCCTCTGTGGATGTCCAAATCCACGGGTGCTCAAATTCCTTATTTAAAATGGCATAGTATTGGCATATAACCCATGCACATTCTCCCGTATATTTTAATCATCTCTAGATTACTTATAATACCTAATACAGTGTAAACACTATGTAAATAGTTGTTACACTGTATTGTTTAAAGAATAATGACAAGAAAAAGGTTAGTACAGGTTCAGTAAAGATGCAACCATCATAGACCTCACTGTATAGGACACGTCAGAAATAATATAACACATTTTTTTCTGAATAATTCTGATCCAGAGTAGTTGAATACACGAATACTAAACCACTGAATATGGAGTATTGACTGTATGAGGCACATCAACTAAATTTATTGCCAATTTTAAGATTAGAGAGATGGTACAATTAATAGAAATTATTTTAAATTACTGAGAAGAGTTGGCATTTTGAATGCTAGAAATGTTCACTAAGGTTAATGTAAGAAAATTTAAGACTACTGATTAATTCCTGTACTTTATAATAAAATGTGAGACCACTGACGTAATGCTTATAATTGTTACAAAATTATAAGTGTATCACACATGCAATCCATACATTTATTTGAAAACTTAAAAAACAACTTCCTAATTTTAAATATTTTTTTTCTGAATCAGAGTAGCACAGAGGCTACTAATCAAGATATTTCATGATCGAATACCTTTATAATTAAATAATAAATAGAATCGTAATAAAGATAGAGGAAAACTACTTGTCAATGTGAATGACATTTTTTTATTACAAAAAAAGAAAAAGAAAACCGAGAGGAAAGTATTCAGCCTTAAAAGTATATTCCAAATAATTACATGCATTTTCTTTTCAATAAAGTTCAGATTCTAAACATTTTGAGAAAAAAGAGGAAAAGAAGCTGATTTAAAACTATTGAGTCTTAAGGAAATATTTATTTAATAGAAAATAAAAAGTCATCTACATTTTACAGTTAGGCACCGATTTCCACACAGACAAGACTCCATTCTTTATTGGAAAAGGAGCAATCTTAGCTGAAATTGAACAGAAAACATGGATTCAATCAAAATCACCTCAATCGAACAAATAAAGGCATTAAGACATTGGAGTTCTTTAGAAAAATAGTACTATAATTTGTAGCCAAATAGGAGGTCAAAAGGAAATTACAAACTCTGATAGAGACTGATAGGACTGAAATGAATGATTATTCATTGTATTATCTCCTTAAGAATTTGGTGCCAGAAAGAGAATAATGCAACAGTGATTGCATTTTAAAAAGAAACAAAAATTGAATTTTTGTGTGTGTGTGTGTGATCATAGCTAACATCACCAACTATAGAAGCAGTTAAAAACAAATTAAGAAAGATAAAGATGGATTAAATATTTCATTACATGTGTAATTATAATTATTCCTGTACTAACATAGTATTTTTCATTTTGGTAAGACTTTCTAGTTTTAGCATCAAATGATTTTATATTTTCTTTGAAGGGAATTTAAATTTAAATCATGTATTTATTGAATGTATTTTTAAATTATTGGCAAGTGATAAAATGCATCAGTGTTTCAAGATGTTTAATCAATGTTTTAGTCTATGTTTAAATCATTCCAGACCATGATCAGTTTCTTCTCCTTTTAAATTCGATTGTGTTGCAGGTATTCAATTCTATCTCAAAGTGGTGCTTTGTTGGATATTTTCCCATCCCACTGCGACATTAAGCGAGGCAGGTCATACAAATGACTGCCAACAACTGAAATTGGCATGTATTCTAAGTGGTTATGAAGGAGATTGGCTGGCTTGAAATCCACCTGAGGGGTCTGACAATTTTCAAGCCATTAACTCAAGTCTTCCTCCCATAGAGAAAATCAGAAGATGGTCTCTAAGGCTGTGGCAACAAAACAAAAATACTGTCCAATTATTTTGTAAATTTGGGTTGTATTTCTCCCCTATTTTACTTCTATTCCTTAATTGCATTCCATGGAATAAAAGAGCATGGAACATCTAAAATACACACACACACACACACACACATTCTATTTATGACATTCTTTAAAATACCTCTCCAGAAATTCTCAAAGGATATGTCAACTGGATACTGTGTAATAGTCTGAGACTGGCTTGACTTTTATATTATCATTTACTGATTTGATCTTCAAATACCAGTACCTGAGGTTCTCATTACGCACGTAGTTCTGTGGTGGTCTGAACTGAATTGGCTAATCGACCCGCATCTTCATAGAAACAGAGCTTAGATAAAACTGATCTTTATTTCCTCTGTGATTCTCAGAAATTAGATTACTTGGAAACATCCACCATTATGGTTTAGTTCCTTTCAGCTTATGTCTTCTTTTTGAATTAAAAAACAGGGACATAATTTTCAAATTGGAATAATAATATTACTAGTAACAGTAAAATGAGACTATTGCTATTGTACATTTTGGTCAACCTTTAATTATAAATAATTTAGATCAAGGTTATAGTGTCTACATGATTTCTTTCAATTCATCATTAAAGCTTGTGTTATATTAGGTGAAAAAAATCTCACAAATCACTAGTAATACCATTTCTACAGTTAAACATTTAAAATGTATTAGTAGGAAAGCACTTGGATATATATTACATTTTATTTACTAGTATTTATTGAATGGTCAGTATGTGCCACAGTCTGTGTAAGGCATAGAGGACATAAAGGTAAACCAAACAGGTATTCTTCATAGAACTTATATTTTAATCAAGTAGATAGGCAATAAACAAATACATACTTGTTTTGACATAAATGAATATTTTATAATTTATGCCTAAAGATTGGCAAACATTGACCTATGGAAGAATCCGTACTTTCAGAGGTCTCTTGACAGGCAACATAATGATAAATGTCTACAAATATGGTGAACATGCAAAGATAACTCTTTTTCTCTTGAAGCCCCAGTCACCTCTAAAATTTTGTTTTGTAATTGAAAAGGAATAATAGGAGTATCATTGCATTTTATATGGCATTTATTGAAAGCATTTATATTGTTAGAGACTACTCAAAATATTGAAACAATCCAAAACATGTATGCTCCTTTAATACTCATAGCAGCCTATAAACTCTTTTATAGGTAAGAATTCTGAGGTATAGAAAGAATGTGTAATTTACCTAAAATTGCAGAGCTGTTAAGTGAGAATAGGTCTATAGGATTCCAGATATTGTAAGCAGTATATTTAATTCTTTATCTGTTACTACAATTAAGAATCTATTGAATAAATGTAACTGCAGGAGGAAAATCTAACACTACCAGAGTTAGAAAAAATAAAGTAAAATAAATGGTTCCAGGAAAATATGCTTTAAAGTTTAAGATTTTTTTCAGAAGTAACTGGAAAGGATGAAAATGATTTTAAATATAGATATATCTAAATGATAACTATGGGAAAGCGGAGTTACTGGTGAATGCCCAGAAGTTATCAACTCTAGAATTCACAAAGAAGTAAGGAAAGAGGGATTTAACTTATTATAGATTCATGACTGTAAAGCCTCCTTATGAAAGAACAGAGGACAGAGAATGGAAGCCAAACGCAAAACTACAAAGAAGATGTAGCCTATATAGAGCAGGTGTTAACATTTTTAATAATACAATTTGGGTACTTGTATCATAGATAATATTTGTTAAAAATCACACAGAACATGTCGTGGAATTTATTTCCTGCCCAACAGGGGAATCCAATTTCAGTTAGTACGCAATCCGAAATATATTATTACTGCCTCAAAGCAAACCGGATTCATCATCCTTCTTATTACCACACTGGTAATTGAGCAAACTGCTGATCAGGCAGAATACAAAGGCAAGTAGCCAGAGAACAAAGAATACGTATTAGAAAAAGACAAAAAGTATCAGTAACAATTAAGTAAAGAGCATATTCCCTAGTAATACGGCAGATGTTTTGAATATGTGATTGAGAGATAATTCTTAGTAATGAAATCAAGTATATCTTCAAAACATATCTATATACAGGTAACATAAATATATACCTTTAACTTGGTATGTTTTCAGAACTAAATACTCATATTTTTATTTGTGGAGCCTCAGGCAATATAACAAGTACTCAGCTAGGTGTTAAAAATAAAAATGGTATTAGGCTAAGTGAAATAAGTCAGGCAGAGAAAGACAAATACCTCATGGTTTCACTTATATATGTTGAATATAAAAACAAAACAAGAACAGCCTCATAGAAACAGAGAAAGTTATCAGAAGGAAGTGAGTGGGAGGATGGGTGAAAAGAGGAAGGGGAATATAGTCAGTGATATTATGAGTTTGCACGGTACAGGTGATTACTAGAACTAGAATTAGTGGATTGATCACACATTGTAAGCTGTAAAAATGTTGAATTGCACTGAAACTAATGTAACCAATGTAAGATTGTATACCAACTATAGTTATATACTTAAATTAGAAAAATTAAATATGAAAACAAAAATAAATAAATAAATAGAAGAATAAAAGACCAAATCCCAGTCCTCAAACTAGAAAAGAGAAGTGGTTAACATATGTTGTCTGGGAGATCTGTTCTGGTCATGATGGAGTAACTGGTATTAAACCAGCTGTTCTGAGCAGCAAGAAAACTAGAGAGTATATATAAAATAAACATTTTTATGTATTGAAAAAAAGATATCATAAGCCTGTGTCCCATGAGAAAAAAGGAAAATGAGGCGAATCATATAGTCATCTTCCCGTGTATGTGGTGCTGAGGTGTCGTTAACCTGGGAGCATTTACTGTGTCTCCAGCATGGAAAACAGAGCCCACTCAATCAGAGCCTTGGAAACTTATTAAGTTGGGCATATGAAAGAGTTCAGAAAAGTGATATAGCTGGGTTTGGAGGCGCAGTATAATTAACTCTGCATATGATACCGTGAATCCTGATTTACCTCTAAGAAACACTTATAGACAATGATACACAATTAGGTCAGGCGAAGAATAACCACCCAGAAAAGATTAATTACCAAGGTCTGCAATCTGAAGAACTCATATCTCACAGCATTAAGAGAATTTATGATATAAACAACCTGTGTGTAGAGACCCTGTTGAATATATGTAGCATTCAATAGAGATTTCAGAAGGCCCATAAATTAGGCATAGGTCTAAACCAGTTTTAGAACAAAAGATACTTTCTACTCGTGTTCACAAATCTAAGAAATAAGCCTCAAAACGATCAAGCTAATAAAATATATTAAGTGCTTGCCAAAGCTCAACACTTTTTAAAAGAATAAAATAAAATCCAGATATTCAAAAATATTTATAATGATCAGTATACATATGGTATACATTTCCAGACAAGTAAATAGGCAGAAACTTATATCCCATAACCAGAAGAAAAAATAATTTAATAAAATCAAAACAAATAACAGCAATTATGAAATAAGAAAACACTGACATTAAAACATGTAGATATATGATTAGTTCATATATATGTATATATGAGTTATATATATGGGTCATCTATGATTGATATATGTGAAACAAATCATAGAAAATTCATATAATTAGTGCCTCATATTATGGATTTGGAAAAAAATATGAACATAATGAAGATTATAAGGAGTGCCACAATGGAAATTCTGGGGCCCAAAATTATAAAATTCTAAATAAAACTTAATGGCTGAATAACAGATTAGACAACACCGAAAAAATTATCGGACTAGTAAGTTTTAATGTAGAGCAACAGAAATTATCCAAATTGAAATATGTATGGGAAAATGCTTAAAAAACAAAGCAAAATAATCTCAGTGCTCTGTGGAACAATATCAAATAATCCACCTTTGATTTAGTGAGAAACACATGAGACGATGTGATGAATTGTAATTAAACTTCTGAAAAAATAATAATAAAGAGAAACACAATACAAATAAACCAGAAAGGAAAAGGAGGATAAAATCGCCACATACATTATGTAAAAAAGCCAACTGTAGGGATGACATGTACTTTTAAATTTTATTTTATTTTTACTTAGTTTTTATTTTTAATTTTTTCAAATTTTTATTTTTCAATTAAAATTGACATTCCATATTATTTTATATTAGTTTCAGGTGTACAGAATAGTGGTTAGACATTTATATAATTTACAAAGCAATCCCTCTGATTAGTATCCACTTGGCACTAGACATAGTTATTACAATATTATTGACTTTATTCCCTATGTTGTACTTTATGTCCCTGTAATTATTTCGTAACTACCAATTTGTACTTCTTAATTCCTTCACCTTTTTCACCCGGCTCCCCAAACCCCTTTCTATCTGGTAACCATCATTTGGTTTTTGTACGTATGAGTCTATTTCTGTTTTGTTTGTTCATTATTTTGTTCTTTATATTCCACATATAAATGACAACATATGGTATTTGTCTTATCCTATCTGACTTATTTCACTTATCATAATACTCTCAAGGCCGTTCCATGTTGTCACAAACAGCAAAATTTTATTCTTTTTTTGTTATGGCTGATATTTCATGTGATATCTATGTGTAGTCTATTCATGCACACTTAGGTTGCTTCCATATCTTCACTATTGTGAATAATGCTGCAATGAAAAGGTGCATATACCTCTTCAAATTAGTGTTTTAAATTTCTTTGCATAAATACCCAGAAGTGAAATTGCCGGTCATAACAAAGTTCTGTATTTAATTCCGTAATGGCCGCACTAGTTTGGCATCACACCAGTAATGCACAAGGTTTCTCTTTTCTCCACATCCTCACCAACACTTGTTTGTTAATTTATTGATGACAGCGATATTTCATTGTGGTTTTCATTTTAATTTCTCTGATGATTAGTGACATTGAACATCTTTACATATGCCTATTGGCCATTCGTATGTCCTCTTTGGAGAAGAGTCTATTCAAGTCCTTTGCCTATTCATTTTTATTGGATTGTTTGTGTAGTTTTTGTTGTTTCTTTTATTTATTTATTTATTTATTTATTTATTTATCTATTTATTTATTGGTGCTAAGTTGTGTGAGTTCTTTATAAATTTTGTACATTAACCTCTCATTATATATCTTTGACAAAGATCTGCTGTTTTGTAAGTTGTCTTTTTGTTTTGTTGATAGTTTCTTTTACTGCGAAAAAAGTTTTTAGTTTGATTTGGTACAATTTGTTTATGGTTTCTTTTGTTTCTCTTGCCCAAGAAGATAGAGCTGAAAAAAAAGAGCAATGTCAGAAAGTTTACTGCCTATATTTTCTTCTAGGATTTTTATGGTTTTAGGTCTTACATTCAAGTCTTTTATCCACTTTGAGTTTATTCTTGTCGATGGTATAAGAAGGTGGCCTAGTTTCATTTATTTTTGTATGTATCTGTTCAGTTTTCCCAGCACCTTTTATTGAATGGACTGTCTTTACCCCACTATATATTCTTGCCTCCTTTGTCATAGATTAACTGACCATATAGGTGTGGCTTTATTTCTGGGGTCTCTATTGTGTTCCAAGGATCTATGTGTCTGTTTTTATGCCAGTTCCATAGTGTTTTAGTTACTGTAGCCTCTTATTATAGTAAACCAGGTAGTGCGATATCTCCAACTTTATTCTGCTTTCTTAAGATTGCTGTGGCTATTTGGAATCTTTTGTGGCTCCATATAAATTTTAAGATAATTTGTTCTAGTTTTGTAAAAAAAATGCCTTTGCATTTTGCATTGAATCTATAGATTGCTTTAGGTTATATGGACATTTTAATAAGGTTCATTCTTCCTATTCATCAGCACAGTACGTTCTTCCATTCTTTGTATATTCTTCAATTTCTTTCTTATAATTTTCCAAGTATAGGTCTTTCATCTCCTTGGTTAAGCTGATTTCTAGATTTTTTTTGATGCAGATGTTAATGTGATTATTTTATTAGTTTCTATAAGAGTTTGTTATAGGTGTATAAAAATAGAGTGGATTTTTGAATATTAATTTTATATCCTGCTACTTTACTGAATTCATTCTAATAGTTTTTTGATAGAATCTGTCGGGTTCTCTGTATATAATACCATATTATCTGTAAATAGCAACAGTTTTACTTCTTTTTTTCCAGTTTGGGTGCCTTGTATTTTTTTTTTTTCTTGTCTGATTGCTGTGGCTAGGAATTCCAGTACAGTGTTGAATAAAAGTGATGAATGTGGACATCTTTGTCTTGTTCCTGATCTTAAGGAAAATGCTTTTAGTTTATCTCTGTTGAGTATAATTTTAGTTGTGAGTTTGTCATATGTGGACTTTATCATGTTGCGGTATGTTCCCCCTTTTCCCACTTTGCTGAGTTTTTATTTTGAATAGATGCTGGATTTTGTCAAACACCTTCTCTGCAACTATTGATGTAATCATATATATAATTCTTATCCTTCATTTTGTATGCATAGTGTATCACATTAATTGATTTGTGGATTTCAACCAAACTTGCATTCCTGGAATAAATCCAGTTTGAGCATGGTGTATGATCCTTTTAATGTATTGCTGAATTTGGTATGCTAATATGTTGTTGATGATATTTGCATCTGTAGTCATCCTATTGGCCTATAACTTCTCTTGTGTAATATCTTTGGTTTTGGAATCAGGATAATGTTAGTCTCATAAAACGAGCTTGGAGGCCTTTCTTTCTTTTGAATTTTTTGAAATACTTGAGATGGATGGGTGTTAACTCTTCTTTGAATGTTTGGTAAAATTCATCTGTGAAGCCAACCGGTCCAGGACTTTTGTTTGCTTGCAGTTTTTTGATTAAGGTTTGATTTTGTTAGTAGTAATCGATTGGTTCAAATTTTCTGTTTCTTTTTGATTTCAGTCTTAAAAGACTGTATATATGTTTCTAGGAATGTATCTGTTTCTTATAGATTGATCAATTTGTTGGCATATAATTGTTTGTAGTACTTTCTTCTAAACCTTTGCTTCTGTGGTATAAGTTGTCACTTCTGTTTTATTTCTTATTTTATTTGGGTCCTTTTTCTTGACGAGTCTGGTTAAAGGCTTATCAATTTTGTTTATCATTTCAAAGAACCAACCTTTGGTTTCATTGATCTTTTTGTACTGTGTTTTATTTATTTGTTTGTTTGTTTGTTTATTTTAGTTTGTTAGAATCTATTTTGTTTATTTTTGCTCTAACATCTATTATTTCCTTCCTTCTACTTACTCTTGGCTTTATTTACTGTTATTTTTCTAGTTCCTTTAGGTATAAGTTTAAACTCTTTATATGAGACTTTTCTTGTGTCTTGAAATAGGTCTGTATTGCTACAAATTTCCCTCTTCTGACTGTTTTCTCCATGTGCCATAGATATTGGGTCATTGTATTTTCATTTTCATTTGCCTCAAGGTATTTTTCGATTTGTTCTTTGATCTCATTGTGCACCCATTCATGGTTTAGTAGCATACTATCTAGCAACCATGTGTTCATATGTTTCTCAGTGTTTTTCTTATAATCGATTTCTAGTTTCATACCAGAAAATATGCTTGTTATAATTTTAATCTTCTTAAATTTATTTAGACATGTTTTGTGGCCTAATGGATGGCCTGTTCTGGAGAATGCTTCATATGACTTGAAAAGAATATATATATTCTGCTGCTTTAGGGTGAAATGCTTTATAATGCTAATTAAATCCATCTATTCTAATGTGTCATTTAAAGGTACTCTTTTCTTGTTGATTTTCTGTCTGAAAAACTTATCCTTTGATGTCAATGGGGTGTTAAAGTTCCCTACTATGACTGTATTACTGTCTACCTCTACCTTTATGTCCATCATTATTAGTTTTATGTATTTTACTGCTCCTATATTGGGTGCATATGCATTTAAGATTCTCTTTTTGTCTTTAATCTTTGTCATTTTAACTATGATGTGTCTTGGTGTGGGCTTCTTTGGATTCATCTTGTTTGGGACTCTGTGCTTCTTGGACTTGTATGTCTATTTCCTTCACCAGGTTAGGGAAGTTTTCCAGCATTATTTCTTCAAATTAGTTTTCAATACCTTGCTCTCTTTTCCTTCTGATACTCCTATGATGCAAATGTTATGCTTAATGTATCAGAAGTCTCTTAAACTACCTTCATATTTTTGGATTTTTTTTTTCTGTTTTGACTGGTTGTTTTCTTCTTCCTTGTCTTACAAATTGCTGATTCAGTTCTCTGTTTTATCTAATTTACTGTTGAATCTTTCTATTGTATTATTCATTTTAGTTATTGTATTCTATATTTCTAACTGGTTCTTGTTTATGGCTTCTATGTACTTTTTATACTATTTTTTTGTTGAAGTTCTCACTATGTTCATTGAGCATCCTTAACAACCAGTGTTTTGAACTTAGTATCCGTTTGCCTCCATTTTGTTTAGCTCTTTTGTCCAGCTTTTTTTTCATTTTGGACATGTTTATTTGTCTCCTCATTTTAGCTGCCTCTCTACATTTGTTTCTATGTATTAGGTTGATCTACTACATCTCCCAGTCTTGGCAGGGTGGCCTTATGTAGTAGTTGTCTTGTGAGGACCAGTGGTGCAGTAGTATCTCTGATCACTTGGCCGTAGAGCTCCAGGAGTGTCTGTTGTGTGCATTACATGTGCCCTCCTGTTGTAGTTGACACTTGATTGCTGTCGGCACATCGGTAGGTAGGATTGACCCTCAGGCTGTGACTGTGAGAATTAGCCACAATCACAGCATATAAACTGCTGTTTGGAAGCTAACTCTATGAATCATATTCACCACAGTGGGCTTTGATGCTTGCCGAGACAGTCCTTTGGGTGTGTCGCTTGTGGGGCTAATCAGGTGGTGCTGTGTTGCAGTCTGAAGCTGGCCACTGGTTGCGTTGGTTCTGGGGCCTCTTGGAAGGGGCTTCTGTGTAGGCCAAAGTCAGCTACTTCCTGTGACCAGCCTGGGTTACCTGCTAGGAGCTACAAAGCAAACTGTAGTTGGTTGCTGCCTATGCTGGATTTAGGGGCATGTATGGGAGGCCATGCTAGGAACCAAGGCTCGCTACCACCGGTACTGGACCTGGGGCACCTCACCAAAAGGTCCAGGGCTTGTCCACAGCCTACCAACACCTGCTTGTTGTCTTTAAGGCTCAGCTTATGAAAGAGTTTCAGGTGGTGTGTGAGTCGTGTGAGGCAGGGTCTCAGAAAGTCACCAGGGGAAAGGGTGTTCATCAGGTTAATGAAGATTCAGATCTAGCATCAGTGCTGAGCCTGGAGACATAGAGCACACAAAGGCTAGCTACCACCTACGTGGGGCCTACAGAACCCCAAGAGGTGTCCAGAAAGGCTGCAGCATGGCTAACGCTAGCTGCCCACCATCAAAAGAGCCTCAGGCAGTGAGTGGGAAAATTGAGTGGAGCAGGTCTAAAGGAGTCACCAGGGTGGAGCGAGTGGGGTTCACCAGGCCAATGAAGATTCAGATTTGGCTATGTGCAGGGAGGGCTCAGTACAGGAAAGATCATGCCCACCCAGTGGCTTTAGAGGAGGAAGGCCCTACACAGGGACAATGGCAGCTGTCCCTCCAGCTCTCACTCTGAAGCCACACAACTCAGTCTCTCCCTGTATGTCTCCGATGCCTCCTAAGCAGTCATCTATCCTCTGGAGCCCAGGGTGAGTACCTGGGAATGAGAGAGAATCTGTGTGGGTCCTTTAAGAGGACAACTGGTATTTCAGCAGCCTTTCCTCTCACCTGGATTGATGGACTCCCCACTGATTTTCACAGCCAGGAGTTGTGGGGGCTTCTCTTTCTCGTACTGTTCTCTGAGGTGCGGACCCCAGTGTGGAGCTTTGATTCCTTGCTCCTAGTTTTCTACTTTATCACAAAAGTCACTTCTTATACTTTATAATTATGCACATTCTTTTTGCATTAAACATTGTCTGAAATGAAGCTTGTTACTTGCTCTCTTAAATGTTTTGTATATGCGGAATTTTGCCCAGGTTAACTATAAGTCTTCTAAATGAGTCTCCAGTCCCAGTTTCCTCTAGTCAACAATAAGTGATCTCCCAGGTTTGTAATAAAAACCAATTCATCTTGAACTTATCTAACTGCAACCATTATGAAAAAAGTAGAGAATTTTCTAAATGAAGTCATCCAATGACAAAAAGAATAAACTATTCTATAAATGGACAAAGAGATCTCTTGATGAAGTAGAATAAATCTTTATATTGACATTATGCAAATTTTTAAAAATTCTTTCAGGAATTTATGGTATTAGTCAATTAATAGAACATGTACAAATTTATGACTCGAATAGGAAAGCATGAGGTAAGTGTGCTCAGCCATTTTTAAATATGCCTCAAGTGGAGAAATAAAAATATGCTATGTAGTTTCTGAATACTAATGCTTAGTACTATTTTTCTAGTAAATATCTTTATACTAAAATGTATTTTGGAGTTTATTTTATAGATATTAGTATGATAAGAAAAAAGTAACGTGATATTTTCTTAAGCTTTTCTGTCTTATACTGCACTAGCAACTAAAACAATTAAATGTCACTTTTCTTTATCTTAAACATAATTAGTTCAGGTTTAAGCCAGGTAAAGAGCAATGATTTTAGATCTCCGGGGAAAGAACACATAACCCAGTATCTTTAGTAGAATGTGTTATTTTTCTTCTCATCTCATCAAGTGCCTCTGAGTACACAGAAGTAATGGGAAGTAAGCATGTCTCATTTTCTCCATGATATTTATTGCCCAGACGGTGACATATCTTTCAAACTTTAAACTCTTTATTATTATCAACAGTGTCTTCAACTTCAAAATATTTCTTTGGCAATAGACGATGTGTCACTTAAAACCTTGAGAATTTAGTTGTTTATTTTTGTGACAAAAATAAATTACATGAATAACTTGAGCCCTGCTTGACTCAGTGATTATCTGTCTTTTATGAAGCTTAATGACAATATGATTATTTAGAATATTCTCAAGAATTTTAAATGTCAAGTTTGGAATATTTTTTCTTTGCTCATCTAGCAAACTTTAAATATTATAAATGTCATTGTATTCTGATGCTAATGTAGGGTTCATGTTTAAACAGTAAATAAAGTGCCTCAATTGAAATAGGTATCATTAACCCTGATTACCACTGGTTAAAACAAAACAGAGTCAAACTGATTGCACTGATTCATGTAGGTTTTTACTGATAGAGGAGGGCTGAAATCAGATGTTTGATTATTGGTGAATGTCCATGATTTCAATCAAGTAGCTCACAGACATTACAAGTGCATGTGACATATGTGAGTGACCTCTTGTACCTATGGTAATAAGATGCCAATATTTTCCATTCAGCAAAGAAGTGACCTGATTCAACTAAGCTAGGCAAAATGCCATGGCAACAGCTGACTTCTCATTCTGAGAGTGATTTTACAATCTTGCTGGAAGGCTATCAGCTTTAGGCTTTTCTCTTTCTTTGTTCAAGCTCTCTTCTATCACTGCAAGCGAATGTTAGATGCTCTTCAGAATGTGATAAGGAGCAAGAAGACAGCATATAAATGCATGTAGTACTATTCTCCCATTAGCAGTAGGGAGGGAGAGGAAAAGGAAATGGCAGAGCCAGCCTGTAACAAAAAAAATAAAAAATAAAAGGATTCTGATGAAAAAAATGTCAAGAGGCTCTGGTTTATTAAGTAAAAAACTTTTTATAAGAGGTAAAAATTAAATGTAACAAAGACGATAACACTGATAAAATGATGTCTGGACAATCAGAAAATAAAGCAGATATTTTCTGCTTTATTTGGAAGGGAGAATAAGTGGGGACAAAAACAGTAGAAAAAAAAACAAAAAAAATCTTATTTAAATCTCTTATTAAAGCTATTAAAAACTAAATTAAAGTAGCCTTTAAAAACCAATAGAAATCAAAGGAAAATTTACAAAAACATTTATTTGGAAGATAGCTGGAAAATTGTTTTAAACATAAAGTAGCAGAAACATGACCTAGTAATATTTTGTTATTCCTGATATTATAAATTATGCAATAATTAAAATACATGCCTCAGTCACACAGTAGGTAAATCAGTGATTTAGTTCATTGTTCTAAAATGTATACATTAGCATTAAAGTGTGATTTGTTATGGTACATATAAAAACATCTCAAAAGCTTTTAAATCAGTTATGTGAATGACCCATTTTTTAAATTTATGAGATCATCTGCCAATTGTACTCAAAATTTCATTATTTAAAAGGCTGGTAAAGTATGAAAATAGCATGCTTAGACTTTTGAAGTTTATTTAATATTTGCTTAAATATTTATTTACTCAAGTAGACTCAATAGACTTTCTAGTCATAGTCTTTCAATTAAAGATGAGTAAACAAAGATTCTCTCAATGAGAACTATATTATTATTATTATTATTTGTGTGTGTGTGTGTGTGTGTGTGTGTGTATTTGCACCAATGTAATTAGTCTCTTTTAAGCTAGGATCCACAATTTTTTATCTTTTTCATCTGTATTGTCTTACACAGGTTCTTGAGCCTAGTAAATATTGAATAAATGCAAGTGAATTGATGAAAATTAAGATAAATTGGTCTAGAGTGACATAATTTTACTTTCTAAGGACACATTATTTAGACCAATGATTACGTTTCATATATTCATATCGATGTTCCTGTTATGACTACAAACAATACTCTTTGTGTCAGTGACTTTTGAAAACTCAGAATCTTCATCAACAACAAAAAAGATTTCATGCCAATGTTTCCATCAGAGGTTTGTTTAGTCCTACAGACCAAATTGTACATTAACGGACATCTTAGGAAATCGTGTGGTCCAGATGGTCTCCTGTGACTTCGACAGTGACATCAGTTTCTCTGCCTTGAATTAGGGAGCTCTTATCTTCTAGGACTTTATCAAGCTCTTTCCTAGAATGACACGTGATTCAGCAACAGCAACTTTGTGATCACCCTCATGGTTCACATGGCCTCCACCTGTGAACCAGATATCTCTGTTCTCCACTCCAGTTATGGGAGGAACAGTGTTGTATGAAGATTTGTGTCATGATTCTGTCATTTACCAAAAAGGTGACATTTCTTACAGATTTTTACATCCGATGACTATATTAAATTGACATCGTTGTGTGAAAAAGGGACAAACTCTAAACACATAAGGAGAACGGGGAAAGTGTGTGTAAAAAAACAATCTAAAAAAAGAAAATACATTGTTATTCTTTTTATAAGTTTAAAGTCCTTTTAGTTGAACATTATTTATTCTTCAGAAAATACAGATCAGAGGTTATTTTTATAATATACCCCTATTAAAGTTTGGCTAATTAAATAGTATCTCTGTTTCCTGGCTCAGTCAAATTTATACAGTTGTGTTGAGTCCTTTTCAGTGACCAGTGGTGCTGCATTTTTTTGTTTTTTATCCTAGAAGTACTGTTTAGAAGATGCTCCTAGATAGGGTAGTTCTCTCATTTTCTTTTGATAGTCTGTGAAAATTATTTACAACTTTTTATCTTTCTAAATTTTTCATTCACTTTTCAACAGTAACTTTTAAAAAAATTTCAACCTTTCTGATATATTTGTTAAAACAGAACTGTGTCTTTTCTGGGTATTTCTTTTTGATCCAGTCTCATTATTTCCTGCTTAAATAAGCTTGCTAGATTCTTAATAAGCTTATGGTTTTTACTAAAGAAACCCTTGCAAAATAAAACACAACAAAACCGTTGTTGCTTCAGTTCTTTATAACATTCATTATGTGTGTGTATATGTGTATGTGTGTATGATAGATTTGTGTGTATTTCACAATACCTAGGATGAACTAAAGTATATTTATATTTTATATGTATTACATGTAATATATATAGCCAAATATATATTTAACTAAAATCATACGATAATGAAATTTGTACCCTGACAAAGCAGGCTTTTGTGGCTCTTTTACTAACACAATTTAGTTTCTCCAATTTTTTAAATGTTTCAGTGAATAAAACTGGCTATTTTATCTGTCGTACTCTGAATTCCATGATGTTTTAATATTAACATATTCAAATTTTACCTTAGAATATGTACCAAAGCATGTGGTAAATGAAAATTTGAATACATTCATGCCTATATTGCTATCTGTTTTGCCACACAAAATCAGTCTAATTAGCTGCTATTAAATGCATTATCCTTCATTCTTCCATTCAGTAATATTTATTAAGCACTTTCTACATGCAAACACTTTTATGTGGCATATGCTGTTACAGCATACACATTGAAGACATTTATTATTATAGCCCTTTTTTGAGTTTTATAGTGTTCTTGGCTTCTGCATTTAGTGCTGTTCTATATTTAGATCTGTTTGAAAAGAGGCGATGGTCACTACACAATACAAATTTAGTAGATGTGATTCTTTGGCCTTCAGAAAGGTTCACAAAGATAAATGAAAATAGTGCTATGAAATAAAATTTAAAAAACATGACAAAAGTTTTTTTTTTTATATTTATGAAGACGAATATGCCAGGTATATTCATAGGCAATCAGGAGAGAATGACAATACATTTTCGAAGTAAGTGAAATTGGAGATAATTATTACTATCTATTTCTATGGGTAGAGAAAAAAATCATAAACTCATAGAATTATTTTAGATGATAACTGAATGATTCTCAGAGCCCTGTAATCTTCATTCATCATAAACATGAGGTAACTTCCTATCTAGTAATTTCAAAATTTATGTCTAGATTCCTCCAGTATTTGTTTTTAAACTCTTATAAAATGAATAAATTAATTCAGGATACAGTGACATTACTTAAAGAGACAAAAAAAAATGTTTGCCAGTTTTCATTTATTGGATTTAATGAAATTTAATTTAAAATAATCTATATTTCTCTGACTTTGTTGTTAAAATTAACTTTGGGACTACTATACTTATTTTTTTTCAAATAATTTAAAAAAATTGAAGACTAGCAATGCTAATACTTATGTACATGTATTAGAATAAGATTTATGTTTATGTTGTAAATACTAGATTGGGCTCCCCAAAACTACATTAGCATACATCAGTCCAAAGCAGACAAAGGAGACTGTGATTCCATGCCTCAGAATATGAATGAGTGAGACAAGTAAAAAAATTCTGATACAAAAATCTAAAGGACTGAGGTTAGGGGTGGTGACTAGGAAAACAATAAGAAAATAATGTTTCTTATGTCCAGCTGATAAACATTTGCAATTTCTGCCCATTAATGCGATGTCCAGCCCAACCAATACACAGATATCATTGTGTAGGCAGATTGACTGAATTTAGGATGTTTTAGAAAATGAATTAATTTTTATAATATGCTTCTCAAAACAAAAAGCCATACAGAAAAAGCAAAGGTGTAATTTCTTTTCTTTCTCCATCTGTGGCTAATCTGCCGTTTTTTAACCTCCTTTTTGTTATCAGACAGAATTATGTTTGGCCTGTTGCCCATTTTGTGAGGTAATTTCTCAGTGTACATTTTGAGGTCTCCTTGACTTATTCTTTGAGAGTAATTTTATTACATAGTGTTGCTATCTGGGCAGCCTGCATAGAAACTGTGTTTTTGTTACTCATTTTGACATTTCAACGATACATGATAAATCTTCCTCTCTCGCTCCGTTCTTCCTTCTCTTCCTTTTTTCCTTCCTTCCTTCCATTTTCTCTCTCTCTCTTCCTCCCGACTCTCTTTTCTCCCTCCATCCTCACTGTCCTTTAGATATAGTGCAGAGTTTTTATAATATACATTATCATGCTATTGCTACTAGTTTAATATAATTAATAGTTCTAGGTATTAATGTTAACCAAAAGGGTCAAAAAATTTTTGAGTAAACATTTTTCTGCATAAGAATTAGCACAATCAGAAACTGCTGGTTTTTATAAACTTTATAAACTATTATTTATTTACAGCACACAGAGGACCCATTTTATTATGATGATCAATAAAATTACCAAATATGATTACCTATAAGTTATTAATAACATACATAAAGAAGGAATTTAATGTACATAGTATTTTATAATATACATAATAAAGGAATTTCAGTGGTCAGCTGATATAAGATTCTCATTTCATAAATGAAGAATCTCAGGCTTAGAGGTTGCAAATTCACACAACTGTAATGTTTGCAGACTATAAATACAATCTAGGTCATCAGTCTTCCAATTCTGTGCTCTTCATTACAAATAAATCTACAGATATGTTTATATTCTTGTCTAGCATACTTCATTGGCAGTTAAAGTCATCAATATTTGACTGCACATGGCTGACATAGAATCATCAATTAATTTCTTTTGAATTGAATAATACAAATATTTCCAGATAGCATATTATTGTTACTTTATTTTGTGCTATAGGTATTGTTAATTGAATTTTACATTTTGGGAAACTAAGGCTCAGTATGTAAATAAATTATCAAAAATTACTTAACTGCGAAATGAGGGAATTCTAACTTTGACTTTGAATATTTCTGATTCCCTTGTATTATGAAATACATTTAAAATTTGATCAGAATTTTGTTATATCTTATTTATGTTTGTCATAATGTGAAATAAAATCACATTCAAAATGGGTTTATACTTTAAACTTCAGATTTTATAATGACTTGTTCAATATGTGGGTGCTAATCTGAGATGGGAATATGTGTAATTTGATACAAAGGAAATTTTATTATATGATATTCAAAATTAAATTTAGTTTTTTTAATCTTTCTTAGCATTATCATCACAGGAAGTCATAAAAGCAGTTATTAAGACACCACCCAGAAGAAATCATTAAAATTAAGGAGGCAATAAGTTCTCTTATAATTTAACTATTGAAGTCACATATTCCAAAAACAAAATAATTTTAAATGAAGGTATAATCAATGGGAACTGAGTTCTAGACATCAGTGTTCAATATGAATATGGGAAATACATATTAATCACCCACACATATATTGCTCCGCCCCATACTATTAATTTATGGCGTGGATTTTTTGCATCTATGAAAGGGGAGAAATGACTGAAATCTGCAACTGTAGTCTGCAATAAACATATAAACATTGAACACATTTATTTATAATAAAAGGACACTGTCTTTTTCATTCTTTACTCACTGAAGTGACTAGTTTTAATGGTAATTTTACGTATTATCTAAATTAAGAGAAAAATTTTTTGTGACTAATAGTATTTTACACACACACTCACACACACACACACAGAGAAAACTGATTAAATGATGTTGCTTTGTAAATTGAAAATACGATGTTTCCATTGAAAAGAAAGAGTAAACCTATAAAATAAATAATAGAATGACTTGCAACGCATATTATTGAAAACAAGCCAGCAAGCAGTGAAGGTGACTGTGCATGTACCACAGGGGTTAAAATGGAAGGGCAGAGAATGCACGAGTACGCTGTATGTATGAGCACCGACTGTCCACAGAGACACCCGAGGACAGTGTCTGCCTTTTTGGGAGGAGCACAGGCTCAGGGTGTCAAGAAGGAGACTAACTTTTCTTTGAACTTTTTTAACCACATTCTTGTATTACATTAAAAAAGCTAACATGCAGATTGTCAGTGCTTGTGATCCTTATAAAAGCTCCTCTCGCTTGTCTTCATTCTGCGCCTTGTCAGTGTTTATCAACCTGCCCATGCGTTTTCTGATACTGTAAGTCAATCAAAAATGCTAGGACATCAAATTATAGTAATTTTTTTAAGAGTCCTATGATCTTAATTTTTATGATATTTTTCTTTGAACAAGCCTTATAACTGGACAGTCACTTCCACCTATAATATTATTATAGTAACATAAATATAATTTTAAAAATGTAGCCTCTGAGAATCATTTTAATTTTGCCCAAATTCCTTGTCAGTGCTTGATTTTTTTTCCATTTAATTTCAGGGCAGATATCTCTTAGGATTCAATATAGGAATTTTGATGCCAGCCTTATTTTGGACATCAATCCGAAGGAAGAGTGGTTATGAAAGAAAGAAAGAAAATGTAATAAAGAATTGGAAAACGTAACTAGATTTTATTTTAATAATATTATCTTAGTTATCCTTTACTGTTTGATCTTATTTTGATAATGTTTTCATTATATTACTTATTACTAGCTGATTCTTAAGAAATAAAAATATACTTTTTAATAATTTATTTATTGAAGTAAAAGCAAAATAGTCCCTGTGTAACCTTTTCCGAGCACCCTCCCATATGCCATTTTTTAGGGAAGGGATTCTTGGGCACTTAAAAGGCACTAACCGAATTTGAGATTACTCCTGAGAGAAACTCCTAATCTCTCGGTGGTTGTGTTGTGTTTGCTCTCGTTAGCCCTGTCGCGGGAGCTGGTTTAGTTTCCTTGTGCTGTTGTACTAAATTGTCACAAACTTAGTGACTCACCACAGACGAATTTTCTTATAGTTCTGGAGGTCGGCAGTATGAAATCTGTCCGCATGGGCTAAAGTCAGGGCTTCGACAGGGCCTTTTCCTTTTGGAGGCTCTGGAGGGAGAATAGTTTTCCTTGCCTTTTTTAAAAATTTTATTTATTTATATTTTTGCATGTATAGGTCACCTGCGTTCCTTAGCTCGTATCTCATGTCACTGTAAACTCTAGCTTTTGTTCTCACATCAGCTACTTTCTCTGACTCCTCCCAAGCCCCTCTCATAAGAACTCATGATTTACATTGGGTCCACTAGAATAATCCAGAAGAATCTACTCATCTCAAAATCATTAATTAGTCACTATGAAGTCCTTTGCACCACATGAGGTAACACTCAAAATTTGCGGGGATTAGTTGTAGTGGACATCTTTGCGTTAGCATGGTCAGCCGACCACAGCAGCCTAAGCAGCCACAGGGCCTTGGAAAATGTCTCAGCATGAGCAAGTACTTAATATCTCTTCTTCTTGGAGAGGAGACATGAGAAACTACATCCCCCAATTTATTTTTCAAATGTAAGCTAATTTTGCTATTAGCTCATTGTGCAATTCTGGCTTTCATCTTATCATCTTAGAGAACTCACATCTTAGAGAAAGTGGTAATGGCTAATAAACTGCCTTATTACCTTCTTAAGTCACAACCACCATTTTTATGATACTTTAAAAGCTCATAATCGATTCCTTTATAAATTCCATTGAGTTTTCAACAAGGCCCGAGTTTAATGCTTCCTGTAGCTGCCAATTATACTAAATAAAGAACCTTGATCCAATCCAGCCATCTGATCTTCTCAGCCTGTGCTACATCCAAGTAACTCACCATCATGAGCAAGAACTGCTCATCACCCGTTCTTCATTATGAGAAAATGCAGAATGAGAAGGAAGAGTTCAGATTATTTATTATTATCTTTCAAGCATCAATAGGTTTTCCTGTAGCATGTGCTCATATCTTTCCAAATGTTGTGATATATTAAAAAGCAATAACGATTTCCCACCTTGCAATAAAATTTACAGATTAAAGTACTTTCAATTTAATGTATAGATTAGTTCAAAGATATCCACAAATAAGAGAAACTTCTTCATGTGCATTTCTTATACACACGTGTTTAGATGTTGATTTGAGAATAATTTGAAAGTATGTCTTAATTAATGAATTTTTCTCATGTATATGCTTACTATTGAAGCAAATATATGTTTTTAAATTTGTCATCTTTTTTGCAAATTCTAATTTTAATCATTGATATTTCCTGTGTTATCTATGCGTTTTATATAATCTCTCCTATTTTATTATTTTTTGTTTTATCTTGTTTTAAATTTCAATTTTTACTCTCTTTCTACTCCATAGTGATATATGTATGTATGACATATAATTTATTACTTTTTCTATTAGTGTTATAAGTAGTGTCAAATATAATGTTAAAAGATATGCTTAAAACTACTTTTTTTCCATTTTAATGACAACTTATAATATTCACATCTATATATAGACAGAAACAAATATACATGTAAACATAAATATATATTTATTAAATTATTACTGAAACCCAAAGACACAATGATTTTTAAATGAAAAACTATTAAAGAAATTTCATATAAAAGCTGCTGTTTGTAAAGCACTGTTAACTCAACTTTATATATAGATATATATTACAAAGATAGAGAGTTTAACAAATATTTATATAATTATTACCATAAAATGGAAGATAAATCTTACTCTATATTTTACCTTTGATACAAATAATTTTTCTGTAATTCTGAAAGTTTAGTTTTACTAACTCCAAGGACTATTGGTTTATAATCTTAAAAATATGGATATTTGTAAAGAGAAATTACATATTAGAATGTTGGGTAAACCATGCCATTTTTTTGATTTAAATGTGTAAACTATGCTTAGCGTTAACCCGATTGTAGATATACTGATTTAGTTCTGAAAACAGCATAGATTGTAATAGAAAGAAATATATCTGAAATCTTTACTGTTGGCAAAATCTATTTTGGAATTTAAGTAAGCTTCATAACACAATGAAAAAATATTTTTTCTACACTATTGTAATTCTGTAGTGATAATGAAGGAGTTCTCGTATTTGCTTTTTGCTTAAACTCCATCCCCCAAGTCCTATTTCTCACAACCTCAGTTTACCTCCCCATTTATATAAATGTGATTGCCAGTATTATTTTTTCCTGGTTTATTATTTTTACTGTGAGCGTGCGGCAGTGAGGAATACAATGACTATCACTACAGTTTGGTGCCACTGCCTTGATTGGTACTAAGCTACCCTAAATTTTACCCATCATTGGTTTTATTCCATCTGTGCAAATGCCTACACAGTGAAAACAGCATTTGTCTAGGTGTCAGTATGAAGATACTTTTAACACCTGCCCATCCCTTCCCACCCTAAAAGGGTCATTAAGCTTCCCAGAAGACTATAGACCACACTTAGAGAGCACAGTGTTTTAAAACTAAAGATTATATTATCCAAGTATGATAAGTAGCCTAATATATTATGTGAATGATATTTCTTCAGCTGGAATATCTTGCTCCATCCACCTTCTTCAAAATTTCTCTCTTCAACTCTTAGAAGACCTCCTCAAGCGGGTTTTGTGTTCTGTAATTTTTATTTTTATAAGTAGAATTAACACTCGGGGTTGAATTTTACAAATAAAAATAAAACTTCAAAATTTTTTTGAACAAATGATTGGGCCATGTTTTAAATACTTGGAGCACAGAGAAAACTCAGCTACAACTCTTTTGAGATCTGCCATTACCAAAGAAATATCATCATTACAACCTGTTTAGCATGCCTACAAGTCGGTTGTGAGGTTGTTGTGACAGGCAGCACTTCAGAGATCCAGGAGCTATATAATGCTTTCTCCTTTGAGCCTGTCATTAAATTACACAGACTACCACTTTAAAGATGAAAGTTTCATATCACTTCATGCTTTGTCAAGGGTGCAGTTGGATGGTGAGGCTTAAATATCCACTTTAGCCGAAGAAGTGTAGAGCAGCATAATCCTTTAGAATGAAACATCCATGTTTATCTCGAGAAATTATTTTCTCATATATAGTGCTCTGATACCCAATCTTTTAGAAAATATTTCAAAAAGACTTTATTGTACTGTGAAGTATAAAAACTATTGCATTGGCATTGGGGATGCAGAAAGCAGTAAGGTAATGGCTAGATGTAGAGCCAGAAGGAAGATAGAGTAATCAGGGGATCGTTTCATAAACTATATAAATGTCTGACCAATGTGCTGTATATTTGAAACAAACAAACAGAAAAAACTAATGCATCTTCTCCAGCCAATATTATGTCTTTGCTTCAGTGGATTTCTTCACACATTTCTGGTATGGATAATGTAGATAACTTTCAAAATTTTAGTTTCGTTGTCAAAATACAGGAAGAGTCTGCTTTTAAATGGAATTATTCAACTAAAGTCAATAATAGTTGCCCACAGTCCATTGTTAAAAGAATAGATTCTATAGTTGGAATGGATATTTTGCACTATGCCACATCTAATAAATACAACATCTGAAAATTTGAAATTCTATGATTTAAAGTAATATAAATTACTTTCAACATTATAAGAAAATTTAATATTTTATTAATAGAATTCCTGATACTGCCTTCAGAAAAAAATAATTAAAAAATATGGCTTTTATTTACAAAATTTTGAATGGATAGATGATTTTAATGTATGCATCCATATGCTTCAGAGATATGTATATTTTTAAAGGAATAAATTTATAATTAACTTATAAGCTTCAAATATACATAATATCTATACCTTAAATTGTGCTTGCTTTGGTAGAGCTCATTAACACCATTAACTTTAAATTTCTTTGCTTCCCAGAATGTCAAGCTGCTCAATGTTTGCTCACAAATATGTTGAACACTTACTATATTTAAGACTGTGCTAAGTAATCTTAGGTTGCAAAACTGTATAAAAGCTGGAGTTTCACCCTTGTAGGAAGGTAAGGAAAATAGCATCATATATTACGCCATATATTATACTCTCACACATTGTGCAAAGGTTAAGAGGTTTTACATTGTCTCTGCTGTAATGTCCATGGGTAGGCCTGATTTGTCTAGGAGTCTGAGTAATTTAAGCCTCTTGCCATGATAATTGATTCACAGAGCCCAGGCCCAAGTCAATCAGTAAGTGGCAAGTGATCATTAAATCAGTAAATGATGCCCAAGGGCATCAGAGTGGTTCAGCTCAGGTGTGTAACTCAGGATACAGTTTGATGGTGAAGGGAGGGAATATCTTCCTCTTGGATATGAATGATGAAGAATGCATTTGTAGTTGATTGATGCTTGTGGCTATTTGTGAAGCCAGCGTAGCACCGAAGCTGGCAAACACAGAAGGCAGAGCCTCTGAAATCATAAAAATTCTAGAGCCAAAGGATGAAAAAATGTATGAGCTTACCTTAGTATTGAATACTCAGAAACAAGTCAATAAATTCTTATTTTTGTTTGTTGTTTTTTTTTCAAGTTGCTTGAGAGAATGAATTCATGCAGAAGAAATGTAGTGGAAAAAGATCAAATGAGAGTTCTTATTTGCTAAGTCAGGGCTGCAAATTCAAATGCTTCAGGGCCAACTCAGGAAATTAATGAAGCAAGTCAGGCATAGGATGAAACATTGTGGACAGTAATATTTTTTATTTTTTACTTTTTATTTATTGTTGATGTGTTAGTATAAGTCCAGTACTATTAGATTTTTCTATTTTATAAAGTTTTAGAAGATTAAATAAGATATTGTGTGGAGGAAGCTACTCACAGTGCCTTATATACAAAAAAACAATATATGGTAACTTATTGTTTATGAGAATAATGGCAAGGTATGTGACATCCAATAAATTTTAGGTCACCTTGTTTATTCTCAGTTTGACAGGGTATTTATGACAAGAGGCCAGGTGGATATAGGACTAGAGAACAGATGAACTATAAATGAGCTGTGGTTGACTAAAGATGACTTTAGGGAGACTAAGGGATAAGTGAGGGGTCAGAATTGAAGTGACTCATATGGGCATTTGAATACAAAAAATAGAAGAAAGACGAAAGAAAGGATAACATCAACAAAATAAAGGGAAACATTGAGAAATATAGAATATTATTTATTGGTCAAAGAGAGTAATAAATATGATCAATGTCTTTGAATGTAAATAGTTTAAATCTAACCTCTACCACATAATACCTACACAGCCTTATCCAAGTTAATTAACATGTTTTAAATTTTTTTATCTGTAATATGCAAATATTAGTCTTGACTCTCATAGAGTTTGTATAAAGTTAAAAGAGGTGCATATAATACATGTAGTTCAGTGTCTGGCAGAAAGTAAGTTGCTCAATAAATATTACTAAATTTATTGTTATTTATTTAGTGAGGAATGGAAAAGAAGGATCAGTAAAGAAGCATGAGAAAAATTAAAGAAGGCATAGTTAAAAGAAAATAAAGATACCATATTTAAAAAATGAAAGAAGATGTGATTTTTCAGAGTAACCGAAAATTGATGGTTGCAGAAAATGTCAAGGTTGAGGAATACGGAGAAGAAGTAATTATGCTTAATAAGTTGTCCGAAAGTTACAGGACATTTTTGTTTAAGGTTCTGTTCTCGCTTTGGAGGAAGAAGCACCTAGTAAGGGGTAGAGAAATATGGTAGTAGTAAACTTACATCCATGGAATGTAAACAGTTATTTGAGCTTTGTAGCAAAAGCAAGGGGTAAACATATTAGACAAGCCTTACAAGGAAAGATTTTGTTTTTTATTTTTGTTCTTTAATATAAGGGACCTGTGAACATGTTTTAATGTACATAAGAGAGGTCTCAATAGAGTTTCTGCAAAGAAAAAATGAATAATTATGTAGGTTTCAGAATGTGCAATGGCACAAAAAGAAATACAGAGGTTACCCATCATTAGAAATGAGGAAAACACCTCTTCCTCTAAAACAAAAATGAGAGAGGAGGAACGTTTTAAAGAGATCAGAGGGTTCAGTGACAGTTATGAGCTGAGAACATGGAGCTCGGATTTTATCATACTAGTCTTCTCAGTAAAGTAGAACACTTGGCCTATTTTTGAGCATAAGTATATGGTACATTTAAATAATATAGAAAAGTCTTGGAAGAGCTGCTATGGGAATAAACAATGTTGTTACCAAGAGAGATACATAAAGGTATACAATACTGAGAGCCCGACTGAAGTAATATAAATGACATTGGATCTATTTAGTAAAGTTTAAGATTTTGCTCTAGAAACTATTTCTTAAGCGGAGGTAGGAAACCAAATGTGGAAAGTTGCCTAGTATTTACTATTGGTCTGGGGAGAATAGTGAAGTTTCAAACACAATGATTTATTTTCTTGAGGCATCGTAGTTGGCTGTGCCGAAATAATTGAATGCAGGATTCAGACAAGCTAGTGCAGCACAAGAATAATGCTAAGTGCCTAGAAATTTAAGGAAGAGATATCCAAAAAATTGGAGAACTGAAAAATCAAGACTCAATTAGAATTTAATGGTTTTGAGAAATACATAGAAATAACAAGTATTGGAAGTATTGCATTGTGTTCGTACTTGGTATTTGTGGGAGAATGTTTGCAAAATGGCCTCAGTCCTCCATCGCTCCCTGTACCCATGCTTGTCGCAATGTCACATTGTTGAACCTCCCATCAAGAAGTTGAGTCTCTTGCCCTACTCTTTGTATTTGAACTGGCTTTGTGATTTGCTTTAACCAAGAGAATGTAGCAAAACAAAAAAACAAAAACAAAAGCAAAACAAAAAAACAACGAAAAAAACAGTGTCAGTTCTAAGTTTATGTCTCCAGGACCTTGCCTGCTTTCACTTTCTCTCATTCCTGTGCCTTCACCATGATAATATATCTTGACTGGCCTCTCTAAAGATTAGACCTGTGGAACAGGATGGTCAGCCTAGTTGACCTAGTTGAGCTACAAGATATAGGAGAAATGCCAGGCAAGATGAGCAGAGATGCCTTGTCAACTTACAGCTGAAAACAGACACATGAGTAGATATTATCAAGACCAGCTCAGGATAGCAGAATCATCTAGTGTACCCATAGATTCAGGACTAAAATAATGTTCATTGTAGTAGGTCCCTAGGTGTTGTGGGTGCTTATTATGCAATATAATTATGGTAATAAATGGTGCATTATTTCTCTTCGATAGGTTAAATATAGACTATTCTTGCAATGTACTTCATATGAAATACTTGCTTACCATTTCATGAGAACACTTTTGGTGTGTCAGATTCCTTCTTAAAGTATATCTCTCCGAATGTGTATAAGATGTGGTATGATCAGTTCAGGGTATAATAGAATCATCTCTTACTATGAATATAGTACTGTTGATGTATTCAAGGTTTGATTGGCCATTTGACAGCAATTTCCTGCTATTGAGATTTTCATAGGGAAAAGGATAAGCTGACCTGAGTCTCTAAGGTATAAACTACTGTTCTTCAGCTCCTGCTTTAACTAAAGAAACACATAACTTAAACATTATGTTGAAAGGCTTCCCATGAGCTTTTTAAATACATACTATATTTCAAGTTAAAAAGACTTGGGTAAAAGTATACTCTTTGTAAAGTCTTAGTCAAGTTAATTTATTTTTTGAGCATCACTTTTCTCAACTAAAAAAATGATTTACATGTGGGTAGCCCAGAATTAGATACAAAGTAAGAACTCAATATATAGTAAGTATAATTTTGTTAATGATACATTTCATAATTTCGGTATTAGTCCCAATTAAATTTTTTCAATAATAATACAGCCCCTTCCTACATGCATGTGTGCATGCGTATGTGCGCGCGCGCACGCACGCACACACACACACACACACGCACCCCACAATTGCCTTTTACATGTGTTTTAAAAATTCAGTTTTTTAATGCTCTTTTTAAAATTTAGAATATACCTATATTTGTTATTAAAGCTGTTTACATTAGTGTTGTTTATGTTCTTACTAGTCCAGAAAAAATTAAGAAGATTCATAAAACAGCAAAAATCTAGCAAAATAACAAAGTAGAAATGTGTTTTAAAGAGGTCATCAGGGTAGAGGTACAAATAGATCTAGAAATGAGGCAAGAACACAAAAAAATTTAGTCATAGTTTGTAACCTCTATAGTAGAAAATTAAAAAAAGAAAATGGGACAAGCAGATCATTTATAATGTTTGTAAGATAAATGCAAATACACTGTTCCCAAGTTCCTTTCAAAGAGGACACTCTAACCTAATGAACAAAATTCTCAGCCACATCTTGTCAACATGACTTTGAATCACATAGGGCTATTTGTTTTAATGTCACTCAATATAGGACTCAATGGAATTACACCAAGTCAGAATTTAATCACACTAACCCCATGGGACACAAATATGATAGACTTTGGGTGTACGCCTAACTGATGAGCTGAGTAAAGGCACAGATAAGTTATGTAGAGAAATAGATAGACTATATGATCTTCATTCAGCCTTCCTAAATGTTATTTTATCTTAAACCAACTTTTGATATTGGGCAATAGTGAGTTTAATATTAAATACCCTGACAAAGTTCTAGATTGCAAGTCATCTGTATTAGCAGCTAAATATTTTATGGTGAGCTTGTCATCAGGCCAAAATTGATATGATAGTATTAAAACTGAGGAAGCCATCTAAGCCATATTCTAGTATACAGAAGCACCCCAATACTCTCTGGATCAGATGGAGTGAGACCTGCTGACAGTAAGGTTCTTATCAATTATTAATTTTGGGTCCACATAGTTCTTAAGTAGATGGTAAATGATTTTTAACACATAGTCATTACCTATGTCAGTTGTTTATACAAGATAAAGAACGTAATACGTTAGGGTTGTTTGAATATTCATAAAATTGAAAAATATAGTATATTTTTCATTTCCTTGATCTTACTAGTAAATAATATTTTTTCTTACTCTCTTTTTATTACTTGTATAGTATTTTTTTATCCTCATTTTCTCCATTTCTCTTCTTTTGGTCATGGGCCTAATTTAAATGTCCATGTCCATGTGGTTTCTTGCCAAGCTCTGTGGAAACAGTCTTTGCCTTTCAAGAGCTTGTGTTGTCAGACAGACAACAATGATGTCAATAGACACGTAGCAGGCATACCAACTGGAGAAGGAAAATGTTAGCCACCACAATGCTTTAAGGTACAGGCAAACAGTCCCATCTTTGGGACTCTTCTCTCTGAAATACACAACTTTTCTTCCTTTTACATAGCTGATATTTTCCTTTTCCAAGTCAATATTGCTGAATTTCTCCCTAACCTGCGCTTTGCGTGAGATGTGCCCTAGATTTTTAAAACCAGTTTAATCAATGCATCTTATAAACCGAACTATTTTTATAGAATATTTATACATTTGTAATTCCTTAGTTCTGCTGGATCTGTGGCATAAGCAAAGGTTGCCACTGTTACTTCAGGCACGGCGCCCTCATCCAAACCACATGATTTATTCTACTTCAGTGAAGGTAGGAAAATTCTATTTAATAGTCCTTGGGGGTATGAGAAATCAAGGCAATTTTATAACAGAAATACGGGATGCATCGTACTTCAGGCTGTAGAATAAATTCCTGTGGACAAGCTATATAAACTGCAGCTGCTCAGCTGCCGTTTGCATGCACACTGATCCGTCTGCAATTTTGTAGTATCTGTTCATTTGGGAAAATATGACCACCAAATCCTCAAGTATTTACCAAGATGGGAGTTGTGGATATAGGGCAAGTACATTTATAGTATCTCTGACATGTAAAATTAAAAGCAGACCAATGAATAAACAGCAGGTTATTCTTCCATGGTAACAGCTTAATGCCCATAATATAGATCAAATACCTGTGTAGTAGTCAGCTCGTAATTTATAAGGGAATGTTGAATTGGTCATAACTGTTCTTTAGGCATAGGAATGCCAAGGTTTAGAAGTATATTATAACAGTACTACTCTTCCTGTTAATCTAATGGGGGAATTCGTATACATGAGGACAAAATGCAAATAAAGTATGCTTAAGTTTTGAGTTAAAGCATTGTAAAAATAAATTAAAGCAAAGTTTATTTTTTACATTCTCATGCTGCTCTTCTTCCAAAGGCAGGGTCATGTTACATTAAAATAAGGACCATGTGTTAAAATATTATTTCATAACATATGATCATCTTATTCTTAGAATTTTATCAGTTGCAAGTGACAAAAATCCATTGCAAACTGGTTGAAGAAAATCTATCAATCATCTAATCTCTATCTATCATCTGGTTATTATCTATCTATCCGTTGTGAGAAAATTGGACCATATGGCTTTTGGGGCCTTATGCTTACCCCAGATCACATTTACAGAGGATGGAATCAGAGCTGTTGTCAAAGAATGGGGTTATAAACAAGTGTCCACTGTACTGATGAAATATGAAAAATTGAATAAAGTATTCCCACTTGTCTGCAGCAGCATAGAATACAGCATAACCTAATAGCAACTAGCTGCTAGGAAGAATGCAGATCTATGTTCATGGGTTAACATATATTTATTCTTATTTTCCCTACTCCCAGAAGGGGATTATACTCTGGAAGGACCCTCCAGTATCTAGAGAATTGCTATATATGATTCTAATTAAAATTTAACCTTTTATATGGGTTCTATTAAAACATAAATTTATTCTATAATTTCTAGAGATACAGCATGTGCAGTGTATTATTATTAATAAGGGTAAAGAAAATGTATGAAAAATGTTTGAATAATCAGGCAAGACTTCAGTATAAATGTATGCAAATTTGCCAAACATTGTCGTAAAATCTGAGAAGTATCCTCAGGAATTTTCTTTTTTATTATGCTAATGGTCAAGATCAATTGAAACATGAAATGTATGGAGATTTATGGACTTTTATGTAATGTAAGTGCCATCAATTTTTCAAGGCAAAATACATAATATAAGCCATGCAGATTTGGATTTAATATGTAGAAGAAGTTGGGAAGTATTTGGTTACACTGAGTCTTTTTTAAGGGAGGAGCTTATCAAAGATATCATAAACTCTAAACTGAGTTATTAAAGATTTTAGGTATTGGATTTAATTAGAATGATTATATTCCATTTTGCCCAAGATGGACCCAGCTTATACCTATTATCCTGGCACTATATCCTGTCTGTTTTAAACTGTCCCAGAGTAGTTGTTGTTTTTATTTTTATTTTTAATAATAAAATTTTAATAATAGTTGCAGTTAAGCTAAATGTAAGATTAGTTTGTTAACCCTCAATTTATACTCACTGTTTCTGCCATGATTTCTACTAATACTGTGGGAGATACTTGTGCAACTAAGAGCACACTCAAATATAAAATATGAAATCAGTGATAATTGATATTTCTTTTTCCAGTTGCTTTCGGGTAAAACAAGGTTAACACTTTCCAATCAAAGAAAGCTTGAAAGGTGCTGTCCATTAAAAGGGCGTGTCCCTCAACACAGGGGCTTGGGAACACCATACTGTTCTCAGCATTCTACTTTGCTGCCCCTGGTGGCCACTTGGAACAACAGCTTGTTGTACCTTGACCCAGGCAGTGGCCTACTGAGTGTGTGAAGCCCCCAGGTCCCCACTGAATAGGATAGGTGATAACCCTTGGAAATATGTGGGACATATGTGTGAGAGATAGAGGCTGAGTAGTCTTGTGATAGAGAATATAAAGATCAGTATGAATGCTCTTACTAGAGTGAATTTTAAAATGAATAATGTGCATCTAAACCTACTTATTTTACTGTTTGTTTTTAAACTTTTTTTTTGCAATATACCTTTTGGGCAGAAATGGGTTCACAAAAACAAAGTATATATTAATAAGAAATTAGTCCCTGCCCTGCAGTCTTTATCATTCTCGGAAGAAATTTGAAGATGAATGAACAACTTGTATGACATATTTGTCACCCGTCGCTATCCACTGTGGGGCCCCCAAGCACATGAAAACCAGGAAACACGAGTCTGTAGCAGTGGGGCCAATATTTTCTTCAAAAGTTTGCAGTTATTTTTAAAAGATTGTGCTCTTGATGGTTTTATTAAAAAAGCTGTAAAAGGTCTATTGGCATATTCTGAAGAATGACTTTTCATTTGCATAGAATTATTATCCTTCCAAATTAATTTTACTTGTTTTCATATTAGAGCATGTTTATTTAAAATAAAATTCACCCAGAAGCTAAACTTCCAAATTCCCTTTTTTATCTCAAATTTTCTTATGAACATAAAAAAAGTAAAGTGACGTTAATGTGTTGGATGTATTAACTCAGGAAAACCTTCATGAACAGTCAGATGATGTCCAGTTTAATGTGTGTCATCAGAAACTATAAAGAACAAAATAAATTAATTCTGGTAATGGTTCATTATTTTTTCCTTCCAATTTTTGGAATCAATATAAAAGTGTTGGTTCTTTTGTTTAAGGTGAAATATCTGACATTACTATTAATACTTTAAAATTTTACTTAAAAAGTTCATCAGTGAAAATAAATTTATGTTTTTATCTGATAAAAATACAAATACCAAGTTTAGCAGAATACAGCATAAGGATATAAAATTGTTCTACTAACTCAAAAAGCCTATAAAACATAAATGTTCTTGGAATTGCCTTTAGTGTAAGCATCCAAAAAAACTGTAATATTCTACCCATCAAAAAAAAGCTATTGTCAAAATTTATATTTTATATTTTAGTTGTGCTTTTGTTAAAAATAAATTTTATCCAAAATGTTCAACAAATGGAGCAGTTAAATCTTCAGTTTAGAAACTTTAGTGAATTACCATTACTGAAAAAGTCTTGCAAACTGGAAGATACTAAAATTTCTTCCTATAAGAGCAAAAGAGGGAAAAAATACATTTAAATATGATAGTACAAGTAGAGTATAAAGGTTTATTCTGAAAGTTTATATTATTATTTGCAATATCTTGATTTGTAGAAGAAATCTTTTGATAGGGCGTATATTGTTTAATTCTATGTATTTATATTTCTTGCTAAAGTGAAACAAAATTGATGATGTCTATGATCTGCATTTAAATTTAGGGAAACAAAATTATAAGTAGAAACAACTTATTTTATGTGTATTTTCTTGTAAAAATATTTATCAAAAATATTTTGAGTGGAGGCAGAGTTAATCTTTTGAAAAATTTCGAGATGAAATATTTATACATGTCAATATGAAAATGTAAAGAATTGAGAATAACCTTCTTTTCACAGTATTTGATTTGATCTTCCTAGGCACCTCAGCACTTGTAGAGAGTATTTTCTTCATTAAAAATATTTTAAAATATGATCTAAAGAGAAAAGAATCATTAGAAGGTGGAGGCAATTTCAAATTTATTCACATAAAATGCAGCTTTGAAGATCACATAAAAAGATTTTAAAAATCATATTAAAACCAAATTCTTCACATAATGTACCTAACATTGTAAGAAACAGACACATAAGTAAGCTACTGGAACCTAAGTATGCATGAAACCTTAAAAAAAATCATTCTGCTAATATATATTTTTAAATTTCAGAAAATCAAACTATAGATTTTTTTTTTTTACTTAAAGCACATGAATATATTTTATTTTTTAGGAATAATTTTTGCTTTGAGAATAAAGTAGTTAATTTGATATATTCACCCAGCTAGTAATCAGGTCAAGTACTCATTTCCAAAATGTCATGGTTGAGCTAGATTGCTCACTCAGTTTCAGTAAAATTTTTTTGTTGTTGTTTATGTTTTCCCTTTGTGTGTCAGAACTTAATCGGCATGAGAGAGATGTTTAAAAAGGAAAGTGTTATACTAGAGTATTAATGCCAGTCTCCATGATATATTAGTTTATTTCTGATTGTGAAAGAAATTAAAGAAAAATATTTTCTACACTTACCCTGAAATTAATTCATATATTCAATAAATATTTACTGATTTTTTAATGTTAAAAAGTGTTCATATAACATGAACCTTTATTCTGTCCATAATAATTATAAAACGAATCTCAATGAGGTGACAGTTATACTATTTAGTTTTGATTTACTGATTTAGTATTAATATTTCACATAATTTCTGTAGAAGATTCTGGTGATGTGATTTGTGTTCTGAAGATAACAATTTGTAAATAGAACCTACCCATTGGGTAGAAGGTAGACCATACATGAAATGATTTCAGTGTTGCAAGGATTCCACTATTAGACACCCTGCCTTTGGATCTTGAAAGTACGTTAGAATTGATGATAGTCTTTTTATGATGCCTGAATACCTGTAAAAGGGCGTGAGACTATAAAGGTCCAGGAGCTGCAGGTGGGCTGATGTTTTACCCTTCTGATCTCTTTCTCAGCTGATCAGTGATGACAGCATGATGGGAGAAGACTTTTCTTAAAGATAATTCTGAACCTGAAAACTGTCCTCTTCCTGTTAAAATTATTGTGTATATATAATTGCTTGTCCTGGGACTATAAATGGCAAAAAGAGAATCCATTCCCTGATATTTCTCAGAAGTAATGAATATTTTGAAGGGTACACATTAGCAGAGAATACCATTTTTCAAATGGAGTATTCTGTATGTTTATGCACAAACAGGAAAAGAATGCATACCTTATAGTTTTAGAAACAATTTTGACTATAAACTTAAAGTCTTGAATGTAAGCAATTATGAACAGAGTTTTCAGATCTTATTGGGAATTACAGGTAAATAAGTAAATGATATGGAAATAAAAAGATTAACAAGAGGTAGCAGTAGATCAGAACCAAGGTAAAGATATTTCTGTATGGATGTACTTCCTTTAGCCTCATTACGCATAGTGAGGAGGATAATACTAGATTCATATTTTATTTGATCTGTTTCCTGGTATGTATACATATATGAGTCTGTCTGTGTGCACGCATGCGTGCGCTTGCTCTCTCTCTCTCTCTTTCTTTCTCTCTCTTTCTCTTCTAATCTAATCTAGTCTATCATAATTCTGAGGTATAATTTCTGTTCCCACCTAAAGTGTACAATTGAAAGAATTTTGATGACTGTATACCCCTGTGATATTATCTTTTCAATAAAACAACAAAATATTCATCGCACTCAAGACGCCCTTTACCTATGACACTAGGCAAATGATAATTGCCTTTTGTCACCATTGATTAATTTGCACTTTCTAGGTGAGTGTGTGTGTGTGTGTGTGTGCGTGTGCACGCGCGCTATTTTGGTTATCTGTCTACCTGTTAACATATATACAGTAGATAGAGTCACACAGTACGTTCTCTTTGAGTGTGGCTTCTTTTACTCTGCACAATTTGAGATTCATTTATTTTGTTGCATGTATCAGCAGTTTCTGGTTGTTTACTATTCATTGCATGGATATATCTTATATATTATTTATCCATTCACCTATTGGACATTTGGGTTGTTTACCAATTTTTGGCTATTGTAAATAAAACAGCTATGAACATTCGTGTACAAGTCTTTGTGGGGACACATGACAACCCCCAAAATTAACAAAAGGTTTGGGTGAACACTTCATAGAAGAAGATATATGAATGGCCAATAAGATCAAGAAAAGATGCTCACTGTAAGTTGTCACTAAGAGAATGGGAGTGAAAACCTCAGATACCAGTATATACAAACTAGAGTGGCTAACATTTTAAATGACTGAAAGTACCAAGTTCTGGCAAAACATAGTGGTACTGGGACACTCATAAACTGCTGGTGAGAATGTAAAATTGTGCAACCACTTGGAAAATTATGTTAGAGCTTCTAAAATAGTTAAAAATACATCTATCATACAACTCAGCTCTATCTCACCTAGGTATTTACTCAAGAGAAATAGAATCTTATTTTAAAAGCAGTATGTCTGAGCTTTTTTATTCTGACTGTGACCTTAGGTTGGTTAAGCATCCTGAGTTTTAGTTTTCTCACTGTTAAAAATTTGGGAATAATTAAAATGTTTATGAAAAATTTCGTTTAGCACCTAGACTATACCAGTACTCAGTAAATGCTGGTTGGTTATTTGGCTTTAAAACATTCAACCTTCAGTGTGGATTCATTCTTTCTAAATTATTTTATACACTTGTCTGAAGTTTATACCTCTAAAAAAATACTGAACAGAAACAAATGAGCCAGGGGACTCTAACCATGGGAAATCGCAAAGACTCTATAGGTTCGGGTAACATGTTTATCATACAGAATGCAGTCCAGCTATTGTCCTGTAGAGAAACAGGACATGGGGCAGGCCCAGGGAGATGGCAAGGACACCAGCAGACAAGTACAGAGGCACCTACCTCACTATTCTTCACGATTGATTCTCTCGTGACCTTTGTTAAATACAAATTGGAGACAATAAGATTATATTCTCTGCCTTATTTATATTATTCATATCTCAACATTTATGCAACTCTATTCAGACTTAGTGGTAAATATAGATGGGCAATTGCTTGTTTAACCACGGGGTGTTTATTGAGTAACAAGGGAAGACGTCTAAGACCAAGCAGTGGAGTGGTCACGAGCTGCAGGACCTCACTGTAACCTCAAGATAAAGGGTCAGGAAAAGGCCAGGCACATTACTGGCTAAGGGCAGAGTGTTTCAGAAGTTGAGTTGAAAGTAACTCTTTCGAAGAAAGAGAAGAGGCAGCTAGGCACTTCCGACGTCTGTTCGGGAGGGGTTTTGTGAGCAAGGGTAGGAGGCAGTAATGATTTAAGACAAGCTAAGACGAAATAGAACAGCCCGGCTGAAGTGGAAACTTTACATAATTGAGGAGTGTTAACGTATGGCAAAGTAAGCAGTGGCCAGAGGGTTAAGGGGATAGCATTTATATTTCTGTTATAAGGAGCTGTTGACGATTCACTTGTGGCTGCAGCATGATCAAAGATGTGTTTAAGAAAAAAGATGTCTTTAAGCAGGTTAAGATAGATTGAGCATCTGAGCATCTGGAGATAGCACAGATACTAGGAGAATATTTAGGTGACTTGTGTGACAATCTAGGATCAATGCTAATCTTTTAACTCAGTACTTTTCGCCTTATTCCTGTTCTGTGACCTTTGGGAGCCCTAGCTTTGGAATAATCCTTAGTCCCCTGATTTTGCAATGAGCTTGGCTAACTGTGCAAAAGGTGAATTATCAGGAATATGAGTTCAGACCTGTTCACCTTAGAGAAACATCACAAAATTAAGGACATGTATTTTTTAGAAGGAGGAAAATGTGTAAATACAGAGAATTACCAGCAGCTGTCATTTTAGAAGGATGATATTTCTCTTTCTTGTGTTTTGTCCCCTGAGGAACAGTTGAAGGTCATGTTATTATAAGTGCTGATATATTATAATATTTGTGCTAGCTCATTAAATTTGTCATATCAAACATTTTTTTTAAATTTTACCTGACACTCTTCATTCCTTCTCTTTCTACTCAGTAAATACAGCAAAAAACAAACAAATAAATAATAACAAACATCCTCAACTGTCATAGTCAGATTTACCAAAATGCCACCAAATATCTTGTTGTGTCTTTGACTATATGGATTAACTTAAAGTGAAGTATTTGTGGGATTATTTTATGTTTGCAGTCATTTTATACTTATTAATAAGCCATCAGGGAGAATAATTCAAACGTAACATATTCATTCCGAATTTGTTTTACCAACCAGATGTTTCTCAAGTATCCCATATACTTGTAAACATTAAAGAAAACAGCAATGAGGCGAGACTGTTCTTTTAAAAAACGTTACAGAGGTGAAACTGGTTCTTGGGAATAGTTATCTGATTTAAGGTTTTGTGCTCATAACTTATTCTCAAGCAATCTAGAGTCTCTAAATAATTACCTCAGAATAAGCTCTGAAATACGGGCTTGTCTCAGAGGGTGACACATACAACTACACAACTGATAGCTACGTTCTCAGGTTGCTAGGAGCATGTCTGCAAAGTCTTATTCAGCACTATGTCGATTTTAACCTTCTGCTTCACCGATTTGTCTCAGAGAAAGTTTTACTACCACCACTATCAAAACAGCGTCCTACAAAATAAACTCATAAACTCTGTGCTCCCTCTTCTCTGAGGTCTGTAGGCCTTTACTGATTAATTCTTTGGTGGTCTTCTCCAGTGGAGTGACTTTTCCATATAACCTTTGCTAGTTTTCCTCGTTTGGGGTATTTTTTTCATCTGTCATCCTTTTAGGTGTTCAAGTCTTCTCACTGATTTCAAATTAAGTTTTCTTTTTTATAAGGCATTTATTCCTAAATTTAAAAAATTGAAATGAAAATCCTCACACATAGGATGAAGGCACAGGCAATGTCTCTATCCACACAATCACGTAATTTTTCTTGCTAGTCCTTTTCTTCCCCTGAATGGATTCAGCAGCATGTTTTTTCTTTTTAAACTGAATCTTCTTTATTTTGCATACGTTAATTTCAGAAAAAAAAAGGTCAACAACAACAACAACAACAAAAAACACCCACAACACACAACATCCAAACCCAATGTCAAATGTGGGGAGGGAGGACTCAAGGCCCTTGTATCCTTCCTCAGGCAGAAAGGAGAGAAAAAACCCACTGGATGTCAGCAGAGGAAATCAGGGGGGCCAGGGCCACTCAGGGATGCTGGGGAGCCTTGGGGACACTGTTCAGAGGGCAGAAGGTGTCAGGAGCATATTAAGGACAGTTGTGATCAGGACAAGAAGGGACTCTCTCTCACCTGCTTCCTAACTCTGGACCACAATCAACTTAAGCTCTCCTGAAAAAAGAGATCTCCTGCATTTGATGACTGTTATCACACTAACTTGATGAATGCTTTTTCCCAAGTGTATCTGTGTGCATTTAGCAAACAAATAGAACAAGATTTTAAGCACGAGTTTAAAGAATCATGGCTATAAAATATCTGTTTCTGGCTCCGCACTTCCCCATCTCCAGTGACCCTACAAAACTGAGCTGTATGTGTATAATCTCTTTGAATCAGACAAGACCATACTTGAACCAACATATTGGTAAATTTATTTTTCTCACTACTACACGGCACAACCCACCTCCCATGTTCATTATAATCCCATTGCCTCCCACTTAAACTGGAAGTAATTAGCTGATAATTTGTGAGCCTGGTTTACAGTCAGTGTGAAACTGAACGAAATAATATTTGGTGTGTTCAATTTTATACCATTTAGGGGGAAAGAGAAAAGCATATTACCTCTAGCAGGTCTCATGTATTATATGTGACTGAAAACACAACTTATGTTTATGTTGCAAATGTCTTAACATCCTAATGTGTCATCTAAAATGTTAGATGAAATATAAGCTCTTAATGACAGTTATTTAAAGTATAAAACTTAATTCACAATTATTTTTATTATAGAGGATTATTACAAAACTATATTATAACATAAGATACCATACTTTTAAAATAAGTTTTTAAATTAAACCAAAAATAACATGAGTACCACCAAGTCATGAGATTACCCATGTTAGATTGTATCCACAAAGTTATTTTTTAGACTTTCTTTCAACTCATGCTTTTAATTCTATTAGTTGCAATTTCAGTTTCCTATTAGAAAGAACATAAAAGCTTTACAACAGGACTTACAGAGTCATTAAACAGGTTGTTTCAAAAATATTTTAATAAAATGAGAAAATGTCCATGTTTTATAAGTAGACAGCTATATGAACAGCAAATCCTATGCACATGTCAAATATATCTCTAGAAAAACTATAAAATTATACATCAAAACATTAAAAATGGTTACTTCTGATCTAGGAGAAAAGATTAGATAATTTTGTTTTCTATTTTGTAAATTTTTTATTACCTAAATTTTTACAGTGAGCAATTATTAATGTACTATAAAGAAAAATATGTTAATTTTAAATAAAACCACGAATGTAACATGTATAGCACACAATTTCATACATAGTAGGTATTCAAAAATGTCAAATCCCTTCCCTGCTCAGAGAATATCAAATCAATGATTAAAGATAGTTTTGATTATTAGTAAAAAAACATATTTGAATTGTCTAGAAAGCAATTGTACTCAAATATCTTATGGTCTTGGCTAAGAAGAACAGCATAAAACTTAGAGACAGGGGTTAGCCCTGGGCATGAAGAGCCTTCGCAGGAGAAAGTTAAAATGACTCATCGTTGCTCTGAAGTCTAATTAAGCAAGTGAAGCATGAGGGTGATATCATCAAAAATTGTTCTAACGGCAGGGAAGCGATTATGGAAACTATTGCAATGGTCAAGTTCACTTATAATGAACACATGAATAAGAAACTGCATTAGCCACTGAAAGCAAAGTTTTATCTGGACCATATTTTTTTTAATGATAACAAGCAAAGTCAATGCTTGCTTCAGTTTGCTTTTGGGAGAAAAGTGAAAGGTCGAGGTCTTAAACGACCATAAAACTTAAAAAAATAAATCTGTCAGACAAATACTGTGGTCAAGGCCGTACAGACAAATTGAAAGTAAAAAATAAAAAAAGTTAGGTGATAATTTTGGCTTCACCTAGAAAACATAGATAAACATAATACAATTCACGCAAAATCATAATTGCATATTTGTCTTTTAACGCTCACACCTCCGAACTTCTGGGCTTTCCTATTTTCTTTTTTTGTCATGGCTCATCTCACTAATAAACTGATGGAATGTAACAATTAGAGATACTGTCTAGCAGATATTTTGTTATTTATTAATATATATTAAGTTTTTTCAAAAAGTTATTTTAGAGGGAATGCAGCTCGCATTAATATTATTGGCTAGGTGGAAAGCCAGAGGAGAGAAGGAGCAATTAGGGGGATCTTTTACAAACTATATAAACGTCTAACCAATGTACTGTATACTTGAAACTAATTAAGAAAAAAAAAAGTGTTTTTAGAGTGCCTAATAACTACTAAATAGTGTTCTAATTGATGGAGATATAATAAGTAATTAAGCCGGAAAATTTCTACACTCCTAAAGCTGATATTCTGAAAGAGAGGAAATGGACAATAAATAAGTAGCACACTTGGGGTAGGGCGCGCTGCTGCACATTTAATTCACGCTGTGAGAAGGATGAGCACGGAAAAGGCATTGCTCCCCCGCAGGCCCCTTTCAATGCTTCTCCCGCTGGACTCTGTGCTGCTGCTGGGTGTTTGGTTTGTTCTTCAGCTTTAGGCAGGGCTTCTGCGTAATCATGTCGTTTTCTCTCAGCTGGCTCTGTCCCCCATCATTCCTCATTGACTGTGGACCCCAAGCCTCCCTCCCTCTTCTCTGTCCCACTCAGAGACCAGGGACCTGGGAGGTTTACCACAGCCTCCGCTGTGGGTTAATCTCATTCTTTCATAAAGCACTACCAACAGACGGCCAGTCTTACCTAGATGTTTTTTTTCCAGCGGATGTTGAGAGTGGCACAATCAGACTAAACCTTGGGACCTCTCTCATCAGGCTGGACTGTCAAGTTTATTTTGCTGTGTCTTAGGTTGGATGTAGATATTGAGGGAGAAAATGTAAAGAGACCCGAGTTATTCTATTGCTATTTGAAAACCGTGAAGCTCAACATAATAAAGCTGAAAATTTTCCTAAGATAATAAATGTATGAGGATCTCAAATAAAAACAAAGTATTTTCTAACTACAAAAAGCTGAGTCTAAAGTTAATATGGAGAAATAAGCAATTGTATCCATAAAATTTCTAAAAATAGAGAATAATGTTGAAAAATAAGCTCTATAATATTATAACATATACTATAAAATTAGAATGCTCTTTAAAATCCTATAATGTTGATGAATAAATTAAGATTGTTTGTAGAGATGCTGAAATTTCTGAAGACATCCAAATACATTTAGAAATTTAATGGAAGAGAATTGGGACTTCATTTTTGTAATGAATGCTATTTCAGCAATTTTACAGACCCATGGAAAACAAACAAATTTGAACCCTATTTCCCTTTTGCTCCAAGGAGAATTCCAGCGTATCAAATATTTAAATATAAACATAAAAATCACAAAAATCCTAGAAGAAGCCATGGAAGAATAATTAAATACACACACACACACACACACACACACACACACCTATCTATATCTATATATATACATATATATAGACACATTTCAAAAATATGAGATTTTTCTCAGCATAGTATGAAACTCAGAATCCATAAAAGAAAAAGAGAATAAAATGAAGATGTTTTTAAATTTATATAAAATCCATACGAGCAGTTAAAAAACAAATATTAATTAAAAAAATATATGCAACTCATATCACATAGGATTAATATCCTAATACATAAAAAACATCTTTAATGAAGAATAAATACTTGGCAAACTAATAGCACATAATAAGCCAATATGGATAAATAACTTCACAGAAAATTAATCACAAATGTTTAATCCTATAAAAGATGTGCAAAATGAATTTTTACAAAGCCATGTATGTTAAAACAGTTGTTTTTCACCTATTTTATAGATAAAAACGATTGATCAGGATTATTATTATCAATCAGGAGAATTAGAAACTGTCATATATTGCACAAAACTTAGCCAGTGAAGTTACATAAATTCTTCCGAATGCTTTTGCTTAGTCCTAACACACTGTCCTAAAATGACCCATAGATTTCTTACCTATTTGAGTCTTCTCTTGACCTTCCTGACTACACTCCTTCATATTAAACCTCTCCTTCCTCTACACTGTTTATGAAACTTTCATAGCATATCTTTGAACTGTTTATGAAACTTGCATAATCTATTTTTAATTATATATGATGTCAAACTATACTATAAGCATCATGAACTTTGAACCATATCTTATTTTTTAGCAAATGCAATGCCTTAACCTTCTATTTGTTAATAATAAAAGTGGTATTAGACTACAGTTTTCAAATGTTTTCTCATTCGGTGCCATAATAAATCCTAGGGCTGAGTATCACTATTTAGTCTACAGACAAATAATAGAATCAGGTTATCATCACATATTGACCAGTCAGAGCCTATAACATAGGAGTTTTATAGCCAGATGAACTGGATGGATGGATGGATGGATGGGTGTTGGGTGGACGGACAGATGGATGAGTGGATAGTTATATAGATGATAGATAGATAGATGCATAGATATCCTGGCTCTTCCACTTATTGGTCATGTGAGATTTAGCAATTTGGTTAATTTCTTTAAACTGGTTTTCTTATCTATCAAATCAAAATAACAATACCTACCTCAGAATTTCTAGGAAGAATAAATAAGAAAATGAAAATAAAGCATTTGGCACATGACCAGTCACATAAGAACTGCTCAGGTACTATGACTATTACTATATTTCAATAATGAAGCTTTTGTTATCTATAGATTTACTTTTCTTTACAACGTGTTATTCTGACTCACCTTGTAGGTAACTCAAAATGCTGGTGGTGGATCATTTTTGGTGATAAACTGATTGTGAATTCAACAATTGAAATATATTTAGTGCTTTACCAAATCACTTTTCTCATATATGATTCAGTCAAAGAACCAGTAACAATCAGGCAAAATGAAAGTTGACATTGAATAACTTTATTATTCATTATTACTCTAACATTAGCTCTTCACATTTGTTCTTTGTTCCATTGTATACAGTGCATGAATGATACTTTGTTTGATTAGTGTCTATTCTTTTTTTTTCTAAGACTTCATCAAAACATTTGTTCATTATCAATATGTTTCTCTCTCTTTTTGTTTTTGTATGAAATTTAATCTTGTTCATTCACACGGTTTAATTTTCTGAATTACCAGATCTTCTTGTCAAAAGTTTTTAAACGAATGAAATAATAGATCATCAATTCCTATTGTGGAGAAACTGGATATATGAAGTCACTTTAATTTAGATTTCTGTTGTTGTGAAAGAGAAAGTTCCTTTATCTTATTTAGCTACTGAGTTATGGTTGATATATACAGAAATACTGGGAAGAAAAATATTAAATGTGGAAAATAAGAGGTAAGGAATAATTTTATTCCACTAATATTTTCCCTTTTTATTATGAATCATGAAAACTAAAATTATACTATAAGCACAATAGTGTCAGCAATAATTTAATTATAATTTACTATAGAATTATAGTAAAAATTTTCTATTTTTCTTCTTAATCTCGAAATGCAAATAATTTTATGTTCACAATAGCTTATAAATTAAGTATTAAGTGGCTGTAAACTCCCATAAGAAAAGTTAAAAAACGATTTTTTTTTTTTTAGAATAACGTTGATATTAACTAAGAGGTAAATTTTGCATCTTTCTTCCATCACAGATTAATGATTGAAAATCAATCAGACCAGAAGGAAGCGGATTATCTCTAATGAAAGCATATTAATTAAAATATATCTTTATAGAAACAATCTTTCTAGGCCCAAAGGTGAAGTTCTGAAAATCTGAGGCATGATGCTAGACCTGGTTCTGTTGTCACAGGGTGTTAAGTGGTGTGCTTAAATTAAATTGGCTGGATATATTATTCCTTTCACAACTATTTTTTGAATATTTGCTCTAGAACACTGCCCTACAAGTTAAGGATACTGTGGTAAAGTCAAGTCTAGTTTGCTTAAACACATCTATTTAAATATTAAAAAGACATTGCCAGTGTATTTTATTTATACTTTATAGCTACATCTTCTTAGTTCTACTAGAAGAAACTGTGTTAAGTACTTGATATAATTCAAGCACTAAATTGAGTACATTACTGCCATGAAAACTGCTCATAGCCTTTAGGTGGGCAGGATCCCATCACCGATTTAAAAGAGAAAAGAGTGGTTTGGAGTAATTAATAATATGGTTATTTTACCCAGTTAATCAGAGGGGGAAAAAAACTTGCAGTTTGAATTCCAAGTTATTTCCATGTGTAATTATGTAAATGCCTCCATTTGCAATAATTAGTATATAGATGAATAAAGGGAATCCTTATATGTTCGTTCTTATTTTCTGATAAGATATGAACAGATTATCAGGATCCCTGCTTGACTTCCTACTTAAACTTCTATGAAGAGCTGAATCTCCCCCAATAGAAGGTAGCAGATTCTAACCTGTCATCTTCTTACCACCTTTACTGTGCCTCTCTTTCTGTTCTAGTGGCTCTAGCTCTGCTCTTTATACTTTTTCTCCTAAGAACATGTCATGAAGGATGGAACTTTCATCATCGAAAGATTGCTAGGCAATCTGTAGAATCTGTTTCCAGGCTACTTTCCTCTCTCATCTGTGAATTAGAACACACCAGTTCAATTTGAATTTCATATAGAGAGTAAATGCTTTAAAAAAATTTATGTATACATACATACATACATACATACATACATACATACATACATACAAGTATATCTCACGCATTATAGTAAAAGAAAATGTTGTATCTGAAATTTAAATTTCACTACGGATACCGTATTTTATCTGAGAATCCTAGTTCTGTGAAATGTATATGCAGAAGCGGAAAAACCTATTGGCTAGGTTGGCAGATGGAGGTCAGCCTATAGGGGGTTTCTGCTTGCTATCAAATCCTTATTGAAATGTGCCCAGTGCCCCTTCTGATGACCTCTGGAGAACTATCCTGGAGTTCCGCATGGCCCCATATGGAAAATCCCTGTTAAACCAGATGCCTTAGACAAACTGATCTTAAGCATGTGTGAAAATTTTACTAACAGTAAAACCAGCAAGAAGACTAAATTGTGAGGTGATTTAACAAAGGTTTGTGGGGAAAGAACTTAAGTATCATGAAGTCAACTGTTTGCATAAGTTCACAAGGATAGGCCCAGGCTGCTGGCTTATATTACAGGATGGAAAATTATCCTACCTGTATCGCTATAACCTAGGTCATAGCCATTGCCTGAGGATGCCAGTTGTGGATCATTAATCAGAAATAATAAGCAGTGGAGTCGTGGCTTTTAGTCAAATATAGTATGCAACAAATAATAAGCAACGCATCTGTGACTGCTGACCAGACACACTGAGCAAGAAAATTTTACTCCTAATAGTGTCATGTAGGGGCTAATTAGTAGAGACACCAGTTACAGTTTCTTTTTTTCCTTCCTAGCAACTATCAAGAAATTCTCATAATAAAAATTACCAAGTCACATATCCTCGCTTATTTCTCAAGTTTGGAAGGAGTTTTAGTTTTCACTAGTGAATAGTAATACAAGTTGAAATATTTATTGCTCTCAGCATCCTGGAATTGTGCCAGAGTTGTACGATACTGAGCAAAGATGAGTAGACAAAGCCTGGTTCTACCTTCTTGGATTGTTACCTAAGAGACAAGGGACTTAGGTCTTTAGAGAGAGACCCACATGCATGCTTCCTCACTTTTACTTTCTTCTTCTTGCCTCTCTGAAAACAGTCCTTTCCCTTTGAGGATCTGCCTATCTGGAGTTCTTGCTACCAGTTCCAAACATCACTTCTCTAAAAAGTTTCAAAACTCCTGTTCATTTCTTTAGGCTAGAAAATTTTACACATTTTACAGTGCATTCTCCTCTGCACAGTTTTTGTAGTTCTAGCTATGTGGAAAGATGAGCTCCATTTCTGAGGATAGTATCAAAGAGCAGTGCCTGGCAGAATAGTATTAATGATCTCTCTAATAGCATCAACAAATGTCTAATTCGCCTCTTTTCTTTGAACATGAATGCTCTTTATACTCTGGTTTCATTTCCAAATAATAGGAGTTTCTGTCAACCAAACACACTATTTTATAATCAGATTTACATGAAACAGACTTTCTGAGAGTTACGAATCCTGTAGATTTTGTTCTAAGCAAGCTGTTTACTACCAGAGAAGGAAAGACCAAGAAGTTGATTAATTTCCTTCAAGGTGTCGCCTCTTTCTATTACTGAGGGCCTGGGGAAATAGAAACATTTTAGCCCTAATCATTTCATTTTGTAGTAATTGAAAAATATTTTACTCTTTTTCACAAGGCAAGTGTGTAATAAATTATTAATTTAAATTATGTATTAACATGGACGGGACACTAGGGTTAGAATAGATAGTGGTAAGTTTGAATAATTTGTTGAGTAGAGGCAAAAACCTGAGGAGACTTGAAATTAAAAATAAAAATCCAAACTGCATAGCCATGATGATACATTCATTTATTGATGCACAAGCTTTATAGTTCTCAGATATTACTCATAAGAGAGAAAGTCATTACAATGTGATTTCGAATTTTGTCTTACATGTTTTATAATAGAGTTATTGCTATAATACTAATACTATACATATTCGTAGTTCATATTAATTATAGAACTACTTTTGCATCAATAAATTGATGCTGAATGTCTATGTGAAATGATATGGATGCTTTGACCATGTGTTCAGAAAAAAAAATAATATCAGATTTATTATAGATTTTGAAATGTCTGTGTTAACTGATCACAGCATTTCATATCCTTGGCTAACAGCTGTCTTTCCCATTAACCTTTAATAAAGAAAGAACGTGTAGATAAGACTCTTTAAGCAGCACCCTATAGGACACAAGGCAGTGCAGGCTAGCAATTAAAAACGTGAATGCCGGTGTTAGACGAGGGTTGAAATCCCTGCTCTGTCATTATTTAGTTGTGTGATCTTCCATTGATAGTTAACTTTTCTAAGCTTCTGTTTCTGCATATGTAAAACAGGAAAAATTATAAGTACACATTAGTTTAATACTACATCATAGGATTACACATAAGAACTAAATAAAACAATATAATAGATGCTTCTATAATAACCCAAAGGCAATAAATACTGACTAAATATTATGTAACTTTACTATTAGAGGTCTAAATTTGCCTGTTACTATTATGTATATGAAAATGATTTTTTATCTTTAACTGTTTTAAGTAGTTTAAAAGTGTATGTTTTAAAGATTTGCTTTTTAAGCCTCAGTCCAGTCATTGTGGGACTAGTTGATTCACTCAAAGCCCAACAACTTGTTTTTTTAAACAATTTCTGTATTCAGATTAGTTTCTTTTGTATCACAAACCCATCACTGTTGATCATGTTTTCCTTAAGTCTATCATAGCGGGACTGTCCCATAAAAATCCCGGTGATCATGTAAAGGTGCTCAATCTCTATTGTCCAATATGCTTACCACTAACTCCATGTAGTTATTCAAATTTAAGTTAATTATATTTAATAAAATTAAAAAAAAAAATAGTTCCTCAGTTACACTAGCCACATTCAAGTCCTCAGAAGTCACATGAAACTACTGCCTACCACTTTGAATGGTACAGTGACAACTGGTCCAGCTGCCTCCAATTTCTCTACAATAAAATCCATTCCACAGAGTCGTTCTAGTTTAATATAATAATGAATAATTTGGGTCACACTATTTCAATTCTTTTGATTAAAAGCATACAATTAAAATATATAATTATATAAAATCTTCACATAGTAGAAAATATCACTTTATAAAAACACAGTCTAAGTTTGAAAAGTTATGGCCTCCATTTTTTTTTATATATTTCTATATATGTACAGAATGCTGCTAGTGTTAAGAATCTTTATGTTTAATTAAAAATGATTTGCATTTAATTCTCTGCATATTCTGTCTTTTCAGTTTCTTCAAATGTTTGAAGAGAGTTTTAATTTTTTTTCTATCGGTCATTTCATCTTCAGATGGTTTCTAGTGTTTGTTAGCAGTTGGTGTAGTTTCCACAGGCTCACTGATGCAGATACTGTCTTTATTAATAGTGGAATGAGCATAGTCACATCGAAGTGAGCTGGAAAATACAAAACGCCTTGGAAAATTTTTTTTACCCTCAGAGTTCCTCCTTGAAAGAATCCTTCGTGTATTCAGAAGACATATTTTGATCAGCAATTAGATGATGATGCTGAGTGGTACATATTTAAGTAAAAATGAGAGTGGCTTTTAAAGGGTTGCTCCTTCTAACTAAAGAGCTAGGATTTGGGTAAACAATATTGAGTTTTGGTATCAGTGTTTAGTAAATAGAAGTTGTGGATACTACTAAAGGAAATTCAAATACGAATGAGAGAAGACATTTGAAAATAGGAGAGTGCTGTGATTATATAGCCAAGAAGGGCAATCATGAAATAATAATAGCAATAACAATAGTAATAAATAAGTTGTGTTTATTTAGTAATAACAATCATAATGAATAAGTTGTATCTCATAAAGTGAATTTTTAATTATCAAGAATTTATATATATTTATATATATATATATATATATATATATATATATTTAACATTGCCCACTCCCTTTCCACCAAAATATCAGTTTTTTATACAATCATCAGCCACTTCTGTAATGCTTATTTGTGTATTTGATTGAGTGGATTTGGGGGGATGAATCTTACAAATATGTTGACCAGACATAACAGGAAAACAAAGACAGTTCGTTAGTTACAGATACCTCACAGTATTTAGTTTACAATCAAACACTGCCTTTGTGAACAGAGCATAGAACTGAATTTATTTGGTAAGTAATTTATATGTATGATGTTGTAGTAAGCATCTTTGGTGCTTAAACATCCAGCTTTACTTCTTTTTGTGGCACATACCGATTTTGTTTGGGACTTTGTTTTCTCTTAGAAAATCTTAAGGCAGAGTGACACTATCTCCAGCTCCAGGGGTTAAATTGATACAGGATAAGGTGAATATACCTTCCCCCACCAGCGGAAACTCAAGTCTTGAACCCAGAAAGGGGAGGGGAGGAAAGAATTCAAGTGCATGCCAGAGTTAGAGACAAAAAGAAAGTTTATAAGAGAAGGAATAACGTTTCATAGACAGAACACAGTCTCCTCTCAGAGACAGAGAATAAGAGAGACAGATCAAAGAAAAGTTTATTAGAGAAGAAATAACACTTCATAGACAGAGCGTGGTCTTCTCTCAAAGACAGAGAATAAGAGAGACTGAAAGAGACCAAGAAAGACCCCAAATATTCAGGGAATTTAGTTTATATGTGATTCTTAGTTTCTATGAACTAACAGTTGAAAGACTTTGTTTCCCTATTTTTCTTTGATGGTATGGGTATGCAGAGTGAAAGGTGTGGATATGCATCATGAAAGATGTGCTAGCAATCTCGGCCTTTGTTCTATAGGTTCCCCGTGGTCCAGCCTAGGGAATGAATGACTGGATTTATTTTGTGCAGGTAACACTTAAAAACTCCGTTTTCCTTTCATAGTATGTGTAAAAAGTTCCTTAGTAATCCCAGTAGGAATCTTCCTTTGTTCTGCAGGTTCCTCTTGGTCTGGCCGGAGGCCTTGAAAGCTCTGAATACAATCTGCTTTAATTTGAGAAGTTTTTGTGCCTCTTCCTTATATCAAAATCATTTATGATTTAAGGTAATTATGATCTAGTTCTACGTGTTTTTGGTTTAGGGTAGGCATTTGAGCTAGTTCTAATCTACTCTGGTCTTTAGAGAAAGGATGCCTCTCCGCTTAGGAGACATTAAATATGTTATTTATTTATTTTTTAATAAAAGAATGCCTAGAACAGCTTGGAGCTATGCCTGAGATCCCTCCAGTCACCTTTACTTGAGAACAGGGTAGGGCAAAACTCAAATGCTGAGGTTAGAGGACAAAGAAAAGAGAGAGAAGAGATAGTGAGTTGAGACCTTGGGAACCACATCAAGCCATTTACCACACCTAGCCTAGAGCCACCTACTTAAACATTTCATTCTAGTTGAGATGATAGCTTTTCTTTTAATTTTTAGCTAGGTTAAGTTGGATTTTCAATTACAGAAGATTTCCCAATGGGTCCCGATCTCAACTATTTAAAGTAACAGGCACCTAAAACTGCTATTATTTCATTTTCTGTATTTCTTTTGTTAAGCCAACACTATGCTGGTGACATAAATTATTTAAATACAAACACATAAAGCACAACATTTAAAACATATTTTAATTAAATCTCAAGAGAAATATAGTGCTAGGTGATGGTAAAGGCATGTACTTCATAGTAAGGAGACTACGTCCCAAACTTAGTTTTACTATTTTAATACATGAGTGGATTTAGTGAGGATTTCTAACTTGTGATAACTTCAAACTCTTCATCTATAAAATGAATGCACAATAATAATAATAGCTAGTTCATAAGTTCATTAAAATGGTTAAAAGATTTTATACCTTAAGTAGTCTAGCACATTGGCATGAAGTTTTGCAATAAGTACATTTTAGATCTTTTCTTTTGTTGGTTTGAGCCTAGTGTACTGAAATTTTTCTAAATTTTGTTCTTTCATTTAGTGAATTTAATCATTTGAATTATTTTCTTTTTATTTTAAAGTTGTATTAGTTTACCTCTTATAATTCTAAACACTTTGTTAAAAATTTGAAAAGAATAGGGTGGAAAGATATTAGAAACATATGAAGACCTTTTATTATTTTTATTATTACGTATTGATCAATTGGCATTCTGTTTTGCCTTCCAACTAATATTTTCCCATATTCCTCCAAGCATATTAGTGAAAGAACTTTATTGAGGCCAAACATATCTTTGCTGAAACCAACACCTATAAAATTTATTTAATTTGGCAGTCTAGCAACTCTATCAAAAAAAATTATTCTTTGTGAGCCGATGCTGGCTCCTAATGATCATTGCTTTTTCTCCCAAATGCTTTTAAAACATCTGTTTAATAATTCTAGATTTTCACTAAGTCTTTTTATGTCAAGACAAGGACTTAGTCTTTATGTAACAAGGGTCTTTTTATAGTTATTTTTATTTATGGCAAACTAAGTAGAAATGCATAAATCATAGTACTCAATAAATATTTGATAACAATAAAAACTAATGAAAGTAATTTAAATATTTCGAGTAGGTGAGTTAAATAATTAAGCATTCATTTACAAATAAAATATTATTTTGAAATCAGGGGAAATGCAAGGTAAAAAGGGATGAGGCTATATTCACAGAGATGTACTAAGAATCCATTGAGAATGTTTAGATAAAAAAAAACCTGAATTAAATGATAATGGAGTCTAAAGAGAAAATAAGATGGATAGAAAGGTAGGTAGGTAGGTAGATGGATGGATGGATGGATGGATGGATGGGTGGGTGGGTGGGTGGGTGGATGGATGGATGGATGGATAGATAGTAGATAGATAGATAGATAGATAGATAGATAGATAGATGGATGGATGATAGCTAGCTAGACAGACAGAGATGTGTGTATGCATATGCACATGTGTTTCTATATCCACGTGACTGATTAGCTCAGAGAAATGCAGAGGTCCACAGTGACATCCAAGTTTGGGCTTAGCTGTTTCTATTTTTTAGGGTATTCAAATTTATAAAGTCCCTTAAATGACTAATGATATAAGTAAATAGAAGGTTATTCCTTTCTCATAAAATGGAATTGTGTGAGGCAGCTCTCTTCAACACAGTCATTCAGGTCCCTAAGCGCACAGATATTTTTATCTTATTTTCAATTTATAGCAATCAAGTTTGCCTCAAGATTCCATCCAGCTGAAAGATAATTAAGATGAAGGATTGTGAATGGGAAATGTATTGGACTATTTGTGTAAATAGAACATATTTCCTCTCATATTACTTCCATTGGAACTCAGTCCTAAGGCCACTCCTAAGATCAAGGGTGACTGAAATACTTATTTGAACTATGTTCCAATAATGAGGAGAGGAATATGAAATTAGGCTAGTCTCTGTCATTAATATGACTGTAAGAACAGAAAAAGGTTTTACCTAAGAAGGTGTTATGGGGCTATGAGTTCATTTTGGAGCAAAAACTTGAGATACTACTTAAACATCTGCATATACCCATTAAGGGAGCAGAAGTAGAATGCTCAAGTTCAAGTGAGAGAGGTTTGATTGGAGTTGCAGATTTAGAAATCATTGATTTATATTGGTGCTTGAAGTTATGTATAAGAAGAGCTCTTCTAATAAGAATATAAACTGAAATTAGTCAAGATGAAAAGAGAAAAACAAAGAAGAAAAAGCCAGTAGTTAGAGTAAAAAAAAAACTAAACCTGTATAGTCAGAAAAGAACCCTAAGAAGGAAAGGAAAATCCTGGAAAATCGCATCATAGTAGCCAAGAAACATAGACAATAGGCAGTAGTCCTGAAAATGAGAACGAGCTTCAATCTCAAGTACCATAGAGAGATCAGATTGGCATCAAAATGATGAGATGAGACATGTACTCACTTTAACAAATCAGTTCCAATGGTATCATGAAAGAAGAGTCAGATTAAAAGTTTAGTTATTAGACAAAGATGATAGATTGCAGTCACAAGGAGGAGAGAAGGGAAAACACTTTTGTATTTGATGTTGTATTTAAAAACAAAGCATCTTGAGTAATTTATTCATTGGAAAAAAAATGGAATTATTAGGGGTGAAGATAATTTGGACATGGATCCCAGGGTACAGAATTTTAGGGATGAGTAGAAGGATTTTCCTTATACAAGAAGATAGGCCTCTCTTTCTTTAAATAGTAGGAATGATTAATACTCTGAGATGTAACTCGTTGAATTTTTAAACTTGGATTGATTTAAAATCGCTTGAATTATATTTTAAAAGTAGCTAGAATTAGATTTTATAGGTATACCAGTTATCTGTGTCATTCGTTCTTTTTGTCAATAATCTCAGTCAATAGTTATGTATTGAATGCTTACATGTTAATAATGAGGTAAGCTTTTTCAAAAAGGGCAATAAGAAATAAAAATTACATAATATTTCACTTAACAGTATATAGAGTAAGTTCTGAGAGATATATATTAAACAGTGGTGTAGAGATCAAGTTATAGGAATGTTGATATTAATGTGGGTTTGATTATTATATTTCCCTTAATACTTTTATTACTTTTAACAAAGTATATATTTATAATGCTTCCATTGGATTCAGGTTATTGAATTTTTCAGCCACCCCATATAGCGTCTGCTCTTATATTTATCCAGTTCATTCAAATCCAATTATACTCACAGTAGTAAAGATAGAAAAGTAGCTAATTGTTGAATGTGAAACATAGATGTTCCCACTTTTTATAGTTACCTGAGATAAGCAACATAATGAGCTTGATTCTTTCCACTCCAGGGTGCATGGATTTAAACTTGAAGAGAAGAAAGAATTTTTAGAATCATAATAGACTTGATATCTTTATATCATCTCATTTAGCCATATTTCCCCAAAGTTTGGGAGTTTAGTAAAAGAGTTTGAAGTTAAAAAAAAAAAGAAAAGAAAAAGAAAAAGAAAAAAGCAGCTTCAGTCTGTTTTTTCGTATTAAGAAACAGAGGCAGGATGGCTTCTCGGGCAGAGAAGGACTTTGAAAGTGGTACTTTCTCTCTGCCCCCCTGGACTGAGAAGAGAATTGGGCTCCTTCAGGAGCCAATATCAAAATCTATTTTCTAAAACTAAAATAATGGTAAATCTTCATTAACCTGCATATCCTCAAAATAGCATGGCAAAGGACTTGTCCTTGTAGGTAGGAAATACCTCCAAGACAGGAAGGAGGATTTAACTTTCCCCAAATTGTGTTAAAAACAAACAAAAACAGAACATAATGCTTCTAAGGACCAAATTTCCAGCTGAGAGTTATGATTGCTAAAAGAGCCTAGAGTCCTAGTCTCCTGGTAAATTTACTGCCCAAGTAAATTTTGATTTTGGGATTGATAGATTTCTAATACAGTAATCATGAAAATAATCCAAAACTTCACTTTTAATTTCACCGAATCAGGCGATACTTTAGTTTACAGCTCTGAATGAGAATTTAATGACAGGTAAACCGATATAAAAATGCAGCCCAGGCAAAGGCAGCAGAGCCCTTCCCTGTGAAAGAACCCAATAGCCATGGGAACACAATACTAAATTTAATTATGCTGAAGTGATTCTAAACCTCTACCCAAAATTTTAGATTGCAGTTTTAATAATTCACAAAAATATTAAGTTCTGATTATTTTGAGAAACAAAATTTCACCAAAACCTAGTTCAATTTTACACAATATCAATATTTTAACTTACTGTTAAATATTAAATTTTCTTTTTACAAATAAAACAACCTGTGAACAAACTGCAAAGCCTTTAATATGCATTCATCAGTTATGACTGATAGTAAAATAAAAAAATCTAAAATGTACAAGCAGACCTATGCATATGGTATTATCATATGCTTATTTCATTTATAACCCACTAATTTATATTCATAGTTAAAATATAACATGTAAAAATATTTACTTATATGGTTATATATTTATGGGATGAAATGAAAACAAATTTGCTGTGTCTGCCACAATACTTTCATTAATGATTTTAGAACACATTACAATGAAAAATCTCATGTAAAACATATAACATGAAGAATAAAACTTTTTACTCCAATGATTACTTTCATACAAAAGGAGTACTTTAGAAGTAAGAGGAAAGTGATAGAAATATTATTTTACTTATCAACAGTCAATATTAATATTTCAAGGAAATAAAACTTTAAAAATGAATGTGAAAATTGGGACAATTTGAAAGGGAAGATAATTTTTCTTCTTGGTTACTAAGATCAGTGTGTCAAGATAGTCACTAAATAGATACATAAAAATATATAAATGTATATATAAATGTATGTATAATATATATATTTCTATATTTCATATAGAAATATATTTAATATGTAAATGTATGTCTATATCTACATATACAGATACACACAAACACACATATGTATATCTCATAACTCTTTTACAGTTTCCATGATATTTTTCCCTTCTACCAGGCTGTAATAATATCTATATTCCTTCAAGCTTCTGTTTCATTTCCCTTTAACCCTCATTCTCTCTTCTACTTCCTCAAAACTTTCCCCACCCCCTGCACTCCCTGCTAAAAACTGAGTTTTTTGATGGGTTAGTGTTATTTTGGACTATCTTACAGAATCAGAAAATCCTCTACAAATATAACTCCTCATTCATAACTGAGATGTAAAATGACACTTTTTATGGCTGTGGGAAGTGAGTACCAGACAACAAAATTTAAGAATTATCACATGATAAAAGGCTCCATAAGGAAGTTGTGAAGAGGAGTAAATGGCCAACATAGAACATGAGACAGGACCGGATTGGAGAAAATGTGCTAAGATGGCGAGGCTTTAAGGCAGTTGCGGTTTGCAAGGTGTTCTGAGGGGGAAAAAAATGGAATAAATTTAAGGGGCTTTTAAATTGTATCCAAAAAAAGAGAGAAGGGGTAGATATGCTTCCTGGAGCTAATGATTGAATGTTGATAAGTGACAAAGAGAAGGTAAAACCACTCAGCTCTATTTTACTTGTCTTCTCTGTCATCGTGAGTGATCTAGGAACTAAAAGGATAAAATGAATGTTGTTGAGAGGGATTTAAGTTCAAAGTGGGTGAAAAGATTCTAATAGTCTCTGAATGAGTTCAGCTCTTCTAGCTCTGCTAAACTATATCCCAAAACAATGAAGGAGTTTGCCCATGAGACAGACCACTGCAATTGATATCTGGTATTTTAAAGAGCCAAAAAAGAGCTAAAATATTACTGAATAATAATTATTATTATCATTAGCATCATCATCATTATTATTTATAAAATAAGGGGAGAAGAGGAAGAGAAATAGACTGTTTTATAATTAGTGAGTTTAGTGTTGATCTCACCAAATCCTGAACCAAGTTTTAAAGAATGGCTAATGAAAAGTAACAACTATTTAAAACCAGCATGGTGTCACTGTGAATAAAATATGGAAAAATGAGTTTTGTGATCTCTTTCAGGGCAATGAATGAGTCTTAATTGGGTATACGTGGCAAAAATAAGGTGGTTTTCTTCTTAAATTTCTACCATCTAGTTAGATCAAAGATCAGGACAAATTTATAAATACAGTGTACTTAAATTTCAGGTAAGTTTCTTTTTTCCCCCATAAATTTTCATGATATTCTGTAACAAAGAATGAAACAAACTGTGGTATGATGTGGGAAGTTAATTACTCGAGTTAACAGATAGTAAAAAGGGATTTGGAGAAGGCTACACCTAGCCATGTTGGAGTATGGAGTCTGGAGAAGCAGAGACTAAGGAACCCACAGCATGGCCATCGTAGCCATTTGAGAGTGAGCACTCAGACTCAGAGCTGGTGGAAAGAGGGCAAGCTCAGCATAGCGAGAATAAGGTTGGTCTGAAGCTTGTCTTGAAGATCCCAGATCTGATGTCTTTTTGTTTGTTTTTAGTGTAATTCTCATATGTCTTTGATGAGGTAGAGAAGTGTCTTAAAGGTCTATGTTTCTAAGGACCCATGATTTCAAAGAAAATCCAGACAGGCAATATGCCATGGTGTCAAAGAGACTGTGGCAACCTGTCACAATATAAGAAACTGTCAACACAGTCTCAGTCAGTGAGGCTTCCGGAATCAGTATTAGGGATTACAAATAATGATAATTTGGGGGGATTCAGAAAGCGGCAACATTTCATTTAATCTCCCTAGGACTATAGCTATTTGGTTGGAAACATCGGCATCTATTATGGAAAGGGATAATGGCAAGAACCAAGAGGACTTTACTGCAATTAAATAAATAGTAGTAATAGAAAAAAGTGGAAGTCGAAGAAGTAGGAGTGGCAGCAGCTTAACAGTATCACTAAAACAGGAACCTGGAGTTCTAGTCAGGACTTTGGGCTCCGAGAAGAAAGAATGTTTAGAATACTAATCAAAGTAACTGCTAATGAGATGATTCAGGCCAGAAAGCTGGTCATTTGGACTGGACCAATATAAAGAAAGAGTGAAATAGAATTTATTAGTGTATTAATTTGAGGTCATCCAAAAACCTAGCTCTCATCCTTATGTGCTAGCTCTGAAGATAGGAGATTGTATTATGGACCAAGCAGCTAAGAATTTGATTGTGCTCTCTTGGCTTGTAAATTCACTTAATTTTACAGTCAGTTAGATGAGAAGGAATCAGGAAGAGACATAGTTAGTATATTGTTTCTATTATTTTGTTTCAGAAACTTGGGAGGCCTTGAAACAACAGGTGAAGAGTATCAATAATTCTAATTGCAATGAATCTTGGAAGGCTCGGGCAGGTGTAGAAAGAATGGCTTCCAGCTCTACCACTTAAACTGTGTGGCTTAAAGCAAGGTGACATTATTTTCAGTAGCACATCCTGATGTGTGAAAACCAGAATAACAGTACTTATTTGACTTTAATTATATAATAAGGTCATACGTGTTAAAGCATTTACCACAGAATATCATTCCTTCAGATGGCAAGCTACACACAGCACAAAGGCCACATGCATTTTTTTCAGTGTTACAGTGATAAATAGCAAAAAAAAAAAAAAATTGTCAAATTAAGGAGCTCTCTTCCAATTTCTAAACATTTACAAGAAATTAGAGAATGTGTATTTGAATGTACAGATGACATATTTGGCCAACACACTAAGGTTTTGGAGAGGCAGCATTGTATGGCAGGAAGAATATGGTCTCTGAAGCTAAGCAAACAAACAGAAAATTAGGTGCTATTCTTTGGCTCCACTGTGAACTAGTCCTGTGACCTTGGGAAGTTTACTAAAATACTTGGAGCTTCTATTTTCTATTCTTTTGGTAGTGAATTGTTCTGTGGACCAATAATTTAATTATGTAATTTTAAAAGTTATTTTCAAAACTGAGATTCTTGGTTCCTAATTTTGCATTTTTCCTAGTTTGACAAAAATTAGAAACTATTAATTTTAATAAAATACAGTAATTCTAAAAGTAAGCGATTTTATTTTCAGTGATAGGACATAGATCATAAATATATGAAACTACATATATTATTAGCTAGATACATGTTTATGAATATTTATCAGGCAAGTCAAAAATTGCCTGAAAGATAGAACCTTAGTACATCCCTTGAGTCTGTTTCCTTTTTTTGATATATTTAAGAACTTTTAAAGACATTCAGATATAAACTATATAGGCTATTATAACTAAGAATTTCAGAGAAAAAATGCAGTATAAACTTTCTTATGAAAATAAACTGGAAATCTGATTCTGATTCATAGCAATCCTGATAAATTAAATACTTCTAGATTCTACTTGCTGTGAAGTTGCTTAGTTGTTTTGAGGGTTTTTCTCTGTGTTGTATCAGCATGACCCTATCTTATCTTGAAGACTGATGTCAATTTCTCCATTGATTTACAACACTTATTTCTGGCAAGAGAAGAGTCTATGTTTATATAAAATTAAATGTATCACATCAAAGTCATTGAAAAAACTGAGAAAATTCTTATCATTGAAGAGCACACAATTTTCTTAATATGGTAAATCTAAAATATTGAATGGAAAACATTTTACTTGCAAGTTGGTTTTGTTAAGTATGTACATAGACAATATTAAATAATAATAAAAATGGAAACATTAAAATTACATTAACGACATGGCTTAAGCTGACAAAGCTAGCTAATTTTAAGCTGACATGGAAATCAATCATTTATAGCAGTTCCTAACCATGAGGAACTCCCTTTGAAATCATGGTGACATTCCTACTTTGTGCACTGTAAATTCGAGACATTCAGCAAGTCCAGGCAGTGCTGAGAATCTACAGAGAGGGCAGGTGTTTTATGTATCTGGCCACAGGTATATTAATTGAAGGATGATGTTTTGTTATGAATTCAGAATTCCTCAAGCATCGTCACTATTACATGGCATTGTTGACATTTGTATTAGAGAGAAATCTGTGTTTAAAAGTGAAATCCTGTATGTGCTTCTTGCCTTCAATCTCTGTCTTCCAGTTTGTCCCAGCTGCCACTGTGAGCCCCATATCACTTCCTGCTTCAGCCATTTTAAGGGTCCCAGTACAGTCAAAGTTGCAGTTACTCTTCGTAAAATTGTTTTAAACAATTTTGAACATCCGATCACAAAAATAGTAATAATAATTATGAATAATGACTGTGGAAAGATAAATTTGCCCCTAAATAATTATTAATTTTGGTAGACAAAATTATTATTGACATCAATAGCTAACTTTTATTGAGCGAGTGGTTTGTGCAAACAATGTGGTTGAGTGGTTTACCATTTTTCATCGTATGAGATTCCGTGTCAAATTAATACCATTATAACTCACCTAGAAATTTTCTTTTAATGCAACTTTTTAAACATATGTATGGCTAATTAATTAGGTATATGGCAAGAGCTTTTTATAGTTTAAAAGATTTACTAGATACATATGAGTTTACAACCTAATTGTTAAGAAAAGCTGATAATAAACAGTACCTATATTAAAATGTAGTTGATGAGATTTCTTTATAAAATGGAAATAAACAACTGATTATGTTTATGTCTAAGAACTTGGAGACATAAACCTGAGATGTGACTGCTAGGCTGACAATATGCAGTGGTATCTACGTAAGCTGGTTCCTACTTGAATCAAGTAGTTTGGTTGGGAGAAACTTGATGTATCTCTACTGCCTTTGAAGACCTGGGTTAAACAAAAAAACAAAAAACAAAAAACTGAAATTCTTAGAAACAGGTACTGAGTAGTCATATCTTCAGCTGATCATTTTATTTATATTTAAGAATACCGGTTTTTCAGCTCTCTGGTTTTTGATGATGAAGTAGTGATCTCCTGGCAGGAGATATTTGGGACGCATGAAGACTGGAGAAATAGATGCATTGTCAGACTTGCCAATGGAATCAAAATTATTTAAATTGATATATATGTGGAAAGAGGAAAAATATTCTTATGCTCTTCTGGCATGTCGCACATGCAAACATATACATAGTTATACATGTACATGCATAGAGAAATATCATATTGAAGGAGTAACCTCTAGTTCTTAGGAGTAAGTAAGAGATAAGAGAACTTCAAATTATATCATGACTTAACATATCTACATAGCATTCTGACATTCATATAACAAATTAAGGAAGCTTGAGATTTTAGCACAGTATGCTTTCATAGATATTAACAAGACTGGTAGAGCAGAACAATGTGAAAAGAGGAATGGACATTGTTATGGATTCAGTGTTTAATGTCCCCCTAAAGTTCATACATTGAGGGCCTAACCCCCAACATGATGATATTTGGAGATGCAGCCTTTTCGAGGAAATGAGGTGTAGATAATGTCAGGAGTATAGGCCCCTCATGGTGGGATCAGCTCCTTTATAAGAAGAAACACCAGAGGGCTTGCTCCCTCTTCACCATGTGAGGATACGGTGAGAAGTCGGCTGTCTGCAGTGCAGGAAGACAGCTCTCACCTGAGCCCGATCACACTGGCACCTGGACCTCAGACTTTCAACCTTCAGAGCTATAAGAAAATACATTTCTGTCGTTTAGGTCACCAGTCTATGGTATTTTCTTCTGGCAGCCTGAGATAACTACTGCCTTATTCAAAAGAAAGAAACAAGAGAAGATGAACGTACAAGGACACATAATTTTATTACTTATTTTATATACATTAGAGAAGAAGAAAAGGGTTGTATGGAAGGCAAAGTCACGTAAATTCCAAACTGGGCAGGTCATGGTGGGCAGTCACACCCCAGGCACATAACTTTTAGTAAAAGCTTTTGTCTTTGCCTTTAAGCCAGGCCTGTCCATTGTTCTTGGGCATCTAAGTTAGCACACCTTTGGAATGCAGAAGGAAGGCACATAAATGTTAACTGTTCTGTACTCTAATCCCCACTTTGCTTTCTCCCACCTCCATGTAATGTTTCTTGTGATCCTTTCTTAATTTCAAATGCATAAAAGAAGCTGCAAAACTGTTATTCTCCAGAGCATTTAAGATCTTGTTCTCTGGCATATGTTGTCAGTTTGGCTCAGATAAACTCATAAAAATTCTCTACAGGTTTGGACATTTCTTACATTGACAGCACACTCTATGAAGCAAAGTAGAGAATCTATGAGTAAAGGCAAAAATAAGGAGAATAAACAGAATTAATATCATTGTGGGTTAATACCCTGCCGAAATCTGGCTGTTAGGAAAGACTACATAAATACAAAATAAATGTTTTGAAAGAATAATTCTGATATATATTCTAATTAAATAAAGATTGTGGATAAAAATTCATGAGAGATTTCCAAATTAACACAAAGCCATCTGTATGGAAATAATGGAGGACTTAAACTCTGAACATCTGTTAGAAATCTAATTCTGCTGAAAGGATGGCATCTAATAAATTTGTTATTTACCTTGTTGACAATTTCATCTTACATGAAAAAGCAAATGGGCAATTCCTGGATTTCATTCAGCCCAGGGAAGAAACTTGGCTGGAGATGTGAGTGTGATGGAAACCTTTCAATTAAAGTGGCTGTGCCTACTTAGAATTTAGAATGGTGAAGAACAGAATTGCTCAGGAGATTCAAAGACATACTCCTGACTTCAGGAAAGCTTAAAAAGGTAAATATGAACCCATGATTGGCCTCATCTGTAACTCTAAAGCGTACATGTGTCGAGAGTGTTGAAAGACTCTGAAATAAATCCTGATGATATATTTCTGCATAACAGTAATGCAGAAGAAAAAAATGGAAGACAGTGAATGGATCCTCTATGACTGTTTGGGGGACTGTGCAATACGCTCAAATCTGCAAGCATTTTCCAAGGATGAAAGAAAGGTCACAAAACTCACCAAAAGGCAAAAGGAAATCAGAAATTTTAAGAATAGAATTAGAGTACTTAAATCCAGAAATAAGTTGAGTTAATGAGAAAAGTGCAAGAATTAGAGAAGAAGTTAATGAGGTAGTTGTTAATATTTAGAGAAAGGTATGATATTCATAGATGACAGAAATGAAGGCTAAATGCTTAATTCCCAAATACTTCTGCCTTACTCTGTAAAAAAAAAATGGTTTTACCAACTCTCTCCTAATAATCTCATTCACACACCACTAATTTGAGATAAAAGTTAGTTGTCTTAGATTCAATTTGCATAAGTTAGAAGCAAACACTGCAATGAGTACTCACATGTAAAAATTATTTTTTAAAGAATGTTCCCAATGGAGAAGGAAGGGAATAGAAAACGGGTATAGAAAAGGGAGTTTCTAGTTTTGGGGGGCTGCTTTAACAATGTGCCACAAACTGGCTGGCTTAAACCATAGAAATGTATTGTCTTAGAGTTTTGGAGAGCAGACATGTGAGAACAAGGTGTTGGCAGGGTTGGTTCCCTCTGAGAACAGTGAGGAAGTGTCTCTACCATGGCATTCATCCTAGCTTCTGGTGGTTTGCTGGCAATCTTTGACTTTCCTTGGCTTGTGTTACCTCTTCTTTGCCTTCACCTTCAAATGGCATCGTGTGTACGTGTGCGTGTGCGTGTGTGTGTGTGTGTGTGTGTGTACAAATTCCTTCTTTTTATAAGGACACCAATCATATTGGATTAAAGCCCATACTTACAACCTCATTCTAACTTACTTACCTCTAATAAAGAACCTATTTCAAAATAAGGCCATATTGCGAGGTAATGGGGAGCAGGACTTCAACTTTTTTTTTTTTTTGGAGGAAAAAGTTAAACACATAACAGATTAGGAGGTCAAGCAAGGATGTAATGTTGATAAAATCAGAAATAGTATTATTAAAAAACAAAATTCCTCCAAGTAAATCTGAAGCTCCCATTGGCTTGAATTAAGCTGTTCATGAATCTGGCAGCCTCCCATCTAGCAGCTAGAAGGGGGCTCTGAGTAGCTGTATGCAGTGGAAGGCTTTTATAGGCAGAAAGAGGGTGAAACTAAGAAATTAAAAGAGCGATTTTTTTCAGGCAAGGTCCTCTCCCTTAGGGGAAAGCAGGTGGTCTTATCGGGAAGGCTTTTATAGGAAGCTGGATGGGGCAAGTGAGCTATTAGGAAAAGAAAATAAAGGATTGTTTTAGGGCCAGGACACCTTTTCTTTTGGGGTAAGAAAACAGAAAGAGTTTTTATCATGCAAAGAGGGTTTAGGGTATCATATTACTTTGCTGATGGTTTGGTCAGAAAATTCTAGACTGGGTGATTATGTTTCTGTGAGAGGCTAAAACTGCAATTAGATCAGATATTAAATCTAGGTTTGGTATTATGAGGCCTTCGGTAGGAGTAAAGTCATTTTGGGTTTGTGGTTTTCTGTTTAACATATTTTTGTACTTATCTACATTAGTCTATACAGAGTACAGTCTACCACTGTTACAGACTTTAGAAATAAATATAGCTCTTTAACCATGAGATTTACTCATAGAAGTAAATTAATTAAAATAATAGTGAAAGGGTGCAATTCTGCAGTTCTGGGATATTGATATAGAATGGCAAGAATCACCCCCATTATTTCCATGTGCATTTTAGTGTTTGATAAAACCTATTTATAAGATAAATTAAATTCATGTATTTTAAATAATATAACCTGGTAATGTTATCTTGAAGGTATAATAAAGCATAGCAGTTTAAGTATGTCATTCTTCACGCTCAAAAGTGTCTTTTTAACAATTGGTACTGGAACAACTAGACATTCACATACCGCCCCCCCCCCAAAAAAAAAAAAACAACAACAAAGAAAAACACCTAGATACACAATTTCACCCTTAGCAAAGATTAACTCAAAATTGAGCCAAATATATAACACAAAAATATTCAACTCCTAGAAGAAAATGTAGGTGAAAACCAAGAAGAGACCTTGGGTATAGTGATAACTTTTTAGATAAAACACTAAAGGCACAATCCATGAAAGAAATAATAAGACGAACTTCAACACGGTTTAAAAATTTCATCCCTATGAAAGACAATGTCAAGAGAATGAGAAGGCAAGCTATAGACTCAGAGTAAATATTTACAAAAGTCATATATGATAAAGGACTGTTAGTAAAAATATATAAAAAATCTAAAACTAAATAAATCTTAAAACCAAATGATAAGAAAACAAAGGACTTAATTATAAAGTGGGCCAAAGACATTGACAGCTCACCAAAGAAGATATGCCGATGGCAAATAAGCATATAAAAAGATGCTCCACATCAGCTGTCATCAGGGAAATGTAAATTAAAACAACAGCGAGATACCACTACACACCTGTTAGAATGGTCAAAATCCAGAACACCGACAACACCAAATGCTGATGAGGATGTGGAGCCACAGGAACTCTCATCCACTGCAGGTGGAAGCGTAAAATGGTAAAGCAACTTTGGGAAAACAGTTTGGCTGTTTCTTACAAAACAAAATACACTCTTATCACACCACCCGGCAATCGTGCTCTTTGGTATTTACCCAAAGGAGTTGAAAACTTATGTTCACAAAAAATCTTTACCTGGATATTTTTAGCAGCTTTATTCATAATTGCCAAAAACTTGGAAACAACCGAAATATATGTGAATAGCTAAATTGTGGTCCATACAGACCATGGGATTTATTCAGTTTTAAAAGAAAGGAGCTATCTAGAAATGAAAAGGCACTGAAGAGACTTAAAAGCGTATTTACTAGTAAGTGAAAGAAGCCGATCTGAAAAGGCTACAGTCTATATAATTATAACTATGTGACATTCTGAAAAAGGAAAAACTATAGAGACAGTAAAAAAGATAAGTAGTTGCCAGGGGTAGGGGTAGGATGAGCTAAAAATGAGTTTAGCTCAGGATTTTTAGGGCAGTAAAAATTCTCCATGACACTATAATGGTAGATATATGTCATTAAATATTTATGCAAACCTATAGAATGTACAATATCAATCTATAAACTCTAGTGTAAAGTATGAACTTTGTCTGACGATCATGTGTCAATGCATCTTCATCAATTGTAACAAATGTACCATTATGGTGGGGGATATTGGTTATGGGGGAGACTCTGTATGTGTGAGGGCAAGGTGATATATGGGAAATCTCTGTGCCTTTTTTTCAATTTAGCTGTGAACCTAAAATCACTCTCAAAAAATAAAATCTTAATAAGCAAGCACACTACACAAATTTTAGACTTTAGGAACTACGTGGCATAAAGATACAACAGCTATTTTTGAAATTTGCTATATAATGAATATTTCTGTTGTTTGTTACTAGCAAGAACAACTGCATATTAGTATATTCTTCCCTGTATAAGAAGGACAAGGCTGAATATATATCTTATTATAACTACCTTTTTGACTTTAGTAGTTTGTGAAATTTCAGTGATCTGTACTGAGATCTGCTAAGAGTGGAAGCTAAAAAGAGCATAAGGAATTAGTTTTAAAAATTGGATTATTCACACTGAGTTCCACGGGGACCATCTTTAGTGTCCTAGCACATGGCTCTCCACAATTCTACTGTGAATGTCTGACTTTTCTAGTCACATCAGTCCCTAGCTTTTGAAGTCTTCCGTGTCTTACACTATTTGTTCTCTTAACATGCCTTTAATCTCCTCTGTTTCATCTTCCACAATAACAACCATGGTGTTTTAGTTGCATAGATCTTCTACCTTTGAAATTATCTCGAATGACTTTCCACCTATTATGTCCCTTCCCCCACACCCTGCTTCTCTTCAATATGTTAAGCCAATTGTAATGGATACTGTAATATTTCACTCAGACCCCTTTTCAAAGCCTGTACATACACTCATATTCCAACTCCTGGGAATAGTAACTGCTGATAGCTCAACAGCTCTGCCCCTCATTAAGAATTGCCCTGGGCAAGAGGGTACCAAGAGCTCCTCACAGCCAATGACAGGTTGATGCAGAGAAACAATGATCCAGCTTCCATGCCTCAGATTGATAAAGCAATAAAAATTATCCCAGATCCAAGGCTCAAATAATAACAACTAAGTTTTCATCTGCAGCTGCGTTGGAAGTCATCCTCTGCTGCCCAGTGCAGCAATCCTTATTTCCTTGCAGTTTATCTCGCAAAATCACTCCTCAGTGAATCTTCTTCATTTAATTTGGTCATTGTTCATACCTAGGAATATTCATGCTTTCGTGAAATTTCAGTAACGAGTGATCGACAAATGGCATCAGCTCACTGCCATTTTTAAAACAGTACTTTTAAATGTTGAATTATGTATCTGAGCTTCTTTTTAAAAAAGTGATGGGATTACTTTAAAAAAAAAATAGGCATGCATGTTATTGTAGACTATATACCTGAGTGGGTCCATAAATAAGACAGTGGTGATTGAGTTAAACAGAAAACACATTTTATTTTAGAGTTCTGAGTAGTGAAATATGTTCTAATTTCTCATTTTCTCCGTGATCTCAGTAGTTAAAAAATACATGTCTAGAAACAGTACAACATTCAAAAGAGAGTGTGAAAAGGTGATCGACATGTGCAGTAAACCCACAGATAGGAGTATTAGATGCTCAAAAGCACTGTTATTTATAACACAGTCCAGAGGTTTTTGGTGCATCATTGATGTATATTCAGATGATTGAGAGTTAAGACTACCAAAGGTGTAATTGTGACACTTACAAGCCAAAGAGTGCTGAATTCCTCTTCAAGATGATTTAGCTATGAATAAACTATATAAAATACTAGCATACTTGTTACAAAGGCATTTTAGTTGTAATTAGTGTCATTAAATTTGAAATGTTACCAAATCCTGCATGACAGCTACTGGGGAGTTAGCAGACACCAGTTCAGGAAATGAAATAAAATAACAAATAGCCTTCAAGCACGTAATTCCAGGCTCTGCAAAACCAAGGTGGCAGGAAGACATTAAGCCTGGATAAAAATTGTAATATTAAGGTTTTGCGTGTTTTTTTGTTTGTTTTGCCAATTAAGACCTGTGTATTTACTTTATAAGAGAACTATCTGCTAAGTATTAATATGACATTTTATACAAGGAAACTTTCTTTGAGAAATCAAAGTTTGCAGCATTGTAACTATAAAATTAAATTGTTAAAACTCTGTGGCAATTGGACTTAAAGCAGCAACACTTACACTATTATTTTTTCAATAACGACATATAACAGTAAGTCTATAGCAGGGCAACCTGAGGAAAATAAAATGAAGAATCATATTCATTTCCAAAAGTGTCTGAATGCCCCGCTGATATCAATAAATCGGATTCTCTTTGTCCATAATATAACTGATCGTAGTTAGCCCACACTGTGACTGTGGGTTTCAATCCATGACTGACTTTAATTTGCTGGCCGATTAATTGGTTTGGGTGAAGTTAGGAAATAGTTATTTTCTACCTTTATTAAATCACAGACAAGGGACCCACTCTAGTGTAGTGAGCATCTGTAGCAATGGCCTGAACAAGGTCCATCTTCCTGAAAGGGAAAAAAAAATGTTTTTCTTGATCAAAGGTTTTTTTTGTTTTGTTTTGTTTTGTTTTGTTTTAAGCCTGACACTAGGCTAGCTGAGCTTACCTTTCAGCATTGATACTATAGTTTTCTTTTGTACACGCACAAGAGTGGTGAGAAGGTGTTAATCAGAATGAAATAGCTGAGGAACTTAAAATTTGAAATAGATTATAATTGCAAAATTGTTGAATCAATTTTTGGGGGAAGCAACTCAAATGTGTGCAGAATCGAAATAGAAAGACATTGTCAGTATCAGAACAGACCGATTTTGAAAGGTGGAGAATCCACAACATGTGACGAGATTCCTACCTGGGGAACAAAGTTAGGGCTCACAGGCCAGGCAGCCTGTATTGGTGACTGAGATTACTGAGTATAAATTCAGGAAGTCAAGCAATGATCTATATTTGTTCACTGGGCATGGAAAACAGAGCAGCCCTACCAGAAGAGTGGCGGGGCATGAGATTAATGTGCAGGGAGAGGCGGGAAGAACCTAGACTGCTGCTCACTGCTTCCCCATTGCTCTCTCCAGAGAATCCTACCGTAGCTCAAATGGGTTGAGTTTACTTTCATCTCAGCTAGTTGTTATGGAACCAGGTTAGAGGGCAAATGGCATAATGGTCAAAAGATACGTCTTGATGAGTGCCAGTTTTAAGGTACCGGCAATAAAGAGGAGTTTGAAAGAAACACTGTAATAAGTGATCGAAGAGGCAGAAGGAAAGGCACTCGGGTGTGGGGCGATGGAAGCTCTGGCGGCGCCCTTTCCCACCTCAATTTCCCCAGCGTCCCCATCTTATTTGCAATATAGAAATTGACTTTTCAGTTCATGGGGAATGATTATGAAATCCAGCTACAATGCGTGTCTCCTAGCAGCACTTTACAAACAAACTTCTGTCCATAAATCTCCTAATAGTGAAACTCTTCAGCTAGCACTATAGAAAAATGAAGGAAAGAGTGCTTTTGCTTTGAAAGAGAGCAAGTGGTAACACTGTCAAATCTTGTTAAAGAGAAGATCCTTGAAATCATCTCTTCGATTTAGCATCATGAAGGTGCTACACAGCAACTTTGCAAAGGAGAGAGGTAGAGAAGGTAATAATAGATAAGAAGAAATTTTAGGAAGAATAATTACTTTATTTAGAAGAGAGTAGAGCAAGTCTAACAAAGCTGGAGAGAAGCCAGTGAGGAGAAAAGTTAAGTGTACAAAGGGGAGTGAATATGTCACAGAGAAAGTACAGTTCTGAGATAGAATGGGATTCAACCGCTGTCGGAGTTTCATAACTATACCTGTTTTCCAGTTCAGAGTCGGAGATCAAAATCCCAGTTGGCTGTGTTTAAATTCATTCCTTTTTATCCTGTATAATTCCCATTTGGGAAAACTTTACTTGACATCTCAACTCTCAGTCACCCTTTCTAATATCACTTTTATTATGAACGCCCCTTTATATTTCCCCATGTTATGCTTGACATGAACTGTGAAATAGCTAACCTGATGAGTGTTTTTATTAAGAAGAATATTTTTAAATTATAGTTTTGTAGAAACTCAATGTTTGCTCATTACTTAAATGTTGCCACTTCTTAGTGTCCTATCTGTGAGGTCCTTTAATGTGAGAGACATGTTTTGAAGTATACCAAGGTCACTGAGGTTACAGCTGTGTCTACGTGCAGAGCAGATCCCTGGCTTAGCTTCATCAGAGATCTTAACATTGTCACTTCATTCTAGAGTTTACTTATACAATTTTGAGAGAGAACACAAGAGAAAAATCGTATGATATTTTAAACTACATGGGAATGAACTTATCACTATGGCACATGTTCCTGTCTCTTTTATCACCAGGATGTCACCAAATAAATTATTATTTTATTTGAAAAGAATAAAAAATGGGTTTCTCTATCAACCAGAATAAGATAATTTATGCTGCATTAACAAGAAATTCTCAAATCTTAATGACATAATGAAAATGTTTCTTGCTCAGTTGACATGTTCATTTCAGTTCAACTCAAGGTGCTGTTCCATATCTCTTCAATCCGTGACCTAGGCTTGACCTACCATGCCTCACCTTAAAAATGTCGCTTTGTCTTGAAAATTGCTAGACAGAGAGACAGGAAGGTCTGGAGAGTTTCTCATCAGCTGTTACGTGTTCTGTCCTCTTCACGATTCATTTGCTAAAATGATCTTGTGCACCCTCTTCCGCTCTGTTTTCCCACAATCCAGCCTCAAAGGACATAGGAAGTGCAATCCTGTCTTGTGTCTGGAAATGCAGAACTGGAAATATTTGGCAAAAAAAACATAATGATTCATTTAACAGATTGTTTTAACAATGTGAACACTGTTATTAAAAACACAAACTCAACCATTTTGAAAGATCTCATGTCCCAGATTGTAAACATATACATACATGCATATATTTTTATACTTACATATATCTTAAGCATGCATTATTAAGCTTTTTTCTATATTTTAGGACATAAAGATAATTTGATAGTTTGTTCTATAATGTTTCTTAATGTTTTCTATTCTTATAACTTCTATAAATTTCTCATATTTACTCTGTTTAAAAATATTAAACTATTAAACCTGATTATTTTTGAAGATATATAACTGAATTTATTTATAAATATTAAGCATTCTTAAGTGTGTGACATGATTTTCTGTGCCAATTTGTTGCTTGAACTAGAATGAGCGAATAGGTTGCGATATATTATATTAATATGCATCAGTTTCCTTCTCTTTTTTTCTCTTTATATTTGTCTATAGAGCTGGAGGTAAACTTGTGTCATGTTTAAATTTTTTGTTGTTGTCGTACAATTGTTAGATACAATTGTCTTCCTTTCTGTTTTACTTTATCCTGTGAGCCACAATATAAGCTTTCGAATATATTTAAAATATTTTTGAATAAAACATTGTATGAGATTTTTAAGGAGATGAGTAAGTTAAAATATCTGAGTAAGGAAACCGAGAATACAAAGCCCTCTCAATGTTAATCGAGACTTATCTGAATATTCAAATTATATGAGGTGATGACTTTCTAACACCTGAATATGTATGTGTACATGCACAGACATATATACACAAACACATACTTACATACACTTTAATTTCATGTTGAATGAATTATAATATTTAATGAATTGAATGATATAGGATAGTATAGTATGTACATCTTTTCTGTGGGTATTTAAGAGAACTCTGCAATATGTGAAACAATTATGCTAATATATGCACTAATATATTTAGAGTAATTAGATGCTGTAGAAAAGAAAGAAAACCTTCTGGTGTATGTTAATTCATTAGCTTTGTATTGATATATGATTAAAATCCCAGTTTCTTTTTTTTCTTTTAGCACTAATACATTATAATTGGTTTACATACATTTGAGGAAAGTTTTATAAAACAGAATTTGAAATATTTGTAGAAAGCTTTTGTGTAAAACTCGGGTAAGTCATTAAGCAGTTTATCCCAAGTTTGCATTTCGGTTAGTATCTTCAGGAGAGGTATTTGGTATATGACATAATTATACTTTATTTATAACTACTTACTTGGTTTATTGGCAAAACTATACTGAATTTTTTAAAATTAGCATTTATCCAAAACCTGCAATAGCAAAATCACATGATATCACTTATATGTGAGATATAAACCTAAAAGCAACAAATGAACAGGACAAACAGAGACTCATGGACATGGATAATAGACTAGTGGTTATCAGAGGAAAGAGGGGAGGTAAAAAAAAAGATGGGGTAAAATGGGTCGAATATGTGAAAAAAATTAAAAAATTAAAAAATTAATTTTTAAAAAAGATTCTTGTTCTGTTTCATGGTATATTAGTGAAAGGTTCTAAGGTAAGACATATCTAGAATTTAGCCCCATGTTCTCCAAATACTAGCTACTTGACAGGAAATTACTTAATAATTTTAAAGGATAGTTTCTATATTTGGAGAAGAGGGATAACAGAGCTGTTGGGAAGACCCAGTGTGATGAGCGAGATAATATATGTAAGCACAATGTCTTGTCTCTAGTAGACTAACATAATTAGCTCTCATAAGAGCAAAATGACAAAAAGGATGATACAAAATACTTACTACAAATTCCTGAAAATATCTAGAATTGTATACAATTTATATTTGCATACGTATTGATCACCCTGAAACTCTGGAGTATAGAAGGTACTTTTTGAATTAACTGTAAGATAAATTTATATTTAATATATTTAGCATTCTCTTGTACTTCTCTGTGTTGTTATTCTCAGTAAATATGTAACAATTGATTGCTATCAGTGGCGCACATACCAGAGTGGCTCCTGTGATTTAGTCAAAATAACAACTAAATCAATAATGCTCTGCAAATGGCTTAGTATCTCCACTTTCTTTTCTGAAAACTCAAGCAAATAATAGATGCTGCATTAGGCAGGGTTTATCGTAGTTACAAATGGCAGAACCCAACTCAAAGCAGCTTAAACAAAGTGGTCTAGTAAAGACTTGGAGTAGCTGACTGAATCAAAAGGAAAAACTGTTAGAACTAGGGGGTATTTACCACTCCAAAGGAAAGACACCAGAGACACAAGACCATTTAAACTCTTTCCACTCATTCATCTCATCGTTGCTTCTTGCTCTTTTGCTGTATCTGGTTTCCTCCAAAGCAAGAGAGGACACAGGGTTACATCACTGACCCCGAGTAAGGTCATAATTGAGATTTTTCCTAATCAGGTGAGAATAACATGCTCAGAGAATGATTCAACCCGATTTGAGTTACATGCCCACTGCTGGGCCAAATGTTCGGTTTATAAAGTGTTTATAATGGCACCTCGGTCCAGCCAGTATGACCCATGCAAGTTATAGATCTTACTACATCTACCAAACCCCAAAGAAACTCCATACGATGAGACATGCGATCTGGTTTCCCCAGCAGCTGCTGCTCCAAGGGTTAGGTAACTGAGAAGTATCGTGTGTAGGATTTGACTTGGACTCACCACCACCAACACCAGCAACACCAGCGGTGGGAGGGAGTTGTGGGAAACTTTGCCTCATGAAGAATAGAAACGAGCAGGAGGAAATCTGAAAATCAGAAGATAGACCGTTTTCCTTCCCTTTCTGTCTCCTAATGACTGCTCCTAGTTTTTTCTTTCTTTTTTTTTTTTTAAACCCTGTCTAGAGCTGTCCCTCATAGATAACACGTCACCTTGTTTGCTTCCATCCTCCCCTGACACCGTAAAGTTTGCCTTCACTCTCATCTCCCTGACTGAACACTTCTCAATGAAGAATTAACTTTTATTCTTTGACACAGACCCTGTTTTCTAGGGACTCCAAGCTAAGACAGATAAACACTATAATATTTACTTATTTTTATTGCTTTTAATGCAAGCTCTATGAGATCAGAGCAGGTTGTTCGTGTTTTTATTATTACTATTATTTGTTTGATTTTTCATTATTGTATCTCCAATGTTAAAATTTCTTGACACATGTTAGCTCCCCAAAATAATTATTAAAGTCAAAATTAACAGACTTTATTTAGGTTACATGACCTCAAGAGGGCTACTGCAAAAAGAAATACAAAAGAAGACTGCTTAGTATAACAATGAAAGGTAGGAAACAAGTCCCAAATAATCCTTCAATTCAGCAAGAGTGGAAAAATAAGATCGATTCTATGTTGAACCTTAGCCATTTACTGAGCACCTACTTAAGCCATGTAATGCAAGTTGCTGAAAGTATAGTGATAGCAAGACAGAATTTTTGTCTTCAGAAACATATAGTCCAGTGTAAGAATGCACAACTTTATAGCTGCTTTAAGATTTCCTAGGAAAAAATAAATAGAATTACTTCATTTTTCATGAGCAAAACGAAAAACAAACTTCGTTATTTATATAGGTGGTTTCCATCCGACCGATGCCCCATTTTGAAGAGAGAGCTGGTCACCAGGGACGGACAGTCCACTCCAAAATAAACCACTTTGCTTACAACGCTCAGTGTGGTGAAATGTTGCAGCCGACTAAGGTGGTGTAGAAACACAATTTAGCAGCTTTCTTCTCTGTTCTAGTATTTATTTCTTCCTTTCCATCTGGCAACAAGGGAAAATAAACAAAGGCAGCAGCATCTGTTGCTCCTGCTGCTTTGAATTAAGCTGACTTAGTTTAATCAGATGCCCCCCAAACCCTCAAATCTATTGCTGTACCTTTCCAGGTATTACTCTTACTCTCTTGTTGGTTGAGTTTACTGGATTTTTTTTTAAAAGACGTGAAACAGAGAGATCGCAATTAAAGTCAACAATGTTTAATAGCTTTTGCTTTAGTTATGTACATGCATATAAGCATAAGGTTTTAAAATACAAATTTTCATATTTCTGACTGTACATAAAGCATAAATCATAAGCCTATGATATTAAAGGCAGGAAATGTTTTAAAGATAGGCTTTTGAAGCTTTAGTGATGGTTGTGGGGTGTTTCTCCTCGATAAGGAGATGGAATGTATGAGAGATTACTAAATGATTTTGAGTTTAGGAAATGCACTGGTTTTTGTGCAGGTCTTGATATGCTTGAGCACACAAATACATCTCATAAATCTGTCGAAGTTCCCTGGAACTCAAGGGTAACACATTTCTTCCTGAAGTGCTGTGCTGATCAGCAAAACACACACACACACACACACCACCCACCCACCCACCCACACCCACACCCACCCTTAAAAAGCAGCTCCAACATAAAGATGTATAATTTCTAATATATCAATCCAAAGAAGTAAGAGTACGAAAGTGGTTTTTTTCTCATAAGATTGTCTCTGGGTACTTGAAATCCGTTCACATGATTGCAACACAGCCCTATAGCTATGAAACATTTAGAAAGTTTGCCCTCCCTTTTGAAGTACTTAATTAGAAGTGAATTTGATAAGAAAGGTGTTATGCAATTAAACTTGCTGACCATATTAACATTTAAATGAGAACAAGCAATATCAAGATATTCAGAATAAAGAGTTTAAGAGAATATTCTAGCAAGGCTTTGACAAAGAAAGCACATTTAGAATCATTCTTATAAAGTTCACGTGCTAATTATCGGTTTTGCTCATAAAAATATAGTTAGTAAACATTCCCCCCCAAAAAAATGTTCTATATCTTAACCCTCAGTTCAAAGAACTTCAAATTCAAACAGTATGTTTTGATCGTTAATAAATATGAAGTTTACCAAGTTAAAGGTTAAAACATATTACTGTTATAACTACCATTTTCAGTAAACAGGTTTTTTTTTTTTTTACCCAACATTCTGTTACTTGCTACTGTTTTTTATAGCAAGGAACAGTTGTGTTTTGCTTAAACAACAGTTGTGAAGTGTCTTGTGCTGATTCTTGGTAAAAATGGAAATATCAACATTGTTTACTCAGGATTTTCAAGCCATAAATCAGTCAAAGGTACATTCGGGTTCTGTAGTCTACCTATTAAGTATGAATAAGCTTTTTCCTATTAGTGTGACATTTTACTTGACATTGTCAAATAACAAAGACAATAATACCCATTTAAAAGTAAAACACAATGAAATGTTCATCGTTTTTTTGTCAAATATGGAACAAATGATCCTTTTAAGGATAAAGCACTTTGCTACTCTCCGAATTATTCATTGAAGAGCGCATTCGCCACAAGTCATTAAAGCAATTTTTGTTAAGAGTGATTTCTTTTGTGTACTAGTGATTTTTTTAGACTTTTTTTTTTATTAAAAATGTGAAGTATTTTATTCTTCAAACTGAAAATTACATGGTTAAAATCAAAATCACTGAATATTTTTAAAAATTAACTAACCTTCAAAATTCTTTCCTTGGTTCTGAATTTCTTCCTTTTTCGCAGACTCATGCAAACGAAAAGAGCTAAAATTTGCTGAGCGCCTACTGTGTGAAGGACATTTCACGTACACCGTCCCACGTAATCCTTCTAAGACGATGTTATCTCCTTATATTTAGTAAGTGAGGAAATTGAGTGAGAGAAGTAAAGGAACTTGCAAACACCACATGACCTATTTCTCCCCTTAGTATGGGTGTAGGGAGCAGAGCCTGTGTATTATAGTTCTTTGTCTTGCCAGGAACAAGCACTAGTTCTGCCACTTAGAATGAGGGGCCTGGTAGTGGCTGCAAACTCAGGGTCACAGAGGCTTGCGGTTGAAGAGCGCTTCCTTACCGTGTGGTTTTTGTTGCCAGATAACCACTCTCAACAGCCATGAAATGGGGATGGAGTGTCCATCATCTGGAGTGGTTGTACAGTGAGCTTGTTGGGCGTATGTCTGTCACAAATTAAACATGCCACAAGTAGCATTTATTATTCTTATGTACTTCATATTTATTAGTTTCAATCTACTGAGGAAGATAAGAAAACACCTCTGATGTCCATATGTTTGAACAAATAATAAAAAAAAAAATCTTGAATATATCTTAAAAGACTCATTTCCTAAACTCTAGGTTAGTGAAGCTTTGTGCCAGAGTTGATTATTGCAGAATTTTATGAAACTGGAAGGAAAGCTTCAAAAGTGGCCTATTTTTCTCAGTTTGAGGCTATTCATTTCCACTTTGAGTACAGGTTTAGGTAGGATAAGAAAAATACAACAGATGAACACATCCTTTTATCATTCTTTTATCCTTATGATTGTAACACATTCTTTCATCCTTATTATTGCATATCATGAACAAAAATTTTCCTGATTTCTTCTAATAGAAATATTTTAAATAGTTTGAGTTTAAATAATTTACCAGAAATAAAGGTAAATCTGACAAAAATTCAGTTGTCTTCCTATACAAATAAAGATACATTTATAAGGAATCAATTCTGGTATGCTTTTGGATTCAAGAGTTAATTAGTAGACTTACTTTTTAGACTAAAAATCATATTTTAGTTTAATTACCTACTGAATTTACTGGTTAATTACATTTGCTCTGTGCTTCATTAATTTCTTGAAACTAAATTAAAGTTTTAGTGTCTTTTGTGAACTTAAAATCTTATAGTTTTCCCTTTATTGAAAAGTAAATATATCATCTTTTGGAAAATGATGAATATTCAAAAATTTATTTTAGATAAAATTATAAATTCTACTTAATATTTCTTTATACATTAGAAAGATATATAAACTACATGTGTAGAGCTGTAAGACAGAAATGTGAATAATAATTTAATAAATGTTAATGCATGCATAAAAGATAATGGTAAGAATCCTAGATGTGACTGTGAAGAAGATGAAAAAAATATATTTTGAGCAGAATTTCTTTTATAAATTCTCATTTGGAATCTTCCTGCTCTCCACTTCATTTGAAAGATGGAGTGGTAAGTACACAAAATGATTATTGGAAATTGTATTTGAATGAATGTAACTTTTATATCACAAATAATGTATATTAGCCCCAATATCTTCTATATCCACAGTAATGTGCAAGGATAATTGTTGTGACAGTTGGGAACTCTGAGGCAATGTAAGTGTCATGTTTAAGGCTATTTTCGTTTCTGTTCAAACTTTTAAAAGTTGCTTATAACTTACATGGAAAAAAAATCCCAGAATATTTAATTCACATCTACATTTTATTTCACAAACCACTCTGAATGAATAAACAGGACCACAATATAGTCTGAATAGGTTTCTGTATTTCCTTTTGGTAAGAAGAATGGGATAATCTCCATAAAATGGGCTAATCAAATTCCTATGGAGCCACATCAAGGCTCACTTTGCATTCTTCTTAAAATATAGATGGCTCAAGTAGCTTTGAGATAATTCCTAGATTTAGTCTATTTTTCTGTACTCTGAGGAGCAGGGAAAGTGACAGAGTTAGAAAGACCAAATAATAATTAAGTGCAGAATAGTAGAAAAGCCATTTTAATTGAGAAGAGATAGGAATAATATTTTTTAGAATATTTTGATTTTCTAATTTTAAAATGTATACTGTACAAAATATCAAACACATAAAAGAGTGTGAGAGCTCCCAAGATCCATCACGGGGATGAAACAATTATCCAGATTTTGCCACTTTATTCCTGCCTCATCCATTGCCTCATTCATAATTGAATAATTGGCTTCAGTTATTTGTTCTAGTTTCTTGTTTTATCATGGTGTCATTTAGCTTTTCTTCCTGCATTTCCTGTAGAGAGGGTAGCTCTAAAGACTTGAGTAGATAGTTTCAACTTTACCTAACAATATTTGCTGGTAATGCTGACTATTTCATGTTAAATTACACCGGGCAGCATATATTATTTTATTGTCCCACTTTTAGTGATGCTAAGACTGAACAGTAGGTTAGACTATTACATTCTCAACCCTCTTTGTAAAGTTTTCCATCGATCTTTAACTAACGGTTTTATTCATTAATGAACTTTGCCTGAAACAGTTAATTTTCATTTATTAGTTGAAATATTTCTTTCTATAGAGAATAACTTTTCGTATTTAAGTTTGTCTATTTGCTTATTCTGTGCAAACTATATAATGTAGGATAAATGCTGATTTCTTTGTTTCCTCCCCACCTCATCCCTTTTGTGGATATTATTTTGAACTTAAGGCTTTTTGTATCTTAATATTTGTCAATCTACCATAGTTATTATTATATCCAATGGTCAAATTATTTCGTATCTGGCTACAAGAAGCATGTTTTTGTGGGCTCTTGAGTCACTTTTATTTTTATTTTACTTATTATTTCCCTAGCTTTATTGAGGTAGAGTTGACATTTAGCAAAGCAAACATATCTAAAGTGTACAATCAAGTAAGTTCATTCAACACATGCATACATTCTGAAAAGCATCATCACAATCAAGAGAGTGAACACCATCATCCCTTCTAAAAGTGCCCTTTTCCTCATCTAATCTCTCTCTCCAGGGTCTTGCTACCAGCCCACCATATACACACCCAATCCTCTTTGTCTTGCAATTACTAATCTATTTTCTGTCTCTACAGTTTTGCTTTTTAAAGAACTTCATGTACCTGGAATCATATAGTACGTAGTCATTTGTGTTTGATTTCTACTTAATGTGATGATTTTGAAATTGATCCATGTCATGCTTGTTTCATATTGCTGAGTAGTATTCTCTAGGAAGAATATGTCACTTCTTTTTTTTTTAATCTGTTTGCCAAAAGATCTTTGGAATAGATTCTCACAAGTGAGACTGATGACTCAACTGGTAATGTAAAGGTAATTTTATATCACCCATTTAGGTTTTCTTCAGTTTATGGCTACTATAAATAAAGTTGCTAAGAACATATATGTTCATTTTTTTGGACACATTTTTATTTGTTTTGAGTAAATATCTAGATGTAGAATTGCTAGGTTATATAGGGTGAATGTTTTACTTTTTCAGAAACTGCCAAATTGCTTCCCAAAGTAATTATACAATTTTACATTTCTGCCATTAGTATAGGAGAATTACAGTTCCTCAACATTCTTAAACACTTGATATAGTCAATTGTTTTAATTTTAGACATTCTAATAGATATTTACTACGTCATTGTGGTTTTAATTTGCATGTGTTTAATGATCAATGCTTTTGAGCATTTTTCATGTGCTTATTTGCTATTTGTATATCTTCTTCAATGAAGTGTCTGTTCAAATATTTGGCTCATTTTTTATTGTCTTTCTGGGTTTCTCATCGTGTTTTGATAATTCTTTAAATTTTGTATACAAGACCTTTGTCAGATATATACATTACACAGATTTTCTCTCGATACATTGGTAGTCTTTTCATTCTCTTAAAGGACATTCTTTTAAGAACGGATATTTATTTCATTTTGAAAAATTCTAATTTATTAATTTGTTCTCTTATGGGTCATGCTATTGGTACTATACCTAAAAAAATTTCCTAATTCAGGATGAAAATTTTTTCTTCCACATTTTATTCTAGAAGTTTAAAAATTTTAAGTTTTATACTGTTTATTATCCATTTTGAATTAATGTCTTATATATGGTGCAAATCATGTATTGAAGATTTTTTTGCATATGGATATCTACTTTCTAGTATCATTTCTTAAAAAGACTCCCTTTCTCTACCAATTTACCTTTATATCTTTGTTGAAAACAAATGTGTGGTTCTATTTTGTTCCATTTATCTACTTGTCTGTCTTTACACCTATAGCACAATTTATTGATTATCGTAGTTTTATTGTAAGTCTTGAAATAAAGCAGTGTTAGTTTTCCAACTTTATTCCCATTTTTCAATATTGTTTTGGCCATTCTAGGTCCTACGTATGTATATATGTGAATATATATATGTATATTTATTATATATTAGAATTGATTAGTAAGTTTTTACTTTTAAAAGAGCTTGCCGAGATCTTGGTTGGAATTGCATCAAATCTACAGATCCATTTGGGTTGAACTGACATTTTAATGAGTCTTTTTCCCATGAATGTGATATGTTTTGTCAGTTATTTAGAACTTCTTTAAATTCTCTCAGCAATGTTTTGTAGATATTAGTGTACAGGCCTTTATATCTTTTGTCAGACTTATTTCTAAGTAATTCTTATTTTAGATGCAGTTGTAAATAGTATTTTTATTTCAATTTCTGATCATTTGTGCTGGTATATAAAAATATAGTTTATTTCAGTATATCAAGTTTGTATCCTATAAAATTACTAAACTCACTTATCAGTTTTGGTAGCTTTTATAGATTCCACCAGGTTTTCACATAGTTTTACTTTCTTTCTATTCTGGATACCTTCTCCCCATCCCTACCCTCCACCCACTTTTTTCGTGTCTTATTGCATTGACGAGAGCCTTTAATAGAATACTGAATAGAGTGGTAAGATTGGACTTTCCTGTTCTTGAAATTTTGAAGAATTTATTATTCAGTCTTTCAGCATTAAGTAAGCTGTTAGCACTAAGGTGTTTTTAGGTGTTTTATTAAGTTTAAGGGGGATCTCTTATATTCCTAGTTTGCCAAGAGTTTTTATTAGGAATGGATATTAAATATGGTCAAATGCTTTTTCTGAAAATATTAATGTGTTTATATTTACAAACAAATGTATATGTGTAAATATGTAAATATAATTTTATTTCATATAAATAAATATAAATATTATTTGCATATTGTTTTATAGCTTGATTTTTTAACTTAACTATATATCACTGTGACGGAGAGAAATCTCATTCTATTTTCCAGTTGCTTATTGTCCATTATGTGATTGTACTCATAAGTCAATTCCCTATTGGTGGATTAATGGGATGTTTCTAATTTTTACTAGTACTTACAATGCCATCATGAATAACATTTAACATAATCATTTTGTATTTTGTCAGGGTATGTTTGGAATAAATTTTCACATGTGAGACTGTTAACTGATAATGTAAATGTAATTTTTTTAGCTATTTCATTTTCACTCAAGGTGTAGGGGAATGCATATTTATCTCTTTGTGATATATATCAGAGATATGCTTCCCAGATTATCATTCATATCTCCTTTTTACTTTGATTATGGTGTCTTTTATCATACAATTTATCTTTTTTTTTTCTTTCATTGACTTTATGTTCTGAATGATATGTAATGAGAATATTTTCCTTGATCTAGGTTAAAAAGGAATGCATCCTTGTTTTCTTCATAGGTCTGGGTATTGTTATTATTCCTATAACTGTTATTATTACTTTTATATTTATGCTTCCTCTTCCTTTGGAATTTGTTCTTGTGTATATATTATGCATCTTTAGCTGCTGCTTTTATTGGTCACTTGGGACTTAAAAGATGCCTCTTGAGAGTCCATGTTAGTAGCAGCTTATATACAACTCCTATGAAATGATCAGCTTGTAATGTGGGTTTACATTTCTGTCCTATAACAATGCTCATAAAGGAAAAATATTGTTGTTGGGAAAGAATCTTCGGGACCTTAAAAACAAAACAAAACAAAAGAAAACCTCCTCAATATCATTCGATAATTTCATAGGTAAACTACATTTGGGGTTATTTGGTGGCTCTACAGATAGCACTGGTAGACGGTTTCAAGAAGCATGTTTTGCCCATTATTTCTTAGAGCTATTCAAGAAATCTGAGCATCTTGAATTCCCTTAATATTTAAAATAAATCTTGCCAGTATAACAAGAGATAAGAATTACTATTGATTGCTATTATTTTAAACTCCTCATTAGACTGGTTATTCTGTCTAATTGTGGACACTTTTAAGATAAAATTCTGTAATTGTGGTTCTTCTAGTAACCTAGCAAAACTGTAACCTGATAAGCTGGTAAAATATGAATTTCTTTGGGCTATTACAATAGTACAGGATTTTTAAGACAAAATATGAAGCCCTTTACTTTGCTTTATAACCTCTTAAAAGCATTTCTGGCCTCCTCTTTAATGTCAATTGTCAATAGACTAATTAAAACACAGTCACACGTCCTATTTCCCTATTTTTATATTATAAAGGTCAATAAAAATGGCACAAAGACTTTGCTCAATTTATTTTTTTAATTTCTGAGGAATAATAATACCATACTCTCCATTTTATTCAATCAATTTAGCAATTCTCTAAGTAGCACTCAAGCAGGAGGAGAGAGGGATGGTATCTTTTCTGGGAAGTCTTTCTTTTCAAATTCTATTGAATTAACCCCCGTGGAACTTACTTAAAGACAGGAATTAAGAAAAGAAAACTGAACTGAGAAGCCCGGGAAAAGCTTATTTTGTCTCTTGAATCCCCTGAATTCATTCAAGGTTTCTGCTCAAACTGTTAGTCACTCATTAGTTTTTAAATGTTGGTTCCATCCAATCAGGTTCTCTTTTTCCAGAGCACCGCCCCCCGCCCCCATCCTGTTTGTGTTATTATCCCCATTTGCTCTGATCGGGCTAGGAAACACTAATATTTTTATTATACATTCTTCTTCACAGTATATGACTCATGAGTTCTTTAGACTTTAAACTTTGATATGTACAGCTAAGCTTTTAGCATTCACAAAATCCTTTTCGTTCTCAAAGTCCCTGATTCTTAAAATTGGGAAACATGGCTTTCAAATTGCTCTTTGCTACAGATTTATAGGTATCTTCTGCAAAATTGACACTCCACGGAATTTCTTTCATTAAGACAAGCAATAATCTGTCAATTGCCAAATCCTGTGCATATGTTTAGTCCTTATTCTACTTGACCTCCCTGGCTTTTGGCACTGCTAATGACTGTACTGGAAATTTATTCCTCCCAGGTTGTCTGTGTGAATGATCATCCTTGATTCCCCTCCTGTCTCTGCAGATCACTTGTTACAGCTTTCCTTCTCGTCTGCACACTCCACCTGGCGTCCCAAAGGGATCAGCTCTATGTACTTTCCTCCTCTAGTTTAGATATCCTTCCCATGATTTCAGCTCCCATTTATTATGCTGAGAATACTGAGATCTGGATTTCCAGCACAGACATCTTGCATTCCTATGTGGATACACAGTCAACGGCTGTTGCTTTTTTTTTTTTTTTTTTTTGCTAGTTTGTCTCATTCAGGCATTAACCACATTGTGTCTAATATGATCTGGCTCTGCTTCCTGTCTGGCCTCATATCCTGCCGTTTTTCCTTCAGTATTATTGTTCAAGAACACCAAACTACCTTAGTTCTCTGAATATGCCATACTTTCTTGCTCTTTCATGTCTTTACACAGTTAACTTTCTTTTTGAGGGGGAAGTTTTTCCTAGCACCGTTTACTCTAATAAGATTCATTTTATAATGCTCTCTTATATGAAGCCTCCTCAGACTTCCCCAGTCCAATTAAGTATTTCTTTCCATAAGATCCTTCACAACACATTGCATATAATCTTTGGCATTTCAACTATTATGTTGTAATATAATTGTTTGTTTTCTTATTCATGTCTGTAACAAAGTCTGAGCCCCAATGTTTATTTTATTTTGACATTTCTAAAATCAAGCACGGTGAACTAAATAGGATAGATAGTTAATAGCTGCCGAATGAACGTACGGTATTTAGTGGAGCAAATCTTGTTTTAAACATCTGACAGAATGTACGTCAGCTTCTTTAGATGTGCTGCACTTTCACTGTATGTGTCATTCCTTATGAGGGGAGATTTTATTTTATTTTATTTTATTTTATTTTATTTTATTTTATTTTATTTTATTTTATTTTTTATTTTATTTTATTTTATTTTATTTTATTTTATTTTTTATTTTATTTTATTTTATTTTTTCTGTTTGTTTAAAGAGCCGCGCTGGGTGTGCTGTTGTCTCTAGTCAGGCATTGATATAGTTGGATGATAAGTTATTGTTGAAAGATTTTTTTTTTTTTTTGGTAACATCTCCCCCGCATTTTGTCAGGTTAGGCTTATAACCTCCTTACTTTTAAGACGGTAATAATTAAAAGCTTGTGCATACAGTATTAGTTGACCTGCTTCCAATCTGACCTATGCACACGTTAGCAAAACTGAAGGTGACAAATTACAAAGGAGATATATTGACAATTTTAATTCTTACAGCTCTTCATCATTTTTAATTTTACAAAATATTTATCTTGATTTGTAAAACTTTAATATTCAGGAAATTGTCTTCTGTTATATAAGAAGGCATGAGTCTCCTAAAATAACTGATTCATAGAAAACGCATATGCTTAATATTTTAACAATGATTGTCAAGTGATAAAATTTTTAAAGATATATTAGTATATATATTAGATATTTTTTGGAAATATGCCTAACTCAAGTTCATATGTCTATAGATAAGGATATACCAGATAGCAAATATTCTATAAGTCTGAATATAGAAATAGACATACTAATGGGAATGGAAAGGTTTTCTTAGAGACATGGTTCAAAACTCCTAAATATCCTAGTAGTGCTCTGGTGACCAGGATTTTTAGTTGTTTGTTTCTATTTGTTGCTTATATAACAAAGGAAGAAATTCACTTTTTGAAAAAAGTCTTCCTTTGTTTTGTAGTAGTCCTGCTAATTTTTCTTATCTTTACTTTTACCCTTACCGCAGTTTTTATCCCCATAGCAAATACTAAAAAAGATTCCAGAAACATTAAAAAGTCACATATATCATAAATAGTACATGCATGAAGTAAAACAAATCGGAAGTTACAAAGTTATAACTGAAAATAGGAGAGAAAAATTCATTAATTAGGGTCATGATTTTTGCATTGGCTTTGAATTCAAATAATTTATTATTTGAATAATTCAGAATTGATGGTACTCAGGGAAAGAGTAATCTGTTCAGGGTGGGGAAGAACAAAATGCTGTGTAGGGGAAGGATGGAGAAGCCAGGGGAGGATGGAGCAGTTGGCCTTCTAAGCCAAATACGCACACTTTGGCTCATCAGAAGGATATGATACTAGTCTATGGGGAAAGTCCGGGGGCAAACGAAAACATAACGCATCCAAGAACTTCAGCACAGGGGACATCTTTGGAATTTTTTAGACATACTCCCCAAATTGTCTCCTCTTTAACATTTTCTCAATAAATCTCTTAGTTTTAAAAGCTTAAATAGAATACATGACTCCCTTCGCTTTGTTGGGTTTTGCTGGTATTAATATAGAGATGGTTTTTATTTGAGTCCAAAACATCGTGCACCATGTGCGGGAAGAGTTGTTACCAAAATATTGGCAAGATATCCGATTATGCTTACCTAGGTGCTTAGAGAAGCTGGGCGAATGCCAAGAACAAGGATGTGCAAATGCAATTATGAGTATTATCCTCTCATTTAAATCCAGGACTGGCTGGATTACTTTATTAAAAATAGGTGAAATGAAGCAAAGATCATCTTTGCATTTTTTTTTCTTAATTCTAAAGCGTGAGTCACCTCCCATCAATATTTATTATTTATATCCTATTCCAGAGTACCTAGAGCAGCAGGAAAATGACAGAGAATCTCTGCCAGTTCCTTTGAATCTCTTAGTTTGCCTGAAATTGACCTTCTAGCATACGCATCCTCTGCCATGTCACGTTTGCAACCAGAAATGAATGCCGTGATTCTCCTGCCTTTTCTTTTCTCAATTTTCTTGGCATTGCTTTCTATCTCATTTGGGAAGTAGGAAATACTTTATTTTTGGAAATTGCTGTATTTTTACTATAAAGTCTTATTTGTGTTTTTACTCAGTTTATTGCTATGTGATGGTTTTGCTATGCTTATCATAAATGCGATGTTGATGTAATAGCATGCGAGCCATACATTCTACTGCAGAGAGAAAAATTGCTTGTTGGAAAACTAGTTTGGTTATCATAAAATAATGCTTTAAATATCTAACATCATAGCACCATAGTTTGTTACTTACAGATAAGAATTTTACTGTATTTTAGTTACACTTTAGGAAATCAGTTGAGTGTTTTGGTTCGATGTGTAATTATATATTATGATTGTTCCCATTAATAAAACTGGGTAATATCCTTCAGGGTAAGCATTTTAATGTAGATCGTTTAACTTTTCAGAATGAGATTACAAATGGATTAGTGATAGTAAGTAGGAGATGCTTAATCTCCATATTTTCTTAAAATAATTTTTATGTCGTTTGGAACAGCGGGCTTGCAAATTAGGGGATGGCAGTTGTAAGTTGGGGAGACCTATGCATAGATTTGCACGTTTCAGTGTGGGAGTCGAATTGAGACAAATGTGGCACATGTGTATCTTAAATTGAGTTCTGTATTTCTGAAGCAAGGCTGAGAAAAACTTGAATAACAGTTTAGTAATTTTTTTTTTTTTCCTAATGACACTGGGCCAGAAGAGCCCACTAGAGGGAACATTTTCCAATTCCCTGACTCCAGTAACAGCAAACCTAAATAATTTCAAACAGATAGTTATTTCCGCTCCTAAAATATAGTCAGGAAATGAGAATCTACCCTTTGGTAACTAGTTCCACTATCTTTCAGTCATTATGCCAATAGGTACTATTAAGAGGCCTAAATGCACACATTACTGACACAATGGGCTATAATTGCGCTTTTGAAACTGCCACACAATATCCAATCTATGATTGTTTAGGGAGTTTACATCTACCCATTATTGATGCAACAGCCCTCAATGGCACCTCTGTTGTCAGAGGAGGTTGTGTTGCTTAACGTCCCCAGCGCTGTTTGAAACAGATTGGTAGAACACCACACACAGCGGCAAGATTTCAGATATATATGAGCAAGCATTATGGTCTGTACTTAACATTGAATTTATATGTTATGCAGCTAGACGAAGACTTCAACATTTCGGAATATTTTTGAAGGCTGTTCCTGTTCAACAGAAAGGTTCAACGTAACCAGGGCATGAAATAAGCAAGCCTTGACACCGCAGTCTGAGGAATCATGGTTGGTTTGGGTATTTTTAAACATTACATATGGAGCATATAAGAAATAATAAAGGATACTACATATTTAATTTTTTTATTTCCTAATTTGTATTGAGATATAATTAACATATAACATTTGTAAGTTTAAAGTGTAGTGTGCTATTCAAAATATATAAAGAACTCAGTAAACTTAACAACAACCAAAAAAAAAATTTAAAAAATGGACAAAAAAACTAAGTAGATAATTTTGTTTCCTAAAGAGGACATCAAAATGGCCGATAGACACATAAGATGCTCAACAAAAGATGCTGAACATCACTAATCAGGAAAATGGCCAATAGACACATAAGATGCTCAACAAAAGATGCTGAACATCGCTAATCAGGAAAATGCAAATCAAAACTACAATGAGATATCACTTCATACCTGTCAGAATGGCTATCATCAAGAAGAGAAGAGGCAACAGGTGCTGGTGAGGATGTGGTAAAAAGGGAACCCTTATACACTGCTGGTGGGCAACCAGAAAGGAAAACAATATGGAGGCTCCTCAGAAAAATAAAAAATAGTTCTATCATACAATCTATTAATGCCACTTGTGGGTATACACCCAAAAGGAAATGAAAACAGGATTCTGATGCACCATACGTACAGCATTATTTACAATAGCCAAGATGGAGAAAAAACCCAAATGCCCTCCAACAAATGAAGACATAAAAAAGACATGGTACTTATACACAGTGAAATATTATTCAGCCATGAGAAAGGAGGATATCCTTCCATTTGCAACAATATGGATGGACTTTGAGCATATTTTGCTAAGCAAGATAAGTCAGACAGAGAAAGACAAGTACTCTGATGTCATAAGTAGAATCTAAAAAAGTTAAACCTGTAAAAAACAATAAAATTGTGGTCACCAGGGAATGAGAGGCATAAGATTGATGGTGTTTAAGAGCACAAACTTATAACAAATAGTAAGTCATAGTGATCTAAGGCACAGTATAAAGAATATAAGCAGTAATATTGTATTATAATTATGTAACAGTGATAAATATTGCTACATTGGCAATCAAATTACAATATGCCAAAGTAACACACTGTATACCTTAAACTTACACAATATAACATCAAATTTATGTATACAATGTGTTGATATGATGCATATTTCCTCTTTAAGTACCAAAATTTAGCTAGAGAAAGTATGTTTGTGTCTGTTTTTAGCTCTACTTCATCAAGGCTAAAATAGGTGTGAAAATTTAATAAAAAATTATATATTGTTTTCCATGTAGAAAGTTAACAGACTTGTCAAGAAAAGCAGTTGATAGAAGATATTTCAGAATTCATGTTGTTAAGAAAATTCTCCTTTTCCTTGAATGTCATCTTTAATTCATGAATTTTCTTTTGCATTTTCTCCTCTGAAAATTTATTTTCTGGACAAAAACTAGTAGCTACTGATGCTTTTTGGTATGTCATACAAATATTCAGAAGACAGCCTTAACTTTTCATACCAAGAACCAGAAAGATCTTAAACTGATTAATAAAAAGGATAATTAATAGATATCAACATTGAGATGATAGAAAAGTTAGAATTATCTGACAAAGATTTTAAACAGCCATTTAAAAAAAAAAAAACTTGAATGAGCAATTACAAGCAGACTTAAATAAAAAAGTAAAAAGACTCCACAAAGAAATAGAAGTCTCAGAAAAGAAATAGAAGATATAAAGATGAACAAATTGGAAATTTTAGAACTGACTATAATAACTAAGGAAAAATACTTAAAAGATGGGCTAAGCAGAAAATGAAGGAGGGAGAGGAAAGGCTCCTTTTAACTGGTAGATAGAAAAATAAAAATGACATAATTTGAACCTTATAGAGAAAACAAACTGAATAAAAATAGATAGAGATTCAGGGACCTGTGGGACTAAAACCAAAAATCTAAGATTCATGTCACTAGAGTTTAGGAAAGAAGGTGTTCCTGGTGACTTTGTCTTTGTGTGATCTGTAATTGTAGATTATAAAACCACCTTTAGAGGAGATGCCCCTATAGAAGATTTTATTTGATTCTAAGATTTTAAAAAATCTTACTTTCTTTCAAATTAGAAATAGTATACTCTACACTCTAATGAGATATAACCAGTGCGGTTTACTCCCCACCAGCCCCCAACCAGAGCTGAAATAAATTTTCTAGTCAGTTTCCTGTGCAAGTATTTGGAATCTTTTACTCAATATTTCTTGAAGGAAGTGTGAATGAATGAATGAATGAATGAATGAATGAAAATTTAGAAACATTAGATAATATAATAATATAATGCAATTCTAATTACGATCCTAATAAGTCTTTTTGTGAATCCAATTTAAAAGTTATTTAATAAAAGAGAATACCTGTAGAAATAACCCATCGACTTAAAAATAATTTTTAAACTAATGAAGAGATACTGACTTGCCATATACTATGTTATTATAAATTCATAACAGTAAATGCATTATAAAACTGGTACAACAATAATGAAATAAAAGTGAAACTGAACCCACAACCCCAATGACATTTGACAGTTATTAGCATAAGATAAGAATGACAGTTCAAATAAGCAAATAGTTGGCTAATCAATAAATGGTGTTGAGACATATATAGTAACATATTAGAAACATCTTAAACAAAAGTTTTAAGATGAATACGTGATAAAAGTTATTTGCTAAAAATTCTAAAAAATAGTAACTTTAATATGTGTTCTTACAAATAAAATAGCAATAGGACCAATAAAATGTACATAGCATTCAAATAAACATGTATTTAAAAATTAAAAGATGCATAATTATAAACTGTCATTTTATTATAATAAAGGAAATGCACATTTAGATAACAATGTAATGTAATTTTAAATATTTAGTTTTCAAAAAAATTTCAGCAAGACAATCTGTGTTTTCAGGTTTTATGGAAGCAAATGCTAGCTGACAATCATGATGGGAATATAAATTAGTACCAGTTTTGGAGATAAGGAAGGTAATACATATAAAAAACCTTAAATTGTACTATTATATTTCTAGAAATATCTTCTGAGAAAATAATTATGGAATTATGTAAAAGTTTAGCTAAAATTACTTTACCCGTGTTGTTTATTAGCAAATATTGGACATGGGTCAAATATTCAGCCAAATGAAATTGCATAAACATGTTATAATGTAGCAACACAGTAGGAATGGAGAATGTAATCAACATTCCAAAGAGAGGTTATATGAATAACATTTTGGATGGATTTAATTTTCTTATTTTTTACTTATCACTATTTTTTAAATTTTATATGTTTCAGTTTTAATGAGATAAAAATACCAGTGGCTGATAAAACTTATTTTTAATATCTCCAAAACATTAATTTCTATTGCTTTATCTGTAGAACAAAATAGTGCAATGATGAGATTTATCTGTGCCACTAAATTGAGATTCCCATAAAAATATGCCTTTGTATGATTGATGATAACTTTTTTCCCAAGTAAATATAAGCATATATATATATATATTTTAATAGAAGACTGTCTCTTTTGGTGACAGCAGTGATGTATTTGTGTGCAATCAGAACTCCCTTTTAGAGTGTGTGATGATAGTATTATATGGGAATCTATGAACCAATTTAAAGATCTTTTGCTGTTGAGTTGAAAAAAAAAATCTATGTACAAAATCTTCTGCCTATTAATTATGTTGGAGGCTAACCCACTCCAAGAAATGACTGGCTCGCCTTAGAAATCCACATTGCAATAATAATCAATGTCTGTAGCAGGCACTTGACAGGGAGGTAGCAAAATCATAAAAATAAGCTTCTATTCTCCTGTTTCCTATTCTCTTATGATTCTCTGTGTTCGGGCTCTCATTTTCCTCCTCATGCTCATGCTACAAATGTTATCTGTAATCAGGAGTGAAGCGATGGATGCACACCGCAGGCTGTCACCTGAGTGATTGCACCATTTAGACAGGATAATAATGCCTGGAAGGATTCATGGTAAAAGAAACGTCCCAAAATGTTTTTCTTTCAAAATACATATACAATATTAAAAATCAGTAATGCATGGATTTTTCTTCACCTTTAGCCAAAATGTGCGTTTCTAAGGTCATCTGAGGTGAGCTATTAATTCAGCCAATCTTTCAACCTTCCATCTCTAGTAGGCCATTTAGCGATGTAATTCTCAAGACTGTCATGTTCAGCAATTGGACTGGACAGAGCCTTATTAGAGAAAGGCTTTTCCCTGATTAATCACAATCAGTTCCCATGTTCTGAAGAGCACTGGAAATCTGTGGGACTAGTTTTCAGAGACACTCAAGTCAGATGTTCTTATCGGAAGTGGTACTTTTTATACGCACAAATTTAGAACGTGAAATTCATTGCATTATTTTTTCCATGGAACCGAGTTAGCTATAAATTTAACAGGCCATAAAACATATGTAGCCTTTATTTTTATTCATATTCTAAACAAAATATACTCTGAATGGGATAGAGTTTATGCCTCCACAGTTTGTACATGAGTTAGCTAGATTTTTTTTTTTTTTTAACAAAACAATTACTTCCTTGGCTAATAAACCTATAAATTTTAAGATAAACTATTTTAGTGAAACCGAATATAATTTAGAATTATTTAAGAAACCACAATAGCGTTGAATTTTCAACACGAGACTTTTACATTTTATCTTAGAAGGAATTTATGATATAAATTTGATATAATGTCAGTCCAATCATGATCATTCAGTTTCATGTCAAAATACCACTGAATGTCAGTCGCAATATAAGTCTTTATACATGATAAGGAATTGGATAACTTCAATCATACTGATTTCCCTAACATAACTGTTGATGCCACTTAAAGTAGTGTTTATGACACCCACATGTGGAAGACAGAAAGTATTTAAAATATTGATAGCATTGTCTCATATTGGCCAAATTATAAAAAAAAAAAACCAAAAAAAAAAACCCGATAACAATTGGCAAGAGGTGTTTTTACTTGTTTTGTCAGTTTATGCATTTTTATGTTAATGTTTTTATTAGGTAGTACAAACATATGGTACAAATATTCAAATATCTGAAATTATAAATAGGCATAGAAGTGAAAGTTGTCTCTTCTAGTCTTGTTCCCATATACCTGGTTTCTGACTATCCCAAATTTAGCTGTTAGTGTAGGCTTATTGGAGATTCTTTGAGAGTTTGTATATGAGCAAATGTGTATCAAAGTATTTTCACCTCTTTTACTCAGTAAGAAAGCACTTCAAATATCTCTTTATACCTTTGGCCCCTCTCTTGGTTCACTGAACAATATACCATGGGCATTTTCCACACATAAAGAGCTTTCTCAATTTTTATGACTATTACATAACTGATAAATAGATGCATGTGTGTATAAGATTAATGTTCTATTTTTTTGATTTCTAGATTTTTTTCAGTTTGTTGGCTTCATCAAACACTGCTATCACAAGTAAAACTGTACATATGTGATTTCACTCGAGTATGTCTGTATACTCAAGGATAAATACCTAGAAATGAAATTGCTGGTTTAAAATGTAAATTTTGGTAGATATTGCCAACATTCCATCAGAGTAAGTACCAATATACACTCCAACTAAGAATGTATGAGAGTTCTTATTTTCCCACAGTGTCTCTCACTAAATCTATTACCAAAATTTTAGATTTTCACAATCACAGAGAGATTTTGATGGAAAAATAAGACGAGATCATTGGTATATATGGTAGGTATCTGAGTTTCTTCGTTGAATATTATCCGGATGTTATTCTCTAAACTTGGTTTGTATTGCTGGAAATGTGCTTCCCTGGCGGATTATAACCTGAACTGCGGAGGAAGCAAATCTAACTAGACCTGTAGAGACTTAAGATTCAGTGCGCTGAAGTAAGCTGTTTAATCATGAGGCAATACTCTTACCTTTTTCTTCCCTAATGTTTCACAGGGATCTGACGCTATCCCATTAGTAATAGTGGTTTACTACAGCAATTATTTTTAAGCATAGGAAGACAAAACATATTAGCTAGGGGCTGCATCAGAACCTTGGTGGGAGGAGGTGGCAAAGCATGCAATTAGAATTTTCTCCACCAAGAATTCACACACCCTTCCTTATCTCATGGGATGTGATTAGCCAGGTATGACTATCACTGTGAAGTTAATTTTTTTTTTTAAGTCATTGTTTACCCATATAAACCTGGAAGACAAGCTGGTCAGTGTGAGCAATAATATATTGGAGAACCTGACAGAAATGAAGTTCTAACACTGTGGACGTCAATTAGTACAAGAGAAAAAAATGTTTTCATGAAAATAGGACTTTCTTCACTGAATTGTCTCCATTGATTAGAATCGTGGCTGCCACGTGGTAGATACTTCTTAACATTATTAGAGGAATGGCCTGACAATAATGCAATCATGTTATAGTACAATTTAAAAAAAAAAAAGTTTTTTAATGATATTGATCTGGGTTCTTGTCGGTGCTGAGCCGATCAAGAAGGGAAGTTTTGATGGTGAGACACCCAGTTGGAAGAATGCACAAGAGGCCGACATGAGAATGAAAAGGCTGGCACCGACTTTATTGTGCGGAGCACAGTTCTGTTGGGAAGTGCAGTCTTTTGGGGGCGGATGGTATTGCGTGCATTTATTCTGCTCCCCTTTTTGTGCTCCCCTTCTGCTCTCCAGGGGACCCTGTGGCTCCACACACAGCAGAGTACAATAGTGGCATTCAGCCACACATGCGCAATATAATAAGCTGAGTTATGTTTACATATTTTAGGTGCAGGTGCCCTACAACACTAATGTAACATTCTAAATCCAGGGTCCTATTCCTAGCTGTGGGCCTGGATCACACCCGGACCTGGGACCAGCCAGACCTTGGATTCAGCCAGACCTGATGCCCACAGTTCTAATCCTGGGTCTGTAATTTTGTAGGTGTCTCTAAACAAGATATTTAAACTCTCTGTGTCTCAGATGCTCATCTCTGAAGTGAAGGTAGTGATAGCTATATTATAAAGTATTCATAATTATGCTAGAAATAAAACTTCATCCTATAGTTTTCTGAAGTCTCAAGTTTAAGAATCACAGTAAGGATGTTACACCAGCAACTTCCAGACCAAGAAATATTTCCAGGACTCTTCAAAGGGAGGGTAAGTAGGCTTTACCTGTCCTAGTGCCAAACGGCTCCACCCATACCCGTATTAATGTAATTGGGTAAAAATTAACAATATCTACTCTTATTTTTGTTTGTAAGATAACCGATTGGATTTATTATTCCCTGGAATGTTTGTCATGGCAGAGGCATCCTTTCTTTGCTAATGCGACCTTAACTGGCTTAGTTTAAGCTTCCCCCAGGTTTTTCTCATGTTTATCCTTCTGAGGTCTCCTTCACTGTTTTTACACTTTGTAAATAAGTCTCTGGTAAGCTCAGATCAGGAGTATACTGACTGCGGTTTATTTTAAGATAGGATCTTGATTTTTCTAGAAGTACGGAGATGGCTTTACAAAACATGATCTTATCCTTTAAGTAAATAGCATGCATTTTTAGCCGTATTCCCAATCTCCCAAGACTAAAGAAATTAAATATCAAAATTATATTTAACTGACATTAAGGCTTCAATACATATCAGCACATGGTAGCACATTTATTTAACTGACTTAGCTCTCATTTTAAAAAATCACATTCAAAGTTATAAAATATCTTATCAGCTTTTTAAATTTTTCCTGAAATTTATACACTTGGTATTATTTAGAAATTTCTACTTGTATCCTATATTTTCTCTATTTAATTGTATATCAAGTGTTCAATGAAGTTGTATAGAAATCGGTAGAGAATAATGTAAAAAGATGGCTGAGAAAATAGAATATGCCTGAAGTAAAATCAAATACTCATGACAAATAAGTGTATTTACCTGAGAAACCCAGTCAGAAGAAGCAGGATTAGAACTACTCTCACATTTATGATTGTCTTTATTCGAAGATGCCTCTGTTTTCAGATGACAATGATAATGCATTTATCAATATGATGGCACCGAAATGATTTAAAATATGTAAAAGAATGTATGCAGAAAATCCGGTGATTCTATGTTTTGTGTGCCCTTCCTGATACACAGAAAAGCAGAATTTTCCTTAAAACTTTTTAAAATAAGGATTTTCTGGATATATAAATAGAAAAAATGCAAAGTCTACTCGTACTGCATATTCTCTTTTTGAAATTCTCAGTACCTTCACAGCCCATTTCTAATTTTAAGTCAATTATGTGTATCACTAGATACCCAATCAATTAAAAAAAAATTAAAAAAAAATAAAAAAGACTACTGCTGCTGTGTTCCTGGCCATCTGCCCAAAGCAAACCGTTTTTTTTTTTTTTGATTCCCTCTTGATATGCACTTAATCAAATTTACTTCAAATAGAAGAAGTGATATAGAGATCAAAGGAAACGTTTAGCTATATATTTCCTGCTCATTACTTGGTAAAAGATCACCTCTTTTTAGAGGAAGTATGGAAGAGTTTTCTTTTCTTATACCCATTTTGAATTTCCTCACTGTAATTTTATAGCATATAAAGGCGCTATGGAAAAATACAGTCAGAAGGCTATCTTCTGGTTGCTGATTTTCTCTAGGTAGTAGTCATCAAGATGCATGAAATCATTTGGGAAATGGCAAAATTTATCTAATGTCTATATTATAGATTATATTTTTACAGGATATCATGTGATCATAACTTCCTTTTGGATGAAATTAATTAATGTAGTCCAAAGATTTTTGGAGCCAGGAGATATTTTGAGATTATGTTTCAAGATAAATTTATTAATGACAAATTTCGTATTGTTTTTATTTTCATACAAAATGTGTTAATGATGTTGATACTTTTCTTCCTGGTTAGATGCCCACATTCCCAATCTACTTTTACGATTGACACTAATTGGCAAGTTTTTTGGCAGTCACAGCTAGGAGACAAATGACCACTGGACTCAGAAAGTAAACAAGGTATTAAATGCAGGTTAGGGTTAAAGCACACTGAGTTGGGATCTATGTGGCCATTGTTTGCTTCCACTGGGTTTTAATCAGGGACGATCTAGAATATCTAAGCTGATAATTTAAAATTATTGATACATTTTATATTCTAAATATAAATTGATCAATTAGTGGCTTCTTTATATAACTTCCAAAATAGTATCAAAATGAATTTAGCACAACTTCATCATTATCATAAACATGGATGACGTTTGAAAATTTTTCTGGCATACAATTAAGCGCCATTGTTATTAATTTACACAAAAATATACTAACAGCGTAATTCTTATTTTCTTAGACATGCATTGCAAAGTAAATTGGAAAATTGACACAAGCTCTTAATGTCATGGGCAGTTCCAGGAAGAACCACACGGAAAACTGATCTCCACAGACTTAGCTCTGTAGCAGATTTGTTTTAAAACTGAGCAAGTACAGTTGGTCAAAGAAGAATATCTCTTACTTTTTTAATCTAAAAGGCTCATTGGGGAACCTCAAGTTTAAATTGAGGACGTGGGAATCATACAGGTATTCCAATAGTGGAAAGTAGAGTTTTGGAGGTATCCATGAAGTGTTTGAGTTTCTTTATTTCTATTTATTGGTTTTTCTCCATTTTAAAATACCATGGTTTTTGGAAGTTGTCCCATGAAGTATGAGTAATAATGATCACGATGGGTACCGAAGGAGGAGGAAAGCTAGTACTTCTCTATGGTTGGCTTTTGATATTTCTATTTTATTTGACTTTCTCACCAGAGTAAGAAACAAGATAGGAATTCAAAATAAAGCCCTCGTCCGTAGAGTGTGGTAGTTGAAAGCTTAGACAGATCTTTTGAATTGTGCTCTAGCCTCTTAAAGCTGTGTGAACTGAGGTAGGTAATGTAACTCCTCCAAAGCTTTACTTTCTCAACCTGTATAATGGAGGTAATGCCACCTCATGATCTTGTGACAAAGGCAACATGAAACATGCAGAGAATGTACATTTCACATTGGTAGTGATGAGTAATATATTGCAGCCAAGATTATAAGTTATGGGAGAAAAAAGGAAGCATGGGTTTGGCACTCCATTCTTTTCCCTCAGTACCCTGTAGCTCATAAGACTTAACTATGACGGCTTGCCAGTTGATGGTTAAAATTTGGTAGTAGCAACCTCATTTCCCAGCATTCATAAGAAATGGAGCATTGTAGTAACAAAACTTTAGGAATGTGCAATTTGTTCACCTCCATGTCATAAATTCAAATTTAAAAATTAGAATAGTCATAAATCTTAATCTGATAAAGCGCTATTAGATTCATATATCCAGTGTCATTTTCATTAAATTATCTCCACTCAGGCATTGCGTATAGAATTTAATAGCAGTAAAAGGTTAAGTTTCGTTGTCATCTGCCTCAAAAATTATAAACACTAACTTTGACATCCTCTTATTCTTTCCCTCTTCATAGATATATTTTTCTCTTCATATATATATATATTTATATTACTTAGGTTAAACTATGACAATGGTATATAACTTTTTAGTTAAGAGCTCATAATTTTTTCAAATTTGGTATTAGACTTAAGTTAGGAAAGCTCAATAAAATGTTAAAAACGTACATTCTAAATATTTTGCTTTATATTATTTAAGTTTTTTTTTATATGGCATAATTTTGAACAAATTTTGTATTCTTTGACCCTACTGTTAATCAATCTGACATAGTCTATATTACTTGAATAAACAGTCAAGAGAGTGTTACAAAAATAAGAACTGGGGACAGATAAGTGGTGGCCCACCGGCAGACAATGAAGCAAGTTTTATATGGAAATGACTCTACAATACTTTAGAATATGCATAGATGAAAAATGTTCGATATGACTTATTTGTTTCAAAACTATGGAACCATGTTCTTCATTCATATACCTACACAATTTTTGATCACTCCTATTTTTATTTAAAAAACATTCCCAAGGCATTTCCATTTATTAATAAATTGCACATTTTTGCTACTGTTTCAATGTATTATGTACATTATACATTGAAAAAAGTAATAACTAAAAATGTATGAGAAACCAAATACTAATAGAATTTTAATCATTTCTTCAACTACCCCAGTTTATCCCAAGTGTATGCGTATCCCAAATACTAATAATTTGGTGATGAAGTTTTATATTGTTTGTTGTCCATATAATTTTTCTAAATTCCGAATACTCTTTGTTTAAAATAAGAACTTAGTAATATATACTCCTGCTTAAATGTATATGTGATTATTCAAGAAATATACCCAGAAATTATTTTTAAAATGTCATTATGCACATTTTTTTAAAGATAAGTTTTATAAGTATATAGATATATACTGTATATACTTATTATCTATAAGTATTTATGTAGATTTTGATGAATTTAAATGCTACAATTAATATTTAAAAATTCATATAAAAATAGTGTTTAATCTTCTATTTTTCCTAAATGATTTTAAAGTACACTTACCTATGGCATTTAATGATGGCTGCAACTTATGATTGATATAACACATACAGTTGTAAGTGATTTTTAACAGCATTTTTTTTTTATTATACATTTATTGGTGACTTCCAATTTAAAATAAATAACCAAAAATCGTTAGACAAGTACAAACTGGTCAACAATTATTATATCATTAGAATACAGATCCATGAAATAAATATGAATAAAATTAAATGGGATTTTATTACCAGTAGATAATCTGTGACTGAGTGGTAATAAGCCTAACAGATTTTCAAAATGGCCTAGCCTTTAACTTATGATTCCTTCATATTCCTACATATTCCAATATGTTCAAGCAATTAGGAACTCATAAATATTAGGAAAGCCACCTGAAGAAGTATGACAAATATGTGCTTCCAAAAAGAGTGATGATGTAGATTTAATATAAATAACTGACAATATTTAATATTATTCAAGACTTGGTAGCTCTAGTTCTATGGTCTGCTAATGTAGTGTATTTATAGCATACTAAAAATTGCCTCACATTTATCAAAAAATCTTTTCAAATTTCAGGAAAAATACAAGAGAAAACACTTAAATGTATTTCTTATGTGATTTTGTTTGTAAATACATTCTATTAGGATGAAAGGTGATCTCCCTAAGCTGCAAAACTAGCGTTGCCTGTTTTAATCTGAGGTTGTGGTGTTGCTTATTTTGTATGTTATTTTTTATGTTATTCCATTTATTAGCAGATAAAATGACATGTGATTAAAAAGAGAATAAATCTTTTAATGTATGAGCTTTTAAATTGATGAAGAAAGCAATTAGGAACAAGATTGTTTTGAGCTAAGAACTTCACCTTAAGCTTTTCATACTGGCCATGCTTAGTAACATATCACGTCCCACAATTTTCCTCCAGGAGAGACTCCCCAGTAATATCAATTGGAAATGGGTCACAAGTCTATAGCCTATTTTCTCCTTTTTCAGGGATATCTGGGAAAGAGAAAGAAACTCTTTATCAGAAAATCTCCTGGTAAATAGACTCTTAATATTTACTGCAAAAAGATAATGAAGAGTTCTTATCTTTAAAATATTTTTATCCAGATATCCTGGTCTCTGTGTGATGTAAAGGAGCTTACAGTTTGTAGATTTCTGAGGCATGGCTCACTAGAAAATGTCACAAAATTATGTCATTAATGAGATATGAAAAGAGATATTCTATAACTGAACGAGACCCTTTCTTCCAGCAGCGATCCACATGCACTGCTTATCCATCACATCTACAATCTCTACCAGAACTTTCCAAATGTGGGACAGACACTTTAGAATTATATTGATAGTGTTAAATGGGTCTCCGGGAAGAATGCTTGGTTTTAGTCTTGATATTGCTTTTGCCTTTGAATCATTAATAAACGTGATTATGTATAAGACCTATCATTTATGTTGAGGGTGATTTATCAATCAGTCTTTTTTTTTCCATAATTTTACCAGCCAATATCCTCTCTTCTCTTCCTAACAATCCACAAAATTTATTTTATATGTATGTACTCTATTCTTTATTTTACTGATTCTCTTCTAATCTGCCAGCTATTTTATATTGTCTTCTTGTTGGTGAATATGTGGCTTTTGTTTTGCCATCTACATTGATACCTTTTAACCTGGAGATAAGCATATAGTAGGTACTCAAATATCACATAGGTAATTAATTGAATGTTAAACAGGAGAATAAAGCCACCTATGAAAATCTCTTTCGAAAATGACTTAAATGGCATGAATCTGCATGAGCACATGGTGGTAAGAAAAGCAGTGAGTTAGATAGCTGCAGAAAACTTCATGTTCTTAATAGGAGAGAAAGGAAAAGCTGATAATGCTGATCAAAACAGACCCCTTTCTTTATAATAAAAATAAAGCTCAGCTCAGTAGCTACACTGTGCAAACTGATTTTCTCTTCCAATCATTAATTTTGCTGTGGGCAACAAATTGGAAGTACTGGTTGGGTTTTACACAAAGACGATCCAGTAAAACCAAAAGGCAGATGAACAAACAATAACAAGGAGAACCCACCTGGTGCCAATTAATACAGGCGTGAACAGTTCTCAATCTTCTAAATGAAGGCTTTATGAATATGATACTATTATACTTAGTTAAATTCAAAATTGTAATCGTGTGCAGTAAAACAAAATTCAAATTTATTTTAATAAGTATAAATAGGTTTTACTATACTAAACTGAAAAGAAACAATACTTAAGAAAAACTAATCCATCCAAGAAAGTATCAGCTATTTTTTTTTAATTATTGTACCCCATGATAAATTTTTATTTGTATAATTTTCTGTACTACATTGTCAGATTTTTGAGTAATATGTTTTAATTATTTATTCTCTGAAGAGCAAAGAGCACCTTTTGTACACTATGGTCATGTAATAAATACTTCAAGAATAGGTAGATGAATGCAAGACACATGATTTGTGCAGGCCAGCCCATTTTATAATAATACCTGGTAAATGAGTCATCATCATGAAACTATGCAGCATTTTAAGTCAGAAACGGGAAAATATAAAACTATTGATATGTTTAGATCATTGTATCTAAAAACTGTCCATTGGATTATTTGGTTTTAACTGTGAAAAGAATTTTGTGCACAAGTATGAGAAATTTAAATATTTGTTTTTCCTGCAATGATTGCAGAACATTTAACATGCTAATATATAGCGAGAATGATGGATGTAATGTAAATTACTTTATAACTTTATTTTATGAAATCCTTAAAACTCTTGTTCTCAAGGACACAATTTTAAAAACTCTGGTTCAGCAACTGTTGAATTACAGCCAATCATTTTATGTAATATTTTACTTTCTCCAAAACTGTTGTTTGTTCACCAACATAGTATTTATTTTAATTACTTAAAACATGGAGGTTTTGGAATTTAATATCAGTGATTTCATATTTTTTTAGAAAGTCACTACTGAATTAAATATTTTACCATGTGATCCAGCAATCTTAATCCTTGGTAGCCATTCAAAGTAATTAAATACCTTTACTGATTGTTGGTTTTATGCTGGGAGCTGTACTTCAACAGCTTAAAATCTGGTTGGCAAATTGAGACATTGCTGAACAATAATAAATAAAAAATAGTATGTAGTACAGGACAATCTAAAAGACTGCATGACTTTTAAAAAATAAGTAGTCATTTGAAGAAAATCATGGAAAGTTACAGTAACAAGTTAGTACCAAGGCGTCATTAGCTAAATCGTTTTGTCAAGAAAAAAGGTTGAGAATATTATTGGTCTTTTGGTATATCAGACTTGTTTATTACTACATAGGTTTATCCTAAGAATTTTAGCTTCCTAATTCCTGGAAAAATGGGTCCATGCCATCACATTCGTAATTATTGATAGATTGGTTCAGATGCTACTGTTTGTCATATAGTCAATTAAGTACTTTATAATACAAATTATATCTAAAAAGAGAGTCAAGTTTTGTGTTGGCCAGGGTGTTCTTCTACCAAAAGAACGGTTATTCTAGGAAATATAATACAATTAGAAATCAATTTAGAAAGTCACGGAGAGGACAGAGGCTTTTATAAATAAGCTTGCCTTGGCTCAATGAAAACTCTCATGAGGTTATTTGAGGTTTCTGGGTCCTGTATTCCTGACTATACTCTCTGAAACCTGCTTTGTTTCAAATTTCTAAGTCATTCTTTTATTCTTCTGATTGTCCCACTGGGCCTACTTTTTGCTTTAGAGGGAGATCTACTAGGCACTAATCTTTCTTTTAACATCCATTATGTTCAAGAAACCATTTCCATTGGAAAAAAATATATACTCAAGGGAGATGGTTCTTGGATTAGTAATTTGCAGATGGAGCATGAGAAAGGAAGTGGGAAAAAATAATAAAGTTAAGCAGAGTTTTTAAGTGCATGATTAGAATCAGTACCACAGTCACAGAAGGCTTCTCCTTTTATTGATGTTTTTATCCAAACATGTTCAGAAATACAGGGTTGAAAGTTTTAGTTAAATATATCTTAAAATTCCTAACTGTCGAAAGCTCTTTGCCATTCCCATCTTACAGAGTGAACCTGTTAGCTGATAACTTGCTAACCATGTCAATAATACTTAACTTTTTTTGTATGATAATATTAATGTTTTCTCATTTATAGACTTTACCGTATAGAAAACACATTAAAATAATTTTTTCATTAGGTGTTTCCAGAAATCTCTTAGAACTAATTATTTTGCAGATAAAAATTCTAAATCAGAGAGAGATTGTCACAGAATCTAGAAAGTTTTACAATTAGGACCATAAATGAGATATTTTGACTTTGAATATTGTGATTTTCAAGACATTTTTCAGTAGAAAACAGCAAATTATCTATAGAGCTAAAGCTAACATTAAAACATCACTTCAGCCCTTCTCATCTTACCTGATACTTCTAGACTGTGTTCACTCTCTGACTTGCAAGATTCCCTTTAAAACACAAACAATCTCGTCTCTTTGTATGGGGGGAATTTTTATGGTAAAGCTTAAGTAAGCTAGTGAAACTTTACTTTTTGGGTTGAAGGCAATCTTAAGAAATGGATGGTGAAAAACCTGGTCAGTTCTAAAAATGCAAATTGACTTTGGCCAATGGGAAGGATACTGGATTGCTCGACTCCTTCTGTCACATCCTGAATTTCCTGGATTCAGTGGGAGTGACTCTACTCCAACTCACAGAGCAAACCCAAAGGACATAAGTCAGTCAGTGTATTCTGTGATCTCCTCCCCTTAGGCCTAAATCAGTCATATACGAACTAATACAGTTCAGTTCCTAACTTTTGAGTAAGCTGTTTTTGAAGTAGAATCTTTGATCTTTCTGTAAGATTTGCATTAAAAAACATGTTGCCATGAGAGAACTTCTCAGTTATATGATCCGATGATTTTCTTTATTGTTTGAGGTAATCGAGTCTTTTGTTGTTGTTTGTTTTTGCATCATAACTAAATGCACCTTACTTGTTACAGCGGGGTGTAACAAAAGCATTTCATTGGCATCTCTTAAAGCCAAAAGAAACCCCCAAATCTTGGCAGAATAGTAACCTCTATCATCTCTTTCTAAGCCCTTGATTACATCATAATGATTCAACTATCTGTTGTTGTTATTCACATCTATTGACTTTGATCTCGCTGACTATAAAAGTGAAAAAGCTAATGCAGTTTTCATCTTTTCTTTTAAGAAAATGATTACTGATGAAATAATATTCCTCAAAGAAGAAACAGTCATAGATTCTTTTGGATTGTACTATATCTCTTTTTCAGTATTATTATTTTATCAACATACTCTCACCATTATGCTATATATTGCTTTCTTTTATCTTGAACTAGATTAGCCTACTGGTCTGAAAACAGTGACATTTTTGCTTAAAGTGGAGGTAAAATCATTGAATTTGCCTGGTATGTGTAAATTCTTACTCTGAACAATAGTTCTCAAAAACTTATAGTGAATCTGTCATACCTGGATTAAAACTTCTCTCGTTAATTAATGCTACAGTAATCATTTTCCAATGCTTTAGATATCCTTTCTTATTAATGTAAACATTAGGATACGAAAGTTATTTGAGGATATATTTAAATATTCAAATGTAGGCAGCATAATGCAAATAAAAGTGTACCATTTTGGGTGTTTGAAATCTTAACTGTGGGAACAGAAGCTTGTATGGTAGCTCTGTTGGGTCAATTTAAAAGTACTCAACTGATCCTCTTCTTTGAACTGTATTCTTAGATGTTATAATATTTTCTTAAAGAGAGATTCTGCTTATTTGGCATTACCTTGACTAGAGATATATTCTAAAAGACAGGCTCTCTATTTCATAATCTGGGCTATAAAGGCATAAAATTGAAATATCAATGAGGGCAGTTGTATCAAGCACTGGAAAACCAGGAATATGTACAGAAACTTTGAGGTGATACGAAGCTCTTCTGGGAGATTTCTGAGCAGGCCGCATGTATGGAACACACCACAGTTGACCTGTGTAGTATGGCAAAATTCTCTGGAACCTCAGCCAGCAATGACCAAAGTGGCATTATTATGCTCACAGTATTCTAGAACTTTTCCCACATTGAAAAAGGCACAATTCTGGTTCATTATGCAATTCTGGGTACCCAGGACAAAGAGTGCGTGTTTGTGTGTGTATATTTGTGTGTGTCTATGTGTCTGTGTGTATGCATTTGTGTGTGCGTTCTCTTTTTGCATATAAATTTATATATTCTACTTAATTCTACTTAATTCATTTTTATATTTATTTATGTAGAACAAAATTTATTTAAATGCCCTTTGTATAAAATAAAATTTACCTCTAAATTTTCTGTCCTACAGATAGAAAACTATTGACTGAAAGAATATCTTATTGTTGATATTTAGGCAGTTTTGAATTTTATGTCGTAAATAATGCCTTAATGATATCTAGGTTATTTAAATGCACATACGTTTGTTTGTTTGTTTGTTTGTTTGTTTGTTTGCAGATTCCTACTTGGTTCCCCAGGATAAGTTCTTGGAAATGATGTCTTGATTAAAGGCTATGATCATTTTTACAACTCTAGATATAAATTGCCAAATAGTCTCCAAAGAGTTTGAAGTAATTCATGCTCGCAGCAGTTGCACAAAGAGCATTTATTTTGCCTTTGAAAACACCGACTTCCAGCCAACAAACTTTTGCCAATTTGTATAAAATATATCTCTTTTTACTACATTTACTTGGTTAGTCATTGGGTTGAATATGTCTAATTTTTTAAGTGAATTTATTATTCTTCAGTTCTTCTGCCAAACTAGGGTGCATGCTCCTTCCTCTACGCCAGTGCCCATTGCAATGTCAAGACACTTAGCATCTATTTTTCTTTGGGAAAGCTTAGGAATGTCATGGGGATTTTTCACAAGAGGAGAATCTAACTGAGCAAAAACTGGTTTCTTAGTATGAGCTGGGCCTCTCAGATGGACTGTGTATAGGCCAACTGCAAGCTAGTCAGAAGGTGTGGGGTAAACAGTGATCTTCACTTGACCACCATGGCGTCTTAAGTTCTTGCTTTACTAGCGACCATGGTTTATTAACTTGCGCCCAGCTTTCACGTCATTATATGTTAGCTACCCAGGGTTCTCAGCATTCTTCTGCTTTGATCCCACCTTTCTTCACACAGACCCTCTGGTGACCTTCTCCTGCCTCCCACCATCAGATCTTCTCCAAGGCTATGTTCACAGTCCTCTCCCCAGCACAGGTGGCCCGCTCTATTAGGATCGGGTACTTTAGCCTTTCATTATTCTCTTTGCAGTTTAACTATACAGTAGTAACTCTTTACCTTGGTACCCTCAGGTCTGTTTTGTATGTAAAATAAGAGAATAATGAATAACATAGACTTTTTTCTCTTTCTTTCTTTTTTTATTGTGATAATCTTTGAAATTTTTTGTCTCTGACTAGAAAAAATTCTCAAAGAAGAAAATCAATAAAATATATTTGTTGGTTATCTCATTATAATGTTATTGTTTATGCATCTTCTTTGAGAAATGTCTGTCTCATACTTTTTATATATGAGAGAACTAAGCCAGTTTTAAAGACTCATTATTAGATTTCGGCTTAGAACCTTCATTTTTTTCCTTTTTCTTGACATTTATACTCCAAAAAAAAAAAAAATTGCAATAAGTTCAAAATCGCCTTTTGCTTAGCACTTTCTCGCATCCTCTTATTTGTTACTACTGTTATCACTCAAGACGAGATCTTAGACAGACTCTCTGTAGGGACTGACTGTATCATTTATTCAGAGATGTTTCAAATACAAATGTAAGAAGAAAAAACTTGGTAAATGCAATTTTTTTTTGGTCAGTTCAATATATCTTCTGAAATGATCCTAAGCTTTAAGTTACATTTTACTCTAAACATAAAATTCTACATTTCTATAGAAACAGTAAATCCTTTGGATTGTCTTTGGCATTTCAAAAATACAAATGTTTCAAGGTTCCTTTAGAAGCATTTAGAAGGCATCTCAGACCCAGGATCTATTTTTATTTAAGAGGACTTAGGGTTTCTCATCTTAAATAGGGATAGAAAATATTTAAGGTAGAAATCATAGTGACTTCATTATTTAGATAATTTATAAATGGATTAGCACTATGGTGTGCTAATTTCCTCACTGATAGGAAACAAACAGAGATATAAAACCTCTGAAAATGAAACTCTAAATATAAAAATATAGTCACAGCACACAAGAAAAAAATTGTGAGAAAAAACAATAATAAATTTCTACCAACTTTTTGAATTTGTGGCTTTAGGTCATCTCTCAATCAATAAAAATCTTAAGGCAATAAAGTAGCATAAAAATACTCTCCAATGATAAATTGCATTGGTGATTGTTTTAATTATCCAAAATTTTCCTGGGCAAAGTTGGTAGAGTCCAATATCAAGCAATAGCTTGGTATGATTATGAGAATAATGCATTCACATGTTTGCAAGAGTAGTGACAAAACTTCTGATTTTCCTAGGAAATATGAAAGTGTCCCCACAGAGCATTCTAGGAAAATTATAAGGAAAGAAATGAAATGTGTATTATGATTATGATTTTAACAGATGGTTTTACTCTGTTCCCATTGTGCATTATTCTATGAATTCATAAGAAAAGATATATCAGAGAAAGCTAGCTCGTCATGACTTTGTCTACTTTGATAGAATATAATCTGATCATCAGGGACTGATTCTTATTTCACACTGTATCATTCATTAATAGCATTGTTTTGCATATATGACAGATGTTAAATAAATCTGTGTCATTAAATAAGTCACCAATGCATTTTTTTGGCCAACCAATTTATGGAAAAGGAGTCAGTTTAATTTGACTAGATTATTATTTTAATTTGATCAAATATTTGTCTATTCATGCACAGAAAATAATCTAAAATCATAATCACTCTTTAAAATACTTTACTAATAGTTTTCTAATTACTATTTTAATTAATTTTAGACATCCAAAAACTTTATCTCTGCAAAAGAAGATACATTCTTACTCGATGGTTCTTACAACAGGTTTTCTTAATACACAGAGAATCATTCTAATCCATTCCCCCCCAGTTTTCCATCTGACTTCATTTTGACTCGTTTCCCATCACTCGTCCTCTCCTTTCACGGCCGTCAAAGCCGTGTGCCTTGCTGCTTAGCTTCACTGGGCTGATCATGTTATGAGAATGGATGGTCTGAATATGGCTCAGCAGTTTCCTTATGGAAATCTGAAGAAGGCAAATCATGCACAAGACACACAGAAGGAATGTTTCCAAGACACACCGAGAGGGCAATTTCAAGAGCGTTAACACCGATGTCAGTCTTGAAGAAGCTACTGCAGCCATATACCACTTTTATTCATTTTGAGCAGCTGTGCCATTCTGACTGTGGGACCCAAGGCATGGACTGCTAATTGCATGCTAAGCAGGAAGCAACTGCTATCATAACTCAAAATTATGTATGATTTTAAATAACAACTTACTGTTAGTAATGATGGACTTTTAATCCATATAAGTAAAAATTAAGGAAATAGAGGCGTGAACTACTATAATACACATGAAAGACATTAGCTAACAATTCAAACATTTTATTACAATCATAATATCAACATTTTCCAAACAGGTATTGAGCATCTATTGAAATATAAATTAACATAAAAAAACATAAATATATAATAGAAATAAGAAATTTCATTATGTAAAATGTCCAATAGTGTCATTTGTGTGTGTGTGTGTGTGTGTGTGTGTGTGTGCATGTGGTGAGAACACTTAACATGAAATCTACCTTAGTAAATTTTGAAGTGCACAACACTGTATTCTTGATGATAGGCTCTATGTTGTAAGTAGATCTCCAGAACCTATTTACTAACATTTAGTATAACTGCATCTTTATACCCATTTAATTACGATTCTCTATTTCTCCCTGGAGACAGTATCACAAGTGTTTGCATATGACTAAACCCCTCAAATTATACACATTAAATATGTGCAGTTCTTTTTATTTTAATTATACCCACATAAAGCCATTTATAGATATATAATTTATATTAATTTTAATAGTTTATATGGACTGTAAGTATGTAATTTTATAATTGGTATCTTATCTGGGTAATTCAATATTAAGTGAAGAATATGTCAAGAGTGGCAAGTCCAAATGGTCTAGAAAAATATTGGTCTAGAAAGGTATTAGAGAGATTTGTTTTAATCCTGTAATCAGGTCTTGTTTAAATAATAGTAATGCTGAAGGCAGAAGAATAATGATAAATTCCGAGAGCCAAGAAATAAGGTTAGCGATAGGAAGCAATGGAACAAAAAGAGCAGATTAAACTTTTCTCAAAGAGTTAAGGAAATGGGAAGAGAAACAGAATAACTCCTAGCATGGGAGGCAGGGGTGGGGGGCAAGCCATCAAGGTACCTTTCCAGCAGAATCAGCTAGTGCATCTAATCGCAGACAATCCTGATGATTCTTTTAGTTTTGTTTTATAGGACACTGTGCTATATACTCTTTCATTAGCTCCCTAAATCCTTCTCAACCATCAAGGCAACTCCTTAGATAAATTTTTCTCTGGTCTCTTCAGACAAAATAAACATCTTACTTTTGCATTCTTGTAATATATTCTTTGTATGTAAGGCTTCTGTAATTCTGTATGACATTTAAGTTAATTTTGTTTGTTTTCTTTCTTTAAATGTTAAACTCTTTAAGACAAAGACAGATATTAACAGAATTTTTTATTCTGTAATGCCAAGGACAGTGAATCACACAAAGATATCAAAGAGTTAATTGAAACAGAAGACAATAAATTTAAGTAAAAATATAATTTAGTGAAGGAATTTGTAAAGGAGAATCTGGATGCTGATTCATAACATAATGGTAACTCTCTATAAAGTCAAAATAAAAAAAATATTCACCTAACAATATGAATGGTATTAAGCAAAAATATTCCAGACACAATAGCAGAACAAACTATATGATTTCATTTATATGAATTACAACAATATGCAAAAGTTATCTCTCTGTTTAAAATTTATGATATTGTACCTCTTGGGAGGTTTGACTGAAATAAAGCATTTGGAGACTTCTGCTATGCTAGAATATGCTGCTGCTTTATTTGCCGCTGATTAAACATAGGTGTTCTAATTGTGAAATTCATTGAGCAGTTGACTTTGATTTGTGTGCTTTTCTGTATGCATATTATACTTTGATAAAAAGTTCTATATCAAAGCGTAGGCTAGTCCAACTCTTGGGTGAGAAATCATGAAAGCAGTGATAAAAGTGCTGTGAGATGAATCTGAGAGGAATTTTGATGAAAACCTTGATCCAAGATGTAACAGCCATAGAGATGGTGAAAGATAGAACTGGAAAAGCCTCTTTGTCTTTGTTTTCTGATATAAGAAGAGTTTTGGAATGTTGTAAACTGGTGGGATTCTCAGGCCTTAAAAGAGGCACCCTTCACCCTATTTTGCAATTAATACAATAGACTCTTTGAACATCACAAAATAACAGAATCCAGGTGGTAAAAACACATTGGTTAACTTTCTTTTTATGATTTGAAATAATGTTAAAGTTTGTTAGAATTGCATAGGTAGAAATTAAAAAAGTGAAACAAACAAAAAAAAGGAATTAAAGGGAAAGAGTTTATCACAAAACTGGATTCTGTGGTTGCATGGCTACGAGTAGACCAGGGTTATGAGTCACCGGCAGCATTTGTTACATTCGGGCCTCCAGACCAAATAGCATACCACATGAGAGCTGAATACAGTATTTAAGCTTTTTTGTAATACACTAAGAATTAAATTGTATTTTCTCCATCTGTTCTTATTTTTTATTTCTGATTCACAGTTTAAGACTAAACTGAATGCCATAGAGTATGTTTTCTAAATGACCAATATACGAATGTGTGTTAAAGTCCCAACTTTTGGCAGTGAAAATAATTAGTCCAATTGTCTTGATTTGAACTTTTCTTCCATTCAAACGGCGACAACAACAAAAACATTAGGCGAGTTTTATATGTTTCACTCTAAACTCACAATTCATCCCTGACTGCTTATGCTTGAAGTGAAATGGTATATTTGAAGAATTGAATAGTTCTCTAGCTTACTCCCTAGTGCATAGTTATTCTACTTCTATTTTCCTGAAATGAGGAGCTACTATTGTGTAATGCATCTGTAGGTCATTAAAATGAAGTTGGTAATTTCTGAGCATGGTGCTGGTAATAAGACTGACTTTGTTTTATGGATACGTTTTTATATAATTGCCTACTTAGTTTATATGAATTTTCTAAAAAATGTGTATAAATTGATAGCCTAATGTGACATTTATAGAACATGTATATAGGCAGGGTTAGTAGCATCATCTCTAAAAATTCCGTAATAAGGGAAGTAGTGCATTTTTATCTACAAATCATTCGGAGATAGTATGGACTATTGAAGATTGTCTTAGATTTTATTCCTGTTAAAATGCTTACTTCTGGACATACAGTGTTGGCTGATTATCAGAACTTTTGAAGCCATTCAGGGATTGGTAGATGGGGCCAACTAATGATTATAATTTTCTAATCTAAAATCTGGAGGCCTAATTGGGATACGTCTTCACGGCCCATAGTTAGATTTCTTTCTGTCACCACATATTTGACCCGTTTTACCTCATCTACCTACCCTCTCCCCTCTGGTAATCACTAGTCTATTGGTTTTAATGGGCCAATTCATCCTCTGGAGTTCATGAATGGTTCCATTTTAAGAACCCCTGGATAGGAAGAAACCGATGGCATCATTTTAAAGACTCTTCAGCAGTGGCAGGTGGACATCAGTTACCTTCCACTCCAGCCTGTACTCCCTGACCAGCGGTCAGACTATTGAAAGTTATATGACATTAACTCCTTTTTAGAATCCACTTCGGCTAGAAAAAAAGAACCCAAACAGAAATCTTAAGTAAGTTAATAAATTACTTTTTAGAACTCTTTAAAGAATCAATGTTTGAAGTAGATAATTGGAAGATCAGTATAATGTATCTACCTAGAATGAAAGCTTGCGTGTGACACTCAGTGTCAGTGTTTTATAGGTATAAGCAAATATGGTGACATTTATAAGATGCTGTTATATTGTGTTAAATAAATGATGGATATAGCCTGTGACTATAGGGCAGAGTATTCATATTACCACTCAAGACCCTAATAAAAAAAATAACTCTTTTGATGGCAAAAGAAAAAAAAATCAATAATTAGAAAAGAAAGCTTCCTTTGAAGACTTTATGACAGTGGCTTTAAATGTAATATTTAACTGGTGTAGACAGACCCAAGAATGGAAGTGCCAGAGTTTGTACACATGCATTTCAAAGGATATTATAGATTCAGGTGAGTGAAAAGCTAAACCTTTGGTTTCAATCCTATCTTACTAAAGGTCAATAAACATTGGCTTAGCTGTTAATCCTGACAAGTTTTAGGAGTAGCTATTTTTTTGTATTCAGCTTTTTTAACCAAAAGATGTTTTGCTGGGAATAAATGTCTACTCTCAATAGCTGTTAGTTACAGTAGATCAGTGCCTTTCAATCTTGGATGCAAGTTAGAATCACCTGCACAGCTTTTAAAACACCACGATCTGAGCTTCATTCCCAGAAATTCTTATGTAGTTGGCCTGCGGTGTGGCATGTGCATTAGCAGTTTTTAACCACTTCCCAGCTGGCTTTCACGTGAGGCAATGTTTGAAAAATCACTGCAGCTAGTGCATTTTCCAGGGGAATCAGAAGATCTCAGAAGCCTTTCACGTTGCTTTAGACCATCATTGGTTATACTTTTAGGTGATCTGCTCTTGGAATTGTTACATTATTTTTATTCTCTAGTCTATTACACCTATTGAAAATTCTTTACCTTTTTACCTCTTTATTACCATTCTCTTACAGCAGCAGCATGTGACACATAATTTGAACTTCCATAGGAGAATGGGAGGCTCAGGATTATAAGGAACGCATGAACCATTGCTGAACTAGTGATCTCGAAGTCCCTGCTTTAGCAATGTGGTTCAAGGAGACCATGCTCTGTGCAAGGAGCCCACACACCTGGGGGCAGTCACATCATCACAGGATTACTTGAACACCTGCCAGGTCCTCTGTACAGGCAAGTGACGATTTCCTCACTCAGGAAGAATTACCACCTTGTTGATTCCTACCAGCTTGGTCCTAACAGTCTTTCAAAAATGTCTCGCCCCTTCATTTCTAATATTGCCCTAAGTGCAAATTCAAATTTATGACCACGATCCTGATTTTTCAGACCTTGGGTTTTAAACCCGAGATGTTTAACCATTTTCACTGTTCTCTCATGATATTTTATAGAAAGAGAATATTTGCCCTTCTTTTTTGAAGGTGAATAAAATGAGGCACCGCTGATCCAAGAATTGTTTGGTGTTATTTAATAGTCAGCAGCAGAGCCAAGGACTTAAGATTCTAGGTTTTCTGGCTTCTGGTATAAAGCACTATACACCAGACCATTGCCGCCTCTCTAGTAATAAAACACTGAAATCAGACATCTGTTAAATATCGTATGTGACAACTTTTCATGTAAGTACTCTCTGGTGTAGTAGGAACATTTTTAATGCTACCATATTTCATGATGCAATGTGAAATATAATGAAATATATATTTTTATGATATACATTTTCAATTAATTTTTTATAATTTTCACTGGAGGTAATGAATAGACAGAATGTGTTGCCTGTAAAGCGTGGAGACACCGTTTATACTGAGACAGAAAAAAGAACACTAGAGATGTATTAACTCCTTTTAAACTAATTCTTATAAAGTTGAGATTTATGTATGTACGTAAACACACACATACATACATATATACACCTAATTTACTATTTCGAAAGGCAATCTTAACTACTCTAAGGAGTCAAGAGGCTGAAATTTAAGGAGACAGACTTCTGCTGGTTGAGAAGAACCCATGGGAATTCCTCTTTATCGGTAGTACATTCCAGGGCCCATTTTAGACCATACATGATATATCCCATTGACTTAGACTTTTAGAGCACTCCTCATTCTGTGAGAGCAATAGCGGCCGATATCAGCTACACACACTCTGCGTGAAGCAAGGGCTTGAGGTATCCTGACTCTGCTTTTCTTCAGCAATGGCCATCTCAACAAAGGCTTCAGTTGACTGAATGGAGATTATTGTGCAAAACTGTCAGGGTTTTTTTGTTTTTTGTTTTGTTTTGTTTTAAGGCAATGACATTGCATCAGGGAAATAGCTGCTTCTCTTTGAAAAGAGGTGAACTCAGGGATGACATGGCATTTTTATATAGTTGGCTCTTCCCAGCTTCTTCTCAGGATATCTTAAGGCTGGTTATAACATCGTTATATTTTAAATATTCTAAAAAATAAAATTAGATAAGAGATTCTATCCTTGTGTAGGCTCATAATGGCTCAGTTTTTTTGGCAAAAGTATACAGAAAAGGACAGATAGTTTATTAGTCATATAATTTCTTGAGAAAAATAAATCCCTTAGTAGAAGGTATCTCTTTTTTTTTTTTTTTTAAATCTCTTAGGCAATTTTATTTTATCTTTTGGGAGTAGCTGTTTCCCAGTGCCATGGGCCTTCATTTCCTCTCATGGAGCTGGGACTATGACCCCACTTGACCACAATAAAGCGGTTCAGAGATGCAGCCACAGGAAGTCATCTTCAGGACATTAACTGGAGCAATTGAGGCAAGGGCACGCTTCATTTCAAGACTCCCCCATCAAGGCATATGTAGAACTGGGGCTGCCACTGGCCATGGCGCCATTGCTAGGAATGAAGAAAGCAAAGAAGATCTAGAGATGAGACATCGGGAGAAAATAGATTGACTAATGTACAATAGACAAACACAGTTCCATGACTATTGTGAGCATTTTCTTGAGTCAGCATACTAACTGCATTATTTTGAGGTAGGGGAGGGGGTTCAGATATAGAAAAATAAACCCATATAACTACATGGCTGGATCTTATGAGATCTAAAGTTAATATCATTAACATCTTTGGGACAACAACTATATATAATCAATTATATATTAATAGAGTGTACACTGAGCATTCTTTCGAATTTCATTTCTCAGACTACAAAAATACCTCGGCATATCAGAGTACTTCCTTAAGTGGGGGAGTGGAATGTGCAATTGATTTAATCTGAAGGGTGTTTTAGGAAAGAAACCCAGAATAATGGCCAGAAACAAAAACTGAGTGAACTGTTTAGTTCAATAAATAGAATTAGTATCAGAAAGTAAGAAAAGATAGAGCAGTTAATACCTATATGCTACTTTCCCTTTTAGACATAGTTTAGCTATATAGAATAAGCTCTTCTAATAGGGTATACAATGTTTAATTAGGTTTCTCTGCATATCTGTTTCACTTTAAAATGATTTTTAAGTATTCAGTGCTACAGTGCATTCACTGATTGGTAGATACTGGAGAGAGAACAAAAAGACAGACAGACTCTTGCCCATAGTGTTATATGGAATAGACATTAACCAAATAATTAGCTACTGTATGAATATAGACTGGACTGTAGTCATGGAGTAGGTACTGTGATTGCTTATAGTTGGAGTCTATATTTTACCTGTGGTTGGGGAAATGGCAGAAAAAGATCCATGATGTAATTCTTAGAGAATTTTTATCTTTATGAATATAAATTTGAATTTTTCTTTTTCCCTGTTTAACTTTGCTTATGCCATGATGCTGCATTATGTGCAACTAAGAATCACTGGGCAGCAATTATGTAAAGCTATAAGTAAAAAAAAGGACTCTGTTTTTCTGTACACCATGGCTGTAAGAGCTGGGAAATAGCACACTTCAGTTCATGGTACCATTCCATTATCGCAGAGACAAAAACACCAGGAATAGATATTTTGTTTCAGTAATAGTTAGCATAAAATCTATTTGTTGATCAATTATATGAAAATATTTAATGAAGAAGGCAGAAGTGATCAATTAAGTGATTCAGAAATATTCAAATGAAATACAAATAAGCTTATAAACTTGAGAATAATTAAACATTTTTGCTTATATAGCAAACTGCATTTTTTTTTAGCAGAAAATTATTCATTCATTTTCCTTATTGGAAGATGGAGTCCAAGAGAAAAGCAGACATGACTTTTACCAAAGCGTTTCAGGTATGGCAAAGTTTTATTAGAGTCCAGGAGTCCTGAAAAGTTTAGTATCTTTTCTATCAATACATGTTATCTCATGAGTTGGAATTATACAAATAGAAATCCATTTGATTTCTTTGAATATTCTTGGCTGGAAATTAAAAATTTAAATTTTGTTCACATTTGGGGCTAGGGGTCAGAAAAATTTGTATTAAAAGGAGTTTCACCTTTATCAGTAATTTAGTAACTATCGATACTACCAAATTTGCTGCAAATGATACGGTTAGGTTTATGCCCTTATATAAAATATGATTTTATATCTACCTTAGAAAGGAGAAACTGAATCTATTTCAAAAACAATAAATTTGGTATGACAGGAATAATTCTACTTCAGCTACATTTTCACCTGTTAGTATGTGTTCCAAATATACTCTTGAGCCCTCAACAATATAACCCAAATGATTTTATAAAATGCTTGTTTAATTGAAAGATGACAATCACATTCTGAATTACATAATTAATGTCAACTTTGTGGCACACTCCTATAAAATAATTTTATCTGTGAAACATATTTTCCTTCTATTCTTCATTTTTTTCCTCTGCGCTTTAAGACTTTTGCCAAAAGTTATTTTATTTTTTGATAAAATGACTTCTTTTATTATAAACAAATACCAAGAATTTTTATTTTTTTCCTGAGAATATCAGTTGCCACTCTGTCTCAGGTTTATGCGCAACTTCTTTTCCTTTTGAGAAGGAGTTAAATATTTCATTATTTAGGCCTTTCTGGAAGAAGCAGTATGGCCTTGTGATATGAACATGGGTGTTGGGGTCCTATAGGCTCGTGTTCCCATCTTCTGTGGATGTCTCTGATCTTTTGTCCTGGCATGAAACACCCCTTGGAACCATGCCCACTTCACATGATTGCCATGGAGCCATTTGCCTTTATGTGAAAGTTATGAGCGTGGTGACAGATACGTGCTCAACAAAGCAGGCTTCATTAAACATTCATAATAATCACTTCTGAACATCTCAAAACATCTCTATAAGCTTTTGTACTGTCAAATAGTTTAATGTAACAAGGAGTGATGATTTCTTTTAAGAGGTTATAAAAAGAATTAACAATGGACCCAATGGCACACACATTAAATGTTGCATCAAAAAATACCTTTATAATTATTATATATTAAAAATCTTGTTGATTTAAAAAGAGAGTAATAAAATGATTTTGATAACAAGATGAGATGCAAAATTGTCCTTGTTTAACTTGGCCCCTTTAATGATAGTTCTGATGGTCTACATATTTATATATTAATTTTTATACCTGTGAATCTTTAAAAATACACTTTCCCATCCATAGTATGAGTCAAAGTAAGATAGAGCCAATTCTGATAATTTTTACAATAGCTGTTTAAAAAGATTTCTAGAAAAAAAAAAACTGTTGTACTTTAATTTACTTGAGTAAATTTGCTTGTTGCTCTAAGGGTTTCATAATGCCTTATAAATAGTCCTATTTATATACCACACACAATTATAGAGTATTCTAGATAAATGGAAGGAAATTAAGCAAGTGTATTCACTCTTTTTGGACAAAATATGTACTACTTCCCTGCAAGGGTTAATGGCATGCTGAGGTCCTGCCAGTGAGTAAATTAAGCATTTGGAGACTTCATTTAATGATCTCATGAATCCTTATAACATTCTTTATGAGGGAGATGACAAGTTGTGTTAGCCCTATTTACATTACAAAGAGAATGAGGCCTAAAGTTGTTACGAAATTTCAGTGTCTAGATTGAGAAATGTGTTTCCACCACAGTATGGTCTACTGTATTATATCATTGCACATGTGTTATAATTGTTTTGTGCGTGTAGAATTACATTTGAGGCCTCTTCAAATAGAATTTATACCATTTTGCTTTGTGTTTTATATCTGTTTATATATCAATAAACGCCATGTCCCCAAAGCCTTTCCAAGGCTCATATTTTTCATTTGTCTGAGTGCAGAGACTTTCCCATTTGTAGAAATGGCTGTGCTAAAATCTCCCAGGAGGCAGCCCCATCTTTATAAAAGATCAAATATTTTTGTCCTGAGTAACACTCCACCCTCCTGTAAAACATCCATATTGCAAGGGATAATGGAACCACCACAGTAGTGCTGCGAGTAGCAGTACTATCATTTATAGACTAGAGAGAAAAGACATTTCTTTAGAAACAAGGAAGACAAAGTGTCTTTCTGTGGAAAGTTTGTTTGTGTAGTTCTATTTGGCAAACACTGAAAAGTGAAGAAAGGAATCTGTGATTAAGTGGGAAAAATATTGAACAGAAACAATTATATCTTGAACTGCCATAGCATTTGCTTTCAGATAAAATACAATCCCATTGGTCTTTTTTTTTTTTCCCCTCCCTTCTGAAGGTAAATATTCTAGCGAAGCCTCTCTTAGATTACAGAGACACCATGTTTTAATTACATAGTTTCATTGTTGCCTTTTTTGAGAAAATAGTTGGGATAAACAAAATTATGTGAAGTTGATTTGTGTAGTTGCCATTATTTATTACGATGGATTATATAATGGAATTTTGTATGACTTTGATATTATACATTCACACATTTCTAAGAAGAGATGAATAAAATATCGAAAACTTTGGAATGGAGAGTATCTGTGAAGTACATGTAATTTACCTTGTTCAAATGAATAGTCTCTTTCCATTGTTTCCACTGAGATTACCATTAGCCTGAAAGATACTGCAAGTATAGCATTACCTAGTGTGATATATTACTGTTTCTGATCACATTCTTAGAGCTTTTTAGTTTCTGTAAGAGATATTTCCTTCAAAGGCTACGAAAATAAAGAGTAGCCATGAAAATGATTAACAACAAACCCAGTGTCATACACAGTGAGGACTTCAGAAGAAAGAACAAAATAGATATATTTGTAATATACATGTAAAATATGTAGCTACAGGGAACAAGGTTGTGGTTGCCAGATGAGAGGGGGTTGGGGCAGGGGATGAAAAAGGTAAAAGGGTTAAGTACAAATTGGCAGTTACAAAATAGCCACAGAAATGTGAGTACAGCCTATGGAATATAGTCAATAATATGGTAATGACCATGTATAGTGCCAAGTGGAGACTAGACTAGTCGGGGGGAATCACTTTGTAAATTGTATAATTGCCTAGCCACTATGCTGTGCACCTGAAACTACTGTAAAATAATATTGAATGTCAGCTGTGATTGAAAAATTTTAAAAAGTGAGGGAAATGTGAAGGGAATAAGAGGTTCAAATTTTCCAGTGTAAATCAGTTAAGTCCTGGGTATATAATGTACAAAATAGGGAATATAGTCAATAATACTGTGATAAGATTGGATGGTGTCAGATGGTTGCTGGAACTTAGCGTGGCAATCATTTCTTTAGGTATATAAATGTTCAACAGCCGTGGTGTACACCTGAAACTAATATAATACTGTATGTTAGCTATATTATAATAAAAATCTTTAAAAAACATGCAAAATAATTCATGTGAAGTATTTCATAATAGTGATTACCTCTGAGAAGAACTGAAGCAGATGTGAGGCGATGATTTAAGGAGACCTTCAACTTATTTGCTGACATATCATTTCTTTGGCGTAAAAGTGAAAGCCAATTCAAATAGTTAATAGTAGTTAATTCTTTTTTGAATTAATTGCTTATTTAAGTATAGTTTGTATACAATATTATATTAGCTAAATTAGTTTCAGGCATACAATATAGTGATTTGATATTGACATACCTTACCATGTGGTTACCCCACTAATCCTAGTAATCATCTGTCACCACGTAAACTTATCACAATGTCATCGACTATATTCTTCTTCACCTTTTTCACCTCTCTCTGCCATTCCTCCAGTAACCATCCTTTTGGACTGTTTCTAAGAGCTTATTTTCATTTTGTTTTGTTTGTTTTGTTGTTTTAGATTCCACATGTAAGTGAAACTGTATAGTATTTGTCTTTTTCTGGCTTATTTCACTTAGCATAATACCCTCTAGGTCCATCCATATTGTCACAAGTGGTATGATTTCATTCTTTTTTATTGCTGCATAATATTCCATGTGGTGTATATACACCACATCTTCTTTATCCATTCATCTATCAACGGATACCTAGGTAGTTTCCATATCTTGGCTATTATAAATAACACTGCAGTGAACATAGGGGAGCATATATCTTTCAAATTAGCATTTTCATTTTCTTCAGATAAATACTCAGAAATAGAATTTCTGGGTCATATATGCTAGATCCATTTTTAGTTTCTTAAGGAGTCTTCATACTGTTTTTCCAAGTGTTATAATATAAATATTAGTTTTTGTTACATTAATATTTCATACTTTTTTGCATTTCAAAAATTCATTCAAAAGTACATTTAAAAATAATTTATTGGAATGAAATAGAGAATAAAAATTAAGAACATGGTTTGAATATTGACGTCGAATTTTAGTTAATACTTTTTCTCCCTGGGACTATTAGAAACATCTTAATTCATTGTGCCTCAGTTTACTTATCTATTAAATGGTAAAAATAAATATCACTCAGCATTGCTGCAATGATTCAATAGAAAAAAATATCTGGAAAGCATATTTTACTTTACCTGTCATTTAGTAAGCTTTCATTAAATAAGTCATATTGTTAAATAGCAGAGGTACTGCTTTTTAAAAAAATACTTAAAACTTTTTATGTATTGATTCAAAAATCTTGTTATACTATATATTTTCAAGAAGATAGATGGATAACAATTCTCAGGGGCTATTTATCTTAAATTTGGTGGACTTTTATATAAGTATTTGATTATTTGTGCTTGCATGAATCTGTAATATAATGTATAGGTAATTTAAGGCTGAATTTACAAAGATTATGTAAAAAACAATTCTTAGTAAGAAAAAATTATTAATTTAGATCTTGAAACATTTAAAGAGAAGATAGAAATGTGGGTTCACATAGAGCTAGAAAGTAATTTATGGAAAAAAATAGAGAAGGATGGAGAAAAAAGACTCAACTTATTTGACATTTGTGGTCATGTACTCTAAAAGAATAACTGCTCAAATTTGATTGGGAACTTTGGAATTTATGGTTCTTTTTCTCTCTAAATTCTTTCAATTCACTTTGTTATGTTATTTTCCTTACTTCTTGGTTTTAGTCATTTATTCTCTAGAGGTATGTCTACTTTTTTCTATTATAAATGTCTAGAGAAAAGAGATCAGTGGTTTAGTAGTGGCAGACAATATAGTTCCTTTCTTCCATTTATTTTTATTTATATATTAAAATATCTGAAATATAAAAAAGTGCCCTCTGTTATAAGAAGTGTTGAGTTGGTGCTCAGTGAATAATACATCACCATGATAAATGGATGACTAGATTTCTTGCAGAGTCGCTGTATTCTGTTGCAGTATTGTTAGAGGATGCTTATACTTTGTCCTACATGTTACTGCAGCTAAGTTAAGGAGGCAAAAGTATTTTCTAGAAAACAATAATAACAACAACAGCGCTTTAAATATGTGTATAAATTCTGAGGAATATATCATAAGTTGTGTCCCCCCTTCATTACTTTTCTCTATTTTTATAAATATAGCATCAATAGATTCCACCCTTTTCTACTTATTTGGAACATATGGTTGTCTTTTTTTTTTTTTTTTTGGTTTGTTTTTTATTTTCTTAAATCTATCAATTTTGCATCAGTACCTTATTTTTGTTCTTCTTCCTCAATCTCGTTATCAGTAGGAGTAGTTTCCGTTCCAATTCTGTCTATGGTGCCATCTTACGACCCTTTGATTCTTTCTATCCCATGTCACTCTTTGTTTGTGTGTGTGTTTTTTTTTTCAAGTTACAGTTCTGTAATAAGATCACTGCAGTATGTTTTAGCTGAATAGAAAGTGAAGGCAGAAATAATAAGACTTTCTGCCATATTGTTCTCCCTTCTATGACATCAAAAAACAATATCAAACATGACTCAAATTACCCTGCTTTGTTAGCTTGCCTTTTTAAAAACCGTGAAAAAGAAAGTGTTGATATTTTATTATTTCAGAATGTTTTTGTATGTCTTTGTCAAACTTATCATATTCGACAATCCTTCTAATAAAAAATATAAAGTGAACTAAATAATCTCAGCAATAAAAATAATGAAAAATAAAACTTACTTATACATGCAATTTTATAAAATAAATGCAATGCCCTAAATGTATAAAAGAAATGAAAAGAAATAAATGTATAATAAAATGTTACATATTTCAATATGCAAATACACAAATATGTCCTCATTGCAATATATTATAAAAAATCCAGTTCTGTGCATGGTATTTCTTCCAGCTACAAATGCAGACTGGGGCAAGCAAATTATTAATGACTCAAATACCAAAAGTAACATTACTATTGGAGATGTGATTTTCTGAAATCATGAGCAACTCTCAGAAAAGTCTCAAACTAAATATGTAGAGTCCTTTCCAAATTTACACATTTCTTCCATTCTTGAAAAATTCAATGCATATAAAATTGATAAAACACATATTTTGTGTTTATGTGCAAAATAATTAAGAGTCCAGTTTCAGGTAATGATAAACAGGGTTTTAACCTGAATAAATGTTGTGTGATATTAGAAAGTTGTGTAGGATGTAGGAAAATTCTTTATTGTGTAGGATTGCCTCAAACCATTCTTTCCTAAGTGCCAGTTGTGTTCCCCAATCATTGTGACAATGATAAAAATCTACTCAAATTACAACAAACTCCGAAACTAATTGAAAGGTATTCTCAAGGAAATACTTATGCTAAAGAACCATCAATGTTAAAATATCTTAGTAGGTCTATAAGAAAACAGTTATATTTTTGATGAGTGTCTGTAGAATGTTGTCATAATTCTGTTATGATATTTCCTTTTTCTTCCAACATTCTCATAAATGAAGTTGCCATACTTACATGACAGGCTATATTTTGCACAAATGAATAGAGTCAACAATAATAGCAATAATATCAACTCTCATGAAGTTACTTAAGGACTTTAAAAAAATCAGTGTTTTTTTTTTTTGTAATGTAAAAGATGCAAACTGGAATTTCAACTACCTACCTTTTCTTTTTTAATTATAGTTTCTTCAATCCTAGAAACACTATTTTCTATTTATCTTTCTGATTTTTACAGGTAGTATCTTTTATTATATGCTCCTTTCCTGGAATTCATAGTTAAAGATATTCCCATAATTATCATGAGCCACGGTGTACAATTTGCTCTATACTCTATTACCATTGCAGGCATGGGCTTTTAAATAATTTGTGTTTCAGTTAAGAGAGGATTTATGAATACTCACAGAAGGATGATAATATAGTATCATAGACACCAAAGAGAGTGAAAGTTTGACAGTATTTCTCAGAGTCATTTCAGTAGACTGACAAAAAGTACAATCAGGATGCACAGTTAAGAAGAAAATGGATGGTAAAGAAATGGAGGTAGTTTTAGATCTTACTAGTTGATAGAGGAAGAGCCGAAAGTAAAAACATGGCAAGAAAGCAGATAATAGCTTGTCAGATAACAGTTTTGATTTATATAATTTATTTTTTGCCTAAAACTGCTCACTTTTATAGGTTAGTATTTTCTAGAGACATTAAAACTTGCAGAATTAGATTAACTATGGGCAAAAATAGGAAATGAAATTAACAATTAAAAATATTGTGTACTATATTTACCTTATACATATATTAATATTTTATCTCTGGAAAGATCAACATTGAAAATCTAAGGCTGACTATTTTAATATTATGGAAAATAAATTTTACTCAATCTTCAAAAGAGAAAAGAAACATCAAAAGTCTTCTTCATAACAAGTTTTTTTTAATAAAAATACATATAATTTGTACAAAAACATTTCTCAGACAGCATAATTCATCTTATCTCCTGATACCTATGCGAAGAGGCAGAACATTAATATATTTAGACCTTTTGATTGGAGACTTAACATTTTCACTGGCATGAAACATTAATACTATCACCCAAGCATGAAAATTCCAAATTAACAGAAACCAATACTGCTATTCAGTCAAAGTAGGAGTTACTGTGAGAAATGGAAGCAATTCTATAAAACATGGGTTAGCAGGGTATTAAAAATCTAGATTTAAGCCTTATTCTTCATACATGATCAAACAAGGCATTAGTACACGTACTGTCTCTGCTTTGAATTATATGCCTTCTTTCTATGAATTTAATATTAACACCTGATGATGATTCCAGGCTCTGGATCCAGACTGTTTGGCTTCAGATCTGGCTCTGTTGAGTAACACTAGGCAAGTTCCTCCAAAATTCTCTGTTTCAGTTTTTGTATCTTTAAAGGGAATAATAGTTGTGCTGCCTTTCTAAAGATGATGAGCCTGGCACAGGAGAAACAAGCAGTCAATGTGAGCAATTATCTTTTTTTTAAAGAAACAATTTAACAGTTAAGTAATTTAATAAAAAATGGATTGACAAGCTACAAAAATATATGAAAAAAGTACTTGTACAGGTAGAAAACTACCTATAATATTAAGGAATTAAAATATTACCACTTAATTCATAGTAAATAAATTAATTAAATGAATATTTTTACTTTCTTCAATTTTATTTTGTTATATGTAAACACTTTTTTTCCTCTTTTTATATTACCAACTTCAGCAAATTTAGTCAGCAACGACCTAAACAGATTTTTCTGTGTGTGAAAATCATGCACCTTTAATTATATGTGTTATTTACATTCACTTTGCATATTTGAAATCCACCTATTAGATTTTATATTTGCAATTTTTTTCTATCTCTGTGCACTTTTAGAAAAATAATAGCCCAAATGCCTTTGCTTTCAAACTTAAGTTTGAGATGATGAAATCAGTCCTGGGCCAGGCGTCTAGTTCACAGGAAGGAGAAGCATAATGAAAATTAGCATTCCAGAAGAATCTTATGCAGCTGTCATCAAAAAAAGAAACTGATTAGTGGTTTGGACGGTGCTAACTCTGTAAATTATCAAACAAAATACTGCAAAAGCATCCATTTACGTATATGAAAATTACAATTTGAACACCACACTTAGAGAACATTAATCAACTTCATTCTTTGCTTTTAGGGGTAATGAGGCTTTTGCAGAAAGGTAAACATCCAACTAAATAAAGTTGCTTTGGCAAAATAAATTAAATATATTCATACTTTTAAAAAAATGTGCTAAGAGGTATTTAATAAAGGAAGCAATCCTCCTGGCCACTTATTTCTATGTTTAGTTCCTACGTGGACTTCTTTTCCCCTTCTGGCTTCTTAATTTTCTTTTTCTTCCATGCATATCAGTGCCTTTCAGCCTATCTGTATTGGAACCCTTAGAAACTGATTGCTATTAACTACCACCTTTTTATTTGATATCTAACAATATAACCTTAATTAAAATATGTTGATTCCAAAAAGACACTCAGATGTTTCATAATCTGTTATAAGGTTGTAGCAGTAAATATTTCCTATAATGGAAATGAGATGATTTTTTTTCTGTACTAAAATTTTTTTGTTTTATAGGTAATAATTTACAAAAAGGAAACTTCTCTTTTTATGGGAGTTGTATATCTAGGAAATGGAACCAACATTGAATATGGCTAAGTTTACAGTTCTGATTACCTGTGGGAAAATAGATTAGGAAAACAAACAAATCAAACATTCACATAATGAATCATTATTTCTCTAAATATTTATTGAGTACCTAATATGCACTAGGTATTGGAGATGGAACAGTGGAAACATTTAATGATTGACAAAGCTTTAATAAAGTAATGTACATATGACTTAGCTATTTTTGCCTTGGGGAACTTCTTTATTTTAATAGATTGCAGGGCAGCATTTGGGCATTTATTTCTCACGTGTCAATTTCACACATTCCATTATGAAGATTAGTGAGTCCCACTGCACTTTTTTTTTTGGTCTGTGCTTTCAAATTTGCCTCAGGCTTTATAATTATAGCCTCTTAATTATTGTTGTTTCTTAAATGAATTTTTCTAGAACAAATTCTTTCAACTCTTTACTCTGTGATTTTCAAATATCTTTGCTCTGGCACCACTTTAGAAAAATTCCAGATATCAAGAATTGATACAAATATATTTCTTCCAAAACTATATTTTTTCTCATATTTACTTTCATATGAGATTATGTTTTTTTCACATAAAGTGTTTGAGAATACATGGAGGATTTTGCAAAATTAAAGTTAACAATCCAGGTAACCCAAATTTGGAGAAGTTGAATTGCTTTGGGATAAAGTAAGATTATATTTAGTAGGGGAAAAATAATCTTAACTTTTGGAGACGTGTATTGACAACTTTAAGAGTAACCAGGTACATTGTTTTATATTGTGTGACATACATTTTATATTCTTTATGCTTGATATTTTTTAGTTCAATGTGTAGAACTATTTTGATACTAATCAAACTAAATTTGTACCTTAACCATAGCTGCTGTGGTCATAGATTCAGGGCAGAAAAAGGCAGGTTGGATTGCTTATTTAATCCTTTTAACCTATAGTGTTTCTTATGTGCAAAACTGTTAGAAGCCTCATCAACTCATGTCTAGATGCACAGGCACAGAGTAGAATAATAAATATACATTTGGATCTTTTACATCTTTTTAACTAATGTATTTCCTTGAAAAGGCATGCGCTTATAGAAAGCTAAAATAAATCTCACTGGTATTAACACCTGCCAATTTTTAATATATTTTTTCAAAGAACTTTTGTTTTTAAAATGATTTGGAAATATTTTTGTCTGTTACACCAGTAATCAGTAATGATTTAGCTAACAACTTATAGATTATATTTTAACTCTATTTTCTAAAATTATACCCTGTCATTGTCAAAATAAACAGATGACTTGGTGGTGATCTCTTCCATGAGTAACATGACATGTAAATTTCCACATAGTAAAAAGTCTTTTTGTTATATCATTTTAATTACGTAGTTCTACAAAAATATTTGTCACATCTCTCTGTATAACTTTACTTAACAATCCCTTTATTCTATGTAATAGAATTTTTGGCCAAAGCAAGAAATTGTCAAGTTCTGATATTAAAAGATAATAGTTCCAAAGGGAAAGGAAGTGAATAATTTGAACAATAATATAACTTACCACAGAGGAATTGAAAAGTAATGACAAAGAAAAAATATCAAAAATGTAATTGCCTAAGACCTATGTAAGATTAAGAACTTACAGATTTTTTTTCCAGCTTTTTTTGAGGTGTGTTTGACATATAACATTGTATAAGTTGAAAGTAGACAACATAATTATTTTACATATAAATAATCATCACAATAAGTTTAGTTAACACATATCTCCTCACATAGTTATGAATATTTTTCCTTGTGATGAAATATTTTAAGCTCCTCTCTCGTAAGAACTTTCCGATGTACAGAAATGTATTGTCAGCTGTAGTCATCATGTTGTATATTATATCCCCAGAAATTATTTCTCATATAACTCAAATTTTGTACGTTTTGATCACTTTCACCCAAGCCCTCCATCCTCCAACCCTACCTTTAGAAACCACATATCTGACCTCCTCTATGAGTTCGATGTTGTCAGACTCCACATATAAGTGAGAACATAGTACTTGTCTTTCTCTGTCTGACTCATGTCATTTAACATAACACCCTCAAGGTACATTTGTATAGTCACAAATGGCAGGATTTCCTCATTTCTTATGGTTAAAAATATACCATTGTATACACATACCACATTTTCTTTATTCATTCATCAGTCTTTGACTCTTTGGTTGTTCCCCATTATAAATAATGCTGCAGTGAATATGGGGGTGCCAGTATCTTTTGGGAACAATGATTTTATTTCCTTCAGATATAGACCTAGAAGTGAAAGTGCTGGATCACGTGGTAATTCTATTTTTAATTATTTGAGGAAACCCTATTTTGATTTCGATAGTGCCTGTATCATTTTACATCTCAATCAATAGTACGCAAGGGTTCTTTTTTCACAATCTCATCAGCATTTCTCTCTTATTTTTTTGATGATAGCTATTCTAACAGAAGTGAAATGATATCTCATTGCAGTTTTAATTTGCCTTAATCTGTCGATTAGTGATGTCGAGTACCTATTCATGTACTTGTTGGCCATTTGAACATCTTCTTTGGAAAACTGTTTATTCAGGTCTTTCACCTATTTTTTAATAGGGATATTTACTTTTTTACTTTTGAGTTGTATGAGTTTCTTATATATTTTGGATATTAATCCTGTATCGGAATACAGTTTGCAAATATCTTCTCCCATTTTGTAGGTTGCCTATTCATTTGGTTGATTCTTTTTCTCTGCAGAAGCTTTTTATTTTGATGTAGTTCCACTTGTTTATTTTTTATTTAGTCACGTGCTTTATGTGTCACGAGTACAAATAATAATACTAATTGTCAAAACCTGTGTAGGAAGTGTTTTTCTCCATATTTTCTTCTAGGAGTCTCATGGTTTCAAGTTTTACATTCTGAGTTAATTTTTATGATAGAGTAAAATAGGGATCTAGTTTCATTCTTTTGCATGTGAATATTTAATTTTCTCAGAACCATATATTCAAGAAATCATCTTTTTTCCATTGTGTATTCTTTACTCACATTTCAAATATTAGTTGGTTATTTATGCATTAATTTAAGTTTGTACTCAATTTTGTTCCATTGATCTATGCATTTTGTGTTTATACCAGCACCATATTGTTTTAATTACTGTAATTACAGTATACTTTGAAATAAAAATGTGTGATGCCTCCAACTTTCTTGGGATTGTTTAAACTATTCAGGGTCTTTTGTTGTTTCATTCAAATTTTGGTCTGTCTACTTCTGTGAAAAAAAATGCCAATGGAATTTTGATAAGGATTGCATTGAATCTATAGATGGCTTTGACTTGTATGGAGATTTTAACAATATGAATATTTCCAATCCATAGACATGGGGCATTTTTCCATTTGTGTCTTCTTCAATTTCTTTCATCGACATCTTATAGTTTTCCGTGCAGAAATCTTTCACCTCCTCTGTTAAATTTATTCCTACGTATTCTCTTGTTTTTGGTGTTATTGTAAATGGGATTTTAAAATTTTCCTTCTCAGATAATTTGTTGTTAATATATAGAAATGTTAGCTCTAATCTGGCCTCCTCTGCTAGATTTTTCAGTTCACTTTTGCAGAGACAGTCCTTTATCAGCCAGATAAGCTTAGAATTCTGAATGGGTCAGCTGATAGTATCCTTGGGCAAGTAGGGCTTACTTTTGTAATCTGTTTTTGGGGGAGGCCACTGCCCAGCTCTAAGGTTATGGGGCGGTGCTGCTGGCTTGGAATAGTGGGGTAGAACTGACGACATGGTTCACGGCCCACAGGCTCCTCAGTTGTGTTGATTCCCTGGTCAGGCTTCCTATTTGGGCAAGATTCAGTATTATACTCAGGAGTAGGTAGGGCTATGCGTCAGTTTTCTTGCCTGAAAGAGACTGCAGAGTAGGTCCTAAGGTCATCATCCCTTATCATATGGAGACCCAACTCGAGCAGAACTGTGCACCAAATTCCCTGGCCAAATGAGGACACCAGCTTTTCTTTGAGGACGAGCAGAGTCTCTAGCTGGGCTCTATAGTCAATACCATTGCAGAGAGGCTGTAAGATGGGCTACCCAGCTTCGTCATGGTTAGATTTCCTGGTGAAGCAGAACTAGAGACTTTATTCAACAGTAGGCTACAAATTCTTTGTCCTGGTAGGGCCGTAGAATAGGCCCCAAGGCTGGCAATGTTCATTGTTTGAGGAACAAATCAGGTCAAACTGCACATCAAGCTCCTTGAGAAGATATGGCTGTAATTTTAGCTCTGCAGATGGGCAGAGCCACTGTCTCCTCTGTGCTTGAGTGTTGCTGGGATAGCCAGCTTCCTACATACTCTGTCCCGGTTTCCTGAGTAGACAGGTTGTGGTTATGAATTTTCTTCCTCGACTGGATGGAATGGTTAGACTCATTTTTGGGGTCCCAAATTAGAACTATGCACCAAACTCCCTCCTGGCTTGGCTCTGCAGAGAGGCAAAGCCATTGGCCAAGCTTTCTGCTCACGTGCTTTTGAGTTACACAGTTTCCTGGGTAATCTTGACAAATTCTTGGTTGGCTAGGGCTGGGGATACACTCAGCAATAGCCAGGGCTATGAATTAGTTTCCCTACCCAGGCCAGGTGGCAGAACAGGCTACAAGACTAACCAGGAGCTCTGTTTTGTTTCCTCAATCAAGTGGAACTGTGGCCAGAATTTCCTAGCAAGATAGACCCACTGTCTTGGCAGATGGACAAACCCAATGGCTGGGATTTCTACCTGCATGTTCTTAGAAGTGGAAACTCAGTCTGCTAAGACCCAAGTGCTGGTTGCTGTAAGCCTCACTCACCTTCTTCATCACTATCTTATCTCTGATGGTCAAACCCCACCGATTTCTCTTGCAGTTTCTGTGAGAGAAGGGCTACGAGGTGACCCACAACTCTGAGAGAACTGGATAGATGTCCACCGTAGGCTTTCTTTTTCCACCCTGGAGAAACCACAGGCTCCCAAATTGCTCTCTGTGCTGTGCAAGCCTGGCAGAGGGACATTGTGGTCAGTGAGCAGCTGCTCCTCTTACCCTTTGAATGTGGTCCTTCTTCATCTCTTGTCTAGGGTGTGCTTTACTTTCACCTCCATGTTCTAGGATTTTCATAATGATGTCTTGTCTTTGCTAGTTGATCTTCTTGTGAAGGGAACTGAAGTCAAGGAAACCTCTGTTGCCGTCTCGATGATGTCACTCTAGAATTTGCAGAATTTCACTGAGATTGTACAAATGTTAAATGCTCTTTCTGAGGTTCTTTTCCTTGACAGAAGGTGGCTCCATGGTTTCCTAGAGTTTTCAACAGTAGTACTATCACTGGGGTTAAGTAATTCAGTTTTGTATTTTATTGATCTCAATCTGTTGATTACATATGTCCTTGGCTGGAAAGAAATACAGAGCATCATCTGTTCTTGGAATGGTTTCAGCAAATGTCTTGGTCATTTTTTTACAAGGTGTAAAATATCTGACACTTCCTTCATGGATAGCCTAATCCATTTATTTAGTTGACTATAATTGATGCAAAATATAGTTCCTGACAATAATTCAGAACTTACATCATTGGATGTAAGACTTGTTTTAGTGGCACTTGTTAAAGTTCATGTCACACGCCACTAAGCTAACATTAACTCACAATGCTTATGACGGGTAAAGACCTACCTTCTGGGGCTAGGGATTCTATTCACTGCTCATGAGATGAAGTCAAGTAAAACAGGTCTCCTTACACCTTTCCTGCTGAAATATGTCTCCACAGGTGGTCTCCATTTGAGCTACAAGGCACCTGCTTCAAGGAACTCCTCCATATCTATTGATATTGGCTCTTAGTTCAAGACTGAACATAAGATGTGTTTGTTGTCATTGCCACTTATCTGATTTTAACTAATTAACTCAGCAGGAAAGATAACTTTTTAAAGTTTAATGTTATTGCAAAGCACCTTGAGATACCACAGCATGACAAGATGACATAAAAGTTAGTGTGTGTACGCCTCCACCTTCTCTTAGAGTTAGGCACCCTGGTGGTTTAGACAAATGCATTGGTTGTTCAAATGGAAACTTGATACTAAAAGTCATGGAGAGAAAAAAGACTGAATTCTAATTTGATGTTTTCAGTCCGTTAGAAACGTAAAGAAATTGAGGAACCATTTATAATTCCTATGGATCCTTGCAATTGGATAGAAACTACTGAGATGTGGAATAAATTCTTAGGAAAAGTGATTATTGGTATTAGTATTCCTCGTCCATGTCATCTATTTTTATTTAAACTATGGTGTACTATTTTCAGCTAACATTTCCGTAAGATGAACATTTTACAAACTTCATTTACATAAATTATTTTTAAATCTTCTGTAACTGCTGTATTATTATCATTATGGGACAAAAATAAACAGGATTCTAAAAATTGAATAAAATCATTCAAATATATAGAAATTAGAAAAAAAGTCTATATCCATAGTAAAGTTTAGGTATCCCTTTAAATCGTGTTGTTTATGGGGGTTATTTTAGCAGTTAAAATTGTGTAATTTTTGTAACAAGTAACTGGTCTTTACAAATACTATGTCTATCAAAACTGCACTGTTCATTGTCTTGGTTGAAATATTTTAGGAGACAGTTTAAAACAAATACAATTAAAGCCAATATGTATTACATATTTCTCTGGTTTACAAAAAGAATAATTAGAATATGTGTAGAAACACTCATAACCTGATTGCATATGGTGGCAAATGAAACTTGTTTTTGTTTCATTGTATGTGTAGCACAGACAATTATAGAGTATTCTAGATAAACGGAAGACCTCTGTTAATATAAGAGGTCCTGATGGATTGTGGTAGTGTTTGGTGAAACACTTGATAATTGTTACATATTATAAATAAATATGTAAGAATATTTTACATCCTATGCGTATATAAAATCACATGAAACAAGGCCAGATTATTCACCTTTTCTACAGCTAGCGATGGGAAGTTTAAAAGAAAAGTGAGTATCTCAGAACAAGTTGTATGTGAAGTACTTGATGATGGGACATTGTCAGCTCTTCACCAGTTGATTCATTTATTCGTTTATTCATTTACTTAACATATTTTACATGTCTTAATATGCCTACTATGTTAAGTGCATTGTCATAGGCTTTTTGATACAGATAAGATTTTGTCCTAACAAAATTCAGAATAGGAGGTGCTAAATATTAAAATTTTAATTAAATGGAGTTATTAAGTACACATCACAAAAATCTATAGAAGAAGAAAGAAACAGCAAACGAGCATGTCAAAGATCTGAAGGAGATTAAATGAAAAAATGTGGTTTGGTGGAGGAATGATGTGTGGTGGTTGCTCAGGGTGGCCACAGATGTTTATGCCTAAAAGGTGGCATTTAATTTGAACTCCGAAGATTGAGAAGAGCCAGCCATATGGAGAAAAAAAGGAAAGAGTAGAGAAAATAGCAGCCGCAATAGTCTAAGCATGAAAGAATTCAGCGTCAAAGAGAAACAATTAGAACTAGTGGGTTTAGTGAATAAGAGAGAGATTGACACAAAGTGAATCTATAGATATAAGTAGGAAATAAGATTGGGCACAGAATTCTAGACCATGGAAAGTATTTGAGATTCAACCGGTGTTTAATGAAAAGACACTGAAAGGAAATTAAGAAGAGCTTCGTAAATGAATGAATTAACAAATAAATAAACCAACCAAACAGCCAACCAATCATCTTCTGCCATTGATAAATAATGAATGAGATTCAAAAAGGACAGAAGTGGGCCAGTCAAGAAATGAAGCAGGGAGACCAGGTAAGAGATTATCACAATAGTCCTGGGAGATGGTAACTGGAATGAAGGTGATAGAAGTTCAAATATACAAAAGTGAACAGATTTTTACTTGATCATTATCTTCAGGAAATGTAGAAACTGAAAGAAGAAATATAATATTTTTTTTCTTATTCGTGTAACTTAAATTTGGAAATTTGAAAAGGTTTCATGATATAAAAAACAACCAGAAACAAGGAAGAATTTAAAACTTTAAGAAAAACTGTAATTACCATTTGGAGTAGAGCATAATGTAAAAATAAAATAACAAGACATAAAAAGTAAATATGAGAATATGTAGATCACTTCAAGATATAAAGGCATTTTTAAGAAATGGAATGGTTTAGAAACTTTGTCAAATGGGAATATTTTCTTTGTTTATGTCTTGAATCATAAATACAGAAACAGAAATTTTCAATTTTGATATTGAAGAAGAATACAACTCAGAGTGCTCAAAACTCTGGGGCAGGAAGAAACATGTAGGTAAAAAGTAGACAGAAGCTGAGGCAGAACAGATGTGAAATCCAAGAGTATAGAGCTAGTTAAAAGACAGTCTCTAGTTGGTATTTAAGCTAACTAGAGGGTAGTTTAAGAAAAGATGGGATGCATGTAGTTGTTAAACTGGAAATTTTAAACATGCGTGTAGGTTGGGAGTGCTTATAACTAGAAGAATATCTAAGATTACGTTATTTTTTTTTTTTAAAGACAAATTTTTAGAGCAGTTTTAGATTCACAGAAAAATGGAGCGGAAGGTAAAGAAATTTCTCATACCCCACATGCTCCACACAAGCATCACCTCCTCGTTATTAACATCCCCCTGGAGCAGTTCATTTACTAAAACTGATTAACCTATATTGACACATCATAATCACTCAGAGTTTGCACTTTGCATTAGGGCTCACTGTTGGTGTTACACATTCTGCAGAACTGGGTAAATGTATAATCACATGTGTCCATCATTATAGTATTATACAGAATATTTTCACTGCCCTAAAAATTCTCTGTATTCTACCTATTTACTGCCCACCCCCAACCCCTGGCAACCACTGACTTTTTTACTGTTTTCCTAGTTTTGCTTTTTTTTCAGAATGTCGTTTGGTTGGAATCATACAACATGTAGCCTTTCTATATTGCCTTCTCCCACTTAGTAATAGACATTTAAGTTTCTTCCATGTCATTTCATGGTTTGAAAGCTTATCTATTTTTAGAGCTGAATAGTATTCCATGGTCTGGATGTACCATAGATTGTTTATTCTTTCACCTGCTGAAAGACATTTTGGTTGTTTCCAAGTTTCGACAATTATGAATAGAGCTGCTATAAACACCCATGTGCAGGGTGTTGCATGGACATGAGTTTTCAAATCCTTTGGGTAAATACCAGGAAGTACAATTGCTGTATGATATGGTAGGAGTATATTTAGTTTTGTCCTATGGTAACATTTTGTGAATAACGAATGAAAGAGAACAATAGATCACTGGATTAGGGGAAATCAAGGTTTAAATGTCATATCCAAACTGAACTCAGGATGGATATCCTTTTCTTTTGTAATTTAGATCAGCAGAGTGTCTTTTGCTCTTTAATGATTTCCATATAATTAAACATCCATGAATTTATAAATATTGAGGGTTTTACTTGAGTAAACATGTAAATCTGTTGCTCATGGAATTAAAGCTTTATAAATACAATCATTTTTCCAATATTTTTTTGAATAATGTGATTTTTTAGATTAACAAGTTAGACCATGCATTTCAGTATATTCAGATTTTTTATTGACGATCTTTGTTTTCAAAATAAAAAAAAATGAGCTTTGTATAGATTAATTAATGTTTTATAATATTTAAAAATGTTCTGCTCAACTAAAATATAGTTAGTAAAGCTCCTTTTAAAAGAGGTACTTAAATATTATAATGTATATTTGTATTTATGACTAATGCAATCTAAAAGTCAGTAGTTGATACATTTTCTACTCTCCAAAATCTAAGAAAGCTTCCATGATATTGCTCTGAAAAGGAAAAGAAAAATATTGTCCATCAGTGATTGAGCAGTGTTTGTGAGGTTATGAAAATTTGGGGGATACTCATGCAAAAATAGCTATATAATCATTTGCTATCAGTAAGATGTAAAGAGGCCAATTCTATATAATGACTTCTTAGTGGTCGAAATAAGTGATTATGTCCAAAGTAGTCAGCTTAAACTGATCACTCAAAAAGTGATGAAAAAAAATAAAAACAGTCCATTTATTTTGATCATCTGCATGAGTAAATTAACTATCAATACTTAGCAGCTATTATCTGTCATTTGCTGAACGATCACAATATGCCTAATACTAGACAATTCTACATCAAATAATTAACTCCAAATATGTTAAGAAACTTTGAATGAACATCTCATGAATGAATAGATGTAACCAGATAAAGTGGAGCTTTGAGAGGTTTCTTATCAACTAGAACACAATACTCCACAAGACCCCCCAAAGCAAGAGGGTAGCGCATTAAATAAATTGAAGAAAGTACAGTTTACCTAAAACATAGATCGAGATGTAAGGGATATGTGTTTTATGAAGAGAAGCTAAAGAAGACACAGTAGTTCCAGCACATATTATTTTCCTATTGGTGTATAACAAATTACCACAAACAACATCTATTTATTATCTCACAGTTTCCCTGGGTCAGTAAATTCAGGCACAGGTCAACTAGGTCATCTACTGAGGATCTTTCCAAGCTGGAATTAGCAGCCAGGGCTCATTCAGGTTGTCAGCAGAACTCAGTTCTTTAGGATTATAAGATTGAAATCTCATTTTATTTATTTTTAATTTTTTTACTGGCTGTAAGCGAGAGGGTCGTGCTCAGCTACTAGAAGCCACCCTCATGCTCTAGCCACGTGGCACTCTCACTGTGCGTAGGAACTTCTTTAAACCATCAGGAGACTATCTCTCTGATTGACAGATGGAATCTTATAAAACATAATACAATCACAGTAGTTCCTATCTCATCACCCTTCCCATAAAATGTAGCTTAATCATACTACCCTCTAATAGTCACAAGTCCTGTCCACACTCCAGGGGAGGGTGTTATACAAAGCTTGTGCACTATGGAGTGGGAAACTCGGGGGCCACCTTAAAATTCTGGCTACCACAGTTTACAAGGGGCATTTAAACAGTTTGAATTTACTTTTAAATAAAGTGGAAAGTAATTAAAAAGGTGATATGATCATATTTATTTAGAAATATCACTTTGCTGTGCATAAAATTGGTTGAAGTGTAACAATATAGAATAGCGAATCCAGTTAGAAGCCTCTTGCGGTGGAAAGATGCTGGCGAGGCTCAGGCTAGCATAATACTAGACAAAATAAAGAAAATCTTATGGATTTGAGAAATAATTCTTTGTAGGATAGAAAAAAAGCCCATTTATTTGTAGAAAAATAAATTAAGGAAAAATTAAGAACCAAGGGAGATATGATGAGTATAGGCTTTCCTTAATAATAATAATTGTACATATTAAATATTATTGAAATTTACATGCTGGATAACTGTTAGATTATTCTGACAAACTTGGCTATTTAGAAGTTGCTCGTTTTCTTTTTTCCTCAGTACTCTTTATTTCTTCTTACGGATTCAAGTTATTTTGTGTCGTTTCTCTGAGCCTAAAGAATTATTATTTTCTTTAGTACTTATTTAAAGGCAGGTCTGCTAGAGACAATTTCCTTTCATCTTTTTTTTTTTGAAACTATTTAGGTATTATTAAAATACAAAAAGCTGTATACGTTAATGCATAAAACTTGATGAGTTTAGATGTAAATATACAACCATAAAACCATCACCACGATCAATGCCATCAAAACAATACCTGTTTGCATCAGGATGTCTTTATTCTGCTTAATTTTTGAAGGAAAGTGTGGTGGACATGGGATTCTCTGTTGACAGGTTTTTCCTTCACTCCTTTGACTATGTAATCCCACTGCCTTTTGGCTTCTATAGTGTTTTTAATGTAAAATTAACTGTTAATCATATGACTGTTTCTCTGTACCTGTAATTTTTTATGCTAAAATTTATTTCTTTTTTATATCTATTCAATATTGATATTCATAATTTTATGAGTCATATGCTGCTTTCTCTTAATTTTTAAACAGTTTTCTTTAGTTTTTTAAATATACTTACAATAGCTGTTTTAAGTTATTTTGTTCAACATCCCGGATTTGAGCTCTCACATCCAGTCTATGACTCTGTTATTCTGAGTATGGGTCAAACTTTTCTTTTTCTCTGCATGATTGATAATTTTCTGTTGAAGTCTAGATATTTAGGTGATACAGCAAATCTGCCTACTGAGTTTTCTCTTAATGGTTATAGTTGATGCTTTTGAACATTATTTGGTGACATGCCTGATAAAATTCTGCAGAGTATTTTCCTCTGTCGATGTGCAGCTAGCTGCTGATGTCTTCATTTATTATTATTATTATTATTTTAACCCTGAGTTAGTATGGCTTAATGGTAAACCAGTGACTGGTCAGAGGTTGTATGTAAACACCTTGCCCTAGTAAAGCTTCTACCCATTGCTAACATATGTATGTGTGGATTGGGGAAGACATTCAAAGATATGGCAGTTTATAATTTTTTCCCCAACTTTTACTTTCAGCTATACTCTCTCATATCTGTTTTGTATGTACACAAGTGTTCACATTCAGCCAGATGTATGAGACGAGGAAGGGCTCTCTCCAATGTCTACTGAGAATGTGTACCTCCTTGAGCATGTGCACATTCTTTTAGAGTGCCAACCATACATGGGAACTTAGTACAGCTATCTCATTCCCCAGATCTCTCTGTTAAAATTCTTACTGATCTGCCAGCCTTTTGCTTGCCCTAACCAGAATTCCTACTTCAGGCTGGTGTCATTGGCATCTCTCGTTCCTTTGCCTTTGAGATCACTTTTATTCCTGATGACATCCATGGAAGAAAGTTTTTCTTCTCTCCATTCCAAATCAAGTCAGCTCCTCTCAGCTCCTCTCAAATACGCTATCCCCACTTCCCGCGGGGTGGGAGGCGTCGTAGTAGGAGGAAAGGCAAGAAGCTTCCGGCTACAATACCATAGGCTTGCAACGTTCTTACCTACTATTTAATGTTCTTCTTGAATAAATATTTCTCAATTTGTTGTATGCCTTCAGTCAATTTTCAGTGTCCTGAAATGGTTGTTTTCGACAGTTTGTCCAGTTTTATTGTTGTTTCTTTGTGAAGAGAGTTTGCTGAGCTCCATATTTTATCATTCCTGAAATTGATGGATAAAGTTTTAAAGTGACTCTGAGTTGCGGTTGTAACACTCAAATCTAAATCCAGTGGAGCAGATATAGAAGTCTGGTGTTCATGGCTGGGCTAGATGTAAATTTAGTATTCTCTAAAGTACGATGAGTGGGCTTAACTAAGTAAGAACCCTGAAGAACATTAATATTTTGAGGGTGGATTAAGAAAGATGCCTTATAAGAGCAACTGAAAGAGAGGAAGAGTCAGATTTTTACAAAGCTATTTAAGAGTGGACATTTTCTAAGTAACCAAAAGAAAATCGTTTTCTCTGGTGTTGGAAAATAGGCAGTATTAATACTGCACAGTTGTCAATCAGTCAGTGAAAGCTGAAACATTACATTAGAATTATTATAGCACTAAGGTTGTGGAAGGGATGTGAGAGAGTTGAAGAAATAGACAAAAAACATTACCAGCACATCATGAAGTTTAACTGTGAAAATGGGAGAAAGACATACAGGGATATGTAGGATCAATGGAGAATTTGTTAGTTTACTATTCAGAAGAGAAAGAAAGAAACATTGATCTTGATGGGAAGGAAAAACTAGGTAATTAAGATAACCGACACACCAAAAATTGCAACTTCTTTTGTTTCTAGCTCAAAACATTGTTGACCTATTGTTGTTCCTATTATTTATTAAGAGAGACAAATAACTTTCTACCCTACAGTGCTTACCAAACTCTAGTGCCGGTGATCCTGGTTTCCATGTTTTAGTAGCAACTACTGTGCCTCAATTTATTAACCCAGGGAAGCTGTGAGATAATAAATAGGTGTTGTTTGTGGTAATTTGTTATACAGCAATAGGAAAATAATATGTCCTGGAACTACTGTGTCTTCTTTAGCTTCTCTTCATAAAACACATATCCCTTACATCTCGATCTATGTTTTAGGTAAACTGTACTTTCTTCAATTTATTTAATGCACTACCCTCTTGCTTTGGGGATCTTGGGGAGTATTGTGTTCTAGTTGATAAGAACCCTCTCAAAGCTCCACTTTATCTGGTTACATCTATTTGCCTCTTTTTTCTATATATTTTTTTGTCCTAAGTGATGCTATCACTTAAGAAAATAGCAAACAAACAAAACCCCTACAGTTTCTCTTTACAATGTGTTGAATGAAGCCAAATTCCAGAGACATTCATTCAATTACTTTTCTACTATCTCATTTAACTACTTTTCTAGCTGTGTCCTTCTCGACATCCACAGAGATATTCTACAGCTGGGTAAACTGGACTATTTGCCATCACCAAAGAGCCAAAAAGAGCCAAACTTTCTTCATCTTTACTCGTCCTAGTCTACCTGGCATAAATATTTTTTTTCCTGGTATTTTTGTCATTTCCTTTGACCACAGTCTATATTTTCAAGATCTAGCTCAGATTTCGCCTCCTGTATAAAATCTCCCATGATCTCCCCTTTGTTTTTCACTGACAAAGCTAGAAGTAGTCTTACTTGATTCATAAATTCTTCGGCAGACTGGAAGCCTGGTCTTTATTTCTTTTTTTTACATAGTGTCTCTTTCACAGTTTTCGGGGTACTTGCCTGTTTCTATTACTGACTCATAATTTTTTTAGGGCAGAGGCAACAAAATAGTCAACTTATTGTTCTTACAACAACTATCATAAAATAGAGTATGTCAAATACTCTAACAATTCTTTGTAAATAAAAAGTGGACGAGTGTATACAAGCACAGGACGGGGCAAAATCAACCAGCAGTTTGATATTAAAATATTATAATAAAAGTTTGAAGTGGCATGTGAATTACAGTAAATATTACTTTCAAATTATATATCTTATATATTTATATATCATATCTATAATACAAACACACGCATATATGTATATGTGTAGACTATACATCTGTATATGCATGTAGACTGCATGTATATAAATGTTATATACAATATGCATGTAGATCTGTAGCAATTATAAAAAGCTAATAGGAAGCAAATATGATAAAATTTTAATAAAGATTAAAAATAGATGATGAACATATTGGTTATTATATTTTTTCAATCTTTCCGTAAATATAAAATTTTTGTGTAAATTTTGAAAGATATAGACTTTAAGCGACTTATATTTTAATTAACCTGATTCTTGGTAAGATGGAGAAAAGGGAATATTTAATTATTGGGTGACTAATAATAATAAATTGCTATTTTTGATGGGTAACCATGATAATGGTACTTTATTATAATTACAAACTACTAACAGTGATTTAAATTGTTGCTGAGAAATTTTGCATTATATTAGTTAATGTGTAGAAAAAAACAAATTCTACTCTCTAGTAGATTCCTTGTTAGAAATTATATATATAGTGAAAACATGTGCTTTTAAACATTACTACAAAGTAGTCGTTTTTCTCAGAAGACAGAATATATATGCCTACGCAGTCACTTCCTTTTTGCCTTTTTTAATATTATTTAAAATATATTTTCAGTATTATATAGATTCGCTTGGATCAGAACACATTCAACTAGAATTTTAACACCACCACTGTGCTAAAATTTCTTCATAGATTCAGTGATCAGAAGATCCAAAGTAGAAACCTTAAAAATATCCTTAAGAATAATAAGAAACTTGGGCAAGCAATTCATTTTTTAAATTAAAATTATTGGAGTGACACTCGTTAATCAAATCAAATCAAACATACCACTTCACACCTGTTAGAATGGCTACCATCAACAAGAAGAGTAATAGTGTTGGAGAGGATGTGGGGAAAAAGGAACCTTCACACAGTACTGTTGGGAATGTAAATTGGTGCAGCCACTATGGAAAACAGTATGGAAGTTTCTCAAAAAACTAAGAATAGAATTACCATGTGACCCAGCAATCCCTCTTCTGGGTATTTACCAAAAAACTTGAAAGCAAGCTAATTCATTTTGAACCTTCATTTCCCCACCTTTAACATGGGGTAATAATTCTATGTCAAAATGTTGTTTTGAGCACTACACCAGTTAACAAAAAATAAATTGCAAAAGGACAATAATCATAAATATTAGGGAGTGTTATAGATTGAATATTTGTCTTCCACCCCCAAATCCATATATTGAAGCCCTAATCCACCATTCTTATGGTGTTTGCAAATAGGGTCTGCAGAAGTAATTAAGTTTAGATGAGATCTTGAGGATAGGGTCCATGTGACAGGCTTTGTGTCTTTATAAGGAGAGACCAGAGAGCTAGTTCTTCTCTCCACACTGTAAGGACAGAGAGAAGGTGGTCTCTGCAAACCAAGAAGAGCATTCTCACCAGGAACTGAAGCAGACAGCCCCTGATCAGTGACTTGCAGCCCTCAGAGCTGTGGGAAATAAATGCCTGTTCTTTAAGCCACCCAGTCTATATACTATTTTGCTATCGCACCGAAAGACAGGTACTGTTGTCTGGCATACTGTGTGTGCATCTCTGTGATGCCTTTCAGTATCACAGTGTGTTTAAGTAGCTGTTTAATCGCTTTAGTTTTATTTCTTTGTTTACTACGACACTGCTTTTATTGTTTTGATTTTTAATCTCTACTAACAAGAAAGGACACTTTTATATGTCTGTAAGAATATTTACTTCTTAATATATACAGAATTTTACTATCTCAGTCTCATTAAATTGCTTTTTAAAAGGATAGTTTAGAGCTCAGAGTAAATAGCAGTATGTAGCATTTACCTTGAGTGATTTTTCTTTAATTCGAAGCTCAGATTTAGAAATATCCCATTACAGAATATTCACTGCAAAAAAAAAAAAATGATTGACAGGCAAAAACATGTATTCTATTCAGAAAAAAAAATTTTCCAAAGGCTCAATTTTTTTTTTTTTTTTTTACATTCTGTTATTGTGGTTGCCTAGAAACCAGTCCTAGGATCATGATTTAAGGGAGTGCAATTTTATGTCTCTTTCTCCCCTTACTGCAGAAGAAGACTGCACCAGATATCACTCAAAATTAGCAGCATCTCATTAGAACTTTGTGACACTTCCCTCTGGGTGGCCACACAGACAGTCACTGCTGTGTCTTTAAAGCTAAAGATGCAGACTTTTGTTAATTGGCCCGCGGGGGGTAGCCAATTTTCTGTCCTCTTCTAAACCAAGTTTGACCCTCTTACATTCCTCAGACCCCCAGTCTCAAGTTTTGAGCACTGTAGACATGGAAGTTATGCACTATTCGCTCGACTCTTTCTTACAACTTCAACCTCCGTATTGAACTGTTGCACATGATTTTTAAAATAGTTTCCCCAGTAACAAAGAAAAATGATATAAGCATTGTGAGATCAATGCAGGGAAAGGTGTATATCATTTCATTTGTTCTTTCCTACATACCCGACTTCTTATCAAAGTAGAACTAAGGATACATTGCTCAGAAAACTCTGAAGTCCAAATATGCTATTTGTGAAGCGCTAAACATAATAACATTGATAGCAATTCTATAGAGGATGCGCTATCTGGATTCCTGTGAAGCACACGTGATCTGCCATTTAGTTCTATTGTGTTCAAGTACTTTTTCCCTCCTATTTCAGATGATACCAGAAATAAAATTTAACCAGGCTTGAGCTGTCCCCCAAAAGGAAAAAAATTATATAATGATCTGTGGGTGCTGAAGAACTAAAATGGTCCAGCCCTGATTTGCTAGTTAGGAAGGTGTGTTTCAGGTCAAATGGGACTTGATAAAGCCACTTGTCAGAGAGAGATTAGCAATAACGCCAAATGTAAACAGCTTGGGCTAAGAGTAAGACTGAGTTGGGGGCAGAAGGAAGCTGATTAGTAATTCCGATTTTATCTTGGCTGAAAAGAGACTGATCTCTGGAGTCCTGGCAATCTTCACCTTTTGTTGACCATCTGTACTGTGAGTTCCCCAGCAGAGAGCCAGCTCATTTGGGGACGGGAGAGCAGAAGGGCATAGCTTCCCATATGAGAGAGAAACCAAAAGCCACGCTAAATGCGATCAATTAAAATGCATTAGTCCTGTCGGAGCTGCCCATCAGAGTGTTGAGTGTGCACAGATGCCGCTGTTGCAAGCGTGACACCAGTAATTGGGTATCACAAGTAGGAGGACTTCACACACTATTTAGCAAAAACATGGCACTGTTTTTGCATAAACTTTTGCAGTAACTTTAATTGTGGTAGGTTTCACCACTATTGGTCAAAAGAAATATTGCTGTTTGTAAACAGCCAGTATTGCTGCTTTCTAATTAGGTTTAAGACACATAACAAAATAGATGAGATTAGCAAATAGAAAGGGGAAAAAGAGTACCATGCTATTATAAGTGCATTAGTTATGATGAATGTCTATACTTAGTCAAGAAAAATTAAAGCTCAATTTATTCTTATACATTTTCATGTTCTCTGTCATTGCTGACTGATGGGTTGTTTTTGAGTGCATCTGTAATGCTTTAAAATAAATAAAGCAGGACTTTAATCTGCATCTCAATTGCTGCAGTATATTTTCAGGAGTACCGTAACTTGTGTTAAAGTAATTTTCTTTTCCATTTAAGAAACTGTCACTCCCTTTCTCATTCTCTCTCTCTCAATTTCCTTTTCTCCCTCTAATATAGTATTCTTTCCACAAAATTCAGAGGAGAAACAATAAAATGATTCTAACTGATACAAAATCTATGGAATATAGACTGGGCTACCCAGAATGAGTAGGTCCTCTGTGGACAATCATCACTTTTCTGTGAAGCATCACGTGTAAATGTCTGGGTAAATGCACTTAGTTAGCTTCAGAAACATCATTTGCTATATTTCTAAAATATGTTTTCTTCTTCTGCATTGATGTTTCTGGGAAAAGGTAATGAAAGGGCAGGGTCCCTCTACCAGCCCTGAAACTAGGGCTCTGTAAGATACAAATCTGACAATCCCAAACATCAACATGTCACTGCACACCTCTCAAGGGAATGGGGTGTGCAGCATGTAAATTAATGGAAAAGGCAGGTTAAACAAATCATTCAGGCATCCCGGATGCTTCCTCGCTGCTCCCCACACATCTTATTTGCAAGAGCTCTGTACAACACCCTCATTAGAACAGGCTGTACAAGCCCCTGTATCTCCTAGGCAGAGCATCACAGTAAAGAAACAGGAATCAATGGCGAAAGCTTCAAGAGGACAATCAGGCAGTCCCCAGGACAGGGAGGAGGCAAGGAAAATAACAGCTTGTAAAGCCTGACAAGCTCGAGTCAGATGCAGCTTCAGGACTCCTGTTGCTTGGCGTCTGCATCCTGAAATAAGAACATTGTTCTTAGGGGACGGCCAAGGCCCTGCTGTCTTCATTTAGGATGCATAAAGCTGCCCAAGGTAGAGGTCCTGAGTGATTTAGAGAGTACATTTTATGTAGAAATGAAAACCAGACCATTGGGAAGACTGAAAATAAAATAAGATACCCCAGAATCTGTGAGTGTATGTGCATGTAGATGTGAGTGTGTGTCTGTGTATTGGGGACCATTGATGAGATGTGTGTAATCAATAATCTAGCAGCCTTGCACAGAGATATTTAGCTGTTAGCCAAGGAAAAGGAAAAGTAAATGGGATATACAGTCAAGAAATAAATATGGTCGATCATTTCATTTTTGTTATTTATTGTGTTCCTAAATATAATCACATTGCTTTGTATTTGAAGTCTATTTTCAGAAATTAAGGTATCAAGACACTAAAATATTAAGCTTTGTAACTTTTCTTATATATATATATATATATATATATGATATCACTATGTGTAATATATATGTAAATGTAAAAATCTTCAAAAATGTTCCAAATATATTCTAGTAATTAGAGGTCCAATAAAAATAATCACAGAATGTTTCAGGGTTTCTTACTGCAATTTATGAGTACAGAATAGAAATTGAAGTTGCAACGTAATTGCTTTGAATACAAACATCATATTATTTCATTGGCTTGGTATTTGCATAAGATGATTAGTACTCTCACAGTTTAAGGAAGCTATCAGCACTAAAGAAACAATTAAAAGTATTTCTGATGCTAGGAGGCTCAGGCTAGTAAAACTACTCCCTCTTGGGAGGGAAGTGCTTGTCCCTATGAGGTAAATTATCTCACCAAGGGTGCCAAATGATGATAATGATTTTCAGAGGCCAAGTAATAATTCAGAGACAAGTAAAATTTTTCCATGGCAAGTGTGAGTTTAGAGTATTTATAGATTCCCCTGAGCCTTTCATATTAGAAATATAGCAAATGGCCCAATAATTTGATATTTCTAAACCTAAATGTATTTACCCAACATGTAACTGGTTATTAGAGCTCATAGCAATATTTATGACATGAGTTCGCTTGCTCTTTAAGTGTGCACCACACTAAGTCTCGCTGATATCATTTAAAACTTCAAAACACAATGTATTAGTATATGAACTACTCAATATTGTGTGTTTGCACACACATACAAACACACACACACACACACACATGCTAATAATTGTTGCAAACATCTAATCCCTCTTGAGGGCACAGCTAAAAAGCCCACTATCATTCAGTCAGAAATTTTCCACATGTCACGAAATGTTTCCCTGTGTTTTCTGTCATGGAACTAACTACAGTGGGTGCCAAGGTAATAATAGAAGTATATTTGTTTCCAGTGTTTTCTCCAGTTATTTCTTAGGGGTATTTATTATTAGATCAATCCAATTTGTAGGCCCCCTAAATAAATTTACAGGCCTTGATCAGGTTGATGGGCAATTATGCCTGTGGGCAGTGGGTGCCTCAAATGGTGGCAAGTACTAAGCTTTCTCTGCCAGGATATTTGGCTCTGGTGCAGCCAGTGAAAAAGGAAACCTAGCTGAGTCTTCAATAAAACGTAAGACACAGTCTTCCTTCAAAATTACACTTTGATTGAAGTGCAAAAGTTCAAAGCCACAACAGCTAAATATATAGGAGAGAAAATAGTCCACATTCTCAAGTAATGAAAAATATATCAATTTATCACACACTGTATATTCTTCTAGTTTGACTTCCATTTTTTTACAAAAGCAAAAAGAAATCATAAATATCTTTCAAGGCAACCTGAGACACTACTGCAAGCTCATTCAGGCACTGGTCTTACATGTAAAATGGAAGAGAACAAAGGGAATTAGGTTTAAATAAGTAATAACCAGCGAAAGTGTAACTTTTATATTTTAACCATAGAAATGGCATAACATCAGTATGAATTATTATAGTCTTTCTTACTAATTAATTTGTAATCAATTTCTTTCTAATTAACTCATTCCTTATTATCTACTTTTGCAGGTTCTTTGTAAAGGAGGATAAAAATCTAAAAAAAATATCTTTTCTACTGGCCAAAAATTTAAAATCATTCAAGAAACACTTTAATAAATTCTAGAATATTGAAAAGATTCTGAAATTTCTTCAACTTTTTCAGCAGAACCTCCCATAATATCCCCTTTTGCTAATTTCTTACTGATTTACTGTACTATGCTTCTACTAATTTGGGAAATATAAACACACCATCACTTTCATCTTATTTTCTTGTTCTAAATAGCATTCCTTGTAATTCAGAAAATTTCCTTAAATAGGTCGTTCACTCTAGTAACTCAGAAGGTTCTTGAAATAACCTCTTTCTTAATAAGATGGCACAAATGGTCATTCAGAAAAATAAACTCGTGGTAATCACTAGAACAATTCTGTAAGGATAATGAAGATAGAATGATATTAGCAAATATTTCAAAAGTATTGTAAAACTATGATAATTGAAAGAGCTTGGTCATGGTACTATGACACATGTAAATATAAAATTAATACAGGATAATCGGGGCATTTAATTTTAACAGAGGCAATAATGGCAACTTAATAAAAGATGTGGAGGCAGTTAGTCATTTAAAAAAGGAAGCCTGCTTTCTCAGCTCACTTTTCATGAGTTTATAAAAATGCATGTGATCCAATTATATAAAGGTAAAATAAAGGCAAAAATAACTCAAAATTAGTACAGAAAACATAAAATATATATATTAAGTGGGGGAGAAAAAAGCAAGATGCAGAATGTATGTAAGAGTATATGTTTATGTCTGGATGTGCATTAGACGTTTCTGAAAAGACCCAGAATGCTCTTGATATGGTTAACAACACTGGAGTCCAAAAAAATAAAAAAAGTAGTCAAAGAAATAGGTTTAGAGAAATGACTTGCTTTACTGTATACATTAACTTAAAATTCTTGGAATTCTTACTCTTAATATGTAGTTTTTTTCCTAATAAACCTTTAATACTAGTTAATAAAACAAGAATATTTGTTCTACTTCAAGATTTCTCTCATGACATTTTGCTTTTGCATATAACTTTATCTACCCATTATATAATCATAATGATATGACTGTTCTCATGTCTTTACCTATATATACTGTACAATGTCTTTTATTTAGTGCATTTCTTGAGAATAATATACGAACCTCAGAGCAAACTCTGCCAGATTTTAAAACGCCTTGATAAACTTTGGTTTTTGAACACGCAATGTGTAAAAACTAAATTCCATCATGTTTTCGTAGATGTTTGAAAGTGTTTACCCTGTTAAGTTAGTCATTGAAGACCTCTTTGTGGATCCTCAGGTCCCCAGATCACTTCACTGAATACAGCAAGTGCTCAATCTTAACTTCGTTATAATGACACCCTTCTTATAGGAGTCAAAAGAGAGCCAAGAATTTTCAATATAAGACCCTCTTTTCCCAGCTCCTGTGTTCACTGGCAGGTGTGAAATGGGGTTATTGGCCACCCCCTTCTTCCTTAATGAATAATTTCCTCACCATCATCTGCCATAAAACTATTTAAGCCAGTTCTATGAAGCAATTCTCCAGTTCTCAGCAGACACTGAGTGGGTGTCCTACAATGTAACTCAATTTTAACACTATCTATCTGGAGATAGATACAGATCCCATAGGTTATGGGCTCACTTTAAAAGTGAGCCTACAAGACTGCCCCCACTCCAACAGCAGATGCCAATCACACAGCCAGGTGCCCATGAAAAGTCACCTGTGCTTCTGACCCACTGGCTATAGATAGGAGGTTCCCACAACCCCCTCCTTGGTTTGATTAATTTTCAGGATAGAGGACATCACAGAACTCTGAGAAACATTTACTCACATTTACCAGCTCATTATAAAAGTATTATAAAGGATGCAGATAAACATTCAGATGATGAGGTTCACAGGATGAGGTCCAGAGAGGTCTGGGGTGCAGGAAGTTCCATCCACGTGGAACTGAGGTTCGCCACCCTCTCAGCAGGCAGATATATTCGCCAGCATGGAAATTCATCAAATCTTCTTGTTCAGGAGGTTTTATAGAGCTTATTCTGCACCTGCTCCTTCCCTTACCCAGAGCGCGGTGGGTGGGGGTGGAGGGGTCATTGCATAAGGCTGAACGTTCCATTCTTCTAACCTCTTGGTCTTTCTAGTGACTAGCCCCATCCTGAAGCTATCTAGAGGCACCATATTAAGTTACCTCATTAGCACAAGCTCAAAAGGCACCCCTTATGAATGACAAGAGACACTCCTATCACTCAGTAAATTCCAAGGACTTCAGGAGCTTTGTGCCAGGAACAGGGAACAGAGCCCAAATATGTTTCTTATTTTACCACACACATTTCCCAGGATTTTTAAATTGATTACCATAGGGCACCCTAACTCTCTGTTCAGTCCCTCACATCCATTTCTTCTACTCTGCCCCCATCTCCCGTCCTCCTTTATCATAAACCTTTCCACTGTGCCCTCTAGAGTTCATTGTATATTCTATTAGTGCCCTACATTCTTAACCTCTTCTCTAAAAGTTTCTTTGCCATCTCGCTCTAATAGAAACCTAGTTCTCTGAGGACTGTTATTTCTTCTGTGCCTATCTTGACTGATGGAAGTTCTCTTTCCACAATTTCTACCAGTGGACCTAACAGTGGGGTAGACATCTGTATTACGTACAGCCTCATCCAGATGCCCCTTCTGTCTCGTCCTTTAAGTTTCCAAGCTTTGAACTTCAAATCATTAGACTATAAAACCAATACCTATCCTTGTAACAGACCCTGAGTTTTGCCACCATCATCTTTCAAGTGCTTCAGTTTTGGGTTTACTCTTTCCGACACGACTCCTGACTTAATTCTTTATAATTTAAGCAATCTCAGAATCTGTAATAGATTAGCTCTATAAGAGATTCTCGGGTGGTCAAACAATTACCAACAAGTCTGTGCTCCACATGAGTAGGCTGCTCATTTTCATGGATGTACATAAACTGGAAATTATATTGTCCAAAACTGAAGTCTTCATATTCTTTCCTCCATAAAACTAGCATTCTCCATCTCAATTGAAGGCAACTCCATCTTCCAAATGCTCAAGTTGAAATCCGTGGAGTTATTCTCAACCCTTTTCAAATCACCAGGGCAACCATGCTAGTCCAAGCACCACAATCTCTAACCTAGGTTATCGCTAGACTCCTTCGCCCACAAGCTTTGTGTTTTCTTGTGTGTTTCCCTCATACTGTATTTTATACTAAACTGGAGTGATAATATTAAATATAGTTTAAATTTCACTTTTCTTTTTAACACATTACTAGTTCTCCAATTCAGTTGGCCTTCAAGCCAGTCTTTACCAATAAAACCTTTTCTCCTGTGGTTAACATTCTTATCCCTTCTCTTACTCTACTTCCTGCTGCTTGCCTGCCTGCCTGCCTGCCTGCCTGCCATCCGGAGTGCTACAGAAAATGTGTTTTTGATTTTTTTTCTGAGCAGGCAGTACCTCCTCATTCAGAAAGTTCCACTTCAACAAACAGGACACTCTGAAAAAAAAAAAAAAAAGAGTAGCTCTTGTCAAATCTACTCACCTGCCATAGGGACTTTTTCTTTTTTTCTTTCTTTCTTTCTTTCATTTTTTTTTTCTACCTGGACCTTTATTCTTTGCAGAAGTAACACCTTCTTTCAGTGAGATCTTCCCTGGCAAATATATCTAGAATTTCAAGACATCAAATAACTGACAGACAGCTCTTATTCCAGTCTTTTTTTTTTCTCTTCAAATCACCATATCTAATATATAATACATGTTCTTATTTTTTAATTTCTGTTCCACCTCCCTTGCTAAAAAGTAAGACATATAAAAGTAAAATAATGTTCACTTCTATATTCCTTTTTGATGAGGTAAATGACACTCCTTCTACAAGTATATTATTTTTTGTTGTTTACTAGATTTAAAAAAAGCAAATCTCTAATGGTGGACTTTTAGAGAATGGGGAGAGAAATTTGAGGAGAGTTGAACTAGGTTAGCGTGACACTACACTCTGCATTAATTTTTAAATTTAGCTTTAGTTCCAGGCATGGAAGTTAGCTGCGGTATCTTAATCTTTTGTTCTCTAGAAAACATGAGCTTTCACATTCAAAGAAAATATTATAAATTTGACACTAATCTCCTCAGGGTATAAGACTGAATCTTTATAAATTTGAATGCACACTCTATAACATATCTATTTAGTCAATTAATAGCTTTTAGGCATCCTTTTAAAATATACTGATGCCTGAAGATGTTGGGAATATGTCTCTAAAAGTCCATGGAGTCTATCTTTAAAAAGAAATAAAAAGGTCCAATATATAAAAATCATGACACCTTAAATATCCAATGTTTTCAAAATTGTTTTATTTGTTATTTTTCACATTCATTTTAAAAAAATTTCTTGTGTTTGTTTAACCAAATACTTACATGTTATTTATTAGAATGCCTCAAATGACAACTCATTTATTGAAAAGAGTCAACTGTTCTGAGTTTCTAACATATTTAATCATCTCTTTAATTAATTTTAATTTTATTAATCTCCTGTTCTTTCAAATAAATGTCTGAAATCCTATTTAAAGTAAGCTTCCAAATGATAATGTGTTTGTCAAATAATCTCAAGCAATTTGTAAAATTTATATGCAGATGTTCCTATCCATAGAAGTATAATAATTCTATAAACATGATAGCTGAGTTTAGACAATGTGAGAAAATTGGCTTATTTTTAGCCAACACAATGACTTAATTAAATCACTCTGTAGTCGATACAATTAATTGACTTGCTATAGAACATATAAATGGTTGAAAATAATGAATAGACCGGCTGCGGCCAAAATAAATATAGAGATGTATGCATGTATGAGCGTGCCTGCAAGTGGTGTGTTTGCATGCATGTACGTAGCCTGCATAGACACAATTATGAAAAGACTTGCATGAAAAGTTATATGTATCAAATTGATTAACTCAAGATTCCACCCTATCATTAGTCATATATTCTCTCAGTGATTTGTGACATGAAAAATGATTGATATTTATTCCTTCAGCTATTTTTCAGAAATGTTACATAAAGTACATTGTTACCTATCAGATGAGGTTTGAATATCACTTTACCTGTTCCTGACTGAAAAACACTACTTAAAATCCCGATTTCCATGATTCACATTATTTGAGTTAATGTTTCTCCCTTTTTGAAATAAAAGCATCCCTTATGGAAGAGAAACATGTTATACAGTATTCAGCTATTAATAAAATGAGTACAAATTATCTTACATTTCTGTATAATATTTAAATTTAACAAAGGTTACTTTATCAGTATTCTAAACTTAAGGCACGTAGTATTGGAAAACAGTATTTGTATTTTTTTAAGAGGCTAGACAATCACAGAAATGGGTCACTATGTGAAAATGTGACTTTGACATGTATGGGGCATGGCAGTAAAAAGGTCAGAAGACTCAGAGGCATGTGTAAGGAGACAGAGATTCAGTGATGGTGAGTGGCAGTCAGATGTATAGAACTAAGAGTGAGAAGGGCAGGTTATAAAAGTGGAAGAGAGGGAACCAAAAGCCACTGTGGCGTATTTAATTTTTGAATCTAGTGCCCTCTCTGCACGACTGCATACTATGATACTTATGGAAGTAATAAACATTGTTATTAATATTATTTATGTTCTGCTACTCTCTGAAAAGTTGGTAGATTTGCAAATGTCTTCTAGCAGGAAAACATAACCATTAGAAAAGCTAATTAAAATCTGGGACTTTTATTTGGCTTGAAACCTTCACAGGTGTCAATCTTTCTTAATTAAGAACACAGTGAAAAGAAGCATCCACATTACTCAAAGCCATTTTGTGCACTGTGAAATTGCTTTTTCTTTTCAAGAAAACGTGAAGTTATTTCTTGTTCATAACACACCTTCCAGACATTAAATATGGAGATATCCTCAAAGAACTACAAAATTCACAAAGGATTTTCTTGAAGTATTTTCACTTTTATAAATAAACAAACAAAAAGGCAGATTTGTATATGTGTGCATAAATGTGTGAGGAAAAAATTAAATATGTAGGTATATATAAATATAAATTTAATATACATACACATAAAAGTAGAAATTCAATCTATATATTTAAGATATGCATGTTATATGCATATTAATTTTTCCCATTGAAATGTACTTTATTATTGCTCTTTTTCCAAGCTACTCAGATTACTTCTTGCACAGCTAATTAATGCTCAGTATTTCTTCAAGGTAAGTAATAAAGCACTGTTAGTTCTATTTTTTATTAAGGAAAAACAGAATCAGATATATAACAACAGAACAGGCTCTTCTTTTGTCACTCAAAAATGTGCATTTTTATGTAGCAAACACACAAAATTCACAAAAAAAATGTGATAGATATATTTGTTTCATGTGTGTGTATGCATATGTGACATTTAATTGACATTTAGTACTCAAACGTGTCCACGTTGTCCAATATAAATTGTTCTAGCTCTTTCCAGTTATTGACTATTAGAGATAAAACATTCATTTTACACTTTTATTTCCTACTATTTATGTAACTATCTCTTAGAATGTTTTTCAGAGCCAGAACCATGTTCTTTGCTTTTCATCAATTGGTTTGTATTGAAGGGAAAAAGTCAAATTGACTAGTGAGGAATTCTCAGTGGACAGTGAGAGCTTATGCCATTTATCTGGAGGCTTGCAAAAGTAGTTTGTAATCCAGTAAGATCATGGTTGTGGCTGGAAGCCAGTCAGCAGTTTAGTATTAAAGAGAGTGCAATCAAAAAAGATAGCCTTCAGCCAGAATTCTTGCAGAAGAAAAGAGAACTCCTGAGCTTGGTCCTCCCCTACAGCCTGCATCAGCTGTTGCTGTCTTCATCCTAGTAGGTTTTACCTGGAAATGTGGCATTCTGAGACTCTACAGTCCTCTTAGAAGAAGATCACAGTCTGGGATAGGTTAGTGAAAAGTACATAGATCTGGTGATGACATACAAAAATTTGAGTTATTTTCATACAAGTGAGGAAATTTATACATAATCTGGATCTTAGTATTCTTACCTGCAAGACTAGGACTAGGATACAATATCTACTTCATAAGATCAGTATGCAAATTTGATACCATAATTCATGTGAAATACGTAGTAAATAGCAGGTTCTAAACAGATGCTCTTTTCTCCCTGATTTCTACAAAGAGCAAGAAGAAAAGCAGTTGTTCACGGCGTAAATTGGATACTGGAGTGTGGACAGGGACGTATGATCAAGCTGCAGGAGGATACGATCTGAGAAATGTGATAAGTAAAAGCATGAAGTCACTTCACCTCCCTCAGCCACAATTCTGGGGTTGCTCTAAAGATTTCTCCTACTACTACTACTGAGTCAGTCTGAATTTGTGAAGATGGATGGGCAGAAGAGAAGAAGGAAATGACATTTGTTAAACTTCTACCAGGCAAGAAGAAAAGTACTAGCTACTTTCTTCACAAAATAATCATTGATGTATTTAATGGCTATATTTCATATATATTCAATGATTTGTGAAATCATGTGTCTGAAAGTGTGGAGGCTGAGATTTTTCACCTGTGATCTCAAAGCCCACAATTTTCTATGAAAGTAGCTTTGCTTAAGGGCACACAGCAGAGTCATCATGGTTCCCCCGACCCTGCCATTATACTTACTGGTGCTCTATCCAAAAGACTTGGAATTTCACCTATAGATATGGGGATTATAGATGCAGGGAATAGGCTTCCTTCTGATTATGATGCCTCATTATTTCTCAAGGCAAATAAATATAAATAATAAAACAAATTAGGAACACTGGGTGGTGATCTGGAAGGTCAGAATGACTCATTTGGCTTGGTCCTGAGTTGGTTGCTCTCAGGTGGCAGAGAATAGAGTGTTATGATGATAGGCAACATCAAAACTTATTGATCAGCATATTCAATGTATTTTATATGCATATTCATGAGCATCAGTCAGGTTTTCCTGCACTGGTTATAAGTCAACAGCCAAGAGTTAGAAGAAACTACAAAACTCAATTTAACTTTTTATCACTGGAGACTTAAGTAGAGTAAAATTAAAACTAGCAATAAATCTTTAGACTTTTCAGACAGAGAGTGAATTCAGAGAGCCATACAACCTTATAGTTATAATCATTTGAATTTTTATTTTAACTGTGAGAATGCAGAAACCCTGAATCAATCAACATCTTTTTATTCAATTAACAAAATTTAGGGGTTAGTGAGAGGTAAATATGAATTTACCTATGAAAATTAGTGAAAACTAGTGATCAGGAAGGTGACAAATGAGTTTCATCCTATGTGCAAACTTGAATTATATATTAATGGCTCTGGAGCACTCTGCTAAAGAAGAATTCTGGGAGACCTTTTCCAAGCTAGGATGCAGTGATTGATTAGTAATGTCTACTACAGCTAGTGAAGGGTTGGTGGTTGTATTTTGTTTTGTTTTGTTTAAAACATGGTCTAAATCTCCATGTTTTTACAGCTTACAAACTACTTTTATGTATGAAATAAAGTTTCCCATGTCAAACAACACAGCGATAAAACAGACATAATATTCCCTGTCCTCCATTTTCTGGATGAGGAAAAGTTAGTTTATGTGACTTTGCCAATATCACACATAATTAATGATAAAATCAAAGATCTTGTTCAGATCTGAGAAAGTATAATTGAGAGAATAACAATTAACAACAACATAAAAGAGCTCGATACCTACCCCAAGGGTAGAAATGATGAAGATGATGATTGACATTGACTGAGATGTTACTATCTACCCGCCACTCTGCCAACATACAAGTCATTTTATTTAATGATCACAGGGACTCATTGAGTTACTTAACAATTATGCTCATTTTTCAGAGGATGAAACAGATTTTGAAAGTTTCAGTTAGCTGCCTAAGGATCATATCAAATTTGAATAACATGTTCATATTTGAAACCAGAGCCTGGCTCTAAATCTCTTATTTATTTAGAATTCTACTCAGATCAGAAAAATCCAGTGTTCAAAAGTTTAAGATATCATTTAGAGAAAATATTGCACAGATTTACACAACATGGGTTTGTAGCTTAGTTCTCATGTATCTCTGCGATTACAAGGAAGTTAGTCAACTTCTCAAGCCCTCCGACATTTTTTTCATAAAAGGGGTGCAATAATGTCCATTTTATGAGGCTGTCATAAAAATTCCATACAATAAAGGTGTGTAAAACACATAGCACAATACTTCATATTCAATAAGCACTGTCAGAAGTAATATATATCGTTATCATAATTGTACAACAAATTAAGTGTAACTTAATTGGCATATCCCAATGAGTTTAAATTATAATAAGCTGGGTGAAACAAGCAGTGACCACATTTTTCTTTACACAGCCCTCCCCCGCTTTTTAAAAAAACCTTTAATTGCTTTAATTTGCAAGTATAAAGACCTGTGTTCACTTTCCTGATCCCTGATTTCAACAAGACTGTTTTTTTTTTAATTATACATCATTGAAAATTTCTGAGAATTTTGTTGGAAAGTTTAAGATTATTTAAATATCAGTTACTTTTTTAAAAAATAATAAACAACATTTGTTATCCTACTAATGGTTGACATATTTATCCTGCCTATTGTTTTGTATTTAGTTGATCAAATCACAACTTCATTTCAAAAAGCACCTCTGACTAATCTACCAGAAGATCAATTCAAAATAACATTATAATGAAAAATAAAAAGATATTATTATTATTAATACTGACCTTTCTCCCGAAGGTGTGGCATAACCAGGTATTCCTGGCATACTGATTCAAAAATTTCTTTGTTTCTTATAATTGCAATTTCCCGTGCTTATTTGTTACTACTTCCTTGGACTGACTTTTCTTCTGATATCTTTGCTACAAAATGGCACTCTATTTCTGCCTGGCAACCATTTTAGTGCTCTAAAACACTTGTTTCTTATCAATAGCTGAATTATAATTTGATTCCCCACCTAAACATAGGTAATAGATGGTGTCCTCCTGCAGCTCCTTTAATGAAAGATTTCCAATGAGCAATTAGTGATGTGATTTTCAAAAAGATAAGTGACTGCACTCTAGCAGATGGAATTTACATTTTTTTTCTGTCCCACTGTGATTGACTTGACTTGACGTGTTTATTAGTATAACTCCTCAGTGTTTTTAATATGTTGTTCTTAATGTCTTAAATGTAGAATAGTTGTTAAGAGTGCCAGTAAATAGGAAGAGTGAGTGTTAGAACCTGTGGTAGTAACTGTTATCAACAGCAAATGCTGCTGTGTAAAAACTTACTCAACTTTTTTGTTTACTGGTGTGTTTGGGTCTGTGATGTATGTGTTGTAAAATCTAGGCGCATGTATGCGTGTATATGTGTGTGTATGTGCATTAACACTCTGAAGATAATTAGTATATATCATTTGGATATATTGACGAATACCTGTAATGATAGACCTGTGCTGGTGGCAACCTCTTCTCAGTCCTCAAAAAGTCTTTGTACATGTACAAAGTTCTAGCAAAAATCTGCAAATGTGCAATGACATCAAAATAGCATAAAAATAAAGACAAGGAAATAAAAGGTTTTACATATTTGTTTTGGCCAGAGCTGTGTTTTTAACTAGAAAGGAGAAAAAAGAAAATATACTATATCTGAGAGCAGAGATACCAGCAAATCACATCGATTCTGATACTATGTTATGAGACAGTGTTTTCTGAACTAAAACACAAATCTCATCAGCAGACTCCTGGCCCCTTAGAGACTAGAGAGTCCCGAATCGTCCTTCATCCCTGAGCTGTGAGACTCAGTTTTCTGTGTCCAGGTTCCTCAGAACTTACAGTTCCCTACTCGATGCCAAAGCACGGTTTCATTCACATACTACTGTGCTCTTAATCAAGGTCCTGTTAAATTATAAAATGAAGAAGCTAGTTATTACAGTTCTCGGTGATTTCCCCCTTCATGGCTGAGTAAACTGTAGGTCTAGAACCTAGACCTAGAATTTATTGAAAAATACTGAGTAAAACAGATTTAAGAAAACCCAAACATATTAGAATATTCTAAATACCCTGAATTTCCAGATGGGTGATTTCCCCCTTTGAGCAAAGCTATATCTCTGATTTTTTTTTTTTTTTTTTTTTTTTTTTTTTTTTTTGCAGGCAGAAATTGCTACCTTGGTCAGATATAACATGATTCTCATTTGTCTCATTATTTTATAAGATATTTGTAAAGTGAAAATTTCTTTATTAATAGGACAATTCTAAAAACGATAAGGCCATTTAGTATCATTGGTACTATCAAACAAAACTTTGCCTCTGATTTAATACTTTTAAGTATTTGATTAAATCTCCATGTGTTACCTTCTAACTATTTTATTCTAACTACTATTTTATTTTATCCACTTAACGTCAGATTATTTCAGAAAAGATTTTAAATGCCATGCAATCTCTGGGATCCTGAATTTTCTAGACAGGAAATTAAAGAAACATTTTTTTCCATGTATTCTATCTTAGAATACCTGAAAAGAAGAAAAATAAGAGGGATGCTCTTAAAATGTAAAAACTCTGTTTTTCTTTCTCTCTCTGATAGCTGCAGATCTTACACAGAGCCCTCAAGTAACTAGTTACCCCAAAGAGATGAATTATTCTGAGGAAAAACAAAAATAATCTCTTCTGAATATGTTGGAAACCTGAGAATACCTCCCAGTCCCATAGAAATTAGGATTTCCGAAGACAATGTAAGCCCAGCAATCGCAGATAATGTACAAATTATAAATTACCAACTTTGAAGAATCAATAGGTTCGAGATGATGAGAAATATTGTGAATAAGATGAAAGCCTTAATTTTAACACATAGGAAGTAAAATATATTGTTCTAAACTGAGAAGTCAAATAATGAAGTTACATTAAGGTATAACGTGATATTATTCATATTCATTAGCTAACAAATGCTTAAGAAATAAAGGATTAATACAGAATTAAATATATGATCTTCCCTGTCTACACTAGACTTCAAGACCAATAAGGCAGAGACAGTATCTACCCTGTTCACAATTATAATCAGTGGCTAGCCCTGTCCTTTAGCATACATCTAGTTTTTGGTAAATATTTCTTGGATGGATGGATCATCTCATACCTTCACCCACCTTTCCCGTTTCCTCTTTTTTTTTTTTTTCCTATATTACCTAATTGCCAGGAGATCATTTTTAACCAGTCTACTACTCTGCATTCTCAGCACCTTCTCTCTGATTAGAATTGCTGGAAATCATTCCATAAAGTGTGAATTGGGGTTACCACCAACTTTAGGTCTTTAACCTCAACTAGAAAGCCATTATAGTGCCCCCACTGAGTTTTTGTTCCCACAGAGGCTATTTCAAACATTCACTATTTTTCCCCTCAACTCTTTAGATTCTCAGTAACTGTACCCTCAAGAGATAACTTCCCCACCTTCTTCATAAGACAAAATAGACAACAATATATGAGACCTCTTCAACATCTCAACATCACCATCAATGTTTTTGGGTTTCCATTCCATTTAAATTAATTCTCCAATGTTATGATTTCAAAGCAAAACAAAACAAGATAAATAAAAAAACATCAGCCAAGCAATCTTTCCATATACCATTTTTCCCCTTCTGTCCAGCTAACAATCTTTTACAGATAAGCTTCTTGAAATAATTGCTAAATTATTTGCTTCATTTACTTCTCATTTAATCTCTGGTCTTTGAAAGTACTCTTTTTAGCCTTCCAGTGAAATTCTAGTCAAGGAAACTTTTTAAAATATCTTGATCTACTGCTGATTTGGGCACCATTGATAGATGATTTGTCTTGAGGCACTTTTCATCTTTGATTTGGTAACTAAATACATTACCGCTGTCTTCCTCGGTTCATGGTGTGCCAGGTTAGTTCTTTATATGTATCGCTTTCCTTACATTTGTACTTGGCCTCCTCTTATCGCTTGATATACTTAGTGTAAATATCCATAGTTATATCTTCATCTACTAGTTGTACATTGATCACTCCCGAGGCCTATTTGAGCTACAGCTAAGCAGATTAACTCAGACGTCCCCCACATACCTTAGCCCAGAATGTTAAACTTATCTCCACACTCTAAACATGTTTTTGTTTTTTTTTTCTATCTCTGTTTCTGGCTATTTTCAGTTGCTAACAGTACACAAATCAGAAACCAGGGGTGATCTTGAGTCTTCCTTGTTCCTTATTTGCCTTATCCAGCCAACAAATTATGATGATTCTAAATACAAATTATGACTTGAGTTATGAATATGTCTAGTTTTAATATCCTCACTGTTGCCACCTTAATTTAGGCCCTTGTCCTGCCTTGTTTGGATTTCTATAACAGCCTCCTGGATGGATTCCTTCCTTACAGTTTTACTTTCCTCTAATCCATTATTTACACTGCTGCCAGAGTGAGCTTCCTAAAATGCAAATCTAATCATGTCTTTTCCTTGCTTCGAAATCTTATAATGACTCCCATAGCTTTCATGATAAAAGTCCAAACTCCTTAGCACAGCATATGAGGCATTTTATGACCTGGCATCTGCTTACTCCTCCAGTTGCATTTCTTTTTATTCCCTGACTTTCTGATATTGAACAACAACAAAAAAACCCATTCACAAAAAGGGCCCTGCTCACTCCAGCATTTGCATGTACATGACTTGACCTTTTACCAGCCCTCCATTTCTGAGGTAACTTACTTATCTTTTAGAAAGCAGTTCAGGAAATCAAGGTGTTTTGACTCTAGTCCACTTTAGAATACCCCCCCCCCCTCTGTTCTTTGATTGTATAAAGCTTAGCATGACATTGAATCACATCCTATTTCTGGCATATGTTTTTCTTGCTTGAAAATATGCAGGAGTGACTAATAACATATGACTTATTTTTATCTCTAATATTAAATAAATGTTTAATGAAGAAATGAAAGAATGGGTAATGAAAATAGGCATGGTAGCTGTATTTACATACTTATTAGGGAGTTACAGGAGGCATTTTAATTCCTAACTCTAACAGTTACTAGTTGTGGAATCCTAGATAGTGACAGAATCTCCCGAAGTTCCAGTTATTTTACAAGGATAACCCGTAGTTCCTAATGTATAATGAAAGACAAAATGAGATAATTCAGAGAAAGCATTTACTACAATGCTTTAAAAAATGCTAGCTTTTATTCTCCCTGTCAGGTGTCACATGAATAAGTGTATTTGGCCATAGAGAAGTAGATTAATGGTTGGTATGTACAAAAATACATTTTTTTTCTGATATAAGAAAAAACTTTGTAAAAATTTTAAATGCCCTACAATCAAACAATAGCTGTCTTGTGAAATAGCACAAACAACTCAATATCACAGTGTAGTAAAAATAAGACAAAGATCTCAATAGACCGGGAATTTAATGTGATCCAAAAGGTGGTATAATTACTAGAAAAGCAATCTGAATTATGACTTAAAGGGAATGTAATGTCTTGAAAGAGCAGTGGCAGTTTAACTTGCACCATGCTTGTAAAACTTTACCTAGAGTATACATTGTTTAAATGAGAAGGGCGGAATAACAAGATGATGATGACATTTGTAAAAACAAGTGAAATGAAGAATAGTAAAGGGAACTGGGAGAGTTGAGTGTGGATAAAGGAAGACTACAGATGGGCATTATAGCTGTTTTAGACCATATAATGTGGCATTTGGCTTAGAGGATGGAGTTTTGCGTCTGGCTCACTGCTTTATAATCAATGTGAACTTGAAGAAACAATTAACATCTCTGAATTTCAGCTTCCTAATTTGTAAAGGGGAAAAATAGTAACTATCTCCAGAGTTGATAGGAAGATGAAATTAGCTAACTTTAGTTAGTTATTAGCTTGGTCACTAGCATTTAAGAAACGAATAAAGGATAGAAATTATTTTTAACAAGAAGATTTAAGCTTCCTGTCCATAAAACTATAGTCACAATCAAGAGAGATATGAGCTTTACATAAAGTAGTATTTTCTAATTACTAGAGGTGATGAAATGATCTGAGTTTCCAATTGATGAATCCTCAAAATCACTTCTTCAAAGAAACCTTATTTAAAATATCGGTTACTTCTACTTGTCCTTCACGGCATATTAACATAGTTGTAGTTTTATATTTATGAAGCATGTCTCTGATCTTTACATAGAATATTCCACGAGGAAAAAAATAATTCCTACTATTTTACTATTATATTCTCAAAATCTAACACTTAAGTATTTGAAGCAAGTTATCACTTACATACTATTTCTTGAAGCAATGAATGGCATAGAAAAAATTAATGTAGTTATATTAAAATAATATTTCTTGAGTTAAAGAATGACTGAATACAGTGTTAAGGCTATTGTAGAGAGGATTTAAAAAAATCTTTCTGACATTGATTCATTTAATCTTAAATTAGCTCCTTATATCTTTCCAATAAGACTTGTTCTACATCCATCAGAAATCATAAAACAGGGGAAAAAAAAGTTATTCACTAGTTAAAAGGCTGAAATAAGTAGTTTTTGAGCCCCCTTCCAACACTAAGATCCAGTGAATTATTTTATGATTACATTTAGCTATGAGTCAAAAAAAAAAAAAAAAGACTATATACAAAATACAAGAATAGCTGTTATCAAAGTACACATGTTCACAGGTTTAAGTTAGGGTCTAAAATAAGTGTGTTTTCTTGCTCAAGTGACCTGATTATTTTTAATTCTAAATATAGTAATGATTAGAATAACTTTTGCTTTATACAGGTGGGTTTTAAGTAAGTAAACCCATCTAAATAACTTACCATTTCATAAATTATAAATTAAATCTACTAAAAATTTTACAGAAATAGGAGGTAGCTAAACCTACCTGCTTTCCCACCTTTAGTTCTTTCACCTATTTCTCTTTTATCTAGAGAGTGTGTAATATTGCAGGACAAGCTCAGCAGAGCTGTTGATTCAAACTCCTAGAACCATCTTACAATTCCATAATAATCTTAGGAAGGGGGACATAAGTAAATGACCTTTGTTCCTAACACCTTCAGTCTCCACTCCGCCCCCACCCCACACTGCCGGAGTCCTCCGTGACGCAGACACTGGCGTTACTGAATGAATGGTTATCGAGAAAGAATCACATGTGCTGATTCATTAGTTCTAAGCGCACCTCAAGGCTCAGATCCATGTTGTCAGTATAGATAGAAAGAGGCAGTACATACAGATTGCTTGGGTGAAAATAATTTGGCTGCCACAGAAACATTATATGTATAATTGCAGAGATATCCTGGAAAATCCAAGGTCAAGGATACATCTCGCAGTCATAACTTAGACTGCGTAGTTTCTCAGCCTCGGCACTACTGGCGTTTGGGGTTGGATGGTTCACTTTTGTGGGTGATCATCCTGTGTACTGTAGGATATTTAGCAGCATCCCTGACCTCTACACACTAGATGCCACTAGTGCCCTCCCCCCAATTATGACGACAAAACTTCTCTGGTCAAATGTTCCCCAGGGAACAAAAGCACTCTGGTTGAGAGCCACTGATTTAGAGTGGTGGAAAAATTCTCAAGGACTAGGATGATTTTCCAACATCAAAGTATTAGTATTGGCACAAAGTCTAGTTTCCCAACCTGGAGCCCTTAGCTGAGGGTAATTTCATTTAATAATTTAGGGTATCAGACCTATGGAATTAGATCCAAAGATTTAATTCTAAGTAAATATGATGAGATTTGATCATGATTCTTCTGACACCATCCACCCCACCAAAGGCAAGATAAGCATGTTTGTATTTAAATATTATATACTTTCTAGTGTTAAGTCAGAAAAATTGTTACATTTTTTAATGAAATTACTCTTTTTCCATGCTATCAGGAAGATGTGAAGGATAATAGAATATGATAATCCAATTTCTTTCTGTTTATGATTCTCCAGAGTATGCATGATTGTGTGTGTTTATATTTATGTCTTTGTGTGCTTTATATACTTTTGAAAATGACAATAGTGTCTGTTAACTTCAAGATTTTAATTTGTAACCTATTACAAGGCCTTTTCTTCTGGGTTTCTCTCATGAGATGGTAAGTGGATCAGGGGAGATTTGATTAATATATTTAATGCATAACAACTGTATTTGATTATGTCAGAAAACAAAAGAAACTTTCCTAAAGGTATTTGGTAAGTGTCCTGTATTGGAAAAGCTCCACTATAAGGATTTTTTAATTTAATTCCACACGCTACTCTATTCCATATGTGCTTTATTATTCTCTCAAGAAGTTCAATACCAGACATGAATTCTCTCCAAAAGGCTAACCAGTAAGGAACATAAAAGTGACAAACAAAGCCACTGAAGCATTAAACAATCAGAAGACTTTCAGAGTCTTTTTTAGTTTTACTGCGATTTGTAAATGACTTCAGATTTTTCCATATCCAGCTTTCTCTGAGGTTTTTGTCTTTCTTACACAATCACTGTCACAGGATTCTGTTTACAATATTCTTTTATACATCCAAGATGACCTTGATTAATACAAAAAAAAAAAAGTCTTTTAATAGGTTTTTGTTAGTGGAGGAGAAAGTTACCAGGGATGGAATTAGACCCTAATTAGTATAGAGTATATATTTTGTAGGTGATTTGGTACATAAAATATGTGTTTCATATTTTATAATTTACTGCTTAACAATAAAATTGATTTTATTGTTATAAAAAGGGGGCACATTTAAATCATATTTTCTCTGCTCCATTTACTTATTTGGCCACTCGGAAGGAGAATCAGACGGTAAATTGCCACAGCGCTTCTCTATTGTGACCTGGAGTGGCATAAGCAATTGACCCTCTTAAATATAAGAGACACAGCGGCATATTTTGTGAATTCTTCCTTCTTTGTTTTATTGGTTCAGCATTTCTCTGCAAAGTTCAATGAGGTTCATTAGCTTATCTGAAGAGAATGGGACCAGTACTTTTGAGACAGCTTCTCCCTGTGACTTTTCTAATTAAATCCCTTCCATCAGATGAAGAGTTGCCCTTTTTACTTGACAAACATTTGTTCTAATTTGGCCTTGCTTGATTTTTCAGTGCTTTTACGTCCTTCTCCCCCTCTCTATACCCACTAGCATCTGTTAGTCAGAAGATCGCTCTGGCTGACATTTACCCTGAATGTGCTTGCTTATTAAAATATTTCAACGTTAGACAAGCTTATCAGATGAAAAATACAATATAGTTCTGGAGCATTTGTGGGGCTCACCGTAAAGAAAGGTTTTGTAGTACTGACACATCTTTCTTATTTCGTATGAGATAAGATGGAAGATACTCACTCAGACATCGAAAGTTGATGGGAAACAGAGATCTGTGTTTTGTAGGAGAAATTAAAACCTCTCTTTTAATTTATTCTTAAGTGTAAGAATTACATGTCACCTAGGTAAACACGGAGTTGACTGAATATTAGAAGGAAAATAACGTTAAGCACTACAGCCAGTCTTGTTTGAAAGTAAAACTAAATGGTCAGCGATGGTAGCTATCTGACTTCAGAATGCAGCCATGGAAGGACTGGACAATTTGAAAAACATTTAAATTCCAAGTGTTTTTTCTCAGGCCTTGCAAATACCAGCAGAAACTCTCAGACTGGTGTCTAATCATTTAAGAAGACTCTTTTTAGACAAAACGATGATATGTAAGGTTAAGTGCTTACCTAGGAGTAGGTGAACAGTTGAGGCTTTAAATGTTCACCCTGGACTTCAGAAAAGCATACTCTGTCAGTGACAAGCCTTGCTACATTCAGTTTATTCTCCTATTTTCTTTAACGCTCTCCAGTGCTATTAGCTTGCCAGCCATGTAGTCTGTAAGTAATAGGTTGCAATAGCAGCTGAAATTGACAAGTGCTTAGCCCAGAGCATGGATTGAATGTAATTCATAGGGTTCCCGAGTTAATTTCCAATACCTATTTCATCAAGGCAGACTGATAGATGGCTGCCAGCATCTTTTGGCTTTATCTGTAAATCCCTATGTCTTTTACTGCCATCATTTTGTTTTTTATACATTCCATCCCTTGCATTTGCTCCTCCCCATTTCCATAACTTCAAATGGAGCTTCTCTCTAGACACACGAGTCATTTAGGTTAGAGGCCCTTGCAGCTAAATGCAAGACCTTCAAATGTTATTGAAGTGTATTTTTCCATGTGGCCCTGTTTAAAGTGATGTTTCTTTAGGGATTGCAGGGTGAAATATGAAGTTATCTGGGAGAGTAAATCTGAGATGTTGGACAGATGGTGAAGCGTCAGTGCATCCACACAAATGCATTTCATTTTTATACAGGAGATGCTCTCAATCAATTTTGGCTTGAGAAAGCAGTTGCTTGTATTGCATCGGTGACTTTCTATTTTTTTTTTTTCTTTAACAGATCAATAGCGATGCTTATAATTCTCTGGTAGGTTTTAAATAAATTGATTAATTAAATAAATGCGGGGAAAAATGTAAAATTCAAAATGGAAAAATTTCTTAAAGATGATGAGTCGGTCGAAAGTGAAACAAAAGTTACCACTAAAAAGATCAAATGGAATGACTTTTGGTTTAAAAAAAAGAAAGTATTTTACTCTATAGGAGAGGAAACTTTATTTCTCACCTAGAATGTGCTTTGGGAACAATATATCTTTACCAAAGTTCTTATTTAAACTTTGCAAAATGACTTTTTCCATCAGAGGTCCAAAGCTTCCATTTTTACTGCATACATTTTACAGCCTTCTAAATCACCCATCTCAATCCTCCTCTCTTTCCTTGAGTCTACTCCTGCTGCCACTGACCTCAAATCACTCTTATATCGTCTAGCATTTGGAAAGAACATTTGGAATATTCGATATTTCATCTATTGTGAAACTGCTATTTAAAATTTTTCAAGTGAGAATCTAACAGTATTTTGGTGTGCATTATTCGTTCATGGACAATGTCCCAGATAACATCTTCTATGCTCTAGTTACGAATTATCATTTAAATATTTTATACCTAAACTGAAATCTTCATTCAATATAAAGTATAATCAAACTTGGAAAAACATCTCAAAGAAAGGTAAACTAAAACCCTCGAATTTTTTAAAGGTATACTCGTATCTTCAAATTTATGAGCTTTCCAAAAGTATGTGGAAATTGTCCCATAGTGCCGTTTCTGTATTTAAAGAGTAAGTGACTCTTTACGAATGGTTACTCACCACTGCTAAGATGCTAATGAAATTTATCCTCAAGACGAACATTGTTTTGGTGATAGTATTGAGTAATAGAGTGGAGATAGTTTAATGATACAGGTACTAGACCAAGGGATGACATTTTTTTTTTTTTTTCATAAAAGACCAGGTAGTAAACATTTTCAGCTTTGTGGGCCATATGGTCTGTGTTGCAACTACCCAACTCTCTGTTTATGGCACAAAAGCAACTGTAAATAATAAGTAAGCAAGGGGGCATGGGTGTGTTCTAATAAAACTTTATAAAAACTAGTAGAGGAATTCATACTAGTGTCTAAATGTTTGTGTTCTCTCAAAAATTCACGTTGCAATCCTAATACCCAGTGTGATGGTATTAGGAGGTGGGGCCTATGGAGGTGCTTAGACACCAGGGTGGCGCCTTTATGTGGGGATTAATGTCCCATAAAAGAGACACCACAGAGCTCCCTAGCCCTGGGAGGACACAGTGAGAGGTCACCTGGAAGAGGTCCTACACCAGAATGCCACCAAGCTGTGCCCTGATCTTGGACTTTCCTGCCTGCATACCCACGAGAAATAAATTTGTGTTGTTTATAAGCCTGTGGTACTTTGTGATGGCAGCCCAATGGCCTACGGTCATGGGTTTGCTGCTCCTTGTTCTTGAGGACAGGTTTAGAGTTACACAGACCTGGATTTGAATCCTAACTCTGCCAAGTACTAATTGTTTGACACAGAGGCAATTACCTAACGCCTCTGCATATAGGCTTCTTCTGTAAGACCAAAATGACAATAACACTCAGCATATAGCATATAGGATTTTTAAAGAAGATAGTATCTTGATGCCTGTAATATACTGTTAGTGCTTAATAAACACAAGGTATCAATACTAAAAGATAGCAGTGGTTATCTACTCCAGGGGCATTGAAGGGCCCACAGAAGGAGGACTTGATCAGAATATTGCATGCACAGGGAACCATTTAGGTTTGCTAAGGACAGTCCTGGGAGGTAAGCCCAAAGGTCTTGACAAGATTCAGCAGCCATTATTTAATGTTTTTAGAATTTTTTTCCTGCATGACAGTGGGACCAAAATTGATGTAGAAAGAATATAGTAAAATTACACTCATTCAGAGTAATTGAGGTGGAACCCCTTCTGGATCATTGAAAAGTTTGAATTATATGATGCCTTTTATAGAAAGCAGTTTTGTTGTTTTCAAGTACATACAGTAATTGGCAAAACAACCACGGAAGTATTGCCAAGTAGACTTCCTGCTGGCATGTTTAAGTGAAAAGCTGAGACGCATTTAAAATTAGCATAGTATTATGTGTATATGAAAATGGCCCAAATAAAGTTCTTGAAAACAGTTTGCTTTCTTAGGTGGATTAGATATTCTCCTTCATTTATTATGTATTAAAAATATATATAAACAAAACCAGGCAGTTTTCAGTCATTGTGCTTCCTCAATGGTATTTTTTTCTCTAGTTCTGCACATTTAACTTTCTTTGATTTAAAATAATGGTTAGACCATATCCTTGGAATCTCAGTATTTCTTTCACACTTCTTGCCTCTTTGGCACCTGGAATTCCCTCCCATAGTTTAAAATAAATTGAAATACCCAGCCATTTTGAATAAAGACCAAATTCTTTCTCTAATGTGAACATTTATAATAAAAATCAAATGTATGTAGGGTATTAAGTATTTAACCAAGTATACATTTAAAGCATTATATGAATCCTTATAGAGAGGCATTTGTGCCACTCCTTTATTTTCTAGTCCCTTTCTATGGACATTAAATTTTATTATTCTATGTAAAAATTATACTTCTTTGGGCCTAGATTAGATCCTTGATTGTCTTTTATAAGTCCCTTAAAAGTTTTAATTAAATGGAGGCCTCCATTGATTCCATATTTATTTAGTTAGTCAATAAAATATTGCTGAGTCACTATTTGCACTACTATTGCCCGAAGCACTAAGAATACAGGAATGGACACACCATTTTTTTCTCAGTGGGGTTTTCCTCAAAGACATTAGCTGTATCACTGTGAGCCCTCTCTCGCTGTGTTAGCTTGATGTTTGAAATAGTCTTCTCAATAGCCTCTGCTCAGTAGCCTCTGCCTTAGTTACCCCTAATTTGCTTCCTGTGTCCCAGCACAATGAGATCTCTGCCTTCGCTAGTTATGGGGGATAATGAAACTATTTTTCTAGTAGCCACTAACCACAGAAAATAAGCCAGTTTCTTTTGAACCGAGACTGTCATCTTTGACCATTATTTTTCTCCTTTTTTGAGCTTCCTTTTCAATTTACTCATGTTGAGCTCTTGGTTATTTTTTTCTCTTTTTTCTTTGTCTTTAAGAACACTCCTATTGTATTTTTTTGTTTTTAAATCTTACTTTAGACCATATTGTCCTACATTTAGTTCTGAATTTCTCTTTCACGGAGACTACATTCCACTTAATGTCTGTCTCCTGAAGTAAGCTTTTGTTGTTGATTTTGTTGTTGTTTTAATTCAGCTAAGAGATGCTAACACTGCGTTTGTGTTTCTGAGTTGCTATATCATCTTCATAACTCAAATACATATTTATAGATTAATTTAGGCATCGGTAAAAGTAGTGATGAATACAAATATTAACCCAAACTAGCTTCACCGAGAAAGAGAAATTTTGTTGACTCACATGAATAAAAATAGTCCAGGCGATATAGTGGCAATCTATATCGAAGTTTCAAACATCAGGTACAGATGTCTTCATTGATCAAATAATGTGTTTAAGACTCAGTTTCTCTTTCTCCTTGGCTTGGCTTTCCTACCTGTGCTTTCATTCTAATGCTGCACATAGTAATGGGATAGATGCAGGTATTCCCATTTTATTCCCTCTTGTTTCAAGTTTAGAGGAAGAGAACAAACACCTCATCAAGATACTCAAATACAAGCTCTGGGAATAGCAGTAAATGGGCTTCATGGGGCCATTTTTAACCTGATCTCTGTGGCCAGAATAAAGGAATACACTGACTGACCGTAAGCCCAGGCTGTCTTCCATCCAAACACACGAACTGAGACCTGGCGACAGGTGTTGTCAAACAAAGATATGGGCTCTTAGTAGAAATGGGATGGGTGAATGGTTGCTGACCGTTAGCCCCAAACAGTAAATATCCACTAGAAGAAAACTGACTTTAAACTCAGAAATTATTGTGTGTCCTCATCACCAAACATAATAACTGAGTAACTTTAGTAAATCACTTAGCCTCTATAAACTTTAATATTTTTTTCTATTTGAAACCTGATTAAAGATATTTGCATGATAGCATTGCTTTAGCTAATACATACAATAACATACATGAAAATAGTGTGTACTAATAGACATAAATTTCTTATTAGTAGTAATAGTACTATTTGTGTTAAGAAGATTGAAAGGATTAATTTTTAGAAATGGGGAGAGGTTTCAAGTAGCAGTATTTCACTGGAAGTGCAGGTGAGAGGCAGAACAGTTTTTGGAAATTCGACACTTCAACAGATGGGAAGGATCTAAAGGAAGAGTTTTAGTTTGGAGGGCATTGACATCGTAGTATGGAGAAAGGTGTTAGGTAAAATCAGTACAAAATTAAAAAGAAAGAACAAGGGAAAATCATTTTGTTAACACTTTTGGTTTTTTTGTTGTTGTTTTTAGAAAAACATCATTACGAATTTTTGTGAAAAAGTATTGTACTAAACAAACCTCCTAATTTATCTTCTACGACTTCATTTGGATGTTTGCTCCTCTCTACTGGTTTCGGTTATATATGTAGATAGAATTTCTTTGAGCTAATTTTTCTTCTCTATTTATCTGTCTGTCTGTTCGTTCATCTGTCCGTCCATCTGTAATCTTTCTATCACTTATCTATCTTAGCTTGGACTATCATAGCAATACCATAGACTAGATGGTTTAAACAACAGAAACTTATTTTCTCTCAGTTCTGGAGACTAGAAATCTAAGGTCTAAGTGGCATCTGGATTGGTTTCTGGGGACACCTTTTTTCCTGGCTTACAAATGGCCACTTTCTTGCTCTGTCCTCGCATGGCATTTTCTTTGTATGTATAGAAAGAAATCTCTGGTGTATCTTTCTCTGCTTATAAAGACACCAGTCCTGTAAGATTAGAACCCTCGTTTAATACTTAATAACCTCATTTGACCTAATTACCTCCTTAAAAGAGGCATCTCCAAATAAGGTCACACTGGGGTTTAGTGTTCAGTATACTAATTTGAGGGGACCCATTTTAGTCCATGACATTATCTATTATCTATCTCTTTTCTCATTATAGTACTTAAAACTACATTGTAATCGATTGTTTTATACTTATTTTCTTTGAGGACACTGGCCTTGCCTAATTCTTTTTATATTTTTAATTTATAGGATATTTTCTGATTCGTGATGCTCAACGACAACAAAACTGTTGGCTTCTTGACTTAAATTGAGAATAGGTAAGAGGCTAGCAACAGGAATTCTTTGACTTTTGTCTTTTTTGGGAAAGAACCGGTGTTGGCCTCACTGCCACATTTGCCTCCTCTTCCCTGCTATAGGGGCTCTTCGATATCTCATTCAATAAACTTGATGGATTACAGCTCCCCTGGGAAATTACACACAGCATCCTCCATTAAAGTCTAAAAAAATATTTAAAAATATAACCTGTAATTTAGCCTCTTTCTGATGTAATCCTTCGTATTTTGTGGGCGGTAGAAGGAAGTGTGGTTATAAAACTGTATACATACAATAAATGTATTTAATAAAACCTCTTTTCAAAGATCTTACACACACACACACACACACACACACACACACAAACACTTCAGCCTGGCTAGAATCATTCAGACAGAAATTCCAAATTAAAGGCATCAGATTTAAATGAATGTAGTTTCTAAGAGAGTAGACACATTTACGTAATCTTTTGAAGAATTCGTAATTTAGAATATACACACTTGTCAAGTGTGTTACTAATTGCTTATCACATTGTGGAGTGCTCTTTTTGTTCACTAGTATGTTTAGAGAGCCTTTCTCTCCAGTGCTGAAAATATTTTTAATTTCCTATAAGGAAGAAATAGAATCATACTTAAAAACCTATGCTAATACTCTGTTTGTAACCTTGAGTCCAGTCACTAGATATGCTAACCCTTCAGACTTGTCGTTCTGAAAAGTGTTATGATAGTACTTGCACCAAGCTTTGAAACATATGTAACAAGAATACTCTGGAGGTTAATTGCATTAAAAAATCTGCAAATTGCCTGGAGTTCCTTGAGGTCGGAGGCCATATAAATATAGCTGTCATTCTTTTCCTGAAACTTGACCATATTTCTTTTAAAAGCAAAAGGTTTTCATCTTGTTTTCCTGAATTGTGACCTGTGTCAGCAGTCATGATACTCTACAGCATTGATGCGGCTGCCTAGCGAACCATTGCGAGCACCTTTCGATCTGGCAACTTTGATTACATTTTATGATCACTCTTCTAAGGTCAAGGAATTTGATTTGCATCCATCAGGCACGTAGACACGGAACAGCCTTTCTGAAGCATTATCACCAACTTATCTAGGTGAATCCTTTCCAGTATTTACTTCACACACATTCAGCTTTTCAAAGTTACCTTGAATGTAGATATTTTGCACTTAGGCACTGTTATTTTTAGGGCTTAAAAAACAAAATCATGAGCTTCGGAAAACCTGGGACTAATGTAGAATTTTAGTTTATTAAGTGCTTTTAGGTCCTGGAGACCCATTGCCATTTGAAAGGTTCCAGAAAACAGAAGTACTTGTTTGATAAAATCAAGTAGCCACACATCAGGCAATCATTTTGTAAAGGGCATGGAGCTTGGTGGAGCCAACATAATTTAGACTGCAGATGCTGCACAAACTTCCTCTTGGGATTCGGAGAATCAGCTCTGGAGTTGCCATTTCAGAAGCTGTCTACTAAGCCGCATGCGGGAAAACTTAAAACAAATTAAGTCTTGGAAACATTTAATCCTGATGCTCTTCACTAACTTTGTTAGACCCGAATAGAGAAATATTTGTCATGTGAGGACTATTACAGATATAATAAAATCTGAAGTGCTGTGAGAGTCAGAGGGCATCAATCCCCACTTGCAACCTGGCAAAGAAACCTACAAACAGTAAGGTGAAGGCGGCGGTTTCATGCCCTGGGAGGCAGGAAAAAAAGATGGAATTTAATGTTTGAAGGATGACTGTTCACAGTTTCATTTGACTTGATGCAACTTGATGTCAAATTGTGGTAAGAGTAAGGAATGTCAGAAAACCTGAATTTTATCGAATGGTTTACGTAGGCTCGTTTCAAGGTCACCTTAAGTTCCACTACAGAATTACTAAAATTTCTTGCTTTGTCAGAATATAATCATTACCTCATGTAGCATCTATAACATATTTCAGAAACAATTTTCTTGGGAGTATTTATGCTACAGACCTTTGTATTTAACAAAGATGTCTCAGTAAACTTCAAGGTATTTCCCAGTCCTTCATTTTTGTCAGCTTATTCTACAGTTAATTGGTAAAAAATCTCTGTCAGGATAAGCAATTTGATCTACCTTAATGGAGTAATGAGTTTGGTTGGGAAGTGATAAAAACTCATTTCATTTTAATATGACCTGCACCGAAGGTATCGCATAGTTTAGCATAAATCTTCTGTTTGTTTCTATGTTATAGAAAAATGCATGTCTATATTTATCATGATTTCACAATACCACATTTATATATAAAATATACATTAGCATGGCATCTGATTATATATTGATTATAAATCTATTTTAGCATTTATTAGTCCTAGTGCTATGCTATGATGTAGCAATTGTTTGGAATTACTTTTTTAACTTAAAAAAAAGTTTATCGGGGGTAACATTGGTTAATACAATCATGTAATTTTCAGGGGTACATTGTAATTTGACGTCTATATATTATATTGTGTGTTTACTACCTAAAGTCCAATTGCCTTCAACTACCATATATTTGATCCCATTTATGCACTTCACCCTCCCCCAACCCTCTATATTTGACTCCCTTTACCCTGTCTACCTCCCCACTCCTATCCCACCACCTACCCCCTGGTAACCACTAGTCTATAGTCCGTATCCATGAGTCTCTGTTTGTGTTGTTCATTTATTGCTTATAGTTTTATATCCCACATATAAGTCATATCATATGATTGTCAGCTTTTTCTTTCTGGCTTATTTTGCTCACATGATTGTCTCGAGGTCCATCCATGTTGTTGCAAATGGCAGTATTTCATCTCTTCATATGGCTGAGTAATATTCCATTGTATATATGTACCACAACTTCTTTATCTAATCATCTATCATAGGACACTTCAGTTGGAATTTTAACAAATGAAAAAGGTTGTGTTTACTTGTCAATCAATTCAGAAGTCTCCATAGAAAAACAAATGAGACAAGTCTTTGGGATTAGTAAGCAAAAACAACTTATAAATTTGGTTGTATATTTTAACTAGTTGCTGTAGCATTGTGTTTAACTCCTTATATATATTTAAACATGGCTCCTTTCTCCATATTGCAAACGAGTTGATTACATTACAGAATCTAGAATTTCTAGATTTAGTATGAGAGAAAACTGTTTTGGTGACAGTAAAAGGATATAAATATAGCCCAAATATTCAGCCACAAAGATAAGGAAAGAATAATGTTTAAGAAAAGTTTGTCTCTGACATAGAGCTGATCCCAAATCAGACAAGTGGTAGGCATGGTCGTGAGGAAATGGATTGGTTTGAAATATACATCCAGTTCTAGAGCGAACCCTTGGGTAATATGTTGTTAGTTGAATTAACAGTGATTAAAGAAGCATAGATTAAATGAAACAGATTAAACTATGGAGGCCATGTATAATTTTTGTTTGGTTTGTGTTCGTGCACTTCAGACCCAGTCATAATTATGTACGCAGTGATTTATGTAGTGCCAAAGTTTATAGTTTTCTTTTTGTTTTCATGTTTTTTTTCCTGGTATCACTGTGATGCATTTAGTGTTGAGCCCATGACCAGGATACAATGCTGTTAACAATTACACTTATTTATTTATTTAGGGAGGAATAAAACTAGTTAAATTGTTAAATTTAATGACTCTTAGAAAGAGGGTCCACAGAAAGATATTATAGTTTACATGTGGTGTGTGTGTGGGGGGGGGGGCACTTATATAGAGGGAGAGAGAGGGAGGGAAGAGAATTTGTGTACTGCATGTATGTGTTTATATTAATATCATATGAGGCTAAAAACAGGTAAAAATTTGTAGTGTTTGTGCATGTGTGTAATTTCAGAATATTTAAGAACAGATCAAGCAATCAAATTAAATTACTATCTGTCAGAATAGTCAATATATGAGACTGAAGATTTTGAGTTTTGGATTAACTATATTGAAACAATAATTAGAGTCTACGACTGTACACTTTCAGTTTCATAAATTGGCTTGGCAAATCAATGACATAAATTGTTTATTTTGTGATCTTTCCTATCAGTTCATGAATCTGAATGTGTGCTTTGGTTATATATAAAAATCATCAATAAATTATTGAATTGTTGAATTCTGGTATAAGGGATTACTGTTAAGTGTGTAAGATGCAGGCAGCTAGTTGTTACCTAAATGTATACTGAGTGAGTTAAAAAAGTGTTTTCTTGAGGTCCTCTTTCCTCAAACCCATCCCAGAAAAACAAATGATTTGTTTTCTGAACATTTTAAATCCTGTACATTAAAATTATTTTATATTAAATAATACGTAAAATTACATAGCATATTATATTTAAAATTTTGCATTATTTATTTTTCTATTTCAATTACTATTTTCAGGATCATAAATACCTATATTGTCCTCCTGACCTTAAACATTCACAAACATAAACTTGGTCCTGATTTATTATTTTCTACACTATTTTTTGTCAGAATAATCTTACCAATATTGTTTGGAACATTTTTTTCCCTTTGCTTTTGTTCTCATTGTCAAAATAACTGGTTGAACTCTAAGTAACTATAACGGTTATATGTATTTTCCTCCATCTTTTTAGATTCATTAACACAGAGTCCGTTATAACTTTTACCCTTATATTTATTAATCAGGGTTCTTCAGAGAAATGGCACCAATAGGAGCTTTATTGTTAGGATTTGTCTCATTTGTTTATGGAGAATCCTCACAGTCTGCTATCTACAACTTGAAGACCCAGAAAAGCTAGTGATGTAATTTAGTCCACGTGTGACTGCCTAGAGACCAGGGAAGCCCAGGCTTTAAATCCCAGTCAAAGTCCAGAGAAGTTAAGGTGTCCCCCTCTCGATCATGGAGGCAGAAAAAAGGGTACACCTCCTCCTTCCTTCACGTTTCGTTCTTTTCAGGCCCTTAATGGATGGAATGATGCCCGACCATACTGGGAAAGACAGTCTACTGAGTCCATAATTCAAATGCTAATCTCATCTGGAAATACTCTCAAAGACAATATCCACAAACAAAAAACAGTATTTAGTATAAGCATATATATGGCCCACTGAAGCTGATGCATAAAATTAACTACCATGACCCTATATCTTTTGAAATATTTGCCTAGGCTTCCCTTTATTCATGGATTCTTTTTTTTTTCTTTTCATGCTTCTCATCAAGTAACCTTCTTCATAATCTATAAATTGCATAGACTTTTTTTTCCCATGCCTTGAAAGAAGGTTAATAATTCCGACTCTCTTCTTATATATAATACACACACTATAATTTTTTCATCTGAGTAATTATACTTAGAATTTGGATTCTCTAGACTAGCATATTTTTCTCTCGCTCATGTAGTATGTCAACAAGGCATCTATTTAGTCATTCAACAATCATATATCAGATTTCTCTTGCATGTCACACATTGCCACATTGTTTGAGATACAGTGGTAAAAAGCACTCAGGTTCAGTCTTGGAGTTTTCATTCTCATAAGACAAGTTATTTTGTTATTTAGATATTCGGTATTAGACAATGACCAAAATATAAATTCAAAAGATAATTAGAGACTCTGATAAATCCTATGAAGAAAATACACAAAGCAGTGTGTCTAGGTAGAGGAGCCTCTCTGAGGCCTGATATGAATGGTTATCTGTAAGAGGGAAAGAGCCATTAACTCAGAAGTCCTTAGAGAAGAATTCTAGGGAGGTAAGAGTAGGGGCAAAGGCCTTGAGGTGGGATAATTGAGATTTAGATGACCCACGTATTATTGGATAGCGTTAAAAATGGGGAAGAAGGTGCCCAATGGTATCAAAAATTGACAGAGTCTATTTGTGTAAGACCCACAGCACAGTTTAGATTTTATTTCTTTGAAATGGTAAGCAGGGTGCGATAGCTTATTGTGTATTTACAAAAAATCATGCTGCCTGCTCCTTCATAGAAAGAACTCTATGTGGTATTGAGTCAAGGAAAGCAGTTGATCATCTATTTCATTAGTCTAAGCAGTGATAAAAGCTAGCACCATGTGAACAGTCTCACCTCACTTTTTCTATATAAAAGAACAGAAAGAGGAAAATAAGGGAACGCAGAAGGAAGTTTCTCTCTAAAATAGAATACATTTGCATACTTTATAATCATTTTATAATATCCTTCATAAAAACTAAATATAACTTTTAATGAAAGAAACAGTATCAATCTTGCTAATATTCAACCGTTCTTTTTAATCACTAGTCAACTGGTTTTATTCTAAAGCAAGAATAAAACAGGCTTTAGCTAAGAAATAAACTACACTCACTGGATTATCTAGAACAACATCTATTTGACATATGCTATTTTGCCATCAAACTCTGGTATTACAGTGTTCATATATATCCTTTGATGTTTGATATAATTTCCTTTTTTAAAACAGGAAGTTGAGAGACTAATATGTGGCCTCTGTGTTTGATGTGTGTAGGACTTCATGGCCCTCCATTTCAGTGGCCAGCATAATTCTATAGGCAACTGAGTAATTTACCTGTACTCTATCTAATGAATAGTTTTTTCGGTTTAAAAAATGCTTTGCATAACAGTTCAATACATCTGTGATTTCTTAACTTCTTTCTGTGTGCCAAACATTATGCTAAATGTTTCTATATATGTTATTTTACTTCATTCTCAGAACAGTCCCATGATATGGGTATTACTCAAACAATTTAAAAAACATAAAGGAAGAAAGAAACTTAAGCAGAAGGAGATTAAATTATTTTTCCAAAGTGACAGTTTGTAAATACCATAGCTAGGATTAAAATCCAGATTGTCCTGGTAAACAGAGATTCCCCTGAATGCAAAGACCATCCTCTTAAGCAATATGATATATTTTTCTGCCAGCTAACACATTCTTTCAAAAAAAAATTGTATTATATAATTTTGCATATATGTGTGTGTGTATATATATATATATATATATAGGTGTATGTACATATGTTTATAAATAAATAAATGCATTTGTTATTTTAAAAGTCGTAGTGTCACTGCCTTCAAATAGAACTTCTGGATAGTTGTTAAAAATTAAGTGTAGTGTCACTGCCTTCAAATAGAACTTCTGGATAGTTGTTAAAAATTAAGTTTAGGTAAGTTTAATATTTTAAGTTAATTGAGAATCAGTTACATGTAAATAGAATTTATAAGTTATTTATGCTTTGCCCTTGGATCGTTTTGCATCTTAAATATCAACTTGGGTGTACCTTACCCCACTTTGAGAATTCTGCCCTTGAGAAGTATTTGTATTCTATTATCTATCCTATAGAATTTAATCTTCTCTGTATTCAGTTAATTCACTGACCAATACAAAATGAGAAAGCAGTATGACTCAGAAAACTGAATTTAACTCACAATAGACCCTTTATGTTACCTGGATATAAAAAACAAAAATCATATCCTGCATCATAGGTTTTGAGTGGTTATTAGGTGGAGACCAGAGACAATTCTGTGAACTGCTGAGTCATTCTTTAAGCATTACATTCTCTAATTATGACCTCTGCACTTCTCGGCAAAAGTTTTCTGGCTCTGGCTCATTTATGATCATGCTACATGAAGTCCCTCCCTTTCTCTTTGTTTCCAACCTCATCCAAGTGAGCATTCTTTTTCTATGTGTGTTTGCTTTCATCCACATTCAGGTGAAAAATAGGAAGTTAAAGCGAAATATACCTTTTCACTCATACTACCTCCCATGAGGCAGACATATTTCTTGAAATTTTCATCCAATGGGTAATGTTGATAAAGTATAATATAAAGTAATAAAGGGGACTTTCTCTAGGCATTTCTGTGGGTAATATTTTTAAAAAATCTTTCACATCCTGAACGTCTGAGCGGTAAGGTATAGTTTCTCCCCAAGACAGGTGAGCAGGTTAATGAGGACTAAGGCAATAGCTGAAGAGGAAGATGGACAGTGTGACACCTGATGGCTTTTTCTGCTGTAATCTCAAATTCGCAGTCGCCCATGGGAAATTAGAAGGGAATAGCAATAAACCACTACTTGCTGACAAAGCAGACTGCTTTGTGAAGGCGTTCCAAGCTATTGACAAATACACGGCAGTGTTTAATTTATCAGAGTAAATCGTAGTTCATTTTTCATTCTCAAGTCAGTCTATTTGTGTAGATCTGAAAATGTGCATCCAGATCAAAGTTGGGAAACTGTATAAAAGCTATCAGATACAGTTAATAGTCAATTATATGGCCTGTGTAAATATATAGATGACTTATATATCCCTTGTAGAAAATCCATAATTTCATTTTATTATCTGAATTTTATTTTATTCATTGACTTTTTTTTTTTTTTTTTCAAAATTAAAACTTAGTCGAATCTGATACAACTTCACCTACCAGGAGCAAGGATAACAATGAGAATTTAGGAGCGGCGTCGATGTTTGAACATATATAAGGATTTTCTTTGCCTATTCTTACCTTTCCTTGGGATGAAACACAACTTTCAAGCTTATACCTTTCTTAAGAAATGTATTTATTCTGCCATTCCTCCTCTTGTGTTCCCTCAATGACGTAATTCTAAGATATTTTGCTAAAGTTGAATAAAAAGACAGAAAAGCAGTTTGCTATCAATTATAATTAAAATAGAATACTCTTTTTGTCTTACTTTCACATAATCTTATTTTTGGATACAATGTCTGGATCCAAGAGAATTCAGCTGTAGCAAGCTCTGAGAGGTAGGGCATCTTCTGGTGTTTTAAAATCCTCTTCCTCTTTCTGTCCAGCTTCACTTTGGATTCCATGAGGCCGACAAGCATATCTGTTTTTTCTTAATAACTGCCTGAGGTGCTTCTCAGTTTTTATATGCTTATTTGAATAGAGGTATCCTTTTAAATTTGCAGTTAGGAAAATATTTGCTTTCTATGAGCCTAATTTTACAAAGTAATAGAAACTTCAGTTCGGATATTTTAGAGGCCTATCTATTTTCCAGGAACTATGCTATATTCTGGGAATACTGAGATAAATATGAAATCTATCACTAAGGAACTTAAAAACCAGTTAGGAAGTTAGACTTAGAAATATAAATTGAAAACATAGGGTTTATTAAAAAAAAATTATTTACAAAGTAGGAGATGTCAGAAACGTTTGTAGAAAAAAAAAAGATGATATTTAATCTAAGTTTTAGGCAATGAGTAATTGTCCACTGGGCATTTTGGATCGAGAAGAGAGAGAGAGAGAGATTGAGAGATTGAGATAGAGAGAGTATGTGTATTTATGTATTTGTGTTGAGGTTGGGTGTGAGGTATTCGGAGATTAATTTCTGAGAGACACCAAACTCAGACCCAAGTGCCTGAAACAGTCTGTCATAGTAGGGACACTATAGGGGATCTGGCATGGGCAAAGAAAGGAATGTGAAGCAAGGAATCTGGAGTTATAGCACAGGGGCCAGATCAAGGAGAGACTCATGTATCATACCAAGAAGTTTTTATTTATCCTGTGGTAAACAGGGAACCATTAAAGGGTTTTAATCAGGAACAAACGTGATTAGATTTGCATTTTAGAAAAATCAATCTGGCAGTAAAAGCCAGATGGATCGTGCAAGACTGGAGGCAAACACTATTTAGAAACTTATTATTATAAATCAGGCTGTGGTAGGGTCTGCACTGCGGTGATAGCAGAAGCAATTAGAAAGGAGACACCAGACACCAGACGAGCAGAGGAAGTCCAGTTGAAACACAACTGATCTGTTTGTGACATGGTGGCAGGAACAGTGGACACAACTGAGGCATTATTCATGTTCTATCTGTCCTGTTTATGGACTTGAAGGCAGGGATGGATTTATGATGCAAATTTGGGATCCAGACAACTATAAAAGCAGGAGTCGGAGGCATGAAAGTAGTCAAGATTACTCAGAGACCTTTTTGACTAGGGAGAGAAGAGCCCAAAGGTAAAGATGCTGGAGAGAAAAGAGGTACATCAAGGACAAGCAGAGAAATCGGAGCCAGCAAAGAAGACTGAGAAAGAATGGTTAGCGAAGCAGAAGGGATCTTGGAAAGAGTGGTGCCATTAAAGTTAATAGAGCAAAAGGTCTCAGGAAGCAGCTGACGGTATCAAAGGCCTCACAGTGGTCAAGTGGGAGGAGGACTGAAAAGGTCCTTGGCATTTGGTCATTGTAGGTGCTGTCACTTGTCGTAAAAGTAGAGCCAATGAAGTGAGGGTATGGTCATTGGATAGCAATGGGGAGACATAATGGACCCGAGAACTGTAGCACACATTAGTAGACAGTTTTAGTGGAAACCGAATAACAGAATTAGAAAAGGATGTAAAGACAGAGGCAATATGTAGCGATGGTATAAAATAACAGCAATTTAAAAATGTTTACAGAATGAGAAAAGAAATGAGCTGAGAGGGAGAGGTTAAGCAAATACTTGTCATTAGAGATTATAAATAGAGTACTTAACAAAACAGAAGCAGTAGTTTATGTTGAGTAGCTTGTCTTTGTTAACTCAATATTTCTTATGAGATATCCAGATGAGAAGTAAGTTTAAGATCATGGGCCTTTTTTTTTTTTTTTTTCTTAAATGAAATAATAAAAGAACATTTTCGGCTTAAAGCGTACTAATTGCTATAAAATTTATATACTATATTTGCACAACTGATAATACAAAAGTCATAAATGGAACTTTTTTGGAGTAGATTTCTAAAACCCATTTTTTTTTGCATGTTGAATGTCATTTTATCTCCCCGCAATGTGTATGCTTATCTACCAAGTTTATGAATGTGTATCTTTCATACTGGATGTTTCATGACATTTCATGTTCTGGTCATCTATTGCTTGAAAGGATAGTCTAAAAATAATTACAGGTCTGAAAAAGCATAGATATTAAAAGCCCTGTCATTATAAGATTCTGGGACTACTGGTTTCCTTACTAGACTATGCGTACACTGAATTCCCTTTCCCTAAAAGTAATCCCATTCATGTTCTTTAATTGCATCTGCTCAGTGAGCAATAATGCCCATTTGCAACATTCCAGACTAGAGTTTGTGAAAGGAGAACAAACCATGGCAGTGCCACTTGGAAAGATAATTGACTCATATGGGGATTAAACCTGTGACCTTGGTGTCATTAACATTTGCCCCAAACAACCACTTTAAGCAGCCCAAGGCACCAAAGCTAATACAGTACTGGTGCATAATAAACAATTTCAAATAAGAACATGCAGACTTATCACAAGTCTCAAATAAGGCTTTAAAACTTAAACAAATAAAATAAAATTCAGAATTTAACTTTTCTTCTCTAAACAATGATTATACAAGTTTTGGGAGGTTTGTTTGTTAATCTCACCTGAGGGTCTTTCTGGTTGCAAACTGGTATGTGAAAAGGGCGTGCAATACTCATAACGAGGATACTACTGATAGCTGTTCACTAACTATGTTAACGTATAAAAAATTGTATGAGTCAGATATGCTGTCGAAGATTGGGTAGGATGAGAATTCTGGATTCTGTTGTGATGTGAAAAGAGCTTGGAAATTTCCCTCCGTCATTACAAGAAGATGACAAAACAAAACAAAACGGAACAGATCACTGAATGAAGTGAAAATCAACTGCTTCTCTTGTGCCCACCAGAGAAACAAAGTTGTGGAGCACATTTCCTTCTGGAACTTTGGGGAGGAAGGTGAATGTGGAGTGTCACAGATGGGTTCTGCTTCCTTAGAGTAGGAGCCTCCAGAGCCATAACACAGTAAGAACATCAAAGTGGTAATTTGACAAATTGTTGGAGGCTGATTGTGAACCAGCATGAAAATCAAATTCCTGCGAGTGGCAGTTTTAGAGAAACTTCACACTTATGTGGGGTTTATGTCCAGGAACCCCACCAGGTCCTCAAGTGAAAATCCAAGGTCCCCTCTTGTCTCTGGCAGGTAAAACATGTCTAGAATGTTTTCTATAACAAAGGCCTATTCTCCAGAGAAAAACATTTTAGCAGACTAGCCTCATTCCCTGTGAGGGAATCCCTCCCAAACCAGCCCCTCCCAGTTTCCTGTCTGAGCTGAGTGGGGAAGAAGGGGTACCAATGGAGAAACACTTACCCAGAGATAGAGGGCACCAGAGACTGAATTTTAATAATCAAGTTAAAGGGCATTTCCCCCCACATCTTACTGACACACCAACTGGGCTCCAGTATAATAACAGAGGGTTACAAATGACAAACTGCAAGAACTAGACAGTCTGAGGAAGAGTACTTAGGAAAGCCCAAAGTCAAGAGAAGAGATGAAAAAAAAAAAAAAGACAGTAGAAGAATTTGAAACTTTGGAACAGACAGCTAAGCAAACATTAACCACAGCCCCAATCCTAGTTTAACAATTCCTAGATTAAAATAAATCCTAAGACCCTATTTACTTCAGTCTCTATTACCCTATACACCATATCCAGCTTTCAACAAAGAAAGCTCAATTGAAACATGAGAAAGTAGAAAAAGAATTTTTAGTTTAAAAAAAAAAAGAACAAGTGAAATTGATACAACACAGTTACAGATATGGCAGATATTAATCTAACTAAATAATCATTTTAAATAAGAATGGTGTGAAGAGGATGTTACAGTGGATTTAAAAAGAGAATCAACTCTATGTTGTCTACAACAATTCCACATTAAAAGCAAAAACATATGTAGGCTAAACATAAAAAGCTAGTGAAAGATATACCATGCTACAATTAATCAAAAGAAAGCTGGACTAAGAAATCAGAGGTTAAATGAGGTATTATATAATGAAAAGGGGTCAATTCCCAAGGAAGGCATAATGATCCTAAACATGTGTATATCCAACAACAGAACATCAAAATATATAAAGCAAAACACAGAAGTGAAAAGAGAAACAGACACTTTACTATTAGAATTATAACGTAAAATGTTCCTCTTCCAGTAACTAATAAATCAAGCAGGTAGAAAAAACAGTAAAGATATAACTGACCTCGATAGCACTATTAGTCATCTTAATCTAATTGGCATTTATTGAGTATTCCAACATCAGAATACACATTCTGCTCAAGTTCTCATGAAATGTTCACCAACATTGGACATATTCTGAGCCATAAAATACAGCTTAGGAAATCTAAAAGAATAAAAATCATATGAAGTATGCTCTCAGATCACAATGGAGTTTAAAAAAAGAAACCAATAAAAAGTTAGTTGGAAAATCCCTAAGTATTTGACCATCGGGCAACATACTTGTAAAAGCTCAGGTGTCAAAGAAGAAATCTCTAGAAGAGTTTAAAAATATTTTACACTGAATAAAAATAAAAATACAGCTGTCAAAATTTATGAGATGAGCAAAAGTGGTGCTTAGTGGGAGGTTTATTGTATTCGGTACAAATATTAGAAGAGAATAAAGATCTAAAATAGATTACCAGAACTTCCACCTTAGGAAACTAAAGAGCAATTTAAAGTAAGCAAAAGAAAAGGAAAAATAAAAACTAGAACAGAAATTAAGGATACCGAAAACAGAAAAACAATACAGAAAATCAAACAAATAAAAAGCTGATTCCTCGAAAAGATCGATAAAGTTGATAACCCTCACTGATCTAATGGACATTAAAAGCATAATAAAAGAATATTATAAACAATTCTGTGACCCCATTCGAGAACTTGGATAAATAGACCAATTTTTTGAAGGACACAGACTACCAGTACTAACACAAGGAGAAATAACCTGAATAGAACTGCATCTACTAAAGAAATCAAATCAATATTGCTTAATATTTCAAAAAAAATCACAAGACATATAGGTTTCACTGGTGAATTCTACCAAGACTTAGGGAAGAAATGATACTAGTTCTCTATAATCTCTTCCAAAAAACAGGAAGAGAAACACTTCCTAACTCATTCCGTGGGCCCAGCATTGTGTTAATCCCAACACCAGATTAAGGCATTGAAAAAAAGGAAAACCACAGACCAATATTGCCTATAAACATATATATGATAGTTTTAAACTGTGATGAGTAAGATTATAAAGCCGATCCTACATTTGAAAATCGATCAATGAATTTACCATATCAACATGTAAAATAAAAAAATTATGCAACATCAGTAAGGAAAAAAAAGCATTTGACAAAATCCAATCCCCATTGTAATAAAAAGTCTCAAAAAACTAGGAATAAAAGGAATCATCCTCCATTTGATAAAGCATATACAAAGAAACTTACGTTAACATCATACTTAATAATGAGAAACTGAATGTTTTGGCCCTAAGATTAGGAACAAGGCTAGGATGTCCTTTTTCAACACTTCTATTTGATTGACATAATACTGGAAGTTCTAGCTAATGCAGAAAAATAAATAAAACCTATGCTTATTGAGAAGGAAGAAATAAAACTGTTTTTTGTTTTCAGATGACATAATTGTTTATTACAAAAATCCTGAGGACTGGCCAAAGACCTCATGGGGACTGTATTGAGCTTACAGGACAAAAGTCAAAAACATAACACAACTTTTTTTAATATAAACAATTTTAACTTTTAAAAATACCATTTAAAATAACACCATAAAACCGAAATACTTAGGTAAGAATATAATATGTATGCAATTTATCTGTGAAAAACTACAAAACTTGGATGAAAGAAATCGGAGCTCTTGTCATTTTTTATATCTTTGGTGACTTGTCTCTGTAGATCTCTTGCATAATTTTTATTTGGATTTATTTTTATTACTGAGTTTTAAGGATTTTTTTTTTTTTTTGCATATTTTGCTCGCAAGTCCTTTACAAGATAAGTTTTGCAAATATTTTTTCCTAGTTTGTGGCTTGTCTTTTCATTCTCTTATCAGTGTCTTTCTCAGAGCAGAAGTTTTTGATTTTAGTAAAGTTTAACATCACTTGTCTCCTTTTTTAATTGTCCTTTCAGTGTTGTACCCAAAAACTCATCACCGAATCCAAGACCATCTACATTTCCTCGTATATTTTCTTGTAGAAGATCGATGTTTGTGTATTTTACATTTACATTTACATGTCCATTTAGAGTTAATTTCTGTACAAGATGTGAGATCTGTGTTTAAGGTAATTTTTTAACATGGACAGTCATTTCAGTGTTTTGTTTATTGAAAAGTTTATCTCTTTTCCATTGAATTTTGTTTGTTCGTCTGATTATATTTGTGTGGCTCTATTTCTGGCTCCATTCTATTGAACTATATGTCTGTTCTTTTGCCAGTACCAAAATGTCTTGATTGCTGTAGCTTAATAGAAAGTCGTGAAATCAGTTTAATGGTTTCCAGGTGTTATGGAAGGAGGAAAGCATAGGTGTAGCTATTATAAAGGGTAGAACAGTGATGCCTTGGAGATGGAACAGTTCAATATGTCGATTGCAGTAGAGGTTACATGAATCTGCACGAGAGATAAAATTGTGCCAAACACTAAATTCTGTGAATTCTTATCAGTGCCCATTTCTTGGTTTTGATATTGTACCTCAGTTACTGAACTTGTTACAAAGGGGGAAATTGGATGAAGGGCACATGGGACCTCTCTCTCTACAGTTTTGTAATTTCCTATGAATCTAGAATTATTTAAGTAATTAGAAGTTTAAAGAAATTGGGCAGGATTTTTAACTTCAAATGTCATGCCTAACACTTAAACATTAGCCTGATCCATTGCCGATTTCCTAGGCACTGAAAAAAAAAATATAACATTTAAAAAAATTAGTATCTATCAGTGTGGAAAATTTTACCTGTGAATGTCAAAAGAGAAATAAAGCTAAATATCACCCATAAATTGGGGTCATATTTCCTGTGTGTCATGAGAGTGCGGGAGTCATTCTGTGGACAATGCAGGAGAATCTAGTATGTTATTTTGCACCTCTTACAGCACTTTATGGCTTTCAAAGCCTTCTTACCTTATATTCTGTGAACATCATCATAATCACAGGTTTTGTTTAGGAGAGAGGTATTATGTTAATTTTTCAAATTAGATTATTTAAACTCATAAGTTAGACACTGCAACCAACATTACACTACAAGTTATTGATAAAAGAAGGGCTAGAAGTTGTTTTCTTTGGTCTCATTTATTACACAATGTATCTTCAACTATTATATGTTTGATGCTCCCTTTGAATATATAAAATATTATCATCAAAAGCACAGTCTTTTTTAATGCTGTCGTACAAAACATTGGGTAATGCCATGGGAAATAAATGTAGCCCTTCTTCAATAAGACCGAACAATGCAAATCACTAATATGAATGCAAATGTTAAATATATCCATGAGAAAAACATAGAAAGAATTTTTTAGTAAATGTTTTATGACTGCCTAGAAAATAAAGCTGTGAACACAAGGAAATATTGTGACCATTCTAAGAACAATTTGTGCCAAATTGAAATTTATTAACTTTTTAGATTTTGATGATGATCAGAATACATTTAAATATCATTGCTTGGTTATGGTGTTGTATTTTAAGAGAGACATTAAAATTAGAGTGAATCTAAACAATGCTAGCTCGGGTAATGCAGAGAATGCTGAGAGTCTTATGAGAAGCAGTCGAGGGTACCGGATTCCTTAACTTGTATTTAAAGGTAAGACTTAGGTGTTAGAAATCTCTTGACAGAGTTATTATTATTATTTTTAATGGAAGGGAGAACAAGGTGTGTTCTACATAGCATAATTAACTCAAGTAGAGAAATACATTTTCTGTTTAATGAAGAAGTTTTTATTTTAAATTTTGAAAATTAGACACATTCAAAAGTAAGAACTATCTTGTCAAACGGAGTTGATATTATTGGGATTATTAAAGCAGAAGTTGTCAAGACAGTTCTCAAGTTGTGGCATATAGTTTCTCATCTTTAAAAGATGTTAACAGAATAACCCGTAAGTTTTTCTTCCCATCTAATACATACCCTTCTGAGACATAGACAATTAAATACATGCAAAGTACATGCACAAGCAAATGAAGTACACTAACTAGTGAGTTGAGTTAAGAGGTAGTGGCTGCCTGTCAAGGTAGGAAGCACAGATTTGAGGCATATGTTCTAAAAGCTATGTTAACAATACGCTGCAGAGACTCAGATTTGAAGAAGGAATTCTCCTTGCCTTTACCTAGAAGAAGTATGGAGGCAACTATGAGCTTAATTAATAGAGAGATAATTAAATGAAAGCAGCAATGGAGAGGAAGGGAAGGGACAGACATTGAAATAGATCAGGTAAATTAATTCTTTTCTCTCTCATACAAGAAAAGGGAGTAAAAGTCAGTATAAACTTCTGGCGGCACCATGGTATTAAGTAACAAGAACTTAAAAATAGAAACAGATTATCTTGAAGAACAAGAGAAATTTGCGTGTGTTTTTCTTCATACTTTCAAAATATTTTTTCAAATTTCCTACACTATGGTTATATTACTTTAATATTCTAAATGTAAATACTAAAATATTTTTTTTAAATATGTAAGAATGAGGAGATCGAATTTATAGTATAGCTTCTTCCCTTGATGAAAGTCCATCATTTTGTTCATTTGTTAGTCTTTTCCATAAGTAGACCTCGATGCAGTGATTACTCAATAATGACTCCTTTGAAAACAAAACTTCTTAACGGGAAGAGCCATGTTAAGCCATTACCAATGCTTGGGTTCTAGAGCTTCGCTTCAGAAAAAAATGTTGAACTGGCAGTTGGCCGATTGCTGGGCCCTGATGAATAGCACGTCATCAGTGGCTGGCCTCAGCGGCAGGAGAAGGCGCTCAGGTCACAGCTGTGCGCAGCCTCCATGTAGCCGATGAAGAGATGAAGAATCGGCCCCTGGCAGGCTCACCTCCCGGGGTAGACATTAACATTCTGTTAATGTCTAAACAAACTCTGTTTCTTCCCCTGCCCTTCCAGGGGAGAGCAGTGCTGCGAAGCATTCGCATTCCTCCCCTTTCTTTGCTCCTTTGTGGGGTCCCCTCTGCTATTCCAGTCGTCTTCCCATTTGTCTCCACTCCTGTCTACTCATGGCCTACTTCACATGTTCCTTTTCCTCCCTTTCCGTATCCACACTCCTCTCTTTCCTAAATGACATTCAGAAGAGCATGAAGGCATGGCTTTAAATGTGCAGCCGCAGATCCCTAACTAATATAAAGTACACTTTTGTTTATTTCAATAAAGGGTATGGAACATGCTGATAATCTTTCTGGGGCATCCGATCTCCAGGCTTGCCGTAATCCACCAGGTTAGCTAAGTGGTGTCTCTTGTGCTCTCATTGCTCCTTGAAACGCCTGCCCTAATTCTGTGCATTTGTTCCAAGGGTATTGCGTTCTGAGATAAAAGTGTACCATTCTTTAGTAAGATGTATACTGTTGGCTTTAAAGAGAAAAGAGTTTAAAGTTTCTGCTTCTTACTCCTTCTCTGCCAATTATCACAACACCCATCACACTCTGCCACCACCAAAGAAAAGCGCTAATTGGATCGATCAAAGGACACTAATTAGACCACTTTTTGTTGTGGCATATCATTAGCCGGAGGGGTAGTCTGTATTGGGGACTAGGTGGCTTTTTCTCTCTTTTTCTCTCAATTTTTAGTAAATGCAGAGTGATGAAGTGGATTGGGATCCTCCCTCTCATTTCTCAAGTTTTTTCATCTTACTCTTGGCATCTGTCTCTCTGTCTTTCTCTCTTGTCTCTTTTTCTCTGCTGTGAATCTGAAGGAATATGATGCGGCTAATCCCCTGGTCACTGTGAGCAGCCAGGGTGGATTTCCCTGAAGATCACTGCCATGTGCATTGTCTCGATCCTAAAAATCTTTAAGTTTGAGGGCTGGACACCTTCGCCCCACAGAGCTGACCTCTCTCCACTTCGTGAGGATGGATGTGCTCTGGGGTTGCTCATCCTTGCTGCTGGAAGAGGAACGTCTGACCATGGATATGAAAGGAGAAGGGGCAGGCTGTTCTGAAGTTGCAGTCTAGACCTAGGGACACCTTGGTGTTGAAGCAAAAAGAGTTTTCCATTTCTACCCCTGAAGCTCATTAAATCCCCATACTTGGTTTTGGAGACTCAGCCCAATAGTAATATATGCCTCTTTTGTAAACTGTAAGAGAGTGACTGACTGGTATAAGATAGGATTTAGGTTTTTTCTCTTCTCTGGCCCAAATTTATATCATTCTGTTAATGTCTAAACAAACTCTGTTTCTTCTCTCTTCCTCCTCTGAACCCTTACTAAAGTCTCCACACTGCAATTACTGTTACATTGAACCAATTAGAAAAATGTAGTAATAAATTTATCTTAAGAAAGAAAAATATGTATCCTCTGATGCATTATAATGCGCTTGAAACTTTAATCAAAATTGTTACACCCTTAGCTTTTTAGTGAAAAAAATTCGAATAACCTAAAAGACAAATAATACACTAGATCGATATCAGGGCTTTGGTAAAAACACAATTTGCAGAGTTTTACAAATATTCACTTAAGTTTCAGTCTGATCTATGCCCATAAAATGAGGATCAATGTTGAGAATGATGTCCCTGAAGCATTACTGGGTTCTGAATCTTCAAAGATTCAATTACCCTCAATAAACTGAACTTAACTATCTCAGGAAAGGTGATGCATATAAATTAGAAATATCATCAACAAGTAATGCTGAAGTAGAAGGAGTTTTGTTTTGTTTTGTTTTGTTTTGATTTTTGATTAAGTATCAGGTAACTAGCATTTATTTCTTTCAGCACCCTGGAAAGGTGCAGTGTGTTCCCTGTGGTCCAGCTCACTGTGGTCCAGCATCAGTTACATTTGGGTTGTCTGCATTACCCTAGATAATTAATGACTACCCAGCGACCCCAATATTTAGAGTTCTTTCTTCTCCAGCTCCTCTGCCACATTACCTTTTTCTTGGATCCACGAACTGGCCTTTTAAAACAGGTCTCCTTCCTTCCACTATCTTTCTCCCATATCAACCACCCACACTAGACATTATTTTTTTCACTAAATTAACTTTCTCACTCCTAATTTATTTGAGAAGAGTCTACAAGACTCTGTGTGATCTGGCTTTATCTTCTTATCCAAATTTATTGAATACCATTCTCTTCTTTTTCACTATGGTACTGACAAATAGCAGTCTCCTCAAACTATGCTTCAAAGAGAATCTGGAAATCCTTGTGTATGTAAGGAATTAATATATAATGATACTTTGAGTCAGTGCCAGTAAGATTTATCATTCAATAAATGATGCTGACTCAAATGGATAGGCATCTGGAAGAAAGCTAGATTTAGGTAGGCCTCATTCTACAGTATATACAATATATGATAAATTAAGGATTTACATGTAAAAATTATAATACTATAAATGTTATAAGAATATAAGAAAACCTAGTTAATTAAATGTAAAATTAGGTAAGGAATTTCTGAAACCTCTGTTTGTAATATAAAAATCAAATTTGCATGGAGAAGGTTTCATAAATTAAGTCAATAGAGAAACAATAGACTTAGGGAAAATATTGGCAGTATGGATCATATAAAATATAAGTACATAAACATTAATAAGAAGAAAACCAGATGAAAGAAAACATGAAGAGAAAAATATGATAGCGTTTCACAGAGTAGCAAATCCAAATTTTCAAATCTGAGGAGAGGCCCAAACTTAGTGGTAATCAAGGAAGTAAAAGAAAAGCAACCTTAAGGTATCACATTTGCTTATCAAAGAGGCAAAAACAAAAACAAAAAAACAAACAAAAAAACAAAGTCTAAAAATGGCTCATCTCTGCTACTGCCAGCGATGCAGATAAGAGAGCTCTTCTTTCATTCATTGCTTCTGGAAATGTGAGGTATAGCAGCCATTTTAGGAAACTGCTATTAATAAAATAATAAAAAACATTAGACTGAATAATCAGGCATGAATAATCTTCCAGGAGGAACTTTAAACTAGCTTTAAAATATCTGTGTATGTGCATGCCTGTTACTTCAAAATTTTTGTAATGACAAAACTCTGGAAATTTTATATATAATACATCTTTATATAAGATGGTAGAAACAAAAAGAAAATATGAAAAAAATGAAAACAAGTTACGGTGAGAGAAAGGGAAAAGGCAAAAAATGAAAAAAAAGCAAAAAGGGAAAAAAGCTGATTTAAAAATATGAATTCACACTGTCATTTATGTGAAAATGCAATAGGTTTTTCTTTTTAATGAGTAAAACCAATTATTTAGAACCAAAAGTAAATTTTCTGGAAGCAATTATGAAGTATATTTTAAAAATATATTGTCAGTAATATCAAATAATATATGTAAAATCAGTGCATTTTTATGTAAATTTTTTCTGGAGAGAGTTGATTTCAAAAGACATGAGTCACCTTCTAGGTAATTTTTGCCACATGAAGCTCTTTTTCTTGCCCCCTCCAGCTTGGATACTCTTTCCTGCTTTGCATGGCCAGCTTTCTTCCCTTTTTTAAGTGTCACACGGTCGTATTTTCTTTTTGCTCTTCTTCTTAGGACGTCTCGCACTAATTGTGTACAGATTCGTTGTGTTTCCCACCACGAATTTAAGTTCGGTGAAATTGGTCTGTCTTGTTCACTATGAAATGTCATTTCAGAGCACCACAGGATTGCACAAAGTAGGTGCTCAGTATAAATTTGTCACCTTAAGAGGAAAGTATTTCTAGTCCCTATTTGTATCTGCAGATAGCCTTGTTATCCACTACTAAACAGTTCTTTGCATGGCAGGCTAAAGGTGTTACTTTGAAAGAGAAGAGAACGCGATTTGTTAAGTTCGTAATCCACCCCAATACTGATTTAGTACCTAATAATTTTGCCTAATTTAATGTTTTCCACACCCTAAATCATCATCCCCATCACTCTGATGGCAAAACATGTTTAAGTAATTTCTCCACTGAATTATTAAGAGGTAAAGACAAGATTTTGAATAATGTCTTCGACATTTACATTCTCCCATATTCCCTGGAATAAAAAAAAAAAAAAAAAAAAGGAGAGATGATAATTGATTTCCTCCTGCTCTGTGTCATGCATTTTACTCAGTGTTCATATACATTAACTCATTTAATTCACACAGAAAATCTTAAATATTTATTTTCATTTTACAAGTGCGCATAGTGATGATACTTGAGGTTAAATAATGTGTCTAATACCATAGTCATAGTAATCGGCAGAGCAAGGACTGAGACGCAGGTAATTCATAGCCACATCAAGTGTGCTGTGCAATGTGCCATGCTTCCTCAAATTTCAAAATCAAATTTTAAGTTTAAAATTTTGTGAAAGTCATTGCCTTGAATCTCAGTTGAAGTTAAACTTTTTGGAGTGAGCGTCATTATCTTTCTATTAATAAGACCATGGATAATTTATTTAACTTGTCTAAGCCTCAGTTTCTCTGTTGATAAACGTTAGTAATAATAGTATATACTTCATAAGATTGTTCCGAGGAATATTAGCTAATGCCGTTGGAACTGTAACTATATTGAGGAAATGCTCGTAAATACCAACAATTAAGTAGTATTCGTAAAACTATTATATGGCACCTGAAACTCAAAAAGTTAAATAACCTGTATAAAACACGAGATAAAAAAAAAAAGCTGGAAAAAGGACCTTAGTTTACTGTATCTTATAAATCTCATGTTCTTTTCCACTGCCTCACACAGAGGTGCTTATTGAGGAAAATGTTATTAGATTTTAAGATATGTATTTGGATGGTTAAAAGGGACTTTGTCTCCGAATTAGAGCATGGCCTCCAGAGTCCCTCTGCACTGGATGAGGGCAGGAGAAGTCGGAGAGAAGTGTCGCTTCCGTGTTTAACAGTGTTGGGGGTTAAAGAGTGGGTGCTCATCGCAGGGGCCGTGGCACGCCCTGCGACGTTTCACCATTATCAAACCTGTCAGAGCTAATTCTGCTTCACAGGGGTCACTCGTGCAGAGTGTCTGTTTGTAGTGATTGACAATCGTAGGTATTAAAAACCTGGGGTGAGGCACCTCTCTGATCAGGGTTGCCGTGAACGAGTGTTGACAGTCTGGGTGCTTGACAGTTTGCAGGCCGGGGGTCAAGCAGAGCATCTGGGCCTTAATTACTTGTGTTCACCAAACTTCAAATGGCATTCGATACTCGTTTTCATTCAAGCAAAGATCCAAAATACATTTTCCTTTAAAAATAAAAATAAAAACAACGTTTTAACTCCAAACTATGTTTATTAAAACCAAGGCATGTGATCATCCCTCCGGTATTAACTTACAGGGTTGATATTATTCTTTCAATATTGTAGAAGCAGTTTATGATATGACTAATGTTGGATGGGTCTTAAATGAATCTGGCCTTTGGAGGACAGCAAAAACATTATTAAAATGTGACTAAAATTAACTATTCATAAGAGCCTGTACTATCGACTGGTGTATAAATTCTTGTCAACTGATTTACAATTTGATGCCATTTTACTTATTTTTCCTTCTCCAAATCCAGCCTTTCTTTCAAAATGTTAGTGGTCAATTAAAAATAAAAACTAACTTAAGTATACTAATTGCCAGATTCTCAACCTCTTTGATCTTTCCAATTTTTTTTTTTTTTTTTTTTTTTTTTGTAAAAGAGGTCAGGAAGAGAAGATATTTTGTCACATGGAATAATAGAAAAATTGTGTATTTTGTGGCATTAGCCAGTTCCCTCTTAGAGTTTACGGGAATACATAGAAGTCAGAGCCTTTTCTGGTTCGTGAATCTGAAGAAGCCTTACTGATCTAATGAGGTTTGCTGATGTCTTGAGAGAGGCAACACAAAATGTCACTGTCAGCAGTCCTTTTGCCAACACCATAAGACTCTACACTTTATGATGTGGTACGCCAAATGGTTCCAAAAGCTGTCCACATCTGAAGCTCTGAACCCTGTGAACATATTGCCTTATATGGTTAGAGGGACATTACCGTTGTGAGTCAATGAACGATGTTGAGGTGGATCCAATGTAATCATAAAGGTTCTTAGAAGGGAGAGGCAAGAGGATCAAAGTCAGGGAAAAAAAAAAAAAAACAGATGTAAAGATAAAACCAGTAGTTGGAATGGTATACTTTGGAGATGGAGGATGTGACCATCATTTAAAGAATGTAAGCAAACTCCGAAAACTGGATAAAACAGGAAAGTGAATTTCTCTCCTGAAGCTTCCGGAAGAAACTTAGCCTTGCTGGACCCTTGATTCTCTTACCACAGAACCGTAAAAATAAAAATTTGCATTGTTGTAACCACTAAGCTTGTGGTGATTTGTTATAGTAGCAATGGGGAACTAATACACATAACACCCAATAAAGATATTACCATAAAACATGCAGGTCTTGAGTCTGCTGGTGGGCTGTCCTTTCCATTATGGACGTTTCTAATTTGGAGGAATCTCTCTTTCGTGTGGGCTTTTGACAGCCTATAAAATTATGACCATATTAGAATAAACCTGTTTTAACGGCAAGCAATAGAAAATTCTAGTTTGGAAGAAAAAAAAAATGATGCAAATCTCATGGAAACCAGAAAAAGAGTTTTAAAATCAAACGAATGGAAGAATAGGAGCTGGGGCTGTTTCAGGAAGCCACGCCGGAGGGATTTATGGTCTTAATAGTGAGACTATTAAAGTGAACATGATCAGAGCTTTATCAACTCTCAGTTTTTATGATTCTCATATCAAACTGTTCAAACTCCTGATGGACACATGCTAGACCAGATGCCCCCTCTGGATCTGTCAGTATTGGTCAAAAAAAAAAAAAAGGCCATATACGTCGGCTGGAGGATCCCTCGGCTGACCCCATCGGCTGACCACTCACGGAGCTTATGACACCACGGGTAGTGTTAGATCCATTTGTTTCTTTCCTCGCTACAGATTGCAGAGGAAAAGGTAAGAATAAAATCTCAAATTCAGCACAGTTACAAAAGAGAAGAATGCAAATTATGACCTGTTAAATAAGTGAGAAAACACTATATGTTAGCCACTGCCTAGGAAATGCAAAATTGAGAAATAAATATAAATATAATAATATAAGTAGTAGGGTAAAGATAGAGCAGTAATATGAAGGTTTCCGATATCCATCACTGAATCCAGGAAAGGCTGTCTCAGTTACATTTTAAAGCCAAACCTAGCACACTGGGATATGACCACCTGGGGTTGAATCCTCTCTCCGTAGATGACCAGCTATGAGACCTTTGGCGAGTCACTTAACCTCTCAGTTGTCTCAATCTTTTAATATATAAAATGAGGGTAATATTACTATGTAGTATTATTAGAATTAGAAGCTGTATGTGAAACTGCCTGCTACATAGCAGGGATTCGATAAATAATAAAAATATTATATATATTAATATATATAATATAAATATATATATATATATAATTTCCCTTTCTTCAGTGTAAACTAGAACAGGTAAGAATGTGTGTGTAGTAAAAAAGCAGACATACTGAGTGTAAAGTAGTGAAAATTTTTCTTGGAAGACCAGTGTGTTCTTAAACTTCTTTATTTCTAGTACACATCTCTTTTACTTTTCTGAAAAATATATTTAAAATGATAAGTAATTTATATACTTAAGGAGTGAATGTGTTTATCTGTAGAGATTGCTTTTAAAAATCACGGTGTTTAGTTACCTATTTTAATATGCCCTTTATAGTTACTGCCTTGCTCTTTTATGTTTCCAAGGAGACTTAATTTGCAAAAACACATGAAGAGCAAAGCATCTATGACATTATTCCTGGAGAAATGGATATAAAATAAGGATGATGAAGGTCTGAGATAGCGAAGAGTGAATGAAAGAGGTGTAGTATATTAGATAACTAGGGTCCTCAGTACAGTTGATTTGGGGTAATTGTGCAGATTATCTCAAGAGGATAAGCTTTTCTGACAGAGACACCTCGATTTGACGAGAGCAATGCAGTGTCGTGGTTAAAGGAAGTCCATAGGGTCAGGCTGCCTGGTTGCAGATCTCCGATGCTGGATCCTAACTGTATGGCTTTGAGCAAGCTTATTAATCTCTTGCTGTCTGTGTTTTTCCCTCTCGGTAAAAGGATCATAGTTCCTTCTTTGTAGATTTATTTATGAAGATTAAAAGAGCAAGTATTCTAAGCACTTAGACCAGAACATAGCCTACGGTATGTGATACATAAGCACTTGCTTGCTTAAAAAAGTAACATTTCATAAAATGTTGATATTTAGAGTTATAATTATCATTAAGATGTACCTTGCTGCAGTAATTTGGCATCTTGAGTCTATTTTAAGCAACTAATAATTCTACTGTAATCTACAGATAAAAATATGTGCAGTTCTAGATTCATTTTTTCTTTCCTCATGCCCAACCCAATCCTTGCAAAAAGTAGATTCTCATTATGAACTTTCTCGAACTGAATTTAGATTACTTGAATTGCCAGTGAAGTTGAGCATATGAACTGGCAATTAAAAATCTTCGAGGAACTTCAAAACATGAGTTTCCTCATTTTTAAACAGAAAGCACTCTGACTTCCTTATAAGGTTTAGATTAGGAATTTTTATAATGTCCATAAAAGTTCTAGCACAATCTTTGGTTGCTGTTATTTTAAAATACTAGAAATCATCTGGAGAGAGGGAGGCTAGAGAATGATAGATTAATTCTAATTAAGGGAATTAGAGAAACACAATACAGTACTCATCAAATAGTGCCACCAGTTTTGTGAACAGCATACGATGTATTTGGAAATACGAGGGAATAATCTCGAGACTGTTTATATGCTAGTTTAACAAAATTCAAGGTAATCCACAAACTGCTTACCAAACTCATTTTACCGGCTGTGTTAGGTATGTTGTTATCATCTTCACTTGTCCCATTAACTTTCTGCACTGGGCTCTCATGCTCGCTGTCAGAGACAGTCTCAGCCTTTGCTGTTGTCCTGAAGAACAAATTTACCCTGAAACTTACCTTCATAATTCATTTGTTGAGATGAGCTCCTTGAGAAATGTATAGGCCTCCTTCCACACTGCGTGTGTCTGACTACTATGCTTAATCTACCCAATGGCACCCAACAGCCTCTCAAATAAGTGTGACATTTACCTTAACTCAGTAAATTAAAAGTAATTAAAGACAAGTAGAAATAAATTTAAAAATTAGATAATTTCATGATGAAAATCAAGTTAAATATTTATAAAAATACTTGATATCCTTTCTTATTTTATGAGTAGTTAATTAAACATAAACATATGGAAGACATTATAAATCGTGGAATTTATGCTTTCTTACTTTCCGTTCATGGCAGTCTGTAAAATCTGGTAGATACAGGATTGTTTTTGTTTTTGTTTTTCAAACAAAATGCCAGGAATAAACATCACAGTTTCCTGTTTAAAAAAATTCTCTAGTTTCAAGGCTGAAGAAACTTATAATGTACATGTATTTTACTAACAGATATCAATAACCTTAATTCTTAAGGTTTTGAGCAGTCAGCAAACTAATGGGTAGTAACAAGGTAATACGAATTGACTTAAGTATCCCCGTAGCAATCTAAATACATAAAAATTTTGACATATATATAATCCATAACACTATTTGTTTTCACGTGTGAAATTAGTTCCTATAAAAACGCCTTTAATTTTAGTGTAAAATTTTATAAATTAAATATAAATGCCAATGCTGTATATCCTTCATAATAATAATTCAAAGCTTAGGATAGGCTTGGAGGAGGTAGAGCGATGTTTTATTGAACTGGCTTTTTAGGGAATAATAAATACATCAATATCCTTCCGATAATTAAAACCTAATCTCATTTTTTTTATGAATTCTATCTAAATTATGCATCTTTCCTTTCCTTAGTTTCCTTCCTTTCTCTCTCCTCTGTTCCTCCATGTTTCTCTCCTCTTTTTTCTCCTTTTTTCCTTCCCTCCTTCAGTTCTTCCTTTTTTCTCTACTAAATAACTGCTATATGACAAGCATTGTTCAAGGGTCCAAGGATTTATAATAAGCAATATACAGTCTTTGACCTTAAGAAGCTCATATACAAGAAATGATAACTTGGGCACACATTTGAAACATACTCTGATTATAAAGTAATAACATAACTGTAAAATAGCATTGCTTGTTGAATTTTCCCTCTCATTCCTCTAGCTTCTTGAACTTAGCTTTTTCCTTCTCTTGATGTCATTCTGACTGATTTTAGTAAGTTTCTTCATATAACTGGTTTGATTTATGTTTTTTTTCCCCCCTAACACAATGTGTTGGTTTCCTAGAGCTACAATAACAACGTACCACAAACTGATGGGCTTAAAACAGTAGAAATATATTATTCCAGAGTTTTAGAGCGTAGACACCCCAAATCAAGTCATCAGCAGGGCCACGCTCCCTGTGAGACTCTAGTAGAACCTTCCTTGCCTCTGCCTGACCTCTGGTGGGAATAGTTAATCCTTGGACTTCCCTGGCTTGCACATATATCCCTTCAATCTCTACCTTTATTGTCAAATGATTTTCTTCTCCCTGTGTCTCTCTCTTTCCTCTTCTTATAAGGAAATTTATTATAATGGATTAGGGGCATACTCTACTCCAGTGTAATATCATCTTAACTAATTATATTTACAATGATCTTTTTCCAAATAAGGTCACATTCTGAGTTTCCAGGGTTAGAAATTTGACATATTTCTGGAGGGGAACACAATTCAACCCATAATAAATTTGGACTGAAACACAGTGTAGCAGTGTTAGAAAAATATATGCTAATTAAGAGTCCTTATGGCTCCACATGGCTGAGGAGTAACGATTAATTTCACAAGAACTTGGAGAACCACCCAGTTCTCTCTGGGTTTAACTTGCCCCCAGTCTAAAGACCTTTTTTTAAAAAAGTAAGTGAATGTACTTAGTTTATGCATTTGCCTTATCTTAAATTTTCTGCTCTTAAGAAAAAATAATTTACTTGACTTGGCCTCAACATGCAAGTATTCTCTCTACATTAATTTGGTTTAACGAAGAAAACAGAAATGTAGAGATAGAAGAGATGTTATACAACACAATCGCAAACTTTTTCCCGAATGCAAAAAGTTTTTTCTATGACATTCCGGTTTTATGATCATCCGATATTTACTTGATCCTGTTAGTAGTTGGAAAGCTATGATCAGATCTGACACATAGCGAATGTTCTACATGTGACAGCATGTTGTACGTTGTTTCATTTAATCTTGACACTCCCTGTAGGAAGCCATCATGACCACCATTTCTGAGATGAGGAAACAATCCGAATAGGTCTAATTGCTCTATGTTTCACAGCTGGCAAGGGGCAGAACCATGAGTTGAACCAATGAAGCACATATCTACCTACCTGCAAATATTTCACAGTATTTACTACCTTTCAAACAACACAAACAGGCATAGACCATATGAAGCAGCTGTACATGTATGAATTAAAACACATGAGAGATGAGTTGCAAGAAGAAAAATAATATTATAGGACCACGGTATAGACTGTGTCCGACTTTCCTACTCATTGTGTAAACTAATGCCAAGAGAAAGAGGAGCTGAATTACAACTGCCTCAGTACAAAAGGGTAAGCATGATTGCTTAAAAACCTAAGGGGTGTTTTCAGTTATTCTATAATCACCTATATCCACAAAGTTTAATAATTAAAAAATTAAAAGATACAGATAGTACTGCAGTTTATCTTCTAAATAATAAAAGTTTATTTAGTTCACTTTATTAAGGGTAGTCAGAAAAATCAAGCTTAAATCAGAATTTCTTCCTCTCATGGTTCTGGAATAAAGGATTTTAAAAAAATTTCTTTATCTGAGCAGACAGAGCTTCCGTATGACTGTAGGTTCTAGTAACAAGGTATGGCATCATTTACCTTCCCATTGAATTAATATTTACTTTTGAAGAGTGGAAATCAGCTTACTGATTTTAAGTAAAAATAAAGGGCACTGCTGTTTGTAACCAATTGCTAATTGAGCAATTACTTTATCATGTGGCACTGGTAAAAACCGTTACTTGAGGTTTTCAGCAACTTCTGATTTTAACTTAATAATCATTCGAATCGAAATTATTTTGTAAATTAAGCATTTCTTTACCAGGCGCTCTTTATACTTCAAGTAATTTCTAACTATGCTACCTAATGAAGTAATTATATCATTAGTTAGAAATTTGTCAGAGTAGTAAGTCTTTTTTTTTTAAAGAATAATGCAATGTGGCAATGTTGTTTCCCATAAAAGAAACTATAAAAAAACATGTTATAAAAAATATGTGCCCAAATGTATGTCTACTTTCTAGACTGTGAAGAGGGAATTCAAAAAAATTCTTGCCTTTACTTTTGTCCAGAACTGATCCATGGTAGATTAGCCAGGAGGTTAAATGGGATCAACTACTCAGTCCTCGCTACCTTACTCTCATTTTCAGTTCCCTAGCCCTGCACTGCAGGTACCTGCAGCATCAGAGTTAGAACCGATTGACCTAGGCGCATAGCCTGACCTGTCGGGTTCTCTTCCAGGAACCACTGGAAATCATCCAATTACCGGTGCAAGGGATCAAAAACCTGCCAGTGCGCATCAAACCAGACTTCAGTGCAGGCAAAACCATTGCAGCGTTGCTAGGGCACTTCCTAATTATCAAAACTTTTCGGCAAATAGAAAAATACTATGGCCTTTTAAACTGCCCTTATAAAGCACTGAACAAAAGTCATGTGAAAACGAAGAGAAGACCTTTCATCCAATTTCTTCTGCTAAAGCAAATGCTATATTAGTCTGCATAGAAAATTGGCTATCGTTACTCCTCTTGGTCCCTATTCTATAAATGCTGCCAGTTCATTCAACTCATCAGCCAAAGCTGAATTAGAAGCCACCATCATTTCTGCTCTCACTTGTGCTTTTTCCAATGTCATTATTACCTAGGAGTGCTGTCTTGGCAAATCAATTCTTGGATTGTACGTACCCATTAGCCAAAACTGATTCATTTTGTGAATTTAGGAATCTTTGTCTCTAGACTCATGATTTTTAATTTCTGTTAAAGATTTTTATAGAATAAAATATAATAGAATATACCATTCATGATATTTAAAAAATATACTCTGAAATTTCTATTCCTATTAAGACAAACCTTTAATTATAGATCCCAAAATAGTATAACACATAACTAATATTGTACAGATATTCTCTGAAAGGTAAAAAGAAAAAAATTAAAAGGACAAAGTATCAACCTATATTCTCATTAATTTCCTCAACTGAAGTAAAGAAATTAAGGGGGAACATGATGATGTCTTATTTACCATGTAGTGTATGAAGAGATTCTGGTGCCTGTGTATTAGTTCTATATATTAGAATGAAGGCCTAAAAAGGATTCAATTAGCAAATAAAGACAATAATCACTGAAATCCGATAAGCTATATTATTGAAGTGATATTTAGATTACTTTTGTAAAATTCTAATTTGTCTTGATGCTTTTCAGCCACTCGTTATTTTATATCTAAAGTAATTTGATTCTAATGATTATGCTTTATCATTTAGTAATTATTGGTAATAAGATCCAACTTTTGCTTTTTATTCACTGTACTATATTTAAATCAATGAATTATTCAAAATTATGTACTAATATACCTAAACTATTTCAGTCACTGGGTATATACTGATTTGTGAATAGAAGAGATGAAGAGAATAAAGAGAAACAATTAAGAATACAAATACCAATAAACACAGGATCATGACCAGAACCACTAAGAAAACACAACAGAATGATGTAAGGCTGTGTCTGCAACGAGAGGCCAGTTCGGCTGATGGGCATAGGAAACCTCAATTCTGAGCTCTCACTTGAAAGGAGGGAGCAACCTGCGAAGATCCGAAAGGAGCATGAAAAGCAAGGGCAAAACCAATGCAATGGTCTTGAGGCAAAAATGGACTTGCCACATTCACAGAACCGATAGGGAAGGTGTGTGACCGAAGCCGAGAGAGCGAAGGGCAGAGAGGAAGTCGCTGAAGTGGGAGAGGCAGAGGGGGCCCCAGCATCTGAGTTAAATAGAACCCAGTGCTGTTCCTGAAAAGGTGTCAGTCCGGACTCTGCATTCTGTTTCCTTAAAGGGGAAACTAAACTTGCTTTTGCAAAGAGATTTTGGTTAGGCCTCTAAACCAACCATGGCAGTCACTTCCATTCTATGTATTGTAAACACACGAAGACAAGTTATTCTCCTTCATTCCTAGGGGTAAACTTGAGGGGGAAAATGAATAATATAAGTCCTTTCTGAGCACTGGAAATTGATGTCCATGGTGGCAGGAGAACGGCAGCCTGATGCACAGCCCTCAGGAAATGGCCCGCCTGGAGGCAAAGGGTCTGTCCTCGGTGTAGTGTAAAGAGCTGGGATCCTGCTGGCCACTTCTGCGCCGGTAACAGTGTGTTGGGCAGACAACGGGGACTGCCACAGTGTGTTTTGAAGTCTGTAAGAGTACACAGTGTGTTTTAATTTTAGTTGCCCTCCAAGTGTGAGTAAGCGCTGTAGCAAAAATTCATTTATTTGGACATCATTTTAAGAGACAAGTGAAAAGTTGACTGCTGTTTTTTGGTTTTTTTTTTTAACTACTTTTTAAAACTCTTTTATTTCCTTCCCCTGTACAATGCTATGACAGTTGAACCAAACACTGAGAGGAGTTAAAAAAATGTTTCTTTTTCTTTAACAAAAGAAACTCTATTTGTGTATTCTTATGGCATTTCAAACGTTAGGATCAGGTAGTAAATCATTGATTTGATGTTTTAAAAAAAAATTATACTTGAATGTTGGTAGTAAGTGATGACCTCAAAAAATTAAAGGGACTTTTATTTTGCATTTTGAGGGAGTCATTTCAACAGCCCCTAGATAATTCCCCAAATACAGTATAGGCTCATCTCTGTTACAACTTCAGAGAGTCTTTTTGTCATTAGCAATCTGTCTTTTTTCTTCTTTCTTTCTATTATGATTTCTCATGGCTGCATCATGAAATATTTTCCAGCAATTCTGGGGGAAAAAAAAAAAAAAAACTGGAACTGTTCTTACCTCTGGGGCACAGATAAAGGAAGGGCCGCCACTTTGCCTGCGGACTCCTCCTCAATCTGCCAATTCGCAGGAGCTAGTTACGTATCACCGCTAAGGGTGAGATCTGAAGGTGCTGTAGCTGCTCTCACTCTGGCAAATGCCAGCTACCCCCCTGTTAAGGACAGGGCTTTCCTGAATTCTTCTAAAAGATCAAGCTGTTAGTACTACTGCCAAATACCAATGTGAGAGAAAAAGTCTTAAAACTGAAGAGTGCATTCCTTCTTTGCTTCCCAGAAAGAAGCAGTTACACTCATCTACGATAAAAATAATAATAATAATAATAATAAAAATAACAACAAAACAGATAAATCCACAGACATTCCAAAATGAACAAAGCCTGGAAAAGTTGGAGACCATGTTTACAAACATTAGAAATATTTTCATACAAAGAAATACCAAAGATGTCATACAATTCCCACGATGTAAAGGGTCTCCTTTTTTCCTTATAGAAAACTGGAAATCACAGGAGAAAGCAGGTCTCACCTACAGTGCACAAACAGGGAGGAAGAGGGAAACATGCATGTTTGATTATCTAAATAAACGATGATATTTTTTCTTAACTCGTCTGAGCAGTTTAGCTGTCCTCTGCAAACTTCATTTTGATTCTTTAGGCCATCTCAACCCAGTAATTAAGAGACAAAGAGTAACCTCAAGCTAAATAAGTGTATGATAAAGGTGAGTTGATTCCTGCAACACAGGGTGACCAGAACTTCCAGCAGTGATGTGCGCAGACCAGGGGGCTCTGAGTGGGCCCATGCTTTCATCTGGCCACAGAAGCAGGGTGTGTTCTACTCTTGTGTTTCCCTCAATAGGAGCAGAAATTCTCAGCATCTTTAAGTACAGCAAAAATATATCAACATATGTTCTTGGAAGTGTCCTTGATGTTGGGGATAGAGAAAACAAACAAAATAAAACAAAACAGCACCATCACTTTCCAGTAAAGGGAATAGAAATAAGATGATGGATGGATGGATGGATGGATGGATGGATGGATGGATGGTTGGATGGATACATACATACATACATACATACATACATACATACATACTTACATACATGGATGGATGATAGAGATTGAGCAATAGATAGTAGTATGCTATAAAGTGATAAGATCTACTAAATTGAAATGAGGCACCAATGAGTGATTTGAGTTGTCAGGGGTAAGAAATGGAAGTTGTAAAAGCTGTGGTCAGAAAGTTGAAGACTGCAGTCTGGAAAGATCACTCTAAGGTGCTGACATGATTGCTGTGAACAGGAAGTCTTCCCTGAAAGTTCCGGTTCACTCTTCCTCCTGGGATGGAAAGGCAAGCATGAGGATGAATAACAGGAAGGCAGGATCAGGAGGGATTGCTCTCGGCTGGATTCTGTCAGCAAGGGCCACTCATTCACACAACCACCCAGGAAAGGGGCATTCTCAGTGAGCTACTTTACACACACATACACACACACACACACACACACACAAGGGAGACCCCTCTTAATCTGAAAATACAACCTTAGAAAATTTTTAAAATAATAGTACCGAAAAAGAGAAACTAGTTCATAGAAAGGGGGTGGTCATGGTAATGAACTGGCTGACTTGACTATAGCCTGAGTCACTTTCAAATTTGCAGTCTGCAGTGAAAGGGAAAAAGACCAATTGAGTCAGGCCAAGTTGTTATCAGCTAAGTTTTAAAATCAAGCAACACATTTATTAGACAGTATGAGAATGAAAATTGAACTATCGACTTTGCATGTTCATGAAAATACTCCACACAAATAATTTGAATTGTTCACTTTTGGCAATATCCAAAAGTAGCATTCATCACAAACATGTGTCAGTTTCTCCCTGAAATATATATATTATATATACATATATATACACATATACATACATATACATATATATGTATATATATAATATTTTAAGACATTAATAAATGATAACACCAAATCAGTATCCAGCTGACGCCTGTATGACTCATCTCTACTTAAAAACGGGCAAATCAAACTCAGTGCCTCCAACTTAACTTCTAAAATCCCTCTCTTTGTGTATGATTTCACCACACAGTCCCCACCCACACCATAAATTCATCAGTCACTTTAGAGTCCTCCTTCTTTTTCAACCCATACCTAGACAATCATGATGTTCTGAATATTTTAGCATTTATATTCCATAATCCTCATCCCCTCTGCTATAACTACAGTTTAGGCCCTCAACATCTTTTTTTAGCACTTTTTTTTGACTGATCTTCTTTTTGGCAAACATAATACCTTTTAGGACAAACCAGGTCTTAAGAATCTTACAGCAAATAAGAGTCCTTGACATCAAGGAGAAGTGTTGAATATGATGGAGGAAGGAAAGAAATCACGGTAAAATAAAGATGTAATTATTTATTGGAGTGATGTGTCATTTTAGAGAAATACAGAGGATGATTTCAGGGTACAAGTGATGGTCACCCAAACCTGTTCATTCTTGATAATTCTGGATTCCATTCACAAGAAAAAAAATATCCTTTACTTTGAACTGAATTCTCTAATGATTTGCCCATTGCTTAAACCTCAGACGCCTGTGTAACTTTCTGAAAGAAGCAGGACTTCATATAAGCTATGAGTATGGATTTAGTTGGCATAGTGCCTATATTGCATATTCCAACTTTAATGCTTCCAGAATATGTGTCTCTAAACAAAGCATTAAACCTCTCTATTTCTTCCAGTGTAACATGGAGTGAATATTATGCCCTCCTGGAGTTGTTAATGAAAAAGAGTTGATACTTGTGTATCAAAAAGTGAGGCTGGTTTCCCTGTGATTTCCCTTATTCAGATTCTTAATCACTTTTTCTAATTCCTCTCATTAGTGAGGTTTTAAATGCCATTATTTTATTGACAAATATAGACACTTACCTAATGATGAAAAGAAAGGAGACTGAAAAGAATGCTAGGCAACCTAAGAAAGTCAACATCAAACAATTTTTAAAATTATTTTTATAAGTGATAATCAGTGTCTAGGTAACTAAGAGTTTATCTTTTCTATTTCATTTATTAAAATTTAAAGAATTATTCTGTTTATGATATAAACTATTGTACATTTTTTAAAACTATTAAAATACTGTTTTTAATTGATATTTTCATTTTTACTTTTTTTAATGGGGGAAACCCTTAAAATGTTGGTCGATTGACTTGTTCCTTTTAACAATAGGGTAAGCAAGCAATTAAACATGAAGGAGTTTATAAATAAAAGTTGAAGAAACTTTATTCCGTACCAATTAGGAAAAAAAGAAAGATCAAAGACTAAGATGTTTAACATTATGGCCTTAAAGTGTAAGTTGTAGCATCTAAAATAAAAGGAGAATGATGAAGTGAGAAGAACAGAATTAGAACAGATTGTTGTCCATTGCCCACAATAGCCCAGTCACTTCCAAATAAATTGGATAATTATGTAGGCACATTTGAGTTCGGTCGTCTGAGAGACTTACAGTATTTAATAGCTTTTCCATTTTCTTCTCTTGACCATACCTTCACTCTTACTTATATCACACATATTTATGTAGAATTAACTATTGTCTAGTGGTTTAGACATGGGGAATTATTGCTTTGTTTAATTGCAATGGTTAGTGCCAACCAACAAATAGAAAAACAAATAAAATAACATGAGTTGAAAAGATAAAAGAAAGAACACATTGAAGCCTCGCTATATTTAGTATATTTTATTTCAGCTTAAAGCTAGGTTGACTTTTATTATGTATCTATATATATAAAGTTTATATTATATATCTTTTATACATAAAGTAAATTTATCAAATTAGAAAATAGAGACTGTGTTAATGAATAAACGTATCATTGTAACCCAGTCTAACCAAATAATTAATATCCTTCAAGTATTTTTCCATTGCATTTTAAAAAAATTTATCCTAATGTTTTTTTATAGAGTATGAGCATAATAGACACACACACACATATCTATAGATGTATATTCCTATACATATATATACACACACACATATACGTATGTCTTGATTTTTAACTTAATGTATTATGCACATCTTTTTATCATTTTCATCACATTTTAACTTAATGTATTATGCACATCAAAATCATCATTCTACTGGCCTATCTCATGGTTTAAGTTTGTATCAAGTTTTCCTTAACTTAGTCCCTCTCTTTTGGACATTTGGGTTACTTTCATTTTTTACTTTTCATCGATTTCACATTTATAAATAACAATATCATACCAGACTTTACTAAATTTTAGATTATTTTACTAGGGTAATTCATAGAAACAAAAATAGTATTTAACACTATGAACAGTTATTTTCACATAGCCAGTATGCTTCAACAAAAGTTTGTGTGTGTAAATTTACATTCTTAACAGAAATATATGTGAGCATGCTTTAAATACACTCTGCTTAAATATATATTTTTAGCATATATTGGTTAGAGTATTTTGATTTTCCAAATTTTTGGTGACAAAATGCATTTTGAAAAGAAAAGAAATTATTTCTGGTGTAAAATTCAAAATAATGTCCACTGCTTTCAACCTGTTTGGAAATTGCTCAAAGATAATTACTTTTTGGTGGCCCAAGATACCACACAATCCTGAAATGTTATTTACGTTTTCAGTTAAGGACCAAAATCTAAATTTATTTGTGACTTTGTTATAAGAAATTCTCAAAGAAAAAATTGTACGTTTACTAAAGTGTCTACTTAAACAGAAAGAATCTATCAATCTGGATGAATGATTTTTTTTTCATTGTTATCTTATTACAATTTAAAAGTTTCTTCAGCTCCTATATGTCTATGGGTAGTAAATAAATTGCCAAATTATGTAGAAAAAGAAGCAGGGTAGATCTAAGAATGTAAATTGTGAAATTGGGAGAAAATTGAAGATTACCTTTTTTATGACCACAATTCAAAATTAATAACTCTTAATTTATTAAAATCAGTTAGTCGAAAATTATATGATAAAAAAGAAATCATAAAACTCATCAAATAGTAAAGATATTTCCACTCTGAAAGTTAGTGTCTGGCAAAGATGACATGTGGTTTTTACTCTGTCTGTGCTTGCCACAGCATCAGTTCCAAACGTCCACGATACAAGCCACTTACAGTCAAAAATCAATTTATTTAAGGGGTCTCTGGAACAAATCCAAATTCAATTTGAAAATTCGAGTGCATGGTCATGGCAGCACTAGACAACTGAAGGGTGGTGGAGAAAACAGCAGTGTGACATTGATTGTCTGACCCATGTTGAAAAAGCAACATGCAAGTCATAATTCTACAAGCTACAAACATTGATCACTGAGGAAAAGTTCTCATAGGCAAAGTAAAAGTGCACCGTGTAACATCTTGTGTCTTTCTCTTTTTTTTTCTGGCTGTTCCTTTTCCATGAGCAGGTCAATAATAATGAAAACCTTCCCTTAGGAAATAGAGTTTCAGTCCCTTCCTGGTGACTAGTCTTTTCAAAATAAGAATTCAAGTCAATGAAACATATGCAGCTGAAAATCATCCAGAAGAAAAGCATTGGTTATTTTAATAACATATTAAGTTGTTTCCCTCTCTGTGTAGAGTTCATTACATAACCAGATGAATTATAGCATTTCTATGACCAAAATAATATATGTCAAAATATAATATATGTGTACACCTCCATGTGTATTGGTGAATAAACATGAGTGTGTGTGTGTGTGTGTTTGCGTGTATTTACAGTCATTCATCAACATAATATTAGTAGTTATCTCTAGTTTGGGAAATTATATATAATTATATACATAAATTATAACATGTGTGAATATATACACACACTTATTTTCAGTTCTCCAATATGTTAAAATGTACACATTTTCATATATAAATAGACATTTTAAAGAAAAAATAAGCTGTTTATGTAATAATACTTATTTCCTTAAATCTGTTTTTACAGATTACTATTAAAATGCACAAACCTATCCTTATCCTAAGGCTTTACCTTTAACTAAAACAATGACTTATGATCATCACTTTTCCTGAATATTTGATAAGCGGCTCAAGAAGGCTCAATAAAAACTCAATGGGAGAGTTAAGACTATATGATTCCAAAAAGGAAAGCATAAATCAATGTTGATGTTTTATAGCTTGTACTCTGAAAATAACCAAACAACCATATTCTTCTTTTCTAGCAGTGTACAAGAAAAAAGGTCCTAATTCAATTGTCATAGAAACTGGAATCTTGGCATGGAATGGGAGGCCATATATTCATCAATAAATTTTAAAAATCTAACAGATGAAGTAAAAGAAATTGAATGATTACATAGAAAATCAAGACACTAATCAAAATCTCCAATTACACATAGGCAATGTTTTTGCTTCTTACTAAAGAAGGTTATAACTAAGGTTATACATTAAAAGTAATGCCAATAGTAGTTCATGAGTAAACCATAGATCTTGAAATGAGGATGATTTATCAATCTATTTTTGAAGTGTGTGTGTGTGTGTGTGTGTGTGTGTGTGTGTGTGTGTTGGTATTTCAAATCAATGGAAAAGATCTTTGCCTAAGAAAATTCTTTTTCATTTATGTCTCTATGCTTACTACTTAACAGAGTATCGGAGAATTCAAAGAATGTTTAAGGAAAATAAAATGTTACAACTTGAATTTCCTCAAAAAGTCAATTTCTCAAGATAGCTCTCTTATTTGTTTGCCATGATACCAGCCAGTCAATTATTAGAGATTCATTACCTTGAGATTGACAATATCTGCTTCAGGTGAATTTTTTGATAACATTTAATCTAAGTAGTGAGATAACCTATTATATGACTAATCATATGATACAAACTGGTTTTTCAGACATTTTAGTATTGATTAGAAATACCAGCAGAAGATAAAAATATATCGGATTAGTGCAGAATTACAGAAAGTTGAGGAAAGAATTCTAGCTTACACATTTGCACAGGGTGAGGTTTATGTACTTGGGTTTAATTAAGAAAGTATTTGGTATAAGTTTTTCAATGTCTTCTGATGATATTTGATTACATCAGTCACTTGATTTTTAATTTTCTGGAAAGAAGAGAGAATATGCCTAATATTGGCACCACAATTCTATTCTATCACTAATGTTCACTTTCCTACCATTGGAAATGGTTTTTTTCCTATTTATTTTTGTAATTATATCATTTCTTATCTTTTGGCACATAATCGATCTTCATGGATAATTCTCACACTACGCTAACATATTTATCCTTGATTATTCACTAATTCTGCCTTTCTGAATTGCTTTTCAGCCACTCGTGCATAGACAATGTAATATAGTAAGTAGATGATGATTTAGTGATTGTTGGAGAATATTGTCTTTACAGATCACGTGCACAATAACAGGTGAAGTGATGGCCTTTCTTAAAAACTTTATCCCAATTAACATAATTCCAACATTTCAAACGTCAGTAGAAGAATCATCACACATTTTCTTCAGGCTTTTGAGAACATTATATCAATAGACCATTTTTTTCCCCCTTCGAAAAAAAGAATTCTAGCATGACATTGTCCTCTTGTCCCGTTATACATGCCACTGCTGTGCTTCCATCTGCTGGGTCTTAATATAAAGTCAGTGGAAACCATAGGAGATTTAAAATTTTTATAGGAACACATAAGTGATAAATGAATACAGACATTAAAAATAATATAGGAATACCTAGAAAGTATCTAGACTGAAAATGACTTATTAGCAGACATGGTAGATAAACCCTTCAAGTAATAACTAGTGTATGTCCAAAGCTGGGCTAAATGACCATTTGTTAGTTACTGAACAAATGTTTTTTCCTGTTTACCTGTACATGTAATTTTAAAATGAGGTGTTAACATCCCCTACACAAATATAGATTTCAACTAAATCACTTATTTTCTACTTTGTTAAAAGTTCCTTGTATTTAAAAAGAATAGAGAATTTCTATGTATGTTTAAGTAACATCAGAACAGAAAAAATAATAGAAGCTTAAAAACTATCATTTAAGAAAAAATATAACATAGTAAAGAAAATGAAGCTCAATGTTAATTTGTACTTTTAGGCCTGATACTAATTATTTCAATATTGATTAAAATGCATTTTCCACATCTATATTAAGAATAAGATTGATGACTATATAACCTTTTTGTGTTATAACAAAACTCTACTTACTCTGTTTGAGCAAGAATTATGCATATCAAATCTTTTGCTCTGGGTACAGAATAGAGAAAGAATTCCTAGTTTATTATTCTATCAATTCTTTAACCTTATTATTTCGTATTCTTCTCAGTAGTTTCTAATTTAGGTTACATATGTGTATCTATCTTCACCTTATATGATTTCTCTTTGTTTTCTCAGTGTGAAAATTGGTGAAGTGCCCTCAAGATACATATCTACCTTAAGATAGTCAATTCAATTTCATTACGTTTGTAGATTTCACTCTAGACATAATAAAGTCTGCTGTATTTGGTAGAAAAAACTTTGCGCCTTCTGGTGCACTCAGAGGCGTAAATGTGTCTACTTTCGTTGTACCTGTCTTAAGCAGCTACACTTTTCAAATTCAAGCTACCAAATTCAAATTCTAAATGTTCTGGTTGGAAAAGTGGCATTACCCTGAATAGAAACTATGTGATAAGTGTCTATATTTGGAAATACAAAAGTGTATTTATATGTCATTGTTGGAGGAAAAAAAGACTCCAAGTAAAAATGCATTTAGCATTTTAGACTTTCACCCCACAACCTGCAAATATTTTTTATCTGCAGATGCCATACTCAGCCAAATGGGAGGGTATTGGCACATGACTCTGTTTTTAAACTGTGGCAATTGTGCAAATGAAGATTTTCTGGAAGGCACAAATTCCATCTGAGTATTTCAGTTAGAAAGTAGCAACAGTACTTAACCTATATATTGGTCAGAAGTGACCGAGTTTTCGTTGGATGTAGAGAACAATAAGAAGGAACATATGCATTTTCTATTATGTATCATGTATTCAAAAACTGTTAATAATCACATGGAGCAATTTGTAAACTCCAGTGGAAAAGTGAGATTAATAAAATGGAGTCAGGGAGTCAACCAGACTACTTTCTTATGGGAAGCATGTAGGTCTGTGCTTATAATATACACTAAAAGAGAGTTTTATATATACACAGTGAGAATAGACCGAGTATACAATTGATTTCAACAAGTATGACCTTCACAGAGAGATGATAGTTCTGCCTTGAAGCAGAACAATACTGTGAAAGAAAGGTGGAGAAATGGGAAGCAGTTTTCTGGCAAGGGGTCGGTGGAATGGAGTGATAACTCTTGTGAAGGAATTCTACCACAATCCTCTCAGATTTCTCTGGTGTTCCCTTACACCTTTCAAACTGTAAGGCCACTGGTGGGTGAAATTATCAGAGCAGAAGGAATGAGGGTGGGGAGAGGCAATAATGTTATGACACTAGGTATTTTATTAGAATTTTTTTTTTACTGTAATCCATAGATGACTGTAAAGAGCTCTGACAGAATATTTTAGATAGACAACAAGTGGAATTTATTGTAAATTGTCTTTCAAATATGTTGTACTTCCTCTTTGAGTCAAAAAAGGTAACAAAATATTTATATGTAATATAGGATATTACATATAATATGTAATACATATAATAAAGGGAATTTTATTCATATGCAATTAAAGCTCTAACTATACCCTGACCATGGATTCAAAAAGGAAATAGGTGCTTTTTTTATCATCTATCCTTCAGTCAAGAACTCATCTGGCAAATAAGGAAAGTTTACAGTTCATGTTATATATAGCAAGGAAAATATGCTAATCATGCCAAAAAGATTTATTTCTCCTTTTTTTAGTCCTGTAAAAGGAAATCAGTAAGTATAGAAATGGAATTTTTACTATGATTTGGGAAAAGAAAACAAAATTATTTTTTTCTAATAGAGAAACTCATTCACTCTCAAGTTCTTTTTCCTTTTCTTCAGAAGGAGAGTCTGGCAATTGGGTATTGAATTCAATTCTACAGTGCTTATGTGTCAACTCAATGTATTTACGTGGAGTTGCAACTGTGTGTTCATAACAATACCATGAATCTTGGAATATAATGAAACTAGACCAAAAGGTTTTGGCCCAAAACAGGCTATCTCAGAATCTCATCATTTCAAGCATTTCTGCTGAGTAATTTTTACACATATAGCAACTAGAGAAAAGAAGACATTTGCTATAACACATACCTGTGTTGTTGATCCAAATGCACAGCATAACTTTCTGAGGACTTAAGGGAAAATAATACACAGTACTGTGTGTATGTGGAACAAATTTACAAACTTGTTTTTTGTTATTGTTTATTTGTCTGTCTGTTACTCCCAAGCCTTTCCTTCCCACATTAAATGTTAATTTAAGGTGAGGTTGATGGATAATACTTCTTCGGCCATATGTTGATTTTATCTACATGGTCAATTTGTAATACTAAAATGTATACATATATTCATTCTAAATCATTCATCATGTCTTGGTATTTTGTTAACTAAAATTATAATAAAACTGTGGCCAACACGTGCTATATTTATTATCATCCAATTTAAACATTAAACGCAATGATTTATTTTAAGCAATAAGCACATATACTGACCCTATTTTCTGGATTATATAGTATTTAAAATAACCTAAGAAATCATTTCTGAGGGAAAAATTGTCAGAAAACACAAAATAAAATAGACAAAGGTGGACATCTTATAGACTAAGATAATAAAAAATAAAAAATAAAAATAAAATAACAACTAACTATAAGATAACTGAGTACAGCAAAGAGAAGCTACAGAGGAAAACAAGAAAGTGTGCTGAATTTCTCATTAGTATAAATAACAATTAGAAAGAAACACATCATTCATTAACATTCACAAGGTTGTCAATTTAACGGATTGGTCAACAAATATTTTTTTTTAAACTTATTTTGGAAAAAAATATTAGATTTACCAGAAAGTTTGAAGGATTTTACGAAGATTTTCTGTATACCTCTGAACCAATTTCAATTTTCTACCAAGTTATGTTCTATTACTTAGGTTCATTTGTCAAAACTAAGAAACCAATATTGGTACATTCTTGTAACTAACCTCCAGAATTTATTTAAATGGAACTAGATTTCATTAATGTATATTTTCTGTTTCAAGATCCAATGCAGGCTACCACATTGCATTTAGTTATCATGTCTCTTCAGACTCCATTGGTCTGAGAAAGTTTTCCTGCCTTTCCTTGATTTTTTTAAAAATGACCTTAACAGTTTTGAAGACTGCTGGTCAAGTATTTTGTAGAATGTCCCTCGCATTTGATTTGTTTGATGGTGGTTTTGTGATTAAACTGGGGTTTTCAGAGTTTAAAATTATACCACAGAGATAAAGGGCCCTTCTGATCACATCTTACCATGACATCCACATGACATCATTGATGATATAACCCTCATCACTTGGTACTGCATGCCAAATTTACTATTGCAAAGGTGCTAGTAAATAGAATAGTTTTCCTTTTTCCTACTGTATTAGAAGTGAGTCACTAAGTCCTGCCAACACTCAAGAGGGTGGGAGATGTTTAAGATCCATTTCCTTGAGCTCAGAATGTCTACATGCACTATTTGGAATTTTTCTGTAAGAAAGATTTGTCTATTGTTCTGTATGTATGTATGTATGTATGTACGTGTGTATGTATGTATGTATATCAATATGAACTCATGGATATCAATATGAACTCATGGGAAAATATTTATATTTATGATGTATACTTCGATTTAGAAACTGATATTATATTACTAATTTACTGATCAAATTATCCCAGGTTTAGCTGTTAAGAATTGCTTCTGATTGGCTCCTGTGTCCCTTGGATATATCCCTCTCCTTTTCTTTTTGAACATTTCTTTACATCATAGTGCTACAAGTTGTTCCAGATTCGTTTCATATTTTCCCCGTCCCAACCCTAGAATTAGCCATTTCTCCATGGACTCCTGCTTCCTTTGGTCAATATATATTTTATAATTAAATTATTCTAAAATTTATTAAAATAAAGGCATTTCTTTCATAGATGTATCCAAATAAACACGTATCAGCTTGTAGTTACTCGCTATTGACTCACAAGTGATTTAACTATTTGAATATTTTCTGAAAGTACTTGCCTTCACCATATATCTAGATTTTTTTTGGACATTTGCACCTCTTTATTAATATCTTGACCCCTGAACTAATACAGTGGCTTTACTCAGCAGTTCTAAAGCTAGATGCTATTTAAACATAATTGTTTTAATTACTTCACTTTCTTAACATAATTCTCTCAGGTAGCTTATTGGGAAGACATTATTTCTGTAATTTTTTTTTTATAACCTTGTAGGACAAACACACAATAAAGGCACATAAAATCATGTTCTGATTAATGCATGTCCTGTGGCCTCAATATTTCATGGCAGAGAGGAAAATCCTATCTCATGATTAGATGCCAATGTTCATTATCACTCAGGCCATTTCTTTTGCATTTCATTTCAAGACTGTGCAACAGGAAGTGTGAAGCAATGCATGTAGATGATCCATGCCGATTAACTAGAGTTCAGTGAACAGCTTCATACTCCAAAAATTAGTGTTCACACTAATAGTTAAATTTTTCCTTCTGATGAACACAGCAGAGTAACTACACTATATAATTAAATTCACAGTTCATGAAATATAAAGAATTTTTTTGTCAATATTACTAATACTCTGAGTAAATATGCTTTGTGTCTGCCTCACAGAAATAAGTATTTGTTATGTCCATAGAAGTTTATTATTTCATTTTAGAAATGAACAAGGTAAGGTTATCACGGTTAGATATATGTGAATACCAAATATAATTTAGCCCTTACAAACTCATTTAAAAGCTACTAAATTCACTATGTGAAAATAAAATGAAACATACATGTCTAACTCACACAATATATAACATGTACCTAAAATATCTACTGCATTTTTTAGAGTCCCACAGTGCACATATAGCTTTCAGTCACAAGCATTAATTTCCATATGTGACAGTGCAAATGTTGGTTTGTGGCATTTGAAAACAATATTTATTTTTAGAGAATAGGAAACATATGTGGAAAAACATCCCTTGGGATAAAAATAATGCTCACTGCCCTAGAATGCTGCAAATAATTTGGGAGGTACAGGCAAATGGATTCTGAAGTCCAGTCCTTTGGCCCCAAATGAAGAACCCCTGATACAGGCGTACTCACAGGCACTGAGTGGTTTTCTCTTTCTGAGACCCTCATAATCGACACCAATGCAGCCTGTTTTCTAACCATCAAAGTCCTCAAAAATGTGATTCCATGAAGCTCTGGGAATTTATCTGTTATGCATAACAGGTTGAAACTAGGGAAGACTGCCTCCGTACTAGCTCCCAGAGCCTTTTGAAAACTTGGGAAAACACTGTAATTGGTGTGGCTTCACAGTTGCTGGGCCGCAGAGGTTCTCCAGTAAGGTTTTGAGTTGATTTTTTTTTTTTTTTTACCTTTGTGAAACTGAGATTCTATTAGGTGCTCAATAAAGTATATCTTCTATAAGCAGATCCCAGGACAAAATAAACCTGAACAGGACCTCTTTGTGGCCAAATCTCAGTTGCCTTATTTTAGATTAAATGGTACAATACAGATATGTGAAAGGGAGAGAGGAAGGAATATATTTCCAGAAAATTACCAACAATCCAAGAATTCTCTAAAATCCATTGTCTTTTCCCTGTCTGGCACATGACAACCTGCCTAATGAATTGATTACTCTCCATGTAAATATTATACTGAGAAGATTAGCTGATTTGTAGCAACTTCTATAGAATAAAGTGTCTAGTTCATGTTGTTTGTGATCTTTGCTAGTGACAGACCAAACTTTAGAAAGAGTTTTTCCCTCTGCCCCTGGGTACAAATTTTAGAGCTTAGACTAAATGAAGCTAATAAACCCTAATCATTGTTAGTAGGACAAGTACTCCTAAGGTCTAGGATAGAGATTTGGTTCCTAGGCAACCAGTGCCAATTGAAATGTAAGTAGTATCCTTGGGATAAAGTTTACTTGTCCAGATATCGGTACCCATGGAGTCTGTGGTGTATATGTATCTGTTTGATTGAGAATAATCAAGATATGTTGAGCCACTTGTATTTTCCAATAATAAAATAGTTTGTAAATATTCTTAGAAGTTGAAATGCCTAAACCATGTTACTAGTACGTAAAACAACTGGAAAACCAAAGTTAAATATAAAAATGAAAAGAAAATAAAAAGGAGAAGACAGAATGAACTACATAGGATTTTCATAGTAACCAGGCAGACTTTCGGAATAGGAAATTTAAGAAACAGAGTCTGAACAAGAAAGACATTTCAAGATGTGGAGAATGACTGCCATTTTGGGAAGGGAAAAATCAGAGTGCACCTACAACTCCTTTAAAACTTCAGTTAACCTCACTGAAGTGGTGGGTGAAGTAAAACCCCTGGCCTCCTACCTCGATTTCCATTGTGGAATTTAATTTCCATACGAAAAGATTTGATATTATCCTTTGTGCTCTGACTTTAAGTTTCGGGTGCACACACTCTTACATCATTCTTACTATTAGCTGACATGCTCTTCATGTACCCAACAGCCATTGCATTAGCAGAAACCTTGATTGAACTGTGTAAATGATCTTTTATAGCTTTTTACTCCACAAGTTATAACTACTGCAGAAACTGTAGTGTGTGAGCATTTGGTTTTAAATAGCCTCTTCCACAGGAAATTCTAGAATAAAACAGTCAACAGCAGCTTTAGACACATGAAGTGAGACTATCTGGCTCGCATCAGAGGATAAAGTGGACTTTGAGGTCAAGGAGTGATTAGATAAGTCGCTCATCTTGAACAATGTCACGTTTAATTATATTTTTTGTCCTTTATCCTGAGAATTAAGTGTTGGAAAAGACATAAATGTCTATTTTAGAACATTTTTATTATCACTGCTGTGATCAAAGTATTTACATGTCTTATAAAATATTGCGAGAGATATTTGATTTGAAATATATTATGCACATACGTAATATACAATAAAGAGACTAGACTTTGCATAATTAAGCTTATTTAAAAGCTTTCTTCAGTAATAATCATCATGGGCATATTTTAACAAAATACTTTTAAGCATTATAGTTATATGATCCATTTCTCATAATTATATTTTGGCAATGTACATGCTTTTTCGTCAGTGAATAAGTTAAATTCTCTCTCTCACATACGCATGTGTGTGTGCGCACGCACACACACACACACACACACACACACCCCATATTTCAAAGAAATTCTTAAGCACTTGCATCTGTCTTTATTTCTTTGTCATTAACTTCTGATAATTTCCCAAGTTACGAATAATCTGTATACAGGCTTTTATCAAAAGCTGAACAGGTTTCTTTCTTAGCTCTGCAGAGACTCAACAGGGTTTCACTATTATTAAGCAACTCATGGAAGATATTAATGAGTGCAAAGTGTTGCACAGATCCCATCAAGCATAGTGACCAGAAAGCAAGAAACAATAGAAATGATGAAAGGGAAACGGCCAAGGACAGTACTTACTTAGACAAATGAGGAGACAAAAAGTCACAGCCAGGAAAACAGATGAGAGGCAGAGAAAGAAACAAATGAGCAATAATACAAAGTAATAACACATGCCTCAGAAGCATGTCTGCAATAATGGAGGCCAGCTGTATGTTTTGAAGACGCAAGAGGAGGAGAATTTTATACAAAACTTTGAAATAGCTTCAAAATGATTGCTGCAAGCACAAAGTTCAGAAATAGATTCATTATCACCATTATCACAAATAGCAAACACTTAAGGAAGACATTATATATTGGACACTGTGCTGCTTATGGTTTTAAAACACACTTGTCTCCACCTCCTTCAACAAAATACGTGAACTAGCCTAACAAATAGCCCCGAATTGTATTCTAATTTAACATACTTAACAGGAAAGCAAAAGCAGTTCCTAACTCAGATTTAAACAACAGCAAAACTTCAGTTTCACAAGTGACTATGTATGTTCGAAAACACTTTGGTAAAACTCAAGAGGAAATGAACTCTCCATCATTAGAAGCATATAATTATCAACTGAATAAATCCTTGGCAGAGAAGTCATAGGGGTTTAAAAATAATAATGATATTAATGATGGCTTCCATTTTCAAATTTCAAGCATTGTGATTAGAGCAGCTGAGCTTTAAGTGCCTTACAATCTGGAGAGTCTAACATGGTGTGTGAGAAATACTTGTCACTTTTGTAAACATCGCCAAACGACAAGCATTATGATAGATCATTTACATACATGTTATTACTTACTATTACAACACCCTTTCCAGGTCAATATTTTTTATCTTTACTTCACCAAAGAAGAAAGGGAAGCGTGGCTCAGAGAAATCAAATTATTTTTTTAAGTGCATGCAGTAATCATTGTCAAAGCCAGGTGTTCTCTGACCTCTCCATGGTGCATTCAGCTCAGGGCATGCTGTTGACCCATTGTGGATAAGTGCTTGTCTTTTTGGCTTTTCTCAGTATTCTTCCCAGTGATGAACCTTCAGGCTTTCAAAATGCTTCTTATTCCTTTATTTGACAATTTTATACCTCAGAATCACACGTCCATCTGGGTGTTGGGAACTCAAGTTTCCCTGCGCACATTAATTTGTTAGAAATCCTCATCCAAATATACAGTCTGCACATTTTTCTTTTCCCTTAAAGTATTAGTATTGTGGCTAAATTTGATCTCACCCCCTTTAATCAGCTGGGTTCTCTTGCCATTCAAAATGATTTTCTGGAAAGAATGTGTTTGTATAATTACTTTCCCACAGACTGAAATATTTACTTTTTACGGTTCTTTCAATTAACATCCGTATATGAATGCCATTGTTCCTTCCATATTCATTGCATTTCTGTTGCTTTATTGCTTTTAAAAAGAGAGAGATGGTACTATATATGTTAGAAGTTTTGGAAAGTGACTTTAATCATTGTTATGTAGTGGGAAATTCTTTCTAAAGGTTTAACACGATAGGATCAGAGGGTGCAAGTGAAATGATTACCTCATTTGGGATTATCTGGTGAGAACCGTAGACTAGTTTATAGCACCCTCTTATTCTGTAATCTGTAATGGCAAAATCTTGTTTATCAAGAAGAACTCTGTGAGCAGCTGCAAACAATTTGCCTTTATTGATTTTACTGCTAAGTCTGACTGACTGCCTCACAGTGGCTTCAGAATGCCCGGTCAGGACCACGCCCCCTCTCTCGAGTGCTTTCCATCTCTTGAACCAGAAGTCATTCGCCTCCTCTTCCATCTCAATCAAAAGCCTAGTGACCAATTAATTACTTCCTTTACCAAGAGCCATCTTGCTTGTAGTTGCAATAGGTGGGATAAGACAGAACGTTAGCATTATTGAGTCTCGAATTTAAATTAAATAATGGCTTGAATTCCTAAACCAGAGTGAGGAGAAAGGGACAGAAGTGGAGAAGGAGAGAGATTATGAATTAAAACAGATTACAGAGACAAAGCAACCAATTTTAATGTATGAATACTATTTACATTTTCATTCCAAAACAAATAAACAAATTGAAAAATGATTTTTGAGACAACCAGGGAAATTTGAACATTGACTACATGTTTGATATATTAAGGAATTATCATTAGTGTTTTAGCTGTGAGAGTGTTATATAGATGTTATTTTTTAAGAGACCGAATCTTTTAGAGATGTGTTCTGAAATGTTTATGGATTGAAAGATAGAATAACTGAAATTTATTTTCTAATAATCCATTGCTGGGGGGGGGGAGAAAAGTTAGGGGGTTGGATATAGAACCATAAAATCATTTATTATAATATTTCCTCTATTTTTGAATGTTCTTTAAACTTTTAATATTTAAAATGTACTGAAGCTTAAATTAAACCCAGAAGCTTTGCAGTCAGTTTAGTAACAATGTAAAAATACTAAAGATAATAATTGCCAACATTTTTGAACACTATGTATGTGCTATACTAAGTAGTTTGTGTACACTATTTTGTTTATTCCTATAACAGCCCTATGATGTATATATTAATATCTTGATTTCATAAATAATAAAATTATAGTTTAAATCATTTAAATAAGTGCCCCCAAATTACTTACCTGACAAGTGGCAGAACTAGAATTCTATACTACCTTCTACTATTTCTATATTTAAAGTATGTAATCTTTTATTACCTTTATGATCCCTATTTTATTCCTGATATATAATTAATAACAATAGGAAGATTTTCAAGGAGATACTTTATGAACCAGTTTTCCACAAGATACTTTGGTCAGTAATTTAAACTTTATGTTCAAAATGTATAGCATTCATGTCTCAAGTTTGCTTGTTTTCAGCTTTTCATTACTAGAGACTTTTTTTTTTTGTATTATAATTTACCACTGAAGAATTTTCAAAACTTTTGGCATTTCTTATGAATGATTACATTTTTCATGTGAACTGATTGGCTTATTTCCAGTTGATAATTGCTTAGCATTTTTTTAATTGAAGAGAACACAACTCAACTAAACAAATTACATTGATTGACTATTGAATTGCTTTCATAATAGAAAATTCTTCATTTATCTACAGAAGTCATCAAAACATTCTGGGCCTCAGTTTTCTCATCTAAGCAAGAAGGAAATTGACTTTTAAAAGACCTCATTCATAATAACGTTCTGTGGAGAAAAAATATCTTCTTGATGTTCCTCAGACCTTCCAAGCACACTGAGACATGGAGAATTAGACAGTAATGTAGACATCCATGAAATGTAGACAGTAATATTTTCTCATATGTCATATGGAAAATTTATTTAGGACTATATATACTTAACTTAGGACAGAGGTCCCAGTCTAGCAATCATACAATATTAGTTTTTGTTGCTGTTAATGTTAATAATAGTAGTAATCGAAGTGTTTGTTTCATCAATCTGGTCTCCACTTTCCTTAATAATGAAGTATTAATTATTTATTTAAAATAATTTTAGTGTTTCCCGAATAATCCAAGGTTTCTGCCAATTACATGTGTGTATTTTCCTCCAAGATTTTTTTATTTAAATTTTTGGAAAAGGATAAAATGATCTTTCAAGATTCTCTTTTCTAATAAAACCCATTATAATAATGAAAAGATGAGAAATAAAATCAACACAATAGGAAAATAATTATTATTACAGATATAAGAAATTATAATACCTTTTTCTTTCAAAAGGAAAACAAGCTTGGCTTTTTAAAAAATTTGGTCATCATAAAGTTCTAGGAAATATGTTATCCATTGTTACCACATTACCTTTATATTTTGGTTGACTTTAACACAAGATGAATTGTGGCATGAAGGCATTTTCACTTGTCCGAAAATTGGATCAAAGAAACTGTACTGCAAGACAGATTGTAGTAAAACAAAACAAAAATATGATGCTGGTTCATCTGTTTTAAATGATGCCTAGCATCATTGGTGTAAATCATCAAGTGAAGAAAAAAGATGATAAGAAGTAAAGTGATAGAAGTGCCTATTAGGCAGAGCAAAATGAATAGAGTGGTGACATGAAAAATTGCAAAAACTGGGAACTAACTGTTTAAATGTCATTCTGCCTTATCCATGGCCAGTGAACTAGAGGAATTCTAATGGTCCATTCAAACATTATGCTTCCTGAGTTTAAAGTGGAGAATACACAGCCAGCTCTACGAATTTTATATAATTCCCAATCTATCCTTGAGAATCAATCTGTCTGTTCAGAGACATTCAGAGAGGGGAGGAAGAAGATTGTAGAAAACAGGTATAGAGCAGAAGACTATTTAGTCATTTTTGATGTATAATATATTGAGGATATTGTGCTATAAAACTCAGGTTAGAAAAGATAGCTAGAAGCTAATATTTCTTCTTATTATGTCAGTCTACAATTAAGTGTTGTGGGCTACCTTCAATTTTTGAGTTATTACTATTAAACTGAGAGACAATTGGCCTATAACCTTGTGGGGGGGCGGTGCGGAGGCATATCAGAATCACCTAAAGAAATTTTTCCAGGCATAAACTCTCACTCACCAGACTCTAATATGTCTACCTTTCTGTATTAATGAGAATTGCTGTTTTGTGAGCTATGTTACTGGTGATGTATTGTATGACTTAAACATGTTACATCAACAACAACAGAAACCTGATAATTAATTTCTAAAAGACCTAATAATCCAATTCCTTTAATCATGATAAATTTTTTTTTAGGATATTATGATTTATGTTTAGTTATTTAACTTTATTTTATTGTTTGATTTATAAAATAAATTCCTTCTTATAGTTATTCATAAGCAAACACGATTTAACATTTTTCTAAATTTACTTCTATTGTTCAATCTGCTAGTTAACTCAAGCAACTCAGCTATGAAAATGCCAAAGACAGAGAGAAAGGCAAGAGTCTAAGGATTTAACGTAGGGACTCTGAAAACTCTGAGTAAATATAAGGGCCCTGAATGAGGAGATTTAGCCTTTTAAGAAGAAAGCTAAGCAACAACATAGTTTTGCTGTTGTCTCGCCTCCTCCCCCCCAAAATTTGGTTAGGGTATTACTACCTTTATTATTTAAAAGATGAAAGACCATCAATTGTATGCAAGAAAGAAGCCAAGTAAAATTTTGATATGGTGTTCCAACTTGGATGTGATGGAAGCAGATACCTTGTTAAGGTACGCTAACCACCCCAAGTTATCTTTGCACTTCCACATTCCTAGGGACAAATAAAGAATTAGAATCCAGGGCGCAGCAAGTGATATATGGGGGTTTTCCTGAGGGAAAGTCGGAGGAATGGACAAGACACATTTGTGATAGAAGCAACTTCCCACTTTTAGGTGAATTTCATCATTGCGATGGTTAGTTTTATGCTTTTGCTTGGCCAGATGTTATATTACCCAGTTATTTAATTAAATCCTAATCTAGGGATTGTTGTCAAGGTATTTTATGGATGTGATTAACATCTACCATCAGTTGACTTTAAAGGAAATTATCCATAACAAAATGTGACCAAAAATTAATTAATTAAGAATTCACACAAGAAACTGTAAAAAGAAAATAAATATTGACTTAAGGACAAAAGAAAGAATTTGGTACAGCAAATAACAAACATTAATAAATTAGAAAAAAGGCAAAAGTTAGAACTCATAGATAATTTCAAAAGGGGACGGATGTCTCTGAAAAAAATATAATAACAATAAAATACATTATTAGCAATCTAATCTATTTCAAAAATGTAAAAAGAGACAAATATACAAGTTTGAAAATAAAATTAACAAATACAAAGGACATTGAGTGAATTCAAAGAGAATGCATTATTCAATTCTATACTAAAAAAAGCCAAAGAAATAAACTTGTAAGAAATTTAATAAAACTCCTTGTTTGTCTACCTCTCCACCACAAAAATTTAAAATACCACAAAATAAAAAACTACTAGAAATAGAAACCTTCACAATGGATTTATATTAAACATTCAAGAAATGAATAAATCTAATTATATTTAAATTTCAGAGCATATAAAAATAAGAAAAAATTATATAAAGCTAGTATAAAACTAAATACCTCAAAACATGTAAACATATATTCTAGCATACAGTAAAGAAGACCAAAACAATTTAATTCATAAATACTTATAAAATTTCTAAATAACCTAATAGCAAATAGAATCTAGCAATAAATTAAAAGAATTTGAAAACAAAAACTATCCTAGATAGTTTAATGTCAAGAAGTCTGAATAATTAAGAGGAGAAACGTCACATATGCAGTCAATAGCTTATGCAATGCTAATGTCAATGGCTAAAAAAGTGCATCAAAATATCAATGCATAACTGGTTAAAAATAACAGATGGCTACTTTTATTAGAGCAGCAACAGAAAAAGATCCACACTATAGCTAATAGTGCTTAAAATTTCTATGCAAGTATAAGTCCATGCAATTGCAAGAAATATAAAAATGAGGTAAAAATGCTTTAGACCTAGAAAATAATCATTTTCTGGTTATCAGAGTCTATATATAAGAAAACTCCAAAAATCTAAATATTAGTTTTTTTATTATTTAAAGTTATTGAAACTAATAATATATTTTAAATCCAGTAAAGTGGGAGGTTATAAAATTATTATGAATTATGAATTAGTAAATAAGTAATAAGAGTAATAGCTAACACATAATGAGTGTTTGCTATGAGCTAATCACTGTTGCAAAATTTTTTAACATGCAGGAAATTTAGTCCTCAAAACAACCTTATAATTATCCTAATTATAAAGATGAGGAAATTTAAAATATCAAAATACTTAGTAATAAAAATAATTTAAAATGTTCAGAATTCACGTTTAAAAAGAAAGAAAGAAAGAGAAAGAAAGAAAGAAAGAAAGAAAGAAAGAAAGAAAGAAAAGTAAGAAAGAAAGAAAACAAACAACAAAAAGGGAAATAAAAAATCCTGATAGTCCTAGGGGTGAAAAAAATAATTAAATGCATGGGAAAACATACATTGTTCTTTAGAGAATAACTCAGTATTTTAATATTTTAAAATATTTTTCAATGTAATGTGATCTCCATAATATAGCCAGCTATTATTTTACAGACACAAATCAGTTGATTACAAATTCTGCATAAAAATTTAAACTCAAAAGCATAGCCAAGAAACTTTTGAAAAAAAAATGCAAGTGAATGTCTTTGTATTGAAGCAGTACTACCCTAGCCTACTGGCCATTGAAATATATTAAATCTTTGGCATTGAAATAACTCATTTCAATTTGGAATTGCTATATGAATTAAGAGAGGTAGATTAATAGTACAAAACACAAATACTAGAATCAGTGTGTCTATCTATAAAATTTAACACATCATAATTATACTATTTCAAATAAAAGTCTTGTGACAATTGATCAGGCATTTAGAAAAAAATAAAACTGGATTCCTATTTGTGTTACTAAATTAAATTCCATGTGGAAAAAAATAGGCTAGAAAAAAAATATGGCCCATCCTCAAAAGTAACCATCAATATCATCTTTTAAATAAACATGGAATAAAATCAAACTTTTTAAAAAAAGACATAAACAGCCAGAAGCAATAAAGGAGAAGATTGATGACAAATTTGACTCATAATTTAAAATTTTTCTACAGGGCAAATAATTTATAAGCCACATCAAAAGATAAACATGGAAAGCACAAATGATGGACAAAAGCCTAATTTCCTTATTATAAAAGAGTATAAATCAGTAAGAAAGTGACAAAAGTGACCAAAATGCAAGAGAAAAACAAGCACAGCATGAAGACGTTGTTCACTGTAATAAATAAAAACAAAGATAAATGGATATTAAGCTTATGAAAACATACTCAATCTTCTGCATAATTACATGCAAATTAAACAAATAATGAGATGCCATTTTTCACTTTCCACATAGGCACAAATCAAAAATGTGTAGTAATATCGTGTCAATGAGAGTAAAAAAAAACAAGCCACTTCATACATTGCCTAGGAAAGTGAAATTTGGTGAAAACTTTTGGAAAGTGATTCTGAAATTCGAAAATTCAAACACATAAACTCATCTGGAAATTACATTTCTAAGAATGTATTTTACAGACACCTCTATGTAAAGATGCATATGTAAACTACTGAATTGTCTATGATAATTAAAGATTAGAAAAAATAAATATTCAGCAATAGCAGATTGGTTTAATAATTAGGGGCATACATTAAAAGAATATGCAGTTATTAAAAAGAGGCAATAGATTTATATATACACTGAAAAATGATTCTCAGGATACTTTTATATGTATGACAATAGGTCATGCATGTAGGAAAAAGGCCATGCATTCCAATGTATGCCATACTTCTATAAGTATCTAAAAAGGTTTGTGGACACATACATACACACACATTCATACTACTTGTAAAAGCATTGTATATTTCTGAGAGGATGAATAATAAACAAATCGAGTGAGACCTAGAGAGATGATGGATGGAAGGGGGAATGAATATTGACCTTATGTAGTATCTATGCTTTCCCCATTCTACCAGGCATTTCATTACAATTTCAGTGGAAAATATAATAAAGAATAAGGAACAATTTTGAGCAGAAATTAAAGAATGGAAAACACTGCAATATAGGGACTAACCTCACTACCCTTTTTGGTTGTGAATAGTAAACTTTTCTCCATGGCTTTGATAAGAATCGTTTTAAATCTTTTGCTTTCCCATGGAAAGACTGTTTTAAAGCAAAGAGATCTTGGGCTTTGAAGAGCAGTATTCAAGTGTACAAATCACAGTTCTGTAGAAATTGTGGTATCTTAGAAAATAGTATGTAACTCTCATCCTCACTGCATCTTGTTTGGTTACCTAAAATAAGGGCTTAATTTTTTGAAAAAGGAAACGTATAATGAAATAAATTGTGTGAAATTCTCAGTACCCTATAAAATCCTGAACCAATTTTCCATGGTTCTTAGATATCAAATCTTCAACTCATATGAAAATCCCTTTGCTTTGTGTTCACATCTTTTTTTTTTTTTCCGTTTTTTTCTCCAACATAGTGTTAATAGTATAAACAATATAGTCTTGTTCCTTGGCTCAATCAACCTAGAAAAGACTTAATTCAACTACCCCAAATCTTTATCAGCAACTATAGTTTTAATTGTTTCTTTCTGTGGCCATAGGGAAAAAAATAACAAACAACAAAAACACAAGTCTAAATAGGCCAATGTTTGTAATTATAACTTCCTCATTTTTCATACTGAGAGTTGGGAAGACTTTTCTCCTCATGAAAACCTCCCTTCTTTATCATTTATCCTTTTAAATAGTAACTTGTTTTATTTTCCTTTGCTTAAAATGTCAAAGTTAAACCATTACTTTTAGATGCTTCTCCACTAATATTTTAGAAATTGGCTGAACAAATAAAGCTGAATTTTAACAAGAAGACATGATGTTGGAAAGGTAGCAAAAACATACCATGACAGAATTAATAGTATTAAGGAACCATAACTACCTTTTGAAACATAACTCGTTAGTGGTAGTTGCATACGTCTGTACAAACAAAATTGAAGTTGTAGCTTAACAGCTGTATGTGCAGAGAGGACTTATGAATTTTAAATATCAAAAAAATCTCTATGTGGTTTTATATTTTAATATAGGTACATGAAATGATGCTGTCCCTACAGATGACATTAAAAGATATTTTAGCAGGACCCACAGAGATGATTGAAGCTGAACTAGAATCACGATTGGCGCTTTCTGAGTATTCTCTAAAGCACACATATAGTAGATGGGAGTTTAGGGAAATGTTTCAGAGGGGACCTTAAAACACTGAAGGATTTTTTTTAACTTAAAACCTTTTTTTACATCTCATTGCAGACCAAGTAATGGTCTCCAAATGCTGTTCATACTTCACTCTTTAAAAGCTTCAGTTCCCCAACCCTAAATTCTTGCATTCAGGAGGCCAATTCTTGTTGCTAATTTGGATACAGATTGTTCTCAAATAACATTTTGAGAAGCATTATTCTAAATGGTTAATCTCATTATTTCTGCTTATCCATTTTGTTCATTGGATGTGCATGTGTGTGTGTGTTTCACAAATATTCATTGATATTCAAATATCAATGAATTCGAACGAATATTCAAATAATCAAAGCATTATGCTAGGATATAGAATAGCAAGCATTGATAGAGTCCCTCTCCTTAGGAAGCTTCTTTTTGTATAAAAAGTTGATCACATACAGGAAAAAGTATAAAACAGGGACCCAGCAGTAAGCACAGTAATACACAAGACCAGTAATAGAAGTATTTGGGAAGAGACCAGTAGCAGATAATGTCACCAGTAAAAAGAAGTTAAACTCGAACTGGCATTTAAGACCGTTTCAAACTATACCAGGTATAATTGAGAGCTTAGAGCCATTCCAGAAGGAACGATGTAGCCAAAGCCATAAGCAGAAAGAGACCCACCGCACTGTTTTGTGTCTGTGTTCTGTCTCTAGCTCTGGGTGGCTCCTGATCCAGCCTGCCTGGAGCAGTCTGGCAAGTTAGAGAGCTTGGCTGGTCCTTTGGAGTCCTCATCTCAGAGCTCCGCTGTACTGCAAAGTCATTTAGTGCCTCTCTGGGTCACTGCCTCTTTATTATTAACTTTGGGGAGTGTTTCTGAAGTTTTTCAGTTGCATCAGTCTACTTAATATTTGTGTTTGTAATGTTTTCAACACCAGGACCAGGGGCACGAATGTGATTTAAAAAACAGAACAAAATGAATTTGGGAAAATCAAGGTGAAAAAATACAATCTAATTCTAGTTTAGCTGTAGATGCTAACCTGATTCTTTTTAAATATAGCAGGGTGTCATGTGGCAGACCACTGTGCTATTGTGTATATGTGTTAACAAATTATAAGGCATATATTCTCAAATTTATTATTGAAATTGTTTTACATTCCCTATTTTATTTAGATTAGCGTTTGAATAGAATCTTTCTGATCTGTTCATTTTTTTTCTTCCGCATCTATGGGAATGTAGCAGTTATCCTTTCCTCATTGATTTCTTTTTCTGTGAACCTATTCAGAAATGTCAGTCAACTAACAAATAATGTTAGGCTTCGCCATCCGGTCCAGCTCACATTTTTAGCCTAGATGTTGGCGACACAGGCACCTTGCTCATTGCATGAATCACTGCCTTTAAATTTTCTTTTCATTGCATATACCATGTTCTAGGGAAACGTAATAATACATTTAAACACATTAACAAGAATATAAAGGTTGTTCCAGGGTTATCTTTTCCTTTACAGTGACCTGCACATGTCTTTTTTTATTCTGGATGCTCTCCACTTTTTGAATAGGGATAAGAAAATGCATTTTATAGTGGCCAAAGCAAGAGCTTTCCTACATAAGTTGGTTTAGAATTTTGAGCTAAGTTTTTGGAACTCTGCAAATTCAATTGTATTTATTCATACAGTATAATTTAAAGCTTATATTGGAAATGCAAAGGTTTGCTGAACATCAATAGCTGTAAAAAAAAATAAGCTAAATAGTACTAATTATGTTTTCTGTAAATTATGTGTAGGTTTAAAATTAAGTTAAAATAATCTGTCAAAATAATAATAGTAAATTATAAACCCTCACATTTAGAGAAAATACTATTTTATTAATCTAAAATATACCCATTTCTTCCAAGTTGAAAATTCTAATATTAACACTAACTTTTTTTCTTTGAGAATAAGAACGACTTTATGTAATTTACTCTTGTCTTCCATTGGTGCCCATATTTTAAATGCTGACATTCCTTTTCTGTATTATTTCACTGCATTTCCCATTATAGATTTCATTTTTAGATGTCTGCATATCTGGTTTGCAGGTAGATTGTATGGAGTCTCAATATTCAATTTTTATATAATAATAGCACCATTTATATATAATATCATTTTATTGGTGGACTTTTTTCTTTTCATTTTTGACAGACAGTGAAAATCAATTCTATTTCAGAGGTCCAGTCATTTCGAAGTCTATCTTTTTTATTCCTGTAAGAGCACATGCTTGCTTAATAATGCTTTAAATATTTTCAATTTTAGATATTTACTTTAAGTCAGATATTAGATGACAGTCTGTTGCTGTCACAATCTTTGACTCCAATTTTAAGCTCTTTGATTTTATACCTTTTTTAAAAAAATTAAACTATAAACCTTTTTTCTTTGCTTATTATTGCACTGATTTATCCCCATAGATGTGCTATAGCAGTTTACATCTTTTTTTTTCTATTTTTTATTTTGATTAATCATTAATCACCCAAACATCTAAACAAAGAGTGTTTTGTATACATCTGTATGCAGACTATAACCTGTCTTTGCTTATTGGGTGGATATATAGGGAAGAGAGAGTATACAAATTTAATTGAAGTAGCCCTGCTTTTTGGAAATATAGATTTTCTTTACTTACGGGTATTATTTCCTTTTTACCTATTTTATATTCTTTCTTTATATCGAATTAGTTTAAATGACTTAAAATTGAAACACCTCTTCTGATATTTAGAATTAAAAAAAAAGAGATATCATTTCTAATATTGTTTCCAACAGAAATACAGGTATGTCCAAATTTTTAAAAATCATATAATACATGCTACATACATGGTAAGAAGTATCTCATCAGTTATCTTTACATAGAAATCAAACTCCAGTATCAGGCATTCTAAGGAATAGCAAAATATTTCACATACCCTTCTCAAAGCCGATGAAAAATATGGAGACTATGCCCACTAAAGGTGATGGTAGACATTACTAGACGTAAAGTAGAAAAGTGAATCTACATTGATATTTTATAAAGAATATCTTTCGGAGAATAAGATTCTGGATGTCTTCATATTTAAGTTGAAGGAAACAGATTTTGCTGATTTAATTCAATATCTACCCTTTCAAACTGTCTAAAACCAAATGGTAACCCCACACTCTGGCATTTTTATTCTCCAGTGACAAAATATATAAACTAACCAGAAACAGAATTCTCATTATTTTCCTCCTTCTAGTTTATCAAAGTAGTCAACAGAGATCGGTGTAACAACAGTCAGTATAAAAACCTTTGTATGATAGTTTATAATTTATAAAGCATTGTCATATATCATCTTTTAGTTCCTCAGAAAAGCTCTGTAAGATAATTGGGTTAGGGGGTAAGAATTATCTTCTCACTTCGAAGATAAGAAAATTGAATTATAAATTACATGACTAAGTTTATAGATTAATGACGAGTAGCGTCAGAATTCACTTTAAGCCTTCTGAGACTATTACAACACCTTGATTTATCTTAAAAAAATGAGATTTCTGGAAACCTCTAGATTAAGCAGTTTGAGAACATAGACTCCTGGCTTTGCATGAGCTTCGGGAAGATTAATCAATTATTCTCTTACCAAGACCTTGCTGTGGGAAATAGTCTGTCTCATGGGTTAACACCGAGTACTTATGCGAAAAAGAGACATCTCCTTTTACTTTATATAATAAATCAGATGCCTCTGAGGGTTGAAAAATTAGAATTATATTGTACTCCCAATACGTCAAGGCCCTATCTAGGGAGGAGGGAGGACATCTGTTCCTGAAGTGTTTAACTATTCCTCAACAGGTACACGTTTGTCATTAAAATTGCCAGTGAGGAAAAAGGAATTACTTGTTTTTATTAGCATACCTTGTGTGTCCTAAGCCAACAGGCATTTTTGTTTTTATGGCGGTGCCTGTGCTGGTGGTGGTTAAATGCTACTGATGAGTGAATGGATGACCAGAGGGAGAACTTTTCTTGAGAGGGCAAAATAATGTTGTAGTGAGAAAACACAGCCTTAAATTTTGTGACTATTCCATGAAGGTTAGTTGGTCTCTTACCCCTTTTTTCTAGGTTTTATTTTTTAACTCTTTGCCATTCTTTAAATGAGGATTTAGTTTATTTACATTTAATGCTAGAGAGGCAGCAACCAAAGCTCAGCAAACTGCTAGAGGAAGCGAGGCATGATCTTTTTGGGCTCACATAAATAGACAGGTGGTTTTAACTCAGGCCATCGCTGCTGTGACTTTACTGACCACTTCCAACAAGCCTCTGGAGGACAGAATTTGCATTAGTCCTTCAAAAATTTACTTGTAAGGAGCAACTGCTTGTATTCAAAATAGCATGTCCTATCAATTGGATTTTACCCAAAGGATTCCTCTATTATGGAAAGAGTGAAATTCCTCTTAAAGTTAGGTTATAGGTTCTGAGCTGTATTTACATAAATAGGACTTGTTCTAAGAAAGAGCCAACAGCCTTCGGATATAGTCATCTTAATATTTTCTGAATTCTCTTTGTTGACTTAGAAGTCACATTCTATCCAATTTAAGAAGCGTGCAAAACATGACCCACAGACCTTAGTTTTGGGAAAGAAAAACCCGAGAGAAAAAGAGCCCGCGGGGTGACTGCTCAGTAATCTTGTCATGCGCCTTCTGCCACTCGCTCATTAGAGCACTGGGTGTTTAAAACTGAACACGTAGATCGCTGCTCACTGGTAAATCCCGGTTGGTGTGCAAGAATCACTGTGGTCTCTGACCCAAGGGGTTTAAATGATGAAAATGCCAGTGAGCAGAACTGTTTTAGGTAACGTGGAGGTTTGTGGGTGCAGCCACATGCTCGTGATCTGTCCCCTTTTCATTTTATGTTTTCAGAGCCTTGGAAATAATTTCTGTGAGCATTTGTCAAGACGGCAATGTTCTCTAGAGAAGATGTGGTGACCTATGAAATTAAAAATGGCTGTAATGTCTCCTACAATATTTAAGGCAAATTCGTGTTTAGAATACTGATTATAAATGATTTTGTGCTATTTTTTATCTCTGAAAGTTACTTATAGTACTAGATAATGTCATATGATGGGCAATTTGCCTGTATAAGCTGTTATTTTTTTTCCTTCGTTTCCCGTAACTCTGGGTTTGTTTATAAATGGTAAATTAAAACGGGATTTACATCATTGAAGGGCTCCTCCAACTTTCTGGTGATTAAGTGGTTCTATCTCAATGATCTTTTTATTTCTTCCTTCTTAGCTAAGGAAAAAATAATTAATGACATTAATTACATGAAATTATACATAAATACATATATATCAAATATATACATTATAAATAGGTAATCTAGATCTGATATAAACATTTGTATTGCTAACCTTCAACTAAACCCAAATATGTCAATTGTTCACTGGTATGGACAGAACCAAAGATGATATTCAAATATTTAATAATTAATACAGTAGAACAATCATAATGGTTATCTGTAAACAATAAGCAGTATGACTTTTTCGGTGTGTAGTAGCTGACTACCAACTTGACACAAGAAAGAATTAAATTTAAGGAATTTGTAGATAATTATCACAAAAATTAATGATATATATGTAATCTCACTAAAACATATATTAACATTAGATTAAGTATAAAGAGTGAAACATTAATGATTCCGACTTATGCCTAGTCAACCACAGGGGATAAAAGCAACGTTTGTGGCAAATGAGGATTCGACCAGAACTTAAGAACCTAAGTTCTAGTAGCTTCTTTGTCACTATTTGCTGCAGGAATATCAATATGTAATTTATCCAGTATGCATTTGGGTATCTTATTGAAATTCAAATAGTACAGGTATAAATGTGGTAGCATCTTAAATATGAATCTCTCTTGTTCGCCACTTGAAAAACCTGCATAAGAGCTTTTTTAAAAAAAAAAAAAAAAAAGGCAAACTACCGTTCCACTGAATCAATAAGATAATGTATAAATATCAACGTAAGGCAAAGAGCTTGTTAATAATCAAAGTCACGCTGGAAGCTATGGTGCCAGAGTATGTTGTACAGGAAAAAACAAGGTTTTTACAGTGGAACTCTGAGAGGCTGAGCAGCAGTAGATCTCAAAACAAGCTCACAAAAAATATGTTCTTAAAGATCAGTTATCCATCGTGAACTGCAAGTGTTGGAAGCCTCAGATGTCACAAAACAGATGGGGCAATGCCCACATCCAGGGAAGGTAACAAGTGAGGGCATGTGAAGTATGTTTCTGATAGGTTTCCAGTGAGAGAGCTTGAGTAGCAGTGCTGGGGTAACAAATCTCAGGAGTTCTAGCAAAACTTCATGTCTTAAGTGCACATTATTTACTTTGGATTCCAGCAAAGTTGGTTACAGTAGTCAGTGGGAAGCTAGCATGCACAAGGTAGAGACAGAAGCCTTCCTGAACCGAGCTATGTTCAAAGAGACACAATGAACACTTTCAGAGATATGGTATTTTAATAAAACATTTGATCATCCAGACAACCGAAGAGGTAGACTGTGAGTTAGGAAACCTGAAGGGCAAACTTGGATGTCATCACCACCGCGCCCCCCCCAGGCAAAATAACAATAAAAATAAACCAAATAGTACACAAAAGCCCAAATCTTTCAACCACATTTAATTAAAAGGGATCTAGCACAATATTGTAATGGAATTTCTAAAAAAGAGCAATAATACAAATAGAAGGAAAACGCCAGTAAATATGTTGTTGCATATTAGAAGAAATTTTTTACAAAGAATTCCATGTGAAAGAAGACTAGAGAACTGAAATACAAGAATTCAAGGAGTGAATGTCCTGAAAATAAGAGACAGTAAGTATGTGAACTGGAAAAATTGTGAACTAGCAAAGTTCAGGAAAGAAAAGACAAATAAAACAATCTTGGAACTTAAGATGCAACTGGTGAAGCACAGAGAGGCAACGATGTAGAACACAATAAGGAATATGAAGAACAGAAACGAGGAATGAATCCTTCCCCAAAAAAACACACAAATAACGAGCTAAGCAAGAAGTTGGAAATTACAGATTTAGAAGATAGAAGAGAAAGTTTCATACCTATGTAACAGAACAGATGTTTCAAAATATATTAATAACAGGGAGCCTGGAATCTACATATTGAAAGCTATACTGTGTACCAGAGAAAATGAAATACTATGATTAATAATAAGAGATAGTCTTGTAAAGTTATTGGAATTTTAAAATAAATATTTGGCAATAAGACAAAAGATCAGCTCACTTGTAAAAAACAAACAAACAAAAAAACACCATTCTTCATGCTACTCTCTACCCAATTATTCAATTCCAGAAAACACTGGACTTAAAATATTCTTGAGAAGATAAAGTTTAGGTCAAGTATTTTATATTCAACCAAAATCTTTCAATTATAAAAGCTATAGACAAATAGTTTTCCCCAAGAATCTCTTGAGGAATCTAATAGAAAATGAGTACAGCTTGCCAGGAGTTGGAGGTTGGAAATTTAGCCAAAGCTACAATAACAAACATCGACTTTGTTGAACAATAAGACTAATTTCCAAAGGAAAATGTAGAGAAGAGTGGCAAAATATAGTATAAATAGGAACAACAAAGAATGCTAAAAGATGAGGGAGAAAGTTGAGAACTTACAGACTGCCTTATGTGTTACAGCCAGGAGTCAAACATTATGACATAAATGTGAGAATCTATTAGTAGAAGAAGTATATTTAATTGTACAAAATTGAACACTAAGAAAGAATAGTATACCATAGACTCACTCTGTCAATAGAAGAGAAAGATGGGAGAAGAGAGAAAAGGCCATAATAAACATTATTTTTCGTAGGATAAAACTTTATACAGTATATATATATACACATATACTCTATATAGAAATACAAAACTGAGCTTATTTTATGAAGGCATGATAGAAAGATAATCTCTGGAAAGTTAACTGAAACTTTATAAACATTAGAAAAAGGGAGAAAACAGACAGTAGAGAAAATACATTTAAAAAAGAAAAGAAAAACCCTGCAAAGATGGATAAACATATAATATGCTAAAATTAAGTTTAAATATAACCTTCATATCAAGAAATGTAAATGATTATAACTGATCTATGGAAGGAAAGAAAAGATTTTAGATTTTACTGTGAAGCAAAATCCAAAGCTATAAAATATAAAAGTGATTCGCCTATTTAAAACTTGAAAAGAAATAGTCAAGCAAAGTTTGTCGCAAATACATGCTTTCAACTAAAAGGCAGTAAAAGTGACAAACAAAAGCAATTTATAACATATAATGAAGATAATTATTAAAATCTATATATCAAATAGCTTGGCAAAAAACTCGCTCAAACAAGAAATACAGGAGATGGAGAAAAAATTTAAAAAATAAATATATGAAGCTTTAATAAATCTAATTTCAAAGTAAAATGGGACAAAATAAACCAAAATTTATAAATCCTTAATAATATAATCTATAAAGATATATGATTAATTTACATTAACTTCAGTATCCTATAAATCAGGAATGCACCTAAGAGAGATCGAAGGTATATTTTTCTTTGTGTTCAACCAGATTTTTCACATACTGTATTCATCACATTCTGTTCTAATGTTTCCCTTCAATCTCATACTTATTTAAATATTAAAAATAGCTCTGCAGTTGAAAGGACTGTGAAAGAAAGCTGCCTTTGATTTTTTTTTTTTTTTGCAGCTTAAGGAAAGAAAAAATAAATAAACATCTTAATTACATGATATTTTTCATCTTTAACTTGACTTTCAATAGTTAAAACTCCTATTTATAATAATATGAAAGACTTCTTTAAGATTAATGATATTAGAGGGAAAAGTATTAAGGGAATTTTCTCTTAGATTTTTCTTTGCCTTCCAATGTTGCTTACTGTCCACTCAGTTCAAATTGCCCTCCCTCGCACGCTAGTCTGGACGGTTCCACAGCGTTCATTCCGTTTCAGAGGAAGGGAACACGAAAGCCCATTTGGAGCTTTTATCTGCAACCCCTCCGCCCGCTCCCTTCACCCTGTGTTGCTTTGATATGCAGTCAATTGGACAGTCACTTAATGTGAAAATACCCTGCTGATAAAACATAATTTAATCTTATTTTGACTTTGTTGACATGAATATTATGAAGTCTTTAGACCAAGATTTCTGACAGCCACTTCCCCACCGATTGCACAGTGACTCACATTGTAAAGATGAACCCCAAGCGAGCTCCCATAACTGCGCCTTTCAGCCGACGGCTTGGGGAACTGCAAACCCACTTCCCCTTGGCTTGTACTGCTCTCTTGAGGAGCTCAGCAGGTTCCCAGACATTTGCTCAGGCCTAAACTGTCATGACAGAGGCAATTAATGTGGTAATGAGAGTTTGGCATCCAAAATGTCATTTCCTGCAGGGCTTGTCACATATTTCAGAGAACATAAGGAGCAAACAAAATTCTGCTTTGTCCTTTCTATCCCCAAATAGTTGGACCTTGAAAATCTCACACACAAGAGGCATACCAGGGAAACAGACCGATGAAATAGGGGCAGAGGAGAGCAGTTGGAATTTTCAGCTCCAAAGGCTGGCTGATGAAAGTTGTGGTGATACTGAGGAAAGCGGTAAAAAAACAATATTAAATATAATTTTTTCCTATACTGTCAAATTTCACTCTAACGAGCTAGCATTTCGTTCAAGCAGATGAACTCCAAGTTTCAACATATGTAATCACCTTGATGGTAACATCCATGTAGTGTCTGTGGTTAATCAGGGGCTTAATCTACGCCTGGCATATCAAGGATATCATCTACAGTTTATCCTCGGAAGGACTTGCTTCTATTATCTTTAGTTTAAAGAAGACTGACATTCAGAGAGGTTGCGTAGTGTGTCCAAAGTCCCCCTGCCAGTGGGGGTGAGAGATTATTCTCACCAGGACCTTCATACTTCAAAGTACATTCTCTTTAGCAGCACTGTCTGTGCGCTAGACCATTGTCCCTACATATCCCTGCACCTCGATAGTCTGTGTTTCAGCGATGCAAGGGGGCAGGTACCCCATACGATTTCACTTGTTTGTTTTTTTAGGTTAGATCATTTTGTGTCTTCCTAACTTTCAAATCAAATACGTTAAATAAAAGTGCTGTTATGGATATGAGGGTAGTGTCACTGCCGTACATGAATTCATTACATGCTCTCGGAGAAAGCGTTGGATAGTAAAAGGAATTAACTTGTAAAACCACTATTAATTTATGTTGACACAGAGTAAAACTGAAAATAAACAGGTATGTGCAGCTGATCAGTTATACCGGGAAAAACTGCTGAGTGGATCTTCTTAATGGGAACATTCTGAAGTGGTGTATGACAGATGACTGTATTGTCCACTGTTATTACCTCTTCTTCAGCAGGAGTTATTAAAAGAGCCTCTGAGCCTACTTGCTTAAATCATCAATAATATTCATGTAAACACCCACCACAGTATAACCAAATACATCACTACAGAGAAGCATGACAACTAACTCTGCATGCAGTGCTTTAAAACTCGTCATTAATATAACTTGCATAATAATATAAGAACCAAAATATACCATTACACTAGGCTTGGAGGCTTAAAACTGTGTGTAGGTGTATGGTGGTAATGGTTTCATGTCATTTTAATGACTTATGCTCTGATAAAGATTAAGAAAGATCAGTTATTGCACTCAATCAATTCTTAAATATTTTTAATTTTACTTTTTCGAGATATCTTACCTTCGGATTATTCAGATGTTAATGGAAGTTTGTAAATTTAGTAATAAAGAATTATTCAGTCAATTTTAGACATATTTAAAGAATTGGAGATGAATCTTTATGAAAAATATACACATAAATATGCGTATTAACTATTTTATGTCTTCTACCTATTCTGATTTTTAAGGATTACTGCATTTACTCTTTGATTTGAAATGTCTGCACCTTAACTCACTGATAATTAAAGATAGAGTATTAGGTTTTGGTTATTAAAACATGAGTTTTAAAAAAGTAGATTGACTCCTGGTATGAATGAGGTATTGTAAGCTAAGAATTTTTTCAATATATAAACTCAGTTTGTGCTACTCAGCATGTGTGATACTTAGGGCAAGTCTCTAAATCACTTAGTGGTTCGATTTCACATTTAAAGATTGGACTATTAGGGATTATATTTCAAATGTACTTTTTCCTAGAATGCCTTATACATGATATGCATGATTATCTTTGAATCCTGGAGGAGGAAAGAACATCATGACTCGGTAAATTGGGAAATGAGACATACTCAGTGGATGTGACTAATCACAAGACTAGTTAATGAAACATTTCCTGCATATCATATCCCTCTAACAAAATACATCTGCCGGCTTTCAATCCGAATTTCTTTTCAGTAAATTATTTTTATTAATGGAAGTAAAAACCCCAAAAGCAGGAAATGTCCCTCATCTTATTAATTTGGCCCTTTTACTGTATCCACTATTCCAAGAGAAAAGATAAGAATATAGGTACTTGACTCATGATTTTTACCACTTCTAGAAGGATACCATGTAAACCTCATATCCATCTCTCTTTCACATCAAAGGAGACAAAAAAATAACTATTTTTAGAGGGGTCAGGGTTAGAATAAGACTACCACTTTCTACAGTCACATGGAAGAAATGCCTAAAATTCTTTTTTATTCTTGGATACTCTACCCTAAACAACCACTTATTAAACATTTTTAAACTAAACTAAACGCTCTGCAAATTCAGGGTGAATATATTGTTTCATCTTTCACACACACACACACTGGCATATCTTACTGTCACAAACTTCATTTTTTGCAAGTGTTGCTTTCCTCTCCAAAATTATCGTAAACTCAAAGATCTTATTTATTCTAACAGAAGTGCATCTTGCATCCAATGTCCAAATGTCTCCCTCGTCATTTTTACCACTTTGATCAAAACCACATCATTTTTCTCTTGAAACAGCATTCTAAATTATTTTCCTAAAGTCCCTTTTGTTCCTTTGGCACGAAGCACCCAGAGAGATAGTTATAAAATCTAAATTAGATCAAATGTTTCCCCTGCTTAAAACTTTCTATGACTTTCGATTGCACATGCAAGAAATGTCAAACTCTTTGGGAGGAGCGCAAGACTCTTCATTATGTGACCCTTGCCCACCTCCCTCTACTTTCTCACGTAGCACTCTCCTCCGTTGCTAGAGCACGAGGCAACAACACGAACCTTCTTTCTCTTCCGCCAGTGCCCCAGTACTATCCATGCCTTTAGAACTTTAGAACTTAGTATTATTCCTTTTAGAACCCTCTGCCCCCAAATGGTAGGAGTGGCTGCTTTATATCATTTGATATAATGTACACATCTTCCATCCTCACCATACCAATCAGGTTTTCACTATGTCAGCTAATTTTATTATTACTATGACAGTTATCATCAAAGTAAATTATTTTTCCTCTCCTTTATTTATTCCCTTATTAGCTCTGTTCCTTCTCTATTCAAGCACTCACAGTGCTTGAATATACATTCCGGAGAGTCAGTTTTCATGGGAAAGTATCTGGCACATGGTATACGCATGATAAATGTTTGATGAATGAATCTCTAATGAATTTATAAATGAATGGTGGGCATAAAGTGCCTGATAAAAATCTGTCTCCTTCACTCTTGATGTGGCTTTATGCTGTAACTTAGTTTGACAATGGAAGACCAGAAAGATTAGATAAGGACTCCTGATTAAGGCAAATGACAAGAAAAGACCATTAAGTCCTCAAAAAAGATCAAACTGGGGGAGCATATCTGGGCTGCTGATGCTATGGGAGGAATAGTCTCCTCACAAGTCATGGAAGATGCTGGAAGCTCATCTAGGTCTGGGCTATGTCACTGACTTGGTTGGATTTTAGTTGTGAGAGCATGCATTAACCGAAGTTTTTGTTTGTTTGTTTGTTTGTTTGTTTGTTTTTACCTGACTGAATAGAAATTTGTCACAAAGTTCTGCTTTGACAGGCTCTTTTAGGCATCATATTGTTTCATCTTATTCATTCTTCAAGCACTCACAGTGCTTGAGTATGCATGTTATTTTAAAGGAAGCATTTAACCTTTCAAACAATTTTTTTTTTTTTTGCATCTTCTGAAGCCCTCTCCTCACTTCTTGTATCTCAAGGAAAACAACCCCCATCATGTGACTTTCTAGCTAACCTTCTCTCTCTCTTTTTTTTTAATATAAATATTGTTCTCAGCTGCCAGAAACAACAAACAACAGTTAATAATAATAGCAGTAAGAATTATAAACATTTATAGGCTGTTTAATATGCACTTGACACTATACTAAACACTTGAGCATTATGAAGTGATATTATTGTAAATGATATAAATAAACAAACTCTTTGCACATCAACCAAAGTGATGTTTTCATTGGAAATCTTACTGTGTGGTTTCTATAATTTAAAATCTTATATAAAGTTTTCGTTGTTCTTGGAATAAAGAAAAAACCTCCCATCAAGCAGCTCCAAAGGCCCCACAAAACCATCTCTCTCCAGCCTTGTCTCGTATCATGGCCCTCCTCAGTCCCTGTGCTTTATATCTAGCATATTTAGCATGTTCTTCATATTTAGCATGTTTCCTCACGACCAAAGAAACTGCCTCTTTCCTTAGAATCTTTTTTTCTTGTTCTCCTAACTTTACCAATTTGTGTTTGATTATTCGATTAGCATCTGTTCCTCTTTATTTCTTCCTCTTCATTATGGAAGAGTAAACATAGTCAATAAATTTTTGTGATACTTGAGAGTTTGGAGATCTACATGATGTAAGGTCATGTCAATCTGTTTCATTAGTAGCCTCCTTCCCAATGAACCTTCTTTTTAGCTAGTCATGACCTTGTGTAGCCACTCCTCTAGATCTGAAATCAAGAAATTGTATTAGAAGTAATGCTCTCAAGTTCTGAGCCTAAAGTGTAAGAATACCTGTCACCTTTTCCTTTTGTCCTTTTTGTCCATGGTGGAAGTGTCCACTGTGTAAGAATCCTAGTATCCTGAGACTATCACTGTAAATCAAATTTAGCCCCATGGAGAGGTTGTATGGAGAAAACCAAGATTCCTGCCTGTAAAGCCTCAGCAGAATTCCTGTCTGTCTGCCAGCACAAACTGGCCCGATGCTTGAATGAGGCCATTTCGGAAGTAGATCTTCCTGCTTTATCTGAACTCCCTTTGCTGATGTCACACAGAGCACAGAAAAACCGTCTCTGCAAAGTGATGTTCAAATTAGAGAAACCATGAGCAAATAAGTGTCTATTGTTGCTCTAAGATACTAAATCATGAACTGGTTTGTTACATAATAACAGATAAAATAAAGGGTAAGCATTACCAGTTGAAAGTCCAAAAGGCATAGCCTAAAACTGAAGTGGACAGAGGAGAAGTCAGAAAAGCCATTTGGCTAACACGAAGAGTCATTGTTTAGAAGTTTGTTTTGGAAGAGAAAGGGATTTCGAAAACATCTGCAAGACTGGCGAGAGAGAATTAAAAGAGTGAAAGCAGATTTTAAAACTAGTTTGATAACATCAACAATATATAATCTTTTGAGCAATTTTCTGAAGAAAATGCAGTAAAGGTTAAAATATTTTAACGGCATTATTAAAAATGATTTCAAGCCAAGAGTAGACAATGAAGAAATAGCTATAGTTTACTCTTAATAGAAATATCTATAGTGATGTTTTATTTCTAAAAATGCGATAAGAAAAGGATAGACACAGGGTTATAGAATCAGCACTTAATGCTGTTTATGCACACATTTTATAGTGTTTTTAAAATTAATTTATTCAAATTGGATAAATTATATTCTGAAAATATTGGTTTAAATTGGACTAGTGAAATTAAATCATTATGAAGAGCTATGGATTTCAGATCATAAACTCAACAGTGTACAAAACATAACTATTTTCTGCATCCAAAATTAACTCATGAGCCTCCTTTCACTGAGATGGGAGAATTTGAACACTTTCAGGTCAGAGTCCACCCTACCTCTCATCCTGAGTTATGTCAGGGTTCCTTGGAAGATTACATAGTGGCACTTTGTGGGAATTGCTGGCACTTGGCCCCTGTGATCTTCCATCCTACATCTGCTAATCTTTTATGTTTTGCACTGGACTTTGGGCTTCATTCTATAGAGATGGGTGCTAAGTAATCCTCCTGTTCATGAATGTCTTCCTCTTGTCTCCCAGTACTCTATAACACAGATGGCTTCGCTTAGGAATAATGCAGAATATTTTGCTGTGCCCTATGATAATATTCTGAAGCACATGCCAACTTTTAAGGTTGTTTTAAGTCTTTGACCAGAAACATTATGCAGGCATTTTTTGTTGTTGTTGTTCTGCACTTGCATCATTCTTTGTGAAAACCATGAGGGATCATCAGCTTTCTAGGGGCTCCCTTGAAGTCAAGTTATGCAGGTTTTTTCTGCTATGTCTTCTCCAAACCAATCTGAACTTTCTAGCACTTACTATGTTAAATGCTAGACCCACTCTGTCTGGACCCAGCATGGGGAAGGTGCAAACCTCTTTAGGAAGACTAAGCAACTCAAATGTCTTCTCTTTCTTTTCTCTGATTCTCTATTCCTTATTCTTTGCCCAGTCAAGAAAATTTTATCCAGCCTTGCTGTGGTAACCAAGTATTTCATATGTTTTTGCAAGTTTTTAATTTATAACATATACTTTATGTGCTAAATTCTTTAGAGTTTATATTTTTGAAACTCAGAATCTCAGATCTCTACAACACAAAAGCTTTAGATGAATGGGAGTAAGGGCAAACACTATAAAGGTTATCCTGAAGACCATAGTTTTCAATTTTTAGCTTGTTATTATCCTTCTGTAATGCTTTATGTACTTTTTCCTCCACTTAAGATAGGGTTTAAGTGCTTTAGTGATCTTCTTCTTACTAAAATTTGCTCTGTAAAGGATCTGAGCTATAAATCACTGAAAACATTTTTATTCATAAAGATGGATATTGATGCTTAAAAGAAGACTCTCAGTACTAGAATATAAAGAATCAGGAGAGCAGAAAGCTACCTTCTCTGGAGTCGCATAGAACTATCTTCAAATCCAGATTCTACCATTTCATTAGCTTTGTAACTTCGAGCACATCAAATAAACTCTTGGAGCTCATTGTCTTAACTGGGGCGGGGGGGGGGTTGGGGAAGAATCATATCACCCTCTTCTTAGCTCTGCTGAAGGGATAACCATAAAATACACTTGAGACATTTATCATACAGACGTGAGCATAGTAGCCTCCCAGTGCCTATTATTCACCGAGAGAGAAGAGTGAAGGCAGCTCGTGAAGAGTTTTCATTTACAAGACATGCATGTTGCCTCCACAGAGCTCAGCAAGGCAGAAGTGAGGGGAATTAGTCTCCAGTGTATCACGCTGGAATGCAGCCACTTACGGCTAGAATCATTGCATGTCCCTCTTTTTTCTTCCCTTCTGGGAGACAAGAAAACAACGTTTTCAATTAAAGCACACCAGGAATGTTATAAACCAAATGTAATCACCAAAGTTGAAACTATATCAGAAATCCCTGCCTCCCAACCAAAAAAACAAAAGAGAGAGAGAGAAAAATGCAAAATTCTATTATAAAGGAACTCTAAAGGAAACATTGGTTTAATTTATTTCACATCAATTAAAAAACAATGTTTATCTATTGTGTATCATGTAGCTTGATAATGTATAAATAATGAAATAAACAAAGTTCAAAGACCTTGCTGTCTTTTGGGAAAATAATATATATTCAAAAAACAAATAATAATGATATTGATATGTAGCTTCATGGACTACTTATTATGTACCAAAACTATTTTTGTACCATTTTGCTTGTTTTATTTAAACTTCAAAAAATGACTGCGAAATGGTAAGATTTTATTTTTTTCATTTTATGTGTAAAGAAACTGAGGCACCAAGTGCTTAAGTCACTAGTTCAGGTTCATACACCTAGGAAGTGGCAAAACCGAGATTTGAACTAAGACATTCTAGTCTCAGGCCATCCCCTCTTCACCACTGTACTGTGCTGCTAATTTCATGACTGATCTAAACAAAGCTAAAACCAAATATATAATACATATATTTATAACATGTAATATAAAGAAGAAAACATTCCCACTCAGATGAGAATTCCAAGAAGAGAATTCGAATATATTTCCATTGGAGGAAATCTTTGAAAGATGCCTTTGAAGACAGCTTAAAAATCTCAGTGAGGGTAATTTAGGTAGGGGAAAGAATAGGTGAGAAGGTACAGAAGAGGGAAAATGGGGCATGTCAGGAGAGAAATGAAGTTATACTGTAGGAAGTGTCTGAGTTGAACAGAAGTCATAGAAGGAGAAGATTTTGCAGATAGAAATGGGAACCGGAAATGATCTGTGTCTGGAGATCTGTTTTCTGTAACTAATGGGTGGTGGGCTGCAGAATAACACATAGCATATGTCAAATGCAGAGTGAAGATAGTTGCCTAAATTTTTACCTCTTTAGTCCATAATAATAGCACATTTTTTTTAAGTAGCAGAACTACGTTACATGAAATATCTTATAAAAATATTATGAAACTATAAAGACAGAAATACCCTATTCGAAAGAGAAAGTGGGGGAATAAATCTGTCCATTTCACCAATCTTCCTCTTTCTGTCCTTTCTCTGAATATGAGGTCTTTGTGGAACATATCTGAAAAATATAATAGTTAACCTGTGACCAGGATGTCAGCAAGAAGTACCTAAAAATATAATAGCTTTACTCAATTTGTCCCTTTTTAATCTGTTTTTCTCTCTTTCCTTGTATTGCGTGTGTTTACATATAATTTTTTTTTTCCTTTTAATTTTCTGCTCTTAAACTGATCATCGTGGGCTGTGGTCACTTAATTGCAATCATAAGCAAAAACTATTTGGGAAAGTTCCTGACCCGTTGGCTCCTTGGTGTTGGCTATCGATGCACCATGTTAAATGCTACTAGTATTAAATTTAAAAAGATATTTTCCTTTAATCTGCTCAATTCTTCCAGGGTAAAGGTGCCATTTCAGCATAAACATTTACTGACTTACAGAACGTGGAGCCAATGATGTCAGTCAAGCCTAAAAGTTCTGACTCCTCCTCGATCAGATTTGTATAGATAGGATGGGCTTGTCAGATTGAATTAGAGCTTCAGGAACTGATTTTTTTTGGCCACTCCATGTAAAATGGTCTTAATAACATTTATTTATACATTAAGCTTACATTTGATGGAGGCTAACCTTGGGTATGAATTATTTGTTCAAGACACCAAAGCATGGTGATCTATTTTAGGTGTGCCCTGACCTCCAGAATCTCATCTTGGAAACCTTATCTATGTTAGATACACACTGGGGGGAAAAAACCAGATCAAAGCACTTCAAAATCAGTCAGTATTGCTAACTGCAGCAGTTTTAAAGATCTGGGTAGATGGTACATGCTTAATACAGCAGCTGCAAATTCATATTCATTTTGAAGATGACCACAGTAAATGACATGGACAGGCTTCCCTCATTTGTTTTATTTTTCTGAGATGCATAAAGATATGCCTAAATACTGACTTATCTAAGAGTGATACTGTATAAAATACCCACAATGTCTAAATACTTCATGATGACTAAAATTCTACATAATCCTGAAACGCTGTTGATATTAAGTACTTTATGTAGAATCATTCAAAATTACTATAAATATTTAGACATCCAAGAGTTATAAAGTCAATAAATCGGCTTTTCACACTTTTCAATCAGAAAATAATTTTCCAACCTCTGTATTCTGTAAAAGAATCCATTTTAAAGAATTATAATAGTCTTTGAACCAAGATGAGTGGGTAATTAGAACATTCACATTTTCTAAGACAGAAAAGAACTAGTTCTGCACAAGGAAATTACATAATCATGTTATCTTTGAGAAGGATAACAGGTTGTTTTTAAATGGATTGTTGTCATTCCAAATTGCTCTTGGGACTGATTCAAATAAGAGCTTCCTGGTGTTATAAAATCTTAGTGTAGGACAGAAAGGATCCTCGTAATTGCTTCAAAAAAATCATTGGTCAGTTAAAACATATATGCTTTTCCCATTAATAAAATAAAAATTTCAATGTACCTCATGAGTATTCATGTTAATAACTTTTTCTCTTTTTCCTTTTTGTCTTGAATCTATTTACATTGAATAAAATAAGAGAATAAGGCTCTCTTAATTCCACATCATCCCGTTGAACTACAAAATAGGGTCACCATAACTATCGTTTAAAAATTGATTTATTTATTTTTATTCGATTACTAAGAAATTAGCTAAATACTATATGTTAGGAATGAAAACAAGCACTGGATTTATTAATGCATTCCACCAAGAGATCATATCCACATAAGAGATCATATCAAATATCTATGAGTCAATAGTTTACTGTGACAATTGAAATTTTGGGATCAACTCACCTGTGTGCCATGCCATTTAGCAGAATGAGTCTATGAACATATTAAGGTACTGATAGGTGGTCCTTTTCTTCAACTGGTAAACATAAATTATATATTATGCATGGAATTGACTTGAATAAAGATGCCAGTAGCCTCTTCCAGAGTAATTTACATAAAAAAATGTACTTAAAAAAATAAAAGCAGATGTGGCCCACTGGGCCTGTCACATATTGCTCTTTCCTTCTTGGCTTCATTACCAGAATTTTATACTGGTATTTCCTGCCCGTTTTTCAAAGTTCTCTAAAATAGTTTCATATGGTGTTCCCAGAAAAGCTTTAATAAAGTCTATATTTATTTTGCACAAACAAGTATGGATTTTTCAGATTAATTAAATTCAAATTCCGATTCCGTCTTGTTCTAATTCTGTGGTCTTGGTTCAATCAGTTACATATTTGGGGTTCTTGTTTTTTGTTTTTTTCTCTCTTAAAGCTTCTGAACAACAAAGAAATGAGAGAAGAAAATATTTGCAAATCATATATCAGATAAGAGATTATTTTTTTAAATGTATAAGGAACTCAAAAGCAAAAAAAAAAAAAAAAAAAAAAGGAAAAAAAAAGCAAAACAAAGCAAAACCCACTAGTCTCCTGATTCAAAAATGGGCTAAAAACTTGAGACATTTCTCCAAGGAATACATACAAATAGTCAATGAAAAGATGCTCAACATCATTAATATCAGGGAAATGCAAATCAAAACCACATGAGATATTACCTAACACCTGTTAAGGAGGCTATTATCAAAACAACAGTAACAAGTGTTGGCAGAGATGTGGAGAAATTGAAATTCCTGTATACTGTTGGTGGAGATGTAAAATAGTACAGCTATAAAGAAAAACAGTATGAAGATTTTCATCAAAAAATTAAAAATAAAACTACCATATGATCCAGCAATCCCACTTCTAGGTTTTTGTATAAAATATTTTAAATTGGGATCTTAAGGAGATATTAGCAATGTTCATTGCAGTACTATTCACAAGATCCAAGATGTGGGAACAGTCTAAATGTTCATCATCAATAAATGGATAAAGAGAATGTGGTATGTACATAAAATGAGATACTATTAAAAAGAAAAGAAGAAAGAAGGAAGGGAAGGGAAGGGAAGGAAGGAAGGAAGGAAGGAAGGAAGGAAGGAAGGAAGGAAGGAAGGGAAGGAATGGAGGGAGGGAGGGAGGGAGGGAGAAAAGAAAGAAAATTCAGCAATATGTGACAACATGGTTGAACCTTGAGGACGGTGTGCTAAATGAAATAAAACAATCAAAGTAGGACAAATATTGCATGATCTCACTGATATACTATATCTAAAATAGTCACGGTCATAGAATCCACAAGTAGAATGTTGGTTGTCAGGCTGGGAGGAAAAAGAAATGAGGAGTTGCTATTCAATGGACATAAAGTCCCAGTTATGCAAGATAAAAAAGTCCTAGAGATCCACTATACATGACTGTACAATTTTTAACAATATGGTATTACGCACTTAAACATTTGTTGAGAGAGTAAATCTTGTCACAACAGATTTCATTAATCAACGGAGTAGAAGAACAAGCTCTAGATCTGTGCTGCACTACATTGCACTATGGTCCACAAGTTTGTTGAATACTCAAAATTCGTTAAGGAGATAGATATATTATCACAATAAAATTAAAATGAACGAAATAACTAAATAACTCTGCAAAGAAAAATAAAAGAAAAACGAAAACCCCCTTTGATGGCCAAGTAGGCCTGTTTTGTGTTGCTGCAGAATGGGGAACAAATAGGATATAGCGTACTAATGCAATTTCTGCCCTAAGTACTAATAATGTCTCCACACCAGAAACCTCATAATCATTTTCAGAATAATATGGATAAATATAGATATTAAAACTTGCTAAAATCTTACTACAGTAAAGCCGTTTATAAAAGCGAATGTCCAAATGACCAATACACAAATGAAAATCTTTACAACCTTGTTATTCGTAGGGAAACACAACTTGAAACTACAATAAGAGATCACCATGCGGCCATCAACATGTTTAAAATGAAAAGGACTGACGATACCAAGTGTACTAGCGAGGCTGTGGAATTATTAAAACATTCATAAACTGCTGTGAAATAGAGTAACCCCTTTGAAAAGCTCTTTGGCAGTATCTAACAAAGTTGAATGTTGGTGTATCTTATGATGCTTGGTATATTCCCAATGGAAACATCATAAGTACATATTCATATATGATCATTTCGAGACCATTTTCAATATCCAAAATAGCCCTAATATCTAGAACTAATAAACTGTAGTGCTTTTGTGTACTCCACAAAATGCCAACAATATGCAACAAAAGATATGAATAGAAATCATCATTGGAACATGATATGAATAGAAATCATCATTGGAGCATTATTCATAATTATTCTGAAATGGAAATAACTTAAATTTCCATTAAAAATACACTGGATAACCACTGGTTTAGTCATACAGTGGAAAATTATATAGCAACGAAAGTGGTGGACTACTACACACAGTTATTTGATTATATCTAGAAAACAACATTGATCAAAACAAGCCAGAAACAAATGACACCTGTTGTATGATTCCATTTGTGTGAATTTCATAAATAAGAAAAATGTCAGAATGGTACTTTTTGGGGGGTATCAGAAGAATAGTCAATTCCTGAAAAAGAGTACATATGTGCTCCTAATGGTCTGTTTATTAATCTAATTACACTGCGTTTATTTTGTGAAAAGCTACACATCTGAACACTTAAAGGTTCTATGCTTAATGTGTGATAGTAATACTTTACTTTTCAAAACAGTTTATTTAAAGTAAAAGTATTGTGAAATATTAAAACTTTACATTTTAGATAAAAAATAGCTTAATAAGATGTTAGGCTTATATTATTTTACTTCAATTTATTTTTGGAAGAAACCAACATTTTTTCTAGCTTTCTGATCTTTAATAGGTTTAAGCATATAAAATATAAACTACTCTATTTCAAAAACAAAATGCTTCTTTGGAACACTTTTTTTTTAAATTACTTTGTAGCCAGTTTATGCCAATTTGCTCTTTAATATTTGGCATGTGGAGAAAATGAAGGGCTCGTCCAGTGTTTTCTGGAAGCAAAGAAAGATTCAGAAGGCAAGTAGCTTTTGGATTACAAATCACAAACTCTATTTTCATTTATTCTTAGCTTTGCTACAACTCTTTTTCTTGCATATCTTCTTCTTGAGAGTATAAATTCACAGCAGAAATTGTCTCTCTTACAGGATGTTAAATTAAAATGTCTGGCCTAAACAAAGTTTGTGTATATAAGATGCTTTTCTTAATGCAATGGACCTGTCCCAAATCTCTCAGCTAATAAGCAGTAGAACCAGAATTTTGCCCAGTTTGTCCAACTCTGAAGCCCATACAGAACTCACTGTGTTGCCTTTGAACGCAATTTTCATTGTGAAATTTGTCAATTCCAAACATGAAAATTTTCATATATAGGCTTTTACAATAATGTATCTCATTTTAGTATAGGTTATAGCTGTATTAGTCTGTATTGAAATGAATAAACAGAAATAGTTCCCACTGCTACAGCAAGTAATATGCTCAAAGGTGTTATATAGTGTTTGGGGAGAACAGCAGTGAAGATGTTCTAAATACCACCCTCCCAGCCAGTATAAACATACCAGCAAAGCAAAAGGAATTGACCATTGCTTTTCTTAAGCAGTGCGTGCATGCTGAGCTAGGACCTCTTACTCGAAGACATATGTATATCAGAATAAAGGAAAATTAATAACATAGATATTTCCTGCTTGAGCCACTTTATGTAGCTCTTTTTGAAATGTTTTTCTCCTAAACTTGTTAGAGAACTCACTTCCACTAGAGCAAGGATATGATAGGTTTTCATAAAGATAAGGCAGGATTTGTAATTAAATTTCACCAGGGACCCGCCTTCTTGCCATAGGGGAAAAATAAAAAAGCTGACAATTCTGCCCCAAGAAAAGGGTCAGAACACAAGTTCCTTTCTGCTAGTTTGGTAAACTGAGGTTCTTTATTAGAGCTTGGCTGGGCTTTTTTTTTTTACCAATCTCTTAAGAATATCAGCTACAGTTCCCAGGATCCTTTGAGTCATTGAAGTTACAGCAAAGAACTGAAAGCAAAGCAGTGGTAATAAGTGGCCACTGTTTAGGTTGATCCTTTTAAAGGGAAAAAAAGGGAACCAAAAGGCAAACCCCTTTGATCATATTCTGTCTCTAGATCTTTGGGCCTTCTATCTTAATGTAATTTTAAAAATATATATCAAACTCTGATCTGCTCCAGCAAGGAATGGCATCTCCAAATTTGTCAGACTCTCAGTCTCACAAGAAGCATAAAAGCATAGCACAGGTTGGAAGCAGCTGTCAGTACCTTCAGGCAGTTATAACAGAATACCATTGACCAAGTGGCTTATAAACAACAAACATTTATTTCTCATATTTCTGGAGGCAGAGAAGTCCAAGATCATGGGAAGAGTGATTTGTGTCTGATGAGGACATCCTAGTTTGTCATCTTTTTGCTGTGTCCTCACCTGGTGTAAAGGGCTGAGGGATCTCTCTGGAGCCTCTTCTGTAAAGGCATGAACCCTATTAATGAGGGATCCACCATTGTGACTTAATTACCTAATAATGACCCCACCTCCTAAGAATGTCATTTTTGGGAGTTTGGATTTCAACATATGAATTTTGGAGGGACTCAAACCTTCATATCCCAGCCCCAGCATCTTCAAATCATTGTCAAATCAGAAAATGACTCAGAAATGAAAGGCAAAATAAAAATACACAACACCTGATGGTGGGTGGGGGTGGGGAGGGTCAGAGCTACAGGGCCTAACACAGCAAGAGGAGCCATTTCTCTGTTTACCTGCTGTTATGGGCTGAGCTGTGTCCCCTCCAAAAGATAGGTTGAAGTCCTAACCCCAAACACCTGTACACATGAGTTTATTTGGAAATAACGTCTTTACAAATGTGATCAAAGTAAGATGAAGTTAATTTTGAATAGGGCGAGCCCTAATCTAATATGCTAGTGTCTTCATAAAAAGAGGAGGGAGGACACATAGACACATGGAGGGAAGATGTCTAATGTGATGCCAGAGGCAGAAATAGGAGCGGTGTAGCCAAGAAACGCCAAGGCTTAACTTAACAGCCATCACCAGAAGCTAGGAAGAGGCAGAGAAGGATTCTAGCCAGAGTCTCGGAGGGATATCATTCTACTCACAACTTAATTTTAGACTTCTAGCCTCCAGAGCTATGAGTCAAACAATTTCCCCTGTTTTAAGCCACTCAGTCTACGGTACCTTGTTAGAGCAGTCCAAGGAAGCCAATACAGCAGATAACCCAGGCCATCAGCCCAGAGAGACATCATACAGAGGGCAGCCTATACAGATGCGAAATCTGTATGAAATACATTTTAAATACTGCTATCAGATAAAATTAGAAAAAAAAAAGTACATGCAGTAATGTCTCTATAACAAATTAAAATTCTTGGTTTAGCAGGTGTAGGCCCAAAACAAAGTGTGAAAACTTGGGGAAAAACATACCCAGAATGTAGATGTTTTCCTCCACTACGAATTTTCATCTATTCCTTAGACTAACTTGAAAAACTGGAAATTAAATAACAAATTATTATTTTTGACATTGTTTATAGTATACTGCACATATGTTCCGTAGTTACTTGTATAGTAAATGTGTATTGTCCTAAAAAAAAATACTCTATCACGATATTTTAAGGAATAGAAAATTATCAAGTATTAAAAATATATAATGCCTGAACAGATTGGGTAGCCAGTTTGTCTGTTGCCCAGACTCTAGAATCAGCAATATGGGTTAACCGATATCACTACAACAAGGGAATATTTCTTAGTGATATTAAGTTTGCATTACAGTGCTCCATATTGCACCATAGATTAGTTCTGATTTCAGAAAAAGTAAAGTCCAAATTTACATGAGTCAAATATGTAAAGCTAATCATTAAACGGACAAAACAGAGTTCTGTGTTACTCTGTGTACACAGTGAAAAATAGAACTTAGTAAATATGAAGAATCTAAAGAAATCTTCACATCTTTAAATTTTTTACATTGTATATTAAGTAGGACATATTTAAGTACGACATTTATTAATAAAAATGAAATATTACTCATATATTCACCAGCATCATTAGGTTTATACCATGTAAAAATAGGTTATGAGTAGATGTGGCCACTAATCTATCAAGAAATATCAGTTGCAACAAAGGATATGAATAAATATTTGTCCTCTGTTTGGGCTTTATATTTAGTGTAAATTATTTGCAGAATTTCTTAAGAAACTGTAGTAATGAATGCCAAATAAATACATGAATTGCATAGAATTCTTCCGAATTTCAAATAAAACATTGCCTTTTACTTTAAAACTGGGCAATTTTATATGATACATCATGTTAATCTGTACATACTATTTTTTATTTAAAATTATTGAGTGCCTTTAATTTAAAATACTCTAAATATAATACATAATAACCATTATAAACATCAATACACTGTTGTCAATGTAAGATAGAAAATATTCTTAGGATGAATATAAAACATCTGAGGAAAGCTTTTATTAAGGAGATCTATCGATCTGTATTTATATCTATATATCTATCATGTGTAATATGCACATATAAGTATATTCATTAATTTTGAACATTTTTCTTATAGTCACAGCTTTAGTACACAGATGTGTCAATCTCCTATGCAGTTACTATTGGAGTATCAAAATATGTAAGATACTATCATTTCTTGTTTTTCTGTTTTCTGCTTCCCTAAATATTTGGCTTATGAGCAAAGCCATCATCAAAGGCTCCTGAGTACCCCTAAGGACTTAGCAATATGCTAGGTGCTTGATCATTGAGAACTATAAAGAACATGCTTAGTTACTGTCGAATTGGAATGCTGAGTGGTTCATTAGGCAGAAATGATACCACATCCATCAGAGGCATCCATGGTAAATGATCACTCTGACAGTTCCTATGTTGAATATGAGAGCACTCATGAGAATGCATGCACCGGGTGATGGGATGCTAACTTTTCTATCTTTACAAAAGTCTGATCTTTAGTAAAGGTCCGTAATTCTATCGTAAATCTCCCTCATGCTATATACATAATATAGGGTGTAAGTAATTCTGACCAACTCATTAAGATAAGGCAAGTGTTTTGACCTATGACATGGGGTCAGCTAAAATTCTATTCAATGCATGGGTAATTTAGAATTTGAATTGTTAAGTAAGGAGAGAAGATATAAAGAAATTAATGATAATCAGAATATTTAAACAATTCTAAGTTGCACACTAATGACTAACTACACGGACGTGACGCCGGAATATACCCATAGCTTACAAAATCTTATGTAACTCAAAAGCAGTAAGATACTTAGTTATATTGACGGGAGAGATATCACTTGAAAATAAAAGAGCTGGATTCAGTGATGGCCTTTTGAATCTTCCCGGCTCTAGAATGTTCTCGAATTCATAACTCTATTAATAATACTACATACTAAATATAAATATTTTATGTTAATACTAAATAATTTATAATATAAAACACTTAACACTAAAAATGAATACTACTTCCTAAGCTATGATTAAACATTAAATTAATACTAAAAATAACTTACACTGAGTTTAACACATTCATCACAATGGAAACTACATCAGACTGAATTAGCAATGGTGATGACTTTAATGGATATATAAATAGCAACAGTGACCTGTGGGTATTCTCCTCCATATATTTAAGCACTGTGAAGACAGAGATTTGTGTGATATAGAGTAGGTGGGAAATAAATATATGTTGAAAAAATGGATGGATAAACGAATGAATGAAGAAAGGAAGGAAGATGAGTATAAAACCAAGCCAAAATGAATGTGAATTTACTGAAATGGATAAGCACTTTGTTGCATATGATTGGAATTTATGAAATAAGTAAAAATCAGGAAATATGATCTGTAATTATTTTGGAGGGAAGGCAATAACTACCAGTTCTATTTGTTTCTTCATAACAAATTAAAATATTAAATCTTACATTAAATTCATATATCAACATATTACTCTATTTAAACCTCTACATTTTAAGATATATGTGATCAAGATCATTGATATTATTACTGTATTTTCTATAGCACTAACATAAGCATAAAGTCTAATTTCATTATATCACTTTTTATATTTCGAGATAGCAATAATTGACATTCAATGTAGCTGTCTGCTAGAAGAAATAAATAATCATACTTTCTAATGGCTGTACAAAAAGAAGAAAATGAGTAAAGAGAGGGAAACATTTAGGAAAAAAAAAGGAAGATATGTTATATAAAATGATCACATGGAACTTATACCACTAATTAGTGATTTGTCTTTAGAGGTTAAAAACTACATAGCTATTTTCAAACCATTTTGTAAATATAGGAATTATTTACAGACATACTAATTCATTTATTTATTATTCATTCAATAAAATAGCCTAATGTTTATTGAGTATTGCCTTGTGGCAAACAATAGAAGCTTCTTGAGTGTAGACACCTTTGTTTTGTTTTCTGTTGTAACTATAGAACGGGCTCTGACACATAGTAGGTATTTGATATGTATGTGTTAAGTGAGTGAATGAATACTAGGTGCTAGCATGTAACAATGAACAGATCATGTACAGTCCTTGTCCATCTGGCGCTTCCAATGCAGTGGTGGAGCTTACAGATGATCAAAAATACTGTTACATATTACACAGAGTTAAAGCCATCACCCAAAAGCAAATCAGAGTTTTGTTCAGCAGTATTAAAAGTAAGGAAACTTAGAGTGCAAGATGTTGTGTAACCATTCAGGGCAAGGAAATAGAATTTCACTAAGTGCCAGAATTAAAAATGAGTGGATTCTTTTTAAAAAGCCCCTTAATGTTTATGCAAAATAGAGGGATCTGCAGGTATCCTGTCCCTCTTTTCATACTGCCTTACAAAGGTATCTTCACAGAAGATGGCAAGTGTGGACAATTTAAGAAAAATTTTGACTACAAGAGGCTCTAAATAGTAAAATTAAGCACAGATTGCCTGTTTATTTGCCCTGAACAAGATCTTGTAGGGAAAGATCAATGATCAGGTATGATTCAATATCCCAGGACAAAATTCAGTGACAATCATCCACTCTGCAGAGGTATTCCAGGAGCTAAATCTGGGATCCACAGTTTAGTGTGTTTATTGAACATTTAGAATTGTGAAAAAATTCAAGACTCAATTACATTAAAAAAAAAATAGTTAAAGAAATAGGAATTTAAAAAAAATTTTTTTTAAGTATCAAGGAAGAGATAGATCACAACCTTCAAATGTTTATAAGGATTAATTTACAGACTATAGTAACAGGTAGATGTTTATTTCTATTGAAGAAAATGAAAAAGAAGGCATAGATATAATATGCATTATAATTAAATCTTTTTAAAATCCTTTCTCAAAGTAATTGTTTCAAAATATTTATAAGTGACTTGTTTTGAAAAGTTATATCTCATTGAAAAATACTTGTGAATCATATACATTTTCCTTCAGATATGGATAAAATTCTTCCAAATCTAGAAGAGTGGGCCTATTGTCTCACTGTAGATCCTTCTTAAAATGATACTTTAAAATCTTAATCCTCCTTTCATTAATTAACTACCCTCCTTTAGCTAAATATATTCATTGTTTTTCTTTTACTTAGTCAACTATGAATGTTATGTTGCTACATTGTATATGCTTCTATAGGACATATCAATTTTATAATGTATTTGAAATATAACTCAGGTAGGGTGCCAGAACTTGGGTAATATTAGCATGAATAACCAGAATCCATGCATTTTAAATTTCTAATTTCAAGTCTAAAGTTCTCTAGTTTTTTAAGTCTGGATTTGGGGATAATGTACAGGAAAGAAATATTTGTTAATCATTGGACTTACAGTACTAATCATAAGAATTAGAGTCAATTTAGATTTTAAAATGAGCAATTCTCAATCCCTAATTTCACACTAATGCTCAAATAACATATTTGGACGAACCTTTTAGGAAAATATGCTAGACAGCATTGAGGGCCAAAAAGGAAACACACACACCACACACACACACACACACACACACACACACACACACACACACACACACACACACACACGCAGAGGCCTTTTACTATCAGCGTTATTGACTTCCTTGTTAGCTGAGCCCTTTGAGAGCTCCACTTCAAAACCATAAATCAGAGAAGGGTACACAAATCATCTAGATTCTTACTAAATGAAAAGAAGATGTGATATGATTTAAAAGATCAGGGTAGAGATGTGTAAGCAGGATTCCTATGATTAATCATCCAAAGTAAACTTCATTATTGAAGAGCTATTGGACTATAAAGAAGCTGATTTTTTTTTTCTCCAACAACGTGGGTTAGATTTACATGGTGCCATAAATATTGACAGCATTATGTTAGTCATGCATTTTTATCTCTCCTTCTGAGAATCCTATATAGAAAGAAGGATTATATAAACATATTTCTGGTGAATGCACCCAGGGGTTGAAATGATGGGACCGAGAACTCTATGACTATTAAGTTGTTTTCATGCTGTTAAACATTTTGCATTAACAGTGGGGAACTGAGGCACACAGGGCTTTTCAGCACCTCTTTCTTCAACACTATTTTCCCCATGATTTGCACTGGACTAAAGTTAATAGTTTTTTATTATTATTATTATTATTATTATTTTCTCATGCTTTGTAAAGAATAAGGTGAACACATCACAATGTTAAATGCTTTAAAAAAAAAAAGAATTCTAGCTGAAATCTAAAGCTGAAGACAACAGGTATTAAATACCAACCCATTCCAAACAGTCATGCAACATTTACTAAAACATAGTAAATAAAATTGGTCAGGCAACCTCATTCCAAACAAGTTCTATAAGCACAGACTAGAAAAGTGAAAGAAAGTCTTTCAAGTGAATTTTCAGAGTAGAGATGGGGATTTCCTGCCAGAACTTGTACCTGACATCTCATAGTCTATCAGGATTTTGGCTACACTGTGACATTGCAGTAACTGTGAGATTTGGCACCAGACAGTCCTCAGAAACGATCCATGTTCACAGAGTTTGGCACACATGTGGACGTGGAGACTATGCCTGCTTTCCTTTGCCGAAGGTCTGAAGGCAGGAATGCTATAGGGGAATAACAGAAATGTTCCCATTTGCCAAGGCAAGAACACCAGAACTCTTGAGCCACGGGAACCAAGCAGCTCATCCTGAAGAGACTAACTTTGAGACTGAGCTAAGGCTGCGTATAAGAGATTAAGTACTTCTGTTTTGGGCATGTGGGAACAACAGTAAAGAGCAAACAGTCATTAGTATTACATTTTTTTTTTTTAATTTTAGTAGTACATTTTATTTACCCAATGTATCCACGATATCATGTCAACATGTAATCATATAAAAATTATTAATGAGATGTTTTACATTGTTTTCTGATTTGTTTGATATTTATTTTTTAATTTGTATTTTTCGATTAGAGTTGACATTCAATATTATTTCATATTAGTTTCAGATGTACAGCCTGATGGTTAGACATTTATAGAATTTATAAAGTGATCTCTTTGGTTAGTCTACCACCTGGCATCGTACATGGTTACAATATTACTGACTATATTCCCTGTGCTGATTTTTCACATCCCCATGTAGCTACCAATTTGCATTTCTTTAGTATCTTCACCCTTTTCACCCAGACCCTCCCAACCTCCCTCCCATCTGGCAATCACTGGTTTGTCCTCTGCCTATGAGTCTGTTTTCATTTTGGTTATTAGTTTATTTTGTTCTTTAAATTCTACATATATGTCAAATCATATGATATTACATTTCTCATCATTAATATTCTTGAGTCTACTGAAAAATAAACTAAAAAAGATAACTCTATGTTCTGTTTTATTGGAGATAATTTTGATTTACAGCATTGTTCCAACAACTTGTTACCTTACTATCTGTTTTCACTTACAAAAGTATACATATTTGGGGTTAAGGTACTCAAAGAATACATTTTCTTGTTGATTTATAAACGGGAGGGACACAAACCAAAACATTTAAATCAGTAGCAAAAATGTATGGACAAAAAATTTAGTTTTATGAGTTTTTTTTTACTTTGTTTTCTTGGTGCTTTTTAAAAGTTTCATTACACAAATCAGTTAATCCTTTGGAAAGCACATATAATTTTTTTTTCTGTGTATAACGTATCTTTCCGATACAGATGGGAAATCCCCTAAATAGTAAGATCCATCTCTAATCTAAACCTCTTTAGTACTTCTCTCAACATATTTACATTTTCTAAATAAATATTGAATGAATATGAACAAAGAGCGAGTCCCAATTCTGTTAGAAATTTAAAGTAAATCTGGGAATAATCAGTTTCAGTTTCAGAAGAGTCATCCATGATTTTATATTGCATTGCACCGTAATTAAATATGAGTCATGCCACGATTCGAGAAACATCTTCACAAAAGTCACATCTGAAATTATTTATGTGTTTAAAATAGACCCAGTACTGACATAATTCACTTTTCAGCTTAGCCTTTTATGTTGACTGAAACCTCGTTGACCTGACCTGAGAGAAATAGCTTCTTATGCTGTATTTAACATAATAAATTTTAAATAGAAAACTAAAAAATAAGCAGGTGGATATAAGAGAATGACAAATAATCATAAGAAAGCGAGTGGTTTTTAGACTATTCCTCCTCTGAAAATATGAGATTAAAAAAGGAGTTAAAAAAGAACATTTTAGAAGTAGCAAATATCACAGTTTTAGTGTCTCTTAACACTGGAATTGTTAAATAGGATGGAAATACTAATTAAGATTTAACTGCCGCCAAGTAATATTTACTGTAGTTGAACTGGATGAGTTTTCCAGCGGCTCAATCTCATTTCCTTCTGAAGATGTTCACACAGAAACCCAGGCTTCTCAGATTTAATCAGACACAGCTCCCTCTCCTCCCTCTCCTCCCAACAGAGAAGCAGTACATTTGGTACTTCACGACCTCAAGAGAGTATTAATCTGTAAAAATGTTCTCGCCCTCCCACAACCTCCCAGCCTATGGCAATAATTATGAAGGCTGCTACAGAGTTGTATTGCTGTTAAAAATGGCAATAATAATGATGAAATTAAATCCTCTTTCCTTATGTATAAATGCAACACTTATTCCCATGCTACTTGGATAGGATCCATTCTTTTCTAGCAGACATGGCTATGCATCATTCTTAAATATACTGTAAATCTTCTAATAATTAATAACTGTTAAAGTGCAGTTCCTTAAAAAATGAATTTATATGAAATATGAATCACCTGTAACTGAATTCGTTTTTCCCTTTAGTCAGCTGTAAAGTCAAAAGAAAGGAGCAGTCATCAAAGATGTTCATAATTTAAAAAATGTTTATCTCTTTAAAATATTTTGGTTATTTAGGTCAGCTTTTTTTTTTTTAATGGATTAATTCTTTAGAAACATCATTTGACTGCCATTTTCAAGAAGCCATATTTTGTTATGTTTGTTTTTGGAGGGCATAGTGTTCTAAATGGGAATTTCATTTTATGAAATTCTTACAGTTTTCTTAAGAAACAATAAAGTTTAAAAAGTCAAAATAAATATAATACTATATCTTCTAATAAGTTTTATAGTATATCCATCTAGAGTATTCTCTACATACATATCTATATGTCTATATTGCTCTCAGTATTGGTGAGATTATACCATACATTATATTTTTAACTTGCTTATTTTTACTTCAAAAGCATATTTTTCACTGTCACAAGTTGAAAGGAAGATGCTACCTCCATGGTTACTTAAGGACTTCAGACTATTTTATCAAATAGGTAATCTATGTAACCAAAATCATAAGTCATTGTAGAGTTTTTATTTTTAGCCACTAAAAAAGGAACTAGTAATATACTACATAATACATTTTTGTACACTTTCTAATTTATATACTCTTAAATTTCTGCTGATATCTCTTCCTTCTTCCATTTCTGTAGTCCTCAATATATTAGCTACAATTTTTATCTTTTCAAAGAAGCTGGGGTTTAAAAGATTTAGTAGGTTGTCCAAAGTCACACAGCAAGTAAGCTGTAGAACGAGACTTGCTCCTATCTGATTTCAAACTTAAGAGGTAGGTTATGGCATTGTGGGCAGGGTTTAGAAATGGATAAAATTCTGAGTGAATAATTGAGGTATAAGCTTTAGAGTTTCCGAAATGAAAAAGCAAAAGTGTTGGGAAAATTATTAGAAATTTACCAAGATTCTGTAGCTTGGCTTCTCTCTGGCTTGATTTTATAATGGAGGGAATTTTCTGGGTGTAATAACTATAATGCTTAATTCACAGGTGAATTTAGAATATACGTGATATGCTACTTAAAAACTGTAAGAGTAATTTGTTATTATTTTTTCATTTTCTTTTTACTTTTACAAATCAGAAAACAATCTAAAAGTTTTAAATCACATTCCCAAATAATCAATATAGAATTTCTATTATAATACTTGAAATCAATGTTAAAAAAGGATCAAAAAAAAGGAAAGATAAAACCATTGGTTTACTCTGTTGCCTGTATTTGGCTCAGCAACTTGCAGATAAATGTTGTATAACTTAATAGTTATTTGAACATGCAAAGTGTGTCTCAGTTGTATTTTAATTTCTTCACAAAAAAATGATAAAGTCTAGAATTCTGAAAAGAAGGAGAAATACAACACATGGTTCTGTGTGGAGATGCTATTTCAAACAGCAGTTACCGAAATACTTAATATACATATTAGCTTTTTTGATACAGAAATGATAACCCTTTATCTAAAAAGACGTCTGCACTCTCTTGCTTGCTTAACCCCAAATATCGAATGTGTTGAATATTTTTTTCTCCCCTATGTTAACAATGTCAGTGTGAAGCTTAACCGATTAAAGTTTAACCATCACTTAACCTGAACTGAAATCTCAAACCCTTTTTTCACCATCATCTTGTAACATAGTCAGATAGAAGGAAAATTTGATACCTATTGCAGAAATAAGCACAAAGTGGATCAGATGCTCTTAAACAAAGACAGCCCTAACAGTATAGCAGCACTTTTAAATTTTTAGCTGATTTTTATATATACTTGAAAACCATCGCAGATGCCACATTAACAACAAAACCCTCACAACTAAGAAGTATCCAAGTATTCGCATTGTAAACCAGAAAGAGATGCCCGCAAAGGCAGACAGCATTCTACACTTCAACCAGACACTGGGAAAGCCCCCAAGACGGTGGGCAGCAGTTGATTTGCAGAGGAGAGGACCGGAAATGCAGCCCAGTGGCCTGAGGCGAGGCTGAAAGGAGCACACAGGGAACTGGCCAGTGCCTGAAGTGGCCCTCCACCACGCTGCAGACAGGCCGCTGTGTTTCCCCAGTAGACTGCCCTGGAGAATGAACACAATTTTGCTTGGGGGCTTGCCTTACTTAACACAAAGAATGCAGTCCCAGAGGAAGAGAATTTACCTTAGTTTTGTCAGAGAGAGACTTTCTAGTGATAAATGGAGAAAGAACTCCTGGCTTTTAAGCAACTACTTCTAAAACAAGGTCAGACAAAAGGATCGAGCTTCATCAAACAAGTAAAGAAATATTCAGCCAGGAACTTCCTGAAATAGTGAATATAACTGAAGCTAAAACCCAGAAAGTTAGCTTAAAGTTCAGATACAGAAGGAGATCTAAGATAGAGAGAGTGTCAAGTATTGCTAACGTGGTGGGGTTATTACAAAATGACTGATGATCAGTGTTTTCAGATTCTCAAAGGGTGCCTAGGTTTTCTCTGTTGATCCTGAGGCATTTATCTGGAACAAAATTCATTGTTCTAATGATTTTTTTGTTGTCGTTAATTTCAAATGCTTATACTAGGTATTAACCTTAAAAATTAATCATAAGATTTTAGGTGTAGCTATTAAAGACAATATAAAATTAATAGTTACTTTTACTAAATTGGCATGAAATTTTTTATGCATTTATAGCTATGTAACTGCCTAAGATAATTAGTTACATAGTAACCTTTTATAAAATTGGAATAAAAGCGGAGGCTGGTCAAAATTATCAGTTAATCTATTGAACTGTGTCCCAATATGAAGTCATGATACCTATAAAATTGTTTCAATTTACATGCTATTAATTTAGCATAATTTGGTTTGACGTATAAACAACTATGCAGAAAACAATAAGTGAGCAAAGTGCAACATGATTGTCAAACCATGTCTTAGTCCCTAGAAAGCCTTTTGGATTGAGGTGGGGGAAATGGAGGGATATATCATGAACTTGAAAGTCAGACAGCAAGCAGGTCGGAGGCAGAAATAACCTTAAATTTTCTATCCAAGTCTTCATTTTACAGAGAAGGGAATAGGTACCCGGAAAGGATAGATACTTTGTCCAATGGTACACTGCCACAAAGAGCCAGCTCTAAGACAGACTCATATATCACAATGGCTTATTTCTACGGTTTTTGTCCCCCCGAAAAGATATATTGATTTTCTAACCCCCAGTATGGAAATAGGGTCTTTGTAGATGTAATCAGGTTAAGATGAGTAGTGTGGTCTCTAATCCAATATAACTGGTGTCCTCATAAGAAGAAACTCTAAGACATGGACATGTGAGTGGAGAACAACCTGTGCCAATAGAGGTAGAAGCTGAAGGCTTGCAGCTCCAAGCCAAGGAACACCAAAGACTGCTTGCTGGCAAACCATCAGAAGCTAGGGAAAGGCAATGAATCTTCTGTGCAGGTTTCAGAGGGAGCATGACTGCAGAGACACTTTGAGCTTGGACTGCTAGCCTCCAGATCTCTGAGACAATACATTTTTGTTGTTCTAAGCCATGCAGTCCGTGGTACTTAGTTAAGCAGTTCTTGGAAACTAATACATTTGTATTCTAAATTATCTCTCACTAAGTTAAAGGATGATGTGAAGTATGCAAATAATTCAACACTATTTAGTCTTATTAACTATGTGCTTTTAAAATATAACGGTAATATTAGAACCTTAATAATTCCGAAATTTATGAATTAAATTAATGTATAATATCGAGCGGGATAATAATACCGACTTTATGGACAATTTCAAGATAATTTAGAAAATAAAACTACTAAAATTCGTCTTTACTTTAAAATATCCTGTTTCTCCATTTACACCACTGGTTCTTTTTCACTTGTATTTCTTAGACCTTATTCACCCTTATTTATGAGTAATTGGATATTATAAATATGAGAGAGGGACAGGATTGCATATTTCGTTGGGCACTGGACAACTGTACCAGGTTCCATTACATGAGAGTAATTTTATATTTGTAAATGTATTATGATGCTTTTGTTGCCCAAGGACACTAAAGATAAGATTTTTGTGAAAAATATGTATTTTATACTTCATGAAAAAATACTAATAACAGCTCACCAGAACAGGGATGTTTCCTAAGCTTTGATTTAGACCTTAGGTAGACCCGGAGAGAAAACAGATGAGGGGAGCCTAAAAAATTAAGTTGAAAAGCCTCTGTTTACAAAATCTACTCCTTTAAATTAGTCATCATTCATCTATTTTCTTTGACAGATAAATTAAAGATTTCCAGTTTTTTGATCCTCCACAGATCTAGCAGAATCTGAAAACAAACACAACAATGAAATTTAGATAGTGCTAATTCACAGAGTTCTAAGAGGAAATAAACATTAACAGAGCATCATTAATTCTGAGATACAAAGTAAAGATAGAGAAATTTACTTGTCTAAAATTGCAAACCCCTAAGACAGCATACTATGTTTGGAGCCTATCTTATTGTGAAAGTGATAGTATGTGATTTTGTAATAATGTTGGCGAATTAAACTTTGCTCTTCTCCTTAAATGCTAACTCTGGGTATTTTAGATATTATTCACTATGATTAAAATTTATACAAAGTACACCCTATAGAAACTTAAGAATCTCTTAGTTATTTTAACTGGTTGAAAGATAAGTCTACCTGGACTCAATTAAAAATAATGCATAAAAAATGAGTTTGAAATGGCATAGAAATGACTTATTCGATAAGGAGAGATGATGTTTTCTGTTGGATTTTGCAATATTTTAAAATAATTTACAAACAAAAGTGTAGAGAAACTAAGTAAGAGTGAATGTTTTGTCTGCAACCTTCAACTTTAGTTTTAGAAGCACGCAACATAGTGTGTAAGAGCAAAGACTAGCATCAGGCAGATTGGCTGCGTCACTCACTGACCTTGAACCTTCTCACCTTCAGTTTGTTTATATATATTTAATTTGCTTCATATATTTTTTTTGGAGGGGTGAGGTAATACATATAAAATGATTTGAGTACAAAATCTCATACTTTAAGTCCTTAAAATTGTTAGTGGTTATAATTCTATTACTATGAAAAATAATGTTATATACACAGAGCACCAAATCATTTAACCCTGGTGGAGATTAAATGATTCTCCTGTCCCCTTTATAAAATTAAACATTCAAATTAACTATCATTATATAGCATATAGGAGTACCAGTAGCAGCAGCCACTTTTCTAAATATTTCACATATATTAAGTCTTTGAATCCTTATAGCTACCCCATGTGGTAGTCATTACCACTCTCCCTGTTTTATAAAAGGGAAGTCGAGGCACAGAGAGGTTTAGAAACTTGTCTAAGGATACACAGCAAAGCTGAATGTCGTTGCTAAGGAAATCGGGATTCAGAATCTGTGGTCATGATCTTAAACCACATTCCTGTTGCTAAAATGTGCATCGCTCTGTGGATTGCTTCAGAATATGCTTTGGTGTTCACTCATTTTATATGCAGGTTAATATAAAGTTTAATTCAATACTTACATTCTCCTCTCTTACTAGCTAAAGTGCTTGTGTCTTTATGGCATTTAACCAATGTAAATCAGATAGTTTGACCTTCAATCAATTCAAAGAAAATATTTGTCCACAAATCTGACTTTAAGCTTGCATTCTGAAAGTCCTTTTCTTCATGGAAAAAGAGCTGAAAAAAAAGACGAGAGTATGGCAGGGGTGCTTATGTAAGGAAGCCCTTACAGTTGAAATGTCTGTGCCTCTAACAAAGCGAGAAGCAGTGATTATAATTCACAAAAGAAAGTTGGTTGGCAACTGGGATTCATAATAAAACTCAGGGTCAGTCCACAGGCTTACAGAGAAAAAAATACAGAGAGAAAGGAGGAAGAACTTTTTTTTCACGGTATCATTTCCTGCATAGAGAGCTTTCCTAAGAGATTTATGCAGAGTCATATCTGTAGCAAGAAGAAAGGGTGCTCTGTCCTTAGAATCAAAGCCAAAGGAAAAATAAAGAATAGAATAGCAACAATAAGCTCTATCTTTTTGTAGCCTTGTATGAAAGGGAAGTAAAAGCGTTTCTGATGCTCCCATTAAATGTGGTAAACTGTTTTAGGAAAAAGATTATGCCGAAATCATTTCAACAGGCTTAAAGAAATAATACTATTCTCAATTTCATTAAAACTTCAGAAGGTTGAAATGTGTTCACATTTCAACTTTATATTAAAAAATTTTCAAACAAGCACAACATTGGGAGGAGTCTTTGACCAGGTGTGTTTTGTTGCAGTCATCCAAAATGAATTTAATTTTCTTAAAATTAAAAAACAACAACAACAACAAAAAATTGAACTTGCTCAGAATATTTACTCAATAACCAGGTTTCACATAATTGTTTACTCTCAAAAATATTAAAATTTTACCATATTTTTTAATGTATGTCCATTGTAAACATTTAATCTACATTTAACAATATGATGAAGTATTAGCTGAATACCTGTCACTGTAACCCTATTAATATAGTCATATACTATACATTGTCACTATTTATCCTTATTAAATTATATTTATCTAATATAGATATAATTACATTTTAGGATTAATAATAACAAAGAAGTTAGCTCCATAAGTTTTTAAAGCAATTCCATGTTGAAAAAGCTTGAAGTTGCTCTATAAGCTTCTATTATAAACAAAGCTACAAATAATATACTTATAAATACATCTTTTCATTTATTTTTTTGGTCTGGATGACTTTCTTTATGAATTTTTTTAAATTTCTTATTTTTCAATTAGTGTTGACATTCAGTATTATTTTATATTCGTTTCAGGCATATAGCACAATGGTTAGACATTTATATAATTTATGAAATGATCCCCCTGGTTACTGTATTACCCACCTGGCACGGCACACAGCCATTATAATATTATTGACTATATTCCCTATGCTGTACTCCGTATATCTATGACCATTTTGTAACTACTAATTTGTACTTCTTAATCCCTTCACCTTTTCCACCAAGTCCCCAAACTCCCCTCCCAACCAGTTTGTTCTCTGTATTTATGAGTTTGTTTTTGTTTTGTTTGTTCATTTATTTTGTTCCTTAGATTCCACATATAAGTGAAATCATATGGTGTTTGTCTTTCTCTATCTGACTTATTTCACTTAGCACAATACCCTCTAGGTCCATCTATGTTGTTGCAAATGGTAAGATTTCATTTTTTATGGCCGAGTAATATTCCATTATATATATGTACCATAACTTCTTTATCCAATCATCTAACGATGGGCACTTAGATAGCTTCTATACCTTGGCTGTTGTAAATAGTACAGCAGTAAACATAAGATTGCATGTATCTTTTCAAATTAGTGTTTTGGTTTTCTTTGAATAATTCCCAGGATTGGAAATGGTACATAAATGCTGGGTTCTATTTTTAATT